>NC_140400.1:20000-4820000 GCF_056956725.1 Heliconius melpomene rosina
TTAAAACTTAATCATCTACTTTTTATTTTGTTTCTTTTGTTGAAAAAAATATATAATAGAGTAAATATTATTTGTGTATGATTTATGTAAACAGCTGGGGAGGGCTGTTATTGTAAGTGTAAATCTCTATAATTGGATGTTTTAAAGTAAATTAGACAAAATTTTCAAGTTATATTTCTTTGTTTATAAATAAGTCTTTGTTTTAATATCTTTAAATTAAAATTGAACTAGTAATGAATATAATTATAATACAGTAAATAGAAGTATAGTCTATAGATTACTAAAATAATTAATTTAAAATAGTGGTATAAAACTTGTAATATATATTATAGCATAACTATAGTATAACTTCCTTTCACTTGTTTTTTCATTCAAAATTTGTTCGGTTAAGTTTTTTTTTTCTCTTCTTTGGCTGTTTCTGTAAACTAATAACGTATACATTTTATATTGAGTTTCGATTATCTTAAATAGTGAATAATATTTGGTAACTTTGATTTTAAAATTTTAAATATTTTCTTAGGAAAAAATTTAAAGGAAATTACTTTGATTTGTTTTTAATTTTAGTCTTTAAATTTTAGTTTTTAATGTTAGTTCTTTTTAATGTTAGTCTGTAATTTTAGTCTTTAATTTTGATCACTCCCGCGTCATCTCGCAGGATTGTCGACGTTTTTGGAGTTTCTCGAGAATAATTCCCAAAATTCCCACTTACCCGGACTTGACCTGTCTCTATTCTCTCTCTTTAGATTGCGCCAACCACTGTAGAATTATAAATTTTTTCTTCCATTATTATTATCTTTATTTAATTATTTAATTACAAAAATGGATTATAAGAAAATGTTCCAAACACCTTCCAGTACTAAGAAAAAGACTTTGTCGCAGGTTTCTTCAAAACCTGAGACAAGTCGACAAGACCCCATCACCCCCGTGTCTGGAGCTGCTCAATTACCTGACAGCAGATGCAGTTCCCCTGATATTGAATCCCTTATGTTGGCAATGTCATCTGAAGGAGAAACAGACGACGCGGTGCCCGAAACACTCCCCAAACCTAAACCTAAACCTAAAACTAAAAAGGCCGAAAAATTGCAGCGCAAGGACCTTCCAGTAAAGGCTGCGGCAGTAAAAGATGTCCGCTCTATGAGCAGTGTTATTAACACTCTAGCCAGACAAATTATCCAAGCAGTAAATGAAAATAAAAGTGTAACTTCCATTAACAAACGATTCATTATTGAAGCCGCAGAGGAAATTGGTATAGCCGCAGATGTTTTTCTTGAATCACAACTCGAGCCTAAAAATTTAGAGTCACCTCCCGATCCTCCGGCTTCCGTTCCCACCCCCGCTCCTGCTGTGGATAACACTGCGCTTAGAGAAGAGATTGTCTCTGCTATGAAGGAAGAGATGGCCAAGTTTAAGGTAGAGATAAAGGAGGAACTTTTAGCTGGTACAGGCCCTTCCTTCGCACAGGTTGTATCTTCCAAAACCCCCCCCGATAAAACACCAAAATCACAATATAAGCCGGCAATAGTTATATCCCCCCTAGTAACTTCAGAAGAACAACCAAACACTATTAATAAATTTAAGAAAAGTATCTCCTTCAGAGACAAAAATTACGCCCCCACTAGAGTTAAAGCCTTATCTAATAATAAAGTTAGAGTAGAGTTTGCCAGTGAGTCTCAGTGCCAAGAAACCTTGAATCAGCTTAAAGAATCCACCTCAGTTACAGCAGTGCCGGCGAAAAAACTCCGCCCTATGTTTGTCCTCAAAGGAGTGTCGAATGATATTTCGCTTGAGGATTTAACTTCAATAATAGCACAACAAAATCCAAGTATCCGCGAACTAATAAAACAACCGGAAGATCTTAAGTTAAGATTTAAACGTAATAACAACAGAAATCCAAATCTATATAATGCTGTATTTATTGTACAACCCGCTGTCTATCGCGAGGCTATCCATCTGGGTCGTATTAACGTCGACCATCAAAAAGTTTTTGTGGGGGATTTCTCTCCCTTCATCCAATGCTACAAGTGTCTGCAGTTTGGGCACATTAGTAATAACTGTGTGTCTGACTGCAGACCTTGTTCGCATTGTGCAGATACCACCCATCAAGCCCCAAACTGCCCACACATTTCCAGTGGAAAAACCCCCAACTGTTATAATTGTTCTAAATATAATACCAAAACCAATAGTAATATAAATACCGAGCATTCTGCCATTTCATCCAATTGTCCCACCGTCTTATATCTGTCTAGTCAAATAAGGAGCAAAATCGATTATGGTACATAATATTTATTTTCTTTTGTAGCTATTATATTTTTTTTTTAACTTCCGTCGCAATAAATGTACATATATTATTCCAATTGTTGTTACAAAAAGCCTAATGCGCCTTTAATTGGCATATACATGCGCACAAAATAATGTAAATATGTTATAACTTAAGTTATTAAATACCGTTTACACACAATAGTTATTTAATAATAGTGATAAGTATATCTCAACTCATGTTGTTATTAAAATTTTTTTCTGTTAATATGCTTATATTTGAAATATGTTTAGTTATAAATCTATATTTCTACAAATATGTATAGTTATAATGTTATAGCTCTAGTTCTAAAGAATATTGTACAGTTAAATTATGATAGTTAAGTGTGTTAAGAAAAAAGTAATAATAATTAAAAAAAAAAAAAAAAAAAAAAAAAAAAAAAAAAAAAAAAAAAAACAATAAATAACTAAAAAAAAAACAATATTTAAAATATATATAGTAAACAATATATTAAAAAAAAAAGAAAAAAAAAAAAAAAAAAAAAAAAAGAACATATATACATATGTAAATTTAAATAATATATGGTAAAAGTCTTAAGTTACTTACATCTAAATAATCTTAAGTTACAAAATAGTTCTGTATATACAGTAACAAATAAGATAAGTGTACATTGAATTTTGTGTGTGTGTAAACGGTTTGTCATAATTCCTGTTCTTATATTAAAAAAAAAACTGTGTCTACCATTTAATTTGAAGTCCATAGAAAAGTTATATAAAAATCCATAAGTTATTACAATTTTTCTAAGTCCATCAAGTCTGCTCGATCGACCCCGGCCGCCCGTATCCATTAGCGAGGACTGCGGTCGAGAAAGCGACTGGATATTTGTAATTTTAAATTAAAGTCATGGGCTTCAACTCCCAAAAAAAAAAAAAAAAAAACCTAACCTAACCTAACCTAACCTAACCTAACCTAACCTAACCTAACCTTTTTTTTTTTTTTTTTTTTTTTTTTTATCGTGAGGAAATCCTGTTACGGATACCGGCCCGAGTGGGGACTCGAGCGGGTTATGTGGGACTCGCGGACTTGGCAGATGTAGGCCGTCCGCATACCCACTAAAACCTCACGGTGCTCCTCCTCGACCGCCACTGGCCGCGAGACGCGGGGACTAGAATCGTCCACGTCGCGGCGGCGGGAGCCTGCTAGGCACGTCGCGGAGTCAAGGGTGTGTGGGCACCCTCGACGGCCTGCTCGGAGTAGCGCGCGGGAGCAACCTGCGCGCGCCTACTCGGGCCAGGTTGGTAGGCGGCCAGCTTCCCCAAGCTGACCGCCCTCTGGCACATTAGGGCGGAAGGCGGCGGTCGTGTGCCGCCCTCCGGCGACCCGGTCTCTTACGGCGGATGGCGACTTCGGCAAAAGCCTCCCTCGCCCGTTCCGCCGACTCCTTCTCGAGCACCACTGCCTCGCAGAAGGATGAGACCGCGTCCCACGACGTCTCGCTGCCGGCCATAGCCTTGACCACGGCCGGCAGGGAAAGGTCGTCCCCTATGACGTCGCGCAAAGCGCGACGTTGAGACGCCCAGGCTGAGCACACCTCCAACGTGTGCTGGGCCGTCTCATCGAGGCAGTCGCCGCAGTGGTGGCAGCGAGCGTCGGGCTCCCTTCCGGCGATCCGACACAGGTAACCCCCGAAGCAGCCATGCCCCGTGAGCACCTGTGTCATGCGGAAGGTTAGGACGCCGTGACGCCGCGCTAACCACTGGCGGAACACTGGACGAACAGCCTCGATCGTCCTCAGGCCGGCAGTTGGTGTTGCCAGCCGAGATTCCCACAACTCCATTGCGGCTACCCGCACCTCCTCAGTGCGTGCCTGGCTTGCCGGTTCCCCGGACACTAGGCCTCGACGCCGGCAATAGACCGACGCCAGAGACAGAGCATCCAGATCCCACGGCATGACTCCAGCCAGCACGCACGCCACCTCACCGGAGATGGTCCGGTACCCCCGTATCGCCCGGATGGCCATCACCCTCTGCGCACGTCGCAGCAGGGTGACGTTGTGCCGATCCAGGGCGTCCGCCCAGACGGGAGCACCGTAGAGGGCCATCGACCTGACCACTCCGATGTACAGCCGACGGCTAGAGGCGCTCGGCCCATCGACATTGGGCAAAAGGCGCGCCAGTGCCGCCGCTGTCTTCATCAGTTTCGGGGCCAAGGATGTAAAATGGCCCCGGAAACTCCACCGACCGTCCAGAACAAGTCCGAGGTACTTCATGCTCCTTTTGACGTCTATGTTGACGCCACCGACGACGATGTGGGCATCAGGTGGTGGGCCCTTTCGAGGAGCATGGAAGTATAACGCCTCGGACTTGTTCAAGGCGACTTCCAGACCAAGCCGCTTTATGCGGCCGACAATCTCCGCTACACCAGCGGTCGCGAGGACCGCCGCCTCCCGATAGGTCCTCTGCTGTGCCAAGACCAGCGTGTCGTCGGCGTAGCAGAGGACCTTTATCCCCCTCAGGGTACCGCCTCGCAGCACCCAGTCGTATCCGATGTTCCAGAGGATCGGACCCAGCACCGATCCTTGTGGAACACCGGCCGACACCTCGTACTCCTCCCAACCTCCTCCAGGAGCCGGAAAGGTCACAGACCTCCCGGACAGGTAAGCCCCGATGACGCGGCGCAGGTATGGAGGCACACGATGGTATAAAAGTGCCTCCTTAATGCAGGGCCAGGGCAGGGAGTTGAAGGCGTTGGCGATGTCTAAAGACACCGCCAAGACTCCATCGCCCAGGGCCACTGCATCCTGCGCATGGGACTTCACCTCTAGTATGGCATCCACCGTCGAACGCCCCCTGCGGAAGCCATACTGGTGGTCCGAGAGGTCCGGACCTGTCCCCTCCAAATGGTGTTGTAGCCTCCTGGCTACAACACGCTCGAAGAGCTTGGCGATCTCGCTCAAGAGCACGATGGGCCTGTAGGCGGAGGCTGAATCCGCCGGGCGACCCTCCTTCCTGATGAGGACTAACCTGCCTGTCTTCCACCGCTGTGGAATTATGGCTTGAGCCAGACAGGCAGTGAATAGTCCTCGCACTCTGGGCCCTAGGGTGTTGAGGGCCAGAGTTAGCGCCCGGCCGGGAATGCCATCCAAGCCCGGGGCGGTGCTCTTGAGCCGAGATCGGCGTACAGCTTCTTCGAGCTCCTCCTCCTCCACCGGTGGTGTGACGCTGTCCTCGTCGTCCTCCTCTACCTCCTCACGCGCTGCAGGGCGGGCCATACTGGGTGGTGCAAAACTGGCCCGCTGCGGGAATAGCGACGACAGAACCCCTCGGAGAATGTCCGGTTGGAGTGTCTGCGTCAGTGGTGGTGCCCAAGCCCGTAACCTACCGAGCACCATTCGGTAAGGTGTGCCGTACGGGTCTTGGTCTATCCCCGCGATCAACCGGTCGTGCGACTCGCCTTTCACACGACCGATCTCCTCCTGCAGCTGCGTTCTCGCCTCGACATAGACGCGGTACAGTCGGTCTTCCTCCTCCTGCACCTTCTGTACCCGTCTGCGATAGTGGCTGTACTGGCGTCTCGCCGCAACGCAGGTGTTACGCAGTTGCGCGATCTCCCACGACCACCAGTACACTTGCCGCCGCTGAGGGCGGCGCCCGGAACGGGGCATTGACGCGTCACAGATACGCGTCAGCGCCCCCTGCGCCCAGGATGCGGCGTCTTCTGCAGACGCCAAGCTCTGGGGCAGCCAGGACTCCACTATCGCGGCCTCCTCCAACAACTGCCTGTCGAGACGACCCAGTTGCCACCGCGGTCCGTACTCTCGCGAGTTTGGACTGGGGGCTGGTTGCACCGCTGAATGTGCGGAGATCTCGTACAAGATGTAGAGGTGATCCGAGAGAGTCTCCACATCATCCAGCACTCGCCAGCCCCGAACACGACGCGCTATGGCCGGGCTCGCGAACGAAACGTCCACGACGGATCCGCCCAGCCTTCGCACACACGTGTTCTTGGTCCCTCGGTTGAGCACAGACAAACCGGTGGCAACAACCCACTCCGACAGCGTCACACCACGCACATCCGTCGTTGCGGAGCCCCACACGCTGGACTTCGCGTTGAGATCGCCGGCCACCAATACCTCCGCCGGACGAAATCGCTCTACCATTTCCCCCAATCGTATAAGGAACTCTTCAAACTCCGCGAGAGTTCGATTGGGGGAAAAGTAGGCCCCTACGACAACTAGGTCTCCGACAAGTGCTGCGACGCATCCCGCACCCCTCTCTACTCGTGAGAAGGGCGGAGAGCCCGCTGCGACCTGGGTGATAATAGTCACCACCCCGGTGTTGTCGGCTACCCAGTTATCTCTGTCGGGAACGCTGTAGGGCTCCGAAACAACCGCCACCTGGATAGACCACTGCGCCAGGCTTTGGACCAATAAGTCCTGGGCCCGGGCACAGTGGTTTATGTTCGCCTGCAACACACGGAGGGCCATTATTGGTCCTCCATGTGTTGCACCTCCCCTTCCCTGGCTTGGGCTCTCGAACTAGCCGGCACTTCCGGCCTCGTTCGTAGGTTCTTCTTGCCCCTTTTGTGGGTGGCGCTAGACTTGGCGCAGACGGCACTTCCTACCTTATGGTTTGCTGGCCTCTGTGCCGCCTCGCAAACTGGGCAATGCATATCAGCCGAGCACCCACGCTGTTGGTGCCCGGGTTGGCCACACCGGAAGCACTGGTTGCTTCGGTCAACTTCACTGGTGCACTTTGCCGCCATGTGGCCAACTTCATGGCAGCGGTAGCAACGCTGGATGCGGGGCTGCAACAGCTGCACTCTCGCCGAGACAAATCCCACGAATAGTCTCCCTCCACTCACCTTCTGCGCAGCCCCGATAGGGCAGCGAACCCACGCAGTGCCTAGACCGGCCCGATCCTGTCGGATTTCTCCGACTTTGACGTCGGCCGTAGCACAGCCACCGACTCGGCTGATTGCGGCCATGACGTCTTCGGAAGTTGCAGAGTCGTCGAGGCCACTCACCCTCAACTCCGCACACTTAACTGGCCTCGACACTTGCACTTCTTCAGGTCTCAGCACTCCGCGCAGTTTTTCTGCCAGCGCGTCCGCTTTATCGCCAGTGTTGGCGCCGGGTAGCTCCAGCATTCTGGCACCAGTGGATGCTACCCGGAACCTCAAATCGCTTATACCCAGGTCCTCAAGTTTAATATTTTCCTTGACCTGGGTTAGCACGTCGGTGTAGCTTAGCTTGTCGGCGACGGCAGGCTGCACTTTGAGTACCACCACCTGCGATCTAGGTCGCCGCAGCTTTGGCTTCTGCGGCTTTGGCTTGACGCCTTGTGCCGCTACCTTGCTTTTAGGAGCCGCCTTCTTTTTGGCTCCTTTCCTTGCCACAACATTCCACCCCTCCGTCATGTTTGTTGGAACGGGTGGTAGTGGCCGAGGCTCCACAGCAGAGGCAGGCTGAGAAGCTGCCTGTGCCGCACCCTTCTTCTTCTTACCCTTTTGGGCCTTTAGCGGAGGCCAAGGGTTTGCTGGCGCCATCAGCGTGGTCACGACTGGCTCAGCTCTCGCCTGTGTCTGACCCGCCTCTTTCCTCCTGTCGGCCGCTAATGGTGGCCGCAATCTCTCTTCCGGAGGAAGTCTCTCCTTGAAGGCCTCCAGCCTCGTGCTGACCATAGTGCCCACTTCCACCATTACAGTGCGCACTATGTCATCGACTGACAGAGCCTTCGCCGACGCATTTGGCGTCTCCACTGGCCTTGAGCGCTCCACGTCCGCTCTTAGTCGGACAAACTCTCCCCTCAAATCTGCCAATTCCGCCTGCAGCCGCGTGTTCGTGGCTCTGAGGAGATTGACTTCCTCCGACGCGGTCCTGTTGGCCAAGGTGTTTACGGCCTTTGAAATCGCACCGGCAGCCTCCTTCAGGGCCTTCGTGAAGGTACCCTTTAGGTTCCCTGACTTGCTGGCGACTCGGTTAATAACTGCCAGGCTATCAGAAACCTGGCAATGCAAGTCAGAGACCAGAGGCTCGTCGGGGCAATATACGAGCGACGCGTCCGAGAGCCTGGAACTCGCGCGGCTCTGAATTGTCGCAGTGATAGCCGCCACTTCCTCCTCCGCCCTCAACCGACGCTCTTCGCGCTTGTCATCAATGGGCGACTTTCTGGCAACAGCCAAGTCAATCTGCTCTTTAGGAACGGGTGGTGGGCCCTGTTTCCTTTTTGACGAAGCTATTTTGGCCTTACGCTTCACTGTCTCCTCATCTGCATCCGAGGATTCCGAGAGTCGCTCTTTATTCCTGCGCCTCTTTCTGTCCTTACGGGACTCGGTCTTTTCTCCAACATTCGTATTCGCATTTGTCGAACCGACTGACATAATGCTATCTGCGTCCGACTCCGAGGCCGCCCAGAAACGACCCCGCGACGAAATCGACGACCTGGACCTTCCACTTATAATTGAAGCAACCTCCTCCAGGTCCAATCGTTCCACTACCACCTGCGCCGTCTTCATCACTCCTCCAATTGGCAAAATTGCCGGACTATCGGGCCTCCTGGGCCTCGTCCCTCCCACAGTTCTCTCCTCTGGCTCAGCAACCAGAGCACCACTCCTCTCGTGTACTCCCGCACCCTCGACGCTCACAAGTACTCCTCCCTTCTCAGCGTCCACACCAACTTCGCCCATCCCGGGCACAACTACTCCTCCGTCCTTCTCCACACTCACTCCGCCCATCTCGGGCCCCTCCCCAACAACACATCGGTATGACTGGCCCCCCCCAGATTCGAGGGGCTTGCGTGCCGTAGCACGGAGGGATTCCCCGGCCTCGTAGAGACCGGAACCCTCCTGGGGTAATGAATTAGAATTCTGCAGTACCGACATGTTTATACTGTTCCACAGTTGGGCTTTTCTGTCGGGGTGTGCTCCCCTAGGCCGTGTCCATAACAATGGACTAAAGGCACGCCCATGCCTAGCTGGTTTTGGTCCGCGCCGGGAATAAATTCCCGGTCCACTCGCCCGCAAGTGCGAGTGGTTTCCCCTATCCGCCACCGGGGGACGCGCCCAGTAGGAGACCAGCAACTCCCTTGGGAACCTAACCTAACCTAACCTAACCTAACCTAACCTAACCTAACCTAACCTAACCTAACCTAACCCAGTCCCGGTTGAGCCCTCGTAGCGATCAGACACGAACGCGGCTCCCTAGACTACCAAAACAAGATTTTTCGGACGAAAAAATTCATAACTCGGGATATACTAGTGCGATTAAAGTGAAAGTGACACTGAAAGTTGCGCGGAAGTGTACCCTATCCGACGGTGCCAAAAAAGTAATTTTTGGACAAGTGCGAGTGACAAAAATCATTAAAAAACTATTAAAATCTTGTGAAAAAAGACACTTTTTAGTTTTAAAAATTAAATTAAAAATACTAATAGTGAACTCAGCGACATGCCCGACCACATAGGGATGGTCTGGGAAGTATCCCTGTAAACTAAGTGTTTTTTGTGAAAATCCGAGTGCGGGAACCAAAGTTAGCGGGGTTTTTCCCACAAAAACGCTTAAAAAACACGTGGTTTTAAACAAAAGTGCGTGCGGCGCCGTTTTTAAAGCGGTACCCCCCCTTTTTTATTACTCCCCCCTGTGTGCCTGGTGACCCCCCAAGTCCCCACAAAATCTGGGATTTTTTCCCCCGCGCACCCCGGAGATATTGGAGTTTTCCTAAAAACCACGTGGAGACTACTTTTGAAACGGAGAGTCGGAGAGTGACACCAAGAGTGTCTTTCGACGTGGACGAACTTTCCCTTGACACCCCTGAAAGAAGATCGAAGATCCGTGAACCACAGAGCAAGTTATTTAGAAAATACTAATTTAAATTTTCGAATTTTACTCTTCCAAATTTTGTACATTATTTTCCAAAAGATTTTCAGCGGTAACCCCTAATTATTTTTGTATACCTAAGTAGCAGCACTCTTAAAGAATATACCCTGAAAGTTTCAGATTTTTCCAAGTAGTAGTTTCTGAGTTATAAAAAAAGTAACAACTTTGGTCGAAGCGCCAGTTTTTGTTCTATTTATAGAACAAGGTAACAAAAGTGTATCTTCGTTTATAACTTGACTTCCAAAAACCGGATCAACGTGATTTTTGGTGGGGATCATTTTTTAGTGGAGACCTACAAATTGAAAAAAGTTGCATAAAAATCGGTCCATAAATAAAAAAGTTTTTTTCGGAATCCACTTACGTAAACTAAAAATTTGTATATTAACAAACTGTGGTGTGTACACAGAGTATAAGAACAAATAAGATACACATTTTCACTTAATATATTGTAAATTTTTACTAACTATTTTTAAGATATAAATGGACTAAGCACATAGTTGGTTGGTATAGTATAGGAGACGGCAGTGGCTTTCTACACCACTACATTTTCTTACATAATCATATTTTTTTTTTTAAGCTAATATTTTAGATATAATTTAGACTAAGTACCTAGATATTAAGTATAGTGTAGGAGACAGCAGTGGCTATTTACACCACTGCACTTTAATATTAAGACTAGATATTGAGTATCTAAAAGTTTATTATTTTATTTTTCTTTCTTTCCTTTAATTCTCTGTTGTGACCATCTCGGACAAAGTGTATAAATATACACATTTTTATTCTGTAAAATTGATTAAATTTTGAGACAAGTTTAATATAAACTTATATTCCTTACATATATTTTGACAAGTTATTATAACACAGACATATACATACATTGACTAAATATATACACACAGATATATACAAATTGATACAAACATAGAGATATACATAGAGATATATACTTTTGACAAAAACATTTAATATTTACAAACTGACTGGTTTGGTTGGGTTGGGTTTCAATATCAAATAAATAAATATACTTATAAAAAATTTCAATTCTAACAAATAAAGGGGATAGTCTGCGGCTCCCTACACCTCAGACTATTTAGACCAGGAACCAGTGGTGGAAATTAAAACTTTTTGGTTTTATTATTTTAATTATTCTCTTCGTCAAAAATATACATATAAATACTTACCAGACTACTTAGACCAGGAACCAGTGGTGGAAATTAAAACTTTTTGGTTTTCTTTATTTTCTTTATTTTCTTTGTCAAAAATATACATATAAATACTTACCAGACATGTCGACGAAGAACAGCTCCAAGTTGACCGGCTCATCAGGACCTGCAAAAAAAGGAGAGATGTTAGAAACAGAAGGAAGGAAGAGGATTGTTCCCAAGGCGGCCCCACCCAGGGAGGTACAACAGGCTCACACCTCAGAGGAGGAACCTGAGAACCTCAGAGTGGTGGCGAACCGTCTTTTCCAGGACGCCAAGCTGCACCTGGAACAGTCAGGAAACATCAAAACCATAATAAAAGAGACAGTGATAGAAAATTTGGGGAGGATGTACGAGATTATTCTCAAACTGAGCGAGGACAGGCTCCAGCTCAGTAACAGACTCCTCCAAATAAAAGCAAGGACAGAAGAAGGGGTAAATAGTAAAGAGGTCATGCAGGAGATTATGGAACAGAAAGCCATGGTCAAAGAGACCATGGAGGAGGTCAAGAACATGAGGAAGGAGATGGGAAAGATAGGAGAGGAAGCAAGGGAACACCGGGAAAGGGAAGGGCCTACCTATGCAGAGAAAGCCGCCATGAAATGTACCCCTATGCCGACCAGGGGTCCAGCCGACCTCCCGATCCACTCTATCGTGGTGTCGTCGACAAACGCCAAGGACAGCAGTGAGGATGTGATAAGCAAGATCCGCACTGCTGTCGAGGCCAAGTCGACAGGCATCAGGGTGGACCGGGTCAGGAAAGCCAAGGACCAGAAGGTCGTCATAGGGTGTACAAACAGGGAGGACCTGGAAAAGGTGAAAGGAAGGTTGAATGCAGGCCAGCCGGATCTAACAGTAGAGGAAAAGAAAAATAAGGACCCTCTGGTTATAATAAAGAACGTCTTGAGTTATAACTCGGACGACGACATTTTGCACGCAATTAAAACACAAAATTCCCACTTGATAGGCCATATTGCAAAAGAGGAGTGCAGAATGAAAATAAAATACCGAAGAAGAGCAAGAAACCAACTTGAGTGCCACGTGGTACTGCAGGTGTCACCGGTAATCTGGAAGGCGCTGACGGATGCTGGGAGGGTCCATATCGATCTCCAAAGGGTGGTCGTAAAGGACCAGACTCCCCTCATCCAGTGCTCCAGATGCCTGGGTTTCGGTCACGGCCGTAAGCTGTGTACCGAGACCATTGACATCTGCAGCCACTGCACAGGACCTCACTTGAGGGCAAACTGCCCAATCAGGTTGGCAGGGGGGGAGCCAACCTGTCGAAACTGTCAAGCTGCAAAGCTTGACAAGCAAGAGCATAACAGTTTCGACGAGGCATGCCCAGTTAGAAATAGATGGGACAGAGTGGCAAGGTCCACTGTAGCTTATTGCTAAAGTTGCTCCAGGCGACCAGGATGGTATAGAGACGTTTAAGCTCCTACAGTCAAACCTACAGAGAAGTAAGCTGGCCTTCCAGGAGTTCATACTCGAAGCAAGTAGGAGGAAGGCCAGCGTGGGGCTGATCCGGGAGCCGTGCGTCGGTACTGAGGGGTACGTAAAGCGCAGACCGGGGTACCGAATAATACAAAAGATATTAAACAGTACCAAACCGGTCAAGGGCTCGGTGGTGGTATTCGACGACAATAATGAAACTATTGGAAATCAAATACCCACCGCCGAGACCATCGCTGCCGCAACCCTCAGGACCGACGCACGGACCCTGGGGGTGACCCCTGTATGCTTCAAACGCAATAAGGACATGAAACCGAACATCTGGCACGTGGGCCACATTATAAATATTTTGGGAGGTGTAGACATTATCTGCGGGGGGGATGAAAACGCCTGGAGCACCTGGGGAATAACAAAAGTACACTTCGAAAACACTTACGCGACCTTCGCACTCATTTATACTTGCATCAAACTAAAACGGAACTTACTACTTACTTATACTACTTACTATACTTATATGGAGGAGGAGATTCATACTGAATCAAACCCTCACAATATGCTGACAAAAAATAATTGTAAATATAGATATAGTTATAGAAATAGGATTTTGTATGCATATTACAAAGTGTATTACAGCAGACAAAGAGGAAGCACAGGTAAAATATAGTTAAAAAAAAAAAAAAAAAAAAAAAAAAAAAAAAAAAAAAAAAAAAATAATAATAATAAAAAAAAAAAAAAAAAAACCCACAATAAACAGAAGAGTATATTTGATATACTAATTGTATATAGCACATATGCAATAAAAAAAAAAAAATAAAAAAAAAAAAAAAAAAAATAAAATTAAACCGCACTTAATGTACTTATTAAAACATATAAAAATGTAAGTATAAATTAGACAATAAGTATTGTGTAAAATAAAAAGCACCAAATAGGCAGCCTATCTTTCCAAAAGAAAAGTCTCTTTAAATAAAAATTTAGATAAAAAAATGGCCTTGGTCAAGCCAGGGGATCACTGGATCATAAAAAAAAAAAAAAAAAAAAAAAAAAAAAAAAAAAAAAAAAAAAAAAAAAAAAAACCTAACCTAACCTAACCTAACCTAACCTAACCTAACCTAACCTAACCTAACCTAACCTAACCTAACCTAACCTAACCTAACCTAACCAGTCTGGGCTGAGCTCGCGTCGTGAACGGTCGCTTCCGCGGCCTCCCAGGCCAAAAATACGGCTAAGTTATGACAAAAAAATCATAAGTTTTGAAATAATCATCGTAAAAATATGTGAAATGTGTCAAAAGTTGCGCGCTTAATTACCCTACAAGTTAGTGAAAAAACTGTGAAAATCGGATAAGTGGAAATGTGAAAAAACTTGGAAAAACTGTGAGTTTATTAGCGAAATACGCTCAATTTAGGTTTAAAAAGTGATTAAAAATAGTAAACTAATTTTTATCTAGATAAACTTTTGCATAGTGCTAGAAGGGACTTTCATTTACATATATTTACAAAAATAATTAAAATCGGACAAATAGTTTCAGAATAACCGGAGTTTTTAGTGAAAAATAGTGAAAAAGTGTACCAAAAATCTCTGTTTTTCGCGTGCGGCGGAGAAACGAGATCGGTAACCCTACTTTTTTATTTAATAATCCAGTGCATATAGTTCTCCCACATGTCCCTGCAAATTTTTAGAATTTTCCTACTTCCCGTTTTCAAGATATAAGAGTATTTAGTGAAGTTTGACCTTGGATGACCTTTGGACTAACTTTTCAACGGAGAGAAGTAGAGTTATGTATTATACGTAGTTCGATGCGCCTGGTTGTGACTATTTAGAATGTGTTTTTAGAATTAAAATCAAGTGAATAAATTCGGAGTTATTTGAGAAAAACCTGAAGAACGGACACACCTCGGGAAAATATTAAGTTTCAAGGTCTGTAAAATTAATTTTATATCGACAACCCCAATTTTTTATTATTTCACCGTACAGACAATTTAATGAAGAACAATAGTGTAAAGTTTCAGATTTTTTGGACAATAATTGAATTAGTTATTAACAATAGTATTAAGTGCGGTCACACCGAAATTTTTCTTAAATCTTTAAATGTACATTTAATACCTAAAACAACTACCTAAAATATTGATACTTTGTAAAGATCATTTTTTATACCTATCCAACCAATTAGAAAAAACAGAATTAAAATCCGACTGTAAATAAAAAAGTGATTTTTCAAATCTAATTACGTAACATCGATCTCCATACTAAATAGTTAAGTTTAATTGTTTATAAATTAGTTTTGTACAAATATATTAGAATTAGCAAATTTTATTGATATATTGATTTATAGGTGTTTGTTTTAGGTTTAATAATATAGTAAATAGTAGTATAATTCATAATTTTAATAATTTTTGGTAACTTTAATTTTAAATTTTAAATATTTTCTTAGCAAAAGTCTATACAAAACATCTCTATACAAAACAGTGTCATAAACTCCAGTTGTCCTTGAGTTGTCCAGTTGTCCAGCCCGAATTTGAACTTTGTTATGTGAGATATAAGGGTCAGATTCGCGTGTGTAGGTAGAACCAGTGCTCGAACTATTGTTTGGAGAAAGTCGGCAGCTGTTAACTTGGAGCATTGTATTAAGCAAAATATGAACGTTCGTGCACTACCATAAATATTTAAAATATAAAACTTAATTATTTCTTTTCTTCTATCTCTTTTGTTGGAAAATATACAATAGAGCAAATATAATTTGTGCACGGTTTATGTAAGCAGCTGTAACATAATTTTAATAATTTTTGTTAACTTTAATTTTGTATTTTAAATATCTTCTTAGAAAAATTAAAAAATATATATTTTGTCGTTTTGTTTAGTATTTAATGTTAGGCTTTGATGTTACTCTCTGATTTTAGTATTTTATTTAATTATTTAATATTTAATTTTGTAATTTTTTATTGTTGACGTTTTTAGGGTTTTTCGAGTATAGCTCTCAAAACCACCCACTTACCTGTACTTACCTGCCTCTGTTCTCTGTCTAGACTGCGCTAACTTTTTGTAGAATTATTGTTTGTTGTTTTAATTATAATTATAAAAATGGACTATAGAAGAATGTTTCAAACGCCTACAAGTACAAAGAAAAAGACTTTGTCTCAGGCTTCCTCGGAAGCCGGGACAAGTCGACAGGATCCCATCCCCCCTGTGTCTAGAGCTGCTCAATCACCTGACAGCAGATGCAGCTCCCCAGATATTGAATCCCTTATGTTAGCAATGTCCTCTGACGGAGAAACAGAGAATGTGGAGTCCGAAACACTAGCCAAACCCAAACCTAAACCTAAGGCTAAAAAGGCCGATAAATTGCAGCGCAAGCCTCTTCCGGCTAAGGCCGCGGAAGTAAAAGACGTCCGCTCTATGAGCAGTGTTATCAACACTTTAGCCAGACAAATTATCCAGGCAGTTAATGAAAATAAAAGCGTAACGTCTATCAACAAAAGATTTATTATTGAAGCCGCTGAGGAAATTGGTATAGCCGCAGACGTCTTTTTAGAGTCACAACTTGAGCCGAAAAATTTAGAGTCATCTCCTGAACCTCCGGCTTCCGCTCCCACTCCTGCTCCAGCTGTTGATAACACCGCTCTTAGAGAAGAGATTGTTTCCGCCATGAGAGAAGAGATGGCCAAGCTGAGGGAGGAACTTTCAGCTGGTTCCGGTCCTACTTATGCACAGGCTGTATCCTCTGGAACCCCTTCTGAGAAATTCCCAAAATCACAATATAAGCCTGCAATAGTCGTATCCCCTTTAGAATCTTCCGAAGAACAACCTAACACCATCAATAAATTTAAGAAAAGTATTTCATTTAGAAACAAAAATTATGCCCCCACCAGAGTCAAAGCCATTTCAAATAATAAAATTAGAGTAGAATTTGCCAATGATTCTCAGTGTCAAGAAACTTTAAATCAGCTTAAAGAATCCACCTCAGTCACTGCAGTTCCGGCGAAAAAGCTCCGCCCTATGTTCATCCTCAAAGGAGTGTCGCACGATATTCCTCTTGAGGATTTAACCTCGATAATAACACTACAAAATCCAAGTATCCGCGAACTAATAAAACAACCGGAAGATCTTAAGTTAAGATTCAAGCGAAATAATAACAGGAATCCAAATCTATACAATGCTGTATTTATTGTACAACCCGATGTCTATCGCGAGGCTATACATTTGGGTCGTATTAACGTCGACCACCAAAAAGTTTTTGTGGGTGACTTCTCACCCTTCATTCAATGCTACAAGTGTCTGCAGTTTGGGCACACTAGTAATAACTGTGTATCTGACTGCAGACCTTGTTCGCAATGTGCAGACACCACTCATCAAGTACCAAACTGCCCACACATCTCCAGTGAAAAGACTCCTAATTGCTACAATTGTTCTAAATATAATACCAAAACCAATAGTAAAATAAATACCGAGCACTCTGCTATTTCACCCAATTGTCCCACTATTTTATATCTGTCTAGTCAAATAAGGAGCAAAATCGATTATGGTACATAATATTTATTTCCTCTCCTAACTTTTAAATTCAAATTTATTATTTCGCAATTAATGTACATATATTAAATGTTGAAATTTTTTGTTACACAAAGCCTAATGCGCCTTCAATTGGCATACACATGCGCACAAAATAATGTAAATATGTTATAATTTAAGTTATTAAATACCGTTTACACACAATAGTTATTTAAAATTAGTGATAAGTTTATTTTAAGTCATATAGATGTTAAAAATATTTTTCTATAAATATGTATAGTTATAAGGTAATAGTTAGTAACAGTCTATAAGTAAAAAAAAAAAAAAAAAAAAAATAAAAAAATATATATATATATATATATATATATATATATATATATATATATATATATATATATATACAATATATATAAAATAACTATAGTAGTATTTAAAAAAAAAAAAAAAAAAAAAAAAAAAATTATATATCTACCTGTGCCAATATATAGTAAATAATATAATATATAGTATAAGTTAAATAATATATAGTATAAGTTACATCTTAACAATCTTAAGTTAAAAACTAGTTCTGTATATACAGTAACAAATAAGATAAGTGTCTATAGAATATTTCTGTGTGTGTGTAAACGGAGTGTCTTAATTACTGTTCTTATATTACAAACTGTGTCTCATATTTATTTTGAAGTCCATTGAAAAGTTATATAAAAATTTATAAGTCATTGAAATTTTTCTAAGTCCATCAAGTCTGCTCGATCGACCCCGGCCGCCCGTATCCATTAGCGAGGACTGCGGTCGAGAAAGCGACTGGATATTTGTAATTTTAAATTTAAAGTCATGGGCTATCATTTATTAACCTAACCTAACCTAACCTAACCTAACCTAACCTAACCTAACCTAACCTAACCTAACCTAACCTAACCTAACCTAACCTAACCTAACCTAACCTAACCTAACCTAACCTAACCTAACCTAACCTAACCTAACCTAACCTAACCTAACCTAACCTAACCTAACCTAACCAGTCTGGGTCGAGCCCGCGTCGCGAACGCACGCGTCCGCAGCTCCCGAGGCCAAAAAACCGCTAAGTTATGACCAAAAAATCATAAGTTACTCAAAAGTTATCGTAGAAAGTTGTGAAGTATATCAAAAGAAGCGCGCTGAACTCACCTAAGTGCCTGTGCAAAAATTGTGAAAATCGGATAATTGAAAGTGCCAAAAAATTGTGAGAAACTGTATTTTTAGTGGAGAAATTGACTCAAATAGTGTATTTAAGTGTTTTAAAAATATTAGTCTTTTGTGTATCGAGCTGAGTTATCACATATTTATAGACAGTAAGTTTATCTACATTTACACATAAAAATCTTTAAAATCCGACTTATATTTACCGAGTTACCTTACATTTAACTTCAAATTAGTGAAAAAGTGCACCTAAAAGTCTAGTTTTTCGCGTGCGGCTCGGTAATAAGATCTATAACCCCCCATTTTTATTTTTCTAACCTGTGCATAAAGTGGCCATACACGTTTTGGCAAAGTTTTAGAATTTTTGAACTCTCCGTTTTGTAGTTATTAGCGATTTTATAGACATTTGACCTTGAATGACCTTTGGGTCATTTTCTAAACGGAGATGTGCATAGTAATATGATATACATAGTTCGATGCGCCTGGACGAGACCTGCAAGAATCTGTTTTTTAAATGAAAATCCAGCCAGAAAATCTCAAGATATCGGGGAAAAACTCGAAAAATGGACACTGTGTATAACTAACTAGAACTTTAAAGGTCAGTTGTAAATAATTTAAAGCGACAACCCTATATTTTTATATTTTTAGTTTAAAGACAATTTAATCAAGAACATTTGTGTAAAGTTTTAGAATTTTCGAACAATAAATAAAATAGATATTAAGGAAATACCAGCTGACTCCATAGTGTAATTCTGTTAAATTTTATTAGTAAATCTTAGATTCCTTAAAAAAAGTACTTATACACCAGCTACATTATCGGAACTTTCCCAATATCATTTTTTATACCTACTCAACCTTTTGGAAATAACAGCTCTTCAATCCGACGTAAAATAAAAAAGTAAATTTTCGAATATTATTACGTAAATCGTTCTTCATACAATAGTTGACTTATTCTTATTTTAATATAAATATGGCATGCAATGGCTTAAAAGTTGCGTTCTTTCGAGAGGGATAATTTAGAAATTGTTTATATAGAATATTTGTGTTAATTTTAGTATTATTATTATTTAATATTTTAATTCTTAACTTTAATTTTAAATTTTAAATATTTTCTAAGGAAAAATCTATACAAAACATCCCTATACAATACAGTGCTATAAACTCCAGTTGCCCTTGAGTTGTCCAGATGTCCAGTTGTCCAGTCCAAATTTGAACATAGTTACGTGAGTTATAAGGGTCAGTTTCGCGTAATCAGTGCTTGAACTATTGTTTAGAGAAAGTCGGCAGCTGTTAACTTTGAACATTGAATTAAACAAAGCATTAACGTTCGTCCATTACCATAAAATATTTAAAATTTAAAACTGAATTATTTCTTTTATTCTATTTCTTTTGTTGAATCCTTTTAAGCACAATTATATCTGTTAAATATTATCTT
This sequence comes from Heliconius melpomene rosina, assembly GCF_056956725.1. Taxonomy (NCBI): domain Eukaryota; kingdom Metazoa; phylum Arthropoda; class Insecta; order Lepidoptera; family Nymphalidae; genus Heliconius; species Heliconius melpomene. The sequence goes on from NC_140400.1 coordinate 39,902, forward strand.
AATTTCTACTTTAAATTTTTAATTGTTATTGCTCTTATATTTGTTTTTAAAAAATGGATTACAAGCGTATGTTCTCAACGCCGCCTTGTAAAAATAATAAGACGACTCAGCCTACCTCGGAGGCCGGGACGAGTAGCCAGAGGAAAAATACAACTCAAAACCCTGGCTCTGGAGTTGCTGACGCCACAGAGAGCAGGTGCAGTACTCCAGATTCAGTCTCTGAACTTTTACAAATGTCTCTCGATGGGGAACTCGACCTAGATCTCGGTCTAGATCGCCCCAAAACTCCACCTAAAGCTAAAAATAAGTCTAGGTCGAAGGCTTCGAAAGTCGCGAGGCCCCTCCCTGCTGTTGCTGTGGAAGCGAAGGATATCCACAAGATGTATGCTGTCGTCCATAAACTGACTCAGGCCATAGTTTTTGCAATAGAGGAACACAAAAGTGTTACCTCTGAAAATAAAAAATTCATAGTACAAGCCGCTCAGGAGATTAGACTCGCCACAGATATTTATATGGAGGCTGTGATGGAACCAGGGGATTCGAACCCGACACCTGTGGTCACAGCTCCGACAGCAACACCCCCCACACCCCCAATAGCACCCCCAGCGGTTGATAGCACACTGAGAGAGGATATCGTGGCAGCAGTTAGGGAGGAGATGTCGAAATTAAAATCTGAATTGTTATCGTTTAATACAGTAGACACACCCTCCGCACATTCCGAAATAGTTGTAGATAAATCCCAGCCACCCTTAGTTAAACCCCCAAAGCAGAGTTATAAGCCGGCTCTAGTCATAACACCTATAGAACAAACTAACAACAAACAGGACACAATCAAGAAATTTAAAAATAGTATTAACTTCCGCAGCAGATCTTATGCACCCTCTAAAGTTCAATCTATCAAAAACAATAAATTAAGGGTGGAATTTACTAACGAATCCCACTGTAATGAAACTCTCGAACTCCTTAAGGAGTCTGAATTAGTTACCGCGGAACCCGCCAAGAAGCTTCGACCTATGCTTATCTTAAAGGGAATATCCACCGATGTTTCCCTTGATGACTTAACTAAAATTATATTTCAACAAAATGTATCAATTAAAGCCCTTGCAAATGAAGAAAACGATTTTAAACTCCGGTTTAAACGTAATAATAATCGAAATTCTAACTTGTATAATGCCGTTTTTATTGTTAGCCCAGTCGTGTGGCGGGAAGCAATCCGACTGGGCCGACTTAATATAGACCACCAGCAGGTCTATGTTGGTGATTTCTCTCCTTTTATGCAGTGCTACAGGTGTCTGCAGTTCGGTCACATCAGCAAAAACTGTGTGTCTGACTGCAGGCCCTGTTCACACTGCGCTGATGTGAATCATCAACACTCCGTCTGTCCAAACCTAGTTAATAAAACCACCCCTACATGCTACAATTGTCAAAAATTTAATAATAAAACCAATAGTAATCTCAACTGTGAACACTCCGCTATGTCATATTCTTGTCCCACTGTTATTTACATGCAGAATCAGGTTAAAAACAAAATCGATTATGGTTCATACTAAACACCAAATGCGCCCTCTATTTGTATATATATTCGCATAAATTAATATAATTATGTTATAATTTTAGTTAATAAATGTACATACAATTGTTGCTCAAAACTATATAAAACTGTGTCTCTAAATACAAAGTTATTAAATGTTTATATAAATATGTATAGTATTAAATTTATAGTTTATTAATATGTTTTGGTTTTAAAATTTATGTTGATACAAATATGTTTAGTATTAAATTTATGGTTTTTATAAATATGTTTAGTTTTAAATTTATGGTTTTATAAATATGTTTAGGTTTAAAAATTTGCTTCTATAAATATGTTTAGTTTTTTAATTTATGTCTCTTTAAATATGTCTAGTCTTAAGGTTATAGCTCATAGTTTTACAGTTCATTAAACAGTTTAGATTAAAAAGTTAGTGTATCAAAAGAAATGTAAATTTAAAAAATATATAAAAATATATATAAAAAAAAAAAAAAATATATAAAAAATATATAAAAAATATTATACAAAAATATACATTAATAAAAAGAAAAAAGAAGAAAAAAAAAAAAAAAAAAAATAAAAATAAATAAATAAAATTATATATATATATATATATACTACTAGTAATATCTAAATAATTTTAAGTTAGAAAATAGTTATGTGTAATAAGTTATACAAAAAGATATGTGTTTATAGAATATTGTTTATTAAAAAGCGTCTTAATTTTATATGTTATATTAAGTGATTTTTATTTTTGTTATAACGGTAAAAACATGTGAACAACAAAATTATTTTTGTACAAGAAGTGTCTTAAATTTTATATGTTATATTAAAGTTTTGTGTCTTATAATTACTTTGAAGTCCTAAGATAAAGTTATACATAAATTATTAAAGTTATTAAAGTTTCTTAAGTCCATCAGGTCAACTCGATCGACCCCGGCCGCCCGTATCCATTAGCGAGGACTGCGGTCGTGAGAGTTGACTGGATATCAGTAATATAATTTCAAGTCTAGGGCTTCAACACCCAAAAAAAAAAAAAAAACCTAACCTAACCTAACCTAACCTAACCTAACCTAACCTAACCTAACCTAACCTAACCTAACCTAACCTAACCTAACCTAACCTAACCTAACCTAACCTAACCTAACCTAACCTTTTTTTTTTTTTTTTTTTTTTTTTTTTTTTTTTTTTTTTTTTTTTTTTTTTTTTAACGTGAGGAAATCCTTTTACGGATACCGGCCCGAGTGGGGACTCGAGCGGGTTATGTGGGACTCGTAGACCGGCTGAAGGCCGATCTCAATACCCACTAAAACCTCACGGTGCTCCTCCTCGACCGCCACTGGCCGCGAGACGCGGGGACTATAATCGTCCACGAAACGCGGCGGCGGGAGCCTGCTAGGCACGTCGCGGAGTCAAGGGTGTGTGGGCACCCCCGACGGCCTGCTCTGAGTGGCGCGCGGGAGCAACCCTAACCTAACCTTTTTTTTTTTTTTTTTTTTTTTTTTTTTTTTTTTTTTTTTTTTAACGTGAGGAAATCCTTTTACGGATACCGGCCCGAGTGGGGACTCGAGCAGGTTATGTGGGACTCGTGGACCGGCTGAAGGCCAATCCCAATACCCACTAAAACCTCACGGTGCTCCTCCTCGACCGCCACTGGCCGCGAGACGCGGGGACTCGAATCGTCCACGAATCGCGGCGGCGGGAGCCTGCTAGGCACGTCGCGGAGTCAAGGGTGTGTGGGCACCCTCGACGGCCTGCTCGGAGTAGCGCGCGGGAGCAACCTGCGCGCGCCTACTCGGGCCAGGTTAGTAGGCGGCCAGCTTCCCCAAGCTGACCGCCCTCTGGCACATTAGGGCGGAAGGCGGCGGTCGTGTGCCGCCCTCCGGCGACCCGGTCTCTTACGGCGGATGGCGACTTCGGCAAAAGCCTCCCTCGCCCGTTCCGCCGACTCCTTCTCGAGCACCACTGCCTCGCAGAAGGATGAGACCGCGTCCCACGACGTCTCGCTACCGGCCATGGCCTTGATCACGGCCGGCAGGGAAAGGTCGTCCCCTATGACGTCGCGCAAAGCGCGACGTTGAGACGCCCAGGCTGAGCACACCTCCAACGTGTGCTGGGCCGTCTCATCGAGGCAGTCGTCACAGTGGTGGCAGCGAGCGTCGGGCTCCCTTCCGGCGATCCGACACAGGTAACCCCCGAAGCAGCCATGCCCCGTGAGCACCTGTGTCGTGCGGAAGGTTAGGACGCCGTGACGCCGCGCTAACCACTGGCGGAACACTGGACGAACCGCCTCGATCGTCAACCGGCCGGCAGATGGTGTCGCCAGCCGGGATTCCCACAATTCAACCGCGGCTTCCCGCGCCTCCTCAGTGCGTGCTTGGCTTGCCGGTTCCCCGGACACAAGGCCTCGACGCCGGCAATAGACCGACGCCAGAGAACGAGCATCCAGATCCCACGGCATGACTCCAGCCAGCACGCACGCCACTTCACCGGAGATGGTCCGGTACCCCCGTATCGCCCGGATGGCCATCACCCTCTGCGCACGTCGCAGCAGGGTGATGTTGTGCCGATCCAGGGCGTCCGCCCATACGGGAGCACCGTAGAGCGCCATCGATCTGACCACTCCGGTGTACAGCCGACGGCTAGAGGCGCTCGGCCCATCCACATTGGGCAAAAGGCGCGCCAGTGCCGCCGCTGTCTTCAACAGTTTCGGGGCCAAAGATGTAAAGTGGCCCCGAAAACTCCACCGACCATCCAGAACAAGTCCGAGGTACTTCATGCTCCGGGCAACGTCAATCTTGACGCCACCGACGATGATGTGGGCATCTGCCGGTGGGCCCTTTCGAGGAGCATGGAAGTAGATTGCCTCGGACTTGTTGAGGGAGACCTCTAAGCCCAGCCGCTTTATGCGGCCGACTACCTCCGCCACTGCAGCAGTCGCGAGGACCGCCGCCTCCCGATAGGTCCTCTGCTGCGCCAAGACCAGCGTGTCATCGGCGTAACAGAGGACCTTTACCCCCCTCAGGGTGCCGCCTCGCAGCACCCAGTCGTACCCGATGTTCCAGAGGATCGGACCCAGCACCGATCCTTGTGGAACACCGGCCGACACCACAAACTCCTCCCAACCTCCTCCAGGAGCCGGAAAGGTCACAGACCTCCCGGACAGGTAAGCCCCGATGACGCGGCGCAGGTATGGAGGCACGCGGTGATAGACAAGTGCCTCCTTAATGCAGGGCCAGGGCAGGGAGTTGAAAGCATTGGCGATGTCTAAAGACACCGCCAAGACTCCATCGCCCCGGGCCACCGCATCCTGCGCATAGGACTTAACCTCTAGTATGGCATCCACCGTCGAGCGCCCCCTGCGGAAGCCATACTGGTGGTCCGAGAGGTCCGGACCTGTCCCCTCCAAATGGTGTTGTAGCCTCCTGGCTACAACACGCTCGAAGAGCTTGGCGATCTCGCTCAAGAGCACGATGGGCCTGTAGGCGGAGGCTGAATCCGCCGGGCGACCCTCCTTCTTGATGAGGACTAACCTGCCTGTCTTCCACCGCTGTGGAATTATGGCTTGAGCCAGACAGGCAGTGAATAGTCCTCGCACTCTGGGCCCTAAGGTGTTGAGGGCCAGAGTTAGCGCCCGGCCGGGAATGCCGTCCAAGCCCGGGGCGGTGCTCTTGAGCCGAGATCGGCGTACAGCTTCTTCGAGCTCCTCCTCCTCCACCGGTGGTGTGACGCTGTCCTCGTCGTCCTCCTCTACCTCCTCACGCGCTGCAGGGCGGGCCATACTGGGTGGTGCAAAACTGGCCCGCTGCGGGAATAGCGACGACAGAACCCCTCGGAGTATGTCCGGTCGGAGTGTCTGCGTCAGTGGTGGTGCCCAAGCCCGTAACCTACCGAGCACCATTCGGTAAGGTGTGCCGTACGGGTCTTGGTCTATCCCCGCGATCAACCGGTCGTGCGACTCGCCTTTCACACGACCGATCTCCTCCTGCAGCAGCGTTCTCGCCTCGACATAGACGCGGTACAGTCGGTCTTCCTCCTCCTGCACCTTCTGTACCCGTCTGCGATAGTGGCTGTACTGGCGTCTCGCCGCAACGCAGGTGTTACGCAGTTGCGCGATCTCCCACGACCACCAGTACACTTGCCGCCGTTGTGGGCGGCGCCCGGAACGGGGCATTGACGCGTCACAGATACGCGTCAGCGCCCCCTGCGCCCAGGATGCGGCGTCTTCTGCAGACGCCAAGCTCTGGGGCAGCCAGGACTCCACTATCGCGGCCTCCTCCAACAACTGCCTGTCGAGACGACCCAGTTGCCACCGCGGTCCGTACTCTCGCGAGTTTGGACAGGGGGCTGGTTGCACCGCCGAATGTGTGGAGATCTCGTATAAGATGTAAAGATGATCCGAGAGAGTCTCCACATCATCCAGCACTCGCCAGCCCCGAACACGACGCGCTAGGGCCGGGCTCGCGAACGAAACGTCCACGACGGATCCGCCCAGCCTTCGCACACACGTGTTCTTGGTCCCTCGGTTGAGCACAGACAAACCGGTGGCAACAACCCACTCCGACAGCGTCACACCACGCACATCCGTCGTTGCGGAGCCCCACACGCTGGACTTCGCGTTGAGATCGCCGGCCACTAACACCTCCGCCGGACGAAATCGTTCTACCATTTCCCCCAATCGTATAAGGAACTCTTCAAACTCCGCAAGAGTTCGATTGGGGGAAAAGTAGACCCCTACGACAACTAGGTCGCCGACAAGTGCTGCGACGCATCCCGCACCCTTCTCTACTCGTGAGAAGGGCGGAGAGCCCGCTGCGACCTGGGTGATAATAGTCACCACCCCGGTGTTGTCGGCTACCCAGTTATCTCTGTCGGGAACGCTGTAGGGCTCCGAAACAACCGCCACCTGGATAGACCACTGCGCCAGGCTTTGGACCAATAAGTCCTGGGCCCGGGCACAGTGGTTTATGTTCGCCTGCAACACACGGAGGGCCATTATTGATCCTCCATGTGTTGCACCTCCCCTTCCCTGGCTGGGTGACTTGTACTAGCCGGCGCTCCCGGCCTCGTACGTCTTCTTATCATTCCCCCCTTTTTATTGGCGCTGGATCTAGCGCAGGTGGCACTGCCCGCCTTGTGGTTTGCCGGCTTCTGTGCCGCCTCGCAAACCGGGCAGTGTGCGTCAGCCGAGCACCCACGCTGTTGGTGCCCGGGTTGGCCACACCGGAAGCACTGATTGCTCCGGTCGACATCGCTCCTACAATTAGCCGCCATGTGGCCAACTTCATGGCAGCGGTAGCATCGCTGGATGCGAGGCTGCAGCAACTTGACTCTCGCGGAGACGAAGCCAACGAGTAGCCTTCCTTGGCTAACTTTTTGCGCAGCGCCGACAGGCCATCGAACCCATGCTGTGCCAAGACCGGCCTGATCTTGTCGTATTTCGCCGACTTTGATGTCGGCCGTAGCACAGCCACCAACTCGGCTGATTGCGGCCATGACATCTTCCGAAGTTGCAGAGTCATCGAGGCCACTCACCCTCAACTCCGCACACTTTACTGGCCTCGACACCTGCACTTCTTCCGGGCGAAGGACCCCGCGCAGCTTCTCGGCCAGTGCATCCGCTTTTTCGCCACTATTAGCCCCGGGCAACTCCAGCATTCTAGCACCAGTGGATGCTACCCGGAACCTCAAGTCGCTTATACCCAGGTCCTCGAGTTTGATATTCTCTTTGACCTGGGTTAGGATGTCGGTGTAGCTTAGCTTGTCAGCGACAGCTGGCTGCACCTTGAGCACGACGACCTGCGACCTAGGTCGCCGCAACTTCACCTTCTGCGACTTTGGCTTTACGTTTTGTGCCGCCGCCTTCGCCTTAGGAGCGGCCTTCTTCTTGGCTCCCTTTTTCGCCACGATGTTCCACCCCTCCGTCATCTCTGTTGGAGCTGGGGGTAGTGGGCGAGGCTCCGCTGTAGTGGCAGTCTTAGGAGCTGCCTTTGCCGCACCCTTCTTCTTCTTGCCCTTCGGGCCCTTTGGCGCAGGGTTTGCCGGCGCCATCAGCGTGGTCACGACTGGCTCAGCTCTCGCCTGTGTCTGACCCGCCTCTTTCCTTCTATCGGCCGCTAATGGTGGCCGCAATCTCTCTTCCGGAGGAAGTCGCTCCTTGAAGGCCTCCAGCCTTGTGCTGACCATAGTGCCCACTTCCACCATTACAGTGCGCACTATGTCATCGACTGATAGAGCCTTCGCCGTTGCCTTAGGCGTCTCCACTGGCCTTGAGCGCTCCACGTCCGCTCTTAGTCGGGCAAACTCTCCCCTCAAGTCCGCCAATTCCGCCTGCAGCCGCGTGTTCGTGGCTCTGAGGAGATGAACTTCCTCTGACGCCGTTCTGTTCGCCAAGGTGTTCACGGCTTTGGAAATCGCACCGGCAGCCTCCTTCAGGGCCTTCGTAAAGGTACCCTTTAGGTTCCCTGACTTGCTGGCGACTCGGTTAATAACTGCCAGGCTATCAGAAACCTGGCAATGCAAGTCAGAGACCAGGGGCTCGTCGGGGCGATACTCGAGCGACACGTCCGAGAGCCTGGAACTCGCGCGGCTCTGTATTGCGGCGGTGATATTCGCTACCTCCTCCTCCGCCTTCAGCCGACGCTCTTCGCGATTGGCATCCGTGGGCGACTTTCTGGCAACAGCCAAGTCAATCTGCTCTTTAGGAGCGGGTGGTGGGCCCTGTTTCCTTTTAGCCGAAGCTATTTTGGCCTTACGCTTCACCGTCTCCTCATCCGCATCCGAGGATTCCGAGAGTCGCTCTTTATTCCGGCGCCTCTTTCTATCCTTACGAAAATCGGTCTTTCCTCCAACATCCGTATTCGCATTTGTCGAACCGACTGACATAATGCTATCTGCGTCCGACTCCGAGGCCGCCCAGAAACGACCCCGCGACGAAATCGACGACCTGGACCTTCCACTTATAATCGAAGCAACCTCCTCCGGGTCCAATCGTTCCACTACCACTTGCGCTGTCTTCAGCACTCCTCCCATCGGCAAAATTGCCGGACTATCGGGCCTCCTGGGCCTCGTCCCTCCCACAGTTCTCTCCTCTGGCTCAGCAACCAGAGCACAACTCCTCTCGTGCACTCCTGCACCCTCGACGCTCACAACTACTCCTCCCTTCTCAGCGTCCACACCAACTCCGCCCATCTCAGGCACAACTCCGTCCTTCTCCACCTCAACACTCACTCCGCCCATCTCGGGCCCCTCCCCAGCAACACATCGGTAAGTCTGGCCCCCCCCAGATTCGCGGGGCTTGCGTGCCGAAGCACGGAGGGATTCTCCGATCTCGATGAGACCGGTACCCTCCTGAGGTAAAACAAAATTCTGCTGTACCGACATGTTAAGTTTTTGCTGTTCCACAGCGGGCTTTTCTGTCGGGGTGTGCTCCCCTAGGCCGTGTCCATAACAATGGACTAAAGACACGCCCATGCCTAGCTGGTTTTGGTCCGCGCCGGGAATAAATTCCCGGTCCACTCGCCCGCAAGTGCGAGTGGTTTCCCCTATCCGCCACCGGGGGACGCGCCCAGTAGGAGACCAGCAACTCCCTTGGGAACCCTAACCTAACCTAACCTAACCTAACCTAACCTAACCTAACCTAACCTAACCCAGTACACTCCAAACAACCGCACAATACACATAGGCTCCGCATAAAAAATTCGTAAAAAATCGAATAACCGAGCCACACGCGCAACGAGTGTTTTAATTGATTTCCCCACGTCTGATTCACCAGGATTATCGTTTGCAGACCACCAGCACTCCAGGATCCGGAGAAAAACAGCATCAACTTCCACCATCTATAACTGTGAGTGTTTTACCGCATTCTAAAAACTCTCAGCGTGCAAAGCTTCGCGCCGTCAAGACAAATCCAAAGACACCACTTTTGTCACAATCCGTCCAAGGAAGACGGAATCCCAAAGGCGCGAAGTTTACATTATAACCTCTAAAAACCGCGTGGTGACCACGCGGTTAGAGAGCACGCGGTACGATATAACCTCGAAGACCCTACGTGAAGACTCCGAAGCCGGACCGAGGACTTCGACACCGGTCCGAGGAATCCTGCAGACCAGAGAACCTCAACAAGTCTCAGACCGTGCAGGTAAGCCCAGGGCTTACCCCCATCCCTCAGTCCAAACACCCTGTGTTTGGGCTCGTTCAACTCAGGACTCCAAGTCCTTTCCACACACCCCCTAACCTTTAAACCACCCCCCTCCCCCCAAACCAACCCCCTCCACCCTCAACCCCTACCACCCCAGTTTTCTCACCGGAGCTCGTATTATACACGGGTTCCTCTACTCCACCTGCATCCCCCTGTCATCTAACAGTAAATTCCCAACCACCCTTATTTCACCCTCACCCCTCCACCACCCCCCACCCTTCAAAAATTTTCTACCCCACCAATAGTCGCCCCACGAAAGTCGCCCCCCCCCCCCCCCCCCCCCCCTAAAAATTTTTACCTCACCCCCCCTGGGTTTATCTCCTAAACGGGAAGACTTAGACACACCGAGTTTGGGTTCGTTTTACTCAGCGAAAGGAGCCCAACCATCTGGCTCCAACAGAATCCTCAGAAAAAGCACTGGGAGAGAAATAGAGCACCCGCCCATCCGCGCGAGGAGCATACTCATCTCAACGGTAACATATATACACACAACATGTCTCTACCAAATAAGAAAAACGCCAAAGTAACATTCGCCGACAACAAGACCACAGTATCAGCAGGAGGTAAGAAAGAATCTTCATCGAAGTCACTCAGAGAGGCAGTCATGAGGCGGCAAATTTCAAACAAAGGCACGGAGTCAACAAAGCTACCGGGTGAAACCCGAGGGGCGGAAGCCGAAAAACAGACTCCGTCCTCCCAGCCCTCGACGCCTCCCACAGAAACCTCCTCACCAAACAACGTCGACTCAGCCTTGCAGAGAGTATCGGAATGGCGCACGGAGGCCTCGCCCGATGGCAGTCTCCCGCAAAGTGCTGATACTGACAGCGACATCAGGCTGTCGATGTCACCTGGATCGGATGCATTCAAAGGACGCAGGACCAGCCTCCTCATTACATCTACGAGAAGGACTGGAGTGGAAATGGACCTTGCCACAAAACAAGCCAACGACCTGCTCCTGGCGGGAAAAGAGGCCCTCGAACTGTCTCAAAACATGAAAAGGGAATTAAAGCAGACAGCAATTGACAGTCTTCAATCCCTATACGAAATAGTCCTGGCTCTATCGGACTCCAGAGCCAGGCACAAGTGTAACCTAGAGACAGAACGAGTGAAACACGCCAGGGAGATTGTTAACATAGAGAGGGCCCATAATAAGTCCATGATAAGTGTGATACAAAAACTGGCCGGCAATCTAGAAGAAGCAGGTAACAACATCTCGGCGACCCTAACCGAGACGAAGGAGGTTCGGAAATGGTTAGGGTACGAAACAAGGGAGCCACATCAAGAAATAAAGGAAATAAAAGCCTCTATGGGGAAAGCAACGGCAGGGATAGAGAAGCTTCTCCTACAACCGCAGACAAAGAAGGAAAGCCACGAGGGACTTCAAGAGATTCTGCAAGAACATAAGGATCTCAAGAAGTCAGTCAAATCCCTGTCAAATCAATTCGATGAATTCCGCAGAGAGAATAAAAAGACCGGTGAGCAACTCCAACGGATCCAGGACACCAGCGGGAAGGCGCTAGAGCACCTAGAAAAACCCCTACCACCTCCACCTGTCCTGGAACCGCCAAAGGAATTGATGGAGATCAGGAAGCTAATCGAAACCATCCACGATAAACCCGCACCACCACCGCAAGCCACAGCACTATTGGGAGATAGAGAACTAAAAGATAACCTTCTCCCAATAGCGGGGACGCTCGAAATGGTAACAAACGACATCAAGTCAATAAAAGAGAAATTGGATAAGCCCACCACGCCAGCAAGGTCGATTCAAGAAGAAATGGATGCTGCGGAAGGTGGGAAACCAACCACGACCAGCAAGAGACCAGCCACGGTGACGTACGCCAGGATAACGGCCACACCGGCGAAGCCCAAACCGAGGCCAAACCACACCCTTATAGTATCGTCTAGTGATCCGACAAACACCGGCGATACTATCATCAAAAGGATAGTGGCGGCCATCGACGCCAAAAAGACCGGCGCCAAGGTGGACAAGGTACGCAAAGCACGTAATCAAAAAGTCGTGCTGAGCTGCCACACAAATGAGGATCTTCGCCTGGTGCAGGAGAAAGTTAAGGGACAGCAAGGCCTCAAAGTGGAAGTCGCCAGGCCAGCAAACCCGCTCATTATAATCCGCGATGTCCTAGCCTACCACACGGACACCGAGATTATAGAGCACGTCCTGGCGCAAAACAAGGATGTTCTGAAGGAACACGGAAAGGAGGCCAAGCTGCGCGTGCGTTATAGGAAGCGAGCACGCAACCCCCTGGAGTGTCACCCGATCTTGGAACTTTCACCGGAAGCACACAAAGCGGTCCTGGAAGCCGGCCACCTCCACATAGGGCTACAAAGAAGACCTGTAGCGGATCAGTCTCCTCTCATGCAGTGCATAAAGTGCTTGGGATTTGGCCACACAAGAACAACGTGCCAAGAAAAAGACCATCTCTGCAGCCACTGCGGAGGCCCACACACATGGGGAGACTGCATGGAGAGGAAAGCGGGTAAACCACCAACCTGCATAAACTGTAGAGAAGGAGGTAAGAAAGACACAAGTATGGACCACAATGCCTTTAGTACAGAGTGCCACGAGCGACATAAATGGGATGCCATAGCAAGATCAAAGATTAGGTACTGCTAAAGGCATCCAAAATGACACAGAAACACAGACAAAAGCTAGGAACATCAACATCATACAGGCCAATCTGCAAAGATCAAAACTGGCAACGGCGGAACTCCTTCAAGCTGCTAAGGATAGAAAGATCGATATTGCTTTAGTGCAGGAGCCGTACGTAGGCAGCGCGGGGGTACTAAAGCAATATCCAGGCACAAAAGTAGTACAGTGCACACTCCGACGCACAAAACCAGTTAAGGCTGCAATTATCGTGTTCAGTGACCGACTGGAGGTAGTCAACGACCCCCAGACGGTGACTGAAACGGAGGCGGCAGTCTTACTGAGAGGGAGCAGCCTGCAACTAGGATTGATCTCAATTTACCTGGAGGGCGACCAAGACCTAACGCCATACCTAGCAAGGATCAAGGATATCTATGGGAAGCTGGCAGAATCGACCACAAATATCATAGTTGCTGGAGACACCAACGCATGGAGCCCCTGGTGGGGTAGCATCACTGAGGACACCAGGGGTGAAATGTATAGCGCGTTCCTAAACGAAATGGATCTTCACATACTTAACACCGGGGATACACCAACGTTCGAAACCATAAGAGGGGGGATAGTATGCAAAAGCGCCATTGATGTGACAGCATGCAGCCGCTCTCTATTAGGAAAAATTGAAAAGTGGACCGTACAGAGGAACATCACCACCTCCGACCACAACGCCATTACTTTCGCGTTACAGCTTCGACGGCCACTGGCCAGTCTTAAGCCCATCACAACGCGGAAGTACAACACTAGAAAGGCAAAATGGAAGGAATTCGGAACACTTTTCAAAAAATTACTACAAGAAAATTATTTTACACCCGCTATAATAAAACAACTAAAGGATCCCGAAGAACTAGAAGTGGCCGTAAACACCTTTACGGCCCTAATCCACAAAACCTGTGAAGATACCATCCCGTACTTAAGACCGGAAACCCAAAACCCTCTACCGCCCTGGTGGACAAAATCATTGGACCAAATGCGCAAAAAAGTACTCCAGCACAAGAGGAGAATCAGGAACGCAGCCAAAAATAGGAAAACACATGTAATAAACGAGTATGTAAAAATCAAGGAGGAGTACAAGATTGAGGCGGAAAAAGCGCAAACGGCGAGCTGGAAGGATTTCTGCACAAACCAGGAGAAGGAAAGCATGTGGGACAAAATCTACAGAGTCCTGCGTAGATGTGATGGTCGCCAAGATGACACACTCCTGAGGAACCCGACTACAGGCCACACCCTGTCCCCACAAGACTCGGCAGACCTTCTGGCTCGAACGTTTTACCCTGACGACTCAGAGGCAACAGACAAACCCTGCCACGCCTCAATCAGAAACTGGATCAAAAATTTCGACACCAACACCCTACCTGAGGACGACCCACCATTCACCGTCACTGAACTAGAGATGGTGCTGAAGCAACTAAATCCCAAAAAGGCGCCTGGTCCCGACGGGCTGACCGCAGACATTTGCACCGCTGCCATCCGCAACGCCGAAGACATCTTCCTAGCGATGGCGAACAAGTGCCTGTCACTATGCTACTTTCCGGAGCAGTGGAAAGTAGCTCATGTGGTCATAATCCGTAAGCCCGGGAAAGAGGACTATACACACCCCAAGTCCTACAGACCAATCGGCCTTCTATCAGTGATGGGAAAGATAGTGGAAAAGCTTCTAGTGGGCCGCCTCCAGTGGCATCTCCTCCCCAGAATGAACAAGCGGCAATACGGCTTCACACCTCAACGCGGTACAGAAGACGCCCTAAGCGACCTCATAGACCACTTACGACAGAAACTGACAGACAGGAAATCAGTCCTGGTCGTATCCTTGGACATCGAGGGAGCTTTCGACAACGCGTGGTGGCCGGCACTCCAGAAACAACTCGCCATCAAGGAGTGCCCCAGAAACCTTTTCAAGGCAGTCGATGCATATCTCAACGACAGAAAGATCTTAGTCAACTACGCCAGGAGAGTCTCCACAAAATGCACTACAAAGGGTTGCGTCCAAGGTTCCATTGGCGGACCGACCTTTTGGAACGTAATTTTAGACTCTCTACTGCATCGGCTGACAGAAAAAGGGGTGTACTGCCAAGCCTTCGCCGACGACGTCGTACTCGTTTTTGCCAACACCACCATGGAAGCCCTACAAAACGAAGCCAACGAGACGTTAACAACTGTCATGACATGGGGAGAACGGAACAAACTTAGCTTTGCACCGCACAAGACCAACGCGATGCTCCTCACGAAAAAGCTAAAGTATAATCCCCCTAACCTGAGAATGGCACAAACCAGCATCCAGTTGGTTCAAGAAATAAAAATCCTTGGTGTGATAATAGACAGAAATCTGACCTTCAAGTCCCACGTCGTGGCACAGTGCAGGAAAGCCACACAAATCTACAACCGGCTTGCGTGCACGGCGAAAATCACCTGGGGACTAAACTCGGAGATCATAAGGACCATCTATACAGCGGTAATAGAACCAATCATCACCTATGGTGCGAGTGCGTGGTGCGAATCCACCGAACTGCGCATGATACAGCAGCACCTACACACGCTGCAGAGAGGGTTCGCCCAAAAGATCTGCAGGTCTTACCGCACGGTATCCTACACGTCAGCATTAATTCTGTCAGGCCTGCTCCCCCTGGACATCAGAATACAAGAGCAGGCCCTAATCCACCGCACAAAGAAAGGCAAAATCACCAACTACCTTCCCCTCAACACGACTCTCGAATGTAACATAGACTTTGACAAACTACAGCACCCAGCCTCCCAAGAGGCCATAAAGTATGGGAGTCAAGAAGAAGAAAAAACACCGGAACCCCTCTACAACAACCACCAGCGAGACGGTCCTGAAATATATACGGACGGCAGCAAAATCCGAGACAGAGTAGGAGCTGCATTCTCCTGGTGGGAGAGAGGAACAGAAACAAAATCCCGAAAGTTCACCCTACACCCCG
Source organism: Heliconius melpomene rosina (assembly GCF_056956725.1). Lineage (NCBI taxonomy): Eukaryota > Metazoa > Arthropoda > Insecta > Lepidoptera > Nymphalidae > Heliconius > Heliconius melpomene. Next base: position 55,231 of record NC_140400.1, read on the forward strand.
CATGCACTGTATTCCAAGCTGAACTCTATGCTATATATAAAGCTAGCCAGGAGGTTATGAGAACAAATGTCCCCCTGGCTACCATCCTCAGCGACTCAAGGTCCTCACTAGACCTGCTGGGGAACCCGAGGACCACCCACCCCATAGCAAGAGCGACACAGCAGTACATACAGCGCATGAAGGAACAAGGAAGAAGCATCAGGCTAGTTTGGCTCCGAGCACATATAGGCACAGCCGGAAACGAAAGGGCAGACGAACTTGCTAAAGAAGCCGCACTGCTGGACCGCCCATATGACTATAAAAGAACACCAGTGGCCCACGTCAAGACCAAAATCCGTGAAGAATCTGTAAAAAGATGGCAGGATAGATACCTTACCTCCAGCACGGGCAACACCACAAGGGAATTCCTTCCTGATGTTGAAATTACTTTTCAAATAATCAGGAAGGTAAGATGGGACCCAATCCACGTGCAAGTCTTGACGGGACACGGTGGTACTGCCAGCTACCTGTATAAACACAAGCTCAAAGACTCCCCGGGCTGCGAATGCGACCCCAACATCGAAGAAACAGTGTGGCACATCATTCTGGAATGCCCAAGATTCTCCATAGCCCGCCTTAACCTAGAAACACAACTCAATATTAAACTGGAGAGGGAAGGCATAGCAACAGTGATGGCGGACAACCTGCGGAGGCCTGTCTTCCTAGACTACCTTCTGGACATCTTCTGCATCGCAATGCGTAGAAACGGCAGCAAGATTGCAAGAGGAAGGAAGCTCGGGGAGGAAACTGGCCTTGCTGCGTCCATCACCGAAGTTGGCCCTACCAAAACAACCACCCCGGAAACACACGCTCAACATCTACTGCAAAACGGACACCCCGGCGTCCCAGGGCTATCGACTCGTCCCGTAGCCCTTTTCATGGACGACGACGAAGAGACGCTGGGACTCTGCTTCTGCATCGTCGGCCCGAACAAGTGGGTCTACATCTCTCCTGGCCTAGCTGTTCTCACAAAAGGCAGCACAGACAAGGCCACAATGAGAAAGTCGATCTACGACAGCATGCCCACCACATCGCTGGGAAACTGCGAATTTCGAACAATGCGATTGAAGAACAAAACCATCGCACTCTTCGAAGGCATCAACGGCGAGTCCCCCTTCACCAAGGCATGCAAAGTGCTCGTCCACCTGAGCACGCTGACGGCAGAAGAAACAAACAACATCGGTCCAAAAACACTGAGCGTGGACGCTATGAAAGCCGGATTCGACAGAGGAACAGTCGAAGACTTTTTGGGATGCGTTAACGCTTCCAAAAGTCACAGAGTGGTTGTTTACGAAAACAGAGGAGAAGACTTGGCCTTCCTAAAAGACAGGAAGGAAGCCATAATAGCCAAAACAACCGAGACAAGCGGAGCAATGCGTCTACAGGAGAGACTAGCCAAAGAAGAGAGATCAAAGAAGAGGGAATCAACATCCAAACCCTCCAAAACAGCACATATAATTAGCCTGTTAAAACCCAAAGAACGTCTCGTCAGGAAGGATAAGATCACAAGAGCTGACAAAGGACAGGTCACAACACCCGACCTGCCTCCAGCAAACGACACAAAGCAGCATATGGAGAACGCACTTCTGGAGTACATCACCATCCTACGAGAAAGCACAAAGGTAAACCTTGGGATCTGCGAGAAGATACGCAAGACCTTCGAGCTCGGGAACGAAGGCTTACTCAAGGTGCTACTCGAGGAAGAAAAGGCCGCCATCTACGACAACTCCACATCGGAATACCTGAGGGGAGAACCACCAAAACTCCCCCACAGGACGGCCTACAGCGGGAAACTCGGCTTTGTAGAAAGGGAATCCAGAACTGACGAAGACAACAACACACCCAGATTCAAAACTACACCCGATGACCCAATCTTAGTACTAGCTCGATGCACAGAGGTTTCGCTGGAACAAAAGATCCTGGACAAGGCAAAAGCCACCCAGATCTCAGACAGCCCGATAAACCTCACCCACCATCCCACACCAGAAATAGAATGGGTCAACGGAGCCCCAGGCAGTGGAAAATCAACCTGGGTTACAAACACCTTCAACCCCGACACCGACCTGATCGCTACCACCACTACAGAAGCAGCACAAGATCTCAGGAGAAAAATAGACTTCAAACGCGAGCGGGAAGGACGCAGCAAAGTGAGAACAATCGCCTCACTCCTCGTAAATGGCATCAAAGCCAAAGACAGGCCCAAGAGGCTGATAGTGGACGAGGCTTTGATGAACCATTTCGGGGCAATCGTGATGGCGGTAAAGCTCACAGGTGCAGAAAAACTCACGCTGATCGGGGACTTCAATCAGCTCCCATACATCGACAGGCTAAACCTATTTAAACTTAAATATATCGGCCCAAACCTTGTGACGTCCATCACCCAGGAGCTCTTAAGATCATATAGATGCCCACAAGACGTGACTTACGCCCTTAACGAAGTGTATGACGGGATCTACACGGCACGTTCCAAAACTCGATCCTTGAGAAGAGAAAGATTCACCGGCTCATCCGTCCCAATGGACTCACCCGACACCCTGTTCCTGGTCCACACACAAACGGAGAAAACGGATCTCAGCCGGAAAGGATGCGGAAAAGGGCAAAACTCACGCATCCTCACCATAAATGAGTCCCAGGGGTTGATGTATAAATCAGTCGTTATAATACAGACAAAATCCACCAAAATCCCTCTACACGACAGTATAACACATGCTGTCGTGGCAATAACAAGACACACAGAGGAGTGTATATATTATAACGACACGCACGACATGGACGCAATCGCGAGGTTTATCAGCAGGGCAAACAATTCAAGCACAGAAGACATCAAGACATACAATATAAAAATGGCTATCTCTCACAGAGACTGGGACGCAATTAATGAACTGACCAACCATACCGGACAAGACAAAACACAACACAACACAACGACACAATGAAGACTATACACCGTTGATATGAGTTCAACCTACGAAGAAACAGGACAAAATCACAACAAATAACCCTGAAGAGCAGAAAAAGGCACGGACGCACCATGTCTGTGGTGAATTTTGAATACTAATAAAAAAAAAAAAAAAAAAAAAAAAAAACCTAACCTAACCTAACCTAACCTAACCTAACCTAACCTAACCTAACCTAACCTAACCTAACCTAACCTAACCTAACCTAACCTAACCTAACCTAACCTAACCTAACCTAACCTAACCTAACCTTTTTTTTTTTTTTTTTTTTTTTTATCGTGAGGAAATCCTTTTACGGATACCGGCCCGAGTGGGGACTCGAGCGGGTTATGTGGGACTCGTGGACCGGCTGAAGGCCGGTCCCAATACCCACTAAAACCTCACGGTGCTCCTCCTCGACCGCCACTGGCCGCAAGACGCGGGGACTGGAATCGTCCACGAATTGCGGCGAACCTAACCTAACCTAACCTAACCTAACCTAACCTAACCTAACCTAACCTAACCTAACCTAACCTAACCTAACCTAACCTAACCTAACCTAACCTAACCTAACCTAACCTAACCTAACCTAACCTAACCTAACCTAACCTAACCTAACCTAACCTAACCTAACCTAACCTAACCTAACCTAACCTAACCTAACCTAACCTAACCTAACCTAACCTAACCTAACCTAACCTAACCTAACCTAACCTAACCTAACCTAACCTAACCTAACCTAACCTAACCTAACCTAACCCCAGTCCCGGTTGAGCCCTCGTAGCGATCAGACACGAACGCGGCTCCCTAGACTACCAAAACAAGATTTTTCGGACGAAAAAATTCATAACTCGGGATATACTAGTGCGATTAAAGTGAAAGTGACACTGAAAGTTGCGCGGAAGTGTACCCTATCCGACGGTGCCAAAAAAGTAATTTTTGGACAAGTGCGAGTGACAAAAATCATTAAAAAACTATTAAAATCTTGTGAAAAAAGACACTTTTTAGTTTTAAAAATTAAATTAAAAATACTAATAGTGAACTCAGCGACATGCCCGACCACATAGGGATGGTCTGGGAAGTATCCCTGTAAACTAAGTGTTTTTTGTGAAAATCCGAGTGCGGGAACCAAAGTTAGCGGGGTTTTTCCCACAAAAACGCTTAAAAAACACGTGGTTTTAAACAAAAGTGCGTGCGGCGCCGTTTTTAAAGCGGTACCCCCCCTTTTTTATTACTCCCCCCTGTGTGCCTGGTGACCCCCCAAGTCCCCACAAAATCTGGGATTTTTTCCCCCGCGCACCCCGGAGATATTGGAGTTTTCCTAAAAACCACGTGGAGACTACTTTTGAAACGGAGAGTCGGAGAGTGACACCAAGGGTGTCTTTCGACGCGGACGAACTTTCCCTTGACACCCCTGAAAGAAGATCGAAGATCCGTGAACCACAGAGCAAGTTATTTAGAAAATACTAATTTAAATTTTCGAATTTTACTCTTCCAAATTTTGTACATTATTTTCCAAAAGATTTTCAGCGGTAACCCCTAATTATTTTTGTATACCTAAGTAGCAGCACTCTTAAAGAATATACCCTGAAAGTTTCAGATTTTTCCAAGTAGTAGTTTCTGAGTTATAAAAAAAGTAACAACTTTGGTCGAAGCGCCAGTTTTTGTTCTATTTATAGAACAAGGTAACAAAAGTGTATCTTCGTTTATAACTTGACTTCCAAAAACCGGATCAACGTGATTTTTGGTGGGGATCATTTTTTAGTGGAGACCTACAAATTGAAAAAAGTTGCATAAAAATCGGTCCATAAATAAAAAAGTTTTTTTCGGAATCCACTTACGTAAACTAAAAATTTGTATATTAACAAACTGTGGTGTGTACACAGAGTATAAGAACAAATAAGATACACATTTTCACTTAATATACTGTAAATTTTTACTAACTATTTTTAAGATATAAATGGACTAAGCACATAGTTGGTTGGTATAGTATAGGAGACGGCAGTGGCTTTCTACACCACTACATTTTCTTACATAATCATATTTTTTTAAGCTAATATTTTAGATATAATTTAGACTAAGTACCTAGATATTAAGTATAGTGTAGGAGACAGCAGTGGCTATTTACACCACTGCACTTTAATATTAAGACTAGATATTGAGTATCTAAAAGTTTATTATTTTATTTTTCTTTCTTTCCTTTAATTCTCTGTTGTGACCATTTCGGACAAAGTGTATAAATATACACATTTTTATTCTGTAAAATTGATTAAATTTTGAGACAAGTTTAATATAAACTTATATTCTTTACATATATTTTGACAAGTTATTGTAACACAGACATATACATACATTGACTAAATATATACACACAGATATATACAAATTTGATACAAACATAGAGATATACATAGAGATATATACTTTTGACAAAAACATTTAATATTTACAAACTGACTGGTTTGGTTGGGTTGGGTTTCAATATCAAATAAATAAATATACTTATAAAATTTCAATTCTAACAAATAAAGGGGATAGTCTGCGGCTCCCTACACCTCAGACTATTTAGACCAGGAACCAGTGGTGGAAATTAAAACTTTTTGGTTTTATTATTTTAATTATTCTCTTCGTCAAAAATATACATATAAATACTTACCAGACTACTTAGACCAGGAACCAGTGGTGGAAATTAAAACTTTTTGGTTTTCTTTATTTTTTTTATTTTCTTTGTCAAAAATATACATATAAATACTTACCAGACATGTCGACGAAGAACAGCTCCAAGTTGACCGGCTCATCAGGACCTGCAAAAAAAGGAGAGATGTTAGAAACAGAAGGAAGGAAGAGGATTGTTCCCAAGGCGGCCCCACCCAGGGAGGTACAACAGGCTCACACCTCAGAGGAGGAACCTGAGAACCTCAGAGTGGTGGCGAACCGTCTTTTCCAGGACGCCAAGCTGCACCTGGAACAGTCAGGAAACATTAAAACCATAATAAAAGAGACAGTGATAGAAAATTTGGGGAGGATGTACGAGATTATTCTCAAACTGAGCGAGGACAGGCTCCAGCTCAGTAACAGACTCCTCCAAATAAAAGCAAGGACAGAAGAAGGGGTAAATAGTAAAGAGGTCATGCAGGAGATTATGGAACAGAAAGCCATGGTCAAAGAGACCATGGAGGAGGTCAAGAACATGAGGAAGGAGATGGGAAAGATAGGAGAGGAAGCAAGGGAACACCGGGAAAGGGAAGGGCCTACCTATGCAGAGAAAGCCGCCATGAAATGTACCCCTATGCCGACCAGGGGTCCAGCCGACCTCCCGATCCACTCTATCGTGGTGTCGTCGACAAACGCCAAGGACAGCAGTGAGGATGTGATAAGCAAGATCCGCACTGCTGTCGAGGCCAAGTCGACAGGCATCAGGGTGGACCGGGTCAGGAAAGCCAAGGACCAGAAGGTCGTCATAGGGTGTACAAACAGGGAGGACCTGGAAAAGGTGAAAGGAAGGTTGAATGCAGGCCAGCCGGATCTAACAGTAGAGGAAAAGAAAAATAAGGACCCTCTGGTTATAATAAAGAACGTCTTGAGTTATAACTCGGACGACGACATTTTGCACGCAATTAAAACACAAAATTCCCACTTGATAGGCCATATTGCAAAAGAGGAGTGCAGAATGAAAATAAAATACCGAAGAAGAGCAAGAAACCAACTTGAGTGCCACGTGGTACTGCAGGTGCCACCGGTAATCTGGAAGGCGCTGACGGATGCTGGGAGGGTCCATATCGATCTCCAAAGGGTGGTCGTAAAGGACCAGACTCCCCTCATCCAGTGCTCCAGATGCCTGGGTTTCGGTCACGGCCGTAAGCTGTGTACCGAGACCATTGACATCTGCAGCCACTGCACAGGACCTCACTTGAGGGCAAACTGCCCAATCAGGTTGGCAGGGGGGGAGCCAACCTGTCGAAACTGTCAAGCTGCAAAGCTTGACAAGCAAGAGCATAACAGTTTCGACGAGGCATGCCCAGTTAGAAATAGATGGGACAGAGTGGCAAGGTCCACAGTAGCTTATTGCTAAAGTTGCTCCAGGCGACCAGGATGGTATAGAGACGTTTAAGTTCCTACAGTCAAACCTACAGAGAAGTAAGCTGGCCTTCCAGGAGTTCATACTCGAAGCAAGTAGGAGGAAGGCCAGCGTGGGGCTGATCCGGGAGCCGTGCGTCGGTACTGAGGGGTGCGTAAAGCGCAGACCGGGGTACCGAATAATACAAAAGATATTAAACAGTACCAAACCGGTCAAGGGCTCGGTGGTGGTATTCGACGACAATAATGAAACTATTGGAAATCAAATACCCACCGCCGAGACCATCGCTGCCGCAACCCTCAGGACCGACGCACGGACCCTGGGGGTGACCCCTGTATGCTTCAAACGCAATAAGGACATGAAACCGAACATCTGGCACGTGGGCCACGCCGTGGATGCAAACGCCTGGAGCACCTGGGGAATAACAAAAGTACACTTTGAAAACACTTACGCGACCTTCGCACTCATTTATACTTGCATCAAACTAAATCGGAACTTATTACTTACTTATACTACTTACTATACTTATATGGAGGAGGAGATTCATACTGAATCAAACCCTCACAATATGCTGACAAAAAATAATTGTAAATATAGATATAGTTATAGAAATAGGATTTTGTATGCATATTACAAAGTGTATTACAGCAGACAAAGAGGAAGCACAGGTAAAATATAGTTTAAAAAAAAAAAAAAAAAATAATAATAATAATAATAATAAAAAAAAAAAAAAAAAAAAAAAAAAAAAAAAAACCACAATAAACAGAAGAGTATATTTGATATACTAATTGTATATAGCACATATGCAATAAAAAAAATAAAAAAAAAAAAAAAAAAAAAAAAAACCTGTACTCCGACTACAAGTACTAAAAAAATATGTATAAGAAACTTTATATAGCAGATATAACCTGATGGTTATATCTACCAGATATAAACATCAGATAGTAAGCAATATGCATTAAATATAACCTTTATTAAATAATAATGTATAAAATAAAAACCGTAACTAATGTATAAATAAAATCTATAAAATGTAAGTGTAAATTAGATAATAAGTATTGTGGAAAATGTATAAAATTAAACCGCACTTAATGTACTTATTAAAACATATAAAAATGTAAGTATAAATTAGACAATAAGTATTGTGTAAAATAAAAGCGCCAAATAGGCAGCCTATGTTTCCAAAAAGAAAAGTCTCATTAAATAAAAATTTAGATATAAAATGGCCTTGGTCAAGCCAGGGGATCACTGGTATAATAAAAAAAAAAAAAAAAAAAAAAAAAAAAAAAACCTAACCTAACCTAACCTAACCTTTTTTTTTTTTTTTTTTTTTTTTTAACGTGAGGAAATCCTTTTACGGATACCGGCCCGAGTGGGGACTCGAGCGGGTTATGTGGGACTCGCGGACTTGGCAGATGTAGGCCGTCCGCATACCCACTAAAACCTCACGGTGCTCCTCCTCGACCGCCATTGGCCGCGAGACGCGGGGACTAGAATCGTCCACGTCGCGGCGGCGGGAGCCTGCTAGGCACGTCGCGGAGTCAAGGGTGTGTGGGCACCCTCGACGGCCTGCTCGGAGTAGCGCGCGGGAGCAACCTGCGCGCGCCTACTCGGGCCAGGTTAGTAGGCGGCCAGCTTCCCCAAGCTGACCGCCCTCTGGCACATTAGGGCGGAAGGCGGCGGTCGTGTGCCGCCCTCCGGCGACCCGGTCTCTTACGGCGGATGGCGACTTCGGCAAAAGCCTCCCTCGCCCGTTCCGCCGACTCCTTCTCGAGCACCACTGCCTCGCAGAAGGACGAAACCGCGTCCCACGACGTCTCGCTTCCGGCCATGGCCTTGACCACGGCCGGCAGGGAAAGGTCGTCCCCGATGACGTCGCGCAAAGCGCGACGTTGAGACGCCCAGGCTGTGCACACCTCCAACGTGTGCTGGGCCGTCTCGTCGAGGCAGTCGTCGCAGTGGTGGCAGCGAGCGTCGGGCTCCCTCCCAGCGATCCGACACAGGTAACCCCCGAAGCAACCATGCCCCGTGAGCACCTGCGTCGTGCGGAAGGTTAGGACGCCGTGACGCCGCGCTAACCACTGGCGGAAAACTGGACGAACCGCCTCGATCGTCAACCGGCCGGCAGATGGTGTCGCCAGCCGGGATTCCCACACTTCTAATGCGGCTTCCCGCTCCTCCTCGGCGCGTGCTGGGCTAGCCGGTTCCCCGGACGCAAGGCCTCGACGCCGGCAATAGACCGACGCCAGAGACAGAGCATCCAGATCCCACGGCATGACTCCAGCCAGCACGCACGCCACCTCACCGGAGATGGTCCGGTACCCCCGTATCGCCCGGATGGCCATCACCCTCTGCGCACGTCGCAGCAGAGCGATGTTGTGCCGATCCAGGGCGTCCGCCCATACGGGAGCACCATAGAGCGCCATCGATCGGACCACTCCGGTGTACAGCCGACGGCTAGAGGCGCTCGGCCCATCGACGTTGGGCAAAAGGCGCGCCAATGCCGCCGCTGTCTTCAACAGTTTCGGGGCCAAGGATGTAAAATGGCCCCGGAAACTCCACCGACCGTCTAGAACAAGTCCGAGGTACTTCATACTCCTCTTGACGTCGATTCGGACGCCACCGACGACGATGTGGGCATCTGCCGGTGGGCCCTTTCGAGGAGCATGGAAGTATAACGCCTCGGACTTGTTCAGGGCAACCTCCAAGCCCAACCTTCTAATTCGGCCGACGACGTCGGCCACTGCGGCCGTTGCGAGCACTGCTGCCTCGCGATAAGTCCTCTGCTGCGCCAAGACCAGCGTGTCATCGGCGTAGCAGAGGACTCCAACTCCTCGTAGGGTGTCGCCTCTCAACACCCAGTCGTACCCGATGTTCCACAGGAGCGGCCCGAGAACCGAGCCCTGTGGAACACCGCACGACACTTCGTACTCTTCCCACCCTCCTCCAGGAGCCGGAAACGTCACAGACCTCCCGGACAGGTAAGCCCCGATGACGCGGCGCAGGTATGGAGGCACTCGGTGATAGATAAGTGCCTCCTCAATGCAGGGCCAGGGCAGGGAGTTGAAGGCGTTGGCGATGTCTAAAGACACCGCCAAAACTCCATCGCCCAGGGCCACCGCATCCTGCGCATGGGACTTCACCCTCAGTATGGCATCCACCGTCGAGCGCCCCCTGCGGAAGCCATACTGGAGGTCCGAGAGGTCCGGACCTGTCCGCTCCAAGTGACGCTGCAACCTCCTCGTCACAACCCGCTCGAAGAGCTTGGCGATCTCGCTCAAGAGCACAATTGGCCTGTAGGCCGAGGCCGAGTCCGCCGGGCGACCCTCCTTCTTAAGGAGGACTAGCCTGCCTGTCTTCCACCGCTGTGGAATTATGGCTTGAGCCAGACAGGCAGAGAATAGTCCTCTCACTCTGGGCCCAAGGATGTTAAGGGCCAGAGTTAACGCCCTCCCAGGAACGCCATCAAGGCCGGGTGCGGTGCTCTTGCCGCGAGATCGGCGAACTGCTTCCTCCAGCTCCTCCTCCTCCACCTGTGGTGCGACGCTGTCCTCCTCCTCCTCTTGCGGTGCAGGGCGGGCCATAGTTGGTGGTGTAAAATTGGCCCGCTGCGGGAACAGTGACGACAGAACCCCTCGGAGAATGTCCGGTCGGAGTGTCTGCGTCAGTGGCGGAGCCCAAGCCCGTAGCTTGCCAAGTACCATACGGTAAGGCGTGCCAAACGGGTCTTGGTCTATTCCCGCGAGCATCTGGTCGTGTGACTCGCCTTTCACACGACCGATCTCCTCCTGCAACCGCGTTCTCGCCTCGACATACAATTGGTACAGTCGGTCTTCCTCCTCCTGCACCTTCTGTACCCGCCTGCGATAGTGGCTGTACTGGCGTCTCGCCGCAACGCAGATGGTACGCAGTTGCGCGATCTCCCACGACCACCAGTACACCTGCCGCCGATGAGGGCGGCGCCCGGAACGGGGCATTGACGCGTCACAAATACGCGTCAGCGCCCCCTGCGCCCAGGATGCGGCGTCTTCTGCAGACGCCAAGCTCTGGGGCAGCCAGGATTCCACTATCGCGGCCTCCTCCAACAATTGCCTGTCGAGGCGACCCAATTGCCACCGCGGTCCGCACTCTCGCGAGTTTGGACTGGGGGTTGGTTGCACCGCTGAATGTGTGGAGATCTCGTAAGAGATGTAAAGGTGATCCGAGAGAGTCTCCACATCATCCAGCACTCGCCAACCCCGAACACGACTCGCTAGGGCCGGGCTCGCGAACGAAACGTCCACGACGGATCCGCCCAGCCTTCGCACGCACGTGTTTGTCGTCCCCCGGTTGAGCACCGACAAACCGGTGGCAATCACCCACTCGGACAGCGTCACACCACGCACATCCGTCGTTGCGGAGCCCCACACGCTGGACTTCGCGTTGAGATCGCCGGCCACCAACACCTCCGCCGGACGAAATCGCTCTACCATTTCCCCCAGTCGTATAAGGAACTCTTCAAACTCCGCCAGAGTTCGATTGGGGGAAAAGTAGGCCCCTACGACAACGAGGTTGCCGACAAGTGCGGCGACGCATCCCGCACCCCTCTCTACTCGTGAGAAAGGCGGGGAGCCCGCGGCGACCTGGGTGATCACAGCCACCACCCCGGTGTTGTCGGCTACCCAGTTGTCTCTGTCGGGAACGCTGTAGGGCTCCGAAACAACCGCCACTTGTATCGACCACTGCGCCAAGCTTTGGACCAATAAGTCTTGGGCTCTGGCGCAGTGGTTGATGTTCGCCTGCAGAACTCGTTCGGCCATTATTATTCGAGCATAGGCTGCTCCTCCGCGGCCCTAAATTGGGCGTCAGGTTGGGCTTGACTAGTGGGTCTCGCCGCCTCTCCTCTCGCGCCTTTTCTGCGCTTGTGCTGCGCACAAACTTTTGCGCAGGTTGCACTGCCAGCTAAATGGTCTGCAGGTCTCTGTGCATCCTCGCACGCCGGGCAGTGTGGAGCATCCGAGCACGTGGCTTGTTTATGCCCGGTACGTCCACATCTGAAGCAGTTAGAACTCCGATCTACACCGCTACACTTTGCTGCTACATGTCCTGTTTCAAGACATCGGTAGCACCGCAGGACTCGCTGTTGCAGCAGTGTCACCTTCGCCGACACAAACCCAACCAAAAGTCGCCCTGCACTGACCTTCTTGGCAGCTACCACCGGACAGCGGACCCAGGCAGTGCCAAGGCCAGCACGATCACGCCGCACTTCCCCCACCTTGATGGCGTCGATATTACAGCCACCGACTCTGCTGACAGCTGCCGCTACCTCATCTGATGTCACAGAATCATCAAGCCCACTCACACGCAGCTCCGCGCATTTTGTGGGTCTTGTGACCTGGACCTCGCTCTCGTTCAGCACGCTTCGCAGTCTTTGGGCAAGAGCATCGGCCCTCTCACCCGAGTTCACCCCCGGAAGCTCCAGTAACCTCGCGCCAGTCGAGGCCACCCTAAATCTCATATCACTTATACCCATCTCACCAAGGTCCACTTTTTCTTTGAGCTGAGTGAGCACTTGGCTGTAAGTGATGTTGCCCTCCACTGCGCACGGTTGGAGCTTTAGCGCCACAACAGCCGACCGTGGCTGTCTAAGCCTTGGCACTTTAGTTGCCTTTGACGGCTTGTCATCCTTCTTTCCCTTGGCCTGCTGAGCAACAGCAACCTTCTTCCTACTGCCCTTTCTGGCAACCACGTTCCATCCCTCCGCCATGTCAGCCGGCGCCGCTGGTAAAGGGCGTGGCTGTGGCACCTCTAGGGTCTTTTTGCCCTTCCCCTTTCCCTTGCCCTTACTTTTGCCATTCTCCGGCATAGGGCCTCTTTTGGGAGCAGGGTTCGCGGGAGCCATGAGCGTGGTTGTCACTGCCTCTGCCCTCGCCGATGTTGTGGCAGTCTCTCTATTAGCACCCTTTGATGCGGCCAACGGAGGGCGCATGCTCTTCTCTGGAAGAAGTCGGCTCTCGAGACCCTCTATCCTGGCGCTGACCATGGTTCCGACCTCCATCATAATCGAGCGCATCAGCTCGTCGGAACGCCCAGGCACAACCTTCTCAGGTACCACTACTTGGCCCTTTTGCTTTTGAAGGTCAGCCCGTAGAAGACTGACCTCATTCCTTAACTCCGTCATTTCGTAGCGCAGCTTGTTATTATGAGCGCGCAGCTGCGCTACCTCCTCTGTTGCCGTGCGCTGCGCCAACTCGTCCACGGCCATGCCTATGGCTTTTGCAGCCTCCTTTAGGGCCCTGGTAAAGGTGCCCTTTAAGTTACCGGACTTGGTGGCAACTTTCCTTATAACTTCTAGGCTATCAGCCACCTGATAACGTAGATCAGATGCGAGTCTGGCTTCGTCCTGCTCCTTATTGGACTGCCGAGACATGTCTGATAGCCTAGAGTTAGCTCTAGCACGCAACTCAGCGGCGTTCTCCGCCACCTCTCGTTCTGTCCTCAGCTGCAACTCCTTTGCAGCCTCACTGAGGACATTTTCGGGCTCTTTATTGGGCCCACCTTTTACTCTCCTCTTGGCCGCCGGCCTGTCTGGCTCGCCTTCACCGGAGGACCCCGAATGGTCAATCGGCTTCCGAGGCCTCTTCCGCCTGTCCTTTAAGTATTGTGCCCGTGTCCTTGATCTCTCCGACACCATCGACACAAAACTCTCGGTATCAGAGTCCTTAGACTCTGACGCTCCCCACAGCCGTCCATATGACGATCCGGACCCTCGTCTCGACCTGACACTGCCAACGGTCGACATGCCGTCACCAATGTCCAACCTGCTTAGAACCACTCTTGGTTCCTTCACTCCAACTCTGAACTGGCCACTACCATCTGGCCCTTCCGCAACGCCACTCGACACAGACACTCTCCGATGTTCACCCTGTGACGCCGCAACAACTCCAACAACTTGCTCTACCCCGAGCACCACTACTCCGGCCTTCTCAGGCAATCTCCTATCACCGCCCTCCTCGGGCTCAACGCACTCCACTTCATCATTTTTGTTTTTATTTAAAATATCCATGTTGATCCCACGAGTGTGGGGGAAAAACGGTCCATCCGAGCAGTGCCCCCTGTACTCGGATAAGCCTATTACGCCAGGGTGTCGGCCGGTACCCTGGCGGGACCAGCAGTAGCGACTGATCTCCCCATCAGCCATGAACCCCTCGCGCTGCTTCGCCGCTTGGGTTGGGGTAATTTTTATAGAGGTTTTCTTCCTCGCAGCCCGGCCGGTAAAGGCAAGGCCCTCGGTTCCACTCCTGATTACGAGACATGACCGCAACCAAGAGTGGAGTTCCGATATATTCGGCGCAGGCACATCACTGCACCTGCGTGGCGGTAGGGTGAGTACACACCACGCGCGCCCTCCGGTTCCTCACACTGTGTCCTCTGCATGACAGAGGACACGCGGAGAACCACGTCGGATTATTAGCCAGCGAGCAATCATTACCCAAGGACGAATCCTGTGGGCACCAATTACTCGCCGCCCAGGGTGCACCGGCCCGCACACTGTTCGTCCCCCCCGAATGACAAGCATTCGAGAAAGGGCCAACAGCGAGCGAACACACGAGGAGGTTATCCGACCAAGCACCCCAACCTAACCTAACCTAACCTAACCTTTTTTTTTTTTTTTTTTTTTTTTTTTTTTTTTTTTTTTTTCGTGAGGAAATCCTTTTACGGATACCGGCCCGAGTGGGGACTCGAGCGGGTTATGTGGGACTCGCGGACTTGGCAGATGTAGGCCGTCCGCATACCCACTAAAACCTCACGGTGCTCCTCCTCGACCGCCACTGGCCGCGAGACGCGGGGACTTGAATCGTCCACGAAACGCGGCGGCGGGAGCCTGCTAGGCACGTCGCGGAGTCAAGGGTGTGTGGGCACCCTCGACGGCCTGCTCGGAGTAGCGCGCGGGAGCGACCTGCGCGCGCCTACTCGGGCCAGGTTGGTAGGCGGTCAGCTTCCCCAAGCTGACCGCCCTCTGGCACATTAGGGCGGAAGGCGGCGGTCGTGTGCCGCCCTCCGGCGACCCGGTCTCTTACGGCGGATGGCGACTTCGGCAAAAGCCTCCCTCACCCGTTCCGCCGACTCCTTCTCGAGCACCACTGCCTCGCAGAAGGATGAGACCGCGTCCCACGACGTCTCGCTACCGGCCATGGCCTTGACCACGGCCGGCAGGGAAAGGTCGTCCCCGATGACGTCGCGCAAAGCGCGACGTTGAGACGCCCAGGCTGTGCACACCTCCAATGTGTGCTGGGCCGTCTCGTCGAGGCAGTCGTCGCAGTGGTGGCAGCGAGCATCGGGCTCCCTCCCAGCAATCCGACACAGGTAACCCCCGAAGCAGCCATGCCCCGTGAGCACCTGTGTGGTGCGGAAGGTTAGGACGCCGTGACGCCGCGCTAACCACTGGCGGAATACTGGACGAACCGCCTCGATCGTCAACCGGCCGGCAGATGGAGTCGCCAGCCGGGATTCCCACACTTCTATTGCGGCTTCCCGCTCCTCCTCGGCGCGTGCTGGGCTAGCCGGTTCCCCGGACACTAGGCCCCGACGTCGGCAATAGACCGACGCCAGAGAAAGCGCATCCAGGTCCCACGGCATGACTCCAGCCAGCACGCACGCCACTTCACCGGAGATGGTCCGGTACCCCCGTATCGCCCGGATGGCCATCACCCTCTGCGCACGTCGCAGCAGAGTGATGTTGTGCCGATCCAGGGCGTCCGCCCACACGGGAGCACCATACAGCGCCATCGATCGGACCACTCCGGTGTACAGCTGACGGCTAGAGGCGCTTGGCCCATCGACGTTGGGCAAAAGGCGCGCCAATGCCGCCGCTGTCTTCAACAGTTTCGGGGCCAAGGATGTAAAATGGCCCCGGAAACTCCACCGACCGTCTAGAACAAGTCCGAGGTACTTCATACTCCTCTTGACGTCGATTCGGACGCCACCGACGACGATGTGGGCATCTGCCGGTGGGCCCTTTCGAGGAGCATGGAAGTATAACGCCTCGGACTTATTCAGGGCAACCTCCAATCCTAGCCTTCTAATTCGGCCGACGACGTCGGCCACTCCGGCCGTCGCGAGCACTGCTGCCTCGCGATAAGTCCTCTGCTGCGCCAAGACCAGCGTGTCATCGGCGTAGCAGAGGACTCCAACTCCTCGTAGGGTGTCGCCTCTTAACACCCAGTCGTACCCGATGTTCCACAGGAGCGGCCCGAGAACCGAGCCCTGTGGAACACCGCACGACACTTCGTACTCTTCCCACCCTCCTCCAGGAGACGGAAAGGTAACAGACCTCCCGGACAGGTAAGCCCCGATGACGCGGCGCAGGTATGGAGGCACTCGGTGATAGATGAGTGCCTCCTCAATGCAGGGCCAGGGCAGGGAGTTAAAGGCATTGGCGATGTCTAAAGACACTGCCAAAACTCCATCGCCCAGGGCCACCGCATCCTGCGCATGGGACTTCACCCTCAGTATGGCATCCACCGTCGAGCGCCCCCTGCGGAAGCCATACTGGAGGTCCGAGAGGTCCGGACCTGTCCGCTCCAAGTGACGCTGCAACCTCCTCGTCACAACCCGCTCGAAGAGTTTGGCGATCTCGCTCAGGAGCACAATTGGCCTGTAGGCCGAGGCCGATGGGCGACCCTCCTTCTTAAGGAGGACTAGCCTGCCTGTCTTCCACCGCTGTGGAATTATGGCTTGAGCCAGACAGGCAGAGAATAGTCCTCTCACTCTGGGCCCAAGGATGTTAAGGGCCAGAGTTAACGCCCTCCCAGGAACGCCATCAAGGCCGGGTGCGGTGCTCCTGCCGCGAGATCGGCGAACTGCTTCCTCCAGCTCCTCCTCCTCCACCTGTGGTGCGACGCTGTCCTCCTCCTCTTGCGGTGCAGGGCGGGCCATTGAAGGTGGTGAAAAGTTGGCCCGCTGCGGGAACAGTGACGACAGAACCCCTCGGAGAATGTCCGGTCGGAGTGTCTGCGTCAGTGGCGGAGCCCAAGCCCGTAGCTTGCCAAGTACCATACGGTAAGGCGTGCCAAACGGGTCTTGGTCTATTCCCGCAAGCATCTGGTCGTGTGACTCGCCTTTCACACGACCGATCTCCTCCTGCAACCGCGTTCTCGCCTCGACATACAATTGGTACAGTCGGTCTTCCTCCTCCTGTACCTTCTGTACCCGCCTGCGATAGTGGCTGTACTGGCGTCTCGCCGCAACGCAGATGGTACGCAGTTGCGCGATCTCCCACGACCACCAGTACACCTGCCGCCGTTGAGGGCGGCGCCCGGAACGGGGCATTGACGCGTCACAAATACGCGTCAGCGCCCCCTGCGCCCAGGATGCGGCGTCTTCTGCAGACGCCAAGCTCTGGGGCAGCCAGGACTCCACTATCGCGGCCTCCTCCAACAATTGCCTGTCGAGGCGACCCAATTGCCACCGCTGTCCGCACTCTCGCGAGGTTGGACTGGGGGTTGGTTGCACCGCCGAATGTGTGGAGATCTCGTAAGAGATGTAAAGGTGATCCGAGAGAGTCTCCACATCATCCAGCACTCGCCAACCCCGAACACGACTCGCTAGGGCCGGGCTCGCGAACGAAACGTCCACGACGGATCCGCCCAGCCTTCGCACGCACGTGTTTGTCGTCCCCCGGTTGAGTACTGACAAACCGGTGGCAATCACCCACTCGGACAGCGTCACACCACGCACATCCGTCGTTGCGGAGCCCCACACGCTGGACTTCGCGTTGAGATCGCCGGCCACCAACACCTCCGCCGGACGAAATCGCTCTACCATTTCCCCCAATCGTATAAGGAACTCTTCAAACTCCGCCAGAGTTCGATTGGGGGAAAAGTAGGCCCCTACGACAACGAGGTTGCCGACAAGTGCGGCGACGCATCCCGCACCCCTCTCTACTCGTGAGAAAGGCGGGGAGCCCGCGGCGACCTGGGTGATCACAGCCACCACCCCGGTGTTGTCGGCTACCCAGTTGTCTCTGTCGGGAACGCTGTAGGGCTCCGAAACAACCGCCACTTGTATCGACCACTGCGCCAAGCTTTGGACCAATAAGTCTTGGGCTCTGGCGCAGTGGTTGATGTTCGCCTGCAGAACTCGTTCGGCCATTATTGAACGAGCATAGGCTGCTCCTCCGCGGCCCTAGATTGGGCTTCAGGTTGGGCTTGGCTCGACGTCACCTTCCCTCTCCCGCCTTTGCTGCGCTTCGATTGCCCACAGATTTTCGCGCATGCTGCACTGCCGGCTAAGTGCCCTGCTGGTCTTTGCGCATCCTCGCAAGCCGGGCAGTGTGGTGCATCCGAACACGCGGCTTGTTTGTGCCCCGGACGCCCGCATCTAAAGCATTGCGAGCTCCGGTCCACACCTACACATTTTGCCGCTACATGCCCCGTTTCGTGGCAGCGGAAACAACGCAGCACCCGCTGCTGCAGCAGCGTCACTTTCGCCGACACGAAACCCACCAATAGGCGACCTCCGCTCACCTTCTTGGCAGCCACTACTGGACAGCGTACCCAGGCAGTACCAAGACCGGCACGGTCACGCCGAACCTCCCCGACTTTGATGGCGCCGACATCGCAACCACCGACTCTGCTGACAGCTGCGGCAACCTCCTCCGACGTAACCGAGTCGTCCAGCCCACTCACCCTAAACTCTGCGCATTTAGTGGGCCTGGAGACTTGGACTTCATTCTCGTCCAGCACTGCCCGCAACTTTTGCGCAAGAGCATCCGCCTTGTCACCCGAGTTGAGCCCCGGGATTTCGAGCAGCCTTGCGCCAGTTGAGGCTACTCTAAATCTCATATCCGAGATGTCCAGCTCCCCGAGGTCAACCTTGGCCTTCAGCTGGGTGAGCACCTGACTATAGGTCAAGTTGCTCTCAGCCGCGCTGGGTTGCAGCTTTAGCGCTACTACTGCGGACCGCGGTGGTCTTAATTTCGGAACCTTTGGGGCCTTTGGCGCTTTTGCCCCCGTTCCCTTCTTCGGTTGCCGCTGAGCAGCAGCAGCAGCAGGCTTCTTTTTGCCTCCCTTCCTGGCAACCACATTCCATCCTTCTGACAAGTCAGCTGGCGCAGGTGGAATTGGACGTGGCTGCGAGGCGTCCGTCACCGGAGCTACCAGGGTCTTTTTGCCCTTACCCTTTCCTTTGCCAGGCTTCCCTGGCTTCTGGCCCCTTGTCGAGGCAGGGTTGGCGGGAGCTACTAACGTAGTTATCCCTGTCGTCTCTATACCCGCCGATGTTGAGGCGGTCTCCTTCTGCGAACCCTTCGACGCCGCTAGCGGGGGACGCATGCTTCTCTCCGGCAGAAGCCGGTTCTGTAGGCCTTCTATCCGGGCGCTCACCATCGTTCCGACTTCTATCATAATGGCGCGGCGCAACTCAGCGTCAGAACACCCAGAACCTAACCTAACCTAACCTAACCTAACCTAACCTAACCTAACCTAACCTAACCTAACCTAACCTAACCTAACCTAACCTAACCTAACCTAACCTAAACCTAAACCTAAACCTAAACCTAAACCTAAACCTAAACCTAAACCTAAACCTAAACCTAAACCTAAACCTAAACCTAAACCTAAACCTAAACCTAAACCTAAACCTAAACCTAAACCTAAACCTAAACCTAAACCTAAACCTAAACCTAAACCTAAACCTAAACCTAAACCTTAACAGAAACAGAAACAAACAAAAACAAAATTATTCAATTCAATTTAAAATCTTATTTATTCAAATAAACTTATTATGAGCACTTTTGAATCGTCGAATGAACATATGAACAAAGAGCTACCACCGGAAGGCCGGCAAGTAAGAAGAGCCGGCAAGAAACTCAACAGTTGCTCTTCTCAAAGTTAATGGTATATTTTACTATTACATTTGCTGGCAGCTATCCTGCGCGATATTCAATAGACATTAATTCCATACATGTTTGTCCTCTAAATATTCTTGAACACTGTAATAAGCTTTATTAGCCAGAACTTTTTTTTTACTGATATTTTAAATTTTGGAAGTGGCAAACCTAGAATACACTGCGGAATTTTATTATATACACGTATGCTCAAACCCATAAAACAATTATTATTAATTATGGCATCATTATTGCATTTTCGTATCGAGTTCAATAGTATTACTAGCTTTTTTATTTAATTTATGTTTTTTTAATAATTATATTTTATAGTTTGAAATCATTTAATAGAATTATCAAAATATTCCGTATTATTATTATTTTTTTTTATTTTTGATTCATTGCCCTCTATTAGCATAATATCGAAATTTTGTAGTATCCGTTCAAGTATTCATTTGCTACTGCGATGTTGCAAGCAGTTCAGTTTTTTTTTTTAAATACAAGATGGCGCCTCAGAGGTAATATGTTTGTTTTACGCAATACAATTAAAGATGACAGGTGTTTTATTTGACAGGTGTTTAGTGTAGTCAGTGCATTTTTTAACTATTGTAAAATAGAAACAAAATCTTTTGGACAATCCCAAACCTAAGTACATTGATGGCGACAAAACTCCATACTCTTAATATTTTCTCTTACTATCTTACTGAAGACAACATAAATGGTAATATGTACTACGTATTACAACAAACATGTATTTCTTTTTTTATTTTAACTGTGTAGAATATAGACTTATATACTTCAATAAGATTACAGTTAGTAATCATTGTTTTCAAAATGTACATCTTAAAGTAAATAAAATTCATAAAGATTACTTATGATGAAAATCATAATAATTTTGATGTTGTTATTTTTTTTTTAGGGTATTCACTGATGAGGTCAGATTTATTAGAATTACAGTATTCTCAGCATGATAGGACATTATCTAGGTATTTAAATAAACATGGAATATTTCCTGCAAGGTAAAAGTAACTTTTTATTAATATCTCTTTGTTTGTTATTTATAAATTATCAATAAATATTTTTTTATTTATTTTACATTGAAGTTAGTCCATTAGTAGCATATTATTGTAATTACCAAGAATGCCTGCCTTCTTATTAGTATGAGTAAAATATGTGTGGCTATTTGAAACTTGGTATATATTCTTAAATTGTTTAGTGTAGAATGCATGCATTATTATAAAGTCAAGTTTTAGTTTTATATGTTAAATATTTCTTTTTTTTTCTATTATTTAGGCTTCCTCCCCCGGAATCATTGTTACAATAATAATCAGCTTCAGCAAGCAACAGAAGAAGATTATTCAGAATTTGTACGAGTTATATATTTACTCTATTATGAAATGCTATCAATTTAAGTATATTTACATGTTACTCTTGTTAGTATGATTAAATAATAATAATAATTCGTCTAATCATTTTAATGCTGTACTTTGTCATTACTCAATAGTTTTAATATTGTCTTGTATATAAGTCTTTGTTTTATTTACAAAAATTGTAATTTATCAGAAACATTCAAATTTATCAAACTGGATGTACTAGTAAAAATTATTTTGAATTTATTGTAAAAATATACTTAAATTACACACAATAATGTATATTTTTATAACGTTGTACAATTTGTAGAAATAAAGCCTCATTCTGTTGGTGTTTTATTTACCTACGTCTTACGTTCTACGTCATATGTACGTCACCACATCGCGCAAATGTCAAACGAGTGGCGAGTGGCGACATCTGTAGAGCTCTATAGTGTCTGGATATTGTCTCTATTGAGATAGAATAATTATAATTAAATAAATAGAGTACACTGCTTGGGGGCTACGCACAACTTTGTACAATGTGTGATTTGGTGAAAATGCAATCTATATTATACAATTAGGTTTCAGAAGTGAAATATGAAAATAAAACTATACAACACTAATGTTACAAATACAATCTTATTTATTAAAAATCTAAATAACTATAAACTGAAATATAAATAACTAGAAACTTATATAAAACACCAACAACATTCGAAAACACATATAGGTATTTACTCAGTGTTAATTATAGCAGCTGTTTTAACCAATTCACATTATTTATTAATTAAAACATTTAAATTACTTTATAACTTGCTAATAATGATCTATTAACAACCTAATAACAAATCACATCGACTACAACACGTGTAACCTCAAGTATATGAGGGCCAAATATGTCTTCCCGCTTAAATTAGTAACTTAATAACAAAATGAAAAGAGCGGGATGTCAAAATGACATTGACAGCGACATTGACACATTGCAGTACTATATTTGACAGTTGACATTTGTAGCACAGAAGTCTCCTAAGTATACAATATATAGCAATCGGCAGATTTCTATTTTACTAAAATGTCATCAATCAGCAATTCTCCTTAAGGTCTATGTACTTCGTAAAAGATGAGGAGCTCTAATGAATAAAATTATTATTACAATAATTTAGGAAACTATAATTTATTGACCTATCTATCGATCTATTATCCTTTGACGAGCATAATACGCGTTGGTGTATCTGTGATGTGCTGGTGATATAAAACAATGGATTTACGATAATATTTGACTTATAGTATTGTTTATGATTGTAATTGAAAATGTAGTAAGTACAGTACAGGTAAGTTATACAGTGGGTAAAAAAAGTATTTGCACACCTAATTTTTTTTAAGTTACACCTAGAAAAACAGAATGATTTCAGTTAATTATTGTATTTAATAGCTTAATCTATATATATTTAGAATTGATTATTAAAAATTCTTAGAAAACAGAAATAAAAAAATTAGATGGTAAAAACACCTTTTTTAAAGTCAAATAAGTATTTGCACACCAACCATTCCCTAGATACAATGTTATTCCCGCGACATTTTGTCACTTTAGGTAAAATGTGAACATTGTATGTATACATGTGAACATCGGGAAACGTATTCTAATAACGAGACATTTGTTTAGTGTTCAGAAATAATCTTGAAGCCAACATGCCGAAAGAATTTGAACTGTCGTTATCGACGCGTGAAGAAATTATTTTACTCCGTAATGAAGGTTGAAGTTATCGCCAAATCGGGTCAAATTTAAAGTTAAGTTACTCGACTGTGTAGTAAATTATAAAAAACCGAGAAGAAATGGGTAGTGTTGAAAATAAGGAAAGGTCCGTTCTTCCGAAGAAGCTCTGTACGAGAGAAAGGCGACAAATTTTAAAATCGGTACAAAATAAACCATTTACAAGCGCTCAAAGCTTAGCAAATGATATCGCGTCAAGTTCAGGTAAGGTTGTCTGTACCCAAACTGTAAGAAACGTACTGGGTAATGGTGGTCTTCGTAGCAGAACAGCGAGGAAAAATTCTTTCATAAGTGAGGCCAATATAGCAAAAAGACTAACTTTCGCGAAAGAATACTTAAATACCCCTTTAGAATTTTGGTACAATTTTATTTTTTTCTGACGAAAGCAAATTTTATCTTTTTGGAACGGACAGACAAACATTTGTGTGGCGCAAGCCAAATACTGAACTGCAGGCGAAACATGTGCATAGTACAGTCAAACACGGCGGTGGTCATGTGATGGTTTGAGGCTGCATGACAGCAAATGGTGTGGGAAACTTGGCTTTTATCGAAGGAATAATGAAAGCAGTAGATCACGGTAAAGTGTTCCGCGATATTTTGTCTTGCAGCGCATCGAAATTAGGCGTAAGTGAGACACACTACTTTCAGTAGGACAATGATCCTAAGCATACAGCTATGAAAACCTAAGGAATGGGTGATGTACAATGTCCATAGAATGCTGAAAACTCCGCCATAAACGCCAGACATCCACCCAATTGAAAATTCATGGCATCTGCTGGATTAAAATTTGAGGAAAATGAAATTTTTAAATAAAAATGATTTGAAGGGTGCTTTGGTAAAGAAATGGGCTCAAATCTCGATTTAAACAACGTCCAAATTATTGGAATCGATGAGATTGCAAGCCATCATTGATGCAAATGGAATGCACACAAAATATTAAGTGTCTTTTCTTTCATTTATTATTGATTTTTTTTACAAAATACGTACAAGCCGGTTGGTGTGCAAATACTTATTTGACTTTAAAATATGTGTTTATACCGTCTCATTCTCTAATTTCTATTTTCTGAGAAATTTTATTAACCAATTCGAAATATATATAGATTAAGCTATTAAATACAATAATTAACTAAAAGCATTCTGTTTTTTTGTAGATGTAACATCAAAAAATTAGGGTGTGCAAATACTTTTTTTACCCACTGTATGTAATTATACTGGGCTGGAGCAGTGAAAGGCGAGTGTTGTTATAACGTTAAGGGATCCCTTAAGCCTACAGATGTGGTTACAAGTCCACGGCACTGCTCCTAGCTTCACATCATTTAAAAGCATTACAGCTACCATCTTATTCATTTCGACAATTATTCTAATTTATCTTTATTTATATTATCTACTATAATTTTTCTAACACACTCGACTCACGTGCCTTGTATTTATACACTCGCCATAAATTTCTTGTCGAGCTGTACGCACTACACAGTGATAGTGATACGCAGCATAAATGTTTTTTTGCGTCAAAAGTAAAATACGGTTCGGTTCGGTTCTTTATTTATGGCGCTTCGAGCGTGTCAGTTGAGCACTATTCACTTCGCCAATGTCACGTTGTATAAGTAAAATACTTAACGGCATGTCGCTAGATGTCACGGACAGACATGAACAATCAACGGTATATAGCTATAGTGCGGAACTGTCAAATGTCAGTGTCAACGTTAGTTGTTTCTCGACCAGGTTCCGAAACAAGCGCGTGGATGACGGTGGCGAGTGGCCCACCACGGTGACCGCAACGCCTCGCAGCAGCAGCGGGTCCAAGGTGATCTCGAGAGTCGACAGATAACGCGTAATACAATTAGCTTAGCGGCCATGTGACTGCGTCGCGGCAGCTCCTACTGCGTCGCGGCCTTCGTCGCGCGTGCCCCTCTGACGGGCCGCCGTAATCCACTTAGTGAGCCAGCACTCCTCGCCACCACCCACACCACCACCACCACCAACTACGACGACATGAAGCCACAGGACGACTACAGGAACGGAGATGGTGAGCCCTCTAAATTTGACTACGTCAAAATAAAAATTAAAATAACAAACATTAATAAGAGTACACAACCACATAGTCACGACCTGCGGAAATTTTTTAACACGTTTTCCTGTCTAAAAAGTACCTATTTCTGTACTTATAAAAAGTAGTTTATTGACTATTGTTAAGATAACAATAATTTGTTTCCCCGTATGTTTTTATAGTTTTATTATAGTCATTTGGAAAATAATAGGTAAAGTAAATATTACATTGTTATTAGTAAATGGATGAAATGACAAGCTGCTATACTAATACATGACCGTGATGTTGCATTTCATAATTTAATTACAAACAGGGATTTTTTTATTAATTTGAATGTACAAATATAATAAGTGGGTAAAATGAGTTGATGCTATATGTAAATTCAAAAAAACATATATGAATAATAATATTTTGTTTTCATTCTTCTTGATGTTTTTTCTTATATTAGTCGGAGATTATGCAACTTCACATTTTGAGTGCCCCTGTAAACTATTATGAATCTTAAAGTTAATTCTGTATACTTAATGAAAATTGCCATTCAATTATTATATTGAACTGACATTATGGCATTTAGTTACTATAGGAAGAGTATTTTACCAATATACTGCTTTTACATAAAAGTAGCTTTTATGAACACATTCACTCACATAGTTATATGGAAATAGTTGAGGAGTAACATAGCTTATAGCTTCCTCCAAAACTAGAAGTATCCATCTCAAAAATATTTATCAATATGAGCCAGACAGCTGTGAAAAAACTTAACAATATTAGTGTAGTTGTTCTTCAAACATTGTACAAAATAATTCAATATTACAATTGGAAAGTCTGCAGTTTCAATCAATTTTTAGGTAGAATTTGATCCACTTTGTTATGATATAAATTATCCAAATTAAATTTCCATCAATTGTTTATCAATTTTATCATTAAATATTAATATCACAAGTAACTTTGAAACATAATAAAAATAAAAAAAAAAATATTTTGAGCAATAAAGTATAAGTGAGTGATACACATACATATATATGTACAATTGTACAAATATATAACTGATGTATGAACAATGCCTATTGTAACTTTATATAAAGTGGGAGTTCTATAATATGGCCAGTTGTGGCACAGTGGCAGTAAGTGTGCTGCTGGCCTGGTTATGGGTTTGATCCCCACTGTCTTAGCACGAGGTTAACTTTGCCTACCTTGCTGTGTGCGGGACACGTTGAAGCTAATTATTTATTTTATTTTGTATAATATCAAAATCAGTTTGGAATTTACTCCTATTACAAAACTATTTGTTAAGAATTATTTTGAAATTTGTAAATGTTCGGGTTGTGATTTCAATTGAAGCCAATGACATTACCTAGCTTGCTCGTCAGTCGAGCTGCACTTTTTATGATCGTCGTAGTTTCGAGTCGTTCGTAGAAATCCGATGTAATGAAATCCGCGAACTGTAAATCGATGCGATGCGGCCGCCGGGCCGCGTAAACGAGGTCCAAGGCTGGCGCAAAGTCAATTACGGAGTGACTGTCGCCAATTGACGGACCGCTTACGAGCGCCCCCGACCGGCCACGGGCGCTTACAATCACGTCAACACTGCGCTTTGCCCCGATACGAGAGCGAACAAATGAAAATATACATTTTAAATATTTTCGTTTTCTCGAATGGGGATCGACACCACGGCCGCTTAAATTATAACACATGTAAATACTTTATCGGCGGAAAACGCTTTTAATGCGATAACGTCAGACACAAGCATAGAAGTACGCTGCGTGGCGCCGAGTAGCGCCGGGCGGCAATCACTAGTATTTCACCTTATCTACTGATAAGATGGCTATGTATGCATGACCTGTAATATTTATTATTTATCATTGTATTCTGGTTGTCAACACGTCCAACTGTATAATGTCAGTCCTCACGCGCTGTGCAGGCGGTGCCTCGTCCGCGGCGTCGCGCTCCGACGACAGCGAGGGCGAGGACGGCGCGCTGGAGGAGGAGCTGTCGCTGGACGATCGCGAGGCGCCCGCGCGCGCCCTCGCCGCTCTCAACGCGCTGCGCAAGTCGCGCCAGCACTACGACGTGCTGCTGGCCGCCGCCGGCGAAGAGGTGGCCGCGCACCGCGCCGTGCTGGCCGCCGTGTCGCCGCGCCTTCTGGCTGACCTGGCGCAGCTGCCGCCCGCCGCGCCCGGTGTGCCCGCCGCGCTGCGCTTGCCCGCCGTGGATGCGGACGCGTTGCGCGGGCTCGTGGACTACGCCTACACGGGCCGCCTGCGCGTGCGCGACGCCACCGCCGCGCGCCGTCTCTATCGCGCCGCCGCCGCGCTGCGCGTGGAGCCCGCGCGCGCGCACCTCGCCGAGCGCCTCGTGCGCCGCCGCACGCCGCCCGATTGCCTCGCGCTGCGCCAGCTGCCCGAGCTGGCACCGCATCATCGCGCGCTGCTCGACGCCTACATCGCGCAGCATGTAAGAACCGCCCTCCACCCCACCTCCCTCCCTTTTCCAGACACAGTCCACAGCTAAATCAAATGCCTTTTTAGTTCGACGAGATCTGCGAGAGCGGCGCTCTGGCCGCGTTGCCGCTGATACGCATCGAACTACTTCGCGAAACCAGCGCCGAGGGAGGCGAGGAGGCGCCGGCCGCCATCGCGGACGCCGCGCTGTCCTGGCTGAAGGACCATCACTCGGGAGACGTTGACGTGAGTAGTGCACTAGTGTGACGTGACATCGAATGATGACGGCACGTGACGGGTGTCGGTGTGGTTTCAGCTGGAGGAGCTGTGCTCGCGCACGCACCTGCTGTTTGTGGACGCGCGCGGCGAACTGCGTGACTGCGGGGAGTTGCCGGCAGAGCGCGGCGACGCGCCCGAGTTGCAGGAGTACCGCGAGGCGCGAGAGCGTGAACGCGGGCAGCGTCGCCGCGAAGCGGGCGAAGCAGGCGAGGTGGGCGGGGCGGCGGGCGACAGCGGAGTGCTCGCGGCGCGCGCCGAGGGTGGCGTGACGCGCGCCGTGGTGAGCGTGCGCGGACGGCTGGCGGCAGCGCGCGTGGCGTGGCGCGCGGGTGGCGCGGGCGGACGGCGCGGGGGCCGGTTGGGCGGCGCAGGCGGCGGCGAGGCGCGTGCGCACATGTCGGCGGGGCGCTGCGCGGTTGGCGCGGCGGCGCTGGGCACGCGCTTAGTTGTGTGCGGCGGGTACGACCGCGCGCGCGTGCTGCGCGCGGCCGAGGCGTACGAGCCGGCGCGCAACGCTTGGGCGCCACTGCCGGACATGACGCGCGCGCGCGCTCGCTTCCCGGCGGCGCGCCTTGGGAACGCGCTCTACGTGTTCGGAGGCTCAGACGGACAGACCGAGCTCGATTCTGTCGATGTCTATGAGGAGGTGAGTCTTTTACTTTTCTCCTCTTTTATAGCATTGTACTGTAATCACGTTGACTTATATGAATACCTATATGCCCAGTTATGGCGCGGTACAGATTATGACTATAAAATCCATTGGTTGTGGGTTCGATCCCCACTCGAGATAAAATTAAAATTAATTAAATTACCTATTGAGTATCATTAAAATATTATTTTAATTTATATTTCCATTGCTGATGTCGCGCGGCCGTGCCAAATTCTGGAGGTATTGCGTTTTGAGTTCTGCCACTAAACATGCAATGTCTCCAGAATTCAGCAGAAAGTGGGAAACAGAATGTCCTTGAATCTGAACTTTTTAAGTTTTGCCAATTTTCGTCGGCCACGATTAGGGTCCATTTTTTCTACTTGCAACGCTTTATCTTCTGGTCATCGACGTAATGATGCATATTGTCGTCCTTAGAAGGAGGCGGGAGGCGCGTGGCGGGCGGTGGCACGCATGCCGCTGGCGCGCTCGCATGCGGCCGCCGCCGCCGACGAGCACCGCGCCGAACTGTGGGTGGTGGGCGGCTGGGCCGGTGGCCGCAGCCTGCGTGCCGCGCACCGCTACCTGCCCGCCGCCGACCGCTGGACCGACGCGCCGCCGCTGGCCGCCGCGCGCTCGCAGCCCGCAGCGCTCGTGTGGCAGCGCGCGCTATGGGTGCTGGGCGGCACTGACGCCTGGAGCTGCCTCGCCTCTACAGAGCTGCTGCCCCTGGATGACGCCGCCGCTGCCTGGCGGGCCGGCCCGCCGCTAGCCACTGCGCGCCGCTCCGTGGGCGCGGCCGTGTGGCGCGGGCTGGCCGTGGCGGCGGGAGGCTCGGCGGGCGCAGCCTCGTTGCGCGACACGCTGCTGCTGGCGCCGGGCGCCGCGACGTGGCGCGCCGGGCCTGCGCTGCAAAGGGCGCGCGCCGCGCCCGCGCTGGCGGCGCTGGGCGACGTACTGTACGCGGCAGGCGGTTTCTCGGGCAAGGAGTTCTTGGCCTGCGTGGAGTGTCTGTATGAGCCCGACGGCGAGTGGACCACGCTGTGCGCGCCGCCCTCTCCGCCCGCGCCCCTCACGCCCGCCGCCACCGACGTACCCATTCCGTCTGACGCGTCAGACACCGTCTAGAACATTCCAAGTCACGTCACCCGTGACGACGCCGCCGTACTGTTCGCTGTATTATAACTGGTTAAGTTTCATTCAATAAATTTATTTTAATTGGCATTCGTTTTTATTTTGGATTTTATCATGATGTCGTAATTTTTATATTTTTTGTATTATAAGGATTTTAATATTTTTCTAATATTACAAACATACCAAGACAATTTCAAACATTATTCTTTGATTCATTAAAAGTTCGTGGTATGGGCGAAGTGATATCAATTTATTAATATGATGATATAATTATGAATTAAATATGTAAAAAAATATTTATTCATTTAGGAATATATATAGCTCTCTTGATTTCTAATTATTGCAAAGTGTAAATTAAATAAAAAGATTGTACCAGATGGAGAGGGCAGGCGTCAGGCGATATACCACCATAAGTGACAACCACTTTGCAAAGTGCCTACGTTTTTTCTGGACAGGGAAGAAGATTTACAAAGTAATTTTCAGACAAAAAAAGTTTTATGAAAAATAATGAACAACCAGTTGATTGCGTACAAAGTATATTTAAAAAGGGCAAAAGAGTGCGAGGTGTGCTAGGCTCGCTCGGCCTGCGTCTGCAGCAGCAGCTTGGCGAGCGTGTGCCGCGCGCCGAGGCGTAGGTCGGGCCAGCCGGTGCGCAGGCAGCGGCCCGTAACGGCCGTGTCGGCGGGGCCCGCATGGGCCAGCCCGCACGGGGCGGCCGGCGGCGCCAGCAGCAGGCCTGGCTCGGGCGCCCGCAGCGCGCGCAACCCGCTCGCCGCCAGCACGTCTGCCGCCGACCACTTCCCCACGACCGCGCCCGCACCCGACCACTTCTCCAGAGCTGTGTACCGCATATAGTAAAATAAGCAGAGGTTGATGAAAACATTTTTTTATAAGCTGCACGCTGTATCCTACATACAGCAGGGTAGGCACAGGGAACCTAATGTTAAGACACTCCGTTCCCCACTTCCCGCCGAATTTTAGAGGCATTGCGTGTTGAGTGGGGGAACTCAACGCGCTTTGCGTACATAGACAATATAAATTGGGAATTGAACCCACAAACGTCGCGTTACATTCCCACTTTGACAATGCAGGGGCACTGCGCCACGATGGCCTCTGACGACGATGTCACGCCAAATGTACATTTGCGTGAGTACACAATAACATAATCCGTAATATGAGTTTATTACAAAATTGATAAATATAACGCATATTTGCTAGTTTTTATATATATACTTTACAAAGCCGCGAGATAATGGTAAACAAAAAAGAGCATGTTTTATTAGACGGGTTTTAGTTTTTAAACTTTCTTTTTATTTAACTTGTGTTCCATTTACGTGAATTCGTAGTGAACACATAACTAGTTTAGAAGCAATTTTACAAATTATTGCAATTATTAGGTGACCGCAAGCAAAACCTTGAGCAACAGCTAGTAATATTTCAAAAGAAAAACACAAGTAAATCTGAAGCAAATTAAAAAGAACTCATGACTAAATTAATGGGCTAAATATAATATAATAGATAGTTTATTAGAGCACACTGACCGTCCTCGAAGTCTTGCCTGTAGAAGGCGATCGCGGAGCGCGCGCGCGTCTCGAAGCGGCCGGCCTCGAGCGCGGGGCGCGCGGGGGCCCCGGGAGCGGCGACGGGGGCCCCGGCGACGGGAGCCCCGGAGGCCGGAGGCGCGGGATGCACGTAGCGCGCGAACGCCAGGGGCGCGAACCACTGCTCCCCGATGATCGTGTTCATGCGCACCTTCATGCGGACATTGCAAGTATTACATGATTACATTCTGTAATATCTATTTACAGTCGCACGCCGGTGCTTGGCGTAAACCAAGATGGTAACAAGGCAAAGCGCGGCGGTGAGTTCCGCTACTAAACATGCAATGCCCTGAGAGTTCGGCGGCAAACGGGCGTGGAGGGTTTTAACAATAGATTCCCACGTATCCTGCGTTGCTATGTGCGTATAATACTTGTAATACAAGTCATCTACAACTATACCTATAATAAAATAGTATCTGGTCGGTGCCTGTTCGCGGAATATACAGGGTGTCCCAGGAGTCAACGATAAAACGAAAACAGGTGATAGACCAAGTCGTGACAGCTATGAGAAAAATATAAAAAAAAATCTGTGTTAAGTATTTTTGATATTATATTGATTTAAAAAAAAATCGGGAAAACCAACACCCTGTGATGATTTTTCAAGTCCTAAGACTACAAATATTACTCTTTTTTCATTTTTTTTTCTGTAATGTAATCATGAGTAACCCTTCTGTGAATTACAGTTTAAGATTTAAACATACCTGCATCAGTTTTCAATAAAATGTGGTGTTTTTGCCAAACATTAAATTCAAAATATTTACTACACCCAACTTTAACCGACTGTACTGTAAAAAAAATGTACTACACTGTTTTTGCAACTAACTTTAAAAGTTGGCGCATTTAATCTGGATTCCGAAATGGTACGATACTTGCTGGATTACTTCTTCGTTGAAGAGAGAAAAATCGAAATACACGATAATCGGGATAACGTTCAGCGTTTTGGTATCTTTTCCTATACATTCTAGCTCCAGCATTAGCATTACCTAATCATTCTCCATGAATGAAATGCATATTGGCAATGTGTTAAAGACCGAGTATATGGCCTGCGAGAGCCCGGACTCGAGCACTATCCTTATAAGTCCTGGGCCAGTCTCTAAGTCGGAAAAGGTTTGGACGGTATCCTGCGATCACAGACCACACCAGTGACCTCCCGCCACTTAGCCCAGGCAACGCTTATCCGACCATGGAGATTGTAATCGATGCCTCCAGACTCGTGCATGACGGATCTAAGATACCTGAACTTTTCGTTCGATCGTTCGCTCCTGGGACACCCTGTATATATAAAACATGTTATTAGGGACAACACAATGTAATGCAAACAATTATTATTTAAATGTTTAATGTAATTTCATGCTGTAACAAATACTAAAACAGAATAAAAATAAAAAGGACTCATAGTCCCATATAACAAACCTGATTTCATCATGGTGTGGAGACTCCTATTCCCAATTGACCAGTTTTTTAATAAATAAATTATATTATTATACTACGAAATAAATCCAGGTGAGTAAATAAATAATTGTGTATTTGAAGCGGGCGGGTCTTTACTTATAAATCTAAGGAGACATACTCTGTTGAGGAAGTCCTCATTGAAGTCGACGCGCGGGTCCAGTAGCAGCACGAGCGCATCGTGCGCCAGGCGCGGCAGCGCGCCCGCCAGCGCCGCGCGCTTTGCTGCCGCCAGCAGCTCGGCGTCGCTGCGGGGCGCGCGGGCCCCGTGTTGGCTCTGTGCTGGCTCGGCCGCCTCCATCGTGTCCACATGCGCGACAAGCGCGCGCGCTGCCTCGCGCAGCGCACTCACGTCGGCCTCCTGCTCCGGCGTGAGAGGCTCCGCACTTGATACTATCACCTGCAAGTTAATGAACCACTCCTATTAGATTTCCGTATACTTTTTCCCGACTGCTAAGGGTTACGTAATTAGTTCGTATCTTGTATGTATGTATGTATCTAATATTCTTTATTACCTCATATCTCCAGAACCGCTGAACGGATTTATGTAATTGAGGTATCGTTAGATTCGTTTTAGCAGTTCTTAGATAGGTGACGTTGAAATAAAAAATTATGTCGGCTGTGGGACGCCATTGAACTAAGTGAAAAATATTTTTTTCGGTTTGAATACCACAATATGGGTATTAAATTCAAGAGCTCAACACGAGGATTTCAAAAAGGTATATCATGATTATCATTACCATAATGAATTAGGATGAACAGTCGCGATCTGTAAGTAATTCTTCAATCAATAACATCTTTACCAGGAACCCCGCAACATTTAAACAGGTCCCAACTGTTAATCCTAATGAACTATTGGGC
Source organism: Heliconius melpomene rosina (assembly GCF_056956725.1). NCBI lineage: Eukaryota > Metazoa > Arthropoda > Insecta > Lepidoptera > Nymphalidae > Heliconius > Heliconius melpomene. The sequence continues at coordinate 88,730 of NC_140400.1, forward strand.
TTGTTTATTTTCTTTGCAGTTGGGGTTTTTGTTTCTTTAAATATATATTATTATGTGACAAAAAATTGTTTTAATATAATTAAAATACTCGATAAAAATGCAAAAAGTAAATATATATGCAGCATAGTGTACCAGCGTGAGCGCGGTGTTGGCGTCGCGCTGCACGCACGCGGTGTCGTAGCGGCGCAGGAAGGCGGTCGCAACGCGCGCCAAGCGCGCCGGAACTGCCGCCAGCACACGCACGCGCGCGCTCTCCGTCACGTAGCGCGCCGGCGCCAGGCGGGCGGCGCCCAGCGCGCGCGCTGCTGCCGCCTGCACGAGCGCGCCGCCCGAGCCCGCGCGTAACAGCAGCCGATATCGAAGCGCGCGCGGCGGGTCCCAGCACCAGGCGGCGTCCAGCACGCGCACGCTGGAGGGAGACACGCGGTGCCGGCGCGCCGCCCATGCGCGCGCGTGCCGCAGCAAGAGGCGCGCGGCGGCTAAATCCGCGCCGCCTAGCGGCGCCAGCGCGCGCTCGCCCCACTGCCACGCGTGCGACGCGTTGAAGCGCGTCCAGCGAAGGTGATCGAACCTGCGACACGGTCAATGTTTAATAAATATGAAAATACTTTACAGTATTACAATTATTATTATTTTATTGTTAACTAGCAACCCGCCCGCCGCTTCGCCAGCTTCAACTACATTATTATTCATTTGATAAACAGAATTGACTGGCAGTCAAATGACGATGTCAATGAATAATTTAATTTACTTGTCCAGAAACAGCCTTAAATGTTAAATTACTGATTTGGGTAAAAATTTTATAATATTCTATGTAAAATAACTGTAATGATTGCATATTAGAAAAAATACCCAAATCGAATTGAATAATCCAATATCGAAATTGAATCCAAAATAATTAATCGAATATCGAATCGAAAACAAATAAATTGAGAACTTCCTCTTTGTTTTGAAAGTTGGTTAAAACTTAAAAATACAGATTTATTTTAAGTATAAAGTATGAATGTTCTTAAATTCATTCAAATGACGATAACTTTTTTAATGAACTTTAAATGTTTTTTGAGTTAAAACAAAGCAATTAATGAAATTTTTAAGTAAATCGGCTCAATACTTTCGGAGATAAACGTGATCATACATAAAGGCAGAGATACAGACAGACAACAAATTAAAAAAATGCTTTTTACGTTTTATGAATTACAAACTTTCATCTAATTTCTGTGTAACAAATGATTTCAATTAAAGTTCTTAACCACGATATACAGAAATATTGTATCGTTTTAAGATGATTGGTTTTTTTGGTGAAGAATCTAGAATTCTAGAGAAAGGGATGTAAGACATTTAATAACATTTCAATTTATAGTTAATTATTATACTTACATACTTCTGGTAATCTGTCTTTATAATAAAATCGTAAGAGGGTCGGTGTCTGTATTTGGAAGATATTTAAAAAAAAAATGTTATTGGGAACCTTTATTAGCCTAATCGAACCCAAAACAATGATTTTTAAAATTTTTGTTCGTTTGTCTGTGTGATTGTTATCACTAATCTCAGAATCAACTTAACCGATTTAGATGCGGTTTTCACTATTGGATTTTGGCAAGCTTCCGAAAACATATAGGGTTTATTTTATTACAATCGGTTCATAAATAAAAACGTTATGTCAATTTAAAGTATTTAGTTCGACAAATTTGCTAATTGCGGTTATTTACGCGGACAGTTATTTTATACAACTGTTCTACTGAATTCTTTAGTTTTCAATTTCTTTAGTAATATTTCTATTTAAGGCGGGCGTAGCCCTGCACGGCTAAATTGAAAATGATTGTTATAGTTGAAAGTCGATATCTGACACAGTACCTGGTGGGCGGCGCGGGTGGCGCCAGGCCCGCGTCGTCACGCAGCGCGGCGGGCCACGTTGCGTTGCGGAACCCGCGCGGGTGGCGGCGCGCGCTGCGGGCGGCTGCCGTGCGTCGCTCCGCCACAGCCGCGCGCGCCTCTCGCAGCGCTTCGCGCGCCGCCAGCGCGTGCAGCTGGTGGAAGCGCGCCGCCTGTAACGCCGGGTATGCCGCCACGGCGCCGGCCAGCGCGGCGGGCGCCGGCGTCGCGGCGGGCGCCAGACGCAGCGCGGCGTAGCGCTGGCCCTGCGCCGCAGGCGCGCATCTTCGGTGCGCAGCGTGCAGCACGCAGCGCCCGATGTTCTCGTGGTGCTGCGGCGAGTACGAGTTGCGCACGCACCAGTCCAGCTCGCCGTGCACGGCGCGCAGCACGCTGTTGGACATCAGGATGCCGCCCTCTGTGCGCACAAACACACCACTAGTAGCGCGCTAACTAAATTTATGTTTTGAAGCAAATGTCAATTTATTATGAGAGTAAACATTTTATAAATGAATAATTAAACTAATACATATACTGATTCTCGCTGAATTTTTCTATTGTAATATTAATTTTAAAAAAACGAAGAGTAAAATAAATAATAATAATAATAATAATAATAATAAAAGCCGAATATCTACCTAAGGTACAATAATGTGTATCATCATCAGACACCACCCCCATGTAAATATCCTGACTGACGCTCAGCTGCGACACAAGCTCCGTCAGCCGCCTTGCGTTCACGTAGGTTGTGTCGGACACGAGGAAAAAGAAGTCATATTCCTCTAGATAATTATCAGCCAGATATTTCAATGCATGAAATGGTTTGAGCATCTCTCTGGTGTCAGTAAAGCCCACGACGTTGGCGCGGCCCGGCGCGGCCTGCAGGGCGCTCGCTGTGATGAAGAAACGAAGTGCTGGTTGTAGACGCGCTGCCGTCTGATTCAAGGCAGCGGCTCGGGTCTCCAGCACCTCCTCGGAGCTAAGGACACCTGCAACATTACATTGTGTGTTTTTTTGTAATAAATGCAGTCTCATATTATATCATGTTCGGGACAAAATTAGTTGAATAGCTCAACTCAAGACTTGTTCTGTTATCAGCGCAAAAAAGTGAAAATATTTCTTTCAACCTAATTACAATCAAACCCATAACCCACAATTGATAAGCATCATTTATATACTTGGCAACACCCTGGAGAACCATATAATGATTAATGTAGATCTGGCTCTCATTGTTTATTTTTATTTTTAGATCAGACTAGATAATACGCTGCCATTTCTCAACGTAAATATAGTAAAAATATAAATATATAAATATAAATATAATTAATAAATATTTTCTCACTATATCATATTATTTACAATACATTATATTAGGGGCGCGCAGTAGTGTTCACATGTTATTCAATCAAGTGTTTTACATGTAACCCTACGGAGAAATTTGTCACTTGATTATTCCTTAAGTCCATTGAATTTTTAGAATATTTTTGCAAATTTCCTTTTCAATCGGTCAAACCGTTAGGTGTCAAAGAGCTTAAAAAGTCTCCATTACAATGCTCCACTCTCTTCGCTCAAAAAACATTTTTTTTTTATATGAGAATTGTCAACAGAATACATTTATAATCTTAATGGAAAAGATAAATATCATAAAATATTTGTTATTTTATCATGAAGTTATCAGTCAGATTGCACTTGTAAATGGCCCATAGTTGTGCTAATGTGATTTGTGAACAAAGTAAAAAACTATAATATCCAATATTTCATACCACTCAGTGACTACAATAAAGTACTTAAAATAAAGCATTTTTAAATTGGCATTTTAATCATTACTTTGATGTTTTAAACAAGAATTTTGATAAAGATATTCTCCAGTAGATATAGCATATATATACATAATATATATGTGTCCTAATATTCTACTCTTTAGACACACAAGAATGCTGTGATTTAAAAAAGCTATACAAATCCCCGATTTCGCAAGAAGCTCAGTATTGAATCATGCAATACTGCACTAGCACATGGGCATTTTTAACACACATACACTCTTGAATCATATAATTAAAATAAGCAATTATGTGGTTTTTTTTATATTTTATTAAGTTTTTTTTTGTTTGTATGCAGATTCTCTTAGAATTAATTGAAACCTTTTTCATTAGTTAGTTTAGTTTATTAGTTAGTGTTTTTCAGAAACTGCATACAAACAAAAAATAACTTAATACTCATAAGGATGAGTGTAAGTTGTGTGCAGGAAAACGTTAAAATTTCTTAATAAACTGTTTCTCTCTTTATTTTTGTTGATATGTACTTGTTGCTTCTAACAGACATACAAGTATAACAATTTTGTGCTACATAATTATGCATAAAACCATCTTTTCTTTATAGAGTCAATTATACAGATTTCCGATTATCCAAATGATTAACAACAACAATTGGACTAATTGAGTTTCTACTGTATTTGTATTCTGTACAATGTATATTTGGAGTAACCTATATGTAAACTATGTGGGTGTTGTCGTGGCGCTGCAGTTTTTAACTTTAACAGTTGACTATGTATTCTTTGTTTATATGCTCTTTCTACTATTGTTCCTAATATTTTACATCATTGCAACATATTGATTAAATATAATATCTCTATGAGAAGCAAATATTGGAGAAATGACAAGCTTTTATACAATGTACTAATATGTTGTTAATAAATGGCTGCTCAATCCTTGAATATAATAATGAACCTGCAAGTAGTCCGCCACGCATGCCCAGCTCAGTGCTGTAGTAGCGCGGGCGCTGCACGCTGCGGCCGGGCTGCCCCGCCGGCCCCAGCGGGCGCTCCTCGCGGCGCGGCTCGAAATCGTCGCCCGCAGCACTCTCGCCGCCCGCCGCTGCCGCCAGCCCCGCGCACTCCACCACCTCCTCGTCGAGGGGCACCGCCGCCAGCGCCAGCCATAGCCCGATCCCGAGCCCCACCAGGAAGTACGAGTTGTGCTTCACTTGTGACACCACGTAGCGAGACAACATCATGCCCACTTTACTCACACCCACATTATGTTTATAGATATCAGATTAGAATAGCACTTTATATAAATAATACTAAGAATAAACAATCAGAATATCGGTCAGAAAGAAATTAAAGAAGTTGCTCTAAAAGATCACAGGAAGCGCCCGTCAACACAGGCAGAGGAATCGTATCTAATGTCAGTGTCAATAAGACATAACCTAAAAATGACATCAACCTATTAAGTGTCACATCTATGGCTGACTTATCTGGCTATCTATGGCTGGCTATCTATTATATATGATCCAAGTGTAACTATCACGGAAGAACCACTCACTAGTCTCACGATTACTGAAAGTTGCTTTGATCGCTTTCAACGAAAGATGGCAGAAGCGCAAGCAGAGCAAAAATACTCGCCCGGCAGAACTGTGTGCAGTGGTAAAGGAAATCACGAGGAATCTTGCAAAAGATCTCCTTATCAGAGCCTGGCTCAAGTAAATAAGAGCGGCAATGAATCAGGTAAATTCTCCTGTCTTAGGTACGATATCAGGCCCCAAAGCACATTATAGAAACGCATTCCTCGAATTCCCAACAGTGCTAAAAGCTACCAAGCAAGCGAAGCTCAGGACTTGCGAGGACATAATGTTTACATTCCAACGTGGATACTCCATCCTGGATGTTAAACTTAAAGAAGCAAAAGTCCATATATAACTATGCTACCGTACAAACCATCAGAGGTGACATAAAATATATAGTAAAATATATAGAGGAATTGTGCTCAAGATGGCATAGTATGATAAGATGACACATTACGATATTGATGAAACTATTAGCGCTAAGTGCGATCTTGTGACGTTTTAGAGAGTGTCTGTAGATGCAGCTAGTGCTTAAATTCAGTATGGCTGAAAGTGAATGCAGATGGGCAAGTAATTCATGTTTTCGTTATTTTCAATTGCAACAAATTTTTCTTTCGCTTTTGCTTGATGGTGAAAAGACATGTAAGATAAAGATTTTCTATTTGAACTAATTACAAAAGTAAAATAGGATTATTATATGACACGACTAACGCTAAAAGCGCATCCTAACCTTTGTCACAACGGTTAAAATTAAATTCATATATATATTGGGTAAGATGACATACAAAACCTGAGTATAAGATGGCATACTATCTTACCCTTATAAATAACCAAAATGCCTGGCAATTACGAACGAATTGGTCACAAGAAGACATGGATAAGGCTGTTAGAGCAAGGGCATTCAATAGCCGCAAGTGACGAAGCTTATTTCCCTTTTGGAAAAGGAAGTGACTGATAACGTTGTTGATGAAGCCCTGATAAATTACTTTGGATAGTGGAGGCTACTAAAATCTCTAGGTCTAATAGAAGAAATACTCCCGATCGGAGATATAAACGAGCTCCCCTTTATTGACATTCTCTTTTTCTTTTCTTTCTTTTCGACCCGTTCTGCCGTAGTACATCACAAATTGTCAACCTCAACCAGGGCCTCTTGTGTACCCATACTTTATATATATACTCTTCTAAAAAACATATATATATACAATATGTATATATATAATATATATACATATATGTAAATATATATGTATAATATATATATGTATACATATGTATATATATAATATACTCTTCTAAAAAACTGCACTCCCTCCGAAAAATTTGAGAACTACACCAGAGCTACGAGACATGAGCGAAACTCTCTACCTCACATTTATTTAACAGCAGATTTTTTTTTAATCCATCAGGGATATGGGGTAGATATGGGTTCAAGAGTGCTGACTCTCCATGAAGCCCAAGGTCTGACAGACGCGACGGCTGTAGTAGTGAACACAAAGTCGATGACATTACAGCTACATGACAGCGTTTCTCACGGAATTGTAGCAACAACGCGACACACCGACAGATGTTTCTACTACAGCAGCTGGCGGGGACGACGCAATAGCAAGAAGGAGAAGATCCGGAAGGCCACGGAAGCGGCGACGACAGGCGTTATAAAGTACAATTTATAGATGAGCACAAACACAGAAACGTCCGAACGTCCGCCATCGTGGCGGTAGCGAGACAACAATTCCAATTTCCCCAACCGTAAGCATTTTAATATTATAAAAATGTAATATCGAAATCCATAATGAACTTTTTTTTCTTTTTGGTCTTAAAGTTTAATTTAATTTCTAAGGATACCTAAAGTATCTAACTGAATAAATGTATGCAAATCACGGTTATAGGAAAATAATAATAATAGGAGTATCGTATATGCTCGTAAATAGCATAAGAAATGCATAACATTGTTTATATAATGACTGATCTATTACTTATAATAAAACAATAAAAATATTTTGTCTGTACATTTGTATTTTTGACTGAAATAGATAGAGGGGCACTTAAAAACAATAATAGAAAGCAAAAATATTTTTTTTATTTCTTGTCTGTTTGTCTGTATGTAAGGTCAAGAAGTCGATTTACTTGAAACTTTCACCAATTATTTGTTTTAACTCAACATCTAAAGTTTGTTTCATCAAAATCGGTTAATTAAAAAAAAGTTATCGGCATTTAAATGAACTCAAGGCATGAGTTTGCCTGGAAATATAAAGCAATCTCTATACTTATACTTATAATAAATTTGTGTTTGTGATAAATCTATATTTTTAACCAACTTTCGAAACCAGGAGTAAGTTCTCAATTAAATATTTTCGATTCGATATTCAATTAATTTAATCGATTAATTATTTTGAATTCGATTTCGATATTGGATTATTCGAATCATTTTGGGTATTTTTTGTAATATGCAATCAGTACAGTTATTTTACAAAGGTTATTATAAATCCTTACCCAAGTCAATAATATAACATTTAAGGCTGTTTCTGAACGAGTAAATTAAATTATTCATTGACATCTGACATATTTGACTATCAGTCAACTCTGTTTATTAAATGAATAATCATAGTTCAAGCGGGCGAAGCCGCGGGGGGCCGCTAGTTTTATATAAAACACATCACGTACGGCCGCGTCGTAGGTATCGGTTACATTTACCTTCCTCATCGGGGGAAATGCCGGCCGTCACTCCGGCCACTTGGCAAGTGGTAAGTGATCCGAGCATGTACTACTATGCCCACTTATGTAACTTAAATATGCACGTGGCTAAGCCGTTTCTTTTTATAGAAGTATCTTTTTGCAAAACTTGATTGAATGCTATTTAATAAATAGCATTCTTGTTCGCCGTATGATAATTAAAAGTAAAATTCGTTACGTTTTCAATGTTCAATTTTAAACGAACTTCACTTTTACATATTAGATTAGAATGTTTATAAAGGACTAGCGGACGCGCGCAGCTTCGCTTGCGTATTTAGGGGTGAATTCTAATAAACCACGAAACATGTATTCAATGAAATATTTTTAAGAGTCTAAATTTCAAATTTTATAAAAATCGGTGGCGATTTAAAGATTTTTCCATACAAATTTTCAACCCCTTATTTGCACCCTTAGAGGGTGAATTCTAGAAAACCATGAAACACATGTTCAATTAAATATTTTTAAGAGTCTAAATATCAAATTTTATAAAAATCGGTGGCGATTTAAGAATTTTGCCATACAAACTTTCAACCCCTTATTTGTACCCTTAGGGGGTAAATTCTAGAAAACCATGAAACATGTGTTTAATTATATACGTTTAAGAGTCGGAATTTCAAATTTTATAAAAATTGCTGACGATTTAAAAAAAACCTATACAAACTTTCAACCCCTTATTTGCACCCTTAGGGGGAGAATTCTAGAAAACGATGAAACACGTGTTCAATTAATTACTTTTAAAAATCTAAATTTCAAATTTTATAAAAATCGGTGCCGATTTAAATTTTTTTCCATACAAACTTTGAACCCCTATTTCACCCCTTTAGCGTTAAAATTTTTCAAAATCCCTTCTTAATGGATGTCCAGATTACGAAAGTATATTTTTGTCTAAATTTAACGTTTCTACCATTAGCGGTTACCGCTGTGCGTGCGTCTTACCTCAGTCAGTGAGGACAAGTCCTTTTATATATATAGACTAGCGGACGCGCGCAGCTTCGCTTGCGTAATTAGGAATGAATTCTAATAAACCACGAAACATGTGTTCAATGAAATATTTTTAAGAGTCTAAATTTCAAAATTTATAAAAATCGGTGGCGATTTAAAGATTTTTCCATACAAACTTTCAACCCCTTATTTGCACCCTTAGGGGGTGAATTCTAGAAAACCATGAAACCATGTTCAATTAAATATTTTTAAGAGACTAAATTAAAAATTTTATAATAATTGGTGGCATTTTAAAGATTTTTCCATACAAAATTTCAGCCCCTTATTTGTACCCTTAGGGGAAGAATTCTAGAAAACCATGAAACATGTGTTCAATTAAATACTTTTAAGAGTCTGTATTTCAAATTTTATAAAAATTGGTGCCGATTTAAAAAAAAATCTATACAAACTTTCAACCCCTTATTTGCACCCTTAGGGGGAGAATTCTAGAAAACGATGAAACACGTGTTCAATTAAATACTTTTAAAAATCTAAATTTCAAATTTTATAAAAATCGGTGCTGATTTAATTTTTATTCCATACAAACTTTGAACCCCTATTTCACCCCTTTAGGGTAAAAATTTTTCAAAATCCCTTCTTAGTGGATGTCCAGATTACGAAAGTAAGCATCTGTCCAAATTTCACGTTTCTACCATCAGCGGTTACGGCTGTGCGTGCGTCTTACCTCAGTCAGTGAGGACAAGTCCTTTTATATATATAGATTATCGCCTAATACCAACTAGACACAACACGGCAAATAAAACAGTCGATCATTTAGAAACAATATGATCCAGGTTCAAATTCTGTAGGATTTTTATGTTTTTAGGGTTCCGTACCTTTTAAAGAAAAAAGAAACCCTTATAAGATCACTTTGTTGTCCGTCTGAAAAAAATAAGAGCCGCTTATATCTTTCCTACGTAGATCTTTTAAAACATTCTTTGCGAATTCACTTGTCGTTCACCCACACTGACATGCCTATGTCCTCAGGGTGCACTTGTCTGCTAACTTTAGCATACCAGACATCTCAGGCTTCTTTGTAGGTTGGACATTCAAAGAATACATGCTCAGCGTTTTCGCACTTACCCACTGCAGCTAGGGCATTCTGGGTAATCTTCGTGTTTAAAGTGGTGTAAGTAATCTCGGTAGCAAGCGTGACCAGAAAGCGGTTGCGGTTGTGCCATGCTTCAATCTTCGGTATGAGACGATAGGTCCATCTACCTTTATTTGAGGTGTCCTCAGTCAAGGGTAGGTCGGTGTTAGCCTTTTTGTACAGGTGCAGCTTCATTTGTTCCTCAGTCAGTATTTCTAGTGGAACCATCCCGGAGATCACGCATACTGCTTCCATAGAGTCTGTGCGAAATGGGCTAGCTACTCGGAGTGCACTCATCCATCTTGCGTCTTGCTACTTGTTTCTTTAGTCCGTCAGACCAGAGTGGACCGCCATATAAGTAGTACTGACGCTACGAGCCTCCTTCTATTTAGCTTGGGCCCTCCGACGTTAGGCATAAGCCAAGCCAAAGTTTTCGAGACTACTACTGCTGCCTTCGCCGCAGCATGCTCTACATGCTTTTGAAGGTGTGGGCTACGGCATCGGAGTGATGCTAATGATACGAGACTTAATATTGAACTCTTTTATTGCATATTTAATTTGGTTATTTATACGCTACAAAACAATAGTGGAACATAATTTCACAATTGCATTTGTAGCGAATAAATTCAGGTTGCTGATATAGCGTGTTTATACAGAATATAATAAGACTAGTGCAATACCCCTACAATACTCTCCCCCTTTGGGAAAAAAATGTACAAAAATAAATATAAAATAACAAAAATTAATTGTTTAAAAACCAAATCGAACTACAGGTTTAATTGTTCGGCCTGACCTAGTGACTTGAAGCGGTGTTTTGCTGTCGTAGGCTCCTGCGTTTGCGCATTGTTGTCGTCCTGCTGATGTTGCATTCGTGGAGTCATCGCCTTTGTTTATAACGAAGGCTGGCTTAAGTCGGTCAATCGATATGACAGCTGTTTTATTGGAGCGTTGAACTTTAAAGTATTTTTCATGTTTTTCCAAAACTTTGTAGGGGCCCTCGTATGGTGCGATCAGTGGTTTTCTTACAGCGTCGGTCCTGATAAACACATAGTCGCATGTACTCATATCTTTGAACACGAAACTGTTGTCTTTGTTCTTCCGCTCATACGATGTTGGCTTGACGTTGTGAAAAATACGACGTAACTGTTGAACAAACTCTTCTGACGAGGTTATGTTGTTTTCTTTAATGACGTCAAAAAATATTCCGGGAATTTTAATATTCGTACCGTATACCATTTGTGAAGGGCTGACTTCACTACCATCTCGAATTGCGGTGCGAAGTCCTAATAGTACAGTAGGTAACTCTTGTGACCAATTAGTAGAATTACCGCGTGCAATAATAGCTGTTTTCAAAGTTCTATGCCATCTCTCCACTATTCCGTTTGACTGCGGATGATAACTTGTTGTTCGAAGTTTTTTAATTCCTAGTAGTTTTGACAAGGATGAGAAAAGATTTGACTCAAATTGACGTCCTTGATCTGTTGTTATCCTTAATGGACATCCGAATCTTGAGATCCACATGTTGTAAAACTTCCTTGCCACTGTTTCGGCGGTAGCTTCGGCTACCGGGGCTGCCTCCGGCCACCGAGTAAATCGGTCAATAAACGTAACAATGTATCGGTTATTATTAGATATAGGTAAAGGTCCCACAATATCGATGTGCACATGTTCAAATCGTTCAGATTCGGGGAACTGCATGAGTGTCGAATTATTGTGACGCGTGATTTTCGCTTTTTGACAAGATACGCATTGTTTTGCCCACGTACTAGCGTCTTTATTCATTCCAGGCCAGAAATAATGATACGTTAACATTTTTCTCGTCGCTCTGACGCCTGGGTGCGTTACGTCATGTAATGTACTGAATATTTCATTTCGAAATACTCGCGGTACATACGGTCGAATTGCACTTGTTGACACTTCGCAGTATAATTTTTTGTTGCATGGTAAGGTGATTTTTTTCCATTTCAGCTTATCATTCTGTAACAGTTTTTTTAATTCTGGGTCAACTATTTGTTGAGTCGCAATATCGCTCCATTCTATTTTATTTGGGCAATTAATCTGCGATACGCGGGATAATGCGTCAGCTACTGCATTTTCGGCTCCGGAGACGTGTTGAATTTCGGATGTGAATTGAGATATGTAGTCTAATTGTCTTAGTCGTCTCGGTGATATTTTTTCTTTAGAAACAGATTGTTTTTGCTTGAACATGTAAGTTAATGGCTTGTGATCTGTGTACACAATAATTTCATGTCCTTCACAATAATTTTGGAAGTGACATATCGCCATATAAATTGCCAACAGCTCTCTATCGTAGGTGCTGTATGCTTGTTGAGCTTGAGATAGAGCTTTGGAGAAAAAAGCAATAGGTTTCCATTCGTTCTTTAATTGTTGCTGCAGAACGGCTCCGACGCATGTTTGAGATGCGTCTGTCATTATCGACAGCGGTGCGTGCGGAGAGGGTGGAATCAGCGCAATGGCTCTTTTTAAGCTATCCTTGCACTGATTGAAAGCTTCCCTAGTTTCGTCGTTCCACTCGATTGTGCGATTGTCTCTCTTTGAAGTTCGGCCACACATGTATTTATTTAACGGCGCTTGATGTGTAGCTGCGTTCGAGATGCTTGTACGATAAAAATTGAGCATCCCTAGGAATCGCTTTAAATCACGAATTGTCTTCGGTAGGGGATACTCGTCAATTGCCTTTACTCTATTTGATAATGGAGTTATACCTTCTGGCGAAATTCTGTAACCGAGGAAATCTATTTCAGACTGGCCATATATGCATTTCTCTGTATTTATCGTAATACCATGTTTACTTAAACGGCAAAATACTTCCTCAATATGTTCTCGGTGAAGATCTTCAGACTCAGACGCAATTAAAATGTCGTCGACAAAACAAAATACATAGTCGAGGCCACGCATTATGTCGTTCATGAAACGCATGAATGTTTGACCGGCATTGCGTAGTCCGAAGGGCATACGTGGAAACTCAAAAAGGCCAAATGGAGTAATTATAGCTGTTTTTTCAACATCTTCAACTGGTATTTGATTATATGCTCGTTTGAGATCTATTCGCGAAAATATTGTCTTCTTGGGCAGGAGATATGTGAAATCCAGCAAACGCGGAATAGGATATCGATCGGGCTTAGTAATGGCGTTTAGTTTTCGATAATCACCACATAGTCTAATTCCTCCTTCTTTTTTCTTCGTGACGTGGATAGGACTGGCCCATGCGCTTTTGGAAGGCCTGCATATGCCCATACTTAACATGTGTTCAATTTCTTTCTTAACGAGTTTAAACTTCTCTGCTGACAACGGCCGACACTTTGAAACGACCGGATGACCTTGAGTAATTATTTGATGTACGACCTCGTGCTTAGGAGTCTCTTTTGCGCAAAATGGTCTGGTTATATCTGGATATTTTTGCAATAAATCTGCGAAAGGCGCTTCGACATTTATTGTCGTAATTGAAGGTGCGTTAGTATTAATTATCCTTGCCGCACTCAATAATCCTGTGACGCCGTCGACTAACCTCTTACGGCTCATATCGACTAATAAATTATGCTTTTCTAGAAAATCGGCGCCTAGAATAGGTTGCTTTACGTCTGCTATAACGAAAGTCCATCTGTATTGTCTTCGTAATCCCAGATCTAATATAAGCGTTTTCTCGCCGTACGTCTTAATTTCGCTACCGTTGGCCGCATATAATTTATATTGATTTGATATTGAGGCTTTATTTGTTCTCGGAATTACTGAAATGTTCGCTCCCGTATCTATTAAAAAACGATATCGACTTTTGCGGTCGATAACGCAAAGACGGCTAGATGGAAAAATAGCATTGACGTCCGTCTCCGTCAACACTACTGTGAGTTTTTTTGAAGAGGTTTCCAGGAGCAGGGTGGCTCGCATTTATGGGCGAATTCTTTATATTTATAATGATAATAACATAGGCTATGTTGCCTGCCTCGTGAGTCTCGCCTTGATCTTGAACTGCTTCTATTTCTTCTATATGGTTCTCTTTGCCGCCCCCGAAATCTGAATGAGCTTTTTATTTCTGCGATTTCAATAGATAATTTATTGATTTGTGACAATAGTTCATTATTAATGAAATCTGATGATGAGGCGTCGACTTGTGATACCTCGTGAATTTTCATATTTTCCATAATTTTATCTGCCATAGCGGCTAAATTTTCGAGCTTTTGATCTTGACTAACCATAAGGACGGCTCTTATAGAGCTCGGTAATCGCTGCAGCCATAAACTGTGTAGTGTTGAGTCAGCGACATTCGCATTCCTTGCTAATTCGGACATCTTTCGTAGTAGCTGTGACGGCTTTTGATCGCCTAAATCCATCTCGCTTATTAACTTTTGAAATTGACGCTCAGCGGATTCTTCATAAATTGACAATAACCTTTGCTTTATTTTGTCATACTTTTGTTCGGACGGCGGATTCAGTAACAGATCACCTATGTGTTGAATAGATTCCCTACTTAGTTTCGAGATAACTAAGTGGAATTTAGTTTCGTCCCCCTGCTTTTGCGCTTTTACAATGGACTCGAACTGAGCAAACCACAGTCGTGGCATTTCAGGCCAGAAATCAGGTATCCTGGCTACGATACTTATGGCTGATATCTCTGGTGGCGTTTCTATGTTTGATGGAGTAAGTCCCGGGCCGGGAAAATTAACTTGTTGCTGTATCGGAGCGTCAGGCATCAATGGGTGAAACATCTTGACCCTTTAACTTCCCGAAAATCTCTATATATAGGACTTGGTAATTCGTTGCCTCTTGAAATTCTAACCGGTGAGACCCGCTTGTGGGAGGCCGATTAGAATGTGCACTCACCAATCCTATGAAGATTTGCGTCGGACAGTAGTTGGGTTCGACAGACTGACGTCGGGGTCACCAATGTGGGCTACGGCATCGGAGTGATGCTAATGATACGAGACTTAATATTGAACTCTTTTATTGCATATTTAATTTGGTTATTTATACGCTACAAAACAATAGTGGAACATAATTTCACAATTGCATTTGTAGCGAATAAATTCAGGTTGCTGATATAGCGTGTTTATACAGAATATAATAAGACTAGTGCAATACCCCTACAAAGGTTAATAAGCGAATCAATCATTATACCTAGATAGCGAATGTACGGCTGCGTCGTAAGCTACTAGTTGCCGAGTCTGAGTGAAGTTGTTTCTATTTGTTTCCTGCTGTGTGTATGTGTGTGTGTTTATGTGAGTGGGTAAGAGAGTGTGCGTGTCCGAGAATAAATGTATAAACCCTTATAAACCTTTTAAAAAAAAATAATATACGGCGAATGTCATTTATTCAATATTTTTCTAATAAAAAATTGATTTCTACAAAAGAATGCTTTACAATGTGTACCTACATGGATATTATTGCATTACAATATATTATATAAAATATCACGCTTATTTTACTTATAATTATCATTTAACTTGTAAATTAATTTCATGCCATTGTGGCGCAGTTAACATTTGCATAAATAAGCGACTATAAAAAATAATATACTGTAATGCTGCGTTAGGCATGCTGCGTGCTGCGTGCTGCGTGCATGCTGCGTGTGTCAGAACACACTACCGGTACAGGTATGATGTCCTAGAGCTTTACCTCGACACCAGAGCGTAGAAATGAAAATATACATTTAAATAAATATTTCACGAGTGGGGATCGAACCCACAACCAGTAACAATTTTACGGTCACACTTTGTGCCCTGTGCCACGAGTGGCCACTAAACAAGTAAGAATTCAATATCTTTAATGTCAATAATTTAAGAAGTATAGGAAAAGACCATAACAGATATTTGATTAAATTACCAGCAAAATAAGTGACACTCAGGCGCGGCTCTCGTTACGATGTATGCAGGTCTTCTTGCAGCGCGTGACGCTCCTTGCCCTCGCACGTCGCCGGGGAGCTGTTGGGAAGCGAAGGGTTTCCTCTGTCTAAACGGGATATGTTCGGGATGCAGCGTTACGTTAGAAAATATATAAAATATGTACCTAATCTATACTAATGTAATTAATCGGAGGTGTTTGTTTGTTTAAGCGCTAAAGGCGTACGAATATGCTCTTATTTTTTATGAAATAAACTATAAATGTATAAAATAAGTTAATAAATAAATAATGTTAAATAACGGGCGTCGGGGTGACTTGGTGCACCACCGTCTTTATAACTCACGGTACGGGGTGATTAGGACAAGATCTGTGTCAGTCTCTAAACTTAGAGCGTCAGAAGGACAAGAAAAAGACCTGTATAAGTCCTATCTTAAATAGGACTGAGAAAAGACTTGTTAGTCTCTGTTTGAGCGGGGGGTGACTCGGACTCCTACCTTTTTATTTTAAAAGAATTCGCATGAATTCTTTTAAAAATACAATATGCATATATTGTATACTAAATAAAAATTAAAATTGTTTCCACAATTAAAGGTTGTGACCAGTGTGAAGAGCGAGGACACTTGCCCGTCAGGAGAGGCCGCGTTAGCGTGTTAGTCCTATCGGAGGGAAGCTCGTGTGTTTGGGAAGTATTGTTATTGGGTGATACATATCACTTATTACAATTACGTTGAATCTCTTTCCAAATACGTTAGAAACATAGAGACGGTAGGTATTTTTATCGTTTTTTTTTAAAAACGCTAACGGCTTCCGATTCAAACTCAATTCAAATTCAAATATTTTTATTCAAAATAAAAAGTTAACAAGCTTTATTTTTTGAACGTCAAATGATTTACCAGCAGTTGACTAAAGTTAGTGCCTGAGACATGAGAAGAGCCGGCGCAAGAAACTCAGCGGGACTTATTTTATTTTAATTTTAAACAAATAATAATAATGTAATTATTTGTGACAATGATACCTTTGAAACAGACTGGAGCGAGCATTTCATTCCCAAGGCGTGTTATCGTTTATAAAATTATTAATTTGGTAATAACCTTTAACAAACAAACGTCTTCACATTTTTTTTAAATGGTTATATGGAAAACTCCCTGACGTTTTCTGGGATCCTATTGTAAAAGCGTACACATTGTCCCATAAGTGAATTACGGATTCGATGCAATCGAGTCACAGGTGCTATAAGTTTAAGAATATTTCTAGTATTAATATTATGTACATCCCCAATTTTGGTAAAATCATTAATGTTTTTCTTAACATACATAACATTTTCAAAAACATATTGAGATCCAACTGTCAATATATTGATTTCTTTAAACTACTGCCTTAGGGCTTAAGTTATAGATTACAAGAATAGCTCGCTTCTGTAGGACAAATGTGGGTTGAATACCGGCTGCATTACCCCAAAGTTAAATCCCATAGGACATACCTAATAGTGTGGAAGTAGCTGAAGTAAACAAGTCGAGCCTTTTCCACGTCAGTTAATGATCTAATTTGTTTGACTGCGAAAGCTGCTGAGCTAAGTATATTCGCCAATCCATCAACATGGGGTCCCCACTTTAATTTGGAGTCTATGGTGATACCGAGAAATACCGTAGAATCGACAGGATCTACGGGTTCACCATTCAAGAGTACATCGGCTTTAACAATTTTTGTGTTAGGTATTCTAAAAATCATGCATTTAGTTTTCTTACTATTCAATTGTAAGCTATTAACACTGAAAAATATACGAGTATATCTTTTTATTTCTAACAATATACGAGTATATAATTTAATTTATGGAGTTGAAAACGAAAATTAAAATCAACTATCTGAAAAGGACAGAGCAAAGTAGTAGTTCTACAACTGAGATCGAGAACGTGTGAGTGTGGTTTAAAACATATTCTGATTGTTGACATTTCGCAAACTTCTTAAATAAGTGTCAGCAAACGTTTGTTCAAGAACAACGAGTCGGAGCGGACCGACCCTGATGTGTGAACTACAAAATATCTTAGAAACCACATGTTTTATATTTATTTATGGAAAATGTAAATGTATGTTATTGTATAAATTACCGTGATAATTATCTGATGCAAGATACGTGCTCGTTAAGCTACCAGTCTCAAGCTGGTGGACTCCCCGCACTACCTCCAGCTGCTTACGTACGTACGGTACTACTGGTGCTGGGAGACCTACATACTGGTACATCGCTAGACCTCACAACTGTCACCAAGGGCACGGGTATGTTGTAGTTTGTTGGGTACTTACGAACGCCATTCGTAATTACTGTCTTCTTAAATCAAATTCTTGTTACAACGAGGCTCACGGGCTTGTGATCACACTAATATTGTATTTAGGAACTGTTATAAATCGTTCATATCTTTTGTATTCATTGCCGATAATGTTGGTTGGAATTCTACCACAGACTCCAGTCAACACAGTTAATAAATTCCGCAGAATTACACTGAGTTAGAGCCTATTTAATTCATTTTCCTGTTTCTTCATTTATTAAAGCAAACATATTTGTTTTAATATATCATAATACTTATTGTAAGACGTAGTGTTAAGGCACTTTATTCTCCATACGTCGCCTGATTGTTAACATTGACTATTAGGAACTCCAACTATCATAGAAAAATATTAATTAATTATTTAATTGTCTGTTAGAATACATGTTATTAAACAAAACATGTTACTAATCTAGTAAATGGACATCATCCAATATTCCTGAGTTCCGAATGGATAGACAATGTAAGTTAAGAGTATTATTTACCTCAAGTACAAGATGTAATAGCGCAGACCGCGCCGGCGCGTCGCGTGCGCACCTCGTGTCCGTGCTTGTCTACATCGACACATGTCTATCTAATAACGTTTGTTGTAAATGGAAAATAAAATATTGTTTTTTTATAATGTAAATGTTTATTTATATTTATATACGGTAATAGTTTCAATTGCTTTCAAACATTTATTCATATTAGTGGGATATTATTAATTGACTTACATATAATTGTTAACATATAAGATAAACGATTTGTGATTGATCTGTATTTATTGTCGTTTAGAGAAAAGTTTCCAAGTGTAGTGTTTGGTGCAGAGAATAGAGATATGACCGTGAAGAAGCAGCGCTCGTTGTTGAGGGCCGCGAGGGCGGCGCTCAACCAGGTGTTCATTGTAATATTAAGTAAGTTTTTTTGCGATGAATAAAATTAAGAAAATTAATTGCCGGCGTTAACTTTCGCCGCTTAACGCGCAATGTCTCGAGTGCCGGAAGAAAACAAAGGGCAAACCACTCTTCATCACTTCACCATCAACAAATAAATAAAAAATATTTTTAAATATTGTAATAAAATGTGTTAGAGGATTTTCAAACAATTATCTGTAACGAATGTAAATTTTTCGCTTATTTACTTTTCATTAAATATGTTTTAAAATATATGATACTTCCCTATTTAAATGTAAATTTAAATTCACCATTGTTAGTTCTGTATATTTATATATAAAAAGGTCTAAACTTACAATTGTTTTAGTTTCGATTTTAACCTACAATTGCTTTAGTCAAATGTCAATAACACAGGCACAACGACAAATTTAGAATATGTAATACTTGTATGTAATACTGGTGGACCCGGACGCGGCTACGCCCGCTTGAATTATACGAATATTTATGAAATTATTTTCAGTTTTCAATAGAGAGATGCGTTAAGCAAGCTCATTAAAGCTTTCTAATAACAAACTCTACACTACACTCTAGGCTAGTGTCAGGACACTCCATTTCTCATTGACCGTCGTATTCTCGAGGGTCAGCGAGGGTTAGATGGTGGAACAAAACGCAGTGCTTTGCCTTCTAAGCAGAACGAGGAAATAGAAATAGTAGGGGACGAATTGGACCTCAATGTTGACTCTCTGCGGTAGTGTTCACATGTTGAGCGAAGCGAGCATCAATTGTTTTACATGTAACCCCATGGGGAAATTAGTTACATAATTATTTCTCAAGTCCATTGAATTTTTAGATTTTATTTTTTTAGACTAAAACCATCTACGTGGTCATATCTATATGTTTGCAAATTTTCATCTCAATCGGTCAAACCGTTCGGGAGCCTATTGGAGACAAAGAGTGTAAAAGAGTAGAGCGCTCCGCTCGCTTCGCTCAATTAAACAATTCTATTTATATTTATAAACAAAGATAATTTATAAAAACTAGAATTAAATAATGTCCATATGTAGTGTAAATAAGTAACTTATGTGAGTTAGACGCGTAAACTTGTGTTTAGTTCCGATAAGACAAATTTGTATCTAAATCGATTATTATTATTTAAATATTTTAATTTATATTAATTCTGGTATAAAACAGGCTTACAATCAAAGGGTAGGTAGAGGGAACCTAGTGTTAAGACACTCCGTTCCCCACTTATATAAATTATATAATACACCTTACAACTTTTTCATTTTTAGTTTAGTTTAAATTTTATATTTGTATGACATATTTTATAAGTAATTTCTAAGCCAACGACATTTCCGTAATTTACTACAAATTTATACCATCAGTATAGTATAGGCATATGCTGCGTGGTCTCCTACAGGTATTTGGTATTGATATAAGAATATGTTTTGATTCGAATGCAGGTCACACTTTATTAGTAGTTATTTCAATTGGCTTATATTTACATTTTTCTCCGATGAATCTCTAAGTGACCCGGTGACAATGCTCTTTTATTTATCCAAATAAAAACATGTTTAATTTAGCTTCACTCCCACCTGCGCCTCTACCACCTACATATCTATACCTAAACGTGAACAAAATCAAAAGTCACATTATACATAAACATACTGATAAAGGCCCAATAACACGTGTGTCTGATTAGGTTTAGCTTCAATTACCACAGTACTAACACCGCTGTGTACATTCGTCACAGCCGGTCCGGAGTGACGACACTCCCCGCGGCTCCTCCGCGTCTGGACATACACACATTGCACACATTGCGACAGGTGGTGCTGGTGCTGGTGGTGGTGTGTGCTCGGCCTTCGCGTTAATTATTTGAATCAATAAATAGACTTACTTGTATAAATATTTAAACACAATCAGTTGTTTCGTTAAATATGTAGCATATAATATAAAATACTCTCGAGGGTCACGTGACGCGCGGCCACATTCAGATATATGAAGACCTAAACATTAATGAATGAGCGGGATGTGCCAGAGGTACACTGTACCTGTAACTGGTACACAAATAGATACTGTTATAATTAAAATAAACAAAATGTTCTTTTTCAATTTGAAATCTGTAATTTTTATACAATTGTTCATTGTGTTTTCTTATTTTGGCGCCAATAGACTGTAAGTTATTTTGTGACATTGAAATGGAGTGGGATGATAAAGAGAATCGAATCACTGTGACTGCATTATGTAAAGTTAAAATACAAGTTTTAAAATCCTCAATATGGTAGGTGTAGTCGCATGCTTGTGTGCCGGTCTGCTGATGTGTACAATGGAAGAAGGGAGATGAAAATAGCGCCTAGAACCATGTGGCAGATCTTAAAGGATGACTTAGGACTTGTAGCCTAGTAAGAGACGCACAGGTCATCTTAACTGAAATTAGAACAACCACATACTTAAGCGGTACGTAAAGGGAGGCCATATTTACGTTGAAAGCTCTAAAGAAGCTTCCCAATTAGTCAACAAAGTAGGTACAGCGTGAAACGTAAAGCAGTGCTGATGTTTATATCTATCCTGTTGAATAACCAAGAATAGTCTTTCCACCAAGGGCAGGGCTCCAACTCGGTGCCGGGTCACTTGATTGCTCGATCCACCCAATCTTGGTTAGGAACGAACGTTGCGGACTTCATCACAGGTGAAGACTGGCCGTCATCTATTCCTAATCTTAATCCACTGCATTATGATTTATGGTCAGTTTTAGAGTGTAAGATTTGCTCTTAACGTATGGCGTCTAATTTAGAGTCCTACAAACAATCCATACGATTGATGGATCAGTTGGTGGTGGTGTTTTCCCAAAGAATGGAAAAGATATTTTTCCACAGAAAAAGCGAGCTTCTATTGATAACTGGCCTTAACGTTTAAAGGACTGTATATACTAGTGCCAATGGAGAGCACTGTAATAGTAACACGTATATGATGCAGTAGTCGTGTTGCAGTCAACGTGCCCACGGTGTCGTTCGGGCTGGCGCTGGGCTGGGTCTCGCTGGCCAGCGGAGAGGCGGCGCAAGAGGGCGCGGGCGCGGGCGCGGGGAGGGGTGCCGTGCTGGCCGCCGTCACCACCTTCACAGCGGCGCTAGCCGGCGTGCCGCTGAGTGCGCGCGCGTTGTCCGCGGGCCGCAAAGTCGCGCTCGTGGGCACCTCCGCCGCCTTCGTGGTCGGTACGATTCACTTATAACACACTTGTATCCCTTTAGATCAGTACTTTATATCACTTTAGGCCAGTCCTGGCGCAGGGCGCAGGTGTATCGGTAAAACCGACTGGTAGGGGGTTCGATCCCCGCTCGAGAAGATGAAATATTTATTTAAATTTATATTTCCATTTTTTTGCTCTGGTGTCGAGGCAAAGCGCGGCGTTGAGTTCTGCCACTCAACACGCAAAGCCTTCAAAATTCGGCAGAAAGTAGGGAACGGTGTAGAACGAGTGTCTTAACAATGTGTTCCCTCTGCCTACCCTGCGGTGTGCGGGATACAGCGTGAAACCGACTTATTTATTTTTAGATCCGCACTGAGGACAGCTTACTCATCTCATATTCTACAACTTGACCTGCGGCTTCACCTCGAGTCAAAAGCACCAATAACTAAGGGTTGTGTTCGATGTATTTGAAGTGTACAAACTAACTGTGACCGCCTGGCGAGTGCTACTTCGACTCGATTATTGTGATATAAATATCCTTTTTCAACAAATGAACTGTCCAACACAAAAAAATATTTT
The DNA here is from genome assembly GCF_056956725.1 of Heliconius melpomene rosina. Taxonomy (NCBI): domain Eukaryota; kingdom Metazoa; phylum Arthropoda; class Insecta; order Lepidoptera; family Nymphalidae; genus Heliconius; species Heliconius melpomene. The sequence continues at coordinate 111,557 of NC_140400.1, forward strand.
TCATTCGAAGTATATCATAAATCGAAAACCAAAATGATACAATAAATATCTTTAAATTTATCACATTTTAAAGTTAACGTTATTTTTTATGACATGTATGATATTGAAACTGAATTGATTCCAGATATGTTGGTCGTTGAAGCTGCTAAGTCCGTGGGGAGGCGAGTGGTGCATCGTGGTGGCGCGCGTGGCGGCGGGGCTCGGGGGGGCGGCCGCGTGGGCCTTGTCGCCGATACTGGCCAGGGAGGTAAATTATATTCGTCTGAATATATTTTTTAACAAATCTGTAAATTAGCATATAAAAGAAAAATGTACTGATATTTTTTACAAATTAACTAGTATACAAGATAGAAACGCAGTCATATTGCGCACCATTGCACTTGCTGGCTGTAACTCGTACTATAGATGTTTGAAATGACAATTAGTATAATTAGAAAATCTGTAAAACTTTGAACATCGAAGGACTCGAACCCGCACTTGTTGCACGCGTTGGTTATCACACAATATCTCAAGTTAGGGCGAAATTATAGGATCACTTTCTTGTTCTGCTTATGTATGTAATTAAAATTTATAATATGTATCCGTCTGTCAAGAGTATTTATTTCGAGATTGCGTGAAGATATCAAGTTGAAATTAATATTAGTTAGCAAATTGTTTCGGTCATCAAATAAAATCAAGTTTCTAAGAGAACTCAATAAAATCCTTATGAGAGGCACGAAATGAGACTTGACAATATGAATAAAGGAAAGGGGTTGATAATTTATAGGCATTTTGTAGAAAAAAATCAGTACAAACTTATATTTTTATTTCATTTCATACAAAATTAATGCATATGCCCGCAGACTTAAGTTTGTCAACTTTTATAAGTTGTACTTCTCGTAGATTTTCAATTCGATCCTGAAATTGCTACAAAACCCTCAGAGGGAGTCTGACGAACCATTTTTGTGACTGAAGGGAGATTACAACAGATTTCCGATACACAAAGGTTGCTCAGAATGGAGTATTTGTCGCCACAGATGTGCGCGGAGCGGTACCGCGGCGCGGCGGTGTCGGCGCTGGCGGTGGCGCACAACGCCGGCATCGTGCTCATGTACCTGGCCGCGGATCTCGCCGTGCAGCACCGGTGCGTACCTCAGCTCTGTGCGTTCAATTGCTTAACATTTCACACGCCTAAGTCACGAAATGGAGTCGTGGGCAGTGACGGTGAAGTTGAACGTTGGTTATCATATAAGGGCCGATAGTGCCAGGGCCAGATCTTCGTTACTTTATAAAGCTTGAAAGTTTTTGTGCGCATATCCCCAATAATGGTAGGTACTAGCAGGGTATATGGAGTTCGGGTGGTTACTTTGGCAGTTATCGAAAAATATTGCCTAACATTCGTTAAATTGTAAAGCTCAATTTTGTATTATTTTCTTAGGTATAATATTAAAAATTACCATGTTCATTGCCAGACACTTCGGCATGGTTGTATCTCCCTGCCAGACACCCCCAAATCCTATAAGCTATAAGCGCCTACTAATATATTAGGAGCAAACAATATTTTTACACTTTAGTGTATTAGATTCTAGTAGGCGCTTGTCATTTATTAGAGTTTAGAGACCCGAGCCTACTGTTGTACTATTGGCTCTCTATTAGGTTTATTATAAAAAATAAGTAATTGCGTAAAACAGAACGAGAGAAATCTCTTTCTCGTTCTAGTATGTTTTTTAAAACAGAAAATTGGCAGATCGGCAAAGGTAAGTAGTATTTTAGTAGTAGGTGCCTACGTTATTGGTATCTATTTGTAACTTCGTCACACGTAATACGGTACGCTGAAATATAAATATATACATATATATATATATAAGAAAGATTTTATAATTTTGAAGTCTGATGTTAATACTATACTATGAGAACTTTTCCATTCAACATTTACATGCATATTTAAATATAATTGGACCGACTTTATTATGGCCGGAACAGGTCGAAACCGAACTTCCGGTCGGTCACTACTTAACAAAGTTTCGTGTTATTTCTGTAGGACAGTGCTATGGTGGTGCGCGGGGCTGGCGCTGGCGCACTGCGCGGCGTTCAGCCTCGTGCCCGAGTCGCCGTCCTTCCTGGCGGCCAGCGGTAAGCCCAAGGTTAGATACACTCTCTAATGTTTTTGACAATTTAAGGTGTAATTCGACAAAAGAAGACAACAACAAAAAATGTTTTAGAATACATACAAAACTGTTGAACGTAGCGGGGCCCCAACGCCGCCCCTTGGAGACCGATCGACGTATTGTTGAGTGTCGTATACTGCTATATATTGAGTTTTAATATTCTTGAAGTTATCACTTTTTTGAACATAATATTAATATTATTGGAAGCTGTCGTGATGAAATACAAACATTGCTTTAACAGTCACCATCAATAATGTATCAAGTATATTAACATGCCTTCCCCTCTCCCCTACGCAGGAGGCGCGCCTGGCCCTGGCGTGGTTCCGCGGCCTCTCCCTCACTGACCCCGCCCTGGAGATTGAGCTCTCCGCGCTGCCTCCCGCAGAGGAGGCGCAGTCCTCCTGGAGCCTCGCTAAAGAAATGCGTAAGTTACTGTCGACACGTACTCTATGGCTGTGGTGGAGTCGGGCCTAGGGCGGCAGAGTTTATGGGTGACAAATTTGCTAAACGATATTTTTGCCACCTCATAAAAATGTAAAAGGTTCTTAGATTAGGATTCTTAGGTAGAACGAAGTCTACGATACATTTCCTATGCCTACAACGGCACAACAAACCTTTGTGATCCAAAGTAAGTCAACTAGTTTGCCGCTTCGCACATCTTTTTTATCAGAAATACAGATAGAATAGAAAGTTTCAGAAAATACAATATCAATGATATTATTGGAATTTAAAATTAGAATTATTTTATTTTTTTTAATTAATTTAAAAAATAAAATTAATATTGACAGCGTCTTAGATTAAGTAACGACTTATTATATCTCGCCAAACGCGGTAAGTACCTAAGAACCAGAGGTGGTGAGTATTAAATGTCAGCAAACGTTTTCAGGATAGCCTAGCCGCCTATCCGCCTAGCCGCCTACCCGCCTAGCCTAGCCGAGCATTCCTGACATTACATGTATTATACTATGTATCGTAGTCCTCTCTTACATCTCTCCAAGGTCTTTCGTAATTTACTTTTTTATATACTTTTACTTAAAATTGTCTGTTGCTGTATTTTTAGGGGTTACTCACACAAATCTAAAGCCTGTTGCGAGGAGCGAGGAAATGAAAATAAATTCTTAATCTAGATTTTTTTCCTACAATTTAGTATCTGACCCACAAAGACGTCGCGCATTTACTATAGGCGTCATAGCGGTGATCGGACAAGAAGCGTGTGGCGTGCTCGCCATACTGCAGTACGCCGAACGCGTCTTTGTGCTAGCGAGGGACACCACCGTAGTGACTCCAGTGAGCGTAGTGACCCCGGCAGTGTCCGGAGAGCTAGTGTCTCCGGCGCGCCACGCGCTCATGCTGGGCGCGGTGCAGCTCGTCATGTCAGTGCTAGCGCTGTATCTGGTGGAGAGGGTTGGAAGAAGGGTAAGAAATGACATAAATTAATTACTATAACATATATAATACATACCTATTTGTTATCTTTTTATATATATGTACATACATATATCTAATACAACGAAAGAAAGTCATAGAAAGAAGTCAGGGAAAGTCTAAGTCGTCCTAAACAAATTTAACCTTATACCTGTAAGCCGCAATTTAAGAAACAGTTATATATATGACTTTAAAAGTAAGTAAATGAAGATAAATTTTAAAGTAAAAAAAAGTAATTAGTCGGTCTGCCTTTGTGAACACAACACTACACGCGGGAGTGTCTACATCGGATAGATGGCGGCTTAAACAGGTGACCACCATTAATGACGTTCTTTATATATTATTTTAGAACTTAGTGTAGAAAATAAAAATTCGTGAAAGTAGAGCCACTATATAATGGTCAAATCATTCGTATTTTTTCTATTAGTCAGCACATCCAACTTGTGTCTTCTGTTAAGTCATCCCCCCCCCCCCATCAAATTACAATCAAAGTACTCAGCTTCTTTGTTTTACTTTTTAATCTTTCTATTCTTTTTTTAATCAATTGTTTACAATTTCACACTTAAATATTAGTGACGAATAAAGTTTTGGAACAGACTGGAGCGAGCATTTCATTCCCAATGCGAGTTATCATTTATAAAATTTATTTCCAATTTATTTGGTAATAACTTTTAACACAAAAACATGTTTTCACAACTATTTAAAATAGTGATTTAGCACATTCTCGGGCGCATTGCAAAATTGTGTATATTGTCCAATAAGAGTTGTGCCCCCTGTGCAGCCCCTGCTGGTGGCGTGCGCGGCGCTGACGGGCGCGGCGCTGGCGGTGGCGGCGTGGGGCGCGGCGGGGGGCGCGGGCGCGCTGGTGCCGGCCGCCATCGGCGTGGCCGTGGCGGCGGACGCGGCGGGGCTGCAGCCCGCGCCCTACGCGCTACTCGCCGACATGTTCGACTACCAGGTATGTCACATTGCACTTTGTCCCTCCAAAATTGGGAACTAAAAATTATCCACAAAAAACTACATTCATGGCATCCCTTAATTATTTATTTTTTACAAAGTTAATAAAAATATTACAAAATTTTCAATAAATTAACAAATAACAATAGATATACTCGTATTATACTTGTAGCTTATAGTTATTGACTATTGTTTTCAATAATTATAAATTACTTAAATTATTCAAATATGAACTATTAAAGCTTATATAAATAGAAAAGGCGTCATCAAAATCATATAAGGCGATCCCGGTCGTTGGAACGTCTTTGTTGCCAATAGGGTTAAAAATATAATTAATATAATGCCTAAAGAAAATTGGAGATACGTAAAATCGACGGAAAATCCCGCCGATATAGCGAGCAGAGGAAGCTTATAAACAGAATTACAATTAAACAAATTATGGTGGCAGGGACCACCGTGGCTATTTAACAATGCGATTCCACAATATAAAGAATATTTTACTAATCAAGAAGAGAAGAAACGCCAAGCAAATATTGTACAAAATATACAGAACCCATACAACATAATAACGGAGTTATTAAATAAATTTAGTTCATTTAATAAAATTATAAGAATATTAGCATGGGTCATTCGAGCTATCCACGGCAAGCGAAAACAATGGAGCGGCGAGTATCTCACATTACAAGAACTCAGATATGCAAGTAAATTAATAACAAAACATGTTCAGCTTACAGAGTTTACTTGTGACATTAATAATTTAAAAAATCATACAGCATTACAATCAAGCAGTAAATTACTAAATTTAAATCCATTTATCGATGAATTTGGACTATTACGTGTAGGTGGGCGACTACGTCACGCCACTATTAGCTCAGATATGAAATATCCCATATTAATCCCACATAAAGGCCGTTTAACAGACGTATTGATTGATCAAGCACATACACTAACATTTCATGGAGGACCTCGTCTTACATTATCAGTATTACGACAAAAATATTGGATTATCGGAGGAAATCGAGCAACCAAACATTTTATACAAAATTGCGTTACCTGCAGAAAGTGTAATACCACTACCAACAATCAATTAATGGGGGATCTTCCATCAGCAAGAGTAAATTCATCATATCCATTTTATCATACCGGAGTGGATTATACGGGATACGTCGACATCAAAGCGAATAAAGGAAGAGGTATCAAAACTTGTAAAGGATACATAGCCATATTTGTGTGCATGGTTACTAAAGCGGTTCATTTAGAACTAGTGTCGGATTTAAGCTCTTCTGCGTTTTTAGCAGCTCTACGTCGAATGGCAGCAAGGCGCGGGGCACCTGCACATATTTATAGTGATAACGGTACGAATTTTGTTGGCGCAAATCGAGCATTAAGGGAAGAATATTACAATATACAGCAAATTTTCGGTAAAGAATGTCATAAAAATATACAAGAACTAGGTATAGAATGGCATTTTAATGCACCAGCATGGCCAAGCGCTGGCGGATTATGGGAAAGAGCAGTACGTAGCTTAAAATTTCATTTGCGGAGAGTTCTAGGAGAACAAAAACTAACTTTTGAAGAATTCTCCACTCTTTTGGCGCGTCTGGAGGCGTGCTTAAATTCGAGGCCACTTTGTGCGCTATCAGAAAGCATCGACGATTTAGATACATTAACACCAGCTCATTTTTTAACTGGAAGACCAGGCTTGTCCACAATAGATACAGAAGAAGATGCCCGAACGAGATGGCAATTAACAACTAAGTTATTTCGAGACTTATGGAAAAGATGGAAACAGGAATATCTTTCTCAGCTATCAGTAAGGAGTAAATGGTTAAAAGCTAAACCAGATATTGAAGTAGGAGATATTGTCGTAATCCATGACGATAATCTACCATCACAACAATGGAGCCTAGGGAGAGTAGTAGAAATTTTCCCTGGAACGGATAATCACGTACGTGTGGTCACCCTGCGTACTTCAAGTGGAATAATCAAACGACCAATTACAAAATTATCACTCTTGCCGATTAAGTCGGAGACGAATCTAGCATCAAATAGCATCAAGGAGCGTAAATCTAAAGAAAATCCAAAGGAAAGCATACAGAGGCCAGCGAAACGCATATCACTTTTATCACTAGCAACTACATTCATCTTATTTATGAATGTTATAAGTCCGTCTTACTGTGAATTTAATATTACATATTTAAAAAAACTATAATTCACTGTATTTGAACCCATTATACAATATGAAATTAATTCAAGACAAATGGACACTCGTGGTTTATTATAATACGTCACCTTATTGGCAAGGAATTAAAGCATATAATAAATTGACGGGCTATATGGAAAAAGTATGTGATAGCTCATATTTAAACAATCACTGTAACATTACCTTGCTACAACTGAAACATGAGTACACCGAGCTGGAGTACTACAATGAGCTGCTCATGCGTCAGCGCGGGGACACCGGCACGCGACGGAGACGCGGGCTTATCAATGGAGTAGGCTACGTTGCAAACAGTCTCTTCGGAGTATTAGACGAACATTTCGCAGAAAAGTATCAACAGGACATTCATACGAGCAAACAATGAGACAACTCATACGAGCAAACAATAATCATCTACTGCACTTATGGAAAAATCAAACGTCTATTATTGAGGGCGAATATAATTTATTAAAACGTACTGAAGTGACTATAGAGAAACAGCATAAAATTATAAATAAGCATATAAATAACATATATAACTCAATAAGCATTATTGATCAGAAATTAAATAATATTTCGTTCAACGAGGAATTTACACTTTCCGCAATTACAGCAAATAACTTATTGCAAAATCTACGTCGTATTCAAGATACCATGTTAGACACCATCACCGACGTTCATCATGGACAACTCAACTTTCATCTTATCCAACCGGAACAACTTCGACAACAGTTACACATCATCTCAGGACATTTATCACAAGAACTTACTTTACCGTTAGGAAATTTAGACACCGATTTATTTAAAATATATAGTCTTTTAAATATCAGAGTTAGGATGACTCAGCAATTTTTATTATTTGAGATAAATTTACCTTTAGTACACCGAGACTCGTATACACTTTATCATCTAATAGCTGTACCTCAACAAGTCCAGAATAACACCATCAGTGTTATTCCTATAGCAGATTACGTAGCGATCAATTTAAAACGAGATGCCTATTTTACATTGCATCAGACCGAGTTACAAGAGTGCTTAAAAAGCGACCAGTTTTACATATGTAAACAGCAAAATATTATATCATTTTTATATACTAATGAGCGTTTTTGTATAAAGGATTTAATGACACACACTTGTCAAATAATTAAATCATCATGTGAACGTAAATGGATAAAGCTAGCTGAAAATAAATATTTATTTTTCTTCTGTGATTCTTACACTGTGCGTGTTATATGCGATGACAAAATAACAGCACAAACATTGAGCAAGGTCGGTATTGTTACCATGCAGGAAGGATGTCTCATTAAAGGAAAGGATTTTTCTCTATATGCGCAAAGATCCAAAAAGAGTAGCTTAAAGATAATGACAGATATTTTTACGCCTACGATACCCGCTGAAATTAATCACCTTTTAAACATACCTATGCCAATACAAGAATTAAATTTTACAAGTTTCGCAAACGATTCACTAAACGATCTCGATTTAAAATTGAAGCAGCTTCGAAAAGATAGTGAGTCAGTGGACATCATATCTTACCACGACATACACCAGTATACAATATGCTATATCCTGGTGGGAGCAGCAATAGCAGCGGTAGCAGTGTTTGGATGGCGCAGGTGGCGGCAGCGACGGACCGTGGCCATCTCACCCGAGATTCCTCTTCATAACCGTAGTGCAAGTGTTAGTGATAGTGTCAGTGTCAGTGAAAGTGCGCGAAAGCAGAGCAAGGCTGACCGTCAGCCATATGTTTGTGATAGGGTTATATTTAAAAACCAAGCAACATCCCCTATCATCAGTAGCCGAAATCTTTTAGCAAAATAATTTGTTTTAATCAGAGAAAATCTTTTTTTTTGTTTTGTATAATTTAGTCTTAACTTAGTTATAAGAAAAATTGTTTATCATCTTGTAATAGTTCTTAAGTTCATCTCATTCATCTCATCATAGCTGATGTATCATTTATCTCTGGCCCGGGAGCATGTTCGGTCCAAATATTGTAACCGAACACCGCGGCATAGCCTTTGAGCACGTTCCCGGCGCTACTATAATAAGGCAGTGCATACTCGGAGCGCGGACCGGTAGCATTCATTAGCGTATTATCATATAGCAAGCAATAAAGCAACTTTTATTTAAAATATTATTTTTTATTATCGAGCCGCTAATCTCCAGCTAAATAGTGTAGGCCACGTCCCCTACATTTATAATCATAAAAAAAACTTAACAATGTAGTCGTCCGTCGTGGCAAAGTAGGAGGGTTTGATTGTAAACTCGGTAGTTGTGAGTTCGATTTCCATTTGGAGGAATGAAGTAATTTCATTTCTTCACTGTGGTAAGATGACAGAATGTCTCTAACGATAGGTTCCTTCCCCCCAGTACCGCAGCTGCGCCCTGATGCTGGCCACCCTGGGCGCGACCGCCGGCAACGCCCTGGAGGTGGGCGTGTTCCCGCTGGCGGCGGCGGCGGGCCTGCACGCGGCGCTGGCGCTGGCGGCGGCGCTCACGCTGCTGTACGCCGCCTTCGCGGCGTTCGTGGTGCCCGAGACGCGCGGTAGAACGCCTCAGCAGATATACCTGGCGGTGGGGCCGAGCGCGCCCGCGCTCGACGAGTGCTGCGTGTCCCGACTGTGAACGCGCCATTCCGCGACAGTATAACTAGTGAAGTCATCATCTGTTATAGTTCTAAATCACTTTCTTGTACCTATCACTTCAAAATTATAACAAATAAAAATCTTAAATATAGAAAAAGTGTTGTTTTGAACTTCTCCACCTTCTTCGCACGGCACAGTGCTCCTGAGTGACCTGTGACCTGAGAGTACAGTTTTGTGTTCGTTATTTTGTGTGCAATAAAGTAGTACTATTTATTTATTTACTTAAATTTATAATTTATTTAACTTAAAATAAATATGCAGCATGACTATCAAATATTAGCAACGCAATGAAGCAAGACTGTGTTTATACGCGATCACCATGACGACGGGCGAGCTACGTCGATACTCCAGTACAGAGCACCTCCAATGCGGCGCGGCTGTCCACAGTCCACAGTCCAGGGCGACACTCCCGAAGTAGACGAAAGACGTATGTGAATCCAGGTAACTCTTTGTATTCCCGTGTTACTAAAATATTACAGCTTAATACTGTCAAACACGTACCTCGTCGAGTACGTAGACTATAATAAATGATAGTTATCGACTTTCCGCCAATATATCGAAACATTGCATGTTAAGTGGCGGAACTGAACGCCGACCTCGTCTTGTAACCGGAGCGAGGAAATGAAACCAACTCATTGTACCCCCACAGGCGTGGCGCTTACAGCCAGCAGTCATGATATACATATATATCGATTAATAAATTCAAATTCAAAATATTTCCTATAGCAATGGGTCTCCTGGACAAGCTGTCAGCGTGGGTGGGAGGCGGCGGCACGCTGGCCACCGTGCTGGTGCTGGGGCTGGACGCCAGCGGCAAGAGCTCGCTGCTCAACGCCCTGCGCGCGCCCGACCAGCGCGGCCCCGTCGTGCCCACCGTGGGACAGCAGCGGGACTTCTTTCAAAGTTAGTCCTATTTGTTGATTATGTACGAGTAAGTATATAGAACATTCTGTAGGAGGAATCTTTATCGCACACATGTTGAATGTACACAAAGAAGAACTGCAGGAACATAACTGTACTGACAGTGTCTCTTAGGTCTTACTACATCGATGCACTCTATAGCAAAGATGGCGTAGTTTAGTGCGTTATTCTTTATTGCACAGATATTATTAAGGAATAATTGCTGAGGTCATAAATGTAAAGTATTGGCATAAAGTAGAACATATTTTTTATCAAGTACTTATTTGTACTCTAAAAATTAAGATATTTTTAAAATTAGTGTAATATTTAGCTAGAAAAAGTCGGTCAAATGCGAGTCGGACTCCCGTACCGAGCGCTCCGTATCAATTGAAAACTAAAAGAATTGTATCTCATACACTTTATAAAAGTTAACAAACTTAAGTTTGCGAATACATGTACTCATATTGTATGAAATGAACTATAATTATAAGTATGTAATGTTTTTTTTATGAAACTTCTATAAATTTTGTCAACTTCTAGCCAAATTTTATAATTTGCTAGAAGTTGACAAAATTCACGGGAAGTACTCTAGAGTTTTTGATTATACGGCGAGTTTAATACAAAATACTGTCAAAACGATGCATGTCTTTTGATTGCGGTTACTTAGTCGGATGATTTTTTCTGTGCTGCAAGGGAACGTCATCTTGAATATTTGATATTCATTTCACATCCACGCGCTCTTCAGATAAATGGTCTTGGCAGAGGGACAATGAGTGATTCTATAAGGGTTCCCCTCTTACCTTTTGAGGCAAGGAACCCTAAAAAGATGATTTTATCGTTCCGTTCCGCCAATATGTAATGTATGTATTTCTCGTCACTCCCCCGGTCCCTGGCGCTGGCAGGCGGCGGCGTGTCGTTCAGCGCGTGGGACGTGTCGGGCGCGTCCCGCATGCGCGCGCTTTGGGAGCGCCACTACCGGCACGCGCACGCCGTCATCTTCGTGGTCGACTCCGCCGACCACTTGCGGCTAGGTACCTAGCGGAGTATATTAACTTGACTTTACTGAACTTGTTTTAATATTATCATTTTATTTAATTTATTTTAAAAACTCGTTATTTATTGATAAGACACCACTAGGGACTATTAGGATTAGATTATAAGAATGAAACATCTTGTTAAAAAAAAGAAATATATTTAAAAATGCCCATTTACACTTTCTTTATAATTATATAAAGGTAGCCAATTTTTCTATTCATGATTGTGTAAACTTAAATACACAATGAAGATAGGGTACTCATGAGGTTCTCACAATATTATTATAAATAGAATGGCTGTTTATGTGATGCAGTGGTGGCGCGCGAGGAGCTGGAGTTGCTGCTGGCGCACCCCGACATGAGCGGGCGGCGCGTGCCGCTGCTGGTGCTCGCCAACAAGAGCGACGCGCCGCACGCCCTCGCTGCCACGCACGTCGCCGCAGGTACACGCTACGACTCGCACATCTACACATGTCACGTCATTTTTGGCGCTCCGTACCTTATGATCTCTTTGTTGTCCGTCTGTGTATTATCCATTTATCGTAAGATCGCGTGAAAGTCTCTGAAATTAATATTAAATATCCAGATCTCTTAGAGCACACAAAAAATTAAGCTTCTAAGTGCACTGCAACGAAAAGCGACTAGTTTCTACTTATACTATTAAGAAATTGTACAAGTTAGATCTTATAATACAGACAGTGGTTAAAAACCGAAAATGGAAGTTTATGTTTGTAGATTTATTATCTTTTAAACGTTCCCATTAACAATAGAAAGTACCTACATGCACCCGCGTGTTGCAGCCCTGGGCCTGGAGCGTATCACGGACAAGCCGTGGCACATCTGCGCGTGCAGCGCGCGCTCGGGCGCCGGCGTGCCCGACGCTGTGGCCTGGCTCGCGCGGCAGCTGCGCGAGCGCACCTAGCCGCCGGCGGCCGCGACTGGAGTGGGATTTGTTGAACAAATTAATATTTTAAATCATCTATTTGTTTTTTCTTTTAAATTTTAGATTTAAAAATTTAACATTAAATATAATAAATAAACAAAATGTAATAAATGATACAAGTTTTATTATTTATTACTATTTAAATATCTATAGATAATGTTTTAATTTAGGCGTAATGTTCGCTTAGTAGGTTAATAATTAAATTGCCGAATTGATAATCTCCTGTTTGTTGTTGTCGCCATCATTTCCTTCGAAGACAGTGTCAATACTAAAAGGTCATCTAGTTAGATGTCAACACGCCGCACGTCTGTTGAAGTGCGTAGTCCTAGGTCATACATAATAGTGTACGTTACTTATCCATACTTGATGAAACATAATAACCTAACCGAAGCGGAGCAAGTTCCGCCTCCCAACACGCAATGCCTCGAGAATTTGGTGGAAAGTGGAGAACGGAAGTGTCTTAAAGGGGTCGAAATGTCTTTGTCTAGGTTGCCATATGCCCTCTGCCTACCTCGTTATATACGGGATACAGTGAGTGCGCCTCGGCAAGACACTATAAAATGTATCATAAAAACTGATTTTTATAAGAATTGTTTGTGCAACTGTAGGCTGTAGAACAAAGCTACCTACAGTCAGCTCGGCGCGCCCGACACGTCTCACAGGATGTAGGAGACTCCTTATCCACCGCGTAATCGAAACCTATATATACCTCAGTGGGCGAGTCCGACTCGCACTTCCAATTGTAAATGTAAAATCTATTTAAAAAAATCATATTTGTGTTATTGTTTTAGTATGTGTGTTGTTCCACGTTTTGAAATATCTATGTTTCATACGTAATACGTTCCCTCTGCCTACCCTGGTGTGCGCGGGATACAGCGTGAACTTGATAAAGTATTATAAATTAGAGGAACAAATTATCGAAATTAGTTTTATTCTCTTCAAAATGTTTGTTGTTTTGTTATTATTGACCGTCTACATACACATAGATAAAGATCAGGACCAGACCAGGACAGGACCAGATCTGCTGCGCTGCTAGTAACTATATAACTTATGAAAACATCTTGAAGGCTTATCCGGAATAGTTTAAGTGTTTTGACTCTATTGGCTCTGGAGAGAAACGAAAATTACTTTTTATATTTAAATCTAGCACACTTACATACAAAGCCAACTTAAAACCTTGATGTTTCAAATATATGAGTTTTTAGGAAGTTAAAGTTCAGGATACGCTGGTGTTTTGAAGGAGGCGGCAGTCGGGCGCCGGCGTCGGGCGCGGCGTGACGTGTTGTGCGAGCTCGACCAGTGAATACACTAAACACGTAATTGTTTTCGTGATGTATGGATCGTTCTTGTGAATCACACGTGGAAGCCCGGTAAGTAATTAATGTAGAGATTGTTCTTTGAAGTTGCAGTAAAGAATTTAATAAAGAGAGCCGGGAGAGAGAGACCGGGAGTGCGGGAGCGGGGCGGGTCAGATCAGATAAATCATCGGGAAACTTGTAAACTATTGTAAGAAGGAACTTTGTACGTTCATGGAAACATTGTATATTTTTATTTAATTTAATATTTATTCAAGCTTTTTCTAAGACTTTTTTAACAAGCAAGTTATACACTATTTACATAGACAAAGATGACTGCTTGTATTTAACTGACTTGGTTTTTCTATTTCCGTAGCGTCGGGTGACGGCACTGATGCCGCGGCGGTCGCGGACGGTAATTACCAAATTCTTAAATTATAAAAGTAACATAATTGAAATAAACTCGCATAACAAGTTTAAGCTTTTTGTTGTTATATATCTTCACGCTGTATCCCACACACAGCGTGCAGGGGGCAAGGCAGAGGGAACCAAGTGTTAAGACATTGCGCTTCCTTTGTTTTCAGCACAATATTCAAGATATTTTGAATGGCACAACTAAAATCTGTGTGTGTTTTGGTTTCTTACTAGCGTGAGGAAACCGAAAGAATTCATTCCCGGATTGGAAATCGTAATAGTAGATATTATGTAAAGAAATTTTATATCGACATTTTTTTGAAGTCGTTTAAGAATAACGGCACTATACTGTGATTTGTCTTTTGGTTCTTTATATACAATAAATAATGGAAATGCGACATACTCACCGTCCATTTTAAAAAAGAGCATTAAGCTTTTTCCTGCATTTAGGAAGGGAGACAAACAGGAACCTCTTTTGCCCCTTTTCTGTAAAGTTATGATTAACGTGTCAAAATGTTCAGCGACAACAAAACACCAGACTGGCTCTAGATGGGTGTCAGCCTGTCAGCTCCCCCGACAGCGACGCCACAGGTGGAAGTGGAGCGCGCGGGGCTCCGCTCCCGCCTCACACATTATATAGTATGACTGACAACACTTCATTTTTAATTGCAGATTATAATGTAGGTAGTAGGATTCAAAGGTAGTATTTTACTAAAAGAATCTACTACTTTGTGTTACATTTACGCGGCCACTCTTGCAGCTTGCTGACGAGCTCTAGGGCGGAGAGCAATTATCAGTCGTCTGCGAGCGCTCACTGCTTCACATTTCCAGCCCCCGCCTTATTTATATTCAGAAGTCTCTCCGAGCTCCACTTTTACGTGTTCTAAACAATTCCTATGAAATTCTAATTTGAATGAGAAATTGAAGTTAAGGAATTCTTATGATTCGTGATATATATTCATATTATTATGAATACATATCACGAATAGAGAGAGTTAGCCAAACTGTATGCGTCATGCGTATAGCAAACAAGCTAAGCTAGTCGCTATGGGGAACACAAGCACGTGTGTGACTGTAGACGCTACAAGTTGTGGGTAGACATGTCCTCGCTCTGGTGATGACCCAACACGCAATGTTTCCAGAATTCCGTGAGAAGTGGGGGGCGCAAATGTCTTAACACTACGTTTCCACTACGTTCTTACCCTCACAGAGGCTGAGTGTAAATATCCTATATTATAGTGTTATAAAATAATTAATTTAATTTAATTTAAGCTACAAACTTGACCTTAGTGGACATATTGAAACTAGTGTTAAGATTGAACCTGTCCACCATCCACTCCATCGCCCAATTTTCAAGACACTGCGTGTTGAGCGGCGGATCTCATCGCTGCACTTTGTCTTGTTATCAGAACGAGGAAAAATGAAGACAATTCATTCGCCCATGTGGGCATAGAACCCACAAGCGCCGCGTTTACATTCGTAGGCTCAATAATCAATATATTTATAACTTATTTAGTACGCACATTCAATTCATCAATGTGTTTAGTACCCACAACCTGACACGACTGGCCTCATTTATTAAAGTTTTTATTATTTTTATGTTTCAGGTTATATTTATATTAATAACTAGCAGCCCGCTCGCGGTTTCACCCGCGTGAACTATGTTATTATTAATTTCTGTCTCCATGACTACGTCCTAGTGACGTCTATGTAAAATTTGAGACTAGCCTAGACCTAGCATTTGTACTATTACATTTTTGTACAATATTTGTACAATTTGTACCTAGCATTTGTAGTAACAAAGTTTCATACAAACTTTCGACCCCAAAAACAACCCCTTAGAAATCGAATATTGCAAATTCCCGTCTTAGCGAGCACCTACGTCCTATAAGTAACTCCTATGCCAAATTTCAGATTCCTAGCACATGTAGTTTCTGAGATTTCGTGATGAGTGAGTGACCTTTCGATTTTATATATATAGATATATAGATTTATGTTCTTAGTTTTAATTACTAAACTTAGTTACTTAGCTTACAAAATCTAGCTTCGAGAGGTTGCGTATAACGTATTGGGTGGCGGATCTCAACGCCGCGTCCTGTTACAGTAAATATTAAAGTTACCTGGACTTGGACAATGTAGTGTATATTATATAATAAACCATAAAAATAATTTTCTCTGATTTATTTTTCTGGAAATTTTTCTACTTGAAAATAGTTTCAAGTTTATAACAAGGCTAAATTGCTGCAATATAATGAATACACAGTGAGTATACTCGTACATACGCCCAGTACGTGAAGTGAAGGACGCAGCAGCTCGAGCTGTGACGGGTCGCGTGCGTCGTGTGGCCCTGAGGCCCTGAGGCCCTGAGCCTACTCGTACTTTACATATTTACTTTATTCATTTTCTTTACTTATGTTTTAGTTTAGTTTACAAATAATTGTCACTCGTCAGTTTGTTTGCATGGACTTTAAGACGTAAAATGGAAAATGTCTTTTTCTGTCGTTCTCTATACTCGCTTAACTATGAACTTGTTAATCCTGCATTCTAAGTTTAATATTTTCGTCAACAAAAGAATTGTAAGGCTTTTGTTTAACTCTAAGAAATTGTTCCATGTCCACATACGCATTACTTTGGTCAGAATGAAAAATAGTAAAAAATCACATCCAAATTGATCCAAGTCTAATATTTCTGCTTAGAATGTCTTGTTACATGCCCTAGAGACGCCAATATGTACATACCTGAGATTGTGCTTAAAACGCATCGCTGCTTGTATTAAGTACGATCCCCGAGATATACGAGTATATGAAGTATATTAAACGATATGATAGAATTTACTTACAACATTTATATTCAATAAGTAATAATAAACACTAATTGTAATAAGGCAACTCGTTTGTTAGCAAGCTAAGTGGCTCTGGCCTCCGTCGCGCGTCGTGTCTATATAATGTTAGTGTGTTAGTAACAATTTTACTTGTTATATTAATCACTTTTAGTATGTATATTAAAAGTAAGTTCGTAATCGGTTCAAAAAGCAAATTCTCTCTCTTACTTACTCTTTTTGTCGCACGAAGAGTTCGATAGTGAACATGGCGTAGCGTTGGGTTCTCTGTGCTGGGGACCCCCCTAGGAGTCATTCATAACTTCGTATGTTTATTAAATTGTTGTCCATTTTATCTTTCAGTTAGCAATATTGCCAGAAGCAAGCAGAAGCAAAAAATATATAGAACGAAAAATTATTGCATATCTTTGAACAAATTAATTAAGAAAATACCTCTAGGAAAGCTTACACGCAGGTCATATATTGACGACGATGAGTGAGCTCATATATACAAACTTTCAAAGCGACGATCGGTGCGAAGCTCTCTTCACTCTCTTCACTTCACGCAAAATAAGGGTTAGTGTAATGACGTGACGCGAAAATGTTTGTAATCGCTTTTTGAGGAAAAATAAACCGGAAGTGTTTGGAAGCTTCCGTTTACTTTAATAAATTAATCTTTAGAAGATAACTCATTTCATTTTTAATAAATAAACGCTTTATTTGTAAACCACTGAGTTCTAGTGGATTTAGGGCGTTCCGTATTTAGTACATCACTGTTAGCTACGATTAAATGATTCACCATGAAGTAGAATAATTCATATAATTTGAGTAAATCTTCACTGCTTAAATATTATTTTGGTAATTCGTCTAAATATCATTCATAAAGTTTATAAAATCGTGACATACAAGCGTCCCCTCCGCTACGACCGTGTGCCGCCGGAAGTCCGACGCGGAATTAATTAAAAATCTTGTAATCGCATTTGCCTCGTTTGGAAAAACTTCGGTGAAACAATTTAGTAACAATGTACTAACTTCTTTGCTTCCTTCTAATCATGTTAGCTTTCAACTAGCTTTCAGGTTTCGTCTTTTGTAAATCACTGTTAGGAACGGTAAAACGATTCATATATATAACTTTATAACTATATATTTAATATTTCTATCTTTGTGGGTTGTCGAGTTCCGCCACTTCACACGCAATGCCACAACAATTCAGCGAATAGTTAGGAACGGACGTCCCTCAATACTAAGTTTCCAGGTCCCATGTGCCTGTGCACTAGGCTATGTGCGGGATTCGGCATGAAGCTTAAAATAAAAAAAAAACATATCTTTACCGTGTTGTATGTTTGTCTTAGTTATAATATCTATATAGATAAGTTTTGAAATGCAGCTACACTGCTACATGTTGTTAATATTAATAATATATTTCATCAAAGTTTTCTTATTAGGTATCTTTAGTAAACTAATTTTACAGCACCATTTATTTTTTAAATTTGACCTCGAGGGTGACACCACAGTCGTAACCTACACGTCGTGTCTCTCAGATAATATGTATAAAATGTAACCTGTACCTATTGAAATCACTTCAAACAACATCATTTGTCACAAACATGTTGAGGACAGTCGTAGCTCCGTCGCGGTGTTGCGTAGCGGCGTAGCGCTACGCACGTGACGCTGTCCGGGGCGTGATGTAGCGTTTGTTAAAATTCAGTGGACTTTGAGCTCTATTAAAAATGGGTATGTATGAATATTATATTTGTGTTTTTTTTTGGGAAAGAGGTTACTTAAACTTATATGTTTTTATCAAATGTTACATATTTATTCCAATAAAGTTTGTTAAGTAAACGTGTATGTTCTTGCCTGCACAAACATGTGGAACAAAACATTTTTAAATAATTTAACATTGTTTATACTTAATAATACAATATAATAAAAAAGCAAGGAAAGCAAGTTCACAAATTTTTCCGCTTAGTAGTAATGATATTCCGTTACATCTTACATTCTTCCCACAACTGCGTATAGAGTGGCGGAACTCAACGCCGCCGCCGACTGTGTGCGCCGCGACAGGTTATTGTCTTTACGTTGCTTTATGAGAGCCGTGTAACTTCCAGAATGACGTAATAGACACACTCTGTGTATACTCGTTTAGTATTTTCGGCATCAAAGGAGGCGGCGGCGCTCGGTTCTACAAATTTATTTCAACTTACTTGTGTAAATATGTCTCGTTTAACATTCTAATCAAAATTTCTGAATTCGTCTCACAGTGGAACGAGATCTCTCTCGATAACTCATAATTTTATACGTAAAGTTACAACTTGCTTCATAATATAAGTCTTATTCATTCATATACTTGTATTTATGTTTAGGCCAGGTGTGGCGGAAAGGCGTGCGACTGTAGACGCGACAGGTAGTGGGTTTGATTCCCGCTCGAGAAAATAATACGCCACTGAACATGCAATGCCTCCAGAGTTCGGCATAAAGTGGGGAACGGAAGATGGGAGTTAAATAATAAAAATAAAATAAGAATATATATATTTTTTAGTTAACTTACAAAATTAACGTAATAATTTCAATAGATTCTACATTATTTCTTTTAGCTTCACGCTATATTCTGCATGTAACAATGTAGACACAACATTCCACTGTCCGCCCTATTTCCCGCCACTGCACCAATGTGCCACAGTGCCACAGTGCCACTGTGGCACTGGGCCACTGTGCCACTGTAGCACTATGCTACTGTGCCACCGTGCCACTGTGGCATTGCCTGCTGCGGCTATGCGGGTAGATAAAGCGGTGAGTACGTCGACACAAACGATCCGCGTACTTACTAAGTACAGTCTGTCTTATAACTTCGCTACTTGACATGAGCGTAGATGTAACATGTACAGAATTATCTGACGTCTGTATAAACATTAGAGTGTCTAGTATTTGAACCCGCAATGATTATTGATCAAGATCAAATGAATCAGAAGAATGTGTTCAAAATTTTCATTATTGTGTATTTTCATGCGAAACATATAAGCGAATATCACCCATTAAAAGAAACTTCTCACGCGACACAGAAGACTACATCATATGTGCATCTACATAATAAAAGGCAGTTTCATGTTTCTCTTTCTGAGCAGGACAGGCAGAGAGAAATAAGTGTTACGACGCTCCGTTCTGCATTTTGCGCCGAGTTTTAGAGATATTGCACGTTGAGCGGCTAAACCTTACGCGTTTTGTCTACCAGAGCGGGAAAATTACAATAATATACCTATATTTACAATTAATTGGGAACGAATTAACCGCCATTATGTTTCTCAGATGCTGTCCAACAGCATCACTCTCCTCTCAGCATCAGAGGCCTCTCACACACTTGAATACACTTTGTGTACACTTTAACAACATGTCCGCCGTACCGCGCCGGCATAGTGTCTCACTGTGAACGCAGCGGTTGTGGATTTCCACTCGGGAGAATCAATTACTTTATATTTTAATTTGAACAAACAAAATGCGGCTTTAAGTTCCGCCATTCAAATTAACAAATATTTAAAAAAATCGGTAAAAAATGGGCCACGGAATGTTTTTACACCAGGTTCCTCCTGCCTTCTCTGCTGTATGCGGATTGACCCGTGGAGCTAGTAGCCACGCCTGGATGATAGCTTATGTACACCGGGTGGGTTGTTGACTTGTTACAACAGTGTATAAACAAATGTAGCCCTCGATTAATGTGGTAGGTGTTAGTTGTAGATGATGAAAGGTTGCACAGCAATTTAGTAAATAAATGTAAGCGTAACGGTTTTCGCTTTTAAACTCACCTTCCTCCTTTGCTATAATAATAAAGTGTTCAAAACTGCGTGCGTGCGACTGTTATGTATGTATGTTACGGCTCTTTATATTATACTTAAACTAACTACTAACTTATGTGCGAAGTCACCTATATAAGCCGGTATATGTCCGCGTATATCATTAGAATGCAAAATTACATTCTATTTTAGTATAATCCTTTAAGTAAGTCGTATCTAGTACGGGGGCGAGATGCATATGCAAGCACGGGTATGGCATAAGCTCTAAACAATGCTTAAACGTGGATTACGCTAAATCAAAGCTGAATCTCCTGCAGCGGAGGAGGAGTCTAGTCTAGTAGGAGGATGCTCGCGGTCTAGTCTTCTTAAGCTTTCTATATTGAGGGATTCTTGTTGAGTCTGTTTCAGGCGTAGGTACTTTAGTAATTAGTAGCCATGAATAGACAAAGTGGAGAAATAAAATGCCTTAATAGGACTAAGTGCTTTAACACTAGGTTCCTAGGTTCCCACTACCTACCCTGCTACATGGGGGATATACTGTCAAGATAAAAGGACAGACACTTTCTTGAAATTTCTTCGGGAACTGGGAAAAAATATATTTTATAAATCATGAAAACGAAGTTGCTGACGGCCACTATGACTGTGCTATGTTCAAACTTTTTAGAGAATATATTCTGTTGTTTATTACTGTTGTAAAATGCGTATATTTTTAGATTTGGGCAGATAAGCACTCTCGTTAATCAGTATGTAAGGCAATCAGACATTTTATTATTGTCATTGTTTTTGCTTCACGCTGTATCCCGCATGTAACGGGATAGTCAAAGGGAATCTAATGTTACTACACTTTTTTTCCCACTTTCTCTCCAATTTTCGAGATATTACGTGTAGGAAGGCCGACAACATTTAGCATAATTAAACACATAGCGACAAGATCAAGTAGCGCGTTAAAGTATTCGTTCGTGCGTTTATTATTCACGAGTGTCTCCGGAGGCAGAACTCAATTTAAAGTTACAGACGTCGCCGCCCGCCGCCGCTAGTCACTGCCGCCGTTAGTCTTACAGATGTTTACTTTAGAATAATCTTTGACATATTTAAATAGATAATACTATTTACTGTATTAAATACTTATTTAAATCGGCCGGCCGGCAACGCACCTGTAGTTCCTCTGGTGTTGCGCAAGGTCGTGGGCGCCTTAAAGAACAAAACAAGTTAATATTACGTCAATGTGTGCGAGAAAACTATTTAAAAACGTTGATTGTGTCAAAGCGCGACGTTGAGTTCGTCCACTAACAACGCGAAGTCTAAAAATTTTGGGGAAAAATTGAGAATGGAATGTCATAACATTAAGTTGTCTTGATTTGTTGAAAAAAGCGTGAAACTGCAAAAAGAAAATATAATTATTATCTTCTTTTACAACTTGTCCTAACACCAGGTTTCTTTTGAATATTCTACTGTATGCGGGGAAACAGCGTGAAACTTGAAAAAAAAAATACATATAGAACCGTCGCGTGCTTGGTAATGTCTCATCGTAGCGCAAAGAGCTCACGTTGAGCGGACGTGCTACGCACTCGCAGGTAAGTCTATTGCGAAATAAAATCCTTTTTCCACAGACAATGCATAAGTGCAATGTTGGGATATCATTCTTAATTATTTAACTAACATTATCTGATAGCTGATGAACTACTTAAATAATATAAGTTTCCCACGCTCTGGTAATTTGGTTATAATGCACTCACTAGTTGAGACTATCATTCAACATGCAATGTATGGAAGATATGGTTGAAAGTGGAGAACTGAGTGTTCTAGTACTCGGCTCGCTCTTTTATTCTATTTCATTGTTTATTGAGTGCGCAGTTAATCGACTTTCTCTTGGGATCTATATATTCCAATTATTCATAATTCATAGCTATTAATAGTACGTTAGAGACGCGTCGCGCAGTGGTCGCTCAGTGGGTAGAATACACGGGAAGCTTTTATTATAATGATTAAGCCTGTATGTAGTATGTAGTATGTATATTTGGTATATTTGGTTGTTTCGGCCTCACGCTATATTTCGTCGTTGTTCGAGGCTGGCGGGCGGGCGGGCGGCTCGCGTCTCTATCGGCGAAAGAACGTTAAGTAAGAAGTCACGTACGATTCGTTAACTCTGGCGGTAATTGGAACTACGGAACTTTACTCACAGCTTTATTATAGGTAGCTCGTGCTGTATGCCATATTATATCATAGGGGAACTATTAGTTATTTACGAAACACATAAAAACTTACTCCAACCTGTGTCTCGCATAATATATCAGAGTAGGCAGAGGGAGAACACTAGGTGTATTAAGACATTCCTCGTTGATTGCCGTAACTCAACGCCAGGTTTTGTCGTTACCAATGCGAGGAAATGGTAATAAATCATTCCCCCGACATGATTGTGTCGTATGCAATGCCAGTGCGCCTGAACGGAATTCTGAATGTTGTTTTAATAGGTTCAAGTAAGTGCCGTTGACAAATTCTACTTAAGGTTGTATTCAGTGGTATGTATATTATTTACTTATCGTGAAACTTATTGATACGACATTTAAATTGCCAAATTAAAATGGATGGACAGAGTGTACAATAATACACCTATAACTTTGCAATGCATTTATTATCTAAGAACAACAACTTCTCGCTTGTTCCCGGATAGCTGGATAGGCAGAGTAAACCTAGTGTTAAGACACTCCGTTCCTCACTTTCTGCCAAATTTCGAGACATTGTGCGTCGAATCATCGACGCGCTTGGTCTACCAGAGTAAGCAAAAGAATATAAAAAATATAAACATTCTGTCAAGTGAGGACCGAACTCACAACTATCGAACTATCGGCTTTACAGCCAGCCACTGTCCCATTGTGGCACGAATTCCTCATACATCAAAACTCTACAAAGAAAATATTTTCCTTTCAAACTTGCTGTATTTTATACTTCACTAGAGAAATAAAAGCTACATATTTCGAGTAAAGCTCGTTTCGTCTATTTTCCTTTCTTTGGAAATGTCTCGCACAGAACTAATGACATTACAACGCAGGGACCCTAAGTAGAGCCAGTCGTCATACAGTTCGAGCGTAGAACACATCTTTGCTTAATCTCTTGACCTTTGGCCTTACTAATTTTGCCATCTTATATATAACGTGACGTCGGGAACGGGAATGTCATGTTCGAAAAACTTTTACTAATATAAATGAACTATTATTAGTTTTATGTAATACGTTAACTGGTGAGGCCTCTACTTACTACTACGACTGTGAACTCTACTTTAATTATTAATACACTATTACTATTGTACATTTCAATTATTCTACAATTTCATACATTGTTAAAATTAAGTTAAACTTCGTGCAATCGGAAAAGGAAACCACTTCAATTTAAATTGAAATTACTTTATGATAATTTCATATTGTTGTGTTTATTCAATAAATCAGTTTTGTTGTCAGTTTTGTAAATTTTATTACTGCGAATAAATATTACAATCACTTATAGATAGGTTCGTTTAGGCGTTAGGTAACTAATTGCTAGTAAATAATTAGGGACACCACCATCTTACTGTGTTCGTTGTTTTCAAACTCATATATGTTGTGGACGTTTCCGTTTTGCTAAATATTTCGTATAAAATACTTGCTACGTTTTTTTACTTTGTCATCAAACTGTTCTATGTGCTTTCAACCAAATAAACTATTCAGTTTTATAATCCATACCTATATTATAAATTCGAAAGTAACTCTGTCTGTCTGTCTGTCTGTCTGTCTGTATTTTACGCAATCAGGGCCAAACCGCTAATTTAATTGTGATAAAATACACATATAGAGATACTTGAGGATCCCGGGATGAACATAGGATACTTTTTTTTCTCATATTTGTAATATTTTCGTTATATACCAATATATTAAAATAATTAATTTGACAAGGAATTTATTCCGCCATGTTAATAACAATCGTCGCTACGCGTTGCTAAGCAACGGCTTGCAAAGTTTGTTGTTTTAAGAAAACGTCACCCAAAGTGAGTTTGCTTAATGCATACATGGCGCGCGCCGATATAGATTTGTATACATTAACAAAAATTAGATGATTTCTATAATTTGATATTTATCCTTATGAAAATAAATATAATAGTCACTTTTAGCATTTCATCTAGATGGAAATTATAGTTTACTGTATAATATTCTAATAAATAATTAAGATGTGACTGATTCCAAATGACCTAGCCTACGGGCGGCATAATATGAGTATGACCGACGCGAACGGGCAGATGACTTTGATGATTTTGTAAATTTTTATATATTTTCGAATTACTATTATTTTTTATGTAATTATTTGCTGCTTATAATCAATTTATCTCAGTTCGGTTATCTATACCGATGTTATACACTTAAAATATCGTAATTTTAATCATTTGAGATTTTATTTAATATTGTTCGCAAAAAATAATTATTATTTAATATAGAAAAATGTTTAGTACGCGCGCACAGCAAACTTTAGGTTTTTTTTTCTAATATTAAGAATTTCCTTTAGTTACTTTTACTTCTTTTGTTTGTTCATTTCGGTTACTCAAATATTTTTTCTAATAATAAATCTCCACTTATTATTATTTTTTAACTTATTTTAATTATTTAGGCTTATATTTTCGCGGGCGTAGCCGCGTCCGGGCCCACTAGTATTAATATAAATTAATATTAATAAAAATCGTGCCAATTATAAGTCATTCTCTTTGACACTACTTTTTGCCGAGTTCTGGAGGTATAGTGTGTTGAGTGGCGCAACTCAACGACACAATTTGCTTCGTTACCAGAGCGACATGAAGACGAGTGGGAAGAGACAACCACAACGCAGCCTGTCGCGCCACCACGTCATCAGTGAGTTTTTTAAATTAGAAGTGTAGGTATATCTCCATGTATATCTCGAAGGATATTTTGTATTTTCGATAGGTATTTGCTGTCAATACATAAATATGCTCCGAGGACGAGGGTCGCCTGTCGCCCCCCCTTGATTGCCCAATGCTAATGAGATTGGGCAATCACTGGAAATGTCACAGCTTTTAAGCTTATTTGGCTTTGGTTACTCGTCTTGAAATAAAATGAAATTTAGATCGCGTATATTTGTACTAATAGCTTAAAATAAAACACAAATAAAGTTAATAACAATATTTGTCTGTTTGTTAAAGAAAAGGTAAAATAGTTTAGAATGTTTAATTAAAAATAATAAGTTCAGCCTTACAATAGTAGAATTATTGCTTTATTAGAACTATGAAATTTAATTCTAGATGGTTAAAGTTCTATGACGTGCTTACTCTGTATTCAATATAAGGGAAATCTAAATAATTATAAGTAAAACCTGAACTATCAATTATATGAAGCCCGAGGATGTACTGTGTACTGCACCGCGTGTGACGAACACCTTGTACTCATACATCTTTAAAATGTTATAATTCGGAAAGTTTTTGTGAAAAATGTTAAAATTTATTCTATTATAGAAATCCTTTATTATGTTTGGAGCGTCCTCATGTCCTTCGTAGTTTTAATATGAATCACTAATTACATGTCAGATCGTGAGAACGTTCTAAGCAAACATCTTAAAAGAGGACATCACTAATGCAACTCTATGTTACTAGTTTTAAGGTTCAAAATGGTTTGATTGTAAAGTCACTATATGTAGAGCCACCTGTTGGATTTTCCCGCTTCGAATGCTTCATTATTCTGTTCCTAATTCAGCTTTAATGAAGTGGCGTGAAAGGTTTGCGCTTTAAGGAGGATTTTATTTAACTAAGTTTTACTACCATTATTCAAAATAAATATATTGTATCCTGCATATACCAGAGTATTCTAGTGTTACTGTTAATTTTCGTGCGTGTTTGGCGAGGACGCCGACACCGAGCTTTGTCTTCTTACCAGAGTGAGGAAATGATTAGTTCATTCCCTCGAGGGGAAATCTTACCCACAAAGACGCGGCGCTCTTTTCAAAATAATCATCCTATATCTTATAAAACAAAGTCGCTTTTCGTGTCTGTCTGTTGTTTCTAACTCTTCTTCTTCTAAACCACCCAACGGATTTTTATGCGGTTTTCACCGTTAGGTCGAGTATTTCTCAGGGAAGGTTTATATATAGTTTATTATTTGTACATTCTTATGTAAATTAACATAAATACGATAAATGTGTCTAAAGTCCTACCCGTTAAGACACTTTCGCGCATGCGCTGCTTTAATGGTAAGTACTACATGAAAATAATGTACTGGAGTATTGTTCCTCTTAATAAGATCTACAAAAAAGTCCGCAACAGCATATTTTTATCTTTTAAGGATAACGTGTAGTGATCATTTTTCTGTCTAAAAATAATAATTTCAATATATTTTTTATTGTGAGAGATATTTTTCCACAATGGTATTAATCCTTATCCTTTAAAATACTTTATTAATTTTCTACGTTAAACGAAGATAAAATTTGCTTTTTACACTGTTTCGAAATTGCGAAAAGTTTTAGAGTAAAACGCATTTAATTGTTGACACATCACGTCGTTCACACATCAGCTGTGCCGACTCAAGTTTTACTTATCCCGTACTCTCAGCATGTAAATAAGTATATTAGTTACGTTGATCATTTAATGTAGATCAAAACTGTCTTTTACTGTTTTTTCATTTTAATAAGTACTTTAGAAGTTGTTACAATATCAAAACATCCTTGCTGCGAAACGCGCCCCGCGACGTTTTGCTTATACAAGCGCGTCATGAGGAGTCATCGGTGGTTCAGTGGTAGAATGCTCGCCTGCCACGCGGGCGGCCCGGGTTTGATTCCCGGCCAATGCATTCTATAAAATTTTCCTCACAGGCAGCCACGTAGTGCTTGCTTTTCATCAGGGACAGAATACCCTCTTCAGCATTAACCACAAGCTCGAAAAAAAAAACCCGCCCGCTATAGAGGCATAGCAACGAAAATTTAGATGCGTTTGCACGTATTGGATAATTGGAGTTGAATGTATTATTTCAGCGCGATATATTTGGTTTCATACTTTTTGTAGTAGTTATTAGTAGGTAGGCTTTTGTTTATAATTTCATCCGTTTAAAAATAGTCATTTAACTATCTAAAAATAGTCATTTAAATATATTTTAATAAGTACTTGAAAAGATTAGTAGCACAGATTTAAAATTACGGTACCTACTAAAAAATCCTTGCCGAGTAAAACAATTGGAAAATCCTTATTGAAACTTATTATCTTAAGTGCTTTGCAAACATACATTATATGAATAATCCAGTAGTAAAAGCGGGCGATGCCGCAAGGGGGTCGCTAGTATTGTATATATTTTAAAATTTGTATAATATTTTTTTAATGTACCATACCATATCATACCATACCTAGTTCAAGTGTCCAGAATTACGGGCGAAAGCGGAGAACGGAACGCCTTAACACTAGTTTTCTTTGCTTACTCTTACTCGCTTCATTCGGGTAAAACGTGAATCTGGAAAATAAGATATCTTGCGTACAATATGTTTGTGTTAGAAGTTATACCTGCCTCTATTGATCAGTGTTATCTATATATATAAAAGGACTTGTCCTCACTGACTGAGGTAAGACGCACGCAGAGCCGTAACTGCTGATGGTAGAAACGTGAAATTTGGACTTTCGTAATCTGGACATCCACTAAGAAGGGATTTTGAAAAATTTTAACCCTAAAGGGGTGAAATAGGGGTTGAAAGTTTGTATGGATTTTTTTTAAATCGGCACCGTTTTTTATAAAATTTGAAATTTAGATTTTTAAAAGTATTTAATTGAACACGTGTTTCATCGTTTTCTAAAATTCTCCCCCTAAGGGTGCAAATAAGGGGTTGAAAGTTTGTATGGAAAAATCTTTAAATCGCCATCGATTTTTATAAAATTTGAAATTTTGACCCTTAAAAATATTTTATTGAACACATGTTTCATAGGTTATTAGAATTCACCCTTAAATACGCAAGAGAAGCTGCGCGCGTCCGCTAGTATATTCATATTTTATTGGAACATACTCGTATAGTATAGTATAGTAATGGATATAAAGACGCCTCGCAATTAATTGTATTGCAAAGACAATTGGGAGTACGCGAGGAATACGTGACACCTTGCTGGGGAGGTGGGGGGGTTAGTGCTGCGCGCGCACACACGCCTATATGTATTTATATATTAGTTGATTATTTTAGCATTCCGCTGTATCCCGCATATACCAGGATATGCAGACTGTGTGTGTGTGTGTGTGAAGGGAAATCGAATCCACTACCGTTGTGCTTACAGGCTCTATGCTTCAACGAGTTCAAGAATAACACAAAGTTTTCCCAAATATTTAGCTCAGTGTAGTAAAGACACAGTTCAAGGACATTGATTACTATTATATACAACAACACTTCTTTAAGTAAAATAGTAGAGAAAATCTTATTTTCATAAAACGTCTAACACCAGCAATGGTGTTGCAGACACCAGGTTGCACCAGGTTGCACCAGGTTGCACCAGGTTGCAACATGTACGACGCGAGAGGACTAGACTTACACATGTCACCCAACTTGCTTTGGTACACTTTACTCCATACATATACTATGCTGTATTTTATATTGGCTTCTGTATTGC
This sequence comes from Heliconius melpomene rosina, assembly GCF_056956725.1. Classification (NCBI taxonomy): domain Eukaryota; kingdom Metazoa; phylum Arthropoda; class Insecta; order Lepidoptera; family Nymphalidae; genus Heliconius; species Heliconius melpomene. Next base: position 140,722 of record NC_140400.1, read on the forward strand.
GCGGAACAACAATACTTTGACTTTGTCTAATGGCTTTACGCGGTGTCCCACATATAGCCAGAGGGAGGCAGAGGAAATCTAGAGGTAGGAAGTCTACATCTCTAACACTGGACAGAGCGCTGGTCTCCACTTGTTGTCCAGTTTTCAAGACTTGGCGTGTTAGGTGGTGAAACTTAACGCCGCGCTTTGTCTTGTAGAGCGAGGGAATGAAATTATTTAATTTCATTAAATTCATTTCATATGCAACACATTATTTGAATTTAAATACTCTGTACCACAACGACCATGACATGATCAGCACTAAGAGGAGCAGATTGGACAGTTTAGTAGATGAATGCATTACTCACGGCTCACTGGGGCGGAAGGTGGTCCGTGCAGAGCGGGTTTGTGCAACTCTGCATATAGAACAATACGTTTCTAAGTAAGAAATGGAGAAGCTTGTACGAAAATTGTTTTAATCTGTTCCTCACATTTACATTTTTAAAATATGTGTTTTTTTCATAGCCTCACGCTGCATATCATCTCATGGCGTAGGAAGGAAGAAAGAAAGAATCTACTGTTGAGACACTCCCTTTCCCACTTTCCGCTCAATTTTTCGGGACATTGAGTGTTGAGTGGCATGACTTAACTTAACTTAACTTATGGCCGCACTTATGTGCTTTCAAACAAACACAAAAAGAATTTACTATTAAACGTACGTAGTTGTCGTGCCCCCAGCTTGTAGTGCCCCCAGCTATAAAGAGACCTGTTGCGCGCACCTGATGCTCCGCGCTCTGTCGCATTAAAGTAACTCGTTTCTTTTCATGTTAACGAGTAAAGCAGTTCGAGCCGAGTTATGGACTTACAATATATCTATTGAATAGTAAAATCAACTTTATGCGTAGGCGGGGCAGCCATAGAGGACAGAGTGTCCACTGTCATCGACCTCTTCATACATGCCCTCCGGGGGAGGGTCCTCGTGGATTTTACGTGAGCTTCCTCCAGTTTCGTCGATACGTACTGTTTTTAAAGTTCAACCGAGTTCTCCACCTGCCTCTCTCACCACTCAACAGCACACCTATTTGAGATGTATAATCATAGTAAAAGTACATTTATTCTCACTTGTCGAGTCTGCCTAGACGTATTTAGACCGAGGGTACAGAGTACCTGAGTGCTTCACGTTAACACCTCGCGAGCGGCAGACGCGGCCGACGATAGCTAATTTACATTAAGCCATTATTTAATTATTCAAATGTTTAATCGAGCTTCTACCGCGCCCAGTTAAGCAAAGTGTGCAACTTTTTTTATACAACATACATTTTATCTTTTAGAATATTTTTTTTCTTAATTTGTACACATGTGACAGGGCTGGCCTGCGGCCTTGTCACATGTGTACATGTGGTACTACAGGCATTGAGTTTCGCCACTGAACTCACAATGTCTTGAATTGGAACGAAGAGTTTGGAGGTTTGAGGTAGCATTCTGTCTTACCAGAGTATGAAAATAATACTTTTCCCAGGTGAGAATCGAATCCACACACATCGCGTTAACAAAAAAAATTAAAGATAATCAATTAAAAAAGAAGAATATATTTTACGCATTTGTTTTTACAATTACTCTACTCTTTCCCAACATAAATATATACTCATTCTACTTTCTAAAAGCACGCAGCAACAAAGCGCTTTTATTTTCCATATAAAATGGATATTTTCAAGAATACCTTAGTTGAAGCACCTCCATTTTTCCGGATTACGCAACAAGCATAGAACGCTTACTTCGATACAGACATTTTAAACTCGGATAAATAGTATGGCCGAGGTCGTCGTGACGCAGAAGCACAAGCGTGCGACTGTAAGTCCAACGGTTCTGGATTCCATTTGCACTTGAGGGAATGATTTTTTTTATATTTTCTCGGTCTGGTTGGCCTTGGCAAAGCGCGGCGTTGAGTTCCGCCAGTGAACACGTAATGCCTCGAGGACTCGGCGGAGAATGAGAAACAGAAATATCTTAATGGGAATGGAGTGTCTTAACACAATGTTCCCACGTTCCCTCTGCCTACCCTGCTATGTGCTACAGCATGAAGTAGAAGCAATATAGTAGTATAGTATTAACGGGCTTACAAGGCACTGTCCCGCTCTCTGCTAATCCTATCACGCAGAGAGCTCCACGCTTTCAGATGTGGAACCTTTTGTTAGGTTATCATATTTGTATATACGTCGAAGTTAATGTACTTCCAGGACGTAAGGTGCCTGGTGGTGCCGAGTGAACACAGAACTCGGCACCCATATAGATCCATGCGAACGACGCCGCAGACAGTAGCTAGTTAGAACACTTCACGAACAAGCCAACACTGCACGCAATACAAATTGTCATTTCGACATCGTCGGTGGTGCGAGAGGACAAAGGAGCCGCGGACAGACGCGCTCGGATCAATCTTCCTTTTGTAAGACGAGTGTTTTAAGTGAGTTCATTGAAATTGATAACGGAAGGGAGAAAATTATGGAAAATTTTGGGATATTTCGCGAGCTTTTCCTTGAGAAATAGGTACTTAATGTAAAGTATATATTTAACAGAAGCCGTCGCGGCGCAGTAGGACTGGTTAGCACGATGGTTGTGTATTCCATCACCATTAGGGGGAATTAATTATTTTTATTTTCGCACTCTGTTGAGTTCCGCCATTCGACACGCAATATCTAATTCTAATTATGTTAAGGGAAAATGAAGAGATTTAGCCCTAGATCCTCTCTGTTACCTTGTTATATACCTTGAACCCACATAACAAATGTATATTATAGCAATGTATTTCTATTAGAAAAATTACATTTTGTTTGGTATTTTGCGTCAGTTGGTTGTTTTATTTTAAAAAATATTTTTATTTCTAAGAAAGCTCAATGAAATAAGAAATTTGTATAAAAATTTTAACGTAGTAAGTATTCAAGCGTAAGTATTCAAGTGGCACGTGTTAACTTCACGTAGGCGGGGGAAACCCAGTGTTTTGTTCTTTGTTTCCGGGCGGAACTCAGTGCCGTAATTTGTCTTGTACCACAGCGAGGTAACGGAATACCGCCGCCGCCGCCCAGGAGGTACAGGCGGGATGCAAGCCTTTCACGTGATGCGTCACAATGTGTCATCTTCTACAAAACTTATCCTACTACTCTATCTACTTTTAACCCTTCAAGAACCAAGTTGTTTGGCGTAACGCCATCAGTATGTTACAAAATGAACAATGGTCGTAAAATAATATATTATTATGTAATATGAACTGTTACAAAAAACTACTTTCATATTTTTATTGCTCACGTCTAGACATTCCGCAGTCGTGATATTTCAATGAAAATATTAAAAGATTGCTTATTTCCATACAAGGAATTAGTGTTTGTCTAAGCTAACGACCCACACGCGGCTTCACCTTTCTTTAGCCTGGGTAATCACGTATCAGAAATATTAGTATAAAGATTTATCTAAATCTTTTAAACAGTTTTTAGTAACAAGTGAAACAAACTCATACCCAGAGACTTTATGTTATATTATAAGTAGGATAGTTTTTTATTATCTCTATTGTAGTAGAACTAGGGCGGCGTTAAGTTCCACTAGTTGCCACATACGATCAAAAAGTGAGACTAAAATAAATTAAGAAAAAAGTAAAAGTAACATAGATTCGTATCGGCCTTCAATGAGGTGAGATTTGCCAAGGATGTCCAAGGGAAGGCGTTCGGGGCCTCACACCCTCTGCAAGGGAGGTGTTCCACCGCGCGCCCCCACGATGCTTAATTGGCTGAACTTACCTCGGAACCACGTCCGGATTGTATTGTGAATCATTTTGGGAACATTTTTAAGGATTTTAGTAGATTTAGTGAAAAGTGTGATATTTTTATTGTTGTTGTCTAAAATTAATAAGATATTTATATTAGTAAGAAAAAAGAAACGTGCGTCGTCCGTTTGTCCTGATTTTATAGTTTATATATTTTTCCCGTCTGAATTAGTAACTTACCTGATTTTTTATTGCTACAAAGATTTTAAATTCTATTTCCCGCTCTAATCTAATAAACGGTCATTTCTAGAGCGGTCTTAAATCACGAAGCGTGTGTACCTTCGTGTTTTCCACAGTTTTGTCTAGTGTTAACATTATTCAACTCAAAACATTTCGTCTACCAGAGCAGAAGATTGTTCAAAGTAGTATGCCGTCTTAAATAATACTTAAACTATTTTAAATTATAAAGAAAATTGATCCGTCGATCAAGCCATATGTACTCTCAGTTTGGAAGGCGCGCGCTCGAGTAGGCCCACTGTGGACCACTCTCTATATAACTGACTTGTGCTGTCCGCTTTACATTACAACCATAAAAAATATAATCAAAATTTAAGATTTTAGTTAGTTTAGTACAATAACGACTGTCCTTGGAATATAAGGTTTACTTCATAACCACTTAACATGAAGCAGTAAAGGCTTACAAATACTTGGAATATTTCGTTGATAAACAACAGTCAGGTTATGCTCCAAATAGTGAAATGTAATAATTTGTTCATTTCTACAGATTGTTTTTATTTTTACACTTTTGAAATTTTATTTAATTAGAATTTCATATCCTAAAAGATAAAATAGAACCTTCATACCGTCCCTTTATTGTCCGTCTCGGAGCGACAGACTTCACAGTGCCTGTGCCTGTAGGCACATCCCATGCACAGAGGATTACTTGACAAATGAATATTGAATGGCTCTTATCATGCGAGTGAAACAAAAGTCATTTTAATTTATAATATTTATATGTTAAAAAGCTTTACGCAATATATTTACTAGATGTATCCTGCTGTAATGTATGACTCCACCGCGCGTAGGCAGCGCCCGGCGCCGCGCGGCCGCCGACGCGTAGCTTCAGCCTTTATTATCTTGTTTACGGAGATAACTTGTACACTGTAGTCCTTAATACTGAGCAGTAAGGACAAGAATACTCTCGTAAGAATGGTGAAGTTTGTATTCCAATAGATACGTATATGCTAGGTTATATATTTTCTTTTGATTCATAATAATAGTTGAAATAGTCCTCAAAGCGTCGACCCCTAGCGTAAGATTAAACTATAATAGGAACGCGACAGTTTCTCGAGACATCTCAGTTCTTTTCGTTCCCGTACAAATCTTCCTCTTGGTATCACTACCAAGACTCCCCAAAGTCCCTCCCTAGGCGAAATTGTTTAAATATTTCAGTTATTTTACTAAAAACTCGTAGTGGGTTCGATTCCCACTCGGAGGAATGGATTATTTTCTATTCCTAGCTTCGGTAACAAGACAAAGCGTAGCGTTGAGTACCGTCACTCAGTATACAATGTCACGAACGTTGGGCGGAAAGTAGAAAATCTTTACTACAAGATATGTGCAAGATTTACTTAGAAGGTAAAAAAATCTGCCTTTTATAACTGGATTATAATTAATCAACTTTACAATGTACACAACTATAATGTAGTTTAGAACGCAGCGGGTGTCATTGTTCACGGCGGAGCGGAGGTGCACCACACCCTCTAAACTTTACTTACGTTAAATACTGGTAGTGTACTCTTATTCGGACATACACGAGTTGTCGTCCGCAATTTTTTTGCGTCAAATTTTAGAAATAAAATGGAAAGTCTCGTTTTTTTCCGTTCCCGGTGAGATTTTAAGAAATTCTCTCCTAATTCTCTCCTGTCCTCCACAAGCAACACTTTATATCCAGTGTTCTACGCCGTCCCGTTGGTGCAATGTCTGTTAGTCACTCAGTAATTGAAGATTTTATTTAATGTACATTACCCTTCTCATCTAATAATTTACGAGATAAAAAGAAAAAGAATAATATTTGAGAAGCTTTCTGAGTACTACCAAAAAACGGTAACATAGTTAATACCAGTATTTTGTAATGTTATTACAGCGACACTGCGTCTGACTGTCGATGGGATGGTTGTTTGTTCAATTCCCACTCAGGGGAATTAGTGCATTTAAATTGTTATTATTTCCCCGCTCTGGTGGAATAGAGCGCGGCGTGGAGTTACGTCGCTTCACTTAGGCGGAGAGTAGGTAACGGAGTGTTCTAACACTAAGCTCACGCTGCCTATCCATTCAAAACAAGAAGATAAAAAGTATTAAACTGTTGTTAGAATTCAGCTCGCGCTAACAAAAACTCCTGGTTCAGAATTAATAGACACGTCGGCGATGTGAGCCAGTCCCTCACTGGCTGTCGGTCATACAAAGTAGTTTAGATGGCAGACAACTTACGTCCTATATATCCTAACCGCTCTCTATTTATTACCGGGGCATCTGTCAATGTAATACAACATTAAATAATTATATTTTAAATTACGTTGAAAATTTTAATTTTGAGTGTGTCTTTAAAGATATTACAACACGAAAGTAATTCAGTGCAAGTGTTTATTGTCATAGTAAGAAAACCTATATTCTATTGGACCACGCCGCAACAGGTAATAGATATTGAAAGTGCTGCATAGAGTCTTAACACCTTTGACGGACGTCAGCAGGACGGCTTTCAATATCTATTTGTGCTTCTTGCTCATAGCAGGGTAGGCAGAGGAAACATGGGAAATGGGAAAGTAGTATTAAGGCACTCCGCTCTCATAAAGCCATTTCTGGTCCTCAAACCCATTCTGGAGGCATTGCATGTTGAGTGCCGGCACTCAACGCTACGTTTTTGCTTCGACGCCATAAAAATATAAATGTAAATATATATTTCATTTCCTGGAGTAGGGATTGAACCCACAACCAAGCGTCGCGTCGTAGCGCAGTAAGCCAGTGTCTTAGCAGTAGGCTCATACAGTAACAGAAGCGTATATACGAATACGTTGACGACGACACTCACTACAAATCCCGATAATATAGAAATAGAACTCACTACCGGCCCCTTCATATCGTCACACACAATGATTTAGCACTTTGAAGGTATCATATAACCTGAAATAATTATCAAAAATATTAACAAGAGGATGTTATATTAGAAAAATGTTATCAACAACAATTTTGTCCCAACAAGTCACCGTCACCGGATGTGAACTTCAGCACTGGTAGCCTGGTAAGCCGCAGGAAGTGGGCTTCATGTTGGAGTTTTTGTGTATGTTTTGAATTTATTCTGAAAAATTACACTTTTATACAAAACAATTATATACATTCATACTTATATACTTTAGCGATTCACGCTTTATCCCTAGTGGGCTAGCAAGAGATAACGGAACGTCAAACACTACAGCCTCTGCATACCTCTTCTACCTCGACAACGATCATCAACCTCTTCGTTCATGCCCACCAGGAGGTCCTTAATCTTTTTATGTGAATTTCATCCAGTGACATTACACCGCCACCAACACCGTATTCTTGAAGATCAGCCGACCGTTGCCGCCGACGGTCTTCTCCTGCCTCTTTTACAACTTACGTTTTGGCAATGAATAACACTTGTATATGATTAAACATTGTATTTTTTAGTGTTTTTTGAACTACTTATATAATTGATTAACTCAGAACTACTTATATAATTAAATAATTGGTAGACTCAATATAAATGCTATATACATTTCATAGGTCGCCCTCAAGAAGTATTTCGATAAGATCTCGCGTGAGCACCGCCAGTAACCGCCAGTAACCGCCAGTACCCGCAGAACAGAGGATGTAGAAAAACCGGTTATTACTCATAAACTTCCTTCGCGAATTGTTTATTTTATCGGCATATTAAATTATATATTTTATTCTGGTGTTTAGAGAAGGAGCAGCCACAGCTTTTTATAAATCTAATTACATTTATAAAAATAGATTAAGTCTACAATCACAACTTACACATACACACGAGTAAATCGACGACACTCTCATCAAAACTTTTCACATATTTCATTTCCGTAAAAAACAAGCAAGTTTCTCAACTTCTAAGTTCCGTAAGTTTTTCTGAAACTGGATTTCAGAAAAACGCGCGATATGAAAATATAAGTAAGCCCATTTACAATGAGGTGAGGTCATTTTAGGAGGTTGTCAAGTCACTACCGGTGCAGTGCGCTCGACGAGTCGCCCTTTATCCCGAATGTAGTTTACTCCCGCGAGGGCCTTTTCTACGTCGGTCAAAAATAACAATTTTTCCCTTTTTCATATAATATGTATTTAATTTAATCTATATTAAAAAACTGAAGGTTTTCGTTGAATGAATGAATGAAAATATTTTAGTATTGGATAGTACATTCATCGATGACTGCTACCGGTTACGTACGGCTACTATCACGTTAAACATTCAAATTCAAATTCAATTCAAATCCTATGAGTGGTTTGGTATTTCAGTTCGTTTAATAGACGTGATAACGTCTTATCAATCGTCGAGCGCCTCTCGCGTACGCGCGAGGGGAACAAGCGATAGAGAGGTGCCAACTACCGTTATGGTGCACTAAGCCAACGTCTGACTGTTAATGCGACGGTTGTCGGTTCCACTTACAATTGGGGAATGACAATATTAAGGTAAAATGAAAATAATCATTTTGCGAGATACGTTTTTTTTAAATTGATTGAAAACTGAGAAACCCCTGCCTCTTTGCTATGCGGTAAAAAGCGTGTGTTCTTAATATAAGTTAAAACACTTAAAATATATTTTCTGTATAAAAGTATATTTCCTGTTATCAAGCTCCAAAATAAATCGCGATAAAAGCATTTAAGTTTAAAAAACGACTCGCAATTCAACGACTCGCCCATTTTTCTAAAGTAATGGCTCTTTCTTTTAGAAAGTTCCCATTTTTTTGGTGAACTTGTGTGTGAATTTTGTACTTCGTGAATATTAAAATTTGGTGTTTCTATTGTTTATAAACATATACATTTTAAGTTCACGCTATATCCCTTATATAGTAGGATATGCAGTTCGCTACCTCCCGCCTAGTTTTCGGGATATTGAATTTGCATGGCGGAACTCAACACCACTTTATCTTGTTCTAAAGCGACAAGATCAAACTACATAATTGACCCAAGTGGGAAGTGAACCTACAACTGTTCAAAAAGCTTAAACTTAAGATACAAGTATTCTTTATTAATGTCACTGATGATAGTAGAAATATAATGTATAAAAATTAGTTTCGTTGGATTTTTCGAGAGAAAGTGAAGAGTACACTCTCACAAAATGAAAAAAGGAGGACACAGGTTTTTAAAAAAAACATTTGAAATATTTACAAATCTATTTAGTATTTTTATTTATTTTAGTAAATAATATAACATTTAAATATGAAATAAAATTACTTTGTTGTATTTTTTAGGTATATATTGCACTGTACACGATTATTGATTGAAATTACTTTTAAGTAACTTTGTAGAATACATATTTACTGGTTTTCCCGACACTTCTCCACGGCACTTCCTGTCATCTTAATATTTCAATAAATTAATTTTAAACATTAAAACTAACTACGCTAAAATAGGCTTAACGATATTTTTTTTAGAAGTGAAATAGTTTTGAAAAAGATATTACAGCTTACTTACTCTACTTATTCGTGTCCAGCTCAAGTGGAAATCAAATAAGACATAAATTGCGTCCGCATATGAAACTTCCCTACTACCTACCTACCTACGTACTTCAGTTTAAATTGTATAAGACGAAGGTATAGTATGATGTAATATACCAAATAAACTTCTACATATTGCAATCGTAAATACCGTCGTGCAGTTGCAGAGTACTACAAGCGTGTGCCTGTAAGCACCAGAGTTGTTGCTTCGATTCCCACGCGGGGGAATGAAGTATTTTCATATCCTCGCTCAGCTAACAACGTTCTAAAACTAACTGCACCCAATCGAATTGATTGACCTTGCGGGTTCGAATCCTATTTATTTTTTGGCGTGATCTTGATCTTTGTTGATCAAAATAATTTACAAACAAATTTTTGAGGGTTCGATACCCATTAGAGTAAATTAAATATTTATGTATATTTTCATATGTTCGTTTTGGCGGTGAGGCAAAGCGCGGTGTTAAGATCCGCCACTCAATACGCAATGTCTCTAAATATGGTCGGTGCTTGGGGAACGGTTCCCTATGCTTACTCGTATCTTGTTATTGTCGGACAACAGAGTCGAGCTAAAAAAACATGAAATAACATTATATATTAGTTACTAGCCTTTACCAGTGTCTTTGCCTCCGTGGTCAATGGAACTGACTAGGAGCCAAAGACCTAAGAGCATGCGAGTAGGAGGGCTGCAGGCAGGTTACGTCGCAACTGTCCCTTGCTATATGGGCATACATTAGTCTTGTTTTGTCGCTTTGTCTTGTTCCTGGACGAAGAAATGATAATAGTTAACTCCGTTACGTGTTTACAGTCGGACGCGGCTCGCCTCGTCTCAACATTTGGTATGTTAAACATGATGGTAATTTAAGGCGTTACGGGTCGCCCTCGACCTCGCGGTCCCGGGAAATCCGCTAAATCCCGGGGGATCACCGAATCGGTTTCATCGCCTATTTACATAATTCCTGTTCATCGACGTTACTATATTAGAATATTTTTACATTGAAGTAATAATAGGTTAATATTTAATAATGACAATTCGTGGTGAGTGGCAGAATTGTACGACGCGCTATTATACATTGTGTTCCGGCTGGCGGTGCTGAACACTGCAGGTTGTCTTACCCTTCGGTACTACTTACTAAGGCAGAACTATTTAAATATATTCAGTGTACGTATATAATATGCTTACATAAGGGCGGATCGTTACAAGTTAGATTTATTGCTTCGATTTCTGGAAACATTTGTTCGTACTATTTTTATGAATTTCCCATAAATAAGACAAAGATTTATGTTGGCGAATGCCGATGTCCGTAGAGAAATTATCCTCCTATATTGTATTTATAAAAGGGTATTTGAATAACTGTATATACTCGTATAGACTATAGACACAGAAAAGTTTATAGCATTATGACATTTTATTTCTCGTAAAGACACACACACAAATAACTTAATCCTAGTGTTAGGACTCCTCCGTTTCCCACTTTCAACTCAATTTTTGAGACTTTGCGTTTTGAGTGGCGGGAACAACACCGCGCTTTGTCTACCAGAGCACGGAGAATAAAAATATTTTGAAATATATTAATCGAACCGCTAACATACCAGCCACGACGACGACTTCAGTTCTGATAACAATGAAATTACATAATATAATCAATATATTTTTACATTTTTAAAGTTTTATTCTACATTTAGGAAAGAAAAATATTTTTTAAAAAACATAAAAATTGGAACGAGATTTGAATCCACATCACTTGGAAAAAGTCCAAGCACTCAGACCACCTAAGCCATACGTTCTCGTCGTCGTCTCATCGAAATTCTTATACACTTGTTAGAACAGATTTTGACCAACTAAGCCTTACCGCGACATGTGAGCAACAAAAAATCCAAAATGGCCGCCGCAACAAAATGGCGTATTATTTTTTTTTGCATAAATTACCAATAGGTACTCGTAATAATGAGTATCAAACGAAAGGACTTTAAAACACAATATACCATGAAAAAAAAAATCTTGAATGGTTGTTTTTAATTAATATTACGCGTTAAGTACCACTGAATTGATGAGAGTGGTACGTGTCACTTTATCCTATACTAGTCGTCGTAAAATGGACAATCCCGTCTCTTTCTCATTTCCGTAAGAATTTTGAAAAATGTTCTTTCAGCTCGCTTACTTACCAAATTCTAACTTTCCGATTCCAGTACTTTCTTCTGTGTGCTGTCAGTCTGTCGCGCAGTAACGGAACAGTTTTTTGTACATAGAGTACGTAGCTAAGAAATGTATATTGAAAAACGCTTAAGTCCTTATTTTTGACTTAAATAAAACTATATTAAGCTTATCTAAAGACGAGTCTCTTGAGGGAGTTAAGGGAGGGAATGTGGACATATGAGCTTCAAGGATCCTCGCGGGAGTACCGGGGATGACTTGACAGCCTCGCTAAACGACCTCAGCTTTTAGTAAATGAATGTACTTATATTATTATATCGTGCCCCAGTTTTAGAAGAAAGTTTTGTACGGAAATTAAATATGGTAAAAGTTTTTCACCCCACTTTCAATCAAATATCATAAGACGTGTACTGCGTTGCCAATGCGTAGCGCATTGGTAGAAGAGGACGCGCGGCATGGACTCAAGTAGAACAAAATTAACCAACCAATTATATTTATAAAATAAGGCAGTATCACCAAATAAGCAGTTTCCAATGTTTAAATAATCAAAATTACACAATAAATACTACAAAATAATAATATCAATAGTGTTAGAACACGCCGGTCGACACGTTCCACCAAATTGCAAGACATTGCTCGTTACGAGGCGGAACTTAACACTATGTTCTGTCTCTTTAGAGCGAGGAATAAAAAATAATATAAAAGTAGAGAGATTTTCAATTAGTTTAATTTCTTCCCATCTGTCTCCATTTTATGAACGTTATATAATTACAATCTGAGCACGTACGTACCTTATCTATGAAAGAAGCAATGTCTGTTGGTTGGTTCAATTGCAGTGTCTCGTTGGCATTAGTTGGTAAAAAAATAAACGAATTTGAAAGAAAGCTATAGTAAAAAGGAGCTTTACGCTTTTTCCCTAATATTTTTGCCGTTGAGACACTCTTGCGGTTGAATTTTTGAGACATTTTATTCTTTGAAATGTGTAGATACGTTTGTTTGCTCTGGCAATGAGGCAAAACGCAACGTTAAGATTCAATACTCAATACGTAATGCCTCCAGAATGCGACGGAAAATGAGGAATGGATGTGTCTTAATGGGAATGGAGCATTAACACTAGGTTCCCTGTGCCTACTCTGCTATTTACGAGATACGGCCACTTTTGGCGCGAGTGGGGCTCGTTCAGCCCCACTTCAGTGACTTAACCGACGACATGACGTTGCGTATTTTTTAACGAGCGCCCAAAAACGATTAATTACATTTCTTACACACGATCGCTATTAATTTAATGTTGTAAAGTTTTAGTATTCTAAATGACGTAAAAAATGTGTTTTATATAAAAAGTACAAAAAAATTTAACATAATTAATTAATTTAGGTCAACTTCGAGAACTTTCTCAGATTTTTTATTGAGTTCTCAGAATTATAAATGATGACCGCTCTGGAAATGACAATGTCCCCTGTTAAAAGTTTCAGCAAAAAAATAATATTTTTATTTTTATTTATATAGTACATAGACTTTGAGATTATATATTATTTTATAAATGTTATTCATAAGATGCATTATTTCATGTTTAGGTGCCTCTAAAGGCTAAAAAGGAAGCCTAACTGTAGTAGGGAAAGGGGATAATAGATCTTTAAGTACTTCTTGTTGGTGTCCAGATAACACGCTTTGTGTTAGAACCTCGGGCCAGGGTAGACGGAGCAGTAGGCATTACAAATATTTATAAGAAGCGACACTTAGGTAATATTTGTTAATAAGCAGTGGGGGGGGGGGGGTGAGTACTAAATAATTCTGCGCTTCTATAACCTCGAATGTTACTATAAATATTTTAAAATTAGTTAGTCCAGTTCTTCATAAACTTTTACTTCACAAAATAAAAATAATTCCCAACAGCTAGTTACCAATACACAGCTAGTTAGTTCAATCCAAGATAAAAATCAAAAAGGAGAATCAAAAAGTTCGGACTCTCTCATCTGTTTACCAAATATTTATGAATGTGATCTAATCCGCAAAGTTTCTCCACCAGTTCCAATACTTGGGAGGTTTCCAATTAAGATTAATCAAATTATGGCGATGAAATTTATAAATACTTTATTTTCTTATTAATTTATTTTTGTATATTTTTTAAACTGTAGGTACTATGTATATTTTTGCTGTTTCTCTTTAATTAAGAATAGCTGTAAATCTATCTCTATTTCTATTATTTGGTAACTAGCTGTATATAAAGAGTTGGTAATTCCAGGAACAACTGTAAATGTAACAAACTCAAATCATGACGCCTCAAAGTCACAGTAATAAATACGCAATACGACCAAAATATATGTCACAAAAGAAACTTTACCAATAGTCAAGAACGATCCAATTTCATAGAACGCAGCGAATACAAATATTTGTATGAAGGCGGACATTTACGATTATTGCATTTGCCATTTCTCCCTCCATCTACGAGCATATATGTAACATGCTGACTTATCATTTTTCAGCTTTAATTTTTAGATTCACGCTATCCCGCATATAGCAAGTGAGCAGCGGGAACATAGTGTTAAGACACTACCAGCTCTCTCCACCAACATTCCGCATCATGTCTCAAAAAGACCTTGCGTGTTGAGTAGTGGAACTCAATGCCACGTTTTGTATTGTTACCAAAACGTGTAAATGAAAGTGATTAATTCCTGAGACGTATCGAAGCCACAACCACCGCAGTTACAGTCAGACACAGTGCCGCTGCGCCATGAGGGACTTAAAATGGTAGTTCGAGCGAGTTATTAGTTCCATTTTACAGCTTTACAACTTAGGGTTTTCCATATATCTTATTTTTATTCAACTTAAGCGTAAGTCTTCTTCTTCTTCCTGGCATTAATCCCGGCTATTACTAGGGTCTGCCTTTCTACTTAACCTACTCCACTTTGCACGATCTTTTGCGTCCTCGGTGGTTAGAGCATTGGCTCTCATGTCCTGCATCACGACATCCAACCAGCGCTTCCTTGGGCGTCCGCGAGGTCGCGCCCCAGGAACTAGTATAGCAAGGCACTTGCGTCCGACATAGTTCTTAGGCCGGCGCGTAAAGTGGCCAAACCATCTCAAGCGACGCTCTTGGAGCTTCGTCCGCTACGTCACGGACCCCAAGACTACCTCGAATGAATGTGTTGCGTATGCGGTCAGACCGCGTTACGCCGCACATCCACCTCAGCATCTTCATTTCCGTGACGTGAAGCTCCAGAGTGTGCCGAGATAGCGCTGGCCAACATTCGCTGCCGTATAAAAGAACCGGTCGGACGATGCTCTTGTATATCAGCCCCTTGAGCTTGGGCGGTATTCTGCGGTCGCAGACCACACCAGTGACCTCCCGCCATTTGGCCCAGGCAGCGCTTATCCGGCCATGTACATCGTGGTCGATGCCTCCAGACTCGTGCATAATGGATCCAAGGTACCTGAACTTCTCCGACTTAACGGCTGGCTCAGGACCTATAAGGATGGTGCTCGAGTCCCGGCTCCCGCAGGCCATGTACTCTGTCTTCGACACATTTAGTTTAAGACCGACGTTCTCACGCGTACCCTTCCAGAGATTCACTTTACGCTCCAGCGTCAGTCAGTTCTCGGCAATGAGTGCTATGTCTTCGGCATACATCATCAGCCATGGAGGCTGGTCCTGGATGTGAGCCGAGACAGTGTCGAGCACTACATTGAATAAGAACGGACTAAGAGCCGAGCCCTGGTGTACCCCCACTGTAATCGGGAAGGGTCTAGTGTCGCCAACAGCAGTCCTAACCATAGAAGCGGAATCGTGGTACATGCCCCTGATAATCTCAATATAGGCCTCAGGGATCCCTTTGGATCGCAATACCCACCAGATACACTGACGAGGCACACAGTCAAAGGCCTTCTGCAGATCTAAAAAGGCCACGTGCAGAGCTCTCCTTTTTTCCCTGTATGCCTCTGTGGGCAATGTATATTGTGGCGAGATGTTAATAAGACGAGACCTTATATTCAACCCTTTTATTATATATTTAATTCGGTTATTTATACGCTACAAAACAATACTGGAACATTATTTCACAATTGCATTTGTAGCGAATAAATTCAGGTTGCTGATATAGCGTGTTTATAAAGAATATAATAAGACTAGTGCAATACCCCTACACCTCCATCAAAGTTCTGAGGGCGAAAATGGCGTCCATGGTGCCCGATCCTGGCTGAAATCCATATTGAGACTCAGAGACAGTACACTCTCGGCGGAGCCTGAAGTCGATCATGCGCTCGAAGAGCTTCATGGTATGACTCATAAGCTTAATGCCCCTATAACTACCACAATCTTGAACACTGTCCCTTCCCTTGTAAATGGGGGTAATAAAGCTAAGCCGCCACTGATGCGGCATCTTACCAGTGTTCAAGATATGGTTAAAAAGGTCAGTAAGCATGAGCACACCAAGAGAGCCCAACGATTTCCACGCATCGATCGGAATGTCGTCAGGTCCCACCGCTTTTCCGTTCTTCATGCGTCGAAGGCAATTACGTGTTTCGTCAAGGGTTATTTGGGCAATAAGCCGAGGTTAGGCGGTGGGTCGTGATGAAGACTGCATGGGTGCTGAGTATTCAGCAACTCCTGGAAGTAGCTTCTCCACCTCTCCTTCACAGAGTCATGATTACAGAGCAGCGTGCCCTGGGAATCTCTGACGCAAAGACATTTTGCGATATCTTGCGTCACTTTATCCCGGGAACGTGCCAGTTTGTAAATGAGCTTCTGCCCCTCCACAGTTTTAAGTTTATCATACAATGGTGAAAAACTCTCACTGCGGGCTCTGGCTACAGCTCTTTTACTGGCACGTTTAGCTACTGTGTACTCCAGTCTGTCTTCAGGAGAGTTGGATTCCTGCCACTTCTTCAAGGCAGCCTTCTTTTCACGAGTCACCTCCTGGACCTCGTCATTCCACCACCATGTCTCCCTGTCGATGACACGTCCTCCCCTAGAAACGCCAAGAACTCGCCTGCCTGCCGCAATGATTGCCGACTGAGCCCGATCCCAAGCATCTTGAGCAGTCTCGGTGTTAGTCGAAAGATTATGACTTTTCACCTCTGCCAGGAAGTCGGTCTGCATCGGTCCATTCAGCAACCACCACTTGATCCGAGGCCTACGTTTCTCGGCTACTTTCTTCTTCGGAGTGACGTTAAAGTCCATTACAAGAAGACGATGTTGGGCCGTTAGGCTTTCGCCTGGAATGACCTTACAGTTAGTTACCCTGCCCATATGACACCGTCTGGTCAATAAGTAGTCAATTTGAGTTGAGTGGGACCCGCTCTTATACGTGATAAGGTGCTGAGGATTCTTTTGGAAGAACGTATTCACGATGGCCAGATCAGACGCAATACAGGTTCTCAGAATATTTTCTCCCTCTGCATTGCGAAGACAGCGTTCATACGGCTCAGCAGCCTTACCAACATGACCGTTCAAGTCCCCCCCAACTAAGACCACTTCGGTAGACGGTATAGCAAGTAGAACCCCTTCATATTGCTCCCAAAATGTCTCCCTTTCGGCCGCGCTACATCCCGCCTGGGGAGCATAGGCACTGATTAAGTTTGTGGTAACGCCCTCAATCAGTACCCTCACCCGCATCAAGCGGTCGGAGCGACGGTCAACTTCAAGGAGCCCATTCTGAAGCTCTTCAGAAAGCACTACCGCCACACCGTTTCTACCTAAAGGTGACCCAGTGTATATAAGCCGGTAACCCTGTCCGATGTTACGGGACTTATTGCCCTTCCAGCGTGTTTCCTGGAGGAAAGCACACTGGACCCGACGTCTCATGAGTACATCTGCGGGTTCCCTGCATCGTCCGGTCAGAGAGCCAATATTCCACGTTGCAAAGCGGAGTTTCCTTCTGGGTACTAGCGTCTTTAGCCGTACCCGTACATGACACGGTAGCCCTTGCCCACTTGTCGCAGGTGTAGGGCGATGTGCCTGCGCGTCGTTTTGCGGCGACGCCCTAGCCGTACCCAGTTTCTTTCTGTGACTTTTTATTATGTCGGCGGATGGTGGTTTTTTACATGGAGCGACTGCCGTCTGACCACCAGAACCCCTTTGTGGGGAAAAACCGGGGGGAGAGGAAAATAGAAGGGGTAGGATAGGTAACAGGAGGGAGCTAAAGAAAGGAGGAGGGGAAGGGGGGGAGTTAGGACACCATTCTTACGGACTGGATGAGGATGTAAGAGTGGCGGCTCGAGGATCCAGGGTCACGTACTCGTATGCCCACAAACAAATATCGGACAGATATTAGTCAGGACATCCTCTGGATGAAAACTGAAGCATGAAACTTAAGCGTAAGTCTAAATGTAAATGTAACCGTCTCGGTTGTGGGTTCGACTCTCACTCGGGGAAATGGATATTATTTTTTTATGACGGAAACTGGAGAACGGAGTGTTTTGATAAGTTAATCTCTGCCCAGAGTGCCTTTTAGAAATAGGTATAGCTACCTTTTTTAAATACCTTACCTACGAGTACTAATACCTAGAAAATATAATAAAATACTACTCACCTTTTTCCTATACTTTATATAAAATATTTGTCTCATCATCCCTGCAGTATTCTTCATTTAGATACGAGTATATTAGTTCCGACGCAGGGTCGCAGGTCGTAGACGCATTCCGGACTTAGTGGAATAACTCGTGCACCTCAGAGGAGCTTGTCGCGCGATTACTGCCCAAAGAACACTCCTCCACACAATGACTTGCATCTACTTTTATTTCAACCCCTTTGTATTCCTACCCTCATATTGTTTACTAATGTTACCAAACTGTAATTAAAATAACTTAAATACAGCGAGAAGTTACAAAAAAAATACGTCAAATGAAATATTTCTAATATAATATTCATTCCTTTGTTACAGGTGGAATATACGATGAATATGTATGCACTCGAAGTCAAAAATAAACGTTTAAAATTTTAGATAAATTAGATAGATTAAAAAAAGTAATTATTTTAACTAATAAAGACATGAATATACAAATATAAGACTTATCCAGTAAAGTACTCCCACGAAAGTACAAAAACTTCCAGAAAAGTGAAATGACATAGAAAAAGACATTTACAAATTATAGTTAGTTCCCGAGATGCAGACGAACGTGCAGATCGACACAAAGGGTCTACGCCACTCGCCCGAGCACGGCAAGGCGACGGGCAACTACCGCGGGGTCACTGCTGAGGTAAGTGTTTGAAATAAGATAAATCATTTTCCATTAATAACTTCACGCTTAGCAGGGTCGGCAGAGGGAACCTAGTGTTAATACACTCGGTTTCCTTCGCACGCACGCACCTTCTAAATTTCGAGATACTTGCTGAGTGAGTGATAGTCTTCTTACTTTATTCTCCGGGGTGGGAACCGGATCCACGACCGTCGACCGTCGCGGTTATAGTCCGACGTTGTGCCGTTATGCCAATATATATAATGATTTAATAAATAATTTTTATTATTGTAGGAACAATAGTAAATTATATATATTTTATTTAACCAAGTCGTTTATCTAAATTTTTTACAAAGAATAAGTGTAGAGGGCTTGGTGTCATTTAAAAATATAATAGCATAATTTAAAGTTATTAGTTATTTAAAAAATAAACCATATTTCAAAAACTTCGAAATGCATGATTTTTATAAAACTTGGGCTGCTTTGGACTTAAATAAAATCATGTTCGAGAAATTTGAGGAAAGCGCTTGGAATTTACTTGTAGTTGGAAGCCTTATTGGATCACCGTACTCAAATATTACATACGTACAAGTCCAATAGTTCACTTTTTTTATGAAGTCGATTAAAATCCCAAAATCCACGCGAGTGCTATATGAGCCATACTCACATAATAATACAATTTGAGGGGCGAGTTTTTGATGTTAGTGGATCACATAACGCCCGTAACGGTGTTTTAGTCAGTTTATTATGGCAATGTTATTTTTTAACGATAAAAAAAGCTCGTAAAAGCTTATTCAACCACAAAAAGTACAGTAAAATTTTATTTCTTTAAGTAATGAAATCCCAAGTTATATGGCGCACGTGATTCGGCCTCGTAGTTCTCTACGAGGCTAGTAGGAATATTATATTGAAAGGCAGTTTTGAAATGTGCCTGTTCATATTGTATTAAATATATCTATTTTATGTATATCTTGCTATAATAAATGCGTTTTTGAGTTCCTGTTCTCAACACACAATGTCTTGAACTCGAATAGGAAGCGTAGAACGTAGAGAGAGAGAGAGAGAGAGATAACGTAGAAACGTGTTTTGATACTAGGCTCTATGTTTATCCTATTATGCGAGAAAAAGTGTGAAGCTACTTTAAAAATCGGATCTGAATAAATGTAGAGCTTCGTTAATCTAACTGGAAACTATACTAATTACTTACGTACTGAGCAAAACGTGTCTGAATTGATTTTGAAACAAAAAAATGTGGAAAGGTGTATCGTACAGTATATTGGTCTAGAATATTATAATATTGGGATGTGTGTTACTGATAACACGAAGAACAAAACGAAGCTTGGAGAAATAAGAGTTTACATGGACAATTCCCTAAAAAAGTTCTTGATCTTCCCAATATTGATAGGGAACTCTCGTTTAAATGGCTGAAGAAACAATCTATTTCAACTGCACTGGAATCGCGCATATCTGCTATACAAGATCAGGCAGTAATAACGCGCCAACATGAGCGAGATATATTGAAGCGGAATGTTGATGGCACATGCCGCTTGTGCGTAAGTAAGGACGAGACAGTTCAACATCTTCTTGCAGGTTGTGAGAAACTTGCCGGTACTTATTTTGTAAAACGACATAATAACTTAGTTCAGTATATATTCTGGTGCTTGGCTAGGAAAAGCAAAATGGAGGTTAATAAATTGTGGTGGAAGGAGGAATTAAAACAACCAACTGTAAGAGAAAATAGTGTTGCGAAGTTAATGTGGGAATTTCCGGTACAATAATAATGTTTATATTAACAAGAATATAGTGAATGCCTTTTTTCCTGAGGGTCTCGGGACGGGGCATTTATTAAAACCGACTGAACTGAAAAAGTTGAGAAATCATCTATAAACAAAATAATAAAAAACCATTTAAACAAACTTATTCAAATATAGTTTCTCTGCTCTGGCAACAAGATAAAGTCTCCCTGCTGACTGACAATTATTAACTAGTCGTGACATCTACCATTTCATATGTAAATAACTAAAATATTGTAACAGCGCCATCTGGTAGCTCGCGTTCTAACTTATTACCGCGTTTCTTTCGGATTTAGTTCCCTATGTAACTGTGAGATGGCGGTGCAATAGAACAGTGCATGCTAGCGTCGGGGATTCACAGCGAACGAACAACAATTATGTTTAGATTATGGATACATTTACTTGAGAAATCTGAAGCTTGTTTACCTTTTTTCGCTCTGGTAACAAGACAAACCGTGGCGTTCAGTTCCACCTTCAACACGTACTTAGTGTCTCGAAAATTAAACGTAACAACGAAACGTAGTTAAAGCAGCCGGATTGTTTTGTCTACACTGCTATTCGGGAAAAAGCTTAAAACTGATAGATTAAGGACATTGTACTTTGACAGAAAGTGCCTTTTCAGTTTCTTTATATAATAGAGAAATGATGAACTGCTTGATATATTACTGTTTGGTCGAAGGCAGAAGGTGAGATGTTTAGATTTTTTGTTAAATCCACCTTTCGCATATATATACTCGTATATGTACTCACCGCGTCCTATTTGAAGACACTGCATTGAGTGATGAAGCTAACTTTTTCTCTCGAAAAGTAATAATCATGTCGAGCCTATGTTACCATACCAATTACCTTAACACTACTAAAAAAGAGCCAGAAAATAAAACATAAATCACATAAAATAAATAAGTTGATAGCCTAATACGCTGAAGGGCGAACATCTGAGACTGTGCTCGTCCTCGCGCCGAAGGTCCCACGGTCCAATGAAACAGGATTGTATGTAATTGGATCTTTTGAGGCGTAATGTTAAGGAAAATGTATTATTTCTTTTATACTTTTTTACTACGGCGTAGTGGTAACAGGTATTTGGTGGATTTGTTTAAAGTGGTTTCTGTTAAATGAATTTAGTGTTCATTTTAATTAGAATCTCATAATATTAGGATGTAATGAATCGTCTTTCTTTTTAAGGTCAGAGTAATCAGTGATATTACTGGTTGTATTTTAGATAACACTACATAGTGGGTGGTGTGGTGCAGAAGCAGCCTCCTCGCTCAGGTTACAAGGAGAAACACGACGTTAAGTTCCGATACTTACCACGCAATGTATCTAAAATTGAGCAGTGCGTGAGTACCGGTTAACTTAACACCCTACCATATACAGATTACAACGAAGCTAAAATATCATCATATCAGCATTTTGACTTCTATTGCTGGGCACATACTCCCCCAAGCATCCCGCATCCCACCGCGTTCGGTGATCTCGATCACCAGTAATAAAATATGATTCAAAATATACCAGTAATAAAATATGATTAAATTTACAAAATATAGACTGTCATTTTCTAACCTTATTTCAGACGTCACCTCGCTAACGTAACGAGCACTCCCGCGGGCTGGCGGGAGATACCAATTAAAATGTATGACAGCATATTATCTGTTACATTGCACAATTGCACAGTTGTGTTTTAAGCATATATTCATGAATTAATTATTAACCACTCCGCCGTAATTAACCTAGTTATTATATTGGAAGCCGCTACGGCACCGACGCAGTAGGCAGGCAGTAAGAGGCAGGTATCCTGCTGATGAACTTAGCTTGTTCAATATCTATTTTATTGTTAATTGAATAATCGTATTTGTTTTATAATAAAACTTTTTTATTTTTTTCTATTCACTATAATGAAAAAGTTATTTTTAATTCAAGATCTGTATCCCGCAAAATCTGTATTCACGCTGTATCGCGCACACAGCAGAGTAGGCAGAGGGAACCTAGTGTTAAGACACTCCGTTACCCACTTTCTGTCGAATTCTGGAGGCATTGAGTTTTGAGTGGCAGAACTCAACGCCGCGTTTTGCCTCGACACCAGAGCGAAGAAATAGAAATATAAATGTAAATAAATCGACTTCCTTCCTCGAGTGGGGATCGAACCTACAACGCTTGCGCTTACTTGCACTTTGTCCTACTCGCATTCAGGCTTACACCATTATTTCCTCACCCTTCTTTCTGAGTGGTGACTGATACCCGTACCTCGTATTCTAATTATACAATTTGCATCATATGCTTACAACAGACAATTAACCTTCTTTCACTTCCACGTCACTGTTTTGTATATAACTGTATATTTATATATTTTGCGACACCCCATATGTAATCACGGTGTATCCCGCATATAGTAGTCACTTTCCAAAATTCTATTTTAAGAGAATGAAATTCACACACACATCATTTCATAATATATTGAACTAAAGTTGTACCAAAAATATAATTTGGTCGTATTTGTCAGTGGAGTGTAAGTGGCTGGTCGCGTCTGTGTCGGCGGCGGCTAAGTGCACTAAGAGCATGCACTCTACTTGTTATGTTCTACTACTTCACTGTATATATATATATATATATATATATATATACAGTGAAGTAAATATATATATATATATATATATATATATATATACACTATACAAGTTAATCCTATATCTTATAAAACAAAGTCGCTTTTCGTGTCTGTCTGAACTTTCTAACTCTTCTTCTTCTAAACCACCCAACGGATTTTTATGCCGTTTTCATTTGTACATTCTTATGTAAATTGCCATAAATACGATAAATGTGTATAAAGTCCTACCCGTTGAGACACTTTCGCGCATGCGCTGCTTTAATGGTAAGTACTACATGAAAATAATGTACTGGAGTATTGTTCCTCTTAATAAGATCTACAAAAAAGTCCGCGAGAGCATATTCATATTTTTTAAGGATAACGTGTAGTGATCATATTTCTGTCTAAAAATAGTAATTTCAATATATTTTTTATTGTGAGAATATTTTTCCATAATGGTATTAATCCTTATCCTTTAAAATACTTTATTAAATTTCTACGTTAAACGAAGATAAAATTTGCTTTTTAAACTGTTTCGAAATTGCGAATAGTTTTAGAGAATAACGCATTTAATTATTGACACATCCCGCCGTTGACACATCAGCTGTATGTTACTCAAGTTTCACTTATCCCTTACTCTCAGCATATAAATAAGTATATTAGTCACGTTGGCCATTTAATGTAGATGAACTGTCCTTTACTGTTTTTTCATTTTAATAAGTACTTTAGAAGTTGTTAAAAAACTAAAACATCCTTGCTGCGAAACGCGCCTCGCGACGTTTTGCTTATTTATACACAAGCGCGTGATGAGCAGTCATCGGTGGTTCAGTGGTAGAATGCTCGCCTGCCACGCGGGCGGCCCGGGTTCGATTCCCGGCCGATGCATTCTATTTAATTTTCCTCACAGGCAGCCACGTAGTGCCTACCCAACCGGTGTCGCTGTTTTAACAGCATTAACCACAAGCTCGAAAAAAAACCCGCCTGCCTCTATAGCAAAGAAGATTTAGATGCGTTTCACATATTGAATAATTTCAGTTAAATGTATTATTTCTATAGAGGCATAGCAACGAAGATTTAGATGCGTTTGCACGTATTGGATAATTGGAGTTGAATGTATTATTTCAGCGCGATATATTTGGTTTCATATTTTTTGTAGTAGCTATTAGTAGGTAGGCTTTTGTTTATAATTTCTTCCATTTAAAAATAGTCATTTAACTATCTAAAAATAGTCATTTAAATATATTTTAATAAGTACTTGAAAAGATTAGTAGCACAGATTTAAAATTACAGTACCTACTAAAAAATCCTTGCTGTGTAAAACAATTGGAAAATCCTTATTGAAACTACGAAAATGCAAACATACATTATATGAATAATCCAGTAGTAAAAGCGGGCGAAGCCGCAAGGGGGTCGCTAGTATCTCTATAAATTAAACTCCATTACTACTGAGTGACTGACAGACAACGCACAGCGGAAACTAAAAGGCGTAGATTGCCCAAATTTGTCAAGTTAGGTTCCTTCGGTAGTGTAGGTGCTGCCTCCCTTACCTAAGGATAATAAGTATAACGACAAAGCCCAGCGTTGAATTCCGCCACTAACAGAGTATCATAACACTAAGTTTTCTCTTCCTTTTTATATCATAAATTAGTATAACAGTATTGTTGTATTAGAAGATGATGTCCTTAGAAGTCAGTAATAAGAGGCGACTGAGGGCAACGAGGAGGTTGAAGGTAATTAGTAGGAAATTATCTTTCAGCACTCAGCAGCCGACCGACCACTGGCAGAGAAAAAATACACTTAAAGCATTAGTATTCATCATCATCAATGCCGCAATTAATAACATTTAAATACATAAGCACATCAAATACAATTGATCTATTTTCTATCAATTCCAACTGCGTCATGGAACTGTGAAGTAGCATCGTTACAATCTATTTGCGGTACATTTATGTACTACGAGTGCGGGGAGTGCGGGGGGGGGTACCAATGAAACATCATCTACATATATAAATGCTACTGTCTCATGGTCAATGCGGCTATGGGTTCGACTCCCATTCGGGGGTGTGGAATTTCATTTCGTTGCTCTAGTCCCGCGGTGTTGCTTTTTTCAATGTGAAATAACATTATTCAAAATAAGTATTTTACCACCTGTTCACTAAAGAAGAACCAAAGAGTGAAGGCGCTAAATGCTATTAGTACTTGCAAGTGACAGGGGCCTGTTAATCCTTAGTTTCTATGTCTGTTTGTTTATTTATCTTTACTCTGTATATACTTCTACATTAAACACAGACAACATTAAATGTTTAGACTCTCCATTACAGAATTTTAAGTGAAAAACTTAAATTTTAGGAACTTTGTAAATGAAAATATGTTGGTTTTTCTCATTATATTCCAATTTTGCAATACAAATATAAAATCAAATTTCATTCATTTAATTAATTTTAGCATTAATCAAAGTTGGAATATTCCGATGCTTTAACTAAGTAAGTGACCACATGACCACGTGCCTCTGTTGTAGAGACAGCGCCCCACGTCCCGCTTGCTCTTGTTCCTTGTGTAAATACGCGTTGTTTAGACGTCCGACTGTCGGCGACCGCTGACGCGAATACATTACACTTCACGTAACGTTTGATTTATATACGACCACCTCACGTACAATTATATATGGGGTAGGAGGTAGCGAGTTCGAATATTAGATTGGTTAAAAAAAAGCAAAAAAGCAGCTTTACGTGTTTTCTCGCATAGTGGAGTATAGCAGTACGCAGAGGGAACTCGCACCGTCGAATGTTTAAAACAATGCGTGTTAGGTGGCGGCGTGATCCCTCCAAGCACTCGAAACACTAACCTATATATTCTCATTAAGCTACGTTGAAATTTCTTATAAGCTTGTTACAATTTTTGTGTTGCTTATGTAATATTTTATGGAACTCCTTATATTTTTGTATTGAAACGAAATCTATTTCCTTGCTCTGGTGGCTTCATGAAGGCGCTGAGTTCCGCCACTCAACAGCTCAGCGAAATACAACGTGAAGGTAAAAAAACTTGTTGTTAATAAGAAAGTCTCCAAGTGCTGGGACACACACACACATTCACGAATATGCTTTATATGTTCATAAATATGCTAACGAGCCATTAAAATTTAAATCTCATTAATTTGTACTCGCAACTAGGGGACTACGCGCACTCCCGCCTGAGCGATACATACCTACGACACGTATGTATGTACATGCATATGAGAGTATTGAAGAAGTTTTGAATATATTATTATTAAGTTATTAACTAACGGGTACGGGATTCCGGAATTAGGAAAGGCAGAGTCTTAGCACTAGGTTCCCAGGTTCCCTCTACCGACCTTGCGTATAGTGGCAGTAGTAGAGTGCTCCGTTCCACACGCACATACAATTTTTCAAAATGTTGAATGTTGAGTGGCGGAACCTATTGTTGCACCAGAGCCCCAAGGTAAAATAATTAATTCTCCCGAGTAGATATAGAACTGTAAACTGTAGCGCGCAACGACGACGGCCTCGTGCGTAGCAGACGTCAATCTTAGCCATTTAAGTTTTTAAAGTTATTAAAATATATTTTAAAAGATATATCGAATTAATTAATTAAATATTTTTTCGATACGAATTTAATTTAGTAGAAATAATACAAATCAAACGCCCAACCACCCTTAATCCTAATAAACGGCAACAATCACCTAAAATACCTGTACAGAAAGAGGACAAGAGTAGCTTCATTCACTAACATTCGTTAGCTTGTAAACACGGTCCGTCAGTCGGCGGGCGGGCGCCGTACGCGTCGTACCACGCCGTTTTGCTACGTTTATACTTTATTACTACATAAATAATAATAAATATATATAAATAGAAATAAATATATAGAAATTTACATGAATGTTCAGTGAAAATATGTTTTTATAGTGTCTCTATAGTGTTATAGTGATCCATTGAGTGTTCCAAATTGTAGTTACCATTTTTTATAAGGATTTTTTGGGATTTTCAAACGTAAATATTTATTTAAATACTAAATACAAATCTAGGCTTATTTTTTAAACTTTTTTAGCCTTTTTCATACTTTTGCCTTATTTGAGTAAAAATATTTATTCCACCATTTTATACAAATGCTTTATTTAGCAAGTACCCATTTAAAATACGAATGGGTTTTATGATAAAATAAAAAAACATGAGAATAATAATTTAAGAAAATATATAAAAGAATAAAGGACAGGAAGTACAAACTTACAAGTAGTCATAGATTTATTATACACATGTTTTTTTATTTCTTTTTGAAGTTAAAGATTTTGTGCTTATCAATCCGGCTCTCTACCTATAAATGCAGGCAGTTTCCATTTCAACTCAATTTTTGACGCTTCAATTCAATTTTTGAAGGGAGCCCAGTGTTCAGACACTCCGCACTCCAATGATTCATAAAAACAATATTGATTTCATACCATAAGAATTTTAACAACATTTTCGAGGGTAGAGAGGCGCAGGTTTCATTCCTGTTATATTGAAATCTCTATATATTTCATTATTAATTTAGTCTAAGACTCATAAATAAACAAACAAACGGGGTGAGCTAAATAAAACCGTTTAAAAAAGTTGTGTACGAGTATATATATTTTTTCGCTGATATAACGACCTTCATTTGTTTGCTTTTTGTTTTACTTTGATTTGTTTAAATAAACATTACGTTAAAAAAACCGCTGATATTTCAAGTATAAGATACTCTTTTTCTCTCTTTTTACTCTGCTCTTATATTTCTTGCAATTTTTTTGTTAAGGCATTCCAATTCTATTAAGATACTTCCACTGGCGGCACTCAATGCTGCGCTTTGCCTCGTTACCTCGGTTTCCTCGCGTTCACAGTCGCACGTTTGTACCACGAGTGGCACAGCTTTGCTGTTTGCTGTTGCGTCCATACTGCATGGGGGGCCTGACTGTGGCTGACTACAAGAGGGGCACTTGTGGGTTTTATTTACAGTCAGGGTTGTTTTCATTTACTGCCTATCGTAACAAGATAACCAATCAATCCACCAATCCCTATCTACACGCAATACCTCAAAAATAGGGTGTGCGTAGGGAACGGTATGTCTTAGCATTAGGTTCCTTCTGCCTCCCTGCCATATATAAATACTTAGCTATTGCAACTAAGTTAAGATATCTTATTACAAGGAGCTTGAAAAAACATAGTAAAAAATTATAGAGAAATAACCAACAAACTTATTGTAAACTCAATGAACAGTTCACCGACACGCGCAGAAATCAGCTTCACAGTGTATCCCGCACATAGCAGGATAGGCAGAGGGAATCCAGTGTTAGGACACTCCCTTCCTCACTTTCCGCCGGCTTCTGGAGACCCCGCCTGTTGAATGACGAAACTCAACGCCGCGCTTTGAGCGAAGAAATGAAAATATTAATCATTATATTTTCAATTCAATATAATAAATTTATATTTTATTAGATTAAAATATGTTTAAATAGGCTTTATACATCCAATGTACATGCAAAGTTTAATTGACCCTTCAAAGATGTACCGGAGCGTGAAGCGAGCCGCGCTCCGGTACCACTTGTCTATTTAAAATATCCAAAAGGACTTGTAGCGAGGATGCTGTAAATATTTGACTAATTTGCTATTAACTTTTACTTTGAAATTTATTTTATAGAAATATGTAAAATTATATGGCATATCTGTTGTTCGTTTATGTTCCCTCTTTATTCCTAGTTGGTAGGTAGAGAGAAT
Source organism: Heliconius melpomene rosina (assembly GCF_056956725.1). Classification (NCBI taxonomy): domain Eukaryota; kingdom Metazoa; phylum Arthropoda; class Insecta; order Lepidoptera; family Nymphalidae; genus Heliconius; species Heliconius melpomene. The sequence goes on from NC_140400.1 coordinate 169,639, forward strand.
AGAGCGACAAACGCCACGGTCTCGTCCACGGTCATCAAGCCGCACATACTTTTTGCGCTGCCTCCAATATTATCGATACTGTGTGCTCAAAGGTCAACCAAGGTCTTCTCCTGTTGAAGACTAGTTTATTAAATGTATTAATATAGACAAAAAAAGAGAGCAAAAGAGTAAAATATATATTTAAAAATGAAATCTTTAATCTTTATATCTTTATATTTGTTATGTTATTAATTGAAACAAAAAACTATAATAATAATAATATCTTTATTTTTTCCAAAAACACATCACACTTTAGTAAAATATGCTGCTGCTAGTAGGACCAAAATAATTCATTCCAAACAATGTAACATAACGTGAAAGACGGTGAAGACTGATAAGGGAGCAACGAGATAAGGGAAGGACGTTTGTGATGAGAGGACCTGTCCCTACCCCCAAAATACCTTACCATATATGTTTAAATAATTAAACTACGAAAAAATGTAAAAAAAACGTAAATATTGATATCGTAGACAATTAAAAATACTACATATCGAATTTTCGACAACACATGTTAATTTTTATATACTTTGTAAAAAGGCGTTGTTTCGAATTGTGTGTATTACAGAAATCCTAGTGTAAGTAATCAATTTGTAGTACATTCAAATTAAAATGCTGGAAAATAATAGGACAAAATTGATAGAAATTATTCTAAATAAAGAAAACTCCTAATAGTAATTTTAAATAATTAATATATAAAAAACACAAAAACGTTAAAACATTTTAACTAAAATATAGACCAAGTAATTTGAAGTGTTCGTTCCTTCAATCTAAGGACATACAATCAAAGGAGTTTCAAGGATTTTACGAGATTTTCAAAAAGATTTAAAAACGGACTGTGAAGTGGTGTTCATCCAAAATGAACGTCCCAGTGAAGGCCGGGGCGCCCACAGTGGCCGTGGTGCCGGTGCCGGAGAGCGAGATGGACGCGCTGCTGCTGGGACGTACAGCGGTGAGGACGTTTGATCAGTACATGAGAAATGTATGTATTACGCATTGTTTACATCGAACGCTTTGAGCTTTGAGAGCATTATGAGCTTAACTATAAAAGCTTTGTGAAAGCTTTTGGTATAATTTTGTTGGGAAATATTTATCTAATTAGTAGAAGAATATTTTTGTGTAAACAAATTGTTTTATTAGCTTCACGCTGTATCCCGCTTTACTTTGGTACCAGAGCGACGATATGATAATATGAATCCACAAGCGTCGCGTTCACAAACAAAAATATATTAGTTCGTTAATTTTAGATCATTGGAACCTGGTTTACACGGGAGGAAGGTCATTCCTTATAAAAGGAATACGGACAAGTTAGAGTAGCTTTGATGTAAGGAATTTTATTATTTTTATTTCTTGGGTTTGTAAAAACAGAGTGCAGAGTTGAAATTTGGCATTTAATACGAAAAACGAAAGTGAGGGACATACAACAACACAACACAAAGTCTTACCACGAGGTTCCCTCTCCAAACTCGACTAGTTGAAACATATAGCGTGAAAAAATAATAATCCAAAAAGTGAATTAATTATTTATAAAAGAAATAGCTTTATAAAATTAGGTTAAGTATAAAGCTTATAGTTTTGGTAATGGTTGTTTGGTAAAGTACATTAAATTGTTTAAAACTGTTGACTATTTTCAACATTATAGACAAAATTACAAACGCTATAAAAATTACAAGTTGATTTTAACTGTTAAAATATTAAGTAATATAAATCAAACGGATTGATTTTTTTTCATTTAGTCGCTCTAGTAACAAGTCAGTTTATTAAAAAGCTTTTGATTATGATTATTTATCACACACTTTATTAAATGCAACAAAGAAAGAATACAACCTATGACCCACAGTGCCGCACTGCACCACGACGGCGTCAAATCAAATTAAGTTTCCTACTGATATAATGCTTTCAAAGCTTTTTAAACTTAGCGCGAGCTTTACATGTTGCTTTTGTTACTTGCTTGTTCCGATACGGTAACACTACCTACTCTTTGCTCTAGTGCAAAATAAGACAAAGTGCAGTGTTGAGTTCCGCCACGTAATCCCAACTCACTCAACACGCAATGTTTCAAAAATTGGGTGAAAAGTGGAGAACATAGGATCTCAATGGTAGATTTTAAAAATACATATTTTTACATAAGAAATAATTAGAAATATGCATAAAGACACCAGAAATTGGGTAAAGTTATTGAATTTACAAAAAGAGCAAATTTATAAATAATAATGTAATCTGCTAGAAACGTACCTGTATACCACGCTAAACTAAACAGCTATTTTGCTAAATGAGTTACTGTATCCATGCTCATAGTGAGTGTTGCTTGTGCTAGCATTCGGTGTTGAATGTATGTGTGGGGCTTATAGCTGTGTCAGTGTTCATTATGTCCTTTCAGCCAAATGCAGCGAAAAATATAGTGACGTGTTTGTTTTAAAAGTACACAAATAGTGAGAATTTATTTATTTAAATTATAGAAATTTGAAATTAATTTCGACAGAAAAAGTATCTTTATACAAATACAGATTACAGCACGCTATCTGGATATGTGCATTCTACTACTACTCTAAATAACTTCCTTCCACGCGCCACGTATCTCTGGAATGGCTTGTCTGCGGCAATATTTCCAGGTCAATACGATCTGGGAATCTTCAAAAAGCGCAACTATCTCCACCTTGTCGGCCGCCAACGCACTTGTAGCTGCCCTGGTGCTGCGCGGGGTCGTGGGTGGCGGTGATCGGATGGTAACTTACCATCTCTTTCCATAAAAAATAATAATAATGTAAGATACTAATCGTTACCCGCCACTCATTTTGCGCAAACCTTAAGGTGTAAAATAGAAATTAATTTTTATTCCGTACTCTCTGAAATTTCGGGTAATTCACTCTTATTGGTACCTTACCGTACCCGCACCCTACAAGTCACAACCACCACTACCTACATAAGGTATACGACAAATTTAAACTCTCAACAGCAGTGCTATTGTTTGTGCGATTTTACGACGTTTAAGTTTTTGTATCTATTTCCAAATCCCATTCTGTAATCTTAACTTTGAGATTATTGAATTTTGGGGGCACTATTCTTCATTTTTTTACAGAAATATACTTTAACTTGGATGTAGTCTCTTTGCAAGCATATTTGCTCTCGCTGCAAGAATCAACCCGGCAACCTAAAGCGACAAGAGAAAGCTTATGATATACAAAACTGATATAACTCCATTTCTTTTCTAGTATAAATAAACATTAAAAAAAACACACTTTACATATTTTTTTACACTAATTTATTTATATTCTATAAAATCGCTTCAAAAACTTTTTATAAATCGTTGGAAACGTACGAGTTGTAGAAAAAGTAAATATGAAACTCTAATTTATCATCCTCTGAGCGTAAAAACACCGGCGTCTAGGAATCCCGTTATTTATCTAACACGAACGGTATAAAGTTGTTTGTACAGCGAGATATATATGTGTTACGTATATAAAATATAATTAGCTAAACTTATTTATAATCATGTATTTGTAGTTTTCAGATTTAGTATTTGGTTTGTAAAATATTTATGTGGAGTTAGAACTGACGGAGTAGTTTTACTGACTTAATTCTCATCCGCCCAAATTTCCAAAGAATGTGCCAAAGAGATTTTTTATATTCGTTTTTTAGATTCCGTTCCTTAATTTATACTTCGCTTTACTTCTTCGCTCACCAGAGCAAGGAAATGAAAATAACTCATTCCCTGACTTTCTACTCAACGGCACTAGTTATCGAACTCACAACCGTCGCGTTAACATTCATTTCAGTGCCTCTGCACCACGACGGACTCATTAAATATATATTTTTCTTTATATGTAAGTAATATATAAGTACATTCACTTACATACTTATATTTCAATACATACATATTCAAAGTATAATACGAGCACTGCTACGACCGACCTGATTTCAACATATGTGATGCGGTACAAAGGTGCACTAATTGCAGCGACTTACTTGAACTACACGGAACTACAAGGAATTATAACTTGTCACAAACTGAATCTCATGAAGGATTAACTGCTTATAGAGAATTTAATTTTATTTATTTTAATAACATACGCCGGCACAGCGACGGTCGGGGATTCGACAACAGTGTTGTTGTTGTTCCCGTAGGCGGACCTCTACATCTGCGGTTCCGTAGAGCATAGAAAAATTAAGCTTCTAAGTCGACGCATTCAAACATATTTTATGCTTCGTTTTTGCTATATTTTGTATGAAATTGGTTGTGTAATCGAATCCTATAGGTAGGCATTGTTAACCGTCGAACGAATGATCCATTAACGTAGAGCCTCTGTGACTGGACGCTTCCTATTATAATTTATCATATTGACTGATTGTCGTCAGTTAAATATTTTTTCCAAGTTTCAGAGGCAGATGGCAGATTACTGCCAGAATTTCTCAGCGCAGGAGAAAGTTAAACGTATTTTAGTGTTTGTTTACTTTGTCAATCGGTCTACTAATCACCAATACCTAAGCAACATTAATGTATTGTAGGAAGAATGTCTTGACACCAGGCTCCTTCTGCTTTCTGCTAAATGCGGGATAGAGCGAGAAGTTGAAAAAAATATTCGGTAGTAAGTTATTAACTTTTATTAGGTTTAGTAGGTATTTAAATATTGGTAAAAATATTGACATTTAGCATTATTAAGATTTGAACCCGCTACGTTAAAAAATTGTGTATTTTATATACAAAATGTTGTTAAGCAGAGATCTAATCCCCTACATCCATGTACTAGGTATGTATAGGAACGTCTTCTGGACTCAATAACATTATGCAAATGCATTAGCTGCTTGCAGAGTCTAATGACGCTATTAGTCATTAGTATCCCTATATACTACATACGTATGCATGGGAAGTTCAAAAAATCAGAAATTCATCTGTTTACCTTATTTCTACACGTATGTTATTTATATACCAGTGTTGATGGTGCAACTCAACGCCGCCGTTTCTCCGTTTCTCTTTCCACAACCCATAATAATGAACAAAAGTAATTATAATCACTCCCCCTAGTAGGGTTTGTAATCACAACCGTCGCGTCGTGTCGTGTCGGGTTGGCAGAGAGAACTAGGAACCTAACGTTAAGACACTCCATTTACCACTAAGACCGTTCTCCACATTCTGCCGAATTCTTGAGACATTGCGGGTTAAATGCCGGATTCAACGGCGCGCTTTGCCAGGACGAGGAAATGAAAATATTACCCTGGTCCTGGCCGCGATGGCTCCATTAGCATCTATCATACTCCACTCGCCAGTCGCGCGTAGACTTAATTGACGTACTGGTGAGTGCGGTAGACGCGGACGACTGTACCTAGATAGGTACAGTGCAAGGAATTAAGGTCTACGAGACGTACTCGCATTCTGACAGGTTAGACTATGAATGAATACTAGAATGTTCAGTGGGACATCGTCAGATTGCAAACGAGGCGGTAGTGGGTTCGATTTTCATTCGATAGTATTTATCTATTATTACCCGACTGCAAAAGCTCAAAAAGAAGAGATTATCGTAATGTATTTGCAATTGAATTTGAGTGTAAATAAAGAGTGTCCTTCCATACGGAATACAACTAAATATTGAAGAAAAGATAAGCAAATTATACAAATATTCTTTATTGAAAAAAAAAATAAAATCTGAGGCCATAGCGGTTGTGGCTTCGATTTCTACTCGGGGAAAGATCTATCTATCTTTCATTGCTCTAGTGACAAGACCAAGCGCGGCGTTGAGTTCAACCATGCAACATGCAACGTCTCGAAAATTATGCTCACCCTACGTAATGCGAGATACAGTGTGAAACTAAAAGTAAAAACAAATACATAATACTATCGTCAGGTTAACCAGCGTAAGCTTTTCTTTCAAGACAAGGGTAAGACATTACTTTCCCAATTTTCCGTCCAATTTTCGAGACATTGTGAGTTGAGTGGCGGAATTTAACGCCACGCAATGTCTTGTTATCAAATCAAGAAAATTTAAACTTATCATCTTTTACCTTTTCGCCCTTTTTCGCCATTTAAAACAATTTAGACCAAAATTATTAAAAACTTTTAATTTATCCAATGTTTCTTTGATATATATTCTTCAAAGATATCCCTCGGTTTATCTGTCGACAGTAATGAAGACGTCCTTCAGAGCGGGATTACTGGATCGTCAGGATTTTATTCCGCGTTTCAGCCAATTTACTTCTTTGTATCCCGCTTTGTGCGTATTATGTTTCTGATTAGTTCACGTGATCGTTGCTTATTTTGTTGATATGTAGGATTTATTTTAATTAAATACTTTAAGATTTAACTCGTTTAGGTAGAGCGTGAAAATTATGTAACACAATAACAGATATATTTTCTATAATGATATTGTCTTATATTTTCGGCCTATTAAGGCCGAAAATACATTATAAACTGAACGTGATAGTTGTGGATTTGGTTTCCATTTCAGGGAATTAATTATATTCATTTCCTCGCTCTGGTAATATGACAAAGTGTGGCGTTGATTTCTGCCACTCAATATGGAATATTTCGTAAATTCGGGCGTAAACTATGTAGTATTTAAACACTAAGTTCCCTCTCCATATCCCACTATATGCGGAATACAGAGTGAGAGCAAAAATAAAGAACATATACCTATTACATTATATGTAAAAGAAAACCCTTATCTGCAAGAGTAATGAGACTGGCAGAGACGGATGGACGATTCGACTTAACTTTTAGCGGGTTCTGTTAGTGCCGGCGCTAGTGTACAGGTTTCTTAGGTTAATTTAATTTATGATCTTAAATACTTAGTATATACTTATTTTAGTTGAAAAACGTAAATTAAATAATCGAGGCTGTTGTGACGTAGGCTGACAGCGGGACAGGGAAGAATGAATTATTTACATTTCCCTGTTTTGGTAAAATATATCGCGAGTGTTGATTCAAGTACTCAACACTCAATGTCTGGAATTCTGAAATGTCTGACTGTATGATCAACAGGAAAAAGATTTTTTCCACATAGCGGAATAGGTGGAGGAAACCTAGTGTTGTGACACTCCGTTCCCTGCTTCCGATCCAACTTTCAAGATATTTTTATTTTTTTATGCTTTGTGTACCAGAGAGAAAAAAAGAAAAAATAAAATAATAAACTTACAAAATTCCCTCAAATGGATAGAATCCACTACTATCGCGTTTACATTGCACTACGACGACCATACCCAACATACTGGATTAGTCGGTATTAGGTAAGGTGCACTCCAACTGTCAATGTGCATGCTCCAGGGAAACTAACTTGTTGGTACTGAACTAGACTGAGTTCTGAATTTTTTATTTCCAATACGGAACAAGTCGATGGCAGTGTAACATGTCTTTTAGAATATTATAAAGGCACGTTTTTGATATCACATAGTATTACTATTACTAATGTTAATATTTTAGTAGTTTTGTTTGGATTTTATTATGGCAAAACTTTACCCGGTGTATCTACTGGATTTTCTAGTAAGTATGTCACAAAATCTAAAAAAAAGATTTTGATCCACTTGCAATAATTGCATACTCGAATATTGCATGTTCAGTTGTACGTAACTTATGTGACAATGTAATAATAATTATGATGCAAGCTGGTCTAATGACATAACCAGGACTTCAAAAGTGGAACTCTTCAGATATTATACTATCTGGGAAAAAGCGCGAGACTACAAATATAACTGTATATCACCGGCAATGAGTATAAAGGAAAATTATAATAAAAGAATATAATTTTTTTCATTGAAATAACGTTCACACAAATGCACGAATATCGGAATGAAAGAATACCGAATGGACTCAATTATCTTCCAATCGCCAGTCTTGAGTTCTTGAGTGACGGGTGTCGGATTAGGGGTGACAATATCTAGATGTTGACGCCGTCATAGCGTTAGCGTGCTACGTCACTGACAAATTATTCTTTGACGTTCTTATGTCACACTTCTAAAAACAATCATTGACCCTATAAGTAAATAATACTGGTGGTTAAGAGTAATTAATTTTGGTTCTATTACATTAGTAATTAAAGCATTCCTAGTTTTTTTCATAGACTGTACATAAAAGTGCAAAAGGGGAAACCTAGTGTTGAGACACTCCGTTCTCATTAATATACAGACACTTCCATTCCCCACATTACACCAAATCCTGAGTGCCCCGTGAGTTGAACGGCGGAACTCAAAACTGCGCCTCGTCGTACCAGAGTCCTCCAAATTTGTGCCCCTGTACCACGACTGGCCTCGAATAAGATTTTTCAGAAGAAAAATGTTTTGTAATAAAATTAAAACTGACAATAAAACTAGAATAGATTTTTTTAGAATTTTTCTATGTTTTAGAAAGCACATATCTATGAGTATTGCCGCGCACCTCTGGTCTTTCCCTTATGGGAATCGAATGTCAACCGTTGTGCTTAGAGTCAGACACTGTACCACTGCGCCAGGACGGCCCCGCTTTACTTTCATATCTACGAGCTTATCTATCTACTTTCATATCCTAGCAAATACAGGTTCTAATTTCTATCTCAATACATTTACAGTCATTACTGTTCAAACAGTAATTGGAGTAGAATGATTATATTCTACAGAATGTAGTCGTAAGCTATAGGAGTGGCAGCCCTGTGCTTGTCATCATCGAATACCGATATCGCGTCAATAGAATTTTTTTTCTTTTACAAATACTAATACGATTTAACAATCTGCAAGCTCATTCCGACTTGCTTTAAATTTAATTTTTCTATAATTTTAAAGTGTACTTACAACTTTTATAATATAGAACTTGTCTATATTATTTCTAGAACGTATTTTAAAGGCGGCTTTAGAAGGATCGTTTCAAAGGTTACCGCTACTTGCCCTTTACACCGTTTCCCGCATATAACCTACCCTAGCCGCAGAAAACCTAATATTAGGATTTTCCAATTTACAGTTCTTTCCATGTTGAGTGGCAGAAGTCAACGCCGCCCGTTATTTTGTTACCAGATCGAGGCAATAAAAATAATATATTGCCCCGAGTGGACATCGCACCCCCAGTCGACTGCACCAAGATAGCCTATAAATGTAACTTTACTTTATCAAATGTATATGTTTCTTATTAACCATATTATATATTTATATTCTCAATTGGCTGTCGTGGCACAGCATCTGGCTATTAAAACGAGGGTCGTTGGTTCGATTCTAACTATGGTAACAAGACCAGGCGCGGCGTTGAGCTCTGCCTTTGCCTCAGTATTGTCTCACCTTTACACTCAGAGGCTGTTCTGCGCCAATATAAATATTGTTATAGAGTATTCTATAACAATATTTATCTTTCGAAGAAACAAAAGTTAGTGACTTAATTAAGAGCCATCGCACGAGACAAGCTCATTTTTGTCTTCGTTACATACAATTTGTATGAAGTAGTTTATTTATACTGAACTGTAGTCCGCTGAGAACGAGAACGTTTCGTTAGCTTTTATAGGAATATGATTTTCAATTTATTTAAAATTCTGATACTAATTCTACTTCTTCTTTTAAGAAATATGTACTTTTGATTAAAATAACTTGTCGCCAACGCGAAACTGTGACGGCTGTGGGTGGGGAGTGAGTTACTAGTCCGGCATAATTGGCGGCGTTGAGTTCCGCCACCAAAACACAATAGCTTGAAAATGTGGCGGAAGGTGCGGTATAGAGGGCGTTAACACTAGATCCCCTCTGCCTACTCTACTACGTAGTACGTAGTTACTGTGTATAGTTTTAAATTGAATTCTATGCTCATGCTGTTTATTTATTCTTGTGTAAATGTACCTTGAAAGCGTTAAACAGTTTTTTGTAAAGAGATATACAATACTTACTCCAATTTTCTTTCAAACACAGAATTTAAGTTAAAAAAGTACAAAGTGTTTTAGACAAATAACTTGAGTTGTCAAAAACAGGATAATTAAAAGGGCTCTTTAAATTCGGAGTCAAACCCACTACCCCTAACGGCTTCATAAAGATTTATATTTGTGAGGCCCCGCCCTTGGATTGTAAATTAGAGGGAAGCGGTGTTTTTACAAGTAACAACATTTTTAATTATTTATATTTTATTTTTTAGCGCGCGCGTTTAGATGAATTTTACTTGCTTTTTCATTATTTCCATTTAGTATTAGCTTAGCAGTTCTCATTGCTTAGTGGTAAAGTGGAGGTTGTGATGTCAAAGACTATTTAAATAAGGAGTTCAGCTTCACGCTGTACCCCTCATGTCGCAGAGAAAGAGAAACTTAGTGTTCAAGATGTTGTGTGTTGAGTGACGCAACTCATGGCCGCAGTGTGTCTTGTTACCAGAGCGAGAACATTAAAATAATTCATTCCCCCGATTGAAAATTGAACCCACACTCACCGGCGTGTTTTTAATCCGACGGTTCTAATCCAAGAATATTATCACCATACAAAAATTATCTTTAAAAACGTTGTATTATAAAATTGAAAATTTTAAATTGAAAATAATATTTCTAAAAAAAGCTAACGAAGTGTTCTCGACGGGGGAGTAAAGTTCAGCATAAATAAGGTACTTCATACAAATTGTATGAAACGAGAAAAAAATAGTTTGCGGTTTCATGTTGATGTCGAGACAAATATCGATAATAAGTGGGTTAGCGTCTAAGTGTCAACACCCCCCCCCCACTTGTTTCATTTCCCCGTTGTAGTCGACAGCACGCGGTGCTAGGTTCAGCCACTCAACCCTAAGATACCTCAGTAGTCGACTAATATTCATGAATATGTATAAACTTTCATTTCGTACATTGACTTTTATTGTGTTAGCTTGATTAAATTAAATTACTTTGATGACGAGTTTATTTCTTATTTACTAGTGCACTTTCTTCCAAGTACAGTTTTACCCTTCAGGTTAACCTTCGAGAACACAGTATCGGTGATACCAGAGGAAGGTGACAGTGGACATGGTGGAAGAGGAATACGGTGACGGCAGCGTTTGGAGTCCTACTCTCTCTGGATAAGTAGCGGCGAAGTGGTTAAAACACATACAATACCAGCGACCCGCCTCCCAAAAAGTACGTTTCTATCGAACACTAAGAAACAAAAATATAAATAAAAAGCTACGAATTTAGTCCAAAGCTTTAATTCGTGGTTCTACTAGTGACGTGTGAAGAGTTCCACTACTTAGGTCCTGGTTTCATCGCTAGACCAGCTCGATAATACCAAGTTCATTGTCGTGCCAAATGAGCTATTTACAAATGGCTAGTTTCATAATGATACAATTATTACAAAAACGTCAAATTAGATTTTTTCGATTATATTAATAGTCGAGTTATAGATATATTTAAATACGTTAAGACAGCACATAGTAAGTACATACTACTTACAGAACTAGCTTCTGTCGAAGCAAGCGAGGAAACCGCTCAAGCTTCCGATGTTCGAGCACTTCCACTTCCGTTACTTTTGAAGCGGGAAATAGCTTATTAGGCGCCCTTTTTGTTACGTACTTATTCTTAGATAAAGATTTTTGTGACGAAGTCAAATATTTATGAATATAGTAGGTTCAAGTCACGTTTAGAGGAGTATTTATGTGTGATGGTGACTAGATAGGCCTCATAGGCTCATAGAACCGACTCCAGTTCTTATAGGAATATATGTACTATTCCGATAACGTACGTATATTGTAACGATCCACACTATAACTAAAATGTGTAGCTAAATAATATAATTAGATAATTTTAAAAATAATAATAATTTATAAAGCAATATTATAAATATAATCTATAATATTATTTAATTTATAGTTAAGATAATAACAATCTTATAAATAATAGTTTAGTTCCATTCTTTCATTGTGCAATAAAGTAAATTTAATAAAGTATTTTAAAGGATAAAGGACCATTATGGAAAAATATCGCTCACAATAAAAAATATATATGACGGCGCGCTGCTATGTATTAGTTTTAATTATAATCTCGCAATTAATACATTTCGATTTTAAATGATTTATGTAATGGATTATATTAGAAGAATATTTAAAATGGAGCGGGTAACCCCGAATAGGGTAGTAGGTGTAGCCACGAGGAATAGCGGATGTCATTGGTTGACAGCGATGGCGTGAGATGTTCACCAATTAACCTATTGACTCCTAATCTATTGTAATTTTGCTAATCTTGTGATATTTATTGTAAAACTGTTATGTAAACGAGTAATAAGACATTGTCGAATATAAGTTTGACTTTTATTTAAACATCTCTGTTGCTACAACGCCCACAAATGAATAGTAACAGCCAAGACCGCTTTGAGGCCCCTTCTGATGCTTCTACATCAGAAGTGGGATTACCAGCAACGAATAAGGAATAAAATACAGGACAAAGTGTTAAAATTTGACAAGATGTGAAAATTGTAAAAAAATGTGAAGTTGAAAATTTAATTTTGACATGCAGAAACAAAATTATACGGGAGCCATTGGTATCTGACATTAATAAAAATAACGCTACCAGAGTTTAATTCTGATGCTGCAGACCACGACGTTTGAACTTGGTGTGACAAATGTTTACAAGAAAAACTTATTTTTGGCAGTGATTTGATAATTACAATGAGCAAGGTACAAAAAGAGTTAAGAGAGAATTTGACAAATCTGAGATTGTGAGAGCAAAATCATATAATAAGAAATTATCGAAAGTATTAAAAAAATAAGCTAAGTATTCGTGACAATAAGAATATCGCTTTTGATTTAATGCGGAACTCAAGTTCCCGCAGGATTCAGTTGACATAGTTCATGAATATTTCGTCAGCATTGGTAGAAATCTTGCCGAGAAGATAAAAAAATAGGTGTCCTAATATCAGTGGAAAACCACAAATTATCTATTTGTGTTACATCAAACTGTCGTTCGTTTTACTTGATACTGATGAAATGGAAGTTGTAAGAATTATAAATTCGTTAAAATCTAACTGTGATTTTGGTGTAAGTGTAACGAATACAAACTATTCGAAAGCTATCGTATAACGAATACAAACTATTCGAAAGCTATCTCACGGATAGAATGCAATGCACTAAAATAGCAGAATATACCAGCATAAACCTTCCTATCAAATATGGCATTCCACGGGGAAGTATATTGGGACCAACACTATTTTTATATTGAACTTACCTATAAACTTTGAAAAAATTGTGTCTTTTGCTGATGACACCGTTTTCCCGGTAAAGGGAGAAACCTGGGAACAAGACTTTTATAATGCTCAGGCACTCAAGGGATCGGCGTCATCTTGGCTTGCGCAATCTAGTTTTGTCCCGGAATTAAAAGGCCACAATTAAAAGATCTGTTCTTAGCTAGATTTGATACTGTTGAGACTCCAGCTGCAATTTATGGCGATTACTCAATGGTGGTCGCAAGACGAGAGCAGACGAGTGTTTATCTGCGTATGCCGGGCGCTGCTTATTACACTGTTTTAGAATATTTAGAGGATAAACATGTATGGAAATAATGTCTATTGGATGTCATGCAGGATAGCTGCCAGCTAATGTAATAAATAAATTATACCATTGACTTTGAAAGGAGCAACTGTTGAGTTTCTTGTCGGCTCTTTTCAGCAGAACTGCCTTCCGAACTGGTTATAGCTTTTTGTTAATATGTCTACGTGACGATTCAATAGAGCTTATAATAGTCTATTTGAATAAAGAGTATTTTGAATTTGAATATAGAAAAAGAGGACATCCGATTGGTGAGAAGACTACTCCGACTATGGAAGTGAAAAAGCTACTAATAGAATCATCACAGCGATGCTATAACTGTGACAAACAGAGTCACGTATCCAGTGATTGTTGTGGCAATAGTGGTTGTAATAGCAATTTCTTATTTACGTTGTGAGTTTTCAGATACTACCTCATCTCGACAGTCTAAGGAAGTTGGTGTGCATATGAAGGTGATTACTCCAACTTGCTTCACGTGTGGTGAATGCGGCCACATCGCAATGTGCTGCATTAGTATGGATACCAAGGCATGCGATGAACGGGTTGAACGATGGGTGAATGTTTGCTCCATTCAACTAGCTATGGATCAGTTTTTAGATGAATCTGGTGAGAAGTTTTCATTTTGTTTCGGCTCTGTTGCCGAATGCTCTTTAATAAAGTCAGCTCTGTCGAGATAGATAATAATTAGTCATAGCAAGATGCACTATCTGACAATCAGCTAGCCATTAGCGCAGCTATTATGAGTAGTATAACCAGGACGAGTCCTTTAGAATTGTTAGTAGTAAAGGTTTCTATGCCTCTAAACTTAATGTTAGCCATGGATGAATTTGATTTGAATCTTATTATCGAGCAATCGACACGAGAAAAAGAAGCTAATGCTTCTTCTGAGAAGGTTTAGTTTGATAAACGTAAAGCAAAGTTAAAGAATTAAGTAGGTGATTATGTGCTGTAACCAAACCAAGCTTGACCCAAAGTTTTAAAGACTCTTATAATTATTAAGGGCTTTCAATTCTAATAGAACGTAGTAGTGCCGGAGATTGCAAGCAACAAAATAAAGTCAGAATGTGCCGATGACGGCCATGTTAAAAAGTTACATACCCCTTTTACCCTGTAGTAGCCTGTGTTACTAAGACAAACAAACAAAGCTAAGACAAACAAAACAAACAAAAAAAAAAAAACCAAAAGAAAAAGAACTAGCAAACTAGAAAAACTAGCCTTTGTGGCAACGACTAGCCCTTGTGGCAACGACTAGCCTTTGTGGCAACGACTAGCCCTTGTGGCAACGACTAGCCTTTGTGGCAACGACTAGCCTGTGTGGCGACGAGTAGCCTGTGTGGCGACGAGTAGCCTGTGTGGCGACGAGTAGCCTGTGTGGCCACAAGTAGCCTGTGTGGCCACGAGTAGCCTGTGTGGCCACGAGTAGCCTGTGTGGCAGCAGCTAGCCTGTGTGGCAGCAGCTAGCCTGTGTGGCAGCAGCTAGCCTATGTGGCAGCAGCTAGCCTGTGTGGCAGCAGCTAGCCTGTGTGGCAATGACTAGCCTGTGTGGCAAGTACTAGCCTGTGTGGCAATGGCTGGCCTGTGTGGCAATGACTGGCCTGTGTGGCAATTACTAACTGTTGTGGCAATGAAATGTCTGTGTGACTGTTAGCCTATGTGGTATTGACATTTGTAAGATTGTTATGTTTGCCTTATACGAAACATTTCGTAGTATTTGTAATACACTTATAAAATTGTAATCACTATGAGTTCACTGTTACATCCACTAAGGGGAGATATTGTGTGGTCAGGAAGACCGAACGGGACGTATTGCAAAGCACTATGTTTATTGTTCACAGATTGAACTTATGCACACGAGGACGTGTGACGATGCAGGACGGCCGTGACGGCGCGCTGCTATGTATTAGTTTTAATTATAATCTCGCAATTATTACATTTCGATTTTAAATGATTTATGTAATGGATTATATTAGAAGAATATTTAAAATGGAGCGGGTAACCCCGAATAGGGTAGTAGGTGTAGCCACGAGGAATAGCGGATGTCATTGGTTGACAGCGATGGCGTGAGATGTTCACCAATTAACCTATTGACTCCTAATCTATTGTAATTTTGCTAATCTTGTGATATTTATTGTAAAACTGTTATGTAAACGAGTAATAAGACATTGTCGAATATAAGTTTGACTTTTATTTAAACATCTCTGTTGCTACAACGCCCACAAATGAATAGTAACAGCCAAGACCGCTTTGAGGCCCCTTCTGATGCTTCTACATATATAAATTATTATTTTTAGACAGAAATATGATCACTACACGTTATTCTTAAAAGATACGAATATGCTCTCGCGGACTTTTTTGTAGATCTTATTAAGACGTATAATACTCCAGTACATTATTTTCATTTAGTGCTTACCATTAAAGCAGCGCATGCGCGAAAGTGTCTCAACGGGTAGAACTTTATACACATTTATCGTATTTATGTTAATTTACATAAGAATGTACAAATAATAAACTATATATAAACCTTCTATGAAAAATACTCGACCTAATGGTAAAAACCGCATAAAAATCCGTTGGGTGGTTTAGAAGAAGAAGAGTTAGAAACAACAGACAGACACGAAAAGCGACTTTGTTTTATAAGATATAGGAGATAGGATATTGAAAAATATCATGTTGGCTGAATAAGCTACTGTCAAAGTAAGTCAAAGAAAAAAAAGAAAGAGAGGGCGGACGCGTCTGGTGAAGGTTGTTCAAAAATATTTAGAGAAGTTTTAATTTATAATTGAATTAAAAACATATAAAATATAACTAAATATATATTTAGTTTATATGTACATTTTATATGTTAAAAGCATATGAGTTAGTGATATAAGTATTCGAGAGTGTTATGTATGTTATAAGTGCTGTCATTATTCGCAATTGTTTGTTTTGGAATACTTCGTCGGTAAGTCTTAGCGCGCACTGGTAACTTTTGTCACGGTGACAATAAATTTTTTGTCACTGACATGTCATCATACTTTTCGCCACTGCGCGCACTTGCGGTGACAGTGACGAAATTTTTTACATTTGATAAAATGGATCTCGAAGAGATGGTTGTCTGTGCACTTATATTAAGAAATAGAAAAAAAAGCAAACGTAGAAAATATTGGCTTTCAACTTTTCATTTGTCTTAGAGCAATGGCCTCAACTCAATTTCGTCAATCAGTATTGTCATTGTCTATTTCATCTTCATGAAAACACACGTATTGCCTTGGTGATGAACTTGACGCCATTCTTGAAATAAAAATTCGGTGCTGCAATGCAACACGCTGCTGTTTCATGTTTACGCGAAAGACGACTAGTATGGAAACCGCAAGGGGGAGGTGACATTTAATAGCTAATGCGCGCACGGGCATACAAATCTATGGACGCACGCATACACGGTGACAGTCACGCAACAGTCACGGTGACAAAA
The DNA here is from genome assembly GCF_056956725.1 of Heliconius melpomene rosina. NCBI lineage: Eukaryota > Metazoa > Arthropoda > Insecta > Lepidoptera > Nymphalidae > Heliconius > Heliconius melpomene. The sequence goes on from NC_140400.1 coordinate 186,543, forward strand.
ATCACTAGTGCGCGCTATACCTGAGTGTTTAATACCTCATTATTAAAACAAAAAAGAGTAATATCAAAACATATAATGCCATTAATACACAGAGGTTAATATTATTTAATTATTAAGTTGAAATAAATTCATAACGATATTGTAGGAGGTATGTCAAATCATATTTTTAATAATAAGTAGAATGCTTGCCGCCATCTTTGTTAGATGCGTGTGAGTGAATCGTGAAATGGAAGCTATATAGGTTTGGCAAATTATATTTGTTAATTTAATATTTATATTCGTAAATATTAAAAATATTACTGTAAAAGGAAATATGTATAAATATAATAGTATGATATATTATTTCATCTTGTATATTTATATATTTTGACTGAGCAGTAGGCTTGTGCTATTTATTATTATTATTCATTCATTTTATAAAAGTTACAGACATATTATTATAGAATTAATGAAGGCACTGCTTGTTTAGTGCGGCCTACGGAGAGGAATAATTTGTTTTCATTTCCCCATTCTGCTAGCAACATATTTTGTATTACAAGTTAATAAAGAACAACGAGTGGGCATTGTATCCGCGACCATCGAACCACATACCCACAGTTAGACAGTCCCGACTCGGCTAGGATGTCACACACATTTACTTACATTACTTAGGAACTAGAACACGTCTCCTCTCTCGCAGTGAGTGAGCACTTCGTCAAGTTATATTTACTTACTCGTGTCTCGTCATTTCGACTGCCGCTTTGCTGTTTAAAGTTGAATGCGACTACATCGCAGCAAGATGTTTACCTTTGAAACGGCAAAATAGAATTCAACCTAATAACTTTCTAGCAATGTATCAATTATTTATTTAAATTTTGAGAGAAAAAACTTAAGTCTTGTCTACTTTGTCGCTACTCAACTGTTGAATTCCGCTGCACTCAACACCAATCTTCGCTTCGACCAGGGCGACGTCCTCCAAGTGGGAATCGAACACATAACTGTCGCGTCCATCCTATTCCTTCTTTAGGAAATAATTCCTAAGTTGATAAAATAACAATAATATAATTTACAATTACAACAAAAATTATTATAAAATATTTGAAACGAAATACAAGATAGCTAAAGTAAAGAAAAGACGAGCCACATCTGTCAGTCTAATAAATATTTATTTTGTTCACAGGTAAGTGCTGTAAGGCGGCGCGGTGAGAACTTTATAAATTATTGTCATTTTTAACAATCCCCCCCCCTCTCCCCACTGTGGAGAATGGTTATATTCAAATTATTTGCAGCTGTTTGCTTTTGTACAAGACGCGGCGTTGAGTTCCGCCACTCCACTATCACTACAGGAAGCACAGCATGTTGTGGATTTGAATCCCAAAGTCACGAGTGAGTCGAATAGCGGGAGTGTCTTAACACGTAACTCCCTCTACTTCGCGCTTTATATAAGAACTACAGTCAAGTAATGAAACATTTCAAATCGTACATCCAATAAATATTTACAGTTGTTGGATATAATACCAATATAAATAAATTAGTAGCTATTTAATTGAGTACTCGTAGAGGGCGAGCTTACTGAGAACGTGTACTCTATTGAGGGCCATTGATAACTTTATACATTGATATACTATTTATTGATGATCGCCGCCGTGGGGCAAGTTGTGGATGCAATCTCGTTCAGGGTATTTTTAAAAATCATATTTAAGTTAGCGACCTTAGCTTGGCTTCGCCTGCTTGAACTTATTTTTATGTTATAGCTTAATTATAATTAATAGTAATTATTAATGGTATAACAAACAATTTCAACTGCAGAAATTAAAAAGAAAACTTTTAATAAAGTGTGGCGTGTAGTATAGAGTTTATTAACTTGCTATAGGTACTGTAACTAATATAATGTAACTCTTAGTGAAGAGAAAGGAGTTATTAAGCAACGGACTGTATAGTTGTAAATAGTTACAATTTGAAGGAATGTTTATGGTAAAATTATTTCCATTAAAATTTAAATCCATTCATAATTAAAAAGCACTTCCGTTACGACGCTCAGACGAGACTACTGGACTTGAACTGGCAAGTAGGTAGGAAGGTAGTAACAAAGGACTTCTCGGAAATCCTACTGTAACGTGAAAGATCGGGATTTTACGTTTTAAAGTCAACACGAATAAAGTTGCAGGCGACGACTAGTATAGGAGTATAAGATTTACGTGTCGCCTTTAGCCCGTCTCCGTGCCTTCGAGCGACATCGATAACTTTGTTACACTCGCTTTACGAACTTTAGGTCTTTAGCGGGGTTTTATAGCATAATATTGATGACGTCCTAAAACTAAAAGTCTTAGTATTAATAATATTCCAAAATCTAAATATTCTTTATTAAATTAAGTTTTTAATATTACATGCGCAAAAATGCAAGAATGACGTGGACAAGCGTGTGGCTGTAACGCTAGCGCGACAGGGTTCGATTCCCACTCGAGGAAAATCAATATTTCATATGCTAATTTCTTTGCTCTGGTAGCGAGGAAAGCGCAGCTTTGGGTTCCGCCACCCAACACACAATGAAGATCAGGGATTCGACGGAAACTGGAGAACGGATGTGTCTTAATGGGAACGCAGTGTCTCAACACTAGGTTTCCAGGTTCCCTCTGCCTATCCATCTATGTGGGATACAGCATGAACAGCATGAAGCTAAAAAATAAAATAAAATCTGTATCTTCAATATAAATAACTATAAAAGTAGGTAAGTTTTATATTATCTCGGCGCGTTCGTGTTTCAGAGTAGTTCAGGAGTAGGGAATGGACTCGGTAACTCGATTTCTCTTTGATTACTTTCATACATGATAGTACTGTTGTTTATCAAGTACGAGTAAAAGCTTTACCTGATATAGAATACATAAGTTTCACTTTTATTATAATATAGCTGTAAAAAGAAAATGAAGTCGAGGATGCCTTGGCGTAGCGGGGCGGCGGCGGAGTGCACGTGCGACGGTAGTGGGTTCGGTTTCCTCTCGAGGAAATGAATTATTTTCATTTGCACGTCCTACCAACAAAACAAATCGCGATAACTCTGCCAATATGCGTGAGGAACAGAGTTTAGTTCTTTAGAATAGTCCTCCTACTAAAAAAAATAATATAATAATCTACGTACATTGTACATATAGTTTTATGAATTTTAAACCCTTCCCTTACTCAAAGTATTTTAAATTAGGTTACTAGCTTCTATCTTGATTGTGATACTTGCTTCATATTCACTTTATACATACTCGTAGGCACATATTATATAGATTTATTGAGGATGTCTTAGAAGAATAACAATCTGGGAACCTAAAGTTTGGTGGGCAAGTTCGACTCACACTGGACTTTTTAATTCCTGTAAAATTTTATCCTATTGGTAAGATTTGATCCGAAAACCAGAAAAAAACCAGAGAATATTTTTTTAAACAGAAGTATAAAAATAATGTCAGTTAATATTCTCATGGAATTAATTCTTTATTTCGTTTACAAATTTATGCTATTTTTAGTACCGTATTATAGATTTTTTGTCAAGAATGGCTATCGGCTGTAACATTTACTTCGATTGCTGGCGGCACCTGAAACCTGCGACCACATTCACTTAGAATGTGTATCATACATAGCAGTAATCAGAATGTAGCAGTAGCCATACAAAACTAATAATAACACGACGAAAAATCGTAAAAAAATCTCCCATACCAAAGAATAGTCGACCATTTTTCCCCGTCCGTCGTTCCGGCCCATACATCACATTTTATATAAATCCTATGAAATATGATCTCGATGCAGAGATACGTACTTGTCACTAAAATCGGGATTTCCAGCAAATAATGGATACAAAAATATTGAATTGTACTTATTTTTTACACTATTGTTTAATAATTTTTAAATAAATGTAATGATTATGATTTTTTGAGGCCGGTGTGGTGTGGTGGGGCAGCGTCGCGTCGCGGTAGCTATAAACGCGACAGTTGTGGGTTCTGTGAGTTCCACCACTCAATATGAAATATGTCGGAAATTGAGCGGAATATGGAAGGCGGAGTATCTTGACACGAGGTTCCTTCTGCCTACCCGTGCTATATTCAAGGTACACCGCAAGCCATTGCTTGTTTCTAACTGTGCCACGATAGCGTCAAGTAATGCTATATATAGTACAAAATAAAATGAGATTACTTCAATGCTAGAGACAGTCGTCGCTTTTATATGACTGTAGTTAAACAAGAGTCTGTCTCTGTCACACACGAGCACGAGTGAACTTTATCAATACAATCAGATTATGTGGACCCATTTAGAACTTTTTTAAAAATAAATTTATGTGTACTGGAATTTATTATTTTTGTAAATTAAATAATTGGTATTAAAAATTTTGCGTAATATTTATTTCATTAGCTTCACGCTATATGCCGCCTGTATGAGGGTAAACAACGGGAGCCGAGTGTAAAAACCCACCGTTCCCTACTTTCGTCAGAATGTTTGACACATTGTGTGTTGAGTGGCGGAATTCAACGCCGCGTTTTGTCTTATGTGAGGAGGAAAGGCAAATAATACAGTTCCTCGAGTGGGTACGAACCTACAATCATAACATTTAGTGTCGCTGTGAATCTGTGCTATAACGGCCTCATTTAAATTTGAGTAAGGTTTATATGTTGTCGCGAAAATGTTTTAATACTAGTTATGCAGAGAAAAATAGGTTTTATAAGCTCCAAATTGAAGTATTACACCCTGAAAATTGGCACACTCCACAACGCTTAAAACAATGAATAATGAATACAGTGCGTGGTGAGTAACGGCGCTAGTTTCCATACAAAACGTTCCACTGAATGCCGAATGAAGTAGACTTCACTCTACGGTCAGTGTTTTATGAGTTTTCTTATTTTACCATAACAAAGCTTGTTTCTATTTTGTATTCACTTTACAATATTATACCGTTACTTGCCTACGCTGACTGCACTTGTACTCGTGCTGCAACAGTGCTAATAACTTGAATATTTAGTAAACCATGAATAGTTACAGTAAAAATAGAAAGAATGTTATGACAACAGCGAAACATGGGCTGTTTCACATTTTTCACCGCATTGCAGAGAAGGTAGAGGGCCTTGCCTTAAGGCACTCTATTCACCATTTTCCGCCCAAACTTTGAGAAATGTTCAATAGTGAAATAACACCGCTCTCCCACAATCGTCACGTTAATAGTCACGCTGTTCGAGAGCACTAAAGCTTAACATTGATTCTGCGAAATACTATACTTTTAACCAAAACTATATACTACGAGACAATTAAAAGTAAAAAGGGCATTCTTTATTAAGACCCCGGTGACCCGGTGCCCCGGTCCCCGTACGCAGTAACAACTTAATTACCGCCGTGCCTCCAACCATTCACGTTTATTGGCTTCCAGATAATTTGAACTGATCGTAAAGTATTTTTATTTTTACTGCGGTTTTACATCAAAATCAACTAATAAAAGAAATGTCCGGAGTAAAAATGCTAAAAGCTACCTCCATTCTATTTTATTTTTAACGATTTTACCTATTGTTTTATCCTCTTGGTTGTACAGTCTAGTTTTGTATGATACATACATACACATTCTAAGTATGTATAGGCACATATACTTATATACTCTCTAATGTAGGTAGGCTTGAGTATTTGCCAAATTTTAACTTTCTAAACTTTCTAATTTTCGTCTGTGCGTTGTCTGTAAGTCACTCAGTAGCGGAAGAGTTTTATATCTATACTAGCGTCCCTCTTGCGGCTTCGCCCGCTTTTACTACTGGATTATTCATATAATGTAGGTTTACAAAGCACTTAGTTAAATGACATTAAATAATACATTCAACTCGAATTATCCAATACGTGCAAACGCATCTAAATCTTCGTTGCTATAAAGGCAGGCGGGTTTTTTTTTCGAGCTTGTGGTTAATGCTGAAGAGGGTATTCTGTCCCTGATGAAAAGCAAGCACTACGTGGCTGCCTGTGACGAAAATTAAATAGAATGCATCGGCCGGGAATTGAACCCGGGCTGCCCGCGTGGCAGGCGAGCATTCTACCACTGAATCACCGATGCGTGTAAGGCAGGCGGGCGCGGTGGACTCGTTTGTATAAGCATAACGTCGCGAGGCGCGTTTCGCAGCAAGGATTTTTTGCTATTGTACTTATAAAGTACTTATTAAAATGAAAAACAGAAAAGACAGTTTTGATCTACATTAAATGGCCAACGTAACTAATATACTTATTTATATGCTGAGAGTAAGGGATAAGTGAAACTTGACTCGATACAGTTGATGTGTGAACGGCGTGATGTGTCAATAATTAAATGCGTTTTTCTCTAAAACTATTCGCAATTTCGAAATAGTTTAAAAAGCAAATTTTATGTTCGTTTAACGTAGAAATTTAATAAAGTATTTTAAAGGATAAGGATTAATACCATTATGGAAAAATATCCCTCACAATAAAAAATATATTGAAATTACTATTTTTAGACAGAAATATGATCACTACACGTTATCCTTAAAAGATAAAAATATGCTGTCGCGGACTTTTTTGTAGATCTTATTAAGAGGAACAATACTCCAGTACATTATTTTCATGTAGTACTTACCATTAAAGCAGCGCATGCGCGAAAGTGTCTGAACGGGTAGGACTTTAGACACATTTATCGTATTTATGTTAATTTACATAAGAATGTACAAATAATAAACTATATATAAACCTTCCCTGAGAAATACTCGACCTAATGGTGAAAACCGCATCCAAATCCGTTGGGTGGTTTAGAAGAAGAAGAGTTAGAAAGTTCAGACAGACACTAAAAGCGACTTTGTTTTATAAGATATAGGATATATAAAATCGAAAATAATCTAAATGAAATGTTCTTTACTATGTAAATATTATTAAGCTGAAGTATTTGTTTAGTAAACGTGCTGACCTCAGAAACTACAGGTATTGAAAATTTCCTTATTTTTGAATAGATCACTTACGGTAGAAGCCTTACAGGTTATAATCCATCATGTTAATCATTTCGATGTTACTCACTGTACCTGCACTCTCCCTTACTTCGGGCACATAGAATGAGTTATTCGAGAACTTCCAGCTGATGCAGTTGAGGCCTTCCGGGCTCATATTTTTTTACATAAGTAGCATAATATGCACTAGCACGAAGTCCATATGAGGCTGTTTTTGACCTAAAGCCGCAGCGAACTTATGAAACTATATCTGCTTAATCACTCGAGCTAGCTAGGAGCTACACTAATCAAACATATTTAACCTTTAAAAGTATTTGTCGATGACTATCGTATTTCAGAATTCCCTAATGTAGAGAAATTGGATTTCTCCTAGCTCTACGTAGAGTCGATAATTGAGCAAATGGTGTCATATTGACAAATATATTGAAAAACAACTCTATTATGTACACTTCAAGGTATATAATCATGTAAGTGAATATATTTCTGTATAAATATTCTCTTTCACAGTATTTTAGGAGTTATTGTCTCATAAATAGGGGTTAAAGTAGAGTCTTTGTGTATATTCGATGATAGACGGCCAACAACCGGTAATCCGATATCATACTCGCTTGAGATCTACACATGCTGAATTTCAGAACTCCATATGTCAAATTGTTAGTACATATTTTAAGAAAGGACTAATTATGAAAGTACAGTTGTTAGTGTCAAGTGTCCGGCCTAGGCCCGTATTAGCATAGAGGCCTAATACCAACGTCTGTTGTGAGACCAGTTGCAGTGGTGCAGAAGCCGTGGTCATACCATCTCAGGCGATACTCTTAGAGCTTCAACCGGTACCGCTACGTCACGGACTCCAAGACTACCTCGAGTTAATGTGTTACGTATGCGGTCAGCTCCTGACTGTGCCGAGATAGTGCTGGCCAGCACTCATACAGTATTATGTATTATTGTTTAGGTCTCCAAATGTACTCCATCTTTTTAAATAAAACTAGCGAGCCACCGTTGCTGCGCGTCGTGCGTGGAATGTACTAATATAGTAGTCGTGAGCTGGAATTAATTATTGGTGATGACTAAATTACAGAGAGACGAACGTTAGCTGTAAATAAAATCATATAAGTACCTTTCAATGTTATTACGTTGTAGGTATTTTTACTGGTGAATGTGGTAGTGGGTAGTCTGTTTTGTAATTACACTTATAAAGTAATTAAAATGTTTAACGTGCAGTAGGGAGCAATTGGACAAAAAGTAGATAAAAAATATTGTAGTCTTAACTTACCACTCTCAATATAATAAAATAACATATATTTTCGATAAAAATATCCGTAACAACTCGATCAAAAATTCCCACATTGAAGTCGGTTTAAATGAAATATTCATAAATGCAGAAACAAAATTATGTAGAAATTTCGTTGAATTGCGCAAAAATAATCAAATTCATATAGTTTCATACTCTGGTTTACAAAGTGGTTCAAATAGTACTATAATACATATATAAACAGTATTTTATATATTTTCCTTCTCCACACTGTATCTCACATATAGCAAAGTATGTAAGAAAGGAAGACCTCCAATCAAAACACTCCGTTCTACACATTCTGGCCGAAGTCAAAACACTGCTGCGATGCTCATAACGACACAACAGCTTTATTTTAGTAAATAATAAGTTTATATATGCAATTATTTAATTTTACTTAATGTTACTTAATTGCAGTTCATTTTTTAAAATTTGAGAGGTAATAGTGTAATTATTAGTCCGTCTGATAGAAAGATACGTTGTATGTATCTTGTACACCTATTCCCGCCTGTAGCAGGATACACAGAGGCCGCCTAGTGTCGCGACACTCCGTTCCCCATTTCGAAAAACGCACGTAGAGTGGCGGAACTTGGCTGGCTTTGTCTAAACGAGAGCATGATGAATCGTTCTTACAATCACAAAATTAAATCATATAAAATGTATTAATATAATACAAAGGCATCACGTGAGAGAGAATCCTATTTATATTTCGATTATTTTCTCGCTTACCGAGGCCGTAAAATGTTGAACAGATCAAAGAAGTCCTTCGAGGGAGTATCCAATTTCATGATGGTAGAGCTGTATAGATGACATGTTTATGGATGACATGTTGTCATAACAAATATGCGTATGTCACAAGAATTATCAAGAAAAATAATATTTGTAGAACGTCAATGACCGTTAAAGTTTTATACTTACTTTTTGATCATCATGATCGTCATTACCGAATCAGGCTGGAACAGGACGAAACAAGGCGTTGAGTTCCGCCATCTAGGTTCCTTAAGGCCCAACCTATAGTATGCAGGGACTGTGCGAAGCTAAGAAAATATAAAAAGCACTTATTCATTTAATATTGAAGATAACTCGATATTCCTTCGAGATTCAGTAAGACCTTCGCAGATGCTCCAGTTCATTATTTTCCAGAACAATAAAAAACACATATTTCTATATTTTTCTTGGTGTACTAAAAATTTAATTTTATTAGTTTGCTTTCGATTTCATTGTCTATGTTATATTTGGAACTGTGAACAAATCAATTATAAACTTAAATATTTTTTCTTCAAAGACATTTTTAATTTGTATAGGTTACACTGAAACAGGTAAGGCAGGGAGGCAGAGGGAAACTATTGAAAAGAGACGTAAACCTAACTTTATTGCAGAGGGTTAAGTACCTATATGAAATTTGCGCCATAGAATTATTACTTCGTGTAAAAGTTTCATAAGAAACCATCTTTCGTCATTGTTGAATCCAAGAACAAAAGTAAATAATGTTTAAGCATCACTTGACTTGTATAATGCTACTCTAATATAATTATACACAATTTTACGTCAAGCCAAGCCTGCCCACCACGGTTCAAGGTTCCTGCCTACCACGCAGTATACTACGCAGTATGCGTGAAGCTATTTTATATCATTTTATTTCAAGTAAAAATATGAATAATTGCTGCGTTTTTACGCTCAAAATAGTTTTCGGTATCTCGGTGGTAAGACGTCAAATGATTGTATCTCCGGGCGATAGACGCTGGTTTACGGAGGTCTGGCCTTTGTTTAGGTATCGGGATTTTATTAGACATATTTTCCTTTATTGCTTACAGTTTGGTAGAAATTGTGTATTAGTAAGTATTTTATATCTTATTTTGTTTTTATACTTATGTTAGATTTTAAAGAATCATATTTTAGCATGGTGTCTAACTGTAAGCGTGAAAGTTGTGGGTTCAATTCCCAATTGTGGGAATGAGCTGCTATCAGTTCCTCCCTCTGTTAATAAAACAAACCTCGACGTTGAGCTCCATTCCATACGTAACGGAGTGCTAAAGCACTAGGTTCCATCTGTCTTCCTGCTGTACGGGAATCAGAATCAAATCGGAGATTTAAAAACTGTTTGTTGAATATAAAAAGGTAATTATGTATTTAATGTAACCCAGATAATACAGAATCCAAACCAGACCTAAAATTTTTAACATAAATTATCTCCTAAATGAGAACCACTAGCAATGACTTTCACTCGGGGATCACGATAGGCATTTTTCTGTAAGTTGAGTGCAAGGGGGGCAGGGTATGGCAGAATGAAGTTGACGTTAGAAATACCATATATAAATAGAATGAGCGAATTCCATTTTATATTCTCCACTTTATATTTACTTAACACAGAACGAAGAATTTTTAATTCAATAATAAACTTCTTAGCTACAGCCAGTGACAAACAAACACATAAACATTATATTTCGTACAAAATAAAACAGACGAACTAATTCCCCACCGCACGTAACTCCACAACGCGACGGCCCCGGCCCAGAGCTTGGAGAGCCTCGCTCTTGGAATAACTCGATTATATTTCATTTGGAAGCGAGTTGCTAAATTGTTTTGTAATTCAGTTTTAGTGTCATATTACTGTTATTACAATTTTTATAGAGGCGGCCATGGCGACGATGAAGGTTACAAAATACACACAATGATTACAGGTTCGATTCCCATATATCACATAACCATAGCAATGCTTACGTTTAAGTTCATCCCTTAAATGACCATGTTATGAGTAACTCTATCCGCCGATTACATCGAAATGATTAAGGTAATGCAATATAGTGTAAGCACTTCCGCGGTATTTGTACTATATTTTGACAGTATCACATATTTTCTAGGCATACGTTAATTCTAACCACTAATTTTTTTAACTTTCTAACTAGACCTATTAGTTAAGCCACAAGCGCAATAAAATTATTTCATAGTTACATAAAAGGTTCAAAAACCTTAAGAATCCTTTTATAAGATGAAGGTCCGGCTTAAAATTCAGAAGAGATTAAATATTAAAATGAATAGAATGCTCACGTTTAGCGCTTTGTCGGTGGAATTTGGGCTTGATTAAATTTATTGTCTTGACGGTCTTCACGCGGCTTCTTAGGGACTGTATACATCTATTCAGTGGAAATCGCGTTCATCTATAAAGCCCCTCATCATGTCTCAAGCAACAGCAGAACAGCGTGTCTGGATGTTACATTACCTATTCCCCATTCTGTATCCCGCACATAGTAGGGTAGACACAGGGAACCTGAAAACCTAGTGTTAAGACATTTTGTCCCCATTAAGACACTTCCGTTCCCTACTTTTCGCAGAACTCTGTATGCTAAGTTAGTTAATTCAACGCTGTGCTTTAACAGATAAGGCAGCTAATACTCTCCATAAACCGGTCGTATAATTATATATATATTCGACAACGTTCCTTGACATGCCCGCCTTCGTAGCGCAGTGAGACAGTGTTCGTGGTTAATGTCAACGTGACGTTCGTGACGTTCTGTACTAGAATAATTTGTTTTACTTTTGTAGATTGTAGGATATACCATGCCAACGTCACTCGCGGCAAGCATGTGTCAGACAGGGAGTGGCATGGCGTCAGCCCATTAAGGCTTTTTCTATAGCATCGTGGTAAAGTACTCGTACGAGTGTAAGTAATTGCACGAATATATTTCACATGTACATACATCGTCTGACTGCAAACGAGGTGCAACCCTGCAACCACCGTGTGGGGGAATGATTACGCGTAAGGCAGGAACGAAGTATCTTAACATTAAATATTCTCTGCCTACTCTTCTATGCGTGAAAAAATGTGATGCTGAAAAAATATAAAATTTGAAACTTTGTAACGCTTGTAATGTTGTTCTTTCAAAAATATTATATAAAAATTCTTTAATACATGAGTGTATGTAGTTAAACAACTTTTATCAGTATATATAACATCAGTAACATAACTTTAATAACTTTCCTATTGAGATTTTACTTTTTTAAAAATAATAAGCTAAATTTGTTATATTTAGATTCTTTCGTTTTGGTGTCGAGACAAAAGCTCGGCGTTCAGTTCCGCCATTCGACACGCAATGACTCTAGAACTCGGCGGACAATGGTGCGAAACGAACCCACAACTTGTCGCGTGTACAGACACACTTATAGACTGTCCCCAATATTTATCATGAATTTTAATTAACAAAAGAGATAATGAAAGTGCTTTATATAATTATGAGAATTTTCCAGCGGTCTGAACTAAATAGCGGAACATTCTCGCTTAGGCTTATACGGAGAGTTTGAGTGCCAGTATACAGTCGAGCTGTACTCGTACAGGCGGTGATAGTGGGTTCGATTCTAGAAATTAGCGTACTCTTAGTTACCAAGAAATTTTTGGACAAAACATTCAAAATACGTGTGCCTATAGAGTGCTTGTCTGTGAATATTATATCTATTTATTTATTATTCAACTATTATAATATTATTATCTCCATATATTTGAAAGTAACAACCTCCTTCTCCTAAGGCGGTTGATTAAACACTAAATAATAAAGACTTCAAAGATAAAATAGTAAGTTTCATTCCCATTGAGGTCAGTCAGTCAGGTTACAGCGCACGGCGCCGCGCGTGCCTTTGTCTCGACTGTTAAATTGACAACATTGTTTATATGAAACTTTGTAGAGATATGATATCTTCACGGCGGGAGATATAATCAATTGTCCCAGTTATAGAATAATTTGATTTTACTGATAATTTTTTAGCTTCACGCTGTTTCCCGCATATGGTAGGGTAGGCAGGGGGAATTGTCCACTGAATTTTTGAGGCATTGCGTGATGAGTAGCGGTATTCCGCGCATACCAGAGAACGTACGCGGAAAGTGACAACTAAAGAGAAAACACTTCCGTTCTTTATTTTCCGTCCAAGTCTGGAAACATTGCATGTTGAGTAGCGGAATTCAACGCCGCGCTTTATCTTGACACCAGAGCGAAGAAATGAAAACATAAAATGTTTCACTTTCTTGAGTTAGAATCGAACATCCAACCTGTCATCCTTACCCCTGTGTCACAGCGGCGAATAATAATAATGTAAATATAATGGATTTATTGAAACTCTTAACGTGATAGCCTATCGCCTCCCTCGAGACGCGGACTGTCCAACATAAAACAACTGTCCAATTCGAACCAGCAATTCCTGTAATCAACCCGTTTGTAATGAAACTCTTCAGCTTTATAATATTTGTACAGAAGTATAGATATACAGAATTTTATAATATTTCTCTTTTTGGATTATATTCTACTAGTCGTCGCTTGCTTTGTTTGCGTGGGCTATACAATATAACAATATGTAGTTTTCCCTTTTCTGTTGGAATTTTGGGAAATCCTCTTTTTGTGCTCCCCTCAACTCTCCAAGGAGCCTTGATGCCGAACCACCCACGCACGCTTTTTACGCTGCGTTCCTAGGTATTGTCTGTCAGTCACTCAGCAACGGAAGAGTTATATATACTTACATAGATTTCTGTAATATTATATTCCAATCTCAAAGTATTTTAAGAAATACATAAAAATAAAACAGTTTATCCTTTAAGGAAACAAGAATTAGAATTTCAAGAAATCTTGAGTAATGCTTTAGTGTAAAATCAACATCCCGTCAAAAACATAAATGTAAAATGAAAGCCAAGTTCAGTAATAAAACATATGCTTTCAGCGATAAAAGAAGTGAGATGTAAATGTATGCCAAGTTCAATGGTCAGTCCTGAAATTTATTTTTAACAATATAAAATATTTTATAACAACTGTAAATGCCCATTCTTCTTACAACTTGGAGACTTTATTTATGTCTAATATCTGATTTGGCTAGTTTTCTTATGAATTTACAATAGAATCTGAGTAGAATACAATTTGAATACATTCATTTATATCGATGTAAATTAATTTGAAAACTAGCCAAATCAGATATTAGACATAAATAAAGTCTCCAAGTTGTAAGAAGAATGGGCATTTACAGTTGTTATAAAATATTTTATATTGTTAAAAATAAATTTCAGGACTGACCATTGAACTTGGCATACAATTACATCTCACTTCTTTTATCGCTGAAAGCATATGTTTTATTACTGAACTTGGCTTTCATTTTACATTTATGTTTTTGACGGGATATCATTACTTTTTGTACAGAAATCATAAGTAGAAAGGTTTATAATGTAATCAAAATCAAAATATTCTTTATTCAATTTGGCCATTACAAGTACTTTTCCTATAGGAAGCTACTACGGCAAGAAACTCAATAGTTGCTCAATAAAAAACTCATAGGACATTTCTGTTCGCCGAATAAACCAAGTAGGACACCATTGTGATAATACACTTCTATCTTAATCTATCTATCTATATATATATAAAAGGACTTGTCCTCACTGACTGAGGTAAGACGCACGCACAGCCGTAACCGCTGTGCGTAGAAACGTTAAATTTGGACAAAAGTTTACTTTCGTAATCTGGACATCCACTAAGAAGGGATTTTGAAAAATTTCAACCCTAAAGGGGTGAAATAGGGGTTCAAAGTTTGTATGGAAAAAATTTTAAATTGGCACTGATTTTTCTAAAATTTGAAATTTAGATTTTTAAAAGTATTTAATTGAACACGTGTTTCATCATTTTCTAGAATTCTCCCCCTAAGGGTGCAAATAAGGGGTTGAAAGTTTGTATAGGTTTTTTTGAAATCGTCACCAATTTTTATAAAATTTGAAATTCAGACTCTTAGACGTATATAATTAAACATATGTTTCATGGTTTTCTAGAATTCACCCCCTAAGGGTGCAAATAAGGGGTTGAAAGTTTGTATGGAAAAATTCTTAAATCGCCACCGATTTTTATAAAATTTGATATTTAGACTCTTAAAATATTTAATTGAACATGTGTTTCATGGATTTCTAGAATTCACCCCCTAAGGGTGCAAATAAGGGGTTGAAAGTTTGTATGGAAAAATCTTTAAATCGCCACCGATTTTTATAAAATTTGAAATTTAGACTCTTAAAAATATTTCATTGAACATAAGTTTCGTGGTTTATTTTAATTCATCCCCTAGGGGTGTAAATAAGAGGTTGAAAGTTTATATAGAAAAATCTTTAAATCGCCACTGATTTTTATAAAATTTGAAATTGAGACTCTTAAAAATATTTTATTGAACACGTGTTTCAAAGTTTATTAGAATTCACCCCTAAGCAATAAGCAAGCGAAGCTGCGCGCGTCCGCTAGTACTGTACAAATCTACTGCAGCCTTTATTTCGGAAGTAGCTCCGTACGTAGTTAAGCAAAGCATGTCTTCTTTAGAAGAGTAAAGATTCCCGTTTCGAGCGCTAGTGTAGATACTTAAATCATTCCAGTTACGACATACGTACTCTACTATAGTCTCGCGCAATTTATTAGTTTGTTGTATATCAATACGCTCAAACGAAGAATATGCAATAGCATGGAAGAGACAGCTCCCATCGGGAGGCATTGGAACAATTCGGTGTAAGGTTCTTGTTTCACCCACAAGCAATTCTATTGAACGACTTATTGTTCAACATGTCTTGGAAAAAATATAAACAATAAGTTTATTAAGTGCTGACGGTACAAATCTGAATTGATATGATCCCAAGGTCGACTTCGTTCTCTGCCGTTTCCACAAGTGTTCCTAAAACCAGTAAAATCATGAAACCCAGGCCAAAAAAACCATTAAAATATGAGCGCCTTCGTACAATAAAATATATCTAATATAATTAGGTATTTACTTTTTTATTATGGTCAATAATATTATGTTTTATTACTCTTAAGACGATATTTAATTATATATGAAAATAGATTATCTATATTTATCTATGAATCTCGACTATAGTTTTTATTTTGTTGATTAAATGACAGTTGTCAGATTAGAAAGTAATTAATGTATGCTGCGTTTAGAAATCTGATATATTTATTATTATTTTTTTCTAATTTCATTATTTTGTTGGAATAACTCAACACGCAATGCCTCCAGAGTTCGATGGAAAGAGGGGAACTGAGTGTCTTAACACTAGGTTCCCTCTGTCTACCCCGCTATGTGTGGCATACATCGTAAAGCGGATTTATTTATTTTTTATTATTTTGTTTAAGTAATTTTTAATTTTCTCTTTTTTCTCTTATTTTTTTATTAACAATTACTTAAATTTTTACTGTTAATAATTACTTTACAATTACTTCTGTTAAGATAGCTGGTAGGCTGACAATATATCAAATTAAAAATAAAATCAGCTTCACGCTGTATCCCGCACACAGCAGAGTAGACAGAGGAAACCTAGTGTTAATACACTCAGTAACCCCACTTTCCATCGAATTCTGGAGGCATTGCGTGTTGAGTCACGGAACTCTCCGCCGCGCCTTGCCTCGACACCAGAGCGAAGAAATGGAAATATAAGTTTAAATTAATATTTCATTTCCTCGAGTGGGAATCGAACTCACTACCAGTCGGTTTAACAGTCACACTTTGTGCCCCTGTGCCACGACTGACCTTACAGATAGTATATTATTCTTAAATTTTATATATATTTCTATCAATATAATTATTTTTTTTATATTTATTTTTTAGTGTATTTTTTCTGTTTTAGGGTTCTGTACCTCGAAAGCAATAAAACAGAACCCTTATAGGATCTTATATAGGACTTAGTACTTAAATATTGTAATAATAATTTAATATCAAATACGTTAATCGACTATGCCAATACTCTTAGTATAATAAGTACTAAAACATATGTTTAAATTATAATAAATAATAATGAAGGATGTTAATCCATTTATTATATTTTTATATTTGTACGTGAAGCCCTTGAAGTCCACATGATGGCAGGCTTTGTCAGGACATAAATTAGAGGCATCTTCAGCTACAAATGGAGACATATCTTATCTTATATTATAAAATATACTTGAAAGCATCGTGTTGTTTTAGATGGCTTACGTAAGTAATAGTGAAGTTAGTCTCCATAACAAATAAAATATTTACTAACGCGTGACATAAATTAAAGCAACATATATATAAACAATACATTGCTCTTATTTTTTTGTCAGGCGCTAAGCCTAAAAATCAATTATCATGAACTTTGATTGCTATGATTTCTTTACAGGCACTATAAGTAAATGTTCCTAATTGAATCTATTTATTGAAAAATTATAAGAAAATATTAAAAAAATACTAGTTTCGGATTTTTCCCTTAATATACACCCAAATACTTAACCGGATGCTAAATTTCACCATTCTAGGTCATCTGGAACTTGGTTAACATTAAGGTCTATAGGTCAGTCACCCCCCTAAAAATTTAGGATTTTTGGACGTCATTATCTAAATAACTGTTTGAGCTGTGTTTATGAAATTTAATGCACGTATACTGGTAGGGGGTCTAAATATTTTAGCCAAATATGACAGCTTTAGATGGAATAGTTTTTGAGTTACGAATAGGTAAAAAGTGACTTCAAATGGTTCGTGTAAAATAACACACGGTGCTGCTCGCCAGTTTTGTT
Source organism: Heliconius melpomene rosina (assembly GCF_056956725.1). Taxonomy (NCBI): domain Eukaryota; kingdom Metazoa; phylum Arthropoda; class Insecta; order Lepidoptera; family Nymphalidae; genus Heliconius; species Heliconius melpomene. Next base: position 204,293 of record NC_140400.1, read on the forward strand.
TGTAAAAACACTTGGCTACGCGCTCCGCGCGTTTTAAATCCATTTTGAATTTTAAACTCGTCTCGTTAGCTATCTGTGCCGAGTGGCGTCCAGTCACTTGATTATATTAGTATTACAGTTTATTTCTAAACTATTTTTTACACGCGGCTTCGACTACGCCGATATTCTCAAATGTTTGACATTGATCATTAAAAAATTAAATCAATAATAGTTTTCATTTTTTAAATTGACGTTGTATCGGCTAGGACACACCGCCTATTATTTTTCCACCCTTTTCCGAATTATTGAGATATTCCTTCTTGAGTGGCGGAACTCGACGCCGCCCTTTGTCTCGACACAAGAGCGAAGAAATAGAAATATAAATTTTAAAACCAGTCGAGTTTACAGTCATACTTTGTGCCCACGAATGGACTCAAAACTAAAGAAAACTTTAATTTAGAGCAGCTATTTCATCGAAATTACTGTGTGGTAGGTACAACGGGGGTGACGTCCAGTCCTGTCCGTGCTCGTAGATGTAGAGTAGGTGAGTGATTCCTGTCTATATACACATCAATTCCCACTCAAGGGAACAATTTATTTTCATTTTCTTTGCTATCGTAATAAGATAAAGAGTAGTGTTGAGTTTCGCCATTTTAAACATAAAATGTCTCCAATATTATGTGGTAAATGGGAAACAGAGTATGTCACTAGGCCACTAGCGTGAAGGTAAATACAATAAAGTAAATTCCAAATAATAGGCGGAATAGGAGAATTATATGGCCATTAGTTCGACGGTTATGATGAAGAAGCAGACAACGGACTGCGTCCACAACAACTTCTCTCTGCGTGAAAAAAACCTCCAGATGAAAAAAACATATATTTCGTCGATTACTGGCCCCAAATAACCTACATTTAAGCTCTAATTTCCCATTTTTCGAGCTGCACTCTCACAGCGACTGTAATCTCAGTTATTGTTGACCTACATCCGGTTGCTGAGGACGCATTGTTGCGGCCGCAAGGGGCAGGTGGAGGATCTATATGGATTTGTATTCTGTTTCAATCGTTTTTTGATAATTTGGCTGAAATGAACCCAAAAACTTTCAGATTATTTTGATATTTAATGCTAAAACAGAAAAATCATCGAGGTCGCGGTCAGTCCTCGCGCAGGGACTCAAGCGTGTGACTGTAAATGCGACAGGTTGTAGATTCGATTCTAACTGGAGGAAACGAAATATTTAATAATTTCATTTCCTTGATCTGATAACGAGGCAAAGCGCGTCGTTGAGTTCCGCCGCTCAACATGTAATGTCTCCAGCGTTTGGCGGGAACTATGAGATACCGCGTAAAGCAAAAAAAAATTATAAACATTTTTTTTAAATGTATACCTAGAAATTTTAACCTACTAGGATGTGAACCTACATTCTTTTTATTAGAAATCCAAGCCTCTAAATCATACGCACGTATTATTTATGTTGTTAGCATCTCTGTAGGGAGATTTTAGCTTTTTTTTGTAAATTGAATTGTTTAGAATTATCATTTAGCAAGAGACAACGTATGGCTTGGTCATTACGGCACTTGGATGACTTCCCAGAGGCCTAGGCTTATATCCCGCAACTTTAAAAACTTAATATTTTTCCCGACTGCTAAGGAAGGGTTATGTTATTGTCTACACCAAGATTATAAGCAAGAAATATAATTATATACGCGCTAATCTCAATAAGTACTAGTTGGTATTGAAAAGTTCATTTTGTGTCGGATGGCCCATCATACAAGTAATACAAGTATAGAAGTAGAAGAAAAAAAACGAGAAATGCCGGGCGTACGTAAATACTCGTATATTATTACATACTTAAATCCTGTGAGCGGCAGCTGTGTACACAAACAATATTTACTATTATAATAAACACATTACGTGATTCGCTATCGACAGCGTCTAGTTGTTAACATCAATTAATTACTAGCCTTTCTTTTACTCTACATTATTTATACCCTTTTTGTGAAATATAAAAATTATGGAATTTTCAATTTATTATTATTTTTCAAAAATGTATTATTTTAATTTCTTTGCTCTACTCACAAGATAAAATGCATCTCGAAAATTAGGCGGAAAGGAAAAGTATCTTAACACTAGGTTCCCTCTGTCTACCCTGCTGTATGCGGGATGCAGCGTGAAGCTGATTTAATTTTTTATTTTTTATACTTCTCCTAAACGCCTTGCTTATTGACCGTTTCGCGACGCGAAACTCTTTCGACAAGAGTTCGCGCCGTCGAATCAATTATTTAAAATTTCCAGTCAAATTATGAACGCTTCATTTAGCTTAAGGCTTTATTTATATTAATAATATATATATAATCTTTTATAGCTTCACGCTTTTCGTACATAGCTTGCTATGTAAGCAGAGATAACTCACTGTTAAGACAGTACTAAACGTAGCGAGAGTCAAACCCGCGACTCTTAGAATCCTTCCATCCGTTTTGGACAGTACTTGAGAGCGCGAGCTTAAGTCTCTACCTCCAGTGTGATATATACATATATTATAATATTTTCCATTGTTTGACTTAATGTTATGTTATTCCCGCTGTACCTCGGCTCCGGCGGCTACTATTGTGTGTATTGTTGGTGTAATGAAGTGTTAAATAAATAAATATCCCGCATAAGCAGGTAATCCGAGACAGCCTAATGTTAAGACACTCGGAACTTGAACAGCGGAACTCTACGCCGCGCTATATCTTTTTACTAAGGCAAGGAAATTTAATTTACGAAAATTCCCTCGACTGTAAATCGAATCCACAACCGTGGTTTTTATAATCCGACGCAGTGTCTCTGAGGGACCACAGCTATTGTAAGCTGGTTAAAGTTGTTCGTCTTAATGTAATTGAACTTGGGGATAGCGTTTGAATTTCTGTCTTCACTTTTAGAAGTTAGTTTAAATAGAACCAGTGATAGAAACGTATTAACATAAGAGTATAGTATGTGTACTTATGTTTACGTTCTTAATTGCCAGTAAGCAACGGTCAGCTGCGTTTAGTTACTCCGCTCAATGCGCTAGATCTGGTCGGAGTAGAGACTAATACTATTAGAATATACAATATTTTCATTTCGCCACCCTGATAGACAAAACGCAGCATTAAGTTCCGCCACCCAATACACAACAAATGTAAAAATTGGCAGAAAGTTGTAAAAGGAGAGTCTTAACACAAAATTCCCTTTGCCCCTGCTATGATGCACTATGGAATGATTCAGGGTATTTAGCAGAATAGCTTAAATAGAGATATATCTCTACGAGATTGTCGGCTCACTAATGCGGTCTAAATAGCAGCGGCTGCACAAGGTGGACTCGTTCGGCCAATTTGTTTGAAAGTTCGGTGTAAGACATAAGAATTTTGATGTTCTATTCATATTTTATTTTTAGTGTCTTAAAATATAGTCGAGGCTGCGGTAGCGAGGATGTAATGTAGCGGAGTATGCAATGTACAAACGAAGCACGACGTCGAGTTCCACTAATCATTAAGGAGTCTAAATTGTGCGATAGAGAACGGAGTGACCAACGCTAAGCTAACTAACTTGCCGCACATGAAGTACAAATAAGTCAACCGTATAGAATAATATTTTATCATATCAATGTGCGTATAAAACATATTCTTAAAGTCAAATCTTGGCGGCGTCCGTATTCAATTTTATGACATTGATTTATATAAATTATCTTCGAACATTTAGACATTCGAGAGAGTCAAATGACGGAACTTAACGCCGCTCTTTGTCATATTACCAGAGCGGAGAAATGAAAACCGTTCTTTACACCAACTGAGACTGAGACAACTGAAATCAACCCAGTCATATTTACATTCAGATGGTCTCGTGCAAAAATAAAATGAACAAGAAACGTTCATTACCGAAGAAAATAAATTAAAGTGACACTAAGGGATGAAAATGTAAAGCATCTTCTGAGAACAATATCAAACACCCCCGAGACGGTTCCTCCCCAAAGTTGTTTACTTGGGAGAGCAAACGTACCTAATGTCTTGATTCAACATACGTATTTAGAGTAGCAATGTGGTAAATTATGAAATCCTTCATATATTAAGGAATTGAATCCGTCGCGTCGTGGCGCAGTGGCAGATCGTTTAGAATAATGTTTAAGTTGTTGCTTTATTGCGCGGCCTAGCCATAGGACGAACGAACGAACGCCAAACACTAGTCTCTACATACACTTTTACGATGAAATTACACATTATAAATCAGCTTCACGCTGTATCCCATACCCAGCAGTGTAGGCAGAGGGAACCTAAAGTTAAAATACTATGTTCACCATTTTTTTACATTTCACACTTTGTACCCCTGACCCCCCCCTCCTCAAAAACAAAAAAAATATTTCAAATAAAACTATTTTTTTATTTTTGCCCAGACGTAAGTAAAGATTGCACTTCGATATCGGAATAACTTAACTCATTACTTCCTCCTCCTCTGTGTTCGAGAATGAAAATTAAAATATCTATGTTCTTTTAATACTATATCAAAAAAAAATGTTATAGTAAATTTAACCATGAATTATGCTAGTTTTCAATTTACCATTTATATACATATATGTAGGTATAACATTTAGGTCACAGAGTAACTAATTAATAGACGCTACGTGCAGGTTGCCCACTGACGGCTCGCCGCGCCGCCACCTAATTGTATTATTACGGTCACGAGCTATTATCTACATCCTGCTTCATGCACGAGTGGTTCAGCTCGCCACTTACTCGCCTGCATGACTCCAGGTTAGTACAGATACGAATAGGTCTTCGTAAATATATTTTTTTAGAAAACATTAACATTCATTCACGTATCACGGTTGACGATTTGAACTCGCCTCCTCTTGCAAATTGTTGCGTTCATATTTTTATACGTTTTCTTTAAAAGTATTTTTCTTTTCAAAGTCCACACTTAATAACGCTTTAAAAATGTTAAAAATAGTTATTATCAATATTTTATATTTTAAAATGTTTTTCGGATATTATGGATGATAAATACTTTGAAATATTAGTTGCTTTTAAAGAAAATAAAATAGTTTTTGGTAAGTCCACATTTTAGTTAACTAAATTAGGATATAATAATAACATAATTATAAACATTATACGTTACTAACTATAACACACAAAGAGGGCAATTGTGGCACGACGGTTACAAGCGTGCGGTTGTAAGCGCGACAGGTTGTGAGTTCGATTACCAATGAGAAAATGAAATATTTCATTCCTTCGCCCTGGTAAGGAGACAAAGCGCCGCGTTGAGTTCTGCCACTAACACATTAATGGGAACGGAGTGTCTTATCATTAGGTTCCCAGGCTTCCTCAGCCTACCCCGCTATGAACGGTATACTGCCGCGTTTGCAGTCAGACATTGTCTCAAACTGCTACAATGGCCTCGTTCAAAATTATAATATCACTTAAAAGAAAAAAATTAAAATGACCAATTCTATTTCACTCGCTTTTCTAAATAAAAACTGAAAATGGAAACATAAACAAAATCTTGTGAACTTTTACAATGCACACAAAGTTTGTACATTTTTGTATACAATGTTCCACAATAGAGAGAATATTCTGTTTGTTCCACGACATTGTACCAGCCTCATTGTTGATGACGTCTGCTTCATATTCACATTATGAATATGAAGAAATACTTTTTACTGCACATTTTATATTTACATTGAAATCTTTATAGTTTTCTCAAATTCATACGAGTTAAAAAATGTGCGTATTTGCAGTGCGGACGGCGCCTGACTGCTAACACGTTTTTGGTTGTGGTTTCGATTTCTACTCAGGGGAACGATTATATTTCTATTATTTATATTTCCCCGCTCTGATAGACAAAACGTGGCGTTGATTTCCACCTCTTAATATGTAATATATCAGAAAATTGGTCAGAACGTGAATAGAATTCCCGTATGCGTGAAAAAAACGAACATAAAATTGTTTAACTGTATAAAATAGTTAGAGATTTAAGTTATTAACCCTATACGTATGGAATTTCAGTGTACCACTTGTGCAGAAAACCAATGTCTTGAGTTGAAGCGGGAAGTGGAGAACGCAGTGTGTGTCACGGCACTTCTACTTTTATCTTTCTGCCTGCACTATGAAGCGTGAAGCTTGAATAACATGTCCACTGAAGCATGGAGAAGTTATTACAGTTTTTATAAATAAATAAAAAGTACGAAACAATACACTATTATTAGGTGACGGAACTTAAAATCGCGCTTTGTCTTAATTAATGGAGGGGAAAAGCAAAAATATCCATTAAAATAACACGTTGGGAAAGTTTACATAAAGCTTTAAAACAATATCGAGAAACGTAAACGCGTTCGTGAGATAACGCTTGACAAATATTATGCTACTTCGGGCCGCGTGTTTGTATTACTTGTTAGAACATTCACGCAAATAACTATAATATTCAATATATTAAGTCTTCCTATTATAATTAATACATTAATCTATTAGAGGCCAGCTGCTGTGGTTGTGGGTTCGATTTCCACTCGAAGAAATGAAATATTTCCATTTTCTTGACTCTGGTGTCGAGGCAAAGCGCTGCGAAGCTCGCAGTGGCTCCAATTCGAGCGGCGGCGTGTGGATGACGGAGTATCTTACCACCAGGTTCCCTCTGCCTACTTTGTTTGAAGTAAGATACAATGCAAAGCCAATAAGTATTCGTCTCACATATAATCCATATTTACTATTAGGAATCCGTCATTAGTGTTGTTTGAATCTAGTATCTTGGAAAACAAAATCCTTCTCCAGACCGCGCTTTACCACGATACCAGAGCAAAGAATTGTAGACTAACATTATATTCTAAGACGCTTTTAATTTTTCTCTCACAGAGCAAAACAAGCAAAGGGAAGTTAGTGTCTAGACAAATACTTTCTTCACAAATTTTCTATTACCATATAAAATTTTCTACGTTTTCTAAGCTTCGTTAGTCACAGAGGATTTTCCTCTTCAATCTTTGAACAATCATGCTTTACGTTTTCATAAGAAAAACGAAAGAGAAAAGTAAGCAAAAATACCTTAGCTCGAGCTCCACCCCCGGGTTAGTACCTCGGGTATAACTTGTGTTTATAGCACCTGTACGAGAATAGCGCGAACGTAAAATTTGTAATCTTTTGTTATATTTTTATTTCAGCTGAATAAGATGTTACTGAAAAATCTTTTGTGTGAAGAAAAGTAGATTTACAGTAGGTACTTAAATAAAGATAATCTAGAGATATTTTGGTGCGAAATTTCAATATATTTTCTAATAAAGTCTTTGTGTCTTAACACTAGGTTACCTTGCTACACAATATGTAGGTTGCTTGTAAGGGAGCACTAAGAAATATTTTCTAGAAGTTTCTACGCGAACGGGAAAAACTAGGATTTCACATTTCCAACAAGTCCACGAAACGAGCTAGAATTCGTTAAAAATGAAGTAATATATTTTTTTCCAGGTAAGTACGGGCTGAGCGGTCCGAGGTCACCGGCCGTGAGTAGCGTTGACTTTAATAACTTTAATAATTACACTTGTATTTTATAAGCTGCCTCTACAAATGCTTTATTTCAGCTTACTGTAGTAATGTTTAACTTCCTCCTTAAACAAAATAAATAAAATATATTTTATATCTATCTTTGCAAAAGATTACGATGGGAAGCCGGTGAGAGTAGCCTCTAACAGCCCGTAACCGGTTAAATCCGGTACAAAGCGGAGCGAGCTCGTCATGTAGTACTTGGAAGTTGATTTAACAAACGCGTGCTTAAAGCTTCTATAAGCTGTATTAAGCGTTCAATTGCAATATCGATGAAAATAACGGAAATTAATTATCCTACCTACTTAAAAAGGTGTTAAATAAGTAAGACTGTAAAATAACTTCTGTATTTAAAACAAAACAAATAATACTTTCATTTCATAGTAGAGGCATGACTGCTTGTTGAATGGCGGAAGTCAACGTCGCGCCGTGACCGGAGCGAGGTGATGAAAATAATCCATTCTCCCTAGCGAGAACTGATTCCTTACTACTATTTGAAAATATTCTAATTTATTTTCACATTTCAATTTCGTATTATAAAATTTTAATTGAAATGGAACTAAAACATGCGTTGTATAATAATATTCATACTCGTCTAATCCCTGAAGGCTGTTACGGTGAGAGCTAGCTTACATTTCGAGGTTTTTACTTTTAATGTATACGAGGAATATGAGGATTAGTTATTTCTTAACTTCATGCCATATCCCGCACACGCACATAGCTGTGTTAAAATATTATGTTCCCTTTATTATTGACACTAAGTTCTCTCTGGCTACAGTGTAGGAAAAAAGTGAAACTGATTATTTGTTAATTATTGCTTTAAATTAAGTTTAAAACATTAATTTAAGCATTCAGATAATCAAAGAGTGGTCGGTTCTAAAATAACTTTGTCAGTCAGACGTTGTACAGGTAACAAACGAACATCAACACTCTCGCTTCATGTCGTTACATATTCGATCTAGTTCGATCTAGTTCAACCGAATTTTCTTTGGAACGAATCATAGCTAGAGTGTGATTTGAATGGAACTCTTGTATTGGGTATAATAAGATGCTATATACGAGTATGTATGTTATTCAAGGGACAGAGGACCTTAATATTTGATATTAAATAATACATTTGTGAATGATTTGAAAGTAGGGAACGTAAGTGTCTTAATGAGTGTACGCTCTATTGGTACAACCGACACGACAAACGAGAGTGGAACTGATGCGGGTGCAAGTAAGTATGTATACTCGGATCTCAACTAACAACTAAACCACAGAGGTCAAAACGGTTGTCAAATTTCATCACGATTTTCACGTCAATTTTGGGAAGTTCATTAAAATACGTCCCTGTAAATTTATTCACACCAAATATTGCTTTTAGAGCTTAGAATATAGAGGCGTTATTTGTATACATTAGTTATTCAGAGAAACTTGAAACTGTGGGGGTGTAAGTTATAATGTTGTTTTCTAAGCAAATGGCTTTATAATTGGTTTACTCAAAATTCGACAGTACAAAGCCTAAATACTGAAAAATTATTTAATCTATACTAATATAATAAAGCGGAAGAGTTTGTTTGTTTGTTTGTTTGTTTGTTTGTTTGTTTGTTTGTTTGTTTGAACACTAAGATCTCTGGATCTACTGGTCCGATTTTCATTGTTTTTGTTTTGTATGAAAGCTGCATTCTTCAGAAGTGCTATAGGCTATATAACATTACATTACACATATATACTAATGTATTTTAAAGTACATTCTAATTTGACATGCAATTTATTCTGCCATGTTAATAACAACCGTCGTTGCTACGCGACCGCTACCGCGACGTTTTGATATTCATCCTTATGAAAATAAATATAAGAGTCACTTTTAGCATTTTATCTAGATTCAAATTATAGTTTACTGTATAACATACTAATAAATAATTAAGGAGATGTCACTGATTCCAAATGACCTAGCCACCTAGCGGGCGGCACAGTATGACCGACGCGAACGGGCAGATGACGTTGACGGTTTTATAAATTTTCATACATTTTCAAACTTTATTTGTTGTTTATAATTAATTTAAAATACACTTTGATTCTCTTCTTATTTTATTTGATATTGCCCGCTAAAATTATCCTGCTTAATAGAGAGAAATGTTTAGTTATTTCGTAGAGTCGATATCTATGTACGCACGCACGGAAAACTTTAGGTACTTTTTCTAATATTAAGAATACCTATCCTTTAGTTACTTTTAATCCTTTTGTTAGTTCATTTCAATAACTCAGATATTTTTTTCTAATAATGTGTATCTATTTATTATTCTTTTTGATTATTTGAGCTTATATTTTCTTACTAATTCTATTGAGAATTGAAAATAATTTCATGAATATATTTAATAAATATTCTTATAGTTGATGCAGGCGTAGCCGCGTCCGGGTCCACTAGTCTATATATATAAAAGGACTTGTCCTCACTGACTGAGGTAAGACGCACGCACAGCCGTAACTGCTGTGCGTAGAAACGTGAAATTTGGACAGATGTTCACTTTCGTAATCTGGACATCCACTAAGAAAGGATTTTGAAAAATGTTAACCCTAAAGGGGTTGGAAGTTTAAGCAGCTCACAATGTGAGAGTGGGCAGAGGGAGCTCCGGAGTTCCCTAGAAGATGGCTCGCATTGTCGACCTTACGAAGAGCGATGTTTCTAAGTCTATGCGCCCCAATTCTATGTAAAACCTTTTAATACTACTATTATTATTACTTTTATTGTTATCACTAGTTTAAGCTAAAATAAAATAGATTAGCTCATATACGAGATGCAGTGACAAATAATTCATTCCCCCTAGAGGGAATGGAACCCACGACCGTCACGTCTACAGTCAGACGCTGTGCCGCTGCGCCTCACTCATGTTAGATAAATAAACAGTAACGTTGAAATACTAAACAAATTTAGATTAAACTTAGTCATCAATCTTCATGAGTTCGCGGCCTCTTATTTGACATTAATAAATAGTCAAGAACAATCGTGGAATTAACAATCCCCTACAATTGAAGATAAATTGTCAACAATTAGCGGATGAAAGCTGCTAAATATGGTTTACTTTAAGATAAAGTCATTTTACTTTCTGAGTGTATCCCGAATAAAGTGTGTTGGGAACCCAGGGTGTGTGAAAGCACTTTGTTCCAATAAATGTTCGAGACATTGCATGTTGAGTTGTAAAAACCACCCCGCGCTTTATAACCTTACTGAAGCAAAGAATGAAAATGGCAGAGCAAATGAATAAATTATTGCTTTCTTCAGTTTGACTAACAAAGCACGGCGTTGAGTTTCGCCACCCAAAACGAATATCTCGAAAATTGGGTGATAAGGTAAACGGAGTGTCTTAACACCTAGGTTCTTTATGTGTATAGGGGTTAATTGCAATGTTCCTTAAGAAATACAATTTAAGATATTGTCCTTAAAAAAACGGAAACGGAACTACACAAAGACATGAAGACGTAATGTAAAGTCGCTAATTGTAAAAACTCGCAAACGTTGTCGTAAGCGCAACAGTTGTGGGTTCGATTTCCCCTTTCGGGAATGAAATATTTAATATTTAATTTCCTCGTTGTCGTCAGGAGACAAAAACCAGTGTTGAGTTCCGCCGGTCAACGTTCAACGTCATTAAGAATTTGGCAGAAACTGGGGAACGGAACTGTCTTACTGAGCACCGGAGAGTCTTACCACTATTCGCAGATTCCCTCCCCCTCCCCCCCCCCCCCTACCCTGCTATGTGTGCCATACATAGCGTGAAGCCAAAAAAATATATTATTAGGCTAAGAAATTTATTTGATGGAACACGCTTTTCTCAAAATTATTAGCTATTGGCTTAAATTGAAAATTTCCTTTTGTGTATATTAATACATTTATAGAGAAAGGCTATAGCTTAACCGTTTCGATGTAACCCAATGTATGAGTATCTCAGAGTTATCTTGGGCATTTCATGCGTCACAATTCTTAGTGTGTTTGAGTAGAAGTTCACGATTTAATTATAGACGTCGGTCTAAAGGGGGTTAGTATTCTGTGAAATTCTATTAGAAATTAACATCTGACGTCCAGTGGAGCGACAATGCTTAGATTTCGGGTTTAAAATGATTGCAATTATTAATATTCCCACACCTCACAGTACACCGTCGTCGTCACTTTATGCAATAACGAGCTCGTACCCGGGGTGTTGCACTTGAGTCGGTGGCCTATAATTAATGTTATGTTCAATTAATTATTTTACTATTATTAGGATTCCGTACTCACTTATATCCGTCAGTCAGTTTATCTCTTTCTCAGTTTACCAACACCTTTATTCCAAGAATGCGGGGATATATGCTGAAATTTATATCGAATATCCAAGTATACGGATAAATCGAAAATGATAAAAAAATCAAACAAAAAGCAAATAAAGACACGTGTTATTTCAAATCAATACTAAAACCATCCATATCCGAGTCATCTACCACTGGCCTCATCCTTGCCACGGCCGTGGTAGCGGGCGTGGTAGTCGTCGTTGTCGTTGGGAACGTGGTCTCCGGTAGCTTAGTGGTGGTCGTCAGGTAAATGGGCTTTACCTCCGGGAAAAAGGTCATAGGTTCGACAGTTGTTGTACGCTTCTGGCCGCGATAGTAGTGTGGCATCTGTTTAAAAGTAATAAGTATTAGATTATATGGTTAAAACATACAAGGCGAATAAATCTAGTCACACACTCTGATCTCATTAAGAGAATTCGGCGAAACGGAAGTGCCGTTCCCCGCTTTCCGCCGAATTCTGAATGCATTGCGTCTTGAACGCCGTGCTTTGACTCGTCACCTTAGCTTAATATAATATGGTGAAAGTTTGACCTTTAATTATATTGTAATACTTTTACAATGTTACGACAACGCCTGTTCAAAAGACAGTAATATATTGCATAAAACCCTAACGTCGACACTGATTAAGCTGATTCAGGCGATACTGAAGATTGTTCCGCGTTCCTTAACATCTTTGCAACCATTTGTTTTTTAAAAGGCACGAAAGTTACAGATATACATTAAATGAGGATTTTAATTTGAATGATTTTTTTACTGGCAAAAATATAGAGACCTTGAAAGCTGAAAAGTTGACCGAACTCCACAAGGCACTTCCATTCTACCAGAGCAGGGAAATGAAAATAATTAAAAATTAATCCTTCCTCCGAGCGGGGCTCAGACCCTCAAACGTTTAAAATCGCTCTCCCACTACGCTACTACGGCCACAGCCCAGCATTAGCCTCGAAGCCTAGAAGCTCTACACTAAAATAGCATTATCCTCACACTACTTTCACTAGACAGCCGGGTAGATGAAAGAAATCTAGTGTTAAAACACCCTGTTCCCCACGCACTGCCCAATTGCCGAGATATTGCGTGATGAGCGGCGGAACTCAACGCTGCAAATACTGGTACTCAAGTTTTTTCTACTCACAGATTCATTAACAGCTTCTATCCAATCAGCGTATGCACCCACCAGCGTGAACACGGTGGGCGCGTTGGGTGCTCCACAGAACGCTGGGCCGAAGGAAATGATACCCACTAGTCGCCCACCCACGAGGGCGGGGCCCCCGGCGTCGTGCTGGAAATCATTTTTTTTTAATCATGTCATCCTCGTCCACTGTCATGCAAGACAGTGGACGAGGATGCAATGCATGCAGGAGGCAAAACGATATCTGACTAACATGACCATTTTTCGGTCGACTCAAAACGGTACATTGTAACGGGACTTTCGTTTCTTTATAGGTGTGCATGCTTTTGTTTTCTTTTAGAGAGGTGTTTTCGGTTTTTTTAGATATAATTAACACTTTACTAAATAATTTAATTTGTCCGTTTTTTGATAACTAAAGATATCACGGATAACTGATAATCACGGAGAAACTTGTTTCGACAGACCAAATTTACATGCCATTCCGAAAAACGGGACATATTTGTACATTCTTGCTAGTACTATACTAGTACTCTTATTTGCTGATTCGATCAGCTAAGCTGACTCCGCATATCCTCCGAAGAGATCGCATCTCCACGGCATTCATCTTTCTTTCATTCTTCTTCTATTACTAGAAAAAAATATAATTTTAAATAATATCTTTGTAAACATGTAAATAACTTACATCGCAAGCTCCTTCACCAGTTGTGAACGTTCCGGCGCAAAACATTGTGTTTGTTATAAATTTACTGCAAACAAAAACAAACTTACAAAAATAATTTCTCAAGAAGGAAGAATGTATAATGAGTTTCCGTATATTCATTTAAATACATGTTTTGCAAAGATTGTTTCTAAAAAACGTATTGTCGCAATACCTCCAGAACTTGGTGGAAAGCATGGAACGGAAGTGCCTTAACGAGTACGGAGTGTCTTAATACTGAGTTCCCGGAGTTTCCCTCTGACTATCCTGCTATATGCGGGATAAAAACGTGAAGAAAACAGCTCACGGTTACTCCCGAATAGCAGAGTCTAGAGAGATTTTGTGCTTAGGCAGGAGAACTCAATTCAAATTCGTCTGTTTCAATGTAGTGTTTTTTTACCATTTAAGTAAGTTATTCTACATTTAGTAAAGAAAATTACTTTTATTGTTATTGCTTATAAAATGAAAATTTGAAACTTTTGGAAACCGTTTAAGTGCTCGACGACTAAACCATACTTTCTTCCCAAATTATATCAAAATTCCTTTATGCTAGTTACAATTTATTTGTTACAGGGACTACTTATTCCCCAGCTGAGCCAAGAGGGTATCAAACTGAATGGAATTGGATAAATACACGTTGTATCCCCCATATATATATAGGATAGGCAGAGGGAAACATACGGTTAAGATACTGCGTGCTGGCTGTACCAGGAAGGTGTTATTACTTACTTCCCATAAACTTCTTTACAGAACACATTCGGATAGACCGGCAGGAGTTTTCTATTGAGGAACACTGGCTCGTACGCTAATGTTTGAGACATCTGGAAAATTAATTATATTTAAAAGTAATGATTAATAAGAGGCCATCATTGTGGGTGTTTAAAATAAATAATATTGACAGGATTCCTTTGAGGCAAGGTCTCATAAAATTAGATTATTTATTTTATAAGTTTAGTTTAAGTTTTCTTTTACAAATACCGGTGAGAGCAGGCCTTCGCCTGCTTGGACTACACGTAGATAAATATTATTTCAGGAAAAATATTATTTGGGGAAAATTGTGTGAAATAAATCAGTAAGTAATAATAAAATATCACCTTAGAAACTCCCCACCCCAGAACTAACACTTCCGACGTGGGAGCAAGTCCAAACTTGTTATATGATATGTCTATTAACTTAGGGATTCTATGGTAACCGAATCCAAGGTGTCTTCTAAGCCGAATGACGGCAATGTTGTGGCGCAGAGTGCGTGGGTTGTATCCAGGGTGAAAGAACACCTGAAGGGATAAAAATGTTTAAAAAGTATTTTTTATAATAGAATAAGAGGGGGAACCTTGTGCTTTTTTGTGCACACGTCCTAGCATGTTCTAGACTTTTTTCCAATTTTTGTGACGATGCATATCCAATGACAATAATATCTGCAGATGTTTTAATAAAATAATTTATTCTGGTAAACTAGAGAATTTGATGTCTCAAATTTCTGTAATATATAGTAAGCAACGAGATACGGGAACACTGCGCTTTATATTGCTAGAGCAGGGAAATAATCTAATCCCCCCCCCCCCCCCCCCCCCCCGGGTATCGAACCTGCAACCAACACATCTACTGTCAGGCACTGCCTCACGGCGCCAGGAGTGCAATGGCATATTTTAAATCACATTATTATTGTTTTACTGTTATACCTCAAGAGCCTCGACCATTTCTCCGCCGATGCGACTGTGGTTGCTACCAACTCGAACTCTAAGCACACTTGGATTTTCACGAAAGAATCGGTTGTTGTGCATCCTAAAAAATAATGAATTGACTATTTACTAAACACAAATAGTGTTAAGTAAACATTTTTAAGTAGTTAGTAATTTAAAAAATAATCGTATCTGTATGCGTGTATAATAATGTAGTTTTCTCCAAAATCGTTTAGTAACCTAGTCGGAAACTCAGAGAAGCGGGGTTCAGATCCTACTATGCCTAGTACGCTTAAAATATTTAAATTAAATTTATATGTATTAATAGTTATTTGAAACATACAGCTGTAGACATGCAGCTGAAGTCAAAACGATATCATGCCAATAAATGGATCCACCACACCAAAATCTGCCCATCACGTGTATAGACACCATAAATGGGTAATATCTTATTGTGGTCCTTTCTCCTTTGAAAATTCTTCTACCGTCGTGTTGGTGGTATTCTTTAAGATCTTCTAATTCTTGTTGAGGATCTGAAAAATAATTACTTTGGCTTGAGTAAATAAAGTGTATAGTGTTAGAGGCAAGGCACGGTGTTGATGTCCGCCGTACAACACGCTGCCTTGAAAATTAGGAGGTGGATTTTTTTGTATTAGATTAGATTTTCAAAGCAATGAAATATAATTATGTACTTGATATAGCTATAAAATAACTATAAAGATTATCTTGTATTTACATAAAAATCCTTAAGCCTTATTTCTAATTTACAATAATTGCATTAGTACCCCAATACTTATCCTCTTCTATATTGTACTTATACTTATGTTTATCTTTTGGCGACTGTGCAATCATTTTATCTACAATATTATCTATTACTTCGTTATCCTCTTCCAAATTTCTCATCATTTTTCTGGCAGATTTAACGAGTTTTCCACTTTCATTTTGTTCTGCTAAAATATTTACTATATCATCACGAGTCATCTTCTCTTTTAATTTCAAATATAAGTTCTTAGGCTCCTTTTCACGTACTAAACTAAAGTGATCAGATTCATTTAAAGCATTAAAAAAGTTAGTTTCATTCAAATCCGTGCTCATTGTTTCATTTAGCAAAAAATCAGCATATTTATTTTTATTTACTACATATTTGTCTATGTTTGTAAGCTTTTCTCTCAGGTCTTTTATTCTTCTGTTATTATCATCTACTCCTAGCAGAGTTACTAGCGATGTAGCTATATCATTAACGTATAAATTTTCGGCACAATCCTGTGACACCAGCTGAGAGCTGACCAAAATGAAATTTATAACTAAAAAGTAAAACGCCCGCATCACAGTAACAACTATAATGTAAATACGTTTCAATAAAAGCGTTTCAACATTTTAGTGCCAATAAATTTTATAGCGACTTCCGACGCGAAGTGCCTACTTTTATAAATTATTTATATAAAAACGAAAATGAAAATATATCGACTCGTTTCTTTTCAGTAAGCTGTTCGCCTTGAATTTTTACATTTTGCGTTGGTGTTTTATTTATTGAATGTACTTATATAATATATATAAGAATGTAATTATTATTGTAGGGAACATTACTTATTCTAAATTAATATTATTACATTTACTAAAATCATCCGCACGCAGCGCATTGGAACAATTCAAACCTGTTCCGAGTTTTTTTGCTATGCGTGTCGTAGGCTGCTAGCTAGCATCGCCACGTTTAAAGAGTCGGCTAGAATCGCTTGCGACATTCACTTGTGTATCCATTGCTCTCTTAGCTTGCATTCAATTTCAATTCTTTTTCAACCTTAACTTCAACCTTAACTTCTTGCTATTACGTGCTAGTTTAGCTTGTATTTTCTATTGGTATTTATTTAAATTTCTTTATTTCCTTCTGTGATCATTTTCTCTTCACGTATCTGTGAGTTAAATAAATTTGGACAATTTCTCCACAAAATTCGGATTTTTAATTTTACTCATTTAGTGTAAAATAAATAAGATCATATTAAATAGTGGTATCACATCTCAACCGCTATATTATAATAAGATAATATTTCATATCTATAACTTCTTTGAATATTAAATGGTTATTGTGATGTAGTTGTGAAGTTCTGATTATACACTTTGTACTTCACTGGTCATAACAATATTCTGGTTTTTTTTGGTTCCCATAGGAATTTTAAGAAATATTCTCCTATGCTATTCTATACTTCCAAAGGATCCTACACGCCAAATTCCAGCATTCTATTCCGCGCAGTTATACATGTAGTAGTACATGTAGTTATGTATGTTGTCTGTCATTCAGTAACGAATGAATATTTAAAACATATGTAAATTATAGATAAATTATAATATAAAATAAAACTTAATAGCAAATTATAGCACATTATTAGTTGTTTATGTTTTTATGAATCTTGAGTAAATAAATCAAAAGTTAACCTCAATGGCGAGTGTAGCAGTGACGTGTTCCGGAGCGCAGTGATTGATGGGTGATTTAGTGTTTCGGGCGAAATGAAAACAAATATAGATCTACTTAAATTCCACGGGTTGAGACATCATTAACTGTGCGTGACGTCCTTCTGAAGAACAGTAAATTGAAATAATAAGTAAAGTTGTAACCGCATAGTAGTCATTAGAGCGCCGGAAGCAGCTCTAAAGCCGAATTCGTTAACAATAGTCAAGAGACATTGTCTAAAAGATTCAACTATTACGAGCTATAGTAAAGAGGAAATGGAAATGGGAGTAAAGAGCGTCGATACTATCATTTCCTTATAGATTAACTTTCATTTTTGTCAGCATCACGCTGTATCCCAAACAGCAGGGTGAGCAAAAGGAAGGGTTTGCTTTGGTGCTTCGCCCCAGGTGGAAGTTAGTAACTGTATATTTATATAAGAGAGATTTAAACTCAAAATATTGTTCTTTATATATATGTACTTCTGTTCAACATAAAATTATTAACAAAATATTTCAGTAAATTTAATAGAAATCAAAGCAAATTTCTCTTCCAGAAAACTATTCCTCTATATCATCCAATATTTTTTGTCGAAATCCGGTAGAAACTGCAAAAAGTGAACCGTAACGTAGACATTACTGGTAACGTTAGGTCGTTGTAGAAGACATATCTAGAACATAAAGCGGCTGGAGGGTAAAAAATGAGGGCCGTCAGCGTCCCATTCGATCCCAGTGTACCAGAGTATTAGTGCCTAGATGGTGTATGCGTGTATACATTATCTAAGCGCTAACACTCCTACCCTGCTATGTGCGGGATCATAAATAAAAATAAATCATATGTCTTAAATTTGCATAAATATGACTGTTTGAACTCAGTTTTTTGTTCGTTAAAAATATTTACGTAATATATTACACTATTTATACCAAACTTTTAAGTATTAAAAATTATATTAAAACTAACTAACCCTTCTTATAATATCAATAATATTTATACGTCAACAGAAAGTGCTTGTGAAAGTGCTTGTGATTAACTTATGCTATGCAACATATGCATTTTTTTATTTCTTATAATTTAGTTATTTTTATTCTTCATTTCGTTCTTTTTATTTTAGTCTTCATTTTCAAGGGTTCAATTCCCTTATAGAGATATCCTTTTTTTTTTTATCTCTTGCAAGCATAACTTCCCAATATCCTAGTTATCTTTTAATTGTATTATACCGTCTGGACATATGTGAAATACTCGTATATTTATCACAGCTATGGATATTATATTTACATTTTCATGAGATCATTGGGGTGACCAAGGTCTTGAATTTGGCATTCCCAACCAAAATAAAATAATATTCTTTTTAAATTTAAAAAACATCTAGGCCACCTGTACCACTTAGACCGCATTGGTTTTAAAATAAGAGCGCTTTTTTGTTCGCAGTATAAATGGCTGTCGTCGATTATTTAAATAGGTCTCGGCTGAGGTAGAGCTCCACGTGACACTGTGTTTTTACAGTTTTGATTTCACTGAAATTATTTATGTACATTTTTTTACTCCATCGCATTCAATTTGAAATGTTTAAGGAAAATTTCAACGCAGTGGCATTTTATATGTTTTCTAAAAATTATTTTTCTTTCCTGAGTGTGGAATAACACTTCAAAAAATGTAAAATAAAATATATTAATTCGACTTAGAAGAACCTGATATTTCATAAAAAAGATTATGAGTTACGATTAAAGTTATCACGCTTTATCTCCCACATAGCCTGCTGCAGAGAGTGTGTGAAGACACTCCGTTCACTTAGCATCCAATCGAAGACAATGTGTTGAATGTTTCGCTTTTCGCTGCATTCTTCGCTTTACTATCAAATTTAGAATCATTCACCAGAGGAACATCAAACCCACAACCGACGCGTTAACATCAAACTATCCTGCTTCATCACGATATCATAATATATCTTATAAAAGTCTTATATATCGTTTTTTAAAATATTTATACCCAATGTGTGATACTTTCACAATTTTCAGCAACCCATTCATTAACACTGGTCAAGAGAGCGTGAGAGCGTCCAGAGTGGAGTGTAACACGACAGAAATGTAACCTTACTCATATTATAGTTATACATATATTTCAATGTTGTTAGTGATTTTGTTTTATATTAGGTAAAATTAAAGATAAAAAATATATGATTTTTTCTTTTATTTTTAGCTTCGCATTTAGCGAGCGTTTAGGGTCTAGTGAAGTCTGTTCCATTTTTTTTGTGTTTACGAGAATTGCGTGGATTATGCGACATCTCGAAAATTGGACAGTTAATAAAATAGCAAAATAGATGTTCGTACGTGTGTGCACGCATATTATATGAAATAACCTACAAAAATAAGTTTATAATGTTTCTACAACGAAATATCTATATTTTTTTTATTATTCATATATTTTCCTATATTTGTATTGTAAGTTCTCATTCCGCGAGACCGGCCGGGAAATGTAGCCTGTATGTTTTGAATACGCGGCGAATTTCATACAAAACGTAACAACGCAATGCACAAATGCATCTTTAGATCCATGTGCTTCAAGGAACCGTAAACTTGATTAAGTCATATTAATTTCAGATTGTTAACACTACACGAGAGTTAGAGAACCATTTCTCGAACCGGGAGAAATGGTTGTGACAGTCGGACATACGGCCAACAAAGTGATTTTATAAAGGTTCCGTTCCGTTTATTCCTATTAAGGCGCGGAACCCTAATAAGACCTACTGTCCATATGTAATAAAAACGTATCCACTTCCGCACTGACGTTACTCGTGTATTTATAGTTTCAATATGCAGTAAAGAACAATGTTTGTGAAACGATTCTATACAATGTTTTACACTTATCGCAGTACCTACGTCGTCGTGGCAAAGCGGCACAGAGTTGGACTGTAAACACGGTGGTTGTGGATTCGATTCCCACTCAGTGAATTAATTTTCGTTTCCTCACGCTGGGATCAAAAGAATTTTGTGGCGAAAAATGGAGAATGTCTTAACACTTAGCTGTCGCCTGCTCGGCTGTAAGCAGAAGAAACAAAATAAATCAGTTCTTACACACCAGAATATTTTATTAGAAAAAAAAAAAAGAATATACTGTAAAGACATTCCGTAACATATGGACTAGCGGAACCGAACGCGGCGCTTAAACTTACATACAAGATTAAAAATAAGTAAATCAGAAATTGCGTGTTCAGAGGCGGAACTTAACACCGAGCTTTTGCATTGGTGCCAGAGCGAAGAAATGAAAATATTAATATCTAATAATTAATTTCCTCGAGTGGGAATCGAACCTATAAGCGTCGCGCTCCTTGTGTCCCTGCGCTACAATGTCCTCACTCCCACATACATGATCTTCCGCGTAGTATAGATTTTTTTAGGTAATTTTTAATTAAATATTAAAAAAACTGTTTTTATAAATAGCCATCGAAGCAACGTTTCCCCTTACGTAAGCTCAGGAGGCTCGCCAACTATCTCCTATATAAATTCCTGAAACGCAAATCTGAACAAGAATGCGTCCTCGATAGTGCCTAAGCTACTACGTACCTACTACCTACATGCTATAAACCGGAAAAAGTAACTAAATATAATACCTATATATAGTATACGCAGTCAGAGTGACGAAGAACTATACTTTTAAGATGTTATTCCACGCTTAAGAAATAGAATTGTTTCTTAGAAAATTTATTAACAAAAAATAACGTTACGAGATTTGAAGCTACGCCTCTTGGTAACCATCTAAGCATTCAGTCGAGGCTAGTAAGCCATATAGTCTGGTGTTTTTTTTAGTTTCCGACAAAAGTAAGTACGTATTCACGGTGGTTGTAAGTTCGATCCGTATTAGGAAGATCGGCTTATATTCATGTCAGCTAATTATTATATATATTGTAAAAATGTCAGGGGGTAAGTATAAGAAAATACTTAATAACCATAATTTATTGTTCCTCTTTTACATATACACACTTCTAACACTGTTTCTATATAACACTTTACACTTACACACGTTTTAAAACGCATAGTTCCAACAATGACACTGATTTTAAATACTTGAACACTGTCACAAATTTACACCTTACGACAGGCAGAATAACGACGTACTGACTCAATCCATCAAAAACGTCACTTTTTATAGCCGTTACCTTCCTCTTTTAAAAATAATTATGTGGGTATTATTATTTTATATTCTGTAAAATACCCTCACACTGACAATTGTCTTACAGTTCGGCCGTCCTGCACCGAAACACGACCTCGTGTTTCCAAAAAAAAAAAACAAAACAAAGCTAAAAGAATAACTATGGTTCATAACTTTTACATAATTGACTGTAATAATGTCTCTTACAAAAATGATTTACAGCTTTTACAAACAATATTTAAAAGCAATCTGCCATGTTAAACTAGGGTCAATTTTTACTCATTTAACCTGGCTCAATTTGCCCATCTGAACCTAGAGCAATCTGCCAACCTTAACCTGCGGCAATCTGCTCACTTTAACCTGCGGAAATCTGCCCACTTTAACTTGCGACAACCTGCCCATTTTAAACTGCGGCAATCTGCCCATTTTAAGCTGCGGCAATCTGCCCATTTTAATCTGTGTCAATCTGCCCACCTAAATCTGTGAAAATTTACTCACCTTAACCTGCGGAAATCTGTTCACCTTAACCTGCGGCAATCTGCCCATTTAAAACTGTGGCAATCTGCCCATTTTAAGCTGCGGTAATCTGCCCACCTAAATCTGCGAGAATCTACTCACCTTAACCTGCGAAAATCTGTTCACTTTAACCTGCGGCAATCTGCCCACTTTAACTTGCGGCAATCTGCCCATTTTAAACTGCGGCAATCTGCCCATTTTAAGCTGCGGCAATCTGCCTCTTTTAATCTGTGGCAATCTGCCCGCCTAAATAAAAAAAAAAAAAGTAGCTCATTTGATATTAGGCTCGAAAATATACAAATAAACAATTCGTTTAGCCGTGAGAGTCCAACAGAACATGACGCTGCTCGCCTTACTATTCTTATATTCAAGCCACTACTGGAATATACGATTATCCTCTCCTCCTGCTCATTAGATCGTGGAGTAGAGATAACGGTAACAATAGGCTTAACACGTAATTCGTGTTTTAAATGTCTGTCTTATAAGTTAACTATCTAGTCAGTCTAACTGAAGTAGTAAATATAAAATATAACATTTTATATTGTAATAACATAATTAGCATCTGTTCCTCTAACTGGTTATTATACAATTAACTATTGTTGTTACTAATCTTTTTGAGGTTTTGTATCAGGTGCCTTGTGATAAACACAATATAAACATAACCGTACGTATTTTTTTGCACTTTGTTGAATTTACTTGAAACATAAATGACTACATCAGTGTTCTGTTCATAATTTAAAACTGGATTAAGACTTAAAACATCCGCGTGGCTCATATTACTAGCCATACTACTCAATGTGCCAATTACATTATGGAATCTGGCGCTACCAGCGAGAAACTCGAGGAATTAACATCACGTTTTTCAAAAGTTGCCCGCAATGAATACAATATGTCACCGTTTTAACCTTTAGATCAGTGAATAAAATCTAAAGCGCTGTAACGCAGAAACTACCGCACTATTATCAATTAATTTAATTTGCTAGATCACCACTTAATTCTCTTGAATTAAAAGCAAAACAATTTCAATATGTATTCCTTTAATGAAATATCTATATTAACACTTATATATTTTTCATTCCTTTTATATTTCTAAGTTACTTTAAGTTTTGGTCTGCTTATTTAAATTACTATTATTACTTTTATAATTTTTGAAACACATAACTATCCTTTAACTATATTTTGAAAGCTTATTGCTTTTTGTCTTCAACAAGTTATTTCAGAATAAGTTTACCATTTTTATCGTTAAATTCATTTAATTCGTATAAAACAAAATATTCTTTACACGTCTATAAGTTTATTACATGTACCATTGCTATACACTAACCATTGCTAAACCGTTGTTTGATGATTTGACTTTTTAAGACTTTTTTTTGTTCAATTCTACTAAATGATAATACTGCGGGTATTATAATTTTATTTAGCTATTATTTTAAAAGTATCGTAAGTCTTAAACATTATAAATGTTTGTTCCGTAACAACATAACCTAAGTAAACATTCATTAGACACTAAGCACTTCAGTTATTGCCAAAATACCATCAATAATAATTTAAATATAACGATCTACGGGTGTAACTGTCGAGTTATCAAAACCTATCGAAGGCTCCGTTTCATCCTTATTTCACTTAATATACTACTGACCTTTTATTTGACTTAAAGTTCTTCCTAGTTTAATGAAAGAATTCAAAACAATGCCGTTTACCGAGAACACGTCACTGTTAATTGTATTACTTTTTTTTTCGATTACATTTTCACTTAGTTCATTTACGCGATTCACTTTTCTACAGACTTTAACTAAGTAAGTATAAGATGACATTACGCACACTGTTAGATTTGTTATAAAGGAGACTCTAATTATAGCGACTACTTTGACTTTGAATCTTAATATCTTATTAAAATTTTGTTACCATATTGTGCCACTTCTGCACTTCTACTTGATAATCAATATTACTGTTACTATTAATAAAATGCTCGTACCTTCATAACGATGCTTACTTCACGAAGACGATTTTCATTGCCTTCTTTAGAAGAGCCATCTGCACGGCTGTCAGGCTAGCGGCAAACATACCGTTCACGCTTCGGCTTATGAACATGGTCACTGTTGCTTTGTTGAACACTACTACGGGCACGCCTGCTACCACGCACCTACGCCTGCTGAGACGTCCTTGTTCCTCACGTTCACTTCTTCTGCGATTTCGACTGTACCTTCTGCTACTTGGACGGCGACCATAACTATGCTTTTGACAACAACTTCGGTTATTCCGGTTGCTGTGATCGCTTCCGCTTATTATCTCCGCGTCTATTCTGTCTACGATCACCGTTGCAGACGTACCGTGTTGAACGTCGTGCGCCGGTTGGTCTGCTTTGGGCGTAGTAACAACACCAGTTATCATTAGGTGTTGGATCCCACTTCTGACATTTGTAAAAATGTCAGGGGGTAAGTATAAGAAAATACTTAATAACCATAATTTATTGTTCCTCTTTTACATATACACACTTCTAACACTGTTTCTATATAACACTTTACACTTATACACGTTTTAAAACGCATAGTTCCAACAATGACACTGATTTTAAATACTTGAACACTGTCACAAATTTACACCTTACGACAGGCAGAATAACGACGTACTGACTCAATCCATCAAAAACGTCACTTTTTATAGCCGTTCCCTTCCTCTTTTATAAATAATTATGTGGGTATTATTATTTTATATTCTGTAAAATACCCTCACACTGACAATTGTCTTACAATATGTACCTACCAATTAATTTTATATTCATGTATAGATTATTTTTATATTTTGTGGCTCTGGTAAGGAGATAAAGCACAGCGTCGAGTTTCGCCACTCATTAAGCGTTGTGCTATTGCATGATGAAACGGAGTGTCTTGACACTGTTTGGTACTGGTTGGAATTCAATGCTGTAATGAAAATAAATAACTCACAGAAGAGGCCTTTTGAGGATAGTTTGGTTTTCTGGTTTATAATGACGGTTAAAGCTGTACACTGTAGCAAATTTAGCTGATAAAATAGATTTGGTTCAGTTCTACGCTCTTTCCTACATAATAGAGCAGGAAGAGAAAACTTAGCATACTCTTTTCTCCGCTTGAATTCGAGACGTTACCAGTTAGGTAAAGCAATCCCACACCTATCACAGTAGGCTCTTCAGTTCTTCATAAACACACTTGTTATTATTAAAAACTTTTGTAATACTTCTATCCTGTAAGTAGGCTGTAGGCTGTCGCTTCGACATCTCTTCATTAACTCATAATTGTGTTATATATTAGTGTCGTAGCGTGTTTGAGGCTTATTCGTTTGATTAGTTTCGACAGCCTGAGGGCTCTTACATACGTATAGCAAGGTCGGGGCGTGGCTGTACGCGATGGTTGTGGGTTCGATCTCGACTCCCGCTCGCTCCCGCACACAGCAGGGTAGGCAGAGGGAACATAGTGTACACTCCGTTCCCATTTTCTGCCGAATTTTGAAATAGAAATAGGTATATTTCTTTATTCAAATTTAAATTATTTCATTACACGCTATTCTTTGCTAGATGGCGCTGCACATGCTTTTGTACAGACAGCGCCACCTATTCATTACTAGTATAACGTTGGGAAACAAAATAACATACGTAATACTTCATAATTTTGCTAGATGGCTCTGCTAAGCAAAAGGACGACAAAAAAAAATAAAAAGATCAGTAGGGACTTACTGGGAGAGTGAATTTGTGTCATTTCCTCGTTCTAGAACGTAAACAATACATTTAACAAGCCCTAACACGCAATTTACCTCATTACGCAGTATTTTAAAAATTTGTAATATTATTATTTTTCGGAATACCTGTAGATATATCAAAAGTTTTTATTATCCCATTCTTTATAACTAAGTCATAAATCACAGAGTTATAATGAACAATATTCATAAATAAAATAAATGCAAATAAAATGAAAGTTAACCCAATTAAAACAGATATTAACGATGTTTCTTCGAGGATTAGCGGTTTTAGAAACGCTTTGTTGGAGAGATACC
Organism: Heliconius melpomene rosina; assembly: GCF_056956725.1. Lineage (NCBI taxonomy): Eukaryota > Metazoa > Arthropoda > Insecta > Lepidoptera > Nymphalidae > Heliconius > Heliconius melpomene. Next base: position 230,743 of record NC_140400.1, read on the forward strand.
GCCCAATTGGCTGGAATAATTACTTTTCGGGGCTAGGAAATATTTTTAAGATATTTATTAAATCGTGAGTTGGGATTAACTTCAGTGAAGGTGACAGTTTTACTTTCAAGTCTCAACGTGTAATATTTCTACTTTAAATATAATTAATCTAATAATAATTGCGACTCCGGATTACTGAAGAACAATGTAGTGACTTACTACTACTTTTTCTCTTTCTAAATAGATAAATCAATAGAGATTGATAAAATTATAAATGAGAGCATGTAATTTAAAGAATTAATGTTATCTCTGAAAACTTTTAGTACTCAATAAGTCAGATGTGGTCTACTCCACTCATTTTTACAGATTTTATGAAGTTTAAAAATTTTTTTTTTGAAGCTTATCGCTTTATCCCGCACACAGCAAAGTAGGCAAAAGGAAACTAGTGATAAAAACTCTGTTCCCCACTTCCCGCTGAAGTCTAGAGGCACTGCGTGTTGCGGTTTCAAAAATAATAGTGAAGTCGTGAACATCTGCTTATAGATATATAGTAATGGATGTGGATATAGTATTTTTTTTACTTTATACATGTATATATATAAAGAAGTACACTTTGAAGCTATATTCATAAGGACGACTTACAGCTTTGAAACTATCATGATATATATATGAATGGTAAAACATTTAAGTCGTGATGTAACTGGTAAGTTTTTTATAAGGTATATTTTTGTCTTCCAAAAATAAACTGTTATAAATATTAGAATTTTTCAATTAACACGACATGTTCGTGGCCACAAAAATATCTTTCATTAACTCACCGTAATGTTTAATTTTGCGCGAGCGTTGAAAGTAAAATGGCGAATTGCAAGAAATTTCATTATTGAATCTATTTGAGTCGAGATTAATCCTGTTAATGTTGACTGTTTTATTGGTATAATTAATAATGGATTTAATTACGTTCTTTGAAGACGTGCGCGACTGTGAACTGTGTGACTGTGAATGTGCGACTTCAAACGCGAGAGCTGTGTGTTCTATTCCCAACCGAGGCAATGAAATATTTCATATTTTTATTTCCTCGTACTGGTAAAAAGGCAAAACGTGACGTTGAGTTCCGTCACTTAACAAGCAGTGTCTCCAGAGTTCGACGGAAAGTAAAAGGTTTTTAGATTCTCTCAAACTATTATACAGCGTGAAACTAAAAAAAATATAATATAGCCTTAAAATAAAGCTCACAGCTAAACGTTCTTAATTGTAACTCTCTGGTTCTTGAGATTAGCGCATGAAACCAAACAGTTTTTTCAGCTTTATACTATTCTGTCTCGCATGCAGAATAAACGTTTATTTGTGCTACCAGTATCCATCGCTGATCTGAATATCTACTTTTTTCGTATACTTTATAAAAAAAACCTTCTAAGATTCCCATCAACTTTTTATAGCATCTAACGGTAATGAGCTCCCCAATCCCGCGACGTAGGCTCGAGCACATCTCGACTTAGCACCTTAGTCAGTCCTTATATTATGTAACCTAAGAAAAATCTGAGTCTAAGAAACGAGAATATAAATATTCCATTCAATAACGTTGTAATTTTCATGTCATTTCAAAATAAATATATTTTAATCGTGAAAACAACAGAGTCACCTCACTCCTATCATTTCCTTTTGGTTATTGTCTATTGAAGGTATAAATATGAAACTTCAAACTTAATTCAGAATATTTTTTCTCAAAATAATGCTAATGAATTTGAACCTCAAATTAATATTCTTATTTATAATAAAGATAATATAATTTACAAACAACAGAGTAAGACTTGAGTTAAAATTTATTAGATACACATAATACTCTCTCTCAGCTTACAAGTGTTGAAATTCTATCCCTTCCCACCCTTTCGTACATATCGTACTCGAATACTGTATACTACACTGATACAAAAATAATGCTTTTTCGTTACAAATTGACGCTATGTTTGTTCCAAAACAATGACACCTGAAATTGAAACTGCCTTTGTTATTTTAGACGAGCTTTGTTTTAAAGCAAAACTCTATATAAATATTCGGTTACAAAGGGAAAACAGCCCATAATAGAAGGGTATATATTCTCAAATAACACTTTGACATTTTCATTGACACTAACGTAATCATTACGCACGTAATCCAACCTACAGGGTACTCCCATGGATCTACAATTATGAAATTTGGCAAAAAGTGGGAACTTGTAATTCAAGCGGGCGTAGCCGCACGGGCCCACCAGGTCATTAATAAAATTGTTATATTACGCTCGAATATAGCAGCAACTGTTTTATAGTGTACTAGCGGACCCGGACGCGGCTACGCCTGCTTGAAATATAAGAATATAATTTCTATAGAAATATAATTTCAATCTAGGTGAAATGCTAAAAGTGACTATTATATTTATTTTCATAAGGATGAATATCAAAATGACGCGGTAACGAACGCGGTCGCGTAGCGACGACGGTTGTTATTAACATGGCAGAATAAATTGCATGTCAAATTAGAAAGTATTTTAATTTATTAGTATATATGTGTAATGTTATATTATATAGCCTATAGCACTTCTGAAGAATGCAGCTTTCATACAAAACAAAAACAAAGTAAATCGATCCACTAGATCAAGAGATCTTAGCGTTCAAACAAACAAACAAACAAACACACTCTTCCGCTTTATTATATTAGTATAGATTTAAAATATATAGCTTAAGGGAATCAAATGATGTGAAACTGTTTTTTTTTAAACATCCTACAAATAATAGTGTTATAAATTTGACGTGTTCGTATACGTGTGTAGGTCTGTCTGTGACATCGCAGCTCCCAAACCGGTGAAAGACTTTTTTCGATTGAGTTTTGTTTTGTTTGAAAGGTGATTCAAACGACAGTATATTACAAAGATTTGTGAGTTGGGTCATATATATGTATTCATATTTTAGGCACATACTTTACTAATTTAGTAAAGTATGTGCCTAAAATATGTAGATAGGCATAGAGAACCTTGCAATACTGCTTTAAAATCAGTCATATAGCAACTATTTTGCGAATAATCATGTATTTCTAGCAAATTGGGTCTAAGCAAGTTCTTACAATTAAAACAAATGATGATGAAGTCTATAAAGCGTAGCGTTAAGTTCCGCAACACAATGTCTCGTATTTGGGGATAGAACTAGGTTGTATCAATCGGTGAAGCTTAATTCTTTTTAAAAAAAACACTGCGAAACTTTTAAAAAGAAAAAGCTATCTGTTTATCCATTCCCCTTATCAATTACAATCATGAAACTGATCACGTTCTCAAACACGCACGGTTGTCATTCGTTACGAGGAAATACGTGTTTTCGATGTAGGTAGAGTAAGAAAAACTACAATTTATACCTTATTTTTACGCATTAAGGTGCATTTTCAGAGAAAAGTAATTTTCTAATACAAAAGTAGCTTAGTGTCAATTTTTATATTGTATTTAGAGGTATAATGAGAATATGAGTCGTGAGAAATGATCTTTTGCTCGGATTAGTTCTGGTGCAATATAACGTTTCTAGAAATATAGTGACCCTCGTAGTAAAGCGATCTAGTGTCTGCTTGTTAACGCAACTGTTCTGAGTTCGATATCCACTTAGAGAATGGATTATTCTCATTTCATTCACAAAGCGCGGTGTTAAGTACCGCCACTCAACATGCAAGGTCTCGAAAATTAAGCGAAGCAACCGTTGCCTACACAACGGTGTATTACTTAAATAAATATAATAAAAAATGGAAAAATGTATTAACTTTTTCGTTTCAATAGAAGAAATATTAATTAAGTTAGGTACACCAAAATTTAATTAAATAGAAATAAAACTCAAAATGACCGTAGTAAAAGCTGTCACCGAAAACTACTCTATAAAAACCGACTGTACTCGTAGTTATAAACTTTAATATGATAAAATGTACAAACAGCTCGACTATACGAGGCGAGTGTAGTCTAATTACAGTCGCACCGCGCTAAACTTATTTATCTATTATTCTGCTACAGAATATTATGCATTTCTGGAATTTAGGTTCAATTTTGCGGCGAAGCATTTATGGCTCGCTCACGTGGCAGCCACAGATAATCTAGATTAATTGCAGTCTCTGTTTGACTCTCGACGGAACTCAACGCCACGCTCTTTTTATTAAGCAAATGTTATAAAAAAATATTCAAATATAATAAATAATTTTAGCCTTAAAGTTTTACTTTTGCTTGCAAAATTCAAATAACATTGATTCTGCCTGTACACGCGACGGTTGCACCTTCAATCCATGCTCAGGAAGATGATCATATTTTAAATATTTTTTATCCAAATCGCGGCGTTGAATTCCGCCACACGAAGTCCCGAGCTCCGGCGACCAATGCATTCTCCCGTCCCGCCTGCTGTTATATGTAGAGTACAGCGTAAAGAAAATTGTATTTAAACTTTTTAATATCACAAATTCTTTTAATCTTCCAAACGTAAATTAACGTGAGGATGTCGAAAACGAAATGAGTGTGTTTGTTCCGGTTTAAAATGGCCGCCGTTAGATCTCGCTCGGGCATTCATCGCGTGACCCACAATGCTAAATTTAAAAGAAAGCAGCTGCATTTGAAATGGCAAAAATACTTAGTTCCTTTGTTTATTCAATTTTTATTTTTTTGTTGTGTTTTTAGTTTAATTACATTGATACGTAGTAAAGATGACTTTGCATTTAAGGCAAGGCCTCATGGCCTTACGATTTAAGTGGCAGAACTGAACGCCGCGCGCTGCCTCGTTGCCATAGCGAGTGGGAATCGTCTACAGTAACATGCTTGTGCCAATGCGCCGCAAATATATTATAACTTATAATCTCTTTGAAGATCCCTTTGAAACCGTTCCAACTGTTATCAACGGAAAACAAAAACAAGTGTCAAAATACCGAAAAGCCCAGTATTTTTTGCTAAGCGAGCTGTCATACTTTAATTTATATAGAACTTTTCGACTTCAACTTCGTTAAAAAGCTTCGCTGGCGTAGGTTTAATGGAAATTTGAAAATAAATAACGCCCAAACATCGTTATATAATATTATACACTCTAAAAAATAATAAATTACAATGAAAACAGTCATCTCCGTACCAGATTAAAGTCAGGGTACGATACTAGTCTCAAGTACAACCAACCGCGGTTTCAGAATAGTCAAATTAAAATGACATCCAGTTAAACGACAATATATACTCGTATCTCTCTAAAGCGTTCGAGCGTTGGAAGTAATGGGTTTTGAAGTATTAAAACACTTTGCATTGCTTTACCACAGAGTAGTTAACTACCTAAATTAGAAGAAACACGGATTTTCTTAATACATATTTTTTTATTGCTACATAGATAGACAGAGAAAACACTTCTGAGTTCTTCACTTTCCACTGAATTCTGAAGGATTTGGATCTTAGCAAATTGAATTGAAATGAAATTGAACAGTCCCACAATTGTTCCCTGCGTCACGTTTCTGGTTTATAAAAAACTATATGAAAACTTTAACAAGCATTGTACACATAATTATTATATACACATAAGTATTCAAACTTTACTTACATCTGTTGAAGTTTCTCCAAGAATAGAAAATTTATAAGGAAACTTCACGTATTCTAACACCTTGCACGCAAAACGAATACTGCGATATAATTGAGTTCTGTTCCCCTGCAGTCACTGGAACGGAATAAAACATGCTGAAATACATATATAAACTACATAATATATACCTACTTATATAACAAAACTGTCATTATGTTTGTAAGACATTGCGTGTGGAGTGATAGAGCACTATGTCTTGTCACCAGAGCGAGGAAATGCAAATAACTTGTTTCGCTAAATTAAAATCGAACCCTAAAACCGTCGCGCTTACAATAAATATAAATTAACTTTAATATTTTTATTAACCTCATGGCCTCTCACTTTGGTATGTCTACCCAAAAAACAACTTCAATTAAAAATACAGGTTACTATAGGTAATAAATAAGGTAAAGAAGAAGGTGAGCTATTAGACTGTGGTTCAGGGTGTCCTACTTTCAGTAATGGATGAGTGCGCGTTAAAAACTACACTGCGTCGCAGTTTCAGTTCCACATAGTACTTTACTTCAGCTCCAGCTCCGGCTTGAGAGCTTTGTGAAATATTGCCGAAAGCTCTTGTTTTTGGGTAAACTGACTTTGGATGATCAAAACAGAAGCCTTCCATATATTTTTTAAGGTTTTTAATGAATATTTCTTGGGACTTCGTCGACGTTAATGTTGTCGTTATAAAGCTGTTTGGAAAATAAACAGTGAAGATATGTAGAAGAGCTTTATGGCGTATTTGGTGGTCGTTAAAAAAATAAAAAGCTTTAAAAAAATGATCTTTCCTAAGGAATGGATTAATATAATAATACAGCCATGTCGTTCACTTAGAAACGACTCTACTGTGTCACGAGAGATTTTTAAACATGTGTTAAAAAAACTGAAATAAGATATTTATTAATTATTATGAAATGAATATCAAATAAAGTTACAATATAATGTTAATGAGTTACAACCTGCCATTAGGATCACGACGCCGGCGGCTAAACCAATGTTCAACAGAACTTGCTCATTTCGCCTTTTGTTCTTTGTAAATATAAATATTAGAGAAAATGGATTTTCTTGTAGAGTTAATTAAAATATTATTACGGTATTTTTTTCTATATTCTATATAAGAAATAACTCTGTTAAATATCTTGTAAATGGAAAATTCTTAATAAAAGTAATAAATTAAATATAATTTGCTAAGCAAATTAAAATGAATTTTATTATTTAACAAGTAATTGTTAGATTAATAAAGAGTTTGTCCAACTCCTAAGCCTTTTCTGGTCCTTTTATTTGTTTTAGAAAACATTCTAAATCTGTATTCAATCATTTATTATTTGGTAATTTGAGGTCATTGTAGTGTGTGGATTGATAAACGCAGTGGTTGTGGCTTCTATTTCCTTCGATGTTGATATTATATATTTATATTATTTTGATTTACCCAATTAAGAAACTTAAGACACAGCATTGCGTTGAGTTCCGACATTCAACGTGCAATGTTTCGAAAACCTTCTATATGCGGGAAACAGTGTGAAGCTATAAAAGATACGCAACTTACAACAAATAATCACAATATTACAAAATAACAAAAATCTCTGCTTAGTATTCAAACTGACAACCTTTCTATAATGTATTAGCACTTCATTATACAGTCAACAGAGTCACGTGACGGGGCGTGAATGGAGGCGGAAGTGCGTCGGCCACCACCGACCGCCTAATGACGTATTTCCGGGGCGCGGACTGAACTATTCATAGTTTCCAGCTTTTAATGAAGCATTTAAGCTAGATATAGATATTGTGATTGAGATAAATTGTAGTTTTAACGAAATTTCTTTTTAAATAAGGCATTGTTTATATCATTTTGTTTTCGATGGTATTTCTTTGTTTGGTTTAATTTATAAGTCGTCAGTTGTAATTCCACACGTCTTAATGTTAATTTTAATAATTGCTATATACATATTGTTAGAAAATAGAAGCGGTTAACATTTTTAAAATAAACACAATAAAACGACATACCGTTCATATGTTTCCAACGTACTCGGACTTACTACTTACAATAAGTGACATGTATCACTCAATAACAACACTACACACTAGATACCTTCCAATCAGGTGTACAGATTTGGAATATATTACACTAAACATACAAAAAGGAGGAGACCTCGGTTAACCTTCGAAAACACAGTATCAAAAATAATGGAGGAAGCTCACGTAAAAAGCATGAGGATATATAGTACAGTATAGAGGCTAGTCGTGTTGCAGAAGCACACTGTGAACACGACAGGTTGTGGATTCGATTCCTATATTTCATATTTTAATTTCCTCGCTCTGGTGTCAAGGCAAAAGCGCGACGTTGAGTTTGGTGAAAAATGGGGAACGAAGTGTTGAATGTCTTAACACTAGGTTCCCTCCGCCTGCCCTGCTATGTGCTATGTGGGAGACAGCGTGAAGATAAAAAAATCTATGTACGCATATCAAGGCACCTTGTTTATTTTCTAGTTTCATGATAAAAATATCCTAATTTATATAGAAAATTAATCTCACTACCATTCTTTTTCGTACAAAAAGTTCGACAAAAGCTGAATACAGGCAAAGACAATACATCGTCCGCATTCATCTGACTCTAACAAAGGGTTGCGCTATATGCGGTTTTTCTGAAGATTTTTCAGTGTACATGTACTGTACAAACTTTTTCATATGTTAAAAGCTTTCGAATAGCCTTTTGCAGGTCAGCTTCTATATACCATATACGCTTAACCCTTTACTTGGCAAGAACTAAAAATATGAAAAAAAAGGAAATTATTGATAAATTTTGTTTAATTTATGAATGGACAACTTGAGAAAAATAAAAATAAAAATCTAGGTATCCTAGGTTTCGAGAAAACTTAAGTACATCACAATGTACACTGCCAATTTTACAGAAATATTATAAATAAATTGTTTGTACATTTTGGTGTACACTACCAAGGACATTGTTTTTATTACATTATTCAGGTTATTATAAATTTATTTAAAAAAAAAGAGGAAATATTTAAATTATTCTTTATTATTTTAGGTGAAAATTACGAAAGCAATTACGTTTTATTTTTCCCACAACAAAACACAAATGTACGTTACATTTTATACAGTAGACAGATGTTCTTCCACTCTTACAATATTTGCAACGCATTGTTTCATTACCTGCTTCTGGAAGATGACCTGTGTTATCAAATCTGACGCTATCAGTTGGTCGGACTGAGACTGGTTTATGGATTTTCAGATTCTCGCCTATATCGTCTGTAACGTTTTGGTTTGTTCCTATTCTATTAGACTTAGACAACTCATCAAACAATTCAAATCTGAAATCTTTCAATGAAGTCTTCTTCCCATCTCTTCTATGTAGGAGCCAAGCGTTATTTATACACATATCAACAAGCTGTGAAAATATTCCCAAGTACCAACGGTGACTTTTGAAGGGAGTTCTATATAACGATATCAACATATCTGCTAAATCGACCCCTCCCATATGTTTGTTGTAATGTTTGACCACTTGAGGACATTCTACATCTACTTTCTTTTTCTCATCCTTATCGTATCGTTTGATTGTTTCTAAGGGGTACGAGTCTATGTAGGTGCTAATAAGTGTAACCACTTTATTGTCGTTCCACTTTACGACTGCCAACTTATTCTTATTGCAAACCACCTGGGCGCTAGAACCGCGTTTCTTCTTTTTTAATTGTTTGTCAGTTGGCAATAACTCTTGACAGCCTCTGAGACGATTAGTCCTTATTGTTCCTAGACTAAGGATCCCGTATTCTTCCCGCAGAATATATGTTAGTTCAGGCGACATAAAAAAGTTATCAGCATACACAATGGCCGGCTTTTTCTTTATAGTTTGACACAATGCAAGCACTACCATACCTCCTAAACCAATTGTAGCTTCTTTCTCTGAAAAAGTCAGTCCACGAAAGGTATCGTCGCCACCATACAGAATAAAATCGTAGATGATACCCGAAACACCCGCACGGACAAAATTCTTAAACCCCCATTTCTTAGGTTTCATTTTTACGTACTGCTTTCGTTTACCTGCTTTACGACCTTTATAAGGTATCATCATCTCGTCAATGGAATATTTTCCTTCTTCTTCAATTTTCAGAAAATTTTTGCGTATTTTCTCCATTAGGGGGCGAATCTTGAAATAACGGTTTGAATCTTCCAAAGTATTATCAACAAAATGAATATATCGACGTATTTGTTGATACTTTTTGAGAGGCATAAGATCAGCAATGAGAGGGTATCTTGTTTTTCTTGCCCAATAGTCAGTATAAGCTGGCATCTGTACTATACCCATCATGATTTGAATGGCCAGGAAGCTTTTAATCTCATCTTCTGTCAGCTGAATAGATCGACCTAGTTGTTCAACTGCATATAAATTTGTATTATAAACAATGTCAGTAATTAAGTCAGGAGAAAAAAAGAAATAAAAATAATCCAGTACTGTCTCTATTTGTGTTTGATGGAGATTGTATAAGTTTTCTTCAAGAGATACATTGTGACGAAATACTGCTTTTGACCATTGATAATTTAGGGCGAATTTCTGAACCTTTACTTTTTTGGTCACTACAGTCTTTGTTGTCTTTTTACGCTTGGACCTGGTAAGTAGTAACTGCTGTCCGCTGGTGCTAGGCTGGGGAGATGATAGTTCAACAGAAGGAGATGGCAAAGATTGGATGGAGTTCAATGTGGGTATAACATTGTAGTTACTTGTATTCGGCGATGGAAAAACTTCATCAAATGTTGGTGTGAGTGGTAAAGTAATGGGTATATCATGCTGTTCGTTGTTGGAGTCAGTTGAAGTATCAAGCAAATTAAGGGCTTCTAGTGATGATGCTATTGAAGGTGGATCAGAGGTATCTGGTGAAGTCGGTATATAAGCATTTGCTTCCTCATCAGATGTGGAACTATCGTCAGATCATGCGTTTTGAGCGGGTACCAAAGCCAAGATCTTATGGGCGCGAGTTAGTTGTAAGTTCTGCAGGCGGAAAAAGAAAAAAAAAAGTTCAAAGCAGACAGTTTTTATGAGAAGGTAAAAAAATAAATAAACAAAAACTGCCGATTCGTTGAAAAACAAAAACTGTGTAAACTTAGCAATGTACAGCGTGGTTACCATAGTATTCATTTTTAGTATTTTAGTGCGTTATTGGCAACGTGCAGTGCAGTGTACATACATTTGTTTCAACCAAAATCGGCCATAAAAATTGAGACAGTAACGCATAAAACCACTTTTTGAGTAATACATAGTTTTTAGATCAAATAACACACCCTTTTTTATTAGTTTTTGAGCTAAAAAGTAATTTATAACGCAAAAACTTACCCGGGTCCCGCCAACACTTTGTTGTTTCGAAGCCATTTTGAATTTGACATGTGTTGTTCAGTGTTGCAACAACGAAAATATTTTTCTACTAATTTTAAATTATTTAGTAATATTTTTAATAAAAACAAAACAAAAAAATATTATTATTTAACCAGTAAATTTTTTTTGAAATGTATGTACAGTCTAATGTACCTTACCAAGTTAAGGGTTAAAGAGCTTTGTATTTACATATTAAGATTTCAAGTAAAAGTTTTATGATGCTGGATATGAACCCTCGCCTTTTATAGATTGGCTAACTGCCGTAATTTTTTTGTGTCACAAGTCCGAATAGGAGTGTCTTAAAGGAAGTCCTTAACATTAGATTGCCAGGTTCCCTCTGTCTACCATTCTTTGTACATTCCACAGCGTGAAACTATTATTCGCACTGTATTCCACACTGTTTTTCAATACAAAAGCATATTCGAAATTTTTGTTTGAAAAAAATGTACATGTAATAATATATGCAAAATATTAGAACATTTAGAATATTTATTATATACATATTTTATGTTTTCATTAGTTTTTCACTGCTCGATATAATTTGATCCTTGTAATGATGACTTTGTTAGCTTCCAAAAAATTTTACATTTTTTTTGTAAATTTAGCACATATCTTTTAAGTTAAACAAATAATATTAAGTTTAAAAATAAAAACATTTTACAATATGTTTCATATTCCTGATCTGGGGAACTGCAAACTGGTTGTGTTCGATTGCCACTAGGAGTGTAAATTATTTATTAGAGTATCTCTCTCTCTGCTCCCTTTGCCCTAATTTATACGCAATTTATTTTAGGCAATAAAAATATTATATTTTACTTTCCAAACATTTAATTTAGCGATACTCAAAATTTATTGGTCATTTGTTACAATTGGCCTACGTATACCGTAACCAACTAACATATTGCGTAGGTGGGTGCTACGCTTTGCTACGAATTTTATTACCACTTCCAAATACATACACAAAAAAAAAAAATAATCTGTATGGAGATTTGTTATTTATGTGGTTGTTTTTATACATTTAGCTGTTTATTTATGATCAAAGATATTGTTTTTTTTTTCTATTTAGCTATCAATTATTTTGGATTTTTCCGAATTAATTAATCATTATTTATAACACGGCCAACTATCAGAGCTGTTGCTCATTTAGTTCAAAATTGTCATACTTTTGTTTTATTATATCTGCTATGTTAGTAAGAGTGGATTAAATCTTCAAAGTTCAATTTAACCCAATTGCCAGTGTTCGAGTTATTTCAAATGTCGAATACACTTATACGAGCTTCACGCTGTCGCATGTAGTACGACAGGCAGTGTCCAACCTATTTTAGAGGAATTGCGTGTAGAGAGGTGGAACTCAATGAGGCGCCACCGCTGGAGCCGCGTCGTCACATGTTTGTTTGAAAAAACCGTATTTACACACCAAACAAGCCAGAACGGATTGTTAGTTTAGAGTGAAAAAAAGACATTTTATTATAATATTAAAAGCCGACAACGCACCTGTCTCCCCCCTGGTGTAACACGGGGTCGTGGGCGGCGGCGATCACTTACCATCAGGTGACCCGTACGCTCACTTGCCTTGTCTTTTTCCATTAAAATAAAAATATATGACGCTGTCATGACGCAGTCAGTCATCACGATGGTTATGTGTACAAATCTTTGTCAGGGGTTAATAAAGGGGGTTGAATGGGGTAAATAATAAAGGGTTTGATTTATGACACAAATCTGAGAAACTATTGATTTGAATTGGAAATTGAGTATCATTATCTTTATTTATACATTTGTAGCTATACGATTCGTCTCCCGAATCTTGCACGGTGGTTTGAGCGGGATAGGCATTAGGAAACTAGTGATAATACACTCCGTTTCTTACCGAGTGCTACTTAGGTAGAACTCAATGTCGTGCCTTTTCTTGTTACCAGAACGATAAAAATTAATTGTTAAACCTACAATCGTTCCGTCTTACATAAAGCACCTTAGCCATCTTGCTTGATGTGAGATACAGGTGAAGCTAAGGAAAGCAAAATCTAATACCTCGCTCTGATTGTTTTCTATAGAATATTCTGGTATGTAAATAGGTTTGCAATGTAGCATATATAAAATCCCTTAATAAATGGACTAATGAGTCTAACAAAAATAATGGTTCAATTCGGACAAGTCGTTTAGAGATTAACGTTAGTTCAATCAATGTGCTCTTCATATTTATGTTATTAGCATAAATAAACTTCAACAGGTCCCCTTTTCAAAGTCTTGGATAACTTTCCCATACATAACGCAACGAAATGGGAAAAGTTACATACAAACTACAATACTGTTATTGTAACGCGTTACATTTAAGGACTGACCTTTGAGCGATGAGATATAATATACTTTTCTTTATTGTATTCACTATTACACGAAAAAAAGGTTACTTTTTAATATCAAATATAACCCCCGGGGTGTTCAGGGGTCGAACGGGGAGAGGGGGGAGAGATGTAATAAATATGATATTTTTGATTGATTACTACAACTAGATGTGATTGGTTGCTTTTTTAATTTAATAAGATATTTATTTGGTGCTATGTATATAATGAGGCCAGAAGTGACGCAGGGGTACAAAGTGGGACTGAAAACGCAAGTGATTTTGGGTTCGACCCCCATTCGAGGGAATGAAATGATCATTTTAATTTATATTCTCATTTCTTCACTCTGGTGTCGAGGCAGAAGAGTGGCGTTGAGTTCCGCCACTCAACACGCAATGCCTCCAAAATTCGGCAAAAGGTGGGGAATGGAGGGTCTTAACACTAGGTTCACTCTGCCTACCCTGCTGTGTAAAGCTTTATAGATTTGATTTTATTCTAAGCATCCAATATGTATACTATGAGGTGATTAAAGCTTATCCATTCTTTCAGAGACGGATTTACCTTCCGATTATTAACAGTCTGTTCCCACTGAAACACTTTGCTCACTCTCATTCAAAATCTCGAATCACTTGAATCACGGGTTGAGTGGCAGGACTTAACGTCCTTCTTTACCTTGTTACCAAAGCGAGGAAATATTCCATATCCCCGGGAACCGGATGGGTATCAAACTTACGACCATCGGGCTTACAGTCACTCGCTTGTACCTACCCTCGTTACATGGCTACGTGTACACACCTACTAAATGATAAATGATACTGTAATAGCTGCTTTCCTAAACTAATCACGTCCCTTTGATTAATAGTGACCACTATTAATAGACGCTCTCATCAGAAATGAACAGAGAGGCAATCTTGCGGGAATCCAGCCCATACAATTTGGACAGTTATTAAATATAATATAATGGTTTATATTGAATTTACTTGATTTTATTTAAAAATATGTTACAGGGTGGAATAAACATGTAAGACCATTTCATGTAGCGGCTCGGCAATGCTTTCAGTCTTGGGTATGGGTGGGAAAGCCAACCTATGGAATGTTATATGAAAAAATGCAAAACGCGCGTAAGGCCTTTAAAAATAAACTTAAATGGTGTCAGGATAAAGAACAGCAAATTAAAATGGATATACTGGCAACAGCATATCAAACTAAGAACTTCGGTAAATTTTGGCGGTTTACTAATGGACTGAATGCACGGCCGAGTCGGGCCGTGGAGGTGGGGGGAGTTAGTGGCTTTAAAAATATAGCGAATATGTTTAGGAATGAATTTGCAATAAAACCAAATAATGTCTTATGTAAGAGTGACCCTAAAGACATCGTGAACAGTGATAAAGACTTGTTTATTTTTACTCTTAATGAGATTAATAAAGTATTGCAGGGTACTAAAAGGGGAAAATCACCAGGTCACGATGGCTTGAGTATAGAGCATTTGAGGTACGCTGGTGTACATCTCCCCAGTGTCCTCAAGTTATTATATAATCTCTGCTGTAGACATAGATATCTCCCAGATGATATGTTACGGACAGTTGTAGTACCTATTATGAAAAATAGAACAGGTGACGCGGCAGACAGGGCGAATTACAGGCCGATATCTTTGGCCACAATCACTGCTAAGGTGCTGGACGGTCTGCTTGATGCTCGTTTAAATAAAACACTTGAATTAAACGATGCACAATTTGGTTTTAGGCCTAAACTTTCAACTGAAAGTGCGATATTGTGCCTCAAGCAGACAGTTCTGTACTATACTGAGCGGAAAACGCCAGTATTTGCCTGTTTTTTGGACCTGTCTAAAGCATTCGACCTCGTGTCATATGAGATACTGTGGAAGAAGTTGAAATCACGCTCTAGTCTAAATCCTCACTTAATATTTCATATTAAATATTTCAATATTGGTATAATAATCAGACAAATATAGTTAAGTGGGGTAATGCGTTTAGTGACCCGTACAAATTGAAGTGTGGGGTAAGACAGGGGGGCCTTACATCACCTAGGCTATTTAATTTGTACATTAATTGAGAAACTGAACAGAGCTGGAGTAGGGTGTTCAGTCGATGGCATTTCCATGAACAATATAAGTTATGCAGATGATATGGTTTTATTGAGTCCGTCAGTCAGTGGGCTTAAAAGATTACTGAAAATTTGTGAAGAATGGGCGGAGGTGAATGGGCTCAGGTACAATAGTAAAAAGAGCGTCTTTCTTTTGTTTAGAGGAAATATCAAAAATACTAATTATAAGCCAAATTTCGAATTAAATGGTGTTCCGCTTATACAAGTACCTGAGTACAAATACCTCGGCCACATTGTAACCGAACGCCTGATTGACGATAATGATATGGAGCGGGAGCGCAGGGCGTTGTCAGTTAGAGGAAACATGTTAGCGCGTAGATTCACACATTGTACATTACAAGTAAAGTTGGCCCTATTTCGAGCCTACTGCCAATCTTTTTACACTTGCAGCCTGTGGTTTAACTTTACGCGGCGCAGCTACAACGCTCTGCGTGTCCAGTACAACAATGTGCTGAGGGCGGTGCTGGGGAGGCCTCGTCATTGCAGTGCGTCAACGATGTTTGCAGAGGCAGGTGTTGATGATTTTTACGCAATCAGTCGCTTCTATAATAGGTAGAATCACGAGCAGCACTAACACTCTCCTCAGCACATTGGCATGTAAAATGGAAGGCCCACTATGGAGGCACTGGAATAATATCCATGTTAATACAAACAAAATTATAAATAATAAATAATATCAATTACTAACGTAGATTAAGCAAATGTATACTAACAAAATGTTATATGGATTATGGATGTCCGAAATAAAGATTTATTATTATTATTATTATAGTTTTACCATTTTTGTTCTCCCAAATCATTGGGGTACGTTAACCAAAAAATTGCGAGCATATAGCCAAGCAATGTTTGGGTGGAGATTTTCTGCGATAATTATTACTAGTAAGGAATTCTGATAATAAGTTAATTATTTGATGATAAAAACTTCCTAACTATACGGCACGTATTTAAGATTGCGGCTTTCTGTAAAAGAATATAACTTAACCGGTGAATACCCAAAGTTTCCAGACTCGTGTGTAGCGTATGAGGTACTACTCCGGTTGTTGAAAGAACTATTGGTACTGTAGTGACGGATTGGACTTTCCATTGACTTTTGAGCTCTATGGTTAAATCTGTATACTTATCTATTTTGTTCGAAAAAGTGGATGCAAGATTGTGTGTATTTGGAATGGCTATGTCTATCAAGTATACAGAATTTTTTACTTTATCATGAAGTAAAATATCCGGTCTATTGTAGTGTACGGTTTTATCTGTGATGATTGTACGATCCCAATACAGCTTAAAATTTGTAGATTCTAAAATAGCCTGAGGTGAATATTTGTAATAGGGAGTTTTTTGTGCTTGTGTGATGAGAGAATGTTTAAATGCTAAGTGTTGA
Organism: Heliconius melpomene rosina; assembly: GCF_056956725.1. Lineage (NCBI taxonomy): Eukaryota > Metazoa > Arthropoda > Insecta > Lepidoptera > Nymphalidae > Heliconius > Heliconius melpomene. The sequence goes on from NC_140400.1 coordinate 247,513, forward strand.
TGAATAATTGCGACCTGATCATGTCTATGTTTGTAATCGGTTTGTACTATGGTTTTGCAGGCTCCGGTAATGTGTTGGATTGTTTCAGGACTAGAATAGCATCTTCTGCATAAATCGTTTACCATATTTGGTCTTTTTATGATGTGTTTTTGATAGTTCCTAGTATCTATTACTTGGTCCTGAATAGCCATCATGAAGGCTTCCGTCTCTGGGAAGAGATCTCCCCGTCGTAGCCATTCGTTCGACGCAACTTTGTCGACGTGAGTTTGGCTAAGATCGGCTAGATGTCTACCGTGTAGTGACTTTAAAGACCATGCTTCTATTTTTTGCTGCTTAGTTATCAAAGTTTGATTTAGTTGTATATTTCTATCGTTTAAATTAAGTGGTGTATATTTATTATCTATATTAACTATGAATTTGTGTAGTTCACTAATTTCAGCCTTAGCGTAAAAGTAATTTCGGAATTTAGTCACTAGATTATTATGTAGGTTACGAATATCAATGAGACCTCGTCCTCCATCCAGACGTGATATAGTTAGACGCTGAATACATGATTTAGGGTGATGTTTCCTATGTGTAGTCATGTGTGTATTTATTATACGTTGCAGATTTGATAAATCAGTTTGAGACCAGTTTATTATAGCAAAAGAGTAAGTAAGGATCGGTATTGCGTATGTGTTGATGGCTTTTATAATATTACGTGAGTTTAATTGTGATTTTAAAATTTTATTCAAACGAAATTTAAATTTATTGGTTAGTTCTATCTTGGTTTGTTTTTGTTGTATTTGCTTAGCTTGTTGAAATCCAAGGTATTTATACGTGCTATTTTCGTCCATTGCTTCAATTTGTTCACCAGTGTTAAGTATATATGTATTTTGTTGTGACTTGCCACGTTTAATTGAATGTACCTTGCATTTTTCAATTCCAAATTCCATGCGTATGTCTGTAGAGAAGGATTGTGTGAGGTCGGCTAGTATTTTTAGTTCTTTATTATTACTGGCGTATAGTTTGATATCGTCCATGTACATTAAATGTGAAATTATATGATATGTGTTATTATGTTTTAGTTTAAATCCTGTATTGGTATTATTAAGCAATTCAGAGAGAGGGTTTAACGCTAGACAGAACCATAATGGACTCAGCGCATCACCTTGAAAGATGCCTCGTTGTATTTTAATCCAATCAGTAATCAATGTTTCATTATTGTTAATCAATTTTAATCTAGTTTTCCATGAGAGCATGACGGAGCTTAAAAATGTTATTAGAATGGGGTGAATCTTGTACTTTTTTAAAATATATAGTAACCAACTGTGTGGAACTGAATCAAATGCTTTTCTGTAGTCTATATACATCGAATTAATATTTTTATTATGTGCCTGTTTCATAACTATTGCGTCTATAGTAAGCTGCTCTTTACACCCTTGACTATTTTTCCTACAGCCTTTCTGTTGTTCAGCTAATATGTTATTTTGATCGATATGTTTATAAATTATGTCAGTAATACACGCAGTGATAATTTTATATATCGTTTGGAGGCATGTTATTGGCCTATAGTTAGCTGGGTTTGTGGGATCTAAGCCTTTCGGTAACATATACGTTATTCCGTTTGTTATAAATAAAGGTAGAGTGCAAGGTGATTGTATGAACTGGTTTATGTGTTTAAGAAGAAGTGAATGAGTGCATGTTAGCTTTTTGTACCAGTAGTTGTGTATATTATCGGTTCCCGGTGCCTTCCAATTGTGTGTTCGCTGGCTGATTTGATTGAATGTTTCTATGGATATATCTTTGAATTTCATTGAATTTATTTCTACGTCAGGTATTTTATTTAACCATTCTGCGTCTGCATTGTGTTCTATTGAAGTTTCCCAAATATTGGCCCAGTATTGTTGCAAATTATTTTCCGTTGGATGTTCTTGTAATTGTATTGTGGTATTTTGGTTTGTGCTAGATAGAGTTCTATAAAAATGTTTTTCGTTATTAACGAATGTATTATTTTGTTGCTTCCGTTTTGTACATGTCAAATATCTTCTAAGTCTGTTCGAAGTTGCATTTAATTTTTGTTTTAGTGTGTCTAAGAAATGTGGTAATTCTGTATTAGGTTCTTCGTGATGTGAATGAATTTTATATTGTGTTTTTATTTCTTCTACAGTTTTTAATATTTTACGGTTCCTGTTTCCTGATATATATTGTGTAAGTCTACCTATTTGCAATCTATATTTGTCTATTCTACTTTCAAGTCTTCTTTGCCACGATGGCTTGCTGTTACGAGGTCGGTAATTATCAATAAAACTGAGTTTTGTTCCATTACACAGAGATGCAGTGTAGGCAGCTGTATATATAATGTTATGAAGAGCATTGAAATCTAATTCGTTATTTAAATGTTTTGGAAGTACTTCACTATTTAAGAAACTGACAATTTGGGAAAATTTACGCGATGACTTTTGTCTTGGTATATAGGGTCTGGTTTCAGGATTTGTATTGTTAAATTGAATTAAAGCATTATTAAATTCTTGTTCAACATAATGTTTTTCTATTAAATTGTGTCTATTTATACAATGTTGGTCTAGTGGTTCAACGGGTTGTAAATTACTTTGTACATATGCAGAATCATTTATTTCATTTGTTTGACTGCTAGGAGAATTTGACTCTGTAATATTTTTTGTTAAAGAATTACTGTTACCTAATTTAATTTCTACTTCTCTTTTTAATTCAATAATTCTATCATTGTGTACACTTTTGTTCATAAATATTCGTCGTCTTTGGTCAGCTATTCTTTGTTCTGTAAGGTGTGATAGGTGTGGATTTCTAGATATAAATAAACTGTACAGGTTTTTACGATAAGAAGTCTTATTAACTTCAAGTAGGGTGACTTCAAAGTAACATTTGACAATTTCTTCATTAAGTTCGTTTGACCATTTTATTCTAGTGTTTGAGTGTGAAAGTTGAGTTGAATGAATGTTATTTTGTGTAAGTGGTTGATCACCGATTTGTAATAGTTCTTTTACTTCAATTAAAATTGGAGCTAAGATATCATCTGATAGTAGTTTATTTCTTATTATTGCTCTACGTTGATCTCCTATACGTTGTCTAGTTACCTGCATTTCGGGAAATTTACTACTAAATTCTTGATGTAGGGGTTCTAAATAATTATTCAATAACGTGGTTTCGCATTTTGTTATAATAAGATATGTGCGCCAAATATAACGGTTCATTATGTCGGTCCATTTTTTTCGCGCACGAATAGAGCCCGCAGTGGGTGCAGGGTAATTGGCAAGTGCCTCCTGCACAACATCTGCTGACCTTATAACCAGTGATGAATGTGATGATGTTGGTGATGAATTAGGGGAATTTAATAGGGTGCGAGTTGAGGATGGTGAGGGTATGCTTGATACCGGTGAATGAGAGGAAGAAGAAGTGAGTGGTGAGGATGATTGTTCGGCTGTAGCATTTTTTTCGAGGGGAACCCGCCTGCTCAGTCCCCTGTCGCCAACGGTTCGCATGCTGTGGCACCCAGCGTTAGCTCCAGATGCGCCCCGGCGACCCCCGGGTAGCGGCCGCAAATTATATCTTTTATTTTCCATATTCTCCATAAAAAGGGTTACCAGAGCCATGTTAGCCGTGTAAGTAATTTATTTTCACGTGTCCGCCCCCCACGAGAATCAGATGTTCGATTCGGACGTATGGTTGGATTTTAGGGGGCTTATTATTATTATTATTAATATTTCATAATAGTTTATAGCTAGTTATACTTTACTCCTACACAATGAATTTTTGAAAGTTATTAATATTTTTAAGTTTTTTTAAACAAAAGTGTATGGTAAATTAAAAATAAAGTGACGTTGTAACTGATGATTAAAAAATAAGTTTCATGATTTTTCCCTACAGCAATTTAGCAGCAGCAGCTATTTTAGTATTGAAACACTCTCCACATGTCCCCCACTGACTGCTATTATATGGCTGCGTCAATATTATACAATGATACAAAAAAGGGTTCTTATCCCTTTAGGGAGATATAAAATGAATAGAAAGTGGAGAAGTGATAAGTCATCTTTTTTACCCCAAATATTTTAAAAAGGATATATTATAAATAAATCTTTCAAAATGTTCTTCGTAGGTATATAAGCTTTGAAACAGTTTGAGCTTAAGTAAGCTTTGAGGATTGTGGGTTCAATCGTAACAAGCTTTTAAAATTAAAACGAGTACTACGAGTACTATATATATTTTTAGAAACATGAACATATGATAAATCCGTTATATGTCTAACGAGGTCCACTTCATTTATAATGTAATTGTAAAATTGTTTTGTATATCATTAAACGGTTTTATTTAGCTCACCCCGTTTGTTTGTTTGGGTCAAATTTAGTAATTGAAATTTAACCCTCTTCCCGTTAACCGATTGATCTGAAATTTGGTATACGCCTTTGATTCTGGTGACAATACAATTATCCATATTCAATATTATTGTGAATCCAAGATGGCCGCCGCTACAAGATGGCGGACAACTTAGTTTTTTTCAATCCCGTCAATATGGATATCAAATGAAAGGGCTTGTCAAGTAGAATTCAGTGCACTATACAAAATCAAAATCAAAGATGGCCACTGCTACAAAATGGCGGATAATGTAGTTTTCAATCCCATCAATATGGGTATCAAAATAAAGGGCTTGGTAAGTATAATACAGTATACTATACACAATTACAATATGAATCTCCCACCTAAGTCAAGATCTGGTATCCTGTCGAGGACTGTGTGGCTATAGGGTGCCTAAAAATGATACGTCGCTAGGGGTACCACCCAAGGTAAAAGGTAAAAGCGCGCCGAGAACTGTATGGCACTAGGTGGATAAAAATGATATGTCGTTAGCGTTTTCCCCTCAAGATTCAGGCACATCTTGTTGTACATAGCCTTGTCCCTCTATTGGACCTCTGGGGGGGTCGTTCGTAACATTCTCCATTAACCTTGCAATAATGAGACATCGAGCCTCATTTCAACGAATTGAATAGCATGAGAAATAAAAACTAAAAACTTAAAAATAAAAAAGTAAAAAAAAAATTTTAAGTTAAACGGTTTTATATTGCAGATAAATGTACTAAAAGCTAAAAAATAATTTCATAGAAATTATGATTACTAAAATAAAATCGTGGGGACACTTGCTACTTACCACTAGGTGGGTGAAGTCTCACGCTATGTCTTTCAATTGTAGATATTGGACGTGCCCCACGATTAAATTTTAGTAATCATAATTTCTATGAAATTATTTTTTAGCTTTTAGTACATTTATCTGCAATATAAAACCGTTTAACTTAAATTTTTTTTTTTACTTTTTTATTTGTATATCACTTGTGGCCATGTCATGTTGTGAATAGAAGTTTAGTTCTTTTATATTTGGTTGAATTAGATAACATCATAACAAATCGCTCTGTTTCTTAATTTTACTTTTACTTTATTAACATTTAACGCTGTAACCCGCAAATGACAGGGTAGGATGGAATTAAGTAGCAAGACACACCGTTCTCCAATATCCGAATCTCATACTTTGCACGCTGAGTAGAGGAACTCACCAGCGTCACGTTTACTGAAACTACCACTGTGCCATGATGGTCCTCTTTACGATTCACGATAGATTATTTTCAAGAAATACCTGTCTCAACCTTCTAGCGTTCATAAATATTTCCTACAAATTACAATTTTTGATTTAGGTCACTTTCATTCTGTGGGTGCGAGTACAAAGCACGAGGGTTGCTTTCTATCACGATAAAAATTCTCAGGTAAAACCAATATATCGAATGCCGGGCCAGCCATTACAACTTGCCTTCGATAAAACTTTGACAATTCAATCTTGGGAACGTATTGAAACTCTGTAAAAAAACTTCGTCGGTAACAAGATTTAAATTGAGTCTTTTGTAAAAATTGCTTTATGTAATACGATTTTTACTGTGTTCTGCTCATAATATGTTAATTCCGCATAATATATATAATATACTAGCGGACCCGGACGCGGCTACGCCTGCTAGAAATATAAGAATATAATGTCTATAGAAATATAATTTCAATCTAGATGAAATGCTAAAAATGACTATTATATTCATTTTCATAAGGATGAGTATCAAAATGAGGCGGTAACGAACGCGGTCGCGTAGCGACGACGGTTGTTATTAACATGGCAGAATAAATTGCATGTCAAATTAGAAAGTATTTTAATTTATTAGTACATATGTGTAATGTAATATTATATAGCCTATAGCACTTGTGAAGAATGCAGCTTTCATACAAAACAAAAACAAAGTAAATCGATCCAGTAGATCCAGAGATCTTAGCGTTCAAACAAACAAACAAACAAACTCTTCCGCTTTATTATATTAGTATAGATTATTTGTTTTAATTGAATAAGTGACGAAGGACGATTGTTTAAATAATGTCTTAGTATTTTTTTGGCATTTTCGTTTGAACGAGCATTGCTCTGTGTCGCTCGTCTCCTATAATTGTCAGGGTTGTGGCACAGCGGAAATTGGATCGGCTTTTGTGAAATGCATATGTAGGTAGTCTGTGAGGTTAGGTCTATACTATTCCACACTTAGTGAGCACTACTTTGAACGTAAGAACGGCATTATACGAAAATGTTATTTTGACACTCCCTTCTCCTCCGCTTTCCGCCGCAATGAAAGTGTGGATAAAACCCATAACTATAGCGTTGTTTCATTAATACCTTGAAAAAAACAGAACGCAATGGAAAACTCACCCCGTAAGCCACATCTGTACATTTTTTCCCATGGATCTATTTTAAAGTTTGGCAAGAAGTGGCAAATTGCAACACAAATAAAAAAAAATAAGGATAATTGCTCGCATACATAAGTTTGTCAACTTTTATAAATTGTACTTTCTGTTGAGCTACAATCCTACAATTGGTTTAGAACCAAACACAAACAACAGCAAATGTTTTTAGAATTGTGTATAAAATAAAGCAGACATATGCAAATGTATGAGGAAACAAAATTAATCACACGCGTGTATGTACGGGTATGTATGTTCACCTAAATATGGTAAAAGAAATATTTTTGTAAGGCAAAATAAAATAACTTACAGGACATTGCATATAAAGTAGGCTAATAATTTCATGACGCAAGGGCACAAGTATGCGACTGTTAGCGCGACGGTCGTGGGTTCTATAGCGAGACAGAGCGAGGCGTTGAGTTCCGCCACTCAACACGCGTTGCACCCAGAATTCGGCGGAGAATGGTAGACTCTGGTAGTTTTCTAAAGTCTCATGAAGCGTAGTGTTGAGTTTCTTTACTTATTCCATAATATGAATAAAACGTGAAAAGTGAATGTCGTAACTATTTTCTCTGTGCCTGCAATGCTAAGTATAAAGAAACGCGCGAGTATGACATACATAAGTCCTTTTTCACCTAGAACTGTGTTTGCTTCGATTGCATGGCGTAATTGTAATAACTTGTTATAACTTGATTCCGTTTTAATTCCGGAACTCGGAACAATATTCCCTACCGGAGAGTAGGCCCTAAATTCAGTGTCTTGCACCGCGTAGTTCTGGCTGTCATTTAGATACAGTAGTTCCACCTGCAGCTTCACCCCAGGTGACACATGCCACGTGGTAACGTGATACAATATTGTTTATAGCATTCTTCAATTAGCACCTTTGATTTCTGATATAAGAGCGTTCAACCAAACAAATTCTCCGACTTTATAATACTACTACCATAGATAGAAATTAATAACCAATTTCAATAAATTTATTATGATTATATATATGTTTTTTTTATTTGTTTGTTGTTTCATTCTATACCACGCATATAGCAGGATGACAGAGATAACCTGGGAACCTACTTAACACTCCGTTCCTATTAAGACACTTCCTTTCCTCCACTTTCCACCGAAATCTGGGGTATTGTGTGTTGAGTGGCGGAACTCAGAGCCGCGCTTTGCATCGTAACCAGAGCAAGACAATGAATATATTAAATGCTTCATCTTCTCGAGTGGGAATCGAACCCACAACCGATGGCATTTCCAATCGCTTGTATCCCTGCGCTACAACTGGCCTCAGTCAAATTTAGATATATCTAATAATGGTTTTCATTATGAGAGTATCCTATAGAATATATAAAAAAGCTCGAACATATTAAAAACTTGATCTCCCTACGCGGTCAGCTGTAGAAGGGCCACGATTGGCCTGCGGTTGCGGACTTGATGGGAACACGGGGAATGTCTCGGCGAGTATGTCGAGAATCCAGCGACAATATTCTCCAAGCCACTAGGTATTACCACTGAGCTTAAGTTACTAAGCTTTGAATTGTTGAGACAAAGGAAAGTTATCCATACATCATTTTACTTGTAGAGTTATAATTTATTATTTGACATGTTATGATTTTTTGCTTCCGAGTCTGTCTGTAAATATGACAGAAGTGGGTTCGATTTCTTCTGAAAGGAAATAATTGTTTACGAGTACATTTCCTTATAAATAGTTAGTTACCAGAGCGATCTATTTACCAAATTAAAACATGTAAATTTCTTAAGACTGGGCTTGTCCTGCCTTCTCTATTAAATGTAGCAAGCAGAGTAGAAGCATTACACAACGTAGGGTCGAATTCTAACACAAAAAATATCTTATTAAAATATTTGCCAAATAGAGGACGGAGTCACTTAATTCTACACTCTCACTATTTGACAAGCAAAACGTAAAAGAGTATTATAGATTGATCTTAAAAAATACTGTGAAAGCTACCCAATTCAGGAAAAAAATACTTTAACATACAATCTAAAGTGAAAATTTCCAAAGATTATAATAAATTAGATGAAATGAAGCTGGCCAAACGTGTCACAAAACAAATCGCCCGATCAGGAGTCTCCGAGCCTTCAGTAGCTGTCGTGCCCGCGATGAGAGTAGACGCCTCATTCACCTTTCCAAAAATAAAAAATACTATTTCTAAATCTTCGTCTCACCTTAAATGAAAACTTAAATATATGTATGACTGTAACAAAAAAAACAACATTTAAACAAAAAAAAATCAACAGGTGTTTTTGCTGCGTGCTTTCATAATTCTCTTTTAATATAATATCGTTATCTTTACTAGAAAATAATTCAAACTCTTTAAATCTTTTAATGCTAAGCAATTTTTGATTAAACTAAACGTGGCCTCAGTGTTAAGTGTGCTGTGATATTTAGTGCTTGTATAATAAGTCACTTTTAAATTATCGTATGTTTGTGTATCTTTTAGAATGTTATAAGGTTTGTAGTAAAAAAATGTATAAAAATTTATTAAGAAAAATTTCCAAATTTATTAAGGAAATTTCCATAAAAAATTTATTAAGTCTCTATTAAACTGCTAAAGTTAGCTGTTTTATCTCTACTTTGAGCATTTACTGTACTACATACGGCTTCTTTCTATTGTTACTATTTTTATATTTTAATTTACATAAAAGTAGAGGAACAATTTACTAACTAGGTTCCCAGATACCCTGTGCCTACCATGATATATGCATAAAGCAGCAGCTCTACTGTCGGTATACTTAGACAATGCTACTTTTCAGGCGAATTTTGATTCACCTGTGTTGAGTGAAACATCACGCTTACACTCAATTGATCCTCCACTGGTCCACGGTGCGCTTATTAATACATGAAAGAATCATTGAAAATTAAAAATATCTTCCTGTTTCTTAAATTATATTGAATTTTAGTGGAGTGTCTTAACACTAGGTTCCCAGGTTCTCTTTTCGTATCTCTATGTGAGAAAAATGTAAAGTTATATGTATTGTTTAAGACCATACTTTTAATTTATATTGAACAAGGAGGACAATATTAAAATAGCAGCTGCCACTATGTTCCATAGAACAAGGTAGGCAGAGGGAACCCAGTGTTGAGAGACTCCGTTTCCCACGCACCGGTGAGTCCCCACTCTGATAGGTAAAGCACATTATGTAAGTAAATTTTCATTCTCCCTAATGGGAATTGAACCCATAACCTCACGCTTACAGCCAGAAGCTGTCCCACAGCGCCACTACGACATCTTTATATATTTTATTCTTAAATTTCTAATATTTTTTTTATTCAATCTCAGCAAAAACTATATTAAAATCCCTTAATGTTGTAATTAGAAACAACATTGAATGACGAATGAAAATGCATTAGTCATTCAACAGAATAAATGAATATTTTTAAATAGAGATGGGTTGATCGACTTTGTAAGATCACGATAAAGTGTTCTTTGAAGTTATTTATCTTACATATTCATATAGTAAACAAGCTAAACCTGAAAACAGCTCACAACTTGTTCCTTACATCTTAAAATATCAGTTTCAAAGTACATCAAGCTTTTTCCACCAAGCTCTAGCAAAGCTCTCAACACTTCTATACTTACTATACTTATATATACTTTATACTTTGATGAGTTATGGAGAACTTTTCAATATGTACCTGTAATAAATTTTAATTATAATTTTTTTATGTATTAAGCGACAGCCTTTCCCTCTTTTTGACCCTTTCACGGTCTATCTCGCATATAGTAGTGTATAGAGGGAGCATAAGCAAAGTAGGCAAGGTCTAGGTCAAAATATTCCGTTCTGTGGTTTTTATTTTAATACATGTTAAGTGACGAAACTCTTTTAATACCTCCAGATTTAAAATCTTCGAAATAAGAATCTAAAACATACTGGTCACTCTTCGCAGAATATTACCTTTGTAAAAAAAAATAAAATATTTTTTTTCAATTTATATACTTTTCAATATTCTCCCGCCGCGCTTGTGTATATTTTTGCTCTCATGAGTAGATATTTGATAAGATAGTTTTAGTGGATAGATCTTGGAGATGAGTACTATGTACGAGTATGTTTACTCGTTCGTAGTAGTCCATTCTGAGCTACTGTCCTCTTTCAATACAGATGCAGTTGTGTAAAAGACGACGACCAATGTCCCTTTCTTAGAAAGAAAGAATTTATTTTTTCACCTTGAATATACATATTATATCTCGAATAGGTAGGCGGAGGCAAGCTAGTGTAAAGGACACTTTCAAGTTTTGAGACATTGTGTAAATTAATTTCAATTTATTTTGAAATTGTGTAAATAAAATAAACAAATTTTCCTTTAGCAATTTAATTCAAGTGAACTGTGTGCAGATAATCGACGACCCCCTTTCATTTTGCACCTCTGACCTCAGGGTGGAGACGTCAAAGAGTAAGGGGGTGTAGATGTGGTAGAGGAGCTAGCTGATAATTTTAGTGCTCAAGTAACAAGGTCACCTGACGCCGTAACCAGTGCCAGTATTGTATACTCGTATATGGTATATTCTACCACCTTAGTTAATTATTAAGATATAGTCGTGGTGCAGTGGTGATTGTGGGTTTGATTTTCACTCGGAGAAAATATTATATTGAAAATATTTCTCCCCCGTTGTAAACAAATTAAGTCCAACCATTCTACTAGCAAAAGTCTCAAAAATTAAATGAAAAGTGGGGAATAGTGTTTCTTAACACTAAGTTCTTGGAAAAGAAAGTGAGGAACGATGTGTCTTAACAGTAAATAATATATTACCTCTGTCTACCTCTGTCCTGCTATATGCGGTATACAGATTGAAGTAAAGAATATATTATAATATATTTATGACAGTCTAGTCAAAGCAGGCGAAGCCGCGAGCGGGGCACTACTATGAGATAAAATTGAGTTTGGAAATGATAATTTCATATTTTCCTGTTTTCTCGGAAAATATAAATTCCCACGAGCTCTGTTAAGTAGAATTTTTACAATTCAGGCAAAGTTGCGTCCCGCGGGAACAATGCTTACTTAAATGAATTTTTACTTTAAATACTTTCCTTTATTGTTTACAATAATTCTGTAGATATTACGTGTGGTGTGGCAGAAGGTACTCGTTACCACAGTGAAAAAATGAAAATAGCAAATATTTCCTTCCCTAGAATGAAACCGAACCCAGAACCGTCGCGTTTACAGTCTTATTTAGTACTTATTTACAGCTTTTACCTGCGGCTTCGTCCGCGCGGTCAAACGAAAATAACTGAGTACTAAGTGTGTAAGATACACGACATATTAAAAGTGTCGGAATTATTTTCGACCGCAGGCACAGTGGATCACATCGATGCGACTGACGTGAAGAAACCCTACCTCGATAAATGGGCTATACAATACATAATTCTTTCAATTTGCACCAGTAATTCCGGAGACAAACTACAAATTCAAACAAATAGTTTAACTTTATAATATCAAGTATAGCTGTAACTAAAATTACGTTAGTATATCAACTATATAACATAATTATGTAGTTTAGCTCAGATTAGAAACAATCAATTCAAGTATATATTTTCTTGAAAAAGTGAAATTTTAATTTCTAATAGTGAAACAATTCAATATTCAAATTAATTAAATAAATAATAAATTCAAAATAGTTCAAATTCAAAATATTCTTTATTCAAATAGTTAAATTAAGTGACAATACAAATATGATCTCAATTATAGCATACTAGCGGCCCGCTCGCGGTTTCACCCGCGTGAACTATGTTATTATTAATTTCTGTCTCTATGACTACGTCCTAGCGACGTCTATGCAAAATTTGACACTCCTAGCATTTGTAGTAACGAAGTTTCATACAAACTTTCGACCCCAAAAACAACCCCTTAGAAGTCGAATATTGCAAATTCCCGTCTTAGCAAGCACCTACGTCCTATAAGTAACTCCTATGCAAAATTTGAGGTTCCTAGCACATGTAGTTTCTGAGATTTCGTGATGAGTGAGTGACCTTTCGATTTTATATATATAGATGTAACAAAATCAACAAATATATCAATATATATACTGAAACATATTTAAACTCGTTAAAATATTTTTTGGCAAATCCGTCGCAGATTATTTTCCAAAAAAAAAGTTTTAATTAAAAAAATTAAAATTTTATATCAACTTTGCGGAACGATAAGATTTTTCTCCTTTCTCCGTTCTGATAATATACAGAAACTCGGTTCAATTCCGCCACTCTATATAAAATGTCTCAAAAATTGGATCGTAGGTTGGGACAGTGGCTTAACACTGGGTTTCCTCTGGTTACCCTGCTGCTTCTGTTTATTATTTTACATTAGGGTAAAAATATATATTTTATATATATATATATATATATATTAATAAAACATGATATAATAATAAATATTTATTTGTATTTTACTTTAGCGGTAAAATATATCTTAAGACTAATTATAAGTTTAGACTGAAAGACTTTGCTGTTATAGAATAACGGGGAGCTCTTGTACATTAATTAAAATATAATGTTACTAGATGTCGTAGCCGTTACTCAGATTATAATATTATATACATTAAATGAACAACGAAAGTACATTTTTCATATGTACATGTCTATATAATATAAGTATTTCTATAACGGTGATTGTCAGTTCGATTATAATTTGAATTCCAATTCGGGTGGTAGTTTATATTAAAAGTAACTTTTACCAGTAGCTTCACCTGCGTGTTTGAATAGAAATACTAGTAGATACAGTGGGATACAATTAATATTACTAATAGGAATGAAATATTTAAAATTTTCATTTCCTCACTCTGGTAACGAGGTGTTGAGTTCCGCCACTCAACACGAAATGCTTCAAAAATTCGCCGGTAAGTGGGGAACGGAAATGTCTTATTGGCAATGGAGTGACTTAACGTTAGGCCCCAGGTTCTCTCTGCCTACCTTGTATGTGCATGATGGAACAAGGAATAAAAAAAAGATATTAACATTATACCCCTAAGTAGAGATAACTTATTATATAAAATAACTTTAAATAGATAACCAAAATATAAATTTGATTAAAATTCAGCATAAAGTATGACATTCTAAGAACCTGTGGTATTAACTACTTTGCAAACTTCAATTCCCGACCGATAACAAATTTTATTCCTCTAACGTTATTTGAGGCCCTCGTGGCGCAGTGGCGCAGCGTGTCTGTAAGCGTGACCGTGACCTGAGGGGTTAGATAGAGTTCCAGTTCTATTCCTACTTTTTATCTTGTTACAAGAGCGAGGAATGTAAAAAAATCATTCGAGCATGTGAGAATCGCACACCGCAACCGTCAGCGCCGCTGCGCCACGACGGCGACGCGACGGCTTAATAGATTTTTATCATAATATATAATTACAACTATTTACATAATATTTACACTACACTTAACGAACGCTGCTGTTTTCCACGGCCTTAGCTAGATTGACGTGACATTGACATATGACACGCAAATTGAACGCGGAAATAAAATTCTGTATCTTAATTTACTAGATTTACCTTAAGGACAAAGTACAGCGCTTAGCACCGCTGCTGTTACTTATCGTATATAAAAAATATTATACGTTGAGATATAATAACAAATATATGTAACATAATATGTATTCAAAAATGTAATATTATAAAGCTTTTTGAGCATACTCGTTTCATAATTAAAACTCTAAGCCAGGAATAGTTTCTAATATTCTAAAGTAACAACCATTTTAGTAGTTTTTCTTTAAAAACAAACTAAATATAATTTTAGTAATAAAAATTTTAATTGCAAAGTAAAGAAAATTCATTAAAATGCACATAATACAGCTGTATAGAAGTACCTAGTTATAGATGTAGATGTAGGCCGCGACTGACACTTGAACTTCAAAGAAGTGAACCGCTAGCTACTCTAGAGCCATTTGAACGTGCCTTTATACTTTATATTACTTATTTTACGTTTTTTATAAGCGCTGTAATGTTCTTTGGCATATGTTATAGGATCACTTTGTTGTCCGTCTGTCCGTTTGTGAAGTGCATCTCGAGATTGTGTGGAAAGTTCATATACAATATATTTATGTCCACGATCCTTTGGAGCAGAATTTAAGCTAATCAAAATAAAGTCAACGCAATCGAAAGATAAGTTTCTGCTGCATTTTACATGAAATTCGTTGCGTAATCAAAACCTGCAGGGTACTTCCCATGAACCTTAAGTACCACTTAGGAAATTAGGCATTTAACCAAAATCTATAAGTATAGAAAAATACTTTACAAAGTTATATTAGTAGATTATTTCGTACAAAATACGGCAGAAAATGCGGAAGTATTTTAATAGGAACTGAGTCTATTAACACTAGGTTCCCAGGTTCCTTCTACTTACCTTGCTATGTGTTGGATACAGCGTGAAGCTAAAATAAATCCTTACACTCTAAGTAAATTATAAAATATGTATAAATTCATAAGTGTGTGAAATGAATATTCATATCAAATTCGAATGTTTTGTTCCAAAAAAAAATAAGCAGTATGACAAAATTATTGAATTTTTTATCATAATTTTATTGTCACCGAGTGAGAGATTTGCGCTTTCCGTCAGTCAGCTGAAACTATGCGACGAAGTACAATGAATGTTAGAATGTACGAGTGAGATATCCTGGGTAGTGTGGAGGAACACTAAGGGAGATTTCCTGAAATACCAACGGAAACGGGAAACAACGAGACTTTCGCACAAACGAAGCTTCTGCTAGGCGGACTGCTAGTTTATTCATGATAGACAAACACCTATATATCGCGTGACGCACCATCAGTACAATGTCACGTAAAGAGAACATTTAACTAACGTTAATCAAGTATAACTCGTGAATATTAAACATTATTTACTTTGTTCTAGTAATTTCATATACAAAATCGGCCAAGTGTGAGTCATTGTCTGTAAAAACGCAGCGTTTTGCTTTTCCAGACCAATAAACCAAAGGGAATCATTCCCCCGAGTGGGGATCGAACTCGATTCATAATATTTTTATAATTGTTACAAGCTAAACCTGAAAACAGCTCACAACTTGTTCCTTACATCTTAAAATATCAGTTTCAAAGTACATCAAGCTTTTTCCACCAAGCTCTAGCAAAGCTCTCAACACTTCTATACTTACTATACTTATATATACTTTATACTTTGATGAGTTATGGAGAACTTTTCAATATGTACCTGTAATAAATTTTAATTATAATTTTTTTATGTATTAAGCGACAGCCTTTCCCTCTTTTTGACCCTTTCACGGTCTATCTCGCATATAGTAGTGTATAGAGGGAGCATAAGCAAAGTAGGCAAGGTCTAGGTCAAAATATTCCGTTCTGTGATTTTTATTTTAATACATGTTAAGTGACGAAACTCTTTTAATACCTCCAGATTTAAAATCTTCGAAATAAGAATCTAAAACATACTGGTCACTCTTCGCAGAATATTACCTTTGTAAAAAAAAATAAAATATTTTTTTTCAATTTATATACTTTTCAATATTCTCCCGCCGCGCTTGTGTATATTTTTGCTCTCATGAGTAGATATTTGGTAAGATAGTTTTAGTGGATAGATCTTGGAGATGAGTACTATGTACGAGTATGTTTACTCGTTCGTAGTAGTCCATTCTGAGCTACTGTCCTCTTTCAATACAGATGCAGTTGTGTAAAAGACGACGACCAATGTCCCTTTCTTAGAAAGAAAGAATTTATTTTTTCACCTTGAATATACATATTATATCTCGAATAGGTAGGCGGAGGCAAGCTAGTGTAAAGGACACTTTCAAGTTTTGAGACATTGTGTAAATTAATTTCAATTTATTTTGAAATTGTGTAAATAAAATAAACAAATTTTCCTTTAGCAATTTAATTCAAGTGAACTGTGTGCAGATAATCGACGACCCCCTTTCATTTTGCACCTCTGACCTCAGGGTGGAGACGTCAAAGAGTAAGGGGGTGTAGATGTAGTAGAGGAGCTAGCTGATAATTTTAGTGCTCAAGTAACAAGGTCACCTGACGCCGTAACCAGTGCCAGTATTGTATACTCGTATATGGTATATTCTACCACCTTAGTTAATTATTAAGATATAGTCGTGGTGCAGTGGTGATTGTGGGTTTGATTTTCACTCGGAGAAAATATTATATTGAAAATATTTCTCCCCCGTTGTAAACAAATTAAGTCCAACCATTCTACTAGCAAAAGTCTCAAAAATTAAATGAAAAGTGGGGAATAGTGTTTCTTAACACTAAGTTCTTGGAAAAGAAAGTGAGGAACGATGTGTCTTAACAGTAAATAATATATTACCTCTGTCTACCTCTGTCCTGCTATATGCGGTATACAGATTGAAGTAAAGAATATATTATAATATATTTATGACAGTCTAGTCAAAGCAGGCGAAGCCGCGAGCGGGGCACTACTATGAGATAAAATTGAGTTTGGAAATGATAATTTCATATTTTCCTGTTTTCTCGGAAAATATAAATTCCCACGAGCTCTGTTAAGTAGAATTTTTACAATTCAGGCAAAGTTGCGTCCCGCGGGAACAATGCTTACTTAAATGAATTTTTACTTTAAATACTTTCCTTTATTGTTTACAATAATTCTGTAGATATTACGTGTGGTGTGGCAGAAGGTACTCGTTACCACAGTGAAAAAATGAAAATAGTAAATATTTCCTTCCCTAGAATGAAACCGAACCCAGAACCGTCGCGTTTACAGTCTTATTTAGTACTTATTTACAGCTTTTACCTGCGGCTTCGTCCGCGCGGTCAAACGAAAATAACTGAGTACTAAGTGTGTAAGATACACGACATATTAAAAGTGTCGGAATTATTTTCGACCGCAGGCACAGTGGATCACATCGATGCGACTGACGTGAAGAAACCCTACCTCGATAAATGGGCTATACAATACATAATTCTTTCAATTTGCACCAGTAATTCCGGAGACAAACTACAAATTCAAACAAATAGTTTAACTTTATAATATCAAGTATAGCTGTAACTAAAATTACGTTAGTATATCAACTATATAACATAATTATGTAGTTTAGCTCAGATTAGAAACAATCAATTCAAGTATATATTTTCTTGAAAAAGTGAAATTTTAATTTCTAATAGTGAAACAATTCAATATTCAAATTAATTAAATAAATAATAAATTCAAAATAGTTCAAATTCAAAATATTCTTTATCCAAATAGTTAAATTAAGTGACAATACAAATATGATCTCAATTATAGAATACTAGCGGCCCGCTCGCGGTTTCACCCGCGTGAACTATGTTATTATTAATTTCTGTCTCTATGACTACGTCCTAGCGACGTCTATGCAAAATTTGACACTCCTAGCATTTGTAGTAACGAAGTTTCATACAAACTTTCGACCCCAAAAACAACCCCTTAGAAGTCGAATATTGCAAATTCCCGTCTTAGCAAGCACCTACGTCCTATAAGTAACTCCTATGCAAAATTTGAGGTTCCTAGCACATGTAGTTTCTGAAATTTCGTGATGAGTGAGTGACCTTTCGATTTTATATATATAGATTATGTTGATACCATTTTAATAAGTGTTTCAAATTCAGTTTCTAAGATCTTATTACAAACCTAATAGAACATATGAGACTTTTAATTGTTAACAAAAGTGAACGTAGGACCAATTACCTAAAATAGTGTATTCTATATTGCACCATTCGGCACCATCACACAATAAATAGCGATAGCAAAGTAAGGAGAACTCTAATTCGAGAAAACGATTATGACTTCTTACTCTACTTTAGAAGTTTCTTCACGAACTTTTACAAAGTTGGGAGACTCGTTAAGCTTATTGACTTAGATGCAAAAATAAAGGACAAAATATTGTGTAAACATACAAATATATAAACGGAACAGGACTTGTTCTTGCGTCGCGGTTTTTAAAGTGGAATAAAACTAAAAAATATTAAAAAACTATTTTTAAACATTTTCTGAATACAAATAAACTTACATCATATATATTTATCCTCGTCGAGGGAATATTTTTTCTTCAATAAGAATCAATCAATGGAGGCCAGTCGTGGCGCAGAGGCGACATTAACTGTAAACGCGTCGTGTTGTGAAAAGGAAATATATATTTTCTTTAAAATAAAAAAAAGAAATTACGAGGCAAATTGAAGTATTGAGTTCCAGCCCTGAACACGCTATGTCTCCAGAATTTAGCAGTAAGTGAGAAGTGTCCAATATCAGTCCTCCAGGGCTCGGGACTACTCTGTACACTGTACTTGCAGTCAGACCTCCTCAACGGTAACGATTAGTATTCATATAATAACATAAACTTCGATTTCAAAATGGGTTTAGTAAGAACATATACGTACAGATAACTTTATCGTGTTGAGCTTTAAAACAACTTGGCAGTACGACTTCTTCTAAAATATTCATAGAAAATCGGAAATCGGCAACAAAATGACAATTTTATAGTCACATTATAAATATATATAGTGTTTTACTATACGAGTATTAGATTCGCAGCTTTAAATCAAAACGGATGTAGCCATAACTTGGTAGTTGGTATGTGTAGGATTGTTTGAATTGAATTGAATTTGAATAATTTTTTGTACATATCTATTTTTGTTTTATCCAAATAAATACCAGTCAAGAGAATATATGTATATATATTTTAATAATATTTATATGAAAATATAGTTTAGCTTTACGCTGTATCCCGTACATATAAGGAAAGATAGAGGGAACCTGGAAACCTAGTGTTAAGATACTGCGTTCCTTACTTTCCTCAATTTTGGAGGCCTTGCACGTAGAACGGCGGCAACGCCCCACTTTGCCTCGTAACCAAAAATATTAAATATTTGGTTTCCTCTATTCAAACCTGTCACATTTACAAGCGAGCGCTTGTCCGCCTGGGCCACGATGAACTTCTATTCAATAATATGTACATGTATGTGTGTTTGTGTTACACCAAAATTGTTAAACATTGTTATAGAAACTATAGTGACTCAATAGAACTACGTTGAACTGGAAACGCTAAATGGCTGTAGGTACCATTCCCACTTGGACGAATTAACTATTTTCATTTCACTGTTATGATAAAACAAAACGAGGTGTCAAGTTCTACCAGTTTTCAAAATTTGGGGAATGGAGCGGCAAAACTCCTAGTGATAAGTTTTTCTGTCTGTCATGCTGGCCTAGAGATTGTTTTAAATATTGTAGATAGGTATATAAACTTAGTGATAAGTCATAGTCATAGTAACTTGTATGAATAATTCATCCATCTTACATTTAGCATTATTCAAAATGATTGAATCACTATTTACATAGAGCTCAGCCGACGTGAACAGCTTTGTGTCAGACACATCAACTTGTGTAGAAAGCGGGTTACTGCTATTTGCGAGATATAGCGTGAATTAATATAGGCGTACTGGACAACCAGCCTTACTCATACTGTGCGCTGTAGAGTCGCTTTGAATTCAGCTGAGTCAAGAGACTACGTTATTTTTGCAACTACTTTACAAGCTATTTAAAGATAAAGCTTCTCTGGCCGCGTGTAACTTACGTCTTAGAAAACTTATGCTACTTATGTTGTCTTACTGTAAGTAAACATGGAAAGAAATCAGTATAGGGTATACGCGTGCGAGTGTAAACGCGACTAGTTGTTGTTATTCGATATGGGAAATGACATAATTAATATTCTCATTTTCTTTCCTGGGTAACGAGACAAAGCGCGGCGTTAGGTAGCGCTAATCAATACCTAATACCTCCAGTATTCGACAAAAAGTGGGAAACGAAAGTGTCTTAGTGGTCACGGAAGTGGCAAAGAAGTGGGAGAAAAACTGCTGTGTGCGGGAAACAGCGTGAAGCTAAACACAGCGGTGCGGCGTATGGCTGTAATCACAACGACCATGACCACGTTCCATTCCCTCATACCCTTACTCTAGTAACAAGACGTAGCACGGCGTTAAGTTCCGCCCGGAAAATAAGGCAGAAACTGGGGAACAGTGTCTAACACAAGATTTTTTGCTTTCCTTCTGTCTTAATGTTTTTAACGACGACTGGTATCTTATATAGCATAAAACATTTAATTTGTATGCAGGGACCTTTATCCAAGGTCTTTTATGAACAAACTCATCATACCCTCATAATTCGAAAGGACAACAATGAAGCTGCTGTTTCTAATTTAAATTTAAAATGAATCACTTATATTATAAACATTTAATTTAAATAAGAAAAGGTTTTATTCTATTGTCCTAAAGTTATTAACCGTAGCTAGGACACTAAGTGCACGCACCGCGAGATCGAGACATTGCGTAAGCGTGTAGATAAATAGAAATATAGGTTTGTTAGCCGCGCATGCAAACATGGAAGGTAGTTGAGAAAATGACACTACAAATTAGTTTGCAATAAAATATTCTCCAAGTTAACTAGCAGTGGTCCTAATCATTGTTTCATACTCACTTTGACCAATGAATTTAGTCCATTTCTCCAGCTCTAGATCAAATCCAAGAAAAAGCGGGGAACATAGTATTTTGACACTAATAATTTATTTCTGCTTAAATATACTGCATAATTAAATCTGAAGCTGAATCAAATTTTCTTTGTTCTCGTCTTTTCTTTCTCGCTATTTCTTTTTTCTTTTTAATATACGATTTACTAATACATGTATTGTATTTTATATCTAACTTCTATCTATAACATATAAAAAACTTCAACATGTTCCTTTTAAAGTAATACTTACAAACAACGTTTTTTTCTATTTCATTATAGAACAAACATGAATAACACCGATACATACATTTTGTATGTAAATCAGGACCTTTTTATTTAAATGAGATGAGACAAGCAAACATTTCAATATTTCATACAAAATGTATATTTCATAAAAAAAAACTGTTTTAGGTATTTTTCCGCATATCAGAGTAGACAGAGGCAACCTAGTACTTGGATACTAACCTTTAATGCGACGCTTATGCTGCTAAATAATATTTTTAGAAAAAATAGAGAAAAACTGACGACTGAAACCGATTTTTAGATTCGGTTCAACGCAATGTATACATTACATACATTTTTTTACACAGATTATTCAAATAACTTTTGAATTATAAATTTATTTAAATATTTTAAGTATTACAATCTATAATAAAAAAAACACAAGTGCTGTGAATACGACTTAAGACAGTGCCTACGGTAGTGGAATGTCCATTTAAAACTAGTGATTATACAAAATTTAAACAAAAATATAAACAATATAAAATGAAAATTACCAAAAAGTACAATACTTAAATAAATAATTAAGTTTAAATGTGTGGTGTGTGAAATCTATGAAAGATGAATACAGTACAAAGCACAGGCGGAGGGCATGGACCCATCAAAAAGGATCACAAGCATGAGGTAAGGCTAATTATATGACATACTTATTAGTTATTTCGCAGCTTTTTTTTCCTCCACTCAAAGAGCAATGTCTCGACAATAAAGTAGAGTGTAGGAAACATCTATTCCCTCTGCCTACCCTGCTATACGCGGGATACAGCAAAAAGCTAAAAAAATAATACTAAAAAAACCTATAATAACTTTGTAACAAGTACCAAGCTGGTGGTACCAAGATGATATAGTGTTTGTTTTTAACATCCTAAATACCATACCATGGTAAGTAGAGTATCCAATCACTTTCCTCTCGAGATGAGACAATAACAAATATAAAGAAATGTGTCTCATTTTAAAATATTTACATTTAAAAACTAAGGTATATTTTTTAAAAGAAGTTCTGTTTGGTTATAAAAGGAGTCTATATTTTTGATACTGCGTGTTTAGCTCAATGCCATACTTGTTCTTGTATCCTGAGGAAATGAATAGGGGCGAGTGGGGCAGGTACTTACAACTTTTATATGACAGTTTATATTTCCAATATGTAATAATGGTTTTTTTTTGTTAAATTTTTATTCATAACATGTTTTGGTTGTTTAAGCTGTGATATTGGTAAAAAAAATCATCAATTAAATAAATAATTTCAGAAATAGAGTCGTTAAAACAAAAAAGTTATTTGTTAATACTGTCCTCGCTCCGTGTCTGCGCACTAATTGTAATAATTAGGATGTTATTACAATACACATACTTATTAATATGTTAATATGGTAAGTATACCAAAGGAAATCTCCTTTATTCTAAACCGAGTATCATATTTTTAACTCTTCACGTTTGGCGGAGATAACCTTGTCCATTCTTACCACCGTTAAAACCAACCCCGCTCTCCCCTATATTCAAATATTCATTTCTCCTAGTGGGCATTACACTCACAACCGTCGCGTTAAATATTTATATTATTTCAATTTCATAAAAAACGCTATCAAAAGGATAAGTAAGACGAAAGATGAACATTTTAACCAAAATATTTAATAATGAGCATTTGGAATTCGAATTAAAACCAATAATTATATAAAAGAATTAATTCGTCGCTCTAATGCTAATCGAATAGAATTACAACAATGCCTTAAATATCTACCGCAGGCACCGGGGTGTTTGAAAGTGGCGTGCGCGCATAATAACCTGTAAAAAAGATTTTTCGTCAATATTTTTATCTTAATATGAGGTCGTCGTGACGCCGCGCCGTGCTATTCCTTATTTTTTCTGATACAATTTACAATTAATAAAATTAGGTCATTTTTATAAATTCTATGAATACTCACTGGCAGCGATTACTATAGGTTTTGCCGGAAGTGGCGCACACAGGGCTGTACTCTGCTGCACAGACGCAGTCACTCCTTGCCGTCGGGAACGCGAAGAGTAGAGCGAGGATAACTAAAGAACAAATACCATTAGTTATGAATATTATTTATTTCTATATTAATGGTATAAAGATAAAAAGTTTTATTAGTTGATTCCGATATTATTAGGAGCTACCGGCTTTTTTGGCCTCACGCTACATCCCGGACAGCAGGGTAAGCAGAGGGTACCTGAAAACTTAATGTTAAGATTAAGTAAAAGTAAAGTAAAATACTCTTTATTGTACACCAAACATGTATCACAATCAGGAGAGATAATATTGTTATGATTTATTGTTATGATTAAGCCTAGTGTTAAGGCACAATTTACCCGAAATGTCAAAATGTCGCGGTCACTCAGCAACTTAGTGCCACCGATATGGATAAGAGTTCGATATGAGTAGATAGTAGATACCTGCCGGGTGAAGGAATTATCATTTACCTGCTCTGGTAGAGGAAGTGTGTCGTTGACCTCTGCTAGTGACCTTCTAAAACGTTGTATCTTTACATTTGATTGAGAAATAATAAATACCAAAAAAAGTTGTTCTTGAAACAACAAAATAAAAAATCTTAAGTGTTGTTGTGTCTACGCAACAATCCCAACATCTCGCGACTATCAAATGTCAAATAATATGCCAATAATAATAAATTGTACTTACGAAATAAGATCTTCATATTATATTTTTTTAATGTATGTAAGTATGTATGCATGTGTGTATAAGACAACCAGCAGTCGCGGTTACCAGCGCTGGACTGTCCACTTTAGCCAACACTTTATTTAGCAATACAAGTTTATAGCACTAGCGATGAGTTATGGTTGTGCTTCCGTTATTTTCTTTTAATTTCACGCGTAGCAAAATCATATTTTAGCAGGGTATACAGAGGAAACCCTATTGTTAATATAATCCGTTCCTCACCTCCCTCTGAGTTTACGACATATTGCGTGAAGAGTGGCGTAACTCATCGCTGCATTGTGTGTCGTTTTCAGAATAAAAAATGGTGGTGGTTCAATGAAATATTTTTAAGAGTCTAAATTTCAAATTTTATAAAAATCGGTGGCGATTTAAAGATTTTTCCATACAAACTTTCAACCCCTTATTTGCACCCTTAGGGGGTGAATTCTAGAGAACCATGAAACATTTGTTTAATTATATACGTTTAAGAGTCTGAATTTCAAATTTTATAAAAATTGGTGACGATTTAAAAAAAACCTATACAAACTTTCAACCCCTTATTTGCACCCTTAGGGGGAGAATTCTAGAAAATTATGAAACACGTGTTCAATTAAATACTTTTAAAAATCTAAATTTCAAATTTTATAAAAATCGGTGCCGATTTAATTTTTTTTCCATACAAACTTTGAACCCATATTTCACCCCTTTAGGGTTAAAGTTTTTCAAAATCCCTTCTTAGTGGATGTCCAGATTACGAAAGTAAACATCTGTCCAAATTCCACGTTTCTACGCACAGCGGTTACGGCTGTGCGTGCGTCTTCCCTCAGTCAGTGAGGACAAGTCCTTTTATATATATAGATTATTATTAAAATTAGACAGAAAAATATATAAACAATTCTATACTTTTATATATTAAACAATCAAACAACAATTTTTAAATATTGCATATGTATATGTAAATATTACACCTACATTAGGAGGAAAATCGTTAAAGATGTAAAACGAGATTCTCCGGTCTTGTACTCGGGATTCCCCGATTCCATAACAAAGTTTATTTGATCTGGCATATTAGTTGTGATGGTTAATTAAATAATAGGTGTAGAGGGGGGTGGTTCAAAGTGGGGCAGTGGAACAAGTGTGTGACTTTTAACGCGACGGTTGTGCATTTGATTACCATTGAGATAAATGAAGTATTCTATATTTTTTTCTCACTCTATCGTTCTCTGGTAAAGTGACAAAGCCGTACGTATTTTACCAACAAGTATTCTACGCTATAGTATTATTGTGTGAGAAGTGGTTTGAAATCCTACTCGTGAGAATATTTTTGCTTCATGAATGGGCTGTTAAAAGAAATAGTAAAAAGAAAGAAATAAAACAAAACAAATTTTAACAAAATATTTAATAACCTAACATTTGGAACCAATAACAATATAAGGGTCATAATCAGAAAAGTGGACATTTTCGAATTCGTAACGTAACTGATAAGTAACAACACTGATAATGTTTGTTACGAAACTGATGTTATAAGGCATTATACACAACAAAATAAGGATATTATACGAATAAAACTACTGTTGTTTTTATTTAATGAGACACAAATTAAAATTTTAAAGATTCAATCGTTGAATTAACAGATTATAAATGTAAGAAAACATAACAAAGTGACAATATTAACAATATAATAATGCTAGTTCGTAACGTAATAAACTTCTATTTCTAGTTAGAGATCACAAAGTTAATGATAAAATTAAATCCACTTTAAAATATATCAAAATTTGAGTCGTTATCACGGGAATTAAGTTTAATTCTTTGTAAGTGTTTATTCCGCATATCTTCATATTTAATAGGATTGGTCTTTTTAAGACGTTCTCTATATCTTTTATGTGTTTCAGCATTTGACATAGGAGCCATGACGCTTACTGAAAATAAAAAAATATTTATCAATAGATATTTAATAATATTTTATGTTTATTGTTTAGATCTTTAACAACGCTAGTACAGAACGTATTTGTTTTTAAATAAAAGCTTCACCCACTTGAACTACATATTTATTAATTCACTATCTCCAGAGAAAAAAATAGTAATTACAAAATCACAACTAATTTCAGGAAGAATAAAAAAATGTTTTTAACTAAATCGGTTAAGCCGTTTCTGAGATAAGCGTGCACAAACACATTAGACAAACAAGCAAACAGGCAAAAAACTTAAAAATCATTATTTTTGGTTACTTTACGTTATCAAAAGTCACCAATTATTTTTTTCATATGCCAGCAATTTTTTTTTATATACATATCTTCCGATGGTAACGTAATTATGAACTAGGCTTCATATTTTCTCAGTTTCGTTACGTAACGAAATATAACGCAAATGAGAATAAAGTCTGAGAAATTCTAACCTTTTTACATATTTGCTTATAAGCCACGTGTTGCATGTGTAAGCACTGAAGTTCTTTTTTGAGATTTTGTAAAAAGAAGCAAATAACATAAACAAGAAAACGAAATTATAGAATACTTACCAAAATAAAAGCCGTTTATAACCCTGAGATGTAATTTTACATATTCCCTCTAAAACATTTGAACCCCTCTACTGCTGCGAGAACACTACTTGTTGTAGCTACGACAGCATTGACTTTTAGAATTATGGTGCCACAATAAAAACTAATATTAAACACCATCCAAAATAATTGCATTCATAATTTAATTGTACGTTACTAGCCCTGAGTAACAAAAAAGACAATATTTTGGGACAAATTTACTTAATTCATATATATTATTTATTAAATAATATATCAGTAAAAGTACTTTTGTTTAATATTTTGCATAAAGTAAAGTAATATAAACATATCTGAAATCAAATAAAACCATAAACATTCGTAACAAATCAATTTTTAAAAAGTAAAGTGGTGAATGGGACACGAAAAATTGTATGGAAGCATTTTGAAAAGTTTTTTGCAACTAACAAAAAATACTATTAATAGCCATAATACATTTAAAATATTACAAAAATCTTTAAGTTAATAAGTAAATTTATCGTAAATGGCAAAATATTTAAATTATCTTTAAAATTGTATTTTTAAAACGCATTCAAAGTAGCGGGACAAGAAAAGACACAAAATGTACACTTTTTCTGATTATGACCCATAAAACAATTAAGTCTTTGTAATAATGAATCACACCAACGTTTTTGTTATCAACATATATAAAACATAAGTAGCTCGAGGAAAAGGAATCTGTTTTTATTTTTTTCCTATCTGCAAAAATAACTGAGATATTACACATTAGATGCTGCATCTTGCCAGTCGGCGTTGGCGAACACCTTCATACTTTGGCTCGTTTTTCTCTCGCTCTTGAAAACATTCTTGAAAACATTCTTGCTCAGTGAAACATTACAACGCCGAAACTTTGGAAATCCTGACCCGAATTTGATGAAACAAAAACTACTATTAATTGCACGAGTGCGTGCATTCAATGCAGTACTGTTAAAGTAAAATTTTGATGTATTGGCGTGACTCATTCTGTTATATTAGTGTCTACGGCAGGGACCGGAATGCTTGAAAGAGGCGCGCGCGCAGGATAATCTGAAACAAGATTTTTTCTTTAACATTTTTATATTAATAGTGTATTTATGAGTATACGTGTATATAATAAAATTCCGCAGTGTATTCTAAGCCACTACCAAAATTTAAAGTATTTGTAAAAAAAGTTCTAACAAAGTAAAGCTTATTACACTGTTAGTAAGAATATTTAGAGGATAAACATGTATGAAATTAATGTCTATCGAATGTAATGCAAAATAGCAGCCAGCTAGTGTATAAATTGTACCATTGACTTTGTAAAGAGCAACTGTTGAGTTTCTTGCCGGCTCTTCTCAGCAGAACTGCCTTCCGAACCGGTGGTAGCTTATTGTTCATATGTTCATTCGACGATTCAAAAGTGCTTGTAATAGTCAATTTGAATAAAGAATATTATGAATTTCAATTTGAATTTAATGTTAGGTATAGCGTGTGACTATAAGCAAGACAGATGTTGCAGCTGCAGCACGACGGCTTCTTAACTTCGTCATTTCACCAATAACCATGCTTTATTTTTCTTGATAACTTTGACACAATTTACAATTAATAAAATGAGGGCACATTCACAGATTCGCTATGAATACTCACTGGCATCGATTACTGAACGTTTTGCCGGAAGTAGCGCACACAGGGCTGTACACTGCTGGACAGATGCATCCACTCCTTGCTGCTGCTAACGCGAAGAGTAGAGACATGATGACTACAAAATATATATATGAATAGTATTTATATCAATATTGATGTTATAGTGCCGCGGTCGGACTGCGATACCGACCGGGGAATGAATTATCATTTACCTCTGCTCTGGTAGAGAGAGTATGGCGTTGACTGCTACTAGTGACTGCTGAAACGTAGTGTCTTTACATTTGATTAAGAAATAATAAACAACCAAAAAAAGCTAAGATCTAGAAAAAAAATGGTTAAAAAATAAAGTCTGCCTGCCAACAAAAAATATTAAAATTTGTTGTGTCCACACAACAATGCTGACATCACGTGACTAACAAACGTCAAATAATATACCAATAATAATAGAACTGTACTTACGAAATAAGATCTTCATTTTGTTTTTTTTATGTTTGTATGTGAGTGTATGTGGAACAGCCAGCAGTCGCGAGTACGAGCGCTCTACTGTGCGATTAAAGGCGAGGTTTTATTTATTAATACAATTTTATAGCATTATTGACGTCTCGTGGTTTTGCTTACTTATTTTATTTTAAATTGCAGAATCAACTTTTTACCCAATAGTAGGATAGACACTCCGTTCCTCACCTTTCCCCGAAATTACAACATATTGCGTGATGAGGGGCGAAACTCAATGCATTGCTTCGTCAGAGTAAAAAATGGATCTACTTTAACATTTTTATAAAACATATAAAAGTTGTAAAAAGTATTTTTATTTCTTAAGTGTCAGCACATTAAAAAACCTAAAATATTTATATGCTTTAGTCCCCCGAGAGTTCACAACCGTCGTGCTTTGTTATTTCGTTATTTAAGGCTAACTACGACTTACCCACCGTAATATTATGTAGCCTATAGCACTCCTGAGAAATATAACATTCATAAAAATTAAAAAAAGTAATTCGAACAAACAAATAAATAAATAAACTCTACCGCTTTATTATATCAGTGTTTATTACATTAGTATAGATAATCAAACAGCAATTTTTAAATACTTTTTATGTAAATATTACACCTGCATTAAGAGGAAAATTGTTGAGGATATGAAACGAGTTAATCTGGATTCCCAGTTTCCATAACAAAGTTCATTCAATGTGGCATACTACTTGTGACAGCTAATTAAGCAGGAGGTGTAGAGGAGTGCTGCCACTGCTGCCAGCACGCGACCGTCAGCGCGACGCTTGTGTGTTCAATTCCCACTCGGCGTGGCGTTGAGTTACGCCACTCAATACTGAGGACGTATTCTGCTAGCAAAATGAACTTAGATGGATATAATTGATAAATTTTGTTGATAATTGGAAAACATTTTATAGGTTTCGTTAAATACTTGAATATGTTGCCGTCAATTAGTTAAATGATTTTGTTATCATCGGGTTTTGCCATCCAACAAATATTAATGAGATTACATGTTTTAAACATGGAAGGCTATTTCGTTTTCGTTTCTTAGTGATAAACGCGGCATCCAAATTATATTATCATTAGTACTCATTTATTTTAGAATAAATATTTGTTTTTATTCCAACGAGAGATTGGAGCGTCCAACCAGACCTTCACGATATATATCATGTATACTTTATAAAGAAATAATTTGAATAGAACCAAGAAACTTACAATTCCTACTTAGGTTTACATTTGCTGAGCTAAATTAATATTTGATACGTTTATAGTTTCCGCTGTATATTGTGTGCCGTTACAGTGTAAGCTGTCACTAAACTAAATTTATTGCTGACTACATACTAGTGCGGGCTCAATAGCACTATGTACATTGATCAACAAAGTGGAATGGAGGACCCACAAGGTAGACAAAAACGGCTCCGACGCCGAAATGACTGACAAGACAGACAATGCAATCGCTAACAATAATAATAGCAACAATAATAATTCAATCCCCGCGTCCAACTCTGGCGACGGTTCGGTACCGCTACCGGCCGGCGCTCGTAGGGATAGGTTACCTCCCCCGATCATAGTTCAGGAAAAAAAAGCGTGGGATAACCTACAATTATGGATGTTGTCCGCTAAAGTGCAGTTCAATTCTGCCAGATCTACAGCTCAGGGAGTTAGAATTCAGGTGTTAACACCTAAAGACCACAGGGTCCTTACGACCCACCTTAGGAATTCAAACATAGGGTTCCATTCCTACGCTCTGGAGGACGAGCGTCAATTACGTGTAGTCCTCAAGGGTATCCCAGTCGAGTTGAGACCCAATCCGTTTTTCGGGACTTAATGTCCCAACATCTACCCGTTAGGGCAGTCCACCGTATGTACAATCAGTACACTAAAAAAAGCTACGACATGGTCCTAGCTGTCCTAGACCGCAGCCCTGAGGGCAAACAAATTTTCAATATTAAATCCATCTGCTCATTCACGGGCATTACTATAGATAAGCCATGGTCTCGTGGCATTCCCGGGCAGTGTCACCGCTGCCAGCTCTATGGGCATTCCGCCAAAAACTGTCACGCAAAACCCAGGTGCGTGAAGTGCTTAGAAAGTCACGCTACTGCTGACTGTCCGCGCAAGGTCCCAGACCCGGCCGTACCTCCCAGCTGTGTCTTGTGTGAGACCCAAGGGCACCCCGCAAATTACCGCGGATGCCCTAGGGCCCCACGCAGGTCCGGCGGAAAGGGCGGCAGGACGCATAAGGCTTCGATGCCTTCCCGTCCAGCGCAAAACCCGTCCGGCCCTCAGCCACTACTCCAACCAGCCCCTCTTCCTTCCACCAATGCGTGGAAAAAACCTCTACCAGAGACCCAAGCCGCCAAGGCCTCCAATCCCAAACCCAAGCCCTCCAGGGCCACTTCCTCTGCCCGCCAGCCCCGTGGGGAGGTAACAGAACAGGATAGTATCGAAGACGCGATCGACATTGCGACCAGCTTTTTAGATATACTAGATAAAGACGAATTATTGGCCTTCGCGAAAGGCTTAGTAGACTCAAACGGCGATCCTAAAAGTCGACTTCAAGTAATTAAGCTCAACAGAAAGCTTATAGCCAAATTACTACTTGTCAATGCTCAAACTTCCAATGGCGGTCAATAATAATTTTAGAATCAACCCGCCCGATTTAAGACTCGCCCGAGTCAAGCCGCGCTCTCTCAACATAGGTTATTTTAACGCTAACGGTCTCAATACGCAAATGGGGCTAGTCCGCGATTTTGTTACAAACCGACAACTCGACTTATTTCTAGTTCAGGAAACGTTCCTTAGAAATTGCAATAGGGATCCCAAGATAGCCAATTACCGCACTATTCGTAACGACAGAGACGGCGCCAAAGGCGGCACCGTCATATTTTACAGAAAGACGCTTCACGTCATACCGCTCGATCCGCCGCCGACGCTCACTAACATCGAAGTTTCGGTCTGTAAGGTTCACATGACTGGACATCCACCCACTATTATAGCTTCCGCCTATCTCTCTCCATCAAAGAGTTTACTTAGAAGCGACCTACAGACACTACTAGACATGGGGGACTCGGTTATCATAGCCGGGGACCTTAACTGTAAAAGTACCAGGTGGAATTGCAACTCCACAAATAGAGGAGGAATCGAACTCGAAAATATCTATGACCTGACCACCTCTCGCTTTGAGATAATAGCCCCCCTCACTCCCACTAGATTTGGGCCCCGGGGCCGACCTTCAATTCTCGATATAGCCATCCTGCAGGGCGTCTCTCTCAGGCTGCGCTCTATCGAGGTAATACCAGAGTTAGACTCAGACCATAGACCTGTAATAGTTAAATTAGGACCCGATGGTCCTCCAGTTCTTCCTAAAACCACAGTTATCGCCCCATAAGCCTTCTCAGTTCAATGGGCAAAATATACGAACGTATCCTCCTCACTCGTCTCCAAGCCGCAGTCGTGGCCAATGACATAATCCCCCCCGAACAATTCGGCTTTAGAGCCAAACACTCCAGCATACACCAGGTACACCGCCTCACGGAATTCCTGCTATCCCGAGCCAAATTAATGCCATCAGCGGCAATCTTCTTAGACATTGCAAAAGCGTTTGATAAAGTCTGGCACAATGGCTTGATTTACAAGTTACAAAAGACTAACGTACCTGACAGACTCGTGCACATCATCCGAGACTACTTATCAAACCGCTCATTTAGATATAGGGTAGAAGGCACCCTTTCCTCCAGTAGGCCAGTTAGAGCTGGAGTCCCTCAGGGCTCCATACTATCCCCGCTTCTGTACAATCTGTACACTCACGACATCCCCAAAACCCCAGGTACAAACCTAGCCCTTTTCGCAGACGATACCGCCGTCTATACGTCCGGCCGAGTATCAGTGTGCATAGCTAAAAGACTCCAAAAGTCCATGGACCGCATAGGTCAGTGGCTATTTCAATGGCGCATAGAGGTCAATCCCGATAAAAGTAACATCATTTACTTCCCCCTTCGTAGGACAGACTACCTGCCACATGTCCGCCTTTTAGGCAAAATAATTCCCGAGGCCAAACAGGCCAAACACTTAGGTGTCATTCTCGACAGTCAACTGTCCTTTAAAGCCCACATTACTTATGTTCGCCGCAAAGCGGCCTACGTCCTAAGTTGTTTGTATCCACTCATTTGTGCTAAAAGCAAACTCTCACTTAGAAATAAAATCCGACTCTATAAAGCATGCGTCAGACCCATTTTCGCCTACGCCTGTGTTGTGTTCGCACAGACAGACCTTAGCCGATTACAAGTAATCCAAAACCGTTTCTTGCGTAATACTACCGGTGCCCCGTGGTACATGCGTAATACCGATCTCCATAGAGACGTCAAATTAGACTCAGTAAAAGAGCACTGTCGGAAGCTCTCTAGTAGTTATTTCACTAAAGCCGAATCGCATCCGAATCCGCTGGTGGTAAACTCGTGTAATTACGCCAAACGTCGCCCGTGGGATCGCCGTCGACCCCGGGATATCTTAACCGATGATGCTGACCCCATCACTAAAGCGAACGACCCTAAATTTGTAGGTAGGGCCACACACAATCGCACACATACACGCTACGCACACCGTCCCCGCCGGTGGAGACGAGGTCCCAGCTTTACTGTGGCCCAATCGCGCCTCGGCGCGAGAGGAGCCCGCACTCATTAATCCAATAGGGCATCAAGAGCCCTCCCCAGTAGGCTTTGGTCGAACCGATCGAAGCAAAGCCCCCCACTACGAACGGTGTTCGCAAGTCGCGGTCCGAGTCTCAAAGGAGACGCCCTTGCGCCACTGTGTTCTCTTTTGTTGGTACCTTCCACGGTAGCCATGCCAAGGTCAGAGCTCGTCTAGCTCGGCCTCCCCAAGTCCGGTGACGCTGTAGAGGCCGATATGGCCAACAGCATACTGCTCAATCGAAAAACGAAAAACGAAACGAAAAAACGAGGACCCACAGAGCCATGTATGTGGAGGTTGCTGACGGTGGACGAGGCGAAAGAAATATACAGAATCCGTAGAAATATATCAATTCGTCTACACCGGACTCGTGGTACTTACTCTCATCTGATTCGTCAGTAATAATTAATTGTTCCATTTTATCATCAAGCTCGTCGTGACTATTGATTTTTTTTTATCACATACATTGATCGTTCTTGAACTCGTTCAGAAATCGAAGAAAAAAATTAGCTTACATCTTGCGGGCCGCGCCAGATAACGCAAATGAAACTAGACTTGGGATAACATGTAAGGAGGACAGAGAGTGCAGAGGAGCACTTAGAGAGCAATTCTCTTTATTACTACCTACTGTAACGATAAAAAAGAACTTTTCCATTTTATATCTAAAACTCCACGCCGACGAAGTTGTGGGCAAAGATTGCTATTGTTACTTAATACGTAACAACGTAATATGTTGCTACTTAATACAAAGAATAAATTAAAGTGATGTATTTCTAATTTCTCTTTGCCTTTTTATTAGATGATAGAAATGCCGAATAAAATTTATCGTTACAATAATAATAAATAAATCGTTACAATATCAACGTATAATTTTCGGTACAAATGTATGTAAACATGTCATCTAAATGCGTCTTAATAGTTTTATTACGTTGCAATATGGAATTAAATTGCCGCGTTTCGGTTAATCTAAGACACTAGAGCTCCTTGTGTAAATTATAGTACAATGGGGTGGTTGTGGTACCATATATAACGGTTGTGGGTTTTAATATGATTAGACAACGGACAACGGACAACGGACTACAGATAACGAATAACGGATAAATGAACAGGGATTGAAGACAAACGCAGTGATTCGATCCCCGCTCGAGAGGATCAACTCACAACTTGGAATTCTGCCTCTCAAAACGTAATGTCTTGAAAATTTCATTGATAGTGAAAAACAGTATCTCCTAACACTAAGTTTCCTCTACCTACCCTGGGTATCCTATATCTTATAAAACAAAGTCGCTTTTCGTGTCTGTCTGTTGTTTCTAACTCTTCTTCTTCTAAACCACCCAACGGATTTTGATGCGGTCTTCAACATTAAGTCGAGTGTTTTTCGTAGAAGGTTTATATATAGTTTATTATTCGTACATTCTTATGTAAATTAACATAAATACGATAAATGTGTATAAAGTCCTACCTGTTGAGACACTTTCGCGCATGCGCTGCTCTAATGGTAAGTACTACATGAAAAAAATGTACTGGAGTATTGTTCCTCTTAATAAGATCTACAAAAAAGTCCGCGAGAGCATATTTTTATCTTTTAAGGATAACGTGTAGTGATCATATTTCTGTCTAAAAATAGTAATTTCAATATATTTTTTATTGTGAGGGATATTTTTCCATAATGGTATTAATCCTTATCCTTTAAAATACTTTATTAATTTTCTACGTTAAACGAAGATAAAATTTGCTTTTGACACTATTTCGAAATTGCGAATAGTTTTAGAGAAAAACGCATTTAATTGTTGACACATCACGCCGTTGACTCATCAGCTGTGCCGACTTAAGTTTTACTTATCCCTTACTCTCAGCATATAAATAAGTATATTAGTTACGTTGGCCATTTAATGTAGATCAAAACTGTCTTTTACTGTTTTTTCATTTTAATAAGTACTTTAGAAGTTGTTACAATATCAAAACATCCTTGCTGCGAAACGCGCCCCGCGACGTTTTGCTTATACAAGCGCGTCATGAGCAGTCATCGGTGGTTCCGTGGTAGAATGCTCGCCTGCCACGCGGGCGGCCCGGGTTCGATTCCCGGCATTCTATTTAATTTTCCTCACGTAGTGCTTGCTTTTCATCAGGGACAGAATATCCTCTTCAGCATTAACCACAAGCAAAAAAAAACCCGCCTGCCTTTATAGCAACGAAGATTTAGATGCGTTTGCACGTATTGGATAATTGGAGTTGAATGTATTATTTCAGCGCGATATATTTTTTGTAGTAGTTATTAGTAGGTAATTATAATTTCTTCCGTTTAAAAATAGTCATTTAAATATATTTTAATAAGTACTTGAAAAGATTAGTAGCACAGATTTAAAATTACGATACCTACTTAAAAATCCTTGCCGAGTAAAACAATTGGAAAATCCTTATTGGAACTACGAAAATGCGGGTTGCATTAGAGTTTAATTAATTTTCACATTATCTTAAGTGCTTTGCAAACATACATTATATGAATAATCCAGTAGTAAAAGCGGGCGAAGCCGCAAGAGGGTCGCTAGTATTATATAAAAAACAGAGCAAGTGCGAGTCGAACTCAGTGGGAAGTACAATACATAAAAACTAACAGGAAAAATCGTAAAGCTGCTTATTAAAATATTATACTAATTACATATATAGAAATAATACTATGAGCTATAAGCTATTGAAGTAATCTATACTAATATAATAAAGCGGAAGAGTTTGTTTGTTTGTTTGTTTGTTTGTTTGTTTGAACGCTAAGATCTCTGGATCTACTGGTCCGATTTTCATTGTTTTTGTTTTGTATGAAAGCTGCATTCTTCAGAAGTGCTATAGGCTATATAACATTACATTACACATATAAACTAATATATTTTAAAGTACTTTCTAATTTGACATGCAATTTATTCTGCCATGTTAATAACAATCGTCGCGTCGCTACGCAACCGTTACCGCGACATTTTGATATTCATCCTTATGAATAGTCACTCTTAACATTTTATCTAGATTGAAATTATAGTTTACTGTATAGCATTCTAATAAATAATGAAGGAGACGTCACTGATTCCAAATGACCTAGCCTTCGGGCGGCACAGTACGAGTATGACCGACGCGAACGGGCAGATGATGTTGACGGTTTTATAAATTTTCATACATTTTCGAACTATTGTTAATGTTTATGTAATTATTTGCTGTTTATAATTAATTTAAGCTGCACTTTGGTTCTCTTCTTATTTTATTTGATATTGCCCGCTAAAATTATCCTATTTAATAGAGAGAAATGTTTAGTTATTTCGTAGAGTCGATATCTATGTACGCACGCACGGAAAAGTTTAGGTACTTTTTCTAATATTAAGAATACCTATCCTTTAGTTACTTTTAATCCTTTTGTTAGTTCATTTCAATAACTCAGATAATTTTGTAATAATATGTCTCTACTTATTATTGTAGTATAGTTTTTGATTATTTAAGCTTATCTTTTCTTACTAATTCTATTGAAAATTGAAAATAATGTCATGAATATATTTAATAAATATTCTTATAGTTGAAGCAGGCGTAGCCGCGTCCGGGTCCACTAGTCTATATATATAAAATCGAAAGGTCACTCACTCATCACGAAATCTCAGAAACTACAAGTGCTAGGAATCTCAAATTTTGCATAGGAGTTACTTATAGGACGTAGGTGCTCGCTAAGACGGGAATTTGCAATATTCGACTTCTAAGGGGTTGTTTTTGGGGTTGAAAGTTTGTATGAAACTTCGTTACTACAAATGCTAGGAGTCTCAAATTTTGCATAGACGTCACTAGGACGTAGTCATGGAGACAGAAATTAATAATAACATAGTTCACGCGGGTGAAACCGCGAGCGGGCCGCTAGTTGTTTTTATAAAATATATTGTTTACAACGTGACTCGGTACGGGCGAACTGTCTACCTTTGGACGTAGATTAAATAAAATGCGTTTATTGTTCAATAAACATATTTTTGTAATGGCTAGTGACCCGAGCCTACGTCGGTTGCTTAAACTTGTTTCTAGGGTTTCGTACTTTGTTGTCCGTCTGTCCGTCCGTCAAGACCATGTATCTCGAGATCGCGTAGAAATTTCAAGCTGAAATTCATATTAAATATTCAGGTTTATGGATCCTTAAAGCACAGAAAAAATCTAAGTTCTAAGTCAACACAATGAAAAATTTTTAATATATATAAATATTTACTTATATTTTCATTTTCATAGACAAACGATGCACAAACGATGCATAAATGCTCGTATGCAACTCAGGTATACTAATGAAAATATCTCCTAAAACATTATGTTATTATTTTATATCGTATTTAATTAAACTATTTTGGTCAGCAAATATTTATATTTGTGCAATGCAGATGTCATTAAACAGTACGGTTATGTATCCTTATGTAGCTGCACGTTTAATGTGTACTTTAATTTTGTTAGTACAATATATTGGGGCCGTCGTGGTACAGCATCTGGTTGTTAGTTCGATTTCCACTCACATGTATCAATTATTTTCATTTCCTCGCAGTAGTAAGAAGACAGACAAAAATGGCGAAGTTGGAGTTGTACGGATATTTCAGTTAACTTAGTTAAGTTCAGGCACTCAACAATGAGTGACTCGAACTTACTAATATAATTTTAACAACTTTTATTTGTTACTTTTTAGCTTGACCTGTTTTCCGCATCTAAGCGGATAATGTATGATTTGGTACTTAAACACTGTGTTCCCCACTTTTCGTCCATGGATTCATTTTTTATTTTTGTCCAATCTCGAGACATTGCGTGTTGTGATGCAAAATTCGATGCCCCGCTTTGTCTTGTTACTAAAGCAAAGAAAGAAATGAAACTAATTACAGGCAGGTGCAGACATTGGAGTGAGAATCCAACTTACAACCGACACGTGTTCAGTGAGACGCACCGTGCGCCACACTCCCTCAAATTAAAGTATTTGTTTCTGTTTCTCTTTCTCTCTACAATGTTAACGTTGCCAAGACATAAAATAAGTTTGTAAAACTTTAAAGCTAATGTCAAAAGTTTTGTATAAAAAAATGTAACTTTATCTACAAAATTTTCTCACATATACTATTATTACATGTTATCTTCTTTGTACATTATTAAATAAGTAAGCAGAAAGTATCAACTACACATACTACAGACATTACGTTGCACTATTTTAAATATGTGCGTTACTTCTAGCTGGGATAGAACCCACAATTACAACTTATTAAATGAAAACAATTAACTTTCGCAAGTGGACATAGAACCTATAACAGACACTGTACCGCTACGCCACGACTGCCTCTATTACTCTTATTCTTTAGGAATATAAACAATGTTAAATATTTACTAAGCTAAACTTACTTAATTATAGTCATAAAAATATTTAAACTTGTTAAAAAGTTAGTAGAACAGCTATCACTAGTTAAAAATATACTTTGTATGCAAAAAACACGAGCTTAACGAACAGCGTGGAGCTTGTTTGATGAACGTGTTTTACGCTACCATTATTTTATTTTGTATCCGAGCACTCTTGTTTAACTCGCCTGTATCTGACAGCTTCAAACTGATTAGAATTCCAATTATTCAAATATATATGTATATATACATAATAGTATGCACTATCGTATGTCTGTGTTAAAGTGATTCACGCGTATAGCAGAATACGCAAAGGCACCTAGTGTTAAAGTACTTCGTTTTCCACGCAACGTTAAATTTTCGAGGCATTGCTCGGAGAGTGGCGAAACTCAACGCCACGCTTTGTCTTAACTATGTTGCTGTAACCTAAACATATTTTATAGTTTTATAGTCACAATTTAAAATAGTATTATTGTTAACTACAAAACTCATCTGCTTGTAAGAGCTCTGCACTCTGCCGTACTTTAGAACGTTCCTAAGTTTTCCACTCGGTTTGCTTAATTAAGCTCACTGCTCCAATAACAGAGCAGCTACAGCTATCTGTGCGATTGAACGACGCGCCTTGGTCTAGGTTTCTTTTGTCTACACAGGTATATGTGAGATACCGCGTGAGCATATAAGAGATACATGTTGTGTTAAGCAGCGTAACTTAACACCGTCAGCCCCCGGCACTGCGGCGAACTCCTCACCCTGTAGTATGATGGGCACGGTAAATCCAATGAACGTTCCAAGGAGTTTCTTGTAAACCAAGAAATCGAAAATATTTTAAATCTAGACTTGTATTGTGAAGCTAAGCGTTTATCTCAAGAACTACAGATTCACATTGAGAAAAATGATTTAATGTTGGATATTTCAGTAAACAAAAATACTAGATTATATTACATTTGGCCACACAAGGTTGCAGTTAAAAACTAGTTTAAACATAAATTTAAAATATTAACTCAAAACTTATACCTAATATTGTTCTAA
The DNA here is from genome assembly GCF_056956725.1 of Heliconius melpomene rosina. Lineage (NCBI taxonomy): Eukaryota > Metazoa > Arthropoda > Insecta > Lepidoptera > Nymphalidae > Heliconius > Heliconius melpomene. Next base: position 287,422 of record NC_140400.1, read on the forward strand.
ATAAGTTTAAGAGAATATAGCGAACTAAAATATCTCACAAGGAACATTTACTTCAGTAGTTGTTTTATTACCGTAATATACTCGTAAATGTATTAAAATCAAAGTTTGTATTTCGCTTACTGTTATAATAATAATAAAAAAAGCGTGAAGCAAAAAAACTAAATATTTAAAGAATAATTTTGTTTTTTTTAAGCTTCACGCTGTATCCGTCACATAGCAGAGTAGACAGAGGGAACCTAGTGTTAAGGCACGGCCGTTCCCCACTTTCTACCGAATTCTGAAGACATTCTTTCAGATTTAAGAAGATTTTCAGAAGGATTGTTGAAGAAAATTGGCAAATACAGCCCGACTGTTGAATCTGCTAGACCTACTATACTACAAAAGGTCTTTTGTACAATGTAATATTTCAAAACTATCGGCTTATAAATTATGAAAATACCATGGAAACAAAAATCGTTTTTCCCGTCTACTAAGGAAGGGTTATTAAATAAGCTGTTTATGATAATCTAGTTGTTACTTTAGCTTCACGCTGCATCCTGCACATATCAGAACGGGCAGAGGGAACCTGGAAACCTAGCGCTAACATATTTCATTCCCATTAATGCCATTTAAATTATATTGATGATTAATTTAACTTTTCTTCTTTTCAGGTAAGTAATCTATTTGGCAAAAGTGACACATCAAATTTAATAAAGAGTGTCGTGAGTATTTGTCACTAAAATATTGAAGATGTTACTTATTGTTTAACCGGTGCGGTTTTGAGTTCCAGCAAACAATACTACTTTTTCTTACTAGGCGATGGAATAAACATTATTTATATAATTTTATAGCTTTACGCTGTATCCCGCACGTACACGTAGCACAGGTTAGGCAGAGGGAACCTGCGAACCTAGTATTGAGGCACTCAGTTCCCACTTTCTGCCGAATTGTAGAAGCATTGCGTGTACAATGGCAAAATTTAACGCTGCAATAAATATAATTTAAATTAAATCTGCTCCAGTCTGTCCCGCTATGCAGAAAAAAGGTAAGACTGCTTTATTTTAAATGAATCATTCCCCTTATTGGAGATCAAACAAGACTCTCGAGTCGAGTAATATATGAATTATATATATAAATAATAATTTAGAGCACCGATAGAGAATCGAACCCAAAACCACTGCGTTAACCCTCAACAGCTGCGCCTGGTATAATATACATTAACATTAATTCTAGGAAAAATCTATTTATATGTTATAAGTAAGTATTTTATCCAAGTTTAATTGTGGATATCAAAGGAGTGTCAAGAATAAAGCTCTACTTGCAAAGCTCTTTGAATTTCACACTGAAAATTATGAAGATTCTCCTCTCGAGGGCGCGTGAGGGCCCTACAGTTATTAAGTACCGTTGAGATATAAATTCTTTACATCAGCTTATTTTATTATTTCTGTATTATATGAATTTGCGTTGTCGAAAATGGGTAATATTATTATTGGATATTATTTTTTTTAACTTGACACTTTTTATGTACTATACATATATATGAAGGAGTAGAAAAAAATATTTATGAAAAAAGTTTTCTCAAACGTATTTTTCTTTCCTAATTGTAGAATAACACTAAAAATATTTAATAAATAGCATTTTCTCTTGCCAAATGATAATTCTTAGCAATAATATTTGTGTAGCAGAAATTTGTAAATATCTCCCTACAGGGATGCTAACAACATACATAAATTGTAACAAATGTTTGATGAGAACATAGAATTGCTTGATGAGAACATATGGCTTAGCGGTCAGAGCGCTTAGACTGTCTCTAAGAGACGTGTATTCAAATCGCGCTACGTTAAGTAACGCGCTAAGTAAAAAGAGCAAGAGTCAATGGTAAAAGAGGAAAGGAGACCTCGGTTTTTACCGTTTTTTAAACGGAAGAATCCCAAATTCTATATATTAATGCTTTTAGCATGAATATGTAGAATTTGGGATTCCTCAGTTGATTTATGATTTGGATTCATGGAAACCATTGTAGATAACATTATTCACGTCTGTCTTATCACGAGTAATTCTCTTTTGGCAATTTTACGATGGAGCATGCATTGAATTAACTTTTTGAAATATTGTCCTTTGAAATTTATTTCTGACTTTTAAAATTTAGTGTTTGTAAATGAATTATATAGCTAAGTTGAAAAGCGGTAAAATGAGGTAATTTTGTGACCGCGTCGAAGATTCAACTAACTTAACCTAACATCACGCAGTAACCCGCATATGGTACCCTACCATATGCGTGTTACTAGGCAGAAGGAACTTTCATCACATAGTATGGGCTCTTCAAGCCGACTATATACGTTTTTGTAAGACATTCTGAATCAAAATATAAGAATTTATTATATGTTATATAAAATATCAGCAAAATTAGACAAAAAGCTGATTTATTAATTGACTCTATAAAACTATAGTAAAATAACAATAAAAGAAGCACATAATTTTAAATTTTAAAAAGAATATACAAATCGACTTTAAACAATTAACTTACGTAAATGGTAACGCCGATCCCACGGACCGTTCATAGTGCTCTTATAAAGATGATTAACTGCGGGGGTGTAAGATGAAGCAGGTACTCACAGACATGCACGTCGCCAAGGGCGGGGTAACCGTGCTCTCTGCCACCCTGCCTCTAAAAGATTATATTTTCTGACTCTACGACTACTCTCTCTTCATTTTACATTGAGATGTCGATAGTTGGTTAATTTGCATACACAGCGCTGGAGCTAAGTAAACTAAACTTCAGACGCCACGAATACTAGTACCTAAAGTATATTTTAAGTTACAAGCTAAACTTCAGCTAAGTCAAATAAAGTAATCTAAGCGTGGGTGTGGGTTACATCAACTAGGCTGTTTTATTCAGTGCCTGCTCCCAGTAGAGAGCTCCGTTTGTTGAGTGGCGGAACTCAACCGCGTTTTATCTTGTTACCACAGCGAGAAAATGAGAATATTTTTTTCCATCGCAGGAGAATCGAACTCACACCGTCGTAGTTACGGTCAATTTTATTAATAATTACTATCAAAAGATTAAAAAAGTATGAAGCTTAGATCAAAGAACGTAGGAACATAAAGGGATTTTAAAAATACCAAAGTATTAATGATTAATAGTAATAATAATTTTACAAGAAGTACCATCCCAATTATCCCATCAACATTTTAAAGAGCCTGAAAAATTGAGTTCATTCCGAGTGAACACAGAACTCGGCACCCATATAAATCTCTTTACATTCTTTTGTAGATTTTGTGAGCCTGATTTTTTTGAGTCGTTGTCGTGCAGTGAAACAAGCCAACTAACAAACTGTAGCGCGACGGGCTCTGCCTTCTAATAAATAATCAAAAACCTAAAAATAATTATGATAATTCAAACTAAATCCAATAAATTTCACAGGCATTCGAGTTATGTACGAGGTAAAACTAAAACACAAATTAAACTACTGTAACGTAATTTAATTCATTTAATCAATGAAATCGTGTTACAAATGGTCGTACACTTACAGCCGCGGAGTTAGCTCCATAGTCCTGGTAGCAGTAGATAGAGTCGGACTGGTAGTACTGGGAGACTATTGTATCTGAAGAGAAACTTTAAATAATTGTTTCTTATTTGTTTATTTCTTTTTTATTAATAGCTAGGATATTAAGGATAATAATAATATTTGATTAATAAAAACAAAAAGTGGCGATTGGAAGTGTCCGGTCTGGTTTCCTCTGCCTACCTGCTAGATGATACAGCGTAAAGCTAAAAAAAGATAGAAGGAATTTAGAGTTAAGACACTCTCTTTCTTTCACCTTAAGGGTATGAAATATTTAATATTTTAATTTACTCGCTCTGGTAGCGGATAAGAATCCATATATATATTGTTTTATTTACTTATTTCATCAAAGAATCTACAAATACACAACTGATGTTTCTATATTATTTGATATATTTTAACCATATTACGTTTTTTTCCTCCCATTGAGGCAAAGCAATTGTATATTATTGAATTAAATCATAATTACAGAGCGGATGTTTGGACGCGAGCCAGGCGCTCTCCAGCTCTAATGAACAAAACTTTATTGTGTCAAAAATATAATGGCCCTACCTCGATTATGACCTTATGTCGACTTGACAGACGAAATATAAGATTTTACAAAATTTATTCCTAAATCGTAGAGCAAGAAAATGGAAATTACTGCTTTACCGTTTACCATTTTCCTCCAAAAGTCAGTATGTCTTCTTACTAAAGTAAAAAGGCGTCTACGTACATAAATAATCCGAATAAATATGTAATTAAATGAAAATCCAATTCATAACTGTCGTATGTAAAAAGAATAATTGTTCAATTATACGACAGTGGAATAACATTTTTAAATATAACAGATGTTATTACGTTAATAATAGAGTTGCGAGACTAAACTCCGCGCTACGTCTCTCGCGCGCTCTGCAGAGCGAGTGGAGCCCGTTACCATCGCGTTACTCACTGCGCCACGATGACCTAAATTATACCAAAACCTAACGCTCTATTTCAAACTATACTTTAAAGATTTACCGCTTACAAGTGTTCCATATATTATTGAAGCGTTATCACGCGAAGTTGTTACATATATCAGTGACTGTACCACGTAATTATATATTAACTGTAGTCGCCATCCAAGTTGATATTTTACGTTAGTGAATTAAGTAAAGAACTTAAGTTAAGTGAAGTAGAACAAACAGTCGCACTTTATACAGCAAGTATATTATAATTTTTAAATATAGTATACTATAAACATGTTCATATTACAAAAATAAAGAATTTATTTGGTTAAGTGCACAAATCTTCGAAACTACTGGCTCGGAAATACAATGCGACGCATTGGATTTTTTATAATATATTCATAGGAGAGAATTATACTATTTAACCAACTTTTATTAGTTATTTTCATTGGACCATGGAAGCGAAACTGCAGTAGGTAAAGGGTAAAACATATTTGGAGTATCTGTATAAATGTCCCCCAATGAGATTACATAATCAATACAACCGGTTAAACTAACTACGATTACTTCCCTATTAAATGGTACACGTCATTATAGAATATTGTCCGCCGTGGCACGGGATCACAAACGTGAGAAGGCGTTGACTTCTCGAGAATTCGACGTTGATTAATGGGAACGGAGTGTCTTCCTCCTGAACCTCTAGGTTCCAAGGTTTCCTATGCGTAGCCTGATATGTGCAGGATATATCAGACTGCAATAAATATTACAGTTTTAAGATTTACTTTGTTAAACTCGAGTATCGATATAGAAATCATAATAGTGGCTTACACTGTTGCGGAATGGTAATTGAAGTAAGTTATTATTCCTAAGGTAATATACAATCGAATTGTGATGTACCGAAAAAAGGTAAATCTAGCTTCACACTGTATCACGCATGTTTTCCCGCTCTAATACACAAAAGCATGGCGTTAAGTTCCTCCACTCCAGATGCAATATTTCGAATTGGTGCAAAATTGGTGGATCGCGGAGTGACTTAACACTGAGTTACCTCTGGCTACTCTGCTATATTGCTAATATAACATACCCAAATTATAATGGCAAACATCAACACTATTGAATTTCACAGTTACGGCTCCAACTCTAAGCTTTCCGCGAACTGCATTAAATCATATATTGGCTTTGCCTTTATTAGTGTAAATATAATATAATATGTACATCGATGGTAGTAATGGCGGCTTAGCTGCATACCGGTCGACCGTAACACGACGGTTGTTATTGCTTACTATAGACCCCATAGTCTAGATATATAGAATTATCGACACTTTTCTAAATAAATAAGAATTTCAATCAACAACCATCACGTTATTTATTGTTTTTCTAACAATAACCTGCTCGTCTACGGCCTCGCTCGAAACCCAATTTATAATAATAAATCTTTTTAATTTTCCAAAGTATATATTGAAATAAGTTTTTTGTTTGTCGTCGACGGAAAGCTCTACAGAAATGAAGTGAAAACTCGTTAGCCACTTTTTAATTTGTATTAAAATTTATTATTTTCAACCGATTTCGCTTAAAATGAGTTTTATATAGTTATGTTAAAAAATAAACTTTTTAAAAAGAAAGTCTAGTGTTATGACACTCCGTTTGCCATTTTCCCCAGAATTTTCGAGACAATGCGTTTTAAGTCGTGCTTAGTTTTGTGATCACAGCTAGAAAATGAATTCATGTCCCGATAGAGAACCGCTGCGCCGCAACGGCCTCGCCTAATTGTTTATTTTATTTAATTTACTATCATAGTCAATATGCATTGACTTATTGAATACGAGTATAAGTGTGATAGACTTACATTCAATTCGATTTTAAAGCTTTCAGGTGTCAGCTTAATATTCTAAGCTCCATATAGAGCGGACGCCATTCTAGTTTGTCTTAACTCTAGGAGTACGCTTGAATTATTATGTGAACTAAATTCCAACTCACGTACTACGCCTACCCGTGTACTGGAAACTGGTATAAATATTTATATAATTATTTATGTTATCTCTTTATTGTGTATATATCTACGTATATAATTATTATGCTTCACATTTTTTAAGCAGCAGCCTACATTGCAGGGTAGGTAGCTCTCTACCTATTGTTATAAACTTCGTTAGAAAACTAATTAATTAATTTGAGTGGGAATCTAAACCACAATCTAGAACCTAATTTCTTATTGTTGTTGTTAATTGAACGAATAATGATAGATAGCATTTTCAAATATATGCATTTATATGTTTAAGTATAAATGAAAACATATATGTACAATATACATATTTATTTAATACATAATTATGTATATTTCATGCTTTGTCGAAGTAAAGTAAGAATATTTATAAATATATTGTATAAGGACAATACTGTACTGAACGCACTCACTGCCTCCAGCCACGTGGAAGTATGTCTTTGTATTATTTTTCTTTTACTTAAATCTATGAAACTCAATTATCAAGGTCCGTCGAATTATAATATTAGATGTTATTAAGGAGAAGTCTAGAAATTAAATTTATATCAAAGTCAAAACTCAAAGTAAAATATTAATATAATATTTATTGAATAAAATAAAATCAAATCAGCTTCACGCTGTATCCCGCACACCGCAGGGTAGGCAGAGGGAACCTAATGTTAAGACACTCCGTTCTTCACTTTCTGCCGAATTCTGGAGGCATTGCATGTTGAGTGGCAGAACTCAACGCCGCGCTTTACCTTGACACCAGAGCGAACAAAATAGAAATATAAACTTAAATAAATATTTCACTTCCTCGAGTGGGGATCGAACCCACAACCGTCGCGTGAGATTGTACCACACAATTGTGCCACATTGTGCGTGGTCGCCACGACGGCCTCAATATTTATTGTGTTTTTATTAATAAATAGAAATACTACTGATTGAAACACTAGATGTCGTCTGCTTTGTCTGATGATGAAGAGAAAAGTGAAGAATTTTTACAAGTTTAAAAAATGAAAGAATTTTATTTATTTATTTATCTGTTTTTGTCCAGCAATATCTTGAAATAATGTTATTAAAATCTATATCACACCGATAAACTTTACTTACTTAATTTATATTTCCTTTTTAAATATATAAGTATAAAAAATAAAAAGGGGCCGTGTTGGCATAGCGGCTCATTGTATGACTGTGAAATACTACGATATTGGGTTCAATACCCAGGCAGGAGAATTAGTTATTTCCTTGCTTTAGTTTTAACATTCAACACGCATTTGATTCATTGCAAGATTTCTAAAATTGGTGCAAGATACGTTAGGAACGGAGTAACTGAACTCTATGTTGCCTCTACCTAACCTGCTCGAGCTATGGAAATTTTAATTTATATCAATCCTTGAATCAAAAACTTTAATTAGAACAAAACCTATTTAACATTAACATTAGATAACACTCCACTCTACTCTACATACAAACACATGCACACCATTAACACTTTCAAAAGTTCCACAGCGAACTACAAAGTTGGGAGGAGTTGGCTTCACTGGGGCTCGGAAGTTCTAACTATCTCGACAGTTGGTTAAACTACCTACGGAACACCTGTAGCAAATTTCTTGCTTATTCTTTTAAAGCGTACGTGTAACGTTTATGTTTTTAATTTTGTGAAATGTTGCGAATAAAGAATTTTTAGATAGTAAAAGCACATTATATTTGTCAAAAGAAACTAAGATTAAGGGAAAAAAAATACCTTTTCCTCTTTTTCAGGGTAGAACTAGTGTCAAGACACTTCGTTTTTCGTTTTCCGCCAAATTTTCAAGAAATTGTGTGTTCAGAAGTGGAACTCAACGCTGTCTATATACCGAAGCGGAAAAATAAAAATAATTAATTCACAACCACCGCGTTTACTGTCAGTGGCTATGTCTGCTGGGCCCACGAGCTTTAATAAGCAAAACCACAATTAAAATCATAAGTATATATTTCTTATACGACAAAAAAATATATCAATAGTTTAACATATATAGTATTTTCCTATTGCTACGTATACAAAGACTATAAATGATAAAAAATACCACATAATGCTGACATATCTGACTGATATCTGACTTTCAGAGTGTTCCTTTATTCTCCGCATACTGGTAGACCAATAACTGCGGTTGTATACTTGTATTTCTATTCTTCTTTGTAAAATGTAACAACTTAGTATTGTTCAACGACAGCTTTAAGGTTCAGTTTGAAAGAAATGCTAGAGCTAAGCTATAATCATCATCTTATTCATCTCAGCGTACTTTTTATTAATTATGATTCATTTTATTTATTTTCTCTTTTAACTAAATGTAATATAGCCTATAGCGTTCTTCGTTAAATCGACTAACTAACACAAATAGATTTTTCAAATTCTAGCCAGTAGTTTATGAGATTAGCGCAGCCAAACAAACACTTGCAATCTGGACGTATTTGTTAATCGAAACTATCTAGAATATAATTATATTGAATCAAAAGAAAAAAAAACTATAAAAAAAACCAAATGAGCAAGACTTATTTACTCGAATAAAACAAACAAATATACATGTCGGCATAATATAATATACAATGCATGATATACATGTGCAATTTATCTATGGACTTCTATATACCACCTGGCGATCTCACTTCTTGTACTCTGCAACGTTACTGTATCGAGAGGGTTGTGGCTTCGATCCCCGCCCGAGGGAACGAGTTTTTATTCATTAATATTTTCGTCTTCGATTGCCTCGTGACACTGTGTGAAGCTGATTTTTTTTATAAAAGTAGTTGTAGTTACGTCTACCTTCCAGTTCAGATACTAGTAGTCTACCTTCCCCTAACTACCCTCTTATTTATTCCATCCATTCATCTCTATACATTCAAAGTTTTGCAACACTTTTGATCCTTTGAACTAACATGTCGCTACCACCGTTAAATGTAGAACCGGAAATAAGTAGTTGTTCTACTAATATCTACATCAGACCTGCTACTGGCAAGATGCTATCAATATTCATCTTGGCATCAACAAAAATCTTACAGAATTATTTATTTCAACTTCACGTTGTATCCCGCATGTAGCATGGTAGGCAGAGGGCAGGCAGCCCCTATGTTAAAACACTTCGCTCCCCACTTTTGCAAAAACTCCCCACAGATTCTGGATTGCGTGTTGAGTGGCAAAACTAAACACCGCGATACAGAATAGTAATACTATGAAAAACAACAAAAAGGCACATATTTATAGTAGTACAATGAAAAGGTTCCTAACGCGTTGGCGTCCAGCCAGCTGTTACTGCTGACCCGCTGCCGTCAACAATTATGGCATTTAAACCAACAATGTTTACTTCAAATGAGAGTTCACTTTGAATGAAAAGCTCTTCATTTGCGTAGCTTTTATAGATTAATATCTTTTAAAGATTTTTTATTGTTGTTTTTATTATATTTACTAACAGGGACGCACAACTGCACGCTGTACCGTACCGCTCACAGAGAGAGGCAGAGAGAGTCTAGTATTAGGACATACATTGCGTGTTCCGTAGCGAAGTTCAATACCGCCTTATTGATTTACAGTGAAAATACATAAATAACATGAAAAATAAAACGTAATACATTACTTACGTGTTACGTGGCGGAGCTCATCTCCGTGCCTCATTTCATCAGGCCAAGGATCGGTTGAACCCTTTAACTTCACATTTGTTATTATTACTGTGCCATGTTGGTATTCTAGTAGTGACAATAATAAAAAATATATATTTCCAAATCCACATCATTATGTAGAGTCTCTCAGTAAATTCCATTAACTAACTTTTGTTCACGCGTGTTTGTTTTACAAATGAATCAATATGGTACATGGATCCAAATCTCATTACAGGGGATAATGTACTGGAGTTATCGACGACGTGACGCGACGACGTGACGCGACGACGTTGTGACGAGATTACGTATGAGGGTAGTGAATTTAAATCCCTTCTACGTATTTGGTTGTAAGAATATGTTACCTAAGTCACCTAATGAAACTGTCGTGGAATAATTCGACTTCGTCAGACTATAAGTGGTTCTGGGTTCAATCTCTACTCGAAGGAATGATTTAGTTTCATTTCCTTATAACGACCTGTCCTTTCTTCATACCTATCTATATCCGGAATATAGAGCAAATTTGAGTAGAGTTATTTTCGATTTTCTCATGGGATATTTTTTCGCTGTAAAAGAAATTATTTATCATAGAGAAAATTGAGGCCAATCGTGGCGCAGGGGCACCAATGTACGATTGTAAACGTGACCCACTGAGGGTTCGACTCCCACTCGAGAAAATGAAATTCAATATTTTCAATTCCCCGCTCTGGTAACGTCGCAAAGCACGGCGTTGAGTTTCAGAACTCAAAACGCAATGCGTCCAGAAATCGGCGTAAATTTGGGAACGGAAGTGTCTTAACGAGATTAGAGCATACTAACACTAGGTTCCTTCTTCCTGCCTTATGTTATGTGTGGAATACGGCGTGAAACTACAAACAAAAAGAGGCATGTAATTGACTAGCGACGTTATTGACTTTCGCTTAGTGTTAAACAACCATTTTGTAGAGTAAAGCCACTTAATATTGGCACTCTACCAATTTTTCAATAAAATAACATTATATAAATTTTGATAAATGTCCGTTTTTAACTGAATATTGTTTCAAAAACAGAAAAGGTATATTTTGACAGGCCATACGTTAAAAAAATAAGTATTTAAGAGAAAATAAATGTTAGTTGTTAGCGCCTAAAATGCTGACAAAGAGAGAGGGACAGAAAGAGACAATTTTTTATGTTGTATCAAAATTGGCAGTTTATCTTAGTTTCACTGTTTCTCCTAAAGTAGTATCCACATGAGACGTGACGTGTTGCATCAGTTTTGAGCATTTTATCAGTGGCTTGGGATTCATAATGGCAGTTATATACGAAGAAGTTATTTAAACTGTTTTCAAAACTTTGATAAAATTTCCTATTGTATTCATAAGGTAAGAAAAATACTTATATTTTATATTTTCTTTAACCAACAACACAATTCTAGGTTTATGTAATCATTATACAACAGTCTGTATAATTATTTATTGACTTTGAAAGAACAAAGCTAAAACTATCGTATTTATAATCACACACTCTCCAATTGTCCCTAAGTAAAGTAAGTCAGTTTGTTTTGTAATATTATGTAAAAGAAACAGAAAATGCAGAGAAAACCTAGTGTTAGGACACTTCGTTCACCACTTTATTATTGGTATTGAGAGGAGGAACTCAACGTCGCAGTATGATATGGTATGGTATGGTTCTTTAAATCTGGCGTTCCGAGCGTGCCAGTTGAGCACATATCAAGTCAATTATAAAATAAATAAATTAGTATAAAACTGAATGAATCGGGGGAATCCCCGAGTGAATATCGAATACACAAACATCACTTTCATAAAGAGACTCAATACGATGTAATAATATTAATATTATATTAATACACATTTTTTTTTATGAATGGTCCATTACTAAGAATGAATTTGAAAGAAATTGGAGCAAAGCTATAATTTACAATCTGTAGCTCGGCCTACAAGTCCAGCCTCCAGCCTCCAGGCCACAACAATTAAACAAAAAGCCGTTCGAAACTTTGCCGTGCACAACGTTGAGGCGACCTATTTTACTTCATCGCGTCTTACTTTCACCAATTTTACAGTAGTTTCGATGAGTTAGTACTCAATCTTGTTTTTGGCTTATGGAGTAATCCAGGCGAGACCCTAGCCCCAGTCTAAATTGCTTTAAACTAAAAATATTTAGTCCAACCTGTCTGTTTCAATGAAAGAGATAGGTTGCGGCCTCGATTTAGGAATCGGGTTTGCCCGAGGACAATATTTAATATTTTAATTTCCTAACTCTGGTAACAAAGGAAAAGCGCAGCGCCACTCAACACGCATTGCCTCCAGAATGTGGCGGAAAGTGGGGAACGAAAGTGTCTTAATACTAGGTTCCCAGGTTCTCAAGAAACACGAAATGACGATTCATTGACGGAACTTAAAACCAGGCTTCGTTTTGCCAGAACAGGAAAATGAAAATAATTTCAATCATTTCATTTTTTCATTTGTCAACACAAAGCATCGTCCTACAGATCTATAATAAATCAATACAGCCTCTGCATCCGGAGACGACGATATCCTTTGACGTCGTTTAAATATTTATAACCGATGATATTGAATATTGTATTAGCTGGATTTACATTGAGACCGTACTTTTACATGTTGTTACATATTATTATATACTGATTGTTCTCATTTTGCTAACGGTGAGTATTTGCATAGATACAATCAAGAAGCCAAGATAATACACCAGCAACTCACTCTTCAATATGGTGTTGTGGAATTAGAGGTTAGCAGATTAAGCAGAACTATTAATCTATTATTGCGACACTCTGTTCTCCACTTTCCGCCTACATTATAGACATTTACCTTACAGGAACAGAAAAACGAACCCAAAACTATAGCGTTTACAGTAAGGTAAAGTATTTTATTTAAATTTGTACAATTTTCAAGAACTCCTATAAAAAGGAAGCGTCGTGTTGCGTTATCAAGGGGCTAAACCTTAACAATGTTAGCGAGATCCCCAAAGCAACAGTAGATTACCATATCGCTCTGAGACTCCCTAAACAAATGGACATAACTAACTAATTATATCTTTTAGTATTAAAGTGGCGCAGCGGCACAATGTATGAGTGTACACTCATACGCTGAAATACAATGAAAATTGGAAACGGAGTTAATTCACACTAAATTTTCTTTTTTTAAAAAAAGCTAATGTATGACTGAAACGGAAAGAAAAACGGAAAAAATACTAATAACTAACTATATAACGGTGGTATTAGGTACTATCGTTCGCTGAAAACTTATTTAAAATGCAAATTTAAATTTTCTTCACGCCATTCCCATTAGTGTTATTGAAAAAATTTAAAATTCAATTAACATCTAAAAAGTAGGCCAATATAAGACATCCTCTATACAAAAATCTGATATCAATTCCATTATTTAAATACATACACGTTGCAGCGACAACGCGACTGGTTGTGAGTTCGGTCCTCACTCGAGGCAATCAAATATTTATTTAAATTTTATATATTATATATTATTATATATAATTTTTTATATATTATTTCATATTATATTTTCATTTCTTTGCTTTACTGTCGAGGCAAATCACGGCGTCGAATTCCGCCACTCAACATTTCTTTAAAGTAGTAATGACATAATTTCGTTTATCATTATTAACATTGAGGCCAGTCGTGGGCGCAGGGGCACAAAGTGTGACTGTTAAAGCGACTGGTTGTGGGTTCGATTCCCACTCGAGGAGATGAAATGTTTATTTAAATTCTGGTGTTAAGGCAAAATGCGCAGCGTTGAGTTCTGCCACTCAACACGCAATGCCTCCAGAAAGGCTTAACACTAGGTTTCCTCTGTCTACCCTGCTATGTGCAGAATACAGCGTCAAGCTGATTATATTTATTTGATTTTTAAATAAATACATATTATATATATAATAATTAAAGGCCTCAATGTATATAAAAAAATGCATAATTTGGCTATAATATGTGTTTGTGCAGGCAAAGCCGCGTTTGGGTCGCTAGTTTATAATAATATTATTACTTAATTCATAATGACTTCCTCGAATAGTGATGACTGAGACATGACGATTGCGGGTTCGAATTCTATTTCACACACATTCATTTTCAAGTGTAGAAATCTTCTTTGAGGTGGATTTTTAAAAAATTTACAACGAAATAAGATCTTTCTGCTGGAGTGAAGCCAAGCACTTCGTAGTTTGTACACACGCGCGAGGACTGTTCACTTCAGTCAACTACTTTAAGTGCAATTTTTCGTCAATTTCATGGTACTCCGTGCTCCAGTGTGGTATATGTTTTAGAAGCTTTGTTGTAAGTGGATTGAATTTTTGTTGACTGTCCTTTACTATAAAATTCAAGGATATAATATATGAATAATCAAACCACTTGTTTTCATTAAAAAATGATAGTGGAATTAACAATGCGAAGGTCATATTGGAGCAGCGACGCAAGTGTGGGATTGTTAACGCGGCGATTGTGGGTAATGTGTCCGATTCCGCTCAAGGCAAAGATGTTTTTAATATTTTCTATGGAGTCCCGCCCCTCTACTCGCAATTCCTTGGGAAATTGGTGGAAGGTGGGGCAAAGAAATATCTTGCGGATACAGCGGAAAGCTAAATACATATACTCGTATTCATTCAAAAAATGTTGAACTTCCTCTCCATATATTCATACGTTATTATAGCCTCATGCCCCGTGGGTAATTAAGTATTCTGAACCGGAAGAAGTTACTGTATCTATATATAACATTTTTTTAAACAACTTTGTAGTCTTCCCCCTTCTTTACGTCACTCTCAAATTGGCAGATCTTTTCAGCTTGGCAGGATTAGTGGATACACAATTTAGCATGTAACTAACTTACGAATCTGATCCTTTGCCCTGAACGGGACTCATATATATATTCATAATAATTTTAATAATAATAACAATTTTTATTAAATAATACATTGTTTCTCTTGGATAGTAAAATTATATACTGTATTTTAATATATACTATATAACGAACACACACGTCATACTTTTCAAAAGAACATTCCCAAAGGACATTTGAGTGGCCGCATTGCGGGGACATTTTTTTTCAATACATTTTTTTGTGAACTTCTTTTATAGCAAAGATAATAATTTAAAAATGTTCAATTGTAAAATATTCAGTTCCGCAGCGGCATGGTGTGTAACCGTCAACCCGGTGGTTGTGGATTCGATTCCCACTAGAAGTGCATTACTCGTACTTTTACACTCTGGTAAGAAGACAAAGCGCGGCGTTGAATTCCGCCTCTCTCGATAATTGAGCGGTGCGTGGGAACGGAGTATCTTAACACTTACTCTAATGTCGATCTGCCTACCCATTTATATGCGGGATACAATATGACACGGGTAATTCGTGTATATTAAATATAGTTTTGTTCTAGATATCGAGCTAGCTAGTAGCTTAACACTATGAATATAATGTTCACAATGTGTCCCGTATATAGTAGAGTAGGCAGAGAGAAGCGAGTGCTCAAACGCTACATTCTTTGCATTCCAACTGAATTAGAAACATTACGTTTTCAGTAACTAAAGTCAACGCCACGATTTATCGTTTTCCAGACATATAAAATGATAATTATTTATTTACCCAAGTGGGAATCGAAAGCACAAACGTCATGTTTTCAGTCACACCGCTACGCCGAGACATTCCATATACCTAGAGATAACAGGTTCAAATCCCTCAAGAAACACAATAGAACCAAAAAACAAGTAACAAGCTCTCTACCACAAGCCAAGTAAAATAAGATAGTTACTATAGAGATATTTCTCTATAAAGGTGTTTCTTTTACATCTCCACGCTGTAAGCTCTCCCGCGGGGAGTCTCTCCCGCATTGCGGCTATCGCTTGCTCACAGCTGATTTATATTAATTTGAACTTTTGATACTATAAGGACTGTGTAGTACGCATTTACTTTATTATATTTGATATTATTATTGAATATTATTCGTATTTGTTTTTCATTGCACTGTATCCCAGCGGGAACCCGGGAACCTAATTTTAAGACGCTCAGTTCCCATTAAAGGACTTTCACTTGCCATGAATCTGTGAGTTCACAGTTAGATGTTGTGCCGCTGCGGTATTTTGTTTCATTTTAATAAAATAAATACAGAAATAAAGAAGTAGGTGAGCAACATCGATTCAAAAGAATCATGTTATCTCGTCGAGGCAAAGGCAACTCATTACGCACTGTCTCCGGGCAGATTTCAGCTATTTATTTATGAAATATTGTATTTTATTATTATTATTATCCATACCTATATTATAAATTCGAAAGTAACTCTGTCTGTCTGTCTGTCTGTCTGTCTTTTCCGCAATCAGGGCCAAACCGCTAATTTAATTGTGATAAAATAC
Organism: Heliconius melpomene rosina; assembly: GCF_056956725.1. NCBI lineage: Eukaryota > Metazoa > Arthropoda > Insecta > Lepidoptera > Nymphalidae > Heliconius > Heliconius melpomene. Next base: position 303,871 of record NC_140400.1, read on the forward strand.
TCATATAGAGTTACTTGAGGGTCCCGGGATGAACATAGGATACTTTTTTTTTCTCATATTTGTAATATTTTCGTTATATACCAATATATTAAAATAATTAATTTGACAAGGAATTTATTCCGCCATGTTAATAACAATCGTCGCTACGCGTTGCTAAGCAACGGCTTGCAAAGTTTGCTGTTTTAAGAAAACGTCACCCACAGTGAGTTTGCTTAATGCATACATGGCGCGCGCCGATATAGATTTGTATACATTAACAAAAATTAGATGATTTCTATAATTTGATATTCATCCTTATGAAAATAAATATAATAGTCACTTTTAGCATTTCATCTAGATGGAAATTATAATTTACTGTATAACATTCTAATAAATAATTAAGATGTGACTGATTCCAAATGAGCTAGCCTTCGGGCGGCATAGTATGAGTATGACCGACGCGAACACGGGCGGATGACTTTGATGATTTTGTAAATTTTTATAGATTTTCGAATTACTATTATTTTTTATGTAATTATTTGCTGCTTATAATTAATTTATCTCAGTTCGGTTATCTATACCGATGTTATACACTTAAAATATCGTAATTTTAATCATTTGAGATTTTATTTAATATTGTTCGCAAAAATTAATAATTATTTAATATAGAAAAATGTTTAGTACGCGCGCACAGCAAACTTTAGGTTTTTTTTTCTAATATTAAGAATTTCCTTTAGTTACTTTTACTTCTTTGGTTTGTTCATTTCGGTTACTCAGATATTTTTTCTAATAATAAATCTCCACTTATTATTATTTTTTAACTTATTTTAATGATTTAGGCTTATATTTTCGCGGGCGTAGCCGCGTCCGGGCCCACTAGTTATTTATATGTTATATGTATATAATACTAACTATATCTATATTATATTTATTTTCATTTTTATTCTAACACGAGATATCTCAAAAATTAATCTGAAAGTGGAGAACAGAGTGTCTTAACACTGAGGAACTCCCTGCACACTTGGAGGTGACAGCGTCTAGAAAAAGATATCTGAATTATTTCTAAAATATAATTTCCAAAACTATGGGAAAGATACTATTTAAAAACATAATGATTTTAACATAACTAAACTCGAACTTTGTATTGTTGTGTGAAGGTAGTAGCAACACGTGCATTCTAGATAAGAAAGAAGGGTCTAGCGAGAATTATATCGAAAATAATGTTTTTTTTTTTTATTTTATTGATTGTTTGTATATGTTTGTATCACAATTTATGTTAGATACCATTTATTTTTTATCAACTCCAAGTTTCCTATACAGCGTGAAGGTATAGAAGAAATATAATAATTTTAATACCAAATACGAAAGGTACACAAAATACACAGCACGTAACTTATCTAATACAAGTCATATTAGAAACATTCCCGGGACCCTCCCCTACCCTCCCCGGGGACCACAGTTTGGTACACGTTCTAGCTAACAAGCCACTATTTATTATATATCTTGTACCTGAGGTAGGTTGTCATACTGGATGTCAAGTAGGTATACCACCTACCTACTGGTAAGTGAAAGTTTTTAGATAAAATCCTGAATTAATAATTATAAAATTTTTTATCATAAAATATTTGTTTTTAACTTCAATGATTTGTAATGAAATTTATTTTCTTTTCTCCCTATCTCTCTTGTTATTTTATTAGAATCGTCCCTATAATGTATATGTATATATGACGGCGATATATTTTGACACAACATATTCTGTCCTTGCTAGGTGAAAAAAAATAAGCATTACATACATACTAAAGTATTCTTTTTTCGTAAATTTTAAAGTGTTAAGACACTTCAAAAATAAAAAAATAGACACGTGAACTCTTTATATTTTAGAGGGTTTTATTTACATTTTAGAGGCCAGGAAGTATATAATGCTTTATAACTAAAAACTTTAAATAAGTACTTTAACACTATTTTCTTTCGTTTTACCCCTTCTAGCTAGCAAAAATTAGCATTATCATTCAGCTTACGTGTGATAAGCCCTCGCCGCAGGGATCACATAAATATAATTTAGATGGTAAGATGCTCTTCATCAACTCTACCCTGAAGGCATGTCTGTATAAGCATGTATATTACTAGAGAGATGTAGAAATTTGGAATATATAGATTACTAGCGATACCTATGCTTTTGAATACCTTTAAATACCTCCCGCCGCTTGAACTAGTTGTTATGTTATAGCCAAATAAGAAAAAAAACGTTTACATAAATTGTTGTCTATAATATTAACCTAATGTATAAGCTATATTACTAAAAAGTTTTATCTAAATCCGTTCAGTGGAACACGCATCTATCCATCATCACAAACTTACACATTTATCTAAATAGGGTTAATAGGATGGACGTTTTAAAATATAAAATTTGTGATACTTTATTAAAATGACACATACGCTAGTAAAGCAGAAGAGTATTTGATGTCTGAGCCGGCCTTTTTAGATTTGATAATTAGTTAATCTAGTTTTACCTTTAGTTAAACTACCTTCAGTAGCTATTAACCTGTTATATATTGAAGGAGCGTCCTCTGTACTTCAATTTTAAACGAACTTGTAATATTTTGATATTCTAAAACGAAGCAGTAAAGAAATACCACAGTTTAATACGTTGTTCTACAACAAAATTTTAGAATTCATTTATTGCATTTCATTCTATAATTCGCTTCAGTGCATCAGAATATTGATATTTTAACTTCAAATTAAAGATACCTTTATTGCTGAGTTAGCAGCGTTTTTAAATTTATTTATTTCATGATTAAGGGCCGTCGTGACGCAGCTAAATAAGTATAAATTATAATCATTTGAATATTAATGATAAACGAAGTTATGTCATTATTACTTTAAAGAAATGTTGAAAAAAAAGATCCACTTTGTCAGAAATTTCAAAGTTGTCGTCGACTTGTCCATTCTCGGAAGGCAGGTACCGAACTCAAATTATATAACATAATGCGACTCGATCAAACTTTTTCCATTACCAATGGTACAATATTAATCACACTGGTAAGTCAAAGTTTTTTCACATTTTTTTAGGTGCTATATCCATGGGACGTCTAGAGAACCTTAATTCAGAACTTTAACTTTAAACGTAATGATGTTCGGTTGGATTCTCACTCATGCCAATGAATATTTCTTTTCTCGCTCTGATAAAAGAAAACTCAGCGTTAAATTCCGCCACTCGCGATGTAATGTCTTAAATTCATAATAAACGATTGTACAAAAATAATATATTTTTTTCGTTGAGTATAATATTCTGTACTATATTTTCCTTGAAATAACAGCCTTTGATTTATTACAAGTGATAAATGAATATGCCCGTCATCCAATTTCGTGTGAAATCTAAACCACATCAGTGTGATGAATTATATCTTCCAACACGTAATCCTCAGTGCGGGGGAGACTGTTGACCTTCGAGAACGAAAAAGATGACACCACGAGGTGGGTCATGTAAAACATGAGGACACCTCGTAGCGTTTAGTTCTCCGTTCTCTTTAACCTCTGCCTATCGAGATATATAATATTCATAGGCAGAGAGATTATAAAAATGAGAAGAAAACGTATAAAAATTTGAAAGTAGCGGGATTTGAACCTACGCCTATTTGGAGACTGTTTAAGCGCTCCGACCAACTAAGCCATACGTTCTCATCGATCTCTCGAGCTACGTCTAAATTCTTATACGCTTGTTACAACTTATTTATAGTCATTTATACGTTTCGTTAATAAGTATTTTTCATTTCTAAGTGTGGAATAACACTTTAAAAATGTTTAAAAATATTTAAAAATAGTATTTTCTCCTGCCAAACGATAATTGTAAGTAATTATCTGTGGGTAGCGGAACGTTGTTAAAATCTAAGTAAGTTATCTAAAAACATAAATAAGTAGTAACAAGCGTATAAGAATTTCGAATTGTAGTAATTAATGAGCTACATTTTATGTGTATCCCATTTCTTCAGCCGGAGCCAGTCTGAGAAATAAAAACGCTATAAACATTTCCTAAAGTAAAAATTGAACCAACAACCACAGTCAAAGAACCAACTGCGCTACAAATATATTTAACAGAGTCGATAAAAACTTTTAAATAGTTGCGACATAGAGACTCAGAGAGATCTCAGGACGTAGGACCCAAAATGTAAACTATTTTAACAAGGATTGTATCAGTCGGGACAGACAACCCTCGCAACCAGGCGGAACGACTCGGGCCCAGTAATAATAAATCGGAGTAAAAAACGTATTCAATTATAGTAATATATGTGGACTACATTTACTGACCCCTGCTGAAATAAGATATCGTATTGCTAGGTCTATTAAATACAAATATCACAGGAACCGCAACCGTTACCGGTCGTGAGTTTAATTCCCAATTGCGTTTAGTTTTGCTTCTCAACATGCCATGTCTCTAGGTTTCCTCTGCTCATCCTGGTATATTTGGGATAGGGCGTCAAGCTAAATTAGAAAATAAATTAATTCATTGATCCGTTAATTTTATTTTATTAAATTTTTATCGTTGCTGTTATCATACCTCATACCCATCACAGCGCAGTGGGAAAGTGTCTTACTATGAATGGAAGAATAAATAATAAGTTAACTTAAGATATACTGAATGAGTATACACGAAAAAAATATATATAGTTAAGAGAACAAATAAAAGATCGTTTGTTTTACGTGGGAACCTTTTGATTTATTATTTTCTTTTTATTTTATGTGCTCTTACAGGATCAGTAATTTTCTGTGAAACTTTTTACATTACACTCCGTACACATATATGATCATAGATTAAAAAGAAAGCAATATTAACTATCGAATAGTAAAAATCTAAAAGTAAACAGGTAAAGATTTTATTTTTGTTGATTTCTTCAAAAGTTGCTGAACCAATTGCCATAAAATGTATAGGGAATCATCTAAACTGTGAAAAATGAATTATTTTTTTAAATAGGCAGAAAGTTGGTTGTAAATGTATATATCAGTTTATTTTCCTTTTACACGTAAGTGACGTCATAGCTATATGATCAACGCCACTATCAAAGTTATCACATGTTCGATTCTTAAAAGAGGGTATAGGTAAGTCTATGTATGTTTTATAACTATAAATAGGATATTTTTTAACAATAACAACTAAAAATATGCCGGATGCGACTGTCGTGCAGGCCTGATTGTAAAAACATAGGCTACGGGTACAATTCCCCCTCAGATAAATTAATTATTTTTATTTCCTTGTCCTGATAACAAGACAATGTGCTTCGTTGGTTTCTGCTACTCAACACTCAATATGTCGAAAACTGAGCGGACCGTAAGGAATGGAATATCTTAACACTACCTTTGTCTCTGCTCACTCTGCTATGTGCAGGACACAAAAAGGATCTAAAAATATATAATAAAATAATCAATTCCTGAATAGTAATAATTAAAAAAACATTAAATATTAGCATATACAATTTATTTGACTGGTATATGTCAGCACTTTAGGCTAACGCACGTTAATTCATCATCCTCCTATTATTACAAATTTAAAGCCACGTCGCCACTGCATGCTGTACTATGATTGATGGCGCTATGTTTGGTTGGAAATTGATGAATTGTCACTCGAGCCTCATTAGCGAACATCAATAATGTACACAACGTTGTCGTTGTTATTATAGCATTTGCTGACGTTTCAATAGATAGTTTCACGCTGATAGCAGTGGTTCCGCATATAGCAGGTTGAGCAAAGGGTATAGTGTCAAGACTCTCTGTTCCTCGTTTTCCGCCCAAATCGAGACATTCTGTGTTACCGCTGTATTGAGATTTTAACAGCAATCTCCTATGCAAAAGAAAATATTGGTTTCAGTACCTTTATCCCTCACCGTTACAACAAAGCAGGACACTGCGTTCCTCTACTCAATATGCAATATTTCAGAAATCGTACAGTGAGTTGATGATGGGGGTCTCTTAACAATAGATTCCCTCCGCCAACCCCGTCTTGCGGGAGAAGACATGAAGATATAAAAAAGAAAACTTTTATCCCTAATATTTGTTTTTGAAGCAATAATAGTACAATAAACGTTCAAATGACCAAGTTCTTGACACTGGCACACAGCCAACCGAACATCTGTCGACCTTTGAATATAATTATTATTACGATGACATCATTAGAGATAAAAGGAGGAGGTTTTTGATATAAGATTCTTTTTTTATTAAAATATATGTAAGCCAGTTTTGTACGCAATATCTTGAGAAATAGGCTAATACCACCGTAATTACACAAAATAATTGAAAATAAAAAAACTTCCACAATACAATTCTTCATACCAATCCTTTTAGATTAACTTAAACAAGCTTAAAGCTCCACCTCTATATAACAACGTCTAAGTACTAATCAATTTCCTGGGGTAGAATCTGTCCTACACTCGCTAAGTTTATCCTCAATGATTGATATTGGTGGTTTTATAGGTTTCCAAAGTTTTCCGTAGCGTTATCAAAGATACATTTGTTACAGCGCTTGATCTTCTTTTGGAGTTTAGGTGTAAGAAGTGCTATGCTTTTATAATGAAAAATGTTAAAATCGACCATTACTACATTAATTCAATTTTTTTGGTCTCTCTCGGTAGCAGCAATACGTATATGGTAGCCAGTGGGAACTCTTCGTTTCCATTTTCACAGAATTCTTGAGGTATAGCATGTTAAGTGATGGAATTCAACGCCGCGCTTTGCCTCGATACCGGAGCGAGGAAAAGATAACATTAAACGTTTCATTCACCTCAGTGAGAATCAAACCCACAACCGTCACGTTAGTCGCTCGTTTGTGCCTCTACGCCTAGTTTTTTCCTATTCGAACAAATAAATATACCTATTTTTTTGATTTAGTTAGGTATTATCTAATTAAATAAAAATAATGTTATATATTTTTATATTTCTACGTACTATATATTTTTAATAATCTTATATATTTTTGTTGTAATAAAATTTATGTAACATTAGATATTACAACCATGTCCCTAGAACACAGTATAAACAATAGGCGGTTATAATAATTAACGTAATTACTAAGCTTTGTTGGAGAAAATTTGATACTATTCCAAATTACCTTATTACTGAAATAAAGGATGATAAATGTTATGATGATAAATTATTTTTTATTTATTTATTTTTAGTATTACGCTGTATCTCGCTCATAGCATGGAAGGTAAAGGAAACCCAGTGATAGAACACTCCGTTGGAACGGGTGGGGGGGGGGGGGGTGTCTCCTTGTTTTATACAGAGTGCAACGTGAAACTTGACTGATGTCTGTAAAGCCAATAAAGCTCCCAAGCTGTCTCGCCGGCTTAAAGCACGAAGTCATACCAGTTCCGGCAGAATTTCTCCAGAGATCCACAGTAAATAAGTTACTATAAATATTCATCATCTTACTTAGCGCCAGTCTCTGGGATGCAATTTCTCAAGCTCATATAAAATAACGGACTTGTATTATTCTTTCATTCTCGTAGCTCTTCGTAGTAAGTTGCTACGTCATCGTAGAGCAACAATTTTATAAATTTTTTGAAAAACAATTTATAAGTTTGTGTTAAATATGTTGTTATTTCATTATTAAGAATCATAGTGATCGTTATTTCGTAATTTCTATTTGAGTTATATTAGACGAGGCTGGGACTTGGCCACTAACTAGTGGCCAAGTCCCAGCCTCGTCTCATGTAACTACATATATCATGTAACTACATATATTAATTATTAATTTAGTTAATATCTCTTAACTGTCTAATACAAAATATAATAATACGCTACGAGTTGTATGGAATGCTATAAATCAGAGCTCAGAGCTAAAAATTATATAACTCGAGTGGCTTACCAGGAGTAGGTATTGGCTCCATCATCAGACCAGCTCGATGACATCATATTATCATTGTCACTTAGGCTACGAATAACTGCCAAGTTTCTAGATGATATCATTATTACTAGTAGGATCTTTTCAGTTTCTTATATTCAAGTCGACATAATTAACATGCTTTTTTTAAAAAAAGTGAATTATCATGCTTAGGTTAGATTTACATGAAAAAAGACCCTGCCAGTGGAAGTCTTATTCATAGTATATGCTACTCATTTTTTCAGCACTCTTTTATTAAAGTATAAATTTTCACAGTAATATCTCGATTTGTGTTATATTTTCTGTATTTTTATATTTATTGTAATAATAACATTTTACATTTACATATGATGTACTTTTCTTTTTATATTATTTCTGTATAATGTATCTATGTGAATGTAATCTATATGTTGTTTGATAATCGCTTTATAGTAGTAAGTAGTAAAAGTTCGTTTCAGCTATTCCGGAGATAAGTCCGGACAAACAGAAAGACAGAGAGACGGACCATATTTTTTTAAATTGTTTGTTTTTGTTCTCACTTGAAAATTGTAAAATTCCAGATAAACATTTCATATTTGTTTATTTTAAATAACACTTTTTACTTTAAATTAATCTGTACACATAACATTAAAAAAAAAATTCAAAATATTCTTTATTCAAATAAACTTGTAATAAGTACTTTTGATATTTATTATTATTGTTTTTGTATTCTATATATTTTGTATCGTACAGTCTATAGCTATAATATATTTCATTTATATTGTTTCCATAACGAATGTATAAAGTGTTATGGAAGAGCGGGCCCTCCTGTTGCAAGTGCCAGTATAATACTAGTGACTTTCTATATAGCTAAGTAATATGTGAAACTGCAATAATAAAAAATGTACAGATTATCCAAGTATGAGGAGTCTATGCGACCTTACACAATAAAATATTGTTAAAATTAATTATTCTCCAAAAAAATTGTGGAAAATGAATAACGGAGTATCTTAACATTAATTCTTAACTAACTACCTCGTATATATGGAATACAGCGTAAAACTTAGAAAATTATGTACAGTAAAAGAAAATATATTTTACACAAGATTATAAATGTATACACATACATATATAGACACATATTATATGTATATATCAGTGCATACGCAAGAGTCACAAAGGCACAATTGGGTCAGTTCCGTTGTGAGAGCTATCACGGAGGTGTCGTGTAGGTTTAGCCTGCGACTAGAGATTTAGGTGTCGAGTGCAGAGCCACACGAGTAGCGATTATATACGCCTAAAGTAAGCATTTTTTTATATTTTACTATGAGCCACCTGCAACTTCGTTAGCGTGAACTATAAATTGTAAAATTCTACTTTGCTCCCCGACACTCGTCAAAGAATGTACATGCCAAATTTAAAAAAAAAAATTTTTTTTATGAATATTACAAATAAATAAATACAAAAAAAATTATTCCATTTCCTGTATGTTCCGAGGACAACTGAACTGAAAGCCAAAAAAGCATAGTTTCGTCATTACACTATTCTTACAAATAGCTAAATGTTGTTCTGTCCCCTAATAAAATTGACACTGTAGGGGTATTGCACTAGTCTTATGATATTATTTATAAACACGCTATATCAGCAACCTGAATTTATTCGCTACAAATGCAATTGTGAAATAATGTTCCACTATTGTTTTGTAGCGTATAAATAACCAAATTAAATATATAATAAAAGAGTTGAATATTAGGTCTCGTCTTATTAACATCGCCACGATACAGTACCCCACATTGGTGACCCCGACGTGATGTACCCCGACGGGGGGTACCCTGCCACCTGCAGCCTAACGTGACAGTCTATATTGGTGACCCCGACGAAAGGTACCCCGACGGGGGGTACCCTGTTAGTTGCAGCCTGACGCAATAGTCCACATTGGCGAAGCTCTAGAATTCAGCCCGAAGATATCGACGAGACCGAGGCAATGATCCATCCAACTCCCGTGGTGCTACATTGATAACCACGTAAACCGGACTTCAACCCAGCGACTGCCCGACGCAAATCTTCAGAGATTTGGTGAGTGCACATTCTAATCGGCTTCCCACAAGCGGGTCTCACCGGTTAGAATTTCAAGAGGCAATATACCACCATATCCATACATTGAGATTTTCGAGGCAATGATGAAGTAATGGAAAATACCAAGTTTTACGAAGGCATCGTTTTTTAAAAAAAACTAAGGAATAATTTATTAGTAGATATGCGCGATAACAGATTAGTCGACAGAATTACAGGATTATTACATCCGAAAAGGATAATTAATTCTGACACACTGTAATTACGATTGTCAATGTTCAAGCGCTATAAAATAAATACAAGTATGGTAGAACGAAGAAACTAGGGGAAACTTCTCAGTCAGTAGAGAATCATGACACTGACTGCACCCTCTCCGCACGCACCGCCATCGATAATTACGGAGGCATCCCAAGCATGGTCGAAGCCCGAAGCCGTCCACAGCCACAATTAAAAAATGAATGGAAAATGCCAATTTTCTTTCCAAGACTCAACCCGAAGCCCTACAAGTGCAAGTCAACCGTATATACTGCGCATATTTCGAAAAAGGATATACAGTATATTACACGACGCAACGCACCCAGGATTCAGAACCATAAGAATAATGTTAACAAGTCATTATTTCTGACCTGGTATGGAATACTCAAGTACGTGGACAACACGAAGCTATCGTGTCAAAAGGCGGAACTCTCACGTGACAACAATTCGTCACTTATATATTCCCCGAATTCGAACGGGTTGAAATCTTTCGTGCGCACTCTACCGGTACGTAGTACCAATCGATACATAATTACGGTCATTGACCTACTTACGCCAGCCTTCATCGCAAGCAAAGTCGACAAACTCAAAAATTCACCATCAGCAGAACGACAACAATACTGAAACAATGCGCAAGCGCAGCAGCCGACGACAGCAACACACCTCATCGAGTTACGAGGTCCGGGCGAAGAAAACAACTTGTGGATCAATTTAGTTTATAGGCATAATATTTTATTTTGTTTTTTTTTATATTCTGTTTGCACATTTTTTTTCCCAAAGGGGGAGAGTATTGTAGGGGTATTGCACTAGTCTTATGATATTATTTATAAACACGCTATATCAGCAACCTGAATTTATTCGCTACAAATGCAATTGTGAAATAATGTTCCACTATTGTTTTGTAGCGTATAAATAACCAAATTAAATATATAATAAAAGAGTTGAATATTAGGTCTCGTCTTATTAACATCGCCACGATACAGTACCCCACAACACCATAACTGTCGCGTGTACAGTCAAACTGCTTGTTTGTGCCGTGTGCACTACGACTCAATATATTTTATATTTGTGTATATATGTATGTGATTAAGGCCAAACGTCGCACAGGAGCATATGCCTGTTAAAAGTAAAAGTGATATGTTGTGGGTTTAATTCCTACTTTGGGGTAGAAATTATTATTCCACCACTCAGCACACAATGCCTCAAAAAATTCGGCGGAAAGTGGGAAGCGAAATGTCTTACCTCTAGATTTCCTTTGCCTTCCCTGCTACATGCGAGATACAGCGGAGAGCTGAAAAAAAATGTGATTAATGGGACAAATCTGTGTAGCAATGGATGTCACAAAATTGTTGCGTTAATATAATGATAATGATATTTTTCACTAGAACTTACTCACTTAAATAGATATACTAATACATTCAACGCTCGCAGAAGCTAATGCACAAATAAATTTTATTCCTCCTCCTATCGCACATTTAATGGCCCTCTATAAAGCTGAGAACATTGCGTAGCATTTTCAGGATATCTAGCTCTGAAGGATGCTGTAACAATGGACCATAAAGTGAGAGCTTTTAGGAAATGTAATCATTTACGTGTGGTTGAGATGATATTTTTTTGCTTTTCTTGACGAAATACCTGCGTAAGATGAAACTGAGTTTGTATGTCGTGATTTATTTTTATTTTTTTACCGTAACGACGTTTCTCGCAGCAGGATGGGTACCTGATTTAGAGACAGTCTCTTTTATACACACAGACTAATTTCCCTGACTGCGAATTGAAACCACCTGCCATTACATTAAGGCCTGCGTAGTGCAGAGGCATAAGCGTGTGTGCTACACGTACGTTATGTTATTTAATTATTTATTATATTGTGAATAGAGAATACCTACATACGTGGTTATTAATTGTCCGTTATTTCTCATTTTACATTCGTTCATTTGTTTATGCTCATGATCCTCATTATGTAGTAAATAGAAGCGGATATTTAAATAAAAATCTATATTTTTATACATATATCAAACCTGAGTCCCGGCGGTATTTTCATAGAAATATATACAGAGACCGCTGGTATAAAATATAAAACAATGTCAACTCAGCGCCATCTTTTGTAAGTAGCGTATCACTCAACCAGAACGGTTAGTTTTCACGCTTTCACGATTTTGCCGCATAGCAAGGTAGACAGACAGAGCTCAGTGTTAATACCCCGTTCCCGACGTGGTGTGGCGGAGTTCAACATAGCACTATGTCTTTAAGAGCCAGGAAATGAAAATAATTAGAATATATTCATTCATTATAGGGATTGTAGGTAGACGCTGCCCCACATAGTTACCACGGGATTTTCATTTAAATTAAGCCACTCCACTGCCATCTATATTAAAAATATGATCAAATATCATGTTCTGATAGCGACATCTCGTATAAATCCGTGGAAACATACTGAGATATTCAAGTAGCGACATCTACTGAAGTATATTTACATTAGGCCTAATTTATATTGTTAGTATCGCCATCTATGTGAGATATAAAAGATCATAACGTACCTTTACAGCTTACATATACTAAGAATAGATGGTAATGTCTTTTTATCCCTATTGTGGTAGTCATCTGTATACCTGGCCCGGCCTCGTCCACCGTCATCATCCTCGTCTTTGCTTTTATGTCACCTTCACCCAGTATCATCGATACTGTATTCTTGAAAATCAACCGAGGTATATTGGTCAGTCCCTAGAATTTAGTTTTACCTTCCATAACAATTGAAATTGGGGCGATCTTTTTAAGAAAATTCATATACAACATTTTACGCCGGTTATTGTTAACCTTGAACATTAAACCGATATTTTAGGAAGTCAAAAAGTTAAATGAGTTATAGTGACTTTAACATGTTGACGCCACCATGAAAACATATCAGATTTTGAGAATGTCGAATGATTAATGACTCTCGTTTCGTAAATAACGATATTTTCAACGTTTTTTCTAAACTTATAAGACAAACAGACTTTTTGTGTAGATAAAAAAGTCTCATTCATGGTCATGTGGACACTGAAGCTCCACGTGGCAGGTTATAAAACCCTCCTTCCCTAGGTATTTTTACCTTCAGGTACTGAAATATACAAATCTTATGCATTATGCGAAGTTAGCAAAGAAAGCCTTCAACCACTTTTAACTTTAGTAATAAAACAAGTATTACTACAGTTTCTGTTTTCCTTTTGAAGTGCGGAACGCTAAAAATACATTTAATTCTCTTTAGAAAAAAATATCCAATCTGAGATTACAGTGAAAAGTAAAAAGAAAAATAGCTGTGAAAGCGGAAAACCTTTTCGAAGTAAGCTTTAATTACAATGACAAATTGGCTTAGTTTGCGTGCACCCGACGCGGACTGTGACAAAGTTCCATTTACGTAATGCATTCGTTAGTTTTTTATTCACTTATGGTATTTTAAAATTTTACTGATTTTTTACAAATAATAAATGTATTATTTTTTAATTTTTATAAAATTTTAAATTCAGACTCTTAAAAATATTCCATTGAACACCTGTTTCACGGGTTATTAGAATTTACCCCCTAAACTGAAAATAATTTCATAAATATATTTAATAAATATTGGTATAATTCAAGCGGGCGAAGCCGCGACGGTCCACTAGTTATAATATATTTCTCAACATTATGTATCAGTTTCTCAAAATCTATCATTATGCCTATCTTTTATGATTTGTAAAAAAAAAGAAAACAATTATAGTTGTTCCAAACCTTCTATTCATGTTATTTATCTTTGAGGCTGTCGTGGCGCAGCAGCACTGCGTCAGAATGTAATGGCGACGGTTGTTAGTTTGATTCAGACCCTAGGGAGCAAAAACATATTTTTATTTCCCATCGATCCCACAAACGTTTACATACATACCTATATACAAAGGTATATAGCATACACACAGAAAGATATATATCTTACGTCTTATAAAGTTTACTCTGAACTTTACTCAAACTTTGTCAAAGTTGGGAACTCAAACAAAGTAAAATCCTATAGTGAGTTTGAGCTGACATGTATTGTCTTCACTGTCTTGACATAATGTACCAGTAACACCGCAGCGCCACAGGACGATGGTTGTGAGTTTGAAAGAAAGTCTTTCATATTTATATTTTTTCAGCATGGGAACCTGGTATTAAGACAGTCCATTCCCATTAAGACACTTCGATCCCCCACTTTCCGCGGAGAACTGGAGGCATAGAGTGTTAAGTGGCGGAACTCAGTGTCGCGCTCAGAGCGAAGGAATTAAAATATTAAATATTCCATTTCCTCGAGTGGAAATCGAACCCACGACCTATCGCGTTTACAGTTGCTCGCCTGTGCCCCTGGCTGGCGGAACAAACGCCACCGCCTTGTCTAACAAGATTCTTCACGCGACAATAATTTAAAAAATCCCCACATTCCGATCAATTAAACCTATTACTATTGTGGGCCGGGCAATACACTTGGACGACATCAATTATGAGTGAAAATTGATTAATATATAAGTTAACAAAGAAACACAAAACAAGCGTGACATTAGTGGCTAATGTATTGACGTGTCACTGCAGACTAATCCCGCCGGAACTACTGGCCACTGGACCGCACTTCATTGACGTGACGTGAAGTTACGTGACATGACCATTTCCAAACGATTGATGGATGATCCAATTATGTATAGGTAATTACTTAATTATTATATATTGTTTAATTATGTTTTGCTAAATTATCTTGATATTATAAAGCGAAAAGGTTTTTTACGATGATCGCAGGAACTACTGGTTCAAAATTAAAAATTATTTTTCTATAGTCTAAATGTCTGAGAAGGCAATAGGCTGTCAAAGTCAAAATATTTTTTATATAATATTTTATTCCATAAAAATGCTTAACATTTACTTGGACATGTCTATAATAATATAAATATATAGTAAATTTAGATAACTTTAATGCCCTTCATCGCCTCTAAGCTTCTTAAGACTTATGATAAATTGTAAACCTAAAAATGCAGGGGAAGGAA
The DNA here is from genome assembly GCF_056956725.1 of Heliconius melpomene rosina. Classification (NCBI taxonomy): domain Eukaryota; kingdom Metazoa; phylum Arthropoda; class Insecta; order Lepidoptera; family Nymphalidae; genus Heliconius; species Heliconius melpomene. The sequence continues at coordinate 319,045 of NC_140400.1, forward strand.
CTTATAAACTAGAGCGTATTTAGCATTTTTTAAGCTGTTAGGGTTAGAAATATAAAAAATAAATAAATAAATAATAATAATAATAATTTAATAAATAAATAAATAATTTAATTTCTAAAGACCATAATGTCACAGTAATTATTGTGAACTTGATAACCACCATCTATACATACGAGTATACGAGCATGCAGCAGGGAATGCTGAGTATGCTTTTATGTAATAAAGCTGTTTCCCGCACAGCAGAGAAGACAGAGCAAACCTAGTGTTAAAACAACTTTCTTTCCACTTTATTAGCCCAATGTTGGTGGCATTGCTTGTTAAGTGGCGGAGCTCAACGCTGCGCTTTGTCTTGTTTGTAGAGCGAGGAAATAATTTAATCCGTCAAGTGAATATGGATGCCTACCCAGATGGTCATAAGTCTTAGGCATTCACAAGTAATTATGTATTCCCATAGAATTTCAAACTAATAGGGTTTGGTCAAGTTTGTCATTTCCCAAAAACCTCTAAACCCTCACTCGTTTTCTTTCAATGGTTTCTATTCACTCCGAGGTTCTTTAGATATGCGCTCTGAGCCATACTTAATTAAGCTCTTAGATGGTCAACCTATTCAAGTACGCGCTTTTTATAAAAAATATCACGTTATCAATGTGAAGAAATCAGTCAGGAAAATAAATATATAATATTTTTATTTATTCGCTCGCTAAAGCGCGACGTTAAGTTTCGCGGAAGGGAATTGTCTTAATGGGAATGGAATGGTTTATGAGTAGGTGCCTAGGTTGCCTCTGCCTACCCTGCTAGGTACGGGATACAGCGTGAAGATGAAAAAAAATCAAGTACAAAACGAAATTTTATTTTTATATTCTATCTACTACGCTTAAACGACATCTGTTTCTAACATATATTATTTATAACATATAACACTATATCATGATATATGCCACTGAATAATTTGGTTCTGCAAAACGTCAATATGTCAGCCAGAGCACGCGTTGCTGGACGTCGCGACGTAATAATAGTAGCGTCAGCAATATCAAACTTTATTAGTTTTCTGTCATATTTTAATATATTCATATATTTGTATATAAACCTATATGTATGTAGGAATACCTTCACTTTCTTATCATTTGTATATGTGATTTGTGTAACACACAGATCTGTGTGTTACACAAATCACATATACAAATGATAAGTACGTAATAATAAGTACAACTAAGAAAAACTCCCACACAGTAATCTCTAAAACCTAAATTTAATACGTAATTAGACGAATTTTAAGAATTATTTGCGGAAAATGGAGGACGGATGTATCTCATTGGGAACGGAGTGTTTTAACACTAGGTACACAGGTTCCCTCCGCCTACCCTTCTATGTGTGGGATACGGCGTGTAAACGCGACGTTTGATATCCATTTTGAATTGAATTATTTTTGTTTTGATACCCTGAAAAAAAACAGAACACAAAGTTATGAATAAAATTGAAAATATCATATTGTACTGTATACATATAAATATATGTGTATGTACAAAATATAAAACGCCACATTTTATATACGAGTTGGACTTGATATTGTGTAATCATTCTAATTAGTGTTAATTAGTAAGACTCTTGCAAAGATCTTAAATATGAAAGATTTTTAAGTTACAAAAGTAGAAAAATAATATTAACTATATTTTGAGAGGTCGTAGTAGAGACATGAAATATATGTTAAAGCTTCAGACAGTTAACGCGATGTTTATGGGTTTGATTCCGCCTCGGGGAAATGAATTATTTTTTGGTAACAAGATGAAGAAGAACACTACGTAAGTGTACGTTTCATTACTGCAATTGACAGGATTATCGTTAAAATGTAGAGTAGTTTCATCCGAAGACTCGATAAGCTCTACATGTAACGTTTATGCTTACTAAGACAAGACAGACAAGTTACAGTCAGAACTACGCGGCGTATAACGCTAAAATTTGGTATACGAGGCATATATACATATATTAAAATCTTTACACAGAAAACAGCAGAACCAAACGCCGCATTTTATCTGAAATGACCCGGAAAACAATTATTTTGTCAAAACACAACAAAAAACACTTGATACAATTAGATAGTTGTAGGATTAATTTCAGCAATAATTCCTTTCCCATCGACATAAAATTATTAACCGCGAATATTCCGCAACCGCAACTACTCATTCCACATAGACGTGTCACTAGAGACATTCTAATGTCCTGTCTAACCTGACAGCTCGAACTAGTCACGGTACAGACAGCAAATTCAACGATTATGCGTTCCCCGCTCTAAGACTAAATGTGGTGTTGAGTTCCGCAACTCGTGATGTCTCGGTTTTAGGTGGAAAGCGAAAAGGAGTGAAGTATTACGAGAAAAACCGTCAAGTTATTTTCTTTATTTCTTTCTTATCGACCAATCTTCAAGAAAGGAGTAGAATAACATAACACTAAGTTCACCCCGCCTATCTTGTAGGCTTATTATACGCGGGTTAAAACGTGAAGCTATTCAGTTTTTTTTTTAATTTATATAAAAATAAAGGTTGCGGAACCCAAATTCCAATATAAGTCTTCTATATTAATATCTCATAAGAGCCCAATTCAGGAGGCTATTGAAAGATTCCCGTAATAGTTATATCACTCTGTAATTTACGTAGTACATGTAGTTAATTATATTGAAAAATATTCCTATATCAATAAGAAATGGACTCGCTAGTCGACTCTTGAATAGATTCTAATTGTGAAAAGATATTCGTTTTACCTATTAAAATGAAGAGATTCTAAGTGACTCTGATTGCAAATGTGACAGTTCTGGGATCGATTTTCACATACAATGTTTCGGAAATTGATTGGAGCGTGGAGAACGGAGTGTTTTAACACTAGGTCCCTACTGCCTATGCTGTTAGAGTCAGGATACAACGTCAAGTTAACTAAAATAGGAACACAGTCTTCATTTAAAATATATCAAGTTTACAAACGTTTAAAATAAAATGAGTTTGTAAAAATTAATTTAAATATAAAATCGTGTAAATATTTTCCGCAGTCGCGTAGTAGATTAATATTATTTTTTTCTAAAATACAATAAATAAATAAAAAAATAAAAAATAAAAATAAAAAAGCCTTTATTGTTTCTTGCATACATAATAAGTACATTAATGTGCAGGTGTTATATTTCTATTCTATGATATTTAATATTTATTTTTAATTATTATGACATAGTGTTAATGGTTCTAGTGTTACATTTAATATTAATTAATATGAGATAAATATCTACACGCATATATGTGTTTATTTGTAAATTAAGATACTATTAATCTGCAAGAACCCCTCTTTGGGTGAAGGCCTCCTCCAAAAGAGACCATGACTGTCTGTCCTGAGCAACTTGAATCCAGTTTGAGCCAGCTATTCCAATTATATCGTCCTGCCATTTCGCGTGAGGTCTCCCTATCCGTCTTTTACCTCTTGGACCTCTCCATGTGGTTATTCTTTTAGTCCATCTATCGTCTTGTACTCGTGCTACATGCCCCGCCCACCTCCACTTTAGTGTTCGTGCGTGGACTAGTGCATCTGTGGACTTTAGGATGTTTTTGATTTTTGTGTGCCGAACTTTTTGACGTCTGCGGATATTTAACATACTGCGCTCAAGACCACGCTGGCAGGTAATGATTTTGTTTTTGATTTTATTGGTATACTTCCAAGTCTGACATGCGTATGTAAGGCACGGTAGAAGACTAGAAGACATCGTTTTCGTTTTTATCATAACTGGCAGCTTGCTTTTAAAAATTTCTTTCATACTCCAGTATTTGTTCCAGGTGCTTTGTGTGCGTCTTTCTATTTCCCACTCCTTGTTCCTTCTGTCAAAACCAATTTGTTTGCCTAGATAAATGTACTTATCTGTGTATTGGAGTTCCTCGTTGTCCACATGTATGGTTACCTCTGTACTATTGGTCATGAGCATTGTTTTGGATAAGTTAATTTCCAGTCCAACTTCTTTACTTGCTGTGTTTAATAATAGTATCATTTGGCGTAGTTGTGTGCCCGATTCCGACAGGAGTACCAAATCATCTGCAAAACGAAGATGGCTTAAGTAATTACCGTTAATGTTTAGTCCTTTTGTTTCCCAATTTAATTTTCTCATTATTGACTCCAAAACAGCAATAAATATTGTCGGTGATAGAGGGTCTCCCTGTCTGACGCCTCTTTTTATAGGGAAAGATGGTCCAGTTGTTTCTAGTTTCACTCTGCCTGTATTGATGTTGTATATATTTTTGATTATTTGAATGTATTGATTTTCTACTCCTTGTTCTTCTAGTGCTTTCCATATGCTTGAATGTGAAACGGTGTCGAATGCTTTCTTGTAATCTATGTAAGCAATGTAAAGAGGTCTTTGTCGTTCGTAATATTTTTCGATCACTATTTCTAATGTATGAATGTGGTCTATCGTCGAGAAACCTTTTCTAAATCCTGCTTGTTCTATAGGTTGTTGGGCATTTAATGTGTGGCTTAGTCTAATGTTAATCAAAGAAGAAAATATTTTGTATATACTAGGTAATAGGCTAATTGGTCTGTAGTTCGTTATATCGTGTGGATCACCTTTTTTATATATGAGTATTACGTTTGATTCCGACCATTGTATCGGTGTTTCGGTGGTTTCCAAAATAAGGTTAAACAAATGAGTCAAAATACAATACGAAGACGAAATCTCAGAACTTCAGAAGGCTTTCATATGACGTAACCTAATGTGATGTAATTCTATTTTTCAGTTGAGAAGATATAAAACAATTTAAAAGATTAAAAAATAATATATTTAATCTGACTTTTCCTTGTTATTTTTACAAATAATAAAATACATTAAAAAAAAGTATTTTTACATCAGAAAGGTAACTAATTGGCCGAAGCTCTTTGAAGAGTTTGACAAAAAAAAATAAACGAGTATCGCTCAAATTGCCATTAATCAAATGCTCTGTTGAATTTAATAAAAGTGATTATTTTATGAAAAAAAGTTTCAAGTTGCTTCGTTATGCTTTGCTAAGGTTTTGTTTTTATTTCTAATAGAAATTAGAGGAATTCAAATAATATTTTTAACTTGTAGTTAGCGTGTTTTTATGAACAAAAATAGTTTTCTTTGTAATATACCTACATAAGAATAAGTACGAAATATTTTTAATTTGATGTATTGCGTCGTAAGGCCGCTGTGAGTTCGCGGCGCACCGGCACGTACATAATGTATAGTTTGATTTTGAGCTCGATATCTCTAAGCGTTCCTGAGATAAAGGATTAAAGGACATACATACGGACGGACAGACAAACAAACAAAGTGGTTTTATAAGGGTTCCGTTTTTCCTGAAAAGGTATGGAACCATAAAAATACTAAAAAATTGTAATATTTACCTACTTTTAGTACTATCACTATAATTACTTATGTATATTTACATATAAAAATACTCTGGGTGACCTCACTGACGAGAGATTAAGCCTCTATTTATATACAGATCGCGTAATTAAAAATCAATAATATGCTACTATTATGAAATCCATAAATATATACAAGATTTTCCACCTGGCCATATTCCTGTATTTGCCTTATTATATGTAAAAAAAAATAACTTTGTTTTTATCCGTATAGCAGGCTAGGTAGAAGAAATCAGTATTAAGATACTTCGTTCTCCATTTCATCGGCAAATTTTCAAGACATTGCGTGTTGAGAGACGTAACACATCGCCGTGTTTCGCCTACCAGAGCGGGAAAATAAAAACAAATTTAACTTAATCATTCCCCCGGGCGTGGAGCGCGCAGCCTTCATACACTACGAACTACGCCAAGTTCTGCTACTCATTATATACGCAATGTCTCCACAATTCGGTGTAAAGTGGGGAACGGACTGCCTACCCCGCTGTGTGCGGGATATTTAATTTAATTTTATTTTAATTCTATATCCACCTCAGTATGGGGGATAAAGCGTGAAACTTTGAAAAAAATCTTAGAATCACGTCTACAACTATTAAACACTGTAAAACTCCGCCACGAAGGCGACAAGCTAATTTTTACGTGAAAAAATAATCAAATTCAATGTTTTCAGCGTGATGTGCCCACAAGTAGGATCACAGGAGCAGAGGGCGTCTCCCTGAAGCCGTCAGTACGACGCCGGCCGCCGAGCTAGCCTGACGCGTTCCTACATAACATAATATATATATACGTACATACATACGGACAATAACACTAACATTTTTATTAGTGATACAGTTTCTTGATTTGCAGTGTATTAAAACGCAATGTGTTATATTAAAATGGGATCATCATGTTTTGTATTTGCGTGTTAGGTTCGGGAGATTGGTTAATGTAGAATATGTATTGGTGAAGAGGTGTTTATCTGTGAGTTTTCTATTATTCTCGGTCAACTTTAATAATCTCATTATTGATCTCGCTAGTATATAGTAAAATAAGGTTATTAAATGCCAAAAACATTTACTTCTATACTCAGATTAAAAGAAAACATCATAGTAGTAAAAAATATATAAATCGACTCTATATTTTATGCGACTATATATATATAATATGTATTATTCTACATATTAAGCAATATTTAATACTTATAAACGTAATTTATGATATACTGATAATAATCAACTTATTCCTCGTACAATTTGATAGATGAAGAAGAAACTTCATACTCAGCCATACACAAATTCTATTCAAAACTCACATCCAATTAGTGCAAAGAGATGTTCCGTACTAAATAATCAGTTAATATTATAAAATACACCGAACAAGAATACCCAGAATCAATAACATAAACAAGCTTTCTACAGATACAGTATTATTGTAAATGAGCTTTTTCAATTCTTGAGACGGGTTTGGGGCGCGGAGTAAATCATTTTTATTTGGTACTTTACGTCTTTTTAAATTACTTCTTGTTTTTTTTTTCTTCCTGTACAATGTGTGCTTAGATTGATGTATAAATACATTATATTAATACTTATTAAAATTTGAAAATAAATTATTTATTGGAACTTAAAATAAACTAGACTTATTAGGTCTTGCTGTCACGAATCTTTGATATGTTTTACTAAATAATAATTAGTCACTAAGTGAAAAAAATAATGACACACCTAGTGGTTATAACAATTAGTGACTCTAATCTCTATTTAGAAAATATCATACTAAATGTATCTTAAGAAATTAGCTCTAAATATTTTTCCACTATTAACTTACACATATACATATTCATTTTAATCAAAGCAGCTCTTCATCTAACTTGTCAGTGTAAGCCAGGATCTAAGTGGCAAGACACTCTGTTCTCCTTTATTATAATTTTAGTATCATGTGAGGCCAGTAGTAGCGCGGGAGCAAGTGGGGATCGGAAATATGTTAATAGGATCGGACTGTCCTAACACTAGACACTATTCCCTGGTTCTCGCTGTCTACCCTGCTATGGGCAGCATACAGCATAAAGCTAAAAAAAATCTTCATGTTAAACATAAATCCATTTTTACCCAAAGTTGGTTAATAGTAATGCATATGTTATATAGACATGACGCCATCAATAATGAATGATCTCACAGTTGCTTACATTAAAACGTGTTATAACAACAATATTTTTATATCAAACATTTTAGTTATTTTTGATCAAGAATTTGATCTTACTCATAGATTATTCAGATATTTCGTAGTTCCTGGTATACTCGTACAATAGATATTTAAAGTTCTGGCGCCGCCGTGTACAAGACACTCCGCTCCCATTTAAATATTTTTACTTTAGATTACTTTTGTATGTAAATACAGTGGCAAAGGTAATGTGTCACCCTGTCTGTTGTATCAAAATGATATCGAGTATTTTTATTTTGTCGCTCTGGTAATAAGGCAAAGCGCGATGTTGAGTTTCGCCACTCAATACGCAATATGTCCACAATACAGTGAAAAGTGGGGAACGGAAGTGTCTTATTGGGAACGCGCGGGAAGTGCCTTAACACAAGATTTCCTGGTTCCCTCTGTCTACCTTGCTATGTGAGAGAAACAGCGTAAAGTTACAAAAAATCTATGTTAATATTCCTCTAGCATTTCTGAATGCGTTAGATGTCGATAAAGTTGATTTAATGAATAATTAAGACGCTACAGAGAAACTGTTATATTTTAGTTTACAGTGTAAAGTTTTGTTTGTTGACATTGTGGTTTCATAGCGTTATAAACGTATTATTCAAATATTTCTCTATACCAATGTTATTTAAAGTGCCAACCCAAATATATAAATAGACTTCTATTAAACTTAGGAAACTCATTACGATAATGTATATGAGAAATAACAAATGACCTTAAATACATCCTTGTGAGAGCCAAACAATCATGGCGTCGTCGAACGGTAGAAAAAGTGTTAAAATGACTGCGTCCATAGACAGTTTGAAGTTGTCAAGTAAGAATACCTCGAAACACGCGTCTTCAGAATCAGTTTTGTCAAAGAAGGACAAAGAATGTCTCCAAATGCAAGAATGCAAGAAGAAGTTGCTGGCGATGGAGCCGCAGATAATAATTCGTGATGAAAACGTGGTTTTGAGATCTCCACCACAGAAGAAGATTGTGATGCCGCCAACTATTAATCCTGAGGTATGCTTTTTTATTTGTTAAAATTATGGAAGAATACATAGGTTATAATTATTTTAAATTTATACATTTTTTTTTAATTTCTCCGCTTTTAGGTTGGTGGTTTTGCTTCATTGGGTTTCCATACTTATCTCAACGTATCTAAAATGGGGCGGAAAATAGAGAACGAAGTATCTAAGTACTAAATTCCCTCTGCCTATCCCGCTATTTGCGGGAGACAGCGTGACATTAAACATAATATATTATAAAATTTTGTACAAAAAAAATAGAATGTATGTGCCAACGTGAAAATTTAGCATTATTTTAAAAAATGACCCATAGTTGATTTTGAACGTATAGCTTACTTTTATAAACTTTTTAAAAATGTACTTTTAAGCGTCCGGATGAAAATATCGTTAATTTTTAAAATTCTATTATTTGATATATAAAATAAATGAATATTACTTACTTATTTTAGCAAACTCATATCACTAAAACTAAAGGAATGAACTGATTTCAACTCATTAAGTATTTGAAATAGTACGATAAATATTTCGTATTGAACTGTTTATTATTTTCATTTCCTCGCTTTAGTAACGAGGCACAGCGCGGAGGTGATTCCGCCACTCAACATGGCTCCAGAATGGCGGAAAGTAAGGAACGGAAAATAAATAAGAAATATTTCGTATGTAAGTACGAACTACGAGTGATCATTGATGTTCTATTCAAAAAAAATGCTTCAAGTGTATATTGTCCGCCACTCACTTGAAAATTGAACGGAAAGTAGTAAATGGAATATTTTAATACGACGATCCCCCTTTAAAAAAAAAATGTTAATCTATATATATAAAATCGAAAGGTCACTCACTCATCACGAAATCTCAGAAACTACAAGTGCTAGGAATCTCAAATTTTGCATAGGAGTTACTTATAGGACGTAGGTGCTCGCTAAGACGGGAATTCGCAATATTCGACTTCTAAGGGGTTGTTTTTGGGGTCGAAAGTTTGTATGAAACTTCGTTACTACAAATGCTACGAGTCTCAAATTTTGTATAGACGTCACTAGGACGTAGCCATGGAGACAGAAATTAATAATAACATAGTTCACGCGGGTGAAACCGCGAGCGGGCCGCTAGTACTAGTATATAATCAACTACTGAAATATTGTCATACTATTTTGTGTCTGAATGTACTATAGAATTAAAATGAAATATAATAAAGGTGTTAAAACAAATAACCAGTCGTAACAAGAATGAAAAACAACTTTAGCTCCAGCAGGAATTCACAGGTTTACTTTACGTATAAAAACCATCTATATGGTAATGCGGGAAATTATTTCTTTATTTGAATCGTCGTTCTATGCTAGGTATCTAATATATTGTTATTGTTATTTTTTCTTTATTTTATAAAATATTTATTAGCGACCCGCTCGTATCTTGGGTTGAAACTTGGGCAGAAAGTGGGGAACGAAGTGTCTTAAAATTAGGTTCCCTCAGTCTTGTTAGATGCAGGATACAACGTGAAAATAAATTATACATTTTCATATACAAAAGCAATATATTGTCAATTTGTTAAAAAATAGCATTTTATTTTCACTCTTTTCATATTTACAAATGGACGCGACACATTTATTAGAAAGCTTTTCAATTATAACTATCCATGTGTATTATTCGTTATACGTAGTAGGTATCGGTATATATTATAGTATATGACAAGGACAAAATGACATGAAACCTTCGTAGCGCACAGCACGGCACAGCGTCTCTTTATTAAAACGATGAATGTGGGTTCGATCTCCACTCGGGGGATGAATATATGTTTAACTATTTCTATTCTATTACCATAGTAGCATTTAATTCCTCCACGCTACACACAATATTTTAAAATTGCACGGAAAATAAAAAACGGAGTGTCATAACACGAAATTCCCGCAATCACTCTGCATTATGGAAAAAAGTGTGAAACTAAATAAACATTGAAAAATCTGTCAACAACATGTACAAATATTTTAAAAAACCATATTTTACTTTTTCATTTATGTAGTGGAGTTTCATTCATTGAAAATGTTTACTTTCGTTCTTTTCTGTTGGAGTTCGTCATTTTCGTTGTCTTTGCACCGGATGCTCAGCCTCCGTCAAAGTAGGGGAGAGCGGGGCTAAAAGTTACCGAGGTAAGTTGTTCCGATGGAAATAATTTCGCGGGGAAAAGTGATAGGAATATTTAGTAAACATATAGTGAAATGCAATGTGATAGCGCACCCATGGCCAGCATATTGAACAATCCAGTGGCACCCGAAACCAATGGAATAGCACACGGGTGTCGTTGGTGCACGATTGTAAATATTTTCGCATTTGATATTTTTGGTCTGTCTCACAAATTTTAACGATTAGCCTCGAGTATGTTAGTGTTTTTTTTACATATATTATCTACTATTTCGGAACACTATTTGTAAATTATTTATGTTTCCTAATTTTATTTATATTTCATTTTTTTTTTCAACACGTGTTTTTGGGGCTTGATGTTACCTTTTTTTGGGGCATGTTGTGACCTCGAAAAAACTTTCACCAGTTCATTTGTACCAATAATGGGATGTAAATATTGTAATTTTTCATACTAAAAAATAGTGTAATTTAGTAACATGCGGACTTATGCTCGAAAATCAACTCGAGGTTAAGTGTCATATGAGTTGATGCAAAAAGCAGCGGATGTAGTTTTCAAAGATTGCAGGAAGAATATAAAAACTGTTACCAAAGAATTACATATACATATTGAGCGCGAAAAGCTAAAGCTATAAAATCTTTGTTTATTATTTTGGTTTAACAAAATCAAAATAAGTTTTATTTTTTAAGTAACCTTAAAAGGATACTTCTTAAACGAGTGTTGGTGTTGGTAGTAGTTGTTGTTAACGAGTGGCATCTGTTGTGATATGTCAAACTTGACTCAATTGGTATATTGACAAGAAAATTTCTTCAAGACTTTTCAAAATCAATGGTACAATCTATTACATTAGTTGGCAGCTGTCCTGCCTGACATTCAATAGACATTAATTCCATACATGCTTATCCTCTAAATATTCTCGAACAGTGTAATAAGCTTTACTTGTTAGAATTTTTTTTACAGATATTTTAAATTTTGGAAGTGGCAAATTAAGAATACACTGCGGAATTTTATTATATACACGTATACTCAGACCCATAAAGGATTTATTAACTTTTTGGAGGCGAAAACTTGGTGTAACAAGCTTATCTTTATTTCTCGTTTCTATCGTATGACTGTCGCTATTTTTTCTATGACAATGTATATTTTGTCGGACAAAGAGAATATTATAGTATAGAAATTGGGAAGCAACTGTAATAATACCTGCATCTTTGAAAACATCTCGCAGAGAATCTCGAGCTCTTAGATTATAAATATATCTTACGGCTCTTTTTTGGAGAATAAATATTGAATTGATATCTGAAGCACTGCCCCATAACAGCATTCCATAAGATAAAATACTATGGAAATAGCTAAAGTACACTAGTCGGGCAGTTTCAACGTCCGTCATTTGTCTTACTTTCTTAATTGCGAACGCGGCAGAGCTGAGTTTATCTGCAAGTGCTTCCAGATGAGCGTTCCACTGGAGTTTGGAATCTATAGTAACACCTAAGAAAATAGCTGATTCCGACACATTAAGAGGTTCTCCTTTAATTATTACATTAAAATTATGTTTTTTAACATTTGGTAAGGCAAACTCGATGCATTTCGTTTTTTTAGCATTTAACATTAGATTATTAACATCAAACCAACGAAGAATATGCGATAATGCACTATTCACTTCGTCATAGCTTATTATATTTCTGTCAACCTTAAATATTAAAGAGGTATCATCCGCGAAAAGTACAATATCACATAGGTTCTTCACATAAAAAGGCAGATCGTTAATATAAAGAAGAAATAAAAGAGGACCAAGTATAGATCCTTGTGGAACGTCCATCTTTAGAGGAGATCCAGATGATTTTACATTATTTATACTAACCGTCTGGATTCTTTGGTTTAGATATGAGGCAATAAGGTCAAGGGCAGTATCCTATATACCATAATGTTTTAGTTTTAACAACAGAGTTACATGGTCTACGCAATCAAAGGCTTTGGATAAGTCACAAAACACTCCAATTGCATTTTGTGACCTCTCCCATGCGTCATAAAAGTGCTTTAGGAGTGCGGCACCCGCATCCGTAGTGGACTTACCTTTGGTGAAACCATATTGAAACACTATGGAAACAATTGTTAATATTTAAGAAAATTGTGAGCTGGTTGAACATTATTTTTTCAAATATTTTACTTAAGGATGGCAAAACAGAAATCGGTCTGTAATTTCCAGGCTCAGATCTATCTCCACTTTTGTAAAGCGGCACTATTTTGCTATATTTCATTAAATCAGGAAAAGTACCGGATTCTACACAATTGTTAAAAATTAAAGCAAGGTAAGGAGCAATATTAGGTATAATTGAATTAAAAACTTTAACAGACATGCCCCATAAGTCACCAGTTTTCTTTAAATTAAGGCTTTTAAAAGTTTTGACAATTTCATCTGGGGACACATTCTTAAACACAAAATTTTGTCTACAACTATTTACATGGGTTTTTAGTATTAATTCTGCTTCCGAAGGAGATGATGGCAGTGAACGTGTTACTTCAGTAGATATATCAGAAAAAAATTTTTGAAAAGTATTTGCCACTTCTAAATCTGAATTTAAGATTATATTATTAACTTTTAATTTAATAGGTTCACTGACAGCTCTAAATCTCCCAGTTACAGTAGTGATAGCATCCCATGTAGCTTTAATTTTATTATTAGAGTTCAAAATTTTTGCTCTTATATGCATAGACTTAGCCTGGACACATACCTTTTTAAATATTTTTGAATAATTTCTAACTTTTAACAAGAACGCCGGATCTTGTTTCCATTGCCTCATATTATATAATTCATATAGTTTATTTCTGCTTCGGTATATACCAACAGTTACCCAGTCGCTAAAAGTTAACTTCGAGTTTTTATATATCTGTTTAACTTTAAAAATGTTATCAAACTCTGTAGTGAGTAAATTAAAAACTTTACAATATAGCTGATTCGGATTTAATCCGGTTATTTCTAAGTTTGCAATTTTTTCACTCACTTTATTATTAAAAAGATTAATTTTATTTTCAGTAATTGGTCTAATTGATATTTGTTTACGTTCTGCGACTGTTTTATCTATTACCGAAAACATTTGACCACAATGATCCGAGCTAAGATTAGTAATAATTTGTTTTTCTACAGTCTCACAATGACAAAAAACATTATCTATACAAGTAGCGGACGTATTCGTTATACGAGTTGGTTCAGAGAAAATATTAAACAAATTAAAAGATTTAAATAAGTTTAAAAGACGAAGGCTTAATGATGTCACCTGTAGTATATCTATATTAAAGTCTCCGCAAACAATTAAAGATTTACTATTCGAACTCAAATTATTCAAAACATCCTCCATTTTTTCTTCAAATACTTCAAAACTACCTGAGGGGGGTCGATACACGCATACTATAATATGTCTATTGAATTCAACGCAGGACAATTCAATGGAGCGTTCGTCGGAGAGAGCTACTATATCTGGTCGCGATTTACAACGTATATCATTTCTCACTAATATAAGCGAACCGCCGCGGATGGCCTTCCCTCTAACGAACGAACTTGACAATGTATAGTTTTCTATATTTACTGTATTGTTACATCTCGAGATCCAGTGCTCAGTTATACACATTATATGTATATTAAATTTTAAATTTAGTTTAGTAATAAAAAAGTCTTATAAAGAATACCCCAAATTACTGTTTTAATTGCAAGTCTAGATATGTAACTTGAATTTGATTATATTGTATAAATACTGAAATCAAGTATTCGTAGCAATATTTGAGGTTAAAAAATATCGGAACTTTTGGCCCCGCTCTCCCCTACATAAACCACGTCCTGTCACTCCATGCGACTAATAATTTCGATTTAATCAACTGTATTTTCATTTTCTTTTTTAAGCCTTTATGCTTCAATATACTTTTGCTCTCTTATATTTTAATATTCTCCTATATCTTTACGAAAAAGAGCTGTATCACTTTATTGCCCCCGAAGCGGGACCGGCAGACGGCAGATATCGTTAAGACACTTCGTTTCTATCCTTATAACCAACAAGAGATATTGTGTGCTAGTGGCGAAATTCAATGCCCGATGGCCCAACGTGATAGTTCACGCAACTACTACACTTACTACGCACGTACTTCGATTCCCACTCGAATACGCCCTCGATTGTAAAAAGACAATTCGCGACTTAACTTTAATATTTATTAATTGCAAGGCTCTCAAACTAGGAAAAGTTATAAATCCACTAAAAAACGGAAATTGGAAACAGAATCGAACCTTTAGCTCTTTAATTAAAACTCCACTGTACCATAGTGGTCTCAATAAATTATTTCTGTTTTCTACCAGCTCTACAAAGCGCCGTGACACCTGCGGGCGGACAGCCGTGAAATCGGTTGTAACGCAAACAATGCTGGGTTAAATGTCCTATTTGCTCTAACTCGGGAATACCTTTAATAGAGATATTTGGAATTCCCTTAATAATTACCCTTTTCTACATTTTAAACTTGAATATTTTATTATACCATAAAAATAATTGTTGAGTTCTATCGTCACATAAGCGCTACGGTTGTTGATGCAATTACCGCTCGGGGAAATTAATAGTTTTCTGGTAGAAGGAAGCTGGTGTTAAGACACGCTGTTCCTCACTTTCCACCTAAATTTCAGATACAACGTCGCGCTTTGTCTACTAGAGCGAAAAAATGGAAATAATTAATTCCCCCGAGTAGATATAGAACCGACAACCATCGCGTTGACAGCCAGACACTGAGCCGCTTAAATTATTTTCTGTACAAAAATATATACGTATACTATACTCTAAACAATAACCATAATACTACAGTAAGCGTATCGATAGGCCAAAAGTTTCATTAACAGAATATGTATTCGACGTCGGGCGGTGGAGCGTCAAGTCATGCCCTAACAGCACTCTGGCCAAACTTGGTGTATATTGTACGGCGGCGGCGTGTTGGAGACTTGAAACGATTGTTACTACTTCAAATCTATATTTGTACTGAAATTATAAAGCTGATGAATTTATTTGGTTGAACGTGCTAATCTCAGGAAGTACTGGTCTGAGTTGAAAAAAAAAATATGTTGGATAGTCTATTTATCGAGGAAAGCAATGTTAATTATTTTCATCTAAAGCGATAATGACGATATCTGCGGTCAGAGTTACCAGGAATCAGAATGTATCCTATTACGTCATACACAAGTCTTAGTTATTTCCAATCGACCATGCGGGTGAAGCTGATAAATATCGCAGGATAGGCAGAAAGAATCTGGTGTTAAGAAATTACATTGTTTATTTTCCGACCATTTGAGATAAATAATCTATTGAACAACAGAACACAACGCCGCGCTTAGTCTTAATAGACTGGGGAATTGAAAATATTTTCAACCTGAAATGTCTAATTTTCGTCCTATTGTGTTCCATTTGTTTGTAAAATTGAATGAAAATAATCTACGAGATGCCATCTTCCATCTGGAACAGGTCTGAATTAAGTTTAAATTAATTTCGAGAGATAGTTTAAATTTTGAGCCGAATTTAAAAAGAGAGGGTATTAGTTTGAGGCTAAGTTAGACAAAGCACACTGTTTTGCACCTACTGTAAAAACTTATATGTTATATTCTATTGGTTGTGGGCAACCTACTAGTCAGTATGAGCAGTAAGTTATAATGACATTTTTTTAAAAGTGTAGGTACAACTATTTTTTTAATCCGTCGCTGAGGCTGTACGTACTCAACGCTACGCATTGTTTTGAAACCAGAGCAAGGAAATGGTTCATTACTCCGAGTGGGAATCGAACCGTTTACAGTTAGACTCTTGGTCACCGCTGCACCACAGTGACTTCCATGACAAATTCATATTAGTCATTTACAACATAAAATGATATTCTCAATTTAGTAGTTTAAATTGTTGTCTCTTTCTAGTAGGGAAGCGTTAAAATTTATGCTCAAACTTCGTTTATTACATTCAAAAGGAAATTTCAGTTGGTAACGAACAAAACTGTATTGAGACATTGTAAATCGCTAGTTAATTTTGTGTAATTGATCTAGAGAAGTAATTGTTAAATTGTAAACTCAATACGCAACGTCTCGAAACAGAGTAGTAAGCAAGGAACGGAATCTCTTAACACTACCCTCATTTCACACTGAAGCTTAATAGATCAAAACGTTATTATTTATACCTGAATGTTCAATTGTGTTCAGGATATAGATAGGATAAAAATATATAGATATATATATATTTTCCTTTACATATATATTTTTTTTCTTAAATAAATTGACTTCTAACTACTTTTAATGAAAAAAAATACGTGGTCGGATCAAATTCCGGTGCGTATTCTAGCGGGATTTAAACCTGCCTTTCTTGTTTATCATCTACACGTTTTGAGAAATAAGCCACACGTTCTCATGAAGCTTGTTTCAGTTTATTTACGTTGTAATTTTTTTTCAATTAACACTTGACAATGTAATTCATTGAACTATATGTACATTTTGCCCTCACCGCGCTAAGCCTGTAGTGTTCTAAGAAATCCATATTCTAATCAAATATTCGAACTGAGAAGCTTCGAAGTATTCGTAAGTAATGCCAGTTATTTTCAAAACCAGTACAGCTCATAAATTTAAAGGTTTATCTACCTTTTATTTGTGTCATATACAAATTTTCTGTACAAAAGTTTCAAAGTTTGCCAAGAACACCTACGGAGTTTGCCAAAACAAAGGTAATTTAACTTTATTTTAGAAATAAGCTTCCGCTTACAAATAAATAAAGTGATCCATCTCTACTTTTGTGGTAGCATTTTATGTTATTTTTTTAGGTTTACGCTCTATCCCTAATATGGATATTCAGGGAGCACAGAATGCCGAATGGTACGGCGTTAGACACTTTGTTCCCCTTACGGCAGGTACATCATTTTTCAAGATATATATTGCGGAACTCAACGCCGCGGTTAGTCTTGTTCACTTCCTGATTGCTACTACTACTCCACGACGGCACATAACACAACTATTATACTTACTGAAATATGAAAATTATTTTTATATAAATTACTTAAATTCTTCGAGTTCTCGGCGTTGGGCTTCCTCGACTGATATTTTTGTTTAGAATTTAGGATGGTAAGCACAGAATAAAGTGTTACGACTTTAGGCTGCATTATCTACCCTACAATGTAGAATAAAGCGTGAAAAAAAAACAAATATACATACCTAAATAAATATAACTTTGCTAACTCTTAAATTCCTGGATCAACTCTATTTCAGTCGTTGTTTATAACCAAATTACGGGATTAACTTGTTCATTATATGTATAAGCCTATATTTTAGGATTCGATTCAGTAAATTCCGGCTATTGTTGGTATTATGCTATTGATATAGATATATAGGGAGATAAAGTGACTTACCATGGTTTTATCTCTTTTTGTTTGTTTATTTTTTTCTTGTAAAACGAAGCAGAGAAAGTTAGTGTATGGCCTCTTCGACAACTTTTAAACCTTTACCCGAAAAGTGGAGACTGAATATTTTTTTTAGCTTTACGCTATATCCCAGACTTAGCACGGTAGGCAGTGGGAACCTCGCACGAACCTTTTTCTTCACTCTGGCCCTTACAAGAGCGAGTAAATGAAAATAATTATATATTACATTCCCCGAGTGAAAATCAAACCCGAAATCGTCACTTTAACAGCCGTACGCTTTTTAATACTTAATAATTATATTTGAGAAACAGTTATAGTAAATACGACGGCCAAATCAAACGGGAAAAACCAACGTGGGATTTAAAAAGAAACTATTAAATCACAACCATACAGAGTGGTTGGGTATGTGTATATCACTGTATGAGAACCCGCGCACATGTCTATACTCGCATAACAAACATGTGCAGTTTTTCCGCTCCCGTAATCGATAGCTTAATGGCTTCAAAACACGTCAGTACTAATTTAATATGTATTCTGTCTTAAATGAGGTCGAGTAATATTTTCAACAATATTAGTATACTCGTAGATATACAATCAATAATGGTCTAAGACCGCTTTCCCTAACGACGCGCTGAAGCTGTAACAATGGATTACTTTGGAAGTTGCTAAATTGCGGTCCGACTTGATTGTATTGGATCGGGTCAGATTGTGATCAACTTGTGTTTATTTTCATATTAATATTAAAACTTGTTTCAAGCCCAGTCTAGTCAAATGAAAATAACTGAGAGTCGTGGTTGATGTAATATGGAAATTATTGATTTGAAGTTCAATATAAAAATTAAATATATATAGATTTAAATTATAATATTATTTAAATATAATAGATGTGTTCATCATTTCAGATTTTGTAATTTTATGTATATGTACATGAATTATTAATGTATTTTTGTAAATTATAAACAAATATTATTACTAACTAATGGATTCTCGATTCGCGGGAGTAGGAGTTATTTTTAG
The DNA here is from genome assembly GCF_056956725.1 of Heliconius melpomene rosina. Classification (NCBI taxonomy): domain Eukaryota; kingdom Metazoa; phylum Arthropoda; class Insecta; order Lepidoptera; family Nymphalidae; genus Heliconius; species Heliconius melpomene. The sequence continues at coordinate 338,197 of NC_140400.1, forward strand.
ACTTCCACGCTGCACTCCGCCTATAGCGGCTAGAGAGAAAGAACCCAGTATCAAGAGACTCCGTTCTCCTCCGGCGGAACTCGATACCAAAATGTTTCTGCCAGAGCGAGTGGGAATCGAACTCACAACCGTCGCGATTACAATTAGATGCTGTTCCAGTGCGGCATGAACTCTTAATAATATACAATATATGCAACAGTATTGCATACTTAGCCGAGTTAACTCTCGAAACTTACTTGACAATAGCTTGTGTCCCGCCAGCGTGCCTCCGCTAAGCTGTAAGTGTGCTTAGCTTTGGCTTCTAAATTCATTTTATATTTATAACTTTGAATATATAACTTTGATGTTATTCTTCTCTTTGATTTTGATATTATACATATTTTATATTAATTTTTTTTTATAGATTAGATAGATATAGGTAGAAGATATTTATTTTTCAGCTTCACGTTTTATTTCTAGCGGAGTAGCCAGAGAGAATAGAGCGTCAGTCGTTACGGTCTCTGCATACACCTTTGCCTCTTCTTCTGTCATCAACTTCTTCATATATGCCGTCCAGTGAATCCTCATGTTTTTTACGTAATCGTTCTCCAGTATCATTAATGGAGAATAGAATTCACGAAAACTCCCTCTGCCTCTATGACCACTCAATCTTGCTTCATAATTATATCTTTGACTATCCTTTCGCCACTCATTTTTTTGACGTGGCCCACACCACATAAGCAAGTCTGGTAGACAGACTCCGCAGTCTGCAGCGTTTTCATCATCAGAGACGTATTTAGCGAATCACAACACCGCAATTCAAGAAAGTATTTCAAATATTAAAAATAGTTTCACGCTATATCCACTCATATAGCGGGGTCGTCAATTATAATTTAGTGTCAAAGTACTCCGTACCCCGTTCTAAGCCGCATTTGACAGAGCCAGAAACAGTGGAAAACTTGAGCGCCGCGCTTTGTTCCAAATATGACCCTATTATTTCCCCAAATAAGATTTAAACCAGCAACCACCACGTTTATATACACACTAACTTCCCAACGGTAACAAGTCGTCTTCTCACATAAAAGATTTACACACGTATACTCGTATAAACCGCGCGGTCGTTGTAAAACTGAGGACGTGCGACAATGTTCCAGAATGCTTTGTTCTTTAGTGGTCTTTAAAATGTGGAAGCCAAGTCATTGATTCTCATGAATTTTGTAGGTTTATTTATCGTTTTTATATATCCTATCCTGTATATTTCACTGTATAGTAAACATAGACTAGTAAATTTTTAATTTAGTCAAAATGTAATATCTCTATTTTTCTCTCTCTATCTTTTCTAAAAACTTCTGAACAAAGAAGACTGACCGACTGACTGACACGATCGCATACATTCTTGAGCCCAGAATGTATAGAGAAGAAAATAATATGTATTAATAGATACATCATTCCCTCCCTGAAAGTTCTGTCACTTTGGGCTCCTTTTCCCGCTCTAAATGAAGACACTATTAAAACATTTCAGAATACTATTTAGAAAACAATTATATATACATTATTGCACTCACTAGCGGCGTTAGGGTAAGGCGAGCCTGGGCGACCGCCCATGGGCGCCGGATAAAAAGGGCGCCGTAGACGCCCGTTTAGGGCGCTTTGCGCAAAGATGCAAAAAAACAAAGTCATCGTCGTCTTTCATATCTAAAAAAAAAAAAACAAAGTCATCGTCGTCTTTGATATCTAAAAAAAAAACAAAGTGATCTTATCAACTTTGAAAATAAAATTGCAGAAAACATAGACTTTGAATGCCTAATAAAAGAGTTCGCAGATAGAAAGGCTAGAAGAAGTGAATTTTTATTAGTTTTTGTCATTTTTTTTTAAATAGATGGTTATTTCATTGTACCCATTCCCTTTTTTGTATATTATTGAAATGTAGTTAGGGGGCGCCGAAAAAATTTCGCCCAGGGCGCCGGTAGTGCTAAAACCGGCACTAATTGCACTAGATATTCGTTAGCAATGGTGGGCTTATTTCTAAAAGAAATCTCTTCCAGCCAACCAAAGGAAGTAGATATGACTGTCTAACAGCGAGAAGAGATTACAGTGCAGTTTTTAACACAGAGAGAAAAATAAATAAGAAATTAAAAGTAATAATAATAAAGAAGACACATAATGATTCAAATACATAAATAGCTACATATACATCCAAAGACATATACTGTAATTACAAATTAAATAAATAAATAATAGCAAATACATACATACTAAATTTATGATAATAAATAACTATACATAAAGACGTATTGAAAACTTCTAAGTTTTCAATGTACCACTGTACAGCATATTATCCGTGTAAGCGCGATGTCACGATACTGTAGGTTCGATTTCCATTCGGGCAAATTTCCAAATTCCATGCTATGGTAATTTCAATCAAAATAAGCCATACGTCCCCAGCAGCCGTAGCGTAACGTAGAGCCATATTTTCGATAAAGGAGTGGCTGAACTATCTCATATAACAATAACCAAATCCATTTCATACTTGCCAAATATATATGGAAATACGAATTGTACTGTAACGAATTGCTTAAATTTGGTCGTTTGTACGGCCGTCTTGTTTGTGCCGAAATTTATGATCGAAATAAAATCTTTAGTAGTTTAAGAATTATGTTACGAACGTAAAATATTTATGAATATGTTGCCATCAATATACAGTATAGGCACTTAGTGTGGCCCTCATAGCGCAGCGGCACTACGCCTGAGAATGCGACGAAAATGAAAGCAAACCTTAGATAAACGACGAAAGTATTTCAGTTAGACACAACAATACAAAATTAACTAAATTTGGTAAATATCTATATCTAATAATAAAATAGTGCGGGCGAAGCCGCGAACGGGTCGCTAGTCATCAGTATATGTATAACATAGATTTCACTTTAAGCGGTGTCGTGCTGACAGCGCAAATGTTTCTCCCTCACGACAATGTATTAGACTATGTTATGACCTTTTGTAGCGTAAATCATAAATTCGATATGTTCTTGTAGTAAAGACTATATGGGAGGAGTGGATACATATATATATATATATACCTATGTAGAGATGGTCAACCGAGGTCCCCCCTCGCCTGTCTTACCACTCACTCCTGCTTCATAAATATTTTTTGGCAATCCCTTATCACTCACTCTATCGACGAGCCCAAATCATACCGTAAATGACTGAACATAAATGACTAAACATATTTCTTTAAGAGTTATGAACCCACCTTACACTCAGGCGAGTACCCTACCACCAAATGACATAAGATTATACTGATATACAAAAATTGAACTAGATTTCGTATCAACAACAATCTCCATTCACCTACTTTGTCTACTTTGATGACATATTCGCGTGTTTACCTTTAAAACTTAGTATAGGTATGTGTCCTTGCTTTATTATATATGGATTTTTGTAACTTTTTTTTATACCTGAAGTGACGTAAAAATATATGGCACAGTTAAGAGTTTCAAACGTAACACAATATTGCTAATACAAATTTAAATATACTAAGAAATAGTCGAGTGCTGTAAGGATCATAAAATAAAATTATATTAAGGAAGAATTTACTGAAAAAAATCACTCAGACCGCTAAATAAATAAAATATACTCATACAAAACTTTGTTTACATAATAGAAAGATTTTGGAGTTTCTATTTTTTAGCTTTTCATTGTATCCCAGAACAGGTACAGCAGGGTAGACAGAATCATCTTAGTGATAAGACCCTCCGTTCTTCACCTCTACTTTACCACTCTACTTTTGGAGACGTTTGTCCTGTTACCAGAATCGGGATAAAACATTGTTTTGAGGTAATAACCCATTACCTCCAAACAATGTAATAACCCGAGTAGGGTGGATTCTTAACAGTGTGTTCCCAGATTACCTCTGCCTACCCTGCTATGTGCAAGATTTAAAGTAAAGCTAAAAACCAGCATTTAACTCATCATTTAAAAATAGTCGGTCGAATAAAAATTATAAGAAAATAGACGAATATACTATTCTTATATATATATTTTTTATTATTTTACAACATTAAAACAGCAACGTTCCTCGTTAAAAGTTGTAACAAAGTAAGACATTTCAAGTACAGATACGTCGCTCAAAGTCGACGACAGACGGTCTTGTTACTAGCCTCTCAACTTTAGAACTTAAACTAACTAAGACTATTTTTATAATAGGTGATTCTTGTTTTATGTACAAATATTTAGAATTAGTTAAAATGTAATGTTAAATTTTTTTAGGAACGGAAGTGTCCTAATGGGACCAGTAGTGCAGTGTAGGGGAATAAATACTCTCTTAGCACTCTTAGTATTTATTCCCCTACAATCTAACCTGCCCATATACCAAATTTCTAGTTTCTCCAGTAGTTACGTCACTCAGTAACGGAAGAATTTCGTATTTACTGAGGAGTGTCTTAAAGTCAATTTGAGAACAGAGAAAATAGAACGTAATTTTTTGGGTTTATCTCCTCTAATTTAAATAAAAATAATTTAAAACTGACTAACACACGAAATGTAATTCGATAAACTGAAAATTGTAACTAAATTTACCCTACATAATAAAACGTGGTATCTTCAAAGGCGGTCATAAACCGATTCTGTTTATTTGTTCAGTGCGCATTCGATTCTCGATAGTAAAATTGCAATCAAAGTATAGGCACCGCACCTGCTTTTACGCAAAGACACAAAAGAAACTGTATGTCGTCATGAAATAAATACATTTTTATGTATTGACTTTAGGCCGTCGTGACGCGGTCTGTAAGCACGGGTTGTGGGTTCGATCCATTCGGGGGAATCAATTATTTTCATTTCCTCGCTTTCGTAACAAGACAAAGTGTTGCATTGAGCACTGCCACTCTATTTTGTTTTGAAAATTGGGAGATACGTGGAGAGCAGAGTGTCTCAACACTAGCCTATCCTCCATATGCGGGATTCTGATACGCTTGATAACGGTGGATTATAATAAATGTTATTTATGTTTGATCATACATTCAAATTCCTCTCAGTTGTACGGCACTCAGTTTCTGTCATCCTTCCTGACCGCTGTTACAAAAAGATTTAATATGAAAGAAAAATTGGTACATGCACTGGCTGCTGTTAATCACGCCTTGATTAGACTTAATGTGTATCTGTCTACGAGGACCCCAAGTGAATATTAAACCCACGTCCATCGCATTCACAATCACACATTTTTCTACCGTGCCCAAATGGCCACGCCCACGACCGAATTTGATCGACAAAATATTTAACATTGGAATTTTTCGTTTCAGAAAGAAATATTTCTTAGATATTTTTCACTCCCTGAATGTAAAACTTAAGCTTTGAAAGACAAGGAAAAGCTTTACGGATCGTTTCTTAATACTTTTTATATAAATTCCTTAGGTTATTCGAATTTTATTATTTTACACCTCTTTCTTTAAAATGGAAGCGTCGTTTGACGATCAGGTCACAATATCTAATTTGAGGTCAATGGGTAGCTGTAACAGTGTAGCGGTTGCAGGTTCGACACCCCACTCATTGATAACGGGAATAAATCATTTTCAATATCTCGCGCTGGTAACACAATCTGTGGGATTAACTTCCGCTACTCTACACGAATTGTCTCAAAAAATCTGGGTATATTGGGGAACAAAATGTATCTAAACACTAGGATTTCAATAAAAAATTAAGACTAAAAGTTGTCTACTTCCGTATGAAAGATTTTTTTAACCTCACTGTGTATCCCATACATACCAGGGTAGGTAGAGAGAATCTAGTACTGAGACACTCCGTTCTCATTAAAATACTTTCGTTTCTCACTTTCCACAGTATTCTGGAGTAGCTTAATAAAGACTGATCTAACCACTGAGCCTAAAGTCATGATATTCTATTCATATTCCACACTTTGGTTAAGTCGAGAGCTTGTGAAATCAATTATACGAAGTGGCGTCGGCTCCCGCGGGAAATCATCAACAATATGACTCACTATGAGATTATAAATATCGATTTTAACACTATGTCTTTATTATCTTCATATATTACTGAGACGTCGAACATTTTTCGGACCACTTATTAAAAATGTATGTTCATTCTTCCCCAAACATATTTGAAAAATGATTACCCTTAATGGTAATCAAACCCACAATCGTGTTTACAATCTATATTCCTTTGAATCAGAACTAAGACTAGAAAAGTTTTAACGAGGACTAGCAATATTACGTGGTTTCTTAATCGTTCATAATAAACGTGATTTACTTTTATCTAAGCCGCAACTCTCGTAGCGTCTTATCCTTCAATTAAAGTAAGTAGTTTTGAAAATGTTGCTAAAATTAATTGAATTTATACTTAATGTTAATTTTAAGGAAGGAAAGAAGGACAATTTGGTCCAGCTCTGATCTAAAAACCACAAGTATTGTCTTAAATTTCTATATTTTGCTATTGAGGCTATTCGTACCGCAGGGGCACAAACTTTGATTGTAAACGGGTCTTGTGCTGGGTTCTATCCCCACTTGAGGAAATGAAATATTTATATATAAAAAAAAAAAACTTCACGCCACCTACCTTGCTGTGTGGGTAGGCAGAGGTAACCTAGTGTTAAGACACTCCGTTCCCCACTTTCTGCCGATGTGGAGGCATTGCATGTTGAATGGTAGAACTCAACGCCGCGCTTCGCTTCGACACCAGAGCGAGGAAATGGGAATATTAAATGAAAATATAAATTTTAGAACAGAGCCGAAGCAAAAAATAATGTTTCCAAAAAAACCCCACACATCAGAATAAACTAAAAGAAACTGGAGACACTCCGTTCCCATTAAGACATTTCCGTTCCTCACTTTCTGGGATGCGATTCTTGTGTCGTTGTACATAAAGTGGGAGAACTCAACGGCGCAATTTGTCTCGGTACCAGAGCGAGGAAATGCAAATATTTAATATTTATGTTGTAATTTACAAAATAAATATTACCTATTATTATGTATCATAACATAGATGACAGTGGACGAGGCTAAAGAGGTCCGCAGAGACCGTAAGTATTAGCGATACGGCTAAAAATGTACATGTCAGTTCCTTAATAAGAGTAGAGGAACACCGAAAGAGGAGAAGATTACGAAATTCCTAGTTGACGCACACGAAGTTGCCGGGTACAGTGAGTACGGGTACGTACGACGTGCATTCGGCCACATTCGAAAGCGCCACACCAATATCAATTAGCGACTAATAATGAAATACCGTATATTATAATTCACTTCAGTAACTCGCGCGCAGAGCTCTTGGAACTATCTGATTAATAGACTTAGTGCGACATTGTTCGCTTTTGAACTGATTCTACTACACTCGACTATATACTAGAGCATAATACTGTAACTATATTACATTAGCAACTATATTCTACCACTTCTGTGACTTTCCTTTAATATAACTTATTCAAATCTTGATTGATTCTTTTGAATTCAAATAATTTTTAAAAATCGATTCTTTCTGAAATAAGCCACGATGGAATAATATTTGTTTGATGTTAATAACAAATGATTTCAATGGAATTTGGAAAATCGCTTATGAGCATATCTCTACATTAATTAAAAGCTATCAGGCGTCGAGATGTCTGGTCCGCCCTAGACTACTCAGACTGCTGGGTAGACTAAAGAGCTCCGTTCTCTCTCTGCTTCGTTCTCTCTCCACTCCGTTCTCTCTCTATCCCGGCTGGGGATAAAGAGTAAAGACAAGTAAGTAAGTATCGAATTCTCTAACAAGGTACGACTTAAGGTACAATACGATAAATTATTAAAAGTCTGACAAAGTAAGCAACTTTAAGTTTGCGAACTTTAATAAATTGCAGCCTAAGATCCCAGGACCCCCAGACTTACGTCAGCTTTGCAGAAAATTTCATCTTTGCTAAAATGATGTACGTCTGTGGGTCCTATCTCAGTCTATTGTACTCGTTGATCAACAATCCTGAACTTGATACGGAACCCTATACAAGTCCGTCTCTCACTTGACCTATTTTCTTATTTCATATAAAATATAATTTATACCCCAGTTAATACCACGTTAAGTATAATAATAAAATACGACATTATAACGTGATCATTTGCGCTCGCAGTAAATCCTACTACAATAATGCTAACGTGGCGTGACGAGAATTAAGTGGTACAGTAATATGGAGAAGTAAATCACATCTTTTATACTATAAAGATATATTTATTATATTATACTAGCCATTTACCGCAGCTCGGCCCCAGGTCAAGGTCAATAGGAAATAACTAATTTACATCGAAAGTCTTCCTCGATAAATGGGCTATCTAACACATAAATATTTTTTTCAATTCGGCCCAGCAGTCTCTGAAATTAGTAGAGGAGTATAGATTTCAAAAAACTTAAGAATCAACTATGTAACAACAACTAATTGTTTGACGCGAATTTATATATTTGGTGCCCATAGTAGGAAACGAATTCACAACTATCGAGTGTATATGATTCTTTAATATGTTAACCTTTAATAATGTAATAATAATTGTGTTTTTACATGTAAGTCTTGGAAAGCAAAACTTTTTTAGTTGTTAGTTACTTGGTAAATACATCATTAAATATTTCCATAAAGTTTTGGTAAGAAGTATCCTATTCACTCGCTGGATAATTATGAATTAAAAGCCATCTCGGCAGATTTTATTTTAAAAAACAGGATAATAATAGAAACTCCTATCACTTTTAGATTCTAGAATAAGAATAATAGAATCCAACCAATCAAACTCTTCAGCTGATATGATAAAGATGAGCTGTGAGCTGATATTAGGCACGACTGTAGATTATGTTGCGAAAAGTTTAAAAAACGTCATAATTCAAGAGAAAGTTAAAAATTACTTCACATATCTCATTTATGTTGAAGAAAATTAGAAGATGTTATGTAAACACATATTTACATCCAAATTTTGGCAAAAATATGAAAATTTCTATCTCAGTATAATATTAAATTTAAATTTCAGTAAAGTGCTATCCACTCAAATTATGTAAAAAGTCCACTTTGAAATCTCGCCACGTCTTCACCGAATTCAGTCATAAAATATATTGCTATTTTCAACAACTTTAGGAGTGAGCAGTCACAGAAGTTCCAATATTCTACGCTTGGACTACTAAGCTTTCTAATATAACGAACGTTATAGACAACGTATACACTGTACACTCTACTATATATTATAACGTTTGTTTTATTAGAAACTATTATTAAACAAACAAAAATGAGAAAAAAAAATTCAACTTAAAGATTATTAAAAAATATTAATATATACTCGTATTTCTATCACACCAACGACATTCAAACGTTATTTATTTTTGGTTAAACAATATTAATTCCATCCATCTCGTGCACTGGACCGCGCGTCAACATGTTGCAGTAGATCTAGTTGTACTAAATCTCTAATAATTTAACTGTTAAAACCGCATTCAATTTCGTGAGTACCAGGCTCGCTCTGACAGCGACGTAGAGCGCGGGACGCGACGTCGTAAATAACCGTAAATATAAGCCGAGCCACGTACTGATAACATACTGATATGGTTTTTTCAGCTGCACGCTTTTTTTCGCATATCAGGGTTTTTTTTTGTTTCTGTTATATAAAGCTCTTCCGTTACCAGGTGATCCTGATGTCTTCATCTCACTCTCTCTGCCTCGTGGGGAGGGAGTAGGGAAACGGTACTAGGGCTGGGCTCTTTTACCGTGGGTTTCTGTCGGCACCCATTAACATTGGACCATTGAGTTGGACTCCAGAAGGGTTTTCAAAGTTTGGAAAAGTGAAAGGGAAGGTAATGGTGGGATGAGCGTGTGCTGATGGGGCGGTCAACCCAGCCAGGTGAGACCCTTAGTTACCCCAAGGGAGGCCCGGCTAAGCGACCAGCGACCACTGTCAGCGCTCAACAGTCGGGGATGGGGATGAGGTCTCGGGGAGTGCTGCGGGCATCTGGAGGGCGTGCGTGCAGGGGTGCGATGTTGTTCAGGTGCGAGTGGCTGGAGGCGTCGGCTCGGTGGAACGCGTGAAAAAACATTAAATTCTCAAGCCCCATTAATAATACAAATCTTCCTATCGTATCGAAGATTTATTCTCGTTTCTTTCTTGGTTTTCTTTTGTTTCTTGAAAAATTTCAACAAATTCTTACGATTTTGTTTACTTTATCTTATTTGTATATCTGACAGTGAAGCCCTAATATCCTGTTTGTGGAGAATATATTATAAATTATAAAAGGCCACAGAGGCTAAAACGTATGAATCGACGCGACGCGTATGGGCTCTATTCCCGCTTGTGGAAATGAATTACTATTTTTTAATATTTTCATTCGCTCTGATAACAAAGTAAAGCGCGGCATTAAGTTTCGCCACTCAACACGCTATGTTTAGAAAAAATTGCGAAAAGTGGGAAATGGTCAAGTCAAGTCAAGTCAAAATATCTTTATTCCATAAAAATGTATAAATGTATAAAACATTTACTTGGACATGTCATAAAGTAGAAAAAAAATACAAAACAAAATAATCAAAAAAATTTGCAATTTTGAGTTGAAAAAAGCCCGTTCAAATTGTTGAGCTTATGAGACGATACAAGAAAGGCAAAGAAACTCATGGCCACTCTTTTTAAATGCCAACATTTGTTACAAATTACAATTAACAATTTTAACTTAGAAATAGAGCAACACATTTCCAAACATCTTTATCGCGAACATAATCTTTAACAGAGTAATATGCTATTTGGCAGAGCCTGTGCTTTACCACTTTTTTAAATTTGTTCAGTGATAAATTAACCACGTCGTTTGGAAGTTTGTTATAAAAGTGTATACTTTGACCTACGAATGAGTGAGACACTTTATGGAGCCTAGAGAAGGGCACAGCAAGCTTATTTTTATTTCTTAAATTATGTTGATGGAGGTCACTGTTTTTATTAAATTTATTAATATTTTTATGCAAATATACTAAGTTGTCGTAAATATATTGGGAGTGTAGTGTGAGGATGTTAAAGTCTTTGAATTTATTCCTTAGTGACTCCCGTGGACCCATTTTATAGACTGCTCGGACAGCCCGTTTTTGGAGCACAAAAATGGTATCTATGTCAGCGGCACTGCCCCAAAGTAATAGGCCGTAAGACATAATGCTATGAAAATAGCTGAAGTATACTAAACGCGCGGTGTCAACATCGGTCAGTTGACGAATCTTACGGACAGCATACGCTGCCGAACAAGTCTACCAGATAAAGTTTCTATATGCGGACCCCATTGTAACTTAGCATCTAATGTTATACCTAAGAAAACAGTTTCATTAACTACTTTAAGTTCCTCATTGTTCATCAAAACCCTGGTTTCTGCTTGTTGCACATTCTTTGTAAAGAACCTGATACATTTAGTTTTACTACTATTTAAAAGCAAGTTATTGGCACTAAACCAGTGTAATATCCTAGAAAGAGCATTGTTTACATCGTCAATTTCCAATTGCCGTCTATTAACCTTAAAAACTAAAGATGTATCATCTGCAAACAACACTATTGCACAGATATCTCTCATAAGGTGAGGTAAGTCATTAATGTACAAAAGGAACAAAAACGGACCCAGAATAGAGCCTTGTGGCACCCCCAATGCTACAGGTGACCCGTATGATAGTTTCCCGTTGACATTTACTTTTTGAATCCTATCACTTAAATAAGAAGTGAGAAGATCCAAAGCAATGCCTCTTATACCATAGTGGTGTAGCTTCCTGATAAGAGTTTCATGCTGCACACAATCAAATGCTTTGGACAAGTCACAAAACACCCCAAAGGCATCACGTGACTCCTCCCAAGCCGCGAATACACTCTCTAATAATTTGACCCCAGCATCAGATGTTGACCTTCCACGAGTGAAACCAAATTGACCTGTGTGCAGTAATTTATTTTTATTAAAATAAGTAAGAAGCTGACTGAGTATCAGCTTTTCAAAAATTTTACTAAACGTAGGTAGTACTGAAATCGGTCTGAAGTTTGTGGGGTCTTGCGTACTACCTGATTTAAACAATGGAGTTATTTTACTATATTTCATCAAATCAGGAAGCACTCCACAATCAATACATCTATTAAAAATTGTAACTAAATCAGGAATCAAAATATCAATTAAAGAATTTATGATATTAACTGAGACACCCCACAAGTCGGCTGTCTTTTTCATACTAATTGATTTGAAAGCTACACTAATGTCTGAATAATTTACATGACGGAAAACGAAACCATTATAAAATTCGGGAACATTGTCTTTAATTAACGATTCTGCAATAGTGGTGGAAGAACCTAAATCGTTTGTTAGACTGACTGGGAAAGTAGAGAAAAGCTTTTCAAATGCAATGGCCACTTCCATATCGGAATCAACAATGTGACCGTCAATACTAAGTTTAAAATTAGAATCTTTCACCCTAGTTCTCCCAGTCTCGGCATTAACAACCTTCCAAGTGGCTTCAATTTTATTATTACTATTTCTGATTTTTGTTTTAATAAATAAAGATTTTGCAATTTTGCATACACTTTTGAAATTTTTAGAGTAAGATTTTAAGTACTCTTTAAACTCTTCACCACTATTAAACTGTTTTTCATAATATAACATATACAGTGTCTCCCTACTCTTATAAATACCTGCTGTGGCCCAGTCACCAAAGATAGGACTATCAGTAATTGTAATCTCTTTGGGAGTAAATATTGTATAAATGAAATTTATTAATAAAAGAGTAAAAAAAAGAATTGTACAAAGAATTGGGAAGTAAAGTTATATCTAAAACTAGTAAATTAGTTAGTAAACTAACTCTCATACGTTCCAAACGACTAGCTGTGACAGGTACAAAAGCAATTTTTGTTTTAGCCACCTGTTTTTTCTTACTAGAGAATTCTACTAGCTGACCAGAGTGGTCAGAATCCAATTTATTAATAATGCTTTTGTAGCATGGAATAATGTCAGTAAATATGTTATCAATACAAGTACTGGACAATGGAGTGACTTAATATGCGGGATACAGCGTGAACCTGATGAAAAAGGATATAATACCCGATTATATAAAGCCTGCCTGTAAGGCATATATTTTATATATTTTTTTTGTAATGACATTCCGTTTTTCTCTCTCTGCCCACAAAAAACTTTCATTCATCGAACAAAAGTTCAAAGTTGGAAAATACTTATAATTCGTGATAGACTGTTCCTTTAAATTTTTGTCGCCCAACTTTCATGTTGCCTAATAACGGGTCGAAGGCGGGAAGGGGAGCTCCCGCGCTATTGTGGTACGGACTTTTTTGTGAAATTTCATATTAGCCCGAGTTTGGTGCAAACAAAGCGAGACTTTTCAGAACTGTCCAATTCAGGTCGTTTTGAAGATATCAATTTCTTTTGATAATAATGACTGTTGGATGTCATCGTTTTAGGAAGTATTTCATTGCAATGGTTGGTGGTCTTGGGTTCGATTCAGGGATATTTTCGATTCAAAAAGTAAAAAATCATGAGTTAAAATATTTAAAAATGCAGCCCACGGTGGAGTAGGACACAAACGTGCGTCGCGAAAGGTCGTGGTTTGATTTCCATTCGAGATAAATGAAATATTCAATATCTTGATTTTGTCCCTTTAGAGGCAAAAGAGGCAAAGCGACAACTCAACAAGCAATGCCTCCAGAATTTTGCTGTATATAAGAACAGTATACAGTGTTCTTAATCTAACGTATCCGCATACTCTTAAATCAATTCTTCTCTTAAAAAAATAACACTCTGAAAATCGAATCTGCTACTTCCGTTCAATACAAATATAACAATACGTATACAAGGGAAAGTTAAATAGGCTTGTTAATTTATGTAATCTACGGTTACATCAAGGGATGGTTTAATCTTTGCTTAGGACGAAGGTTATTTGACTAAGATAATGTAACATCTTAATACAACCACTCTGTTTATCACTATATAACAATATACGCCATGAGGCTTTTGTGGCGCAGAGGCACAGGGACAGACGGTGCGCTGTTGTGCGTTCGATTTCTACTCGGGGTAATTAATTATTTTTATCTCATCGCTCTAGTAAAAAGACATATCGTAGCATTGTGTGCCGCCACTCTAAATACAATATCTGGAAAATTAGGCAGAAATCCGGAAACGCAGTGTCTCAACACTAGGTGCCGTCAACTTACCATGCTATATGAGAAAAAACGCAAAGCTATAATTTTACTGTTGATACAACTTTTATTAGCGTTCCAGTTATTATCGCGGCAAAAAGTAACTTAATTGTAGGTGAAAATGAAGTAAACGCTATAGGTGCTCAGTATTAACTACGAGATCAAATTACACCATTACTACCTTCCAAAGCAGCGATAATACGTGTACATACAACCGTCCTCTATTTTACTCCCTAAAAAATATTTTTTTTCTTTTCATACATTTCTCCATTAGAAATACTTATTTTACATTGTGCAAAATACCTCCTTTTGAATTAATTCAAATTCGGTTTTCACCAATACAGTAGTCTAACAAACACTCTGTATAACAAAAAGGATTTGAATCCGCGCTTCTTTGAAACTGTCCAAGCATGTTCTTATACGCTTTTAACCAATTTTTTTAAGGCAAATGACGATAAAGTTAATTTTGTCGTCCACGCGGATAAAACCACGAGAGAGATACTAGCTCTACATATGTACGTATGTATATACATATATATACATACGTACGTAGATGTACATAAAGTGCCGTCAGCCGCAATAGTGTGAACGAACTTTCAAATGTCATCTCAGACACTTGGGGCTTGAGATTAATTCACAGAGTAAGTTTTGTTTCCTTCAGTGTTTTGCATAGTACACGGAAATAGTTTAGTGACTAATTATTCCTCTTTCCGCTGCTGAGAGCATCCGTGGATTGAACAGATTAAATTTACTTCAAGTAAAACATTGTTATAATTATGAACATTGTAAAAGTGTGAAGTGAATTCCTTTTATTTCCTCGCTCTGGTAACGTGGGTGCAGATGGAACCCACAACTGTCAGACTCTGTTCCACTGTACCTCAACGGCCGCTACACGGATTAAATCCAATGCAAATGATCGCCATTCACACAGTGACCCATTTCCTTTTGATACCATTTTCGATTTATAGAACCAACTTATTTATTTCATGAAATAAATTATAAATTTGCACTCTATCGCCCTCGTCTTATTTAAGTGGGCTCAATATCGTTTTTCTGTGCTTAAATCTATTAATATTAATGTTTTCATCGTCACGCTGTATCCCGCTTTTGGCAGGGTAGACAGAGAGACATTAAGATACGAGGAACGGATCCCCACTTTTCGTCCAATTTACGAGAAATTGCATGTTAAGTGGCGAAATTATACGCTGTGCATTGTCTTGGTATCGGACCTACAATCGTAGCGCTTGTAGTCAGACATTTTGTCCCTTTATACTAATACCATTAATTACTTATAAATATTTTGACCTGTAATAACAGTAGGCACCAACCAACCACCAAGCACTTTAAAAGACCTTTATCCTCTCAAAGTGAAAGAGTTAATTTCGACACCGTGAGAACCTTCATTAGCACTACGTCGCATTGTTCAAGCCGCTATGGCACTCCAGTGTAAAGGGTACTGTTGAATATAAAATGTTGACTAAAATATAAAGTTAAAACTTATATTTAAATACAGTTGGTAAACATGGCCCTGCACTAGGGGCAATAAATTAATTTTCTTTTCTCGCTTTAGTAGTTAGCACAGCGTTGTGTTCCGCGATTGAACAAGACATGGCGTTCTGTGGCGTTCCTGGCAAGATAATCTGCTGTATTGGATTCCGCTACGTAATATGTGCAAAATGGGAAAATTACGCCGTTTTTAACACACTACGTGGCGGAAAAGTGATAATTATTGTACCTACACCTAGTTATTGGTTCGATTCCCACTCGGAGAGATGCTTATCTCTCTATCGAAGAGGACAAAACGGAGTGTCTTATCACTACAGGTTGAGTTTTAACAGTGTCGTTGTGTGACATTTATAGGCTGTAATCAAAAAAAGATAAAATAGTATATTCGAGCTTACCGCCCACCGATGATTCTCCCCTGCCAAAATCTTTCGTTTGCCAAAATGCTAATATAATGCCTATTTTGAAACTATTTACTGTAATTTGAGGGCGTCGCGTCGTGGCGCAGTAGCCGTGGCAGCCCGACTGAGTGTTATGAGGTTATGATTATATTTCTTTTTATTTATCCAATCTTGTTTGTCAGATATAACGTAAGGCTTGGACGGTCTACAAGAGGCGCGGGTTCAAATTCCGCAACGTAAATTTTTTAATATGTTTTCTAAAAAGTATTTTTCTTTCCAAATGACATATTAAAAATGTAAAAAAACACTTTGCTTTCGACATTTGAATCCTTCAATAATTAGTTTCAATGTTGAAAACTCTTATTATATACAGGAAACCAGGTCGACCGAGTACCTAGTAATAAAATATAAACGCCTGCACTAAGGAATAACAAACTTGAGGTAAAGTAGGCTTTTCTTTGCATATGAAAGTTTAAAAGGAGAACTTGAAAGAAAATTGGTTACCGCGAACAATGTACTTCCGGAAAATGTAAGCTTCAATGTGATATAGAAGTTACTTTCACCTACATATTGTACATATATGAAGTTTCTTTAAAGTTTCTTTTCTATTTTCTTCCTCATATGAACAAGGCCAAAATTTCACTTAACAAAACTAAACTACTGCATTGGAAATTATTTTATATTCAAGTAGTCATCGTCTGTAACTTTTTCCGTGTATTTGAAACGGACCTTCACGTCCCGTTTTTCCCGATCTCTAGGAGAGAACGAGAGAACACTTCCCTCGGTGCTCCCCGTCACTTCATTACCCAACTACACGCCAAGTCCATCAGATATATCTATGTATCTGCTAGTGATTCAGCAATGAAAGAATGTTTCGATATCAGACTATTTTCCTTTCTCTAGATTCAGTTTTGACGTAGCTTGATAAGAACATATGGCTTAATAGTCATAGCGCTTGGGTGGTTTTCAATTTCAATAGGCGTGCGTTCAAATTCCGGAAGGTTCAATTTTTTTATATGTTTTCTTAAATAATTTTTATACTTATCATTACGGGGCATAATACAAAAATGTTACAAATACTTTAAAGGATATTGAAGTATGCTGTATGCTGAAATAATATATATTTCGAAAAATTTCTCAAAGTTCCACACCAAACCAAAAAGCATGTTTCGTAAGCAAAACCTTTTATACCTACTTTAACTAATATTGGTAGGAAATTTGAGCAGTCCCTAAAGTTCGTTGTACCCATTAGTTATTTCCCAATATCAGATAAGGGTACCCTTGTTCAAATTTTCTTGGGCCAGATCTTTTGTGAAAGTTGCGCGAATTCATCAGATGTAAGGGTTTGATAGCTTTTTTATAAGAACAATATTGTTACAAGGAAAACTTGTGATTTTGTTCGTCTCATAGAACAGTTTAGATTATTTATATATTCTTCAATTGGCATTGGCAATGAAACAAGAAGAAATGGTAAGAGAGGCAAGGAGAGACCTCGGTCGACTTTTGAGAATATGTCGATTGAAGGAAAGACGAAGAGACGAATCATGAGTATTAGGCGTGTATGAAGAGGTTGATGACTGTGAACGAGATGAGAAAAGCATACAGTGGCCGTAACGCTTCTTGCCCCCCACCCCCCCCCACCCCCCCCCCCCCCCCCGTCTCTGGCTCCCACGCCAAAAATTAAGTGTTGGGCTAATAAATTAAAATAAATTGATGCATATAGATACTTTGACTTTAACTGCTTAAGTTGTGAGCTCGATACTCACTCGGGGAACGATTTTATATATTTTTTCCCATAGCAGTTTTAAAGCGGCGTTAAATTTGGACATGACCTCGAATAATTGGATTAAAAATGAAAATAAGAGTGTCCTGGCACTATGCTATCTTTACCTACTATATTCGAAAAAATAAAACCAAAAAATACTAGTACATGTAGGTGTGCAGTTACTATGTGTCATAAAGGCACGATTCCAAATAGAAAAATATTATTTTATTTACAAGAAGCTACGTGAACAGCGGGTTGCGTGATACATGAGAGCTATAAAGTCGGTGGACGGAAAATAAACAAAATAACATATGGTACTGTATACCTTAAATAATAGAATAGAATACACCGGTCTGTCTACCTTGTAATGGCAACGTGGCGTGTCTGCCTCGCGTTGTGCGTCTATGTGAATGGTAGTGGGTTTGGATTTTATTGAGGACAAATATTTCTTTTTATAAAATATTATTTTAGCTTTACGCTATATCTCGCTTATAGCAAGCTAGGCACATGGAACCTACTAACCGAGTATTAAAGCACTTAGTTCCCCATTCAGGCACTTCAGTTTTCACTTACCCAAATCTTGAGGCATTGCATGTTGAGTGGCGGAACTCAACACCGCGCTTTGCCTCATAAGCAGATCTAGAAAATGAAAATATTAAATATTTTCTTTCCCCGGAATGAGAACCAAAGCTGCACTCTGTATCTCGCGTATAAGATAAGCTGAGAAAACCTATTGTTAAGACGCTCATCATTAACCACTCTCCGCACAATTTTCGAGACATTGCATGTTGAGTTGCTACCAGAGCAAGGAAATGAAAAAAATATAATTGTATTTTTTATTGACCACTGTACTACATATATTATAAACTGCATTTCTCGCTTTCCACTTATGAAAGTGCTTAAAAAGATCAAATTCTCTGGTTTGACTCTGCGCCCAAGGCAATGTACAAA
The DNA here is from genome assembly GCF_056956725.1 of Heliconius melpomene rosina. Taxonomy (NCBI): domain Eukaryota; kingdom Metazoa; phylum Arthropoda; class Insecta; order Lepidoptera; family Nymphalidae; genus Heliconius; species Heliconius melpomene. The sequence goes on from NC_140400.1 coordinate 356,937, forward strand.
AAATGTGTAGAAAGTGGATGTCATAGTACATCAACACTATGTACCTTTTTTTTTTTTTTTGTCGCTGGGAAATGCATTTACGCAGACCGCCCATACGAAAGGCGAGCCTTACGGATGAGCGGTACTGTGGGACTCATCGGTAAAACCGATCCTACCCACTAAAACCCAGCGGAAACCCTCTCCACCAAAATGAGACGCCGCAGGATCGCTCGCGCATGCTACTACGACGCCTCGGTGGAAGGCCTTTTGCAGGCCATCGTCGCTTTCTGGGTGCCCTGGGGTTTCTCCTAGGGCATCCGCAGCCTTGATAACCTGAAGGAAGATCACCCTGACCCTCCCGCGGTAACTCCTCTAGGGTAGGGGGAACAGAAGATGCGCATACCGCCTTCTTCTACTCCCTGGCCTACGGCGGCGGAGCGAATCTGCTTTCGAGCTGGACTCGCGCACCCGCTCCGCGGCCTCCTTCAATGCGATTACTGATTCGCAGAAGGAGACCATTGCAGACCAGCTCCTCTCACAGTCCAGCATAGCCCCTACCACACTGGCCAGTGAGAGGTCCCTCCCCACTACCGCCATCAAGGCATGGCGTTGTGGGGCCCAAGCGGGGCATTCAGCCAGAGTGTGATGCGCCGAATCCACGGAGGCATCACACTCACGACACACCGGCGACATCTCCCGACGTGCAACCTGATGCAGGTACTTACCGAAACAACCGTGCCCCGTCAGAACCTGCACCAGTCTGAACGTCAGGACACCAAACCTCCTTTTAACCCAGCGATCCAAGTGTGGGCGAAATGCCTCCACTGTCGCTAGGCCTGCCGCCGGTCCCCCCTCCATCGCCGGATCAGGGCTTCATCGGCGGTTGTACGCCTCGCGACCGCTCGCTTGTGCGGAAAGCATGAACTCTGGCAAGCACTTCCGCCTGTAATTCCCAAGGCGGATCGCTCGCCAAGAGAGTTGCCGCCGTCCAGGACACCGTACGGTACCCCCGAATTGCTCTCATCGCTATGAGACGCTGCGCTTTCCGCAATTGGGTCTTATTGCGAACGGTGAGAGAATCTGCCCACACAGGGGCACCGTACAGAGCCATGGATCTCAACACGCCGACATAAAGCTGTCGGCATGGAGAATCTGGCCCTCCGACATTCGGCAGGAGCCTGCCGAGGGCCCCAGCAGCGTTTACTAGCTTCGGCGCAAGCTGAGCGAAGTGCGAAGCGAATGACCACCGTCCATCCAGGGTCAGACCCAGATACTTCATCTGAGTCCGAACACTATGTACCTACCTCAACAATAAAAAAGAATAAATATAACGCATAATACATTATGTAATATAATATTCCATCCGAATTCGAGATATAAAATGTTAATTGGTAGAACTCAACGCCGCGGTTTTATCCAGCTTCATGCTGTATTCCGCATAAAGCAGGGTAGGCAGAGGCAACCTAGTGTAATGGAGTGTCTTAAACACTCTATTCTCCTATTTGCGCTACAACAAGACATTGGGTGTTGACTGACGGAACTGACGCCGTCAAATATTTATAAACGTACATTTTGTTATTAATTTCTAACAATATACGAATATGTGTTGTGAACGTTGTATCTTACAAAAATAAAAGTAAAATATCCGTCTTCTCCAGACATTTTTCATAGAAAGCCTTTTTGGGTCAATATATAGACCGCTCCCAACAAAACAACGAAATAGACAAGCACAAGCCTTTAGGTCAGTGTTACATTAAACGAAAAATAATATATTGTAGATATATTATTTTTATTTAGTTTATTTTATCGTTCTTTCAATTATTTATTAAGATTTGTTCTTGAAAATTATAGTTCCAGTGTTTTAAGGTTTTCTTAAATATGGTCGTTTAACTTAGCGCGGTAGTCAGATAGAACGGAGCGTCTAGCGCTAGTGCCTTTGCATATTTCTATTATTTATTCCGCATCTTTTATTCCGAACTCCAAGCTGGCAAGCGAAAGCAGGGCGGTCAGCTGCTGCGATACAAAGATGTGCTTAAGCGCCACATGAGGAGATCTGACCTGGATCCAAATAAATGGGAGACTATGGCTGCGGATCGGCCGCACTGGAGACGTATTGTTGGAGTTAAGGTGTCAGAGTTTGAGAAGAAGCGAAGAGACGAGCTCAATGTTAAACGCGATGAGCTCAAGGCCCGTACACCTGAGGTAATATATTACAACTATGTCGGTGGAGTGCTGACATGCAGCGTATGTGGCCGCAATTTTTCGGCAAAGATCGGCTATGTCAGTCACTTAAGAGCACACCAGCGAGGCTCTTGCTAGTCAGATGTCAGTCGCCGTGGCCGAAAACGGTCAGGATAGATTATTATTATTATTATTATATCTCTATAGCCTCGTTCACTGTCACTAACCTCTTCAAACACGCCCTCCGGGAGGTCCTCACGACTTTTGAGTAACCTTCCTCCTGTGTCATCGATAATCTTTATCGATATCGATATCCTTCATAACTGTAATCTCATAGTGGTAGATATAGACGTTAAATTGAGAAATAAGATATATTTTTCAACCGATATAATCTGAGAAATTTGACGATTAAGTATATCATCTTGGACACACTACATACACAATTTGTAACTTCCATTTTTTGATAATAATTAATATTGTTTTATAGCGATATACAAAGCTACTAAATTACACTACAACACAGGCTTTAGCTATATATATTTTATTAAAGATCCATCCAAAGGACCGAATGCTATCGCTTTGATTACTGAACGTATCGCCCCACAGCGCCCCACAGCGCCCCACAGTGCCCGCTGTCTGAATTATTAATAAACGAGCTAGTTTTGTGAAACGACGCCATTAATACTAGTTAAATACTTGGTTTTACTTAAAAAAATTGAGGAGAACTTTTACGAAATAGTTAATGAAGTCGGTTTTACATTTTTAAATCGCCTTTATTATAATACAATTCAATTGGAATAATTTCAAAAGAAAATAATTTAGAAATCATGTTATGTTTGGACTTCCAAGTATTTCCGTTGCAAGCATACATATATATGAAATTTAAACCTACCCTTACATCTCATCCCTTTATCCATCCCATAAGAGATCTTATCAAAAACTTCCATTGTTTAATTTCATTGCCAATATACGTATAAAGGTGTTAGTTTACATGGTTCTTACGGTTCTATATGAACTATGTATCTGTTGATACCTTTGTGGTGCAGAGGAACGACATTAGATTGTAAAAATAACAATTGTGGATTCGATTACCCGGTAGAAGGAATGAAATTATTTCTTTTACCTTGTTGGCGTAACAAGCTCAAGCGCGATATTCGGAAAATATTAATGAGTGGAGAGTTTCATATGCCTACCTGCTACATGCGTAAAGTAATAAAAAATCTTTTTATTTCAATATTTCATACAAAATTTCAATATATTCACAATGCTCCAACTTGGTGAAAAACACTTTAAAACATTAAATAACGTAACGAATGAAATATCATTATTATAATGACTCGTGAATGTATGAAACAAACAGTCGGTACTTTACTACATTACACTCTCTCCTCCAGCTGGTATAAAATACATAATTTTACATAATTGTTCCATCATACGAATTAACTGTTCAGGCGCACTTGCTAAATTATATATTTGCTATATTCATTTTATAATGTTGGCAATGTTATTAACTAGCTCTTACACGCTGTTTGGCCTCGTGATAAAATATATGATATATGTAGACGAATTCTATAGCAACCTTGACAAGTGGACTATTCTACAGATATTATTTTATTCCAATTTTATAATATTAGTACGTTGTATCTACGGCTTTAACCCTTGTCAAATAGAAACAACTAATAATTGTATAGACAAATGACACATGCTAAGTGCCGGAAGGGAAGTAGATTGTAACTATAAACGTTGTGTAATATGGCCCGTAGCCTTTCTCGATACATGGACTATTTAACACAAAAATATGTTTTTGTTTTAACCTGTTCAATAAAATAAACAGCTTTGTAATATTAGTATAGTAGTGACTAATAAATATATTTACATATGGTTACGAATTTCTCTTGCAACTTTGTTTGTGAATAAAATAAACTTTTCTTTTCTTTCATTCATTTCACTTACCATCATTTAAATCTCTTATCTTTTTTTTAGCTTCATGCTGTATCACGCTCATAGTAGGGAAGGCAGCTGGAACCTGAACCTCCGCTCCAATTAAGACATTCGTTTCCCATTTTCCGCCGAATTGTTAAGTGGCGAAACTCAATGCCGCGCTTTGTTTGATTACCAGAGCGAGGAAATAAAAATAACTCATTCCCCTAAATTAAAATCGAACCCACTACCGCCACGCTTACAGTCCCGCTGTGCCACCTATAAATAGAATCTAAATAGAAATAAATGATACTATGAACCAAAAATAAAGAAATTAAAGTTAGCGCAAACTTGATAGCTGACTAAGAACTATTAATCACCGGTCTTCCGTCCATTAGACGTCCTCCGGAACCAGCAGTTTAAAGTGCACGCTAAGATATATCTGGCAGTTTGGAGTTCTACAGAGTTCTACCAGTATTGGGCAAAGATGGAAATGATAAGGTTTTCAGCTTCACGCTGTACCCCGTACACGACACGATAGGCCTAGGGAAGCTAGTAATAAGACATTACGATCCCTGTTTTTCGCTGAATTCTGGAAGCATTGTTGTCGACTGGTGGATCTCAAAGCAAAGAAATAAAATACTATAATTTGGAAAAAGTGAACATTTTCACCAAGTTGCGAGCTCACATCCGGCTCCACCAGGAAGCCCGACTGACCTGACTGACACGTCATTAATGATCGTGGTTTAGCGCAGAGCGAACAAACTTTCAAACTTATTTACACTATTATTACCTACTGCATTTGAGGCCGCCGCGTCGTGGCGCAGTGGAATTATATTTGACTGTAATATTTCGATGGCTTCATGAGCTTTGACCTGGCACATAAATGATCAATTTATTTATTTCTTTTAATAACAGAGATCAAATCAATCAAAACAAAATAATGGAACAGATAATGCGTTGTCACTTTGTCACCACCACTGCACCAATTGAACTGGCACCTCCACCCGCACGGTCAAACATATGATCCAGACTTCGGCGGAAAGTAACTGTTAAAATTACAAGTATCTAGTAGTCTGTAGTAAGTTAAAATTTTAAAATGCAAGTACATTTCACACAGCAAAAGATTTAAAATATATTAAATAGATAACGACTTATGTCTGTTTTATTTTATCACAGCTCTGGCCGTCAAAAGAAAATCTCATTACGAGTAAAAGTGCTAAAACCTGCATTGAAGCTTTTGTAGAAGTTTTAAATTAATTTTTAAAATGTTTCTAACTACTCTATAGTAGTATATTCTCTTTTTTTTATATTCTTTAGTTTCACGCAATATTCTGCACATAGCAGGGTAGGCAGAGGGAACCCGGGAACCTAGTGTTACACGTCAATCCCTTGTGTCCGGCCATTTTCTTGGTACATTGCGTATTGAGCGTCGGAACTAGACACCGCGCTTTGCCTCGTTACCAGATTGAGAAAATAAAAATGTTGAATACCTTTTTTGGCACTCCGATCTCTCTGACTACCCCGCTAGGGATAAAGCGTGAAGCTATGAATACTTCATCGCCCCGAGAGGGCATCGAACCCACAACCAGTCGCGTTTACACTCCCAGGCTTTTGCGATATAAAGAACTTAGTGTTAACCCACTCCGTTTCCTACTTTCTGGCTATTTTTGGATACACTGCGTGTTGAGTGACGAAACACTCTAGGAAATAAAATATTTATATAAATTTATATTTTTATTTGTTCGCTCTGGTGCCGAGGCATTCAATACGCCATGCCTCTAGAATTCGGCGGAAACTGGGGATTGGAGTATCTTAACACTAGGTTCCCTCTGCCTACCGTAGGACTTTTGTGCGGGATACAGTGTGAAACTGTTTAGTTTTTTTAATGTATATTTTTAAAAATATTAAAGGCTGATAATTTAGTAAGCTGAATTTATTGCTGCATTGTGTTCCGCCAGTGAACTTGCAGTTACTCGAATTTAGGCGGAAAGCAGAGAGAACGCATGTCTTCACACTAACATATTTCTGCCTTCCTTTATTGAGACACCGCTCTCCGGTCTTTGCCTCTTAAGAACTAAGGAAATTATATTTATAAACCAATAATATACGAGCCCTTATCATTTTCAGTCCAGCACTCAGTCTTTAGAAAATCCAAAATGACTTTCAAATTTTCACATTTAATTTATCTAAGCTTGACGTCTCGAGTCTTTATAATGAATGAAGTAAGGGTGTAAGGGTGGCTCTCGACGAGGTGTTTGCGCTGAGATTGCAGTTTGAAGGTACTACCTACATATTATATAGCATGGTGCTTGGGAGTCAGACTAAGAAATGTTTTCTATTGGGCAAAATTATTAATTATCTATTTAAAAATTATATTTAAAAAAGTTGTAATTAGATATTCGACAAATACATACATATATACAGAAATTTATTTTACAGCTTCATGCTGTACCCCGCATATAGCAAGAGGGTGAGTAGAGGGTGCGGCTTAAATGGGAGAACTCTGTCTTGCTACAAAAAGAAGAAAGAATAGAATATGAAGATATTTAATATTTTCTATTGTTCACTTTCTGCGGGTGAAGTTAAGAAAATATAGCAAATTTTATGAACATACTGCACTAAAGCCTTGTGCATTTATAATACACCCACAAATTAAACGTCAGATTTACTTTTCAATAAATTAAAACGTGATTAAACAAAGCGTATTTTATTGAAGAATATAAAAACGATAATTTATTTATTTGTACAGCAATTAATATATTGTTCATTGAAATTAAATTACTGTAATTAATACTTGATTGGGATTAACTTTTGTAAATATGACGTCAGTGTGGCGCATTGGTAAATTTTTGACAGTATTTGTAAGTATAACTTAAAACTAGTTTTACTTATATGCATCTTTGCCGTTATAATATAGAAAAGAAAATTCCTCCACATTCCGCTCGAGAAGGTACAGTGCTCATCGAATGGCAAAATGATATAAAAACTGTAGAACCTATAGCTTTCGGTGTATCCCGCGTATAGGGCGCGGGTAGGCAGAGGGAACCTACTGTGTCGGCACTCTGTTCCTCACTTACCGCCCAACTTCCGAAACATTGCTTGTTTAGTATCGAGACTCAACACTGCACTTTGTCTTGTTACTAGACCAAGGAAATGAAAAATAACTCGGAATGAGTTGTTTTTTTCCTTTTATTTGCGTTTCGCCACCTAGTAAGTTAATATATTCTAATTCAGTCACTCTAGCAAATCCAACCTAATATTTGTCCGACGTCATTGCTCAGTGGCATAGAGTCTTACCATTTTCTCTTTTGAGTTCCGCCGATGAACAGACAATATCTTTGAAATTAGGCGGAAAGTGGGAAACTGAGAGTTCACTCGATTCCCTCTGTTTACTCTCCTATATCCGGTATTCAGTAAAGTAGGTTCAGAAAAGAAATATTTTTCTTTCCTTAGTGTGTAAATAAGAAATCATCTCTCATATGCGGTCGTGAAATAAAACAAGGAATGTTTGATGACAGTAGTCACAGTATAAAAGCGAGGCCACTACTACAGTTATATTATCTTTCGCGTTATTTACACAAGTGAATATATTATTCTTCATATGTTGTTTTATTATATTTGTATGTATGCTGTACGTAGCTAGGCAGAGGGAATATAGTGCTAAAAGACTTCGTTCTTCACTTTGCATACAATTGATGGAGTGTTGAGTGGCGGAACTCAACGCCGCGCTTAATCTTGGTCCTAAAGCAAAGAAAAGGGCATCAAGAGCCCTACCCAGCAAAGTCCTTCACTACAATCGGTGAACTCAAGCCGCAGTCCGAGTCTCAAAAGAGACGCCCTTGCAACACCGTCTTCTCATTGTTGGTATTGTCTGCGGTAACCAAGCCAAGAGTCCATAGTCTCATCTAGTTCGGAGTCCATAAGCCCCGTGACGCTTAATCGAAAAACGAAATAAAGCAAAGAAATAATAATATTGAATTCCCCCTAGTGGGAATCCAACTGCTACCTGAACGATTTATAATCAAACGCTATGCCACTGAACCAGACAATATTTCGAAAATGAAGCGAAAAATGGGAAACAGAGAGTCTTGACTCTATGTTTTTGTTGCCTGTCCTGTATTTGCGGAATAGGTACTACGTGAAACAAAACATAATTGCAATATTTTGAACTTGCCTGTTATATCTTTCATTTTATATCTTTTATTTAATAGTTTTACTTAATATTGCTCTTAGTGACAGGGACGGCGCCTCTCCCGCCTCCCGCCTCCAGGCTGACCACTTGACTCTATTTAGAGTATCTTCAGTTATTCAAATAATTTATACGTGGCTGACTATGAATTAATCATTCCGTTATGTTTATTTCTATAAATTGATCGTCATTTGCTACCTGTAGCGCTGTAACAATATTGGGTAGTGCGTGGGGAACGGGAATGCTCTCTTTCTTTCTACCTATTTTTTTATAATATAAGTACAATTATAAAAATATATCAAATTTAATTTGTCTGATTTGTCCGAATTTGAGCTTTTAATGTTGACAAGGAACCTACGACCATCACGTTTGCAGGCAAACGATCCGTTCCCCACCTTCCACTGATTTCTGGAGGCGTTGTGTGTTGAGTGGCGGAACTCACGCCGCCCTTTGCCTCATTACTAGAGCCAGGAAATGAAAATATTTAATATTTCGTTTCCTCGACCGGGAATCGCATCCACAACCTGTGCCGTTTGTTTACAGTCTCCCGCTGGTGCTCCTGTCAATATACATAAATATATTACAGAAAATTCTCGTGAAAATTCCGTATTTTTTCAAGAAAAACAGGAAATCGGCCAAAAGAAGATAAGCTTAAGCTGTTACCTGTGTGTTTTATTTACGTGAGCGGAAATTATGTCGCTATATTTTCACCTGAATCTGTTATAATATTTTTTCAAAGGCTTTCTAACAGTGTGAGCATTAAGACGTAATGTGTAGGCATAATGATTGTAAGTTGGAATAAAAATAGAGGAAATATGACGATGATGTCATTGTGAAGAAGGAAAAGAGATAGTAGACCTTCCAATAAATAGTATCAATGATACTGGACTAGGAAACAGGATTCCTCTGAGGCCATGTATGATGAGGTTTATAATAGTGGCCGAGGTGAAGTAGACATGCAGAGACTGTAGCATAATGAAGAGCATCTTAAATAATAAAACTATATTTATCAATATATAAAAAAGAAGACACAAGGACCTTAAAGCGATGCCCTTTTTCCAATATCTAATTTAAATACTAATACCATTGATATTACACCAACTTCATTGCCTTCTACTAGTAACACAAAGACTGGCATGCGTTGCGCCATCCAACGCGCAATGTGGAGAACGAAGTGCCTTTACACTTCATCTATTGACAACCTCCTATTGACGAGGTACAGCATAAAGCATTTTGTTTTCACTACGTGGACATTGAACTTGAAACCACTCTCTGTCTACTAAAATTGTTATGAGTTCATCCAATAGTATTCTCTCTAAATATAAGTCCATTTGTCCCCATTATGGAAACAATAACAGTAAAACGTCAAGAGATTTTCTTCTCCCTGCAGACGTAAATTCTTATTACTTTAATAATACAGTAGTATACGAGATGGATAACGAAATGATGTAAAAATTCTATTTTAGAAAAATTATACAGCTAATGAAGTGACTATTTAGGGACTAGAAATTATTATTTTATATTATTGACATAATAATACAATCAACTGAAAATCGTACCTGTAGCTGTTGTGTTTATAATGAAACGCATACAACATTATTTGCAATATTTGTCGCCATTTTTTTTTCATATACTTATAACCTTTCTTTCTTTACAGGAGCTAGCGGCAGCAACACCAACACAAAGGAACTGGCGGGGCATACTCATCGCACTGCTCGTCATAGCTGCTGTGTTGGGGCTGATTGTGTTCAGTATAGCACTGCTGACCCCAGCCGGTGACGACGGCAGGGGCAGGGGGAAGCGACCCACCCTTAATGATGTGCTTACAGACCATTATAAACCATTTAATGGTACTTGGTTGACAGGTAAGCTTCACGCTGTATCCCGCACACAGCAGGGTAGGCAGAGGGAACTTCGTTTTAAGACTCTTGTAACGCGGCAAAAGCGCGGCGTTAAGTTCCGCTATTCAACATGTAATATCTCGAAAATTTGGTATATGGAGTATATTAACTCAAAGTAAAAACTTCCAATCCTATTTTAAGGAACGCAGATGAAACTAATATATGGTAGCGTGTTCATTTAAATTATTATACAAAGATTATTATACAAGGAAGTTATTTTTTTTATATCACCGATTTACAAAGTAATTCCCGAGTGGGTTTCGAACTCCTCAGTTTTAAATTGCAATTCCAGTGATACATATCCAACAGAAGTAGAACGTAAACAAAGACGCTTTATAAGACTTATCCTTTACCACTAATGAGATGGATGAATCTACTCCAAATAAAGAAAGATATCCATTACACGAACAACAAACACATTAGTAATCCTTTTGAATTGAACCAGACAGACCATCAATTAGATTGTTTTGAAGTCTGTATCTATACTTCAAAAAATATATCCATGTTAAGTAGTAACTTATCGTAATTTTTTTTAACTGTACAATTTAATTTTATAGATAGTTTTTGTATAAAATGCTTAATGTTAAGTTAATTGTTAAACCGGAAACAAAAGGCTTTTTTATTATTTTTTGTTGAAGTATAGATGTGGACTGCAAAAAAATGTAGGTACTAATTATTATTCCCCTGGAACTCTCTCAAGTAAACGCTTCCTCCAAAGACTTCCATTTTCCCCATCTTGTGCTATTATTTTATTATTATTGCCATTATGACCGGTCTTTTTTAATATTATCTGTTTTTGTCCCTGTATAACTTCAAGACGTGCTATACATCTATACTAAATATTACAAATCTGAAGAGTTTGTTTGGTTTAACGCGCTAATCACAAGAACTACTGATTCGAATTGAACAATTATTTAGGAGTCCGATATCTACCGGTCGGTGAAGGCCACATGGTTACATCATGTTAATCGTTTTTATTCACTGTATGCACTGACCCCACTCGAGTTACTCAGATACTTCATTAAGTACCATACACAACTGTTGTTATTACAGAGAGTGGAGGACGGAGTGAATGCGTAAAATGGTGTAAGGCCGCATGTTGAGTGGCAGAAGTAAACTTCAAAAGTTAAAAAAAAAAACGAAATTATAATTTCAATATAAAAAGTTATTAGATTTTATGGAGGTTCTAACTCGAGTCTAATAATGATGACCCCCGAATAAATAAATTACGCGCAGTTTACTTGTTACGGGCGATGAAAGTTTTTACGATTCTCCTTAAAAGTAAAATAAATTATTTTTCTTAAAAGACGTTGGGGTTTTTGGGGGATTGAAATAATGGATAAACGCCTTTCTAAGGCCTCGGGTTCGTGTCTGCCTTTATCTTATACAAATATTTTCGTCCGTCGTCCTAACAGCCGACAACAGACGATGTGTAAAAACAAAAAAGTTATTACAATGTTAAAACAAACTATCTGGACATCGTGCACTGTAAAGTGCTGTTAGTTGGAGACACTGTAAATTCTACAAGTTGTATTCGAATGGATTACCAGTAACTTCTGAAGAGTTTTGCTATTCAGGTCCTGGCTCCATCATTGCACCACGCATTGTATGGTCACATAAATACAATAAAAGTGAATGAAATTCAGTTATTTTAGAGTTATATATACTTCTTTTATTTCCATAAACATAATAAATAAAATTTATGTTACATCCATATTTTAACAATAATATCTAAAGGGGTAGCAAATAAATTGTACTTTCATCCCTCGGTGGTGAGTTTGCGACAATTTTCGGGTTTTCTTTTGATTTCTTTCGGAAAGCTTTACGGTGCTTATATAAATTAGGGTCCCGTTGCGGATGGACCTTTCATATGTAATGGACTTAAATATTTTATGGTACATTTCACCAAGTTTCCTCCTGAGTCTGACCGACATTGGTTACTACGGCACAACGTCCGATTATAAACGTGAGCATTGTGGATTCCAAACGTGAGGATTGTGGATTCCGAGGGAATTCTATTTTTAGGTTCACATTGTATCCCGCACATACTAGTGTAGGCAGAGGAAAATAGTTAAGACACTCTGTACCCATTAAGATACTTCCGTCCCCCACTTTTTGCCGAATTCGGGAGATATTGCTTGTTGAGTAGCAGATCTGAACGCCATTATCAAAGCGAGAAAATAAAAATTTTAAATATTTCATTTCCTGAAGTGGGAATTGAACCTCCAACCTGTCGCGTTTTCGCGCGCACGCTTTACGCTGTCATGACATATGGCGAACACAGCGTGAAAAAAAAGGAATTAGATATGCCAATAAAATACTTCAAAATTTCCTGCACAGAGTAAAATAGCTTCCCCGGGAACTTGTTAAAACTTCATCGGGACTTCAAGACGTAATTTTTCAACTAACTTTCAGAAAAGCTGTCAACAAAAATTTCTTTATAGAAATTAAATTTGTATTGTTATAAACTTTTCTTATTTCAATGAATGGAAACAAAATTATATTCGTCCCGGACAAAATGGAGGCAGTTTGATTCTTTTTTGTTACTATATAATTATGAGGACATCGTGGGGCGGGGGCACCAGCGCGCTTGGATTCAAACCTAGACCCATTAATAAGTAATTCCAAACCATAAACAAGGCTAGAGCAAAGCTCAAGCACTACTTTGTCATTCACTGAATAACGCAAAACCTGCCTCGTTTACTTCAAAGACTTGATTTACTCAAAGACAAGGCATTCTTCTTAGAACGTTGTTGGAATTCTCGGAGGTAAATTTAGAAAAGGACCATGTATGAAAGGTACTAGCGACACAAACGCGGCTTCGCCGGCTTGTATTAAGTGATATGTTATAGCCACATAATAAGAAATCTTTAAAAAAATATATAGCCTTGTTATTGCGATGTACACGCTATATTGTAAGCATTCACCTAAATCTGTTGTGTAGTTTTTTGGTGAAAGTATTGTATTAGTAGGAAAGAACAGCAGTAAATAGATCCCTGTAAGAACGCAGCGGTCTCCACTCGTAAAGACTACAAACAACAATTACAAAAGTAAGCTAGATAGAGGGAGCCTAGTGTTAATACACTCCGGTGGCGATACTCAACGCCTAAATTTATATTGTTTCCAATTAAATAAATCACTCCACCGAGGGAAATTGAACCCACAACCTTCATGTTTATAGCCACGATAATAACGATTAAATATAGCCGCTGCGCCACGACGATCTTATGAAAGGTATTCGTTTACATGACATTAAGATAGAGCTCTCTAAGGAAGGTTTATATTTCGCGGAATGTCATTGAAGCTGGAGGAGGTCTGTTCATCTCGGTAATGTGTAATAAATAGGTATAATGCGAGTCGGATATGTGAGATGTTTGTCTGGTAGTAAATGAAGAATAAATAGTGAATAGTGGGATATTAATTTTGTCTGTTCAGTATATTTTTTTTTATTTTAATCTTCTCGCTCTGGTAGCGGGACATTAAGCTCTATCACTCAGCGCGCAATGTCTCAAAAATTGGGCGGGGCGTAAGGAACGCAGTGTCCTAACACTATGTTGCCACTACCTACCCTGCTACATACAGGATATAGCGGGAAGCTAAAGTAAAATAATGACAATTTAAAAGAGGTACTCAGGCTTATAAGAGTAGGAATCGAACCCACAATTATTGAATTTATGGTTAGATGGTCTGAAGCTACGACGGCCTCATCACTATAGCCTCTGGTGGCTGTAAGATGAGAGAAAAGTAACAAATAAAAAAAATGGTCAACACATTTGGTGCATACAAGGCCACATGGCAACTAACATATATTATATACCATATTATATAGAGTAATAAACAGCTTGGAAGACAGTTTTGTAATAATAAAATTAAAAAAAATTAAAAACTTCCCAGCTACAAATTTCTTTTATTTACATTCTTTCATCAACTAGAAAAGAGCTGGTGATATTTAAAAGATTGAACATATTTTCTTGAATCAAGGCTAAGAACACTTAACAACCTTAAGCTACTCAGAAACAAGAATTAAATAAATACGTTGATATTAAAACAATTTGAAGCGCGTAGAGCACTCGGTGCTCACATACGTAATGTTCGCGTACAGCTTTACGAGAGTGCATTTAAATATGAGTAGGTAAGTGTTGAAAACTGTTAAAATTGTAGGTAAATTTAACTTTACTACTCGTAGCTTTACTTCAATGTTGAAAATTGTTATGATTCGTTATTTTATTTTTTAGTACAATTTGTTTCTGACCGTCGTGGCGCAGCGGCGCAATGTCTGACTGTGAATGGCGGTTGTAAGTTTGATTCCCACAAGGGGGAATTATTTTTATCCTTTCCTTGCTCTGGTAATAAGATAAAGTGAGTTTCGCTACTGAACACGATATAACTCGAAAATTGGCCAGAAATTATTAAACGAGTTTTTGGCGAGCAAGGGAATGTGGGAAAATGTCCTGGTATATGGGAAAAAGCATTCAGCGTTAAGTTCCGCCAAACACTACACAATGTCGCTATAGTTACGCGTGAACAAAGCAAACTTAAATTACATTTTTCTCTTGTCATCTATAATTACTCACGTTCACATTTCAGTTTTCCGTACCATCGCGCCGCCCGCCCCGGCCCCGCCTTTCCGTCTCGCTGCCCATTTTTATAATTAGTACCTTTGAACTTTCATCTTATTTACATACGAAATGGTTTTAAAAACGCAATTTGCGAAACAGTGGATACATTTTATTAAAAAAAAAATTTGAAAAGAAAAGGGAGGTCGATAGTTTCATGTATTTGGTGTAAAGACTTTTTATTCACAAAATGATACTGCATATATACTACCATATGTGTCATTTTCGATAAAAAAGAAAGAGAGTCAAAATAATTTCTCTGCTTCCCAACAGAATTAAGTAATTATTAATATCCCCAATTGGGAATTGAACCCATAATCATCGCGTTTATAATAGAAATATTTTCTATCGATTGTTCTGTTTTTTATTAATGGCGTCCCGAACGTGCCGTTTCAGCACTAATAGCAAAGAAGGGCGAGATAACTTAGTATCAAGACTACCATTTCTCCACTTAAGAGAAGTGGAGGAACTCGACGGTCTTACCAGAGCGGGAAAATAAGAATAATTCATCCCCGAGTTGAGATCGAACTCAACTTTTAAAGCTCAATAACAAAAGAAATCAATAAATAAAGAATATCTTAAAACTCGATAAGAACAAGCTTAATTAGATGAAACAAGCTTGAAATCTTAATATCCATTGATAGTTAAAAAATAGTGGCAAGTATTCACAAAGGCCTTTGACAAAGAAACTAAGTCAAACACTTACAATGCTAAGAAAGATAAAAGGAAGCTGAATCGTATCCAATAATAGTAAGAAAATGTTTTTTTTTTATAGAAAAAAACATCTTTTTTAAAAAATGTTTTTTATTGTATCTATAAATTACAGTTCCTGTGTACTTTGATAGATATACGCGTATTATACTATTTCGTGCATGTTATCTATACTAACATCATATAGCTGAAGAGCTTTTTTTTCAGCTTCATGCTGTATCCCACAGATAGCAGGAAAGTCAGAGGGAACCTAGGGTTAAGACACTACGTTCCTCACTTTCCACCGATTTCTAGAGGCATTGCGTGTTGAGTGACAAAACTCAACGTCGCGCTTTTGCTGTTTCGTTTCCTCAATTGGGAATCGAACCCACGAAGTAAAATTTTATATTATTTAGCTATAATATAACAATAACTTTAGACGGGCGAAGCTCCAATGGGTCTCCAGTATTTACATATACTTGTATATGCATAAATGGCCAGTAAGCATTTTTATTCGAACTCCACACCACCAAGGTCACGACTCTGGCATTATTCCAATGAAGCAATTCATTTAAAGTCCGTTTTATTGAGAATGGACATTCGGAACTCAGAATGCATTGAGAATATGATTAAGTATAAAAGTTGTAAGTTAATTGGTTATGTAAAGCTTTTTCATTAATTAGATTTTAATGCAACTAGTATATATAATTGAAAAGAAACAGGCAGTAAACTATGTAAAATCAATGATTGATTTACTGTATGTTTTATCCCTGAATTATTATTACAGCTACAAAATTTTTGTACACATTTTGCAGTATGGAACCCTAAAAAGTCAATATTTTAAAAACAACATTATTATAAAAATATATGTATCTATCTACATTTTATTTCGGAGATATAATAATATTAATCTATACTAATATAATAAAGCGGAAGAGTTTGTTTGTTTGTTTGTTTGTTTGTTTGTTTGAACGCTAAGATCTCTGGATCTACTGGTCCGATTTACATTGTTTTTGTTTTGTATGAAAGCTGCATTCTTCAGAAGTGCTATAGGCTATATTACAATACATTACACATATATACTAATATGTTATAAAGTACTTTCTAATTTGACATGCAATTTATTCTGCCATGTTAATAACAACCGTCGTCGCTACGCGACCGCGTTCGTTACCGCGACATTTTGATATTCATCCTTATGAAAATAAATATTATTGTCACTTTTAGCATCTTATCCACATGTTCGAAAAAAAAAAAAAAAAAAAAGCATCTTATCTAGATTGAAATTATAGTTTACTGTGTAACATTCTAATAAATAATTAAGGAGATGTCACTGATTCGAAATGACCTAGCCTTCGGGCGGCATAGTACGAATATGACCGACGCGAACGGGCAGCAGATGTTGACGGTTTTATAAATTTTCATACATTTTCGAAGTATTGTTAATTTTGATGTAATTATTTGCTGTTTATAATTAATTTAAACTACACTTTGGGTCTCTTCTTATTTTATTTGATATTGCTCGCAAAAATTGCCGTAGTTAATATAGAGAAATGTTTAGTTATTTCATAGAGTCGATATCTATGTACGCACGCACGGAAAACTTTAGGTATTTTTTCTAATATCAGTATATCCTTTAGTTACTTTTACTTCTTTTGTTGGTTCATTTTAATAATTCAGATATTTTTTTCTAATAATATGTCTCTCCTTATTATTCTTTTTGATTATTTAAGCTTATATTTTCTTACTAAGTCTATTGAAAACTGAAAATAATTTCATGAATATATTTAATAAATATTCTTATAATTGAAGCAGGCGTAGCCGCGTCCGGGTCCGCTAGTATAATATAAAAGTCATCTGAATTTAACTATAATATTACCAGCTTAGCTATGAAACATAAACTAAAGTATCTAATAAAAATATGTATAGCAAACAAACATAAAATACAAATAATAATTTTATTGTAATTTTTAATAACTTTAGTCTGGTTTGTAATAATAAAAGTTTTAAGCAAAACCCAGCGCGCCACTACGTTACTTCCATTACACCACCCGTGGTGCATTAGCAGTTAAAAAATCATGATTGAGGCCGGGCGTGGTGCAGTGGTATTAGTGTGCGATTGTATTGCGATAGGTTATAGGTTCGATTCCCACTCGAAAAATGAAGTATATATTTTAAAAAAATCAGTTGCACGATGTATCTCGCAAAACAAATCTTTTTAAAATTTTCTATTTTTCGGGCCATTGCGTATCTGGTATCGGTGCTCATCGCCTACTATTGTTTTGCTACCAACGCGAAAAAAAGGAATAATTAATTGAGAGTGGGTCAAAAACACGAGTTCTGTTCGGGTATCAAACCCACAACCGTCGCGTCAACAGGCAACACCGTTGTCATGGCTCAGCGGCACATTGTCTGATTGTAGGATATCACGACAAAGCACGGCGTTTAGCTCCTCCACTCATTGTGACAATGTCTTGAAAATGTGCCGGTAAATGGACAACGGAGTGACTTAACACTAAGTTCCCTCAGCCTATCCTGTATCAAAGATTAAACGTAACCGTAACAAAAAAAAATCGTAATAAATTCTAAAATATCGCCTAAGTGGTAGATATCAGTGTCACCGCCAAGAAACTTTAAACGCTTCGTGTGCCGGACAAAATATCTCGAAGGCAATAAATTTTTCTCTTCAGTTTCCAGCATCTAATGCGGGCTTGAGCTATGGTCTATAACGTTACTTATTTATTTGTTCACGCTTCAGCTTCACGTTGTATCCCGCATATGGCAAGGTAGGCAGACAGAGCACAGTATCAATACAAACCGTTCTCCATTTTTCCTTGAATTTTAGAGAAATTGAGTGTTGAGTAGCAGAATTTAACGCTTTACTTCGGAACTCCGTCGCGTATAAAGTGAGACGATGTGCTGCTGCTTTATTATACCTACTCGGATGTGATTTACTTTACTTGGTGACATGTTTAACAGGTACCAACTATTGTGTATATTTACTATTTAGTTAAGAATATCAATGCACACACAACCTTGGAATACGATCAAAGGCCGCACGCTATAATAGCCCTTTCGATTCTTGGCCTATCCAATACAAAGATTTTTTCAATTATAACCACATATTTTTTTTATGAGGTCCGCGTTGAACTAAAAATGTCTTCAGCTTTATAGTATTAGTAATTTTAATATCAATTAAAAGTTAATTGACACTTCCGAGTGTGCCTTGTATCGAGTGTAGAATATTACTGCCTCAAAATCTACAAAACCGATTTAAACGGCTTAGCTATTTAAATATTTAGATCGCGGCCTGGATCTTGAGTGATGAGTGCTTTTTGAATTGCCATTGCGTTTCATTGTAAAATTAAAGTATACTGTTTTAATAGTCATTACTATCTTAATAATATGAATATAAATCGGATAATTATTGAAGTTGCCAGTGAAATTTTGTCGTCTCTTTTATTCTTTAGGATAACTTCATTTTTGAAATGAACCAAGGATTTATTTAACTTTATCTTTTGTCACTTTCACATCTCTGAGAGAGGTGGAGAGCCCATACCGGTAAGAATTTATATTCATAATTTCAATATGTATGTGAGTAATGACTATAATGATATATAATCTTTTATGCCATAGTATTAAAGTATTATTAAAATATGCACCGTTCAGGGCAAAGAAGAGACTACTTAACATTCCATGGACACCGTGTTAGCGGGCGACACACACTTTTTTTACACTTTTTTATATTTATGAATTTTTTTACGCCACAGACTTTGGTCATCCATGTCGCTGTGTTTTTCTAAATTAATTCATCACACTAGCCAGCTTTTCCTCAGACGCTATATTAACATCTCTCATAGATTAGACGGGCTGCCAGGATCTCTTATAGATAACAGACAGGTTGATTTCATTTCACCTTCAGATTTTTAATGTTAATTATAGTCATCAAGAACTAATATTTATGTAACAAAAAAGCTAGATCAAAATCTGTCCAGTAGCTCCATATAGTTAGAAAAACTGTCGAGACTTACCTATTAGACCAACATTCCTTTAAAAATCTAAGGCTTTTCTTTCTAAAGTGAAGTATATTAGAAATTAAATCAGATAAAGCCTTATTTATCTCCCTCATAGTTACTTTGCGTACTAACAAACGAGTTAAATGAACAAACTTTCTATAGAAACTTGTCTTATTTGATAACATCTTAGATTGTTTTCGAAGAAGTTTTTGTTTAAGAGCGAAATATAGTAATGAATTAAACGTAATAAGTATACAGAAGTTGCAGAATGGCAAGGATTTCGAAAAGAACATGCTTAGGTGGTTTGGGCACGTTCAGAAAATGAGTGACGACAGAATGGCAAATGAAATTTATGAAGCAATAGTAGCAGCGGTACGAGAGGCAGAGAGAGATCTCAGTTGATCCTTGAGAACACAGAATTGAAGATGGAAGAATGTCACGTAATAACCTGAACGCCTCCTGGAGGGCACTTATGAAAAAGTAAATAAGAGTGCATTAGGTGATAGACATAGTAAGCAGACGCCGTAGCATTAATCGCTCCTAGCTCTCTGGCTACCCAGGCTCTCTGGCTATAAAGCCTGAAGCTGAAAAAAAAAACTATCGAAATTTAACACTTTTTTTAAAATGTATACTTAAAAAATATTGTATTCTGAAAGTCAATAATGCATGATTATTAAAGCTAGGGAGCGATCTATTATAAATTACTTCGAGCCCTTCGAACATCTCATGTTCTTTCCATTTGACGAGACAACTCTTAGGTATTTTCATTTGACGACGGACGAAGCCGCAGGTAAGAGCTAGTATATAATATTTTCAATTTAGTAAGCCGTACGACGTGTTAGATTGAAGCCGCTTTCCAATTAAGGCAACTTCTCGGGACGTGATCTAAAGCGTTTGTGTAATAAACTTATTTCATATAGAACTTTTTGTAACATCATAATTATAATAATTCCATATAAATGACAGTTGAAGGTTAATATAAAATGTAATAACAATGAGTATTAATTAATTAATAAAGCGATTTTGTATGTGTGTATATTAATTAATAAAATGTTTATGAATAGAGATTTTGTCTTCTCTTCTTAGCAAGCTTAACACTGTATCCCGGTTATGCCACAGGGAAACTAGTGCCAAGACACTCCATATTTTCTTTTGATGACGTTCATTTGACGTGCCAATCATTTATTTTGATATTGATAAATCGCGTCTATTTCGCTCGCTATAATAAAAATTTATATTTATATATAAAAATTATTTAAATTATTTTTTACTACATTCGTTGAGATTAGCACGTTCGAACAAACAAACTGTTCGTAATATATTAAATACCATTAGCAAGTAAGAGTGACACCGCGTCCCAATTACGATCTGGCTTTGAAACGTGAGCTTTTCTTTAACAATAAGTGCTTAAAGTTAAACAAACTTTATATATTTTATATTATTTATTTATATTTTTAAATATTTTAATATATTTTCTTAGTACCGTCTATTACCGTTTTATATAACGAAGCTACGGCAAATATTAGATATATTCCATGTCATGATGAGTAAAATTAAAAAATATATGGATTTATTTATTTAAGGTACGATATTTATTAATAATTGGTTGTGACTTCATCTGGCGGAGAAGATAATTTTGAAGAGTTTAGTAAATTTATGATTTACCGTTTCCCGTCACTGTTTTCTAGGACCATCATCAATTTGAAGTTAGTCTAACTGTAGCCTGCGCTTTTCTCACTTTTTTGTTTCAAAACCTCTTCGTTTTTTACCTTATCGCAAATTTTCAAAACGATATTTTTGTGTGACGAAACTCAACGCCGGTTCTTATAATCTAACCGAGAAGATACAAATATGAAATTTTATATTTTTATGTTCATTCCTCCGAATGGGAAGTACTACGGCCTCATTCATTTATAACACAAATTATTAGTTTGCAGACAAAATTTGTGAACTAAACTAAAGTTTTGAATTAAAGGCATTGAATGTTGAGTGGCGGATAATAATTCATTTCCTCGAGTGGGGATCGAACCCACAACCGTCGCGTTACAGTCACATCCTTGTGCCGCTGCGCCACGATGGTCTCAGTACTTGTAATAGAAAATATTACCAAACACTATAAGTAACTTAATCCATACAATAAAGCCCGGGCCATATCCAAATAAAATTTAGTTTTTTTGGTAAAGACAATGTAAGCTGGTCTCCGGGCAGGTCAGCGCGACCTACTTTCACTGGCATTACGCCAATACTGTCAGTTTTCAACTATTTGCGGGTATATCGCAGGTTGGCAGAGCTGGTTTGGTATTCGCTTGTATAAACTAGAGAGAATGGCCTACGTTTTAAATAATATTTCCTTAAATAGGCAGAAGTATGCAGTTCCGCTTCAGAATCAAGGGGAAAGTGGAGAAAACATAGTGGCAACGGAGTATCTAACTCTTGGGTTCTCTCTGCCTACCCTTCTATGTGCGGCATAGAGCTTGAATCTAAAAATAAACTATTTAGCTATAGACCTCGTCTGACTACTTTGAAATTAGCTATTTTATAAAGAATGTAACAAAGCACTCAAAAGATTTATTTCAACCTAAATCTAGTTATAATAGATTTTTATAGCACTCAAAAGACTTACGCGGAGGACATTTACAAGATTTTACTTAAGATAAATGTTTTTTAGTACAAAAATTCTTAGATACATAGAGGCTATAGGGCGTAGTTAATGAATGTTAGTTAAGACGTGACTGTTGTTTGTTCGATTTCTATATGAAAAATATTAATATTTAATTTTTTATAGACAAAGAGCAATGTAAAATTTCGTCAAGTAGAGCATGCCCTAAAATTGGAAACAAAAAAATAATTGATAAAATTATAAACTATTATTTTCCTCTATCTTATTGCTATTTATAAAGACTACGCACTAGAAGAAAACATGTTTCTTTTTTCAACTTCACGCTTTAATACACTTAAAACACTTCGTTCCTTTCTTGTCACCCAATTTTCGATTCTTCTTAACAAAACGAGGCAATGAAAATAATTTATTTCTTCAAACTCACAACCGTCGCGATTACAATCAGATGCTGTGCATCTGCACCACGACGGCCTCTTTTATAAATTGTATCCCCAAGAGGTAGTCAAACCGAACGAAAAGTCAAACGCTACAGTCCGTATATGTACCTCTTGCTGCTAAAACCATATAAACCTCTTCATACACACATCCTCTAAGAGCAGCTTCAATAGCTGTAACCGCAGTATAGTGCAGTGGACTACATCAAAATGATTAAAGTGTAGCAATACAGCACGTGGCCTTTCTTGATTGGTGATAATATAAGTGTAGAAGTATAGATTTATTTTAGCTTCACGCTGTATTCCGCACAAAGCAGAGGGAACCTGGGAACCTAATATTCCTACGTACCACTACATTCCCGATTGAGACATTTCCTTTCCCCTCTTTCAACCGAACTCTTGCGGACGTTGCGTGTTGAGTGGCGAATGTCATCGCCGCGTTTTGCCTCGTTGCCAGAGCGAGGAAATCGAACTTATAACCGTCGCTTATACCACTGGACTCTCACAGAAGTATAGATATTATCTACATTTCATCCGTTTAAAGATATTGTGCATTTGATGAGTGAGTGAGTGAGGTACTTTAACTTTGCTATCAAAATGTCAGTCAATTTTGTAGTGAAATTCCACTCTATTACCTCTCACGGTATACTCGATTCATAATATTGTTAGTTCATAGTTTGCTAGAGTTTTGTTCTAGCCGATATTATTACATTAAAATATTGTGTTGTGACCGTAGGGGCGCAGTAGCACGACGTCCGACTGTAAATGCAACGGTTGTGGGTTCGATTCCCACTCGTGGTAATGGATTATTTTCATTTTCACGCTCTAGTAACTAGATAATGAGCTCCGCTATTCAACGCGCAGTGTCTCAAAAATACGATTCCTTGAACAGAGTATCTTAACTATAGGTTCCCTCTGCGGACGATACATTTCGTGTAGACAGTTTTTTTTTTATTTGACTGAAAGTGAAGTATTTAGGTACTTTTATGACAAAAGACAATTTTAGATTTAGAATTTCAGTTTTTTTGAGGGCGGCGATGAATGCCGCCAGGCTACAGAATGTCTTAACTCAAGGTTCTCTCTGCCTTCACTGGAATGCGGGATAAAGCGTGAAACTGGCACAAACCAACACTCCTAAAACATAAACGCAGTTGCGAAATTGTGTTGAACAAAATATTGTTCCTTTATTATCAGATACATTTTGCGAGCGAAATGAAGCGCACCATCTGGTACGGACTGCGTTACGGTACATTTAAAAGAGGCCGTGTTTTGTTGTTCTCTTTCTATGAAATATTTTGTTTTTCCTTTGTTGGAGTGGAGATGCTTGAAACGGAGATATTAGAGAAGAATAATGTTTCAGAGTATATTGGGCCAAATTAATAATAAAAATTTAATAATATATAGAAAATATTAAATTATATTTTATTACTATAAAGGCAAAGGGAACCTAGTGTTACGACACTCCATTCGCCAAGTTCCGCCCAATTTTTCAAGACGTTACGTGTTGCGCTTTGTCTTCTTATCAGTGCAAGGAACAATTAAACAACTGCAATCATTAATTTCTCTGAGTAGGAATCAAACCCACATCGGGCATACATAGACTCTAAGGTCGCTGCGCCCCACCGCGCCGACTTGTAATATAGTATTTACTATATATTTTTTCAACTTCTAAAACTTTTAATTCAAATATTCAAACCGACACCATCTGGAGCACTAATGACATATTGATCCTTTCTGAGCCCCAATTTTACCTCAATTTAGTTCATCGTTAAGAAAGTAACTAAGCGAAATTTAAAAATATATTTTTATTACTTTAATGAATTATTTTAGAATTGATATTTTCAGTTGAAAGTGGGCAGCGGAGTGTCTTAACACTAGATTCCCAATGCCTTGAAGCGTGCGGGATACAACCTTAACCTGAAGAAATAGAAGTATCATATAGTTGTAGATAAGCAAAAATAGGGAAAATGTATAGCTAAGTTTTAAATCCTGTGTTAAGATACTTCTTTCTCCACTTTCTGTCCAATTCACGAGTCGAGACCTTGCGTTGAGTTGTGGATCACCACGCGATTTAACTTACCACCAGAGGAAGGAGATGATAATAAATCCATTCCCAAAAGAGATCAATGAACTTACAACTGTCGCTTTTACAGTCAGACGCTGTGCCATAATATATGAAAAATATCATTCTAATTATAATGAACAAACATAAATCTTACTTATTATACTTTTATCTTGACATCGCGCTTTCTTCCCGAGTATTACAATTAAGCGATAGTACGTGAGAATTTAATTAAGTACTAGGAGGCACTTCTACGACCCCTTTTATTAATATGAGAAAATTACAAATTAAATGCATAGAGAAAGCCGTTTGAACAGTCTACGTTTCAGTTGTCGATCTTACTGTAATACCTGATGTTACTGTAAAAAGTAAAGCTTAAAATAAATAAATATTTTAAAAACCTACAAAACCTTCTTCGTACAATTAAGAAATGTGGTAAGAAGAACATTCAAAAACCAAAGAAAACAAATATTACACAGTTATATTTGTAGTTAATTTAAAAAAAAATTTTGCATACGTCCGCATGGGTACTTACTTAAGTTTGTCAACTTTTGATTTTAAGCCTACGGTGGGTGAGTCTTACTCACACTTAACCAGTTTTTTTCCATCAATATCACCTTTTCCAAAAAACTAGCAAATCTGACATAAACTGAGATCATTTAATGGTACAACGGTTGAACATAATCTATATGGAAGAATCCTTTAAAGAATATAAAGCTCTCATATAATGAAGTTGTAGCTGTCTCGTCACAGTCAAAATTGCACATTTATCAGTACATTCGTCTCCACGTATCTCCAGAGATACGAAAGAATGGAGAAGTGGCTATGTGGCGACAGAGAATTACTACTTCCACCATAAATACACTTAGAACCTTCTCAGGAGATATAAAATGTATGTACAAAGAAATCTCAAACACAGGCACGATTTCCTCCTTACAATGATTGCTGCTTGCAACGTTGTTGAACCTAATGATAAGAAAATCAGTTTCACTTTTACCGCAGATTTGTTTCAATATTACGTGATTAGCGGAACTCAACGCTACTTTTTTGCGCATTTGAGCATTAAGGTGAGGTAAGGGGATTCCTTAAAAAAGGATTTCTCGTAATTCCTATTTAAACGACAAACAAACAAGATTTTCTATTTTACGCCTTAAAACCAATCAAACAGAAGTACGGGCGACGACTAGTATCCTATAAAATCCTGGAATTTTAATCTTACTACAGTCATACCACTTTACTTCTCTACCATATGAATAGGCAATCTCTTTCTATTAAGCCGTATAAGATAAAGACTATAATAGTCATAAAACTTGGGAATAAAATGTAACACAGGCACAAGGTGCTCTTAACTGTTGGTGGAGATCTCGTTAGCGTAATGACCGATCCGATATAATAGGGGAACTAGTTAGCTATAGCAATTTACTTATATCTATATCTATATTATTGGCCGTCGTGGAGCAGTGGTTTAGCGTTTGACTGTAAACGCGAGAGCTGTGGGTTCAATTTCTAATTGGGGAAATGTATTAAGTACATTTTCTGGCTCAGACACAACGACAAATCGCCGCATTTCTTAACGGAGTATCTTAATATTAAAATAAAATAATGTATTTTATTAGGACTATCGTTGCGCAGAGAGGTGGCTAGAAGATTGTAGTTTCGATTCCAACTCGAAGGAATGTATTATTTTCATATCCGCATACTGGTAACAAGACAAAGCGCAGGGTTGAGTTCGGCCATTTCATATTTTCTCGGGTGAGTGACTGTTTCCATTTTCCCGCTCCGGTAAAACAATGCGTAGAGTTGAGTTCCACCACTCAATAAGCGTTGTTTCAAAGTATGACAGAAAGTAAACAGCAGAATGTCTTAACATTCACCTCTCTATGGCTACACTGCCATGAAAGACTCTAATCTTATTTTATGATTACAGACAAAGCCAGGGCAAGTTTACAGTGTATTTCCAGTACATAGCGCACTCTGTCACCAGAATAGATATCTGGTATTAATCATGCATAGTGCACTGTCGGGTTCATCGCGATGTTGGTGCTGTAATATATTGTGGAGTCCGCTAAAAATATACCAGTACCGTACATAATGGAAACTTATATTCATTTAGTTAACAGGTTTTATAAAGTTCAATATTCAAATCAAAAGAAACAGTGTGTTTTAAATAAGCCGCTAATCTCGGAAACTACTGGTTCAAATAAAACATGTATTTTTGGATTAAATAGTCCCTTTATCGAGGGAGGCTTGTAGGCTACATTACATTACGTCAGCGTAGTTAGGGCACCAACAATATGTCGTTGTCCATACACAACTCTTAGTTATTTCAATTTAACCACGAGGCCGCCCTCGTGCGATTAAGAGTAAGTTAATTTATTAAGAGAGTGTTTAAATTTTATGAAAAAAAATCTTTACATATTTCTACTCTCTCTCTCTACTTTTTAAAATTCTTTACAATAATTTTCTTTTTAGTTGACTAAGAACACATATTAAATATCGAAAAATTATTAAATCTTCATATTCTTAAGTCCAATTGCGCAACAGATTGTGAGTTCGATTCCCACACAAGGAAATGAAATATTAATACTTTCTTTACCTCGGTTGAACGACTGAGGCGCTTAATATTAGACGTTTAAGCGTGAAGGGTGTGGATTCGATTCTTCGATACTGCCGATTGATTTCTCACAAAAAATCATAACAATAGATTCCATCTGCCTTCACTATTATATGCGCGATACAACGTAAAAGTAAAAGTATATTATTTATAAGTAAGTGAACCCCATATAAATCACTAGTATAATATATAAAAGGCTGGCGCTATAATAAATCAGGGTAAAGCCTTCACAGGTGGAGCTTTAAATCAACTTGTGAAGAACAGGCAGATGGGATAATGCCTTTTTTATACAAATAACGCTTAATGCTTTGAATGGCGTTGTTCGTGTAATGTAACACGTCTGTGTAATCTCTATATTGTAGGTTTAAATATTATTTTTTAATCTTCACCCTTTATTCCTATGGAGAGCCTTTGCATGCCTCTTTTGCCTCGTACATTGTCATCATCATACATCTGGGGAGTCAATAACAATTGTTCTGACTGGTACTCGTTTAAGAGGTATCTCAAAAGACAATAACAAGTAGTATTTTCTATACATATACTTAAATAAACAAACATTCCCCCAAGAGGAATTAGAATCCGTGACCGTTATATTTAGTTAAGAACACAACACATTTGGTAACAGTTATGTATATTAAATAATAAAATTGATAATAATTCTCTCCACTTCCGATTACGACAATATTCAGAAAACCGATAACGGAAACCAAAATTTTCATTTATATTCCATATTTCATACAAAATGTGGTGAACGAAGTAATTAAATTATTATGGTTGTATATCATTTATTCACATAATGTTTTAACTGAACGAATATTGTTTTTATAATGTTCACGCTTTATCTCTTAGGCACATAGGCAGTGTGAGCAGAGGGAACCACCCCACGTTCCACCCAATTTCTAGACGTCGCTTGTTGAGTGGTGGAGCCTAATAATAGTTTGTTTTATTGCCAGATGAAAAAAGTTAAAATTATTGAGTTCGAATGGAAATCGAAGCAACAGCCGTCGCGTATACCCCCAGTCCGGACGACGCGCCGAGAAATGAAACAAACACTAAATGTTAAGTAGAGTTTGCCAAAATGCAATAGTAAAAACTGCACTTAAATCAGTTAAGCCATTTTGTTCTCACAGGTAACATTTTTAAAATTCATAATTGTAATTTCAATTTTTTTAGGCTAGCACTTTCGTGGCCCAGTCGTGAGAAACAGTTTGTGAGTTCGATTCCCACTCAAGGAAATGATATATTTAATATTTTCAGCTCCTCGCAATACCTCCAGAATTCAGCGAAGAATGGGGAACGGCAATGTCTTAAGCACATCGTGTCTTAACACCAGGTTCCCAGATTTCCTCTCCCTACCCTGCTACGTACGTGCTACGTGCGTGCTACGTGCGTGCTACGTGCGTGCTACGTGCGTGCTACGATTACGAAACGGTGTGCTACTGTGTCCGGAATATAGCGTGCAGCTAAAAAGATAACATTCATAAATGCCTCCAATAAATAATTGATTTCATTTTATATCTTCCATTTACAAACAAAACATGTAAAGCTATATACGAAACTAAACGCCGCGTCTCGTCTCATTTTGTCTCATCATATTACATATCTATCATTAAAATAACCGTTACTATACTTTATAGCCTTATAATAAAATTTAAATTGCTCGATAATAAATCCACTAGGATGAGCCACCACAAATTTCCTCACCCAGTTCCTCCAGCGATTAGTCGGCAGGTTAAGTTGCCGCCGTCCACCCCGCCCCGGAGCTATAAATCTCGAAAACCTTTACGTTTATTTAACACGAAATTTTGGGAAAATAAAATGGTTTTTGCTGTAATTCCACTGTTTCAGTATTTGCTTTCACATTGCTTAATTAAATTTCGACATTATATTTTATTAGAGGTATAATATGAATAGTTAAACTAAATGATGGCGTCAAGGTCCGTCGCTTAGCACGCAGTGTTTGTTAAACGGAGAGTCTTAACACTGGGCTCGCGACTTCGCCCGCTTGAAATACATTATTATTAATTTGTTAATTAAAATTACCTTTGTTTTCTAACTACATTATTTTTTGAAAGATAATATCTGTACAATGAAAACAAAATTTTTTGTCTATTCAATAAAACAGTTATTTTGTAGGAATTTTGTCATACAAACTAGTTTATGACATAAATTTTTTATGTAAGACCCATACAGCCTGCTCTATGCGGAACGCAGCGTTAGTACCTAAGTATACCACACTGGTATCAAAAATTGGAATAACTACAAAAAGATTACACAAAATACCAATTTAGTACTAACAAAGTAGTCTTGATAAAGCTACTTGTATATTTTTATTTTGTCGGTACCAGCTATATCTTAATAACACGACTTCGCAAGGCCTTCTTCAATATTAAACGGATATTTAGATTAATAATGTCCACCAAGAAGGAAGCAAATAAAGAACTTTAATCTTGCAATTTACGTGAACAAATCAGCGAGCAGAGGTAGTATATAGCACTTCAAAAAAATATTTTATATCACTCTGCCAATTAGTGAAAATTGCATTAAAATCAGTTGCGTAATTTAAAATATTTAAGCGATTTTGTTTCATACTGATATATAAAGATAAAGATTTTTCCTCCAAAAAGTAAGTTTTAGAACAAACGAAACCTAGAAACGTCTCATCAGTCACTCAGCATGTGGGACTTAAAAGCGGAGTCTTGTAGTCTTTACATTGTTATTAATAGTTTTGTCTTAGCTTGAAACATTTGCAATAAACTAAGCTGTACTAGCTTTCTTGAATATAATATGACGTCACTCCGGCATAATATCATAGGCGTATCTAAAGATATCTTCTAGGGGAGCCTAAAGATATTTTCTAGTGAAAATTGAATCTGGTATCCTCACCAATGCGCCACGAGAACTTTATTATCGCAATAAGCCTTTCCCAAATACACCTATACTCGTATTTATAAACGAGAAGTTCCCATACATTATGTCATCATGTGGGAAAGCGGCGACGTTGATGGATTGGTCGCGACGATATACAAAACGAAAATATCTTTTGAGAGCTTCCGAAGTGAAATGAATGTGAACTAAATATATTATATATTTATATATTTAATATATTTATTTAAGCTACGTCCTTATGCTATATCCTGTATACAGCAAGGTAATATAGTGCTAACACACTCATTTAGTGATGCATGGGGAACAGCACTCTGTTCCTTAACCTTAGGTTCCCCTTTTCCACCCTGTTATATGCGGTATACAGCATGAAGATGATTAAATTATAATCATATATAAAAAAAATATTACACGTAATATTTTCATATTTCCAATATGATAAGACATTTAATTTCGACACCCAACAACAACAATGGTGCGTTAACACTGGGCTCTCTCTGCCGTATGCGTGATGCTAAAAGAAAATATACAAGAAATATATTAAACTGTTGTTATTTCTGTTACAGATGACGAGTTTGTGTTCCGGGACAGGTGGGGTGGTCTGACTCTCTTCAACGTGAAGAACTTCACTACGCGACTGTTAATGAACAATTCCACTTTTGTAAGTATTTTTTTTGTAAATATTCCTCACTACGCCGCAATTTTTTATCTATAAAATGGTCACGCAAAAACTGTTTAACCTGACGTGCTTAACCTTAACATGTTTCACTTTGACGTTTGTGTTCGACGACCATCGTAGTTAAGTATTACATCGCCTGACTGTTCTCCACTCGGAGGAATGATTGTGGAGGAGGAGCACGAAGTGTCTTAACACTAACCTTCCCTTCCCTCTAACGTACTAAATGTCATAATCGAAGTAAAGAAAAATGTAAAACGTACTTTACATTTAATATTATTACTCGATTTGGCTCTTTCATGTTCCGTTAGGTGCTTGTGCAAAGTATTTTTATGCCAAATGGATTTAGAAAGGTTTCAACTTGTCAAATAAAATAATAAAACAGCCAATTTCATCTCCATTCGAAACATCAGAATGTTGAAAATGTTTAGTTAAATTCAAAGTTAAATTTGAAATGTTGAAAATATTACTTATTGGTCTCTAAAAGAGATTTGCAATATAATATCTGTATTGTTATTTTCTATTTTTACTAAGCTTCACGCTTTCTCCCACATATCAGAGAAGGCAAAGACTAGAGACAAGACACTCCGTTCCCCACGCACTGCCCAAATTTCGGGATATTGCGTGTTTAGTTGCGTAACTCAACATCATGTTGTGTCTCCCCAGAGTTTTGAATGATAATACTACTAGTATACCCTGACTTTAACTGTAAACTGACGGTTATAGGTTCAATGTTAGCTCTTTGGTAACGCACGGAATGTCTCAAAACTTGGATGGAAAATGATTAACAGAGTGAATACAATAGGTTCCCTCAGCCTATCCTGCTATAGGCGAGTATAGCATGAAACTGAAAATCTAACTTTCCCCATAAGTATGTCATTACAATTTTGTAAGAACATATTCTTAAAAGTATACCCTCAATCCTCCACAAATCACCCTCGCAGTGAGTTCGACCTCGATGCTTACTCCTGTGTACTCGGGGGACGTAAAAAGCATCGATATATGGATTTTCAAATGATTACATAAAGGACGTATGTTACACCGAAGTTTTGACAATGTTATTTATAAAAAATTTTTAGAAACTTATGAAACTTTGAACGTAAGAGAATTTGTACCCGCGCCTCTTGGAAACCGTCCAAGCGCTCTGACCATAAGCCATACTACTTAACAAGCTACGGCGAAATTCTTATAACCGCGCCTACAACCTCCTTTCTTTGATATTAGCATATCTGTATCTGTAGAGGTTTTTTTTACAAAAGTTCGCTACCTCGACGGCACAAGATATCGATCGGGAGAAAATGCCTTTTATTGACTATTTTTAACATTGTTAAATTATTTTTTTTATTTATGAATATGTTTTTTATTATTAGACCGATATATGGCCTGTATTTTAATATATTTATTTTACATATGGAACATATTTTGAAGACATTTTTCCGCCATTCAACGCGGAGGGTCTAGAAAATTACGGGAAATGTAACGAATGCCGTAGTTCTAGGTTCCCTCTGCCTCCCTGCATAAACATTCGTTTACAATACGGCATTAATGCCGTTAATATTCGCGCAGGGACACAAACGTGCGACTGTAAACACAACAGGTTGTAAGTTCTATTCCCACGCGAGGAATTAAATACTTAATATTTTTTTTTTTTTATTCTGGTAATAAAGTAAAACGAAAACAATGCCTCCAGAACTCGGCGGAAAATGGCAAGCAGAAGTGTCTCAATGGGAATGTAGTGTTTTAACAATAGGTTCCCAGGTTCCCTCAGTGAAACGTGAAACTAAGAAATTTAAATATTTCAGCTAACTGAACTTGAACAGTGTGACAGCAGTTCGAACATAACAATAGAAAACACACGTACTGTACTGTAGTATAGCCCGCGCTGAGCCTCGACTCTCGTTATCGAATACCGTCGACTTGCCTTTTTACTACAATGAGTTCAGTAATGAAATGTTCTTTTCGTCAGATTTGTTCACGTGAGTTACTTGTACTTATAGCACAATCTGTGCAACACACCACTTCTTTAGTACGATTTTATATGTTGTAGAATAGGAGTACCCAACACAATAAGACATTTTTTGTTTTCACCAGTGGTTTTGGGGGTTAGTGCGTGCAACCAACTAAATGATTCAGTTTTATAATAGTACAGATATGTACAAAATATTTATTATTGTGTTATTAAAAGCTGACATAATGTTCTCACGTTCAACTGGCCTAACATTGTATAGCGAGGGTCACAGGAGCAATTCCAATACCCTTTGGGTAAAATAAGTCTATCTTTTATAGCTATATTGCAGTATGTGACATACATTTGTTTGATTTTCGTAATTTGCTGTCGCTCCTTTATCACAAATATATGCAAACAGCTTAATGCTACGGAACAGTGTCATAGTTTTTAACTATAAACGAGTTGATGAGATCGTTGTGAGTTCGATTCCCGCTGAGGGGAACAATTATATTGTGAATTACTTCCATTTTATTGCCCTTTTAAAGCGAGACAAATAACAGCTTTGAAAAATATCACTCAATATATCGAAATTGGTTAAGTAGTCGAGAACGGGATGACTTTGCCTCGAAAATTGTTATACTATATTATAAAATTAACATATACGTACGGTATATCATATGTATACATTTACGTTGTTCACGATGTGTACCACACACAGTAAGGGGAGGCGCATTCAAGCGGGAAACTTAAGGATAAGACTCTCCGTACCCTCGGACAGAATTCTGTTCCGAATTCTAGAAACATCGCGTGTTGAGAGACGGTTCGTTGAATTCCGTGATTTGTTCGATATTAATCGAACCCAGGACCTACGTGCTTATAGCCGCACGCTTGCGTTCCGGCGCTGCGACTGGCCTCGCATATTATGTAAATATCCATATGTAAAGTAAATCAACATGGAATTCACATAGTGGTCAGTTTACATTTGTTCAAACCACACGCCCACGGACGCGCCGTACGAGTACACACTGAGGCGTAATTAGTATTCTACCGACACTGCCTGTAGCTGTACTCGTACGTACAAATTAGAATTGCTCGTTCTGGTTACATGTTTCAAGATTGTATTGTATTTTCTTATATCCTTGTCTGTGCATTCTCCTATTTCTCCGTTTTTCACATTGTAAAGTTTTATTTGGAGAAAGTGTATTACAAAAGGATCATAAGTCTTTACTATCATCACCATTATCATCATGATCATCTATATATGTATATACATAGGACCCTCGTAAAAAAAAATCGGAAAATTATTATTTTAATTTTTACGCTCTGGCAACAAGACATCACGATACACCAGTCACCATATCTCGAGTACTGTACTGAGAGCGGAGTAAGAAATTCTTAAGCACTGATTCTACTTTCTATACGTGACGAATACAAGTTGAAAGTTAAAAAGAACAAATAATGACAATAGTCTATTTACCAATGTGACAAAGAAAAGCTCAAAATCAATAAATTTTACATAAATAAACCTGGAAAGAGTAATATCTCCACGTCGGCTAAGCGACGTGAACTTATTGATACAATTTATTTAGTTCCACGCACGTTCTCAAATGGAAGGAAGAATGGAGGCGTTCGGGAGTAATGGTGTATGAAAAACTTATTTTACTCCCAAGTTGGGTAACGAGCTTTTGTCTTATTCCTTTTACCCTCATGGTAATACTCGTATAGTTAAAGTTAAGGTGGATAGCTTGAAATTGAAGATAGGTCCTAAGTTCAAATTAAAGTTAGAATTGGTTTAGTTTGGTAATTATAAATAACAAAAAAAAAACATGCCTTTATTCATTATTTTCTCCACAAAACGCCGTGAATAAAAATAATAACTATAAAAATGTTCGGTATACTTATGCAACCGTTAGAAATTTACTTCTCGACTAATGTAAATATTAATATGGAGCGTAATATTTTTATTGTAAAACGAACTTTGTCCTAAAAACACAGAGATTATTATTCAAACTCATGAATGAAGGTCGATAGCAAAAAGCTAATATAAAATGAGCTGAGCAAAGTGAGCACATATCAGGATGAGCACAGGGAACCTAGTGTTGAGACATAGACTTCGTCTTGTATGAAAATGAGAAAATCAAATTAATTCATTCCACTGAGTCTTACTTGACAAAATGAATCATAGTCCTCTTATATGGATAATAGATATGTTGATTCTTAATTAATTTGTATATAGCAGCGAAACGTTGGTATTACAGAAGAAGAATGAAAGAAATATGAATGCTGTGTAGATGCAATCTCTTCGTAGGATGTGCGGAGGCAGCTTCGCTGATCGAATCCGCAATGAAGAGATACACAGAATGGCAGGTAATGGCAGGTAGGGGGAGACCTCGGTTGACCTTCGAAAACACAGTATCAAAGATACTTGAGGAAGGTCAAAAGCGCGAGGGTCCCCGGAGGGCATGTATGAAGAGGTGGATGACAGTGGACGAGGCGAAAGAGGTATGTAGAGACCGTAGCGTTTGGCGCTCCATTCTCTCTGACTACCCCGCTAGGGATAAAGCGTGAAGCTATGTATGTATGTATGTATGATTCTTAATCAGCTACAAGCTTTATCCCGCGTAGCAAGATAGGCTTGAGTTTTATATCCATATATTGAATGATGAAAACAATTTACCTGTAAATATAACCATTCCCCCAACACCAGATCGAACCTACAACAGCCACTTTTAGGATGACACAAGCTGCCCCAATGAGCCAGTATCAACAGCCTCAAAATTAAAATATACATATGTACCACCAAAAGTTACGTTAAAATATGTTTTTATTCATATATACCAGTAATGTGCTAGCAACGAGTAACACACGTTCTCTAATTGCTCATAAACATGATTTTATCTGCAAAATTTGTATTTACCCATTTTATTTTTCATAACAATTAAACACGTACCGTCCATGAAATTTATTTGATACTATAACATTTTATATAACTTCTGAGTTTGATTTTGTTTAGCTTTTACAAACTCGTACATTTTCTGACTTATTTTTTTATGAACTGCTGCTGCATGAACTTATGTGCTCATGAACTTCGCTGACTTTAACTAAAAAATTGACTATTGAAAATCTCATTTTTTCCCGTTCCCGTGAGTATTTCCAGAAATCCTCTCTTACACACCCCAACCTATAAATGCCAAACGTTGCGTAGTTTCATCGATATCGATCGATACCGTATATCAGTCATATTTCCCCATAACTTACTGTACCTGCGACTTCTGTCAGAGATTTCATCCAAGTAATCTTATTTTCGACTTTCTGTCAAAATAGTTGCATATTGATCTATCTACCTAGTGGTGGAAACAAAACGAGTAAGATCTATAAATTTCTTATTAAAGATGGCCGCGACAATAATTTCGTTAACTATTTAAAGAAATATGACTCAACGAAAAAAATAAAAAAAAATGTGCAAACTTATTAAAGAGTATCTTTATAATTCGAAAAGCTTCGTAAAAATCTGCTTACCTGAAGTTTGATATAATTATTTCAAGACGTGATATCTACATGAAGTAGACGACATCTATAGGTCTGGGATTGTTACCTTTTTGTTAGCGGACTGAAAGACTCTTAACGACTTGGGGATGTGTGCCTGCCACAAGCAGACAAGATACAGTCAGCTTATTTTCAAAGAAAGGCAGTACGCGAGGCAACTATTAAAGACAAAGCGGTAGTTTGATAAAACAGTCGTATTAACTGACAGGCAATTAGATATACATGCTAGGCATACCAAAGTATATGTAATTAAGAATGTTAAAATATTTTTAATTAGTACAATAATATTTTTTTCCACAACCATTTCCACACATTAAAAGTGACCTACAACTAAAATAATACAATTAATTACTATTATCTTTCTTCCAGAGAGAGCTAAACGCAGTGGACTTCAAAGTATCATCAGATTTGAAATTCGTGCTTCTCATATCAGACGTAAGGCCGGGGTGGAGGCACGCGCGCCTCGCCAGGTACCACGTGTTCGATGTTATAACAAGGTAAGATTAGGTTAAAGTCAAAGTCAATGAAAAATTATATGTATACTTCATTTTTGAATGTTGAATAATTTATTACTGGTCACAAGCGTGCGTTGAGTGTAAACGAGACAGGTTGTAGATTCAAATGCCACTCGAGCAAATGACATATTTAATATTTTCATTTCCGCACTCTGATAGAGGCAAAGCACGGCGTTGATTTAGGCTGCCCAACCCGCAATGACTCCTGAATTCAGCAAAAAGTGGGGAACGCAATGGGAAATTTTCCAGGTTCCCTCTGCATATGAACAAGATACAACGTGAAGCTATGAACAAACAAAACAGACCAGGCATATCAGTTAACAGCATTCAAACAACTGTCTGATTATCGACATAATGATTCAATAAGCAAAATAATCCACATGTCTGGTTCGACGAAAATGCGGTGTAGAGTTCCGCAGAACAATTCCAAATTTACATGAAAGAAATAATTAATATAGAACGTGTTTATATACGTATGTATCAGAAATTGACCAATTATACGTTTTCTACAGAAACAAAATCCCAATATCACCCATAGAGGAGGACCGATCAGCACCCTTGCTGCAGTACGCGGAGTGGGCGCCCACCGGCACCGGCCTGGTGTTCGTGTACGACAACGACATCTATTACAAGCCCAAAGTGCTGAAGACTCTGGTCTGCAGAATTACTAGCAATGGTAAGAGAATTTTGTATACAAGGATTTGACTTTAGTAATAAAGAAGCCGTTGTGTCTCAGCGGCACAGCTGTCTGGTTCTATTTACACTAGAAGGAAATTAATTATTTTCATTTCCTGGCTCTGGTAGCAAGATAAAGCACGGCGTTGACTACCATCAGGCACCCAGTATTGCTACAAAAGTTGCGCGAAAAGTAATGGACAGAGTGTATTGAAGTTGAGTTTTGATTATCCTGCTGTATATGGGATACTGCGTGACACTATAGAAAAATGAGGAATGAAATGCGTCGTAGATAGTAAGACTTGGTGTTAACTGGTGGTTTTTAAAACCCTCTTATCATTTTTAAAGATAACTTTTTAACTTATCGCTGTATCTCGCACTCAGCACGATATGCAGAGGGAATCTGGTTAAGACACTCCGTTCTCCACTTTCCGCCGAATTCTGGAAGCATTGCGTGTTGAGTGGCGGAACACAACGCCGCGCCTTACCTCGTTACCAGCTTAGAGATTTGATAAACATTTTTTTTTTGTTTCAACTCCATGTAAAGTAATTTAGGGTTCCTCAACCCTCAATACAATACCTACCTAAAAACATCTGAAAGAAATTGTAGAATTCATTATTTTAAATATAATTGTATAGAAGTATGAGTCACTAGGTCTATTTAAATACACTTTAAAGTTTAAACATAATTTCTGTTGACTGTTTTCGAGTTTACCGGCTCTCATTAATTTCGTTAAAAGATGCGGAAAAGAGAGACAAAAGCCGCTTACACGAATGAAAAATGACGTGACGTTTATTTTAACAAGACGACGAGGAAATTTGGTCGTTATATTAATGTGCTACTAGCGATGTGATACAGTATGATAATATAGTTAAACAATTGTGAGAGTACTCAGTTCTAATCCAGACAGTTTTTGGTAAAGAAGTTAAGTTATAAAAAAAATTACTAAAAATAAATTGTTTTACATATATTATTAGTTGTAAGACAAAGAGTATTAATTAGTTAACGTCTTTTCTTTTCTATATAATATAATTATCAAGTTTTGTAAAAAAAATAATTAAGATAACTTGAAACCTTTAGTCTCATAGGAACATTATTCTTGTATACTCACACACAATCCGATACAACCTTGACAAAGTGATGCAACGTGTTTAAAAACACATTTAAACGCAAAATCTCAATCAAGTTAGTACTAATTAAAAGTTTTCTATTTAAAGCTTAACAAGCTTAGCCCTACGTCAAGTCGTATTTGACTTTAGAAATGTTTAAAAGTTGTTGCTTTCGTACAAATGTGAATGTCGCTTAGATGACTTCTGAACTACGCAAGTCTGAAGACATGTCGTTGATTAATTTAGTAAGGTATTACTTGAGTGTATTTAAAATATCACTCCCACGTGTGGGGATCAAACCTACGACCATCGTGTTTACAGTCATCCATTGTGTCACGACGGTCTCATTAATTACCACTCAAAAAGTTAACAAGCTAACAAGTGTTCTAATACCAACACTTGGGGCACTTGTTCCTTTTGTCAAACTTTAAATTCCACCCTCGTCGAAAGGCAATCCAGCTAAATAGAGCTTTGTGAGCTTTTATGTATAGGAATAGTAGGTATAACTTGACACGGTTTGAATCCTTTGAAAATTCCGTATTAGATTAGGTTTATAGTTCGGACAGAATCACAGGCACGTTCGTCGGATTGTAAGGAAAACTATATGTGTAATAAGAATGATAGGATTTTTTTGGCTGTAGTTTAGTTGCTATTTTGAAGAGTAGCTCTTATAAATCTTTTCTTTTATCTTTCCGTCGCTAGAGTAAGAAAATGATTTTTGATGATTTATTAAATATATCATTCACCCAAATGGTAATCGAACCCACAATCAACGAGTCTACAGCTGTATATTTCATTCATTCAACTTAATTTATTCTTCTTAGGGGTTTCAACCAGACACTATCTCCTTGCATCATGATTCATGATGTATTTTATCCCATTAAATCTAATGACAAAGTCTGTTGTCGCCATTTTTTAAAAACTTAACCTGATTGAGATTTGTATCATTAAATGTTATTAAACCTAAACATACCAATATTACGCTTCTAACAGCCCCTTCAATCGTTTCAAATTACTATCCAATTAATTTTTATGAGCGCGTGTAGCTGTTATATGATCTGGTTAGGTAAATGTACTGCTCATGTGTTAGCTTAGCTATTTTTTTAGCTTCACGCTATATCCCCATGGCAGGGTAGATTGAGGGAACTTAGTGTTAAGACACTCCAAACTCCTTTTACACCGAATTCTTGAGATATTGCCTGTTAAATGCCGAACTCTCAACTTTGCTTCGTTGCCAGGGCAAACAAATGAAGATATTAAATGTGGGAGTGGGAATCGAACTCTATCTATATATGATCTGATATTAGGTAAAATGTACAATTTCCACAGCTTTATACACCAAAAAGGTTTAATTTTAAATAAGATGGAGAATATAATCACTTATAATGTTCATCAAACAAAATATGTGAAGTATTCTAATATTTTAAATCTTTATTTCTTTCCATAAATTGATGTTTCATAGTGGCTGTGTTAAAGTATTATAGTTAACTAGCGGCCCGCTCGCGGTTTCACCCGCGTGAACTATGTTATTATTAATTTCTGTCTCCATGACTACGTCCTAGTGACGTCTATGCAAAATTTGAGACTCCTAACATTTAGTAACGAATGACAAAGACAAATGTCATTAGTAACGAAGTTTCATACAAACCCCAAAAACAACCCCTTAGAAGTCGAATATTACAAATTCCCGTCTTAGCGAGCAACTACGTCCTATAAGTAACTCCTATGCAAAATTTGAGATTCCTAGCACTTGTAGTTTCTGAGATTTTGTGATGAGTGAGTGACCGTAATATAATAAAATCGAAAGATTTTATATATAAATAAATAAAATCGAAAGATTTTATATATATAGATTATCTGTGCATATTAAATTGTATTTATTAAATGAAATATAAAATATGTGCCTACAACCTAACATGCAATATCTCCATGTCCGAGAGTCTTTTAAAATTTGCTTTTAAATATATAAGCCGGTCAAGTGCGAGTCGAACTCGTGCACGAAGGATTCCGTACCATTATCTGCTGATGGTAACTAATTATGATTATTTTTGATTTAGAAAAACCAAATTTGAATAATTTTTTTATTGTAGGAATACCAGGAGTAATATTCAATGGAGTACCAGATTTTCTTTACGAGACGGAAGTTCTTCGATTGGACCGCGCTATATGGTTCAGTCCTGATGGCCAAAGTTTAATGTACGTCACTTACAACGACTCAGCGGTACAACAACATAAATATCCTTGGTATGGACTGGATCAGCAAGAACCGCCAGCGTACCCGAGTATCAGAACGTTGAGATATCCAAAGGTACATAGAAAAAATATTGCTTTAGGCAGAAGGAACTTCGAGTTAAAACACTCCATCCCCATAATTTTTGATATATTTCGTGTTGATTGACAGAACTTAACGCCGCGCTTTGTCTTGTTACATGAGAGAATCGAATTGGTTCTCTCCTTTCATTAATGTGAATATTAGGAAAAATATTTATATATTGTAAATTAATCGTTTACAAATGTTTACCACAATTTAATATAACAGGCATGACCTGTTTTATATCTCTATTTTTTTATATTTATTTTTTATTATGTTACATTTAATTTGTTCCCAGGTGAACACCAACAACCCGGTCGT
Source organism: Heliconius melpomene rosina (assembly GCF_056956725.1). NCBI lineage: Eukaryota > Metazoa > Arthropoda > Insecta > Lepidoptera > Nymphalidae > Heliconius > Heliconius melpomene. The sequence goes on from NC_140400.1 coordinate 398,150, forward strand.
CACGCTGTACGTGGTCAGCATCAAGACGCCCAAGTTTCTGTTCCCACATGCGATCCAGTTCAATACACCTGTTGACAGCAGTTAGTATATTTAAAGTTCTATAATACACAGCAAATTATATGTTTTTTTTATTTACTATTTTCCACATTTGGTTAGAAGCCGGTCGTGGCGAAGGGGCACAAAGTGTGACTGTAAACGCGACAGGATGTGAGTTCGAGTCCCCACTCGAGCAAATTGTATATTTAATATTTACACTTTCTTCGATTTAGTGTCGAGGCAAAGCTTGACGTTGAGTTCTGCCACTCAAGACGCAATGCCTTCGGAATTCAACGGAAAATTGGGAACGGAGTGTTTTAACAGTAAGTTCCTTCTGCCTACCCTGCTCTGTTCGTGATACATCGTGAGAAATAATTGATATTTGTTTCAGGCTGGTATCTCCGTTGGTCGAGCTGGGTATCAGAGCGTCAGATCGCAGTGTTACTTCTCAATCGAGCACAGAACGTCTCCATTATAAGCATCTGTAATGCCGTCCAATATAACTGTCAAGATGTAAGTGTAATTCAATCGTTTTCAGAGAATATCATTTAAATAGTGAAATGGCCAAATTTTGATAGAAAACATTAATCAGTAACAAAATGATTAAATTTACAAAAAGTAAAGCGTCTGTAAAATATGTTAACAGCAGGTTTTCCTTGTTTCAGTCGCTAATGTGTAAAAATAAAAACATTTTTAGCATTTACAAGTTTAGCCGCGTGGCCAAATGGAAATAACTAATAGTTAGGTATGACACATGACACATTCTAAGTGTAGAAGCTAACTTTGACTGCAGATAAAGTGGGTTTTATCAAAATTATAAACGTGATGTAAACTTTCTTGATAAATGGACTCTTTAATAGATATCTTTTTCCAAATAATCTTATAGTTTCCTAGATTAGCGCATTCGATCAATCAAACTATTCAGCTATATTATATTAGTATATCAACAGATTTACCGAGACGAATCAGATGGCAGCCGCTGGTCAGGCCTGGGTTCAGATCCTGTAGAAGACGACTGTGGCTGGTGTAACGGCGGTGCTCTTGTGGGTGGACGAAGCGGGATATTCACTACGACCCCGATCACAGACCAGGGAGGCATATGGAGACATGCGGTCCATCTCACCCAGGATACTAGGACTACTATTACTCAGGGAAACTTTGAGATTACCCAATTGGTTGGGTGGGATGAGAGAAGACGATTGTTGTAAGTTTTTATTTTTATTTGGATGTGTTAAATGGAGAATAAATTGCTTAAACATAGTAAAATCTATATACCGAGTATATTAAACAGTTCTTTCCTGAGTGATTGACTAACAACTCACACACGAAACTGATCTTAGAATGTTGAAATTTGTCATGTTTTTTCATAGTTAGATTACACTTATTAGATAAGAAAGAAACAGGATTTTCCATTTTATATATTAAAGTCAACGTAAACAAAGTTGCCACCCACGACTACTTAAATATTAAATCGAAACTTACTTGACTTAACATCTTCTAAAGTAAGCCCTCTAGTAAAGAAGTGAGATACTAAAAAAAGAAACTTAACATACAATTAAGAGAGCATAGGTTTATCTTCCATTAGAATTAAAATCTCTAGACTAATATAGATATTATATTTTAACTTTGTCCACTCAACTAAATCGAATGATAGTAAACAGAAAACAACTCTGTCAAGAAAAATGCTGAAAAAATATACAAATTTCTTTTATACTCGTATATGTATGCCTTACATATTTAATAGGTACATAATAGGCACAGCACCAGAAAAGGCAGGGGAAAGACATGTGTACCGAGTGTCTGTGCCGGTGGACGGGTGGCCGCCGCCGCCGTCGTGCTTAACCTGCCCTGGGTCTATACCTGGCACTACTGTGGAACCTAGCACCGAGGAGCCGGTTAGTTCAACATTATTCTTTTTACACTGTAGCACATACAGTAATGGCTTAGATTAAGTATATTTGAAGACATTTCAGACTATTTCCAACTATTCGCCTAATTTTCGAGATATTGTGTGTTCCTTTAAACTAATTATAAAGGCGATGCTTGTGGATTTGACCTGCAATCGGAAGAACCGGTTATTTTCGTTTCCTCAACGGTTTGTTTTAAGATTATTCTACCCTGCCATAGTTACGTTGGAAACTAAAATATTACAGAAATATGTATTTTGAGGCCATTTTCTTTACAATATTCATTATTTTTTTCCAGGAGTATGATAATACGACATCGTCTCTACCCGCATGGCCAACATCCACCGTGTTACCGCATGTAGCTGATGAAAATGATACTTTACCTTCCGCCTGCCTGTACAACAGAGTGCTGTTCAGCAAGAACTTCTCTTATTTTGTGCAGGTGATCTTTTATATATTTTCACTGTCTATCTTGTTCTTTATGAGAGTTTATAACAATTTTGTAACTTCTGCATCCCACATATTTTGTTTATACGTAGGTTTAGATAAATAAAAACAAAATGTTACAAACAAAAATTAAATAATATATTTTTTCAAAATTTCCTTACCATGATTATTTATATAGGAATGAGGTCAACACTACATGAGATTACATAGCGAATCCCAAATCTTGAAATCTCGGTTATTTTATTATCATACAGACAATTTTTTTTCTACCGTCATACAAATGAAAAGAATGAAGAAGAATACAAAAAAAATTAAAAGATCTAAAGTCCTGCTAAAAGTTTAAAAAAAATATTGTAGCAATTTTTGTCATATAAAAATATAATTTCTACAAATGTCTAACGATTTCTAAATTATGAAGCCACTTTGTACCAATTCCCAATCAATATATTAATAACCTTACAATTCCACCAGCCAAGTGTTTATGGACGGCAGGTGAAAATGCATTCCATTTTTACCACTACAAATCAAGCAAGTACATTAACAATCACTCATTCCCACAGGAATGTTTAGGTCCAGGCCCACCCGCCATATTTCTCTGCACGGCAGGTGGTACTCGCCGTGCTGTACTGTGGGATGGAGCACCTTTGAGGCAGAAGTTCGCAGCGCTCGCATCTCCACAGTCTAAGGTGTTTAGAGTTGAGGTAAGATTAAAGGTTTTTTTAAGTGAATTTTATTTTTCTGATTTTATTATCTCGTAATAAGTAATTTGAGCAAGAGCAAGAGCACTGACATGACGATGTCAGACCCTTTATTTATCAAAAATATCTTACTGGTTTATGGAAAAGACAAGTCAAATGAGCGTACGGGTCACCTGATGGTAAGTGATCACCGCCCACGACCCTGCGCAACACCAGGGGAGCTACAGGTAGATACCATTTTTGGGGGTACCTAACTCACATCGACCTGCAAACACTGCCGCAGGTTGGCCATTTCACAGTTGCGTGACGCGTGCAAGGAAGTCCCTACGAAACCGCACAGGAGTGTAGTCTTAGCAATTACTTACTGGTCCAAATTGAAAAAAATATACCATACCATGTATCGAGGAATACTATCGATGTCACGTTCATTGTTTCGATGTAATCCACGGTACCTGCCGCTTATGTCATGACAGTTCCGGTCAGATTGTTACTATATTAAAATTAAGAAAATTTACAAGTTTTTTTTTAATAATTTGTTTTCATAATAAATAATAGTAATTATTATAACTTTTCGTTCAGGTCCAAGCTCACAGAGAAGCGCGGGTGCGACTACTGCTGCCTCCCGGACTTCGTGACACTGATGACCTACCGCTACCTCTTGTACTACACGTGTTAGTAATTACACTTTAACACTTTTTGTAGTACGTATTAAATAGTTTTATATTTGGTTGAGGATTGGCCTCAACTTGACTACAAATTAAAAAAATATAAAACACTCCTTTTTACATGTACTAGCCGATTTGCACGAGACATTGTTTATTGAATGGCGAAATTCCACGCTGCGCTTTATCTTCTTACCAGAGCGAGGAATATAGTTGAATCTTAAAAGTAGAATCAAACACACAACATTAAAATAAACAGAAAAGACAATAATAAAAACGCATAAAATTAAATAAAAAAAATATATTATCTAATATTTTACACTTCTCATTTAGGTCCGCAGAACCTGGCAGTCAGTTAGTGACAGAAAGATGGCGACCAGACTGGGGCTGGTACCTCGCTACCGCGAGGAATTTTATCGTGGCTGAGATTGACGCGAGAGGCTCGGGAGGACAGGTACTCGTATATGTTGGTTTTTACTTACGTTTTGAATTAAGATAAACAAGACGAATGCAGTGTTAAGGCAGGCTCTATATTAAAAGATTAATTTAGAGATGTTAAAGTATAAGTGTATTCAGGGCCGATGGTGTGGCAGGGGCACAAAATGAGACTATAAACGTGACAGACAGATTATGGGTTCGACTCCCATTTCGCTCTGGTGTTAACAATAGTTTCGTCGGCCTGCCCTGCTATGCGCATTGGACTGCGGTATACCAGCTGCCGTAACTAGATCGAGAAAGTATTACTTTTAAATAAAACATTCTTTGAATATTTAATATTGTCAACACACAATATCTAGAAAAAAACAGCTAAAAGTGAAAAGTGTTTTAACACTGTTTCCTATACCTACCAGATATAAAATAGAAAATATTATATGTTGTTGGTGTTTAAGCAAACACTTTTTTTAGTAATGTTTTATGTTATACAGCTTAAGCTGTTTTAAACTTATAAGCCTAAATCGTGACTGAATAAGATATGTAAAGTGTGAGTGTAAATATTAATATTAATATATATGTTATTTGTAAATAATATTATTAGTTATTAATATTAATATTATTAATTAATATTCTGTCGTATATCAATTAATAATGATGAATATAGTGTTAATAAACATTTATATCTTTTCTTTTTTATAAGGGTGAAGAGCTCAGAACGGAAATATACCAACGGTTGTTGTCAGTGGACGTGGAAGATCAGATAGCAGTTCTTTCGTGAGTATTACATATTAGTTGACACTATAGTTTTTGTTTTTGTTTTAATATTAGACTTTACAATTTTAAGTGTGGAATAACAATTTAAATTTGTTTAAAAATATTTATTTTACTTTACAAAAGATTTCGTTTTATTCTAAATTTGTGGTCTAACTCTACAAACAAAACAAAACAGTTTCAATATTATAATAAATATACCTAATATCATATAATGTATTTTCCAACAGATATCTGCGAGACAACCTCAAAATGGTGGACGGTAGTCGTATAGGTGCGTACGGTCGCGGGTTCGGTGCCGCGGCCGCGCTAGCCCTCGCAGCCGGCGATGCTCGCAATCTGACGCGGTGTTTGGCTCTATTGGCGCCTCTTGCTGATTTACGACATCATAGTAAGTTATTAATATAGTTTTATTTTTTTTAGGTTCACGCCGTATCCTGCATATAGCGGGGTAAGCAGAGGGAGTACGGGTTATAGTAGGTATTTAGACACTCGGCTCTTCATACATAGAGACTTTGAGACGTTGAGTTGTTGCGGAACTCCACGCCACGTTTTGTCATCTCACCAGACCTCAAATTACTTGCAAAATTAAAATATCCTTTTTGCAGAATTTTATTATACATAAATATTATATCTAATAGTATTCATTTAATGTATAACCTATCTATAACCATTGGTTTAAGAAATATATTTTATCTTATTCGTTTGTTAATTAAAATAATAATAATATATTCTAAATTACATGAATATTTTTTAGATTCTTATTGGACGGAGCGTCACAGCGGTTCCGCAGCGGGCTTAGCGCTCTGGCGTCGCGCAGGAAACCTTCCCCCTCGTCGTTTACTACTGGCACACGCTACCGCAGACCTACGAGCACCGCCGCCACACGCGCTGGCTCTAGCTAGAGCACTTATTAGAGCTCAGGCTTTATATACACATCAGGTAAGTGTCTATATTGGACTAGACAATGAAACAAAGACAGTTTAGTCCTCCGAATCATATACATTGTACAAGTCACAGCAGATATTTCTACTACTCTACGTAGAGTTTTCATTACAACTCAGTCTTCACGTCAACTTGGTCAAAGTTTATATTATTAATTATAATCTGGAGGGTAGTGTTGCTTTAGGACTGCATCTGGCTGTGGCTGAAATGGTTGTTGGCTCGATTACAACTATGTGAAATGCGTTATGTTAATTACTATTTTACCCAGATAGCGGGATATTGAACTCCGGCACTGCATATCCGTATGCTCGAATTTAAGCGGACAGTGGAGAACGAAGTATCTAACATTAACACTTTGTTCTCCGAGTGGAGAGATTTAGTACCTCTACCCACACAGCTATATCCTTGATACAGAAACTAAAACAAAAAAAAATCATATGGAATACTTAAATCCAAAAATATCTCATAAGCCACTATTTCTCACAAAATTTCAGGTTTATCCAGACGAAGGCCACAATTTCGAGCGATCCAATCTCCACGTCCATAAAACTATGGAACAGTTCTTCGACGAATGCTTCGGACCAGTTGAATTGGCTGACTGGGACGCGGGAGGGGTAGGGGGTTTATTCCCGTTTAGGGACTAAAATTATTTAGTATTTATTTAGATTTTTTGGTCGATGTATTAAGTTAATATAGTAGAATCTCACTAACCTGGCGCTAGTGAAGGAAAATAACGAGATGATGGAATGTTCGATTTACTAGATTGTATAGTAAAAAAATGTTTTTTGTTGTTGATCTACAGGTTTTTTTATAATTATAAGATATATGCCACTATTAATTAATTACAGTCGAGCCCATCGTGATATACAACAACGTCTTACTATAAACGTGTCAATGGTAGGTTCGATTTCCATGGGCTTTGAGAAATTCATATATTGAATCAATTCATTATTTTCATTTCTTCACTCTGGTAACGACAATACTCTCACTCCACAAAAGTTGTGCGGTACGTGGAGAACGGAGTCTTATCACTATTTCTGCCACTTCACTTCTTCTTGCCTGCCTGGAGTGTCGGATTGGTGAGATTGTGCTGTATTTAGAATCTGTTCAAGATTCTAAATGGCTGTGTAATTACAATTTAATGATAATTTAGTGTTGAACATTAACATAATGTTGAATTTAATGTTTTAATCAACAACTTTAACGTTTCCTTTTGTTTGTAATGAATGAAATCGATTTGTATAATGTATGTATATCTGCGTAGATTAATGTATGTCTGAATTACTTAATCTCGTTTTACGTAAATTATTAACAGCGAAAGAATATCAAAGAAAAGCAGGTGGGATGTTTTTGTAAGGTACCTACATATATTAATTGTTTAAGCTTACTTTACACTTAATACCTACTTACTATTGTATTTGCTATCTTTCTTTTTTATTTGCTCAACTTAGTGGGTATTTAATAAAATAAAATCCCAATGACATACCATAAAATTAAATGGCGGTAATCTTTCTATATATTTTTCTCTAGGGCCAAAATGCGAGCCCTTTACGGCCTTCCATTTTGAAAATATGATGACGTAATATAAAATCGTATACTTTTGATAGATTAAAAATATTCGGTGTCTATAAAAATATTTAAAAATTCTTTCAAAATTTTTAATATATACTAACTAAAACTTCTATATTATCACGTTATAAGAAAAATGTTAAATCTTATAGATACCTTATTAAAATCAAAATGTCTAAATTATTAAGAAACGTAGAAAAAAAATATTTTAACAATTTTATAAATAATATTATATTATAATTGTTTCGTTTTTTTAATAGTATCTATTCATGTATTTATATTAAATGTTTGGTTTAAATTATTATTAAATGACATCGATAATGAACTGCCATCAAATTAACCGGTTTGTTCTTTTTTCTAATTTAAGTCTATTAAAGAATGCATTTATCTTACAATAGATAAGCAAAAATGTACATTAAAAATATGAATTTGGTAAATTCAAGGATGTTTCTTCAAATTCAAAATTAAAAAAGTATTTTTAAAAAATTACAAAAAATATAAAAAAGAACCTCACCTTTTTATATATAAACACGAAAAGAAATAAAAATCAAGTATCGTAGTACTATCAAGTCAAAAAATCAATTAATAACAATTGTGACGTATTTTAATAATTCTACATCAAAATAGTAGTCATTACTAACCCATAATGTTGCAAATAAATAAAAAGATGAGAAAAACTTCACTGTAATCTCTCTGTCTTGTAGTCAAGCAAAATAGATATATTCTTAATATAACTAGAAGTGAAGAAACATTCACTGTTGATGCCTAGTACATATTTATTAAATGAACTTAAAACAAATACAAAATAACTTTTTAAAATTGATGTATTATTAGAATATTTACATTTTAAAAAAATTGTGTGTGAACTATTTTAAATTATTTTTAGAAAATGTTGTCATGTCATTGAAAATAAATAACCATGCTTCTTTAAAGAAAAAAAGAAAAATGCTAAATTGTAGTTAATTAAAATAACATTTAATAAAAATAAAACAGTCTTGTAATAAATTGTTCACAAACTACATAAGGAGTCGTAGCTCCAGTGAAATTTTCTTATGATTATTGTAAGGAATAAAAAGTTCTATATTTTAGTGTAAATGTAATGTAAATGCATCAACACACTTTATATTTCTATGTCGCTTTGAATGTCATCGTAATGTTAGCTTTAATGTGTATTTAATTACATAATTGTCCCAAATATATAATGAGAGGAGAAAAGTAATAGATAATTGTATATTCTTATTTGACAGATTAAAATAAAAATAAGTAGGCCAAATTGAAAATAGAAACAGAAATATTAAGAAATCCCTTTGGAAGTTGTGTCCTATTTACTTCGCTATGGCTATTTGACAAGTAAATTTTAATGAAAATTGTTTACAACCAAGGTAAAATATTATTTAGCACCAACTTAAATAATTTTCATAAAAAATATATTTCAAACTATGAACATTAAATGTTGATAGGTTAAATAAATGTAAGTCAAATTTTCAAATATATGTATATTTGTATATTAAAGTACACGTCCTCGCCTGATAATAAAGAAAAGAAATCACTATATTTCATAATCTACAATATTTCAGTGTTACCACTATTAAAGAGAATGTAATTTTTAGAATGTTAACCTTTTTGTGATATCTTGTCGAATCAGTAAGACCTTTATTCGCAATTCTTTTTAATTTACTATAATTTTTTAATTTTAAAGTATTCTATGAAAAAAATGTATATTTTATTTCAGTGAATGTTTTATAATATTCCTTAAGTATTTATTAATAATTTTAAAATTAAACTGCCATAATATAAAATAAGGATAATATACTTAGTAGGCAGATAATAATAAAAATATTCTTCTCTACGCATTTCTACGTATTATGTATATTATCTTTAAATTTTAAACGTGAAAATAACAATAAATTATTTAAAAAAATAAAGTTGTATGTGTTAGAATGTCTCTTTGAATCTGTAAATTTAAAAATAAAAAAAACGTCTTAATAGAATCTGTATTTACTACTTATGGTCCAATTTGTTTGTTATTTACTTATAATTCTTTTGTACCATATTTTCATGTTATTATATAATCGTTTTTGTTATCTTAATGATTAAATTATAAGAATCCGAATATTGTCAACGTCTGACTGTAAATGCGATGGTCCTATCCTCATTAATTCAAGTAATTTAAATAAATCAGAGGAATGATTAATTATAATTTTCATTTCTCAGTTCTGGTAGACAAAGCACGACGGTCAGTTCCGCGGATGTCCGGAAAATAATCTGAAAGAATCTATTCAAGTAAATTCCCTCTGCCTATACTACATACAGTACGGTCAACAACTCGTGGCCTCGTCCTGAAGTTAAGTTTTCTAAACTTTTGCACATTGTTCACTCGAACAGAAAATAATCAGATGTAAGAAAAATCGTAAAGTCGCATCTGCGCAGCCATTTACAGCTTGCTTCCAGCTTCAAGGCGGCCGCCGCGCGTTGACCATTCTATACTCCGGTATGTACAGCGGGATAAAAATCTTTGCGTGAGCATTTTTATCCTTTTGTAGGTATTATGTTTAAAATTGAAATGGTAAAAAAAACATATATATTTGTTTACAAAATAACGTAGCTATTGCTGACTACATAATAGTTGTCAGACATATAATATAAGGTAAATGTTGACATAAATAAACCTTTATTATTAAATGTGACGTTAAATTCCATTAGATAAAATAAATGTAAAGTATTCACTAGTTACATATAAAATATGTATTTTTAAATGCTCAGTGGAAGAATATGTTATGTTGAAAATGTTGTTTTATAAAAAAAAACCTTTAAATTTTATAGTTTTATTGTATTTCAATCAAATCAATCCTATTTAGGTTTTGTTTTGTATTATCAAAGATACCGAAACTGTTGATTCCGTCGATCACGATCGCCTCAACATTTTCGTTACTTTACTTACTTTCGTAAGGTGACGGTTGTGGGTTCGATTCCCACTAGCGAGAATGATATATTTAATATTACCATGTCCCCTCTAGTAACGAGACAAAGCGGAGCCTTGTGTTCCGCCAAGCTGAAAAAAAAAAAGGTTTAGTTACCCCAAATGCCCCAAGTTACGCCAGCCAAAACTAATTAATGTCTCAACGATTGGGCGGAGAATGACGAATAGAGAACAAAAAAAATTAAGTGACTAAATAAACATTTTATAACTATAAATATAATGTCGCCTATGATGAATGATAATTACACGAATATATGAGGACAGTCCTGTCGCAAGAGCACAAACTATGACTATAAACGCGACTGTTTGTGGGTTCGATCCCCACTTAAAGAGATGCAATATTTATTTAAATATATTCCATTCCATTATTTCTCTCTGGTGTCGAGGCAAAAAAAGCGCGGCGTTGAGTTCCGACACTCAACACGCAATGACTCCAGAATTCTACAGCAAGTGGGGAACAATCTTCACACTAGGTTCCCTCTGCTTACCCTGTTGTGTGCAAGATACAGCGTGAAGCTGATTTTGATTTTAATTTTTACACGAGACACACATTTTTACATTTTTTCTCGGAGAATCCTAAGCCTGAAAGAAAAGTAGAAAGAAAAGTTCTTTGAAATAAAAAAAACCCTATTTTTTCAGTACTTGCAACACCGAAAAATAAATGTAACGTTAAACAGTAAAAAGTCGTTTCATTATTTGCAATATAATGTAAATTATAGTAGTTTAAAATAACACTTAAAAAAAAGTCAATAACAGTTTCTAATTAATATTTGTAGAGTTTTATAGATATCTCTCCTAATACTTAAATAAGGTGACCCTAAAAGTAAGATGCATTAGAGACGGACGAATATATGAACAACGTAACCTTCTAAGTAGTTTATGAACCTGAAATCTTCATGGTCTGTGAAAGGAAGAAATACAAATAGACTGCATTTATAAAGAATTGTTATTGTTGAACATTTTGTTGTTACAAAAGATGTAAAATAAAAGACTAATAGCGTATTCGGAATCACATTTATTTAATTATCTTACAGATTTACATAATAGTAACAACACGTCTACTCTACCACCAGCGAAGCACCAAACTGTGAGTGCACTGTAGACAATAAAAAAAATCATTACAAAGATAATTAGTATATACATATAATAAAGTATAATAGTAACAATGCGCAAAAGGTTAGAACACCCAACTTTAGAGCGGCCACAACTACTTGATCTTAATGTAAAAACTGTCGTGGCGCACCGGTACAGCGGCTGGCTACGACTGTGGGTTCAATTCTAAGTGGTATTAGGTTGAGGTCCCGCAAGCTAGATTCAGGCATTTTTTAAATATTTTTCTTTACTTGGCATTTGAGTTTAAAAAACATGAAAATGATAAGCAGTATTGTCATTTTTCTTTACAAATTAAAATAAAAGTCAAACTTAATAAACCCTGCTCTCTCTTTTCCATTATTTAACACACCATTCTCAATATAATAGAAACTAGTGGTTCTAATGGAGAAAATCTTTTTCTATTTTATAGTCCATTTATGGAGGAGGGCTATAACTCAGCCAACTTACATTTAACAAGCACAAGCAAACCTCAAGGACAGTCGCTGCTTTGCGCTAGTATATAACAATATTCTTCTACATACCTAATTTACTTCCAGCGGTTGTTCTCATAGTCCCACTTGGAAGACAATCCATCAACAGGGTTCACATGCAAGTCCAACATACGTTTCAATTGAGCCTTCTGGCTCTCCTCACTGAAAGACTCGGGTAGTGGACTGTATACTGTGATATAAAATTCATATTATTCATATTATTTAAATTCAAAATATAAATTAAATTTCTTTAAAATATATATTGGGCCGAGCGGTATATATAGCATCTGATCTGATCTCAGCACAATGGTTGTGGATTCGAATTCCGTTTGGGGGGAGAATGAATTATTCGTTAATCTGGTAATGAAATGAAACACGGCGCTGAACAACATACAATGTCTAGAAAATTGGGCTGTGCATTCTGCCCTACGAGATTTGAAGAAGTTCTCTTGTTTATTCAAATAGAGTTTTACATACATGTGTTCAACCTTCTAATGAACATAATGAGACTACCATACACGTAAGAGGCAGGTAAAGTGTAGAATTCGGCGAGAAAATGGGCAAGTGTCTTAACAATAGGTTCCCTCTTAAGGACAGACCTTGCTGTGTGCAGATGCAGCTATAAAAAAAATATATATCAGCTATAAATTAATTAATACCAAAAATCTTCATTCCCATGAAAGCCCACAACGACATTGTGGCAATACATAGTGCCCAGCCTATTACTGCCTTCCACTGTCCGGTCGGTGCTTGGAATTCCGCAAATGTCTGACAGAAGGAAGCCCTGTAGAGAGCTTTCTTCTCTTCCACCGTCAGTTTACGCCAGTCACCCTTTTCTTTTTCACGGAGAGCCTGAAAAGAGTAATTATTCAGGCTACATATATATCAGGGTAAACAGAGAACTTAGTATAGATACTCCATTCCTCACATTCAGTCCAATTTTTTAAATATTGTGTGTTCAATGTCGCACTTTATATAAGACAAAGCGCAGAGTTAAGAAATGAAAATAGTTCTTTCACCCGAGTGAGAATCAAAGTCACAATGGTTAAATTTACAGGCAATGTGCCTCTGCGCTATGATGGCTATAATGGCTTCATATTAAATAAATCGTTTTAAAAATAAACAGGTGCATATCTCATGCCAGCTCCACCTGTATCACACACAGGGTAGAGAGAACCTAGTGTTAGAAGACAATTCATTTTTTGGTTTTCATTCAAATTTAATGTGTTGTGTGGCAGTGATCTTAGCAGAACCGCTATATAAATATATTCATTCCTCAGACTGGAATTCGGACCACATCCATTGTGATTACTGACAGATGCTGTCTTCTCTATGCCACAGAATCAAAAGTATTATAACTTTCTTCTTTTTACCTTTTTTTTTAACTACATTGTCGTTAGTGCCCTTTGTTGTTATACTCATAAAATTCTTAAGAACAATTGAAATAAAAAAAAATAATATTTCCATTATAACAATTTTAATAACAATTATTGATGTACCTGGTGATATTATTAGAGAAAAACAGGTCACTTAATTAATTGATAAACACTGGCTAATTTTCAACATATGCATATTATATTACTAATTTCTAAACTTATTATGTAAAATCACCATACCTTAATATCAGGTGTCTCTGCAAGGAACCTAACAGCAGGGAGAGGGAAGTCTGGCCTGTCAACATAGTTGGGTTGTCCATTGAAACCATAACCCACCCATTCGCGGTTGCCAACCTGAAAAAAAATTATAACTGCACAAAAATTGTATATGATATAAGAGTTTAACGTCTGTGTCAAGTGCAACCTCTTACATAAAAAATCTACTTCCAATTTATACTAAATTCTTTAGATACATGGACAGTTGTGTATGACAGTTTTACATATTTATTGACACATTTTTGGATGCATCCACCACAAACTTTGACATTTATAATATTAGTATGATATATGTCCCAACTACTGGGTTTTAAGTTTATCAAGCATGAATCAAGGTACATATGACCAAGCCTATGCCAGTAAAAGTATTGGACCATTATGCAAGGAATACTTCCCATTTTGACAGGTCAATATGGCATTCCACTTATAATTGATGAGTTGGTTGCCATATTTATAAGCAGTAAAATAAAAATAATGAATACTCCAAGCAGGTTCATACCTATAACAACCACATTCCCAATCAAACACTGTCACACTGTACAACAGTAACTCTTACATAATAGTAAGTTATTTGTATAACCTGAGAAGCTAGTTTTAAGATGCTTCTTTCTGCCGAAATTTGGAGGCATTGCGTGTTGAGTGGCAGAACTTAATGCCGCACTTTCCCTTGTTACCAGAGCAAGGAAATGAAATTATTAAAAGTTTAATTTCCTTAAGTAGGAAATTGAATGCATAACCTGTCGCCTTTACAGAAGCATGCTTGTGCTCCTGCTCCATGAGTGGCCTCAATATAAATTGTATAATTTTGTTTTTATGCATATTTTCCTGTTATGCAGATTTTATTAATAAGTATATTTTTATTTAAATCACAACACTACAGATGCTCTTTCCATACTCTTTTTATCTTTTTAATTTTGTTTTCTAATTATTATTAGGCACCTTGGCAAGCTCGCTCATGGACCGGGTACCGGCTGGTACGCGGACTGCTTCTAACAGTGCACGACGTAAAAGGAAATTTGCCATATCTGTAATATATAAATTTATGATTTAATAAGATGTTATAAATATCTTATTAGAATAAATAAACATTTATTATATTTAAAATTATGTTTTTAAGATTTGAAATATAGTTAAAAGAAATCTTATATTTTTGTTAATATTATTTGAGATTATTATTTAGTTGTAGAAGTAAATCATCAAATAAAAATCCGAATTTATATTTTAAGTAAATCATCAAATAAAAATCCGAATTTATATTTTTTTTATTGAATTCGATATTAATTTAAAATGCACCTAAATATTAACAAATGTTAAATTCTACAACGCAAGGTAGATTAATCGATAAAGTTTGATAACATAAAATAGGTTAGAAATATTGATCGCCAGTTACATAACTTTTTTTTTCAATATCAACACTTTACTTGAAGAAAAATTATTAACTTTAAAAAGAAATATGCTTAATCACTAATATTTACTGCATTGCTAATAAAAACAAATGAACAAATTATTATTAAAATATTTATTTTGAAATAGTTACGATGACATATTCGCCTTAAGTGTTGACTCACCAAGTTAGCACAATATTAACACATTTATTCAATAAATTAAAATATTTAAGGGATTAATGAAAAATAAATATATAATTAAGATTAAAATTATTATTATAAAAAGGAATTTACCTTAAAATTTAGTCGCACCACCCTACACTTAAGTGGAAAAACAACGACCTCTAGTGAGGGAAGTTAGCACAGATTACAGCATTGCGCAGTGTATACAGATTATAAATGATTTAAGTTCCATTTCACGTATTAAAAAGTTAAAAGTTGAACTGAAAAAATAAACCGAATATAATTTTACCCATTTTCATTTCTTAGTAGGTATCTTATTACAGTTTTGTACAATTAAATGAGCTCGTTATTACTAAATTCCAAAGAAGGAAGGAAGAAAACTTAACTGTTGCACAAAGTCAAAGTCAAACAATTTTAATGAAAACTAGCGGACGCGCGCAGCTTCGCTTGCGTAATTAGGGGTGAATTCTAATAAACCACGAAACATGTGTTCAATGAAATATTTTTAAGAGTCTAAATTTCAAATTTTATAAAAATCGGTGGCGATTTAAAGATTTTTCCATACAAACTTTGAACCCCTTATTTGCACCCTTAGGGGGTGAATTCTAGAAAACCATGAAACACATGTTCAATTAAATATTTTAAATAGTCTAAATTTAAAATTTTATAATAATCCGTGGCGTTTTAAAGATTTTTCCATACAAACTTTCAACCCCTTATTTGCACCCTTAGGGGGAGAATTCTAGAAAACGATGAAACACGTGTTCAATTAAATACTTTTAAAATCTAAATTTAAAAATTTATAAAAATCGGTGCCGATTTAAATTTTTTTCCATACATACTTTCAACCCCCATCTCACCCCTTTCGGGTTAAAATTTTTCAAAATCCCTTCTTAGTGGATGTCCAGATTATAAAAGTAAACATCTGTCCAAATTTCAAGTTTCTACGCACAGCGGTTACGGCTGTGCGTGCGTCTTACCTCAGTCAGTGAGGACAAGTCCTTTTATATATATAGATAAACTAGCGGCCCGCCCGCGGCTTCGCCTGCGTGAACTACGTTATAACTAATTTCTGTCTCTATGACGTAATAATAATTTCTGTCTCCATGTATAAGTGACGTCCATACAAAATTTGAGATCCCTAGCATTTGTAGTAGCGAAGTTTCATACAAACTTTCAACCCCAAAAACAACCCCTTAGAAATCGAATATTGCAAATTCCCGTCTTAGCGAGCACCTACGTCCTATAAGTAACTCCTATGCAAAATTTGAGATTCCTAGCACTTGTAGTTTCTGAGATTTCGTGATGAGTGAGTGACCTTTCGATTTTATATATATAGATGTTGCATCATTTTCATTATTAATTTGGTAATAACGAAAATACAAAATCGTCTTATCAGAACTGTTTTAAAATATGATATAGAGCAAAGGTCGGCATAGGCACTAAAGTTTATTGAAGGGCGCCACTGCGTCCTTCAATAAATTTTAGTGCGCCCTTAAACTATTGTTAATTTAGACAAGAAATTCAAAACGTAACTATTAAAATTCCTAGAATCTGCTGTAAGTCAACGGTGATGCTCTTACGTGTTGATCTAACGGCGCATCAAGACAAACTAGAGACGCCTAGGCGCGTTTTATTTTATTTATTTATTTATTTTCATATATATCAAGTAACATGACTCATTTTGTTAGTAACAATGAAATCTTAATATCTAAGTTAGTATTTAAGTTGCTTCTCCATTCCACTCGATATCCATTAGTTTACTTGTTTGTTGCTCGTCACCTCAACCGCAACCGGTGTTTCAGTAGGTTTCTTCGGCTTAAAATGCACAAATTTTCTAAAAATAATTCCATGAGGCCATAGATTTTCATCTAGGTATAATGGCAGCATACTTTGAGATACAAGAAGTTTATATGCATCGTATTGACAATGTCGTTTGATTAAGATTTTTTCTAAGCTGACATCTTCCTTTGTTTTACTTTTTATATAGGTAATTATATCATTTTCCGACGTGTCTTTATGAACGTTTGTTATAAATAATGGTATTTTACGTTCGGCAGCTCTAAACTTCTCTTCCGATTCTACCAATACGCTTCCTATTTTACCTATAAAACGGTTTCTCGATTTCTGAGATTTTTTACGTACAACAGTCCAACTCCCATTAGCATTACCGCTCTTAACCTGTGACGCATAAGTTTGCTTTTCTATTATCTTCGATTGCTGACCGCTCGTCTTGTTTGTCAACGAGGATGAATCATTCTTATCGACAGTTTTTTGTTTCAACCTACGGCCGGTGCTAGCATCGGCTCGTACGGGCGATTGTTGCAATACGTTGTGGCGTGTCTCTGTCTGACTACCGTCTATTTTTTCTTTATTTAAATCACTATAATTTAAACAATAATTCGTTGGCGATGATATCCCACAATATAACTGATCAATATTCGCTATATTTTCATCTAAATAAGACAACCCAATTGGGCCACTGTCGCTGTAACCACCCCGTTTCATATTAATTTTAGCCGTTGAGAACGGGGATGAAATCCTCTTTCTGTCAAGATATTCTCTCTTTATATCCTCAAGCTGCTCAAGAGTAGCATATGAGGATTTAATCGCTTTTATTTCCGCTTGTACTAGCATTAGATCTTTTAATAGTTTTGAAACATCCAAATGATCAAAAGTAATAGGGGGTAGTTTCTCCAAATCCCGTGCCACAAAAATTGGCAATACATCCGGGTCAGTTATCTTAAATATATTGATAATATCGTATAGCAAACGATTTTCTTTACCTTTTCCCTTACGTACTGTTTTACGCACATCCGTCGGTAACGACTCCAGGAGTAAGTTGTTAGCCGTCTCAATTTGTTCGCATGAGAAGGCAGACGAACAGATTTGCACTAAAGTCATTTCATCCACGATCGAGATCTTGTTCTGAATATAAGCTAAAAGCTCATCAATCACGATATGACAAACATTACACTTGAGCGTCTTCGACATTTTACTTTTTACTTTTCACATTTTACGACCGACTCGGACCAATGCGCGCACGTCACTGTGTGTTTATAAATATGGATATTATTTTTATATATTTGTTGAGGTCAAAAAAAAATTAGCGGCCGCCATTAATTTTTAATTGAATATTAATTTTTTTGCCTTTACGAAGCTTTAGGGCCTAAGTATAGACTGCGCGAATAGCTCGCTTTTGCAGGACAAAAATTGATTTAATACTGCCTGCATTACCCCAAAGTAGAACTTAATACTATGAAAATAGCAAAAAAAATTGTAATCATATTATTTCATCATCTTCATTTTAAAGTTATTTCTATAAAAGTAAAATAAACGCTATTTTATGAATAATTTAATGAAAAAAATTACAGATCATCAATATTTATCTTCTGCATTTCTTCACCTATCATTTCGGACAGTAAACTATATAAGTCATTCTCCGGTAATATATAATCATCTTTCTTAGCTCTAGTCAAATCTTCGAAATTATCAACAGCGATGCTCATTCCTTCGTTAATATCTTCACTATTTACATTTTCTTTCGAAATAACTTTAGTGTTAGCATTTTTTTCGTCGTCTGATATGTATAGGAGTGTTAAAACACTTTCATTTTTAGGTAGCAATTCAGAAGAAACTTTTGTTTTAGCCATTTCTTCTTTAACAATTTTATCTAAATTCACCTTCTCCACAAGTTTAACTAGATCATCAGAACCGTCTCTATCAGAAATATTATCGGCTGTCGCATATTTTTCTGTATCAGATTGTTCTGATGAAAATTTATCAATTTTTGTATACATTTCAGATACTCCATAAAATTCAGTTACATTTTCAATATTTTCTAAATCATCTTTTTTCATATTGTCTTCATATGTATGAAGGCTTTTATTACTTAGTTTGAGAATATCTTTATATTCTTCTATTTCTTTACTGTTAAAAAATATTTCCAAAAATTGTTTTAAGTCGTTATCATCAATCTTATTTTGCCTTTCAATTTGATATATCGGTATATGTGTCATAGTTTTACCAGTGATTGGTTCTATTTTGAACGTGGTCGTTGTCGGTCGTAAAGTGGAAGCAGGAAGCTCAAATGGATCTCTATATGGCTCTAGCGTCGTCCTCTTCTTGGATACTGGCACGTCCTGTTACAAACGATTAGCTTATACACATACTACCATTATCTTGAGGTATAAGCAGAGAGAATTTAACGATAAAGCATTTAGAGACATCGAATGTTGAGTTGGCGAAACCTAACGCCGCACTTAATCTTAGCAGATTGATAAAATATCACAATATTCCTAACGATGCATCGATTATTATATTAAATACATATAAACTATCATTCAGATACGTATATGAAAGATTTATAATATATGTAACCTGTTCCATAATTTGTTCAATCCAATCCGCGTAATATCCTAACTTAGTGAACACCGTCGGTGCATCTCGCATGCCGCACACTGGCGACCCGAAACTAATGACGCCCATTAATTTACCACCCACTATGCCGGGACCTCCAACATCTCTCTAAAATTAGAAAAAAATATTAAATTGTTAGCTAGTACTTGTAGGAAGTGCTTTTACTATGACATACTTAGACACACTTGATGACATACTTTTATAGGACGTTGGATGTTGATAAAGAATTCATCGCAATCTTAATTCATATGCTTAATACCAGCAAATATGTATGTTGTTAGGTTCACGATGTATCCCGCGTGTAGCAGGGTAGGAAGAAGGAGCTTATTATTAAGACACACCGCTCCGAACTCTCCGCCGAATACAAAAAGTAGTAAAAGTAAACTGTAGAAAGAACATATTATAGTAATAATAATAATGAATACTTAAACACTTACATTACAAGCACCACCGCCTCTCGATATAAAGCCAGCGCAGAAATGTTTATTTGTTACGTAATCTCTAAAATACACAAAAACAAACATCATCAAAGTGTCATTAATGTACCTAAGTTCTTTCGAAAGGTTTTTTAAGACTGTGACTGTAAACGCGAGAGGTTGCGGGTTCAAGTCCTGGTGTCAAGTACGGCCACTCAACACACAATGCCTCCAGAATTCAGCGGAAAGTGAAGAACTGAAGCTTCTTAATGAAAACGGAGTATCTTGACACTAAGTTCCCAGGTTTCTTTTGTCTATTCTATTATATGCGGGATAAAAAAAAGTTAAATATGTAGAGAAGGAGAAAAAGAAACAAAGGTATTTAAAAAGAGTTTATAAAGATACGAGTAAGAATGTCTTCTGATTCAAATGTTATCAATAATAATGAAATGGACAACTAACTTGAAATATACATCTTGACAATCCTTTAAAGGGTAGATATCTAGCACAGAATACGATATTATATTCTCCCAAGGATTACCAATAATTGGACTGTTCTGTGAAATATATAAAACAAATAGTGAAAAAAATTACCAAATTCGAAATGATTCTATGCCTTTGAAGTACGTTATAGAAAGAATAATAAGAAAGTGATATATCTTCACGATTATCAACAAAATTGTAGAAAGTTGATATAGCCTAGCGTACTAGCGTAGCGTAGCTAGCTAGCCTATAGTTGAGAGCCTAATAATGTTTATCCCGTTCAAAAAAATATATGTGAAGTGGCAAATCCCAAAAATCCTCTAGAATACTACCATATCACACATCCAGAATAAAAAGAGAATTATTATTAATTATAAAATTCCTCCGCCTTGGACTTGAATCGACCACCGCGTCCGCGTCCGCTTGCGTCATATATTCCACAATGGTGTCGAATGGTGTTATTTACCTTCTTCGCACCCCACCCGACGACAGTTATACCGGGAGTATTTATACTCAGGCTATTTTCATTTCTATCAAAATCAATTTTCTTAATACTTTTGCTCTTCCTCCTAAATTTCAAATGCCTTATCAAGCGAAGGACACAGATATTATTTTTTAAAGTATTAGGATCATATCCTGGGTGGAAATAGACTTCAAGGATTGGTATGACTTCCCCACCAGCGTTATAAAAGCTGCTGCCAACTCGCGCAGAAAGGAAGGCCGGATTCTCACGGAAGAATCGATTATTCCATGCCCTGAAAATGAAAATATTTTACACATTTCCCGAAAATAAAAGCGTAGTATAGAAATTAATTTATTTTAATGTAAATATCAATATTTCGTAAATAATGTTTTCCAGTCATCTAAATATAGTTAACTACGACATGGGCATTCAAACCTCAACTGTATTGTGTATTATTTATTTGAATAATTAATGTTTAAAACTTTACAATTGCAAGCACGATGAAGCAGTTACTATGAGATCTGATTTGATAATAGATCCCGCGCAGTGAAAGTTATTGAACAGCTGAATCGACGCCATAAATGGAAAGTGTCTTATTTTGCTTCTCTCTCCTCGAAATATCCTACGGCCACTTTGTTCTGTAATCAAAAAAAAGTATTAATTTAAAATCTTTCTTTTTTTTACAGTTAACATTTTCCCGCACAAGGCAGGGTAAGTAACCTAGTGCTAAAATACTCCGTTCAACAGATTTCACCAAATTTCTGATCCATTACGTGTTGAGTGGCGAAACTCATCGCCGTACTTTGTCTTATTTTTCTTAAAATTATAAAAATAAATTACATTTTACCCCAAAAGTCGTTCTCATCTGAAAAATCACTTTCATAAGATTTTGTAAAATTTTGCAATTCTTCATAATCTTTAATTATAAATTTCAGTATCTCATCGTTCAAATTATCATAATCTCTTTGTATATTAAACTTGTCCTTGAACTCCTGAAGGTTACTTAAGAAATCATCAATGTATTTTAATACATATTCATCATCCTTATTTAATATTTGTTTATTGTCAAGAATATCACTTCTTTCAATAAAATTGTTCAAATAGATTAAAGTAGTAGTACTTTCTTTATTTAAGTCTATTATTAGCCTACCTATGTCTTGCAAGTTATGTTCATACTGTAACGATGTGGACACAAAATATTTGTGTAAATCAGAATATTCTTTTGCACTTGAACGGTCTTCTTCTTTCAGCTTGAGGATATCAAATAATTTATTTATAGTGTAAGAGATGATATCTCCACTGCTTTTAGTATTTTTATTTTCAATGGAAAGTTCAAGAAGGGACTGGACAAAATCGAAAATAACTAAAATAGTGCAGCTACCGACGAGTAGACAACTAAATGTAAATGCTTTAACCATTTGACTGTCGATGAAAGGTTTCACTTCAGTAAAAAAATACACAAGAATTATGAAACATACAACAGGTACTACATAATATGAGTTGACATTTTTACAATTTTATTGGACATTTACGATATTAGAAAACAAGTGATATTTTTTATCGATTTCACTGTGTGTATACACAATAGCACAACATTTTATAAAAAATATACCCAGTGAGCGAGAAGGTTAATCAAAGAGACGCCTGCACAGCCGACTACCGATATCAGTTTTTTTACTTGGTACATTTCAGAGAGTGTACCTTGGAATAGCAAAATGTAATTCCTTCTGCCCCATTTCGCTATCGAGGCGATGAAAATTGAAATTTTACTGTCCAAAAATCGGCGGAAAATGAGGAACGGAGTGTCTTAACATTAGGTTTCCTCTATGCCTACCCTACTGTGTACATACTGTGTGTGATACAGCGTGAAGCTGATTTTTTTATTTTTTACTGTCATGACTAAAAATTGTCGGCGTTTTGTATTTCCTCTGCCATTAATCTTCAAAAGTACGGTGAATGGATATTAATGTTTGCGTCACCATAGTAGACCGCATCGATGCTTAGCATCAATATCGATCTTGATGTGGTCAAAAGCAATAAATATTAATAAAATATTATAATATTTGTATATTATATACTTTTTGAAATATTTTCCAGAAAAAAAATTAACGTCAATGTGACATTAATCAAATACTTTTAAAAATATATGCTATTGAGTCATCCGAAGATGTTAAAACCCTTCATACCCAGAGTCCAACTGGTCCGATCGGTCTACGGGTTCAACAGGATTGGCTGTCGGGACATAGTGGGGCACGGCGTGAACGGCTCGGCTAATTACAGAGACGATCCTCACTTCCCTTTCCCGGCGGTGAGGTTCAAGGAGAACACTAGGGATATTTGCGTTTGTATTCTATTATTATACCTAGGTGTTTATTTAGATTTGTAACCGTCGTTGATTGTAAACGCGGCTGTTCTGGGTTCAAGCCGAAACACAACCGTCGAGTTTAGTGTCAGTAGACGTGCCACAACTGCACACGCTTTGGCAACAACAAAAAGAACTTTGACAAACATTCTTCATTTTCATCGCTCTGCAGGCATTCTCTTTAATTATCAAACTGCGCAGAAATTAATGGATCTTCAAAAATTTAAGTATATAGAAAACTTTAATTGTATCGAGTTTTATTACTATTAAGGCGCTTCGTGAGAAAGAAAGGTGTGATTGGCGTATGCTCTGCTGCGAGGAGAAGAAGGCACTCTACCGGGCTTCCTTTTGTCAAACGTTCGCTGAATTCCAGGCGCCGACCGGACAGTGGAAGTTTATATTTGGATGGGTGTTCATTATCACTTCTTTTGCATTCTGGATGGCTATGTTCTACCATTATTATGGTAAGATATGAGTTCCGCAAATCAACACGCAATGCCTACAGAATTCGGCAGTAGATGGAGAACGGAAGTGTCTTAACACTAGATTCTAAGTTTCCTCTGTTTACCATGCTATGTGCATATAGTGCAGTGCAGCATGAAACTACAAAAAAATTATGAACTAAGATATTTTTATTTCTTTACACAAATGTTTCTTTATAAAGTTTTTTAATATAACTGCCTTATTTTTTTGTTAGTAAAAACCCTTCAGTTTAATTTGCGACGGGCATGGCCTACCCGGCATGACGCTTACCAACTACTTTGATAATAGGCGGAAAATAAAAAGAAGTAGGGGGACGAAGTTATCAATTTCCCTGACTTAGTTACGTATGAGAAAAATACTTGAAAAACTATGTTTAACTTGTTGTAAAACAGAAAATGATGTGTTCTAATATGTTTGTATCTACCAGTCCACGAACCGCTGCCTTGTTCGTTTTCTAAAGCTTCTCAAAAAGCTCAGCTAAGGCGGATGTTGGAGCTGCGAGTGAATCCCATAGACGGCCTCTCATCGAAGTGGGACTACGACAATGACAACTGGAAGGTAAAATTTACGGAAAATAGATTTTTTGCAGGCTTTTTTCTTTTTTTTGCGCCTATAAATATTTATATTTTATCTAGTCATACAATTATTGACTGTTGCAAACTTCTTAATTTTTGTTTCAGTAATAACGTCGTTCTTTTGAAAGCTGATGAAGATAAGATAAATAATTTAAGTTTTTTTCTTTGACTCTAGTCAATGTTTGTTTTTATTTTAAATTTGTTATTATAAATAAATGTTTTGGTAGTTATATGTTTTTTTAAGAGAATATTCTCTTGCAAAGTTGTAAACTTACGCATATCCTTTTATTTTACACTAGCGACCATTGGAGCCATTGGAGTAGCGAGGGCAAAATACTTGTTCAGCGCCCCCCAGCCGCCGACGTCGCTCACCTCATTTTTATTTTACTAATCTGCATTACTTTTTTTCAAATAATAACATTATTTTAGAAATAACATATTATATATTCCTATATAGAAAAACAAAGCATTTCAGCCATTGAAATAAAATAAGCATAAAATGAGGTGAAGTTTACCAAAATACAATGAAAAATATAAACCGTTTAAGCCGGTTCTGAGATGAGAGCGTTTCAATTAGGTACGTTATAAAATGCCGCCATTAATCTATACTTCCTCTTCCCTATATGTCTTCCATGTACCTACAGACTGACACATTCCACAATGCACCACAGCGGCGTAGATATATCAAATCTCTTAATATAAATAAGTAGTACAACACAATATAAATTAAGTTAATCAAATTATGTTTTAAGACCAGTAGTAGCACAGAGGCCCAAGAGTGTGCCTTAAAGGGACATGTTATTAAATATTTTCATTTCTTCGGTCTGCTGTTGAAGCGCGGCGTTGACATCAAAGTTGGGAATTGAAGCGTATTAATTTGAACGGAGTGTCTCAACACTAGGTCCCCGGGTTCAATCTACCTACCGCTATGTGCGGAATATATCATGAAGTTAAAAAAAATAATATAAATGAAATGAAATTAATCATAGTATTATATTTTATAAATAATGTGGTAAGTCTCTATCGCTCATTTAAATGTTAACAGGTAAATTGATTTACCTTATTCAACGTGCATTCTGTATGTGCAGTTAACTATGAATGTTTATATTCGAACACCAATAGAACTATTACCTACTATATCGTTTCATGTTCTACAGTCCACGCAAACTAAGATATAGTCCTATATAAAAGTGCTCGTTATATCCGGCATGTAGCAGGGTAAACGGAGGGAACCTAGTGTTACGACACTCCGTTCCCCGCTTTCGCCCAAATTTTCAATACATTGTGTATTGAGCTGAGCGGCAGAACTCAACGCCGGACTTGCCTTGTTAGCAGAACGAGGAAATGAATACTTATTCATACGAGTAGGAAGCGAACCCACAACCGTCGTGGTTTTACAGTGAGGGCCCCTATGCTACGAAGGTATAATAAGTTCTGTAATCCTATAATGTAAAAAAAAATCTGCTCTTGAAATATTAAAAAAATACTGTTAGATAGATATTGTTCTACATCGTCGATATGACTCACTACGATTTGCTGCATTTAATAATAACTTACATTAATTTTAAATGTAAAGGCAAATTCATATGAGTTTATCCTTGTTTGATTTGTTTACGTACATAATATCTATTTATGTTACCGAGGGACTGACAGACAACGCGCATTCGGAACTACTGCAACATTTAATATGTACCTAATAGGTAGGCTATTAAAGAGACATAATTTCAATTTAGGGAGTTTCTAATGAAAAGGACAAAGCAAACGAGGGTACGAGTCACCTGGTGATAAGTGATCACCGCCACCCACAACCCCATGTAAGACAAGAGGCCCTCCGCCTACCCTGCTGTGTGCGGGATGCAGCGTAAAGCTGATTTAATTTAATTTATTTTTCAATTTAATCTAGATCATACGAGTATACTAGAAATTTATGGAAGTAAATTTTAGAACTAATTTTAAACTCCCATTATGTGATGTACTCTGAATATAGAAGAGAACGCAGCTCTCTGCGTACCCTCCGGGTATCTACCCGGCAGAGTAGAATTAAATCATTTCGTTCTCCGCTTTTCATATATGATTGATTTAGTCTAGTAGAAAACTGTATGTACCTATATTTTAATAGACATATAACAGGACAAAATAAATTTTGAGATTGGGGCAATTGGGCCCACCCACTCCATCAAACCCAATCTCAAAATGTATTTGGTGCCGGAGTGCCTTAAAGCTGTACCTCAATAGGTCATCAGTCTATAATACGTAGTAACTGTTTTGTCAGGATGTGCGTGCAACCGAGCGTGAAGTGTTTAGCGAGTCTATAAAAGGTATTGAAGTGAAATCTGATCATTTCAGTTATTTCAGTGAATACCTGGAACTAATATGAAGTGCGCTGTGAGTATTATATGGCATTTTTCATAAGAGCGGGGAATGGAGTGTTTTAACGGTAGGTTCCCTCTTTTCTATCCTGCTATGTACGCGATGTTATGGGCTCGATTTCCCCTTGGGGACATCCGTCATTTTCATTTCCTCTCCGGTTACACCGGATTATTTGTCACTAGGTTCCCTTTGCTAACCCTGCTATATGCGGAATACAGTAAGGCTTATAAAAAGGAATTTAAGATATTTGCGGATTCATTTAAAAGTGTTAAGTTATTAAATTCAATTTTAAAAAATTAGTTTATATTTGTTTTTAAAGAACTTAATTTTAATATAAGTATTATTTTATTGGCAGGTGGCTATAGTACTAGCTCTTATCAGCTTATCGCTCGCTCACCCGGCGCCGTCGGGACTGGGTGGACTAGGTACAACTAATTCTATTGATTGTCATAATATAACAATACTAACGTATTGTTAACCATAATTAACATAAATAATTCAATTCTGAGGAGGAAACTAATTTAAACAATTATAATTATTGTACACATTATTACTAACTATATATTTAAGTAGGTATTCATTATATTTTTAAATATTATTTATTTGCTTTAAAATTAAAATACTTACATATCATGAATGATTATTTTCCTCTTAAAAATGTTAAATTACTTTTCTTTTTCTCGAGAGGGTGGGTATCAAACCCACAGCCGTGACGTGTTGTGCCACTGCGTCACGAAGGCCTCACTATTAGAAAATTTAAAAACGTACAAAAAACGCTAAACTCACCAAAACCCCTCCCATTGCAGTGAAGGGGAGTATGAAGAGAGCACGGATGAAGCGGTTCTCACGATAGTCCCTAGTAGTCTCTTCCATATTGTCCAACCATACGATAAGCGTTCTGAAGATTGCGTTTGTTCCAGCCCTTCTAGCACCCGTGGAAGCCAGGTCCACCTTTATCAACCACGGCATCTCCATACCGAGAATACCCATCGTCGTACCCATAAAACCCATAATTGAACCCATCATCAAATATCCTGTTATTCCCATTGTTAAACCATATTTGATTTAAGCTGTTTATTAACTTTGGTTAAGTAATGCTATTGGGACGACTGTACTGTTCATTTGGTAATAAACTTTGTTATGCTGAATTGTTTTATTTTGCAACCCTATGCTTAAGTTTTTGAGAACTATTTTATTTGTAGGAGTAACAATTATGTATAATTATATATATCTTCCATGCAGTTTCAATACTGTTTAATAATCCAATTAATAATAATTTTATATAATTATGTAAGTAAAAGTAATCACTAAAGTTGTAACTGTAAACGCGATGGGTTAGAATTCTTTTATTTCCAGCTTCACACAGCATCTCGCATGTAGGAAAGTACGCAGGGGAGCCTAGTGTTAAGACACCACGCTCCCCACTTTCCGCCGAATTCTAGAAGCATTGCCTGTTGAGGAGCGGAACTCAACGCCGAACTTTGCCTCGACGCCAGAGCAAAGTAATAAAAATATTAAATATTTTGCACATAGCTGTAAGCATATAAACTAATAATGTTTTGCAATATAAACTTGTGTTTATTACACATAAAATATTTAGATTCAATTTTGTAACCCACATACCTATTTTATTCTATAACTTGCAACGAATAACATTTTCTGTTTCCCAATATGCTTAACAAACGAATACTGGTATTTGATGTATTTTGCACTTTTCTAATGTCATCTATAAATGCCCACCAAGAGGAGGTCTTAGATAAAAATATGTCTGATGACAGTAAGTACAAATTGTTCATAAATAGCATTTGTTTCATTTCATCAAGACTATCTCTACTTTTAGTATTATAAAGATGAAGGTTGTTTGATTGCATACGCTAATCACATAAACTGACTGACTTGAAACATGACTAACCCCCTGCCAACCAACCAGTGCCATCCAGCAAGTGCCAGCCAGTCATGCCATCTTGGTACTTGAAACGGACTTCATGCTACCTATTTATTTTTAGTATCGTCAATCATGCATTATATTCATAACTGTTAAGGTTTAGTTGAGCAGCTATTGTTCTACATCAGACATCTGTCGTTGACATTTTCTATGCCAAAATATAATACTTGTTCGGTTCAAGTGTTGTAACCAAACACCGCGACGTAACTTTTACGGAGGATTCACAATAGCCCGTCACGACGCACTCATCCAAGCATATGAAACCCCACCAAGAATGAAATGTGATCGGCACTTTAGTGTGAATCCTCCCTTACCCCACATCAACGCACTCAGCCTAATAGAAAATTCGCTACTGACATTCTCCATTTGCTTAATTCAATTTTGTTGTAGTGGAACGTGAAGTAATTGGACGTAAGAACATGAAAAGAGAGTGGCAGTACGAGGGAATGCCCATTGAAATACCTTTTCAAAGAAGTGATATTGTTAAAAAAGTTACTAAATCTACTTGTAAGTGTGAACATCTGTAATAGATACAAACCAATATGATCACCAAATTATATTTTTTCTTAGTTAGGTACATTATATATACCTATTTACGTACAATACGAAATTCCTGCTCTTTTCATTTCCTCCAGATCAAAGTGTTCTGTTTAAAAAACGAAACCTACTTTATTGCACAATGTCGAAAGACTAAGAAAGGAATAAAAATTAAGTGTTCAAAGCGGACGCCACTCAACACACAATGCCCCCTGAAATCGGCGGAAAGTGGGGAACGGACGGTTTACCTCTGCGTACCCTGCTATGTGTAGTATAGGGAGTAAAAATAATAAAAAAAAACAAAGTTTAATAATATCACCACTCCCATTAGTAAGCCACCTATCAGACACGATTACTTCTATATAAGGAATTAGAATTGTTATGGCTTACGTTTAAGTACTTTCACCTTTCTTCCAGATCTTCCAAAATTTACACTTCCACCGCCCAAACCTGTTATAGACCCACCTCTGGATCGTCGCTACAGACGGATCTACAACGCGGATGAGATAGCCTACATAGAGGACTACCCGTTCCTGGCGGCATTGCTGGTCAACAAGCAGCTGTGGTGCGGCGCCGCCATCATCGACTCTGATAAAGTACTGACCGCGGCTCATTGTTTGCAATTGTAAGGTTATTTACTTGTCTCAACTTATGAGTTTATAAATTAATCTGAATTTCACCAACAAAGTGCTTACACATTTTAACTTACATCGGCAGCAAAAACAAAGTGAGCAGCATTCTCCACTTTCTTGATGACTTATAAAGAATTAATAATTAATTTAATAACTGTGGTCACGAAACATACTATCCACTAGAACACAGCAAATACCTTTCAGCTTATATAGCTTCAAAGTAGATACTAACAGTCTCTCAAAAAAGTAAAAAAAGTCAGTCAGTCTCAAGGAAAAAAATAACATTGTTCTGTTATGTATCCCTAGACAATACAACAACCGATTCTTCCGCGAGTATGTGAAAATGTTGACAGTACGAGTTGGGTCCACAAACGCCACTGAGGGTGGTGACGTGTATAGTGTTACGGAAATTTCTTTCCATCCCAACTATAAGCCAGAAACTTTGGAATTTAACTTCGCAGTGGTAAAGCTACATAAGAACATTACAGTAGAGAACGATGAAGTGAAAGTTACTAAAATAACTTATTCTACTGACGGTATTGTGCCGACTGATAGTAACATTACGTTTTTGGGATGGGGATCAGTGTTGGTAAGTTTTAATTCATTTAATTATTTCCGTTGATTTCTTTTTTTTTAATAAAGGCCGTCGCGGTGCGAAACCAATAAACAATTGGTTGAACACAATACCTTGTTAGACCGTTCAATTGATTGTTCATTTATCATCACAACACTCAAATATCATCATTTTATTACTTCTCTAATTGTAACATTGTGTGATATTTTCTGTCTATTTATCTCTTTTTTCCTGTAT
This sequence comes from Heliconius melpomene rosina, assembly GCF_056956725.1. Classification (NCBI taxonomy): domain Eukaryota; kingdom Metazoa; phylum Arthropoda; class Insecta; order Lepidoptera; family Nymphalidae; genus Heliconius; species Heliconius melpomene. Next base: position 428,899 of record NC_140400.1, read on the forward strand.
CTTTAGAGCATAGGAGGGTTAGGAGGACAGGTATTGCTACAGAAGTTGGTTCTCCCGGTGTACGATCTCGCTGATTGCCAAGAGGTTTATGGAAGGTACCTACAGCTAATTTATTATCTTCGTGAGTTTGCCTGCACCTACTCTGTGAAGTAGAAGGCGACGGCTTTTCACTAAGATGTCGAATGTCAGACCCAACAAAATAATTATTTACCAAAGTAAAAATTGAACGCACAACTACCGTGTGTGCTGACTAACAACTGCGTATTGGATAGCAATTACTTTTAGAAAATTATATAGAGATACTTACCTTCACTTATTTAGAAAACGTATTAGAATAAGAAGCGTTATACGTTTTCTCAATAAGTATTTTTCTTTCCTAAGTGTAACACTTTAAAGATGTCAAAAATATTATATAGAGATTCAATAGATAGATTTGTTTTTTTTATCTTATCGTTACGTTTTTTCTTACAGACATCTTGTCACGAGAAATAACTTCTGCGCGGGATATATAACGTTGGCCAAAAACGTGTGCAATGTAAGTTAGGACTTATGTTACAAATACTTATTACGTTTACACACCAAGAAATAAAAGAGTGAAGCGACCGTATACGCGTATAGTTATGGGCTCGATTCCCACTCGAGGTTCCCAGGTTTCCTCTGCCTACCCTTTCAAGTGCGTGACACACTGAAGTGCGTGAAGTTAAAAATAATCAAAACTACGAAAAAGGGTTTGAACCAGTGCCTCTTGGACATTATTGGTGGACGAAGACTGACACTACTATGTCATATACTTGTTTTGATATTTCAGCACGACGCAGGAGGTCCAGCGATAATGGACGGAGTGCTAATAGGCATACTTTCATTCTCTTCAAAACGCTGTGACAAACCAGATCAACCAGCTGTGTTCTCCTCTGTTGGAGCAGTCTCGCCTTGGCTGGAAACTATTACGTAGTGTTTAATGTAAATAATTAAATAAATTGTGTACATGATAATTAATAAACATAAAAGATTCGTTTTATATTCTTCATGTGTCTCGTTCAATTTACAAATTGAACAGATCTATAAATCTTTTTATTATTACTAAAGTATTATTTCACACTAAAGACAGAAAAATATTCTAGGAAATGAAAACACATAACGTACCGCGGCTCTAGCAAACCATCCAAGCTTTTTTACCACTAAGCAATAGGTACGTTCTTATCAAGCTACGTTTAAATTTCACGATTAGGTATATTATTAATATTATAGCTAAAAATTATTTTCGATAGCGTATATGCTATTTATAAAATACTTCTACAATAAGAAGAGAAGTGTATTTGCATATTAGTAAAAACCTTCCTACAGATAAGTATGCGAACATAGATAGCGTTTTGTATAAGAACTTCGACGTAGCTTGATGAGAACGTATAGCTTAGTCGTCAGAGCGTTTGGAAGGTAAACAAAAGAATAATTTAATTCAGTTATTACTTTGTCCTACCATTACGCGAACGTAAGTCTTGAATCAGATATTCGTTTCACTTATACCATGATGGCCTCACAACATTATGTAGTGTTCTTATTTGTCTTTGAAATTGTGTCTTAGAAATGAATCGTATTTATGTTATTTAGCATCAGATAAGATGGTCACTTGTATCACACTATATATCATACAACAAAACTAGAGAATGATAAGAAAATATTGATATATAATGTCTATGCACTTGACTGGGAAGATTATTCTTGTGTCTTGCTAACAAATATTGGAATATAACCGAAATATAATTTTTTGAAATTGGCACTCAGTTAAAAAGAGTTGACCGATTTAAATATCTAGGTCACTGGGTCACTGAGACTTTGTCAGACACGGTGGATATAGAAAGAGAGCGTAGGGCGCTGTCTGTCCGCTGTAACATGTTGATTCACAGATTTGCGCGTTGTAGCCAACAGGTCAAACTGACGCTTTTCAAAGCCTACTGTCAAACGTTCTACACGTGCAGTCTGTGGGGACATACGGCGCACTGCGCGTTCAATATAATAATGCTTTCAGGATGTTGTTCGATCTGCCGCGCTTTTGTAGCGCGTCGTTGATGTTTGCCGAGTCGCGTACCGATTGTTTCCCCGCGATTATTAGAAAGCGGTGCGCTTCGCTGTGGGCGCGAGTGCGCGGAGCATCGAACACCATCCTGAGCACGTTGGCTGACCGATGGGACTCCCCATTGCTTAGTCGCTGGGCTAATCTCCATGCTCCTGCTACCAGCTACAGTCAATAGTGTAGGAGTCTCAACGGAAGCCAGTTTTTGTTTTTTTTGTTTGTATATGTGTGTGTTTGTGTTTGTATTAACATAGGGTAAGTTTTAATTGTTACTAACAAGTGGACTAATGTCTTAAATAAATAAATTTATTATTATTATTATTATTATTATTATTATAATAGTATATTATATGTAATATCTTGCAAACATCGAAAAATTTGTTTGCCATTTACTTTAAAAAATAGAGATATTACTATATCCACTTCCAAATGATTCAAACTCAAATAAAACGAATTTATTTACATCATGAATATATTTTTTCTAATACTGTACAAGACATCAAGAAAAACAAATAAAAACATTATCTTCTTTTTAAAACACCATATATTTCTATTCAACATACAACATTGAATAACATACAATTTTTAAATATAATTATTAATTTTTTTTGCGTTCTCAACGGTACCTTCGCTAATTGGAATGATATCGAGCTGATTTTATTGAATTAAATATTGGTAATTAACGATTATTTAACATGGCAATACTAGCAAATCGTGTATATACAGCGTATGGCAACCATTTTGCTTTTCTCGCCTTTTTAGCTGTCACTGTCACTCATTTTCAATGCACAATAAATCGACAATAACTATTTAATAAAGACAAAAAATACATTAAAGATGTTATTATTAATAAAATGGTAATCACAATTTAGAAACATTTATTTTGAGTTACATAGATATTCAAAAGATAAATAGTGCATTTGAAAATTGGCAACATTTGCACGCGTCCCTAATGGCTACAGATAAACAAGAATAATAACTATAATTGTTTCGCAAAGATTTAATAGCGAAAAAGTTTATAATTTATTTATGCGTAACGAAGATGCGCTTATGCTAAGCGGTAGTTGATATGCAGCTCGGGCTTGATGTCGTACACTAAGTTGAGGATGTCTTTGATCACCTGCAAATTGTATTATGATATTAAATTATTGTTATTTCAGTTTATATATATGTAGCTCATTGTAGAAATAGCTGATTGTAGAAAAAAAATATCTATCTAATTTTAAAATTACTATGAAAACTGAATTAAGATACTATTATTTTGTAAAATTGGAATTCAAATCTGCTATCATTACAGTCATTAAAACATATCCTAATATTTTTTGGGGGCCTTTAAATTATTAAAATTTATTTAATTAATTAGCTTCCCTTATATTCTAAAAAGAAAACATTTGAAATATCTTCGTTCAGCCTCAATTGTTTATTTTTTATAAGTATAAAAACATTGTAAGAGGTCACAACTAATTGTTTATATTTACAGTAAATTCAGTTTATTACTTATAATAAAAACATTTAAAGATCAAGTGTTGAATTTTCTATTTCTAGATGGCAACAAAAAATAATGTTAAAAAACAATACAAATCCAAAATGATGCATACATGGAAAGTTAAGATAAGAGTGTCTTAACACTAATAATAGCTCAATATTCTTCAATAAAAAAAGTAGTCCCATTCTTTTATATGCATTGGCAGAGGAAACCTAGTGTTAAGACACTGCCTTTGAGATAATGCATGTTAAATGGTAGATTTCAATACTGCATTTCTACCTGAACAGAGAAATAAAGAATAAATACTTTAATTTCTCTGTTTAGATAATTAAATTATCGTGAGTGAGAATTTAACCCATTATGATTACATAACATAAATGTTAACTGTAAATGTACAGTTATATGCTGTCCAAACTCCAATAAAAGTGTCTCAACTATTTTTATATAAATCTATATATCTTTTACAAAAAACATATATAATATGTTGAAAAATACATCAACTTTTGTTAACAGAAGATAATAATTTTAAAGTATTTCATAACCAACAGCACCATTGTAGCACTTTCCCACTAGGGATACAATCTAACTAAACATAGGTTGGGGGTTCAATCCTTATTTGGGGGAATGATTAATTATATTCAAATCATTTTGATTATTCAGTTCTGTAAGGCATCTTCTAAACAGTTGGCAATAATGTGGAGAACAGTGTCTTAACACTATGAATGAATCTTCATTTTAAAACACCTCAATGCCTTTGAGTTCCTTCATCACTTCAACCTCCAATATTTCAAAACTGGGTGAATATATTCTGCTATATGGGAAAAAGTGCAAAGCTGGTTTTTTAGGTGAAAAGTTTGTATAACTTACCAACTCCTGCTGTGCCTTGACCATTTTGTTCATCTCTTCAATCTTAACCTTTGTCTCCGCGTCAATCTTAGCGGCGACACCTTCCCTTGTGCCCATGTGCTATCAAAGATAAAATATATTGAAATTTATAATATGGATTTAATATTTATAATAATATTAAACACTAAAAAGATTTTATGATATAATGTTATTACAGCAACACTAAAAGTAAAAAATAGGGGCCAGTCACTGTAAACACCACTCAACAATCTATTTCCCAAATGGAGAACTTCATCTTACACAATAATATAAGGAAAAGTTAAGTAACTTTAGTAAAACCAATATGTCGGTCTACTTGCAGTTTAGTCTTTTAATATTCTTTTCAAGACTAATTTCTTAAAAAAAACAGCAGTGGAAAGACATTATTAGTGTATGGTACTATTATTTATATTTATTCTGTATGGTTAGACTAAGCATAACTTTGAACTCTACCACCCAAAACACAATGTTTCTTAAATATGCAGAAATTCTTATAATAATACTTAAAGTCAAAGTCAAAGTCAAAATCATATCATATCATAAGTTACATGTTAATTAATCATCAGCCTGCACCATCGCTGAATATAGTTCTCTTCAAGACCAACCACTATTTTTAAACTAAAATAAGAAGAGCTTCAAATATAAAGATATATAAAGTGAAAATTACCTTGGCCTCAAAATCTTTGAATTGCCTATCACGCTCCTGTCTGTACTTCTCAACCTCATCTTGAGCCTCCTCTTTGGCTTGCTTTAGGCGTTTTGCTTTTCCTGTAATTGTAATGTATTGTAATCCATTCAGGGTTAATTTGTAAGCAGTAGAAGTAGGTACACTGCTTTAACAGTTAAATATCTTATTGTAGAACTATTACCAACTCTTTTCTAGAAAAATACTTCAAAAGCAGCACTAAAAAAATAATTTTGTGTAACAATGAGAAACCCAGATAGTGGAAGCGAGTGTTAATGTTAAAGCTTGTGGACCAGCTCATGGACCATGTACTTACTTTTAAGACTTTTGTTAGTAGAGTATTGGAACTCAATGTCATAATTAATCTTATTAGAAATATTGAAGTATTTCACTTTCAGTATGGTAAGAAAATAAAGGAATTGAACCCACAAGAATTGTGTTTTTCAGTCAAATGCTGTCCCTCTAAAGAATAAGTTTTCTATCAATTCATAAATTTACTGTATGCTACAGATTTATTATATATGACATGCTGTTATACAATAAAGATATTGACAAGTCTTGACGCACTTGACTCTTAAATGAAGTAGAGACTATAATATAGTATATGAATGAAGTATTTGAACAATAATATAATATTTCAAAAGTATAATTTGTCGAGTATTACATACAAATGTATTAAATTAGACTGACACTAATTTTATATGCAGTTTTCGAGACCATTCAGGTAACATTACAATAAAACAGTAAATATCCCCATAAAATAAAGTTTATTCAAGATTATACTTAAAATCCTAAGTCAATAATAGACAGAGTACAGTGTCATATGACTTGATAATAGAGGAACATTTCCACAAGAAAGAACTTACTTCAAGCCAAAAATAAGTTAATAAGTTAGAAAGTAGTTAATTAAAGGATATATTAGTTCATTACAGGATATATAAAAGCTATTTAGACTTTAGATTTCTTTGAATGACCCTTCTTAATATATATCATGTGATAAGAAAAGTAACACAAAAATCGATAGAGCGCAGAAAAAGTAATAAAATTATTACAACCATGTTAAATCCTTACCATAATTTTTTAAACACTTGGCAGTAAGTAAAAATATCCAAATATACGTTTCATGGTGATATCATAATGTCTTATTTCCAAACGACACGGACAAGATTGACGATTATAAGAATTACGCATTACTTACGCTTTCTCGCCTCTGAGACCTTTTCGGCAGCCCGCTTTTCAGCAGCCAAAAGTTGCTGGATCCCCTGTGTCTGGCTAGCCATATCTGTAGGACACAAAAACTTATGTGGATAGAAAGGAGACCGACACACAAATCAATAGGATGGCTAGATGTGACGAAAAGTAAGTCATATGATTGGTTTAGTTCTGCTATGTTGTCACAATTGGCGCTGTCATCGGCTCGTGCTTTCTAATGAACGCGTGGAAAGGAATGTAATTATATTATAAAATATTTTTTAATTTGTTATGTTATGAAAATTCCATTAAATTATATAATAAATAAGTGCATTTTAATATTTTTAGCTACAGTTTTAAGTTTTGACCAAATAAAAAAATGTAGTTTGAACTATTTATGTCTCCAAAATGCGTGTAACGAATTTTATTACAAGTACATTCATGTTACTATTCAAATAATATATGGTAGAATAATTGTAGTATGGCAATAAAATAATATAGAATAGTAAATATATATTATTAAAAATAAATATTTAATTTTTGTTATAATTTTTAAGTTTTTAGTTCTTACAAATGCAATTTATTTATAATTTATATAAAAACTTATTTTTAAATTCTTACAGGTCACACTATTTGTAACAGAAGACGCGGTAAATTTAAATCTACTAGAATAACAGTTTATAATTTTTTTGTGTTGTATTTCGTAAGACTTAATACAAGTTAAGTTAGCATATAAATAATAAAACATAATATAATTATATTCATAAAATATAAAAATGCATTCATTAAAATATTAAATAATATAATGACAGAGGGAGAACGTCATAACAGTTCCTGTCTCTCTCTACCAAAAGAGAAATAAAAGGGAGAGCAGATGAATGCATTCTGCACGTACTCCCAATAATAGAAAAAGGTGATTTAATGTGGCGTCGTTAAAGTGTACATAACGCAGCGTGTGTGTGGGAAGAAATAGCTGTTACTTATAAACAAGCAATGGAGGAGCTACAGTTGCATTACATCTAATAGAAGGCAAAGGTTTTTGAATCGAGTGAGGCACGCCGTGGTCGCGCACGTCACCGTTTCTTTATCATTTCGGTGGCAAACTTAACGTAGTATGGCCGTCGTATGGAAGTATTCACAGTTTTACTTCCACAAAGAATACGCGATAAACATTTCACAGAGCGAATTACGAAAAATATTTTTAAACAAATTCTTTACGCGAGTGAGATAACTAACATAAGTGTTTGTTTGATAGTATAAACAGAGTTTTGACCTCGATTTTGTTTTAAATTTTGGTAATTTTCTCCATTATAAAAATTCAAAATGTGGTTAGTTAGCCAAGCTAATTCTGTGATATTGGAAGTGAAGGTGGAACCCAATTCCATTGGACAGCAATGCTTGGAAAAAGTAAGTGGCTCATACGCTTAACAACAATTAATAAATATTAGAATTACTACCAAAATAATGAAAGCTTTCACATGGTCGACGCTTGTTTATACCAATATTTTGTGTATTTTCAACAACTTTTACCTATTAAATATTAAAATAACACATTCAAAGAACAAAATAATATTTCATCATTACCATAGTTTATATTAGTTTTAATAAGACTACAAAATTCTAAATTTAAAATACAGTTTCATCACATTCATGCTTTCATTGCAAAGCAAGCTAAAGCAACAACTTCATCCTTATAATTAGGTATAAATTGATATTTTATTTTAAAATAAAACAATACTAGCCAAGAAAGCGACACGTTCTCTACGATATTATGACGTTATACAGTTTACCTTGTGGACTTTGGACCCTGCATTGTTCGAGCCTTACCTTCGCTAGACGAAAAATAGTTTCAATACGTATACAGCAAACACTTTTATTTAGTAATTCTAATAGTACTGGGAATTAGTTAATTAAATATTTGAATATATAAGTGATTAGCGCTAAAATAACATACACAATATGCAATGTTTGGCGCCTAAACATTTTAAATGGCTGGCATATTTCCAATGCATTTTAATTTGGATTTAGGACGATAGGATCATTATTTGTCTTGTATATAATTAACTTTAGAATTCTAGGTTAAAAAAATCTTAGAAACATTGCCATCTATAACGAAAATATATTGAGAATGATTTGCAATATTGTGTTGTTTTATTATACTTTTAACAACGAAAGTAAAAAGCTATAGTGTAAATTGAACAATTATTACATTGCAATGATGAGTAATTCCCACTGTTACATAACTTGAACTTAACGATAAGTGATAACCTTTTATAATCAACTTCACCACACTACATGAATAATTGAATATAAATACTTTACTTTACTTTTTATAATTATCAATGTATTTATTAATGTAACGATTTTTTTTCAATTAATTATCTAATACTAACTACTTTTAAGATTTCACATACATTTTTTTTCTATTAAAAGTATATCTAAAGAGCAAATTTCATAGGTAAAAATAGATTTAGTTTAAAAAAAGAAACGAGTAGCACGAATATCATCCATCGGTATCAAGGCGTTACCGGTGATTGTAGGTGCAAAGTCCACCCAGCTGTCTCTAAACACGTGCGTGTGTCGTGATCGACCGCGTTTGTTACTGTAGCCACGTCGTTTTTAGCTTAAGAAAATACCATTTTAACATGTAATAATATTAAGAAATGATTATAAGTTTTAATAATAGTTATTCTTTTATACTTAATAGGAAACTTATAAGAATTGAACACATACTAAGCAAAATAAATATTGCTATACATATTTTTTGCTTTTGGATGTATATCTATATATAAACGATTGTAATGACATATCAACAACATAATAACATTATCATATAAACTAATAAATTTAAATAAAAACTAATTATATTATACGTACGTAAGTAATGAATAACAATGTGTTAAATGCAACGGCGGACATAACCGAGGTTAACTGTATTATGAATAAAAATTATGTAATATGTAATTTAATCGTTAATCAAACAGAATGGCCTAAGAATTTTTACTAACAAAAAACAAGCCTAACAACTTAAAAAAAACCTTTATACAAAATGGTATAGTTAGCTTTTGCAAGCAATATATCTAAAACGAATAGAAATTGGAAGACGGAGGCTCTAAACACTATTTTCTTCCTGTACTTTATAGTAGAGTACGTGAGACGTACTGAGGAAAAAATACATATTAAATTTCAAAGTTTTAACAATACAGGTTTCAACTATAATTAACAGCAGGCTTTCATTAGGTCGAGTAACAAGCTATATGTATAATAAAATGTAATAATCTGAATTTGAACCACTTGTAATAATTGTATCCACATGAAACTACATACAATATTATGGTATTAACGTGCTGGTGTGATGATGGAGACAGGACCTATATATTGGAACTCTTCAGAGGTTACTCTTGTCATTAAGGAACCAGCTAGGAAATGAAATAATAAATTTCCCTTAATAGGACTCGAACCCACATCCGTCGCTTTTACATTAAGACTCAATCTAAAATATGAGTATATAAAAATATACAATAAAATAGTACTAAATCTCATTTTTATGAGTCAATCGAATTAGCGGCCCATCATATTTGTTTATAAAATAAATGAACGTATTTCATACAAACTAAATGGTTATATTAATTCCGGTAGCCACTATTATGACAATTTAATGAACGCTGCTGTAACAATGCGAGGAAGCCGCCGTCGCCGTCGTCGCGGTTAAAAATAAATACTGTTTGACTTACAAACTTATAATGAACTGCACATTTAAATTTATATTGGAAGTTGTATAAGCTAAAGCGTTCATATTTTATAGGATATGTGGAATTCGCATCATTAAATGTACAGTAAATTATCTATACTTATATAGTATTTCCCGAAACTCCTAGTCTACGCAAACAGAGCTATGATTAGTATAGCAATAACAAACAAACAAAACAAAAGCTAATACAAAAATTAGGATTAGATCGAACCCACGACTACGTTGTAAAGTAGACTACAGTACAGTACAGTACTCATACACATTTCAATGTGCATTATGGGTTTTTTACCGTGAGTAATGCTATCAATGGTAAGGGTCCAATTTATTTATGAGATCATCAAATTGATTAAAAACTGACAATTGCTTATGATAAAGATTGTTGCCGTTAAATTGAAGCTACTTTTACAATAGCTTAATTGATTATCCGGTTTCTTTCATAGTAAACAGTTGACTGTATGAGTTTACACGTTTCGCAATATTTTGATAAAAAAAAATATATAATTTAAATTTTTAATACACATTTTATTGGCATAAATAGTAATTTATTTATTTATTATGAAGTCTCAATATTGTAAATACTATGAATTTATTTTTTTGAAGGCTTCCAGACTTCCGGTTATATGCCATAGTAACCATATGTTATTTGATCAGACGAAATTTGAATCAATTACATAATTATAATAAACTAGTCGTCGCCCGCAACTTGGCCTAAGACAGACATATTATCATGGCAAATTTCAACTTTCTAAGTACAGGTATTTTGACTGTGTGTTATATAAAAAGATAGTTAAAATAAAGAAACAACTAATTTCAAATCCAACACGAGATCACTTACACATCGAACTAATTTTAATTAGACTTCTAAAATGAGGATTTTTTTGCAACCAATTACAAACAATTACGACAATAACTGTGCTATGTATATTGTGTAAATACGTCGTTTAAAAATGATCCTAAAACATTAATCTTTAAGAGGAAAAGACGGAAAAAAAATATAAATGAAAATACTTTTTAAAATGATTGAGAAACCTTTAGTTTCTATTTCGCATTGTTACGCAATGTCGTAAAAAATTATATAATTCTAATTTATTTTTTTACCTTCACGGTATGTCTCGCGGGGTAGGTAGAGGGTACTAAATGTATATTCTCTCCATTTTTCGCCAAAATTTTTGAGACATTTCGTGTTGAGTAGCGGAAGTCAACGCCGCGTTTTTTTAAATACAATTTTTTAAAAGACTTATTTTTAAATTTTAATTGATTTGAATAATACTTTTTAAACAAAAAATTACAAATTGCTTACCCAAGATTGCAAAATCGCTTACAATATATTATGATGTAAAGTACAAATAAATAGAATATCAACTTTTGTTAACAAGAAACCCAATTATTATGCTAACTAACTACATATATATGACCTGACACCGCAAAATTAGCATTTAGCTAAATAATACAAAAATAACTTAAAAACATAAAATTACTTATTAACATTTAAGCATTTTCGCCAAGTGTGCATTGTGTAAAGCATTTCGTAATTCAGCTAGGTAGCTTATAGTAGTATATTATGAAATGCTTGCATTGCATTTAACTAGCCTTTTTCTGACACCGCTATTTTTAACAAAAGAATATTCTTTTTAAAATTTTAAAGTATTAGGTATTCCACACTTATGAAAGAAATCCGTCTGTTGAAGCCGCCGTCGGCGGTACCCAAGAGGTTCGGGTTTAAATCCTGCTATGTTCAATGTTTTATACGTTTTCTTCATAAATATTTATAATTAATTTTATTGTCATTTTTAATATTTAGGATTTCATGACGAAGACTAATACACAATCGGTCCAATTTTTTTCTTATCAAAATACCCAGTATGATTGGCTAAACTGTTTTTTTATATTCTTCAATTTAAGGTGGACTTTGTGCTGTGACGTCACCGCATGGCCACCTAAGTACTGCGTCTACAGTTTTGTAATACCATGGATATATTTTTTTAGTTATCCCGCACACAGCAGGGTACGCAGAAGGAACCTAGTGCTAAGACACTCCGTTCCCCATTATAGTTTTTGGTTATTTATTATATTATAGTTATTTGATATAGTTATGGTAATTTTAAAATAATTAGTTTAAATGTAAATATTTCCTAACCGTTTCTTTTTTAATTAAGGATATACTCAATACAATTCATTATTTATAGCTTTTGAACGTGTTATTTGTGCTCTCTTAACTTTAGCATTATCACGTAGAACTAGATAAAATGAAAAAAAAACATTTTGTAGGTACTTCAATATATAAATTAATCTAAAAACCATTAAACTATTATCTATTCAAAATATTTAATAAAGTATTATACCTCAAATATTTTAAATGGTGTTTTCTCGAATTGAAACTGATCTTATTCTTTATTATAAGTTTTCTTAGAGCTAGCTGCCTAAAAAAATAAAAAAATAAAAAAAACAATATTAAATGGTATTTCTAGCACGTAATTGCCCAAACCGTTGTATTTGTACCGTTCAATTAGACTGGTGGACTTTGTACTGTGACGTCATAGCACGACCACGAAGGGTGACTATATGTTATTTTTGGTCGACAACTCGACATACAAACGTACTTTGGCGTAAATCAAATATACGAAATATTGTTTTATGGCTCAATGGTTATTTTATGATAAACGCAATTTGCCATATATTGGGCGGAAAGTAGGAAACGGAATGTTTTAACGTTTTTTGTTAGCGCGTGAAGCTAAACAAACTTATTTATATACCTAATATTTATATAAATAATAAAGTCGATTATTGGTCGAACTTTAAATTAATATATTAATCTATATCTACGAGTACATATATATGCAACCTAACCTATAACAAATAGTACCATACTATCAATATTCGCTATTAATTCGTAGAGAAAATAACAAACTATTACTCAACACTTATGTAAACAAGTCAATTAATTTCATTAATTATCTATTTATTTATTTAATTAATGTAAATAACAAAATCTAGTGCCAATATTTTTTAGTTCTATCATAATATGTGTGATAATTTTGTTGATTGCTGCAGTCGTGTCGCAGTGGTACACGGTCTGCACTTGGGAGAATGATAAATATATTGATTGAGCAGTGCGTGGAGAACGGAGTGTCTTAACACTAAGTTCCATGCCTTACCCGCTATATCTTACTAAGCTATAAACATATTCTTATTACATAAACTTTAAAATGTACCTACATAGATATTACATACAAATGTACAGTAGTAAAGTCAAAGACGCGCCAACTTTCACTTGCCGAAATATCACCGCTGGTATCGTACCTACAGAGAAGCCTGTTTTGTTTTTACTATATCGTACCTTAAATAATGCCTTGTAGCCTTTAAAAGTTCTCTTTTTATTACATTTTATGGTTTTGTGATTAATATTAATGTAGCGTTATTGAGCGTACAATTGTGTTTGAACGCGGGTTCAAATCCGACTTTGAGAAAGTTTACCAATAGAAGTAGAAAGCTGTATTGAAGCGGTGGTGGCACAGCAACGCAGCGTCTGAAAGTTGTCGGTTTAATTCCCATACTGGGAAATCAATTATTTTCATTTTCGAGTATTGGAAAACAGGCGCGTACACTCAACACTAAATGCCTTGAAAATTGAGCACAAAGTGCGGGATTTTTATTAGCAATTTCTATGAATAGCGGTACAAATAAATATTTTCATTCCATACGTATACTAAATACCAAACTTTATAGTCCATAAGAAAAACTAAATATAATTGTTTAACACACTCTATTTATACGTCCAGCCTCACTCTCGTCTGACGTGACTAGGAACACGGTTAGAACCTTGGCTCACATTATCTTGGACTTTGAACTGATATTTTATACATAGAATATATATCACTCAGTTATGTCATTTAAGAGAACTTTGTCACTAACTCAATATTGTCTTCATTCTCAGTTTGATTGACGTTTTAACTATAAAATATGTAAAATTAAATATGATATCTTATCTTAATAATAGACAGACAACGCAAAGACGAAAATACTGGACTTATATGCATGTAGATGTTAATGTGTGTACGAGGAAAATTGAAAAACCAAGACATCCGTAATTATGTCTTAAAGCCCACATTAACAAAGCTGCGGACGACGACTAATTTCACAATATTCTAAAGCCTGACGCATTTTATACATTTGGTAGAGAGACCAGGAGAACACTACGTCTCCAAGATCCCTCTGCCTACCCTGCGATGTGCGGGATACGGCGTGGTAGCGAGGAAAGACCTGGTGTGTAGATATTTCGTTTTCTCTTCGAACCAAGTTGACTCCGACCGACCGGCAACACAATTCATTCAGATTAATCAAAAGTTTCAACTACATTAAGACGGAGGAAATATTCATATGTGCTTGATTTTTTTTAAGTAACTTGTTTATATTTTAAACAGGATGGTAACAAATTTCACCGCACAGATTTTTTGTCCACGGACTGGTTCACGTGAATGCTTTCGACGGTTTGAGTTGCATAATCTTAAGTTAAAGTTTTTTTTTTAACATAATCGATAAAAATATTTAATTTTATTATTCTAAGTTACTTTAATAATCAATATTCTTAATTATTTGTAGCTTTTCTTAATTATTTATTTAATACGTCTTTCATTACAGTGAAATAAAAACATTATGAAATTAAACAACATATTAGTTATAGTAACTTAAAAAATACAGTCATTATGATGTAATTGAGTAAAGCATATATTATCAATGCTTTGACACAGCGATGACCTCTGACTGCAAATACTAAAGTTATCTTAACACTATGTATATTTGAAACAAAAAAAGAAATTCTATTCACATACTTGTGCGATTGCATTCCACTACTCAACACGCAATGTCTCCGAGACATTCGGCGGAAAGTGGGAAACGGAATGTCCCTTTTCTGCAATGTTATATGCGGGATTCAGCCAGAAGATAAAAAAGTTAGAGCATTAAAGATTAAGATTTTAAATTTTTGCTATTTTCCAATTAATATACAAAAATATATATAATAATATTTTAGTACATATTTGAAAAAATATATTTTTACGTAAATCTTTTAGATAACCTTCATATACATATGTGAACAATGAATCAACATTACATTGTCTCAAATCCAGTTCAAGGAGCATCAATTGATGATTTATCAGCGTAATAAATGATAAAATTTATACCAAAGAAATAATATCTGAAATAAATAGAGATTAATTACGTTCATCAAATGTTCAGTTAAGGACGTTGTAGCAATCTGCAGAACTACAAAAAATATGTATGATTTTCTTTTCTTTTCTCTGTGCTCTGCGCCACGACGGACCCATTTTAATGTCGTTTTAATGTCGCGACAATACTAACTTTTTATTGTGTGAACATTTCAATTATGAACCTTTCCTTGACATTGATTTAACACTCAACACTCTTATTTAAAAAAATCTTAAATGACCTTCTATATACACTTTATCCTATGTAAATAAATACGAGTAATTATTTAGAGAAAAAAGCTATCCCAGATACAATTGTACCCATGACCGTTTATCAGTGACGTATGTTATCAGTCGCTAGGCGTGAATATTTCAAATAATACTTGTTTATCAATCAATGTGCCTGCTACCCGATTTATGGGGAAATTTATGAAATTACTGTAAAATATAACATCATTTTTTTAGCTTCATACTTTTAGAGATTTTATAAAAAATGGCTAAATTCGTTAAATTTAAAGATTGTGTTAAAGTGGCTTAAATTAGTTAAATTTTAAGAAATGTCTAAAAATGGCTTAAATTCTTTTTTAAACTTCATGATGTTAGATTTTTGTTAAAAATGGCTCAAATAATTTATTGCCGGTGCGAGCATTGCGCCCGCGCACTGTTATCAGTTCACTTACTAATTGTTGTCATACGTTTCAATGTAGGGTCGATAAGGTCGCAACGAATTTAAGTTGTATTGGCATGGCGACTAAACTACTTCACGACTAAGTAGATAATTATAATGAGAAACAATTTTAACATGAAAGACTTTTGGTGTTTTATTTGGTTTATTTACTAAAGTTTTATTTTATTCTCATGTATTTAATTTATTTTGTAGAGCGGGCTAAAAAAAATGACAATGTTTTCTTCGTGAGACTGCACCTTAATCGTAATTAGTATCCGCAACGATCGAATTATATATTCTGATTACCGAACTCAGTTGTACTAGTTACGATATGTATATAATTAATTTTATTGAGCATTGTTCTCCTTTGTGCTTACCATGTGTGTCTAATGGTATGTACGATCTATTAGTCGAAACTATGGTAACAAGCTCCCATTGTTTGATGATTTCTTTGTCCATCACTACGTATCTACTAGTATAATTTAAGTAAATATATGTACCTATAATAGATATATCTCTATTTATTTAGTTTTTTTTTTAAATAAAAAAAACGAAAATCAAATAAGAGAAAAGATAAAAATATATTTTTCATTTCATTAGCTACTGTGAAAAACACAAAAAAAAATAACTATAACTTACTTTTTTTTAATAGTTGATTATTTCTTAACCGGAAGCTTAACTGCTATCAGCTTAAATAATATCCATTAATCATCGTTTCTGAGTGTGTTTATCAAGTTGATACAAACCTACTAATATTATAAAGCTATAATATCCGCTATATATAAGCTATATACCGTAACGGAGAACAAAATTAGAATCTAATTCTCCTATTACAAGGCTTAGCTCACTTTATAATAAAAAATGTATTTCATATTTTATTATCATTTATGGTATATATGTATGTGTGTATTCCTTAATCTGATTTTAGTATATTTTTATGTAATTTTGATACGCGCTTATTTATTTGCAAACCTATGTTTATATAAATTACCATTTCACTTTATATTGCATGCAGTGTTTATCTTTAAGTGGCAGTACATTAATTGTTTTTAGTTTTTAAGTTAGATTTACTGAAATGTAACAATGTATGAGCCGTTCATAAACTTAATAAAATAAATAAATAAATAAATAATATTATACGAGTAAGAGTCTGTTTGCTTGAACATGCTGATCTCAGGAACTAACTGGTTCGAAATTAAAAAATGTGTTTGTGTTGGATAGTCCATTTATTGAGGAATAAAGCACTGTACTCAATAGAGTTAACTCAGACACTTAGGATGTATTATGTATAACTCTTTTTTCGTTTGACCACGGGGGCGAAGTGAAGGTAGATGCTATTCATCTAATATGGCGATATACGCTATAGTAATTACGCAATATGGGAATCTAGTTAATCAAGTATAAAGGCTAACATAAGTCCCTTATATGGGCATGTGCATACAGTTAACCGATTGCTTTCCCATATGTGAGGTTAAGTTAACTATGACTCATTTTGTTACTGAGAAGTAATTAGGTAACTATAATACATGAGCTACTATTATTTTTCCCATCATCTCTCGAAGAATATTGCGTCAGCATTGAACTTTGAAATTTTATTACGATTTTTTTTACGTTTATGATTTTTTTAGCTTCACACTGTATCCCGCACATTATAACCTAGTGATAAGACACTCCATTTTCATTCAGTCACTTCTGTTCTTAATTTTTCCGCCTAATTATGATATGATATATTGACCCTAACAGTTAAATATAAACATTATTTTATTTTTAATATTTATATATTATCGGTGTAATAAAATAAATAAATTATAAAGTAAAAAAATCACTAAAATTCGGCTGAACATTGTACTTATAAATAAAATTAATGTATATAGCTCGTCTTTGGGCCTTGTAGGTAGAGGTGAGCTCGAACGCAGCGCCAGTCACGTAAGCCAGCCCCACTTTTAACCTCACGGACTTGATAAATGCAGTGAAACAACGTGATAGCTTGAAATTAGTTGCTATATTATAATAGAAATGTTATATGAGTATTTGTTCTGGTAAAATAAACTGTTTAAATAGTTAAAGAAATATTTTGTTACCCGTTATTATATACAAACTAGCTTTAGCGACTTCCTTTACGTGGACCAGTTAGGGTGTGTAGGGGACCACTAAAAGAGAATCTCGAGAACCGGGTTTCTCATTTTGCTTCTTAGAGCTTCCACAAACAAAGTTGAGGGCGACGACTAGTTTACATATAAATTTATAGACAAGTAGGTGCATGTAAACGACGACGTAAAGAAGCGGGTTTTATTTATATATGTATAGATATACCATATTATACAGAAAACATTGGCTGTCACGAGTTAAGGAGTAACCTTTGGACGGTGACTCTACAAAAAAAAATTAAATACTTCCATATAATTTCGATTTCGATTTTGTGTTGATTTTTCCTTGGGTTTCGATAACATGATTATACCAACATGGATATATTAGCTACCACTACCCCTATATGTAGGCACTCTATTAAAATCACTTGATGCAATCATCTGTTTATCTTCCCTCATTAAATATGAAAGCAGTTTTATAAATATTGTATGAATCATTGCATTGTCTTTGTTTTACTCGTTGTCTGTTTGCGTTCGCGTTGGTCCGCGTTGTTATTAGTCAGAAAGTGTGACAATTACTGCGAAATTTAAAATAGATGCCCCAGAGAGCTTCTGATATAGCCCTTCTGTTTCACACAACACGTGTAGATTGCTCTTGCTCTGGTAACGAGTCAAACGACGGCGTTGAGTCCAGCCACTTAACAGAAACTAGAATTGAACGGAAAGTGGGCAACGGAAGTGTCTTAATAGGAAGGGAGTATAGTAACGTTCCTAGGTTATCCATCATAAAAATAGATTTTAAATTCAAACCAGTTCGTAGTTCCTGAGGTCAGTGCGTTTAATAATAATTTAATATTAGCACTATTTTTTTTACATTTAATACCTATATAACATATCGATATGCATTTATTACATAAAATGTTGTATCAGATTCACCATATTATAAATGTGTAGGGAAACCTACACGAAATAGTTTTCGGCTTTGGACGGTTTCCAATTTTCACTCGTATAGAGATGTCAATGACCATGTATCCTTTTATTAACATTCTGTTTTCACGTGGCCTGTCTCTGTACTATGCGTAACAGATATACCTACTAAATGTACGTCCATTTCATGCTATTGTAAAAAATATTTAAATATAAATTATACATCAGACTAAACACTGCGTTTAATCTTGCTGCCAGACAGAGGAAACTAAAATAATTCATTTCCCCAAATAGGAATAGAACCTACAAACATCGCTTTAACACTTTACAGTCATGTCAGTCAGTTGCATTTCTGCTCTAATAGTTTATTTCTTGTGTAAAATAATACAACTAGATATTTCTAGAAAATTTTATCGTTATAGATTATGTATGCGGTGGCAGGACATGTCATTATCATGCACTTACGTAATACTTTTTATTCAAGATGCATGTCTACTCGCTTCATCTTGCTATCTATAAAAAATCTATTACTAGTAGTCGCCTGCAACTTTGTTTACGTGGGCTTAAGACGTAGAACGGAAAATCCCGTTTTTCCATCTGTCATCAACTCCTCCCCATACATGCCCTCTGCGGAGGTCGTCATGTGTTTACGTGATCTTCCTCCAGTATCATCGACACACTCGAAGGGCGACTGAGATCTCACCACCTCTCTTATCACTCACTCACTAGTTTTCAAATGACCTATAAATAAATATAGAAATGTATAAATAATATGATAGTTTTAAACTACGCTTGTACTTATGTTGACTAATAAACTATAAAAATAAAATCATTGAGGATAAGCGTGTTCGTCAATTATAAAGTACTTTGTCATGTCATTTCATAGAAATGTCTTTTTCTTATAAAAGTATTAGATTCTTTTATAAAAGTATAAGTAACCGGAGGTGTTACAACGTAGATTTAAACAAAGACACTCAACTTAAGACATTTTTTTAGGTTTTCTCTTACATCATTTATATGCGGAATAACATTTGAATAGAATTGAAAACACGTTTTGTTTGTGGGTTCAATATGGAATGTAGAGAACATATTTTTTGTTTTATATGAAGACTTCTATTAGTAATAATACAAACATAAAAATACTGTACGAAATTGTAGTAGTTGAACCCAGTATATTATCTTTCTTTTTTTAATAATACTTATATTTTATAAAAAATTAAACGTATAGAAGCTCGAAGTATCATTTATTATTTTCGTTATATTTGTAAGTACGCTACAGTGCTAGAATATTTATGAAGTTCAATTGTATTCAAAATGATGTCGTCTTAATACTGGAATGCTTGTGGCGTGAACGAAATGCTATATAAACTGTGTTTGAAAACTAGCTATAAACTTTATTTTCTCTTTTCTATAGAACTGTTTATTTATTTTACGTTCTCTGCTTTTTGGTAAATTTTACGTGTTGAACGTCTTAAATGTCACAGAAGTGCGCGGGAGAGCTTGAAATTGAAACAATAAACATAAGTGCCTCGTGGTGCAGTAGACGCGGTATTGATGGTTCAATTTCCACTCAGGGAATGATTATATTTTCATTTTCTCGCTCCAGTCTCGAAAATTGAGCGGAAATTGGGAAACGATATGTCTCAACCATTAGGTTCCCTCCCAAAAAAGCGTAGAGCTGGTTTATTTACTTTTTTCTTTTCCGTATGTACCTAACTTACTTACGTATTCCATAAGTTTTCACCTCCATGGGCCTTAGTATTCCAAGGTTGTTAAGGCACATGACGTCATCCACACTTCTAATGGAAACCTGATATAACAGGTACAAGTACTGGTCTCGTTTTTTGTTGTTATTAATTATAAGCTTTTTGGCAAAACGAGTGGCGCTGTTGTCAAGAGTGCGATGTAAAGACAGGGCAAATGAGCGTATTGTTAAAATATTTTTATTTCACTTATCTTGTTTTGCTTAGTTTCTTCATCCAACAAAATATTTAATAAGCTAAAATTAGAATTCGAGTTCGAATAAGAGAAAATTATGATAAAAAGATATTACTAGCTAAGAACTGTTTACATTTTTCATATCTTATATTATTATAGCAGATGCGTGATGACCAAAATATTATTTTTTCGTCTTTCTTGGCAGATAACACCCATTATTAGGAACAAAGATTAAAACCGTCAATACCATCCTAATTCATGGTATTATACGATTAAAAAATATATGTCTCTTTATTGCACAAACAACTCGGCCTTAGTTGAAGGAAACTAAGTATGCGAGAGCGAGGTTGTTATTATGATAACCCGGTCGGTCGGTAATACAATGGGTAATTTTCTAATTTGAATTTAAATTATATTCTATTTATTTAAACGGATTTAAATTACAAAGAAAACTCATTTTTGTAATGTTACACCGTTTATATAAATTTATGGTAATTTATGTATCTTTTAACTTTTTAAAATAATGAGTATAGTTAAAGAATAACTAATGATTATTTATTATACTAAATAGCTCTTTTCTCACTGGCAAACCCGCAAGAGATGAAGCTTAAAGTTAAAAAAAAGTCCCTGCTATGATAGACAAATCGCGGCGTTCAGCTCCGCTACTCAACACTGTGTTTTAAATTCAGGAGGAAAAGTTTGAGGATTGAGTAACTGAACAAAATATACTATACATACTTATATGTACAAACAAATTTGTATGAAATATTATACATCCTTTTCAAATTGAGGTTAAAGTACAAATAAATAACGGGTGTAACCGTGTACACTTCTTAATATGATAATAATTGATAGCAATATCTTTGTGTAAATAGTAAATACTTAATACTGTTGGTTGTTATGCTGCAAAATGTTATTTATTGATTATGGGTCTAGCATAAATATATGCAATATTTCAAGGATAGGCGGTTCGAATATAAATATTTACATTTGTAATTGTACAGCTTGACCGATTTGACATTTGAGTTTTGACTAACGTCGCAATACTGCTGCTCCAGGCTCTACCGCATGGTCTGGTGTTAAAATTCTCCGTTCTACGCTTTCTACCCGAATACAGGGCCTTGAGGGTTGAATGGCGATACTTAACCATGCACATGTTTTGCTTGTTTGTTCTTGCATAATTTCTGTAATTACCTTTAAAGTAAATATCGTTTTATTATACCAATGGGTTATCTAAATCATTGTATACTTTTCTGGCGGTTTATTATACGCGATGGCTGTTGCTATCTTTTGTCATAAGTTGCTTATGGCTTATATTATTTGTTAAATAGTCGAAACGTCTGGCGGAAACAAAGACACCGGAAGAATATCTGTAAATGTTATGCGGAGTTCACTTAATTTTTTATATCTACATACATTGTAAAGTCAACCAAATTTATATACATTTTGTGCTCAAATTTAAGTCTACAATTGAGTTCTATCGATGAACTCCAAACTCGAAAATTTCAAAATCATTCACTCCTGAACGAAAGTCAACGAACAAAACAACATTCCTATAGGCTTCAATAAAACTAGTTATCGGTATTAATACACACATTTATGGGCTAGTATCTAATTCTAATAGCTCACGGCCGTCTAATCGTATGATGAGTTGGAATTATATAAATACTTTAATATGTAGGTACTTTCGTAAACAATCATATTTTTGTTAATTATACATATAATTTAGATTAATTTGCTGCGCCACGACCTGGTCTCTTCTAGTAAAACTTGAGTTACTATATTTTCTGCTTGATGATATACTTAAATATTATTTACTTATGAAAAATTTATCTTAGTTGAAATGTAACCAAAAGTTAATTAAAAATTTAAAATCAAATTCCATATGTTCAACGCGAAAACTTGCGAAACTTGTATGAAATTTTAATTGTCAACAGTTACAAGGACGATGTATTAAACAATATTATTTATCGACGGGATATTTATAAATATGGCTGTTTCTACTAAAGTATTTCTTAATCGCTCACTCATATGTTATGATTTTTAAGCTCAATTTGGCGGCGGTTTTTCCATAAATGTTTAAAAGTTCCTTTTATTTTTTCATAAACAATGAAATAGTGATAAAGTACTCTATTATGTAACTATTTTAAAAATATTCCGTGTTGAATGGCACAAAAATATTAATTAATCTGTTATTAAGTTCTTGTACTAAAATAACAGTATTTTTTACTTATGTATATAATATTGTATGTATGTATAATGTATATAATTAACATTCACAAGAACTGCGCCTCGTATTTATGTAAATTTTTATATACATATTTTTGTAGAATTGTAGATCGTAAAGCCTAATGGCTGAGACCGGTCGTTTGATATGTTAGTAGTAGAGTATATGCAACATATGTATATTACGCATATTACGCATAAAGCGACGGAAGGAATTTGTATTTCTAAAATAGTTCAATGTTGTAGGATTGTTGGTTCTATAATGATAGCCTGATAGGTGTAGGTTCAATTTCTAAATAAAGTGTAACAGGATTCGGGCCTTTCTATGCCTGCTGGCCTTGCCGTAGCTTTTGGCACTTTATCCTCTCTGGCTATGTGGTGAAGCTGAAAAGATGTCTCTCTGTCAACTTAAAGGATTATGTAAAAGTAAAAATATGTAATAACACAGCTAATGCGATAATAGAATTGTTTACAAGAGATTGTGTTATTATTGTAAAGCAGTAACAGTCGAAGGTCGTCAATATTTTCTGTTATCGCGTAACTACGCAGTTTTCTACAGAGTACAGGTATAAGTTAATTGGCGTTCTCTTTAACTTTGTACGGAACTATAGTTCGGAGTACAGTTCTATTATATTGAATTGCCTTTCTTCATATACAATATACATATTGCGCTTTAAACAGCACCAAAATGAATATATAATTATGTAGTATTATTGATAACCCCGCACAGCTCAGTACGGATAAAGATGACTAACAATGAGGTGTGTTTAAAGTTTATGTTTTAACTTATTGTTACTTTTTATTTTTATTGTTTTGGTTCTGGCTTCATTATAATTTCTAGATTATTTGTTTTTTTTTAATACTATTTTTTGGCTATTATCAAAAGGATGATTTTATAATGAGTGGGAATCGAACATACAATCCTACGTGTGTGCCCCTGCGCCACGATGGCCTCTTTGTAATTTATTTTCGTTAAAATATCTTTTCAAAGACAAAAAATCTTATCAAAGCCACACACATTTTAAGTCAGGCTTCGATTGTCATTTCAAACCTACACGACACGACCTCTTAGTCTTTTGCAAAGTTCCGTATTATTATGTGCTAAAATGTACTTAAACATAACATGTAGTGTTTCATACTAATGTGAATAACATATTGTATTAACGTAAGGTTTATCCTGCATGTCAACAAAGAGAATTTCTCTGTGCTAAATGAAAATTTAGCAAATGTGTTCTGGTTGTTTTCCTAGTTTTGTGACGTGACGGCTATAGGTTCGAATATCAATTTTAAATGTCACTTGGAAATTGGAATATTAAGTTATTCCGATATTTAATTAGTTAATTAGTTACTTCACTTTCAAGTAGAGTAGGTTCTGCCAATACACAATTAGTAAAATTTGGCGAGGATTGAGAAAACATTATCTTTAAACGTTAAGCAAAATATAAAAAAAGTGTTACAAAAAGGGTTTATTATGAGGCAGATGGTAACACACATCTGTTTAAAGGGCGTCTTATTTTTGTACACAAAAGTGGAGCTCATTATTTTAACAGTGCGTTCACCTCACGAAGACAGCCGACCTCTTTCCGCTTTATCACAGAATTAACCTAAAATACACTCTATTCCAATAGATATAGGGATCAGTGAATGTGTATTCTACTCATTCAGTTGTGCAATGATAACAAAGAAAGTGATAAAACATAAAACTAACCAATATGTAAACACATATATTTTAAATGTGAAACCCCTCAAGAGCGCGTGTTCCAATCACTTTACGTTCATTTTTTTTATACATTTTCTAAAAAGTATTAATATATAAACTAAACTCATTTGATGCTATTAAATTTGTAAATAATAATAATAATTCTTTAAAATAAGCGTAATAAAATCATTGTTTTATCAAATTAGCGATATGTGAAAAACCAACAGTGAATGATAATTTACTGAATAATTTTTTTTACTATAATAGGTTACCTACCTCTACCTCTACATATATGATATATAATTATAATACAAACAAACACTAAATAAGTAGTGTGAAACTTGGTGTTACATTTGCAGACACACGGTAATTTAATTATGAAGCATTTTGCTTTAACCATTATGCAGAGAGACTGTAAACGCGACAGGGTGGGTTAGATTCCCACTCGAGGAGGTCAAATATTTAACATTTCCTCGCACTGGTAATTGAGACAAAACGTGACGTCTAAAAATTTAGATTATATGTGAGATATAGCGTGAAACTAAAAGAATGAGCCTGTGCGTTTCATTTAATACAAAAAAGTAAGACGAAATGAAAAATGAAGAACAGAGTGATATTTCACTCAGTTAATGATCACTATTTAATACAACACAACGCCTTAAAGCCGGGAGTTACGAAACATGCCAAGAAACTGAACTGAGATATAAAAACAGATATTTGGCAGCGGCGATGCTCTCGACCAGTCTGGCGACTAGTCTAGCTTTTATATAAGGGCTTGTGCAGAGTGCTTAACCTGGATTTTGGAGGTTATTATTTATACATATGTATGTTGATTGCGATTAGTTGGCGGAAATGAACGCCACGCTTTATCTTAGTACCAAAGCGACAAATCGAAAATTATTCTCCTGAGTATCCATAGAACCCACAACGGTCGCGTTTGCAGTGTGCCGCTCAATTATAGTAAACTAGCGGACGCGCGCAGCTTCGCTTGCGTATTTAGGGGGAATTCTAATAACCCATGAAACATGTGTTCAATGAAATATTTTTAAGAGTCTAAATTTCAAATTTTATAAAAATCGGTGGCGATTTAATGATTTTTCCATACAAACTTTCAACCCCTTATTTGCACCCTTAGGGGGTGAATTCTAAAAAAACCATGAAACACGTGTTCAATTAAATATCTTTAAGAGTCTGAATTTCAAATTTTATAAAAATGGGTGCCGATTTAAAAAAAAATCCATACAAACTTGCAACCCCTATTTCATCCCTTTAGAGTTAAAATTTTTCAAAATCCCTTCTTAGTGGATGTCCAGATTACAAAAGTAAATACCTGTCCAAATTTAACGTTTCTACGCACAGCGGTTACGGCTGTGCGTGCGTCTTACCTCAGTCAGTGAGGACAAGTCCTTTTATATATATAGATTATGGTACTGTTATAAATTTCTCTGTATAATTGAGGAATATATGAGTATGAAAAGAAAATTTTGTGATAAATAACTCTAAATTTCGCTCATAAAGAAGCTTAACACCTTTTTATACTAATTCTTTTACTGACTATGGCATTTGGCATTCATAGATATCTTAATACTACCTCAAGTAGGTTTAAACTAAAATTATTGTTTTTTGACATGCTGCAAGAAACCTAAGACAATAATAAATGTAGAAACATAATTATTTATATAATCTGTATATTTATTGTTATTTAATGCAAATACTAAGATATAAATGATAGTGTATTTTAAATATTAATATGACATAAATAACTCCTGAGTCTTAGCAAAATATATTTTAATGTTATCGTAAAATGCATTTGATTGATTCATTACTGATTGTCTGCTGATTATCATTTTTAATCTTAAAAATAATAAAATAATATGAAAAATAGTAAGTTTTCTATCAACATTTACTAAAAGCTCTCCTTGCCTCTTATATTGGAAGTCGTCTTGGCGCAGGGTGTGGCTATAGTCATGACGGTTATGGGTCCGATTCCTTGTTCAGGGCTTTCAATTATTTTCATTTCCTCGCGCTGGAAACAAGACAAAGCGTGGCATTGAACTCCGCCGCTCAACACGCGATGTCTTGAAAATTAAGCGGAAAGTAAAGAAGCAAACGAAACATTGTACTTTTTTACTAGG
The DNA here is from genome assembly GCF_056956725.1 of Heliconius melpomene rosina. Classification (NCBI taxonomy): domain Eukaryota; kingdom Metazoa; phylum Arthropoda; class Insecta; order Lepidoptera; family Nymphalidae; genus Heliconius; species Heliconius melpomene. Next base: position 455,851 of record NC_140400.1, read on the forward strand.
TTTCTCCTGCCTACTCAACTATACGCGTGATACAGCGTGAAATCATAAAAATAATACAATAATATTTATACCTTCACTCATATATACACATGTATTTCAATGTCATATTAATTCTCTTTAGACTAGACATTATCTAGCACACAAACAAACCTACACCTTTATTCACATTATTATTAGAAAACTGAAAGTACCCGACCAGTCGGCCAACAAGTCTAATATTTGAGCACGCGTAGACTGCGTGTTCCGAGCGTGATCGCGTGCGGCAGAGACACAGCAATACGTTAGAGTGAGACACAAAGAAAACATCTGGACTGGAAGGACGTCTTTGTGATTTGAGTGCGTTTTTTCACTTTTGCCCTTTATTTTAGTCTATTTGGTAGTTTTTTGTTTTGAAATGTGGATGTTTTGTTAGAACTAGATCAAAATTTTTGTCTGTAGTTAGATTCAGCTTTGAAAATGACAATAGGAAATTGTTTATATGTTATTGGTTTATATGTTATATGTAATTGTTTATATGTTATATGGTTTTATTATATGTAGATACATACGTATCTACATATAATAAAACCTTGACAGGCAAGGTGACAAATTGTCTGTCCTAGACAGACGTTACCACCGAGTGTATTATAATATAATCTAAAAGACATTACAGAGACATTCTCTTGACATATAAAAAAATATTATAGTTCCTTGTATACGACTTAAATTACTTTTGTTATTGCGTTGTAATATGTAATGAAATGAGTTTTATTATTTATTACTTTTTGTATAGTTCTTTTTTAGTTACACGCGGAATCTTGCATATCGCAGAGTAAATAGAGGGAACCTAGTGTAACGACACTCCGTTATCCACGCACCGCACTTCTCAAAGAAGGGATGTTGAGTGGCGGAACTCAATGCCGCGTTTTGTCTTGTTATCAGATCACGCAAAATAAAATAATTCGTTCCTCTGACTGGGACTCGAACTCACGGCCATCGTATTTACAACCACAGTGGTTATAACTATGATCTATGTAGAAGTACATATACTTACTATGTATGTTTGTTTGTACGTTCAAATGACAAAGCTATCCGGATAGCTCTTACAGAGTGGTGTCATTGAACCCCCGTCCTGGGGACGTACATGCATTCCAAGTGGAATAAAGATATAGATTTAAGAGGATAAATTATCTACCGATAATTTAAATATAATTTAAATCTTATACAACAATGTATAAGATAAATGACTTAAGCTCTATAGTGAACTATTTTGATGTGATATGAACTATTTTCATTTCCTCTCTCTGGTAAGAAGACAAAGCGCGGCGTTGTGTTTCGTCACTTAACACGCAATGTCTTAAAATTAGGCGGTGCGTCGGGATCGGAGTGTCTAACTCTAGATTCCCTCTTCCTACCCTGATATACACGAGATACAGTGTAAAGGTTGAATTTCATAGTGATTTCTACAGTTCTCCATGCAATGTGTAAAATAATGTTGATTCAAAGGTTCAGGTGCTATGATTTTTCTTAATATTACCTAGTATAAATATTTTTAAACTTAGTTCGTTATTACAATGTGGATATTAAAATAATAAAACTTATTAAAGTAAATTTTCCACCATTACATGGCCTCGATGAGGAAATTAATATAATATTGATTAAGTAACACATAAGAAGGCAATTTAATTTTTCGTTCGTTATAGCTGCTATCCACAGTGATATATTAGTATATAAATAGTAGTAGTATATAAATAGCAGGGTTCGGTTCGATTTAATAAGACCAATCTCAATTGAGAAGATAAAAACAACATACAGTCTCTGTATTGAAAAAAACAAATTAAAATCTGATAAGCATTATTTTTGGAAGTGTTTTCAATAATTTTAGAATAACAAAAGAGCTCTACATGTTATTGTAGAGTCATCTGATATTTATTTATCTTTCATTATGTTTTCAGCGAATACAGATAATAAAAGTGAAAACTGAAAAACAAAGAATATCTAGAATTTTTATCTATGTATGTTTTTTGTTTGGTTTATTATTAAATCGTAAATATTTGGTATGGAAAGGCAAGCTTCTAAGTAAAGAACTTTATTATCAAGAAGAATTTTCATGATTGTATCCCATCGGTATTTTATGATGTGTACAAAGAGTATAATACGAAGATCGTCGTAGTGCAGCGCACAGCGTCTGACCGTAGACGCGACTAATGAGGGTTCAAATCTCATTCGAGAAATGTTTTCTTTTCTTTGCCCTGGTAACAAGACAAAAAAAATTGGAGAACGAACTGTTTTAAAACTAGATTCCCTCCGCCTAAACTTTCAATTTGCGGTGTACAGCGCAAAGCTGAAACAAAGTAGGTATAATACAATAGCAACATAGCATATGCCGTTAAATGAATGACCGCACATGCAGACATCAATTAGCAGTAACCGCTGGCGTTATATAATATACTTTAATTTGTCAAAATTGAAGCTGTAACCACCTCCATTGTAATGATTAAGTACTCGAACCAATAATAAGGCTACCAACGCGTCACATGGTGACATTTGCGCTCTTGTATTAATTAAGCTAATGAAGACAAAAAAATACAGTCAGTATTTCATACAACGAACGGGCGTTTTATTGGGAGGTCGTGTCAATGACATCTGCGAAAATTGGGATATAAAAATAGCTTAATTGTATGATTCATACATATTATTTTATTATTATTTTGTTAATGTGAAGATAGTGTAGGAGAAAATCTAAATGGTCTCGATTTTTGTAAGTTTCACCTAGTGTTAAGACACTCCGTTAACATTTTTCCGCCGAATTGTCGATACATCGCGTGCTAAGTGGCGGAACTCAACGTTCTTCAATATGGCTATTTTAAAACCACGTAAAAGGTCCCCCTCAATACATTTAAACAGAGAACGTTAAACTATAATAATATATTAAACATAATTAACATGTGCTGTAATAAAGTTGCAAATATTTGCTCCTGTATTAGATCATACATTTAATGTCAGTTTATAACATGTATGTGTAATGTGTGTGTATGAGTGCTCACGACTCTACGGCGTGCCGATCGTTATGTTAGCACCTTGTATTAATATACCTCGCTATTATATACATGTCTTGAGATTAGAACATATTAATGCCTTTAAACCTATACTCTAAACATAGAATTTGACACTTACATTACTAAGACTACATGTCATTCGTTAGGTACTACTCTTAGAGATATATCGAGTAGAATTATACACCTATCATACTTTTCATTTTATTCTATTCAGACAATTTATTTTCTCATTCAATGTAATCTAGCCTTATACCACACTGCAGATATTCTATAAAACCATATTTATGTGTTTACTGCATCAAAACACAGTAATATATGTTCTAAATAAATAGGACTAGAGCTCCAATTGCAACGACCATACGTGCAGCTTAATGCGTACAGCGTACAGTAAACTATTTGCATTTGACGTGTTTAATGGCGTTTATAAATATGTTTATGAGTTTATGAGATATACTATATGTATGTTTGTATGTATGTATAATGTATTATGTGACAATGTATGTAGTTGGAATATTGTTGTTTTTGTATGAATTATATGTTTTTGTTGTTGGACAACACATTGTGAATGTAGTGATGTATTGATAAATTCTTTCTTTACTTATATTATAACAAATTATAACATTAAAACAATGCCCACATTTTTTTAAAATACATACTTATATAGTTATAAAAAAATATAGATTGATTATTATTGTTTCTTTATGAATGTTTCAGAAAATAATTGTGCACGTAATACATAACTCGTATTTATTCGGTTTTCTCACGGTGTATTTAACACAATGAGTGTTGTTGCCGCGTTATTTAATTACGTTTGATAAAATCTCTTACTAATTATCCTTTTTAATAGTTATTGTTTTAAAACAGAAAATACTTTTTCCTGATGATTTGCTGACTTTGATTATAAAGTTAACACTAGGTTCCCAGTTCCCTCAACCTACACTGCTATGTGCGATATACAGCGTGAAGCAAACAAAAAAAGATTAGGTTTGTTAAGTTGTTACAAAATGCAGTATTAGGTTACGCCTAACGTTATGGTCTACGTAACTCTATAATACGCGCAAAATAAAGAATGGAATGACTTCTAACTCTATTCTCTCTGAATACCTAATTAAGAACAAATATTTTTTTTATTAAAATAAGCGAATATAAAAATATATTTATTATTATTATTTTAAAGTATAGGTTAGCAATGTGGTTCTAAACAGCACATCCATTGACACATTATATCGGTATCAAGTGTCTATTGCACTTGTAGTAAATAATACGTGCACGTGATGGCGGATACAGTTACGTTATTGATAAAAAATATTAATCAATGTTGCTAAAAATGCGCCGGTTGAAATATATTTATTCGTATGTCAGCGTGATGGTTGCGGGTTCGATTACCACTCGGAGGAATGAATAATTTTCATTTACTCGCATTTGTAAGACAAAGCGTTGTAAACAAGATGAAGCGTTTATAAGCGTTTATAGTTTTCGTATAATTATACTTCAGTAAGCAAACAAACACTCATAGTTTTGTTTAGTTTACATTCAGAGTATTTATAATATATAAAACGATCTTTCCTGCTTGTTTATATTTCATACGAAATCTTGTATTAATAATAAATATTTTGTATTTTGAATATGTTGATTTTAGAGTAAAATAACATACATACATACAAATTGTTATTCTTAATCAATATTATAATTTGTAAGAGTGTATTACAAAGTAGTAAATAAATGTATTTCTGATACTGTCATATAGAAATCAGAGTCAGTCAGTAAGCAAGAAAAAAGTTATATACTTCTTTAATTAAAAGATTTATACTAGTCATTTTAAACTGCAAAAAATAATCAAAATAATTCCTTCTCAATAATCTTTCTGCTGTTCGTAATAAGTATAAGACACTTTCACCTAACGTTAGTTACCAAATTGCATGGTGGTGCCCGTATCGACATCCGCCTTCTCGAAACATGTGAGAGGCTGTAATTTAAAATATCCTAAAGGCTTGTTTATCTCTCATGTCAAAAATGTTACCTCTCCAAATATATAATTAGCCTCCTTATTATTTTGGTTATATCATTATGTTATTTTATAGATATTTGCGGTATTAAAGTTATTATAAATTAAATTACACATAGTTATTACTTACAAAAGTAGGTTCATTTTATAGAAAACAGTTAGTCCAGGGTCTCTACTAGTCCCATAATGACCATGAAATAATGCTGTATCCATGTGGACAGATTTAAAAAATATTTATGAAGAACTTATAATAATGTTATATTCTACTTTGCTTCAGGTATGCGAAAAGTTGGAAATAGGTGCCGAAGCTGATTACTTCGGTCTCAGAGTCTGCGCAGGGTCTGGACCAGGCAGGTGGCTGAACCTCAGGAATCATATGGACCCACATCGCATACCAAGCAGGCGATTGGATCTTCGCGTCAAGTTCTGGGTCCCTCCTCACCTTCTTATTAACGAGCCCACACGACACCAATTTTATCTTCACGCGAAATTGGACCTTATTGAAGGTAGATTAGTTGTCGCAGATCAAGAAGTCGCTCGACGTCTTATCGCTTACATCGCTCAAGCGGAAACCGGTGATTGCGAACCCGATGCCCCAACACATGTGTACGATGAGTACAACAAAATAGGCCCCATGGAAAAACCAGAGGAACATATGGCCAAAATTATTGAGTACCATTGTGAAATAACAGGCATGAAAGCGTCACAAGCTGAATATAGATTACTCAAAGAGATATCTAAATTGGAATCGTTTGGGGAGGAGTTGTTCTTCTGCAAGCCTGTCAACCAGAGCAACAATGCTTATAACTTGTATAGTCATCTACTATATCACAGGCAGCAGGCGGAAGAGCCTAGGGCCCGCGATGAGCAGGAAATAGATGGGGGTGCGACTGTCGGGTGCCTGGCGACGGGACAGAGTGGTGGTGGGTGTGGGTGCAGATTGAGTACCTGTGTGGGTGTGGGACCCCATGGCATCGTAGTTTATAGACCGGCGTGTAATGGCGAACAGGATATCGGTGTTGAGAAACAAAGGTAGGATTTAGCTTACATTTTTTCTATTTAGGTATTTTTTTATTGTATAATGTATATATTATATTGTCTAAGACGGCAGCGAAAGCATGGCGGTTTGGATAATTAGAAAGCAGCTTTTTGATAATAAATTACATATTTATGTATATAGGACTATAAACTTACTAAAATTACATTATGGATGCCCTCCCGCCGAGCTAAATCGACATTTCTTTTACTTTGTCAGAAAAAATAGATAGGTATATAGATATGTACCATATGTCATATTTAAAAATAAACGGTCATCGTACTTTGTACGACATGATAACTTATTTACGTATTTAATGATAATACAACGATCATTTAGATAAAATTGACAAATGAACTAAAACAATCAGTTTTTTAAAATAAGCCTTTAATTGATTACATCTTTTAAGTATTGAGATTGACGTCACTGTTGCCATATGTGATAACTTTGTAAGTACTTTAATGTTTCAACAAACACATGTTTGTAAAACAGCAAATAATTAGGATTAGCCTAGGATTAGGTAACTGTATCAATCTTTCGGAGGGTGGGTAACATTGAGATTATTTTTAATTGACCTAAAAAAGAACACAAGACATATGTACTGGAGAGACACGTTAATATTAGTAAATACTATCTTTATACGTAATTTTTTAATTTTGCTATATGAGCCAAGGGAATGCACATGCAGCATGCAATACATAACAATGCACTTTTCTAACTAGACTAGAAGGAAAGAAGTAGCTTCACGCCACATAGGAGGGTAGAGAGAAACTAGTGTTAATGCACTCCGTTCCCTATGCACATTTTTGTTAAGCGGCAGAACTCAATTATGCTTTGTCTTGTTACCAGGGCAAGGAAATGAAAATAATTAATTACCCCGAATGAGAATCGAAACCACGACCATCACATTTACATTCAAACTGGGCCACGATAACTTCTACGACTAAGTAGAGCAACCATCATCACCTACTTTCATGTTGCCTTCTTGTACTTAGTCTTTCACAATTGAAACTGTATAAAATATTAAATTAATCCGTTAGATGCTATTAAGGTTATAAGATTTCCTAAATTGTTAGACGTCCTCGTCCTGATTTTCTTGCCATATTTTGACGTTTTTTCTTAAGATTTAAGACATTTAGAAAATAAATAAATGTATAAATTGAATATTTCATTCGCAAAAAATTGACATTCACCAATCAACATTTCGTAAAATGAGCTTCCTTTATGTATAAAATAGAAATTTATTTTTAGTATGTCAAATGAATAAAAAATTTGGGAAAACGATTCGATTTCAAATAGTTTTAATTAGGCATGTAGACCAAAGTGCGACAGACAACACTTTCTGTCATGCGACAAGCAACGCAAAGGGGCGAAAAACAGAGAACGAAGTCACTTACTACTAGTTTCTCTATCTTATCCCTATAATAGGATGGGGAAAATACGTAAAAATATATTATTTATCACCGTGATTGAACGATAAGTACAATAAAGATTGACTTCTTTAGTAGACAGACGTAATGTTATCTTTTTAGAACATTTGATAGCTTTGTTTTCTTATCTCGTGTCCTTTTGCGTTTTTTTATTTGAAAAATATCTTATTTTTTGGACACGAACTAAATTTCATATTGCTATATTTTTCTAAATATGTTTAAATTAAAAAAAAATGTTGGTACCTTATTCATTGTATTGAAATATTTGGTATCTGAATTCGGTTTTATCGGATTTTTTTAGAAAGAACATAACAGTGGAATACTTTATTAATTTCTTTTAAAATCTTAAAAAAAGCGGTACACATTGGCAAACGGAGAAACGGAGTGTTCTTTGACTTGCTTCTAGTCCTCTCGCCTTAAATGTGTATTTGTTGTTGTAAATGTGTGTATCCATAAATTGCGGACATGTAAGTAGTTATGCACTCACCCAAACCCTCAGTATTAGGTTAAGCGAGATTATTCCGCTGGCTCAGTGAGACCACCGGAGTATTCCCATTATTGTTGTAAGCACTTTTATTGTTTCGTAAAATTCATGTTAAATGTCGCAATACATTATAACTTTTGTAATACAAATACTTTTAACTTTAAGAATTAATATTGTTGTGATCTCCAAATCGATCAGACGTATTAAATAGTTTTAATTTAAATTAGTATTTTATTTTTTAAAAAAGTAAATTCTCAATTAGAAAGTTTAACTGGCGCAGCCGGTAGGATAGTCTATCAAAGGTCTGCGTGTCTTGTAGATTTGGGTGTCCAAATTCGCCCAAAAATCGCGAGTACAGTGCGAATAGACTTAGGCTATCCACGAACCAAAGAAATAAGTTGAACAAGAAGATGGGATCAGCGATCGGTCGGTGAGTAAAACTCTTTGCCTTCCTTTTTCTTATATTCCCACATTCTATTTGAGATTTACAATAAAAATAAGTGGCGTTATTTTGGGATTGAACGTCTCGCATTATAACGTATCTGGTTTTAATATAAAACTCTATTAAACCTGTAGTTCTAAGAAAAGTATCTCCATAGACTAATTAACGTCTAGAAGTAATATTATTAAAATATTTTAGTAATTAAAGAAAAATATATATATAATAATTAATGATCTAAAAATCGATCGTAATTGTTTTTATGTATTATGAAATAAAATAAAAAAAAAAATAATTATTATTTTATTGTGTTTTATTTTCCTACTATTTTTATATTTTTAATTTACTGTGTGCTATTTTATATACATAATTGTTATATGTGTTTTTGATATATTTTATATTTTTGTGTGTGTTAAATTAGTTAAAAATAATTGTAATTGATTTGAAACTTCAGAGCTCTCTATTAATTTTTACTCTACAAAATGGAACAATCGCGAGAAATTCCTTTAGCGTCAAATACCGTAGTACCAATACCCAATGAAATGTTACGACTAATTCCTCTTTTCGGTGGCGACAAAAGAATATTAAATTTATTTTTTAGAAAATGTGAGTACATTATAAATAAATTTCGTGGTCATCAGCAGCAGAATATTTATGTTTTACATGCTATAACTAGTAGATTAATAGATGATGCCGCCGCGTTGTTATCTGAGCGTGAGGATATAGAGACGTGGCCTGAGTTAAAAGAATTATTGGAACAACATTTTGGTGACCCTCGTAGCGAAGAATGTATAAAAATTTCTCTCGAATCATGTAAAATTAAATCAGGGGAAAGTTATTTAGAGTTTTGTAACAGAATACAAAATATTCGGTCCCTGTTAATATCTAAAGTAAATTTATCGGCAGATGAAGAAGTTAAAAATGCGAAAATTGCTATTTATAACCACACAGCCTTAAATGTTTTTCTCTATAATTTACCAGAAAATATGGTGCGTATTGTGAGACTTAAATCACCTAGTACATTAGAACAAGCTCTATCAATAGTTTTAGAGGAGGTTAATTTTCATGAACAATATCAACTTCGTAATCGCATTCTTAATAATTCAACGGCACCGAGGCCAACACCTAACGTCGCAGGGTCGTCATTTACACAAAATAATCTTACCCCTCAGCAAAAATTTAATTTTGGAATCCATAATTTTAGACCTCAATTTACACAACAACCAAAATTTGAATATAAACCGCAGCAAACATTACTAAAACCTCAACCGTTCGGATATAGGCCCCCCCAAAATCCACAATTCGGATATAGGCCTCCCCAAAATCCACAATTCGGGTATAGGCCTCCCCAAAATCCACAATTTGGGTATAGGCCACCCCAAAATCCGCAATTTGGGTATAAGCATCCCCAAAATCGTACTATGACACCACAACAGTTTGGTCAAAGACCACCTCAGAATAACCGCTTAGAATCAACTGACATATCTATGAGAACGGCACCCCCGCGACCTCAAATAGCGCAACAAGGTTTTAGGTTAAATGAAACTGATTTACAAAATGAAAATTTGGAATACGACTATTACTACGATTATGATCCTTATGACTATATGAATTACGAACCGTATGTTGAGGACGTGCCTTATGCACCTATTGACGAAATAGACAATTATATTGTAACTCCACCAGCCGAGGAAAATTTTCAAACAGAAGCCTCGCAAAAGAAGAAATCATAGAATTAAATTGTGACCCGAATCTTAAATTACCTCATATTTTTATTCCAGAAATTAATGCAAAATTAATGATTGATACTGGCAGCACTCGCTCGTTTATTAGCCCCCGTATTGCTTACCAATATTTTCATAATTTTATTAAATATGAACCTTTTAAAGTTATTAGCACACATGCTTCTAGCCTACACAAAGAAATTATTGAAATTCCCTTATTTCCGACTTTTAATACTACAGATTATCATAAATTTCATTTATATGATGTAGATGAACGCTATGACGGACTTATTGGAAACGATTTACTTAAACAATTGGACGCAATTATTGACCTCAAACATTTATTACTGAGAACTAAGACCACTGACATTCCTATAATTAATAATTTGAATTATCTTGTTCATTTACAACCTCGGTGTGAACAACGAGTAAAGATCCCTACTGATTTACACACGGGAGAAGCAGTAATTGAATTTAAAGAGTTTACACCTGGTATACGAATGCCTTCTGCATTAGTAAATTGTATTAATGGATATGCATCAACAATAATTCAAAACACTTTAGATAGACCTATGACTTTGACTATTAGCAAAGCGTTTAAAACATCGAGTATTAATATTTCAGAATGTAACTTCATAAAAAATAATAACGAAACAATGACTGACACCGACGAAGTATTGAAACAAAATTTAAAAAAACTTAGATTAGACCACACTAACGAAACTGAACGTACTAGAATACTAGAATTATGTCACGAATATAGGGATATATTTTATTGTGATGAACTACCCTTAAGTTTTACCAACGAAGTTAAACATAAAATCCGTACTAAGAGTGAAGATCCTATTTTTATAAGACCATATAGGCAAGCTCCTGCGCAAGCAGACGAAATTAATAGACAAGTTGAAAAATTACTCCAAGATAATGTAATAAGAGAATCACATTCCCCGTGGAATGCACCTGTTCATTTAGTTCCCAAAAAGCGTGATGCATCAGGTTTAGTAAAATGGCGTATGGTAGTCGATTATCGACGTCTTAATGAAGTGACTGTTGACGATCGTTACCCACTACCTAATATTACTGACCTACTGGACAAACTTGGCAAAAGCTTATACTTCACTACGCTTGACTTGGCAAGTGGTTACCATCAGATAGAGGTAGACGAGCAAGACATAAAGAAAACGGCTTTTAGCACGCAACATGGCCATTATGAATTCCTTAGAATGCCGTTTGGCTTAAAAACAGCCCCAGCAACATTCCAAAGGGCTATGGATAGTATATTAAGAGGGTTACAGGGAATACATTGTATGGTCTATTTAGATGATGTCATTATATTTTCAGCTAGCCTAGATGAACATATTCAAAAATTAAGAACCATTTTTGACCGACTTAGACAGACGAATTTAAAAATCCAACTAGATAAATCGGAATTTCTACGAAAAGAAGTAATTTACCTTGGACATACAATAACAAAAGACGGTCTTAAACCAAATGACGATAAAATTACTGCCGTATTAAATTACCCAATACCCAAGACGACAACTGAAATAAAATCGTTTTTAGGTCTCATTGGATATTATAGGCGGTTCATTAAAGATTTTGCTCATGTTACAAAACCATTAACGTCTTGCTTAAAAAAACGAAATAAAATTGTCTTAGATAAAAATTATATGGATGCATTCAACAAATGTAAGGAACTTTTAACAAATGCACCCCTCTTGCAGTATCCTGATTTTGATAAAACTTTTATTTTGACTACTGATGCTTCTAATGTCGCGTTAGGAGCAGTTCTATCCCAGGGTCCCATTGGTAGCGATAAACCAATCGCGTATGCTAGTCGTACCTTAAGTGACACGGAATCTCGATATAGTACAATAGAACGCGAATGTCTTGCTATTGTTTGGGCTATAAAACATTTTAGGCCATATCTTTATGGTAAGAAATTCATGATATACACCGATCATAAGCCTTTATCATGGCTGAACTCACAAAAAGATACAAGTAGTAAACTTACTCGTTGGCGCCTTCGACTTCAGGACTACGATTACGAAATAGTTTATAAAAAGGGAAACCAAAATTTAAATGCGGACGCTTTGTCAAGAATTAGAGTAAATGCCACACATTCAGACGATGAAAAAGACTCTATGATAGTAAATTTTGATAAGAAAGAGAAAGGGCTACGGCAACGCAATGACTCTAGTACAATGTCTATATCAGAATGTAGTTCTAGGGAAAAACCTATAACCCTTTCCGATTCCGAAACTTTATCAGTGCCGAGTTCACCTAGGACATGTGACTATCCGGTTAGGTCACCGTCTGAAACATCCAAAACAGACACAGTTCATTCCGCTAATATCATAGAATCGTCAGGTATACCAATATTGCACGAAGCAATAGACACAAAGCCTAATCAAATTCTAGTATATACATGGTTTAAGAATGATATACAAGTTCGCGATCTTTCACGTGAAAAGCAAAAGGTGTTAGAAGTATTTTTACCCACTTATAATAGAAATTTAGTTAAACAATTTTTAAAGGAGTATATTAAACCAAAAACCAAGTATTTCATTTATTTTGAAAATACTGAACATCGGAAACAGTTTACTAGTATTGTCATAGAATTATTTAGGAAGGATACCGTTCTATTATTCGAATGTACAGAGCGAGTAATTTTTATAGAAAATGAAAAAGAACAAAAAGCTATCGTATTAAAACATCACCAAGGTAAAACATGTCACCGCGGTATTAAGGAAACTCTAGCAAGTATACGTAGGAATTATTTTTGGCACAATATGCAAGAAACCATTTCAGCCATTATTAACGCTTGTGAAACATGCTGTAAAATGAAATACGATAGAAAACCTTTTAAACCTGTTTTACAGTTGACTCAAACACAAGACGCCCCGTTTCAAGAATTATTCATTGATCTTTTTCAGATAGAAGGAAATTACTATTTGACTATTATAGATGCATTTAGTAAATTGGGTCAAGCCATTTCAATAGATAATAGATCAACCGCGGAAGTAGTTCGTGCACTTATGAAATATTTTTCATTTTATGGTACCCCTAAAAAGATTAGTTCCGATCCTGGTAGCGAATTTAATAATGAATTAATGAAAGAATTTTTGAGTTTACATAAAATCGAAATCCATATCGGCTCCCCTAACAACTCTAATTCGATGGGATTGATTGAGCGTTTACATTCTACTATTAATGAAATTTATAGATGCGCGAAATACGAAGAGAAATGCACGGATGCAGCATCAGTGATGATGTATTCCATTATTGCCTATAATAGTTCTATCCATTCTGTCACAGGTCTAACCCCTTTCGAAGTAGTATTTGGTCATACGGATTCAAGTAGTTTATTTGATATAGATTTAGAGAAGCAATACATACAGCAATTGGTTAAAGATCATGCAAAACGTTTAAAAGTATTATATAAACACTTAGCCGAAAAAATGATTGAAATTAAGCAGAAGGTAAAGGAAAGTAGAGGTGGTGAAGATGAAATAGATCTTCCATTAGGAAAAATTATATTTACAAAAGACGTTAATAAACGGAAAAGCAAGGATAAACCGCGATATCATAAGGCCAAAATTATAGGAAAGGATTTAAATAATGTTATACCGATACAAATTGGTCAAAGAAAATCTAAAGTTCCCGTTAAAAATATAAAACGCCCTCCGCAGGTGGTGTTTGCTGATACTGATGATAATGGGATCTGTGCTGGCCCTTCATCTGCAATCTCTTGAAAATAATCCAGGTGTGTATCCTGTAAAAGAAGGTCAGGCGTATCTTCAAACAGATTACTGGACTATAATTAAGGTTTTAAATTTAAATAAAATATATGATGATTTAAACTTTGTTATAAATAAATACAATGAATTTAACAATTTAATTAATAAAAATATTTCTTACTTACGTGATTTCCAAGTTGCAAGATTTCACGTTGAATATATTCGCGACATCACCGTACAGAAATATGAACAGCTAGTTCCACAAAAACGTTTCAAGAGAGGCCTTTTCAATCCATTGGGTTCTCTTATTAAAATTATTACTGGGAATTTAGACTATAATGATGCTGTAAGATATGAAAAAATCATTTCTCAGCTCGCAAATGATCAAACTACAATGAGGAACAAATTTACTTTAATATCTAAAATGCTTGATAGTTTTATAAATACTACTGAAGTTTTGAATCAAAATTCTTTTGTATTAAATGAGCGTTTGAAAGTTGTTGAATCTATGATCAAGGAGTTAGTTTCTAAGGATAATCATTTAGTGTATACCACATATATAGTAAGTCTTTTTAATTTGTTCGTAAGTAACTTTCGTACTATATTCATTAAGTTAGGAGAAATAGAGACTGCATTAGCTTTCAGTAAAATATCCATATTACATCAAAGTATTATTAATTCTACTGAACTATTACAACATTTAGTTTTAATATCTCAAACTGAAAATTTATTATATACGCCGAGTGCGGAAAATTTGGTAAAACTAGAGGAAACAATCAATATTAAATCATATATTAAGCAAAACCAGATTACGTTTATAATGGAGATTCCAATTACGGATAACATTACTTATAATTATTATAAATTGTATTCCTTACCTATTTTTCGTAAATCAGAAAATAAAACATTTTCCATTATCCCTAAATATCCCTACCTCTTGGCAAAGGGTACGAAATACTTACCGATCCTAAAACCATGCCGGTCACTTGCTGCTGGAGAACAATTCTTGTGTAACGAAGATCATCAAACTCTTTATCCTGAGATAACTTGTATCGAGCAGCTCTTAAAATTCGAAGATAACTTAACACAATGTGAACAAAGAGAGATTGACATAGAGAATATAAGGGTCCAAAGAATCACATCTACAAGTTGGATACTATTCTCAAAATTTAGAAACACCCTAACTCAAACCTGTAATGGGGATGTCAATAAGTATTCTATTATTGGGACTTATGTTATGACCTTAGACGAACCATGTAATGTTGAGGTAAAGAATATAAAGATTCGTAGTCATGTCAACCTCATAGAGAGTGATCCTGTGGGAACCAAGCAAGATTTAGTTTTGCCACAGCTGCCTATGGCTAGAGCCCCTGTATTATCCAGTACACGCGTACTCAATATGAGAGGAATCAATTTGGATGAAGTAAAATATATGTCAGCGGTACTAAAGCAAAGTGTTTTCAGTGATAGTGAAATCATTAATAGTGAAAGACATCCTAGAGTCAGTGAAATTTTAATTTACATCTTTATATTTTTATTTCTTTTATGTATACTCTCATTTTTACTTTATGTTTTTCGTTCTAAAATCTTACATATAAATTGTTCGCGAAATCATCGGAAAGTTATTAAAAATGAACAACCCGATAATTTCGCACTTGGGGAGGGAGGAGTTATGCACTCACCCAAACCCTCAGTATTAGGTTAAGCGAGATTATTCCGCTGGCTCAGTGAGACCACCGGAGTATTCCCATTATTGTTGTAAGCACTTTTATTGTTTCGTAAAATTCATGTTAAATGTCGCAATACATTATAACTTTTGTAATACAAATACTTTTAACTTTAAGAATTAATATTGTTGTGATCTCCAAATCGATCAGACGTATTAAATAGTTTTAATTTAAATTAGTATTTTATTTTTTAAAAAAGTAAATTCTCAATTAGAAAGTTTAACTAAGTAGTGTCTGTTTGTTGTACACAGTTGACACAGCTGCCATCAGGATTTGTGGTGATACGTAGTGCTTTTTAAATGCTTGTAGATTAAGGGAAGTAAATTAAAGACAGTAAGAAGTTATATTCTAATTAGCTTTACATTATTTATTTTAATTATTACTTATACAGGTATTCGATATTGATATAAAGATGCCATCTTGGCGCAGTTGATTTAATGTAGTATTTACATGATGATTGTAGCTTCGAAATTTGATAGTTAGTTCTGGAAATCAACGCCATAATTAACTAGCCAAACTTTTAAATTTAATAATTTAAAATAATAATGATATCTATATATCTCTAAACTATTACGCTATTTCATTCACTTTTTATGTCTTGAATTAATTCTATCTTTGACTTGTGATTATTTTTTTTTCAACAATTACTTCATTCTTATTGTAATGCGAATTTTATTCTATTTTGAAATCCAAGATAATTACATATATATTTTTTCTTATTCTCACATAAAACACATGCTATTAAAAATTTATAAAAATATTTCAGTGAATTAACTTTTGCCTCTTTAAATAGATAAATTCAAAAAATTCTTTATTACAATTTCTCTGCCGAGTGACGAAACTCAACGTCGCTGTTTGCCTTGTTACCAGAGAGAGGAAATGAAAATAATGCATTCCACAGCGGGGTAATCGAAATCATGACCGTCGCTGCGCCACTGCGCGGTCTGCAATGTCTCAGTTCTACACTAAGCTAAATTATTCAAATGAAAATTTTAATATTTATAATTATAATTGGTTTATTAACATTGTAAAATATTACAAAAAAAAATAAAAACTCGTTTAAACGTTAGTTCATTTGCTGATTACATTTTGTCGATACGCTTTGTTAAGTCGATTTATTAACCGACTTCTGTAAGAAAAGGAGGTAGGAGGTAGGAGGAAAGTATATATTTTTTTATGATATCCATTTTTATTAACGCGGCGTTGAGTTCCACCAATCAATGCCTCTAATTCGAACTGAAACGTTAAAAAACGTTAAGCTGCTAAGGTATTCATTTTATTATATAGTTTAATTTCTTTTTTTCTTTATGTAATAAGTACCAGTATATAAGTACCAACTAGTCTTCTGTCTTTACCAATGTAAAGACATTTGTTTATGTAAATACAATTAGTTCATACGTCGGTTCTTACTATAAAAAATACCGTATACATCAACATCTCTGTATGTAGAGTTTTTGACACAACATGTATCTAGAGTTTTTGACACAATATAAAATGTTTTATAACTTTCAAAAAATAAGGTTTACTTTACTGACACTGATATGGTGGCAAGTCAACCTTAACGTGTGATTGGAATCAACAGTCCCTAAGATCAGCTTGTATAATCAACTATACAACTTCATATGTATAGAATTCTATTTTTCCCAATTATATAACAACATTTTTTTCTCTTTTCAGTATACCCTACACAGCTATCCACCGAGCTCAACCACTACGCCGGATGTTCCAAATGACATACGTAACCGGGGAAGGACACGAGGCAACTTTACACGTTAAGATGGCGACTTCTGGTCAAGCTGCGGCGTTGTACCGCGCGGTCACTGAGAAACACGCGTTCTATTGTTGCGAAACAGTTCGCACTGATGTCACTGAACAGTTTATAAGGGATTTGAAGGTAAATATTGAAACAACTTGTTTTTAAACTTCTCGCTCGCGCTCCATCCCGCATTTAGCAGGATAGGCAAGCATATAATAAACAAACCATTCCCTCGAGTGAATCCTACATTGTCCCTGTGGGCCACGGCGACCTCGGCCTTAAGTCTCAGTCATCCTCTATGTAGAGATTAGGCTCCCTTTGACTGTCTGCCATGCTCATTACTTGTGCAGGAGACCCTTGATCTTCTTACGTAAGCAGGTGTAAATTGATGCAGTTATCATACTGCATACGACTTTTACTAACTTGTTAGCTTTAGTCTATATCCCGCATATAGCAAAATAGGCAGAGGGAACCTAGTGTTAAGATTCCATTCTCTACTTTCGCCCAATACATTGAGTGTTTATTGGCAGAAATTAACAGCATACTTTGTCTTGTTGCCAGAGCGAGAAAATGAAGAAAATTTATTTAGTTGTATACGACGGTCGCAATTGCGGTTATTACTAACTTCTATACTATGTCCTATATTTATTCCTTTATATATTTTCTTCTCTCCAGGGTACCATAGCGTCAATATTCAACGACGCATCGACCCTCGGGCGTCGCTACGTGTTCGACATTCGCCGCACTTGCCGCGAGGTGCATGACCGCGCACGGCGAGAGGCGCACGCGAGAGGTCCCGAGGCGCGCCGGGGCAGGGCTAGCGGGGCTGGGCATGAGGTGAGACATAATCTTCTTATCTTTTCATAGTTTTCGAAAACATGGAAATATATAGTTATACACTATATAAGTAACTTATTTATTTGCTTACTTTAGTGGATGGTAGATTGCTTGTATCTTGTCTCATATTAATAACTTTCTCCATTTTTTGACATTTCCAAATTGAGGATTTTTTTTACAAAGCTTTCTCCTTATTTAGCAAGAAAACATATTTAATAAAAAATATGAGGTAATAAAGCAATAATTTGTAATGTCCCCAGGAGTCCCGCGAACCTCGCCCGCGTTCATCCTCGCGCGGCGGCGAGGCGTGGGCGTGCCGCGTGTGCATGGACGCGCCCATCGACTCGCTGTTCCTGCCGTGCCGCCACGTCGTGTGCTGCGAGGGCTGTGCACCCAGGTGGGTACTATACTACACTACACTGCACTGCACACCACGCCATTAAACTACACTGTATTACACTGTACTACAATACACTACACAATATTGCGCTACTATGAATACCTCGCAAAACAGGGTAAGCAAAGGGAACCTAGCGGTAAAACAATCCATTCCGGAAGCATTGCGTGTTAAGAGCGAGGAAATTAATTATTATTACACTATAAACACAACATATACATTTCCTTTGAATTATATCTAACAATAAAAATTTAATTGTTTCAGATGTGAACGATGTCCACTATGTCGCGGTGAAATAGAGAAACTAATGCATATATTTCTACCATTGGAATACGAAAAGAGTCCTGGGGTAATAATAAAATAGACCCACAAACTCAAGGGGTCACAGGTTCAATTCCCAGATGAATAACGTCCGATTTTCAAGGGAAAATTATTGTGACGTATTATTGATTGCGCAGCTATTTTTGTTCTCGATACTCGAGTTGTAATCGGTTTTATTCTAATACATGATGATTATATTGATTTTAATATAATCGATTAGTCGTAGAAGACGTGGTTGAGTGTTGTTGATGCTCGAGTGATAACATCGTTGCACTCGAGTTTAACAGATAATAAAGTGTGTGTGTGATTGTCTAGTCAAATACTGTGACGGAACATACAGGAACATACAGGTTATATATACACAGAGAGTCAGTGGTGACGCAGTGGGACAGCGTGTGCCTGTAAACGCAACGGTTGTGGGGTCGATTCCCACAGCTCTGCCAGTCTACACGCGTTAAGCGATGCCTTGAAAAGTGGGCAGTGCGTGGCGAACTCCTACCTTAACACTAGGTTCATCAACCTACCGTACTATATGCGGGATACGCATAATAAACATGAAATAGAAAAAAAAGGGAAGGGGAAAGAAGATTGTAATAGAAATGTAAAATTCTGTGTTTATATCATCTTGTGAATTGTAAAAGTGCATTTTTTATTATATTGAATGACGTTTCTTATTATTTGTTAATGTAAAGTGGTATTTTTATATCCATTAGACATTTTTTCATAAATACTTCAAAAAATTTTATTTTTAAGTATGTTCAATTTAAAATTATAAGTTTTCTGTTTTTATCTTACCTAAAATAACAAAATATTTTATTACTTAATTAATAATTTTAAGTCATGAATACTTTTAACTGAAATTTGCTTGAAAATAAATGAAACATAATTACTATTTTCTTATATATAAATAACACTTTACACTAACTGACAAAGTGTAATCGGTACTTATTTTCGTAGTTAAGTTAATTATACCGACTTACTTAGTATTAAGGTAAACCCTTCGTTTTAGAAGGTTAAAAAAACTAACTTAAATATAAAATTCATATTTTATATTAATAGATTAAAACTACAATTGTAAAGGTAATCTATTAATATAAAGTCAATAAGAGAGAAATAATTAAAAAAATCGTTCTATAATTTTCAATATAATTATCACTATACTAGATGTATTATTCTTTCTTGTAAATAAATGTAAAAAAGGACAACAGGTATGTAGAGACCGTAGCGTTTGGTGCTCCGTTCTCTCTGGCATATTTCATTTATCAAAAGTATATTTTTTAAATAATAGTTCGAAAAAACTAAAAAGTAAATGATTCTCTTAGTAATTTATATAAAGAAAGAAGAGACATTCATTTTCTTTTTAAAAGTTGTTTGTCCTTTTATTTATATACTTATGTATATATCAAATTTTTACCTGAACCATTTTGGCAGGAGCTCGCAAAAAAAGAATAATATATTTCTTTAATACCACAAGCGTCTTCATTTTAAGTAATGAGTAGATTTACCAAATATTGCATTTTTTTCTTTTGTATAATGTAATTAGAAGTTCTATACTTAATATCTAAGTTACATTAAGTAAGACCTATGGTCTGTAAGTGATTTGTAATTATATTAAAAAGCTAAATGTTACACTGACTACCTGACTTGTTTTATTTTTTTATAAGAATACATCTTATCATATATTTCTCTAAAATAAATATTGTCTCTATCTACTAAAGTATAAAATGATTTTAATTATGTCGTAGGAGACCAGAGATACCGCTAAGCAATAGCATGAAAGTCAGAACCAAATGATGCTCTACATAAATTTATGGCATAATTTTTTAAACTGTTATGAAGTGCCTTGAATTACTGAAATAAATAAACCGATTTTTTTTTATAAAATTACTTAACATTTAATAATTTTATCCTAAAAAATCGAATTAAATTTACAACAAATTTTGGGTTCATAGTGAAATATCTAAACATCGTTAAGTATACTTCATACTTCGCCTGCATATAGAGAACTTCAATGGCAGGCAAAATAAATTCAACCATTTTACAGAATATATTCAATAAAATATAATAAATTACACACTTATATTAAACAGTCAAACTACAACCATTCTCAATAGGTTGCTAAGCACAAATTGATGAATTTTATTCCTTTATATAATATAAACAAATATTAAATTGCTTACATCATTATAATTTATATAAACGTGACAGGCAGGGTGGGTTTGATTCCATTCGAGGAAACAAATTACTTTTCGAAGCAAACCGAGTTCCGCCATTCAACATGCAGTGTCTTTAGACTTAAGAGTTTTAACTATTTAGATGAATAGCATCATTGTGATATTAATATAGCAAAGTTTTGTGTGAGTAATTTTGCTTAAATGGGAGTCTAAGTTATTTATTTTTACTATAGTACACGTAACAAAATATACTCATATTATGCATTTAGGTAGGAATGGAAGTCATCATCATCCCAAATATATATATTTGATAGATGTTAATATTAAAAACCTACATGATTTAGATCAGTTGGTGTCTTTCTTATTTTAATTATTTTATACATATGTTTATAATTTTTTATTGAAATGAATTTGTATTATATGGTAATTATCTGTCTTCGTCTTTTAAAATATACTTTATCTGTTGTATAACAATGACTGATTAAATGACAGATTAAATATAAAATGTGATAGGTATCAGTTTTATACAAAATCAAAGAAATTACTTAGCAAACAAATAAAAGTACCAATGTAAAACCTTTTATATTTGTATTTTATTTATAAAATCTTATTTTATTTTTAAATAAATGTCATATGTTTTTTATAAACGAAGACGTCACGAATAAAACATTTTTATACATGGCAACAACGAGGAATTCGCATGAACTCAAGATGGCTGCCAATTTATGTGAATGCAAGGACGAGTAGAAAAGTGATACGCGTTTTGTAGGTGTTATCCCGTTTATATTGTGATAATAACTTTAGTAATATAACATTATCTTAGTGCATGTGTTTTTGTGTTGTTTGTTATGAGTTATCGATGTTATTGAGGCCGTATGTGCAATATTGGTCAAATCAAATAAAATGTTCAGTGTTGATTTGTGATTATTATTTAAGCAGTGCGAGTCATTTATCGGGTGTAACTATGCTAGTTATTGGATGATACCGGCTGTTATATGTAAGTCCTTTTATTGTTATTTTTATACATAATTTTAATAGTATTAAGTGTTAAATAGGTTCAGACACTGGTAACCTATTTGACTATATCAGGTATTATTCCGTGGCGTGGCTCCGGCGCCGGGTAGCCGGCCGTGCGTGCATCACAGCTGTTGGTTTCACACGTTTCTAACATATCCACCTTTATATGTAACTCTAAATTAACATTTAACAATGTTATCATAAGAAAAAAGCGAGTAATCCACAAGATTATTTTTGTCGGAGAAGTTTTTTGGATATTGTATGCACTCGTCGTCTTTCATTCCTTTTATTTTCTTAACAATACATAGTTTAAACATCCCTTAAACATGGTATCATATGTCTGTCAATAATGTTTATTTTAGTCACATCCAGTCTTACGTATTCGTAAAATAACAATTAGCATTTAATTACTATTGTGTATTATCTTTTCTTAAATGTTAATGAGATATTTAATTATAAGATAACCGAACTGAATAGTCATTAGATGATGCAAGCATACTAGTCTACTTTAATTTTTTCATCATAACCAACAAAAAAATTGTGACATGAAGATAAGTATACAATATGCATCAAAACACATTTAAATAAAGTAATTTGAGACAAAAATATCAATTTAAATATATTAATTTATAATATTTCTTTTGGAACAGCTTGATTGATACATTGTTTTTTTTTCAAATTCAGTTCATTCAAGTCAAATTAAGTCTCTTATGATTATTACTTTGGGATCCTCATAAGTAAATAGAAAAAATAATAACAGATTTTGGTCATTAAAGTATTGACCAAAATCTGATCAAAATTATAATCCTTATTGAACATTTAAAGTTTTTATATTTTTAACTAAACATGTATAAATACTGGAATATGGAATTTGTGTACTAAAAAATTTTGCATAGAGATCAATAAGAACTAAAATTTTTCATTATAATTTAATCATGTATTGATTCATGGCCACAGTACTATGGCCATTGTGACACAGAAGGTCTGGTGGACTAATTGCATATTTTTGGTTCCTTGTATTTACTCATTCTGCAACAATATAAAAAGAAAGATGTCCACTATATGAAAGGATTAAATTTCACCAATGAACAAGCTATGTCTCGGATTTGGTAGGAAATGGATTGTTATGACCTTAAATAGTTTTTGCATACCCTGTTATATTACATACTAGTCAAAACAAAATAAGGGCCACTACGTATTTTTGCACTTTGGGTTAATTTATTCACAGGAATGCAATCTTGAGTGGTTCATACTTGTGGTACGTTCATCTTAAGTGTTGACAAGTCCTATTTGAGTATACTGCCAGCAAAAAATTGTAAAAGTAGGAAGATTTAGAGATTTTTATGAAGCACTTGATTTGACCCTTATTTAAGTTGATAGTTAAATTCAGTCAAAATTTGGAAGTAGTCGTGCATAGTTCAAATATTGTTTAGCTATCATTTTAATTGATCTTTACCGAACACTATGCCATGTATTCGACGGTATGTCACAAATGTTATCCACACCATCCATCACTCCTCCTTGTCAACTATGTCACATTTCATCAACCCCTCCAAGCCCCTTAACATGTGAATGTATCCTGCTTATAGCAGGGTAGGCAGAGGGACCTTAGTACTAAATGCTTCATACTTCACATACTGCCCAATTTTTTAAATATTGCTTTTTGAGTGGCCCCTTTGGTAAGACAAAGCATGGCATTAGTATCTACTAATGGGTGATCAGCCAGATACTGACCTACTTAATGTTTACGGTGTCATATTGATTGTAGTATTACAGTATTAATTGATTAATTCAAGCGTATTTTGAGTGAATATTAATTTACTCATATATCAAATACATACTTTATAGAGTGTACTTACAATGTATAACATGTATATTGTTGCAACACTTGTGTGATATTACATTTTATTATACTCAATGATTACTACTCTACTAGCCATGGTTGTTAATATAAAATATAATATGTTGTAGATGTATCAAAATGTAGACATACAGTGCTGCTAAGAGTTACTAGCTATTAAAATCAAGCTGCCCATTTGGCCATAATTTCTTTGGTTCAAAATATTCTTTATAATAGATGATGTTTTCAATAAATTGTTTATGGAGTACTTCATCATAAAGAATTGGTTCCTATAAAATCAATTTTTAATTCAAAATTAAAAACAAATGCAGTGTCCAGTTTCGTAAGGTGCTTCAGTTGTTTCCTTCAAACAATTAATGATAACAATGATTAATGATAAGATACAAATATAAGGGTTGTTTAGTCATCAAGACTATCACTAACATATATTGTATATGCTATAAAATTAACTTGTCCCTATCTCACTTGACATTTAAGTGTAGTAATTTTTTTTACCGTTGTCTTAACAAATAAAAAATTATATACTTATGTAATATAATATGTTATCTTTACTTTTATATGTTATCATATCATCGTTTTATCATTTGTATTAGTTTTATGCGTTTTCTTCAGGAAATTACTAAAGTAGTGAAATGCAAGATATGAGGATGTGAGAGAGGTTATGTCAAAGGGCCCATTTGAGGGGCACTGGTAACTTAGTGTCAAGACGGGAGAGCAGTAAAACAACTTACAGCCATAGACTGGCTCTGCTTGTAGTATAGTATAGAAGTAAACTATCTGTATACTAATATACTATCTTATAAGCTAAACAATTTGTTTAGTTGAGCTCACTAATCTCAGGAAGTACTGGTTGACCTAACCTGTACTTCCTGAGATTGAAAAAATATCCCTTAGTCAATGAAGGCTATACCTACACAACATTTATTAGCTATTTTCATTGGGCCGTAGGAACTCGTGAAGCCGCCGATGAAAGCTAATATAATATAAAACAACTAGCTAAACGAGACAACGTTCCCTATTCCATCACAACCCAGTCTTGGTTAAGTAGTTTAAAGTAGTCTATTGTCAACGTGACAGGCAGTCGTGTTGATACAACATACTCGACTGTGTGTGACGTGTTGTGTCAACTGACGCAGAGAACGTGATACAGTAGCTAATGGTTATAGTACATTTTTTAAAATTATTTATTGTAAAATTTTATGTATTAGAATATACTTCTCTTCGATTTTTTAGTTGAATTCTCAGTCCATTTACACTTATATACAAGATTCTATTTAAGAACACTGGTACTTATTTATTTTTAATAAATACTAAATACTATATAGTGGAAATTGCATTTAAATCGATTGAGCCGTTTCTATGATTAGTGCCCACAAACGCATATACAAACAGACAAAAGCTTTAAAAATAATTATTTTGAATTCTATTACATCGATAAATGCCCCCATTTTTTTCATATATAATCCGTGTACAGATTAGGGACAACTATATAGACGAATTGGTTATTGTAGCTCCATTTCTAGCGGAGTAGCCAAAGAGAACAAAGTTTTAGATGACATAGTTCCTACGTAACTCTTTCGTCATCAACCTCTTCGTGTATGCCTTCGTGGGGGTTCTCGTGCTTCTTACGGGACCCTCCAGTATTTACAATATAAACTGAGGGAGACTTGTAAACAAAATATATGTAATATAAACTACTTAACAGTAAAGAATAACAAAATATATAGAAACACTTTGCACAAATATATTGTAATACATGCAGTGTTGCGCAATTATAATACAAGTAAATAAATATTTGGTTTCGCTGATGTCGTTGACATCAGATTTGTTTGCTACATGTATATATGGTTGGTTGCTATGTATGGTTAATTTATTATATTACAGAAAAACACTAACTCGATTCCTGAGTTGAACTAAAACTTCAAAGAGCATAGATCTTAGTATCACTTTTATTTAATAGACCTTATAGCCTGTATTATGGCCCAAAGGTATTAGTTTAATTTTTTTCTAATTTACTCAGTAATCGTAATCGTTTAAAGATTCCCAATACATTATGACAACATTTTCTTTAGAAAATGAAAACGTAGTAGGAAGTCAGTCAGATATGGAGAAAAAAGATATTTTTTCTTGATACAAAATTATTTTATACTTTAAATAAAGCAGACACACACACTAATAACTTATGATAAATAAAATATATATTTTAAATTCAGTTTAATTATAACAACGCTGAGACATCATTTATGGAATTCGATAAATAAACAACACTATTATGACACGATGTTTATGAAGTACACAGGTTCTTTGTTGATTCGGCATTGTAATATTTAGTAAGTTATTAAATTAAAACTCTTAAATGGTCGGCGAATATAGACTTTGTTTTTTTTTATTGATCATGTTATTAAATAATTTTATTTATAAATATAACTGATATCGATCTACTTGTTCATTTGATCGTATAATTTTTACTAGCTAAATAAGTATTTAGATACTCGCAGAACTAAAAACTATACTACTTTTATATGTTATGGTGAAATAGTCTGAATAAACAAACTCTTATAAATTTCAGTCATTGGATGCAGGTTTAAATCACACAAACATCTGTACAAATATTTGTACAGACTAAAAGTAATATTTTTTCTCTCACTCAGTTATTATACCACATATACGAAGCAGCATGTGAAGGCTGATAATAAATATATACGATTATTGATATAAATATATATATTCCGTGCGCCATATGAACCCACGATCACCGCCACACCCGTCCACGGCTCCCAGAGTTATTTGCATTTTAATCACCCAATATTAATAATATATATGTATGTATCTGTTATTTTATCTCATGTTTATGCAAGTTCATAAATCACGTAAGGTTTTAAAGAGTTGACCTTTGACTGCTATTAGTAAGCTCCAAGTAGACGTTTTTATATAATACTAAAGTATAAATGCCGTCTTGTTAAAATATATATTGGGAAATTGTTTGCGCATAAGCCACGCCACGCCAAGCCACGACAGCCTCTACGTTCTATCGTTCAGATTTAGATAGATCAAGACATAGCCAATAGATAATTGGTGGAAATACAAGTATGCAGTTTACTCTAGCTATTTTAGAGGTATGGGTCACCTCTTGTACATTTTTAAAATTTTTAGTTATGGGTGGTAAAAAACCTTATTTTATGAAATAGTTAAAATATAATATTTCCGTTACAAAATTTATAGCATATTTATTAAATGCAAAATCCTTCTTGTTTTTAAGTCCCTTCCTTTTTTACATCAAACGTGTTAATCATTTACTCGTGTTCATCTTATTCATGTTCATAATAAAATGTACTTTGATTTACTTCCAGAATATTCAATTAAAAATTTCCACGCAATAATTTTAAATATGTACATTGTACATATATAACTCATGCAGTAGGTACTAGGTAGGTACAGTGTTCGTTCACTAATGTAATGTTTGCCGGCCTTACACATATATGTATGTGTGTTGTACTAGCGACCCGCGTGCGGGCTCGCGGCTTCGCCTGCTTGAACTACACAGTTATTTATTTATTTATTAATCTGAATTTCTTTCTTGTTCTAATAATATTTTAATGACAATATCCACACTTACATTAAATACAAAGTGACGTCTCAACCAATTAAGTAAAATAGTTGTTGTACAGAATGGAACAAAATTATTCATATTGATATAATTTTATTATTTATGAACCAATTAAAACAACCACTAAATGTCTTAATTAATTAGGTAACGCTTGCACAAACGCACAGACAACAAAACAGACTTTAACAAATCATTTTTGGATTTTATTACATGTATCTACGACATACAGACAGCGATCAGTTACATTTTTATCATATATATATAATGGGTTGTATGTAGTAGTGGCTAGGTACCTATACGCTCAACTAGACTGTTTACTTTGTTGCGTCAATATTTGCTCAGCCGATAGCATCCAGCACTCGCCGGGCCAGTCGCGAATAAATCTTATGAAAAGTATTGCTCTTGTTTACTTTACTATACTAGCTTGTTCCCCGTAATATTACCTGTTATATTGTAGTATTATATATTACACGAAACAAAGTCCTAACGAATTGTTCTGTCGTACGCTCCTTTGATATCTCAAGGTTATATAACGGTCTTTGATGAATATTTTAAGCGGAGGAAAAAAATATGTGAACGTCGTGTTTTACAAATTTAAATATCTTTTCTATTTCTAATTCAAAGAAAATATGGGATGAAGTCTTTCTTTTTCTTCTTCATAATAAGTTGTAATCGGGAATTGTGATTTTGTTACCTAAAATATTATGTTAATTATTAGGTACGCTTTTTGTTTTTTGTTTACATTTCACTCTGAAAGATGTGCGTGTTTGGGCGTTGTATTATAGGCTGTATCCCGTAAACAACAGGGTAGGCAGAGGTACTTATTGTAACGTGCATGTTGAGTGACGGACCTCATGTTGCCAGTGTTAGGAAGTAAAAATAGGTCTTTCTTCTGAGTGGTTATCGAACCCAAAGCTGTCACATTTACTGTTAGACGACGGCTTAGGTATATTTTAATTATATAAGATTACTAGCGGCCCGCTCGCGGTTTCACCCGCGTGAACTATGTTATTATTAATTTCTGTCTCCATGGCTACGTCCTAGTGACGTCTATGCAAAATTTGAGACTTCTAGCATTTGTAGTAACGAAGTTTCATACAAACTTTCGACCCGAAAAACAACCCCTTAGAAATCGAATATTGCAAATTCCCGTCTTAGCGAGCACCTACGTCCTATAAGTAACTCCTATGCAAAATTTGAGATTCCTAGCACATGTCGTTTCTGAAATTTCGTGATGAGTGAGTGACCTTTCGATTTTATATATATAGATATGGGGACTCTATATTGGAATTTCATGTAAACGTAGCGAACAACGGAATGTCTTGATACTAAGTTCTTTTTTCTTACTCTACTATGCTAGAAAAAACGAAATTCAGAACAAATATTGAAACTTTCCAATGGTCTAAGTACCTAAGCTAAGCGAGGGCGAGGAATGCGAGCAACGCCAGGTGTGAGCGGCAGGTGCGTTTTGCATTTTACACCTTTTGTTAAATCAAGCGGCTCACATTAACTATCGCTTGGACAATGATGAACAGACGTATTTGTATAAGGTAAATTCAGATTAAAATGAAAAATTCTTGTACATTTTAAAGTACTATTCCTCATTGAGGATAGAAAAATATGCGCCCGAAGTAACTCTGCAGATATAAGCCTATAGCCCTCCTCGATGAGTGGACTAACACGAAAACATTTTTCAATTCGGCGCGTTAAAATAAAGTAACGAACTAGACATCTAACATTAAATAATATGTTAATTCGAAGTTGTCCGTCTAAACTACTGATGTACTAAAGCTATGTGTATCTATAAGGGTAGGTAGATAGATAGATATACAGCAGTATATCTTGGAATGAAGCGATTCATCAAACACCGACACTGACGGATTGTGCCGTCTGTTGCGGCTCATTGCGGTAGCGCCATATTCCTGGCTGTGAATTTCGTATATATTTATGTATGTAGTGGGTTCGACGTCTATCTGTGGAATGATTATACCCGCCTAACGTATATAATGAACCTTCCCGCTTTGTCCCTAAAGCAGACGTAAAATATAATATGTATTTTTTTTATGTAATCCATTTGTCGACCATATTTATTGGTTTTTGTTATCACTTCTTATGATATTGTTATCACGTGTTCTTAAGAGGCGAAGAACGAAGTACCTAACATGAGAATAAATAATTGTTAAGTCTTCGTTCAAAAGTGTTTGGCTTCTGCTACAATAGTAGGTACAGTTTTTTTACGTGTCTTCCATGTACAGACAGCGATCAGTTACAATTTTATTAATATATGTATAGGTTATAGAAGTTATTTAAAGATTGGTGCGGTTTAATAACAATTCTAAATGCGCGAGCAACACTAGACACATGAAATCACATGAAGTTCCTCGCGACGGGCCATTGAATCATAGGCTAAATATATTTCTGTTTTAATTGCAAATACATATAACTAGCGGCCCGCTCGCGGTTTCACCCGCGTGAACTATGTTATTATTAATTTCTGTCTCCATGACTACGTCCTAGTGACGTCTATGCAAAATTTGAGACTCATAGCATTTGTAATAACGAAGTTTCATACAAACTTTCGACCCCAAAAACAACCCCTTAGAAATCGAATATTGCAAATTCCCGTCTTAGCGAGCACCTACGTCCTATAAGTAACTCCTATGCAAAATTTCAGATTCCTAGCACTTGTAGTTTCTGAGATTTCGTGATGAGTGAGTGACCTTTCGATTTTATATATATAGATTATGCTTACTTTATTTGATCTCTCTGTTTCTTCTAGTGCGTATGTTGGTATGTAATTAATTACCTGAAGCGTTGTAATAATGATTAAAATAGTATTAAAAAGTCAATTATTGCAATTAGTATTTTTAACCGACTACAACAGAAGGACAATTTGTGTAGGACCTTTTCTTCTCCGTTCTAGAAACTTTTAGTCAGAGAAGTCTATATTAGTCCCAAAAGATTTGGTCATTAAAATTATAAAAAAGAAACATCTATTAAAAATATAATCATAATCTCGTTAGTTGAAATTGTGTTTTTTTGTATGTAAACAAAAACGTGTTCATTCGAATATTTAAGTAAAAAATTGTGTAAAATGTTGTAAATATGAATAGTTAGACAGCTTTACGACTGTTATTTTAATGATATGATGGAACCTGTTTTAGTATCCATTCATAGCTTAGTGCTTGCTGTTGGGGCAAATGCCGTTTCTTTCTTATAACTGAAAGCGTATTGTGTTGCAAAATGCAATGATTATTTTACTAGTTTTTACCTATGGCTTCGCTCCTGTGGTATCGGGGATCGAACCCACATCCATCGCTTTACAGACAAAAGTTGCTCCACTAAGTCACGTTGCTCTATGCACGTGACTTCCTTTTCCCACTGTCTGCCGAATTCTAGAGTCATTACGTGTTGAGTGGCGGAGCTCAACGTCGCGTTTTGCTTCGTCACCGGAGCGAGGAAATGAAAATATTAAGTATTTCATTTCCTCGAGAGTCGAACCCATAACCTGTAGAGCTTAAACGTTTATGTTCATTGTAGACCGATTTCGACACTTGTTTTGATGATAAGAAATGCCTACGTTATTTATATCTTGTTATAGACATCTCGACGTAATTTTTCGATTTTTTTTTTCTTTAATTTATTTTATCAATTATATTTACGATTTTCCTTGTTTAGAATTATTATATTAATAAGATAATACAGTTAAATAAAGATGCAATTCCTCCATTTTGGTTATAGAGATGACATTCGGGAGAAGGAGATATTGCGCATCAGGCGGCTAGACCCAACGCTATTTGTTACTTTTATCCTGTTAACAATAGAAATTTTAAGTAGAAATGTTTTATAAGAAAAATTGAACTGTGACCGCAGGAACAGTGGGTTATTATACATATAGGCATAGTGGGAATAACGTAATTTAAGCTTGGGCTATGTTCTTGCTCTACTAAAGGACTATATAAAAGTAAGAAATTTGTTAATCTGAAACAGTAGCTTGGGAGATTAGCGCTTTCAACCAAACAAATTGTTCAGTTTTATAATGAAACTGTAGGTAACTATAACGGATGTACCACACATACACTCATACACATTATGCAAATCCAGTGTGAGAGACGGGCCGCAATAGACAATAAATATTTAGCTTATCTCGCTTTGAATACGTTTAAACGCCTTACAAGGCGTTATTATCGTAATCTTTTGATTTTAATCGAGATAATGTGTAATAGGTACTACTATAATTAGCGATTGTTTAATTGTAGTATTTTTTTTATTTGTTAGCTCAGTTTGTTTATTTGTCTGTGTTTTTTTATGTTATTGTGATTTGAAATATAAATTAGGCGTTAATGACAACTTGTCCTTTTTAAAAGCTGAAAAGTGTTTTTCGACGAACTAATACCAGGAACTATTAGTTCGATTTGATTTTTTTTGTGTCCGGTGGTTCATTCATTGAGAGATGCTATAAGTTGTTTCGATGTGGCCTACTGAATTTCTGGTTGCGGTGACTAGGGCACTTAGAATATATTATAGGTCACATATAACTCATAGTTATTGTCGACAACACAAGCGAAGCTGCAAGCTAAAGTTTTTTTTAATATAGAAAAACTGGTTAAGTGCGAGTCAGACTCGCAAACCAATATATTACACATCGCAGGAGAGGCGTGAAGCGTGAAGCTAAAAAACATTCAAACTAGAGAAAATTTCTCCTAATAAATTAATAGAATTCGGACCCCTAGTCCTCACATAAAGAATATTCAATCCAATATATTCAAAGCTATTTAAAGCTCTAACCAATTAGGCGCTTCAGTAATCTACGTATTTCCAAACCTATATATATTATATAAAAATAACTCAAAAGATTCTCGAGCCATCCATCCATCCATCCACTACGGGCGGATTGCTCTCGAACTCAAAGAGTCTACATTGTTGGTAACTTTCCCTCTCAGCTCCACAACTTGATACTTAACTAATCTGAAGTACCCTCTTATCTTATTTTTCCATTCAATCACAAAGATATAACTAGTACCTAAGGCTCTTCATTTTCATTCAATTAATGTACTGATGGCTTCGATATCTATGGTATTGGTTTGTTGGTAAGTTTGGTTAAGCGTAGGTCATGCGTTTACTTCCCGCGTATGTAATTATTTGTTGATTTTTGTTAATGATTGTTTTTTGTGTTAAGAAACATTGCATTTTTATTCGCCATGTAATCGAAACTTATATGGTGTTTCCCGTAAATAAAATAAATGGAAAAAACCCAAAAAGAAAAGATATACTACAAATAAAAGATTACAAAGTCAAAACAGAAGTTGTACATCCCGTTGACCCACACTCCTGAAATTTGTTGCGGAATCCTCGGTGTGTGAGTCCAACTCGCATTTGACCGGTTTTTCCCTTTTTGAACTAGTAATTACTCAGCTTAGCGCATACAATCAAACAAACTCTTCTGCTTTATTATATTAGTATAGATATATATATATATATATATATATATATATATATATATATATATAGATATATATATATATATATATATATATATATATATATATATGTAAGATTTATCAACGGTCTTATATCTGATAAGATTTAAGAGGCTTGGCTTGGCTTTTAATCGGATGACCGTATCAAAGATGAAGAGAAAATATAAAATATTTGTCAATAGAAATACATTTTTCATAGTTGTAGGGATGTTTAGTTTTTGTTTAACTAGGTCACGCCCACGGCCCCGCCCGCGCACCATTGTTGTTTATCTACTTCGTAAAGATATATTTTTTCGAGACCGTCGCGTCGTGGCGCAAGCATAGGTACGATTAGGCAGACAGCTTATCTATTTTATTTGGATGTTATCTCACCGTCTAATACACAAGTACAACGCGGAAATATTGTCCGCAATGATTATCGTCGCCGCTTTAACATCACATTCATTATCGTTTGCAAATTGTGATCGGATTAAAAAATATGGAAAACAATAATTACTAGTTTTGTAATCAATCATACTTATACATTTAGTCACTAGGCTTATAGATACTTTATATTTATATCATAATGTAATTGGAATTTTAATTGGTTAGGTAATTCAATTTTAGATCCTAGATCGTCCATACTTATATTTTTTCTGTAAATAGTTCGATTTGAATGGGACTCATTAAAAGTGGATATTTCCGTGATGTAACCGTCTAATAAAGGCTACTTTTATAATTGGGTGAGAGACTGAGACGGAATTGTCATTCCGTTCTCCGATTATGCCCGAATCCAAAACATTGCTTGAGAACGAATCGAACCCACATCCATCGCGTTTTCAGTCGCAACATTGAATTATTTATCTTAATCAGCAAAATTTACTCATATTCGATTATGACTATTACTTTGTGAATAGTACTAAAAAAGTGAAGTATATTTGTCCGTGATCATTTAGATGTTACGTACGAACTGTTTTGTTGCTATGGTGCGTGGTCTGTAGGTATTATAAATAATACAATTAAAGTTTGAGTAGGCACCAATAGTATTTCAAAACTGCACAATCATTTCGTTTCGGACCGTTAACACGTTGAGCGCCACGCGTATTTCTACAGCAATCCCGTTCAGGCCACGCGCGCCGCTTTGAAGCGGTGGTACTGCAGGAGCAGAATTGCAAGAAGATCCGGAAAAAAACACAAACTCGAAAGAAAATCGGGAAAAGTCTCTGAAGTTCGAAAGTACTGTAAATTATGTTATGACAAAAATGTAAGAAAAGATGGTAGAGTGATGGCAAGAAGAAAGACCAAGCGTGTTGTAACATTTTGTGATACTTGTGAAGGAAAACTATTTTTAAGTTTGACATGTTACAATGAATCCCATTAATACTGTAATGATACCAAATTAAGTAAATTTTAAATAAATTTTCTGTAATTCCGTAAAATAGTGTAAAATTTTATAGTTCTTATGTTACATGCTGTCAGCCACCGATGGCTGACGCGGCCTAAACGGAAAGTCTAGTGGCAGCCACCGATGGCTGACATGGCGCTCAACGTGTTAACCTGCCACTGGAGGATGGAATCTATTTGGAGGGCTGATTTGTGTGATTATTAAAGAAATATTGTTCAGTGTTTCTATATTTATTTGTCAAGTACCTTACTATGAAGTGAGTGATTTAAAATGTACTTCTAGCCGAATTTATACGTACAAGAAATATGTGACTGGTTGAAATTTTTGATTTCATCAATAGTTTTCTATACCGTCTGTATACGTGGGACAACATAGACAGTTTTATTTCAATTATTTTTAAAACACCATTTATTTCATTACAGTAATAAAATAATAATTCCATCGATTAGAATGCATAGCTATACAATGCACTCATGGGAACTTTAAGAATGTTTCTTTACGGAAATTATTCGTGAACGAGTAAAGAAACGCGAACCACAAGAAGAAATGTATGTTCATCTTCAAGGAGTATTACTGGTTTACGTATTAAGGTTTCGGGATGTCGCCGATTTATACATGCCTACTGTTTCCTTTGTTTTTAGCTTGCGTTTCTAATGAGGTTTTGTTGTAAGGTTCGTACTCCTTATATTGCTACTAGTCGTTAGACGACGTCTATTTAGTTAGACGATAAGTAAACGCGAAATCAAACGCCATTTTTTCCATGTAAATTCCGATCCCACAAGATTATCTGGATAAAAATACTCTATATTTTGCTCCACAACCCCCTCTAACTTTCAATGATAGTTCCATAATAATCAGTTCAGATGGTCCGGACAAACAGATAGACAGACAGACAAAAACTTTTATTAATATTATATAGGCACTTGAACAACAGTCTATTCGTAGCAAACAAGCAATGAATCGAATGCAATTTACTTTTATATTGTCTATGCAATCTAGGTTATGTGGCAAGTAATTCTATAAATACAAGGGCCGGTCACGACTTCTTCAACTTTGTAGGTATAGACAATGTGGTTTAGATTCTTAGGAGGAAGGTAATCTAACTTTAAACAGTTTTGCTCTTCGTTCAATAGTCGTCGTATAGCCTCTGACCGTAAACGTGGTTGTGGATACAATTCCCACTTGGAGAAGTGAGTTATATACATTGCCTGGCCTCATAGAAATCGTCCAAGTTCTCTCTTCACTAATCAAGTCATATGTTCTTATCGAGCTACAACTTATTATTGCTATACAATTTTTCTTATAGATATTTTAATTGCCCAAATGTTGTTGATGAATGTATGAATGTACCTACTCTTATTTGTGTATGTGTGCCAAACATTAGGGACGTATAAAAATTTTAACGTAGCGGGATTTTTATAAAATTGTATATGTTTTCTACAGAATTATTCTTCTTTTCTAAGTGTGGAATAACACAAAAAAAAAATGTAGAGTATATATTTTTGCAAACGCGGCGAACAATTAATAAATTCGTGCTAAATATGTATTTCAACGTGCCTCGCCGGGTGTGGGGGGCGTGCTCGGTCACGTATCGTTTACCACTTACCATCTACAGTAATGTGGTACGATCACGTATATGTTTGTGGGGATACACATGTTTATTATGTTTTGTTTTTATCAACTGCGGGGCGCATTTATACCGGGCCTATTAGTCTATTTAGAATACGTGTTGATTGGTTGGAACTTTTTTTATTTAGGTCAGCAATTTCTAATCAAAATAAAAAAATAAATTTGTCAATAGTTTTGCCATGGAAAATCGAATGCACACTTATCACTCACACACACTCAACCTATACAATAATTATTTTTTAAGTACGCTTACCAAACTTTTAAACCTCCATACAAGAGGACCAGTGCCAAAACACCTCACGATCCTCCCGCACGAGATCGTGCCCAGTTATCTCGAACACGCTCGATATATTTGGAGCTCGTATTAATATTATGTAATTAATTGCTCATTGAGTTCCATGTCGTTAATCATCGTAGGTTTGTTTGTAGTTTGTTTGATCGAACAGCTGCATAAGTTGGACTTGTACGCATAGTTGGTAATAAACTAGATATCGCTTGTTTTAATATACCATACATTTGTATGACCATTACTACTAAAAATAAAGCCGCTTCACGTTTATTTTCCCGCTTAGCAGTGGGAGTCGCAAAGAACCCCAGTGTCAAAATACTACTTTCTCGACTTTCCGCTCATTTTCGAAATACAGTGTGTTTACTGGACGCCACGATACCCTGATGCCGTCACATTGGTTTACTTCATTTTTAAATCAAAGAAATATTACTACAAAGTACCTACTATCTACTAATTTCAAAATTTGTTTTCTTATTTTTTGTCTATATTCTCCTTTTCTTATCTTTCTTCTTTGATTACACACACAGACCTTGAAATAATAGAGTTTGTTTGCGAAAATCCAAGAAATACAACCTTCACGATGACTTTAATTTGATAAGCAAACAAAGACGACCGAAACTGGAGGTATAATACCGCCTGTGCGTGACTGACTCGCAGGTTATCTTTTTATAGATTTACTTAAGTGATAATTGAACCAGTCAATGATAATGTACAATATGACGTACTGTATAGGTACGTATTGGGAGGATAATTTCCTGAATTACTCAATCTGGATTGAGAGGTGGGTTCGATTTTCACTTTGGAAATGGTGTTTTCAACGTAGTTTTCTGATATTTGTTAGGCAAAGTGCATCGACAGCCCCTTTTCTAAGCATGTAGAGAATGAAATCGCTTATTCATTAAGTGGTTACCCTTCAAGGTTGCGGGGTTTATACACACCTTTTTCAACTTACCGCATAGTTTTCACATTGAGACATTGCGTGCTTAGTTATGGAACTCCAAGCCATCGGTTACACGGGGTCGTGGGCTGCGGTGATCACTTATCATCAGATGACCCGATACGCTTGTTTGTCTTGTCTTTTTCCATATAAAAAAACCGCACTTTGTCTTGTTAACAGAGCGGGAATCAAATTTATAACCGCGCCACGACACCGTAACCAACGATATAGTTATTGAAAATATAAAATTCATAATTTTCACGCAATTTGGCCATCAGGCTTCTACACACTTGCTTCGTAATTTGGTTACTTAAAAAAAGTTCGTCCAGCATTGAACCTTCGACCATAAGTGATTGATCACGATTACACACCGCGCCCATTGCTTCATTACACACTCTGTCATAATTCCTATTGAAATAGCTACAAGGTGCTAATTAGAAGATTTGCACGCTATCTTGCCATTGTGGCGGCCTAACTGTTTCGCCGAATGGGCTTGGTTGTGTTAGATGTTCTTTTTTTGTTGCTTTACCTTCTGTTTGGGAACAATTTTTGTATAATTTAAAGTTTTCGTTTAAATTTTTAATGAATGTTTATGAATAACCTTTACTGTGGTGTTCAATAAATGATTGCTCCATAGTTATATTCTTAATTGTTTCCACTACTTTGACGTTATAGAGTAAAATGCATGACTTATGAGTTGGCAGCTAGAAGTAGCTGCGTGTAGGTACATTGACGTGAAATGTCGTGCCGGTAACTTTTAACTTTGAACTTTGCAAAGGTGAACTTGAGTTTTTAAGGTGACCCACTTTGTCGTCCTAAATTGAGCATTAGGCAGATTTAGGAGAAAATATAGACTCGTTTTATGCCGTATTTTTAATACTGTAGTACGTAATATTCTGTTAAGCCAAAGTCGCGTGACTTTTATCATGATTTAATCTTGTACTTTTATAAACGAAATATGTTTGAAGTTGAACATTGTTTATGGATTTCTGGATTTTAGGAGTAAATCACAACACAGGCAACACTGCTACGTAATTATCAAAGAAGATTCGCCAGTCATACTTGTGAACGAATAGTTTACGAAACGGCGTAGGTAGGTGGGAATTAACCATGGATGGTTGCGAAAATAATGGAGAAAGTAGGTCCATCGGAAGCCCACATCGCGTCAAGCGCAGAGTACCGTTGCCGTTTTTATATGTTTGTAGGTATTTTTGGCAACACGATGCGATAACGAGTGAATGACGTGGCATAATGTGTGCTTCATCTTATCTCAGTGTATAGGGAAAATACTGATGGAGTGATCGATCTTAGATTATGAATGCTTATTCTTGGACGATTACGGTGTAGAATCTGTAATTGCAGAGCTCTATTGACGATAGAAAACTGTGTTCACACCATAAGAGGCCACAATTCCGTTTCTGATTGATTGTTTGTGAAAAGTTTATTTTTGAAAATTGTAAATTTTTAATAGGCTAATAATCATAGATCTAAACCAATAGAGATATTCCCTATGCATAGCTTGGATGCGAACAAAAACATCAAATTATATAGAATGCTAAATGTAACAAACGAGCGATGAGATGGGAGGAGAGGAATCCTTGAATAGCAATCGACTATGACGTGGAAAAAAAAAAGAAGTTTCTTCTTAGTCTGTATAATTCATCTGGAAATGAGGCAAAGGATTTTTCTTTAGTGAAATCTATCTAGTCTGGTGCTGGACTAAGCAGAAATTAGTAAAATGAGATTACTTTTGCCGTTTATTACTTAACCGTCGGTAAAAAATTGGCAACATTTAATACAATGGTCTAAAATAAATCAATAAGCAATCACACCGGGCCTGCGTAGTTTTGTTTGCGGCAGTTGAAATTTGGGTCAGCGAATAAAATTGAATCGCGGTTATGTATTTTGTATCGATGCAAACGGAAACCACAGTCGGTTCGCGCATTTTAATTAAAATTGATTTTGCGCCGCGAGCGCGACTGAAAGTAATTACAAATTGAGATATTAAGTCCAAATTTATCAATTTGTGGATTAGTTGGGGCTATGTGTGAAAATCTTTTGTGGTCGAACGTAGTGGATGAAGTATTCAAAAGTGAAACATCGTTTTTTTTACTTTCAGCGCATTTAGTACAGTCTTAAATCTTAATGTTACTTTAAAAAATATAAAGTAGATATTATCACTCAAATAGCTTTTTTTTTTCATAATTAATTTTCAATTAAAATTAAATGAAATTTAAATTAAATTTCAAATAACATGCCAAAGCTCATATTAAAAACTCCATAGTTCCTTCGTTAAATGATCCAATCTTTGCTTACTAACAAAATATCTGAATAGTTTTTATTATGTTTGATCTCGACAGCTTTTTTTCAGGCTATACACAACATCCATTGTCTCAGTTTTCGTCACACTCGAAGGCCGCTTGCTAAACAACGGTTCAAGAGGCCTAACTATATCATTCAATGTCAGTTCTCCAACTCCTCCCATTGTAACTTTTTGTGAGTATTATCTAGGTTATTGCCTTTTACAATCGGATATTAAAAAAAACTTTCGCACGTACAATATTTAAGTGTGTGTGTATACGTGTTCGTTACATTGAAAGTACATGTTTTATTTGTAAAAGTCTATTAACTTACGTGAAACTGAATGAATGTTTTGTTAAAAATCTGGATATTCCCACGTCGGTATGGCCCTGAGTAAAATTCGTCAACCCAATTGATCGCGTATATTAAAATTTCGGACATTATAGAAAACCCAACGTTTCGAGCACCTAGAAGTCAGTTGACACAAAAAAATAATTATTCCATTATTTCAAATTGTAGTTTTTCGCCTTGATACAAAAATGTTCTAAAACATTAACCCAAGCGAGTAGAATTTTAAACAAGTTCTGGCAATGATAAAAACTGAAAACAAAAACGGTTCTGTTTCGACAAAAAGTTAATATTGATATTTTTGATTTGAAAAGAAGTCGTCTATAAATAAATAACCTGTACGCTTCACGCTGTATCCCGCATGTAGTAAAATAGGCAGATGGAACTTAATATTAAGACACTCCTTTCCTTACTTGCCGTTGTATTTCGGAACTCAACGCTGTGGCTTTGTCTTGTTGCCAGAGCGAGAAAATTAAAATAATTCACTCCTTCCAAATGTGTCGTTTGCTGTCCCGCCGCGAAGCAACAGAGGGTATAATTTGATAATAAGCAAACATCACATAGCTTTCATTAGGCTTACACATTTACGACCGAAGTGGTTTATTGTATAACAGCACCTTTCTCCGCATTATCCATAGCAATTAATATTAATTGCCGGAATAAAAAAAGAGATAAAGAGATTCAGCGACGCGAAATAGGGCGGACGGTGAAATAAACAGTTTTATGAGATATACGTTTTATGGAGCCAGTTTTATAGTCGTTGTGCGCGCAGTGCCCGCGTTTCATGTCCGCCTTGTTTAGGGACATCCGACTTGGACTATTGTAAACATACGCTCGGGTTGCTAAGTGAAAGCTCAGGATGGGATGTTCCATTTTCACTCATCTTCTCCATCGCGAACAGTACAGGAAAAGGCATAAAGCTGCTTTCTTATACTTGTGGATAAAAAAATGATACCTACTTAAGTTTTGGATGGCGAAACCAACCAGTTCATTTAGCTTAGAGGCCTTAATATTTCCACAAGGCTATTATAATAAATGAAATTGTAAAGTGGATCAAACTAAATACAGCGTCCCGTGCGTTTGAAGCTTTATAAAATGCCTTCTGAAGGACTTTCTCTGTCCAACTTTAGTACGTACTAAACTCAACTCTGACGAAACCATGAACAAAGGCTAGGAAGTAAAGTAAAACGAATAGAAATTTAATTCGTACTATTCTCAAAACTTGGACCATTTCAATTAGCCTATTGCGTTGTTCTATGAAATTTATATTTATTTATTTGCAGCTCGAAACTCCAAGCAGTCCAGGCCAGACTTCCTAGAGTGAGCCTTTTTTATATAAAAGATTCCATTTATTTGTGTCCCTTGTAAGTACACACGCCGATATTTTCTCAGCGGAATGGTTTCCAGCGAAATTGGTTTTCTTGGTAAACTCCTTGAGAGTTTTACGACGTTTTTAAGCGAAGACTCCGGTTTTTTTTTTATTTTATTCTCATCTCTGGCGGTTTGTTTTAGCAGACGATTTGTGTTTGTACCTCGTATATACAATTATTGCATACATTACATTTTTGTAGCGCAGGCTGTTGTGGCGCATCACATAACTAATAGCTTTTACATCGGTTCCTTTATTTTCGTCCTGTGTAGAAGATTATTTTGACTAAAGGCGCGACGATTGTGGGTTCGATTTTCATTCAGGAAGGGGAATTATTTTCATTTCCTCCGTTTAGTAAAAAGACAAATCGCGTTGAATTCCATTACTCAACAAGCAAAGTATCGAAAATCAAGCAGTGCGTGGGGAACGGAGTGTCTTTAATACAAGATTCCCTTTGCCTTTTGTGCTATACGCCAGTTATAGCGTGCAGCTGAATTGTATCGATAAATGTTTTCAATGAGCTAAAAAATTATTTGCCTCTTTTTAGAAGTAGATATCTATTTTCTAATCAGCATAATAACAGTTACAATACAATGAAACCTGAATAATCAAAACATAGTTCAATAGTATTGCCAATTACTGTTGTTCAAAAATAATGGCAATTTTAATAAAGGTATCTCGTCATTTTCGTACTCGTACATTTCAGTTATAATTATCACGTTGATTGAACCAAATACAAATGCGCTTATACCAGTGGCATATACTTTATCCTATACGTTTTCAACGTAATTGCCTATTATATTGATTTCTGGAACAATAATCTAGTTTTGCTTCGTTCAACGTTTATAGGTAACATAAGTGCTACTTGTTAATCATTTACTGCACTAGCACGGTGCGGCGTTGAGTTCAGACACTGTGTGGGGACTGGAGTGTGTTAACTGTAGGTTTCCTCTGCCTACTCTGATATGCTATGGTATGGGAAAACTTATCTCTCCTTATTCAGCCCTTCTATTATTGTTTGAATTTAGTCTTCGATTAATAATTTGAATTGTTGCAAGTAACTAAGTTATGTTACGGATATCTTAAAGTATAGTCTGAAAAGAAAACAAAAAGTAATAAAAATGTTTACATATATGTATACTGCATGTGATGAAGCGAAAATACAATTGATATGTATTATATTGTTTGTATACGCAGGTAGGTATGCGTGGGTAGGTATGTGACGTTGACTGTTTGCATATAACACTAGGGGAGTCGATGTTTTATACGCCTTTATCCGTCTATGGTCTAAACAAGGGCAAATTGTAAGCGATTGTTATGGGTTTGATATTCAATTTTGAAGATTTAGTTTTGTTGAATTGACATTTATTAAAAACCTATTTGTTATACCGCACAGTATTACATTTACATCTTCTCTGCTAAAATAATACAAGTATCTGTGCTTGATCGATGGGCGCAACGTTACACATTATACTCGG
The DNA here is from genome assembly GCF_056956725.1 of Heliconius melpomene rosina. Taxonomy (NCBI): domain Eukaryota; kingdom Metazoa; phylum Arthropoda; class Insecta; order Lepidoptera; family Nymphalidae; genus Heliconius; species Heliconius melpomene. The sequence goes on from NC_140400.1 coordinate 498,659, forward strand.
CACGTTCCTTGTAAATGTTTATACATGGAATACTAATCGACCGAAATGGGGTCTATCTAGTCCTAGTGTGTCACGGTAACGAAATCGTTGTTTTAGTTAATTATTATCTGTTTGTTTGCTTAAAAAAGTTTGATAAAACTAGGTTTTTTACCTGTTTATTAGTCTTCACTATAGATTATTATTAATAATGCTTAAAATTATAAAATACCTTCATATAACATAAGAAATCGTGGTAAAAATGGCAATAGAAGGCCAAGAATCACAATATTTCATATTCTGCCCCTGTAATTCTCTAAAATTGAACGTGAAATGTTAGTTTTCAGTTTACCTTTGTTTATAATTTACATATACACGAACATGTCGTGCAGGAAGGCCGTGTAACAGAAAATACTTTCACGTCATTAAAAATTAGTTCACACGAAAACGAGTATTGAAATTAATAATACATTTTATAATAGTATAGATTTATTTTACATATATATATATATATATATATATATATATATATATATATATTTCATAATTATGGAATATTAATTATAATATATATATTAATAATAATTATTAATTATAATATATATATATATATATATATATTTCATAATTGGCGGTGACTTTCCACTTTCGTTATGTCTCATGCATATTAAATGATCCAATGACGTTATCAATGCCCAAATCGGTATCGAATCTGGGACCTTCGCAGTGTTAGCCGGTGTGACCGCTTTTTTTTATACGGCGTTTTTAATAAGCTTTAACTGACGTGCTGATGACTGACCACGATGTGGCTGTAAGGGTCTCAGAAATATGTTATTTTTAATAGCGTTCTATGAGTATTATTATAAAATTTCAGTTTTGAAATATGTTTTTTCTAAGCTCTATTTCGTGGAGAAGAAATTTTGTTCTTTACGAAGGAGAGTTGAGTAAGTAATTTTTCTAACTAGCTACTTTATTTTGTTTATTATAGACAAAAAAAACCACGGTGAGTGAATCTATGAGAAATATAATATTTTTTAAATTACTTATAGTGTAAAATAATTATTTACTTACAAGAATTGTTTCTTTTAATACTTGCAAAATTTCACAAACTTTCCTTGTGGAAAACAATAAAAATAATTGTATAGCAGGCGTCACATAACGTTACTTGTAATAAAATGACCAACAATGGCTCGAAACCTATAATTTGGTTAAGTTCGACCACTTCGCGTGTTTTGTGATATTTTTGTCTACGTTTTAACAAGAAATAGTTAATTTTAACTGCGAATATCAGAGAGTTGGCAGTTAGGTGTAATTTTGCATTAATTGCTCCAAATGCCTCCTAGTGTTAGTGTGTTTTAATTAGCGCAATTACTAACTACTTCACGAACGAACTACGAATCATTTTTATTTTGTAAACAGATATTTTCCAAATAGTAAAGCGGGTTGTGTCTACGGAGTGTGTTAACACTAGGTACCCTCAGTCTACCCCGCTTTATGCGTATGCGACTCGAATCCACGATCGTCTACTTCACCAACACACACCCCAACTGAGTCCAATAGCGAAATTTTATAATTCTCTTTCATATAATAAAATTTATAAATTATATTACGCGTTGTCGGTAAAAAGGCAACTTAATTAATTTACAATTCCCTCGCCTCGTCGGCCGCGTACGCCGTCTGTGTGTGGGTGTGCGCTGTGCCGCCCGGGGCCGGAATGACGACACTCATTTGACTATGTATTGGGCTTTAGAAAATAATTAATTTTATTTCCCCGGCGAAGACCAGACAAAACGCGATGTCTCCACTCAACACAATGTCTTGAATTTTGAGAAAAAGCAGATGGAGAGTGTCTGTTTTTATTCTCTAGAAATGCTGTTAGGAAAAATAATTTAAAATTTGTTAGCAAGAAATTTTGTCTCTATCCCCTTGAGTAATGGTCCTAGTGTATCATCCTAACCTACTATGCTGTGAACATGAGGTCTCATTTATTGACGTCAGGTTCCACCATAGGAAACATATAATCAATTTTGATTTATTAAACTATTCTCTAAAATATTTTAAGTAGTAAGAATCATTGTTGACACTTTACAATTGTAGATAGCTCTACAATCACATTACTTTCACTAAACTTGTTTTTGCCGTCGGCCACAGTCGTCACTGTTGCCACATGCCTACTGGCATTGACAGAGACATTGCGAGCTAGTTGGTAGCATGTACGTAACATCGCCTTTGTCTAAGTATACCGGGTGAAAAGAAACATTACCGCGAGAGGGAGTCGAATCGACAACAATAGGAAATATAATTACCTGAGCTGAGCATTGTGAGCGAGTACTCAACTCAGAAAAATACTAAATAATGAAAAAATCATTCCCTCAAATGGAAATCGAACCGACAACTATCGCGTTTTACCCAGTAAAACCCTGTTCTACTTTGCTAAGATGGAAGTTTTTAATAATATAAATATGGCTAAATCTAAGTCACAGTAGGCACGAGGTCTCCGCGTCAGCATCGCCGTGTCGTAGGTCAGGGGCTATCGGTCACTAAGCGATAAACCCGCGTCACACTATAATGAACCCTGCCGCCGTTATCTTAACACTGCATATGCATTGGAGTACTCTCGCTACTCTACAGTGGCTTTATTACGATTTCAATCTTATTACGAAAGTGAAAGAGCCGGTTTTTGTTTAATTGGTATTGGTAGGTATTAGTAATGCATGAGATGTATGCGTCATACAACTTTTAGTGTTACGACCGTAATTTAGTAGAATTAGTTTTGAATTGTCAATGAATTCGTTGTTTTAGTTGGTGGCGCTTTGTTTTCTTAAAGTGCCTTAACTCCCGGTTCCCTCTGCCATTCTAGTTTAAAAAAAAAAGTGTAATATGCGTTTCGTATAAAAATACTTTTAATATAATTCGTTTTGACCGTCATTTGTATTATGCTAATAACCTACTGTTTATATTAATATAACATTTATAAGCAAATATTTTATAAAATGTTTCTGAACGCCAAGAGAATTATTATTTAGGAATAAATGAATACAGGATATTCTAGCGAATTCGACTAGCGCTGGCCATTTATTTTGTTTATTTTGCACCCATTTAATTAATCATGCAAATTTTCATGTTTACGACCGCCGAGTTGTATGTATATCTTTTATTGCGATCTCATAACCGGTCTGCGAGCGTGGCGCTTGGTTAGGACTCGCAACAAATTCTTGATAAAAAATTAAGTAATTAGAAGTTAAATTTATGGATAAATGTCGTCAAGAGAGAGATTTGTTCCTCGTTTGAGGTAATAATGGAGAACTGAATATCTATTGCGCTATATAACAGAGAAATAATACTTTTATCTCGATAAAGAATATCTAGGTACGTATACAATTTTCCACTTAAAAGCTTACCACATGTTAGTTGTCGCGAGAAATTCCACAATACGATAGGTTATATAGTTATATAGTGTCTCGCATAGCACAAGTCGAATAAAGAATACGAAATCTACCAAAGTTAATAGCAATACTTCCAGTGGTACTGGGCCATGATAGAGTTTATGCGGGTTTATGAGGGAATTGTAAATTATTTTTTTGGATTCACGCTATATCCCGCATATAGCAGACTATGCAGAAAGAACCCAGTGTAAGAAACTTTTAGTTTTTCCTAAAATTTTCAAAACAACGTGTTGAGTGGCGGAACTGATTGGATCCCACGCTTTGTCTTGTTATGAAAATATTCTTTTAAATCTTTCCCCCGAGCGGGAATCAAACACACAACCGGCAGTCAGTCGCTGTTTTATTGCGCTGCGACAACTTTTATTAAATTATATTATTCTGTCATATATTAATATATTTAACTGTGTCAATTGAATCTGGTTTCCTCTACAACCGGATCTACTTCCACAAGATAACGCAAGCTTTTTGTTGGTAGTTGATTGATGACATTTAAAATTTTAAATTTGATTACTAAGCTTTTAAAAGATAACAGAAAAAACTAAATTATATGCATTTCAATTCTGTATTTTCTTTCAATTTTACATTTATAAAGATTCTGCAATAAAAACAGTTTTATATTTTTGACTTCAAATTTGAAGCCGTCGAGGCGCCTCACAACGGTTGCCGGTTCTATATTCACTCGAGGGAATGAATTAATATTTATTAATATTTTCATTTCTTCCCTCTGGCACGAAGGCAAAAAGACCAGCGTTGAGTTCCGCCACTCAATGAATGTCTCGAAAATCCGAAAATCCGCCGACAATGTCTCGAAAAATTCGTCGAAATATGGGTAACGGAGTGTTGCCTACCCTGTTTTATGCGGTATAAAGCGTGAAGGTGACACAAAAAACTTTAAAATTAACACATTTGACTCTAGGCATGCCAAGTTATGTAAGTATGTATTCTGTTTAAAGATGTCTGTATTATGTTTTGAGCGCTACGAGTCTTCGTTAAAACAAAGTTCTTGTTCTTGTCTACTTTTCCTTATTTAATACCACTATATTTAATTTCTTCTTAAAACCACAGTAATAATAATATTACGTACCTAGAGATAAAGTAGATAGACAGACTAAGCTTCATACTTATAAAACCGCTTTTTTCCGTCGAGGGTAAAAGTAGCTTATGTCCGCCACATTATAATCCTCTTTGTCGTAATTATGTGATTCAAAGATTACCTCATGTACAATATATATTTGTTACTTTTTTTGTATTTGTTTTTGTATATTAGCAGCAGGGTAACGCTTTTAGACAAAATTATATCTTTTAGGTTTACGCTGTATCCCGCACATAGCAGGGTGGGACACGACGCCTTCAATTTTTATTAAATTTGACATTTATTGTAGCCAGGAGCCACGTCACGCTTATCCGAAACGATGCTAGGCCTTGATTGAAGCAGGTAATAATTCATTTTATATATTAATCAATACAAGAGATATATATCACACCGTGGTTCTACACGCGACTCATTGTAACGCAATGGTCGTGGGCTCGACTATTTATCCGCTCTGTCAAGATAAACAGTGGCGTTATGTTTCGCCCCTTAACTCGCAATGTCTTAAATACAGGTGGAAAGCAGAGAGCGGTCTTAGCGCTGGTTCTCTTTGCCTATCCTGCTATATGTGGGTTCCAGCTTGGAGATGTAATTACAAATGTTTATAATTTATAATTCTACTGAAGCTTGCTATTAACAAAGTAAGTACCTATTACAAAAGTTCCATTCAAAGAGTATCATTGATTTTTTAGCTGTCGTATTGCTCTGTAGCGCCTTGAATATTGTACTTTTTGTCCCCGCGCCTTCTTCTGTAATACTCAGACTTAGTCTATGGAACAAAAGTGAAGGTGTCATTTCGACATTTTTAAAGGTCTTTTTCTCATTTAGTATTTGAAGTAAATCCTAGGATTTTATGAAATGACATTGCCTATGTGACTTTATAAAGTTATATCTACATTACGTTGTAGTTTAATGTAAAATGAAAGTAATATCAGTCCTGTAGAGCCTAAATGGTCAAATAGTGTTGGCGGATTGATTTAAGAGTTCCTGTAGGCACTCTATGTCATAAAAAGTTATCTAGTTTCTAATTGTAAATCGTTATTGAGTTATAAAACTACATAATATACAAACGAAAACATATAATATAAAGCATTCTCATATTATATTAGCTAATAAAATATCACATAAAGATAACAGAAATCTTATAACTAACCCGTTTTACCTTAATAGTTATAATAATAGTAAAAAAATGCTCTACCTGAGTCATTTGTAGCATTCCGAAAGGTCTCGTGTCGAATTTCATTCATTATGCTCCGTTGATGACAGCTAATGGTTCTTGCGCCCATTCTGTTGGAGATCGAATGTCACTCATTATGGGATCTTTATATGATAAGTTATTGGAAATAAGTGGGTGTAGTAACATTTGGTTCCCAGGTTCCCTCTGTCTACTCTGCTATGTGTGGGATAGAGCGTTAAGCTAAAAAATGAATGAAATGAAATTTTATTAATTTACAATTAAATATATATTAAAATATTATGATTCTTATGGAATCATATTGCTTTTAGTGTAAATATTCTTAATAGCTCGCTGTATCGCCTTATTTAGCAGGGTTGGCAGAAGGAACTTAGTGTTAAGACACTCCGTCCCTCATTTTGCGTTTTGTCATCTTGTCACTCTAGCGAGTGAGGAAATAAAAATAAATTATTTCGTCGAATGGGAATCAAACAACATCCAACACGTTACACGGCACAGGGGCTTGGCCGTATAGGATTATTTTATATTAGGAAGTATTATCAATGGAGATATGATACAAATTTATTAATACATATATTCAAATAGGTAGGTATTTATACAATTACCTAGTAATGATTTTATATTTTCAATTTGAGAGCCCTTTACATTTTCGATGTAATATACGAGATTGGGGATTTGGGGACAGAAGAGGTTGCCGCTTATGCCCGTTACAGTACGGTCGATGAGTTGTGGCCGCCACGAAGTTAGCTGTTTGTTTTGCAGATTAATGAAATCTTAGGATTCACACCTTTAATTATTTTCTCTCCGAGTGTACAACGCGCACAAGTTCAGAAAACCTAAGTTCAGGGCGGCCACTACTCGTCGTCCGTACTGTACTCTCGCGACGGTCGGGAGTGCCCGCCCCACTCTGCCCTCTATTAAAAGCATTGATAAAAATAATATTCCACGAACGTTTTCCGTATCGACTGCCGAGCCTCTCTTATCACAGAGTAGCTACGTCGATAGATAAGCATTTTTATTGATACTAATATAACAAATTTTTATACTTATAAATAATTTCTAGTTTGGTTTCAGTTTATTTTTTTCTATGACTATAGATTCTGATATTGTTCTTTGTGTTCTTTGTATTTTCAGATTTTTATTGGCTGCACCTTTTTTATCTAATAATCTGCTATTGTACATAACAAAAGATCAATTACAAGTTAAAAGTGGCGATAAAACGTTTTACATCAGCTATTTTTATTGTTAATATCAATTTGTCACTCTACCTCCAGATTATGTTTGGTAATAATTGAAAATTTAAAGAAAAACATGTTTTTTTGTCAATGTGGTTAGTAATAACAGTATTTGGTTTATTGTAGATCGTCACGAAGTCGCTGTGGTGGTTTTTTATATCGCTGTAAAAATTCGTGACGTAAAACTCGGCTGGATCACGGAATGAAATAAAAACACGACAGCTATCCTTAAATCGTGCCTCTTATGCTTTACAACTAGTATGTGTACCTATAAATATGTGTTATGTGTATGTCTCGAAGTATGTAATTTGTGTTTTTTTGGATATATTTTTACGTAGATTTTGTCGGTCAAGAGAAGTAATAAGAGAAAATGTGATTGAGTTTCGCCACTCTACACGTGATGCTCCTAAAATTTGGCTAGAAAGTGGGGGAAAAGGATCTTAACCCTGAGCTCCTAATGCCGATCCTGCTTTAAGCGAATCAATAAAAAAGTCTATTGATGTATGCAAAAGAGATTTCCCTAAGAAAAGAATATTATTCTGTTAGCTTTTCTCAGTAAAGGATGCAAGTGGAAATATGAAGGTTCATTCTTATTTAGAGTCAATAAAAACATGTTTCTGATGCTAATTTTTAAGGTGCATTCCACATGCAGGTGGATAGGAGAAGGGGACTTACTATTGATAATTTTCTGTTGTTCTCTACTTTTCATTTATTGTTCTGCCAAATTTTCGAGACATGTGTTAAGCAAAAGAAGAAATGAAAATATTTGTAAACATTAATTAATAATATAATATAGTACAAATCACAGGTAGCTAACAAAATAGTCTGTGCCATAGGAACAAGAATTTCAGGCACTTATGCATGTTGCAGCCGAGGGTGGGGACACACTGAATAGGTAATGTCCGCTACGCTTGCCAATACTCTGGGATTCGAGAGGGCACCATGTATACCGGCATACCTGCACACGTCTGTGTCTGTCTGTGGGTATCATTTGAAGTTCGTCTCCTAATTTGGGAATTGTATTTTTTATATCGATACTTGAAGGTGACTACTCATTTGTTCTAAGTTTAGGGTAATATCAAGTGTATACGCAATTGCTATAGTTATTAGCTAAACAGAGCGCTGCGTTGAATCTCTACATATCACACACCAACTCTTGTCATTACGTCATTAGTGTAATACACACATTTCAAATAAACATATTAAACTTAGCTGTCGTCGTCGAGAAAATTCTTGCAATGATACCAAGATAAAGTGCGGCGTTGATTTATGCCACTTAACACACAATGTCTCTAAAAATGTATAAAGTAGCTGCTATTTTCGGGATATAGTGTGAAGATAAAAATCTGCCGGAAGTAATTACCTAGTTAATTTATTATCATATTTTATAAGAGTCAATATTGAATTGAACTTACAAAAACGAATAAAATAACAAAAGAATACACGGACAACGAGCCCGTGTATATCAGAAAAAAAAATAAACATATTCGTTGAAATATGCCAAATATCATTTATATGTCCATGGTCATTGGTTTGTCAACGTTGTCGTATGTCAACGACAGATAGACACATTTTGTGTGCAACATTTATATTAAAATAATAGAGATAATGATTTATTCAATTGGAAGTAATTTATTTGGTAATGTAATTTATTAAGCAGCTTCACGGTTTTTCCTGTTACTGTTCCCCCCTTTCCGCTCTAATTTGGAGACATTACATTCTAACCGCACATCCACTACCTGATAAGGGATAACGTTTACCATGACTATTTCATAAAGAAACAAAAACATTAACTGAAGGAACCACATAACTGTAGGAACTCAAAGCGAAAGCAAAGGATATTGCACCCTTAGGGGTGAATTCTAAAAAACCTTGAAAAACGTGTTCAATTAAATATTTTTAAGAGGCTGAATTTCAAATTTTATAAAGATTATATTTGTAAAATGCATTAATAACATATTTCATACAATCACAATCAGTTTTTACATGATTTTATTATTTAACTACGAGGCGATGCAGTATAGTATATTTTATTTGCAAGTTGAATTATATCGAGCATCAATATTGGTATGTCGCGGAACGTAAACACCAAGTGGAATGAACAAACACTCGCTAGCGCAACGCGACATATAAATATGGGGGAGGGAGTTTGTTAATGAATAAAAATTTAACAATAAGAAAAATTAAATAATTGCATTAGATGCAACAGATTTGATAGAAACGACCGAAACGACGCAGCGGTTTAATGCTCTATTATAAAAGCGACGGGTGTGGGTTCGTCCTCCGCTCGGGAAAATACATTATTTTCATTTCCACTCTAGTAATAACTTTTAACAGGCCATGTCTCAACACTTGAGCGGAATTTGGAATAGCAATAGACCAAGTTCCCTCTGCTTACTCTGCCATATGTGGGATAAAGCGTGAAGATATAAACAGTCATTTACAATTTTTTTACTACACTAAAAATATTAATAAAAAATCTACGTTTACGTTCCGCGACATACCAATATTGATGCTCGATATAATTCAACTTGCAAATAAAATATACTATATATTTTATAATTTGCATTGCTGTCTTTCCTTGTAAATATAGATATGTAAAATATTTGTGATCTGTTGTGGTTTGACAAAGTGCAGTATTGAGTGCAGTATTGCACGGATCAATGGAAAAACTAAAAAACATATAAAAATAAACCCTTACGCGGAAGGCCGATGAGAACCCGCCTTCCGCCGTCCCCCGTCAGCCTCGCGCACCGACGATTTATTTATTCCTCGTTATTTCGCCATGTTGCAAACAAAACAATCAGGCCGACTGAAAATTGATTAAATGAAGTTCACATAATTCATTTGTTCCGGCTGCCTTTATCCAATTTGTATGCGTACATTTATCGTCATATTATTTTATGCTTCACGCTGCATATAGTGCGGTAGGTACGTTGTGGCGAACCTATTGTTAAGGTACTTTCCGTTCATCACGTACTGCCCAATTTTCAAGACATTTTGAGTAGAGGAGCTCAACGCCGCGCTTTGTCACATTATCATTATCATTATCAGAGCGAGGAATCGAAAATGATTCATTCCACCGAATGAGAATTGAACCCCTCGTCGCTGTGTTGCAACCACCTCTTATATTATTTATTATTTTACATATATTTTATGCGTCGCGTCTCCTCGTCCCAATGTCATACGTTTCCATCTATTAATTAACGGATACTCATTGTGTATGTATACTGTCAATTATTATTTGTTTCGATAATATGATTGTGTTATTGACATATGTTAAAAAACCGCGCACAGCAGGGTAGGCAGAGGGAATCTAATGTTAAGACACCGTTCTCCACTTTCTGCTGAATTTATTAAAATAAATATTTCATCTCACACTTTGTACCCATACGCCACGACTGGTCTCCTGCTTCTTAAAACCATTATATTTAAGTCGTGATTAGTAAGACGTAAGTGCATCCGTTTTATCCCGAATATAGAACCTAGTGGCGAGATACTCCTTCCTCCACTTTTTGCTTGAATCCCAAATATTGCGTTTCGAGTGGCAGAACTTAACGTCGCACTTGGATAAAGTATTAGCTGGAAATCATTATTAAAAAAAGCATATTACCTTTCAATTACAAAACTTTCACAGGATAAAATATAAGACAGCCTTGTACGTATTCATGTCGACTGTCGTCGTACAAACTGGCAAAGTTATGTACCTACATTTGAATATAGGTACGAAGTTAGAATAAATATTCTGAATACCACTGCGGAATGAAAAGAGAAATGGAATGTCAAAGTTTGAAGGCGACATGACGACATGACGTGCCTCCTCCCTAGTCAAATCAAATAAAACATTGCTATTGTTCCTACCCGAAGACTACACTCGGGGAATGAAATGTTTTATACTTCCTTTTTCTTCGAGGCAAAGCGCGGCGTTGAAATTCGCCACTCAACACGGCCTTAAAATACGTTTTATAGGTTGCCTTGCTGGTTTAATAATGAATATGTGGTACGTACACAGCATAGCGGATGCAGGTCGGATTTTCACGTCGGCCGGCTATCTACGAGTCCGTAAGTAACGCATGGAGGAACGGAACCATTTCAAATACTTGCTAAATATCTTCTTAATTAATTGTAAATAATTGTCAAGTTACACACACTTATTTAATTAATTGTGATTTCCGAAATTATTGTCAGTGTTGGAAATTTTGTTGTGTTGTTATATTTCTGCAGCTTTTTAGACACATTTGGATAGCGAAATTAGTTTAAATAAAAGAAATATGTATTCCCTGGAGTAGGATTCGTACCTACAACTAATTCACGATAACTAGAATCTGTATCTGAATATTAGCAATTTATGTTTCTAAACATGTAATATAATAGTAGCTCATGTTGTGATGATGGGCGTTCCTTTTACACGAGCAATGTATTAGAGCTTATCAAATTTGCTTTGATATTTTATGTAGTATTTTATGTATAATATATTTTATATAAATATATTTTATGTATTTAGTATTTTATGTATATAATAAATATTATATAATATACATTCAATAATGAAAAAACAAAGATACCGAGAACACTGAGCTGGGACTACTATACTAGTAAGGTGTAAATGTTTAAAATCTTTGTAAAGTTAATAAATTATTATCGTACAAGTATTTTCATTTTCTATTTCATTATTTATTTGTGCAGGTTTTTTATTTATATCGTCATTTAATTTCACACATACATTTTCATTAATTGAACGTAAGTCAGGAACGTAGTGTCTTAACCTTAGGATCTATCTATGAAGGAAAAGACGTGAAACACATTTCGATGCCGCACTTTACTTGTACTCACAACCTGTCACGCTTACAGTCGCACGACGTGTCGCGTCTGACATTGTTCTACATATCTATTCATTTATCGCTATCCACTCTTACATTGTAGCGCGCCCGCCCGCTCGCTCGCCATTTCTAGTTGCGTAACGTACCAGCTCTAACCGGTTCAGGCTTCAGCACCGCTGCGCCCGCGCATCGCATTCATTCATAATTACGCACACACTTTATTAGTATACGTTTCTATATATAAACAGAATGTGATCTTTGTTTGGTTGATTTGTATGTTTGTTTGTATTTTTTTGCTGTTTTAGGGACTCTTGTTATTATTATCTGGCGGATTGTTTTTTATTCTTTGTATTTTTCATATGAATATTCATTTTATTTCGTGTTAATTTTATAGGAATGTACTTACATTCTCATCGATTAATAAAGGTTGTGAACTGGAACTGACTGTCGGAAGAAATGTTTATGAAATTCCGTTAGCTTGATTACTGTCAACAACCAGGTTCTGGACCATACAAGCTTTAAAAAAAACACACACGTCGCTATAATTTTAATTCTGCATTTTTATACATTTTTAATCTAGAAATTATAGAAATGCATATGGACTTTACAATAATAATAATAATATATAACATAGAGAGGTTTTATTCCAACAGGCGCCGCTCAGCGAAGCTTATGTAGATGGAACTTAACCGTGAATTAACCCATTGCATAATGTATTCATATTTATTATTTTATTTTAAGACTAGTTCGTTAGTTTGGATTTTCTCGAAAATGGAAATATTTTATATCATAGAAACAATCTACTTTTAGTAGATTGATTAAACTGTGGGTTTTAAACCTGCTCGCTCGCTCTGCTCGGAAATATGACAATATCTTTTTTTTTTTTTGGTAGCTACCTCAACGGTCCGCTTGTTACCAGCGAGAAATAAAATATTTTATCCTCTCCAGCGGGAATCGAACACACAACCGTTGCGTTTACATTCACACGCTGTGTGTCGGCGTCACTATGAATACATGAAATTATTTATAGCAAATATTTTTCATAAAGGTATTTTTATTTATAAACAAATTTATATAGATTGAACAAATTCAAAATGAATAACGTTTTAAATAATTCCATTAAAAGTGTAAACCTCGTCGCATTCAAATATAAATTCACATTGTATTAAAATAACCGGTTGCCAATTAAAATAAATCCGTGACATTTTTGCTCCTATTTCGTATTAATTGATAGTAGTTTTATTTGAATAAAATTTAATTATATTATATTAATTTGGTTTAAGCTGTCTGGCACAGCGTCTGACTATAAACGCGACGGTTGTAGGTTCAATTCCTACTGAGGGGACTGAATTGTTTTCATTTTTTCGCTCTGCTTGGTATCAAGACAATGCGAAACGTTCAGTTCGTGATATTGTTTTTTACTTGTAAAGTAAATAGGATGTATAATGTAAAAATAACTAACTTTATAATAACAAAAGGTTTATGTTTTAACTACAGTTAAGCGGATATTAAAGACAACATTAGTTAAATCTTTTCATCACAAGTATTATTTATTGCATCACCACGTCTAAAACACGAAATGTATAAGCCGGTCCATTCCGCTTACAGTTTAAATCCTCAAAGTCTATCAAACATCAAAAGGTTCAAACCTAACCTCTATCACCACACAGGAAGACACAAAACCGCGTCAATCAAATTCGGCACCATCAGCCGTACAAAGCCAGCAATTAGTGTACACGCAACGACAATACGCACAATAGATGTATACATATGTACATTGTACATGTATGTATCGATTGTGCGTATTGTCTATCCGTCTGTCTGACTATATCTAATTTGTGTAGGCTTTACGTAAGGCCGTAGAGCTTATCGGCGGTCAACACTCAGGTTCCCCCCTTTCGACCGTTTTCATTTCGATATGCAAAATGTCTGCCGCGCCCGAGCGGTGCTTGCTTTTGTTTTCCCCCATTCGGATAAAGAGCGGATTAAGCGCTTTACGTGTACGCTTTACTTTTTTAGTGAGGTTTTGATATTTTTCAGTTTTTTTGTTTATTAGTTGTAGGTGTTATTATAGAGATTTGATTTTTTTGTATGTTTGTTTGTTTTTTTAATTACATACATACATAGCTTCACGCTTTATCCCTAGCGGGGTAGTCAGAGATAACGGAGCGCCAAACGCTACGGTCTCTACATACCTCTTTCGCCTCGTCCACTATCATCAATCTCTTCATATATGCTCTCCGGGGGATCCTCATGACCTTCCTCCAGTATCTTTGATACTGTGTTTTCGAAGGTTAACCGAGGTCTCCCCCTACCTCTCGTACCGCTCACTTTTCCATCATAGATCTTTTTGGCCATTCTTTCATCACTCATTCGTTTGACGTGCCCAAACCATCTGAGCACGTTCTTTTTCATTCTCAGTGTAACATTCTCGCTAGTACCTGCCATTCTGTGTATATCTTCTTTGCTGATTCGATCAGCTAAGCTGACTCCGATTTTGTTATATATAAAATTTTCTATAAAAGTCATCCTATATCTTATAAAACGAAGTCGCTTCTCGTGTCTGTCTGAACTTTCTAACTCTTCTTCTTCTAAACCACCCAACGGATTTTGATGCGGTTTTCACCATTAGGTCGAGTATTTCTCAGGGAAGGTTTAATATAGTTTATTATTTGTACATTCTTATGTAAATTAACATAAATACGATATATGTGTATAAAATCTTACCCGTTGAGACACTTTCGCGCATGCGCTGCTTTAATGGTAAGTACTACATCCGCTGGATTCAAAGGGCGCAGGACCGGACGGAGTGGCGAGAATTAGGGAAGGCCTATGTCCAACAGTGGACGATAAAAGGCTGATGGATGGATGGATGGATGACTACATGAAAATAATGTACTGGAGTATTGTTCCTCTTAATAAGATCTACAAAAAAGTCCGCGACAGCATATTCGTATCTTTTAAGAATATTGTAGTGATCATATTTCTGTCTAAAAATTGTAATTTCAATATATTTTTTATTGTGAGGGATATTTTTCTATAATGGTATTATTCCGTATCCTTTAAAATATCTTATTAATTTTCTCTGTTAAACGAAGATAAACTTTGCTGTTTACGCTATTTCGAAATTGCGAATAGTTTTACAGAAAAACGCATTTAATTGTTGACACATCCCGCCGTTGACACATCAGCTGTATGTTACTCAAGTTTTACTTATGCCTTACTCTCAGCATATAAATAAGTATATTGTATAAGTAAGTTGTTACAATATCAAAAAATCCTTGCTGCGAAACGGCTCGCCACTCGCCATGCGCCCGGCGACGTTTTGCTTATACAAGCGCGTCCGCCGGGCCCGCCTGCCTTACACGCACCAGTGGTTCAGTGGTAGAATGCTCGCCTGCCACGCCAGAACGCAGCCCGGGTTCGATTCCCGGCCGATGCAATCTATTTAAGTTTCCTCACAGGCAGCCACGTAGTGCTTGCTTTTCATCAGGTACAGAATACCCTCTTCAGCATTAACCGAGCTCACAAGCTCGAAAAAAAAAAACCCGCCTGCCTTTATAGCAACGAAGATTTAGATGCGTTTGCACGTATTGGATAATTCCAGTTGAATTTATTATTTCAGCGCGATATATTTGGTTTCATATTTTTTGTAGTAGTTATTAGTAGGTAGGCTTTTGTTTATAATTTCTTCCGTTTAAAAATAGTCATTTAACTATCTAAATATAGTCATTTAAATATATTTTAATAAGTACTTGAAAAGATTAGTAGAACAGATTTAAAATTACGGTACCTACTAAAAAATCCTTGCTGTGTAAAACAATTGGAAAATCCTTATTGAAACTATGAAAATGCGGGTTGCATTAGGGTTTAATTAATTTTCACATTATCTTAAGTGCTTTGCAAACATACATTATATGAATAATCCAGTAGTAAAAGCGGGCGACGCCGCAAGAGGGTAGCTAGTGTTATATAAAACGTTCATTGTAACCTTAATACATATACAATAATCGTTTTATTGCAAGTCCTCAATTACTAGCACAAAATGAGTTTCATTTAATTAATTGGCGAGGTTTTTCTCTCTTATGACAACCTAATTTGAATACATTAGTATAATGAAATTTATAAGTGATAAATTTGTCGTAGACCGTTGCATCTCTTTAGTTGTTAAAGTATGTACTCAAAAAGGAGGAAATTATCATTTCGACATGTTTTTTTTCTCTACTTTTTTATTAAGTTTCACGCTCTATCCCGCACATATCACGATATGCACGCTGTATCTCGGAATATCAGAGGTCGGTTTGAGTTTAAAATTTTATGAACGACAAATATTCTCAACATTTACTTATAGATTTTTTTATCGCTTTGGAACAAGGTGTCTGAGAGGAAGTATGATTATTTTCTTTTGTTTTTGTTTTAGTTCGCTTTAACACTAGAGGGGTAACCAGTGGGCACGGAGCGCCTAACGCTACAGTAATAAAAATATTTTTTATTCATAAATGTGAAGAGCCTCTGTTGCGAAGACGTCTATGGTCTTATAACGCCTACTCTTGAAAAACAAGTGCTATCATTAAATTTGTATAAACCACTGGTCCATGAACTCGGTTCTTGTATAAGGAATTGGAAATTTTAACAGGGATAATTATTTAATCTTGTTATTTATTTTAATAAGCCTATTTTCAATATATATAGGTATTATGTATACTTACCTAATAGTAATATTTAAATAAAGTGAGGTAACTTTCGCCAATTAAGCGATAACGGATCGATTACTCGATTCGAGCAATAACGGAGGGTCTACTCACTAGGTTCACTCTTCCTACCCCCTATAGATATATAAAAATACAGAAGTAGTTTAACTGTTTAGTTAATTATCAATAAAGACTTGAAACAAGTCGTATCTATATATGGCTATTTGACCCTAAACTAGATAGATATCTCAACCTAGGCAGCTTTATATATATGCTAGGGTGATCAGATTACTGAGATTAAACGAGCATATGGGTGCATTAGATATGTTTATTTTGTAGCTACATGTGCAAATTAAAGGTACAATGTATTTTATCAAATGTTGAAAAGTTCGTATGTTGTAAGGAAATTCTTAACTACAATAATACTCAGCACTGCCTCTGCTCAAAGATATTATATACTCATGACGCCATTGACTTTTGTTACAAAGACTTATCTACTTCTTTTTTCTTACTTGCGAAAGCGGTTAAATTGATAATGCTTATTTATATCTACACATATACATAAACAGAATGTTATTTAAAAGTAATTTTGTTATTTTTTAAAGATATCATTAATAATTCAAAACACAGTCTGCTCCACCCAAATATCCATGCTGTATACAGCGTGGTGTGCAGGGAGTACGTACGGGGGCTTATCGGGGCATCGATCATCGCCGCGGCGTGTCGTTGCCCTCTGCTGACAACTAGGATTAATATTGATGCCAGTGTAGGCTTTTAGACATCATTATATTTTAATACATTTAAACATATTTGTAGGTTCGTATAGAAAAAATAGATAAGTCGTGGCGTAGGTGATGAATTAAACCTATCTACATACACATTGGGAGTATTTATATTTACACTATGGGCAATTGCCATATTGTTGTTTTGAATACTTACAAATAATTTAAAATTATATAGAATTAAATTTAAACATAGTAATAACTATTTTTAATACTTTTCTCTATTCATGATTTTTTGCGACTTACATTATGACTCTTTAAAACAAGAGACGAACCTACAACTTGTAAAGTAAAGATGGTTACATCTCGCATATTGCACCATAGGGGCATTGCCAACTTAGTAGTGTAAAAGATTATAGAGTGCCTTAACACTACATTATTTTTATTTACTTTATATAAAAACTGGAGATATTAAAATATATTTTCTGTATGTACCTTAAACACAAGTAACCCAGCACCGCGCCCGCCCCCTGCGGTACTGATACATTATCAACAGGATTAATTACTCTAGTTCCCCTGATAACTAACCGTTTAGGGCGGGGACTGTAAATTTTAAATGAAGCCAGTATAGTAGTAGTAAGTGAGCTATCTGCGTTTGTATCAAAGGCTTTTCGAAGTCCACTCGAGTGTGTCTCGAGCGCGCTTTGTACGGCACTGGTGTATTGCAGTGCCATATTTTATTTATATATTGAGTTGAGTGTTTGATTTAATTCGTATTTTATTGTATTTGAGACGCTTTTATAATAATATGATGACATTGAGTTGGTCTGATGATGGAGTCCGAGGGTGGGAGACAAAACCCTGGGATGCCTTTTAGATGCCTTAAAACTATTATATAAGATATATTGGGCTCTTTATTTCTCTTGTTACCTGGGACCGATGACAACCGACGATGAGGCTGAAAAGTGGCTAAAGGAACCCTAAAAGTCTCTACTCTCTAGTAATTAAACTAAGAATTCTCTATTAAACGTGTAACTTTTTCTTTGAACTGTGTTCTGTGTATCTAGTGCCAAGACAGTCTGTTCCTATTAAGACACTTTCGTTCCCCACTTTCTGCATTATTCTGGAGGCATTGCTTGTTGAGTGGCGGATCTCAACGCCTCGCTTTTACTTCGTTGCCAGAGCGAAGAAATGAACATATGAGATATTTCATTTCCTCAAGTGGGAGTGGAACCCTCAATCTGTCGCGTTTGACTGCTCATTGTAATAATTAATGTAGATTCTTTTTGAATATTAAATATTTCTTATTAAGATAGTAGTGTTTTATTCATGTTTTGTAACAGTTTACTCACTTGTTTGATATATAAAAATTCTCAAAATTTAAGATTCTATTTGACTTAATTAAAAAATTCTTATTCATCTTTATAAAATGATAAATAAATACAAAATAAACTTCCACTTTTTGTTCCCAATATTACAAAAAATATATATATCTACGTTTTTCTTATCTATAAAAAATACTTATCATGCTTAGGTAGCAAAATAAAAAAGTACTGAAGTAAAAAGATATAGGTATATATACCTTATAATAAATGTATACCAACGATGTAATATATTTTAGGTGAAGTACACATATTATATTTGATTCGATTACTTAAGATAACACGTGAAAAATACTTTTATAAGTAAACAGAATGATGTGTTACGTACTTGCAGATGTACGGAGATACATGGCTTGCTATTAGAGGTATTTGTGATTTATGAACATTTTAACAAAACCACTTAGGCGAATGTAAGTTGCAAGCCAAAATAAAACATACTTTTTTAAACATTTACAGCTTTAATTGTATTTCTATTTATTATATAAATCACTCAATTTACTTGGATATAGCGGTTGAGTCTGAGATATGAATTCATTCGGTTGATTGATAGATTAAAGAAAACAATTTACTTCAAAATAGTTATAGTTCAGTAACACAGGTACAGGGATCTTATCACAAATTTCAACAAAATGATATAGGCCTGAATATCTAAGTGAATGCAGTAAATGTAACATACAAACTCAAAGTAATACAGTAATCGATGATCCCGATAAACAACGTAAAGCCCACTACATCTTTTATAAATGATTTTTTGTCTTTACACTCTTCGGCTTTTTGGAGCGAGATAACACTTCAGGTAACGACAGCTCATTCGAGGTTAGGCAGTTATCTATACTAATATAATAAAGCGGAAGAGTTTGTTTGTTTGTTTGTTTGAACGCTAAGATCTCTGGATCTACTGGTCCGATTTTCATTGTTTTTGTTTTGTATGAAAGCTGCATTCTTCAGAAGTGCTATAGGCTATATAACATTACATTACACATATATACTAATATATTTTAAAGTACATTCTAATTTGACATGCAATTTATTCTGCCATGTTAATAACAACCGACGTTGCTACGCGACCGCTACCGCGACGTTTTGATATTCATCCTTATGAAAATAAATATAATAGTCACTTTTAGCATTTCATCTAGATTGAAATTATAGTTTACTGTATAACATACTAATAAATAATTAAGGAGATGTCACTGATTCCAAATGACCTAGCCACCTAGCGGGCGGCACAGTATGACCGACGCGAACGGGCAGATGACGTTGACGGTTTTATAAATTTTCATACATTTTCGAACTTTATTTGTTGTTTATAATTAATTTAAAATACACTTTGATTCTCTTCTTATTTTATTTGATATTGCCCGCTAAAATTATCCTACTTAATAGACAGAAATGTTTAGTTATTTCGTAGAGTCGATATCTATGTACGCACGTACGGAAAACTTTAGGTAATTTTTCTAATTTTAAGAATACCTATCCTTTAGTTACTTTTAATCCTTTTGTTAGTTCATTTCAATAACTCAGATTCTAGATTTTTTCTAATAATGTGTATCTACTTATTATTCTTTTTGATTATTTGAGCTTATATTTTCTTACTAATTCTATTGAGAATTTAAAATAATTTCATGAATATATTTAATAAATATTCTTATAGTTGAAGCAGGCGTAGCCGCGTCCGGGTCCACTAGTAATAGATATTTACTTACAATTAGTAATGAAGCATCTCATAAACAATTATCTGTTGTTACAGTCTCGCAATGGAGAAAGCGAAGGCGTACATCAAGAGCTCGCTGAATGCGACGGGCGGCGGCAGCGCGGCCGCGGGCAAGCCCGACTCGCCCGCGGACCCGCCTGCTGAGGAGCGCGTGTGCTTCGTGTGCGGGGGCGCCGGCTTTGGGGACCAGTTCAGCGTGAGGGTGAAGCCTGATGGCCAGGTAGGGAAAAACGTATTTAAAGTGCGCGTAATCATTATTATATAATTACAAATAGACGAAACTTATAAACGTATAATATATACATTTTTTTTATAATAAACTAATATATATAAAAAAATATATATTTTGTTTTACTAAGCTCCTGTAGAAATAACTGAAATGTCACATGGCTAAGCATATAGACTTACTATAGAAGAGGCACGCGCTAGTCTTACGTAGTATGATTTTAAAATTGTTTACATTTTACGAAAAGAGAAATAAAGTTTAAAATGACGACACCAAAACTTTATAGTTTTAGTACAGCTGCAACACACGATACGCGATGTCTCGTGACAGAATATAATGATCGGAGTGTCCTAACACTATAGGCCCCACTGCCTACACTGCTATATGCGGGAGGATGTACTCAGAGTCGAGTACCCAGCATCCATCATGAGATATGAAAGAATTCGCACATTAAATCTTTTGATCTCCTTTCAACTTTCAATATTCCATACAAAAAATAAGCATATCTTAGATTTATTTTATTGGCGTCTGTCCGTAACTCATAAAAATATACGACCGGTCTATGTTTTATGAAAACATTCCTTTTGCTTAGAACTTTTATAGAATTTTTATTTTATTTATTGCCTGCTTCTCCGTTGGTTGTCTTTCGATTTTAATATTTTTTAGAGTTAGGTTAGGTCATTACCTAGGTCACCTTGTAAGAGTCAAGTATTTTAAATATCGGCCAGTCGCTATAATATCTTTGACGAACTGTTGTATGGCATATGATATCCGTTTTCTACCTAAATAATATATAACGCCTAACGGTGTGGAAGAGACGGTCTGCCAAATAATTAAAATATTCTTTATGGAGTAAAGGAACTCAGAACTACAGTAGGTATATTCATTGATTGCGCCAGTGCGAACTGGTTCTATCGACGAATCGTTTTAAACGTTTAACATTTGAACCGGCGGCAATTTTTCCTTGTTGACACGGCGCGGCCCGTGTACCGGGGGTACAATGAATTTGTTTGGTTGATACGGTGCGGCGGCGCGCGTTGTTACTTTTATTGATGAATCATATTTTTTTTGGTTAGGCAGAGACAGGAGTTCAAGTGAAAATGAGTGTTAAAGCACATTTGAACGCTGTATTCTGCACGTAGCAGGCCGCGTTTTGCCGTTACTAGAGCGAGGAAATGAAAGTACTAAATATTATATTTCCTCAAATGGAAATCGAACCCACCATCTGTCGCGTTTCCACCCGCACGCTTGTACCCCTACACCACGACTGGCCTTTCGAAATGTACACATGAGGAGACAACACAAAATATACTCGTATTAGTACACTACTCTACACTCACTTTTTCATCATAATTATGCCATGAGTTTCTCAATATAAAAAATACGTAACACCACAAGCTGTCACGCCATACAAACACATGCGAACGTTAAAATTCCCATAAAGTTGTTCACATAGTCGCATTATGCTGTCAGTTTATAGCATTATGTATATGCAATATACGTACATATATGTATATAGTATGTATGTTAAATCATATACCTACAGTATAAAAAGTCGTTTATAGCAGGTCTCTATAGGAAATACTTTTTATATTTGTCGCTCATTTCAATCAGCTCATCAACAATGACGTAATTGCACTATTTTTTTAAAAGTTAATATTTATTTATTAATGTATGCGCAAGTACTATTTACAAACTATAATTGCGTCTCTTGCAACTTTTCTGAAAGAGCAAATACGTCGTTTATGCACTAAATAAGCATTGCATGTTTGGATTGTGTATCAGTTAACGGATGTGGATATTTTGTTACATTTACATTTGGGTGGTATTTTACATATTTTCATTCAATAAACGTATTCTTAGTCTTTTCGTATTTTTTAAGTGTATTTAGTAAAACGATGTAAAATATAGGTACCTACTTACTACATATGATTTTTTGGTTTATTATCTACACGCCCACTTAGTGAGTATGAATATTTAAATGACCTTTTTTTAAATACAATAGGATACCAATATTAGTTTGAACCTGCACTTAATTAACGAAATCGAAATCTATTTGAAACGTTGCCGAATTTATTACTTAATTTCAATACGAATTTACAGTAAAGATAAAAAAATCTGTTAAATAGCAATTGCTTAAGCAAA
This sequence comes from Heliconius melpomene rosina, assembly GCF_056956725.1. Lineage (NCBI taxonomy): Eukaryota > Metazoa > Arthropoda > Insecta > Lepidoptera > Nymphalidae > Heliconius > Heliconius melpomene. The sequence continues at coordinate 521,301 of NC_140400.1, forward strand.
GAAAATGGACACCGACAACATTTTAACAGTATTTAACACTGCGCGCTAAATATGCTCCGCCATTCGCCCCTTGTCCACATAATGTTTGTAACTTAGCAGGTCGTCTCGTTATACAAGAATTTGGTTTTAAACGCCACATAACATCGCAGCAACTTTTTTACGTGTTTGTAATTTTATTAAGTTTTTTATACTCGTACAAATACGTCGTCGTACATTGGTGGTGGGTTCGTTTCCCACTGGGGGAATGAATGATTATTTATTATTTTTTTCATTTCTTCGCTTTGGCACTAAGGGAAAAGCCCGGCGTTGAGTTCGAGTTCAACACGCAATACAATGCTGCCATTCAACACGCAATGTCTCGATAAAATTGGAGAAAGGAGTGTCTTAACGAACGAAATTTTACATGAAGAATTTTACGTGAAGATTTTTAAAATTCCTACGAGTACGGAATAAAGCGAGATTTTCCATTTTACGGCCGTGCTAAATAAATTGTAGGCGACGTATAGTATAATAATAAACTTATTTCAAATAATATTAGAAAAGTTCCAGACTGATCAATTTTTATTTTCACCTTCAACACGCCTCCGCAGTAGCAAACAAATTACATCTCCGAATAAGCTGACTTCCCCCGCTACCCCGCACACCAAGCGACGCGACGGGGAAAACTGAAAAGTTTATTCTTCATTATCATGAATCAAACCTCACATCACGTAGTGCCAGTTGCCACAGAATGGAAATCTTTTGAATGTCTCGTGTGGTGACCTTTGTGAAACCTAATGTTGTTTTGGAATGTCTCTTGAATTTTGCGTAATTTTTTTTTCTAACTTGACTTAATATATCAGGAATGTAACAGTAACTATCGGATCAATATCCCAAACCGAATGCAGCAGTACACACACTAGCCCTAAGAACAGACTAGCTACTAACCGTAATCGAACCCGATGTATACATTTTAGTTAGGTATGTGTGAAGTCTAAACAACATATTTGTTTGCTAGGCATTTTTTAGGAGCGATATACTAGCGCTCAGTACGAAGTGATAAGTACAGTCCGCGAGGCTTTAGCTGAGTCAGAAAAAAAGTTATCAATTAATATTTCCGTTATATCGTTAAGGACACTATTACCACCATTTTTATCGGTAAGAACTAACGGAATTATATATGTGACGCTACTATAAGTACAAGCAGTAGAAACTGGCTTAGGCCAAACAAGTGGTGATATATGCAATGATCAGCTTAGACCTCTCCGCCTGGGACTAGGTACAACAACATGAACAACAATATCTATAACAACAATTGTCCAAAGTAAATCTGTTGTGTCGTAAACTATACAAACATCGATGACATTCCAACTCAAAAACATTGCGTTCATTTCACGTTGACATGCCGCCTTTTAGTTACTGGCTGCAGACGTCACTCTTAATTTATTTAAATTACATACTATTCATTTTATTAGGTGGTAGAATAATGGTCTATCGAATTTAATCGATAATATTAGAATTCCGCTTAAAAATATTATAAGCAGAACTTTAGTAAGAAATTATAATAGTGACATTTACACGTTGAAATATGTCCTGCAAAACTAAACATTTGTCTGTGCGTTTGTGCACGCTAATCTTAGAAGAACCGACTATTGTATATTTAATGTTTTATTTAAATCAATATGAAATATTTAGTTCCACATAATTCTTACATAATAACTGTTTTATTGAATTGTCTGAAACTTTAGTTTTGAATGTATAGATATTGTTTAAAAAATTATAACGATATCAGGTCACGAAAGTATTTATGAGGAGAAAATAAACAATTGTGTAGTTCAAGCGGGCGAATCCGCGAGCGGGGTGGCTAGTAATTAATATTTTCTTGTATCTCCAGAGCTCCGAGCCGTACTTCCCGTTCCTCGGTGCGCACGCGCCTCCCGCCGGCTACCGCGCGGAGGGCGACGAGGACGGCACGGTGCGCTGCTGCTGCGTCTGCTACACCTTCCTCCGCCAGCAGTGGGAGCAGTACGACAGGGAGAACAAACCGCACAGCCAGAGGTTCTACTGGATGAAACGACTCGATGGGAAACCTTTTATTGGTGAGTCTTGTATAAAAAATTGTATATTGCCCTTTTCCTTTTTTAAATAGGAGAAAGGTTAAATCGTTATAGAGTTTTCATATATTTAAAAGTGTTATTCCACACTAAGGTAAGTAAAAACTAAAAACACTACAATATTTGCGTTTTTCGTATTTATTCAAGCACAGGTCGATGTATATAGTCTTCGTTGCTCAATGATGACAAAAGCTTTTTAGTAGTCTGATGTTTAGACTATTTCTAATACTCTAATTCAAAGTTATTATATTTTAATAATATAATAAATAGGTATTTAATTGCGATATTGTATTAATTATTATGAATAACAAAATAATAAAATAAATGAATATCTAACAAAACAGTCTATTCTAATTTCTAATGGGATATTCGAAAAGCGACTAATTAAACATTTTCGTACACTAATTAGTTAGATTATACATAATGTCGGTCGAGATCGAGAACTCATTAACTTTGATTTGGAACGAAATGTATTATTCATGTAAATGGTGAAGGATTAATTTATTTAAACGGCACAGTGAGGTTGTGGGTTTAATTCCCTCTTAGGGATCTATATTTATTTTCATTTCTTTAATTAGTCTCGCCACTTTACGCGTTAGTATTTCGGGTGCTTGGGAAACGGACTGTCTTATCACTACGTTAGCTATGCTCGTTTCTATTTGCGTTGCGTTTCTATTGATTTATATTTAAAGTATCCATACAGAACATAATAATAAGTCACTACACATTCTATACGTCTGATTGCCTTTATATTGTGAAACAATACTGGAGAAACGAAAACATACGAGTACATGTAAACCATCTTAGGAATAGAATTTGGGCAATATGTAACTGGCGCTACTTGCTAAAAACTTAAAGTAGTATAGATGGCTTTTTGATTTGTTTTTATTATTAATATCGGTACTAATAAATGTATATACAAATGTACCTATATATTTTTTATGATTTCCTTAAACGAGTTAATATTCTTAACATTTAATGTCATCCCGCTAAAATTTTTATGCGTTTTTTAAATAAGAGGTGATATTCTTTAAGGAATATTGAAAACTCTTAGTTGATCCTTTGTTTAGAGTCATTAAAATTTTATGTATTGTATGTATGTATGTAGGTATATTACTTACAGCTCTGACTTTGCAACGGCCATTCTGAGAAAACACTCAACATTTTATGGTATTCGTACAAAACAAAGAAAACAACTAAAGATAACATTTGTTAAAGACATTTCTATGTATGTTTTTGTGTAAGTACCTCCTCGCAGAAATAATACTGTTGTTTTAAGTTCCTCTTATATTTTTACTAGCTGGTACCTGCGACTTCCCCTAAGTAGTCAAAGTCTAAGGCCCGTATTTATAGATCTCTCTCAACTCGGAGATCGATCTTGACACGCCCTTTTAATACTCTATGAATGAAAACGGAATCTTTGAAAAGATTTCTTTTAAGATCGATCGCAGGTAAGCTCTGCGAACGCTCTATATTTACGGGCCTAAGTTTCTGAGATACCCCTGACTATTGTCGTCTTATATATCTTAATATGTCTATAGCCTTCCTCAATAAATAGATTGTCTAACAAGAAAATAGTTTTTAAATTCAAATCATTATTTGAAGTGTTGAGCGCACTTAACCAAACAAACTTTTCAGTTTTATTATATTAGTATGTAGGAAAGAATAATAAAGACATTCCGGTGGCAAAACATAACTTCGCACTGTGGTAAACAAACATTCCCTCGAGTGCACGTCGAACCCACAATTCTGCCACGATGCCCTCATTGCGTACTTGTTAGAAGAAAACAAAATATAGATACATATATGTTTACGTCATACCGTACTGATAAGTGATTATATCACAATTTAGTGCTCAAGTAATAACAAATATATTTTAGACATGATTTTTTCTAAAGTATTTATAATAATAAAAAACTGTTTTTATATATATCAGAGTAAGAGGATAACGTAGTGTTAAAACACTGCGTTCTCTACTTTTCGTTGCTTTTTAGGGATTTTGTATGTTGAGCGGCGAAACTGAACTTCGAGCTTTGTCTACCAGATTAAGGTAATAAGAATACATTAAATACAAATACCAACATGAGTATAATAATTACTGTCTGAGGTCGTCTTACTTAACAAACATTCACCCCGCTGGTTCTTTATTTGGGTGGTACTTTATCTAATTACGTCAAGGAAACGTCTTTATATTATTTATAATTCTGTTCGAGTGGGACTTTCGTTCATTACATTGATAACCGTAGCGCGTCGCGGGATCTCAAGTATAGAAATAAAAAAAAAAACCAGCATTCAATATTTTTATAAATAACTAGTGGACCCGAACGCGGCTACGCCCGCTTAAACTATACGAATATTTATTAAATATATTTATGAAATTATTTTCAGTTTTCAAAAGAGAGATGCGTTAAGCAAGCTCATTTTGGGTGACGTTTTCTAACAACAAACTTTGCAAATCGTTGCTTAGCAACGGCGATTGTTATAAACATGGCGGAATAAATTGCATGTCAAATCAATAAGTATTTTAATATATTGATATATATCGAAAATAAGACAAATATGAGAAAAAAAGTATCCTATGTTCATCCCGAGACCTTCAAGTATCTCTATATGAGTATTTTATCACAATTAAATTAGCGGTTTGGCCCTGATTGCGTAAAAGACAGACAGACAGACAGAGTTACTTTCGAATTTATAATATAGGTATGGATATTTGATTAATAATTATATTTTCATTTTACAAATTATGTGAATGATAGGATAATGTTATCATACTTTCTTATATACTTTTTGCTTATAAAATGTATAGCTTTGTCTCGATACGTATGTACATATATATATATATATTGATCGCACAGAAAGAAGGATTTATGGCATAAGCCGCGCCAATAAACGTTGTGATAGCACCGCGCGCAGATAGCGGGCACGGCGGCTAACATGTACCGCTATAGGAAAATATACAATGACGCTGTATGGTGTCATAGCTTATGATTGTAAACGCGACGGTTGTAGGTTCGATTCTCATTGTTTTACCACCACTCAATATAGAATGTCATGACAATTGGGCGGAAAACGAAAAATAGAGTGTATTAAATCTACATTTACTCTGCTTACCTTGCTATTCACAGGATACAGCATGAAGTAATTTTGATTATTTCATTTTTTTTTATTTACGCATATATCCGATGTTGCAGGATAGATCAGAAAAGTGACGTGTCACTCTGTTTTCTCCGATTCAGTGCGTTAATACTGCGCACTCGGACTGCTGCGTCGGGCGGGGCTAATAGCTTTTAACAACATTTGTTACCCAAATATTTGGCTATCTCAAATGTTTTGGTAACTAGGTGCTCTATGACGTAGGCATACACACACTGTAACGTTTTAAATGTGGAGCGTTTCATTTAATTTTGATTAGAATTGCTCTAATTTAATAGACTTTTAATTGAAAATGGTTTTTAACTTTATATTTTGCAAGGATTTTCCGTCGAGACACACCACCGCTTGACGCTTTTTAGACTAATATTTTTTTAGCTTAAGGCTATATTCCGCGCATAGCAGGATAGGAAGAACTTAACTGGGAACCTAATGTTAACACACTCTGTTTCCATTTAGACACTTTCGATCCCCACTTTCTGTTGCGTGTTGAGTGGGGGAACTTAACGCTCCTAGATTGCTTGTAATAAAAATATATTTATAGTTTAATATAAAAATACACTGCTACACTAAGTAATACAAGATTTATACAGTATGCTCGGAGCTATAAATTATATGATCCTCAACTCGAGTGGTTTAGGAGCAGCTTCTGCATCATCAGACCAGCTCGTTGATGCCAACTATATTATTTACAGCAAGTGTCATGGTGATTCAGTTATTACAAGTGTGTTAAATTCTGTTCCGCAGATTTTATTACATAGTTACAGATCGATCAAATAAAAGTTTGTTGAAAAAAAAATATCTTTTTCTGATACAAAACTATATACGAGTATACCATAGCAGGATATTCGGACTAGTACCTAGTAATCGTCACGTCTGTCGTAGGCTCATAGCGTTAGGGGTATTTAGTCATTATGTATAACCAATTTAGAGTTTACACATTAATTATAGAATCAAATCGTGTTACTTATAATTGCAAGTTCTTTTTTTTACTGATGGACAACTGGATTTGTTATCTGTTAGATTTCTTACTTGTACATATATTATATATTCCTTTGCGTTTATAGTCGTTGATAAAGTATAGGCACAGCAATTGCACAGTAGCAATAGTAGCTATAGTGCGTCCAACAAATGTTAATTTCGATGGAGACATAAATTACACTGGCGCTCATAAATCTTGTTTAATAGTTGGAAATGTGGCGTTCACTGGAACACAACCAGTAGATATCGAGCTTGCTTCTAGTTTTTATTCTGTTTTGATATATTATAGGGCAAATGTTATTCGTTCGAGTCTCACTCTTGCGGGGGAAATAATTATTTAATAATTTCATTCGCTGGCTCTGGTAGCAAGGCAAAGTGCGGCGTTGAACATACTTGGTTTACCTAAAACTAGTAATATGGAGCTATTCATCGTTATTGCGGCTATTGTGGATCAATGTCTATTAAAACTATGGTCATATATTCGATTATGCACATGTCAGGGTTAGCAGAGGATACCTGGAGACATTCAGACACTTGCGGCCGAAATCTGGATCCTTTGTGTGTGGCCTGGCGAAACTCTATTGACTTACCTGAGCAAGGAAATGAAAATATTAAATAGTTTATTTCCTACTGGGAATCGAACCCACAACCTGTCGCGTCTACAGTCGTACACTTGTGGCCCTGCGCCACGACTGGCATTAAGATTTGATTATTATTTTACACGCTCTGATAAGTTTGGTTGTGCCGTGACTCAACACGCAATGTGTCGATATTGGGTTAACCCTTGTATAAAATATAATATATGAACTCACAAATAATTAGGTGCACACCAAGTAGATACAAAGAACCGTTCGTTAACTGATAAGATAAAAGATGCTAATCTATACTTTACTAGTAGAAATGTGGTAGTCCGTGGTAGTATGGCGGCCGCTGTCAAACGAGTAGGCAGGCAGTGGGAACCTAGAGAGTAGTAGAGATCAGTTAGTTAAGACACAACTAGTGGAATACAACCGATAACCGTGCGTTTACAATCAGATGAGTTTACAGTGCATCATTAACTTTCGGAGTCGATTATATTTGTAATGTTTAAACATTTTGGTTAAGAAAAATGAAATTAGAATTAGATACAGAGAAGGAAAGGGAGAGAATTTAGCGAAATTAACATGTGAATGTTGAATCCTAATCTGATTCAAATATGAGGTAGCAAAGTAAAATGTCTTCTGAAATCTATTTTCTATTACGAAATATATACTTCATATGTACCTACGCACTTACGTAGTTTCTTTGTCTCTACTGTGTGTGATAATTCATTTTAAAGTTATTATTTTTCACATAAATTCATATTAATTTGAATTTCCTCGTGATGGATGTCTTCCTTTTGTTAATGGTGATGCATTGTAACGACTTGGAGCGACGTGAACGCGACGTGAACGTATTATTTTTTGATATTAGTGTTCTAAGTGTAAATGTTCCCAATGTCTTAATTTGCAGTTTGATACTTAATATCATAATTGCGGTCAAATATTGAAATTGGCAAAAGTGATTATTACAATTATAATAAATGCTGCCGTTAGACACACATCATTTTCACCGATAATGAGTTAAATCTAAATGAAATATAATATGTTAAGTCTATATTAATTACTAGCGGCCCGCCCGCGGCTTCGCCTGCGTGAACTACGTTATTATTAATTTCTGTCTCCATGAGTACCTACGTTCTATAAGTGACGTCCATGTAAAATTTGAGACGTCTACCATTTGTAGTAACGAAGTTTCATACAAATTTTCAACCCCAAAAACACCCCTTAGAAGTCGAATATTGCAAATTTCCGTCTTAGCGAGCACCTACGTCCTATAAATAACTGCTATGCAAAATTTGAGATTCCTAGCACTTGTAGTTTCTGAGATTTCGTGATGAGTGAGTGACCTTTCAATTTTATATATATAGATAATGTATTTAAGTGTATACGAATTATATGCCTATGCACATTATACAATTCTGGACACGAAGTAAACGGAGACTGGAGTGATTTGTGTCTACATTCTCTTTGTAAGTGATTTTATCTCTCCATAAGAGAGTGAGGCGAGGTGAAGCGCGCCGATGAGTCCACCCGATATTATCCTACCGCAGATTCATCGTAGAAATATAACTTGCAGGCGATGTTCCATTCCTATACGAAGGCCTCTAAATAAAATGAAAATAAAGTGTAATATTTAAATTCGTGCATCCCTCACATACAAGATAGACGCTCGAACACAATACATTTAATAAACACCAGTTACATAGCAGGTACGTGCACAGTACACCACGTACGGGCGCGGGCGTCGGGGGTCGGTTGTCGGGGGAACGCGTTTTATCTCCCGCCCATACGAAGATCGAACTGTTTCCTTTTATCTTTCCGGTTTAGGGGTGCGTGTGGACTGTACAATGTTCGTACATCTGCGATTATTCTTTTTATGATGTTGATTTTTTTGTTTTGCTTCACGCTGTATCCCGTATTTAGCATGGTGGGCAGTGGGAACCTAGTGCTTAGACTCTTTTTTCCCCACGCATCGAGGAATTTTGGAGACATTTCATGTTGAGTGGTGGATCTCAGCGCCGCACTTGTTTTGTTACCAGAGCTAGGAAAATTAATTAAATAATTTCTCCCAGGAGGAGTCGAACCTCCAACCGTAACGTTTACACGAATTTAGTTTTAAAAATATGTTTTTTTTTGTGTTAAAGAAAGGTTTGGCATCTGGTACTTGGATGTGAATGAATGAATGAATGTATTGTGAACGCATTTTTTTATTTGCTCTGTTTGTTCCGTACATAGAAAGTACGTAAGAATGGAATGTACGTACAGATGTATCATTTGGAAGTTTATACTGTTATGTATGTATGTGTAACACAATGTTTTGATGTCAGTCACGACCGAATATTCTGATAGTTTTGTATGAATATATAAACTGTATGTAACTGGTCTATATAAACTGTCTCATTAATTAAATCATAATAATTGACAAGTACCAGACTAAAATAAAACAAAATCCAGTTATTTCAGCTGTTAACGTAACAAAAGTGTATTCATTTAAAATTGTCTATTGAAAAGTAACATATCATTTTACAAATTAAAGCGGAAGTGTACCAATAGGTACTTACCACACTTACCACAGGTGACAGTGCAAATATATAAAATTGTATTTATATTTGTTGACTGTAGTTACAAGGATTTAAAATTTAAACTTACTATTTAACATTAATATGAAAATTATTCTTGTTTTAATTGGTTCTAAAGTCAGTTTTATATATATTTTTTATCGAAGGAAAGTAATATGATCTAGTAATAAAGAAACGCGACAGGTGGTGGGTTTAATTCTCACTGCAGGAAATTAATTATTGAATATTTTCATTTCCTCTTCTGGTTGGAGGCAAAACGCGGTGTTGAGTTCCGCCACTGAACAAACAATGCCTCCAGAATTCGGCGGAAAGTGTGAAACTGTTCAGTGTTTTAATGGGAACGGAGTGTGTTAGCAGTAGATGCCCAGCTTCCCTTTGCCTAATTTTTATGTTCGGGATACACTGCGAAGCTCAAACAAATATTATGCATATAAATCTTTATCTTGAATCACTTTAACGTCTAGAGAAAACTACATAGGGAGATCAATGTAAAATCTTAGTGTTAATCAGTGTGAAGCGATTTTGTTTTATACTTCAGTTCAGTTCTTAGCCTCACGCTGTATTTCGCACGGAGAGACCTCGGAACCTAGTGTTAAGACACTATTTCTCTTACTAATATTGATATAAATATATTTTTTACACGGAACCCAGTAATGTTTTACTTACTTTACTTTACTAATGTTTCCTACTATTCGAACTCGCTAGGCAATTTTATGTAGAGCCGTTTGAAATGTCGTTTCCTACGGAAGTTATCGCCCTACATCCCGCTGTTATTCCTATTCCGTACACACTCAAATGTGTTCATTGTTTTTAGAAGATATATGAGTGCTTTTATTTCTTTGTATTGGTATTGCTAATGTACGGTATGTTTGTTTTTTTAGCATCGTGTATCTGTATCCCTCACAGCTGTATACATATATTGTATTTATCACCAACTCAAAAACAACTGAACCACACCAGAATTTGGAATACATATACTTCAAGAACATTTGTGGCCAAATAAATACACATACACTTACAAAGTTTAGCACTTGACTTTTCTCTACTTTCCGCTCTTTGGCGAAAACTAACACAGTGTACCAGACACTTTGTACATACGCTACGGTAGCGTGTCATATTTTATATGAATTATAATCTCTCTAGCTTTTCATAACCATATTTCTTTTATACTCCTTTTGTGGGTTACCTGTATGTATATTTGCACGTTGCTAACAAAAGAACTACCATCCCGAAGTAATGGCTCCCATATGATGCTCTCTTTTAACCTCTTAAATGTTTAGTATTAAATTATATGTGCTTTTCTATCTCATAGGTATCGTAATATTTATATGAATACTTGAAAGAAGTATATTGTAGTGTCCATTACTTATTTAATTCAAAAAGGTAATTTTATATTTTATACTTTGCTGAAAATAGTTGAGATGTTGGTGGCGTCGCGGAATAGCGACGGTTGTGGGTTCGATTCTCATTCGAGGGAATGAGTTATTTTGTAAGTTACTATAATAATAATAATAATAATAATAGCCTCTTTATTCAGACCAATCATGCTACAGTTTTAAACATTTATACATAAATACAAAAGAAAAATAACAAATTTTGTAGCAGTAATTAAACAAAAAAAAATGTACACTTCTAACGTTATTTTACGTCTGTATGCATATTGGCAAAGGCCTCCCCTAATCGCCTCCATTTTTCCCTATCATTTGCTGTCCTGGTCCATTTACCACCTGCGACAAGCTTTATTTCATCAACCCATCTCCTGGGTGGTCTACTTCTTCTTCTGATTCTGTCGCGGGTGAACCAAAACAATATCGTCTTGGACCATTTTTCCTTTCCCCTTATAGTATGTCCTATCCACTTCCATTTTAGATTTTTAATGGTTACAGTAACATCTTTGGTTCTTGTATATTTCTTTATGTCCACAGTTCTTATCCTGTCCGAAAGTCTCTTTCCCATCATACTCCTTTCCATGGCTGTTTGGCACGCTTCAAGTTTCCGTATATGGTTCTTGTTAAGAGACCAAGTTTGGCAACCGTATGTTAGGACTGGCAATATACAGGTATCAAAAAGTTTTCGTTTGATAAATATGCTAATTTCTTTATTTTTCATAATTTCTTTTTGACTCCAGTATAATTTCCACGCGTGACCTATACGTCTATCGATTTCCTTGGAAGTCATATCTATTGGCGAGATTATTTGGCCTAGATACACATATTCGTCTGTGTAGTTGATTATTTTATTGTTAATAATTATCGGTTCTTGCAATCCATTTGTCATGGCTTGAGTCTTCTCGACATTCATAATCAATCCTACTTTACGGCTTTCTATTTCTAGGCTGTTCATCATCGTCTGCAGTTCTTCTTTTGATGACGAAAAGATAATTAAGTCATCTGCAAATCTGAGATGCGTTAGGTTTTCTCCATTTATTTTTAACCCACAATCCTGCCAATCTAATTTGCGGATGACTTCCTCTAAGACGGCTGTGAATAACTTAGGTGAAATGGGGTCCCCCTGGCGTACACCTCTTTCTATTCTTATTTCCTTACCTTCTTTCTCTAGTTTTATTTTGGCTTTACTGTTCCTATAAATGTACTTCAGAATGCGAATATATTGGTTTTCTACCCCTTGATTTTTAAGTGCTTGCCATATGCTGTTATGCTCTAATGAGTCGAATGCCTTGCTGTAGTCAATAAAACAACAATAAAAAGTCATATTAAATTCTCTGCCCTTTTCAAATAATTGTTTTACGACGTGGATATGGTCAATAGTTGAGTAACCACTCCTAAATCCGGCCTGTTCTCTTGGCTGGCATTCATCCAATGTCTTAGATATTCTGTTGAGAATTACTTTAGCAAAGACTTTATAGATATTTGACATCAGACTGATAGGTCTGTAATTATTTATGTTATTTTTGTCTCCTTTCTTATAAAGCAATACTATTGTAGATATTATCCATTGTTCAGGTATGACTTCAGTTTGCAATACTTCATTAAAGATGGATGTTAATATTGGTACAAGTTGTGTCGTGTTTTCAATTAGTGTTTCATTAACAATGCCATCTGATCCAGGAGCTTTATCCTTTTTTTGAGTTATTGATTTTTCTACTTCTGCGGGTAATATATCTGGTACACGATCTCCTCCAGTAAGGTCAATTAACTGGCTTTCGTTTTGTTTTGTGTACAAATTTCGAAAAAATTCAGTGGCTATTGACATAATTTCTGGACGTCTTGTTTTTCTTTTTCTTTGTTGGTCAGAAATATTGGGTATCCATTCCACTTTTCCAATTAGCTGTTTAGTTGCCTTTTTTATACCTCCCGTTCCCTGAATACTTTTTTCTAATAAACCCAGCCTATATTTTTGTCGGTCTCTTCGCATATTACTCTTTATTTTTTTGCTTGTCTCAGCTATCTGTTGTCTAGTCCTTTTTGTTTTCTTAGCCAAAGATATTAATTCCGCCCTAATTCGAAGGAGTTCTATCGTTTTGTTTGTAAACCATTTTGTGGTACTTTGCGTTTTCCTTGAGATACTTGTTTTATTTTCCAAAATTTCTTCAAGTTTGTTATATTTACATTGTGTATTTAAATCTTTTGTGCAATCTGTGAAGTTTTTTAATTTTGCCTTTAGGTTATCGTTATTATCCCGGGTCTTTCCCCAGGTTTGTTTCACTTTAAATGGTCTGGCTTTTTTACATGAGTTAAGTAACAATTTGGCTCTCACCATTCTATGGTTACTATTAAAGTTTAGGTTGTTTATAACTCGGCAGTCCTGAAATTGTTTGTTTTTGTTAGTAAGGATGTAATCTATTTCATTTTTGTAGCGGCCATTTGGAGATATCCATGTCCACCTATTACTGTCCCGACTTTTAAATAAACTGTTAAGTATTTTTAAATTATTTTCGTACGCAAAGTGCAAAAGTTTTCCGCCATTTCTAGTCCTTTTCCCTGAACAGTATGGACCTAATACAACCTCTTCGCCGTCTACTCTATTGCCTGTTCTTGCATTGAAATCCCCCATTACAATTAAGTTTTTGTGAGTATGGAGTTTTATTGACTCTGTTACCATAGCATAAAAATCATCTATTTCTGTTTTGTTGGATTGCTCAGTTGGAGAGTAGACTTGCATAATTGACCACATCTCAGTATTAGGTAGTTTTAAGTTGAGTATTGTAATGCGTTCGGATATTCCTATAAATTCGTCGATATATGAACTCAGTGCTTTTTGGACAAGAAATCCTGTCCCGAATTGTCCAGGTGTGACTCCATTGTAGTAGAATATAAAATTACCGTGATCTTCTATAGCCTTGCCATGGCGTCGAACTTCGCTTAGTCCTACTATTGACCACTTTATATTTGATAGTGCAATTATCAGTTCCGTCAAGCTTTCATTGGTTCTTAGGGTTAAGATGTTAAATGTGGCAATGTATATATATTGTTTATTTTTGTGTGCAGTTTCTGCACGGATATACTTTTGTATTTTATTCGGGGGGTAGCGGTCTTCTTCCCCCACGGTGACCAGCCGGCTTGGGGTGCTTATTGTAAAATTTGTTTTATATATTGTTTTTAATTTGTTTAGGTTGCGAGTGTACATAGTATTTAGTTTTTTGAAGTTCCATCTTTTAAAGCTGGTCTTTTCCGTTCCACAAAATTAAGTATGCCTGGCTTAATAACATCTTTATCAGCTGACTTGGTAGGTGGGTATGGTGATTTATTTATTTTATTTATTTTATTTTGTGCCGATGACGACGAGCTTGGCGACCCTGATGTTTCTCGTTTCCTTTTTTCGCGATTTTTATCCATTGGATCTTTTACTATCAGTTTGTCCTGTACCAAAAATGCATTTTTTCCTTTCTTTCTTTCTTCTTCAAGTTGTCCCTGTAGTTGCTTCTGTCTTTCTAGTACTTCCTTGGTGTAGTCTTCCATAATATATATTCCTAGAGGAAGCTTTGATTTATTTTTCTGTACCATACGTTTTTTCCAAATTGTAGTAAAGGAAACAATAACTGGGCGGTTTTTATTATCTTTCCACTTTCCAATTCTATATGCATTGCTAATCTCATAATTATCCATATTAATTCCCATGCCTACAATGAGTTCCTTCATATATTCTACCAGTTCGCTCTCTGTTTTCTTCATTTCTAAAATTCCAAAAAAGATAAGGTTGTTCTTCCGTTTTTCTTTTTCGACGTTGTGAAGTTTTTGTTCTAATTCCGTAATTCTACTTTTAAGTACTTGGTTCTCTTCCACAATTAATTTCATTTTTTCGTCTAACGCCTCCATCACATTTCTTGTTATTGAGTTTGTTATAGCAACTGTTTGTTGGTTAAGCTTTTTTAAGGTTAGGACAATGTTGTATTAAGTAAATTTTTGTACCTCTTTTTTTTTATTTTATTTATTTACTTTTATTTTATTACAAGAGATATATTTCATAATTCGATGTTTGCTAAAATGTATATGACAGCGCTATCTAGCGTTAGCTAATGCGTAAGTAGTAGCGCAATGTACAGGTTAAAATAAAAAGTAATCAATAGTGCAAAAATGAAGTGTAGCTAGAGGTCGCTTTTCACAGTTAGCTATAAATACATTTACGATGTACCCGTTATAATTTTAAAATTTTTTAAAGTTCACTATTTTATTTACAAATTCACATGAATGCTTATTATTATCACTGATTTTATTTGAAAAGTTTTTAAAGCGAATATAACACAGTTTTTAAACATTCACTTCACATTCACTTCACACTCACACTTGTAAGTTACTATTCAGCAAAAACATTTTGTATGACTGTACGACTGTAAAAATATGGGTTTATTGTAACAAATAAAACTTAAGACTTATCGGAACTATTATTATATTAAATACTTTGACTGACTCCTTGTATTGTTTGATTTGCCACGCGATCGGTATTTAGTAATATAAATGTATCAATCAATGTGTGGTAGTGGGTTCAATTTTTTACTTGACAGAATGCTTATATTTTAAATTCTTAATTGTTTTTTTTGTAATTGTATTGTGTATTCTCTATGCCAATAAATATTTAGTGATATTTATCGTAACCTTTCTCATATTATTATAAATGAATTGAATACACTATCCTATCCTATCCTATATCTTATAAAACAAAGTCGCTTTTCGTGTCTGTCTGTTGTTTCTAACTCTTCTTCTTCTAAACCACCCAACGGATTTTATTGCGGTTTTCACCATTAGGTCGAGTATTTTTCGTAGAAGGTTTATAAATAGTTTATTATTTGTACATTCTTATGTAAATTAACATAAATACGAAAAATATGAATAAAGTCCTACCCGCTGAGACACTTTCGCGCATGCGCTGCTTTAATGGTAAGTACTACATGAAAAAAATGTACTGGAGTATTGTTCCTCTCAATGAGATCTACAAAAAAGTCCGCGAGAGCATATTTTTATCTTTTAAGGATAACGTGTAGTGATCATATTTCTGTCTAAAAATAATAATTTCAATATATTTTTTATTGTGAGGGATATTTTTCCATAATGGTATTAATCCTTATCCTTTAAAATACTTTATTAATTTTCTACGTTAAACGAAGATAAAATTTGCTTTTTACACAATTTCGAAATTGCGAATAGTTTAAGAGAAAAACGCATTTAATTGTTGACACATCACGTCGTTGACACTTCAGCAGTATCGACTCAAGTTTTACTTATCCCTTACTCTCAGCATATAAATAAGTATATTATTTACGTTGGCCATTTAATGTAGATCAAAACTGTCTTTACTGTTTTTCATTTTAATAAGTACTTTAGAAGTTGTTACAATATCAAAAAATCCTTGCTGCGAAACGGCTCGCCACTCGCCATGCGTCCGCCGCGCCCGCCTGCCTTACACGCATCGGTGGTTCAGTGGTAGAATGCTCGCCTGCCACGCGGGCGGCCCGTGTTTGATTCCCGGCCGATGCATGTTTAATTAATTTTCACATTGTATTAAGTGCTTTGCAAACATACATTATATGAATAATCCAGTAGTAAAAGCGGGCGAAGCCGCAAGGGGGTCGCTAGTAAATTAATAAATGAGAAACTAATTACGTATTAAAGACGTTCAAATTAAAACATTGCCTCGAAGCTTTCATGTTTCAACCTAAATTAGAAATTCTTGTAAATATTGAAAGCTTCGTTAGGAATCTGGATGATTAAATATTTTACAGTATTATTAAAACGTTGTATAATAAATACATTTTTACTGCCTTAAACACAAATGATTCATAGCTACTTATTATCAAAGACTAAGCGACATACTCTCTTTCTTAAAGTAATTCTGGTCTAATTATATTATTTGTATTAACGGTGTTGTGGTCCGTCACTATCCACGGGGCGCGAAGGACTTCTATTCTCTCTGCCGACCCTGCTACTAACGGATGACTGAACTGTGTTGACTGGCGGAATTGAACGCTGTGCGTTGTATACTGAACTAGGAAATTAAACTAATCCTCTATCCCGAGTTTGAATCGAACTCCCTATCGTAGCGGTTACAGTGAATCACTGTTTCTGCTATCTCTTACGTGAGTAAAAGTATACAATACAAACATAAATGACGTCAATATCAATAACAGATACTCTCATGTATCACAAATAATCCGCAGACAAGAATATATTATTATTAATATTATAAATGAGGCATTGTTTCACGGAAATATATTATACTATTGTTTGTACGTCGCGTCGCTCGCTACCTACCTAAGCAGGGAGCGGAGTGACGAATCACTGTATACTTTGTAGCGCCTATTTTGGGGTTATGTACCTCAATGAAAAACGAATACAATTTCTTATGAATATACAGGCACGCGAGTCGAACTCGCATTCGGCCGTTCTTTTAAGTAATCACCATATCCAAATATTTCATTTCAAAGAAATATTCAAAATAACAATAAAATCGTTATAAACATATTTAATTATATATTATAGACAATTTGCGTAGGTATATCTTCTTTGTTTGTATTGTTGTTTATTCGATATTATAATGGTACAGTTTACTTAATGTGGAGTATAAGAGGGCTATAAATAGGCGCGTTGTGTGCGGACTCGTGTTGCTGGAAAGAGGGTATGAAAAAGACATTATATTATATTTATTCTGTACATGGCTAACTCTTAATATATAATCATATTATGTTACATTTACACGAATTGTTTACGAGGCTTTACGTGTTGAGTGGAGGAACCTTCTGGAGTAAAGAAATGGAACGAAAATATTAAATAAGTATTTCATTCCTCCGAGCGGGAATTGAACCCACAACCGTCTACGTCACATGCTCGTGCAACTGCGCCAAGACGACATCCATTATTGTTTTGCTTAGGAATGGTGGATTATACGACAATGTTGCAGTTTTTTTAGTAGTTTATAAATTATAAATGTTTGGCGTCTCTATATTTATAGCTTATTGTATATATATTTACATGTGAGTTATGATAAAGTCTTATGGTATCTATTATTCCTACCGTCTATCTAAGTGTATCGTCATCTAACTAAGTGTATCGACACTCCGTTGCTATTTGGTTACTTCTATTCCCTACTATCCGTCAAACTTTGGGGAAAAATACAAAAAATAAATTTAATTCTACCTTCATCACGAACATACACTTCACTTTCGTTGGTACACCTACACGTGAATGTAACGCGCACAATGTATGTATCTACACGTATGTTTATGTGTGTGTGTGTGTGTGTGTGTGTATGATGTAAATTCATTTGCACTCAGAGGGCCACCGAATTGAAGTATTGATCTCGTCTGCGCGTTTTGATGTGTTGCGAAAAATTAAACTGCCAAATTGATTCATGTTACTGAAGCCCGTTCATTTTCTTTGTAAAATATTAGATTGATTTGCCCAGTAGGTTGTCAGGTTGCCAAGTAAGAGTTACGTCCTTTTTCCGAAAATAGTACAGAAAGCTAGGAACGGAGTGTTGTAACACTAGGTTCCCTCTGCTTTCTGGCTGTATGCGGTATACAGCGTGTAGCTAATTGTGCTTATTTAAAATTATATATTTGAATCCACGCCCTCAAACCCACAATACAATGTCAGATTTATAATACACTACCCAATAATGGATATCTAGAAATAGATATAGATATGTTTGTGCGTCCGCCACCGGCACCGGCTCAAATGACATCGTGTTTGTTCAAGGTTTGATATTGAACATTTGCTGTTTCGTAGCTACTATTGGGCGTGATTCATCGGACGGGTGCTTTGACCAGGCGGTTATTAAGGTTCAGGTATAGCGCGATCGCCGAGTTACGAGCTAGCTTTCACTAGCGGCTTCATCGCCATGGTTCCAAATTCTCTGAGGCAACGTAATTTGGCACTTTCAATGTGTAACATTGAAACTGGTTTAGTGTGTGTGAAGCAAGTCGTAGTACTCGTAGTGCAGTGGCATGTAAGTATGCTACTGTTAATGCGACAGATTGTGGGTCCGATTCCCAGTTAAGATTACCACTTAAACAAAAATTGTTTTCAAGAATTTTCATTTCTTCGCTGTGGTAACAAGGCAAAGCGTGGAAGTCAGAAGCGAAATGTCTTGTGGAGAACGGAGTATCTTCCGACACAAGGCTCCCAGGTTCCCTCTGCCTACCTTGCTTTGTGAGGGATAGAGCGTGCAGCTAAAATTAAATAACTTAGTATACATAGTAATGTACGTGACATTTTTAACCTTCTGATACATTTCCAATCAGCTTATGAAAGCTTATGTGAATAAATTAAGTTTTTGAGTTCAAGTTTACATTTAATGAATTGGCCACACACACTGTCATTGCGTCACGTAGATCAAATGTATTGAGGTCGCTTTCACTCACTGTGTCGAGATTCGAGGTTGACGTCGTCGTGACTTGCATGCAGTGGGTTCTGTACTTTATTTAACTCTAAATATCTTATATCTTGGGATATATATTAGGATTTTGTATGAGCTAATGTTGTTTTATTAGATTGTAGGTCAGTCTCTGAGAACTAACCTCTCCCTTATTAGTATTAGATAGGAGGTATTACACTTATTGATGTATTGGTCCTATACGAGAAATATTAGAGTTAGGCGCTCTGTTCTAACTAATCCGCTATAGATATAGCGTGAAGCTAAAAAATTGTTATATATTGTTAACAGAAATATTCGTCATATTCCAGGTGCTGACATGTCGTTCCAAGGCGAATACGCCGCCCAGGTGCTCGGTTTGGGCGCGGAAGCAAACGCTAGTAGAGACGAGCCAGCGAACCCCGCGCCCCGGCCCGCATCGCGACCTCTCGCAGACCCACCACGCAATACTGCATCGCCCAAGAAAGAGAATCATAATAAGTTTAATAATGTGAGTTAATAATCGATAATTTAACATCTGAACCAAAAAGCTCCAACACGTAAACAATTAACTAGAGAAGAGCTGATACTAATTAAATGGCTGAACATATTTGCTTGAATCATGAATCGCAATTAATTAAAATGACTCTTCAAACAAAAAATGCTAAATCAAAAGCATTTCGTCCGTTTCGCTTGGGAGCTACGATGCCACAGATAGACAATCACAGAAACGTACAACTTACTTAAATAATTTTCATTTCGTCATTCTGGTAGGCTGTGAGTAAGCTCTGGTCGCACATCACAGGCATGTAAGATACTTCCGTTGCCTACTTTCCGGCGAATTCTAGAGACGACGAACAAGCAATGCTTCGAGATTGTGTTCAGGACTGTTTATTAAGCATTGTCCCTGTCTACAATGCTATATGGGAAAAGAATTTAGCAGTTTCATACTATACCTATACTTTAATATATATAGTATTCTTTGCCATTAATATACCCAGCTGTTGTTATTTGAAAAGTAGCTCTACGATTTTTTCTGCATGCAGGTAGGCAGAAGGAACCTAGTATTACATTTACATTTACTTATTTACTTTCATTGCTTTCTTTGACACTGCGTGTTGAATGGCGAAGTACGAAGCCGCGGTTTCGTCTACCAAAACGAGAAAGAGAAAATAATGAAATTATTTAAATATGACTAAGCTTATATCCTAGGTTCCTATTTATAATTCTTCCTTTATCTACAACTTCTTTTATCTACCACTATACTAGTAATAGTAATAGTAAAACCTGTAACTTTCCAGCAACGCTACGTCCCACCGGTAAGTGCGGCGGGTGGTACGGGCACGACCAACACGGGCGCTGCCGAGGAGGAGGGCGTTCTGGACCTGCGCGCGCGCGACCCCTCCGTCATCTCCGTGGGCTCGCAGCACTCGGGCGCCAGCGAGCCCGCCGGCTACCTCGACGCTGTTAGGTGCCTATCTCTTTCGTCATAATCACTTTGTATAGAACTTCTTAAAGAAAGCTATTATGACTGAGTAATAAGAGACTCCCCCGTCATACCAGTGAGAACACTCAGGTACCAGTCACCTGACTGAATTGAAAAGTTGTCAATTGCGTTGGAATTTTTATATAGAAGATGGAACGAAAAATAATAGACATCGAGTATGATCATTTTAATGTAGTGCGTTGGTTCGGACTGAAACGTACAAAAAACGTACAAAATGATTGTATTTGCCGTTCGCTAAACACAATTATGTCTTTAAATTAATAAAAAATACTCGTATATATTTGATTACATAATGTCAATTTCAAACAATTTAAATAGAATAAGAAATTACATTATTAATTTTATTTATGTCAAATAAATAAATTAACTACCGGTTTTCTATACTTTATTTCTTGGACCAGAGAAAATTAGCTCATTTATTCATGTAATTATGAAGTACATTTTTTACGGGTAATATACCTACTTTATTATTTTTGTTCTTGTTATCAGCAAACAATACTATTTCCAGTAATTTCTTTCAACTAGAATGGAAAATCATCCTACATCTATATTAAACAGAGAAAATTCCTTCGTCTTCTGCCATCTACCTATTCCTAAATATCCTCTATGAGGGCTTTATGCTTTTTAAGTGACCTTTCTCTAGTATCTTCAACACTGCGGATGTGTAAGAAGGAGACCTCGAGGTCTCCTCCTCTCCCACTCCTGCCTCTTGCTTCATAAATTAACACAGTAACCCCGTTATTTAATATATGTTTTTCTAATTTCATATGCAGATCAACAGTGTCAGTGTACTCCGGCAATTCCACGTCATCATCAGAGCGCGACATCCTGGACCTGTCCATGCCCGACAAGAACTGCATGACAGAGGTGTGCTACGTGTGCGGCGACGAGTACAAGCGCGGCACACTCTACAACCTGCACACCAAGGAGCCCAAGGATAAAGCGGTGAGTTGGGCCATTAGCAGTGTCTCTGTAGAGACCAGTTTTATAGGGGACCCCACCTCTATTATATAGAACGATATAACATATGACATAATATATTATCATCTACACTGTAACTCATATACAGATTATTTGATATTAGCATTGCACTTTGTTTTAAATACTCTGTACATTCTATTTTCATACATGATTATGATAATGTTAATTCATTTTAATTATTTTTAGATAATAAAATATGTATACCTGTATATAGAGGGTATATAAGACTTTTAATTGATACACTTTCTTTGATCCACTTCATCTAAATATTGGCACTCATGTCTTCTCAATCTCAAGGAAATATTATAGTGTCATCGGTGACACTATAATATTTTTAGTGCGCTATCTGATGACAGAGCATGATGCCGCAGAGGCATAAACGTGCAACTGTGCACTGCAACAACCGTTGCGGGTTCATTTCTCTTGTGGGGAAATGAAATATTTTGTATTTTCCTTTCCTCCTTTTGGTATCGCTGAGCAAGGTTCCGGCACTCAACACGCAAGTATTCGGCGGGAAGAATGATGTGTGTTAATCCTAGGTTCCCAGGTTCACTCTGTCTACCGTGCTATAGGAAACAGCATGAAGGTATAAAAATCTGATGACCTTGCCACAACGACGATAAAAGAAAAGTAGTATAAATAGTGTTAGTATACTCATGTAAAAGAAAGTAGATAGGTGAAAAAGATTATAAAAGCAATGGAATTGTGTCAATCGCGGGCAGTTGCTTGTAGGCAACGACTCTTATAGGAAGGAAACTTGTGTGAAGTATTGTTCTCTTTCCAAATAATTTAGAAACATATAGACGATATTTGTTTATATCTTGTTTTTAAAAACTTTTTACTTTTTTTATTGTATATATGATTATTTGTTTAATTATATATGTACTTGGACCTGGTAAACTAGTTTTGATATATTACAGATAGTTTAAACTTAATATCTTCTTATGTAATATAAGAAGATATTGGAGAGTTATGTTTTTAGTGCGTATGTATGTCCGTTCCGTTGTTCCCTTGTAAATGTTAAATCAGTAAACCTATTCCGATAAATGATAAATCATTTGTCTTGATAGCACATGTCTAACTTGGTATATTAATTTACTTTATGCAGTCGGGTTTTTTGTTTTGTTTATAATACACTTGTTAATACATATATTTTGTAAGTAGCGTTTAGTTGCTCTTCAAGCCGTGGAAATCAAAGTAATTTAAATACAACTACATTTTTCTTGCATAGTATAGTAGAAAGAAAGAATCTAGTGTTAAATCATTACAATGTCTGCATTCTGTTTCCTGTTTTCAGATTGAGCGTCAGAAGTGATAATAATTATAGTACAAGCATTTCCCTGAGTAGAAACCGAACCCACAACTGTGTGTTCACAATAATAAGCATTGTGATGGTCTCATGTACGTTGTTTTACATATTATATTATTGAAGAATCTATTGCACCCACTCGCTTATAAACTCAACTCTTCCCCATTTTCAGTGATAAACTGCAGATAAGAAAGTGGTAACTCTTTGAAAAAATACCCCTGACGTCATGAGTTATCACTTAATTGGCTTGCTTTGTGACCATAGTATAGTAGTGGTGAGTAGCTGGACTTCAACGAGTACTTGTCATGGAATTCGTTGATGTGTATTCAATTAATGGTTTAATAAGTTAAAGTTTAAAAGGAAAAACCCTTTTAAATTTTGTACCAATGCTATAAGACAACTTTTCTTTATAGTGGTCTATTGAAAGAGATGCGAATATAAAGAACAATTAAGGATTTCACAAGTAGCTATTTTGCGCTATTGTTCTTCATTAAATATCCCATCTTAAATTAAATAATATGTAAAGTATATATTATAATATAATAAAAATATGATATACAAACAATACCCCGGGGCGCGGCCGGTGTCAGAGTGTATCGCCGCGAGTCAGCAGTGCAAGTGCTATCGCTACTCCCGGACCTTCCCGTGCGTACGACTGTATTCATATATACATATGTATCGAGTACTTAGTGTTAAGGAAAAAGGTTTTTTTTTATTCTCACGCTGTATCCCGCACATTTGGGGAACCTTGTGTTAAGACACATAAGATGCAGAGAAGCATTTGGATAACAACTCATAAAGTGTAATTACTATACTGAAATATAATATATTATAGTACGATTTGTACTATAATATGTTATATTTCAGTATTAATACTTGTGTCCTAAAGTTTACTATACTTAATTTATAAGATAAAATTATATATATATATATATATATATATATATATATATATATATACAGGGTGTCCCAGGAGCCAACGATAAAACGAAACCAGGTGATAGACCAAGTCGTGACAGTTATGAGAAAAATATAAAAAAAAATCTTTGTCATGTATTTTTCATATTATATTGATTTTAAAAAATATCGCAAAAACCGACACCCTGTGATGGTTTTTCACGTCCCTGGACTACAAATATTACTCTTTCTTCATTTTTTTTTCTGTAATGTAATCATGAGTAACCCTTCTGTGAATTACAGTGTAAGATTTAAACATACCTGCATCAGCTTTCAATAAAATGTGGTGTTTTTGCCAAACATTAAATTCAAAATATTTACTACACCCAACTTTAACCGACTGTACTATAAAAAAAATGTACTACACTGTTTTTGCAAGTAACTTTAAAAGTTGGCGCATTTAATCTGGATTCCGAAATGGTACGACACTTGCTGGATTACTTCTTTGTTGAAGAGAGAAAAATCGAAATACACGATAATCGGGATGACGTTCAGCTTTTTGGTATATTTTCCGATACATTCTAGCTGCAGCATTTGCGTTACATAACCATTCTCCATGAATGAAATGCATATTGGCAATGTGTCAAAGACCGAGTATATCGCCTGCGAGACCCCGGACTCGAGCACTGTCCTTATAAGTCCTGGGTCCCCATCCCCTAAGTTGGAAAAGTTCAGGTACCTTGGATCCGTCATGCACGAGTCTGAAGGCATCGATCACGATCTCTATAAGACGGATAAGAGTTTGGACGGTATCCTGCGATCACAGACCACACCAGTCACCTCCCTAAACTAAACACTTAGCCCAGGCAACGCTTATCCGACTTAGGGGCTGGCCCAGGACTTATAAGAACAGTGCTCGAGTCCGGGCTCTCGCAGGCCATATACTCGGTCTTTGACACGTTGCCAATATGCATTTCATTCATGGAGAATGGTTATGTAACGCAAATGCTGCAGCTAGAATGTATCGGAAAATATACCAAAAAGCTGAACGTCATCCCGATTATCGTGTATTTCGATTTTTCTCTCTTCAACAAAGAAGTAATCCAGCAAGTGTCGTACCATTTCGGAATTCAGATTAAATGCGCCAACTTTTAAAGTTACTTGCAAAAACAGTGTAGTACATTTTTTTTATAATACAGTCAGTTAAATTTGGGTGTAGTAAATATTTTGAATTTAATGTTTGACAAAAACACCACATTTTATTGAAAACTGATGCAGGTATGTTTAAATCTTACACTGTAATTCACAGAAGGGTTACTCATGATTACATTACAGAAAAAAAAATGAAGAAAGAGTAATATTTGTAGTCCAGGGACGTGAAAAACCATCACAGGGTGTCGGTTTTTGCGATATTTTTTAAAATCAATATAATATGAAAAATACATGACAAAGATTTTTTTTTATATTTTTCTCATAACTGTCACGACTTGGTCTATCACCTGGTTTCGTTTTATCGTTGGCTCCTGGGACACCCTGTATATATACCCGCGAAAATATAAGCCTAAATAATTAAAATTTACATAATAATAATAAGTGGAGATTTATTATTAGAAAAAATATCTGAGTAACCGAAATGAACAAACAAAAGAAGTAAAAGTAACTAAAGGAAATTCTTAATATTAGAAAAAGTACCTAAAGTTTGCCGTGCGCTCAAATTATTAATTTTTGCAAACAATATTAAATAAAATCCGAAATGATTAAAATTACGATATTTTAAGTGTATAACATCGGTATAGATAACCGAACTGAGATAAATTAATTATAAGTAGCAAATAATTACATAAAAAATAATAGTAATTCGAAAATATATAAAAGTTTACAAAACCAACAAAGTCTATCTGCCCGTTCGCGTCGGTCATACTATATACCACTCGTAGGCTCAGTCATTTGGAATCAGTGACATCTTAATTATTTATTAAAATGTTATACAGTAAACTATAATTTCCATCTAGATGAAATGCTAAAAGTGACTATTATATTTATTTTCATAAGGATGAATATCAAATTATTGAAATCATCTAATTTTTGTTAATTAGATCTAAGTATTGGCGCGCGCCATGTATGCATTAAGCAAACTCACTTTGGGTGACGTTTTCTTAAAACAGCAAACTGTGCAAGCCGTTGCTTAGCAACGCGTAGCGACGATTGTTATTACCATGGCGGAATAAATTGCTTGTCAAATTAATTATTTTAATATATTGGTATATATTGAAAATATTACAAATATGAGAAAAAAAAAGTATCCTATGTTCATCCCGGGACCCTCAAGTATCTCTATATGAGTATTTTATCACAATTAAATTAGTGGTTTGACCCTGATTGCGTAAAAGACAGACAGACAGACAGACAGACAGACAGAAAGACAGAAAGACAGACAGAGTTACTTTCGAATTTATAATATAGGTATGGATATATATATATATATATATTTCTATCAAAATAAAATTTGTCTTGAATCGTGGAAATATTTGTGCTGATAGTTTTTTTTATAATTTTTATTAGAACTTGATTTTTTTTATGTAAACACTGATATTATTTAAGAAACCTTTGACTCGTTTCACTACGCGACTGATTGCAGCGTAAAATTTACTGTTTTTTGTGTCGGTCGGGATTTAGCCAGTTATATACTTTAAAGCAAACATTATATACATTTATTTATTATTGACTGATGATATTATATACGTTTGTTGTTAAGTTGTCTTAAAACCTAGTATTAAGACACTCCGTTCCCATAAAGACACTTCCGTTACTTTGCCTCATCATTTTAGCATATTTCCTCAATTTTAATAAAAATTGGTCGTTGTAGGTCGGCGAAGAAATCTTGAGTTATTATAGATAAATAATAATATTTATATAAACATTTATTTTCTAAAAGTCTTATTAAAACTTTAGTATTAAAATTCACGAAGATTTTTATAAATGAATTTAAAACTAAAATTATGATAATATACTAACAAATACTGGAAGAAATAACCTACTCTATTTAAAACAATGAATTAAATTCATAATGAATTAATTTCATATTATGATACAGATTATTTTCGAGTGTATTTAGCTGCCTTTTGAAACTTTCGAGATTTTCATACGAATTTATAACCTGTGATATGATGTAAATTTATTTATAATATTATGACAATAAAAAATAAATCCATGTTATCCACACAGTTGTAGTTGCTAGTTCAAAGGCCGGCGAACCCTGAGATAGCCTTATTCTTACCAATTATTGTTATATTTATAATTTTTTTAACGATTCATTATTATAGTGACCTCTCACACTGCACTGGGGAGCGCGTGATTGAATAATGCATCATTATGTACATACATACATATGAACGCCTTATATTTTATTGTTTTGTGTGTGTTACTGTAAAAAGCCGTATCTATATAAATCTTAGATCTTCCATGAGTTAAAAATTATCATTAAGTTAAGTTAGGTTAGAAATGAAATTGAAATGGTAGAAGCCGAATAATATAATGTTTTATTAATATCGTAGATGCTTATACAAATCGAACCGACAACTACTGCGCTGCAGTCACTGCGCTACAGTAACGTACAATCACGCACAGCTACATACTTGTATCACATTAGACTGTGTTTGTTGTGATTTACTCTACTCTACTCTAAGTAAACGTCGTGTCGGGAACTCGTGATTACCATGTTGTGTGGGTGCGAGTGATTGTAGTGGAGTTGGGGGGCGTGCGGTTCAAATATCGCGTAAGGAATACCCCCTATTATTAAAATAATAGCATTGTGTTCGGTTGACTTAGACAGCACGAAGTCATCTTTTCTATTTACCTTGTATAAAGATTAAAATATATTATATATCGCCCTTAGTTACTTACTTATGCAATCTCTGTGCATGCATCATCTCAATGCATCTTTTGCAATATCTGAAGTCATGTCATGACCTACGGTGGCGAAACGTGAACGCAAACAGTCGGTCTAGTCCACAAGTTTAAAGTCGCCCAACGTGCTGTGGAGTCTCTTTGAAAGATCAAATCAGAAATGAGGTTACCCGGAAAAGAACCGGAGTTACCATTATTTACCTATTCAGTACAGAGTAGTGTTTTATCTTTTTTATTTTTTACTATTACCTTGTATAGGTGAGACTAAATGTTGCGCTTTATTAAATGAAGAAAAGAAAATAATTAATTGGCAACATAACAAAGAGGCCTTTGTGCGACGGTTGTGGGTTCGATTCTCACTCGGGGGCATGAATTATTATCTCTCTCTATATATAATAGAACAGTAAAAATATTTTGTCTGTACATTTAGTATTTTTGGCTGAAATGGATGGGCACTTAAAAAGAATAATAGAAAGCAAAAATATATTTTTTTAATTTCTTGTCTGTCTGTCTGTATGTATGGTCACGCTTATCTCTGAAAGTACTGAACCGATTTACGTAACACTTTCACCAATTTCTTTGTTTTAGCCCAGCTTAACATCTAAAGTTTGTTTCATCTAAATCGGTTCATTCAAAAAAGTTAGTCATTTGAATGAACTCAAGGCATGAGTTTGCTTGCAAATATACCTAAAGCAATCCATACCTATACTTATACTTATAATAAATCTGTATTTATGTGTAATTAATCTGTATTTTAAACTGACTTACAAAACAATTTTCTTTTAGTGTAAGTAATGTCAAAGGAGAATTTGTATTGTTTGTTTTCTTTTTTTTTAATTCATGCATGTCAAGTTAGCCTATAAGTGCGGTATACAATATATGTTGTACTCTCTTAAGATTGTTTTTGTTTTAGCATTAGAATTATTATGTATACAAAACGTTGGCTTCCTATTAAATAATTAAATAAATAAACAAGGAGGAGATTCTCAATTAATTATTTTCGATTCGATATTCGATTAATTACTTTAGATTCGATTTCAATATTGGATTATTCGATTCGATTTGGGTATTTTTTGTAATATGCTATTATTACAGTTATTTTACAAAGAATATTATAAATCCCAATCAACAATTTAACATTCAAGGCTGTTTTAGAACGAGTAAATTAAATTATGCACGAGTTTATTAAATGAATAATTATGTAGTTTAAGCGGGCGAAGCCGCGGGAGGGCCACTATTTTATTAATATTTTCTTTTTTTCTGGTAACACGACAAAGCGCGGCGTTGAGTTCTGTTATTCAACACGTCATACCCCGAAAGTGCCGTGATGTGTGGAGAACGGAGTGTCGTAACGCTAGGTGCCTATCGCCTACCGTGCTATATGCGGTATATCACCATAATGTGATATTTGTCCCGTTTGCAGAACAAGCAGGCGTACTTCCCGATATTCGGCGAGCAGCACCCGCGGCCGCCGCGCTCGCGCCCCAAGGACGCGCAGGGCACCGTGCGCGCCTGTGCCGCCTGCCACCACCACCTCGTGCAGCAGTGGAACGCGTACCAGGTACCGTACTGTACAACTGTCACAGCTATATGCTAAAGATATGATTTGCCATAATGATATGAAGTAATAAACAACGTTTCTAAAAGTTAATTATCACATTTTATATTTGGATCTATATGAAATATTAGCATATGTTATATAATATTTAGATAAATCGTTTTATAGAACTAATACGCGAAAGTATATTTTTTTCAATTCAATTTTACTTATTTTAGAGACATAGTTCATTAGATGCAAATCAACACCGCGTCTTAATTAATCAAACTTTGAGAAATAGAAAGAAGAAATAGAAATTTTATAAAAATCTAATAATAATATTTATAGAGGCCATTCATGGCGCAGAGGCACAAAGTGTGATTGTAAACGCGACTGGTTGTGTGTTCGATCCCCACTCGAGGAAATGAAATATTTACTTAAATTTATGTTTTAATTTCTTCGCTCTGGTGTCGAGGTAAAGCGCGGCATTGAGTTCCGCCACTCACACGCTATGCCTCCAGAATTCGGCGGAAAGTGGGTAACGAGGTGTCTTAACACTAAGTTCCCTCTGCCTACCCCGCTGCGTGCGGGATACAGCGTGAAGCTGATCTCATCTATTATTTAAAAGGGGACATTCTAGTCTCGGGCGATATATAGATATAATAATATTATAGAAGCTATAAAACATATATAACTTTCAATAAATATGTAAACAGATAGTAAGTGACCGCAAAGGGCAGGATCAACTGAGTCTAGATAAGCTGAAGTGTATCTCAGTTATATATCTGTGACGCTAATAATTATATTATATTTATTTTTCTTATTATTATATTATAGTGCACTAGTCGCCGCTCGCAATTTTGTTTGCTTGCATACGGGTTAAGACGTGAAATGGAAAATCCCGTTCTTTTTTTAAACGGTTTTCTCGTTCGAGAAATCCTCTCGTAGTGCGTCGTGTATAAGTTTAAGTTTACCTATTGGACAAGAACTAATTGCTCTAACTTTAGTTGAGGCATTTTATTCTTGTCTTTCCGCCCTATAAATGACCTTTTTTTTCAAATGTTGAAACTCAACACATCGCTTTTTATTAGCTTAATAGCGTCGCTTAATATTAAACTCATAATCAACTCTTACGAATAGACGACGACACCGTAACATATTAATTTACATTATATTATATAAAACTTACTAAATAATCGTTGAGCCTCGCCCGTTGAGCTCAACCCGGCGTTGAGTTTAGCCACTAACAGGCAATGCCGCTACGGAGTACCTTAACACTAGGTTCCTTCTGCCTACCCTGCTGTATCCCCCATACAGCGTGAAGCTGATTTTATAAAATGATAAATCATCATATATGATGTTGTTTTTCACTGTCTTACCGTGTATACTTGTTTGTTCAAAACTAATATTTGTTCAAATTATCTGTTTTAATTGTAATATAAATAAAAGTGATGTTTGTGAAGATATTCTACTGATGTGATTACAAAATCATTGTGTATATATATTTTAACGTTATGTTGATTTTTATATTTGTATGTACTATGCAAGTACAAGTGGGTCACGATTTTACTTGTTTTCTCTACATTCTCTAGAAAGTGAATTGCAAAATGCAAACAACAACTCCATATAATAATTTATGATATCCTTTTAAAATTTTAGTTGGGAGAAATGGCGCCTAATGATCGATTAGAATAATAGATGAGAAATATTTTTGAAATTAACCCATATAAGAAACAGTACGAAGTAGTTCTTTACTTTACTACGGTCATGTGACGGCGGCGACACGGCCGAGCTACGAAAATTGGCTGAGAGGTAGTTAGAAAAGAAAGTACTGTAGGTTTGGAGCTAAATGGTTTCCTCTATATTACATCAATTTTTTTAACATATCTTATATTAAAATGTTTTTGTTGATCGAATTTTTATTTAATTTGGGTCTGTAGGCACATATACACGCTGGTTCACACGTGACTCACACGTGGCCATATGTTTGTTTAAAATGAGTCTACTATTTTCATTATCTTTTAAAATATTAACATATTTTAAATGTTTTTTACTTTTAGGCGTATTCTGGTTTTGTGTATTCAAGATAATTATAATTAGATATGCTTAAATATAACTCGGACTACCAATGGTAATTAATATAGTTAATGGGCTTTCAATATTGTAAAATGTAAAAGGGTAGGTTATTAAGTAGTTGTTTAAAGACGAGTGGTGGCGCGTGGTTGTCAAATTAAACCAGGTTTGAAATTTTAAACAAACTTTCTCATCGAGAACATAGTACTCATGAAAGAGATCTCCATTGTTCACCTCATATGCGGACTTTGTGTCTCCAGGTCTTCCCAGTTCTGGTGAAGCTGAATCTGTTTTACAGTTTGTTGTGTATTCACTTAAGAGATCGTTTTATTTCTGGATATGTGATTATCAAGTCTTCAAACCAATGCCATTTTGCCAGATTCCCTTGGCGATTTTTTACACACATTAAGTAAAATAACAATGTTTTTCAGAACTCAGACCTATCACAACTACGTCACGGCGATGTCTGCATCATGTTTGTTCCATTAAATATACAGATCAGGCCTTCATTATGTAACAATGTAGCGCAAAATGTGATATCACACATCGAGATACTGACATGTGGGTTTTTACTCGCAGCACATAAAATCAATGTTGATTTTTTAACTATTCACCTACTACCCAGTCTTGTTATAGACACAAAATATTTTCAAGTTGGTCTCTAAGTATGTATGTACTAAGATATAACTTTCACGTACAAGTACGGTACGCTAATCGACAAACATCGATACGTAATCATTCGTGCGCGCGGGACGTACGCATGCACACGTTGTCCTGCGCTTGCGCATGTCTATTACTTTATAGTCAATTTTCTTTAATTTTTTTTGATTTGTTGCCTTAAATAACGCAAATATAATTGTACCTTTTTAAGCTTTTTTCTCATTTCTTGATAGTTCAGAAGGATTCCTCTATAAGTAATACCCATACGTGTGGATTAGAGATAGGTTCGCGCAAAATAGTGAGAATGGAGTATCGGACAGTAAACGCTGCAGTGGATGTGTTCAACATGTGAATATTAGTGAATGTCGAGTAGTGAGTGTCGAGTACACTGTGAAGTGGTCATAGTGCATTAATGTTAAATGTTTTGGATTTATACCATGTAATGTCGCTGGCTACGGAAAAGGTATTTTATCATAATTATTACAGTATAGCAAAGTAGTCAGAAGGAACCTCCCAACTTTCCGTCCAATTTTTTGAGATACTGACTGTTGAGTGGCAGGACTCACTGTGACTACTGTGGAAAAGAGCAATTTAAATATAATCATTCCTACGATTGGGAGTCGTATCCACAACCGCTTACAGTCAGACGTTTTTCCACTGCGCCAAAATTATTATATTGATGTTATTTTGGTATTTAGGCTTAGTGGGAATGGAACCCACATCCCTAATAAGATCTCAATGGTCCTAAATTATTGTTTTTAATGAGATATACGATGTACGATGCACTTCAACTGCATTGCTTTTACTATTGGAAAATTTTTACAAGGCTTCGTCATTCAAAGAACATTGGTTTTTAATTTATTTGTAATTTCTTTGTCTCCAATAACATTCAAAATATTGAGAAATATATAATTGTAAAATAAATAGTATTTTATCACAGAAACAACCTTAATTCGACTTTAATAATTGTGATTAAACGTAGCCTAATGATGGGCATTACATTTTATCGACAAATCAGACGTAGTGTTTATCCTTCTCATAAAGTTGTTGACTTATTTAATATGAATAGAAAATTTCCGTTAAACATTATTTGATTATTGACACTTCTTGAACAGTCATACTTGCTTGATAAAGAGAAGTTATTATTGTTTCCGTTCAGAACGTCTTGCGATTTTGCCTTCCTACGTTACGTTGTTTCTTCTGGACACACACGTACATAACACACCGTACATGCTGAGTGCTCCAAGTAACTCATCATAGGTACAATGTCACTTACATTGAAACTAATAACGTAAAGTAATATAGCCTTCCTAGCCTTCCTAGGATGAATGTGATCAACCAAACAAACTTTTCAGCTTTATAATATTAGTGTAGCTCACGGATCATGGGTGGCCGCCGCCAGCCCCCAAGTTCGTTTTCACCGCGCGTTGTTGTCGAAAGGATATTGTTGTTACAATAACATAAGTGTTTATTTAAGGAATGTTGTCGTTTTGCAAATGTTGTTTCACGAAAAGAATTTAAAATGTAAAATGTGCTGTTCCTTTATATTTCTCATTTCAATTGATCTTTTATTAATATACTAATTCTATAGAAGGTATGCTTAACGTTACATTTAAAATTTTTTTTTAGTATAAGTGATCTAAATTTCTAAATTATTTCTGCATCTTTCACATTTTAATGATTTTTTTACGCTGTATTCTGCACTCAGCAGGGTAGATAAATGGAACTTGGGAGCCCAGTGTTCGCAACGCAATACATATAAATTTCTCGCTTTGGTAGCAAGACCTAGTGCAACGTTGAGTTCTGCAACATGACTCGAAAATTGGACACCCTGCTACTGGCAATGTCCCAATTAAAGTTTGCTCATTAACCTCCTCTTGCCAATCCGACCCTGTCTGACCTCATTTTTATCACAACAGCCGACCCACTATATCCGTTAATCATTCCGTTCTTAGATGATAACGTATCGGTGACCCGACCCGCCATGTCCACCACTAATAGTGCATCTTGTGAAAGTTGACTTGTTTTATGACTGATCTTGAGTGCTATCTTTATACTCCTGACTCAATGTATGTTCTTTGTTTCATCATTCTTCAACTTGCTCATTATTGTTTTCTTTTGGCACTGATTGTTGTAGAGATTCATTTATGTAAGTAGTATTTAGAACTATTTTATAGAATGGATTGAAAACTCGGTAGAAATTCTTAATAGAAATGATTTGACTTAAAAGTAAACTACTTAACTTGACTATGGACACGTATTTGAACTATTTTTAAATGAAAGTTATTTTAACTTGGAGGCACTTGGAGGCATATATTTGTGTTTAGAGATTAGACTTAAAACGACGTAGCACTCATAATTTAAATAATCTTAATTACAAGTGATTCAAGTTTGTAAAAAATGTATTATTCAACAACGTATATAATATTCTTTATTGCACAAAATATACATAAGAAAACAATAAAATACATTTAGTTCGCAAAGGTGGACTTATCTCTATAAGAGATCTCTTCCAGCCAACCAGTGGAAGTGGATGAGTTACAAGTAACGTATAATTTAATAAAAGTGAAATTATTAAAATAAAGTCAATTAAGGTCAATGCTACAGATAACGCACCGGCCAGTGCTCTCTCGGCGGTCCTTGAGCGTGTACATTGTTATCACGGCGCGACGTTGGAACTGTGCTAATGTACCACGCTCGAGTTTACAAGTGCGTGCTAATACCTTGATTGATAACTGTACACTACACACTGTCTGTCTGTACATTATGCTTAGGTTATAAAGGTATTGAGGGTCCTTTTAATACATATTTGTTTTTTTGTTCGGCCACGTTAATATAATGAGTGACGACAGAATTTTCTATTTTATCTATATTATATAAAACTCTTTTGTTATTAGGACTAAGGCGGTATAAATTAGACATATAGGTAGGTTAGGGGCGGATTAATAACGTATTTCTCGAAATTCCTACGCCAACGCGAATAACGGAATTTTTCATTTCAAATGCCAACAAAGTTTTAGGCAAAATTACTGTAATATGAGAGGTAAGAGCGAGACTTTGTTATCCTTTAAAGTAAAACTTTCGATTATATTTGAAAAATAAAAAAACATAAGAAAGAGAAGAGACCACGTCTGAACCAAACAGAAAAAAAACAGGCAGATAAAAACTAAAAATTAATTCCAATTTTTGGATAAAAACTAAAAAATAGCTGAAAAAAGAAGCACAAAAATGATAGTAAATTAACCAAGCACTGAAATATACTAATTAAGTTATTCAGTCAATTGAACATAAAGTAGGTACTACAAATTCTTTTTGAAGTGATACTTGAAAACAACAAAGTAATATGTGGCAATGCTGTTAATTGGTTTTGCTGATATCTTTTATAAATCTCACATACATACATTTTAATAACGATCTTATTTATATCGATACTTTAAATGAGATATGATTTGTACAATCGATTATTACGTCCCACTTTTGGAGTGACGCTATTTTATCTTATCGTTTTCATTGATTTAATGATAATATGGGATTTAGATTAATTTTGATATTATATTCGTATACACTATTCTGGGAAAAATTGTAAGCTATGTATATACAATTGTATAAATGTCATTTAGTCGCGTTATCTAAAGTCATCCTGCCACTTAGCGCCTTCATTAGATTTAATAAATGTTGGTAACAATACCGAAAATTGTAAAATTGATTGTCATTCTATATGACACTTGTGTTTAATACAAATATCTTGAATACTGTTTGTTCAAGCGCTCTCATCATCATCGACAGCCATTGATTGTCCACTGCTGGACATAGGCCTTCCCCAATTCCCGCCACCACACTCGATCCCCAGCTCTTTGGACCCACCCGCTTCCCGCCAACTTCTTGGTTCATCCCACTGGACGTTTTGTACGGGGTCTCCACTCTAAGACACGTCTGCCCCAGCGGCCGTCGTCTCTACGACAAATATGCCCCTCCCAAAAGCCCCAAGCGCTCCAATATACCTTTATTTTTTCTTTATATTTCTTTAAGCAGGGGTTGCATTACTTTACTGATATCGTTATTCCGATGTAAGCAAAAATATAAGAGAAAAAAATCACTATATACAGTTAACGTTATAAGGTGAAATAGTTGTACAGAGACTGCGCTCAATTCTTTCTGGCTACCCACTAGGGCGCTAGGAAAGGCATAAACTTGAAAAGAACAAAAAAAACAATACTTTTATACTTAGATTTGCATAATGGTAATCAAGCAGACGTATCGACCACCGAAATTACAATATTATATATATATAATCACCACTCATAGGTATAGCTCAGATGTGTTCGACAGATAAAATCTTTCGCTTAATGTCATTGCAATTAATAGTTATTGTCCGAGATGAAAGCACCTCCCTGCCCTCTGACCTCCGACCGTCGATAGCGATAGCTCGCCGCTGCCCTCCCGGTGGGGTCGCCGTTGCTAAACATGTCCGCGAGTTCACGTGTCATTGTTTTATTGCTCTCTATACTATTGATAGGTTTCGGGTTTTGCTTGGGTTTCTTCTTTTTTTTTTTGTAGCTTCTACTTCTGTACCCTGTCTTACTTAAATAAGTGTCTTACTTTTTCCGCCGCGCTGCTTGGCGCGTTGGAAATGAAGATGACGATGAGATAACGGGAAAAAGGTTTCAAGGATTTAATTGTTATATTTGGAAGGAAAGGAAGGAGCAGTTAGTAATAAACTACATATTTCATATTTAATTTTCTTGGTAAATGATTTACGATAATGAGAACCTTACTTCTCAGCTGTACTAACAGCTAGATTTCTGTATGTAATTGTTTGATTTTATCATAACAGATTTTATTTATATATTTAGTTTAGTTAATTGTTCAATAATTTAAGCTATCGTAGCAACATAATTATTTTTAACTCATGTTTATTATTTCATGCGTTTAACAAGGATTCAAAAATGTCTATTTATAATGTATATTATACATCTCTACAACGACAAACAAAATGCGTGGATCGGTAAAGTCAATAATTGAACCTATTTATATAATAATAATATCTAATATAATGATAAATGTATCGTAAACGCTTGACACCGTCGCGATAACCCGCTACGCGGCTACGTCCGCGCTCCGCTTCGCCATCACGTGAGAATATTCTCGATTTATCACGAAAATTATGGAATTTATATATTTTTTATTTGTCTTTCCGTAGATATGTATGTATGAAACATATAGATATTTTACCTATTGCTCAGAGTCAGGGATTTTAAAAAGCTAGTTAGAGCTGTTTCTACTGTACTAGGTTCCCTCTGTCTACCTTTCTGCATGCGGGATACAGCGTGAAGCTAAAAAATATAATAATATAACAAAAATGTATTCAAATATACTATATGTATTGTGTAGTTCTTTCTGTTCGTAATAAGCGAATAACACTTCTAAGATCTTTAATTAGAAAAGCGTGAAACAAGATATAATCACGATAAAAATGAAGTTTCATCTGTTCTCGACTCCATAAGTAAGGATATTCCATCTCCAAAGTACATTATAAGAATAGGAAAATATAAACCGAACCGAGATCGTCCTATAAAAGTGTGCTTCGACTCAAGTTCAATACCTAAGCTGTTACTACGTGAAAAATATAATATAACTGATAAAAATATAAAGATATACCCTGATAAAACTAAAATAGAACAATTACACCTAAAAAAACTTAAGGAAGAGCTAAAAAAAGGCAGCAAAATGGTGAAGATAACTTGATTATTAAATATAAAAATGGATATCCTAAAATAATAAAAGCGCCAAAAAACTACAAAATTCAATAAACTTACTTAACAATACTCCTGTAACTACAATAAAAAATAAAACCTCTAGTATAACCTATGGAATAGTAAACACATACGATCAATTAAAGAAGAATTTATACTCACAAAACTTTCTCTACTCCAATATTCGAAGTATAGTTAAACCAGGAAAACTAGATGAACTAAAATGTATTATAAAATGTATAAGCATAAAACTACAGTTTATTTTATTAACTGAAACTTGGATAAAATCCGAACAAGAGGCGAACAGAATACAGATACCCCATTACACTCATTATTTCAATTTTAGAACGTCTGGAAGAGGTGGTGGAGTATCTATTTTTGTACATAACGACCTGGAACATAACTACACTAGTGAAAAATATACTAACGGTAACAACTACTTATGGATTCACGTAAAAAAGCTTAATCTTGATATTGGAATAATCTACAAACCAGGTGATACGAATACTAATCAATTCATAAATGACCTTGAAGAGGAATTTAATCAGAAAAAAAGAGCTATTGTATTTGGTGGTTTTAATTTAAACTTACTGTCGAACAATGAAAAAGTAACACGATACAGAACTATGCTAACTGAATGTGGATATACTGTATTGAATAAAATTGACAAAGAATTTGCAACTCGTACTACAACTTCTAGTAATACTATTCTAGATCACATAATAACGAATATTAAAGATAAAACTTACCATCTAGCTTTGACTGACTCTGCAATCTCAGATCACATGCAGATATTTCTCGCAATGAAAAAATATAAACTTGTACCACCCAAACGAATTCAGTACGAAGCTATTAATTACGATGCTTTACGAGAAAATGCTGAAATTTACCCCTTTAACTCGGACTCTCATTCATATACTAATCTCCATAAAGCCATTAACCAAATAAAAGAAAAACATAAATAAGGTGATCAAATCTAAAATACAAAATCTCCCACAAGCCGATTGAATTAATAAAGACATTTTGGCAGATATCGAATCAAGAAATGAAGCATTGCGCAAATTTAAAATGGATTCAAATAATTCTGACTTAGAAAGAGATTATGCAAGACAGAAGACTGTTACGGCAACTAACATAAATAATAATAAAGGAAATTACGTTGACTCTTTTGCGAGATGTAAAAATAAACCTAAAAAAGTATGTAATCTTATTCATACATTATCTAACTAGTGGACCCGGACGCGGCTACGCCTGCTTGAACTATAAGAATATTTTCGCGTCGGACATACTCATACTATGCCGCCCGAAGGCTAAGTCATTTCGAATCAGTGACATCTCCTTAATTATTTATTAGTATGTTATACAGTAAACTATAATTTCAATCTAGATAAAATGCTAAAAGTGACTATTATATTTATTTTCATAAGGATGAATATCAAAATGTCGCGGTAACGGTTGCGTAGCGACGCGACGGTTGTTATTAACATGGCAGAATAAATTGCATGTCAAATTAGAAAGTACTTTAAAATATATTAGTTTATATGTGTAATGTTATATTATATAGCCTATAGCACTTCTGAAGAATGCAGCTTTTATACAAAACAAAAACAATGTAAATCAGACCAGTAGATCCAGAGATCTTAGCATTCAAACAAACAAACAAACAAACTCTTCCGCTTTATTATATTACTAGCGGACGCGCGCAGCTTCGCTTACTTATTTAGGGGTGAATTCTAAGAAACCACGAAACATGTGTTCAATGAAATATTTTTAAAAGTCTAAATTTCAAATTTTATAAAAATCGGTGGCGATTTAAAGATTTTTCCATACAAACTTTTAACCCCTTATTTGCTACCTTAGGGGAAGAATTCTAGAAAACCATGAAACACATGTTCAATTAAATATTTTTAGTCTAAATTTCAAATTTTATAATAATCGGTGGCGTTTTAAAGATTTTTCCATACAAACTTTCAACCCCTTATTTGCACCCTTAGGGGAAGAATTCTAGAAAACTATGAAACACGTAATTAATTAAATTCTTTTAAAAATCTAAATTGCAATTTTTATAAATATCGGTGCTGATTTAAATTTTTTTCCATACAAACTTTCAACCCCTATTTCACCCCTTTAGGGTAAAAATTTTTCAAAATCTGATAAATTTGACGTTTCTACCATCAGCGGTTAAGGCTGTGCGTGCGTCTTACCTCAGTCAGTGAGGACAAGTCCTTTTATATATATAGATATTAGTTATCTAATAATAAAATAAAATCAAACTGTGTGCTCCCACAACTAATGACTAGTACAGGCTTAATTACTGATGGTACGAAAATATGTGAATATTTTAATAAGTTCTTTGCCACCATTGGTTCCGTGTTGGCTACTCAGATTCCTAATAAATTTCATAATAGTACAGTTTTTACCGTAAGTAGTCATAAATATAATAATAATTTGTCAACATTAACACACTGTAGTAGAAGCGAAATATCTAGAATTATTGATAATTTAGACTCAAACGTAGGCATTGGAATAGATGGTATTAGTACAAAAGTAGTTAAGTGTTTGAAGGAATACATTGTTGGAGAATTGACAGACTGTATCAATAAATGTCTAGATGAAGGTACTTTCCCGGATGCTTTGAAAATGGCAAAAGTTGCTCCAATATATAAGTCTGGTGTAAAATCTGACCCCGGTAATTATAGGCCCATCTCTGTTTTGCCTGTTATTTCAAAAATATTTGAAAAAGTTATTTACAATCGACTAGATAAATATTTATCCCAGATTGGGTTTATTTTCAAACGTCAGTATGGATTTAAAACGAATTCAAATACTTTATGCGCAAAAATAGACATAGTGACGAAAATTAAAAGAAATATAGATGCTAAACATATAGGCTTAGGAATATTTATAGATTTGAAAAAGGCCTTCGACACTGTAAGTCACTTCATTCTATTAAAGAAGCTTATAGGAATAGGGATCACCGGTATTGCTTATAAATATTAATTTATTTGTAGACGATTTGTTAGGTAAGATTCTATTAAGAATCTTACCTAACAAATCGTCTACAAATAGTAAAAATTGATAAATATCAGAGTTCGACACATATTATCACTTTCGGTGTACCCCAAGGATCAATACCGGGCCCCTGTTATTTTTAGTATATATAAATAATATCAGTGAATTATCACTTCATGGCGAACTTACACTCTATGCAGATGACACGAGTATTTTTTATTTTGGACATTCCTTACAAGATATTGCGAAACATGCCCAACAAGATCTTAATGCATTAAGCCGATGGTTCCAATATAATCTTTTAACAATAAATATACAAAAAACTCACTATATAATATTTAAAGCTAAAAATAAAAAAAGTACACAATTTTACCCCACTTTCTATAAACAACACAGAAATCAAGAAAACCAGCACAGAAAAATATTAAGGTCTAACCTTGGACAGTGACCTGACATGGACGGTGCATATAGAAAATATTAAATCTAAGTTATCCTCCCTACTTGGTTCGTTGCGTGGTATCTATCGTTGTCTGCCTCGTAGTGTGTGCTATACAATATATTACTCATTAGTTCCGTCAAATCTAACTTATCTAGTTGAAATATGGGGAGCCGCTGCAAAAACTAACTTAAAATCTTTGCAAATAATTCAAAATAAAATAATAAAATTGCTTTTCCATTTCAAGCCATTAACATCTACAAATAAGATATATAATGAAACTAAAATTTTAAATATTCGTCAACTGTATCGATATAACACATTTATTCTTATCCATAAAATTTTACAAAACAATTTACAATCGGAGCTATCTTTTCTGACCAATAAACAAATAGGAAAGAGACCACTTAGAAGTGCAAATAATATATACTTACCAAAAACAAGAACCAATTATGGCAAAAAATCTATTATTTATGAAGGAGCAGAAATGTACAACAAATTACCTCAAGATATAAAAACATCAAAAAAAATTTATAATTTTAAAACTAAATTAAAGGAGCATCTTATAAAAATTAAATAGAATCCGACCCTGTATTATGACTTCTTCAAATGTGGGTAAACCTAACTTCATTGTAAACGGTCATGGTCAAATATGTATAAATTATCTCAATATACCCTCTTTCACTTACATTTGTTAATTGAGTATTTGATATTGTTTTCTTTTTGTTATTTACCATGTTTCGCTGATTCCAACGCTCACATTGTTTAATATGTATTTATTTAAGATAACTCTGTATTTCTCTTTAAGTGAAATGTAATTTCTTTTGAGAAATAAATAAACTCTTTAACCACAATTGTTTATATATTTTATTAGGGCATCTTGATTGAAGTTTGACGAGCAGTGACGACTGATATTGTTAACTAATGTTTAGCATCGTTCAGTAACGTTGCGCTCGTCATTTCGTCACAATCATTTTGCTATTTTTATATCGTACGAATCTCTATGAAACAGTTTAGTCTTTCATGGACATGGACATGGATCGTAAGGGTAATACTGACATATTAACTTTATTGTAGATTAAATCCTATAACCGAATTCGTGTACATTTAGTATTATATATTATGGGAACCTGACGTTTAGAACGTCCCGGTAGGCTCTATTCGTCTACCGTAACCACAGACCACTGCAAAGTGGCGTCAAGTTTCATCGCCAAAATCAAAGATCTTATTATATTATCTTTATGTAATAATTAATTAGTGTTTTTGATAGATGATATATCCTTAGGCATATTTTTAAGGAAATTTCATATCTTTTTTTCTATAAAATGACGAAAAACGAGATTATAGATAATCTGAAGTAATGTTATTACAGATGCGTGGCGTCCCCGCCCAGGAGCGCGTGTACACACTGCGCACGCGCCCCCCCTCGCTGCTGCCCCCGTCGCCCCTCAGCCTGGCGTCGTCGGGCGACAAGTCGGTGGCGGCGCACGCGCACTCACCCTCGTTGGAACGCCCGCCCTCGTGCTCGCAGAGTACGGCCAGCTTCGTGTGCTACGTGTGCGGCGTGTCGGCACCTAGCTCGCAATTGCGGCTCGTCTACTGCTGCGCCAACCCCGAGAGGGAACCCTACTACCCCTTTATAACCACGCTCAAGCCGCATCCGGACGCAAGTCCGATTAGTCCGCAAGGTCTGATTTTTGTTGTTGAATTAGATTTTTGTTGACTAGGGCTCCAGAGAGAGGAATCTCCTCACTATACTTGCCGTCTCCAGCATCATTGCCTGCGTCTGCATCACTAGCAAGCGAAGTAGTCCTAATATTATTTGGTGATGCAGATATTTTTGGTGGTGTTTATAGAGGGAAATGGTGAACGGAGTTGATTATTGTAGAAGTTCATTGATCTTTTTAAAATTAAAATCAATGTAAAAAACCTAAAGTAATTCTTGGTTTTTAATATTGCGTTCATTTACTTCTGTTATTGTAAAATATTACAAATATAAACCTCTTTTGTGTCGATTTGAAATTTAATCTGTATATGATAAACCTTTGTAAATTTCTCAGTAATATTTTCTTTCAGTAATGTCCTATTAAATATACCTTGTGTGTAGTGTGTATTAAACTCACACTGGAGAATAACGCGCATGGCTAATTGCAGGCATGGTGCAGATATGCGCGTCGTGCTACAAGAGTATCCCGCACAAGTACCCCGCCTACAGCGAGAATGGGGACGGGGCGCCCAACGCGGCGCACAACAACGCGCATACTAACAATATTAGGTGAGGACTGTGTTACAA
Organism: Heliconius melpomene rosina; assembly: GCF_056956725.1. NCBI lineage: Eukaryota > Metazoa > Arthropoda > Insecta > Lepidoptera > Nymphalidae > Heliconius > Heliconius melpomene. The sequence continues at coordinate 564,856 of NC_140400.1, forward strand.
TAGTAACGTAGTCGTTGAAGTAGGGATAATGCAAATATTTATTATGCAGTTTCATGCTTTATCCCTTATATAGCGGGATAGATGGAGATCTATTATCCTATCGCCCAAACGCTCTGATCTTTACATTCTATATGAATTTAAGGCATTGCATATTGAGTGGCGGAACAAAGTTTCTATCAAAGTCAAATAATGAAAATTATTTCAATATTATCATTACCCCGAATAGAGACCTTGAACCCACTTAACCCAATTATCCAAGCCAGTGAGATGGCTGCACTTACAAAGAATTTACTTGCAATTTTATATTCTCATGGGTTTATAGGTTGTAGCAATAATATTTTTGGGTCATCGTAGCTAAATACTTTTTTGGTTAATTGTAGCTATTCTAACTTATGTTTTTTTTTCAGCTTCACTCTGTATCCCGCATATAGCAGGGTAGTCTGAGGAAACCTAGTGTTAAGATACTGTTCTTCATTTTTCACAGAATGTTTTAAGGCATTGCATGTTGAGTGGCGGAAGTCACCGCTGCGCTTTGCCTTAAGAGAGCGAAGAAATGAAAATATTAATAAATAATAATTAATTTCACTGAGTGGGAATCGAACTCACAATAACCTCAGTTATGATATCTTCTTATAAAGTTAATTGTTTCGTCCTTTAGGTTCAAGCCATACGATATGAAACCGGGCCAGGGCGCCAGCAAGCGGCCGTCCAGCGCGCTGGCCACCAGCCCTCACAGTCAAATAGTTGCTGAGAACGGCATGGGGTTGTACAGGTCTGGTGGTTTCTTTTAATATCATTTGATATATCGTTTAACACTGGTATTAAATAAATTTAAATGATCATTATTTTATTTATTATTGTTATGTAATAATGGAATAGATAGCAGCTAATATTTATTACAAAATTTTATGCATACTTACATAATGAATGTATATCATTATAATATGTCATTAAATTTGAATGGAAACAAATCTTCAATAATTACACACCTTACATTTTTTATTTCTAACATACATTCTACAAAATGAAAAACATGGACTATGGAGTGGGTATCCATAAGCGCTGAATACTTTGATTCAGCTTAATATATAAACTTCGAATGACGTTTCACATCTATTAAACCATAAAACAATAGTTACAACACTTATCGCGGTTGCGTTGAGTTCCGCAACTTACACGTAATGTCTCTCATTCAGCTTCATGGCGAAGTGGAGAACAAAGTATCTTGACACTCTGCTTTCAGCCTTGCTTTCATGATGCAACAAATAAACATGTGTTTCTTATTTCCCTGTCAGGTGCTACGTTTGCGCCGGCCTGTTCCCCCAACAATCAATGGAGTGGCTATCAACCAGCGCTGAGTACATGAACTCCCATGCGATGCACTTTCCCTGCCTCGCCGGAGCAGGCGCGGGTGCGGGTTCAAATTCGAATGCCCCTCGAGGGGGACGTGTCCTGGCGTGCTCGAGGTGCGTCAGACACCTGGCGAGGCAGTGGGAGCTGATGGATGCGGAGCGTGTACCTTTGGAGCATAGAAGGTATAGTGATAGTTTATTAATTTTAGTTCAAAAAAGCAGAAAAGCAATAAACATAATTATATACAGTAATGAAATGTCCCTACAAGATAATTCGGAGTCACGTAGCATTCGTAGCACTTCGTAGCTTTATATTAAAGTACGAAATGTATCAATTTATTTTTATGGAATAAGAATATTTATATTAGTATTTATGTATAGAAACAATACAACGTAAAATGAAGATTTTGAAACGGTTTTGATATTATAGTGTTTAATTACCAGAGTTAAGATGTGAAAATAATTCATTCGTGCGATGACTATCGATGCGGGTATCATACTCACAACCGTTGCGACACGACGACCTCACCATTATATTATTTTTCGTGTATTTTATGTTATTATACATACACACTCTACATCTGCAGATACAACATCCCCTCCCCCCTGCCGATGTCGATGAACGGCGACCGAGTGATACCCACGCCGCCCTCCACCACCTCGGACAGGACGGTCGCCAGTAATAGTGGTGAGATTGGTTATATTTTGGTTTTGTATTAAATGATTACTTAGCAGTGTAGTGTTGAAATTGATTTTAATATCTAATTGCTCAAGCGACATTTAATAGTTCCTAGTACTGAGTTTGGGCTTTTCGGTCGAAGAATTAGCTAATTTTTTGTCGAAACCAAAACTATGATAAAAATTGTCTTATATATAATGGTTGGTAATATTGCTGAATTTGGCGATTTTTGAGTACAGCATAAGTCAAGTTATATATTTTTAGTTTTAAAGTTTCTAATATAACCTAAACTAATTCAAAACCGCCATATCTATAGCTGCAGTGGTGTGAGATCATAAGTACCATAATTAGTATGTTTAATGCATACATTTGTCCTGCAGCGTGCACGTCGATCTACTGCTTCCTGTGCGGGCTGCACTCGGACCTGACGCTGGCGCGCGTGCTGTTCGGGCAGCCGCAGGGCAACGCGCCCTACTTCCCGTGCCTGCTCACGCACCAGGTAACCACTTGGGGGTGTAGTATACTCGATTCGGATTATTCTCATAAATTGATACATTCACATAGTTTAATTATTATATGATTTATAATTTCTTATATATAACATTTATTAACGTTGTTAAATAATATATATTTGTATATAACAGAGTCATCCAAATGCGGAACAGTTGCGGGAAAACGGGTCAGCGTTGGTGTGTACTTTCTGCTATCACTCGTTACTAAGTCAATGGAGGAGGTAAGTCACATTGGACACTGGTGGGAACACATAAGACACATTAAACGCTCAATCACAATCTCTATTATAGATATAGGACTATTGAGGCTGTCGTGGCCCAGGGCACAAGGTGTGACTGTAACGCGACGGTTGTGGGTTCGATCCCCACTCGAGGAAATGAAATATTTATCTAAATGTATATTTAGATAAATATTTCATTATATATGTCTTCGCTCTGGTTTCGAGGCAAAGAGCGGCTTTGAGTTCCGCCACTCAACACGCTATGCCTCCAAAATTCAGCAGATAGTGGGGAACGGAGTGTCTTAGCACTAGGTTCCCTCTGCCTATCCTGCTGTGTGCGGGACACATCGTGAAGCTGATTTTTTTTATTGATATTTTTAGAGATAGAATGATTATTATGACAGACACAGACACTACCATAAACGCATACGGTGTAACAGACATTATCACAGATACTGGCATTGACCACATCAATGAATACTACTAATATCTTTAATGTTTTAATTTTTATTATTTGTGACGAGACAAAAGTGGGTAGACCGCAATTCGTCGCGTTTGGCGTTCCATCTCCGGCCACACTGCTAGGGATAAAGCGTGACGCTACAAAAAAACTCCACATAATATTTTTATTAAGCGAAGGAGGCTGAAATTTAAGTGTTTAAAAAGATTGTAGATTACATTCTTATACTTCAGAATGTTTGTCTGAATTAGATTACAATTTGTAGGATCGTCAGGTATATTTTTCTATGTTGTTATTCAATATGTATTGTTTTTGAAACGGTGTATCAGGTACGAGGCGCTTGGAGGCGTGGGAGCGGAGAGGCGCGCGTACAACACGCACGACTACCACTGCCACCTCTGCGGGATCAAGACGTACCGCAAGCGCGTGCGCGCGCTGCCCATCAAGGTACCACCTCACCCCACCCCTCACTACTACCACTCATTATTTATATATTTATTTGGATTTTATGGACTTTTTCCATACGTTACATAATTCAATACACAATGTTTCAAAAATTTGGTGAAAAGAGTGAAACGAAGTGTGTTAACATTAGATTCCTTTTCCTGTCCTGCATCTTTATTTAACAGAGAAACCAATGTAATCAACATCTTACCTTACTTTTTTACACTCTTTACTTTTTTAATTTATTTTGTATTGCTTAAAATAAAGAAGTTTATATAAAGAAATTCAAATTTAAATAAATATTTTTATAGGAATTCCCATTCTTAATGCAAAGGCGGACGGAGAATTCGTTGTTATTAGAGAACGGAGACTACGCTGTTGTATGCTTAGATTGTTATGAAAGCTTAAGGTAATCAGTTTTATTGTATTTTTTTATTTTTCATAGTTCGGTTCAAAGTGAAGAACGGAATGTCTTAACACAAGGTTCTCGGGTTTCTTTTACCTGCTATATGCGGGATACAGCGTAAAGTTAAAAATAAATTTATATATCACTGAAATATATTTTTGGTAGAAAAAAGTTTTTAAAATTAGTATTTTTTTAAATGTTGCACTTTGTTTTATTGTGAAACAAATGTTATACATGACAGACTTTTTTTAAATTTATTATGCCGTTGATCTTAAAAAAAATGGAAGTTTTTATTATTATTTCGAATTAAGACTTTTCAATATACGAAAGTATTGATAGCGATCTCTATTGGTAGTGTTATGACACTTGCAGGACGCAGGCGGCAGACTACTCGCGGCGCGGCGTCCCGGTCGACAAGCGCGAGTACAACTGGCTGCAGCAGCCGCCACCGCCCGAGGATAGCGCCGACGTCACAATCGCGCGCCTGCCCTCCGGCGACCGCAGCGACAAGCTGGTGAGCACTACCACCGCCCCCTAACACCCACTACCCATACCACCACCGCCTCTAACCCGCGTGCGTCTGTGTGCAGATCCCGCAGTCGCTGGTGGTGGCGCGCGGCAAGCGGCACAGCCCCAAGCAGCCCGCGACTGATAGGCGGCCCAAGGACAAGCCCGATACAGGTAAATAATATAAATGAAAACAGGGCGTTACCAATAATATACTATCATCGAGCTGGTCTGATGATGGAGTAAGGAACTGTGAAGAGCTTCAGAGATGAATAAACCCACTCCAATTCAGGATCGTATAATTCATACGACCCTCCGTGGTATTTTTAATTTTCTTACTTAAGTATTTATACATTTTACTTATTAGGACTGTATGGTCAAAGGGAACCTGGAAATCTAATGTTAACTAGTACTAACTAGTATTAAATTTTTACAAGATAATTAAAGCAATTTATATGGAAAAAATAATGAAAACATTAAAATCTAAATAAACAATCAGATAAAATTGTAGCTCTAAAAACGTTCTACAATTGAGACGAAGTAATAGTTGTAGCGGAACGCGTCGTTTCCTGCAATCCTACGTAATTGTAGAACGGGATAGTTCTAAAGGAAACTTAGAAGTGAATTAATAAGACGTTTCTACTATTATATTGTGTTTTATTGCGACGTAGACCGGGGGGTGGTCTAGACTAGGGGGTCGTGTGTATGTTATGTGTCGTTTAGGGTTTCACTAGTTTGTAAATAGTGGTTAAATCTAAGAGGAATAACTCTATATATAACTAGGTTCGCAGTATGAAGCTACAAAAACACCAATGTAGCAATTGTATCACTATAGTGTAAAATTAATATTATTGCATGCCCCATATCTAATTTTCTCCCAGTGCTTTGGAACGTTTTGGAACGATTCAATTTATCTTATGTTATAAAGCGGCTTAACAAGACTTCTATTAGTCGCAAAGCTGCCTGTAGTCCTGTAGCCCGCACGCGCGGCGCTAATCCTGTTGCCGGTCGCGAGACCCTTTGTGCTCCTACTGTAATCAGTAGGAGCACAAAGGGTAAAAAACATAATTGTTTAAAAGTTAATTTAAGAAAAGTAGGGTTTTTCTAAGGAAGGGATAGGATCGTGGGTTTGATTTTTTAGGGTTTTTCTTTAAAAATATTGTTTCTTTATTGAGATTTTTTGAGTTTTTCCGCTCAAAGGCGGAACTCAACGCTGTGCTTTGTCTTCTTATCAGAACAAGGTTATTAAAATAATTCATTCCCCCGAGTAGGAATCGAAACACATCCGTCGTGTGTTCAGTCGCGCGTTGTCCCTCTGCGCCACGATGATCCAAAATATGTACTTATAAAACATACATATAAATTATAAATATTTGCTTTTCATTCAAATTTATATATTAGTTTATTAAATAAATATATAATTTACATATATTTCATATTAACTGAAAAGCTAATGCGCCATTGCGCCAAAACAAGCTAACGCACGCTAATTGGAGAACAGGAAGCTAGCACTCTTGTTCGGGGGTCGCTAATCCACTTGATGGATTCTGTTACGCTACTTGCGTAGTAGTTGTTGTTAGCTGAGGGAACATAGCGTTAACTTACCCCGATCTCCACTTTTCACCCAAAGTCACTATTGCGTGTTTAGCGGCAGATTCTAGAACTGCACGTCCTCCAAAAATCACAACTAAAATATGTTTAATACTTTTTAGTTGCATAATGTTAACAGCAGCCAAAATTAATTTACTGTGAAATATTACCTTATAAAGATCATCGTTTCCAAATTAAAAAGAAGTAAAGTCATAATAATATCACCCAGACAACTAAAATTGTTATATTTCACAAGAAAAATCTTCTAAAGTAATAGAATGTTCTAAAGCGGGCATCTCTAGTCGAGTGCTCGCTGGAAAGTTCGTCCGGATAAAGTTGAGTTAATTCCGACTCCGAGCCGGGAGTGAGCCGCGTTAGATACGAGAACCTTCGTATTGTTTCTATATTGTGTGGGACTGGATATGATGTTTATGCTAAACTCTGTGTAGGGATAAAGTTAGTCTCACATTATAGAATTTTACTATGGACTCACTTTGTAAAAGCTAACGCCTTCGTAAGCGTGGTTTTCTTAGATGACTACGGCGGCCTCAAAAAAACTTGAAAAAAAAAGTGGAATGCGCAGACGCAGTAGGTTACATCAAAACGATTAAACGTGATGTTATATAGCGTTACAACGTTTCTCGATAAATGGACTATGAATTTTATATCTATATACCAGAAGTTCCTGAGATCAGCGCGTTCAACCAAATAAAGTCTTCAGCTTTATATAATATATAGAATAGATAGTATAGACTATAGAGAAACGAGCCGCGTTAGATAAGAGAGCCTTAATATTGATTGTATTTCGGCGTGGGACCGGGAGTAGCGGTTATTGGAAGCATTAAAGTTTGTTGTAGCTTTATAAAAGGAAAAGTATAGAGATTTAAGAATTTATTATTGACAGAATGACTTGAAATCATCAGGAGTGGTTGAATATTGATACCGTTTCAATTAAAAATAATAACAACGTGTACGTTTGATATAAAGACATTTAATTTTGGCCAGTTTCTTACACGTACTATGTCTTATAAGATTGTAAAAACTATTATATTTTTTATATATAAAAAAGATTTTTCCCTCGCTATTAGGGTATTAAGTTAGGATTTCTTTCATACAGTTTTAAAATTTAAAAAAATATCAAAAAATAAATGCTTCACATGAATGAAGTGTTCGTGGTGAAGCGAATATTTTAATGTTTTTTCTTAGCTTTAATAGACTAAGTGAGGCGTCGAATTTTTCGAACATCATACATTCAATTCGCTAAGTCTCAGAATCTGGCAAAAAGTAAAGGAACGGAGCGCCCTAACACAAGACTTATGCATACCCTGCTAGCTGTATACATATCTACTTGCAACGTACCGACCACAATACCCCTATCGGATATCCGTTCTCCCAAAGAGTTCATGAAGAACGAGCATAGACAGAGCTGAAATGTACCACGAGTCGCGCATAGCACTAGAACAGAATTAGCATGAATGCATACTCGTGACTGCCGCGTACCGTATAGCTGGAAGTTAGTTTGTGGTCTGTGCGGTGTAGTGAGGAGAAACATGCTTATCGATTGTTGCTTGTCGCTTTTTTATAAACAGGCATTCATACATATTTAACAAACGTGAAGAAAATATATTTAATTCGTTGATATTTAATATCTCTTGCACAAAATAATGTACAAAATTATTTTAAAATATCTCTTGATTTTAGATATGTATGGGTATGCTCTAATTTACAAAAAAATAATTTTAAATATAGTATAATAATTTCAACAGCAAAATATCTATACAACAAAAAAAAGTCGATATTGCTTAAGTACATCCCTTAAACCACCCCCTGTCCTAACACAACGCCGCTCATGCGATGACTGCGATACCGCGCCCCTTTACTTTTGCCTTTGTTTTGCTTTCGTAGCGCTACGTCCGATTTTATACCCCCCGAGTGCCCCCGAGTGCCCCTACGAGAGTCTCGAGAGACGTGTTTTTTATTATTTTCCACAGTGACATCGTTATTTTAACCCCTTGAAACTTCGAAACCCCTTCTTAATTGATGTTTGTTTATAGCTCGCTACCACTTTTGTGGGAACGCCTGATTTCCTCAACTTGGCTTTTAAATAATAAATTAGCGCTATTGGGGAGTATATGATTGGAAACACATGCGATGGTTGTGGGTTCGATCCGAGGGTATATTTTGCTTCGTTGTGTAGACGTATAAGGCCTAGCGTATAAGGCAGCCGTAAGTCCGTTAATGAGACGCTTTGTAGAGCTCACTAATACAGCAAGTAATCGTCACCGACAGCCACGGAAGCCTGTTCTATATAGGATTAATAGAAATTACATTTTCAATTATAGTGTAAGATGTCATCTAAAATGACTTTAAACAAATATTTATTCTATAGACATATCGCCTTAAGAAATCTGAAACTATAATAAATATAGATATATCATCAAGAAAAAGATTTTCCCACAACTAACACTACGTATATTTACTTTGTCAGCAAAAAACAATCATTTACCCTGTGTGTAGTCTGCCTGCGTTCATTACGTCCAAATATTCTGGCCGTCGCGTCGCGTCGTCAGGAATGGCGGACGTATGTATGCACTTTGATCACAACACCGTATTTACTTTGGTACCTTTACGTGGATTGAGTCAAGATTTTTTTTCTTGATTAGACATATTGTTTGTTGTTTGTTGTTGTGAAATAGCTGACTTGATTTTTTTTTCTATTTTTGTGATTTGTGTCTTGTTGTCTAGTGTCTTTCTTTAAGAAATCTTTCTTTTTATCTTTTATATCTGTTTTACGTTCTTCTGTACCTATTTTTTTACCTTACTAATTAATCTCGGTAAAATTAATTTCCATTACAAATACGCATATAGCATTTAGTTTTGTTAATCCATGGTAATAAGTTACTTCCTCAGAGTAGCTACTAGAACTTGTGAATACAGAATACATCTCAGTGGCCGCGAGATGGAGTGCATTAGCCACTTGTTTACGATTGAACGTGATCCGCTGTCTTATTGGTTTAATTTATGAGCTTTAAGCGAATTATATTTGAATGGTGTCGAAATTGAATTCTGGTATACTTCATTTACTTCTGATGTCATTATATTTTGGAATATCTCTTTTCTAGTTTTTTTCATGTCCTTTGTACTTTTCTCATTACACTCGTATAGCATAGCGACATTTGCTTTCCATTCTTCAAAAAATATATATTTGAAGTAGAATTTATATTTCTTAAGTTTCGTCACGACTTCTTTTTAATAATTTAAATCGAAAGAAACAAATTAAAAGCTTCCGGTGAAAGCTCATAATCTGTTCCGCTTAGTTGATCGCGTACCATTTTACGAGCCGAGTGGCGCGGGCTAATGATGCCAGAGCACACTCTGACCCCACTGTCGCGGGAATGTAGCGGCTCCTGATGGCTCGCAGTTAAATATCATACTCTGCTGCGGGACTAGAATAATACTCTCTTGTAAAAGCTACATTAAGTCTCTTATACTTTAGATAAATTGTTGTTGAAATGTTAAATACTATTTTATACTAATTTTATTTAAACAATTTTCACTTATTCCCTTTGGTTGATATAGCGTGGCATTGAGCTCTGGCACTGAACATGCAGTATCTCGAAAATTGGACAGCGAGTCGAAAATAGAGGTCCTTCTGTTTATCATGATATACAGGAAAAGTGTGAAGCTATTTTATTTTCTGATAACTTTATAATTGTCTTATTCTTGTTGATAGCAGAAAATGAAAAGTCCTGTAATATACATCTTCGTTTTTTTATCATATTTAACGGTAAACCAAATTGTAAAATACCCTCATTTTATAGGATTTATTTCGATACAATACAAATTATGTCTATTCAATTTCACACATTCCAATTGTCCACATATATTTAAAGTGTCACACATTCCAATTTCACTACCCGTCTCCCGCTTCAGTTTATTGTAAATAGTGCTATAGACACTAGTCACGTCCCCTGCAATGCTTCCGGGACATTGGTAACAAATTTCATTCATCAACATTGTCTAGCAATATATACTCTAATGTGTAGACAAAAGTTCTAGAATCGCACAACGTGTTTTTTAAGTTTAAATAAACATTCGACAACTGAAAAGTCTATGCCAAATGGACACATGTCATATAAAGTTGAAATATCATGTCGTTTTTTCAAAGGATTTTAAGGTATAATGTGTATGTAGGGGTGATAATTGTGTGCTTGTTCGGTCCTCGGTGTGTACCCGCAGCGGTATCAAGACGTTATTGCCGCGCTACCCCCTTTTAACGAGCGTTTAATCTTCAGGTCGCTGGTGTGTTTCCATTGTTGATTTTCTTTGTGTGTGTGTAAACGTTTGTGTTATTAATGGGCAATTTTATTTGAAATCTGTTGGATGTTAGGGTCGATTTGAGAAGCTGACTGTAAGACTTGTAAGACACTCCTTTCCCCATTAAGACACTCACATTCTCCACTTTTCGCCGAGTTCTTGGTGGAAGTCAACGCGTATATGTCATATGTCATGGTTGTAGGTTCGAAAAAAAATTAAATTGATAAAATATAATTAGAAACGTATAATAACCGTGCCTTGTAAATGTAAATCTTCAAACACGTATTTAATATTACGTAAGGTTATATAAATGTAATCAAAAACCGCCTTGACAATGGACACGCGTGTTCCTACAGCGCATGCGCGTCTACTAGACTGCCTACTCCGCTGGCTCGGTACGTGCCGGTGTCGCACTGACTGCGCACAGGGCGGCCCTGGTGGGGCTGGCGGTTATAAACCTAACATTTTGGTACTTGCCACTTCATTTTGTTAATGTTTTGTAGTTTAGTGGAAGTTTCGTACGTAGTTGATTTGCTTGTAAATTCAAAGCAATGTTTATATTACGGATATTTTTAATTTTCATCAACCAATAAGGCACAAATGTGACATTTAGACATTTAGACACAGGTTACCTATGTATGTTGAATATACGTTGTGCTGTGACTGTACACCCGATCGGTTGTGGATTCGATCCCCACAACCGATACCGTACACCCGACGTACAGTCGCTTGCTTATGTCCCTGCGCCAATAGCATCTAAATAAATTATATAAGTATTTAAAACAAAACAAAAAAGCAAAAAATCAATTTCTCCGCAAATAAAAGTCAAGTTATATTGTTGGGGTCGCCCATGTGTTTTTTGTCGCAATAGGTATTATTTCGCTAGAAGGCGTTCGTGATGTTTAAATTATTTATTCCCGAGTGCGAGTAGGTCTTGTTCCGCGATGTCGGAGACGGTAGGGCCGGGGGACGGGGGACGGGGGCCACGGCGATTGGGCTTCGAGGATGGATCATTTGTGAAGCGAATTGTGGGTTGTCGATGTCGGGTTTTTCTTTGTTTTATGATTGTACGACAAATTATTAATTTAAAATTTGTGTATGAGACATTGTTTTGCATACGAGTTATATTTTTTTCTATAGCTACTAGTAGTAGTAGTTAAATATTTGCTCCAGCCCTTAGAATCCAAAACAAATTAAAAATGGTGGTAAACGTATCGGCAGAGCTCAACAACGCACCATGTCCGCCACCTATCATGTAATACCTAATCAATATAAATTAACTCATACCTACTACCTACTATCCTAAACTAGCCTCACAAGGACATGCTACCTAGTAATTAGCAGTACACTGTTTGAAGTACCGATAGAGTGCTACAGAGTTCTAGTATAGTACGTTCGACGAGTAGTGGCCGCTCTTAACTTAGGTGTAAATTATGAAGATTTGATTTTAAGATTTTTCTTACTTTGGATTATTCTTCCCGAGCGCGAATGAACAATGCGATAGATTCAGAAAGGCCAATTTAAAGCGGCCACGACTCGCCGACCGCACTGTAGTACCGTGTGCACCCCAGCACCCATTTTGTATTCAGCAGAGATGCGCCCTCCCCTCCCCTTTTGCTGTCGAGTAGCGGATATTGGAACTTTATTAACTTTGAATTTTCACGTTTTCCACCCTAATCTGTTTTATTTGTTTTCTAGTGATTAATTATTACGTTTTGGTTTTTTTTGTAATAATTTTTTATTGATTATTTCGATGTATGATGTAATCATAATATGATGTTAGCGAAACACTCCTTTCTCCGCCCAAATTCGAGATATTGGTACCTAGATAGTGTAACTCAACGCCGCACTCTGTCTTCAGTGTTTTTATGATAAGAATGGCTAGTTTATATATTTTCATTATTTCTACTTAACAACGGCTTAGTGAAAAATAAATTAGCTTTCTCTGTCTCATACAGTATCTTTCACAAAACTCGTTACAAAACTAACTTTTATATCTACTCTTAGTACAAGTTAATTACACTTTGCGAAAGCCCCCGAAAGCTCTCCGCTTGGTCTTTCGCTCAGATTATTCGTTACGTGCTCGGGAAGTAATGATTTTATGTAATTTTCCTTCGAAAGCATCCCACTTTATGTATCTCTATACAGTATATAGTATTATTTTTATTTATTTCTTTAGGGATTTAGCTCTCGTACGGTGATTCTAAATTTAATTGTAACTTTCATTAACATTGTTATGTTTTTCTATGAATAATTCTCTGTAAAGGCCTCACATTTTTATTGAAGTTATTTTTTATTGTAATTGTTATATTTTTTACACATCATAGATTTTTCTATTTTGTAAAATATATCCCCTTTATTCTTGGATACAGAAATTTTATCTTAGTTCACCACTGTTTTTTATTTTCATTTAAATCAATATCCCTCACAACGAACGCTTACAAAGCACCGTAAAATCTATTTGTATCCAATTATAAATAACCATAGTATATAAAGTTACCGACGGCAAGTATTACACCCGACCCATTCTATTAATACAGCTATTAACTTTAAATCCCCCTTTACTCTAACGGGATCAAAACTCAGCGAGAAGCTTATGCCTCACCGGAGCTAGAATGTTGAATGGAGTTTTTTTTGGCTATTTTTTTTCGATTTTTAGGCCTATTGATGAACTCGATGGTTGTGGCTCCAATTCCTATTCGGGGGAATGATTATATTTATTTTTATTGTCGTTTCCCCGCTCTAACGGACGTCGAATTCCGCCATTATACACTATGTTGTTTGACGGAAAGTGGAAAACAGAGTGTCTTAACACTAAGTCCCCTCAACTTACCCTGCTATGTATATGTGAATTACGGCGCACAGCTAAAAATAAGTTCTATAATATTAAAGTATTTCTCTTTTAAAATAGAGTCAATATTTTAAAGCCTTATGTTTATATTTGACATAACATTGAATAAGTATTTCCGTAAATACATAAATATAACGCTGCAACGTAATGGTGGCGTCGTATGATTAGTGTACAGGGGCGCGCGGTTAATGCAATCACACCCCGCCGATACTACGCTACACGGTAGACTGTACTAATAGTACTAGACAGGGCGAACCTTATTGTAAAAATTATTTTAGTTTGTTTTTGTTCCTGAAAAAAACTTGACTTCTCTTTTCTGTTGGTGAATGGGAATCGGAGTGTCTTAACATTATATTTCTAATATACATAACAAAGTGTCTATAGTGTTTAGATAAAATATAAAAAAAATCTTTTAAACTATTTTTATTAACACATCACTTAATTTTTGTTACAGGTAAGATACAAAAGCCGCTATTTCTATATTATTTCTAACAAGGTAAGTTTTTTTTCATTTTGTGTCGAGTTTAGATGTCCTCGTCGAAATAATTTAAATAATCAACCTTCAATACATTGATTGATTAAAACTATTACATCGCTAATTTGGCGCAACGATGACGTGTTTGCACTACGTTAAATATTGCAGGAGACGTAATCAAAGTTTGTTAATAGTTTTTCTACTTAATAATAATGCTATTAACTGTACATCCAAAATTAAACAATAAAAAGAAATAAAATAATACAGTATATAAAAATGACTTAAAGAAGCCTGGCATTCGAATTCGGCAACGTAAATATACTTTGTTAACGCCACGTCTATACAAGAGGCGGTCTACGCGAGTCGCCGGGCGCATGCGTGCAGCACAGTGGATACGACGTACGACACGGCGTAGCTAACGGCTACAGAGTGGGGTGTGGGGTCTCCGTACGGTTATAAATGTAAACATTGACTATTGGGTTTTTAATTGATGATATGGCTTGTGATAAAAAAACGACGCTTCTGAGGTTTTATGGTTAAAGAGTTTATTTATTTCTTAATTTTTTTTTAAATAAATTACAGGCAAAGTATAAAAGAAACTCACATTGCAACAGTTGTGATATTATATTCCATCAATTACAAAAAAATATCGTCTGTCTTTCGTATCATATTGTAATTAAAATATTCTTTAATTTACTCCATGAATTTATACATCTGTCTGTCATATGATACCAACTTGGCCAAACGACGTCACTGCTCAACCTCATCTGCAAGGTAGCTGGCGGCGATACGAGCGGTGCGGGCGGTACGGGCGTGCTTCCTCCTCGTTACATCCGCTAGAATTAAACACTATAGACAGTAGCTTTGCGTCTTCCAACCGGCTATAGATATAGAGGGATTTTTTGAAATAAATAATTAATGTTAATTGATGTTATGTAAGTGGCGCAGCGTCACTGCGTTTAAACAGTTAAACGCGATGGTAATGAGTTTGATTCCCACTCGGGGTACTGAATGGTTTTCTCTCTTTGGTCACAAGACAAAGCGAAGCATTAACTTCCAGCACTCAACAGACAATGTTTCGGTTGTTGTGCAGTGTGTTAGCAACGAAGTATCTTAATACTAGGTTTCCTCCACCCGCTTTGCAAACCCATCAGCAATATTTCCATATTTTTTTCTTAAACAAAAAATACCACCACCACTAAAACTATTCTATAATGTTGTAGAATTTATAATTGTGAATAAAAATGTTGAATACGGATAAACATGAATATTAATGTCCTACATACATAATGTCTATCGACATCGATAACTTCGCTAATAAAAAACAGCGCACATCCCTATCAAACGCAACAGCCGGTAGTGTCTGTGAATTGTTCGCCGTCGCTTAGTGTGTGTGTGTGTAAATCCCAACAAGTGAGCACTGCAACGGAACATCGATGCGGCTCGCTATTTATACGCTCGGGACGTAATCGGTCCGCGCTCCGCACTCCGCGGGCCGGCGGCGCGGCGCGGGGCAAATCTCAATTTTATTAGGGAAGCTGTGTGGAAAGAGTGGAAATGACACTGCATCACGGACTTCCGACCCCTGCACTACTTTACAGGTGTCTGTTATCACTGATGACCTGATAACGACTTTATCTCGAACACTTAAGGCGTATTTTTCGTTGGTGTAGCAGCGTTTCGTAGCGCACGCGCGTTTTATATACGCGCGATGCTCCTACAGTAGAGGATCGCATGTCGCGTGAGTAGGACGTGTGACGACGCTACCGCCGGGTTCCTAGTGTTGTGGGAATATCGATAATTGAATTTATATTTTGTATGTGCATACATTTGTTTTGTATGTATATGTGTGTAATTTGTGAGTGATTATGTTTTTTTATTTTTTTAATAATGCCTGTAGAAAGGAGGTTTCTTTGGCGTTGTTTCTATATCGTGACTGAGTTCGGATTTGGAATTTGATTTGTCGTAAATATTT
Organism: Heliconius melpomene rosina; assembly: GCF_056956725.1. Classification (NCBI taxonomy): domain Eukaryota; kingdom Metazoa; phylum Arthropoda; class Insecta; order Lepidoptera; family Nymphalidae; genus Heliconius; species Heliconius melpomene. The sequence continues at coordinate 580,645 of NC_140400.1, forward strand.
TAATTATATTTAGACGTTTTTTATTTTTTTTTAACAATGTTTTTACATATTTATGACATTTTATTGAAATTTATGTAGGCCTCTAAATGGCATTTAAAATTAAATAAAATATAATTAATACGATAGTTTATATATATACTTGTTATAAAATTGTATAAGATACAAATTAAGTAAGAATAACTTTCCCGCTAACCGCTCGTAGATCGGGCGGCGAGGCGGGTGGCGCGGGGAGCGGGGCGCGCGGCTCGTCCGTCGAGTGGCGGAGTTTATGTTTTAATAATGGAAGGTATTAGCCACTGTGACCGCGAACTACTCACCCTGGCGGACTGTTTGCTTTATACGTTTTCATTTTTTCTTCTATATTTTACTAATATTATAAATGTGTAAATTTTTGAGGATGAATAAACGTGAAATAAACGTTTCACTTTCACGCTAAAACTAATGAACGCATTTAGATAAACTTTACAGTTAAATAGCTATACAACATCACCGTAATACGAAAACTAAAAAATAACTCGACTAAAGCAATCATAACGAGCTTGTTAAAATATTCCATTTAAGAGCAATTGCATCATTTCGTGTGAAAGCAACAACTGCGACAAGTAGTTTTCATACAAAATTCCAACTTCAATTAGCCTAAAGTCTGAAGCCAGTTATTGTTTGAAATATGTATGTATGAGCGTAATGTTCAGCACCAGTACGTGGTGTAGGTGATGTAGGAACCATTAAGTGTTAATATTTACTAACGAAGCGGCGCAAAGCTTGACTGTAAACGCGGTGGTCGTGGGTTTGATTCGCTCTCCCTGACACCAAGACAAAAAGTAACACTGAGTTGGAGTTGAATTTCGGTTGGCATAGAGACCTAGTTTTAATACATTCCCACTTTCCAGAAATTTTGTGTTAAGTGGTAGAACTCAAGTTGAGACTTGAGTTGAGACGCCGCGCTTTGTCGTCCTACCAGGGCGTGGAAGTAATGCAATATGAATGCAATATGCATTCCCTCAAGTGTTAAATAAATTCACATTCAATTATATCTATATATAATAACAGTATTCACATAATATTTCAAACATAATATAACTTGAAATTAAGTTACTCTGCTAATAATTTTGGACAAGCGTCCCGTCCGCCATGACCCACGACTCACGAGCCGCCTCAATCAATATTGATATGCCATAACCGGATTCAATATCGATACACCACCACTGATTAATTACATTCCATATTCCGTCTCTTTACCCACCAACACACCTACCTCGCAGTGATGGCCATTTGTGAACATAGTTTCGGGGATAGTGAGGCATAGGGTGTTCCTAGAATGAGGTTCTAATTGATGTTTAATATTAAATTTGTTGAGGAAGATCCATCGATCGATTTGATATACACTACACTTACCCGGGCACTTAGAAAGTGTCATGTGTCATACACAGCTTTTGGGCCTTTTCATTTGACCGCGCTGACGAAGCCGCAGATGAAGTATTTTCTTTTTTAGTTTCACGCTGCATCCCTCATGTTTAATCTATGGCTAATGAATCTAATGTTAAGATATTCCGTTGTCCATTTACCTGTCCTGCCGCGCCTGCAGTCACCCGTGCCCCTGCGCCACGACTGGCCTCACACGGGCGAAATATAATTTAATAATAAATGTATAAATAGACAAAAACAACATAAAATTCAAGCGTACATCTGGTGTGAAATGTTATGGATGTCGTCCTCTTTTTCGTATTCATTTCGGTGATTTGTACGTAATTGCTCTATTTGAAGGCATCTCGAGGATTCAAACAACAAACAAACAAGCAATTTAACTTATTTGATATTTAATTGAAATCTAGTCCGACGAGGAACATAACTGGTAACTGTAACATCAACTGAACTCTAAAAGCCGCCCTCCATTTCAAAATATAGGAACAAACGACAACGCCAAAATAACATTTCGTCCCAAATATCCGTTATAAATGCAAAGCGATCAATCCCACAACAAACAAGTCAGACGTCATGCAGAGCCATTACGGCGAACACGCGCCGATCACGGAATCAGAAATGGTCAACGGAAGCCAAATTGTTTCCACCTTGGAGCGTAACCCGTTGTTGTTATTTGTTTTGTTATTCGGAGTCTACGGGTGAGAGTGATTTATGAAATAGTCTACATTATATCAATATAGAGGAATATTATTTAAAGTTTTTTTTTAACTTCATGCTCTATCCCATCCATGTATACAGGGGTAGAACAACGAGACATCATCATATAAACGTAACAAACAACTGTGGGTTCGATTCCCACTCGGACGAATTAATTATATATATTTTTTTCGTTCTGGTAACGAGGAAAAGCGCGGCGTTAAGTCATACCACTCATCACGCAACGCCTCGAAAAAATTTACGGAAAGTGGGGATCTGTGTGTTTTAACATTTAAGTCCCCTCTACCTACCCTGATATGTGCGTACAACATAATTAACGTGCAAGTTAACGCGGGTATCACGGCGTTCAAGAAGTCAGACATCAAACCGGATAGCGTCATAATAGAATCAATAGACAGGCGCGCGCCCTCCGCCTCGTTTATTTATCGTTTCCCGGCTCGAGACGCAGCTGTCGGCGCGACGTGGTTTACGTCCGTGGAGTTGTTTCCCATTTTTTGTACCCATTTCCCAGTTTTCCATTACAGGGGCATATGAAATGCTTAATTAAAATACGTTGTGCAAATTGTAATTCTGTAGATGCATCAGGAATAGAGTGATTTTTACTGATTTCCGTCACTCTATATTCAATTTTTCTAAAATTGAATGGAAAATTTTTACTTACACTAAATTGTCTCTCTCTTGTCTCCCTTTATAAAAAAAATATCGTTTCTTATTAAAGAAGTCTCCTCCTTCCTTCGAAGCTCTTAATACACTCTAATAGCCATTTTGGCCTATACAACTCGTTCGTGAATTTATTTATGAGATCCATATTGTATAATACATTTGTTGCCGGAGTGAAGAATAATGCCCGCCGCCAGGCACTGGCGCTACGTCAGTGACAACTCAGTGAGAGGTTCTATAAGCTATGATAGTTACGTCGAGACACACTTGCCTAATATTGCGAACGTTGTAGGTTCTAATGCTGATGAAATTGCCTGGAATTATGTTTTTTTTTTCTTGATGTTATATTTACTCGTCTTCAAGCCCAACTTGCACACACCCTATATTTAAAAGCATCCATATTGAATATCTTTTCATTTTAAATGACCGGCGGACTCAATAGACTACATGTATGTAGTCACATACAGAGCACAGTAGCGCTTCAATGTGCATCACAGATTATTATATTAGGTACGATTTATAGCGCGAAGTGTGCCTATTGTATTGTTAGTTAGTTTTATCCGAGCGCGGTCCGGCGCGGCTTTTAATATTGTTGTTGCTTTTGAATGGTTTTCAATTTGAATTTATAACTAGCCCAGTGTGTGGTGTGTGGTGTGTGGTATTAAATCCCGCTTTACGTTTTAAATTACATAAGGCCAGTCGTGGCGCAGTGGCATAAGCGTTCGCCTATAAACGCGACGTGTGGTGGGTTCGATTCCTATTCGAGGGAAAATTTTCTTGCTGAGAAAATTCGAAATTTGTTGGAAACAAAAGTGACTTAATGGGAACGGAGCGTCTTAATACTAGTTTATTAGGGCCCTCTGCATGCTATGTGCGGGCGACAGCGGAAGCCAATAAAAACGTAAATACACCTTATTTAATTGCACTTAAATGCGATGGTTGTATCTTTGATTCTGACTCGAATGTAGGTATGTGGTCAAATTATTTTCATTTCCGAGGCCACTGGAGAACATAGTGTTTTAATATTACATTATATAAAAATACTATAAAACATATGAAGCAATGCAAAAATATAGAAAATAGTAACGCGTTAAACGTACACATAATAAACCTTGTATAGTCAGAGTAGAAAGGCGCACGGCAAGTTCAATTAAAAAAAGCGATCCCGCAGGAAATTGCGAGTGCCGTGAAAAAATGTACGCTCAAACCTCCGTCAGACGGACACTAGTGTTGTGCCCTGTGAGCGCGTGAGTGATGTGCCTGTGAGTGTCGGACAGTGTTGTGTTATGGAGTACAGGGCGCAACATCCCATGATGAGCTCTGGGGCCCCTTACTACCCACATCCTGGTGAGTATTTACTTATTTGTTTTAGGTGGCCAGTTCGGATTTGTTGCTTGTACTATGTGTGTAATCACTTATTCTTCTCTTTGATTTATTTACTTGAAAGATTAACTATGTTTATGTGCGAACATTATGAAAATATTAATTTATTTATTTATTTGTAAATCTCGTTATGTCATGTATATAAGAATACTAGCGGACGCGCGCAGCTTCGCTTACGTATTTAGGGTGAATTCTAATAAACCACGAAACATATGTTCACTGAAATATTTTTAAGGGTCTAAATTTCAAATTTTATAAAAATCGGTGGCAATTTAAAGATTTTTCCATACAAACTTTGAACACCTTATTTGCACCCTTAGGGGGTGAATTCTAGAAAACCATGAAACACATGTTCAATTAAATATTTTTAAGAGTCTACATTTCAAATTTTATAATAATCGGTGGCGTTTTTAAGATTTTTCCATACAAACTTTCAACCCCTTATTTGCACCCTTAGGGGGTGAATTATAGAAAACGATGAAACACGTGTTCAATTAAATACTTTTAAAAATCTAAATTTCAAATTTTATAAAAATTGATGCCGATTAAATTTTTTTTTCATACAAACTTTGAACCCTTACTTCACCCCTTTAGGGTTAAAATTTTTCAAAATCCCTTCTTAGTGGATGTCCAGATTACGAAAGTAAACGTCTGTCCAAATTTCACGTTTCTACGCACAGCGGTTACGGCTGTGCGTGCGTCTTACCTCAGTCAGTGAGGACAAGTCCTTTTATATATATGTAAAACTCTTTTTTTAAATATTCCTTCGGGAACGGAAATAATACAAGACGTTCTATTTTACGTCCCAAAATCTGCGGAAACAAAGTTGACATCTAGTTTATTATAAAACACATTGCCATTGATTCGTACCGATCTAATGTCATTTAAACAAATAGACGTCTCTGTGTGTGACAGATAATTGATCTATTTATTATTCATCGCCGTTATTACAGCGCTCTGATGAAGCGTTACGCGTGTGAGGTAATTATGTTTTCAATACATTTTAAATTAGCGCCGGCCGTCGAATATGTTCTTACGGTCATTAACTATTGATGAAAATATTATGTTAACGCGCTTTCATACAAACCTACCTACCGCTACCTACCTACCTACCTACCTACGTTACAAAATATACTTGTATATGCTCAGTGGTGGCAGGATAGCACTTGAATATGGGCTTGTTAACATTCTATTAAGATGTACTTAATGGAGGACTGACTTATTTTTATTTCTCCGCGTTGGTAAAGCAAAGTAGGGCATTGAACGCCACTCTGAACGTAGTGTCACAAATTCAACTGGCAATTCTTGATACTGTCCACCATGTGATTATAGCCAACTATACGAGGTTAAGCCTGAAGCTGCTTATCCTTCGTAACATAACAGTTAAGCATACCTATTTTGTAAAACGTGTAAAAAATTAGCTTAAAGTGGTACTCAAAGTTCCATCAAATGTTAAGTAATATTTTACACGTCACGCACGTCTCTACTGGCCTCCGTGACGGGTTAATTGGCACGCCGTCAAGACGACAGAGGGGCGCGCCGTGATCTATGCGGAGATATGGCGGCGTGATGGAACTGTTAGATTATACGATCATTATAATATAGAAATATATTAAAATAACGATTAGTATAATAATTATTGAGGTCGTAGTGGCGCAGTCAATGTCTTTAATAATTTTGCGAAAAGTGGGAACTGTTATTTTAGCAGCCTATTATACTATGCAGGGAAACGTGTAAATCTTAAAAAAAACTAATTAAGTAATATATATGTACCTATAGGAGATATAGAGAGGAATAAGAAACGCTTAATTGGAATTTGAATCGATTTAACTCACGTTCCGTTAAACGAGTCCAAAATAAAACACATGTAGACATCAAAAAAATGTTTCATTACATAAAAATATAGTTTTTAGGAAAGCTTAAAGATATCGCTTATTTTAATTTTGAAGCCGTATAATGCTATAACATTTATAAGATTGCAAGACTCAAGTAGAGCGAGTAGTTCATGGCGTAACGACACCGACACGACTTTAGCTCTCTGACGACGAGTCCACATTACCTCTAATTTCAGGACTGAATTGAAAAGTCTTTTTCTGTTGGTTATTCCATTTATCGAGAAAGGCTATATTACATCACTTAAATCGTTGTAACCCGCTGCCCCTCCGGTCAGAGTGTCCTCGGGCACTTGAATCTACGTGTGTCATCCGTTTGACCATAGAAGTGTAAGTTAAAGATTATACATTTCTTATCTGCTTTACGCTGTATCTCGCACACAGCAGTGTAGGCAGAGGGAACCTAGTGTTAGAACACTCCGTTCCCCACCTTCTGCCGAATTCTGGAGGCATTGCGTATTGAGTGGCAGAACTCAACGCCGCGCTTTGCCTCGACATCAGACCAAAGAAAAATGGAAATATAAACTATACATTTATTAGAAAAAAATATTCATTTATTTAATACTTTATTACATCGTACATGAAAAATAACACAAAAAGACAAATAGAAAACGGAAACCTTAATTTTAATTTCTTCTGGTCTAAGAGGGGGCTAATTATGTTTACAGTAGACATCAAAATTTCTATTCAGAAGGTTATAAGAAAATCAAAGCTATTTAGATTCACATATCTCCAAAAAATATACAAAACCGGCTTAAATGACTTTATTAAATAATAATTTTCAGTAAATTTGTTATCATATCTTGATATTAGCCCAAATATAAGCTGAGACTGCGGCGCGCTGACGTAGTGTGCTGTGAGATTGATTGTAACGCGACAGACGCACGGCTCGCTAAACGCAAAATGATCAAGATTGATGCTACGTTGGCGTAGTTGGCGTAGTTGGCGTAGTCAGTCAGAAGGAATACTCAGTCGACTTGGATAGACGAACGCGGCACTATGTTTCGCTAGTTTTCGTGCAATGCCTTTTAAATGGATGGATGGTGTAGAATAAAAGTTTAGAAGTGGCTTGAACATAAAACTTATAATATTAGTTATTACAATTCATTATAAACATTAGAAATACAATACGCATAATATTATAATTGAAGACACACATGAAATAGTTTTTAATAGAGTACCATTGCCATTTTATGTCAGTCAGTCAGTACCAACAAATATCTCTTATCAGCAAACAGACAATACATACGTTGTTTTTTATGTTAACTAGAACGGAACAAACAACAGTCAATAATATAATTCTCCCCATACAAACTTCCATCCAAGCGATACTAACAGAACGGAAAAATTACAAATATAACTTGATGTGTGGTCTATTTTAGTTATTCGATAAATGTATACTTTATATGCAATGCAATGCAGCTTCTCGCTGTATTCCGCATGTAGCATGTAGTAGGGCAAAATATATTTATATATGTGATCATGACTGTAAAGAGCCCAAAGTGAATTGAAATCAAAACAAAGTCTTATGTTTATAATATTATTATGGATGCTTAACGTAAATATCGAACTTCTAGTCTTTGTAGTATGTTTAGAAGTTGCGTTTGCAATATGAGAATAATGCCGAATATGTAAAACAGTTTTTCGAAACAACAAATAAATAATTGACATCGCAGCACACAAGTGAAGCGTATCTACTTACGCGGAATAGGAGCATTCATAATAAACACAGACTGTCTGCGAACTCTGGAACTGCTACTCACCCTAGCTGCTGCGCGCGCACACAGGCGTCCCGACGCTCTGTGCCCCACGGTGTGGAGCACGAGCGATTAGCGTTTAATTGTAAGTCTGGGAATGTTTCGTCGGTTGTATTTATTTTTGAAAAAGATTAGTTAAGAATTTGGTTTGGTTAAGATAAACGTATTAATTTCTATAATTGAGTTTCACTAGAGTCTCTCGAAACTTAAAAATATATCTATATATTTTAATTTCATATAGAGAGTAAAGGAGTAACAAAAAAAATACAATTTTTAAATGATAAGTTGATTTAATACGACGAAATAATAGTATTAACATTTATCCTCAAGACTCAAGACGCTCTTGACACGAAGATGGAAGGCCCCGTGAATCAGACGGCCCGGGAGGCGGAACTGCGGGGGGTGTAACGCGATCCGGTCGGAAATGGCCGTCAGATTTGTCGCCGTTCGCCCCACCGACAATTACCGACTCACGATTTATACCGCACCTCTCCCGAGCACCCCCCAATTCCCCTCTACACCCCCCGCGAACTCGCGCCTTGTTGTTTGCATGCTATAATTATATGGCAGCTGTAATTTGATCGGAAGTGAAAATTTGTTTGTGAAACATGAAATGAAAGACAAATTATTTTAATCTAGACTAAAAATAAGAAATATTAATATTCTTCTTCGTTCTCTCGTCTCTGCCGCATCATATAACTTGAAAAGAGGTATAAACGTGACGTTTCACATTTTATCTTTTATTATAAGCATATACGACGAGATCGCTAAATGGCGGGCAATAACGCTCGTCGTAATAGTGTTGAGTGGAGTGGTGGGGATGATGCGATAATGTGCGTGGATGGAGCCTCTCCGTAGTGTGTCCTCATGCCGACACTATTTGAGACTCGTTCACTCAGAACGTGAGGGCACTGTGCAAACACAATTGTACTTTATTGTTCCTGTAGGATTTGAAGCATAAATAGATTTTTTTTAAGATAAACTCTGATACGAATTGAGTTTTGTGGGTTTATTTTATTTTAACAATTGTTAATTCCTATGAACATATTTTCTAAAAAAATAAATTTAAAATATAAAATAGAAAATCTGTCTTCACTTATATATTTAACTTTTGAAATTAATATTTACTTACATTTATATATTTTAAGGTGAGTTTTTTATCCAAACACTTTTCAAATTATGGTCACCCGCTGCACCGGATAACCGTATAAAATAGCACGGATGTCCTTATCCCGCGGATCATCGGAGGCGATAAAAAAATATCCCCCCTAACCCCCAACTCCTGCAGGTGGCGGGTGCGTTGAACCGCTAAGCGAGAAATATACCGTAAAGCGAAAGATTGTTATTTACACGGGTAGTGGGTGTCTTTTAGTTTGCGTTTACGAAGGGCATAAATGTAAAAGAAAAATATTTTTACATTGAGATTTTCTCGCTGTTATATAAATGTGTAATACTGAAATCTATTTTATAATTATTTTGTTAATATTTACTATAGAATATCTGTCTTCTTTTGAAGGTATAAAAATTAAAGTAGAGAACCATTTATATGTAATGCAAAATGCAATGTCAATATTGACAAAATAAGCACTTACCTCAGACATTCTGTAGCGGCGTGTCGGGGCGGGGCTTCAATTAACCGCTGACACGACACGGTATTCGAGTTAGCCCGTTATTAACACCGAAATACGTTCCTTACCTCGTAGAATCGGAACGCCAATAAATAAACCCGGCTCAAACCTCGGCGCAATTTCCCACCCTATGAGTGATGCCGCAAATCACGTATTACCCTAACAAGTCCACAGTAATCCCTGACAAAACCCTTTCATCGGAATTAGACTTTATTACATTGCGATAGAGCGCTTCCTCAAGAGATGGAGGCGCCAAGATGGAAATTGATTCGACTCTAAGAGTAAAGTCGTATCTCCAACCAATCTTGTCAGACCTCTAAACATACGGTGCTCACTTCCGTCGGCTGCCGGCACGAGGGGTTCACAGGTCTCGGTGAAGTGGTCCACCCCTTATTGTAGAGCTCATGAAACCTTGTTCCGTCGAAGTGTAGGCAAGCGGTGAGGGTGTGCGATTACTAACAGTAATCGACTTGATCCCAATGAAGTTGGAAACAGAGTGCTACGTCTCTATAGAATATTGAATCACTTATATCGCTTTTGTGTTTTGTTACTATATTCATTTTTATATTACAATTATTTACAAATGCTTATTATATTTCGTACCTACATTATTTTACAAGACTTTTTTGATTAATATTACATAGACAAACGCTAGTAATTATCTAACATAATCTGTGAAATAACATCCACACGCCATTAAAATCAATTGGGCAACAAAGAATAATCTGTAGAGGTATTTTTAACACACACAAAGTATTTCATCTCACCGAGGGTGTAAGCTCAGAGAGGCACTCTCGTAGGCATGAAAGTGGTCCATTTGTAGCCTTATTGTTTGCGGAGTGGGCGGTGGGTGGCGTCGTGCCGCAGACGACGCCGCTCGCTCGTGGTATAAAATTATGACAAGTAGCGATTGCTTTTTTTTAATTGAAATGCAAGCTCATGTTTATTATGCGGCCCTTTTTTAGCAGGAACTGTAATTTTCCACTTTGACATGAGTTTTGTTTTTAAATAATGAATATTCATTGTATGAACTACGTACGTTGTATATTAGTATATCTGACTGGCCTGTTGCAGTGGCTAGTGACCGCTGAAGGTTTCAGAAGTAAGTCGATGCACACTAAGATTAATTATCTACATAAATATTAATTTAATGTACATGTTCATTTCTTTTGTTTACACCAGCACCGGAAGTGGCGTGCTTTGGTTTCAATAGTATTGATTAATATTGATATTTAGTTAATTATAATTAATAAATTTTAAAAATATCTATTTGCTTGCTAAGACTGTAAATAACATCGCAATTTTCTCTTTGTACTACTAACATGGCATTATACGGTTGATTTAATTTTTACATATAATATTAATACACAAATGATATTAAATTTTAATTTAATTCTTTTCATCGGGAGTTTCTTAAGCGACAGATCGCTCTCCTCTCCTGTTCCGTACCGCGTGCTGCGCCACCTCGCAGAGCGCACGCGCGCCCCTCTTTACGTACACTTGTTGTGCTCGTCTCCTCGCATGGCCTCAAACATCATTTATACACTTTCATTTGAATACCTCAAAGTTAAGGGGCAGTAGGGGCGGGTAGATAGACATTTTTTATGATTAAACGGTAGAAACCACTTCCTTCCTGTTTGTATAGAGTACAGATGGATCGTTAATGTTTTTATCTATTTTTGTTATTTATGTAGTTATGGACTATAATGACTAACGTATTTTTAGTTATTGCTTGGTTTAGGGGAATTTACCAATAATTTAGATTAGGGGGTTTATTTTTAGTATTATTTTATTTATGACGAAGCCAGTCGTGGCGCAGGGGCACAAATTTGCAATTGTAAACGCGATAGGTTGCGGGTTCGACTCGAGGCAATGAAACATTTAATATTAGAGACTCAAACGCGGCTTCGTTAGCTTCAAGTTATTTTTATATTAGAGCCATAAATAAAAAAGGATTTTATAACAAACATAATATTATATAGGTATGTGTTTTCTTTATTTTACCGGGTCGTAAATTATGTTTTTGAGAAAATATTCATATTTAAAAACGTTTTTGTTGAAAAAAGGCGAAATGCCTACGCCGCACGATGCTGCCACCATAAAAAATATATCAGACGCTTTAATGATAACCAAATGTCACTATTTGTAAATATAGCTGCAACGATCCTTAAAACAGTCATTCGTGTCAACCGGAGACGTGCGCCCCGCGCGTGCTCCATGTTGAGTAAAGGAATCTTTTCATGAGGCGTTTTTTTGTATCATGATTATAAAAAACCGGTCAAGTGCGAGTCGGACTCGCGCAGCAAATGTTACGTACCATATTGTGTAAAAAGGGCAATTACTTGTTGCATGGAAGCCTCCTTAAATATTATATATATATTCTTCTTTTTATACATTTGTCGTTATTGTGGGAACAGAAATATATCATCTGTGAAAATTTCCACTGTTTTTCACAGTTCAAGAGATACAGCCTAGTGACAGACGAACAGCGGAGTCTAAGTGACAGGGTCCCGTTTTAACCGTGGATAATACGTGTAACATATTTGGATAATACGTGTAACATATTTTTTTAAACGTAAAAAACATGTATGTTTGGAAATATATTTTGTTTGTTAAGATGCTCTTTTTATATAAGTGTGGAAAGATCGTCTTGATGTCGAAAATCGAATAGTGGTTATGTAGCAGCACAGGCTCTGACTATTTGTGGGTTCAATTCCTGCTCATGCTCTGCTAAAAGGTAAATCACGGCGTTAGGTTTAGCCACTTACTACGCAATGTAACGAAATTGGGGCGGTACGTAGGGAAACGGTCTTAACACTAGATTCCGCCGGTCTACCCCGCTATATAAAGCGGTAATTGCGGGTAATAGTTAACAAAAGAACTTTAGCTACAAACGCTAGTAGTGTAATCACGCGTGCGCCCTTTAGAAAGATGTTAAGTGTTAACGTAACGGCGAACGGTAATTAATTCTGTCTCAAGAGTTCATTTGAGAGAAATCACCCCTCACCTCCCCTCCCCTCACCTCCCCACTCCACTTTGCCACTTTGTCAGATCTATTCGCAGCTCCTCAAGCTGTATATTATAAAGCAAATGGTCTTTGTTGTTATTTCTGCCATGAAGTTACGAATTTGATGAATTTGGGTTTTCGAAAGGGCGGCTATATGCTTTTTATCGCATAACACGGGAAAGCAGAGAGTACTTAGAATTGAGACCCTCCGGTGTCCACTTTCTGCCTCCAATAGTCTTTTCCCGTGTGAGGATCAAACTCTCTGTGTCATCTTTGTTTCTTTTACAGTCTAATTGTATATAGATTCTTTAAGTTTCTTTTTTTGACATTTTGGGACGAAAATTTGACATTTTCTTTGTTTGTCCTAGTAGAGCTATTAAATAATAAAACGCTGTTCGCATCACCCACCCCTTAATGTCGATACTCTTTCCACTTCCCTTACATAATACCCGCTACTTTATTTATACTCTACTCTGTTGGAGTTATCTGATACGACGGGGACGTACAAATTGGATATTGCACGGAGGTTGGATGCACCCCCGCACTGGGACAATGAAATTTGTTTGACGTATGAAAAGAAATATAAATAAACTATATTTAGTGTAGCAGAGTGTAGTACATACACGTCTGGCAGGGCGAAGAAGGGAAGCGTCTGCGTCGTCTTGTTTCTGTTCAGCGTAGCGTAGTGAATGGAGATGTATGTGTTAAAAGCTCTTTTTTTATTAAGACACTCCGTTCTTCACGCACCGCCCAATTTTGGAACACTGCGCCACGACAACCTCGCAGACGTAAACGTTTATGACCGTAAACAGTAGTCGTGGGTTCAATTTCCGTTTGAGAGAACGAAACTTTTCCATTTCCGCGCCGTTCAGTTTCACCACTCAATACGCAATGTCTCGTAAATTGAGCGCCTCCTGTATGCCTGTCCTGGAGTGATGTATTTACATTTATCCAATACGTTATTAGAGATAACATTGGATATAAAATTAATACAACTTTTTTTTTGTTTCAGGTAAGACTCTTGAAGGACGCTTTACTACTAATCATCTAGATGGTATATATTTTGAGTAAGTCCTAAATACAAACGGAAATGGCTGAAGGTATCTTATAATTAATATTAATATTCTTCTGTACTTCATGAAGACAAAGCCGAGCTTCTCACTTGTAGTTAACATAACAAATACCGTTTGTTAATTTAAAATAATGGCGGTACTCACATTGCTTTATGGTCAATTGACCAATTGAACCTCCGACCCACGGCTTGTGTAACATACCATGACTAAGTGTCATGGTAGTTGAGCCTACAATTGTACTCAGACATGACAGTGTTAGTGTTAGTATAGTGAGTGTATTTAGATGACTGTTTCGTCTTTAACAGTAAATGGAGTGACTTTTATAATAATATCCATATACTTTTTTTTGCTTCTACTTTGTCCTTAGAGATAGAGACGTCATAGATAACGGAGCCCCAAAACACTAAAGCTTTTGCATACCTCTTTCACCTCGTCCACTGTCGTCAGCCTTACATTTTTTGCATATTATACATGCCTTCCAGGCGGTTCTCGTGCTTTTTAGGTGACTTCTTTCCAGTATCATCGGTATTATGTTCTCGAAGGTCAACCGACCCCCTTGCCTCTCTTACCACTCTTGTTTCATAAATGTTTTTTGCCATTCTCTGAACTCTCATGTTTCCTTATGTTCCCTTTGCCTATGCTCATGTAATTATTTTAATGAAACATACGAGTGTCCCACAAGATACAATTGTATATAGCGGGTCGTGAGAGGACGTACCCAATGTAATTGCGCGGGTCACTTTAATACTGATGTCAATTGGAAGGTTAAGCGATGGTGACCTTTTTAGTCATACTCGATTATAGTACGAGTCTATTTTCGATTGATATATTTTTTTATATTTAGGCTTAGCATGGTAAGCAGAGGGGACATAGTGTTAAGACATTTCGTTCTCCATTTTCGGCTACATTTACCAAGGCAACGACATGAAAATAGTTTATTCTCCCGAGTGGGAATCGAACCCATAACCTTCGCGCTTTCAGTCAAACGTTGTGCTGATATCACGATGATGTCTATGGTCTCTACGATGGTCTCTATCAGTATTTTCTTGAATCTGGTTTTGAATTCAAGCTCGGATTGGTATTAACTATTGTTTACACTATATTTTTAGATAGGCAGAGGGAACCCAGTGATAAGACACTCCTTTGCCCATTTTCCGCCGAATTCTGGAGGCAATGCGTGTTGAGTGGCGGAACTCAACGCCGCCCTTTTGCCTCGACACCAGAGCGAAGAAATGGAAATATAATATAAATGTACTCTACATTTCAAATTGTGGGCACAATAAAGCAATAAGCAACAGGGTCTGGTCGGCACCATTTGACCCCTCTCATTAACGAGCTGGGCCCGTTCGTCGGCCGCAGGAACATTCACAATTAAATACTTGATCTTTCTATTATAGAGACTGTCGTGCCGCAGTAGTACCTACAGGGTCTTACCCCTATCGGATGAATGAATTTGTTTTCATATCCTCGCTCTGATAATGACATTTGTGTCATTTTTGCGGCTTTGTGTTTCGACACTAAGCGCGCAATGTCTCCAAAATTGGGTTGAATATGGGGAAGGGAAGCAGAGGACTTGCTTGCTATATGAAGGGTAAAGCGCGAAGCTAGCTAGCTATACATACATTTATTTTATTTAAGTGAAGTCCATTTACTCTTAAATCCTTTTTAGGGTTCTTTACCTCAAACGGAAACCTTATAGGATTACTTTGTATTAATTAATCATCATCTTCCTGAAATTAAAAGCAAATATTGAAGCCTACGGTTCTTTGGAACACAAAAAATCAAACTTCTAAGTAAACGTAATCAAAAGATACGAGCATTTATGCAAGTTTCATAATTTGTAGTTCCCGTTGGCATACTATTATATAATACGGAACCCTCGATAGGCAAGTTTGACTCGCACTTGGCCGATCTTTCCTTATCACTTCAGCTTCAGAAACATGATATATTTAAGTTTTTTTGCAAGATGAGCAAATCTGTTTCTCTTTCCTTAGTGAGATAATGAACTTTCATTAAGTGTTAGATATTTACAAAGCCGTTTCACAATGGCTGCTGTTCAAAGAGACAATAAAGCGTACTCTTTAATCTTTTAGCATTTCTTTCGTTCCCAACATTAATTGAAGCACTGGATTTGAGTTCGACGTAAATTAATAATCATTTAATTACTTTAATAAAGGCTTTATTTATAGCCATTTTTGTTTAAAGTTTTGTTCGATACTCTACAAAACTGTTTCGGTCGATCTCACAATATAAAAGAAGAAGCGTTCATATAAAAAATAAACAATTCAGTTTAGTGGTGGACCCAAAACGTCTTCTGCTAAGAAGAATACCCATTTCTATGGAAGTTAAAAGAGACCGTTTCATACATTTTCATAGAAAAATACCATCCGTCCCATTTAATGTTTGCTTCGCCCGCCCAAGATATGGATTACTTAGTATAATTACAAATACTGCAACGGTGCCCGCCCTAGGTCTTGTGTCGTACGCCGCCTTAAGATTTGCCGACTAGTTTTTTGAGCTTTATTGTTAGAGGTTTTGTGGTCTATTATGTATTTTTTTTTTTTTTACTTCTTGTACACTAGACGAATGTGTGTATTGTGAATACTAGACTTTAAATTTATGTAGCTATGTTAATATAACATATTTATATAAATGTTATCTTTTCTTTTTTTAACTTTACGCTTTCTTTCCTAGCGTGGTAGTCAGAGAAAACGTAATGTCAAACGCTAAGCTCTCTCGCTTCCTCCACTGTCATCAACTTTCTTTAAGTACTCCGGAGCGTCCTCGTGCAATTTAAGTGACCTTCTCAGTTTCCTCCAGTCTCATCGATAGTGTGTTCTCGAAGGTCAACCGAGGTTTCCCCTGCTTCTCTCACCACTCTCTCTTGCTTCATAATTTTTTTTTATCATTCTTACGTCACTCATTCTCTTTTAAAATGCATCTCTTTCAGTAAATAACAGGTAAAGTATTACCTGTTATTTATTGATCGATCCGAAATCGATCAATAAATCGAAGAAATCGAGTTATGGTTAGTTAGCGCTACAATATAGTGAATTGAAATCTTATTGAAAGGAATGTTAATTAAATAATTAAGAGAGCCTTGTGGATTTGCCTACATAAGTTACTGGGAAATGTCTCATTACTCGTTTAGACAATCATATTTTTAATTTATCAAATACTACTACGTTGTGTTAGCTATTATTCCATTTAGATCGAACCCCCCTATACTTGTGTTCATTGTTACCTCGAGCTTCTCTTAGTAATTTCAACCTACCACACGGGCGAAGCCGCATACAAAAACGAGTTTGAAATATTTGTTTACATTCTGTTTACCTCCTTTTTCTTTCTGATAAATATATCACCTCTCAATAATTTTGCAAAAGTGGCAAATTTCAGCAAACAATCGAAAATGTCATCTCCATTTAATTTCACTCGCCGGTAATTCTATTCATCGGCGTCCCGATCGGGTGACACCTAAAAGCATTCCAATTGAAACAATTTGTCGTTATGCTGTCAGAGTCCCCGCTGACCTTTTCACGCTGTTTCGTTCAGCTTACATTATGTTTGTTTTCTTATATATATATATATATTAGTTTCTCTCTCTATCCTGCACAGCAAGGTAGGCAGAGTAGTAAGTCTAGTTTTAAGACACTCCGTTCTCCATATGGGCTTGATTTTTTTAAGACATTGCGTGTGGAGTGGCAGAACTCACAGCCATGCTTTGACTTGTTGCCAGAGCGTGGAAATCAATATAATTAATATCTTCGAGTTCGAATCGAACCCTTAATCATTGTTTCGAGAATTTCGAGTCTTTCCCAATCCGGTTGAACGAAACGCGTTCTTAGGTTTTTAGGCTGTAAATATATGAGTGTCTCGACACTAGTTTTTCTCCAACTATCTTTTAAAAGCGTTTTGTGTATATATATATTTTTACTTAATACACGCTCAGAAAGCCTTAATCAACATTATCGGAGTACAGGTGACAGGTGTGGCTCACCTTTTTTTGGTGCCGTAATTAAAATTAGAATTGTTATGGTTGATGGTCGCAATATGGCCGCTTATTAAGTTTTATAACCAAATCTTTTGTGTAAACATTTGCATAAAATTAATATTTTAAAAATTGCATTCCTTTGAATCTGTAACGTGGCGTAGCACAATAATAATAATGTCGGTTGTAGGTTCGATTCCCACTCGGGGAAGGAATTAATTTCTTTTTCACACTCTGTTAAAAAGGCAAAGCGCGACGTTGAGTCCCATCTCAGCTCGGAAAATTTTCCGGCTTCGGGAACATAGTGTCTTGTTAGTATTCAGTAGGAGGTTCTTTCTGCCTACCCTAATACAGGCTACAGCATAAACGTAATAAATATAAAACGTTTTTTTACATATATTATATATAAAGCTTTAATTTAATTAAATTAAAAGTAAAACCGCAAACTTAAAACAAATTTCGACTCGTTATCTCTGCGCCGCCAAGTTTTTTCATACCTAATAAGACGTCGGAGATGATTAATTAGTGACTTCGCAGGATTAAAGTTTGCCATCAAAAGGAAGTCATAGTTGACGCAACTTTATACTCAACTGTGTTCAACATTTTGATAAACTTGGCTTTAATTAATATTTTATATGGTGAAAGCCAGCGTCTGGCGAGGCCAGTCTGGGTTCGATCCCCACTCGAAGAGATGAAATATTTACTTAAATTTATATTTCCATTTCTTCGCTCTGAT
Organism: Heliconius melpomene rosina; assembly: GCF_056956725.1. NCBI lineage: Eukaryota > Metazoa > Arthropoda > Insecta > Lepidoptera > Nymphalidae > Heliconius > Heliconius melpomene. The sequence continues at coordinate 598,908 of NC_140400.1, forward strand.
GTTGAGCCAAAGCGCGGGGTTGAGTTGCGCCACTCAACACGCACGTCTTTAGAATTTGGCGGAAAGTGGGGAACGGAGTGTCCTAGCAATAGGTTCCCTCTTTCTATCCTGTTGTGTGCGGGATATAGCGTGAAGCTGATTTGATTTGATTTATATGGTCACAATAGGATGGCTTTAATAAATTACGTCAATCTTACGAAATTGGAAAATCTTTAACTCGCGTTCGATTCAACCACCAAAAAATGCATACAATGTAAAGCCGTTCGAAAATTAATAACTCAAAAATCTTTAAAGGGTAGACACTTTGGCTTTGGGAGTGTTCTGAGGAACTGTTTAACCTACCTGCCGCTTAATTTTCAAACCACACGGTACTTAACTAGCTTAGATATCATCCTCACCAGATCTGGTGGGGATGATACTAGTGGCACTCTACTCTACCTACCTGCGGGAGTGCCTCCGGGTCGATACGAAATGAGTACTATATTTCAAAAGGGTAGAAAATAAAAAACGGTGTTCCGAACGATTTGGGAAATATAATGTAAACTTAAAAAATATATTTTTTTACACAAATTATTTACGACAATTTATTGAAAATGATTGAAGGAACATTGTCTTGAGAAAAAATGTCATGAGACCATAGAGTTAAATGTTAAACAAGAAAATTACTTCTCGATCGAATATAAAACCCAACCAAACTAAACAAAACTCACAAAGCTGGCAAATAGTTATTCTCATATTTTTTTCACATTTCACATGTCAATAACAAAAACCGTTACTTCGCTTTCCACATGCAGTAAAGGCTGTCAGATGCAACGTTACGGACTTGTGGGTGGGCACCCTACCTGTAGGGAGTTAGTTACATACTATTGACTCAGTTATTGGTCATTGAATACTCAAATTCTTTGCAAAGAAGGGAGTTTTTTGTTAATTTTTTGTATGTATGTTTCGTTGACGTACATAATATATGTCTATATTAAATTTAGAGCCAACGGAAACTTATATTGCAAATTCATTATATTCTTAAATTATAGCTTCATGGTTTTTACAATTACTGGTAAGCTGAATTAGTATATTTCATCTATAAATTATAAAAATCCAATTAAAGATCATTTACAACTAGAAAAAATCATAAAAAATAAGAAAAATAAAGATTCTCTCTATCTTTACAGGTGTGAGCGCGAGTAAAATCGCCAAACGGACAGACCTGGCCCCTAACAAGGGGGGCCCGTTTGCGGCCGCCCTCCGCACGCTCGCGAAGAACGCAGGCCCCGAGAAGGACGGTGAGTGGCACGCTTACGAACCCCTCCTTCCACTACACGAGCTTAACTGGTTATAACCAGTTACACCAAGTCAGAGCTGGATTTACATGGTTTAGTTACTAAATATTCAATTTCGATTTTCTATGGTTATATGGTTTATAGTCAGTTTTGCTCGTGTAATTATTTTTGTTTCATTTTTAGTTCAGTTTTTAAAATTTAATAACGATTATTCCAACAGTGAGCACTTGTTGGGTTGAAAAGTCCATAAACGTTTATTTTATTAACAATCTACGTTTTATCCGTTACCTGTTAATATAATATTACATTCACGTTAACGATTATAGTTGTATATCAAAATCCATTGTCAATGTATCTACTGTTTGTATAGTTTACTATTTAAGTTAAAGTTTGAAACTGTCATCTGTGTAAGTTAAGCTAATCATTTCTTTCAGGGACTTTAAACTAAGGTTTTCTTGTCTACATAATTATTAAATAGAATTTTATACCAATGATATTAATATTATATTTTTAAATGTTTATAGTATTGTGTTGAGTTACCAAATTTGTAATTTTAAAATAATAATGTAAATGTCTATACATTATAGACATGAGTGTATATCGCTCTTCCTTTATCATTTATGATCTTGAAACAGTTTTTTTTGTGGATTTCTATTTAAAATTCATAAAATGAAATATACAATATTTGAAAACTCAACGCAACATACCAAAACCCATACGTGCTGATATCGCGAGTGTGCAGGAGCAGCGCCCGCGGAACGTGAGGCCAAGGACAAGCCGGCGCCTGCTAAGCGCGCCTCGCCCCATCATTTGCCGGCTAGCGGATTCCAGCCGTATAGACCTGATGAACGGTAAGTTGGATCATAATGAAAAATTATTGAGGGTAGGTAAAGATTAGCTAATGTTAAAACTCCGTTCTTCACTTTTGAATTTTGGGTATCAGTTTGTCCAACAACACACACTACTAAAGCCAGAGTTTATTCTCCCTCTGATTGGAAACTGAAACTATGACCACAAATTTTACGTAACCAGATCAGTCAAACTGAAAGTTCAGCCGGATAACCGAGCCTTAAAACATAATGAGATAAGACATGGATTTAACTACCATATTAATGCGCTTAAACTCACTTGGATTTCGATGTTAGATTAATTGGCTAATTTGGACAAACATAGTCCATATGATATATTGATATGGCTAAATAATATGGTTAAACACAACATTTATCCATAGGTTGTCCCACCCAGCGGCTGCATCATTCCCACTGCTGGAACCCACCTACTCGCCCTATGCGCATCCTTCGCTTTACTCTAGCGCTGCTTTGCAATACAGGTAACTATTCAAGTCATATATTTAGTTATCAATTCACGTTAGTGATCTTAATAATTATTATTCGATGAAGATATGAAACTCTAATCTTCTTTCTCTCTTTTCTTAATCTCTTTGAGCAAGTTAAAGAAAGCTAATAACATCTTATTTTAACGGATTCCTTTTGAAAAATTTCAAAAATATATTTTTGGACCTAAAGGTCCAGCTTACCTCCGAGTTAGTGTTTTGATAAAAATTTTTTAGATATTTTCTGATAATTATGAAGCGCAGTATAGAGTTCTTCAACTTATCATGCAATGTTGCAAAAATTAGCAGTGCTAACATAAAAATTTACAAGCTAAATTAAAATTCCACCAGGCTAGCAGCAGAGGAACAAATGTATTTGGAGCGAGTGTTCCGCGGGGGCGTTGGCATGGGAGTGGGCGTGGGGTGGCTGCCGCCGTACGCGCTGTACCCTCCCCTCGCGCCCCCGCTGCCTCTCGTGCCTCACCACGCGGCTCACGCCTCTCATGGCCCACATACGCCTCATGCGCCTCATGCGCCTCATGCTCCACACGCGAATCATGCGCACGCGCTGCACGATGAGCGCGAGAAGGAGATAGCGCTGCAGCGGGAGAGGGAGAGAGAAAGGGAGCGGGAAAGAGAAAGGTTAGTATGTGACTTTATAATTTAACAACTGCCTTTTTTAATAGAATCACATTGAACACTAAAATTGATTTGATTTGGCAACTTATGACATATTAACCGTTTATTTAAGTACATTTATTAATAGTCTAGTAGAGACTAGTAATATTGACAAGTAGTCAATATTTGTGGATACACTACATTTCTTATTATTAAGTGGACTTTGATGAACAAAACTAATCATACAATCTAAATTTCAGAGAACGAGAACAAAGAGAAAAAGAACAAAGGGAGAGATCGGCTCGCGAGAAGGAAACGCGAGCGCGTGAGGCTCTTGCTGCCGCTGCCCTCCACACACCTCATACCCCCCACGCGCCACACGCACCTCACACACCTCACACGCCTCACACGCTACCACCCTACGCCATGCCAAGAGCTCTGCCACCGTTGCTGTATCGCCCCTACCGCCCCTTCGCTTACGATGAAGCGGAAGACGAAAGAAGTGAGCCCCCACAGCAGCCCCATCCTGGCCCCCACCCGCATCCCGTTCCCACTGATCCCCCCGCGCCTCGTACTCCGCAACCCGCGCCCGTCTGATATATCCACTGTCCCTACTATTCCCACTGTCCCCATAAGCACTGCTGTTCCCATAGGGATTATAGATCCTACTGTCCCTTTATGCTACACTATAAATCAATCAGTCTGATAATGCTATGTGCGCTGAAATTTTATATCTTATTTAAAGTGATACAAATTGCCCTAAGATTATAATGTCAGGCAATAGATCCTACTGTCTCCTTTAAAATGACTAATAGTGTCATAAACGCTTAAATTTTCTATTTTGTCTGAAGTGATATAAGTGGCCCCATAGACTCCACTGACTTCATATCCCCTTTTGTAAAGCAAATAGTATTATGTCTATTGAATACATACCTATATTCTATCTTATTTGATACAAGTTTCCCTAAGGCCCTACTATCCCCTTGTTCCCTTTTGTAAATCTATCAGTTAAAATAGGATGAACCTTTCTATTCTAAGTGTATATCATCAGTCAGCGACACAAAACCCTATTCTCCTCTCAACTCCCATATCTCCCTGATCCAACCCTGACCTCTATTGTCTCGTTAGCCCCAATCTTCCCTATGCGTTTCCACAATTGGTCTAAAAATTGTAATTTAAATTTTAAAAAGAATGTCAAAAGTGTAAAGTCGCGTCAAATATAAGAAAAAAAATGTTACTTTATGTATTTATAGGTATTGTTTATATGACGTCATGGTTATTGTAGAAAATGTGAAAAAAGTGTATTTTTTTATTTTGAAGCGACTTTGCTCTTGTATGTGTAGAAATAAAAAATGTATGACATAGTGTTACTTTATAAAAGTCCATCAACTGTTTATAATCTGTGCTTTTTATATAATATTTATATGGAAACAAATTAAAAGGCATAGGTCGTACATTATTTTTAATAATATTTTTTCGCTATTTATAGCATATAATCATAAAAATGCTTATTAAATAAGTGTGCATTTTTTTAAATATGTAAATAGTACATATTGTTTTTTTTTGTTATTATTAATTCGAAACTCCGACTCTCATATTTAATTTATAAGTGTTCAGCCTTTGCCTTTTTAATTTTAGTCGAATTTAATAATATATATATGATAAAAATAAGTCAACGAACAAAAAATAACTATAAATAATTTATTATATTATTATAATAATAATAAAATAATATTATAAACATTTGGTGTGACTTCACCCATACATCGATATCGATATCTTCTAAAATAACAGAAAGAGTTGAGTGCAATAGTTAACTTGAGTTCCTACAGTAATATAAACGTGAACGCCAATCGTATAGTTAAATAGTTGTAACGCGCTCGCTAGCGTCTAGCCTATAGCGTGTTGGGGGCATAGATGGTCGATGTGGAGCTTAAGGGATATCTCGAGATATAAAATATAAAAATGTTCGAGTTCTAAGAATGCTCGAAGTTTCGCCCTAATAGAGCTTTTCATAGGGTTCTAAATGTAGAGTTCTAAAATGGGTTATAATGAACCCTGAATATGGTTCTAAATTGATTATATCTATAACTCGAGTGTCAAAAGCCTTCACATCGTCCACGGGGGAACGATTTTCTATATTTTTTTATTTTCTCACTTCTTAAGTAGGCTTTGAATTCGCGCTTTCGTTGTAAATTAAAATGCAAATGGCGCACGCAACGGACGAACTAACAACGGAATACTGCCATTCGGAATTTTGTAAACGGGAAACCTCTTTGTACGTTTAAAGAAAAAAACAATTAAATTTAGATAGTTTTTAATTTTAGCTTTTAATAGGTGTTCAATATTTTTCACGATTCACGTCGCGTCACGTGGCGTCGCAAGGCATTTAGTGTGTACATACATATAGCTAGACATATGGACAATACCTAACAAGTGAAAGAAATATGATTTTATTGAAAAAATACATTCAGTGAAATTAACATGCATGCTCGGCCGATGGCGGCCGGTAGTTGTTTTTTTTGTTTTACCCGTCTTTTTCACTCTATTTTCCCTCTCCCTAGCTCCTCTTTCCCGTCTTTCCTGTCGTTACCCTCGCAGCTTGAAGCTTGTAGATTTTGTGTGCAGTTTCAGAGATTTATATTATTATGAAATATGATAAAGAATTAACTTTTAAGATTGGTACATGATATTTGTTTCATGCTATAGCATCAATAGCAAGCAAGACAGAGAACCTAGTATTAAGACAAGACCAAGACCGTTCCTCACTCATCCACCAATTTCCTAGACATTGTGCGTGAGTGACGGATCTCAACGACGCGCTTTGTTTTATTATCAGAGCGAGGAAATAAAGTTAAGTATAAATCGAATCCACAACTGTCGCAGCAGTATAATCATACGTTTGTCCCTGGGCCACGACGGCCACGGATAACATAAACATTTATAGAAGTATTTTATGAATTTTCTGAGCACAGATAATATAATATTGAAATACTTACAAGTAAAGACTATATTTTTTTATTATATACCTACATATTAGGCTGAAACATATATATATATAGGGTTGTGATATTAACGTTTCAAAGATATCTAAACTATGGATGAAGGATTTTGATAATTTATTGGGAGTTGCTTGTATAATCTTTATTGCACACCCAAAAAAAAACAAAAACATAGAAACAAAAAAAAGTATGCAAAGGCGGTTTTATCGCTTCAATCAATCTCTAATAGGCAACTTTTGGTATGAATATTTTTAGCTTCACGCTGAACCTAGGCAGAGAAAACCTATACCTTATTCATTGAGCCGTGAGATAAAAGGTAAACAAATCACAAAAGGTTACTTTATAGGTCACGATTAATGGAATATTTTATAAAAATAACCATGGAAGTAATACGCTGATAGCATTGTAAATAATACCATATTATAATCATGTCTGTAGAACTTATACATCCCTTTAAGACTTCACTTCACTATCATAAATGACTTGAACTGTTTCCTTAACTTTTAATAATTGTTTATTAAATAGTTGACATGTCAAAACGCCCAAACGGAAAAACAAAGATACAAATATAAATATACATTATTTAAATTTATAACTAAATAGTTTTTTTTTAATATGACACTACTTGCAACCTTTTTCATTATTTAATTTTTATCATGGAGTGAGGCTTTTGGAAAAGAAAATATAAGAACAGTACAACGTGTTCCTAAAAATATATCTAAATAGTCAACCTTTCTCTACAAAAATTAAATAAAAATAAAAAAGCGAAATAAAAATTTGAGAAACTTTATTTAAATCAAATTATTTAAACAAAGATTCACTTATCCCCAAATGAATAGTCTATAATGTTAAGAGGTTAGCCACGCACTGTCCGAATTTGGGACATTGAGTGTTAAGTGGCGGAAATCAACGCCGCGGTTTGTCTTGCCAGAGAGAATGGAGATCCATTCTCTCTGAGACCATCGCGGTCTAGGTTTTCTCGATCTTATCCGTAAAATGTGAAGATGAATAAGAAATAAAAATAATAGATTTCGAATATCTTGCTTAGCTTATCGTGTTTTGTGCCACGGATAATTTAAAAAAAAAACAGTGAATTACTTACCGTATACATACTTCTATAATAATAATAATCTAAATAGTCCTGACCACAATCTTCTAAAAATAAGACATTTCACATAATCTGTAATTGAAAGAATCTGTCATCATCCGTCCAACACCAAGTGTTACACAAAATAAACAATAATAAATCTAAACTCGAAACGTCCAAAATGCTCTTTAATGGCTAAACCAATCCCCGACCTCGACCTGCGGCACCTTTCAAAGCGGGATGAGCTCGAGAAAGAAGAAATACCTGAGCAAGATAATTATAAAGAAAATTATAATACTGTTAATCTAGTAGTAGGAACTACTTGCGGCTGGGTCGCAGGCATAGGATTCGCGAAAGTTGGTAAAACTGCTGCCTTCGGGCTCGGAGGGAGCGTCCTCCTCCTTCATGTTGCGGCAGAACTGGGCTACGTGCAAGTGAACTGGGTAAAAGTTAAGAAAGTCCTCGGTAGAAGTCAAGAAATGGTCAACAGTATGTTGTCGTTCGTTAAGAGGAACAGCGGCGGCACAGTCGGCTTCATCGGCGGTTTCTTCTTCGGAGTGGCGTCGGCGTGATTCCTTGTACCGTTTAATTATTTTAAGGATGATTTTAATAGAAATTATTGAGAACCTGGTATTAAATATATATACATATATATGTTTTACATTTAATTATGAATATGTATGTTTGCATGTTCACTACAAATATGACAACAGATTTAAATACAATGTGGCTGGTAAATAATTTGTAAATGATAGATATGCTTTTCGTACACATTTTTCATTATAATGCTCTCATTTAAAAAATGAATAAAAACAATTAACAAAGCTTTTAAATTTCAATTTTAACAATTCACCAAACAAGACTGTCGCTCCCTACTGCTACTGGTTGTAGGTTCGATACCTGCGTACAATTATAACACGTCAAATCTACACTTCTCTACTGATATTACACAACTGAACAATATGTTGGGTTGAATGCGATAATCTAAGGACCTGAAATTTTTTGGTTAAATAATCCATTTATAGAGAAAGGATATGTTTTATTATCATATTAATATTTTCGGTGTAAAAATCCAACTAAAGGCCTTACTTGATACCATCTGGCGCATGGGCACAAGCGTGCTACTGTAACCGCGTCTGGGTGTGGGTTCGATTCCCACTCAAAGAAATTAACTATGTAATATTTTCATTTCTTCGCTCTTGTTACGAGGCTAAGTGCCATGTTGAGTTCCGCAACTCAACACGCTTTGCCTCGAGAATTCGCCGGAAAGTGGGAAACGGAAGTGTCTTTGCACTTACTTCTCAATTTCTTGTACCTGCAATGTGCGGGATACAGAGTGAAAACAAAAAAAACGACCATGCGCATGAAATGGCAAGTAAAAGCTAGTAAAATATACATATAATATTATAAAATAGCAAAATTTAATTTCTCTATACAGGTAAAAAAACCTGACACTAATGTTTTCTAATAATTATCATATCTCAACTTATATAATTATTAAATATATTTAAACTGCATAAACTGATTCTTTATTATTTTAACCTCACTTTGTCTCTTTGACTAGTTTAAATTTGATTAATCACCACGAACACGGTGGTGAGGGGTTCGATTCCCGAACAAGATTGATATTTGTGTAAAATTAAATAAATATGAATACGCTTTGCTCCACCGTTCACGTTAGCGGAACTCAACGCCGGCCTATGTCATACCGCAGCGGGGATGTGATTATATTCCAATCATGTATTATCTATAATAAAATAAAGCAGTTAAAAATTTGTGTCAGTTTGAATAGAGGAAAGCTCATAAAATAAAGCAGTGAAAAAATGTGTTACAGTTTGAATTTATTTTCAGAAAAATAAGTAAGGATTATGAAAAACAATATTAAGAAGTGAAATATGAAGCTACATTTTTTTGTCTGTTCGTGCACATGTGAATTAAAGTATTTTTGTATAACTATTAAGTCTAGACAGGACATACCTGATGCAGAACCATGATCCATCTCAAAAATAAAAAATGATGCTGCCATAGCGTAAGTTGTTTTATGTAGGTAATAAGCACTGCATCTTTTCATGAACATATCAAAATTACAGATCTGGAAAATTTAAGGAAGAACCACAGGAGTTCAGCTAAACTATAAAAACCATTTCCTCGTTCTAGTAACAAGAAAAAAAGCGGTGTTGGGTTCCACCCCTCAAAAAGTATTTTAATTTTTAAATATTTAAAAAAATATAAACACAAAGGTCTACCAGACTATCCAGATGAGCACAGTACATACCGTCTCAAGCAACACCAGCTGCACTACCTCGGATCCCATCACCCTGGGAGATAATTCTTTTCGGCTGAGACGCTACAGGATGTAATAGATGAGAGGAAGCTTCACAAGACGTCAGAAACGATTTCTTATCAATCTCAGTCATATCTATATAACTTCATTTGCTGGCGTGTAGCTACTACTAATGATACCTAAGTGTCTCTGTACCGAGGCCACCAGCCTTACCTACATGTGTTTCAGTGGGGCCAGACTGTTGTTAGCTCCGAGATTTTGTTGTAATAAATGAAACTTAACATACCCACATTGTTACTAACGTTATTGAGGCACAATGTCTGTATATGAAAGCGACGGTTATGAGTTCGATCTCCGGGAAATGATTTATTTTAATTTCCACGGTCTGGCAAAAAGACAAAGCGCGGCGTTAAGTGAAGCTTCTCAAAACGCAATGTCTCGAAAACTTGGCGGGAAGTGGGTAATGGAAGATATTAAAACTAGGTTCCCGTTTCCTACTCTGTTATGTGCGGAATATAGAGGAAAGGTTTTTAGATAAAGAAGAGTATGCCATTTGTTCTACTACGTTCTCGATAAATTTTCTTATAATTCAATAAATTGATAATCCTTTAAATAAAGCTATAAATTGCTTTCGATCACAAAGAACAAATTAGATATTTCTTATAAAGCTACATATTAAAATGAAAGTATTTGAACAAACGCTTTTTATTATATATGTCAATTATATCTTTGAAGAAAAAATACAAATCCTTCATTCATTTTAATTTAAATATCTTAACAGAACTTTAATATCAATATTGAGGCCGCTTTAGTGCAGCGGAAAATTGTCTACCTGTAAACGCGACCGTTGTGGGTTCGACTACCACTCTGGGTAATTAATTATTTTCAGTTTCTCGTTCTGATAACAAGACAAAGCGTGGCGTTGAGATCTGCCATTCAATAGTCAATGTCTCTGAGTGTAGTAATACTAGATTCCCTCTGCTTATCCGATTATATTTGGAGTACAGGGTGAAGCTAAAAAAACTTATTTATTATATTATATATTATATTAGAATCCTGTATTGTAATTCCTCGATCATGAGGAAAATCTTTTTATAGTGAATAATGTTATGCGCTTATACATTGCTTTGCTTAAATGCTTGTAATTAGTTTTCCCATTTATCGATTCCTTTATTTTTAGAATTAAAATAAAAACATTAACTTGCAGTATTGTCCATTGTTATATATTAAAAAAAAAACAAGTAAAGTCATAGCAAACCTTACTTAAATAAAATTATAATAATTAAATATTTATAATTATCGTATTCTTGCAGCCAAAACAAATAAAACCAGTCAACCACCGCCAACGGTGGAAGAAGAAAAATCTACAGTTGTGACAGAAAGCAAACAGACAACTGTGACAGCTATAACCAAACCCCCTGAAGCCATCAAACCAGAAGATCCACCACCATTTCTTGAGAAGTGCCCTCCCACTTTTATAACATCAAAATTAATATCACATTCACCTAAAATTTCTCCTTCGTCCATACCAAATCCAAGCCCAAGTGTCACAACAACGAAACAAGTCGAGTCAGGATATCCAAATTACGGCGGTTATATGTATTCTGTTCCTGGTTATTCTGCATTTCAACCAGTATCGTATGCAGGAATTGTCCAGCCCACACCTACAATTCCAACATCCCAATCAAATAATTCAGACACATCTAGCTCAAAATTTGTCCCATTCCCTATCATACCAAAAAAAGAAACACCTCAAATTCAAAAAGATAAAGAGAAAAACATTAACGGGACAAATGAAAGTAAGCCACAGAATAATGTTTCCAAAACAAAAACAGATTTTGAAGAAAATTTTATTCCCGAAGTTGTGTCTACGGTTCTAACAAGTGAAGGAAGTAAATCACATGTAGATGAATCTAAGCTGAGTGTCGCATCATTATCTCAAGGATCGAGCTCCATTGGAACGATACCTCCCCAAAATATGATTAAAGATATTAAAAAGAAACCGCCAGAAAGATTTAGTTTAAAAACAAGTATACCAATAAGTAAAATTGACATGAAATGTGTGAGCACTCCCCCGGACACTTTATATCAAAACAGCTTACCAAAAAAACCCTTCAATCCAGCATTTCATACACCAACTATAAAAGAAAATGGTTCTAAAATAGAAATACAAAGCAACATAGTAATTAAAAGCGCTACAAATGAAGATATTAAGGATAATCCCACGCCACCTAGCAATAGTATAAGTACTTTAATCAATGCCGCAGAAGTCATTAATAAGTCAGACATTCAATTTAAAACACCAGAACCAATAGCTGAAACATCAAATGAAACGACAGAATCAACCTTTACGCCCCAAACTACGACGGCTTCGTCTAGTCCTTTATTTAATCCAATGAACTTAGACGCCACTAAATCTAACTTTCCCCCAAAACCACCGGACCCATCATTTAGTGAAACAAAAAACCAAATAGTATTCATTCAAAATAAAACTCAATCGAACACTAAAATGTTGCTCGCGATTCAGCAACAGAACCCGCAAGTACTTTTACAAAGAACAAATTTTGATTCAAAAAACTTGCAAGCTCCTTCACGACCATCAAGCCAGTCGAAAAAATGTAAAGAAGAGCTCGTCAATGAAAATGGAACATCATCAAAAGTGGTGTCTTTAAAACGAATGCATCAAGACAATTGTGACGAGAATGATTTTGAAAACTTAATTACTGAAAATCAGATCTATGGCAACAAGATTGTCGTGAAGGAGAAATCGCAAGGTACTTCACAAGAACAAGACTTAAAAAATAAATCTAAAAGTGAAAAACCCAGTCAAGCTGAACCAAAAAATGTGGTACTACAACCAAACTTTGTTTATTTAAGTAATGTTCAATTTCCAGCGAATCTAATGATGATCAAAAATAATAGTAAAGTTACAGAATCAAATAAAATACGAGTTGCGTCTAATGAAAATAAGCAAAATGAGATAACCACTTTAACTACTATCAACGACTTGCATAAACCGAACAAGACTCAACATGTTCCCGTTTCAAAAGAAGTTCATGTGTTGAAATCAAGTAACAATGTATTACAAACGCTTCCTAATAAAAATAACAAGACAGATATAGTTTTCCAAACGCCCAGTCAAAAAGTAATAATGAATCCTCAAATAGTATACCAAGTGCCTGTGGTTATGGATGCAGAAAACAAAATAAATCAACCATTTGTTAAAGATTATCCCAAAATAATCGGCCAGAGTAGAAGAGATTTGCAAAAACCGTACGATCAAACGAAACCAAACGATAAGCTGTATATAGCATGCCCTTATCAAATGGACTCTAAGCTACAGCCAAAAATTGTTATAACAAATATTAAACCCAAGATTACTATGATAGACGAAATTAGTACGTTGGATATTTATGAACAAAGAAAGCGGTTGCGGAGACTGAAATATTTATCAAATCGCGATCTAAAAAGCACCCAAAACGGTGAAATTCATAAACAAGATATAAAAAAAATGTATGATAATTTTAAAAATATTATTACGCCAGAGAAGATGAAAGAAGAAATTTACAAAGAATTCGCGAATACTAAAGTAAGTGTTAATGAAGGTAACAATGAGAGTGACAGCGACTACGGCGAGGACGACTTAGACAAGTATCAATCTATTATAGATGAGTACAGACAACCTGCGGGAACTAAAGAATCTGTAGAAAATGATTTAAAAAAAGCTGAATTCCTCGCTCATTTTAAGTTAGCTACACAAGCTTCATATAAAGGTAATGATTTAAAAATATTTACATTTCCTATATTTCTATAAACATATTGTTAAGTTATTGATGTATTTATTTGATTTTTAGAAATTGAACTTGATCGCCAAGAAAGAATACTTCAAAGGGACTCAGTGGCTTCAGCGTATATAGCTGCTGGAAGAATAGATTGCTTTCAAAAAGACGAAAAAAATATAGAAAAAAGTATAGTTCGTACGCCAAAATCTCAAAAACTTAACATTGAATCGATAGAAAAGGACGAGGGAGTAGATCAACTAAAGAAGAGAACATTCCTAACCAATTTCAATTTAAGGAAAGTGTCGCCGCATTATAGAGATGGTAAATGATGAAGAAAATTGTTTAATATAATATATCACAATTATTTAGCATTAAGTTTTTTTTCCTTCACGTTTTACATATAAAATGTAGGCGATAGGAACCCAGTACTAGACAAAGGACGTTTCGTATCGAGTGCTGGGACACTGGGCTTTGTGTTGTTGCAATTAAAAATAATTATTTTCGTATTTATAGTCAGTAGCTATTCCGGTGCACTACAATGGCATCAACTACAAGTAAATAAAATATGAAAAATAAAATGAAAATATATTTATTTTACAATTTTTTATTACATCGAGACGCAATTTTTGAATGTATATTTAAATTTTCAGGTTATGAAAAAGTCTGGCTTGAAATACTAAAAGAAAGGAAAAGAAGAGAAGATCCTACGGACTGTATTAAGTCAGAAAAACAACGACTCCAGTCCAAATTCGTCGATCTTGATCCAGGAGGACAACTGGAAATTTTAACAGAAATCAAGAAACATGTTAACGAAAACAATAATCTCATAAAGAAAAGATTCGATGCGTATTATTATGATGGAGAGAGTATTAAAATACTCGCTGAAAAAAATTTCTCTGAACTAAATCGTTTATCTAAATTGGCTGACAGAAGTGTTAAGCACTTTAGTGGTCAAGAAACAACAAAGAGGGACCTCAATCCTGGCTTTGACAGCGAGAACATCCCAAACCCTAACCAAGCTGGAAAATATTATCCAAATATCAATATTCCGAATATATCCAAGATAATATCATTGAAGACATTTCAAAGTGCTGAATCAGTAGCTTCAAGCCAGGCAACATCCATGGATGAACCACAAAACTGTGCTGGAGGAATTAAAAACATAACTGTCAATAATTTAGAAAAATCTCAAGATTTTAGCTGCCAAGTAGATGAAGTGTCTTCTTGGCCAGGCATAGAAGTTATTGTCAAAAATTACCGGGAATACGAAACAGGTATGTAAATGGTTATACAATACTTCCATGTGAAAGAAATAAACCTCAATATCATACTTTTAAAGTAAATAAGCAGTTCGAGTTTACCAATTGAGAAATTGATAGAAGTAGGACCGAAGCAAAGAAAAGCTCTTAGCTCGTTTTGATCTATTTTTTGTTTTACTTTACGCTGTGTCCCGTATACAGCAGGGTCTCTAGGAATCGGGAATTCTAGAGTGATGGAACTCGACGCATCGCCTGCCTCGTTACCGGTGCGAGAAAATTTATTTCTTTTGCCCAGTCGCACGCTTGTGTTTATTTAAAAAAATATCAGCACACAGCAGGGTAGGCAGAAGGAACTAGTGTTAAGACACTCTGTTCTGAACTCAACGCCGCGCCTTGCCTCGACACCAAAGCGAGGAAATGGAAATATAAATGTAAATAAATATTTCACCTCCTCTAGTGAGAATCGAACTCACAACCGTCACGTCACAGTCACACCCTTGTGCCTCTGCGCCACGACGCGACGGCCTAATTTGTTTATTTGATTTATTTTAAGTCTTAGGTTAAGCTCCTCGTCGTCGGTCCTCCTTCTTCCGCTGTGAATCTATGGAATGTTAAGTTTCTTCTCTACTCTGATCTTAATTAGCCTTTAAAAATTTTAATAAAAAACAAATGACGTGCTCAAAATGTTCATTATTACTTAATAATATCATACCAAACCGAAATCAACTAAAATAAAATTTACTACTTTTCAGTGCGAAAAAAGGAGATAGCTGATCTGCACAAGCGGAATACAGCATTGCGAGTGGAGTCGGCGCACATCACTCGAGCAGCATCCAGAGACTCGGACAGAGCGAGAGCTCTCCTCGCGGAGAGAAGGAACTTGGCGAACGAAGAGCGAGCTGTGCGAAACTGTATACAATGGTTATACAGTGTTGTGGAGATTGTTAGAAAATATGACGAAAAATGGACTTAAATTAAATAAATAATTGGAACTAAATGTTCTTCGCAATAAACAAACAAACAAATCATAAAGATATACCTGATAATAATTTATACGAACTTATAAGGCAGTATAATGTACTCGTATATTATGCACTGCTAAATATCAAATATTGTATAAATACTTAAATGGGCATTAAAATTTAAATGTCAATTTTATGACAGTGTCATTTTTTAGTTTAGGTTTATTGTTTAAATTAACAGTTACAGATATTAGCGCACTCGTGGCGCACACGCACGAGCGTCTCAGGTAGACACACCAACACGGCTTGTGATTTCGATTCCCACTCGAGGAAAAGAAATATTCAATATTTTAGTTACTAATGCCTTCAATATTCAGAGGAAATTTAGGAATAGATTAAGTGTCTAAAAGGGAACGGAGTGTCTTAACACTGGGCTCTCTGGTTTTCTTTGCCTATTCTGCTATGCCTAACATACAAAGGGAAGCTAAAAAGAAATTAACAGAGTTAAATTAACAGACACAGTACATAGAACATCCAAGTATTAAAGTAAAATTTTTATCGGATTACATTTTGCAAACATGCTGTATATTGTATTTTTTTATATTTTTGGACTTAACAGAGTAGATAGTGCTTAGTTTTAGGACACGCCGTTCCTTCTGCGTACTTAGCTAATGCTGCATGTTCCTCATGCCTCAGGTATGCATAAACATACCTTTTGAGAGACAACTAGCGGAACCTAACACTGCGCTTCTTCTAAGTTATAACAGACCGAAAGACAAATATATATGTTTTTTATGGTATGATCTATAATTTAAGACCATCTTAAATGTAAAAGTCTTCAGTATCATAGCTTGTACATAATTTAAAATAGTTATTGTACTACTGGTCAATTGTATATAATATGTAATTAGACATATATTTATATTGTTATTGATTTTAAAATGTATATATACTTATAACAATATTAAACGTAACTATAATTATACTTATATTATATGGTCTCTTTAATTGTCTTTTATTTTTATAAAATTACAATATTTATTATTTTAACAAGCTTCTATAGCGCTTAGGTAATATCACGAAAACTGAGAGTATTGTCATTGTCAGTCAGAAGTTACCGATAACTCCAAATTGTATTCGATTACATTTACATTGACTTACAAGTTACAAGTATAAAAAATAAAAAAAATAAAATTGTTGACAGCCAGCCCCACTACGCCAGGAACGACATCGCATCAATCAATTATTATGTATGTGAATACAAAAAGTTAATATTTTTTATAATTTAATATTTTTATTCAAAATAAGAAGTTACAAGCTTCATTTTTTGAACGTCAATTAATTTACCAGCAGTTCACTAAAGTTAGTGCCTCAGACCTGAGAAGAACCGGTGCAAGAAACTCAGCGGGACTTATTTTTTAAAATCAATTTTAAGCAGATACATAATTAATTATTCGTGACAGTGATACCACCATTGAATCGTTAGTACTTATCTAGTTATTGGTCTAGTCTCGACATTAAATTACTTTTAATTTGTATTTGGACCGGCTTTTTTATCAATTACGTGACATATCCGAATGTATTTGTCATATCATATCCCCGCGCGGTGACGCTCCATCGTCGAAGGCCATCCGAGATCAACAGCAACAAAGTTCATTCGAAAAAAAAATATGATTTTATACTTAAGTAGTCACCCAAAACCACTAGACGGATTTTGTTGTTTTGTGTTTTTATCTTGACCACTTTAAATGAAAGTACAGCTTTAATTACTCTATAAAAGGATAATACAATAAAAAAGAGGTTTACATAAACAAAAGTATTTAGAAAAACACTCAAAATTATTACAATAGGTGTTCTTATTTGTATTTTTATACCTAAATAGCAATATTAACATTAGATTTTTTTTTAAAATCATAATATGCTGTATAATATTGGAATATAAATGGCGACATTACATAACATTTAAAATGGCAACATTTTGAGGATCGCTCTGGGTAAGTCCATTTAGTTTATTACTTATACACAGTTTATTACTTATACAAAATGATGTCATTTTGTATATTGTCGGGACATAACGGCCAGGTATTGCTATTTAAAAAAACTAAACTAAAATAAAATAATTATTATAAAATAACTACTATTACTTACAAATTAACTAAAAAAATAATTTAAAAAAAATATAATGTGTGTTAAGATATCGCAGCTGTCAGATACACCATAACTTTATAAGCATTTAATTTCTTTAACTACTCTACTCTTTTTCTGTACTGAATTTGTATTTGTATGTGTTCCTACATATACGATAACAAAAATTAAAAGAAATATAACATATTTTCAGTATTGAGGCTGTCGTGCCGCGGGCACAAGCGTGCGACTGTAAACAAGACGGGTTGTGGGTTAGATTCCCACTTAAGGATAAGAAATATTTTATATTTTCATTTCCTCGCTCAGGTAAAGAACCAAAGCGTGGCATAGAGTCCCGCCACTCAACAACTCACTTATTCAAACAACATACTTTTTAGAAACGTATAAAATATTCATTTTTACAATTTATTATTCTTATCATCTCTGTACGGAAGTTCGTAAAAAAATCCGATACAAAAAGATACTTGCGATAATTTACATTGGCATGGCAGAAGAGAAATACATGTATTTATTAATGTATAGTACATTAACACCTATTGAACTTAACTACGATGAGTTTAGCTCTACAAGCGATGCATCACAATTTAAAACCTACTTGGTGACATCATCATCATCATCATCAATGCAACTTGTTATCGGTAACGCTAAGTTTGGTGCTCCTTAGTCCATGTTTAAATTCTTTAAAAAGTTCTGGAGACCATAGTGACTAAGTATATTCATTCAGCGAGAGGTACGTAAAAATTCAAAACAAGTACCTATGTACGGAAATATCGTAAGTATCGAATATTATTTGTAATATTAAAAGCATTAAAATATACAAATATTCTAGTACATATTATTTTAATCCAGTTCGGATTAAATTTCTTTAATATTTTATCGAGTGGCAACACACTCTTTTTGTTTAGACACGGGAATAACCTGCTTGTCCCAATATGAGTGCAGAGCGCTGACTAATAGCGACGACTACGCGCTACCACAAATTTATTCTTGCATTAGGAAGTACACTATCGCGGCGACTGACCGTTGTGCTACAGTATACAATATTTATTAATAAATATTAAATAACAAATTTGTTTTATAACTTTGAAATTTTTAACGCAAGTGAAAATAAATAGAATTTGAAATGCCAATTGAAACTTTTGTATTCTTCGATCTGGAAGCCACAGGCCTACCTGATGAAGAAAGGAACCAGACCAAGATAACAGAGTTGACTTGCTTGGCAGTGTCACGCAAAGATATCATCGCGGCCAAGGTTGGGGAAATACCGCCGATGCGCAAACTTACTTTTCTCGTCAACCCGCAGAGAAAGCTCCGACCGAATGCACAGTTGATGACCGGCCTCACGGAGGAAATTTTAAGCACACATCCCGTTTTCAAAGACAAAATTGATTGTATCAACGAATTCCTGGATTTGCCCAAGCCAGTATGTCTTGTTGCACATTGTGGATGTAAGTTCGACTTTCCGCTGTTGAAAACTGAATATAAAGAAGCTGGAGTATCATTACCTGACGATTTGTATTATATTGACTCAATGGGAGGTTTTAAATACGCATTAAGACAGATTAGTCTCTATGCAAACGGTTTGTCTTTGAAAAATTTATATAAAGTGTTAGTGAAAAAGGAGATGAAAGGTATACACCGAGCTGAAGCCGACTGTCTAATGTTGTTGGAATGTGTGATTGCAACTAAAACACATTTTTTAAAATTTTCTGATGTAATGTGTAAAAAATTTACATATATGAAAGTGTTTCGTTGAAAAATATTAATAATACGAAGAACTAACAGTGGTGGTGTTATTAATATATTTTTTATTATCTGTATACATATATAAAAGGACATGTTCCCACTTCCCACTGACTGAGGTAAGAAACACGATAAAGAAAAATCACGTTAAAAATATTTCATTGAACACATGTTTCGTGGCTAAGCAGGCGAAGCTGCGCGCGTCCGCTAGTTATTAATAAGAATTAAATTTACTGTTGTCAAAAAGTACATAAACATTTATTAGAATATAGAAAATCATATTACTCATTATTTTTTTAAGAAACAGATCTGTGCCTCTTAATTTAATCTATATCTATAATAAAAATATTAGAAAGCAAAAAGGTTTTTTTTATTTCTTGTCTGTATGTCACGTTGTCGCGTCACATTGTCACGTTTATCTTCGAAAGTACTAAACCGATTTACTTAAAACTTTCACAATTGCTTTGTTTTAACTCAACTTAATATCTAAAATTTGTTTCATCAAAATCGGTTCATTAAAAAAAGTTATCGGCATTTGCATGAACTCAAGGCATGAGTTTTCCTGCAATCCATATCTATACTTATTATAAATCTATATTTGTTTGTGATAAATATGCATTTTTAACCGACTTTCAAAACAAGGAGGAGGTTCGCAATTAAATATTTTCGATTTTAGATTCGATTTCGATTTTAGATTAGATTTAGATAGATTAAGATTCGATTATTCGATTACTTATTTTAGATTCGATTTCGATATTGGATTATTCGTTTCGATTTAGGTATTTCTGGTAATATACAATCATTACAGTTATTTTACAAAGAATATTATAAATCCCAAATCAATAACTGAACGAATAAATTAAATTATTCATTAACATCAACACATTTGACTGTCAGTCAACTTTATTTATTAAATGAATAATCATGTAGTTCAAGCGGGCGAAGCCGCGGGCGGGCCGCTAGTAAATAATAAAAAATTTAACTTACACTTTTATTTATTACATAGTTATACATAAGTTCATTGCATAATAAACATAATCCTTATAAATATAATATTTTTTAAAGAATGTAAGTTATTAAATAATTTTCATAAATCTTTAATAAATGTATATAACGATCACATCATCAGTGTAAAATATAAAAAATAATGTTATTTCCCAATAAAATGTATTAAATATTTACAAACAAAAGTAAAACTTTATACTTTCTGCTTAATTACATGTGCAGTAAATGTTGAATATAATAATTATCCTAAGTGAGAATTGAGCCCACAAACAATACTGTCCGTATAGGGGCAGTCACAATGTTAATGGGTTCAATTCTTATGTAACTTTAAAACTTGTATAAATTAAAATAACACAAATAAAGATCTTACTAAATGATTGAATAAATTATTTCCTTCATCTCAAATCATTGTTTTTTTGTAATAAAAAATTGTATTTTTTTAATAATTAACAACACAACAATTAACAATTTAAATAAAAGTTGCCTTTATATAAAATAACATGATATTAAGGTTATGAAAAAAACAAATATTTATATGTATAAAAATTGTAAGCATATAAATTGGCATTTCTCTAATTTAAATTAGCCTTAATTATTATAAATATGTCATTTTTTTTGATAGTCATTCAATAATTACAACATATCAATTTCTACATAAAGGTTTTACTTTATTAATATCTTTATAATTCTCATCTGCCCATTTTAAAAAGTCATTTTTTAATGCTATTGCACATTTTAAGAGCATGATGCAATCTGCCTCGGCTCTGTGAGAGCCTATGGGTTCTTCATCAGTTAAGTATTTATATAAATAAGTTAAAGTATAACTTTCAGGTGCACTCGGTTTAGATTTTTCTTTCTTAGGTGTAATAGTCAATTGTGAAAAAGAATCTGATTCATCAATCTCTTTCCATTCTTCCGGAGTTATGTCCAAAGTGGGCCAATTTGAATCATCTTGCAAATCAAGATTTGTACATTCATTTTTATTCTTAGTATGTTTCTTCAATATTTCTTTAAAACATATTAATGTATCTATGCATTTTAATTCATTGGGTAAAGAAGCATTTACATCATTGTATTCAGCATTCAGTATTTTATAGTCAAAAATGTTACCATTGTGAGCGACAAGGCACACAGGTTTTGGTAAATCGAGAAAATTATTTATGCAGATTATTTTATCTTTAAACAGAGGTTGCCCTTGCAAGCATTCGTTGGTTAATCCTGTGATCTTTGAAGCCATGGGTTGTATAGGTCTTTTCGGGTTAAATAAAAGTGAGAGCTTACTTGTGAGTGGTGATTCAGTGAGTACTCCATTTTCAATGTCACTACGTGAAACAGCAACGAAGGCCAGTTCAGTTATTTTTGTCCTGTTATTCTCCTGGTGGGGCAGCCCTGTTGTTTCCAGGTCGAAGAATATAAACGTTTGGATGGCCATTTAGAAATTTTTTGTAAAACACTTTGTATTGTTCAACACAAATATTAATGAGTATAATTTGATACGCAAAAAGATCTAGCTTTTATAACCTCGCCCAGTTAAGGAAAGTACTGTATAAATTATGACTAATAAACTAATCATTCGAACTCAGAGACGTCAATTTGTTTAACAGGCATAAAATTGGCACATGCACATTTGTGCAGATTTATTGCCCATATATTCCTACTTAAATTAATTATTATATTGTAGCTAAACGAATTGTAAATATAGATTTTTATTATCCTTATCAGTATAGAGATATGTTCACAGTCTATTATACGGGCTGGTTATTATTATCACTTCATAATTCATATTCATAGTCAGCAAGGATCATATACTAGTTAGTCCAGTGGTCCAGAGTCTCCAAACTCCAGTCAAGAGCAGACTCTGGAAACCAAGGACTACTGAAGACCCTGGACTCCTCTTAATCCTCATAGTGACGGCCCACAGTCAGTGTTGCCATTATTAATGCAGCTTGGATAAAACTTGAAATTATGTTATTTATTGTGTATTTATGTATGTAGTGGTAAAACTCTCTTTGCGCTTAATAATGGATTCCTTCGAGTGGGAATTAAAACCACAACCGTCGCGACTGCGCTACAACGGCAAAGTAGAATGCGTGCGCTTTGTTTACTTTATTTTCTGGATTGTCTACACATTTAAAAACCCAGTAAAACATTTAAAAAAAAACGTAACGGTTGAAGTCGGAACGGTCGATTCCCGGTCGATGAACTGAATTATTTTTATTGATTCGTAGTGATAACAAACGTTTCGGTTAAAAACATTAAGTATATATAATATAGTAAATATTTCAATACTTAGGATTAATTATAATAAATATACGAACTACGAAGGACTTTTCTCTGGTTTGGTAAAGCAAGTTCAGTTATACAGGTTTTTAGTTTTCTTTCTTTTAATTTTATGCAGTCGAGGTTTGTTTCTTTAATTATTTTTATCATAACTATTAAATACACTAGTCATCACTAATTCTAAATAAACTAACACAATATTAAGTGTATATTTTTTAAAAATTAAATATCAATCAACTACAATATATATATAACTGATTCTACTGAACTACTAATAGGTTTTATTTTTAACTAAATATTGAATACTTATGAGTAAATTATTTAGTTTCGTCATAAGTCTTCGTCAGTGTTTAGACTTTATATGTAATATTTAACCAATAATTCGTAGTTTGTGTGTCTGTAAACGCGACAGGTTGTGGGTTCGATTCCCACTCGAGTGGTAATAGGAATAATAATGGCCAATACTGGGAATAAATTTTTTTGCACACGTCAGATCGATGGATGCCAATTTTCAGGTTTGTGCGAATTAATATAACTTTATCCTTATTTTTACCACCATTTGATTTCATCATAATTGGAAGCCTTAGTTCCCACGACATATGCATATATGCAATATGTACTTATAGGTACTTATATAAGTTAAGTTTGTGTATGCATTATCATAACCGGAAATCCACACAGATTAGGAATTCCCCACAACCACATTGTTTATCGTGTGTGTTGTATTACTGTATTAAAACTATACATATTGAGATTTGAATAAAATATTTTAAAATAGGTATATTGAAATTTTAACTTCTACAGAAGGAAGGAAGAAAATAAAAACACAATTTTCATATCATACCTACGTAAGATTTATTGAAAAATTGGTTAAACAATAGACATTCATATAATAACGATATAAGTATTGTTGTATGATAAACACGACGACATTGCCAATGGTCAGGCCTTGTTTCAGCCACACTTGGACTTTAATTAACACTTAACTGAGATAAATTGGATTTTTCGTATGCAAATTAGGCCTGTATCTGTCAATTCGATCGACTTTGATAATTACATATACTTATGAATTTTATAATAATAAAACTTCATCAAAATCAGAATATTATTAGTATTAATATTAAAAATTATAAATTGTTCGGTAAGAAAATAGCTTCAAGCATGTATCCGCTTATGATAGCCTGGGTAGACAGAGAACACCCAAAATTAAGACATTCTATTCCTCACTTTTCGAGACATTACGTCTTGAGTGACACAACTCAACGAAGCATTTTGTTATGTTATCACAGCGAATTAATGAAAATAATTCAGTCGTCATCGACCGGGAGTCGAACCTTCAACCGTCACGTTTACAGTCAGACGGTAACTGTTCGATAGATTTACTAAAAAAGCTTTAATTTTATTACTTTTTATAAAAGTAACAAGCCGCGGATGAAACGAGGCCCAAATGTCTAACCTAAAATATTATAATAAGTAGGTATATAAATAAGTACATAAATTATTTCTTAGTAATTTAAGTTTTGTCCCAGCAGCATATGGCCGTACCAATTCCAATAAAGATTATCCCGGTGATGGAAGCTGAAATAAATCTAAAGTGAAAATCAATATTTTTTAATAAATAGATAAATAATAATAATAGGTGAACCTATTTATTAAAAAAAATATAACATATTAAATTTTATTGTTTTTTACATTTCAATAAAGTATATAAGTAATTGATTGACTGGAGATTTTAATTTTATAGTGTTTATGTTATCTAGCAGCCTGTATTCTGTCTAGAAGGGTAAGCAGAGGAAACCTAGTGTTAAGATATTACGTCTCCATTAGGACTGTTCGTTCTTAACTTACTGTTGAATTTTCGAGACATTGTAGAGCACAACACCGCGCATTGTCCTGTTACCAGACCAAGAAATTGAAAATGTTAAATAATTTATTCTCTCCAATAACCCAAAGTTCCACGACCGTCGCGTTAACAGTCAGACGGTTTCAACCTTACCTTTATCAAGGCGTTCCTCAGTACCTATAGCAGCGCCCGTTAGCGCTGTGAAGGCGAAAGCGAGACTATTCGCTGTGGGCACGGCGAGTGACAGAGGGACCTTTTGCACTGCTATCACGTAAAGCAGGGAACCACTTTGGTTGATCAACCATGGGACCATGTACTGGACAATTTAGAATTGAATATTCTTTATTGCAAACAAAAGATAACTATAACAATTTATAAAGTAGAAGTAGAAATATAGTAGAAGGATTTATTTTTATTATATTGACTTATTTAAACTAAATTTATTAAACAAAAATAGTAGCCTTGAAAGTCTTGAAAAATTAAAAAACTAAGAAATTCAATTGTATTAAAATAATTTTGATTATTAATCTACTATTATTACTAAAAATACATGGATGCTAGGAGTTTAAGTTTTACTAATCAAAAATTATAATTAATTATCAGTGGTAGTTAAATTCAAACCTTCCAATTTCTGAATAAAAACATGCTTTCAGCGAATGCCAATCCCAGTATAGTGTCGGCTGTAACGTCCCGTAAGCCTCTAGTGCCCATTCTTATGAAGGGGTTGGTACATCCCCATACCATCCCCGTGAGAACGAGCAATGCTGGAACAACGAATATGAAGTTTAATTTTTTTTAATCTTGACACAGTATCCTATGTAAAGCAGAAGTAGGCAGGAGAGTGTTGACACTCCGTTTTTAATTTTCTGCCCAATTTTTGACGTATTGCGTATTGAGTGGCAGTACTAAATACCGCGCTTTGCCTTGTTCCCGACTCAGGATCGTACCTACAACCGTCGGGTTTACAATCACACGCTTGTGCCACTGGGCCACGTCGGTCTCCAGTTTAATTTACACCTTTTATTTATATATGATATAATGCTGTTTGTGTTCGTTTCTTGTGCCTCATTAGTTACATATATTGCTAGTACACTGTAACCTACACAAGTGTGGACTGGACAATCTTTGAAAAATATCCAACCAATTGTAAATTTATTATATTGACGTATCCCTCGCATTAGGGGATGTACTTAGTTGTGAAACTCTTCTTAAAGTGCACAAAGTATGTTCCTGACAAAATACTAACAGACCAGATCTCGAATCTAGATAGCTAATTCCAAAGAAAAAATAAATAAAAAAACAAGAAATTACCTTTATTTAAGCGTATAGGTTTATAGAACCTTGTCAACAGTTTTTTTCAATAGTTCTGTGACAAATGTTGCCATTCACCCCGTTTGATTCTTAGGGTAGTTTGTAGGTGTCAAACTACAAGGTTTCATGCTTCTAGTCAGTTTCATTAAGTAATAAACATACTAAATGACCATTGGTTGGTCATTTAGTTGGTTACCTAAATACACTTAAATAAAAAAGAAGCGGGAAACGCCGCACGACCGCTTTTGTATAGTATACTGAATTGTTTTACAATTATATATATAAGCCACTGCGCCAGGCGTGCTCTATCATAATTAAAATTCACATATCAATGATATTATTGACATATTTTCCTAAAGACAAGTGTATCTACGAATATTAAACGATTAGATTATCGACCATTAAAGTAAATTTGAAGTCAACATCAGAAATATACTTTTAATATAAAATATATTTAACTCTCTTGATTCTTATTGAGCCACATCAGTCTGTTTGTGTGTGCGTTTGTAATCGTTAATCTCAGAATCGGCTTAACCGATTTAGATGCAGTTTTCACTATTGGATTATGGCAAGCTTCCGAAAAAATATATGGTTATTAGGTTATTACAATTGGTTCACAAATAAAAAAATTATGTCAATTTAAAGTACTTAGTTTAACAAATTTGCTAATTGCCATAACAGTTATTTTATACAAATGTTTTACTGAATTGACTTTAATCTTTAGTTTACTTTATTAATATTTCTATTTCAAGCGGGCGTAGACCCGCACGGGCCCACTAGTTATACATATATGTATCCAGTTAAATTAATTAAAATAAATCTTAATGGGCATTGATTGTCATAACACTAGGTCATCTGATTCCCTCGGCCTCCCCAACGGGGTATGTAAGGCTAAAAAATATATACTTGAAAGATAAACAACTAAAACTATTAACAAAAAAAATAATTTCCAGCACTACAATATTTTATTATAATATCACATTATACATATACTTTAAATTAAAAGGAATATAAAATAATATCTTTACATTAAAAATTGATTTACAAATAAAAGTAAAATTAAAGGTCTAAAAGCATAAAATTGTAAAAAGAACTATGTCTATAAAAATATGTTAAAGTACATATAATATTGTATCCAATAAACAAATCAACTTAAAAATAAGATTATATAAAAGAAAATATAGCATGATTCATATTTAAGGGCCTTATGGTACGAAGAAATGGATTATTATGAATTCCTTGTTTAGGTAATAAGACAAAGGATGATGTTGTGTTCCATCACTCCACACATAATGCAGACCTTGGGGAATGGAGTGTCATAATAATAGGTTCCCTCTGCCTATCCCGCTATATGCAGGATACAGGGGATGTAACTAAAAAAGTAACTTATTTATAAACCAAGGGGCACCCCAACTGTCATTGGTTTGATAGATGAGAATTTTTCACAGTTCCTGTCCACCCACTGAACAAATTTACTTCCCAAAACTACAGAACATTCTAGCATTAATATGCAGTCACCCTCAGCATTATGCGCCTGTTTAGGTTCACAATGTAGCAGTCTTTTATATACTTCAGTTAATTCATAGCTTTCTTTTGGTCTAGTTTTTTCACTCCATGGAAATCTTCTCCGAGCTTTAGAAGTTTGATTTCTTTTTGCATTGTCATTTTTATTTCTAATAATTTGTTTTATGGGTGTATTTTCGTTCACTGATTTCATATCCAATGAGTTATCATTAAAAAAATCTGATATTTGATTGCTTGTCATGTCGTGTGTATTATTAGTTATACTTGATGATGGTGATTCAGGGCAACAATTATTTGCAGTTAATTCGTAGAAACAGAAAAAATTGTCTGCACACATGATATCATCAGAAAATTTCGCATTTAATTTTTCTAATCTATTTCTCAGTATGGGAAAATCAAATTTGTTTCCATTGTAAGCAATAAGACATATTGGTTCTGTGAGTGCTTGTAAGAAATGATTTAGCAAATGAAATGCATTCTCATCGAAGGGCGCTTCATGTTCGAGAAGTTCGTTGGAGAGGCCAGTTTTTTCTGTGGGCTCATAGCCTATCATCTTTTGAGGATTGAAACACAATGTTAGTTTGTTTTGCACTCTAGGACTTTTTGTGTTTGAAGGTGTAGTGAGGAGGTGTTTCCTTTTCACGGCTATAAAACTCAATTCGGTTATTTTTGTTCTATTATTCTCCTGTCTTGGCAAGCCGGTGGTTTCCAGGTCGAAGAAAACGTAGGTAGCAATCGTACACATTTTTAATATATAACTAATACAAAAAAACAACACTGACGCAAAAAACGATTTACATTAATGGTGTCTTATCTTACCTATATTAGAAAACATGATGAGTAATATTCTTTAAAAGTAATAAGTTTCCACTACGAACATAGCTCTGTCAATTTAATACATATTTATAAGAAAACTTTTCACAAACGTTTAATAAGATAAAATAATAAATACGATTAGCAAAAAAACACTGTAAATATGTTGAAAATTTAACCAACGTCTTTCTGGAAAATCAACAAATAAACACCACATATTTGTGAGTGTAGGTGACAGGTGTACCAAATTGACGTATACAATACAAATCGATATTTAAAATCAATTTGATGTGTTATATAGTTATGGTTAATAAGAATCGATGTATCGATTCAATACGATATTACCTACGTACGAACTATTAATTTTTTTTTAATTCGATATATTATTGTTAAACTATACTAAATATATTTTACATATTTAAAATTAGTTAGACTATAAATAAAGACAATAAGCTTTAAAGTTTAATGTGCTGCACACGAATAATACAGTAAAGATTTTAATTTATAGTGTCTTAAAACTTACTAAATTTGTTTTGAAAAAGTAAATTACAGGCCACATTACATTTATTCTCAAGAATTTTAATAAAACAGTCAAGTCATTTACAATTACATAGTTCTGTAAGTTATTAGGGGAAGGCCTGGACTTTACATATGAACAGATATGTGCGTGTATCCGTATTGTATTATTTTTCGGGGCAGATTTGCTAGTACAATTTCTGGGGTGGGCATGGACCACCCGACACCCCCTCTTCCTACGCCCATGTTGTTAGTACATTTGGCAACTTGAAACATTATATCATTCAATATATCGAATATAAACCCGATAAGTATATCGAAAATATGGAAATGAGGTTAAGTCATTATTTCTCATTGGACATCTTCGTGCGATGTGTATTACTATTTGATGAAGAATAGCGCAATTCAACAAATTAATGTTTATTGTCTTGTTAATAATAGCCTTTATTTACAATCTTATCTTTTTTTTTATTACTTTCATTTTTTTTATTACCAGCACGTAAAGTAAAAAAAGTATTACATTCCAGCACAGCCCCCCCCCCCCAGAAGTTGCAGACCACGGTCCTATGCATGTCTAGTTCAAATTATGACCGCTATTTTCCCAAGGTAATCGTCCCAACGACGATGTGGTCAGCCTTTCTTTCTTTAGTTGTGTCTCAGGCACCACTCTGCTACTAATGACGTGATAACGTGTTATAAATGTATGAACGCCGGGTGCACAGACGAAAAAGCATGACTCATTGTCACGTTCCCCCGAGCTGAACGTGCAAGCGAGAGCGCAATACAAGCGATAGAGAGACACGATCGCCTTGTGACGCATCTAACTATTTATTATTTGTTAGTTTTAGTTCAAAGTCGAAACACAGCGACGAGTGTGGCAGCTGCCGTTTTATCAGAGAAATGTTTTTTTAGACACTTTGTTTCCTACGTTCCGCCGAATTCTTTCGTATTGAGTGGCGGAACATAATGCAGCGCTTTGCCTAATTAACAGAGCGCAGAAATGAAATATTTTATTTCTCCAAATCGGAATCGAAGTCACAACTGTAGTGTTTACAGTCACACCCTTGTGCCACTGGGCAACGACACCTCATTTTAGAATAATGTTCAATCTAAATTCAATAAATTCTCCAAGTGGTGATTGAACCCACAAACATAGCTCCGACGGTCAGGCAAAGCCCTACTGCACTTATGAAAAAGACTTTAATTTACATTCACAAAATATATTACCAATTTGATACAAAACGCGTGCTGGAGTAATACTCCACTGAGAAACAAATTAATTTCAGCAAAAAACCTTCCTTTTGAAATTAAACAGAAAGTCCTAGAAAAAAGAAGAAAGCGAAGAATCTGGCATCAAACTAGACATAAATGTGACAAGGCTTCCCTAAATAAAGCTATAAGAGAGTTGAAAGACACACTGGATGAAGTAATGCCACTCTACAAAATAAATTACAAAACCTAACTGCTACACCCTCCACGGAATACTCGCTGTGGAAATTCACCAAAAATCTCAAGAGACCGCAACAAATAAAACCGGCCCTGAGAAATGGCAGCGGAGGTTGGGCTAAGACTAGCAAGGAAAAAGCAAACATCTTCGCGAAACATCTTGCAAACGTTTTTAAATCAAACGATGGTTGTTCTCTAGAGCACGAGCAAGAGGTTGACGACCTATTACAACAAGATTTCCAATTATGTCCACCACCAAGACCAGTAACTATAAAGGAGCTAGCAAGACACATACGAGGCTTAAAAAACAATAAAGCACCAGGCTTCGATCTTCTTACCAAGGAAACCCTGACCCAACTCCCTAAAAAGGCACTAGTATTTATTACTACGCTCTTTAATAGTATACTTAGAGTGCAGTATCTTCCACGTATATGGAAAGTATCAATTATAACCATGATACACAAGCCGGGAAAATCTACCGATGATGTCACATCATATAGACCTATAAGCCTCACACCTATACTCTCCAAAGTGTTTGAGAAGATCCTCCCAAGTAGACTAGCACCAATACTGTCTGAAAAAGGAATAATTCCGAAACATCAATTTGGCTTCAGGCAAGAGCACTCGACCGTTGAACAAGTACACCGGGTATGTGAACAGATAAGGAGGTCCTTAGAAGCGAAAGAGTACTGTTCTGCTGTTTTCCTGGACATTCAACAAGCATTCGACAAAGTGTGGCATAAAGGTTTGCTTTTTAAAATAAAAAATATCTTACCACATAGCTACTTCAACCTGATGACTTCTTACTTGTCCAATCGAATGTTCCAAGTACGAGAAAGTGGAGAGACATCTGACATCTTCGATATAAAGGCAGGAGTTCCTCAGGGCTCTGTTCTTGGTCCATTCCTTTATACCTTATACACAGCTGATCTGCCAGAGGCACCGCAGATTACTATTGCTACCTTTGCCGACGACACTGCGCTAATGGCAAGCAGTTCAAATCCTGTAACTGCTTCAAACATCCTTCAAACAGGCCTCTGCAAAGTGGATGATTGGCTCAAAAAATGGCGCATCAAGACTAGTGCCTCTAAGTCTACTCACATCACCTTTACGTTAAGGAAAGGAAACTGCCCACCGGTAAAACTGGGTGATACTACTCTGCCTCAGAGCAACTCAGTCAAATATCTTGGCCTTCACCTAGATAGGAGACTTACCTGGCAGAAGCACATTAAAACTAAACGCGATGAAATAAACATCAGATATAAAAATATGTACTGGCTCATGGCACGCAACTCCAAACTCTCAGTAGACAACAAGTTACTTATCTACAAAATTATCCTTAAGCCAGTGTGGATGTATGGAGTCCAACTATGGGGGAGCGCTTGTATCTCTAACATAAGCATTATCCAGAGATTACAAAATTGTATTCTACGCACCATAACGAACGCCCCATGGGGTGTAACCAACTCAGAAATACACAATTTTCTAAAAATAAAAACAGTAAAAGAAGAGATAAAAAGCTCTACCATCAGATACAAAAGTCGGCTCAGCAACCACCTGAATGAACTAGCAGCAAATCTGATGACTATCAGCTATAGTAAACGCCTTAAACGACACAATATTCAGACATTGGATGAAAGATGGTAACAGATGCGTAGAGCTTCCCGCTGGGGAGGTTCCTCGAAACGCCAACAAACTTAAAATTAACAGATCTGCTTATAGTTTGGGACTGATCGCAGATGAACTCAGAGGAAAAAAAAAAAAAAATTTACATTATAATTAAGAAAACAAATATTTTTATAAGTTTACATTTTATTTTTAAATAAATACCATGAACACTTTATTTAACTATTAGGTCTATAAAAAATAAATAAAAATTGTATTGTTATATACCGGGTTAACTATAGACATATTAAAATGCTAATGAGTGCTAGGCTACATATAAAAATTACATTTGGTGTATTTGTTTAACATATAATAACATATAGTATATAATTGTATAATTTAATGACTTATTGTCTCGTCATCTAAAAAACTATACTAACACCACACAACCTTGTTTCGTTTACATTTTTAAATAACTAATTTTACACACTAAATATACAAAATATAGTAAACACCAGCTAAAATTACAACTGCTGTTGATAAAATAGAAACCCAATATTTTTGCAACACATTTCGGTCATCTTTATTGACAATTAATTTCTTTTCTTTATATTTCTTCTTTTTTCCACTTAATTTCCATTCATATTCTTCCAGTTCTTTACGATTTTTCTCCTCCTCAAGTTGTTTTAATTTTATCTGCTGTTGTTCTTTTTCTAATTTTGCAGCTATTTTTTTTGTTTCACAACTGGAATCACATTCTACTTTGATTTCTGCATTTCTGACAGCATTACATGAAGCCTCTCTCTTTAGATTACCACATGGACAATGGATTTTAGTCTTTTTAGTACAGATTTGGTTTACTCCACATGTACCGGAGTGACAGATGTTTTTGCAACGATGTCCACATTCCAAATTCTTTGGACATGTTTGTTTACAACTTAGTGCTTCCTCATTAATGTTCACTAATTCTTTACAGCGGAAATATAATTCTGTTACACCACAATGACAAGAAACTCTCTCCATCATCTCACAAGGTAGGCACGGGCCAGGATGACAACCCCTCTTAGCACATTTGTGTGTACATTTGTCTGGACGGAGTTTAGAACATTCTCTGTTGCAAGGTTTACATGTAAAAGGCACATTTGGATAATCAGCATCTTGGCTGTATAAATGGCATAATAGTTCACATGAATGGTTTCCACAAGCCAGAGGTTTACCACATGCTCTTCCGCAAGGTCGACGACTAGCTTTGTGGCAAGGTTGATCATCAGTTTCATGTTCTCCAAAACACGTCACTGTAACAGGGGCTTCACATGGTGGACACTCTAAGGCAACTATTTTAGATTTTGGTGGTTGAGCTTCCCACGGTGTAGCAGGCTTTTCAATTTGTTTGAATGTAACCAGTACATATTCATGGCATGTTGCTGTACATTTATGTTCACATTTCTTATAAGCCTTGCTGCAAATTGCTTTGCATGGAGGACAATCACCAAAATGACAGGAATGCTTGTTTTCATCTGTATGGCCACATTTATACTTTAGTTTACATGGTTGATTGCATTTAGGTGGTCTTGTGTGTCTCTCTCTTCCACAAGGAACTGTTATGTATGTCTCTTTGCAGCGGCAAGTAACTTTAGATTCAAGAGGACACGGATAGCATGGTCCTTGGTGACAAATCATAGCACATTTATGGCGGCCGCATTGCAGAGACTTATCACACAGTTTCTCACATGGAGGACAGTTCCCATTACAACATTTTCTTCCACATCCATGTTTGCTACAAGGTCTGATGCCTCTACATTTAGTCTCACATCTGAACTCTTTGCTACAGGGCAGTGGTCTCGTATGAGATGAACAATGACATTTTTTTTCAATCTGCACTTGACAAGGTGGGCATGGTCCTTTATGACATTTAGATGGACAAGTATGATGACAGTCATCATATTTCTTTCCACAAGTTCCGAGGCAAGTTTCAATAGTATCCGGACACTGGATATGACGCTGGTTAGCCCCACAGGGACAAGATCTAACACCAGAATTGGGACACAGTCCACAACTCCCAGTATGACATACTCTGTCACATTTATGAAAACCACAAGCAAATGGCTTATTACACTGTTTTTGGCATTGCCATACTAAACTGTTGCATGGGCGCTTTATCTTTTCTGCTCCACATTGACACAATTGCAGACTTGTATAATTACAGGGTGGACATTCCCCAGCATGACACATATCCTCACACTTATGAGATTTACAAGGCAACTTCTTGTTACACCTTTGTTTACATGACCAGTGGGCAGCACTACATCTTACTTTCTTATGCTCCTTGTCACAATAGCAAACTCCATTAACAGTTTGAGGACATGGTGGGCAAGGCCCAGGATGACATAATAAAAGACATTTATGCTTACAATTATCACCCACTGACAATCTTTTCCCACACACTTCCCCACAAGTATGAGGTATTAACCATGGATGGAAAGGAGGGTCATCAGTTTTACTGCAGAAACAGCGATATTTACGTGGTACTTCCTCTTTTTTGTATGAATTTCTACACTTTGGGCAGCACCATTCAATTTTTTTAGGCTTGAACACAGCAATTAGGCCATGAATTTCTTCACTGCTTAGACTTATACTATCATTTGACCATTTCCGTATGCAAGATAGATGGAAATAACAATAGCAATGATCACACGTCCATATAGCGTCGGTTCTTTTGATAGATCCAATGCAAATCAAGCAGGTTACTGCTCGGCCACTTATTGCTTCTTCTAGTAGATATTTGGTCCTATTAAGCATTTGTGTATCGCCGCCCCCCCGCCAGTAGCTCTGGAATACAGAATCCAAGACACTCGACTCAACAGGCTCATCATCTTCAGAAGAAGAAAGATCTTTCATCACTTGAAGATGTTTTTGGACGTTTTGCTGCAATTTAGCAGCAGCATCACGATATCTTCTAGCCATAGTTGTAAATTGTTATATCGCTTATATTAAAACAATAATCATTGTATTCACTACAGAAATACAAATATTTAATTTACAAAAAGTAAAAATTCCATGTCGGCAGTGCATTGGAACGACGTTGACAACTAATGTCAAATTGGTAGTCTATGGAGTTTTTGGTCAATCATACAAGGCAAAGACGTTTATAGTTTCTTTAAAATATAATAATATAATTATGAAGTTAAAATAAAATAATTATATTCTAATGATGTTGTATGGTAATGGTAATGGTAATGGTAAATTTGCCGTAAAACGTTGTCCAGCATTAGAAAATTCACAAAATTAACTAAATATGATCAATTCATTGAAATTATTTTACTTTTCATAAAAAAATATTAAATTAAAAACGAAATGCCGTTTCAGTTCTTAAGAACCTTTTTCACCGCGAAAGAGAAATGAGCGGGTAATGTTTAAGTGAAATAGATAAAGGTTTCAACTTTCAGGCTTACAAAGTTTTGTATTTAGTAGTTACTTCGCTCCACTCTCCAGAACTGAGCAAGTTTATTTAAGCTCTTTCAGCTCGCTCGGTCCTTTCCTCTCGACTATTTATTGGTGGAAATGTTAGTACTTAGCTTACGTTTACTCTTGCGTGTTTAACGTGGTCCTTTATGGACCCGCTCCTTTCGCGGTGGAGACCGGGCTTTCAAGGCACGGATTTTTTTTTATCAATAATAACTATTTTCAAATAAAAATATATTATAAAACTTAAATGATAATATAAGTTTTATGTTTTTATTAACACTAGCGACCCCCTCGCGGCTTCGCCCGCTTTAATTACTAAATTATTCATATAATGTATGTTTGCAAACCACTTAAGATAATATGAAAATTAATTAAACCCTAATGCAACCCGCATTTTCGTAGTTCCAATAAGGATTTTCCAATTATTTCAAAATAAACACAAATAAATATCACAAACAATAGAAAACTTAAACGAAAGAAATTATAAACAACAGACTACCTACTATTCTCTGACTCAAAAATACTTAAACGAAAGATGTAACCAACTATGTCGCGTCGAAATACATTATAATTATTGGATAACTCCAAAGTACGTGCAATCACTTCTAAATTTACTTTGCCAGGCGCAGAATTGAAGCATTCTCTCGGCCTTCTCCGTAGTAGCTCCGAACGACATCAGGGCCTTGGTTCTCTAACGGTTAA
Source organism: Heliconius melpomene rosina (assembly GCF_056956725.1). Classification (NCBI taxonomy): domain Eukaryota; kingdom Metazoa; phylum Arthropoda; class Insecta; order Lepidoptera; family Nymphalidae; genus Heliconius; species Heliconius melpomene. The sequence goes on from NC_140400.1 coordinate 634,910, forward strand.
TGCTGTTAGCCCTATTGGCTTTTACAGCGACACCGGTTGGGTAGGGAAGAGGGTACTCTGTCCCTGATGAAAAGCAAGCACTACGTGGCTGCCTGTGAGGAAAATTAAATAGAATGCATCGGCCGGGAATCGAACCCGGGCCGCCCGCGTGGCAGGCGAGCATTCTACCACTGAACCACCGATGCGTGTAAGGTAGGCGGGCGCGGCGCACGCAAAACGTCGCGGGACGCATGGCGAGTGGCGAGCCGTTTCGCAGCAAGGATTTTTTGATATTGTAACAACTTCTAAAGTACTCATTAAAATGAAAAACAGTAAAAGACAGTTTTGATCTACATTAAATGGCCAACGTGACTAATATACTTCTTTACATGCTGAGAGTAAGGGATAAGTAAAACTTGAGTCGATACAGCTGAAGTGTCAACGGCGGAATGTGAACAATTAAATGCGTTTTTCTCTAAAACTATTCACAATTTCGAAATAGTGTAAAAAGCTAATTTTATCTTCGTTTGACGTAGAAAATTAATAAAGTATTTTAAAGGATAAGAATTAATACCATTATGGAAAAATATCCCTCACAATAAAAAATATATTGAAATTACAATTTTTAGACAGAAATATGATCACTACACGTTATTCTTAAAAGATACGAATATGCTGTTGCTAAATATTTTGTAGATCTTATTAAGAGGAATAATACTCTAGTACATTATTTTCATGTAGTACTTACCATTAGAGCAGCGCATGCGCGAAAGTGTCTCAACGGGTAGGACTTTATACACATTTATCGTATTTATGTTAATTTACATAAGAATGTACAAATAATAAACTATATATAAACCTTCCCTGAGAAATACTCGACCTAATGGTGAAAACCGCATCAAAATCCGTTGAGTGGTTTAGAAGAAGAAGAGTTAGAAAGTTCAGACAGACACGAAAAGCGACTTTGTTTTATAAGATATAGGATAGGATAGGATATAAGTAGGGGCACAGGTTCGATTCCAACTCGAGGAAATGAAATATGAACTAAGGTCAGTGGCGTAGCTAGGGTATTTGCTGCCCGGTGCGGCTTAGGGGACTTGATGCCCCTTTCCTTTGGATGAGTTCTAAAAAAAAAAACAAAGTGATCGTCGACTTTGATGCAACTTTTCGTTTTGATGTCCGGTGCGACCGCACCGCTCGCACCCCCCTAGCTACGCCACTGACTAAGGTAAAAAGCAGCGTTGAGTCCAGCCAATCACATAGTGTCTTAACACTAAGTTACCACTAAGTAAGATACAGCGTGAAGCTGAAATAAATGAATATAAAAAAAATAAAACTAAATACAACTGGAAAGTTTATTTATTATTGTTTGAACACAACCTAATGAACTAACATGAGTACAAGTACAATAACAAAAGTATAAGTCAATAGAAATGCATTTGAGGCCCTACAAGATCATATAATTTATGCACTACACATTTTAGGGTAACGAAATATTTTAAGAATTTGCGTGAAAAGAAAAAAATACACAAAAAAGTCAAGAATATTGCAGCGTTTATAAGTAGATCAATCATGACATATAAAAAAATAAACCAAAAAAAATTAGTAAATTTAGTCACAGTCCAATATATATTTTCCGAGGCTAATTTTCATAGAAATTCTTAAAATATTTCACACATCTACAGATAATGATGAGATTATTATTGTAATTTAAGAGAAATTTAAAGAAGTTGGTCCAATACATTTCAATTTAACGTCAAATCTTAACAACTGTATATGATAAGCTACTATCCAAAACAAAATGAAATAAGAATATTAAAACATTCTAAAATATTTCATTTAGTAAGCATCCTTATTTTTGAAGTTTATTCAAATTATTATAAAAAAAATATTTGGCCTACAGAACACAGTGGTTATATTTTAGAGAAAATAAAATACAATATATTTATAAGGCCCGTATTTATAAGCCGTTGTCACCTATGAAATCGATCTTGGGATGCCATTTTATTTCATATATTATAATTTATGATTGAAAACCGCATCATAAGATCGCTTTGTTGATTTTGAGAACGATTCAGAAACATAGGCGAGAGTGTAAATGCTTATAAAATAGCTGGGTAGTCATCCATAAATTACGTCACTCGAATATCATGATTTTTTTAATCTTACCCCGACCTTGTCCGCGCAACATTTAACTTTTTTTGAGCTTCACGCTCTATCCCGCACATATCACGATACAAAGTGGGAAGCTGGAAACCTAATGTTCAGACACAGAAATTATTTCTGTTTACACAAATCTTGTATTTTAATTATAATATTATGAAATGTATGATCCCCTTGTCCCACAATATCACACTGCTGACTTTCCTCCTAAACGTATGACGTTATTTATAGACGGCTCCATATTTAAAATATAGGAAACTTAATAGTACAAGAGGCAGTGTTTAAAAAATACAAGTAGTTTATAATTACTAGTTTTTTATTACAGGAAAAATTAAAAAATATCATATAATTCAGTAAATAGTTGATTTACTTCCATAAACTGATACATGTAAAATTAGACTTTCTAATAAAAATAATACTTGCACATATATTTTCGACTTGTAAATTAATTTTAGGACTGACTGATGAATTTTAAAATTACTATAATATGGATTTGAAATATAAATAAAATATGCCAACATCTAAACTATATATTTCTATAGTTACTGTTAAACACTGTATGTGTATATTGTTGTGAGGACACTGCACATTGATCACTGGTGAAGAAAATAATCAAAAGTAAAGCCATCCGGCTAGCTAGCTAACTTCAGGGCGGTACTTGTTGGTGTGACCAAAAATGTTTATACAATTGTTAAGTTAATAGATACTCTTACTGCTTCATGATATCGCGATTGGTTCTTTATTGCAATTAAATCTGCATTATTTATTATAGTATTAGTAAATAAATATAAAAAGGGTAAGTTTTCGAAAAAAAATATTAGTAATTATATTAAATTACATTGATTGTGAGACTATGCAAATATATAGATAATTAACTGAAACTTCTTGTACTATGAAAGTAATAAAAATATGACAAAACAATAACTACATACTGGTACTTATAATTTGGTTACAATTTAAAATAAGAAAAAAATGTGTAATAAAATATTTCACACATAAAATCATGTAGTCATTCATTAGAATCATACACAGAAAATTTTGTGCAAATATCAATATTTTATTTCTGTCATATTTATGTGGGCATGGACAAAAATCCATATATGGAAAGTAGTTAGAATCTAATTTTATAATATTAACAGCTTTATTTAGTAGTTCATTTTGAATGACATTTGGAAATGAAAAAAATAAGAAAAATAATCTCATTTTCTATTAAATATCAAGTTATCGTATTAAACATACATATTTTTTGTATATCTTTATTGTTATCTACATAAGAGATTCTATAATAATATCCTAAGGAATTGGAATGTCATAAAAAATAATAAAATAATTAAGCTTACCCATCAAACAAGACAACACAAAATACAAATTTTCTATTTATAAACAATGTATTTTTTTTTTTAAAAAATTATAGTTTATATATCCATAGGATAATTATTATTGAAGTTATCAGTCATACATATACATACGACATTACATTATTTGCATAAAAATGCGACTTTGAAGAGATAACTTATAACAATAAAATTATTCCAGAAAGATATCATTAAGACCATAATTTTGTATTTGTATTTTTTTGATACAATAAGTCTATTTTATAATTATTATAATTTTATTGATATTATTTTTTTAATTTCAATAAAATTAGTGAACAAAATTAAAAGAAATGCGTTAAGACAAAATAAGTATTAAAATTCTATCATTTTTAAGTGTTGATATCTATTTGATAGTTAGTTTGCTATTCTATTATATTCAACTATGAAAATTAACCTGCTTTATTTAATTTGATTTACTTTTAGCATTGGTTATGAGTGACATATTACAATAGATATAAATTAAGATATAAATAAATTAATAATTAAATATTTAAATGGCAATACTAAAAAAAACCAACATTTTATTGCATACACTCTTATTTATACACACTATATTCAAACAAAATAAAAAAAAAAAACAAACGTCACACAAAGTATCATCAATTAGTATAGTATTTAGCCGACATTAAACAAATAGTTTTGTAAACCTAATATGTGATACAATATAACGCTACAAATACTAATTTAGTCAAGCCATATACAATATAAAAGTTTAAGAATGAATGCCATTTAACATATATTGCCTATAATACATATGTCCTCGACCATATGACTGTTAAAGTTATATTAAAACTTAATTGATACTAAATACTGTTAAATAATCACTTTCACCATAATATATACTAACACCAAAAAGACAACAAACCATTTATACTAAAATGTCCTAGCTCACAAACTTAATTATTAATTTCATACAAGAATTACTAGAATATATTGAAATAATAAAATAACACTGAAATACTATTAAAAGTATTATTTTAAGTATGTATGCAAAAATCTATTTCGCGTAATAAAAGATTTTCTCTTTTCTTTCTTTGATCTTTCTTATTTCCAGTATTAATTAATTTTGTGAGTTAATAATTGTAATAACAAAATTAGAATAAACAATAAAATACACAAATATCGTAATGTTTTCTTATACATCGTACTAAACCCATATAAACATTTGCTCAACATATTTCATTTTAAAATAAAAATGTCTACTAAAACTAAGATAACTGTATAGAACTTTATAATAATATCACCTCACAAGTTTTAAAAGAAATTAATATCCAATAAATATATTTATATATTATAATTATATATATAATTGAGACAAGGCTAGTAACAGATGACGTCATATGTTTCAAGCGTCATAATTTTTTAATTTTTTTTTTACTAGTAGTAATTATGTAGCAACTTTTTAATTACATTATTTTAAATAAAGATTTTAATATGAAATTATTGTTTTTTAATATATACATTAAAATTTTTAAACTTTTTGGTAAAATAATACTATTCATATAAATACAGGATTTGAATGAAGAATATAACCAACATATTGATAATAATATTAACTAAAGCGATTTAAATTATTACAAATCAACTATTAAAAAAATCATCGATCTGTACATAACACCGTTATTTTGTTCTATTAACAAACTATATGTAAAATGGAAGTAAAATAAAAAAAAAAGAGAAAATGGACAAAAGATACAGAAATTAAAAAGTCTAGGACAAGGATAAGCTATATATGAATTTATTTTTTTAGCATTATGCTGTACATACTGCCCGGCCCTCTCCGGTAGACAAAGGGAAGCTAATGTTAACACTCCGTTACCATTAAGACACTTCCATTCCTACTACACAAAATAGCCGAAAAAAAGAAAACAATACTGTTAAATTTAAAAACAAAAATAGAGATTTTTTTATATTTTTAATAATTTTCTTAATCAAAATAAAATAAAGATATATCAGCTTCCCGCTGTATCCCGCATACAGCAGGGTAGGCCAAGGGAACCTAGTGGTAAGACACTCCGTTCCCCACTTTCTGCCGAATTCTGGAGGCATTGTGTGTTGAGCGTGCTCGACATCAGAGCGAAGAAATGGATATATAAATTTAACTAAATATTTCATCTCATCGAGTGGGGATCAAACCCACAACCAGTCGGTATTACAGTCACACTTTGTGCCCCAGCGCCACGACTGGCCTCAATAAAAAAAAATAAAGATATAAATTTTGTAAAACGTAATATTATATATAATTATGCGAAGCAGCCATTATAACTTGTATTTATGTATATTCAGTACCATGATATCAAATAACTTAAGTATGAAAGTGACTTATTTACTTTTTTTTAATAATTACTCATATTTTTAAGATGACTTGAAAAAATGTTTTTTTAGTTATGTCACTTTCATTGTAATGGTACGATATCATACATTGTTGTAATATGTGGAATTTATTCGGCCATCTGAAAAAATATATATTTTTAAAATTAATATTAAAAAAAAACAAAATAAGTTGTTAATATATAACATTAACAAGAATACAGATCATACAATACAAGAAGACAATAAAATCTTAATAAAATTGATGGAGTTGTTTTAGACATATATTCAAAAAGCAAGTTAAAAGAATCGAGAGTTATTCAAACATAGGGGTGTTTTAAGTTTGCCTTTCTTTTTTTCAGTTTATTTATCTTTCTGCGCCTCTCTCGAGCACCGTACCTTTTAAGCGGACGAACCGATTTTGATTTGGTTCTTTGCTTGTTTGAAAGATGATTTTATCATGTGTTTTCAGCAATGTTTGAAGAAAATATGTTCAGGGGTTTGAAGATCATCAGCTCTTTTTTGGTTAACGAAAATATCAGCACCTTTTGTTGATCTGATGGATTCCATAGTTATTATATTCTGCTACTTTAACAATATTGCCTTTTTTACATTTTAGTTTTGTGTTGGGGTTTTTTTAGTGTAAAGACTAAAGTTAGTCCGTTCCCCATGCACCAAGCCAATTTTTGGGACATTTCACATTGAGTGGCGGTACTCAACCCCGATGTTTTTCTTGTTACCAAAGCAAGAAAACAAATATAATTCATTCCCACGAGGGAGATCGAATACACAAGGTTTCAGTCAGATTCTGTACCGCTACGACGGTTTCAGGATTTTATAATGGCAGTGTTGTAATAATACTTACATATAATTTAGTATAGGAAGAGCTCAGGGAAGTACTTGGTATAGGGTGGCGGTTTCGGCCCACCCGGTGAACCCCCGCTGGACACTAGAGGATCTTCTGATAGCGAGTTGAATATCTCTTCTAGTTTGTCTTTTATTTCGTACTGGAAATATTATTAAATATGTGATATTAATTTGAATTTGCATTTTTAAATTTTTATATTATCAAAATAAAAAAAACATCGAATTATTTTGAGACTATATTCAAGCTACAGTACGGTCGGTGTATCGTGGCACATTGTATTGTATTGAAAATACACAAAAGTAAAAAAGTCGTAAAATCATGTCTGTGAAATAATTCTCTAAAATTTACAATATATTTGATTTTCGCGGCAAATACACATTTCAAATGAAACTGTTTAATCGGATTAATCGCGTATAATTAGTATTATACATTTCTGGAAACCCTACGTTTGGAACACGCTACACCAGGAACTACCGTGGTGAATCGTAGACTGCCTGTCGGGAAATGGTTTCTAAAAACATAATTTATCCTCCTGCACTATATATCAATGTAATCGTGCAACAAAGAAAATGAGATGGGAGAGAAATAATTCTGAGTGTTTCCACACTTAGGAAACACAAACACTTATTAAAAAAAATCTCCTTCCATATATCTGTACGGAGATTTTTTTTTAATAAGTGTTGTCTGTATCTAACAACATAAATAAGTTGTAATAAGCGTATAAGAATTTCCACGTAGCTCGACGAGAACGGCTAAGATGGTCAGAACGCTTGGACAGTTTACCAGGCGCGGGTTCAAATCCCGCGGAGTTCAAATTTTTATATGTTTTTTTAAAAACACTTTTTTTAAACAATGCTATTGACTATATACAGATACCTTAGGCTGCGTGAGATGCAACAGGTGGTCGAAGGGCGCGGTGCGGAAGGCGCAGTTGAGCGTAGCACGGCGGCGCTCCGCCTCGCGTCGCTCTGCCTCGCTGGGTCCGCCGGCCGCGCGCCTCAGCGCCTCCAGGCTCACGCTCTCCGACGCCGTCGGGTGCTGTGTACCAGGGTAGGCAGAGGAAATGTAGGGTTAAGACATGTTATTCCCACGCGCTGTCGGATATACGAGACATGGCCTGTTGAGTGGTGTTTGTCTTGTTACCAGAGCGACAGTATAAAAATAATATATTTCCACGAGTTGGAATCGAATCTACAACCGTTGCATTTACAGTCAGACACTGTGCAAACGCACCACAACGGCCTCAAGGTAATATAATAATAATGAATCCATACGTCACTAATGAAGTCACCAACGTTCGTTCGTTATATTATCACCAAGCCCTAGGTGATGCTTGGTGATAATATAACGAAACATAGGCACTATTTTTTCTGCTTCTTAGTTACCTAATTAATGCAAAAGTAACCACAACCCAAGATCCATATTCCCTAATACCGGTGTTGGGTGTGTGCGCACAGGCTTGCAGGCTTTATAAAATAACGAAGGTTTGGTTTGGCTCCAGGGTTATAAGTGCCGCTACATTATTTTTTTAAACCGTTTTTAATATTTTCCATTCCTTAGTTCCGTGAAAATCCATAAAATGTATTTTTTTTATAATATGCATTAATATAGTAACCAAAACTATTTTCTCTCTCCTTACATCACGTAAAGGTACATCGATCTCATGATTCCATTGCCAAAAGTCACTGTCATTTCTCTAAAATTAATATAAGCTACTTAAGAAAAGTTTTTTTTTATATAGCAGAGTTAGTAGGGAGAATCTAGACACTCCGTCCTCCACCTACAAATCAACTACGAGACTAATCTTGCTAGACGGCGTAACTCAAATAGGCGAAATCAAATCGGGACAATGAAAATATTTTTAATATGATAATTTATTTCACGTAGAATTTTATATTTTGTTTTGTTATATCGAAATATTCCGGAAGTAAAGATAATGTCTTATTGGTTTCCAAAGAATAAGGCTTAGTTGGGTTCCGAGATCCATATAACTAATGTTTGTAGATAAATGATATACAACAAAACAATGCTATATCAGCTAATCAAAAATAGTAAAGAAAACAACATTATTTGAATATTCTTGTCCTATTACAAAATTGTTGTAACTAGTTATCTCAATGCCAAAATTAAATGTATGAATTGTTTTAAACACTTTTTAAAATTCTCTAAAATGACTGACGAAATTTATATATAAATGTTGATATTTCTCCTCAATAGGAATCGAACCTACAACCACGGTATTAACTCAAAATATAAATAATCAAAATAAATATATATTTACATACGCTCCAAACATATGCATGGACGGACGGTAGTTATAATTATATTTCTCTATAAACATTCTGTATTCTTCGTCGAGGTCATCATATTGAGTTTGCTGTTTGAATGAATTATTTTTAAGCATTTGTGGATTTGTGGAAGAAATCAGGAAATTCAACTTTTGTATACATAACGGCCATACTTACAGACGGCAGTTAACGATTAATTGACATTAAATAACTTAATGGCAAGCAATATAACTTTATTTTTTTTATAGGACCTCAGATATATTTAATCCTGAGAATTCGAGAATCCCGGCGAAGGGGCACAAGCGTGCGCCTGTAAAAGCGACATAGCGACAAAGCGACATAGGTTCGATTAACACTCGAGGAAATAATATTTTTATTTCTTGCTTTGGCAAGGCATTGAGTTCCGCCCCTCAACACGCAATGCTTCCAAAAATTCCCTCTGTCTACCCTGCTGCGTACGCGATACAGCGTGAACGTGATTTATTTTTATTTTTACTAATATATTACCACAGGCGTTGAATGTTTAGGGGGATTCTTTTTTATCAGACAATAAAAAATCCCCTAAATACTCCAACATAATACATTATATATATATATATATATATATATATATATATATATATATATATATATATATCCATGGTAAAACATCAGTATAATTTAATTTGAACTTCTGGATCCTGCATCCTGCATATAGAAAGGTAGGTAGAGGGAACCTAGTATTAAGACATTCCGTTCCTCACGCACCGCCGAATTTTCTAAGCATTGTATCAATAGCAATAGTGGAGCTCAATGCCGCCCTTTATCTTGTCACCAAAATGAGGAAATAAAAAATATTTATTATTTCGAGAGCGAGTAAGTAACAGTTTTTATATAAGATACAAAAGTAACATAAACATAAATACACTTACACGTTGCACCCCGGGCGAGCTGTTGGCGCTGTCGAGCTCCGTGTTGGCGGCCGTTATGTCTGCCAAGCTGTCGCGCCCTTGCACAGCACCTGGGGACATATATATATATATATATATATATATATATATACTGTACAGATGCACGCACACGTACAGTACAGATGCAAGCACGCGTACAGTACAGATGCACGGACGTGTGCAGTATGGATGCACGTACACTGTAGATGTACGCAAGCGTACAGTACAGATGCACGCACGCGTACGCTATGACGTACCGGCTTCGACCCAGCTGTGGCGGTGCGCGAGCGCGGCGGCGGCGCTGTAGGGGGAGGCGCCCTGCAGGCGCGCTGCTTCCACGCCACATGCCTTCAAGCATTCACCAAGTGCCATCTGCACAAAAACATTGCTATTATATTAAAAATAAACACAGATAAATATATTGAAGTGCTGAAATCTAGCCTTCAATTGAATTTTACTTGCCAACATTCAGTACTCACAATATGTTGATAAAGAGTTGATACATTTTCCTTATACCGTGCTTAACACAATGTATAATATAAGATCTGAAGAATTGACATTAAAAATAAACCAAACATTAAAAATTGCCATCGTTTCTACTTATAAATAACATGAGCTCGGCTTAGAGTTTAAACCTGCTAGATCCATTTCTTGTTTTAAAGATGTACATTTCGAATCATTCAAAAGTAAAAAAAAACAACATTTTCAATTTCATATAGAAGAGAATACAAATTGCGCAGATTTTTTATCTAAATACTTAATTAAAAAATAAATATTTACTTGATCGATCATCAAATACGGTAACTTATTCGGCATCTTTGCTGGTGTCAGATCTTCATATTCATCTAGTAATGGCGGCAACAGATGCGGAGCTTCTTCACGACGGGCTTCTATTATCTATAATTATAAAATATATAAATTACGTTATCCATGAATAAATATTATTAAATGTTTTTTTAATGTGAATGAAATTTAAGTCACATTTTAATTTGTTGATTCTTTGAAAAATAAAAAAAACTGCCACCCACATCGGCGGATAACATAAAATTCTAAATATAAATCTGTCAAAGTTTCTTAACAATCTTTGGAGTGGATATTAATACTTATTACATAATAAAACTCCCAACATGTCATATACAACGCGGCGGTGAGTTCCGTCAGTCAACGTCATCACGTAAATGTTAGTACTCTTCATCTGTCATGCTCTTCTATTACCCACCTGAGCTATATACTCGGCGAGGCGCGGCAGCAGCAGCACGTGGGGCACCAACGCCGCCAACGATACAGACACCGCGTGCAGCTGACACTGCTGCGCCGTTGATAGTACCGGGTTGGATATCGCCGAGTGTTGGATTCTGTAGAAGGAACGAAGTAGTTATTTATTTGATGGGTAACAATTGTAATTAAGACCGAGATGGCATTGTCGAGACGGTTGCGGGTTCGATTCCCCGTCGAAATAAGACAAAGCGAAGCGTTAAGATCAGAACGGTATGTGTTAGGTTCCCTGACTACCCTGTCAAAACAGCATGCATGGGGAATACAGCATGAAGATTCCGAATTTAGTATCTGATTTCTTATTGAGAAAAAAAAGTAAGACAAAGCTTCATACTCGTCGCCATACGTTTTTAATTTCAAGAACATAATGAAAACCAACGCAACACTTTCTCTAACTCAGACTTAAATTTAAAAAAAACATCCTTATTACGAAAAATCAATTAAATCTATTACTTACGACAGTATAACCTGTAGCATGTCACACACAGTTTCTTCAGAGGCCAGCTCTATGCAAAGCAATGCTAGAGTAGTGTATATAGCAGTTATGTTCTCGGATGTATTGGATTCTAGTTGTAGGCCTGTAAATTATAATAAAAGTATTTTTTATATATCAGCTTCACCTGTATTCGTTACACACTTACAGCAGGCTTCGTTCTCCATTTACCGCCTTATTCTGGAGGCATTGCGTGCTATTCAGCGGAACTAAATACCGCGCTTTGTATCATTATTTATTTATTCTGGTGTATTCAGCGGAACTAAATACACCAGAATAAATAAATAATCTATTTCCTCGAGTGGGGATCGTACGCCACGTGCGCCACGACTGGCCTCTACTTATGTTATCATAAGAAAAATATAAATATATTTATTAATCATATATTTATAACATATGCAGAGATTATCTAGTTTCTATACATTATTATTTTTATTACGGACACAAACATGAGTCTTTGCGCAGGGGCACAGGCCTGTAAACGCGACGGTTATGGGTTCGATTCCCACTCGATGGAATGAAATATTCAATGTTTTTATTTCGGCGTTCCAGTAACCAGGCGTTAACTTATTATTACCTACCATCATATAGCGAGCTGAATATAGCGTATCCGTGCTTGCTGATGAAGATCAGATCTGGACGAGAACACTTCTCCACTACAAGTCCGAGCTCTGCATATTCTACGCTGAAATTAAATATTTAAATCAATTATATAACGGCAACGTCAATTTTTTGCTGTTTTTAAGTTTCTCCGTAAAATAATATATCATTGTTGCAATTTATTTTTCTATCTTAAGTGGGGAAAAAAAAAAATTAAAAAATGTTAAATATTTGTATACTAACGTAGGCAGAGCGAGGCGCACCGCATTCCCGCGCCTGTCCAGTAGCGTGTGCAGGATGCGCTGCAGCAACGCGCGCGCCCCCGCGTCCCCCACTCCCCCGCCGCCCCCCGCGCCCCCCGCCAGACGGAGCAGCGCCTCGAGGAAGGCGGCTGGGAAGGCCTTGCTCAGTTCTGTTGTTTTATACGTTGTTCCCACCTGTAGGATAATTATTAAAGAAGTACAGGTTATGCTGTCGGAATTATACGAAAGAACGGTTCGGATGAACGCAACAGGACATACTGCTGTTTTTTCATGAGTTACGAACAAGTATTAAAATAAAATTGTGACCTTAAGCAACAGTTAGCGATCAGGGGCATGTAGGTAACCAGTTATATCCAGGCAAACTATACTACTGGAAGGAGAATCACTCAACTACGCAACAAGATACGAATAAATCACATGCCTATTCCTCCTCCAGGCGGTGCCCTCAATGCCGACAAACTTGAGACCTTGGAAAAAGCGCTGAAAAGATTCATCTCCACTAACAACCGGCCTAGGTAGGCATTTAAGAGATCTTATCTCAAATTTGAACTCTTTAGAATTCCTGGTAATACAAAAAAGTCGAAGGACACCGCTATCACAGCCGATTACCCACAAAATAAACATTTCTGATAAAGTCCTACATTTTTGGTTTATAATACCAACCTTAAGTAATGATTTAAGCAGTATACTCTGTAACATGGCATCCGCCTTAGTGGACTTCCCGCGGGACGCCGGTATCTTGCTCACTATGAACATCATTATGTCAATCTTTTGGAAATCCGGTAAATGGTCCGCGAACTCGCCCAAAGCATTTATTAGAGCTTCTTGGTAGAGACGTTCGTCGGACTCTTTCTGTGAATTGTTTTTTTTTAATATTAGATATATGTATATATACTGTATACGTATATACTTCATATTTTATGGGGAAGGAATAATCACTAGACCAACTAAGTAAGTCACTTCTCCAGTCAAATTAAACAAAGTCTTTAATTTTTTTTAATGTATGATGTTAGGCATATTACCTCAGAATCTCGCGCTACTGATGTTCTCAGGTTAGTCAGCAAATTATTTATAATTTCCAATACAGAAGGACCTGTAACGTAATATAAAGACATATGTGATATTTGCTATTATTTGTAAGGTAATATGAAAAAGTTTTTTTAATAAAAAGAAGACAGAAAAGTAATTGATGCGGTCTAATCATGGATGGATGGTTTTTGATATTTATTCAAAGGATGGAAGTGTCGCCTTTTACAGGAGCAGCATATAGGGAAAAATATTTCAAAGCCATATCTAAACAAAATAATTAAAAAACGCCGACAGTTTACACGTAGTATTTTTTTTTTTCATTTCACGATGTTTATCCATACTGTGTTTATTACGTGTGACGCAGTTATAAATAGATAGCAATAACGTAACGTAAACGTGCACACGCGCCGTCCTCGCACGCGTGTGTGTGCGCTTCTGTGTTCGTGTATGCACGTCACTCACCCACACTGTCGCCAGCCGCGATAGCCACGATGTTGCTGAGCACGTGCGCGCGCGCCGCTCTGACGCGCACGCGCAATCGCGCGTCGGAGCCCGCGCACACGTCCAGGTGCTGCATCAGAGCCTCCACCACGCTGTATGAGTACTGCGCCTGCGGATATCACGAGTCGTGGACGCTCTCAATTTAGTTATTTTAATTTCTTTTCGAGTGTACAATGAACTGGTCCTGAAATCTTAATCTAATATATTTTGTTGTGGAAAGGACAAGTGTCAAGCCGTTCACAGATCATTGGGTCCCCAACGAAACGGCTCTATATTGTATGCGATTAAATGATTGAAGCTCATACTGGGATGCGCCAGCCCGGAGATAAGAACAACACTCCATATGAGGCCGAACTTTAAAACTATACTTTATTGTATAAAACATATTTTAATTATATTAAAAATACGTAACGTGCGTAAACGTACTGTAAACGCGACGGCTGCGGGTTTTATTTTCATTTAGAATAATGAAATATCTGCCAAGTCGAGCGCAAGGGAAAGCACTGCCGTAGTATCCTGTTCTGAAACCCTGGATAGATTTGGTGATTTTAACTTATAGTTTTCTAGTAAGCTTTACACATATTGAAATTTTAAGGTTCTGGTGAACCTTAAAATTTCAAACTTGTAGGTCATATATTACCGAAGTTACGCGAAACCATAGTTTCACTATTTCGATACTGACTCACATACTCACTCACTGATCAACAAAATAGATTAAGCACTTCCCATAGACCTAAAGAGCAGAAATTTGGCACATGGGTAGGGTTTAATACTCACATAAAGTGAAAACTATCAAATGTAGGAACATCGAAGATCTGAAGTACATGGTGACCCTGATAAGGAAATTGTAACAGCCCCGCCAAGCTATTATAGTTATCGACATACTGTCTTTGTAAAATTTATTCAGCGTGGTGGGACTTTTAATTTGATCTACAAAATATGAAGGTCTGGGGTAACTTAACGTAGTCAAGGCAGAAATTAAAATACCACTGCCTACCTTGCCATGCTGTATAAACTGTGAAGTTGTAAAAGACGACACATTATAAAATATTACATAGAAAAAAAAACTTACTTGAATAGAAAACATAATGATTTTAAAAGTATGTACAGCGAAATCGTTCGGCACCCATAATTCATGACGATCGAAGTGTCTGAAAAAAAAATCTATTGTTACAAAATGCTTATGAAAATATAATTGAAACTGAAAGCATTTAATTCATTCAATAAGTAGAAAAAATATATATAAGTTAGTAAAAATGTATACAACATATATCAGGATAGAGGGAACCTAGCATTAAGATACTCCGATCCCCATACATCGCTGAATTTTCGAGACATTGCGTGTTGAGTGGCAGAACATAACGCCGTACTTTGCCTTTTTAGCAAACCGAGGAAATGTTAATTAAAAGATTTATTTCAAGGTTTCAAACTTAACGCTTGTACGGTCGCGTTTATCTGCAGTGCCACAAGGGCCTCAGTTAAAAGGCTGTAAACGTGATGATAGTGGGTTCGATCCGTCCTTATTGGGGGAAGTGAAATATAAACCTAGTTTTATAACAAACATACTTACGTCAGCACAGGTCGTAAAACACTACGTATATGTCCAAAGGAAGCCCTTCCCACTAATTCACGCAAACAAGCCTCAGCCAGCCGTGGCGGCTCTTCTTCACCGTCGCGGGTTTCTGATTCTAGGCAGGATAGCGTTTCGTATTTTTCTGCTGTCTGTTATATAAACAAACGATTAGGAATAAAATAACATATCACTTTGTAAGCAAAACGCGGCCTTGAGTTCCGCTAGTTAAGGGAAAATGCCTTAAAAACTGATTAGACGAATGATATATAAATTATACATACAATACATTTAATATACAAGTAGGGATTTTTTGTATAAAAAAAAAGAAAGATAAACATCAAAAGTAACGTTCAATCATTTTGTATAAAATTTAAAATTACTGTTATCAATTAAGATGCAATTATATTGCACACAATTACCGGCGTTTTTTTTGTAAGATATTACTTTATGTAACTTATAAATAAAAACTCAATTAATGCACACAATACCGCATTATTTATTATACATACAAAATTACATCCTAATTCATAATTTAATTATATAATGGCCGCCCTATTGTTAGATTCTTCGAACTTTTGCGCATATCCACTCTGAAGGAAGAAAAAGAAGAAAATAAATTCTAAAATAAATATGCATAGACATCTACAGTTTCACGACCACTCCAATCCACTATAAGTAACTTCATGTTATATTCTAACTAATAGCACATCATCTCATATACATCTATCTTTCTCTATCAACAGCGAAACATAGAGAACCGGCACCGACCTACCTACCTGCATGTTGTAAAGGAGCGACGGCACTATCTTGTCCATGTGCTGCGCCTCCCATATGTTCTCCACGAGGTCGTCTGACACTGTTTTTCTTATGACGCCCTGAAAAAGATATTTAAAGCCATAAGGCGACCATAAGGCGCAGGGGCACAAGCGTGTGGCTGTAGACGGTTGTGGGTTGCATTCTCATGCAGGGGAATGTAATATTTACTATCATTTCTTTGTTCTGTTAACCAGGGAAGCGCGGCGTTGAGTTACGATACTCAACAAACAATAGCTCGTATTTGTATAAATGAAAATCCCTCATATTAATCAAACCCACAACCTCATTAGATTCCATCCTATGTAGCGTATATGCTTATAAACAATCATACATTGACAAGAGCAAACAGACTAAACACAATCTCATGCATATCTCGTCACTATCACAAGAGTCTGTCGATGGAGTGCGGCTACAAGTCCGTGAAAGACATACCTAACATGAAGGACGCACTTTACACTAATGGGGGGTGCATTACCTGCAATCCTTGAATCCCGGCAAGTCGTATGCTATCCCTCGACTGAGTATCGCCGTGGTTGCTGTGACACATCGCCGAGAACTTCGATACGAAGAAATCGTAACGGCGGTGGTAGGACGGCGTGTCCTCCTCTATATTTGCGAAACGAACAAACTGAAAAGGAAAAAAAGCTTGTAAAAATATATTATTTTTTGCGTATTTTAGGAGGTCGGTCGTAGTAAAAGGGCACATGCTTGTAACTATAAACGCGCCACGTTGTGGATTCGATTCACAATCGAAGAAATTAAATATTTAATATTATCATTTCCTCGCGCTGGTAACGAGAAAAAGCGCGACGTTGAATTCCACCACTGCCTCCAGAATTCGAGGGAACGTAGTATTAATGGAAACGGAATATCTCACGACTAGATTCCCAGGTTACCTCTGCCTATGCCATTCTAAATGTGTGCCTGATTTTTTAATACATAATCATTTCCGAAATGTTACAAAATCTTATGTATGAGTGTACTTACGCTCTGCGTTGCCAATATCTGTAACTGCGGATCAGTAGATTCTAGAAGTTTCTGTACCATCTTGAGGAAGCTTTCCACGAAAAGATTTAGTGTTTGCGAGTGACACGCGAGGAGCAGCTGGTCCATTGCCTCCATGGCTATTATTACGAAACTGAAAATATATATTTACTCAATTAACAATTAATTTCACATAATTATATCGTTTTGTGGGATAAATAATAATTTACGCATAAAAAAAATAATATTTACTTTAAGTTAAGACCAGTACCTAAATGGGAAATTAAAATAAAACAGAAGGCGGCGTTTCATTTAAATTATAAAATTTTAAATGTTATCGACCACGGTTAATTTTAACAAAGTACCCACAGAAAGAAATAGAGGAGGGCGGGGCGGGGGTTTTTTGTAACCAATTGTTCTGTTTATTACTTAAAATATTTAAGATAAGATATAAAATAAAAATATTGGGTTAGATTATTATTTTAGTGGTTTCGTGTAAGGTGGCTGACCTCTGATTATTAGATTTATATATACTTTTTATTCTAACTTAGGCTTTTTGAATGGTTTAACTTCAATATCTACTACGTACTCTGAGTGACTCTACAACAAAGTTTTAAACTTATCAATTCGTGTTACAACACTTGAGATAACTTTATCATGAGTGTGTATACGGTAGTATGGTACTAATGAGAAGGTTAACTGTCACTGTTACGATACAATATTAGAATAAAATCAAAATAATTTTATATACTATCCCATTCTGAATTGATCATTCATCTGGTAATGTATAATTTATAAAATACCTACTAATTCTGCGATCATATTGATAAACCACTATAAATAGAAGAGAAGTAGTTTACTTCTTGGATATCTTATCATTCTGCTATCTCGTCAATCCAGTGATATTATTATATATCGTATCGTATATCGTCGGCTTTTTCTTTAATTAAGTAGGTTTATCAAAGAAGCGATCAACTCACCCATGTCTCCTACGATATATATCCCTCGATGCTTTTTGAAACAGGTATTCTCCGATCCTGTCGAGTTTTTCTGGACTCGAGAGGGAGTAAAAGGTGAGTTTCTCCATGTTAGACTTGACGAGGCCATCTTGTGGCGAAGCGGGAAATATGTTGTCAACTAAACGCTTGTAACGCGGACGAAGTGCGGAACAGCATCCGCAACAACCTGTAAAGAAAGGCAAAACGTTTGTAAAATAGTTGAAAATTAATTAAAGCAATTTGGTAAGGTTGTGTTTAACTTGTAAATAACTATAATTAGTTTCTAGGTTGGATTTTAAAGGCAATTTAATATCAATGTCACAATATCTGTTTTACCCAAACCGAAAGTTATTAAAATATGTATCTGCTTACTCTGAAAAATACGAAAGATGCGGGAAAATGTAGAAAACATGCTTCTCGTTCTTGTAATGTAACACTATACGAATATTATATAATGCTCTACTACAGACAATATATCTGGCTTATAAATAATTTTATTTATAAGAATAATCTATGATCGAAGCATTTTATCATGTGGCATTTTGTTGGCAATAAAATATATAACATTTTGATACAACTGATACAGTAAAAAAATGAAATCTAAATAAAATCTTCATGTATTAATCGCATATCGCGTGGTTAATAATTCTCTCTCTCTCTACAACTAATGACGTGTGACGTAAAAAGAGAAGAGATAGAGAGAGAGGAGGAGGAGGAGAGATTTATTAAGCGAGTCCCTTACTCGTTTTGAACTTACTATGGAGTTTGTACTCAGCTGTTGAGTTTATACTCAGATTCTTTGTTTCTTAATTTCAACACAACCAAGATAAGTACAATCGACTATAAGTAGTTTATGTATAACTTGAAATTATATAGCGTATATTATTTTCGAAACATTGTTATTTTGTTATTTTGAAACCAACTTTCCCAATCTAGTCCAGGAACATTTGAGTTGGGACAAAAAGAGGATAACGAGGTAATTTGTCACACTGTTACTAAAAGTTTATCATTTTGTAAAATGCTTCATATATAAAGATAGATAACTTCTTCATATCTTAAGAGTTGTTTTAAGATCAAATGTCAACTAAATAGAAAGCGATAATCACTGCAGTATGATTAATGACCGATAAAGCAATAGACTTTTTGTATAATGTATTATTTTAATATTTTTTAGTAGTTTGTTTTTTATAAACTAATACATTTCTCAATTGAACTGAAATTGACTGAATTTAACAGTACCTATTGATATACAAAAATTAAGAAGAGTAGGGAGAGCGTGGGAGCCTAGTGTGAAGACACTCCCATTATAACACTTCACTTCCCCATTTTCCGCGGAATTCTGGATGCATTATATAATCAATGGCGGAACTCAACGCAGCGCCTTACCTCGTTACCAGAGCTAGGATATTAAATATCTCATTCCCACAAGTGGGAATCGTGCCTACAACGCTTGTGCATCCCACGACTGCCCATGGTGGTTCTATCTATTAAAAAAAATATTTTAAAGAAAAAAAAAATGACACTCACACGTCAAATACACAGTGCGGCTGATGAAGAAGCATGTCCGATGAGCAATTTTACGCATTGCTATCATTTGTTCACTCACTCAACACTTTAGTTACATAGCATTCAATATAATTATTTTAAGGACATCGATAAAACATTAACATTATAGTTTTAACGGCGAAAAATATTTTCATCGTCGTTTAATCGTTGCTTTAAGTAAAGTTTGAATTTTATTTTAAAACTAGTAATCGATGAATATGTCGCAGATTTGCTATTCTCTAAGGTTGTTTGGTGTTTTATTTAATTTAATATTTGATATGTATTTTTTACAAATATTTTTAAGCGAAATCAGGTTTCTTAATAGACTAATTAATTCTTAGAATGAAGTTTTGCATAAAAACTGTTTCGCAATCACTATCGCTATTGATGAATTCAACTCTTAAAAATCCACAGAGATAGGTAGGTATTTATATTTGTTTATTATTAACGAAGCACTAGTAAAAGTCTTGGAAATGCTATTAAAATGTTAATTATTGCCATTTTAATTATTCCACCCACTTAATTCAACAAAGCGTCCGTATATAAATATAACGTATTTGAAATGGACAAAAACTTTAATAGATGATGGATAACAGGAAAACGGTAATTACTTTGGGTTTGGACGCTATGGAAAAATATATGAGCTTTATTTATATAGTTCTAAAAATATACATCCTTTTCAACCTATCGCTGTATTAGCTTTTGCTTAGAATAAAGTATTAATAATAGTGGTGTGATTAATATTTATGTGCTTCAAAATATTAAATTACTATTTTTACTGTTTATTCAGTATAATTTTCAAACAGCTCATTAACTTAAAACTTTTCCTAAATTCATACTTATATGAAAATATTTTTTTATATCAAATTATTTAAAATAGTTTGCTCTTTATAAGATAATGTTTATATTTGTCAAGAAATCTACCACTATAACTATATAAAAATATATAGATATGCTTATAAATTTTAAAATACCATAAATATAAGTAAGTATAAGCAGTTCCTCAAGGATCTTTCTTCTTTTTCTTCTCGATCTTTGTATTTCTAAGACAAAAGTAACTTGTATCGCAACATACCCTTCCGGTATGCAAAAGAAGTTATTGGCTTAGACAAAATTGGTTAACTCCTCAAATAAAATATAGATAACACACAAAAAATAATCGTATTTAATGACGTATGTTTAAAAACTCACATAATAAGTTCTTATCAGGAAGAAAAAATAAACGATCTTAGTAATTGTTTATTAATGAGAAAACAAATTTATTTTTATAAATGATACTTTTAAAATTGAAATATTTAGATAAAACCTGTCTTAATTTTAGAGACATAGGACCAGAGATTTCTTCTTTATAATATAGCAAAATAAAGGTAGTTTCACGTTGTGTCACGCACATAGGGTGCGGGATACAATGACAACACGAAGATACCTCTAGGATTGGCAGAGGAAACTCTTTCCTCCGCCACTCCTTTCCTGACTTTCCACTAAATTTTCAAGCATTTGATTGACGGGTTTGAGTGACGGGACTCAACGCCGCAGATTGTCTTCTTACCAGAGGAAGGAAATCAAAATATCGATGAACATCCCTCAAGTGGAAATCGAATCCAATCTAATATGATGTGTCACGACAGCGTGATTTCATATTTATACTCATACTTAGATATTATTTGAATATTTATGTAACAATATTTTAATTGCTTCTCTTAGTAATTATTATTATTATTTCCTCAATATTAATTGCAACAAGGTCAATTGAAATATAGTTATGGAATGAATATACGTAAAGATTTATTTCTATGATTAAACAATAGATATATTTTAAAATCATCAATTGCATCTGCCTATGTAATTTTGTAACATTTATTTTCTATGTCATTTAGTATTTTAAAGTTGTTTGTTATTTCTCAATATTAGGCTTAACAATATATAATATCATCGTAAATATAATTAACACAAATAATATAAGTCCCACAAAAAGTAATATGATAATATTTTCCTTATATTTCATTCTTTAATTATAAAAAGAAACACCGAACATAACAAACGAAAATAATAATAACTTACAAAAAAAAATGCAGTAAATAAAATATACATTTATATGATAAATCATCAATATTCACTATATTTATTTACACAAATCACTAATGAATATCGCACGTTTATGTTACACATAGCAATAATATACAATATGTTTATTAAATAATAATTTGAAATGTCAAGACAGTGTCCGCACTGTGACGTTCGCGTGAGCACTAGCTAGTAGCTAAGATAACGTATCTACACGTAAGCGTACAGACGTCAACTACTACAGTTGCAAACTACGATTTTAATATGATTATAAAGATATATTATATCAATGTATATTAGTCAATAATTTATAATTCATACAATTTTCTCTGTGAATATGATTTCTAAAAAGAATGACGTTTTAGCTTAAAATTTCTATCTTTCGCTCTGATTATAATAATAAAGTGAAGCATTAGACATCGGCATCTAGTGTAGACATCTCTCTGAAAATGTGGAGATATGAGAATAAATTGCCGCCACCAAAAGCGGAAAATGTGACAAATTAAAATTTAAAACTTCGTTTAACAAACAATATAAATAATTAGTTAAACTGTGACATTATAAAAAAATATATAAACATGTAACTTTGAATTTATGAAAGTAGGTGAAAAGAATAACAGAACATTCGCCTACAGATAATTACAATGCCTGTATGTTCACTTATATTATGTAAATAATAATTAAATAAAGTAGTTAAATTTAATATTAGGCAAAAAATAAGATCAGAATATCTCGAATTATATCTTTTTGCTTTGCACTTATTTATATCCCGCACATAGCAGGGTGGACCTGGTGTCAAGACACTTCGTTCCCATTAGACACTTTAGTTCCCCATTTTAATTCTAGAGGCATTGCGTGTTCAGTGCTGGAATTCAACATAAGAAGCGAGGAAATATTAAATTATAAAAATGAGAATCGGGTCCTCAAGTGGGAACCGAACCACAATATGTCGCGTTTACAGTCGCACCACAACTGGCCTTGAACTATATTCGCCTAATTTAAACCATGTGTTGGAAAGAGGAATGTGAGTATGTAATATGCCACTATGTTATAACTAACTATTCTTGTAAACAAAACCCATACTTTAAATTCCGTGTTCATATATATTTTTAATATGGTCTAAGTACATTTTATATCCGTAGATAAGGTGAGGCGCGCCACGGCATAATACTATAGTTATAGATAACGTTGACATGCTTCATTGATTCTATGCTCTGTTTATGTTGTGGATCATTTTCACATGAATAACAAGTTTTTATAAGACATTTGTGTAAGAAAATTAAACATCTTTTAAATCATTTCATAGTATAATCGAACAAGACAGTCCAGATGAGGCTAGAATTTTAAATACGTGAACCGTAAACCCTTCAATATACAATATATGGATTTATGGTTTGAATTGAGAAAAGGATATGATGGGAATATCGTATAAAGGAAACCGCAACGTAATCTGTGGTCGTACTTGTGACATAATCGTGTCATTTAAATATGTCTACGCTTGGATTACCAATAAAATTAATTTCCAAAAATATCTACTAAGTTAAAAAAGAGAAGAAACGGCGATGGTCTCTAGGTAGGTATCGAAATCGAAAAAATACAAATATTTTACAGCTCTTCTAAACTACTTAGAAGTATGGTTTTAATAATTATTTTCAAATTTTTTCTAGTAGTTTAAAACAACAATAAAAGATACTTTCAATTTCCAATTTCAATTTTTTTGAGCAATCCATGGATTCATGGTTCGTGTACCTATCGTGTTGAAGGGTGAGAAGCTCGAGCTTTATTACAGGTGACAGACGCCACCAATATTGTCGGAACGACTGGAAATTTCAGTGTTTAGTTGTCTGATCGCGTTAAAAGGATAAAAGATACTATTCTTTTATATTTTTTTAACGCGATTAGGCCTAAGGTCACATTACTTTAAAGACTAATATATTGTACCTGTAAAACGGACAAAGTTGGATATAGAATATCTTAAATATGAATTTGTGTTTTTTGAATGATCTATTACCAAAATGTTAAGAATAAATAAATAAATATGGATTACACCGCGAACATACACACATATTATATATATCATAATTTTAAATTGACTGGAGTCCCTACACTCATTTAACAGGCGCAGGCTACACTCTTAAATATACTTTTAGATATAAAACATATTTATTAATTAAACATCACCGTCTCGAGGGTGGCTATTCCCTATTCCCCTATAATATATAGGTATATCTTGCGTAACTGTATTCAAGTCAATTTATCTCGTGGATGTCACGACACTGTGTTCACAACGTTCGGTAAATGTCAGCCTATTTCGAGTGTGTGACATTGCTTGTATAACTAGGTTTTCAGGTTAGTTAAATAGGTGAGCCTAAATTAGTACGTGATATTCGAACTGACTGAAGAACAAAATAATTTTATTATGGGCATGGGCGCATCTAGAGATATTCTCTAACGCCCAATGTGGAATAACATGTAAAATCTCAAAATATATATTTTCTCTTAGTGCTTAGTGATTAATCCTCTCTAATGCTCCCTAACCTTAGCCAAGTGACATGCCAAGTTTGTGTATGTACATTGTTTATATAAAAATGTTAATGTATGTACCTATGTATTTTAAAGCCACATACAGTATGTGTCTAAAAATAAAATTCTATTACTTCAAGAAGGAATAGTTTTCTGTTTTATCATTCAAAGCGCTGTGCCTCCAAAATTTGGCAAAAAGTTGGCGTGTCTTAAGGCGTGTTTCCAGGTTCCCTCTGCCCACCCTGCTTTGTACGAAATACGGCGTGAAGCGAAAATAAAATTAAAAGTTGAATCATTATTTTGAAAACAAATACTAAGTACATAATAAACAAAACAAAGTTATAATGCAAAAGTTATTTAAAAGCTCTCTTGTAATTCCTATGATAAATTTAATCTATAGGCAAAGTGATATCGATTTTATCCCTTTCTCGGAGCGGTGACTGGGATGGCCGATATTTAGGTATTAAATTTAGGTTTTAAATAATATAGCGTAATTAATATAAGTTTTAAATAATATAATATATTTTCACTCGAGAAAATGTAATGTTGTATCCTCTCTCTCCTCTATTCCTCGCTCTGATAGAGAGGCTATTCGACAGAAAGTAAGGTACGGTACGGTAACACATTAATGGGAACGAAGTGTTTTAACACCAGGTTCCTACTAGCTACCCTGCTATGTGCGGGATACAGCGTGAAGCTAAGAAAAATAGTAGACATAATATGTATGTATTTGTATGTATGTAAATGTCCCGTGGTAGTCAATTTTAACTAATTAGGCTAATTCGATTAGATAAATATTATTAAAGTTTTTAAACCTATTAGATACGATGGGCTAAATAAATCATTATTTCTCGATGTACGAATGAATTAAGAAAGAATAAAGTTTAAAATTAGATCCTATTTTAAATCAACACGTGGCCCTATATCGGATATTATATAGATTTTTGAAAGTGTATCTATATATATCAATCAAATAGATACTTTTAAATAGCCCAAAAATATTATCTACTAATTTTTAATCAGTACTTTTGACGTGACAGACGTTAAAGTTAATTAAAAATTGAATAGTTATATAAAACAGAATGATAAAAAACAAGCAAACTAATTTCAAAGAACAAGAATAAAAATAGATGATAATTAATGCCAAACTATATAATTCTGTACGAAACGAAAGAAAACAATATTTAAGATTAATGCATATTATTTATATTTCATGTATTTGTTCTTTTTTTTCTAATCCATTAATTAAATAAACAAAAAAAATCACGACCATACTTTCAATTTCGCTTACGCAAATCGAACACCAAGTTGATTTTGATAGAATTGTGAACCAAATAGTTCCACTAAGTATTTACATAAACTTATCTATAGTTGTGTTATTTTAAATATATATTAAAAAAAAACAAAGTTAATTGAAAATTCCGCGATAACTTGCACACGTGCGCGCACCAAGGACGACTGAAAACACTGGCGAATGGCAAAGGCGACCTAACGAGAAAGGCATTCTATATTTAAACAGCCTGGCAAAAGCTGAAATACATACATATGCATATGTTGTCTAAACATGGAATATTTAAAACAATATTTGGGTGGAATTAAGAATAAGGCTTTTTACAAGTACCCAAAATTTGGGACGCCATCGAAGCGGCTTAACTGTAAAAACATTTTAAAATTACTGTAAGCGATAGTACTGAGCGGGATTTTATATTAAAATAATTTAAAAAAATAAATTAGCTATAAAGACAAATAATTGGAATAAAAATAATTTTAGAGGAAACATGAAAATATAAATTATAGATACATATATTTTTATGGTTCCGTACCCAAAGAGTAAAACGCTACTTTATTACCGAGATTGCTGACTGCGTCCGTCTGTCATCGGGCTGTATCTCATGAACCGTAATAGTTAGACAATTGAAATTTTTTCAGAGGCTGTATATCTGTTGCCGTTATAAAAACAAATATTTTAAAAACAAAAGCCCCGCCCTGCATAAAAGTAAAAAGAAAAAAAAACAAGCCGAATAGTTTATTAGGATTAAAAGATGGGATCCCTTAAAATTTTGCAAGGTATCTGGTAAAGACTTAATTGGTTGAACAATAACTTATAGGTTTTAATAAACGTCATTGTATTATTTTTGTTAGTATTACGGTAATGATAATTATGATACCTTGTTAAAATTCTTGTGTAGATGTGAGGTAATAAAGAATATTACATAAATGTAAGATACGCGCGAAAACCATAACCCTCCCTTAGCAGTCGGGAATAGTTTGAGGCCACTTTTAGAATAGTAATAAAAAATGTGTGTAAAATAAATGGTCTGTCTAAAACACAAAAATCATCTAATTCACATCCATACAACAAAATTAACTCATAATAGGCACTTAAATAACTTATTACATTTTTCATACAAGGACAAAGTAACAAAAAAATCTTATAAATATTAAAATGATATGTCTATTATGTTCAAAATGTAATAATAATAAAAGACCTTTGAAATTTTATATTAATTTAAAATATTTTCTGTTTGCTTAGCCAAAAGATTACTCATAAGATTGAATCAATGTCTAAAAGGGAATTATTAATAGCAACAGTAATCCTAAAGACAACTATTAAAGAACAGAGTTGAACTCAACTAAAAATATCTCAAAAATTAAGAAGTATGTGAGCAATAGTGTCTTATTGTATTAATTATTACAATTTTAAAAACAAAATAGGTAAAAAATGAAAACCCAATATTAAAGATGAAGATACTTTATTGTACTATTATTTATAGACTTAATTTAATGCTTTCTTTTATCATCCCTATCCCTTGCCTTTGAGCGATCATAATCATCATATTTTCTTGAAGAACCTCTGTTCCTTTTATCATCTGACCTTCTTTCTCTAGATCTATCCTCTCGATCCCTAGATCTAGATTTATGTCTTTTACTAGAATACTCTCTTTTTCTATCATATGGAGACCGAGACCTCCTTTCCCTTTTCTT
Source organism: Heliconius melpomene rosina (assembly GCF_056956725.1). Taxonomy (NCBI): domain Eukaryota; kingdom Metazoa; phylum Arthropoda; class Insecta; order Lepidoptera; family Nymphalidae; genus Heliconius; species Heliconius melpomene. Next base: position 662,472 of record NC_140400.1, read on the forward strand.
ATGACTACTATGATATTTAGATGACAAAGGTGGTGTTTTAGGTGACTTATCCTTCTTTGAATCACGTTTTGAATCTTTAGATGTGGAAGCAGTAGGTGACTCAGCTTTTTTCTCCTCCATTTTAGCTTCTCTTTCCTTTTGTGCTTGTATATGCTTGTTTGCTTGATATATTTTCTTTAAACTTTCAACTTTTGCATCTAACTCTTCGGGTATCACTTTTGTCCTCTTATATAATTGTAGTATTTTAGTACATACATCTCTTATGTCTTCTTCCGTAACTTTAAATATGAGGAACCAATGAGGATTATTGGGTAATGGTAGGCCAATTTTGCGTGCTGTCAAATAAATACAGGCACAGGCAATTGTTTCTGGAGGAAATCTCATGAAAACATCTGTCCGAAGGGCATCATTCATGTAATTCCAGGCCATTTGCATAAGCTGTTTATTCTTTTCATATTGTAACACTTGTAGATATACTACAATAAGCTTATGTGGATGTTTGACATGGACACAAAATCCTAGTTCTTTTAAAATCCTCCTCTCAGCTTTAATCACTTGATTTTTTAGTTCAATATAATTTTGATCTACAATCAATGGAGATATGGTTTTTTGAGCTCTAACTTGCTTTATGTGATGGAAAACATTGATTACGTCACGAATTCTGCAAGGTTTTTCTTCGACCTTGGAAGCTAAGTAAATACTTCCCATGGCTGTAGTTTCCATAGGATATCTGACAAATGATTTTGAGTAGTAGAATCTCTGAAGATACATTTGTCCAGTAGCCATAGCGACTTGAGGCAATTTTAATAAAATACCAGCCGTTTGTATCATTTCACAACCAAGGATGCGCAAGTCTGTCTCAGTATCAATGTCCAAGCCATCGGCCTGAGATGGTGTTTCTTTAAACGTAGATTCTGGCAGTAAGCAATTGTGCAGGGTCAAAACCACTTTACCGTAAGTTTTTTGTGGTTTAGCGGGGGCAGCATTGTTAGTTTTTGTCGCATTTTGTATAGTTGTGGTGGTCATTGTGATTTAGTAACTATATGCGGAATTTATGAAAAAAACACTTAAAAACCCACTTGACTTATTACGTCACATCACTCAGTAATTTATCACTATAAAATCTTCATTACAATAGCATTTAATGTGATTTTATAATTAAAAATTCAACGAACAAACTAAGAAAACGCGTTCCAATGACAGATATGGAGTGACAAGAATCAAGATGGCGTCATGTAACCAGATGTCAACGAAATATTAACAAAACTTTTCGCTTATAAGAATGTTAAATAGCAAATTGCAAACACTCACCTTGCGCCATTATGTAGGACGTTTATTTCAATATACTTAAATAGTCACATAAATTACAATTTACAGGACCACGGGCGTTAATGTCTGACTCACTGTCAATATTTTAATCGAATAGTGTTTTGACTTTTGACTTATTAAACTTTTTACAATTATAAAATATATACTAGAAGCAGTACATTTATTATTCCATAATTTTATTGATAAAAAAATTAAATAAATTTAACAATATTTGCTACCACATAATAATTAACGTTCTATTAATAAAATGTTTTTATAAACATGACCTTTTCAGGACGAAACCGGAAGTCATTCCGGATATCCAATTTGGCGGCACTAGTTAAAGTGTATAGGTAGACAAGTAATCAATAACTTGGCTTAAGGCGCGTGCCAAAATAATATTAATATTCGTGACCGGCAAGTTTTAATTGAATTATATAATAAGGCAGAATATTTTTATTTAGAAACTATATGGGTAGGTAATATTAAAATGTTCAGAAAATAATACTTACATCCAGGATCGGTGCACTTTTGAATAAATGAATCCAAAAAATCATGCCCCTCAGTGGGTTCAAAACAACACTTTACAAAAGACATCGCTTCTACTTATATTAAATATTGAAGAAAATATTTATTTAATAACTTTAACTAGGATAAAATTTTGTAGGAACAACTTTAATTAAACTTTGTTACAACAATTAACAATTTCTAGGGATTCCAAGATTATTATCTACGATTCTATTAAATTAAATTTAGTCTAAAAATATATGAAATCACTATATTTAACAGTACAGGTTATTGTATATAATTTGACATCATGTTAACGGTTTATTGTTTTAATTTGTATTGCTTTATTTTGTACACTTAGTTTAAAAATAAACCACTACTATAAAATTAGGTCAAATATGTCACATTTCGGATGAAGAGTGAGAGACTACAGACATATCTGTAGATTTTAAAAATGACAATGAATTTTGATATTATACTACTAAACGAAATGCTTACGTATTGAGAGATATTTCATGTTAGGCTTATACATATTATTTGGTCGGATAATGCGCAGTATCTTCAATGACATTTGTTAGTCATAAAGATTGCGCAAGATGGCGCCACTTGATTTAGTTTAATATGTTTGAACTTCTCAACGAAAGATGGCACTTTCAAAGTTTTATTTTCGTTCTCTTATAAATATATGTAAATTTATAGTAGATGGCGCTACAAGCACGTTGGACAACCGCAGTCTTCCCTGTGTATATCCCAATTTTTCCGATTCCTGGGAAGTTCCAGGATAAATAAATAGCCTATATGTTGCTCCATAAGCTTCTCTTTCATACAGTGTAAGATCCATAAAAATCAGTTTAGCTGTACCGAAGATTACTCTAGTCAAATATAAAGACAGAAAGATAGACAAAATTTTAAAATAGTTAGTTTGTATTTTGGTATCGTATAAATAATTATATGCACAAGGTAAAACATGATTATTTTAACAACCAGTGTCGCTGTAAAATCCGATAGGGCTAACAGCATTAACCCCATGTTCGAAAAAATAAATAAATAAATGTTTATTTTGAAATCACAGATATATTTTTCAATTATTTAAAATATGTGAATACAAAAATTTAAATAAATTATCAATTAACTAAAGCTAAGACCGCAGATCTCAAAAAAGCCAGTGCGCCACAGCAATATTTTTTTTTTCCAATTAATTCAAAATTTTTCACATTTATTTATTATTGAAAATGATATCTTAGAATATAACTTTTGATATTAATATAATATAGTAAAACAAAACAAAACAAAATTGTTTTAACTTATATTCTTTAGTTAATTATGGCTGGCTATTAAGATATCAATAATTTCACTGATCTCAAGACACACGAAATGAGAAAAATAATAAGTTGTACTCAAGATTAAATTGCATATAAAAATATACTTATTAATCGATATAAAATGTCAGTATTATCAGTGTAAAGTATTATTGTCTTGAAAGTGTTATTCTTTTCTATCAAACCCTTAAATCTATTAATAGGTAAGTACCTACTATGATATAATCAAAACATTTTCCTCTTGGAAAATCCATTTCATGATTCATAAAGATTTTCGAAATGATGCACATGTAGATGAAATGATAAATAAGACGGTCGAGGAGCAGTGTCTGATTGTAAACGAGGTTTTTGGATTGGATTCGTTTTCGAGGATATGCTTGTTATAGAATCTTTCTTTAAAGTTGTCGGAAAAATAAAAAAATATATTATATACTTTTTAAATTATGTATGTTATTTTGACAAATTGTTTTTGTTTTTAATAACAAATTCAATTCTTAATTGTCGAATATTTCGACCGATAATGATAAGTTTTTTTTGGGTTTCCTATATGAACTGTACAATTTGGGGTAGACCTTTGAAATATTAAGGTTTCCTCTACCTTCATTAATTTCTGCCACTTTGTCTCTAAAGTCCATTTTGCGTTACCAGGCCCGGGAAATGAATGCAATTTAAGTAGGTACCTACACATAAACATTACTCGATATCTATGTGCTTACTCCTCAATTTGACGCCGTAGTGCCACAGTCACATGCTGTGCCACAGCTGTGTTTGTGATGGCAATGGTGGTGGATTCGATTTCCGCTCGGGAGAATGAACTACCTATTTTCATATCCTCGCCCTAGTAAGGATACACAGCGCGGCACCAAGTTGCGTCAATTAACATGCAAATTCTCGAAAATTGGGAGGATTGTCTTAGCAGTTCCCTCTAGTGAAGCTATTGCTACATATAAAATAAACGAAAAATCTTATTTTTTCTTAAATCCCCTTTTATTCTTCCCCTACATTCCCCAAGGAATCTACATGCCAAATTCAGCTCTCTACGCTGCCTAGTACCGGCTGTGCGTTGTCTGTCAGTAACGGAAGATTTTGATATACATATTTATGAATATGCAAGTATGTATATACATAGTTTGTCATCCTCGAAATATTTTTATATCCGTTACAATAATGTTAATATTGTACACTAAAAAATTCAACAAAAACTTTTAGTACATTTAAAACCGCTATGTTAGAGTATATATCCGTTTATATTGAAAAAAACCACATCCAGTTAGATTTAAATACATTTAACCAGTTTATTGCATTTTTTTGGAGAATACTTCAGATTAAGGAAACTGTTCCGAAATTCATTCAAAATTTGGTATACAATAATAATAGTAATTTTGGCACGAGACCGTCGTGGCACAGGAGCACAAGGGTGCGACTGTAAACGTGACAGTAGGGGGTTCGATTCCCACTCGTAAGAGAGAAATATTTAATATTTTCATTTCTTCGCTCTGGTGACGGGGCAAAGCGCAGCGTATAGTTCGACACTCAACCCGCAGTAACTTTCAACCCTTATTTCATCCCTTCAGGGTTAAAATTTTTCAAAATCCCTTCTTAGTAGGTGTTTACATTATGAACATAAACAACAGTATAGACCTCAGTCAGAAGGAACTTCTTCTTTTATATAAATAAGAACTAATACTAATATAGACTATAAAAACCTCCATTAAAACATTGACAAAGGTCAGAATCGTATTCCAGTACAAGGAAAGAGCAATATACAAAGGCACATTCAAATTATCTTATGGTCAAATGATTTATCACATCCTCTTAGGTAAAATTAATTAATGCGCTAAAAAATAAGCTCTGTGATATCTTACATACAATAAAAACTCTTAAGAAAAAAATATTTTTGAAACAATAAATAAATATATTAAAAAAACTCTATTATAATCGCCGTGTTGCGCAGGGACACAAGACCGTGACTGTAACGCGAACGTTGTGGGTTCGATCCCCAGTCTGGCTATGACTTGTTGTTTATTATTTTTTTAATTTTTGCGCTCTGGTAACGAGGCAAAGCTCGGCGTTGAGTTCCGTAACTTCACACGCAATGTCTCCAGATTTCGTCGGACACTTGGTAACGGAAGTGTCTTCAGGTTTCCAGGTAACCTCTGCCTACCCTGATGTATGTGGGATACAGCCTAAAGCTAAAAGAAGCTAATATAATACACTCATTTCGATTAAAAACAAACTAGATTTCCTTGCTCCGGCCTCCTTTGAAATTTGCAGTATGTATTCATAAAGCCTTAGTATGGTACGTAACACTTGCAATTTTAACTTTAGAGTTGGTCTTTAGTCGACCTCGAGGTGGCGAAGAGAGCGGTTGTCTCGTGTGGTGCAGTGCATTTATTTTATAGTGTCGATTTTGATTGTGTTTCCTTTGATTTTATAGTTCTAGTTCATATAATTTTGTGTTGAAACTGGTGTGTGACATTTTGATATCGCCGGATGCTATTTTTGGTGAGTTTTTTTTTATCTGTAGTTTAGCCGTTTTTTTATAGAGTTTAAAGTTTTATTTATTTTTTTTATTAATCTGTGTATATTTTTTTATGCTTTGCTATTTATGATAGAGATATCAATATTTATTGTCTTTGTCATTTTTAAAATAAAACGCTTAATCAAATATTATTGTATAACAAAAAAATAATATTTTAACGCGAAATTTTATTTTTTTAACTGAACGTAAGTTATCTTAAGTGGTTTTTAAGCAACACTGTGATGGATACAAACCGAAGCTTTTACTGCACCTGGTGGTATATAAATGTTTGTAATTACACAATGCAACACTCTCGCCGCTCTAAGTCTCTAACCTTTGCCAGGGAATTGAAAGCTATCTGCGGGTTTCTGCTTTATTCGCTACTATTGACGTCGTTCATATTAAATATCAAATGTTTATTATAATATTGTAATATAATAACTATAATTGAGGCCAGTCGTGGCGCAGGAGTACACGTGTGTTCCTGTAAACGCGACAGGTTGTAGGTTCGATTCCCATTCATTTCCCAGGTTTCCTATAGTTCCTCAGGTTCTCTCAGTCTACTCTGTTATGTGCGAGTTAGAGCGTGAAGCGGAAAAAAATCTATACTACCGATATTCGTTTTTAGTATTATAAAACTCAACAGTTTGTATGGTTTGACACCCTAATCTCAGGAAAATATACTGGTTTGAATTCTATTTGTGTCGGAAAGTCCTCTGCAGTGACAGTCACCTCCCTAGAATGTGTCGATGGGAAAAGCCAGAGTTTAAAATCTATTAAATGATAATTGTTTAAATTACTGTTTTTAACTTTAGACCGATTCTAAGACATTGCCTGTTGAGTGACGAAACCTAACGCCGCACTTTGTACGTAATTTGAAGAACTCTTCCGCTAATTAAGAATCGAACCCACAACCGTCGTGTTTACAATAAGACTCTCTCGCACTGCACCATGGTGACTCAAATAAATGTCGACAATAATTATATATTGTTAATGACATATTATAATTACTTGACAACTCACAATGATCCATTAAACTTACGTCATATAATCGAGTTTAAATTTCACAATTTATATTATTGTTTTTATATTTTCATAAAAGGAAAGAACTAGTTTCATGAAAGAAGAGATTTGATATCATATATAATCAGTTTCACGCTATATCCCGCATACAACAGAGTAGGCAGGCAGACATAGTGTTAAGACACTTCGTTCCCCGCTTATTCCATAAGTTTTCTTATTCTAGAGGAAAAAATAATAAATAGAAAACTTTTAAGTAAAGTAGCAACGCTACGCTTTGTTTACCAGAGCGATTAAAATAAATTAATTTACCGAGTGGGAAGCGAATCCATAACCATGGCGCTTACAGACAGACACTGTCTAACTGCGCCACGACGACAATTAAAAAGTATAAATAATGAAACATAGTGATTTGTCACAAAATTATCTTTTTTTTTTTCACTAAATCCACCTTTTATAAAAAAAAATAAGCACGATGAATAATTATATAGCTATAAACTATAATTATTATGCAATTTAATATAACATTTAGATCGATGCGGAGCTTTCGTCATGTTGGACGTTATAAATCCGCGTTCCCAATTCGGCGGACTTGTCGAGGCTATTTAAATCGTAAATGTTTTATTCATCTCTTAAGTAAATTGCTTTTTTTGGTTTTATATCTTTAATGTATTGAGTTTTCATATTGTTCGATATAATCAATTTATATTTAGCTTCACTCTGTATACTAAACATAGCAGACTAGGTAGAGGGAACCTGGTAACCTAGTATTAAGACTTCCTTTCCCCATTTTCCGCCGAATTAGTGTGGTATTGCGTGTTGAGTGGTGGGATTTAACACTACGCTTTGCTTCGTTGCCAGAGAGAGATAAATAATGAAAATATTAGTTATATCATTTCCTCGAGTGGAAATCGTACTCACATCCTATCACATTGTTAGTCGCGCGTTCGTGCCTCTGCGCCATGACTGGCCTTAATCAATTTATTTTGTTTTAAAAAAATGTATTTACATAATTATTATATGAAACGAACGATATTCTTAGTTTACCACGAAAAGTTGTGTAATTACCTTTTTTTTTATTAAAATTCAAATATTAAGATTGACATTTGGAACAATTTATCTAAATAAAACATAGAGATTTGGATACAATCATCACAATAGCTTAATTCATATCGTTTTTTTTCTATCATTTATACGCTATTGAAAGAAAAAAGAACAGAAACTAAAGATCTTTCATAAAAAATAAAATAAAATAAGACTATCTATATGTAGAGTCCATTTTCATTGTAAATCTAAAGTGTTACACGTATTTTGAACTCTGAACTTCACTCTCTCTTTTTTTTCTAAATTTAGCTTTCTTTATAACAATAATCTCTTACAGCGAATCTCTCGACTGACCAGTTGATAATAAAACGTACAATTACGCAGAACGGTATGTAAATAAAATAATTTATCCTTTTGGATATTCTAAGAGAATTTTCTAAGAAGAAGCAAGAAGCCTTATTTTGTTTGTTTAAGCAAATGAAAAAAAAAATTGTTTGTTTTTTGTTCATCACACAGTAAAAGAAGTACCTACCTACTTATATAATAATCAAAAATAATTCTCAAAATGTATTTCAACCGACAACTATTACATATAGTCAATCAATTGGACTAAGATGGTGTCAGATGATTCTATACAACATAATTATAAAAAAATAAATAAAGAATTCTATAGAAATATTACAATCTCACAAATGAAATTTAAATCTATGTACAGGAAAATGTTTAATTAGCGAGTGGCGTCATCACTACCGACCTACGCCTGCGCCCGCGCATATCCGACAAAAAAATGTATGAATCTTCTATATTATGTACTCGAATGAAATGATTGCTACATTTTTTGTTCTGTTTCACGATTTTTTTGCTTCTGCTTTGATTATTTTTTATATTGAATTTAGAATGAGTATTCTTAACTATAAGTTAGGTTAACGATATGACAAAATAAGAAGTTTAATATTTTTACACACGTTTTGCGACGGTTGTGGGTGCATTTCCCAATCGGAGGAATCGAATTCCGGAACTCACGCATCGACTTTCGAGACACTCATCCCGAAAAGTACTTTTGGCAACGGAGTGTCTCACCACTACCTTTGCCTCAGTTACGAGGGGAAAAAGATATAAGAATATATATTTAACATAATAAAGTGCCAAAACCCACCCTAATAAGATATTACTGAATCATTAAACGTTACGTTAGCATGTTAATTTTTTAATCTTTTTATAGAGTACTATTGCAATAAAAACTATTAATAGGAGAAGACCGTTTAGAATTAGAATTACTTATTAGAATTCCAAGAAGCGTAGATTCTAATTACACTGCGTTCAAATTTTTATAAAATAGTTTTCTCAATAATTATTTTTCTTTCCCAAGTGTAATAACACTTTAAATATGTTAAAAATAAGTAAAGAAATTATTATATACTTATGTATGAATACAAAAATCTAGGTAATAGAGCAATTTATGTATACTTAAAATTAAAAAAAAATATTAAAACCCTGAGAACAGCCTTGAAGTGACAAAGAAAAAACAAATGGTTATGTAAATTTCAGTAACCTCCAAAATGAATTTTAGCGTTCAAATTAGTTAACAAAATGGAATAATGACATAACTAGACTGCATATAAGCGATGCGAGGCTATCGTGGCGCAGTGGAACCATGCCTGACTGTTAACGAGATTGTTTTGAGTTCAAAGCCCACTCGGGGGAATTTTGCAACTTGCTCTGTAACTCGAGATAAAACGGAGTTGAGTTCGGCCACTCAGCAGGTATACATAATTACCACGTGCAGGATAAACGTGCTTGATATTTAATTTTAAAACGTATTTATATCTCTTTATATTATATAATATATTTTTTATATATTAATTCAATATATGTATGTATTTTTAAATGGGTTTTTAAATTTAAAATAAATAATAATTATTATTTATACATTTTAATCGTCCTTTTATGGTCTTCGGCACGGTCATTTGTAGTGGGAGGGTATTTGAAGGTGACATTGCCACGTTCTTACATATTCATAAATTAATAACTTTATTACACCTTACTGGCGTATTGACAAGTGAGTGATTTGATTCAAAGTGACCGTTGCGAGTTCGATTCTGATCGAGTATAAAATATTTTTATATTAAGTAAATTATTGAGGTAGTCGTTGAGGTACTGCGGAATAGCCTACCAGTGTTTCCAGGACTTGGGCACCTTCAAAAAGCGCTTCTATCCACTTCCACCTTGGCGGCCCGCAACGCACCTGTAGCTCCTCTGGTGTTACACGTCGTGATCACTTATCAAAATGTGACCCGTAGGCTCGTTTGGCTTGATTTTTCTGTAAAAAAAATTAAGGATATTTTTTATAAAAAAAATGAGAAGCAAACATGAAAAATGGAGAAAATTTTTAATGGATTGGTATCCAAGAGACAGTAAAAGGAGAAGGGGAAGGCAACAGGCTGAATGTAATGTATGTAATATAAAAATAACATTTTATACTTAAGCGAGCGAAGCTGCGTTTGAGTCTCTAGTAAGAAATTATGTTCCAGTATTACTATTAAGTAACATACGGCAAACTGCTTTAGCAACATAACCCAATGGAATCTGATTAAAATCTATAAAAAAAGCAACATAAAATAGTTATTAATGTTAAATAAAATATAAATTTCATGTTATCTTTGTAATTTGTTAGTATATTTGTTTGTTACATTTAAACGTTTTAACAATTAATTTAATCTTTGACATTCACTTGTCTTGAGATACGATCAAGGTCATAGCTGAACTATTATCCAATTCTATACAATAGTATTCGTGGGACTATTAATTAATCATAATTTTTATTCGTCATTGCACTATTAATAATCGAAGTATTGTGTTTTAAAAACATCATCATCAACAAATTGACGATTGTTATTTCCTTGCTCTGGTGAGAAGATGCATCGCGATCTTCGAAATTACTAAACGGATTTAAATTAAACTTTGTTTATTGGGATATAGAGTCCACTCATTTTGAAGACTGGAATACCCAATGTGGAACTGAGAAAATTAATCCTTAGCAAAAGCAATGACAACTTCTTTTCCTATTGAATTATCTGGGAACTCTGAGGACGAAGTCGCGGGCACCAGCCAGTAGCTAGTAACTTAGAAACCAACTCTAAACCACACGAGACACAAAGCGATCAGATCTAGGCTAAACATTAAAGAGACATATCCAAAACGGTGCGTTCCACGCAATTACCGCCGAACGAAATGTAGAACGACTTTCGACATACGACCTTCGGTGCAGGTGGAACTTGTAACTTGTACGTCTGACGCTGTTCGACATGAGCTTTGTAACTTTATATTTTATACTCATTGGTTTATTGGATTCTTTTTTATAGCTTCCCTCTGCGCCTTGCGCGGTAGCCAGGGAAAACGGAGCGCCAAACCCTTCGGTCTCCGCATACCTCTTTCACGTCGTCCACTGTCATCAACTTCTTTATACATGCCTTCCAGGGGGTCTCCATGCTGTTAACATCATCTTCCTCCAATGGATACTATCCAATAAACATCAACCGAGGCTACCCTCTATCTCTCTTTTTCGTTTCTTTAATTAACAGCTCCACGCCGTATCTCTTACAGCAGAGTAGGCAGCGGGAGTCTAGTGTTGAAACTCTTCGTCCCTAATGCACTGCTTCATTTTTAAGACCGAGTGTTGAGTGACGGAACTCTACCAGAGCGAGGAAATGAACGATGTAAATGAATATAATCGTCATTAATTATTAATAATAAATGTTGTGTTTATTCAGATGTCCTATTGACCCACGACAACTTTAAAATAAATAAATATTATTGATATCGTAGGAATTAAGATGATCTATAAAAAGCTTTTGAGCATTTCTCTAGTATTTTTTAAACGTGCTTTTCCTTTTAGTTTTATATTATAAGGTTTATGTTAATTTTATAATTTATTTGTTTGTTAATTCATTTCATATACACTTTGATATAAATACATTTTTAACATCCAATATGTTCTACATATATTAATAAAATAATGTATTTAAAAAAACCCCACTATGTGTGTAGGTTATTACATATGAAAGTTAGATTAGCAGAGAAAAGAATTAAGAATTAATTTGTTTACCTATCTTGGTACTAAGGAAAAAAAACATGCTGTATAGCATTTTTTTTATTTTGTTTACATGGTATCATTACGTCTCTACTATCACTAGCTCACCTGTACCGCACCGGTTTGCCCTCGATGCTTAAAGAGGTCAGATGACAATCTCGGACCTGCACGGCGGCGGTACAAATCTATAATATCTGTATCTACATAGAAATAAATAAATTTGAGGCTGTCATAGCTTATTTGAGGTGGGTCTAATTTGTTTAGATAGTTGTCGGTTTAAATCTCATATACCTAAAAATGTGGATAGCAATTAGCGTTTTTTTCCGCATAGTTAGGTAGGCTGAGGGAACCTAGGAGGGGTATTAAGGCATTTTGTTTTCCCATTTTCCGTCTAATTTTGGAGACAGCGGAACCCAACGTCTTGCTTAGTCTACCAGAATCGTTTCCCCGAGTATGAATCGAACCCACAACTGTCGCCTTTATAGTCGGACGGTTCAATTCCCCCTCGAAAGAATTAGTTCCTCCAGTTAACATGCAATATCTAGAAAATTTGGCGGAAAGTGTGGAACAGAGTATTTTAAAACGATTTCCTCTGCCCTGCCTATCCTGCTACATGTGGGATTTGCTCCATTTTACAAGATGACGATTTTACTTTAGAACAACTTTGTTTCAACTGAACTGCTTTCCAATTATACTTTCTTGTAACCGACAATACTGACGTACTTGTTTAACTTGGCAATTAACATATGTTTGCTACGCCCCAAGAAAACTAAAAATATTAATTTTAATAGTAAACAGAGACTGCTTTTAGTTGTTACATATACTAAGTTATTGCAAATTGAAATATTGCTTTTCCATACACTCATTTGTTATAGGTCTAGTGACCCACTTCTATACAAGGCTCAGTTTCAGATATACCATGTATTGTACAAACAAACATCACGACTTCTATTCTACGAAAACAAAACAAATTAGTCAATGTCTTTAGTCATTATCATTTAAATAACCCTTTAATGTTACATGCGTTTTGTAACTTGTTGTGACACATTTTACTTCTCACGCCCCTATTTTCCTTTTGGATGTCCTTGCGTACAGTCACGCATTTAATTCTTGATAATATAATTTGTTTTCAATAAATTACTTAAAGAGACCTCTGTGACGCAGTGGCACAGAGTGTGAGACGTGGTGGTCGTGGATTTAATGTCCACTAGTAACATGCCAATGCGCGGCGTTGAGTTCCACCATTCAATACGCAATCAAAGGTGGGATGTCCTAACACAAAGTTTTGTCCCCCTGTTGTCCTATATGAGAGGTACAGTATTAAGAAAAAAAAAATGTTATAACATGCACAGTGTATTACAAACAAAAAATATTTACCATTAAAAAAATACTTAAAGCCTTGTAAAATATGTACGCACTCGTATTTGTAACTGAGTTTCCTCAGCCTTCTAATGCGGAACTGCTCGAGAACATCCCGTAGCTGCACATTTTTATCGTTATGGTTTCGAATCAATAACAAAAGAAATATAGTATTATTAAGTAGAAAATGAGGAACAGCGTGTCTCAGCACTTGGTTCCTTCTGCCAATCCTGCATTGTGAGAAAAATTAGGAATCTAAAAAAAATCTTTAAATATAAACTCGAGCACTTGATTACCTCTAGTATCAAGGTAAAGCTTAAACGTTGAGTTCCCCATTCAACGACGCGCTCGTGGGGAACGGAAGTGTCTTAATGGGAACGGAGTGGTTTAACTTTAGGTTCCCAGGTTCCCTCTGTCTATCCTGCTATATGCAAGATACTGCGTGAAGCTAAAAATATCTTGTCCACTGGCAACTATTTAGTCAAAGGTGTAAAATCATAATGTAACCATATGTATGTCACGTTCCAAGTACACCACAAATGTTTAAAATTACAAGGAAAATTATGTTAGAAAACTAAAATTTTTTTGTGCTGCCCATTTTAATTTGTGTGAATGCATATGTGATGCATGTATATATAATGATTGTAGGTTTGATTCCCTGTCAGAAGATTTATTTTAAATATTGGAAAATAAATTTAGTTTTACTGGTCAGCTAAGAAAAATTCTAACAAGGAATTCCTCTATCATGGGTGGAAACTCAGTGTCTTAACACTAAGTTTTCTGTGCTTCCCGACTATATAAACAAAGACAAAAAAGAACAATAACACTTCTATTCAACACAACTACTATAGGTATATAGCAAGTTATATTACCTAGTTTGGTGTCGAACGTGATCCAGCTCTTAATGGCAGGCAGTGACGGCTGTAAAGACAAGGACCTTGGATGGCTAGATCGAAACAAGCTGGGATTGCTTAAACGTTTAAAATTGTGTAAAGTTTTGCAGTTTTTTTTAATTTACCTTTCTAACTTTTTACTCCATTTACTCTTATTATACGTATGTAGTACGAGTATATACTTAACTAGCGGACGCGCGCAGCTTCGCTTGCGTAATTAGGGGTGAATTCTAATAAGCCACGAAACATGTGTGCAATGAAATACTTTTAAGAGTCAAAATTTCAAATTTTATAAAAATTGGTGCCGATTTATTTTTTTTTCCATACACACTTTGAACCCCTATTTCACCCCTTTAGGGTTAAAATTTTTGAAAATCCCTTAGTGGATGTCCAGATTACGAAAGCAAACATCTGTCCAAATTCCACATTTCTACGCACAGCGGTTACGGCTGTGCGTGCGTCTTACCTCAGTCAGTGAGAACAAGTCCTTTTATATATATAGATTAGTAAACAATCTTTGCCATGAAATCGTCGTGGAGCGTTGACGCAATCTCTGACTGTAAGCGCGGTGGCTGTGGGTTCGACTTCCATTTGGGGGATTGAATTACGTTCCTTTTCTCGCTCTTTGTCTGGCGCTACGTTCTCTCTGGCTACCCCGCTAGAGATAAAGCGTGAGGCTAAAAAATATGTTCTGTATTCCTTTTGTGAGAATTGCATATTTTGAAAACAAGAGATAAGATGGCAACACTCAGAAAAATATAGGAAACAATTTAATATTAAAATAACATTTAAATTAAAAAAAAATATTCACGACACGAATTGAATATAATCTGTGGTAAAGCACAGATACAAAAAAGTGTGAAACGTCTTTTTAAAGATTTTTTGCTGTTTACTCAACCACTATATTATTATATGTTTCCGGGAGATTTTTTTCTTTTTTGGCTGTAAATTTACATAATGGATACTAACAAAAAATATGTATCGTAACTTTAGTTGTTAATGTAATAGCCATTATTTGATTTAAAATTATACTATTGACAATAAATATTTTTATTAAATAGCTATATTTTTTATTGATCTCTTTCGTATAAATTAGATTTTAAATTTATGATTTTTTTTGTCTATTTTAGAAAAGGTTTTCTTAACATAATATCATAGTATTAGAATTATCAGTTTCAACATAATATTAATATAAAATATGTATATACATATATTATAACTCAATTCGTTTTAGTGCCTCACCAGTATTGAAGATACGTGTTTTGAAATCCTGCAAATTTATTTTTAACAAAATATGTCATACGAATAACATAATAAGAAGTTAAGGAACTTGAGAGTTTTGATATTACTGTTACTATTTAGATATTTTTATAAGCTGATAAGCTCTACACATCCGTTCTATTATTCCGTTCCGTCTTTCCGGTTCTGTACGGTTTTGAAAGCCAATTAGTGATTTTTTAGGTTATCATATTATGGCTTCCGCCAAATGATTCAATAATCGAATTAACATGTCTTTAGAAATACTTAATCTTAAGAAACTCTTACTCAAGTAATATTTACAAGCGTAAATAATATTTAATATATATTTTTAATTCGTCGTCGTCATTTGTAATCTGTAATAACCGAGCAAATGTGATAATTTCTTAAGTATATATGTATGTATGTTGACTGACGAAATCAATTGAGGAACAGAATTTACAAGTCACAGACTAATAAAGCAAATATATATTTCTTATACCCCTAACTATTTTTCGGGATGGGGCGGGGAAACAAGGACGAGTTGTGATGCGTCTTGGATATCAAAATAATTTGGAAAAGCCCATAAGCATTCCAAGTGAGAATCGAATCAACTATCAATACATAAACATCTTTTACTTATATCAGGCAGTACTTACTTTGAATAATTTGCAATAAATTGCCATTTTAGTATTGTCCGTCTACATATTATTATTGTCACGTTGCGCACGAGTCGGCGTGACGTCACTCGTAGCTCGCGCTCTCATTGGACGAAAATGTCACCTTGGCGTGTTACACCGTACATGAGAATTGCATATGTATAAATTTTATGTTTTTAAGCAAATTTTTAACCGATTTGTAAGTACATGTTAATATTTTGTTATGTTTGCTAGCAGCCCCCGCGCGGCTTCACCCGCTTTATACACTTACCATACTATACATACTTCAATACGAATACTTATTTAATATTTTTTAAGTGTTTTTAGGAGATAAATATTAATTATGTTTTTTTTTGTCTGTACTGTTATGAACTTAAAAAATCGTAATTTAAATTTTTAACGTTCCGTTAAAGTCGTATAATATCTTCCTGTCACCTCACCTCTGTAAGATAAACATCTGATCATGTAACTATGATTTATAACCAGACAATCATGCGCTTAAAATTGACAACAATTAAATTGAAAACAACAAAGAAATATCTAGCAATTGTACTTCAGTCATTTGACATTTACCCTAACTTGACTTAGAATTGACCATATTAGTGACATCAAAATGAATAATTAACCCAGTATGTACCAACCTACTTCCTTTCCTCTATATAACAGTGCTTTATGACGGTTAGATTCACTGTCATGTAAAAACGTGACGGCATGTCGATTTACTTGGATTTGTGCTTATTTTTAGGCATTTCTATGACATTTGTGGTTTAGAAAGCCGGTTTTTAATTTTTTTTAATGTCTCATTCATATTAATACGGTATGTATGGATATTTTCTTTTTTATTCATATTTTTTTGTTACTTTGTGAAGTAGGTTGTGGGATACTAATGATAAATTACTATACTTTTTTACTTATTTAAGGGATGTTAGATTTGATTCCCATTCGGGGAGATAAGATAATATGTCCCAAAACACTAATGTCTCATTGCTGAGTAAGTTACTTCTTATTTTCACGCTACCATATGCATCTCAAAAATGGTGAAAATATAATTTTAAGACTTTCTTTCCTCTCTGATTCTCTATATTATCTATTTTGTTTAGCTTTACGCTGTAGACATAGCAAAGTAGGGATACTGTGAACCTAGACACTTTGTTCCCATTAAAACACTTCCGTTACCCATATTTTGAAACATATTTGCATAGTGCGGTAGTGAATTCCGCTATATAAACTAATCGAAGAATCCATTTAAAAATAAAACATACAAAAGACCGTTTTAAATATATTCTATACGACACGTTAATTAAAATGTACTGAATGAATATTTAATTTACAATAATTAGTTTTGCAACGATTCTTCTTAGACTCGTTTGGAATATAAACTATTATTGTAAAATCTTGAGGCTATAGTGGCGTAGTGGAACAGTATCTGACTGTAAACAGTTTGGTTGTAGGCTTGATTTCCACTTGGAACAGATATTATTATTTAAAATTATATTAATTTTCCCGTACGTAAAAACTAGACTTTTTTTAAATAAATAAACTTTTTTAAAATAAATAGGTCGGTATTGAGTTCCGCCAAAACACGTTATATCATGCAGTGGAAAGTTGGGAACAGAGAAAAATGTTAAGCTGTTATTTACTAATTTTTTGCATAATATTTAAATTACCTATTTACATTATATTTCTTCAATTATTACTACGTTCCTTATTTTCCGCTGAATTCTGGAGGAATTGCGTGTTGAGTGGCGGAATTCAACGCCGCGCTTTACTTCTATACCGGTGCAATCGATTATGTTAACAAGCAAATTAGTTTTTACCTGTAACTTGACCCACTTGGCGACATAGGAAGGCTATCTCACTCACCTCACTCACAGTGAGTCACATGGAAACGATGAATATGACGTATGGCTTTCCTCGACAAATGTACTAAGTATAAAACATAAAAATATTTTTTCAATTGTAACCAGCAGTTCCTGAGATTAGCTCGTACAGCCTTAAACACTTATAAAATAAACACATAAACAAATAAACAATAGTTAACAGATAGATAGATAATGGAACATTCATTATTATGTTATATTTACCTCATTGTAAGATCGGGTTGCGTTGCAAGGTCGTGACGTCACCACGTCGTTGTACACCTGTGTTTACTTAGAAAACTGTGAATAATGTCAAAATTATATAACTATTTTATTTATTTATTTAATTTTCTACTTTTTTAATTGTACTTTTAATATTTTTTTATACTTTTAAATATATTATTCATTTTAAGTTAATAGAGGCCGTCGTGGCCCGGCGGCACAAAGGCTAGAGATTATAAGTTCGATTCCTCGGGAGTATGAATTATTATTTATGAATAATTTCATTCCATCCACTTTAAGACAAAAGCGCTGTTGATTTCCGCTACTCAACACGCACTGTTTTAAAAAGGAAACGGAGTGTTTAAACAATAAGTTCCTAGCCCCTGCTATATGCAGGATATAGTGTGAAGTTAATCATCTTAGTAAGGGAATCCTATCAATAATTGATTCGAGGCTCTCCTTTACCATTTGCCTGAATAGTCGTGGCGTAGGGGCACAAGCGTGCGACTGTAAATGCGACAGGTTGTGGTTTCCACTCGAGGAAATGAAGTATTTCCTTTTTGTGCTCTTTCGCGCTCCAGGCAAAGTGCAGCGTTGAATGCCGACATAATTCCTCCGACAATTCCTCCAAATATCTTAACACTAGGAACCCAGCTTTCCTGCCTACCCGGCCTACCCAGTCGCGGGGAAAAAAAAACAAATAACAGGTTCAACTCAAAAGTCAATGCCCATCTCAATAGTAAACAGAAATTTTTATACCGTTTTATAGTAACTTTATGATGTTGTAAACCATTTCCTCCTTATAATAGTTTATTTATTTAAAACATTTGTGAAATTCCTTTCTTATCAAAAGCGTAAAATTTAATTTAAATAACTATGTTTTCAAATGGAAGAAAGAAAACCTGTTAATTTTATGCTTAAATTGTGTTTTGTGTGGCGAATATGATTGATAATTACATAATAAAAAGATATAATTAGTTAGTTCATTAATGGTGGCTTAACAATATGCTAAAATCATCTTCTACTAGCTAATACCGCGTCCATGTGCGTTACTGGGATACAAAAAGAAAAAGGTATGTAACAGATATATTAAGTAACAATCATTATATATTAATATATGCATCGATTTCAAGAAGATCTAGTTTAAATAACTTATGTATGTTTGTATAATACATTTGTATTGCGACATCATCATCATCTACAGATTACATCATCTTATTTACTGTTGAATAGAAATTTTAAGAGAAGAAATTGAATATTGCTTGAATAATTTAAATTTGTAAATGCGACAATCAAAAATCCAAAAAAAAATATATCGTTATTGACAAACTTAAAGATAACGAATAGTAACTAAACTTATGCGCTAATAAATAGTAAACTAATGCGCGTTGAGAGCTGAATTTTGTTTTGTTCGTGTAGACTTCTTGGGGAGTGTAGGGTACCTCTAAGAGAGATGAAAAACAGGGATTCTATTATTCATAAACCAAGCAAACATGGTTGTAAGCTACAGCAAGTATTATATTGACATATTCGTATGAAAATGTTGTCACATGGAGACAAGACGCGATGACCTTGTGGAGTATCAGAACATGCCTAGCATCGTGACTTCGTGGACGCAGTTCAAGGCCACACCGTGACCCGCGACCTGTCACCCGCCGTCTCATACTGTCACAGATAAAAAATAGTTTGTTGAACAGATTAACTAAATAGGTTTATAGGATTAAGGTTTGATATGTCCAGGGCTTAGGAAATTAATGTATTGAGTTGGTTTATTATTTTTTTACATAAAGGGAAAAAATATATTAGTTTTAGATGTTGAATTATGTAATTGCGGCAGTTGTGGTGTTATGGCAGCGGTTATGGGTTCGGTTCTCACACGGGGGCATGAAATATTACTCTCTGGTTAGGAGGCGAAACGCGGGGTTGGGTTCCGTAGCATTATAGGTAATGCCTCAATAATTCGGCGGATAGTCAGGAACGGGAGTGAGTTAACGGAGAATGCAATGTCTGGACATTAGGTTTCCAAGTTCCCTTTGCCTACCCTGATACCCTGAAAATTATATTTCTTTTTTTCTCTCCTAATAACAAAACAAACTTAAATAAATATTGTAAAGATTCGAAAAGTAATAAATGTCTATTTAGACATAGAAATGATTTAATTTACTACAAAATATAAAAATGATTAAAATATGTGAACTATTAAAGTATAAACAAAGGCAGTATTATAATGTAGGATGTAGCCAACAAAGCGTTAACACAAAGTGACGTGAGAAAATTGTAGGAGGTGGCGCGCTACTAAGAAAATTAAACAGAAGTGGCAATGTTAGCAGTTTAAAATTTGGATTATTTAAATAATTAATTTGCCTTTTTTTTATTTTTTTTTATTATTTAGTATATAATCACGCGTAATCACGACACACATAATTAAGACACTTCTGTTTTCCGCTTTCCGCATGGTACATAATGCCATGCTTGGTTTTGTTGCATTAACGAGGTGATGAAAATAAAACATTACTCCACGTAAGAATTGAACTCACGACCATCGCGTTTACAATTGCACGCTGTGGCACACCGCCACGACGCGACGGCCGCATAGTTGTTTTTATGATAAAAAAAAGATTTCTATCGCTTTTTATATTACAATGTGTTATTCTCATGTACAAGCTAATTTACTGTCAGGCTTAATCTAAATTCATTCCGTAGTTATTGGGTGAAAGTGGAACAAACATCGATCCTTACAAACGAAATTAAAATTTATAATATTACAAATACAAAAAATTAAACTTTTTAACCAATTATAAATAATATTGTAAGACTTGAAGCCACTTCTACTTTATTTGCAATTTGCGACGACCTTGCTAACAACGCGGTTACCATTATTGGTCATCTCGAGTGACGATCAAACTTATACATTGTAACACGGATGCTGTATTTGTCAGCATACAGATTGATTATGCTCAAATATTCCTCCTACGCTGATTGAAATAAAAACAAACAGCTTCACGCTGTATCCCGCACACAGCTGGCCAGGCAGAGGGAACATAGTATTTAGACACTCCGTTCCTCATTTGCACACACTTGTTGAGTTGCTAATATAAAGGCAGCCATGGGCTATCTAGCGGTATTATACAGGCAATTTTAGTTCTGGTAACGAGGGAAGAAGTAATGTTGAGTTCTACCACAGCATTGTCTTATTGGAAGCGAAATGATGATTAGGTGTCTAAGTTAGTTACCTCTGCGTACTGAAACTATAAAAAAGCGGAAATTGAACAGCAAAGTGAAGTACCTCTAGGTTCCCTTATTCAAAATGATTCCTCACTTCCTTATCCTTCGTAGTTCCTACAAATAATGATGTACTCACCGTATTTACATTACAATAGCACGTCACAATATGTTCATACTAAATGAAGAACAATGAACGTTGGCATGTTGTCATGACGTCTTACTACTGATATAACATTAAGGTACTATTCTGATATATCTATTGGTATATAGTTTTAGCGTTAGTGAAAAAGATTAACAATCGAGTTCCATTTTTTTAATATTTTACTACCTTTTAAACTAGGTTCCCTAAAAAAGTATTCAACCAATCAAATCGTTTCATAAGCCCTTTAAAATTTAAATAAGTTCCGGCTATTAATACTAATTTAAAAAAATTAAAAAATAATTTATCATTTTTTAACATTTGTATCTATTAAAACATTTTTTATAGTATCTATACTTGTTCTAGGTTTATTTTTTAAAATGTGTGTTTATTATTCTCATGTACTTTATTTAACCAGGTTTTTTGTTCGTTTTTTTAAAGCTGTAAGCTTTTTAAATCCAGAATAAAACACAAATACGAAATATAAACATTTAACTCTCATTTCTGCCATTTATCGTGTATTTGCAGTTGCAGGTACAATTCATTTCAAGTATGTAGAATGGAAATGCAAGGCCGCCTCGCCTCTCACGAGCGACCGACTTGCCGTAGGTACAGATAGCGTTCAGCTTCCTGATCTTTTTGCTTTTTGTTCTTATATTAAAGCATCTTTAAGGGAAATTACTTAGTGTTAAGAAGTGTCTTAAGAAACAGAGTGCTGTTTTCTCTTATTTTATAATAATAATAATAATAATACTTTATTGCACATGAAAATAAAAAAGAAATATATATGAAATTTACACAAAAAAAGAAAAGAAAAGAAAAGAAGGATACATAGAAACTTATTTAGGTACTTAAATTTTATATTAATTTTATACATATTTCCAGTTTGGTAACGAAAGAAACGCTTTTATTTGGAATATTTTTTATATTAGCTTTACACTGGGTCTCGCATATAACAGGATTGGCAGAGGAAACTGTCCTCTACTTTCTTTTACTTGGTTTGTCTTGTTAGTAGAGCGATTAGTAATAAAAACATTTCCCCGAATTGAAATGGAACCCATACTCGTCGCTATAGTATATACTCTTTCTAGCACAAGTTTTTTCAAGATAGAACCTATAACCTTCGCGTTTAGTCAGACATTTCTCAAATTTGCTATAATGATGTCATATAAGTCTCCATTTTTGTTCATTTTCATAATATTATGTATGAAACAGGATCTTTTAAAGCTAACAACAAAGGTTGCTGTGACCGCCAAAGAATTTTGACGTATCACAATAAGAACGCGCGGCTTTAATTACTAGAGCGCTAAAGACTTCACTTGATTTCTGTTAAAACAGAATTCAAGTGAAGTGGGTTCAAATCCTTAAAATATTATAAAAATCGACTAACCTAATTCTCTGACCCATCAAGTACTAGAAAATAATTTATGCAACGAAATTAGAACGTTAGTGGAAGTATTATTTACATTTATTCGCTCAAGTAAAAATAGAGAACCAGTAGAGGCCAGTCGTGGCTTAGGGGCACAAGAGCGTGACTGGAACGCGAGAAGTTGTGGGTTCAATTCCCACTATGACACTAGAAGAAATTAAATATGTATGTAATATATTTTCATTTCTTCGACTTCGACGTTGAGTTCTGCCACTCAACACTCAATGTGTCAAAAATTGGGAGGAGGGTGGGGCACTGAGTAACATTAAGTTTCATCTGCCTACCGTCCTATATGCGGATTATAACGTTGTTCCACAGTCACTCACATTTTATCTACATTAAAAAGGGAGCCTGGTATATTTGTCTTGGTATATACAACTCACTGTTATATTCGACTTATTTAATTTGAAATTTCTTCTAACAATCATAATAGAAGTTCGACCTTGGATCGAACGGACACTTATCGCTAATGAGTTTGTTTAAAAAAAACAAATGCCAGTACAATATCTTGTTTTTTGCAACAGCATTGCTTTTGATTTGTAAGTAAATAAAGTAACAAGTTTAAATGAAACTTTAGAAAGGATAAATTACTGAGTACAATAATAATGGTTTACAGTCTTTTTTTAACATTCCAGAGACACAATTGGTTTTTTGACGAGTAAAAGAATCGAGTGATAAATTATTAACTCTGTATTCCGCATAAAGCAGGGTAGGAAGAGAGAACCTAGTGTAAAGGCACTTTGTACCGCACTTTCTGTCCAATTATACACATTACACATTCGTTAACACACCACTACAGTGGGAACCGAACCCATAGTCGTAGCGTTAACAATCCATACGCTGTGCACGGCGCCTCTCCGCCTCTTATTTACTCTTTACAAATATAACTATAAATATAAAAAAATATATGTAAAAGTAGTTCCATTAAAATTTTATTGTTTCATCGAAGAAGGACACATTCCTCAGTGGCCATTATTTGTTAAGAATATAATTTATGTACAATATTGTTTAATGTTTTATATATTTTTTAAGTTTCGTGGTAAGCCGTAGTGGCGCAGCGCTATAGCGTCCGATTATAATCGCGATGGTTATCGGATCGATTTCCACTCGCAGCAATTGAATAATTTTAATTTTATGCCCCGATTATATTGTTGATAAGCGTAGCATTGAGATTCACCACTCATCAGTCAATATTTTGAAAACTTTACGATGCGTGGGAAACGGAGTGTCTTGACACTAGGCATTGAGTGCCTATCCTGCTGTATGCAGGTTACTGCGTGAAGCTAATACATAATCTCGAGAGATGTTGTTTTGAGTTTTGAATTCTTATATGAGGAAATGCTTATACTTAAAATAGATTCGACAAAGCTTCGGACAACTAGTTTTGTATATAAAATGTTTAATTAATATAATACCGCAACGCGATATATAAAGCGTGTGTTTTTTCAAGGAACGAAAAATAGAAATCTAATTTTAATTGATTGACCAAATTAATTTAACGACTAGACCGGAAATATTATTTTTTAAGATCCAAATTCAAACAAGTCTATCAAGATGTGACTAATGTATAACCTAGTATTAGGTATTTAAATGTTATCTAACTTTTAAAATATACATTTCATACTTTTTTAGAGTGCCTCCGTAGGAAATAGGTGTTTTATTAATTAAGGCCCTTCTGGTGCAGTGGGACGACGCCCGACTGTAAAGCCGATGGTTGTGGAATGGGGGTTCCATTCTTATTCGAAGTAATCAATTATTTTAATTCAAGGGATAAATAACTTCTATATACAGTATGGTCGTCTAGGCAATTAGTCTTCTTACAAAATATTTTCCATGCTGATTCGTGTTACCCAACGCTGTGTTGTGTCTTACTGGTGTAGGGTTTTGAAACTAATTAATTATAAACAATTCCCCCGAGTGGTGGGGATAGATGGAGGAATTATTTTCATTTTATGTTATTCCATTTTAAAAGGAAAAATACTTATAAATGTTATGTATTTAATACATAATCGTTACAACTAATTGATTTAAATTCAAAACACGAAAAAGAGCTGGCTTTGAACAAAAGCCAGCTCTTTTTCGTGTTTTGAATTTAAATCAATTAGTTAGATACATTTAATATATTAAGTAATATTTCAACATACCTTTCAGTTTCACGTTTTTTCCGTAAAGAGAGAAATTAGTGTTTCTTTACTGGCGGAACTCAAAATGCGTTTTATTGAGAATCGAACCCGCGCCTCTTGGTGGATCCAAGCTAATAATTTTCGATATGTTCAAATTGCATGTTAACATATTATACAATTAATTAATACTCATATATGTGTAGACATATGTGTACGCAGGTTAATTGTTCATTTATACTACATAAATCAAAACCTAATTATGTCATATATCATTCGTCCATTACCTTGAACTTAAAATATACAAATATTAAGTGTTATGTGACGCGACCTTATAGAGCCTAGGGTTGCCAAGTTCATAAATTACACTGTAAATTATGCTATCATTTTTTATTACTTTTTACACAATTTTTATATATTTAATGACTTACACTACTTTCTAAAATCAAAATAAAATCAGCTTCACGCTATATCTCGCATATATCCAGGTAGGGTAACCAGTGTCCGTTCCCCACTTTCTAATTTTTCAAGGCAATGGATGTTGAGTGGTGCCAGAGCAAAGAGATGAAAATATTATTAAATAATAATTAATTCCTCCGAGTGTCACACCCTAGTGCCCCTGCACCACGATGGCCTTTTAAATGAACATATTTAATGCTTTTACCTAGAAATCAAAATGACTAAAAGTAATATATGACACATTCTGAGTAACCTTGACTGCTGCTATAGTGAATTACAACGAATCCACTAACGTGATATAATAATACTTAATAAATAGACTATTCAATATACAAATATTTTTTCAATTAGAACTAGTAATTGGAGAACGGAGTGTCCTAAAATTAGCTTCTCAGGTCCAAGTTCTGTACCCTGCTATATGCGAGTTACACCGTAAAGCTAAAATATTAGTTTTACAAAGGTAAAAATAGTAATTTTGAGTAATCTATACAAATAAAAAATATTTTTTTTACTATATTGCTGTAAATAGGTGACAGCCCTATAGGTGACAATGGCATACCATTGTATTATCTAATAGCAATTGTTAAGTCGGTATGAGAACAATTCGTGTTCAGAATTTGACAATAGAGTACCTAGTTCTATAATAAGAGACTAAAACGAAGACATTATAGCGTAGGTGGAAGGTGTGTGACTGTAAATGTGATTTTTGAATCCCTCGCTCTCGTAGACAAGGCACGGCGTTGAGTCCCGCCACTTAATACACAATGGTTCGAAGATTGGCCTATTGGTGGGGGCCGGAGTGCCTTAACACAATTACCTACTCTGCTATATGCGGTGTGGGGCAGAAAATAAATATACTTAGGTATATCGTATTCCTTAATTCGACTATATATTGTAAAACATTTTTACAGTTTTGTACTTTTTTAAATAAATAAATAAATCGCTTCATTCTTTACTCTCCTATTCTGATGGGCATTATACTAAAATTCCAGTACTTTACAGTTCAGAATAAGAATAAAAAGAGGCGGTATACCGTATAACCCAAATATATATAAAAATCAATCGTAATTTAACGCCTATAAAAATTTTATTATGCCTTCAAATATAATATTTACATAACGATTCCGAGAAGGATCTCTTCATTTGATATTGGCTTCGCGTGCGGAGTGAATTTATTAGGAATGTAATTATGAGCTCGCTAACTCTTTTAATGCCAGAGAGAGGGAGAGAGAGAGAGAGCTAATGCTATTGATAGAAATATTTATATCCAAAAAAATCTATGCAGTATATTTTTATATTTTAAAGGGTACACTAACTGAGGAACTAATGGTTCGAATGAAAAAATATTCTTGTGTTCGATAGTTTAGCCTTCATATTCTGAATTTCATGGTTCAGAAGGAATATGGGAACCTGATGTTAAGACACGTTCTCATTAAGACACTTTTGTTCCTCACTTTTCAAAATTCTTGTAGCATTGCGTGTTGAGAGCGGAATAATAAAATATTAAATATTTCATTCCCATATTTAAATAACTCATTTAAAGAAATAATATGATTACTTTAGATTCAGTTAATCGTTTATTTAAAATTAATACAAATGTTAGAATGCAGTTAAAGCATGTCATTATGCAATCAAAAAACTGTTGAAAAATAAACCTTATGTTCATTCTTATAAAACCTACAGATATTAGATTACTTTGCTAGCCTTATCAATTATCTATAAAGTATGTTTCCAATAAAAACGTAGCTGGAGATAACACTGTTACAAAATGTTTGTTTCTTAATTGTAAGGCAAAATCATGTTCCGTTTAATATATAAAAAAAACTGCTTCACACATTTTCCCAGAATATATGTAGCGGAAACCTAATGAAAAGACACTCCGTTTCCTAATTTCTTGCCAAATTTAAAAAAATAGTGTGTGTTGAGTGGTGGAACTCTATGCTTTGTCTTCTTAAAACATCAGGAAATAAAAAAAATAATAATTCCCTCAAGTGGAAATCAAACCCACAGCCGTCGCATTTACACCATCACGACGACCACATTTCAAATTTAATTTATACAAAAATATATAATTTAAAATACATTAAAGAGTTCTGCATAGCACGTGATACAATATTTAGTGGAAAACAAGTATTATGGTCAAGGCGAGCCACTACAGACAGACTGTTATTGAATTATAATATATTCGTACTAATTAAACTTCATTAAGGCGGAACGATGGAGAATTCTGATAGATTCGATTATTTGTTTCGTGTCTTTAAAGAAAAAGAAAAAAAATAGTCCCATATGGCTTAGTATTATTGAGATTCTTATATTTGGTTTTATTATTTACATTATTAGGTGTATTCTATTTGGTGTAAAAAAATACATGGTTTCGAGACTTCTTTTACTATTTCTCATTAATTTTTCAAATATTCTATGTTGGGAGATCAGAATATTTTTTTTCTAAATGTGAATCGAAACTAAGCCATCACGTAAACAGTCAATTTTTTTAATCTAAATATATTACTATAATTAAATACTACTTTTGCAAATATTAGTATCATTGCCAATTAGTTTTCAAAACCGAAAAGTTGTTGACGACTTTTTTTATAATTAATCATCCACAGTAGTAGATAGTTTCCCACATTTCGCATAATTTTCAAGACTGAGTATTGAATGGTGAAATTCAACGCTGCACTGTCTTAGAACTAGGAAATGAAGATAATTATTTTCCCCGAGTGGAATCCAATCCACAACCAACGTGTTTATAGTAAAACTGTGTCGCTGCGCCATGACGCCTTCTTGCCCTATTATTCTACGTATTGAGGTATGACAAATATGCGTTTTCCTTATTTTGCATAACCTTTGGTTTCAAGGTACCTCACAATACGAGTGGACCTTGTTCACCCATTTTGGGATAAATGACGAAACATTTCCGCACTTTAAATTGCATGCGATTGTAAATTTCATTCACAAAAAGAATGTGTCATAAGCATATTTTTTTGACTTTACGCTGTTTCCCTCATATAGTATTTAAACCTGGTGCTAAGATATTTCATTCTTTACTTTCCATCTAATTTTCCAAAAATACGAATTGAATGACGAAACTCAAGGTTGCGCATTGGCTTCTACCAGAGTGAGAAAATAAAATAATTTATTTACTCATATGGGGATTAAACCCACAACCGTCGTGTTTACAGTCCGACGCGACGGTGTGCCGACACGACGACCTCATAAGTGTATATAATATTCGCATATATTTATTATCTAATCAACTAAACTTGATCATAATATGTTAAGCAAATTTATATAATCTTTAACTTTCGAATGTCCGCAAATACCAGGTCGATTGTATGATTTTTGCTTAAGAATTAGAGTAACGATAAAGTCAATGTTTGTGGGTCTGAACCGTATTTGGGAGAGTAATTATAATATTTTGATTACTTTCAACTAAAATTTTAATACTGAATATCGCAACTCAACAAGACCGTGTCTCGAAAATTGGCAGAAAATGATAATGGAGTCTCTTAAAACTATATTTCCTCTGCCTACCTCATCCGAGAAAAAACGAGAAGCTACCTTTGTAAATAACATCTTGCCACAGTTGGACGCAAAAATTAAACATTTAATATTTTCCTTTCTTCGCTCTGCTGTCGAAGAAAAGAGCGGCGTTGAGTTCCGAAAGTTAAGTGTCTTAAAAGTAGGTCACCTTTGCCTACGATGCTAGATGTGGAGTACCTTTTACCAAGTTATCTTTTCCCCTACTACGTTCTTAGTTTCTTTTGTGACAATGGTAAATAAAAGATAAAAAAAAATAAAATTGGTTAAGATTTATATCGCTTACGACAACTCCATAATAATTTGAATGTCCTCTCATTCAGAATATTAATACACTTGCCATCGTAAAATAGCAACGGTAATGAGGCATAACCAATAAATGATTGTTTTACCAATTTATAAATATATATAGGAAAAGTTGAATATCTATGTATGTATGTATGAGAGGAAACAAATGCAGTGTACCGAGAATAGCCGGGTAGGCGGAGGGAACATAAAGCTAAGACACTCCTTTCCCCGCCGTCCACCGACTCTTCGAACATTGTGTGATGGTGGATTGTAGGAATTGAACCCACAACTATCGGGTTTGTCGATCGCTGAACAAGGTGGAATTTAACGCCATACCGTTAACTTTTTCATAATGTTGTTATTTTCCTAGAGCTAAATAAAGAAATCGATTTGACTATATCTAAGCAAAACATAATTTTCTAAATGTCATATATTTTTTCTTATATTAAGTTAGAGCACTTTTCAGTTGAATAAAAAATTTGGCAATTCCCAAAGAGTATTAGTAAAGTTAATTTAAATTCTAAACACCGTGTATATGGAGCGAGCGATTCCGGTAGTGTTGTTCTTTCGTTTTATTATCTACGTGATGAGAAATTTAAATAGAATAGATTATAGAGATATATATATTTTATTACCTCGCGCTATCTCGCACATAGTAGTATCACTAAAAAAATATAAAAAATATAGGAAAACATGATTAAAATATATACAAAAAATCCCTTTAATATAAAATCTAACGAATTTGAATGGGAAGATATCCAAATTCATTAATAATAATAATAATGATAAACCGGAACTTATATTTCTAGATATTTGCACCTACTGTGTGCTGTCACAAGGTCCACTTGACGTCACCTCGTCTCCAGTAGGCGTAGCGTCACTCATTGACCACGTTTTCAATCACATTACATAAATACATATCTTAAATACAATGAATCAAACATATTTCAAGGAAAACTATTTATAGAAGAAGAAATTATGATTTTCTTTTGATATTTTTTTTTACCTTTCCACTGTATATACTGCTATAAACATAAAAAAATATAAATATAAAAAATTAGAGATTTTCATGAAATGTAATAATAATTTAGATTATTATGCCGCAATATGTTAATAAAATGTGTGGAAATCGCAAAATGACATGATTCTTTTCAGATTCAGTATAACATACCTTAGTAAGAGACAACCTAGTGTGAAGAAACTGCGTTCCTTATTAGGACACTCCGTTTTCCACCGTTACCGTTCCGGTAAGGTTGCCAGCAAGGGGTACCAAACCGTTCCTCACGCACCGCTCTATTTTCGAGACATTTCGTGTTGAATAACGGACTTCAACGCTGCGCCTTATCTACCAGAGCGGTGAAATGAAAATAATTTAATACTAATTTAATCATTCTCCCTAGTGGGGATAGAACCTATTGTACTATAGCTCGATAGTTGTGGATTTGATGACTCGATATTTTTCATATTAACTCTATTCTCACATACTTATTACTTGCCATTCCCACAAATATGTATGTGTGGGTGACAGTTCAAAACCACGTGGGCTTCCAAGGCGTCATGGACGTATTTAGTATTTGTTAATTAATATTATTGGTGACGACCTCGTCGTGTTTTTAAACGTTTCTGAATAATATCAATGATATTGGGTTCGATTCTTAATGAGGACAGTTTCCATATTTTGAAACGCCTCTAAGCCGTTTGAATGCAAAATCATGAAAGAAAGACAGACATGTATTTTTATAACAATATTTGTTTTAGCTGCACACTTTTATCCGCATTTAACAGGTAGGCAAAGGCAATCTAGTTTCATATTTATAAATCGCTGTCAACTCTGAGATCAATCTTAAGATGCCTTTTTAATATTTTTTGTTATTGAGACATTCTGTTCCCCACTCGCCGTCAAATTTTCGTGTTGAGCGACAAAATGAAAAAAATCGTTCCCCCGATTGAGCATCGAACCCACAACAGTCGCCTTTACTGTCATCAGTATCAATAAAGTTATTTTACTTATATACATGGTGTTTCCCAACTTTGGGATATCGATAGGCGTTTGCATAAGAGAAAGGCACGATTATGCAAAGGCAAACACCTGTATACTGTACATAGATGGTTAGGAATTACGCGTTATGTCTAAATGAACTGGTCTAGATAGACAACGTCTGTGGCCTGGAAACGTGAATTAATTGGACTGTAGGCGATTTATATAGAAATTAATATAGAAAAAATATTTGTTGCTTAAAATTGTTGCTTTTGGGTTATTATTTGTACACATATTAAATATTGTTTATCTACCTATGTGGGATACAGCGTGAAGTTAAATAAATATAATCTACAATGTTCTTCTATCTTTCGTCATCTATTTAAACTTATTCGCGATTAATCTCGATAATTTTGTTATTCCATACGCTATACCCGTACTACGTATATAGTAGGGTAGCCATAAGGAACCTAGAGTCGAGACACTTCGTTTCTCATCCACCGCTGAATTCTCGAGGGGTGGCGTGTTTAGTGGCAAAACTTAAAACCGCGTTTTGCCTTATTATCATAGCTAAGAAAGCTATACCTGTATAGCGCATCTCAACGCGTGAAAAAAATCATAAAAATACATAATATACTTACATAATATACTAATTTATAATTCATTACAAAATTACTACCGCAAATTACTACTGCAATCTCTAATTAGGTCATACACAGTCACCTATTTTTCTACAAAATGCGAGGATAAAAAAACTGCCAACAGAATTCTAATAAAAAGTCTATTATAGGTAATTTATCAAGAAAAACGATTAACAAGTAATTTCTACTGCAATGTTTATAAAACATGGTAATTACATTTTAAACACTAAGTTATTTTATGCTAATATATAGAATACTAAAATACTAATTTGACTGTAAGTTATAGGATAAAGCGATAAATTACATATATTTTTTTGTCACAAATATATTTTCATTAATATCATAATTTTCGTTATTTTCTTTATTGTATGTTGGATTCCAACTCGAGGAAATTCAATATTAAATATTTTCATTCCCTCGCCTTGGTAGCACAATAAGTGGGGCGTCGATTTCCGATTTTCAACACGCAATGCATCCAAAGTTCGGCGGAAATTGAGGAATGGAAGTGTCTCAGTGGGAACGTGGAGTGTCTTAATACAAGTTTCCCGGGTTCCCTCTGCCTATTCTGTTATGTGCTTGACACAGGGTGAAGCTAAAATAAAATAAAAGCTTTTAATAACTATCGGGTATTTGTTCAAGATAAGGAAAAAGCTACTTAGTATTCCATAGCTCTTCTTTTCCTATCCGAATTCCTCTTTCTAATGTTATTATGGTTGTAACTGTATTCCATACACACTTTTTGCCTACCCTGTTGTGTAACCCTACTCACTGTAGGGTAGACAGAAACAACATATTGTTAAGACACTTTGTTCCCCACTTTCCGTCGAATAGTTCGAGGCACTGCGTCTTGAGTGAAGAAACTCAACGCCGGGCTTTTGCAATGATGTCAGAGCGAAGAAAAGAGAATATTCATAAACAATAACTCATTCCCTCGAATGGAGATTGAACACACACCGACGCGGTATAGTCACACCTTTGTGCCTTAAAAAAGTTTATTTAAAATAAACATATTTAAACTAACTTATGTAGTTCTCGTACACTTGTAATCTCGTCTCAAGTATGTTGCGAAGCAATTTTGTAATACCAATTGACCACATTCACAACACATACGACGAGTTTTAATTTAAATCTGTTACGCATACATTATACTTCGGTTTTACTCGTTTTTTTCCTAGAGTTAATAATTCGAGTGGCACAGCGGCTGATTCTAAAAGCGCCAGTTGTGGGTTTGATTCCCACTTGGGGCTGGATTCTTTTTATGTACTCTCTTGGCGTACAGTTTTGCCACTCAACACGCAATGTCTCCTTTCTTTACCAATTATAATGGATTCTTCCATTTTTGTTCCAGTTCCAGTTTAGCTTTTACAGAACCCACAGTGAAAGACAGAAATAAGTTGAACTTTATTTACTAAATATTTCGTAAGCTTTTGGTATAAATAACTTAAAGATTTAGAAAGGTGAAATTTACATTAGCTTACATTCCCCTGTCTATTGTAACAATTGTTAATAAAATTAAAAAATGTATATAAAAGAACATACAAAATGAGTTTAACCAGCATTTTCAAGTATAAAATATTACAAATAACTCTTTAACGTTCTAGCATTTTAGTTGCATAAAATTACATAAAGATTAACGAAATCATATTGTAAAGTTACAAAATACAGCTATTAAATATTAATACATTTCTAAAGAATTCACGATTGCCATCTACACATTAGCTTAGTGATGTGGATTGTGTGATTAATCGATTACCGATATCGATTTTGACAATTTTGACGTTTAAAAAGCCAATCTGTCAAACGAACAAAAGTTTGTTGGAATTACAAGATATTTTACAGATAATAAATAATAAAAGCCATTAGATTTGATGAGGTTTTAAGTAGATAATTTATTTGATGCGTATACCATTATGGTATGTTAATTCTCTCAGCTTACAATTTTGATCGAAACCACAGATTGTACATAATATTTATTAATTATTTATTTTTATTTCTTTTTTAACCTTACAGTATCTTTTCTTGAAAATTGTGTACTGAAACTATTTTCATTTAGTTCGCATTAACTTATATCCATCCATCCATCCATCCATTAGCCTTTCAACGTCCACTGTTGGACATAGGCCTCCCCTAATTCTCGCCACTCCGTCTGGTCCTGCGTCCTTTGAATCCAGCGGATTCCCGCTGTCTTTTTAAGGTCGTCGGTCCACCTGGTTGGAGGGCCGCCTGTGCTCCTTTTGCCGAGGAGGGGTCGCCATTCGAGGACCTTTCTTCCCTATCGGTTGTCGATCCTCCTGACAATATGGCCTGCCCATTGCCACTTCAGCTTGCAAATTTTGAGAGCTATGTCGGTAACCCGCGTTCGTCTACGGATTTCATCATTACGAATTTTGTCGCGTAGAGAAATACCAAGCATAGCCCTTTCCATCGCTCGCTGAGCCACTTTGAGCCTGTGGATAAGGCTTGCAGTGAGGGACCACGTCTCAGCGCCATAAGTTAACACTGGCAACACACACTGGTTGAAAGTTTTTGTCTTCAGGCACTGAGGGATACTAGCTATATAGTTATTCACTTATATAGTTTAATTTAAATACATCCATACTCATAGGTATAGTTATATTATGTATATTTTAATATTGTTTTTCTTTGTTCTTTGTTTCTTAGAGTTGAATTTGTATTTTTCTTTCCCAAGTACAAAATAACACTTAAAAAAAAGTCTAAAGTTGAAATATGTATATTTTTTAATTATACCCTTATAATAGGATAACCAATTCATACATAGCTTAGGAAAACTGTAACTGCTTTTATTATTTTGTATAACTTTTTGTTTGTTTGTAATTAATATTATGCTGTTGTTTTCTAGTGACAAATAAACAAATAATTGGTTTTGTTTTGTTACAGAACAAAATGCTGGCGAATACGAAATTATGAATTGATGCAATCAAAGTCATTCTTCATGTGTGAAAACAGCTTTAGGAGGTAAGACATTAAAAAATCATAAATGTTTTTATATTGATTCGCACGTAGTCTATAAGTATACTCGTAGATATTTGACATATCGATATTTCCAGACAAATATATCGATGATCGAGCGTCGTAATCGATACCAAAAGACAATCGAGGTACCTCAGAACTAGGTACCTCAAAAACCGATGTCTGAAACTGCTATCAAGACAGAGACGCAAGATAACGATGGGGTAGTGAAAACGGAGAAAGAGATCAAGGAGAAAGACGGAAAACAAAGATCTGTGTCATTTAATAGGGACGTACACGTCAAACGTTTCGGTGAGTCGATAGACGTAGTGGTGTCCCCTACTGTCCATTTGTTTGCAATATTTTTTAATTGGACAAACTGGATGTTAGAATATCCTAAATATAAGTTTAGGTAGTTATAAATTATCTCAGGGTGTTAAAAGGCCAACCTCATTAAAACTAGAACTTTGTAAAAAAGTGTCTTAAATTTGTTAAAGGTCATCTAGTCCGCAAGATTTAGGGGACAATAAGGAAATCCATACTAATTTTCAGTTTTTTACTTATGACCTTCGAGCACATATCACTGACATTCATTTTAATCAAACGTCTTTACTAACAAAGATGATATTTGACATTTCAAAATTTATGTTTAAATTATACAAATTTAGTTTTATCTATATCCATATGTTACGGATATTGATATCGATTTATAATTAATTAAAATATTGCAAATAAATGGACATTCAATATAATTTCTCAAAAGGGGTGCCGATTAACCGACTAATTTTCATGAACTCACAAAAAGTAACAATGGGATTGAAACGTGGCGTCTTTTTTCAAAGTTATATAATACAATAATATTTAACTAACTAAGTAACTAATTGTTTCTGTCTTGTAGTTTGCTAAATTCTGTGTTTATGGCATTGGTATCGATTTGTATTAATACACTATTAGTCTTCGATATAGTCAGTACATTTCTTCCTAATTTTCTTCTCTACCCCATGGAAGAGATTGCTCACTCAGTAAAAATGCCGCTTATTATACTATCCTATAAACAATTTTATATTTTTTAATTTTATTATTTTTAGTTTACTTTTACTTTATTTTGAATATTATCACAAAAAAATGATAGTATATAATGGAGTCAATCTTCTTTATAAGTTAGAAGCATGATTATACAATACTAAACTTGAATATTTTATTTTTGAATAAAATTTGAATATTTTTTAATCTTAGTATATTATGCTTAAATATTTTTTCTTATATTATGTATGAAAGTAATTAATTATATGTTTATTTATGTATTGAATAAATAGAAAAAATGTATTGAGTTTCACTCTTCTCTAATATCTACGTATTCACACATAAATACAAAGTTTTATGTGAAATTGATGCCGGCTGCAATCGAGCGAAATGCTTTAGTACTTCTTTATAGCACTAAAATAAATTCTTATTCTTATATATCT
This sequence comes from Heliconius melpomene rosina, assembly GCF_056956725.1. Lineage (NCBI taxonomy): Eukaryota > Metazoa > Arthropoda > Insecta > Lepidoptera > Nymphalidae > Heliconius > Heliconius melpomene. The sequence goes on from NC_140400.1 coordinate 698,764, forward strand.
AAACTAGCAGACGCGCGCAGCTTCGCGTGCTTATTTGCACCCTTAGGGGGAGAATTTTAGAAAACCATCCAAATCCATCCAAACCACCAATTAAATACTTTTAAGATTCTGAATTTCAAATTTTATAAAAATCGGTGCCGATTTAAAAAAAATCCACACAAACTTGCAACCCCTATTTCATCCCTTTAGAGTTACAATTTTTCAAAATTCCTTCTTAGTGGATGTCCAGATTACGAAAGTAAACATCTGTCCAAATTTCATGTTTCTACCATCAGCGGTTACGGCTGTGCGTGCATCTTACCTCAGTCAGTGAGGACAAGTCCTTTTATATATCTAAATTATCAATTTGGGTAGATAAAGCGATAAATTCTTAATCAATCCCAGCAAAAAAAAGTATATCCCCCGAATAGACGCCGAAACGTAATTTTTGTATAAAATAAAAAAAGTAATCAGCTTCGCGTTGTATCGCGAATATATCAGGTAAAGGGAACTAAGTGTTCCCTATTTTTCGCCGAATTCTGAAGGCATGGCATATAAAATAAATAAAAAAATGTGTGTCCAAGATCTAAAGAGATCTATGAATTCGATACAAATACTCTCATTAACGTCACTTATTTGCCAAATGTGATAACATCGCAGCTCCCATTATCCTATTAACAATATCGATTGATTTTTTATTCGGAATCGTGATCGCTCTGACCGTGATTCGAGTCGGACTTTTTCAACTAAAATCGTAAGTGATTTAAAATCTATATCCTTATTTATTAATATAGGCCATTGATAAGGATGTTATAGTTCAAAGTGCGAAGGTTTTACAGTTCTATTTTTTACTATTTTTGATAGGTAGTGCAATGTAAGTGTAGTGTATATATAAATATTAATTACACATATAATTGAGGTATTGATAGGCATAAGCGTGCGACTGTAAGGCCACAGGTTGTCGGTTAGATTTAAACTCGGGAAAATGAAATATTTGATATTTTCATGTTCTCGTTCAGATGACGAGGAAAAAGCGCGGCGTTGAGTACCGTTATGCTTTCAGAATTCGGTGAAAAGTGGGGAATGATTCCACTCCCGCCCGTGTAAGAAGACAAAGCACAACATTGAGTTCCGCAACGCAATATAATGTACAAGCTCTTATTTATTTTGGGTTATAGTATAGTGCGAATAAAATAATATTTCGATTTTATCATAATACACAACGATACGATCTAATTTGATCGAATACAGGTTTCAAGGACTGATGACTTTTTATTAGTCTGTGATCTATTGACAGGTTTTTTATCTGTGGTTTTAGTTTTATTTTTTAATCTTTACAATTCGATTTAGTTCCTGTTGTTCTTAGGAGTTTAAAATAATCTATTGATAAATATTAATTAATTCGATTAAAATATAATTATTTTTGTGTTTTCTACAAAAACCGTATAGTACGTGTACAGAATACATTCTCACTCTATCCTGCGCACACCGAGGTAAACATAAGGAACATAGTTAACTACGTACGTTAACTACGTACAGGCATGCGCACTCGACTCGACTTGTTTATTTTGTCCAAACTTAATTTTTACCTAAGTTTTCTCTAAACAGCTCTGATATCTCAACAATCATGTTAAATAATACACGACTCAACAGCTTTATGATAACAATAATCGATTATACGATTATATTAAAACAATGAATTCTTCTCAGCTGGTTAGTACCCAAGGCAAGAAATGTAAAAATAACTCTGTTGGCATACATTTGCATAATTGTTTGGCTATTTGAACAAATGTTTCAGTAGCTAAAGTAAATGTTACGTAAAATCGCTATCGACTATCGACTCGGTTTTTGCGAAATACAAATAACGTGAACTATTCGTGACTGTTGGTTAGTCTAGATTTGAGTTCAATTGCCTTAGAAGTGATATAAATAAAATTGAAATAAATTAGCTTCACGTAGTATCTCGCATATGCCAGGACATGCACCACCCAGATTTAGAGATATTGCTTGTTGAGTGGGGAAGCTGAAAAATTAAATATCCGCGGCGGGAATCGAACTCACGACTTTTTTGTTGTGCCCCTTAGCCTTAAGCCTAATATTCATATACAAACTTTATTTTAGGTCTTATTAACTTCACTTTGCAGTTATATTAATCTATATTTGCTGGCTGGGAGAGAATGCTTTTAACGTTAAGCCCGCCTTTTGTACATTGTTTTTTTGTAATTTTGTGCAATAAAGTATATATAAATAAATAAATAAATATTTTATTAGTATTTTGATAATATAGTTTCTGTACTTCAAAATATTTCTAAAATAAGCTACCAAATAGATAAGCATTTATGTCAATACAAGACTATGTCAAAATAGTTAGTTGCGTTACATAACAACCAATTACTCGAGACCGGTATTACACACTTGACAGTAGTCTAATAGTTGCTTAATCTATTTATAATTTAAACATATTTAGTTTGTCATTGTGGTTAGCATTAAATTATTTATTGACAATTATTTATTTACAATAAATCATTAAATATAAAAAAACTAATAGCTCAGGCCATTCGTGGAAAGCGTCGCCGAGACGAGTCGGGGAGGCTAGATTAAGAGTGACTATGATATAATTCTACCAGACAATATGCAATTTTTTCGCAATTGGAGAAAAATTGAGTTGGAACACTATGTTCTCTCTGCCTTCCTGCTATATGCGATATAAGCATTTCATTGTTGTAGTAGAATATCAATAATAGTCTAGATTGTTTATTACTTACATAGAAATTAGATTCTAATCTTAATCCCTTCTAATTCTAACGTTAATGAGATGCTTTTTAGATCAGCACCATACAACGTCGGTGTACACTCCATAACCCACTGTCTACCTTATTTATTAGAGTTTGTGTACCTAATGGGAATCGAACCCACAACCTTCGCGTTTACATTCAGACACTTTGCTTCTGCGCCACAACAGGCTTTAACTTATTTAATGGCGCTGTATTTACAATATATAATACAATTTACTTGGTAATACCTTTTTCAAGGTAACATCGTATCAATTTGTTCTTAATTCCACATCATCAAAGCCGCAGGCATCTGATTGTATAGCAATTAAACTACAACAAACTATGCTTAGAGCTAATGAACTAATAAATATCATATTAGCAATATGCTAAAGGTGAACAAGTGTATATATTAGGAATTACAGCGGGCCTAATATGACACCCTGAGGCAGTATGTGAGGCAGTTCAAAAGAGTACATTGTATGCAGTAACAGAAGGGTTCTGTTTCTTTATATTATTAAATAACTAGCAGCCCATGTTCATTTAATATTCAATGTCCCGACATTTCGGCGAAAAGTTGAGAACGGAGTATTTTAACAGTAGGTTCATGCAATGTGAAGTAAAAAAAGAAAGTTTTTTTTAAATAAAATTGATCTCTAAAGCTTATAAATTCGTGTAGGTCGACTCAGACACTCCCCAAAAGGATACAGATGAGTGTAAATCGTATATCGGCATTGACCTGTCCATTTGTGGTCATCTTACGAAAGTCAAGATGTTATCAGAAACCTTGGAGATTGAGTGAAATAAGCATTAATTACAAGACAACATGTTAATTGAATATTAAATAGTGAATGAGGTTTTAAATGTTTTGTTTAATAAGTTTTGCAATGAGGGCATCGTGTGAGTGAGACAGGATGTGACTGTAAATGCCATGGGTGAGGGTTCGATCCCCACTGGCAGAGCTGGGAAATGAAAATAATGTAAAATGTCTTTTTAAATATTTTTTTTTCTTTTCTATTTTTTTAACTTTACGCTTCATCTTGCATCTAGCAGAGAAGGCACAGAGAAGGGAGTCAGATGCTGTGCCACATCTTAAACTTTTAAGTTAAATTAAAAATTATATGAAGTTTTCAGAACCTTATTCCAATAATTACATTATATTCTTAATTAATATAAACACCTGGAGTGGTTTCTTTAAAGTATATATACTATGTACATATATCTAATTTGCATTTAATATACATTTGTTCACCAAAATAAGCCACTTCTACATAAATTTTCTCAAGAGTGTGGGTTGAGATCATTTGTTATGTGAATAGATTTCAAATTGTTTTTTTACTTAAATAGATGAAATAGGCGATTATAGCATTATTATGGCGAGAATTAAAGATATTTAAATAAGGATTAAGGTTAGATCATCGCTTAATATCATTTAATTTTCTCTACGCGTAACACAAGTGAGTTCGATTCCCACTCGGGGAAATGAAATATTTAATATTTTCAGCTCCTCGCCCGGTAACGATTCAAAGCGCGGTGTTGAGTCCCATCCTTCAACACGTAATGCCTTAAGAGTTCTTAATGAGGAACGGAGTGTTAACACTAGGTTCCTAGGTTCCAATCCCTAACCTTCTATGCCTTCCTTCTATGATGGCTGGTGAAGCTTTATGTATAGTAAGCTAGGAAGAAGGAGCCTAGTGTCAAGACATTCCATTTAAACCAGAAAGAGTTTTTGCCCAAATTGAAGCCATTACGAGTTGACCGAAACTCAACACATGATGATGATGATGATGAGATTCCATTAAATAAAATATAAAAAGTTGAAATAAAAAAGCTTCAAGTTGTATCTGCAAAAAGCAGTGTTAAGACACTCAGAGCGAGAAAAGTAAAAATATGAAATATTGCAATTCTCTGAGTTGGAATCGAACCTGCAACCGATGCGTTTCCATCCACACGCTTGTGCCACTGAATTATGACAGCCTCAGAAGTTTCATTTAATATATTTATTACCTTTTCGACTATGACTTCAGCTTACAATTACGATGTTTATTCTAACTGTGCTATAATAACTAATAATTATTTTTTAAATTGTGATACAAAGACAACGTGTTTGTTCGCGTGGGAAGCAAAAAATGTGAACAACTAGCAATCACAAAGCCACGTGGGCAACAAACCAATCAAAATTCAATAATAATACTATTACGTCTTAAAGGAGGACGACGAAGATTCTTTAACATTAGGCTTTGCACACACAAAGTGAAAAATACATGTTAAATGCTTAACTAGAATAATTGCTTGAACTATTAGTATTTTGTATAAAAATTTTCAAGGTAGGCGGTGTGTACCTAGTGTTGAGATATTACGCGTCTACTTTCTGTCCAATTTTAGAGACATTGCGTGTTGAGTGGCGGAACTAAACGCCGCGCTTAGTGCTCGTATCAGAACGAGGAAATGAAATATTTTTAGTATTATTAAAATGCTGTTCCACAAACAGGATAGAAACATACTTATTTAGAAAAAGAATAAAATATATAACGTCAAATTTAAACTCGCGGCTTCTAAACCATCCGATAAATACGTTTCCATCAATTACGTCTTCCTACCTATTTTTGTTCTTAGGTTTAACCGACGCGCTTACCGCCTATGCAACGGCTGTAAACCAAATATAAAAAAAATATTTATAAACACAGGAAAGTATACATAAATATAATAAAAAAAAATATTTTAGTGTAGGAAGTCGACCTTAAAATTGATTTTATAAGCTATATAATAGTTTCGAAGTGCAGCCTACATTCCCATTGACCTTGCGCGACAAGTTTTTGCAACTGAAAGAACACATTGAATATATGTACTTGTATAAACTCGCGAGGTAATATAAAAATAAAATAAATGTCTAAAGATAATTTACAGTCGATCATCTGATAAACTGAGTGAAACTTATACTATGTTAAAAGTAGTAGCTTTTAATTTTTTTTAATTTAACGAAAACTATTAAATAAATATTTAAAAGTAAAAATTTTAAGTGCAATTTTCTTATACAAGTACACGTTTGGGTTAAATAGTTGAACCTCAGATAGAGAATAGATCAGAGCAAGGGCTGCCAGACCCTGAAAGACAGAACTCTTCTACGTCAATACAAGCTACGTCCAATTTTATTATAGAGAGAATAAGATACAGTTTTTACTTTTTCCATAAGAATTTCAGGAAATCCTCTCCCAAGTGTATCCTTCTCAAGCCTACATGGCATTTTTTTTTTTCGAGTTCAATAAATTTATTTGTGCTTTTTCGTTTAGCTTTACGCTGTATCCCACACATGGTAGGCATAAAGAAGCAAGTAATAAGATACTTCGTTCCTCACCCTCCGCCCAATTTTCGAGACACTGCGGCGGAACTCAGTAACCCAGTTTGTTATGTTAGAGAGGAAATAAAAATAATTTATTCCTCGAATTGGAATCGAACCCAGAACCATCACGTTTACAGCCGAGGTGTAGATAGATAATTCTTTATTTAAGCTTTAATTTCAAAATAACAAGCTCAATTGAATCATTAAGTAAAATGACTCTATCGGAAGTTCCCAAGGTTTATGCCCACTATGTTCGTCTTTGTGTATCAATCAAATAAAGGTCTTACTTAATAAGAAGGAAATAGTGTATTGTATCTCTAATTTATACTATTTATCGCTTCATCGAGAATTGGCCTTCTTTATAGTAATAGTTAAAGTAAACTTTACTTAGTTTTGGCCATTATAGTCTCTATAAAATATAACTGTAGATTTAGTCATGTCTTGATGATAGCTGCTATTGGGTTGACGTGATAATTGTTGTATTTTGCACATTTTGAAAGTGTTATTCCACACTAGTGATTAGTGAACCAAATTTTTATTTGTTAATCGTACTTTTTTTAATAATGTTTTTTTTATATGTTTAAATCACGTATTAATTTGTTTTTTAATGAGATCATAAAAACCATTCGTTGCAATATAATATACATCTATATAATGTAAAATTAATATTAATGACTGTCGCCTTTCTCCGCAGTAGCACAACCTGAAGCGCCTCCTTTACGTCGTGCAGTATCGGTACTACTACCATACTAACAATAAATAACACAGAATCAATCAAAAAATCCACATGAATCTTATTTATCTCAAGTGTCGATATTTGTAAAATAATAATACAAATGTTCTTATAACGTAACACTTAAAAATTTCAAAATGGAGACCTTGAGCTCGATTTTATAAACGGTTGGCTTTTATAAGGTCCTGTATTCGAATTTACGTAACAAGACAATGTTACATATGAGCGAGTACAAGTAAATATTGTCAAGTCAAGGTCATACTCTGTTCTGGGGGTATGTAGAGAGAGATAGAGATTATTTAATAAAAAATTGCAGCTTCACGCTTTATCCCGCATAGCAGGGTAGTCAAGAGGAATCTAGTGTCATGACTCTCTATCCTCCACTTTCTACCAAACTTTTGAGACCTGCTTGGGATACTATAAAAGCGTGAAGCTAAAAAAAATTCACGTTTATCCGGATATCAGGGAAGATAAAGCTAGTGTTAAGTTTCCCCATTCACTTTCTTAATTTTAAGTTTTTCAAGACTGACAGATAAGAAAAGTGACATACCCACGCTTTGAGAACCAGAGCGAGGAAATGTAAATAAATGTAATCGCCGCCAAATAGGAACCGAACCGACACCCATCGCGATAAGACACTCCACTGCGCTACCATAGATTCAAAGAGTAAATACTAAAAAAACCTAAATCGTACATACTTGCGTTACGGTCATTTTACGTTAGTAGAAAAACTGGATTTTTAACAGTAAAGACGGGTTATTGGCATATATTTGTTTATTTATAGCGTTATTTTAATATATTTCTATGAATGAACAGTAATGTATACTACTATTATTGTAGAAAATGTTGACAGAGTTTTAATTATCATAGAGGAAGTTTATTTTATAATATTTTCATTTTTTAGGTACAATGAAATGAATTTTTTTCTGAATCAATCTATATAGATTGATTATATGGTTTTAATATATATTAAATAAAATTCTTTAGTTGTTCACGTACTGGTAGATTAGATAACGTACAGGTAAAATTGGGGAGTGCAGGGAAAACTAATTTTCTAGAAAAAAAAAACGAAATTCTTACGGAAACAGTAAACAGCATTTTAGTTTCATATTTTATGTAAAAAACGATTTATTTGAATACTTAACCTGTGATCTTTAGGGGTTTTTTTTTCAATTCAACGACGGCCTTAATTATGCAATTAATTATAATTACAATTTAGTAATAATGTAGTAATCTCTACAACCAAAAGCACAAAACAGTTTCTTTTAATGAATCATTAACATGATGTAATATATTATTCATTTCCGCCTAAATATAACTTTATATTGACTCACATAATATGTAGGTTTGACAATGTTGACAGTAACACACGATTAGTAGATAGCAGGTACTGTTATATGAGGTCACAGGGTTAATATATGAAAATATAACTACAATATATTTGATTCATAGGCATATTTAGACATATTTTCTAGGAGAGTGGCCTGGACGTTCGCTTTGAAAACATATCGGTATTATAATTTTTTTAAATTTTTCGGGGCTAATTTTTTGTTAGTAAAACATCTGGGATGGGCACAAAGCTATTCTGGTTAAATGGAGGTAGTAGCTTTATTTTAATTTTATTTATTTATAAAATTTTCATTTAATATTTTTATATTTATATACTTGAAAAAAAAAAAATACTACACCAAGTTCCATAGCCATAGAATGTAATATCAAAGGCATACATTTTATGTACAGTGATATACAGTGTGATGTGCATAATAAGAACATTTTTTTTTTACAAATAAAAAACATCCAACCTCAAAACATTAACAATGATAGGCATAACTATGTTTTTAAAGTTTCATAAGTAACACTTTTCACCAACTAAAAGAAGGTTTTTCATATTAACAAAGACGTAGTGATGTGACACTACTTGCAAGGTATTCTTTTATGCATTTAAAAATAAAAAAAAAATACAATTTACAGTTATTGAGTAGTCACTTACGCCTACAGAACCAGCCACGAGTCAATACTCCCTACAAAAAAGGCTTATACATAACGATGAAGTCACACTCTTATCTGTACGCATTTGAAATGATAATTTATGTTACTTTTACATCTCTTTTTTATTATTTTCTTTGAACGTATAAAATTTATTGTGATTAAAATAACCAAGAAGGCTTTATATATAGTGCCGTTTCCCTGAATCATTAAAAAAATAAAATTTTGCACCGAATTAAAACAAACTTCAGTCTTTGACGACACGTAGATTTGTCTGTGCGTTGTCTGTCACGTCACTGCATGGCCGGGTATATACAGGTATAGGTATATACTTAGTATTTAGTAGTGTAGTTTCACGCTATATCTTGCACATATCAGGATAGGCCGAGTAAACTTGGGAACCTAGTGGTAAATTACTGCGTTTCCATTGAAATAGTCATGTTCCCCAGTTTCGTATTATCCGTAATTAGGTATTATAAATTAAAAAAACCTATATTTAATAGGGAATTCTCCATAATATAATATTTGTATTCTTAGAAAAAGTAGAAGGTATACATAACCGATTCGCATATTATGGAAATTAGCCATTAAACACATTAAACGCGACTGGTTCGATCATCACTCGAGGAAATCAAATCAAAAACACTTTATTGCACATAGATAATACATAAATGAAATATTTATTTACATTTATAACATTATTGTTGGCGCGGCGTTGTGTTCCGCCACTTAACACTTAATATCTCCAGAATTCGGCGGAAAATAGGGAACGGGCGATATTTATCCTTCGCTTTGACAATGTCAGGAAAATTTGGCGAAAAGAGGAGATTGAAGTGACTTAACACTAAGTCGTCCCCGCTTCCTACACTGCTATTTACGGGATACTACATGAAGTTAAAATAAATAATTAAAACGTTGTCAAATTTAATATAAAGCACAAAATAAATTAAGATAAAAGTAACATTAAGTAATATCTTGTTGTGAACAGGGGATCCATATCGAAGCACGACTTCGCGTTAAACACAAAAAACATGCTAAGAGCGTGTCGTTTATACGTAATTAGGGTTCTGAATTCTATTTTTTTATATTATCTGAAAACTCTCTCTCTATCTCTGAACTTTTACCTCATGATTTTCATATATATAAATATATATCTGAAGGGTTATTAAAAAGTAGAAAGGCTCTTCTCTGGTGAAATCTGCCATCATGTCTACCGGGGTGGGAAATTAAAAATAATTTAAACATAATTGTTCTACCGTGCGGGGATTGAACACACAACCCATGCTTATAGACAGACGCTGTCCGATCCATGACGGTCTCAACGAAAGAAAATATTTCACTTTTAATACCACGGAACACTAAATCCAACGTCGTCGAGTCAAAAAACTTACCGAAAAGTTGTTTTCGCCGAAAGTCAAATCTAAAAATAAGCGTGATCAGTTTACGTGACGCACTCTCGACGACAGTCCGACTATACTCATTATATTTAAGTTTTTAGGAGACCATTGTGGCGCAGTGGCACAAGCGGGTCTTAACACTACGTTCCCTGAAAATCATGCATCATTTTTTTTTGGTAAAGATCAGTGATTAAATAATTTAGTCCTAACTTTTCTGTCATTTTACGGTCAATATTTACGAGTAAAGACATAGTGTTGCATAAATAAATCTACAGGCTTATAAAATCACAAGATACTTAATAGACTTAAAGGGATTAAAAGCAAAAATATTAAATTAGTGTACAAAGTATACATACCCACTATTTTTGGAAACCAAGCTTTGAGCTCGTTGATGTCGTTTCTTAGTAATTTGGTTGTTTTATTATTTTCTTTTGTCAAATGAATACTTTTTTAGTATACATTTTTATGAAATTATAGCTTATATATTTGATTAAAGTTTTTAGTTTTATTTTTAAACTAGCGGACCCGGACGCGGCTACGCCTGCTTAAAATATAAGAATATAATTTCTATAGAAATATAATTTCAATCTAGATGAAATGCTAAAAGTGACTATTATATTTATTGTCATAAGGATGAATATCAAAATGTCGCGGTAACGAACGCGGTCGCGTAGCGACGACGGTTGATATTAACATGGCAGAATAAATTGCATGTCAAATTAGAAAGTATTTTAATTTATTAGTACATATGTGTAATGTAATATTATATAGCCTATAGCACTTCTGAAGAATGCAGCTTTCATACAAAACAAAAACAAAGTAAATCGATCCAGTAGACCCAGAGATCTTAGCGTTCAAACAAACAAACAAACAAACAAACAAACAAACTCTTCCGCTTTATTATATTAGTATAGAAAATATAATTGGCGACAAGTGTTGATTAACAATAACGGATCATTGATTTACATAACTAAATTAACTTTTTATCTTTCTTCAATCTAGTTATTAAAACCTATTATTTTACCCACCACTACCCGACTTCCCCGAGTTTCAAATTCAGTGGAAAATGGGGAATTGAGTGTCTTAACACTAGGTTCCCTCCGCCTACCTAAAAGCAAAAAAAAATATAGCAACAGGATCTTGGATAGCGGAGGTGACCATTAATATGCATTTAAAGAGTCTTTTGAAATTGATACTAGGGTTCCAAGTTTCAGGCACTACCGTACTAACCTGAGCTCCTCACTGTGATTGCGATCCGAATCCATGGAAAAATAAGTAGTTTCTTCTTATAACGTCATTAATTGTCTTACATTGACTAAAAAAAGTATTCTATTACTAGCGGTTAAAAACACCATTAAAATATAAGTTTTGTTTACGAAACCGGATTTTAATTGAATAATTACGTCTGACGCAAAAAGGCCGTTGTTCGTCCTGATTAATGTTCACACGAAGCGTGCCTAATTCTCTAATACATTACAATTTTATATTTCTTCAACATGTTTACATGGTTTTTTTTTCTCAGAAAAATAAAACATAGAAGTAATTGTAGGAATACATGCGCGAGTTACACGCGTATAGCAAGGTAGACTCTTTTTTGAGACATTGCGTTCAATCTGAATGCTAAATTCAATTGACGCCTGTAACCAGAGCGAGGGAAACGAACCCCTAACCGCGTTCATAATTAAACGCTATACTGCCGTGCCACGATGGCCTCTGTATATTTTTTTATTTTTATTTATTTTTAATAGAAACAAACGGTATAATAAATAAGTGAAGAAATGATACAAAAATCAACTAGTTTTCGTTTAAAAGGATCGATTCGTGAAAAAAGAGACGTTAACGTCAGAGAAGATATCAATTTTGCCCATCAATGTCCTGATGAAACGAAAACTGACATATGTAGAGCAACTTCTTATATTCATCATAAAAAATAATCTGTCGTAGATGTCGGAATAATCTTAGACTTATAGTAAGACTACAACTACTAAAAGACTAACAGACTCTTTGCAAAAAGATAAAACCTCATTTCCATGTAAAACCGTGTAAAACCAAAGTGCAGCGTTGAATTCCACTATCATACACGTAATGTCTCGAAAATTGGGCACATTGTAAGTGCCCGACGTAACTCTGATCACAGATCAGTGCTAATGTGATGTTATACAGCCTTAAGCCTCGATTAATATTTTTTACAAAACAAAAGGAATTCCCTAATTCGAACTAGTAGTGTCTGAGCTCTTCAGGGTTATAATTAGTATAAAGTAAAACGAGTAGAATATTATATTAGAAAACTCATATTTGGACATGTAATCTTGTAACTCTTAAAATTTCCTTTTCGTTATTGATATGCAAATCTTAAAAATGAATTATAATACTATTGTAAATAAAAAAAATGTTATTGATAAATAAATAATATAAAAAATAAACATATTAGTTTTCAAAATATATTATTTTTGCTTACTTATTAAACGCTTTTATAAAATAAGCTTTGTTTAATGGTATGACATTTGTATTCAACATTTAATTCACTAAATTTGTAATATCTTTTTTTTAAAGGAAAAAATATCCACTTTCATATTAACAGTCTAAATTATTAACATTTATCTAAATGATTTACTAAAATAATATTTAACAAATTTTACGTTTTCGTTTCTTTTCAGGTAAACCGCGTGAGCGGGGTACCTCTGTTCAGCCGCCGATAATACGAAAAGAACCTTTTACTCATTTATCCGAACAAGAACTTATCGAAGAAGCGAATAAAGTAGTCGCTCAAGCTCAGAGTGTTACCTGTACTGCAGATCATCCTCCTGAAAAGTTCTTTTCACTCCCACACAGAAGAAAATTAAAAGACGATAGATCTGGTAGAAGAAATAGTGACGACGGAAGCACTCCAGAAGAAAACGAAAAAACTCCTTTAGGAAGATCTACTAGTGATGTAAACCCGAAAAGAAGAAAAGAAAGAATCTCTTTGTCAACTCTTTTTAGACGTGCTCAAAAAAGTAAAAGTCCTGATGCACCAGTTATTGTTTCCTCAAAACCAACAGTTGTTGTAAAACGAAGTAAGAGTGACGTGTCAGATTTAAAATCTAATACCGATCTTACCAAAACTAAACCTATTCGAAAAAGATCTGGGAGTGAAACAGAAGAATTTCTTAAATCATTGCGAAACAAAAAATCCCAATTGTCTCCTATTATTGAAAGTTCACCAAGAGAAGATTATTTTAAAAAAACTTCACCGTTGGACTTGTTTCAACATAATAAATCTTCTGAAAAGCAAATTAACGAATCTGATGTCCATATATCAATAGATAGTAAAAAAGTAAATCCAATAGAAAAACCTCCAAGGCATAAAAACGATAATAACGAGCAAAAGGCACCAACACGCAATAAAAGAGGGAAATCGGCAGAAAACGAACAGTCGCCGCCAATTACTGAAACACCGAAAAGAAAAACAGAAGTTACTAAAACTATTCTTCTTCACCAAATAGATTCAAACGTAACTTCAAAAGAAAGCTCTAGTGATATTAAAGATAAAATCAAAGACAGCATTCGAAAAATAGAAGAAAACGTATATGCTGATAAGGAAATGAAACATAGTAGTCAGCAACCCCCTGAAAAGCCTCCGCTAACCAGAGGTCACACAGTTGGACATATTGTGCGAATACTTAAAGAAGACCAACACTCAATTCCTCCTAAATCTCATTTGATTTCACCGCCTAACGGCACTAACATTAACCAACCATTTTCTTATACAAAACCCAGTACTAGTCCTGATCCTAATTTATTTGTCAGAAACACTAGTCCTGACAGAGTGCATACACCTGTTAATAAAATGAATGATAAAGGTGTTGTGTATGCTCAAGTCATTCGGGACAACGGCGACCTTCGACCACATTTCCCAAAACAAACAATGCATAAAACATTTTCACCATCTCGAGATAAATATGCAAGCTTTTCTGACGAGGATGAAGGACTTGGCTATGAAGAGCGACATAAATATTCTTCAGAAAGGATACCACATTTTGACTACAAAAATAATAAAAATGATGTAAACTGTAATTTCAAAGATGGCTTTAATATAAAAGAGTCGCCTATAAGACCAAGATTTAGAGAATATAAGCTTATGAGTTTTGAGGATGCTGAACCAACGTATGCAAATGGTTATGCTGATAAGGCTAATGACTTAGATATACCTATTGAAGATTTCAGAGGTAGAGCTGATGGAATGGATACAAAGAAAAAGGTTATCGAGTCTGGCACAAAAGTTGATTTAGATTTTAATGAATTAAGTCACCGGAGAGAGCTCCTTGAGTCTCGATTAAACGCTAGAAGATTTGACCGTGATCGTGAAAAAATTAGCTTTAATGAGCCTATTTCAAAATACCTTGCAGAAAATGATCCTATATATGAAGCTGAAAAGCGCATGAAACAGACAGAAAAATATGTAAATGATACAGTTAAATACTACCGTCATACCTTGGAAAGGGATGGTATTGAAAGTACAATGACTGAAGATTACAAATATGATTCTGATAGCCATAAAATAAAATACAACACAGAGTCAAGAACTTACCATAAGGCCTCGAAAGATGAATTCGTTGATGACTTGCGGCCAGTGAGATATAAGGATGAGAGAAAGATATTTCCACCTGAGCCTGAATATGAGCCACCTAGCTTAGAATCTAACCCTGGAAAACTTATATCATCACCTGATGAGTACAAAGAAAAAAAATATAGAGCGAAAAAACATTTTACCTCTAGTCATGATCTCTTGCAAGGTGGCCAAAAATATAAAGTCAAAGAAGATTATTTTGGAAAAAGAAAAGGTCATTATGCCTCTAATCCAGAAATAGCGCAAGAACGGGAAGAAGAATATGCCAACCTTGGATATAATAATAAGCATGAATCGTATCACAATTCTTTACGTCGTGCTAAAAGTAAAGACAATGATTTCAAAAGGCACGCCAGTATTCGACGCCATGATTCTGGCGACAGCAGGGACTACTATCGTGAGCAAATGTCTCCGCGTCGATTTGATTTTGATAGTCGCTTAGTTGATTCCGGGATCGAAAACGATTTTAGACACAACTCAAGCAGCGAGATCCACAGGTCTAAGTCCAGACGAAACGAAAGTGACGAAGACGTCCGAAATACTTCACTATTATTGGAAAGCGAGAGACACCACACAGAAGATAACTATCCCAGTGAACAAATTTATGCAAATGGAGAATATTTGGCGAATCGAAAAAAGTATCAAACAGAAAGGAAAGATTATATTCCAAGGGACAGGAGTGTTGATGAGGGTTCTCTTATAAGTCGTAAAAATAATCGTCATGAGAAAAGTCCAAGCCGAAATGATGACAAAGTCAGTGCGAAGCCACCGAAAGCTGTAAAAAAGCTTTCTGGACTTGAAAAGGTAATTTTATAATATGTTACAAAAATAAATTGCAGGTCAGGTCATCATTGTAGGACATCATAAACGCCACTGGTTATGTGTTCGATCCCCACTCGAGAAAATGAAATATTTATTTAAATATTATATTTTTATTTCTTCGCTTTGATGTCGCGGCAAAGGCGGTTTAACACTAGGTTCCCTCTGCCCTTTTGTATGTGGGATACAGCGTGTAACTAATTTAGTTTTTTTTTAAATTATAAAATATATTAAATACAATAAATCTAATTATAACTTATTTCTTATGAAATGAACGGTATGTATTTTTCATATACAGATGAAACAGCTATTCTCTCGCGACTCTTCTAAGAAGAGCAAAAAAGAGAAGGAGGTCCAACCCAAAACTCGCACCCGGGTGCTCAAGAGCCCTGAACATCTTGCCAGAGACGATCCTGAGTACAGAAGGTATCTTTTTTAGCCACTAATTATTTATATTTTGATCGAGGACGTCACTGATGTCACATAGCGTCTGAATTGTACTGTAGCTATAGATTCGTTTCCCACTCGAGAGAAAGGATTATTTTCATTTCCTCGCTCTGGTAACAAGACAAAGCGCGGTATTGGGCTCCGTCACTCAACACGCAATGCTGTGTGCAGCGGAAAGTGAGGAATAGATTGTCTCAGTACTAAGTTCTCTCTGCCTGTTAATGCGGAATACTAGTGTGGGATAAGTGTGAACTTGTGAAGCTAAAAATATATGAAAGTATAATAATAAATTATTTATTGTATCTCAGATATACAGATCCAGAACCTAGCGATATAGAAGTAAAGAAGAGAGATGATAAAGAAGAAAGAACATACAGAAGGTCTAGAGAGGATCTAGACAGCTATAGGAGCCCTGAGCCCCGGGAGAGCATTGACAGGAGAGAGGAGCGATACAGGGATTCAGATTTTGAAGGAAGGTAAACATCTTTTGAATTATGAAATTGCCATAAAAGTATTGTAGAGACTATAGACATAACGGCTATTTATGTATTTGATTTCCATTCGAAGGATTGATTATGATTTAAATTATTTTCTTTTCGCCGCTCTGGTAGATAAGCGCGGGGTTGAGGCTATGAGGGGAAAATTGTGAAACTGATAAATGAAAACAAAAATGTGTTTTACTGCTTTTTCTGTATTCTGTTCGAATAAAACAATTTCAGTTCTAAGCTACATATATTTATTTTATAGTTTCCTTCTCTGTTTGGTTAAACAAAACGTGGCGCTGTAATATTTTTAGTTTAATTTTCCTTATTTAAAAAATCTTATCAGACTCTTGTATAAACTTCAAAATATTTTTTTGAAATTTACGAAATTTATGAAACTAGGTTTGAAAAAACTCTAAAAGAAGACAGAAGATACAAAGAGCGGCGTGAAGAAAGAAGACGATACAACTCATCGGAGAGAGAAAGCGATCGGCCTTCCGATGTGGAGAATGATCGACGCAAAGCCAGGTCTAATACCGCTGGGCCACTCGACTCACCTGCCTTGGTAAGTTTTTCTATTTTAGTACGTAATACTAATTATTTGTAGCGTTGTGTCCTGCCATTCAAACTGTATTATCTTGGAAATTGGGCTGAAAGTGGGGAAAATTACTAAGTTCATTCTGTTTAACCTCATATATACTGGACACCATACACCATACATACATCGTGAAGCTAAACGAATATTATTATTTCTACGATAAGTTATTTTATAATACATCTGGAAAATATAATGTAGCACTTTAAATACATGTGTAATATTTAATCTTTTATTTTTGGTTACAAATTGTCTTAAAACTAGATTTCCTCTCCTATAATATGGTGATAGACAGCGGAAACCTGTACAGAATATATCCATTGTTTCTATACATCAATATCGCTTTTTAAATTGAATTTGGAAAATTTAATTCCATTAGTAAACACTTACTGTACGAGTATTGAAACAAATCGACATCTAATTTGACTTGAAAATGTTACTCACACCTCAAATTGAATTGGCAATTGGCCTTTGTCCAGTGTTGTTGACCGCTTATATTACTTTAGCTTCATGTTACTTTAAAGCACATACATACAAAGTAATTTATTCTTTAAAAGGATTAGGTATGTATTTGGAGTTAATAATATTCTTTAATAGGATTAGATAGTTCATTTTAATTAGGAAATATTTTTTTTCGTACTTAAGGTTAATGCTGTTAGCTCTACTGGCTTTTACAGCGATAGCAGGCGGGTAGGGAAGAGGGTACTATGTCTCTGAAAAATTGACAAGCACCAAGTGGCTGCTTGAGAGGATGTTGAAGGTTTTATATTAGGGATTGTTAGTCTTGGTATCTATTCTATACATATGATAAAAATATAACTGATCGCTGTCTGTACATGGAAGATATATGAGAAAAACTATTATTTATCAACGTTATACAACCTAAAACAATGTTTTTTAAATGTTTTATCTGTTTGTCTGTGCGTTTGTTCAAATCTCAGAAACTCCTCATACTAACTTGTAAACGATTGTTTAGTGTCTTAAGATTAGAAGATATCTGAAAGCGATTAAAATTTTAATAGATAACATCATTTTTATTATAAAGTTTTTAAATTAAATTACTTATTAGAGTTAATAATATACTAATATTTTGTTGTAAAAAATATAAAAAAAACACAAAGCAATTTAAATAGAAAAAAATGAAGAATAAAATTTTCTGTTATCTATTTTATATCAACATTTAAGTAAGTTAAATTAATAATAAACGCAGGGGCACAAGTACACATGACAAAGACAAATAGTCACAAAAAGTCACGTGACAAAGCACGGCGTTAAGTTCCGCCACTTAAAACGTAATGCCTCCAGAACTCAGCGGCATATGAGGATCGGAGTATCTTAACACTAAGCTCCTTCTGCCTACCCTGGTACATGCGGCATATAGCGTGAAATTGAAAAAAAAGTGACAAACGTAGTGAATTTGCTTCGCTAATTTTCCTATGAATAGAAATTGTGTAAAACTTTTATGGGAAAATTATTTTGGCATAGTGAAACAGTGTCGGATTGTAAACACAGTGGTCGTGGATTCGATCCCCACAAAGGGGAAAAGGGAAGAATGAAATGTCTACACTAAGTATTTTCTCCCTACCCTGCTGTATACGAAATTGAGAGTGAAATGAAAAAAAAATTTTTTATTCTTTTAAAGTTCATTGTACTAAATCGATATTCTACAATCGTTATCAATAAGAGCACGATGACCGATAATAATTTAAAAGGAGTGGCTTTAAAACAATTACTAGAACTAATACATTATATAAATACTAAAAGTACGTTAAAGGAAAATCCCACATTAAATGTACTTTTGTTTATGTTTCAAAATAGATGTAGCACTAATTGATTTTCTTTTCGCATGACACATCAAAACATAAAATGATCTTGAGAATTTGAATTAAGATTATAATAATTAAAAAACAGATTATTTTTGACATAGACAGAGAGACTATAGATAGATATTCTCCATTTTCTGTTTAATCCAATTATCAAAGCAAAATAAAATAACCAACATTATACCACAACCAATTTTAATCGAAAAACAAAATTAATTGCACTTTCAAATAAATTACAATGCTCATTTAACTACACAAATTGAATTTGTGGCAATAAGTATAAATTAGGCCACACTGAGTGAGATACGCGATGGTAGTGAGTTCGATGACTCGCTGCTCTTCTAAAACAATGTACTCCGCTCGATATGTGACATCTCGAATTTGGGTACAAGATGGAAAATAGGACGTAGGTTTTAGTTGTTTACCTTTTTGTATGCCGGATGTAGCGTGACACTGACAAAAATCTAATTATCAGTATTTTTAGAGGGAATGCATTATTTATTTTATATAGGTATCGCTATTCATATTATTATGTATTTATATTTATTCTTCATCCTGTATATCGTATATAGAGGGAACCTACAGGAACTATGTACCCCAAGCACCGCCCAAGCATTCGAGACATTTCATGTGGAATGACGGAAATCAATGCCGCGCTTTGTTTTGTGACTAGAGCGGGAAAATGAAAATAATTCTTTAACCCATGTGGGAATCGAACCCACAACCATCACGTATTTATTAATATTTATTAAAATCTTAAATCTAAAATTCAATCTGTACATAAGAAGTGATGCTGCCAAAATATGCTTTGTATGAGGTGCTAATATGATCTCATGTGACATTGACCGCGAGGATAATGAACTGTGTGCGACTGGTTTAGTTTGTGACTTTACTTGCATACATCAATTATTATTTTTATGACACCTATCATTATGTCGTAGGTTTGATGATTGTATCGCGAAAATATTATTTATAATTTGATTTCAACAAAATGTTATGTTGAAATTATTATTATTATTTCTTAAATTATATTATTATTTATTTAAAAACTTGCAATCTTTATTTAAGGTTAGCTAGTATACTGAAAGCAAATGATAACTCCAAATCCGCTATATTGAATAAGTAACCAAATTAAGCTAAAAAAACAAAATCAGTAAATCAATAATTTCATGGTTGTTGTTTGTTAAGATTTCGAAAAAAAAATGGTTGAGGAGATTGATATAATTCATTTAAATTTCATTATCTACTAACTTTTAAAAAAATTATAATAAGTTATTTAGTTATAATTGATTATTCAGTGCGTATAGTAAGAAAGTGGGGAACGAAAGTCTTAACAGAAATAAAGTGTCGTAGTGGTGTATTCTGAGATTCTCCCCTGCAGATAGCAGGGTTGGTATGTGTGGGATACAGATACAAAAAGTTCTGTTTACGTAGTTTCATCTGTGCGTCTGTGTCTGTCAGTCAGTAAAGGTATAAATGGTAACATCTTTATTGATATTATTGGAACATATAGATATGAAACTTGTCTATAAGTGATGACTTTGTAAATACGTCTATCAAAATATTATGAATAGCTTCATTTAATTATACTTGTATGATTTTTTTCTTTTGGTAACAAAAAATATAAATAAATAAAATGTTAATGTTTTTTTAAAATAAATAACATATTTAATATTTTAGATTTTCATTTTCTCGCTCTGGTAACGAGACAAAGCGCGGCATTGACCTCCGGCTCTCAACATGCAATGGAGGCATTCCTCCAAATTTTGGCGGAAAGTAGGGAACGGAAGTGTCTTAATGGGAACAGAGTGTCAAAGCACTCTTTTCCTAGGTTCCCCTGCCTAACTATGTGGGATACAGAGCGAAGCTAAAAAAAAGAAATAACCAGACACTTTATTTTCTAGAAACCCGATCCCTATTTATATGTTACTCATTTTCTCATCATAGGTACATTGATAAGATCACATTACTATATACAGTCGTGGCTGACTAAGCTCAGCTAGCTACTTATAAGGCGTTAGCT
This sequence comes from Heliconius melpomene rosina, assembly GCF_056956725.1. Classification (NCBI taxonomy): domain Eukaryota; kingdom Metazoa; phylum Arthropoda; class Insecta; order Lepidoptera; family Nymphalidae; genus Heliconius; species Heliconius melpomene. The sequence continues at coordinate 719,768 of NC_140400.1, forward strand.
TACTTGATATGTTCATTTGACTTATATGTATGTTTAAGTGCTAAGAAGGAGGTCGTGGGATCAATTTTTATGACAAATAAGTTTTTTTGTGAGATGTTCTGTCCGTTTGTAAGCTTTCATATAATTTTCTTCTTACAAAATGGAACCAATTCTAAAACATAATATACCATAAATAAAGAATTATCCAAATCCATTTATAATAGGTGAAGTAATAGCGTACAGTCGAAACTTCCTTCTGTTTGAAGTCTGTTAAAATTTTAAAAAAAATTGTGAATATGTAAGACGTCACGTCAATCTACGTTTCCGTCAATCGCCAATTTATACACAGATAGCGGTACCTCGGGCAGTTAGAATGTGTCATGTGTCAAACGCTACTCTTAGTTATTTTAATTTGACCACACAAGCGAAACCGAAGTTAAAAACTAGTGAAGCTATATTATAAAAGGTCCAAAATAACATTAAAATTGTATGTTCCATTAAGCCACATTCGTTCAATTATTCTCTAGTCGACAAGTGACACGCTAAGGCCGTGTACCATATGGCACTGTGGCCTTGTGGAGATTGTATCAACTATCAATAAAAGGAAGTGGAAGTGGATTATTAATTTTATAATTTTTACTTAAAAAAATGTTAAATATTTTACTTTAATAATTTGACCGCATAATATGTATCCTGCACATTGCAGGGTAGGCAGAGGGAACCTAGTGTTAAAACGCCTTTCCTTTAAAATACTTCCGTTCATCACTTTCCGTCGATTTCGTGAAGCATTGCATGTTGAGTGGCTGAACTCAATGCTGCGCTTTACCTCGTTACCAGAGCGAGAAAATGAAAATATTAAATGCTGCGATTGTAATCAAATATTAAATATTTGTTTTATAAATATTTAACTAAAACAAAATAATTTACATTTAGTTCAGTTTCTAATGAAACAAAACACACGAGAGGTCGTTGCTCGGTGTCCTTGAGATTCGAGATAGGAACATTTATCATGTGGACATTTTGAGAACACAAAAAGTTGAAAATTGTATGGAATATATTTATATATGCCGGGTATAGCAGTGTAGGATAAGGAATCCTGGTACTGAGACACTGTTTCTCATGCACCGCCCAGTTTTCGATATATTGCGTGTTGAGTGTTGGAACTGAACGCCACGTATTGTCTTGTTGCTATAGCGAGGAAATGAAATTAATTCATTTTACCGAATGGGAATCAAATCCACAACCGTCGCGTTCACAGTTAGATGCAGTCAGCCACGACGGTCTCTATGTCTCATATTATGATGTTTATATTATAATGCCAACAATGATATGATTGATTGATGTCTTATTTATGTGTCGACGAACTTACAATGAATGATATAGATACTTTGCTGAGTTAGAATAAAGTATCTTAATTATGGAGTTCTACCGCTACTGTTTATTTTTTTATAATTTATTAGACTGGAAGAATTTAATATTTTGACTTCGTACAAAACAATTCGTACAAAAAGCTGAATGGAAATCGTATTCACAACCGTACACTAGGTCTAATGACTATTTTATTCTTCCGAAAACAAAAATAAATAAATAAATTAACGCATATTTTACAGGCGCAGAGATATCGTGAAAGGCGGCGTTTAGCCACGCCGAGTCCTACACCCTCACCACCGCGTCGCGAGTCCTCCCAAACGTCTGGCAACTGGTTCAAATCCATGGACAGATTGGGGAAGAAACGTGAGAAGAATAGTAAGGTAATATCAACTAAAATCTTTTTGTGTTAAGTGGCGGAAGTTAACGCCGCAGCTTCTTATTAACCACAGTAAATCCACAGTAAAAAAAATAAAAAAGATAAGAAACCAAATATAATGTATGTTTTATACCTTTAATGGAAGAAATACAAAAATAAGAAACAAAATATACGAGTATAGAGTAGTGTAATGGTTTTAAATAGTAGGTATAAGTGAAGTTAAAGCTACAGTGGGGCGGCGTCTGATTGTAAGCGTGATGTCATGGCTCGATACCCACTCGCAGGGTTGAATCACTAAACTATCCTGTTCAGGCATAATATCCAGTGGCTATTGTAAAAAACGCGAGGATGTCGTCGATTTCCATAAATGTAAAAGTTTCCAGTTCCAAAAAACTATATAAGTTATTTTCATATAATTAACTGTTTTTAATTAATGAATACTTACATACATTTGCAGGTCGAAAAGGAAAGCATAATCACAACAGAAGACGAATCAAGCCGTCGAATTTGGTCAAAACCGTCGAAGCCTCTCAACTCTCCTGCGAAAAACTTAAGATTTTTCGGTGACACCGACCACGAGTCAGATGGAAACAAACCCACACTTAAATCAAAGTCCAAAAACCATGGCACTTTACGTAAAACCATTTCGAATTCAAGCGCAGGCTTAGACGAAGTCGACCATAGCGAACTATCAAACAAAAGTTATTCTCTTTCAAATTTACATAGAGACGATAGAAGAGAAAGAGAAGGCAAGAGTGAATCACCAAAAACTAAGGAGTATTATAAGACGAATTTGAAGAATATTTCTGAAGTTCATAATAATTCGGAAAATGATAGTCATTTTGATAAGAGAATGACTTTGAAGCCACCGATAAGTCCTTATGATAGATCGAGGAGTCACAGCAGCTCTAAGACTTTGAAAGGCAGTAAGAGTGATATGAGACGGAATGGTAGAGTAGAAGATAGAGGCAGTTCGTCGGAATTAAGAAACAGCAAGCAAGAGTTGAGAGAAATGAAGTGAGTAGTTAGATTTTGTGTTATATTTCGTTAACTAGCCCGAGGCCAAGCGGTATTGAATCCCGTTCAACGCGCAACGCGTTCAACACGGAATGCTTCCAGAATTCGGTGGAGTATGGGAAACGGAAGTTTCTTAACACTAGGTTGCCAGGTTACCCCTGCCACATGCGGAATACAGCGTTATTCCAAGCGCGATTTCCCAAGTTGGCATTTACCTTATTTAAATAAGGATCATTATGATTGATTTTTGTTTTTGAGAAATTTATAAACAATAATATAAGAATATACAAACATATATATTTCACACTGCATGGTTAGAAGTACCTATATGTAGAAGAGATCATCATAAAATTCATATTTTTTCTATTTATATATTTTTTTATTTCAGGTCCCGTCGTCGTACACCAGTAGCCACCTCCGCAGAGAGTAGTACTGAAGGAGATTCGAGTCAGCAGTCACAACGAAGCGTTGTTTATTTACATGCCACTACAGGTCATTTATCTTCATGATTTTTTCCGTACAGCAAGAAACAGAGTAGGAATATAGTGTTAAGACAGTCCGTTCGTGCAAACACTGACATATTTTCGAGACATTGGATTTTGAGTGACAAAACCAATGCTTCGCCCCGCCATTTTCGAATTACCTGGGCGAGGAAATTAAAATAATTAATTCCCCTTCAAGTGCATCAAGCCCACAACTGTCGCGTTCTTTATTTTTTTACCAAAAAATTTATAGCATATAATTTTTTACCAAAAGACTTAACACCTTGGTAAAATTAAAATACAATTCCAAATTCCAGTTGGTGATATCCCCGATCCCGGCCGTCTAACCAGAAACCGTTCCCGAGATGACGTTTCCTCCGTGATGTCTTCCAATATCCAAGTCCGAAGCAGTACTAAGAGCTTCTCCCTCTTCGCTCCTTGGACTCCACGCCATTACAACGATCAATACGATGTACACTACGAACAAAAACCGAGAAAACCCAAAAAAGAAACTGAGCGATTCAAAAAATCATCATCGACACCGCGGAATGAATCAATTTTGCAAAAAAATAAATCGAATAGCCAGTCAACGTTAAGCCGCAGACCAAATAGTCAAAATCGATTAACGAGCAGCAGCACAACACTATACAGACGAGATAGGGAACGAGGGAAGGAAAACGATGCATCGCACAGCACTATGTCAAGAAAAAGAGATAATAAGAAGAGTCAATCGAGTGAGATTTTGAATCGAGATGATCGAGAAAGAGTGTCGCGGTCTATATCGATACCGAAAGAAAAAAAAGCGGGATGGTTCAAACTATCGAATAAGAAAAAACAAGAAACGACTCGTGTACGATAATTTTGTAACTAACTTTTGTTATTTTTTTTTCTATATTCTAATATGTTTTATATAGATTTTATATTATATACATTTGTTTAAAATAAAATGGTGATACTTGTACTTTTAATAATGTTGAATAATTTACAAATATAAACTGGTGGTCAGAAAACTGAGAAAGCGATAGCTAGCTGGTATTGATGATAATTCTATAATTTTATGTATGTATATGTTCACTTTCCGCCGAATTCTGGAGATGTTGCGTGGTGAGTGGAGGAACGAAACTCCGCGCTTTGCCTCGTAACCAGAGCGAGGAAAAGTAAATAATTAATATTTCATTTTCTCGAGTGGGAGTCGAACCCACAACCTGTCGCGTGTACATTCGCACACATGTGCCCCTGCGCCATGACTGGCCTCAATTTTTATTATCTAATCAATATTTTAAGCATATATTGTAAACACAACAGAAATATTAAAATATCTAAAACGCTCGGATTTGTTCCGAATTTACCATTTTTTCTTATTTATTTTTAAGAAGGATATTTTATAATATTATTATACGAAAAATAAGATTTTTTCTTTTATAAAGCGTATTGTTACTAAAACAGTGCCATTTGCGAAAATTAATGTTACCATTATGTAATAGAATAAAATAAATGCTTAAACTAATAAGTGACTATATCTATTTTTGCTTTAGATCTCCGCCTGATGTTGCATTGGGTTTTAATTAAAATTAAAATTAGTTAATAATGTAATATTCAAGAAATAAAAATAAATATTCTAATATTATTTTGTTATTTTATTGTAAAATTTTGTCAAATTTTCAAACCTACCTGCAGTAGTAGTTCCTGAGATTAGATTCAACCTAAGAAATTCTTTATTCTTACTACCCGACTACTGCATTATAATAATAAAATTAAATTGTCTCTGGTTGTTCTCATCTTGCTAATGGCGAGTATTTGCATAGACACAATCAAGTAGCCAAGATAATACACCAGCAACTTGCTCTTCAATATGGCCTTGTAGAATTGGAGGTGCCTTACTACAGGTACAATCCCATGTCTGTTCTTGAAAATAGCTGTGCTTTGCTCTACTGGGATCGGTCTATTATTACTGACAGGTATATTGTTGCCAATAGACCTGATATAGTACTAGTAGACCGAGCGGCGCGCCGCGCAGTGATTGTTGACGTTACTATCCCACATGATGAAAATCTCGTGAAGGCCGAAAAAGAAAAACAATCTAAATATTTGGACCTAGCCCATGAGATTACCGCCATGTGGGATGTCACTGCGACTATCATTGTGCCGATAGTGGTTTCGGTTAACGGTTTAATAGCGAAAAGCCTCGACCAACACCTTAAGAGGCTATCGCTTAGCTGTTGGACCAAGAACCGGATACAGAAGGCAGTATTACTTGAGACGGCACGTATTGTGCGGAGGTTCCTCTCTCTGGAGCCCTAGCCACCGATGGCTTGGACCCTTGTCCCGCCCTCGGAAGTGTGGTTTTTTATATTTTTAAATGTATCTTTTTTATAATAATTTATATTTAAAAATGTAAAATTGATTCGCTTATTTAATAAAAGTATAAATTAAATTAAAATGGTATAAAACCGCGGCTATCCTTTAAATATATCTTTACCAGTATTACGTATAAAAACACGTTAAAATATAATACGTGTAAGTAAGTTGTTTATTTAATAGTAAGTACATTTTTAACAGTTTGTACATAATAATTTCAGGGGAGACTGTATTCTAGTTTTGTACTTTTTAGTAATACGACAATTTTGAAATAAATTCCCAAAACATTAAAATTTATCAGTGTATACAGTATACTGTGATACACTTAGAAAAATTAAATAAGAGTATATAATATACATATCATTTGGTTCTTTGGAAACAAAAAAAAACAGAATAATGAAAATTATTAACATGTATTATATAACAAACTTAGTTTAAATACATACATATTATTATATACAGTACGTCTTAAAAAGTAAATTGAGTTTCTTATATCTAGTAAGTATTATTATTAATGATTTATATGAACACTGAATCGCTCAGGACATTCTAAATCCTGGATTTATTTATTTTTGTTTTTCTTAGCTTCATGGTGTATTTCGCACCGAATAGGGAAGGCAGAGGGAATAGAATGAGAACATTGTGTTAGACATTGTTCCTCGTGTTGAATTTCACGTTCGCTATCGAACGTTCTTCACGACACTTTCGTTCCCCACTTCCCTGCGTGTTGAGTGGGGAACTCGACACCCCGCTTTGCATCGTTATCAGAGCGAGAAATTGAAAATATTATATATTTCAGTCACCCTAGTGGGAGTCGAACATATAACCACACCACACCGCTAAAGCAGCTCGTGCTAAGACGCTCAGTTCTTCAATTTTGTCCGAATATGAGACATACCGTGTTGAGAAGTTGAACTCACACAACAATTACAATATTTAGTAATATTAAAGTCTCCTATGAACTATAATTAGATATATTTATTTTTTCAATGGCAAGTTATTCCTAAAGTCGTAATTACGATTTTGGAATTTTTGATTATGTTTCTAATTGTCCAGTTCGTTTTCCTCGTCAAAGGCTTAAAACTTCATCTCTGATTATGGCACTTTTGATTCCTATGTAACTTATCAAAGATTATCACTTATTAATACATATTATGTCCTCATGTAACTCCCACTCATACTCTAGTAACTTCTTTATTACAATTTTCTTCTGGAATCTTCTTCTTCCCCAAATCTTGGTAAATGTCTTCCAATGTTCTAGCTCTTGTTTCCGGAATAACAATTATAACATACGCCGCCATTAACAGACAAACTAGGCCGAAGAAATAAAATGCTACGTGTATACCGATAGAATTTGCGAGTGGTTTGAAGAACAGCAGTTGAAGGAAGTCAGATAAGGAAGACCCGCACATAGCTGTAGCCATTACTGTGCCTCGGTACTGCAAAATAAATAAATAAAATGTATTTCATATATCGATAGTCCTTATGCAGATATTATGTTGAGACAGAAATAGTTGTCATATTATAGTGTATAATAATTATTATTTTGCTACAAAAATGTTTTCTAAGTATAGATTTATATAGATATATAGAGAGTATGATAAGGAATGGCAGCAATCCAACTCTCTTGAAGACAGACTGGAGTACATCCTAGCGAACGAGCTGAAGCCAGAGGGCAAGGGTTACTGCTCCAATAACTCTAAAATTTTTATTTCACTTCCATTTAACAGTTCTTATACATTTTTGTGTTTTAGTCAAAAAAAAATACCATCAATTTTCTTTGCGACAGAGAATCTAGAAATCACTGCTTTTACATTTTCTACCTATTTTATTTGAATGTTGTTGTATCAATATACCAACGTAAGTATTAATAATAAACTAAGAGTACCTTAAAAGAGAAGATTTCTCCAGACAACACAACAGACATGGGCTGAAGACCTGAAGAATCGCAGAAGATGCAGAGACACAGCGTGAACAGTGGTATCCAGGACGGTGTGATGATATCATAGTCGCGCATCAAGAACCACGAAGCGAGGACGCACATACTCAGTCCAGATATAAGTGAGGATATGAAGAGTAGCGGCTGTGGACAAAATATTAGCTATCATTTTTAATTTTTCTATTTATTAATAGAAAAATTAAAAATTATATTAAATCAGCTTCACACTGTATCCCGCACACATCGGACAAAGGGGACCGAGGGAGGGATAGTGTTAAGTTTCCGTTCTTAATTTTCCGCCGAACTTTTCTAGGTATTGCGTGTTGAGTGTCGGAACTTCAGTTCCACCAATGCAAAAAGTCCGGCTTTCAAGCCGCATTGCATGGTGCAATGCACTTTTTGCATTGGTGCTAGAGCAAAGAAATGAAAATATTAATAAATAATAATTAATTTCCTCGATTAGGTATCGAACCCAAAAACATCATGTTACAGTCAAACCTTGTGCCCCTCCGCCATGACGGACTCTTTATAAACATGGCCCCTACGTAAAGTATCGAAAGCGAAAACTGAAAAAAAAATCATAAAAACAAGTAACAATTACGAGTGAAAGTTATTTCATGATCAAGAAAAGTTTATGAAAAAAAGTTTTCGCTTTTATAGCAAGCAAGTGGCGCCCTTGCCGCTGATGACGTCCTCCCGCGCTCTTTCTCAGAATTATGAAAAATTATCGAATGTGTAAATTCTATTATCAATCTATAATAGGTGGTGATGTCCGCCATTATAACACGATAGAATTTATTGGATTCTGTAGTAGATGCGGTAATTTAAAATCAGCAGACAGATGTAATTAAAATTTAAATAAGATTTACCTCGCATATGTTTTAATAATCAAGGTCATCTAGATGTCAAGCTATCAGAGGAACATCTTTCAAGATTACTGTTTTTATTATAACACGTGTTTTATCTTATTCTCATTCATTTTCTTTATTTTTTAAGGCAGGTACAGAGATGTCAGCTACAGGCATGGTAGGTGATGGACCCATTTTTTGTTTTTATTATAGGAAACATTTTTTTTATAGGAATCCTCTATAGAATCTATATCTATCCTTGAATATTCTATAGCCATCTTTTACTGTCCAACGGCCCAATCAGGCCTATTGGGGCCCTTCGTGGCGCAGGAGCACAAGCGTTCGACTGTAAATGTGACTGATGTGGTTTCTATTCCCACTGGGGAAGGGAATGAAATATTTAATATTTACATCTCTTCACTTTGGTAACGATGTAAAGCGGGGCGCAGTTCGGTGGAAAGTAAGGAACGGAAGTGTCTCAATTGATGACGGAGTGTTTTTAACTAAGAGAAAGAAGAGTCACATTCAAAGTGCTGAAAGCCTATAATCGTTTTCGATAAATGAACTATATACACAAAGAGAGCTTGTCAATTCAAACCAGAAGTTCTTGAGATCGGCGCGTAGCGTCAAATAAGCATATTCTTCACGAGCATTATATTAATAAGTGTAAACATAGTTTAGTATAATAACATAGGTTAGTATAAGTACCTTCCTTCCACATTTTTCAACAAGGCCCGAAGCAATAATCGATCCCACGACCTGAACTGCGCCGAGCAGCATTGCTTGTTGGTTAGGGCTCAATATTAAGCCTTTATTGTCTGATGATGCCAGAGTGAAGATTTCACCAGCAAAGTTTAAAACGGGTATGGCGCCGCACACTTCCCTCGCTAGAGTTGATATCATCGCGATTTGGAAAGCCTTGAATAATATTTTGTCAGTAACTGAAATATAAAAAATAATACATTTTTTAAATTATTGACGTGGCAGAGAAGAGAAGTAAAAGATTTCCGCTTTTTGAGACATAGTGTGTTGTTTTGTTTTTGTACCAGAGCAATGAAATGAAAATAATTTATTCCCCCAAATTAGAATCAAACCCGCAACCGTCGCGCTTACAACCGGGCGTTGTGTCGTTCGCCATGCCGGTCTCGAACATACGTAGGTGTAGATGTTAAAATGTATTTCTATGTAAATGAGTTACCGGTTTTTATCAACGTGAATGAACACGTGATTCATTCGATATCAGGATGGCATGCTTTGAAAGTTGAATTGTTTTAAATATCCTTCACCTTAGCGTGCTATGATTTTGATATGCAAATTTTTATCAATATCTAGATATATCTACTACATTTTAGTAAAAAATATATATTTTTTCTATTTTTTTTGTTGTATAAGATCATGTTTTGTCTTGAGTGGCAGAACTTAACGACGTGCTGAGAGCGGGGATTTAAAATATTGGATTAAAATATAGTATAACTCATTCCCCCGAGCAGCAAACCCACAACTGCGCTACGATGGCATCATTGTTAAGCGGCGGCACAAATCACGGCGTTAAGTTCCGCCGCTCAAAACACAACTTTAAATTAAGGCGGAAAGCGAAGAAATACGTTTAGTTCTCTATTTATAATCAAAATTACATAATAAATAGTATTTCGTAAGATAAAACTATGTAAACAAGATTTACTAGTTAACGATTTGGTTTTCCTTAAAGATTTTCCTTCTATTTTTTGTAATAGATAAATTACATTTTTTCTGTATGTGGAATATCTATGAACAATTTTATCATAGCGGCCTTTTTTCCATACTTAGTAGATTTGCATCCCGCATTTAGTACCATCGACGGAAAATATTGTAATAAGTTGTCGTAATTTCACTTAACCAAAGTTAAATTGATTCAGTAACGGAGTTAACTATGGGTGATCTGAATTACAAATGTTATTGGAAAAGTGTAGAAAAGTAATAAAATATACAAAAAAGTATGTCATAAAAAAACCAATGTAAATACACTATGCATAGTAAAATGGTAAAAAATAATATTCCCCGTTCTCCTGTGAATTTCAAAAAAATCTTTCTTAATGCTCCCTCACCAAGAAAGATAAAAAATAAAAAATGTTACATATATCTAATTAAAAACAATTGTCACAAATATCAAACTTTATTTGTGACATTTTTAAAGCACTTCGCCAGTTATACCGGTTAGAATTCACATGTTAAATAAAAAAAAATTAAATAAAATCTAGTTTTAAATGAGTTGATTATTAATACGTATTTGGACTACGTCTAAGTTGGCTGATGTCATTTTTGAATGTTTTAACAATTGTTATATTTGTATTCTAGGAGAGGCTCAACCAGTTCTTCCATTATAATTTGCACTAGATTAAAAACATTAACGACAAAAATACTTCAAAATAACACATAGACTACAATTTATGTAAAGATTTAAAATAGTTAAGTTATAGTATGTATAACAAAAAGTATACATGGGCGAATTCGCGTTTAGGTCGGTAAATCGTAAAAATACATTCTTTTAAAGCAGAAAAAGTGCAGTTAAAAAAAGTATTTAATATTTCCAAAAAAAAAAATCATTTTCGAAGTCACAATTATAATTAAAGTACAAAATACATACTTATATATATTATATTACTTTACTTACAAATAGTTTTCAGGAAGAATTGATTGGCTTCACTATCCTTTTTATGTTCTTCACTTATTAGATTTATCTCTTCTTGTACTACATTGTCCGATTCAGCTTTACAACGGAGCCACGCGATGGCTTTGGTAGCACGCTGAAAAGAAAAGATATTAATAAAATTAAAAAAAAAATAGGCTTACAGCGTATCCCGACGTAGAGAACCTAGCGTTAAGACACTCTGTTTCACACTTTCCGACGATTTTTTCAAGTCATTGGGTGATGAGAGGTGAAACTCAATGTTCTACGGAACCCTTCGTTTGCGAGTCCGACTCGCACTTAACCTGATTTTTATTTGTATATATCTTTCAGATTACATACGGTAATGACAGAGAATATATGTATAGAAAGTTAGGTTTCCGCCTTTTGAATTTTTTAGTACCATTTTCTTATTTATTTATAATATGCGTGTACAATAAAAAAATATATTATGAAGATAAGAAAGAGCAACTCTTCTATAGTTACTGCTATTTTTATAAAATAATGAATGGATCAGAGTGCTGTATTTTGTCTAGCCAACCCGGAAAAATAAATATAGTTTATTTTGTTAATACAAATATTATTCGTATTCAAGAGTATGCCAATTGCGTCATAGTGCTTCAATATGTGTAGGATATGTTGAATAATGCATGAAGATCTGTTGAATACAGATTATAATTAATCGTCTTCGTGATAATTTTATTTTAATTCTGTTTCTGTTTAAAGATCTTTATTCTCATTACGACGATGTCATTTACATGAGAAATTAAATAAAAGAAATATTATATAATATAAAAAGGCATTAGTGAACAAAGCTGATAGTAAAAATAAAATGTAAATATAAAGTTAACATAAAAATGTAAACATTAGGTAAAAATAAAATCTAAATATAAAGTTAACATAAAACTGTAAATATTTGGTAAAAATAAAATGTAAATATAAAGTTAACATAAAAATGTAAACATTAGGTGAAAATAAAATCTAAATATAAAGTTAGAATAAAAATGTAAATAATAGGTAAAAATAAAATGTGAATAAAAGTTAACATATAAGTACTACTAATTACTAATAAAAACATACAAAACAAAACAAAACCGTCATCCAATGGATCCAAATCCAAACCTCATCCACGCCCATTGCCCAGCCATCATTCACCTCTTAAGAAGAGAATGATCGCCAAGCACGGACGCGCGAAGCCCAGACCTAAACTATTACATTTAAGATTAGTAGATACATGGCCTATAATAGATTTTTTTAGGGATGTCTCTCTAGTACAGTACTGTTCATCTATACTGTTTAATATCAAATATCCCGCTTCGGTTAATGTTCGTTGGTACAATTTTGTCTTATTATTTGGTTTAAGCAAGTCTATGTTGAAATCCCCGAAGATTAAAGCTCGTTTCTTATGTTGAAGTTGAAGATTGTAATCTTCTAAAAATGTATTAAAATTCGTATCGCCAGGATTATAGACAACCCCTAATTCAAGCGAATACTTTTCTAATAGTATCCATAAATAGTTGTTACCATTAAGATATGTAGATTCAGTCAGTTTGTGGTCTAGGTCATTGTGAATATAAGCTGAAACGCCACCGCCATTTTTATTAGACCGGTAGTTATAATAGTGTGTATTAGTCTGGAAGTTTCAGAAATAAGGCTTGCTCCTCAGATTTAATCCAAGTTTCAGTGAGTAATATTATTTGTATCTTGAATGGTGCAGCTGACAGTATACATTTTAGTTCGTCCAACTTTCCTTTCTTACAGAGGCTTCTTATATTGAAATAAAGTATGTTTAATCTGGATTTACTGATGTTTATACTATTATAATTAGATGCGATTTGGTATGTAGTACAAATATCACGTAAATGTGAACTGTCAGCTGAGGGTACTAGTTTTTTGAATCCGAAGAAACTATTTTTGGTATTCCTTTATGGTATTTAATAATGAGATTACTTTCACCTTCCTGGTTACGACGTTTTAGTTCTTCTCGGAGTTCATTAAAGTATTTCTGTTGAGTGGGTGTTTGGTCTGCAAATATCTTAATCTTTTCATTATTCAATTTATTTTTATTCTTCAATATTGAAAAAGCGGTATCTTGACTATTAAAGCATATTTTTATTTTGCGATTTCTGTTAGGTGTGTATCTACCAAGACGAAATATTTTAGGTTGTGGGTAATCATCTATTATTTCTGATATTATCTTATTGACCTCTGTTTCATCCATTTGTTTACGCTGTAGTGCGCTAACCGTTGTCGGTTCCGGAATTCCCATAATAACAATATTTTTCGCTCTTATATTACGTTCTTGAATCTCGCGTATAACTTCTTCATTTGTACAAATATAGGAGTTCGATGAAGGTATAACATTTTTTGAGGAAGTATTTTTTAAATTAGAAACGTCCTCTTCCAAATTTTTTATTTTCTTTTCATTGTCAGAAACAGTACAGGCAAGTTCGGTAATATTTTTTTGAATACTGATTTGCTCTAAGGATATAGTAGTAGTTGTAGATTTAATATCTTCAATTTGAATTTTAATATCCGACGCGTTTTGTTCGTTATTTTCTAAGAGCTTTTCTAAAAGAGAAGTAATACCAGATAGTTCTTTGCGTAATTCGTGAATCTCATATTTGCAATCACATTCTGGTTGTTTCCGTTTGCGTTTTGTTATATTATGAATACTCGAAGTATCAACATTCAGACTAGCAAGGTCCGGCTGCGAGCCACCTCCCGTAGCTGTTAGCGGCGGTGAACGTAAAACGCTCATTCTTAAAGTTGATATTTGCACAAACTTAGAAAAGAAATAATCGTGTTTGCAACTAATTGAGACGAAAAATGCAACTATCTTGTTTACCCGAGGACTAATTATAGGAGAAATAAATAAGGAGGAAATATATATTTTTTAATTAAAGAAGAATAATAAGGAAATATTCTTAGCTTCAGGATCCATCCCCTATAGCAGGGTAAACGGAGCAAGTAACTTACACGTAATGTCGGTGCAAGTTACCGAAGCGGGGAGCTAAAAATAACTTGTGAGTTCGATGACCAATTGAACCAACAAGTTTATTCATATGAGAGGCCAGTCGTGGCACAGGGGCACAAACGTGCGACTGTTAATGTGACCGGTTCTGGGTTCGATTCCCACACATGAAATTGAATATAAAGCATTTCCTCGCTTTAATGACAAGGCTACGTGCGACGTTGAGTGCCGCCAACAACTTGCATTTTTTTTAAAGAAAAAAAAGACTATCAAAATTCGGCGGAAAGTGGGGAACGTGAAGGAAGAATCGTGGGGAAGTGTCTTAGTAGGAACGGAGTCACTTAACACTACTTTCTCAGTAGTTTCTCTTCATCTGCCTGTCCTGCTGTGTGGGATACAACGTGAAATTAAAAAGAAAAGCAGTAGGTAAAAATAAACAGAATAACAGGTACGAGTACCTTTGAACTTTTACAAAACTGGTTACTGATAAATATATCAATAAAACAAAAAAAAAATCTGTTATATTTGACTTTACAATCTAGTATATCGTATTAGGTTTCTAAGGTGCGTGGAAAATATAGTGTGTCAACACGAAGTTTCCTCTGTGTACCCCGCTATGCGGGAAAAAACATGCAGCTTTTTTTAAGTCCTTGTGTTCTCTATACAATATGACATTGGCGAAGAGGCTCAAGTTCAACCTATAACTAAGGAACTGAATTGAATTATTTAAAATAAATAAAAATTGTATGCATTCTTTAAAGGAATTCAAAATACTGTAACGGGTTTTTTTACAATATTTTCCTCATGTCTTACGGGGAAACCCTCGATTAAATTATGGTGCTATGATATTCTCTTTAAGCTTGGCTGCACTTTTCATTTATGCTTTCGATGTACATACGAACAACAGGAAAACGGTCACACAGATGCAGGGTGGGGCAAACTTTTAAAAGTCGCCTTGCGTAATACTTAAAAGACTAATATTTTACTTTCTTTTTTGAAACCTACTTCTACTTTTCCAGTCTTCACAAGGTACGATGGCGAGTCCGGCATGAACACGAATAATGAGAGGTGAATGATGGGCACGGCGAGGCAGGCCCAGAGGATTTGATAGTAGTTCAGCAGATCTCCCATCACGTAGAGCAGCAGGTTACCGATTGTGTGGAATAAAATGATCTGTTCACAAAAGTATTTAAAAAATAAATATAGATAAAACAGGCCGCAAGGTTTAGACCTTGCGGCCTGTGAGCTTTGCATATTATTAGAAATCAATGTCCTGTGTAGAAGAATTGATATTTTTGTTATTGATACCTTATAGTAATATTTATTTTTTGAAGTTCTGTCTGGGTCAACTTTTAATTATCACTCATAGCTGAGTTTAAGCCTCACGATTAGAGACCCTTGGGTAAAAGGATTTTTTATTGAAATTTAAAGCATTTTCTGCAGTATAGATAGATTTTTAAACACTCGTACTTATCGTTCTACAGTTTTAATTTCCATAAGTTAAGTAGAGTTCTTTTTAATTTTTCTAACACATCTTCGCTATTCCCTTTCCGTTTTTATTTATATGTCAGCCCTTTAAAAAGTCCATACAGAGTAATCAGATGCAACATCACATTTTGTGAATTTGAATCCACAATCATCGACAACAAAATACGTTTTAAACTATTAAGAAAATATAAAAAAATCAAAATTATCTTTATATTGTCCTCCCTAATTATAATATAAAGTTTACTTTCGAGGACCCAAGAATGTGAGTAGGAGACGATGTAAAACCAGTTTAATTATTTATAGAATATACTCACGAAGCATCCCAACGCGCCTCTAATACTGTCTTCGCTGATCTCCTTAGTGTATATCGGACAGATGATGTAACACCCAGACATGGTGATGCCGACGAGAGCCCGGGCTATGATCAAAGCCCAAATATCCAGAGAAACTAGCAGTAACGTCCAACTGGCCTGGGGGTAAAATTATATATTTTTTGTTTTACTACTGTAAGCCGCTTTTAGCACAGTGGGTAGAAGGAACCTGGAAACCTAGCTCTAACTCCACTTTTTCCGAATTTTTGAGGCTTTGCGTGTTAAGTGGCGGATCTCGTTACCAAAGCTAAAAAATAACAATATCATATATTTAATTTTTAGAGTCGAAATCGAACCCACAATAGTCGCGTTGATTAATTATTCGTATATAATATATTTTTCTTATAAATAAAGTAAGTGTAAAATATGTAGGATATATTCATGGAATGTAAACATATTATTATCAAGTAATTGATAAGAGCAGGTGGTCAAATCATCTAAAGTATATTGTAGCACGCACCCACTTGGGTGTGTTATATGTAATGATATTAACTAATATTCTTTATTGAATGTCTTACGTTTTTCTCATGTCGTAGGCGTGATAAGTAAGAGTAAGTTCGATTCCTTTATCGGAATCGGAAAAAAAAAATTAAACTAGTTGACATTTTTAGTAAATAACTAGATCAAACTTTTAATAAAAAAATATTCAATTAGGCTATCTCTCTCAATAAATAATATTATTGCAACAAGCATAACAGTACAGCTATCTATAATTTAATTAATAAACATGTACTAACGTACGCACAATCTGGTTTTATTTTGTTAAAATAAGAAAATAAAACCAGATTGAGGCTAGTAGGTGCGGCCCAGGTGCAGAAATTTGCTCTGGTAATAAGGCAAAGCGCGGCGTTAATATCCGCCATTACTTAATTTCACCGAAAGTGGGGAATGGAATCTTCTTAATTTAAAAATCGAGTGTCCTAACACTAGTTTCACAAATTTCCTCTGCATACCATGATATGTGCGGGATACCGATACAACCTTAAAAAAATCGATTTTTTAAAAATATTTTTAGAATTTCTAAGTAAAAACTGTAAACTTTTTAAAATTTATATTCCACATTTTGGCACGAAAAATACTATTTTTAGATAACGTTGAAAATGCCGTTACGCGGATAATTTTTCTAAACTTTCTAAATATCTTAAGCTTCGCATCTAAAAAGGTAAAATTTAATATTTCAAGTAAAAAACTTACAGCGCCAGCTAATGAGACCAGAATGAGAGCTAGTTTCCTCCCATACTTGTCCACGAAGTACGCGATCACTGTATTCGCAGGAATGCATATTAAATAGGGTACTGCGGCCATCCATGATATCTATAAAAAAAATTATAAACATTGTATTAAATATATCATATTTTTCGAATCTATTAAGTTAAATCTTGGGTTCGATTCCCACTCGAAGAGAAATTATTATACTAGAAATTACGAACATGTTAAATATTATATATTTAACATGTTCATTTCCTCGCTTCGGCAACGAGGAGAAACGCGGCGTGGAGTTCCGCAACTAAACACGAATTACCTCCAGACTTCGGTAGAATGTGAATCTAAAAAAACTATTAAATTCAGGTGTGGGGTGAATTCTACTCTTACGTTATATATCCTGATCTAGGTCTTGTAATTAAGAAGCTTTGGATTAAGCCTACGCTTAAAACAGGTAATAAATGATAGTATTTCACCATTTCATATTACCTAACTGGAGTATGGCGTTAGAGATATCATAAAATTATCTATAAAAAACTAATTGTATCATTTTTTTAAATATTTATATTCCATCAATTTATATATATAAATAAAATTGTCATACTATAGATTTTAGTTTTAAATCGCAAAATATTAAAGGCATAGTCGTAAAATTTTTAAGTCAAGGTTGATTCTCATCTAGAGGTAGATAGCTTAATGTGCACTGTTTCGTGTTCTGGCTGAGGGCAAAAGTCATAAAGATCCTGTACCTATATATTATATATGTAGGTTCACACTTTTTCACACATTTACCAAAAAGGAACTAATGATGACACCTAATTTTTCAGCTTTAAGTTGTATTCTGCACATAGCATGGTAGGCGGGCGGAATCTGGGAGCTTAGTGTTAAGACACTCCGTTCCTCATTTTCCGCCCAATTCTTTAATCAAACATTTCATATCATTCATTTCCATAAGTGGAAATCGAACCCACAACCTGTCTGTTTACGGTCACACGCTTGTGTCCATGGGTCTCGATGGTGTCCCAATTTAAAATAATATCAACACTTAAATTAAAGCTTATAATATTTGTGTCATTCGCACACAACCTAGAAGCTATTTTCTTGATAAGTCCAGGTTGAGGAAAAAACGAGATCCCTAGAAAACGAGTATTAGTATTAAGAAATATTTATCTTTATCAGTTACTAAGACGCCACAATACTGGTTCTGTATTATTAATGGTCGAATAAACGTATGTAGTAAATACTGTATGGTTATATATTTATAGCTATTTATGTAAATACTAAGACGCGACGTTTACAAAGAACGCCTCATTAGGTTTCATTGCCTTATATCTCATATTTCTATTTGATAGTGATGTGGGAGATCCTTATAGTTTCCTTATGTTTATATTCATAAAATTGTATAATGATATCGATATTTCAACGAATTTCTCAAATATTTTATCGATTTTTTTTAAGTAACGAATAACTTAAAAAAATGACTTTTTTGGTTTACTCCTCTTTGCTTGTTACATTCTTCAGCGACACAGGCATTAAGTGTGAAATTGCAGAACTTAACGGTATACTTTATGTTATTAGAAATTAAACAGGTAAATTAAAATAATTTAGATATTCCCTCTAGTGGGAATCAACCTTATAGCTAACTTTGAATGTCTTCATAATAATCAAAACGAGAATAGAGAACATATGGAACGAGAGCATATGGGGATATATCATAATTTGAAAGTGTTGAATGGTGGAATACAACGCCGTTCTGTTTTATTTATCAAAAATTAATATAATTTAGACATTCACCTAAGTAGGAATCAAATTCATAACTAAATTGACACTAGATTCTCCTACCTCAGTATCAGTAAGAGGAACTCCTTTAGGTGAGTCTTTGGACTGCAGCAACAGAGACATCGGAGACATCCATCCTATACTCGCGCCGTATGATATCACTGGGAGGTTTACTGAAACAAAGTTATTAGTGAATGAAATTTAAAATTGTGTTTACACGACATAATTATACATATACAGGGAGTCCCAGGAGTCAACGATAAAACGAAACCAGGTGATAGACTAAGTCGTGACAGTTATGAGAAAAATATAAAAAAAAATCTTTGTCATGTATTTTTCATATTATATTGATTTTAAAAATATCGGAAAAACCGACAACCTGTGTTGGTTTTTCAAGTCCCAGGACTACAAATATTACTCTTTTTTCATTTTTTTTTCTGTAATGTAATCATGAGTAACCCTTCTGTGAATTGCAGTTTAAGATTGAAACATACCTGCATTAGTTTTCAATAAAATGTGGTGTTTTTGCCAAACATTAAATTCAAAATATTTACTACACCCAACTTTAACCGACTGTACTATAAAAAAAATGTACTACACTGTTTTTGCAAGTAACTTTAAAAGTTGGCGCATTTAATCTGGATTCCGAAATGGTACGACACTTGCTGAATTACTTCTTTGTTGAAGAGAGAAAAATCGAAATACACGATAATCGTGATGGCGTTCAACGTTTTGGTATCTTTTCCGATACATTCTAGCTGCAGCATTAGCATTACATAACCAATCTCCATGAATGAAATTGGAAAAGTTCAGGTAACTTGGATCTTGCACTTAGCCCAGGTAATGCTTATCCAACTTAGGGGCTGGCCCAGGACTTATAAGGATAGTGCTCGAGTCCGAGCTCTCGCAGGCCATATACTCGGTCTTTGACACATTGCCAATATGCATTTCATTCATGGAGAGCGGTTATGTAATGCTAATGCTGCAGCTAGAATGTATCGGAAAAGATACCAAAACGTTGAACGCCATCACGATTATCGTGTATTTCGGTTTTTCTCTCTTCAACAAAGAAGTAATTCAGCAAGTGTCGTACCATTTCGGAATCCAGATTAAATGCGCCAACTTTTAAAGTTACTTGCAAAAACAGTGTAGTACATTTTTTTTATAGTACAGTCGGTTAAAGTTGGGTGTAGTAAATATTTTGAATTTAATGTTTGGCAAAAACACCACATTTTATTGAAAACTAATGCAGGTATGTTTCAATCTTAAACTGCAATTCACAGAAGGGTTACTCATGATTACATTACAGAAAAAAAAATGAAAAAAGAGTAATATTTGTAGTCCTGGGACTTGAAAAATCAACACAGGTTGTCGGTTTTTCCGATATTTTTTAAAATCAATATAATATGAAAAATACATGATAAAGATTTTTTTTTATATTTTTCTCATAACTGTCACGACTTAGTCTATCACCTGGTTTCGTTTTATCGTTGACTCCTGGGACACCCTGTATATAACTGTAAAGCTGTACAGATAGCTTACATTTTATTTAAGGGAAAATATTTTTTTTAGCTTCACGCTGTATCCCGCATACAGCAGGGCAGGCAGAGGGAATCTAGTTTTAATACATTTACGAAGAATTTCCGAGACAGTGCTTATCGGGTAGCGGAACTCTAATCCTTACTTGGTCATACGAAGAAGGAATTATATTATTTTTATATATAATATTATTTTTATATAGGTACATATTATTCTCCGTGTGAGGATCGAACCCGAATCGAATCGTGATGGTTGGCATCACATTGTCTGTCAAGACTCGTCACGAATACTATAATTGCTCCATAGATCAAACCGATTCCACCAATTTAAAATAATCGCTACACTAAATTATTTTTAATCAAAACTTTAAACCTTCTTTAATACGGTAATAATATGTTATTGGTGCTAACCAATTGAAGCTCTCAATGAAAAATATAATCACATGACTTAAGCATTCACTATAAAGCAGCAATGTAAACAGTGGTTGTGGATTCAATTCCTATTCAGGAGAGTAAAATCACTTAAATCTCCCCAAGAAAGTCAGAAGTCAGAGAATATAAATATTAAGATTTTATTTGTTCAAGTGGGAATCGAACGGGTTTACAGTCCCGTGCTGGGGCCACTACACCACGATGGGTGTTAATGAACTTATTGTGATTTGGTAAAATTCTACACTTTTGAACTTGTCTGTTTATTTTTGTTTTACTGCAAGTCTCTTTTTATGTTTGTAAAATTATATTTTCATGTGTGTTTGAGTTGACTAAGACTCGCAAATTTAGATTTAGTTTTATAAAAAGAAGGCCTCTAAAAAAGAAGGATATTTTAGGCAAAATAAACAAATTACAACATTAAATTATTTTTACTATTAAAAAATAAGCATAAAAAAATAGTTTTTAATCGTTAAAAAATTTAAATAATCTCTATGATTTTAATAATTAGTAATTTTAATTCATAATATTATAGTTGTAAGCTCAGAACAGTGTCTGGGGCTTGTGACCAGAGAAAGTATTTCTTTCACTATCCGAGTGGGAGTCGAACCGCCAACCGTCATGTTTACATTATTCTTATCTGTTACTATTATGCATTCTATGCATTCATTAAGGTTTACACAGGAAAACCTAGTGTTTAGTCACGCTGTTCTCCATGTTCCAATAATCTAGTGATTTTCGTGTCGGGAAAAAATACTTTATTTTATTTGAAAGAATAAATATATTTCCCATAAATGTTGTTTTATTATTGTTGCATTTTTATCAACACAAATTTGAAGCTAGAAGCATTCATGCAATGATTTAAAACCAATTGAGCCACAATAGAGTCAATATAAATATATTGGTCAGTATATTAATTGCTCCTTTTGCATTAAACACAAATAATGTATGTATGAAGAACTGAGTGTTGTTTCACTAAACTCTATCACTACACAAATTATCGCTCTTTTATCTCTACGTATAAAATTATTCCGGCATATTCTTGTGAAGCGACGTATAACGCTAAAATTTGTCATATAGGATTTGGCAGAGAGATTAGGGGTTTGGGGATAGTAGGGGAGCACTAAAAGAGGAACGGGAAAATAAAATTTTACAATTTACACGATCTTATAAATAAATAATAACTTACTCAGTATAGCACATAATATTTGATTTATCTTGCTATTTTCCCCGAACAGTAGATTTTTTTTCTTCAACATTTTCCACTACATTTAAAAATTTTGTAACATAAAACAGGTTTTCCTAATTGGAAATTAAATTGTTATTTTATATTTCCTCTACGCACTGGCCGTTTGAAAGTCAGACAGAAAATGAAACGACGGCGTCTCCGCGCTCAGGATGCGCGAAATCGAGTACCGTAATGATAGGTTGTAAAGCATTCTTTTTATAGATTGGAGATACGTGGCAAAAAGCTTTATATTGAAAATAAAAGCGTGAAGGTAGTTGCAGGCTTTATCTCGCATAGAGGGGTAGTTATAGAACCTAATATTTTGCGATTTCCGTCCGAATACACTATATCGTGTTGAGTGGCGTAATTCAACGCTGTGCATTGTCTTGTTAGAGCGGAGAATCGAGAATTTTTTTTTCAGGACGCACAGAGGGAATGTATGAAAAGATTGATGACAGTGGACGAAATTTTAAGCGTTTGACGCGTTTATACTTTCTTTTTACCTAAAAAAAACTAAAAAAAAGGCTGAAGCAAAAAAAGGTCGTACACAATTATTCCAACGTTCTATTGAGGAAAATAAACAGACGCAAATTTAGTACTTTAACTTTTTCTTGTACGGAATTATAAATTTATTGTGATTTTAATCGTGTGAATAAAGCTTAAGTGTGCCTTAATATATGTAAATTCCGACGTTGGCAAGACTACGGAGGAGGAAAAAGTATAAAATGTAATCTATATGGGCTTAAGTAACTGTCATATTATTAACTTAAAGTTAGTGTAATGAAATCTCTTACTTATATATCTACTTATCGTAGGCGGATAGAACTTAGTGTTAAGACACTCCATTTCCACCTGCCCAATAATTATTGGAACATTGCATTCTCTATCAGAGTAGAGAAAATAAAAAAAATAAAAATAGCTCCCCCGAGTGGGATCAAACCCACAACCTTTATAGTCACGCTTTTGGAGCGATAGCGTTACGACGGCTTCTAAACTAAAACACTTGCAACGTATTTAACGTAATTATAAACTATGATTTTTCCTTTATCGTAACTACGTTAGGACGTCGTTTTTGCTAAATTGAGTAACAATAATAATATATTGTGACTTTTCCTCCTACCGCCTATACCTGTTATTAATAGGTAATGTGCAAAATATTGCATAATTTAGCCACTGATTATTGAAGTAAATCACATTTTCTTCTACTACTACTTCTTGTCTATCAATCACTCAATCAAAGAAGAGGTAACGGGAGAACAAGCGTGTTACTGTAAAGAGGACAGGTTGTAGGTTCGATTCCCACTTGGGAAATGAAATATTTAATATTTTAATTTCTGGTGTCGCGGCGTTGGGTTCCAGCAAAGTAGCGCAAAGTGGGGAGTGAAGTATCTTAACACGAGGCTCCTCCTGCCTGGCAAAGGAAATCTTATGGTAAGACTTACCCCACTTTCTAATAAAACGCTGCGTCACGAGCCCGTCGTCGTCGAAAGCAACAGCAAACATTTTAAAACATTATAATAGGTAGCCTCATTAAACAATAATCTTTAATAAACAAATAAAATAAACCAAATGGCAATTCTCTCCATTACAATTACAATTAAAAATAGACGTAAGATTATATCGAGCGAACAATAGCAATTAGCCAAGGTGTTTACTTGGTGCAACAGCCATCAATTTTCTATAACTAATTAATAATTTATTCGCCCGATAGAACCTTAACGCATTACATTCACACCCAGGGCGCCATGACGGCCTCTAATTAAAAAGTAAAAAATAAATTTATTTAACATAAAGTAAAATATACTTTGGTAATGTAAAAAAAATAAAGAAAGATTTTATAATTTTGAAGTCTGTAGGTTTTTGTAGCATCAGCTTGACAACGACTTCAAAATTATAAAATCTTTCCTTAATTATTTTTGCTTAACTTATTTATTTTATAATTTTAAGTGATGGGTAGATGGAAAGAGTCGGTAGTGGTTGCCCTATGTAAAACTTCAATCTTAATTAGGTACCTATTATTTTTGGGCGAACTCACATTTTGACATATTGACACAACATACACAAAAAAATATTCGGGTGTATTGAGAACCTCTCTCTTTTTTGAAGTTGGTTGAAAAGAAATGCAACAACAAATTCAGGAATCTCATGTCTGACGAAATGTAAACCGTGGTTCGTCAGTTTTAACAATATTTTCCTAATAACTATTGCAGTTAATGTAGGTATTACAACTACGTAGGCCATTTATTGTCTTCATCATGAGTTACACGTCATCAAATTGTATTTTCCGAAAGCAAACAAAAGAGTCATTAAAAAATACCCAAGTCCTTTTAAGTGTGACTACGAAATTTAAGCAGTTCCTTCGATTTTTCCAGGATCTCATTAACAGATCTTAACATGGTTTTTGGCGATTGACGAATTGAGAACCTCCTTGTTTTTTCGGTCTATAAAGTCTATCCAAATATGGTATAACACGTACTTCCTAACAATATTATATTATTATTAATTTTACCTGCGGCTACGACGGTCTGCTGAATGAAAATATTACCAAGAGTTGCGTATGTCATAAAATGACGAGGTAATTCTGACCACAGGTTCATTGAATTCGAATGATTAACGTGATGTTATATTATAACCTTCCATAATTAATGGATTCACACGGGGGACTGAATTATTTATTAATATTTACACTTCTTCTCTTGAGCACCAAGGTAAAAGCCCGGCGTTGTTCCTCCACTCAACACGCTATACATCGAAAAGTTCAGCGGAAAGTGGAGAACGGAGTGTCTCTGCCTGCCATGCGCACGATACAGCGTGTCGTATTTTTTTTTACATTAATTATAATAAAATACTTCATGTCAAAAAAACTAAATAATTATATCATTTCGACTGTTCTAAAACTTTGCCCCAAAATTTTGGTAAGGCACCTCATGATTTTTATATTGTATTTCGCGGCGCAGAGGCAAAGGCGTGCGACTGTAAAAGTGACGATTTTAGGTTCAATTCCCACTTGGGGGGTTAAATATTTATTTACTCGCTCTGGTAACAAGGCAAATCGCTGCGTTGAGTTCCGCCACTCAACTCGCAAATTTTGTGAAAGACGTTAATAAAATTACACTAAATTGGTACAAACATAACATCAATCAGTAACATATTCACAAATAAACAGGTAAATATATTTGGCAAAGGCCGTTTTTTTTATGCTATAAATATAAACGACATATTTTCATTATCTACTACTAAATAAACCGACCTCATTGAATATAAATATAAGATGTAATTGATATTAAGCCGTATTAACTTAGAGTTAAGGTAGAAATAATAATAGTATTGTTAAATATTAGGAGATAAGGAACGTTCTCGTGGCATGTTAAACTAAAACAAACGTCCTATTCACAACTCTACTTAATAATTATATTTATGTGCATCTATTTTTAAATATATAAATTATGATTATATTTAATATAATTTTAGATTTTCCTCGACGCACTGACAAACGGTTTATAGTACATGATTAAAAAAAATCAGCTTCATGGTGTATCCCGCACACAGCAGGGTTAAGACACTCCGTTCCCTACTTTTTGCCGTATTCTGGAGGCATTGCGTGTTGAGTGGCGGAACTCAATGCCGCGCTTTGTATTGACAATAGACGAAGAAATGAAAATATACATTTAAGTAAATATTTCGTTTCCTCGAATGGGGATCAAACCCACAACCAATTACTTGTGCCCTTGCACCACCTCTTGGCCTCATTACATGATGACTTAGAGGTTAAAATACGCGTTTTTTAGAGGTCTACTGTCATCAACCTGTAAAAATACAGGGGATACTCATGCGTTGTATGTAACTTTCCTACAATACGATCGACACTTTGTCTCCGAAAGCCAATCGATTGACTTCGAATTTATTGACATCTATTCAAAGTATTTTCGAAACTACAGGGCACAGAAAGCTGATGTTTGACTTTTGGGAAACCGAGACCGAGGGAAAAGTAGACCTAAAGGATGATTTCCCGGTACTCTTAAAGGAACAGGAAAAAATACTTAGTTACGTTTATTATTTAACTGTACGGTCAAAACTTTTGGTAGATAGAAATTGATCCTAGCTTTAAGAATTATTAGGGGCAGGAAACTGACATACATCTGTTTCAATAAGCCTAATGAGGCTCTTTATATTCAATTACATTTTCTGGAGCTTAGCTACATCTTTAAGATCATCCAACATCTGTGACAATTTGCCAAAGATACAGTCATCATGGTACAATCGCTACAGGATTTAGAAAAAATATTGAATAGCCCGGACGAATCTTTTGGACGAGGGGGTCTCAGGATAACATTCATCCGGCGGTGTCCACAGAGGATGCCTTATACTTCAGCCACGCTGGTGAAAACGTTGAAGAGCGCCTAAATAAATTTGTCTTCTGTTGAGACAACCTTCGGCAATATTTTCTTATGGAGTGAAAGGAACCTATATAATTTAACCAACAGAAGATACAAGTTTGTGTGCTAACACAAAAAAAAGCCCATTTCTCGTATCCAGTCGCCAGTTTAAGAGAATACTCTTAACTTAATTGGGATCGTGGTCAACCCAAGCATCAGCTTTATCGTATACTAGGAATCATTAGGACCATAATACTGTGTGAAAGGTTTGAAACTTAAGCTGTGCGTTGAGATGTCTCCTCGCTGGGTGTTCTCTACCGCATTTATTATGGGAAGTGTTCTACCGCCGGATTTCATCATTTGGATGTGAGGCATTCTACTACTGTGTGATTATGAAGAGATTGTCTTCCGCGCACCACAAAACAGTAGAACAGTAGTGATTCTGTGTCGACACGACATAGATACCTTTAAAGAGCGCGTCCACCTTGAAAGCTGGCAACACACCTGTAGCACTTCTGGTGTTACACCCGGTCTTTCGTCTTAGCTGTTCATAAAAAAAGAACGTCCTGCAGCATGATGGCGAGATAGTATGAAGAAATTATCTGGCAGCGCATTAATACACGCAAGCCAAGACGGGATGGTTGGTGCTATAAGATGGGTACAATCGCAGCAGTGGACGAACGAAAATAGTCTGACTGACTGATTTAGAAAGACTTTACAGCAGTCTATGTGGCTGTCACTATTTTTTTTATACTTAACATTATATCTTTAAAAAAGGTTTTTCATCACAAATGTAGTAAAGATTATTATGAAGACCATTATGTTTGTTATTAGCTATACGGAACTCTAAAATGACGTTGTATTGTAAGTTGTGACATTGTGGATTACTTTTAAGAATTGGAGTCAGTCTTTTGATCAGTGTCTTACAAGTCGCTAGCTAAAGTTTTAAATCTGTTTAAGTAGTTTATCTTAGCGTATCTTAATCTTTATGATGTGTTAATATATAATCTTTATCCTACATTTATAGTTTTTAACATTTTTTATAATAGTTTGGTAGAAAGAAACTTCTTTAACTATTTGGATTACTTATAAAGGAGTTTCAAGTGAAAGTGAAAGCAGTGAATATTTCTGGATGTTTTAACTTCTGTTATTCTCTGTATATATCTTGACGACTTTCATTTAATTGGAGTGTTTCTGATTTCTTAGTTAACAAAAAATAAAATATGTATTACTTATTTAGAATCCCTTGTTTTTTATCTTTGCTTCTAGAGTTAATTGAGAGAACGGTGTGCTAAAATTATAGTTCTGGCATATTTCATTTATCATCAGTTTCATTTTTTGTTATGTTCTTTGAACACCAAATTAATAAAACACATACGTACATACATAGTTGTGCTCCTACAGACTAACAACTGCAACCCTCTTTGTAATCTTATAAAAGTTCTACGCTTGTCTAAATCTATCATCAGATTATTTTAGATAGTTTAAAATGACGCTAGTAAGGTAAGAGTCGGGAGAAGTTCAGATTGTGGAAGCGCACGTTCATGCACCGGGCACCAGGCACCAGGCACCGATTGGAGTTGTTCAGCGCAGTGACACGGACTCCATGAAACATTAATGAGATTATACTAGTTTTCTTTTCATCACAATATTTTCTTTTCGATACTTTGCTAATTTTTCTCTGCTATTTGTGAGATACGGCGTGAAGTTAAAAAACTCTATTAATGTTCTGTCTGTTAATGTCTGTTCTGCTACTTACACATTTATATCTATTACTTTTTCATTTTCATAACACATACTTTTTTGACATACTTTTTTGATAATATATTTTTTTGACATTTTCCATTTTTCACACATATGGATAAATATTAATTTCAACAAAAATGGACTCGCAGCTCTTTTTACATCTACAGATATGAAAGAAGAAATTAGCTGAAATATCATCGTAGTTTAACAGAATAAGTCTATCTAAAAATATTATTTTTGAATTTAATAATTCTTTTGTCGTTAGTGATGAGGAATGGCTTAAAAAGAGGTCTATAGGGAGGCTTCCTCTTAACCCGTTACATGGTAGATAAAATAAATTCATATATTCATACATTCTTTTGCTTTTCTTATTTTTCTAAATTCAACTTGACCTAATATTTATAATAAATAATAAAAATATAATGAATTGAGATAAATTTAATTTATTATTAATAATATTATAATTTAATACACACATAAGGACAGCATTTTGATAAAAAATAAAGTACATTTTAATCTAAATGCAAATTATACTGTCTCTGTATCTACTCTGTATGATGAAACACTGTAAACTTTGTTTGATGTAATCTAAGTATATTGACATTAACGTTTTTGAGCAATTAACGGTACGATAGGAGGTTGTTTTTCATGAAATTAATCAAATAATGATAAAAATTATGTAAAATTTGTTGGCTTCCGTATTTTGTAGGTACGATGAAAAATATAAAACAAGCACCTAATGATTGTTTTCTTGCTTCACTCTGTATGAGCGAGGAAATCAAAATATTAAATATTTCATTTAATTGAGTGTGAATCGAACCTACAACCTGTCGAGTTTACACGATTGTGCCGAATGGAATTATTTTACTAAAATAATTTACATTCCCTAGCCTCAATAATTACATAAAAAAATTCAAAGGAATCAGATAACTTACAATAAAATTCTGAATAGTTCTAAATAGTTTTATGGCGTGCAAATATTTTTTTATTCAAGTAGGTCTTTACTAGTATTTTTAAATACTAGGCATGTTCTTGTGGGTTCGATTTTCACTCGGGGGAATTCATTATTTAATTTCTTCATTCTATTGACAAAGAATGAGTTGAGTTCCGCTGCGGAGTGTCTTAACACTAGGTTCTCTCTGCCTAACCAACCATATGTGGGACATAATAAAAAACAGAAGGTTACCACTGGCTCAGAAGACCGATGAGTACTGACCGAAGAGTATCAGAAATAAATTCTTCATCCTGGAATACTAATTTGCCTATATTGTAGATAACCAGTTCAATGACGATATTTTTTTTTCCACATTTCGGCGGGAAATTCCAAAAATTGAACATCGAAATGGAACGGAAAATTTCAACACTACATTCTCAAGGGTTCCCCTGCGTACACTGCTATATACAGCATGAAGCTGCAAAATAATATACCTAAACAATTTAATTAGCTAGTCCAAATATTATATAAACAAACATCCTGTCTATAAATATTAAATATGATACGAGTATGTAGTCTCAGTTGCTTAATTTTGTTTATTCTGAGAATGAATGCCTCTCCGTTATTGGCTGAGAGCAGGTGTTTATAACAATGGATAATATTTAATAATGTAAATTATTAATTTCTGAAAGAAATATAAATAATTTTGAAAAAATAAAAAATATTTTATATAATGTTAATTACACGCACTTCTAATTGTTATATCATCATAAAAGTGAGCAATTATTAATTATTGTACCATCGAGGTGGTCTGATGAAGGAATTAGAATATGGTTGATGGAAACTGAGTAAACACATCGAGTTTGTACTCAATACATGTTGCGTGTTTTAATTGTTTTTAAACTATTTATTATTCAGTAGTAATTGCTAATCAGATCATGGAAATTTTTTGAAAAAATTTTTGCAAGTATTGTATTAGTATCGAAGTGCAAAAACACTATTAGAAATACACTAAAAAAAGGTTCTTTCGCATTCCAAGCGATGCAAAAATGCGACAATAATTAAATTATTTGTGTAAAACATTATTATATATTTTTTAATAAAATATATTATATAGATTCGATAATATGTATATTAGAAATATTCCACGATCGTCTATTTATATTTTTTAAATACTGTAGTTTCCTTAATGTGTGATTAACAAATAAAAATTGTTTAATACACTGTTAATATATTTAAGAAGTATGTAAAAAAAAGTAATAGTAAAAATTTGTGAACAAATTGTCTTGTATAATACACGTTGCCATAGAAACGTGTTTGTTACTTTAAATAACAGTATAAATATTTATTTAAAGAGTATATTGTCATAAATGTGGTACCGTGTGTTATTTTATTAATTTATTTATTTTCTTATGCATTATTTAAAAAAATATATTGGCAATCTGTATAATCATATAATCATAATTCCGTATAATCTATAACTATCGTAAACTTCATACTTCTGTTATTCATTTGTAATTCATATTTTATATTATAACTCACCAACAGTGTCCAGAATTCAGAGGAAAGTGAGGTATAAAAGTGCCTTAAAGAGTGTTCACATTAGGTTCTCAGGTTCCCTTCACACACTCTGCTATGTGCGGGATACAAAATGAAGCCAAAAAATGTATATAAATTAATCTACGAATTAAAAATAAAAAAATCAGTACAAATTTATCTACGAAACCGAGAAAATGAGTAAATTTTCCGTTGAAAGCAACGCTACGCACTATGCCAGTACGAACCGGTGAAAACCAGTTATCGTCGGATGCTCTCAGGGTTAAACTTTACGTAGTTTAGTGTTGCTACGCACTGGCTGATGAAATATTTTCTTCGTTTTTGGCTATAGTGACTCAGTGGCATCATTTTGGAACTATTTAAACAAGCAAACTGTACAAATTATTATTATGACGTGACAAAAGGAAAAAAAAATGTTCAAAAATTATTTAAAATGTAATATTTTGATTTATTTTTAATAGAAAATAATAAAAAAAATATTTTCGCTTATTTTTTTAAATACAATTTATAGAAATAAGCGATATATTAGCCATAAGAAATTAATTAAACTTACTACATTTTTTTTTAACTTTAAAATTTTGTTAAGTAAAAAAAAGCCGTAAAAATTTAGTTTCAATACTTCAACACTTAATAAAGTATTGAAATAGTTAAAATAAAGTAATCAGTTTATTTTAACTATTTTACTTTTCGAATATTATATTTTTTATGTATATGAATTGTTGTTTGTTTACATCTATGTACATAAATATATTTAATCTGTGGATACTTATGTATTTTTTATATAAGTTCATATTCATATTCATGTAGCAGCTGTTTATTTCTCTAAAAAAATAGAAATCTGGATACTTATATGGAGAAAGAAACTCCTTAGCATTTCATGGATTCACTGTAGCCTTATTGGGAGACGAGATGGAAATTCTTGAGAATTTCAACCAGACTTAGACTGTAGACGTAAAGTATAAATGTTTTACCGATTTAATTATGTAATAGGTGTAGTGCAGAGTTAAGCTCTTCCATACATCATCGTAGAATAATTGATTACTAAAAACCTCCGACATAAAGGCTTGTGTCTAATGCTGGGACCGAAAAGTAAATTATTATTCACAATTTCTTAAATAGATAATACGATAGAGCTTATTCATTGTTTTATTATTAATTCAAATTATTTCTCATAAATAATCTTAAATGTTCATATTTACTGTCTATATTTCTTATTTTTATCTGTATTTTACGAATAAGCCTGTTTTAATAATATTATTTTCATATTTTACTGTATCGCTCGCATATATGTATATAAAAATTATTCAGAATAGAGGTACTTTTCTGTATTGTAGAATTTATATTCAACTAGCGACCCGCGACTTCATCCGCTTGAACTACACAATTATTTTATCTTGAGGCCAGTATCAGGCATAACGGGTTCGATTCTCAGTTGGAGAATTGAAATATTTAATATTTTCCTTTCTTTGCCATAATGTCGGGGCAAAGCGTGGCGTTGAATTCCGCTACTCAACACGCAATGCCTCCAGAATTCGACGGAGAATGGGGATGAGAGTATTTTAACAATAGGTTCCTCTACCCTGCTGTGTGCGGGATATAGCGAGAAGCTAAAAAACTTAAAGATCAGATATCAATAAATCATTCAAATATATTTTTGATAATAATAACGAGCGAAGCGACCACTTACCAACCAAGTACTTGGTAAGCGAAGTGAAAATTTAACAATTTTGGATCAAATCTCCCAATAAGGCATTACAAATATAAATCCAGCTCAATTAAAATATTTGCATAAACGCTTACAAAATATAATGCAATAAATCCTTTTCTGGCTTTATTCTGTCAAACATTGTTATCTCATACTTATTATATAAATTAGAGTGAATCAGTAGTACATGTGTTACATACGTTTTTACTACTGGAAGTAACGATCGACTTGTAAAGCTTGAAAAGTATCCTCATAGGGTTGGGGTTCGATTCCGGCGATGAAAAATTAAAATAAAAGTTTTTTGTCCTAAAGCCCGCTAAAAGTGTAGTGACAATGAAATATTACGGGACATTTGAGAAAGGCAAAGTAAATCAAATATTATGTGCCATATTAAGTAAGTATATTTATGTACACTTAAGTTCCTGTATTTTTTCTGGAGAAAAAGCGTGGAGAGGATAAATTGGAGATGGAAATTTGCAAATAATACTGGGAGTCAACCCCATATCCGTCGTGTTACAGTCACACGTCTTTTCATTACCTAGCTTTGGTATCGAGACAACACCGCTCTACATGCAATACCCTCAGAATTCGGCGGAAAATGGGGGGTGGAGTGTCTTAACACTAAGTTCCCTTTACGTACCCTGTGGTGTGCGGGATATAGCAATGAAGTTTAAAAAAATATATATTTATATGCCCTTTTATTATTCATAATCCGTTTTTTTGTAGGTCGGTACCAGCTTGCGTATTTTTCTTTACAGCTTTTATTCGGTGCGTTTAGTAGCTTACTTAATGTTATTTTTATCTTGCCTATTCCAAAAAATACGGATTTTATATAGTAGTTTCTATTTCTTTGAAGTTAATTATATTTTGGTTTTGCTTAATTTTGCGCATATAAATTGAAAGTTGTTTTTTTTTTTAAAGTTGAGAACAGAGTGACTGAGAGTCAGAGACAGAGTCCTTGCTTTTTTGACGCAATATGTAGGAAAAATGACAATATACACTTATATATACTGTAGACTATAAATTACACGTTGCTATGGCAACGCGTATTGTACGCGCCAATTGATTCTCTGGTTATTGTTAGTAATGAAGCAGAAACGACGTCTTAACGCACTTACGAAAAAAAACAATACATTGTACGTTCAAATTAATAATTGAAAATAATTGGTCGGGCTCCGTCATAACGCTATCTTATAGAGTTCGACAGTAAAGGAAGGAATGTGGTACCTTTTGAGGAGTTGTTGATATATATTTTTTGTAAATTCCCTGTATAGGCGAGAAAAAGTAGGAAGACCAAAATAGAACAAATTAATTTTTCTATATAATATAGATGTTGTTTTATTATTTTATTAATATCTGGTAAAATATGGATTAGAATTATTATTCTCTTTGCGTCATCGATTTTGTTTTTCGTGAATATCTCTGAGGAGGCCGTAAGTGAGGAACAAAGAAATTGAGCATATTCAAATACTCGTATATTCATTTACGTTGAAATATACATAAATTAGAATACGTTAAAAATTTTAAAGATTAACGCACTTCAATCATACGCGTATTGTATTTCCTTGTATTCTTTTCAGTATACATAAAAAAAATAGTGAAGTGCGAGTCGATTACACCTACCAATTTTATGATTGAAAGTCACGCAATGTCTCGAAAAAAATAGCGAAAACTAGAGAATGGAATATTTTAATACTAGGTTCCCTTTGCCTACTCTGCTATATGCGGGATATACCGTGAAGCTAATAATAATTTATACAATATATATTATAAAATAAAATGCTCGTTGACGATTTTATCAATGAAAGTATCTATAATTTATATGTATCATTAGAATGATAGTGACTTTTTCGTTTTAAATGTATTGAAATAAAAATTATAAATTAAAAAAAAATAGGACAACTCTATACAGAATCGTTAATGTTATTCAACTATACGTATACAAACGTACCAATGTATTTTTTATTAACAATATTATAACGATTTTTTAAGACATCGTAACGCAATGCAATTTGTTTTTTTATTTGGTACAAAGTCGCAGCGTTGAGTTACGTCTCTAAAAGCTATATTTTTATACTCTAAAAACTATATTTTTATATGAAGCTTTTGTCGTTGACCCCCAATTTATAAATATATTCCTCTACAACCAATCATTATGGTAAGCGATTTGGGTCATCCCGAGCGCTGAGACGACGCCGACTCATTTTCCATTGGACATTCGAACGGTTTGTTTGTTATAACGGAACACAAAACCACCCATATATGTATTTTAATTGTAAAATCTTTATGTGTTATACAGTTTTAGTGTAATTTAGTTGAAGTTCTCGTGCATTTTAGTGTGTTTTAGTTTTAGTGTAAAATGGTGAAGAAAAAAAATGTACTGTGGGGGGAAAATAGTAAAGTGAATCAAATATTATGTGCCATATTAAGTAAGTTGTAATTTTATATTAGTATATAATAGACTAAAGCAGAGTGATATAAGCAGAGACTGTAAATAATTGATTTTCAAAAAGTCCCTCTTCGTTTTCTTGGGCGTCTTTTTTTTCAGCATCCAAAAAATGAAATGTGTAACTTCTTGTTTTGAATGAAATTATTTCAAAATAAAGTGTTTTATATAAGAAATTTAATATATATATACTGACTAAGAAATTCAATAATTGAGGATAGAGTGCTTTAATTGGGTTTTGAAATCATTGCATGAATGGGTATAGCTTCAAATACCTCTCGACAAAAATGTTATACCTTTAGAATAAAAGTGACCTTACTGAAGATGGTAGGTTAATTTGCGATGAATGCGTTAGTTTACTAACTTACTAATATAACAAAAACGGTAAGACACCGTTATGGCGCGGCTTAGCGACTCGATTCCCACTCGAAGTAATTAATTTTGACTCGCTTTAGTACCAAGATAAAGTGTAGCGTTGATTTCTGTCTAGAAATTTGGGCAGTAAATGTGGAGTGGCTTAACCTGTTATGCGGGATACAGCGGGAAAGGCAAAATCTATAATTTAATGGGTACATCGGTAGGTTTAAGGTTAGGTTAGCGTTAATACACATTTTAAAGGGCCCCTGTGGCAGACTTGGCTCGAAGTCCAAGGCCACACGCCGTGAATCCATGGTATTCTAAGAATTTCCTACTGTTTGTCACTAAGCGTCATTTTATAAAAGCTACATCAATGTTTATAGCAGGGTAGGCAGAGGGAACATGGGAACCTAGTGTTAAGATACTCCCTTCCCATTAGGTAAATTACACTACTCACAATAAAAGCTATATTATATATTGTTTATTAATATGATGTATTCTCGAGACATTGGGTATAGAGTGGCAGTATTCAACGTTGCGTTTTGATTTATTACAAGAATGAAGAAATAAAATATTGTATTAATCAATCCCCCAAAGTGGAAATCGAACCCTCAATCGTCGTGTTTACAGTCACACGCTCTGCGCCACTGCGCCTCGGCCGACCTCATTATGAATTCTTTTAACTAAATATTAAAACAATAAGGAAGTCATTATACTAGTAAAATACAGTATAAGTAGGCTTATATGTATTTAGAAACAAGAGTATTTAAATATTTCATCGATTTCTTAGGTATTTATCACTTATTATTTTTGTAACTGGTTTGATCTTAATCATTCTTTGAGGCATTCTTTTTTGTTATCATGTCAAAACACCCAAGGTTCAATTCAAAACTAGTATTCGGCAAACTAGCTATTGCTATTACTATTTATTTAAACAAAAAATATATATTGCGTAGGTACTACTTGGCGGTAACTAACGCCGCGTGTCTCATGAGAGAGATAGAGAGAGAAATGAAAATAATTTAGGATTTCCTCAAACAGGCATCGAACCCACGACCATAAGGTTTACAATTATGCACATTAGAAACGTATCTAACTAATTTAAATAATAATTTACCAAACAACCATTTTAAATTGGCGGAATTATTTTTGACTGATGAAACATTTATAGTACAGACAATGAGTTTAAGGTCATCGTTGTGAGTTAAACAGCTTGTGGTCGTAGTTACGATGGTTGTGAGTTCGACGACAATGATTGTTATTAATAAAATTTCACCTATAAAAAAATATAAATGAATAAATCAGCTTCACGCTTTATCCCGCATATAGCAAGGTATGCTGAGCGAACCGACTCGGTTCCCCACTTTTCACTGAATTTTTCGAGGCATTGCGTGTGCTAATTTTTTATGTAATTACTAAATATGTTATATTCTTTCAACAATTGAAAAGAAATTAAGACTGGTAAGGTTAAATCTTATTCACCAAAAACTTTGTTTCAGTAAACCTCCCAGTGATATCATACGGCGCGAGTATAGGATGGATGTCTCCGATGTCTCTGTTGCTGCAGTCCAAGGAGTCACCTAAAGGAGTTCCTCTTACTGATGCTGAGGTATCTTATCTAAGTTAGTTATGACCTCAATTCTGACACTGGGATATTTAAATTATTCTAATTTCTTCAATCAATTTTTGATAATATAAAAAACAGTGTTGAGTTATGCCATTTAACATACAATTGACCGTATTTATGTCGCGAAAGTGAATTGCGAGCTGCCGTTTATTCGTAATTTCTATAAAAAGACAAAATAATCGAAATATCGACGATTCATGCTACTGTTGCATAATTAGTTTCACGCTTTATCCCGCACATAGCAGGGTAGGCAAACTAATAAAGTAAACTAAAAGACCTTCTATATGAGTATCAAATTGAAACTTGACATATATGGCAGTTAATTTTAAGGGGACGTCTTAGAATATAAATAAATAGGTTTTAGCATTGTATGCTGCATTTAGCAGGGTATCGATCCTGGGAACCTAGTGTTAAGACACTACGTCTCTATTAAGACATTTCCGGTCCCCACAAGCCGCCGAATTCTGGAAACATTACGTCCCTCAACGTCGACCTTTGCCTCGTTACCAGATTGAGTAAATAAAAATATGTATAATACAATGAAATCTCAAGGAGTTAATAAAAAAAATATTTAATATTTCTTTCAGATATCATGGATGGCCGCAGTACCCTATCTAATATGCATTCCTGCGAATATGGCGATCGCGTACTTCGTGGACAAGTATGGACGGAAACTAGCTCTCATTCTGGTCTCATTATCTGCCGCTGTAAGTTTGTTACTTAAATTCGTTGCTTTTATTTTAGCCTCATCCTATATACATATATAGCAGAGATGGCAGAGGAAACCTAGTGTTAAGGCACTCCGTTCCACATTTGCTGTCAATGCCGCTCGCTTTGCCGTGCTACCACATTAAAAATATAGAAATATTAAATAATTCATTTGTTCTAGTGTGAATCGTAGTCATAACCACCGCGTTTACAGTCACAAGCTACGACGGCCTTGTTAGCTGTACTGTTATGCTTATTATACTCGTATTTAAATTATTTATCTAGCAAAAGATAGCTAAATTGGGGTAATTTTGTAATTAAAAATCTAGTCTAGTTATTACTTGATATTAATGTTACCTGGTTAAATTTAATTAACTAAAAATAATCCGAAATTATAATTTTTACTGTAGGCAACAAGTAATTTCCCGCTTTCCTTTTCCCCCACAACTGTGTAGGCAACTCTGCCATATCCACCCTAGTTTTAGAACACTCCGATTTCCTCTTTCCGCAACATTTTCAAGATATCATACCACCACTAAAGTGGTTCCCTTAGCCTTCTATGTGAGGGATACAACGTGAAAAATAAAACAGTGGCGGAAGAGAGAGTAAATTTCAAACACAAAGTGAAGAACTGAGTGTCTTTCTTTCTTTTTTTTTTCTTTCTGTCACTGTCTGTTATATGTGAAGCTAAAAAATAATTACAATAATCTTATTTTACTACCAGGTTAGTTGGATATTACTACTAGTTTCCTTGGACATTTGGGCTTTGATCCTGGCGCGGGCCCTGGTCGGCATCTCTATGTCAGGGTGCTATGTCATATGTCCGATATACACTAAGGAGATTAGCGAAGACAGTATCAGAGGCGCTTTGGGATGCTTCGTGAGTATATTCTATAAATAATTAAACTGATTTTCATCGTTTCCTGGTAGCATTTATGTTCCATTGAAAAATATTTTTTGCTAGACAGAAGCGGGACAGAATAATTTATATGACTTCTTAATTTTTGGAACAGACATTGTTCACAATGGTTGTGGATTGTAATTTATTATGGGGAAATGTGTTTATTGATATAACATTTATCCAAAGCAGAGCAGGCAGAGAGAACCAGGGAGCCTAGTGTTAAGACACTTCCGTCTCCCACTTTGTGATGAATTCCTGAGGTGAAGCTGAAAAATATTATTTATACATTTCAATATTTTTATTACTAGGTAATTTTATTCCACACAATCGGTAACCTGCTGCTCTACGTGATGGGAGATCTGCTGAACTATTATCAAATCCTCTGGGCCTGCCTCGCCGTGCCCATCATTCACCTCTCATTGTTCGTGTTCATGCCTGACTCTCCATCGTACCTCGTGAAGACTGGAAAAGTAGAAGTAAGTTTAAATATTTTAAAATAAGCGAGAATATATAGAGTGTAAGTAAATTTGATGTATCTTTTTTTCATTGTCTCCCGCACATGGGAACCTTATAAATCTCCATACATTATTCGACACCTACCTACTATAC
This sequence comes from Heliconius melpomene rosina, assembly GCF_056956725.1. Lineage (NCBI taxonomy): Eukaryota > Metazoa > Arthropoda > Insecta > Lepidoptera > Nymphalidae > Heliconius > Heliconius melpomene. The sequence continues at coordinate 758,779 of NC_140400.1, forward strand.
AATTATATTGACGGCACTGTAACGCAATTGGCATTCTCCCAAATACGAAAAATATTTATATTTAAAAAACACATATTATTTCCGTACTGTTACTATGCCATAAATATCTTTAAAATTAACATGTACTATAGGATATGTACCATAGAAAATAGCAATCCGCCATTTCGTTACTACGCCTCCTTTAGATTAACAACGATATTGACTATATTTAATTTTATTGTCATCAGAACTAAAGTCATAATCCAAATTAGAGCTCAATCGGGCACTGGCATGTGGGTCAAATTGAGCTTTTTTGCTAATAATGTTATAAATATTATATTATATTGAAATATTATATTGAAAAAAAGTATCAGGTTTCTTTAAACAATATAAAAGTGCCATTTATTTATTTCTAATAATATAACAAATAAAAAAGAGTACAAAAACGACTTCCATATTTAGGTATAAGGTAAGTACCAATTTTAAGAAAGACTAAAATGAAGAAAATAACGTTTTGTCAGGCCGCTACATAATGACGGAAAGAATTTATATATTTTTTTTTATTTTTCAGCATGCGACCAAAGCTATCGCATGGCTCCGATGTAGATCTGAAGCGGACGATGTAGTGCAACAAGAGATAAACCTTATAAACGAAGAACAAAAGAAGGATAATGAAGCTAATCAATTCTTTTTAAAGACTATTTGTAAGTTAACTAATATATGTTCATAATTTACCTGCTCCTTTTTTTAGCTTCACGCCGTATCTCGCACATAGCAGGGTAGACAGAGGACCTAATGTTAACACACTGCAGTTCTCTACTTTCCGCCAAATTGAGGCATTGCGTGTTAAGTAGCGTAACTTCACGTAGTTCACTTCAGTACACATTGAAAAACATAAATATATCATAAAATATAACTAAGCTCTATTACTACAAGCTTTTAAAAAATATATTATAAAGTTTGCTCTGTTATCGCGGTATAAAAAAAAGGAATCAAGGCTTGGATTATTTACATTGTCCTGCTCTGGTAGGTAGTTCTAGGGGTCACCCAACACGCAGTATCTCAAATTTGAGAAGAAATCGCAGAACGAGGAGTGTGTTGATACTAGGTTCTCTCTATCAGTTCTGTTTTATATACGGATAGAGAGAACCTACCTGAAAAAGAAGTATATTTTTTAAAATAAAATAAAACAATTTAAATCTATAAGCCATTTGTTTTTATATTTCAGTTACCGACAAGATCTTATTCAAGGCTTTCCAAATCGCGATGATATCGACACTAGCGAGGGAAGTGTGCGGCGCCATACCCGTTTTAAACTTTGCTGGTGAAATCTTCACTCTGGCATCATCAGACAATAAAGGCTTAATATTGAGCCCTAACCAACAAGCAATGCTGCTCGGGGCAGTTCAGGTCGTGGGATCGATTATCGCTTCGGGCCTTGTTGAAAAATGCGGAAGAAAGGTATTTAATCGTATATATATATATATATACATATATGTTATAGATACATATATGTTTGGTCATGAGAGCGCAGTGGTATAGGTAGAAACCCAACGCAGTATAACGCTTCACTGGCTACGTTTTTCCTACATAACATGGTAGATAGTAGAGAGAAAGCAGTGATAAAACATTCCGTCCCCACGCAGCGTTGAATCCGAGACTGTCTGCCCTGCTATATTTTGACGTGTAATTTTTTTTTTCGCAGCCGCTACTCTTCATATCCTCGGCAATTTCTGGACTTAGTATGTGCGTTCTCGCTTCGTGGTTCTTGATGCGTGATTATGACGTGATCACACCGTCTTGGATACCACTGTTCACGTTGTGTCTCTGCATCTTCTGCGATTCTTCAGGTCTGCAGCCCATGTCTGTTGTATTGTCTGGAGAAATCTTCTCTTTTAAGGTATGATTATTTTGTAAAGAAATCTAACAAGAAAAATAATAATAATTTTTATTTCCTCGCTCTGGTAACAAGACAGACATAGTATTGTTGGGGTGTTTTTACACTTTATTCTTAGGTTTCTTATGGCGGAATAAAAAAATAAAATCAATGAAGTTTTAACAGAGTAAATAGACAGTTAAATTATAAATAGTTTTATATAAAATTAATCCATAAAAAATAACATCTGAAAAACCTTTGAATTTGAGGTTGTTGTGGCGCTGGGGTACAAGGGTGTGACTGTAAGCCAAGGTTGTGGGTTCGATCCCCGCTCGGGGCAATGAATTAATGATGTTTTAGTATCTTCTGGCACAAAGAGAAAAACCCTTAGAAAGTTAACTCCTCACACAAAAAAGGGGAAACAGAGTGTCTTAGCACTAGGTTTCCTATCTTGTTATGTGCGAGATACAGCGTGAAGCTATCACATAAAATAGATGACAGAAAAGACTTTTTCTTTCTTATGAACGATTTCCTTATTTTTTATCTTTTCAGTATCGAGGCACAGTGATGGCCACAGCTATGAGCGCAACATCCTTAGCTGACTTCCTTCAACTGCTATTCTTTAAACCACTCGCAAATTCTATCGGTATACACGTAGCATTTTATTTCTTCGGCTTAGTTTGTCTGTTTATGGCGGCGTATGTCATAATTGTTATTCCGGAAACAAGAGGTAGAACATTAGAAGATATTTACAAAGACTTAGGAAAGAAGAAAAATCCAGAAGAAAATAGTAATAAAGAAATAACTGGAGTATGAATAAGAGTGTAAGGACATATTATGTCCGTTTTCATATGAGTATAAGTGATAAGAATTTTAGATAAGTTATATAGGAATCGAAAGCCTATGTTGATCTATGTTGATACAATCAGTGATGAACTTTTGTATGAACGTAAGTACAACTTTGAAGTTGTACTTACATCATTACACATTAAGTTGTCATTTGAATACGAAACAGGTAATGTTATGGTTTTATGAATTTTCACATATCCAAGGATAAAACTTAGTCTCTGGTGTCTGTCTGTCTGTCTGTCTGTCTGTCTGTCTGTCTGTCTGTCTGTCTTTCCGTCTATCACCAGATTGTATCTCATGAACCGTGATAATAAGGCAGTCAAAGTTATAACATAATAGTTTTAAGACTTAGTTGCTTAAGGAAATATTTTTATGGAATATACGTTGTTAGTTTTTATTCTCTTTTGTATTTTTTCCCATAATTTACGAAGTAAGTTAAAAGAACCATGTGGTATATATATGTTACGAATAATGGTGGTACATAGAATTCGGCGGAAAGTGGGAAACGGAGTGTCTAGGTTACACTTGGTTCCCTCGGTGTTGTGTGCAGGATAGGTACAGTTGACTAAAAAAAAAACAATATAAATACTAAGATGGTTTCGATTTTTTTAATATAAAATTAATAATACCATTTATGCCATATATTAACTACAATCGTGGTGCAAGGGCCCAAGTATGCGACTACAGAAGCAGTGCGCGGCATTGAATTCCGCCACTCGACATTCAATGCCTCTAGTACCTATTCGGTGGAAAGTGGGAACGGAAGTGTTTTAATGGGAACGGAGTGTCTCAATACTAGGTTCCTATATTCCCTGTGCATACCTTTCTATGTGTGGGGTACAGTGTAAAGCTATAAAACTAAACTAATAACTTGACTTTTATGTAAACAATCAGAAAAATAAACGCTGCGGACGTTTTAAATAAATGTTGTCTTACGATGATAACAATATTTTGTATATACATAATCGTAATCTGGTTACATTAAGTCTTATAAAGATTATGTATAAAAGAAATATTGATAGTGAATATTTATTTGAGCAATAAAATTAATGTTTTTTTTTTCTTTTAAATCTTATCTTCATAACCTGCCTCCAGTATCATTGGTTACCTACTGTGTTTTCGAATCATCAGAACCGAGGTCTCCTACTAACTCTTACCGCTGACTTTTCCTTCAGAAATATTTTTTCCCATTTATTCATCACTCATGTATTAGATGGTCCCTAATCACCTCAGCACGTTTTCACGTTTTTCTTCATTCTCACTATTCCATGTATCTCTTCATTGCAAATTCGATCAGCTAACTGACTTTAATTACTTAAATTAGCTTTTGTTATTACAAATGCAATTTTTTACAACGTTTATTTTTCTAAAAGGTTCTATAATCGTTAGAGATGCGCCAAATATTCGTTTGGTATTCGGTATTCGGTGTATTCGGCATGTTTTTCAATATTCGTATTCGGTCGAATTATTCGGCTATGGCGCCGAATATATTCGGTTCGAGTATTTCTATTTACTTGGCTGCACGATACAGTAGAAATGAAGTATAAAACGTCTTATGTAAGATTTAAGTTATTATTATAAATCTAATGAGTAAAATTTGTGTGTTTTTCAGTGCTGATACCAAAAATATATTGAACGCCCCTCGTAGTTCAGAAAGAAACGTACATATTGTACTATTTATAATTAATTAATGGTAAATTATGGTGCTGAATACCAAGCTTCCGTCAATTTCCAGTCGGTTGCATTTTTCTTCATGTAAGTTCCCTGTTTTCGAAAATAGTCGTTCGTTATACACTATTACCAGGAGTACATTTTTCTGGAAAAAGACACAGAAACAAGCGTACGGGTCACCTGATAGTAAATGACCACCGCTACCCACGACCTCGTCCGGACCTATGACACCAGAGGAGTTACAGGTGCGTTGCCGGCTTTTTGAAGGTCATATCGACATAGAAGGAAATTCAAAATGCCACATGAAATTCCTTTTAAAAAATGTAATATATTGGAGAGGTCCTTCCCTATTTGTTACAGTTCCAGCTCACAATTTTCTGGAGCAGAAAATCTCATTCGAAATAGAGGGTCCAACAATGTTGATAGGGAGATTCTAGTACATTAGGATAATTTTTGAAATTTCGTGGTTTCGGGTGGCGGTGAGGTACGGCCCGCTCTTTATCTAGCCGGCGATTACAGGTGGCATACATGTTCAAACCTGTTTACGCGACAAAATAACAAACAAATCGTAAACCGAATAATTCGGCCGAATATTCGTTTCGGTAAAGTTTAAACTGAATAGTATTCGGTATTCGGTTATTCGGTCAAACCACCATCTCTAATAATCGTTAACATTATTTTCTGTTTATGTAATATAATGTTATAATCTACGATTATACATAGAAATGGATTGTTGTAAGATAAGTATGTAAGAAGTTGCTGTGCAAATGTGTTAGCTTGTTCTTATTAAATTTTAATTTTACAGTTTTATATCATATTCGCTTTATGACTTTTAGCACCAAAAAGGCGTGGTTTCGATGTCATCATATACAAATAAATATTTTGTTACTTACAAGAAAATATTTATAATTCTTTAGTAAGCTATAATTTTAGTACGAGTATCTGTACTTAATTCTAATCTGTTAATAAATTGTTTTTATTTGACTTGTCAGCTGACACTTGACATTGACATACTCAGAGACAATTTAATAGATAATGTAATGTAGTTATTTACTATAAACATGTTTTATTTCAACAAGTACAAGAATATATGTTTTGTTGTCATGACTCATCAGTCATTAGTCATTACTGCATTAGTTAATAATACATAATTAAGGGAACAAGCTCCAGAGTTTCCTAGTTCAAATTTAGTGTTAGTTTACTGAATGTGATATTACGCTCTACCATGATTAAAACACTAGTTTTTCTTGATATGGAAACCACCGGCATAACTAGCCACGAGATGCATAAGACGAGAATAACAGAATTATGCCTTATTGCTGTTAAAACAACACATTTACTGGAAACTCGAAGTGGCTTAATACCTCGTGTGGAACATAAAATTACTATGTGCTTCAATCCATGCAAGCTTATTATACCAGATTGTTCTAAAGAAACTGGCTTAACCAACGAACTGCTGGAACATGAATCACCCTTTAACAAAAAGGTATTTACAATATTGGATTCCTTTATAAGTATGTTGGAAAAACCAGTGTGCTTGATAGCTCATAATGGTTTAAGATTTGATTTTCCTATTTTAAAGTGCGTTTTTAACAGTTTAAACGTAGAATTACGTGAAGATCTGCTATGTTCAGATAGTCTTCATTTCTTTTATGATACAATGGAAGGTCAGAAAAAAGAAATACCAACATATAAAGTTATTCAATCAGATACAATTGAAATAATTGATTTAGTTGATAGTGATGATGAGGATATTAAAAAAATAAACGAAACAACACCAAAAAAATTAACTTTAAGTGAGAATAAACTAGATTATAAGCGTAATTCAGTGCCTTTTAAAGAAAGACTTAATTGGTTTGACAATAAACCTAAAGAATCATATAGGTTAAAGAATATTTATAGAAGATTACTAAAAAGATCTCCGAGGGAGGCTCATAGAGCAGAAAATGATTGTTTAATGATGCTAGAATGTGCTGTAGTACTATCCAAAGATTTTATGACATGGGTGGATGAGAATAATTTACTATTTTCCTTAATAAAACCTATGACTGCTAAAGGGCATTAATGCATTGTTAATTTTATATATTTCTTTATAAGGAAATTTTACAGTTTATTACTGTATTTATAGTACAGTTTTATTTTATACAGATACAGAAGTCTTTTTTAAGATTTTTTTGTATAAATTTTGTTTTTATTATAATGACTGATTATTGTTACTGCTATGAGGCCTGAACACAATGTTGGTTTTATATAAATTTATAAAGAACATTTTACAATGTATTTACTACATCAATATTTTATAAACTTGTATTTAGATTAATCTTTTTTCTATGATTGTTTATTGATAGATTTGGAATAATTATCCACCAGGTATGAATAAGTTGGTAAGTCTAATTGTATGTACTTAACTTTTTTACTATACTCAGCACTCTTAAAATCACAAGTTCTGTTTGCACATTACAACAGTATGTTTGATAATTTATGTATGTAAAGCAATTATAATGATTACTATTTAGTGAAGGTTGTGGGCTTGATTACTTCTTGAGGGAAGGAATTATTTTCAGTTCCTAGCTTCACCTGGTGGTAAGTGAAGATGCCAACGAAGGTGGAGCATGCTTGCCTAGATAGTACCTATTCACTCGTTCTTTAAAGAGGGCCAGGTTATATTGGTGCATAGGGATGGAAATATTATATTAATATTAGATTTTTTCTGCCTATCCCGCTATAAAGAAAACTTATAAAGTTATTCATCCCTGGTGTGGAAATACTTTAAAAAAGTGATACTTTGTGTGATATTACTATTATATATTTTATAAAGGTGCTAAGAACTTCATAATAACTTCTAGTTCAATGAAAATAAATCTGCATTTAATTTTATTCTAAATGAATTATATTTTTATATATATTAGATCATATGTTTAGCACAATTTTTATGAACATTATAATTAATAAATTGTAAGTAAAGTAGGATAGTTTAAGATTTTCTACAAAAATATAGTATTTATAAATTGTTATATTTAATTTTAAATATAAATGGCACAAAATATAACACAAATTTTGTAAGCATAATATTTTTTCTATTAATAATAAAGTCTAAAAATTTACTTTTTTTTTATTTAACTCTGTGTGAATTAACAATTTGCACCTTTAAGCTACTTAAGGCCATATGAAATACTGCATGAATTGTATTTTCCCACTGATAGAATAATGTGCGGCGTTGAGTTTCGCCTTTCAAAAAGAGGTTTCATATTCAGGAAGAAATTGCAGAACACTGAATAGCATGTTGTCTCTGGATTCTTATTTCACTCCTGAGGTATATGCAGAATAAAACTAGAAAAAAGTAAAAGTAAGTTTTAAGCAACAGGTGATAAATGAAACATAGTGTAGAAAAACAGTTTATTTCAAAATATAACATTTCTAACTAAGTTATGACTAAATTTACATTTTTTATTAAACATTAGGATGGCTTAGAAATCTGTATATGAAACAAAAACTTACTAAAATAAAACACAAAAAAAATCGATGTATCCATGTGGACATTTAATTTGTTTGAATAATATGGCAAAAGTGTTTTTATAGATAATAAATTTTAATATAGCACCTATTTTTAGTAATATAGAACGGACAAGAAATATTATTTACGTAACAAAATTTGTTTAAAATACTGTTGTTTTTTATTAATATTTTATTTAATCATATTCATATATTAAGAATTACAAACATTGAAATTCCGTATAAGAATCTATAGAGCTTGAAAGAAATGTTTTTTTTATTAAATCTGAAATAATTTTAAGAAATACTATTTAACTTTTAAAATCATTAGTCTCAATTCTCTTTGTGTCAGGAACATAATTTTATTATTGAATTTTACAAAAATATCGACATCTTTTATATAATAAGTTACAAAGAAATTTACCAAGATTTTTTAAAAATAAAAACAGACCTTAGTATATTTATTTAACTAATTTACAAAAGACATATGTAGATAAAAAATGTATGTCAAAACAATAAATACTTTCATTTTTCGACAATTTTTTGCCAATATTATTATTTGAGTTTTGACAGCCATCTAAATAAAATAATACAGGTACCTATAATATGTTAAATATGGAACACAATTTGGTATTTGAGAGTATCTATTAACAATATAAATAAAAAAATGCTACTACAAAATAAATTATACCTTTATATTAAAAATCTTCTTGAATAATAAAAAAAACGCTAAATAATTTTAAAAGAAACAAAAAAAATTAATAGTCCCGATACTATATAAATTTCTTAGATTTTAAAACATATCAAAAAATCATTCTCAATATTCAATATTAAAAATAAACGATAATATTGAAATTTAGTATAGAAAATTATAACATAATTTTATTTAGGTTAAAAGTTAAATTCAAGTAAGTTCCTAATTCGTTTCAGTTTATTTATTCAATGTATTTATCTATCCTTTTTTTGTCAGAGTAAAAAGAAAAAGATAACAACATTTAATTTTGACACGTGAATATTCTTGACAGGTAACATTTTAATTAATTACAGACATTTTATGTTAATCATTTTAAATCTTAATGTCAATACGTTAAATTATGTATGTTTTTGTCTAATTTCGAGATATTAAAGTTATATATTTGAACAAGACACACATGGCATTAGGTGTAATGTGTTTATTAGTTTATGTATGTATGTTGCGTTTAAGAAACCAAATGAGTTGGTTGAGTTTGATTAACCTTACGTAAAACGATTAATCCACCAAAAATAATCAAAATTGACCCAAAATAATCAAAATTGACCCTAGTTACAACCAGAAGTCATATTGTCTAAATGAAAAAGAATAAAAAAAATCGTTTAATTATTTTAAGTAAGGTATCTTTAAATGGGTAATAAAAACGTTTTGAAACTACCCTTCATAATAAAAAAGAAAAATATTTTTGGTTAATTCTTTTATAAATTAATTTAAGGAAACCGTATAACAGTTGTTCCTATGGCGTCGTCGCCACACGCATGCGCTAATGCAGCTTCGAAATCTTGTGGGAAAAACACCTGTAAGAAAAGATTTATATATATGTTAAATATATAAAATACCAATAGTTTTATTTAAAATACGTTTGAGAAGACGAAGCTCGGCGTTGGGTTCGTCACTCAATACACTGACAAAATTTGGTAAGAAATGGAAAACACAGTATCTTAACTAAGTTCCCTCTTCCTATTAGCTTTAGGTACTCTAATATATACGGAAAAAGAGTGAAACTGAAAAACCGGTTGAATGGGAGTGGAACTTGCCCATCACGGGATCCGTATCAATTTCAGGATGGAACGTCAACGAGAGGGGAACGGTAGGCAAAATACGGTAATAACTTATAGAAATAGGCAAATTTAAGTTTACGGGCGTAGGCTCATTTTATATAAAACTAGCGGACGCGCGCAGCTTCGCTTGTGTATTTAAGGGTGAATTCTAATAACCCATGAAACATGTGTTCAATGAAATATTTTTAAGAGTCTAAATTTCAAATTTTATAAAAATCGGTGGCGATTTAAAGATTTTTCCATACAAACTTTCAACCCCTTATTTGCACTCTTAGGGGGTGAATTCTAGAAAACCATGAAACATATGTTCAATGAAATATTTTTAAGAGTCTAAATTTCAAATTTTATAAAAATCTGTGGCGATTTAAAGATTTTTCCATACAAACTTTCAACCCCTATTTCACCCCTTTAGGGTTAAAATTTTTCAAAATCCCTTCTTAGTGGATGTCCAGATTACGAAAGTAAACTTTTGTCCAAACTTCACGTTTCTACCATCAGCGGTTAAGGCTGTGCGTGCGTCTTACCTCAGTCAGTGAGGACAAGTCCTTTTATATATATAGATTACTACAATTATAAGTTTGTCATGGCTTTTATCTGTAATTAAAACAATCAATCAATCCATTATTCGGATTCACATTTCGGATTTTTTCTCAAGTTTTTACCAAGTCAGTTTTTGCCACATTTCATTATTGTAGGTCTGACACATATCATATAATTTATATTTTTTTATTACGCAGTGAATAAATCCAACAAACTTAAATTTGAATGAATCAAAGGAATTGATTACTCGGTAAATTTTATGCAAAATAGAATATAAATGATGCACAAATGATTTTTTGAAAATTATAGGTTTTTCATTGCATAGATTCATTTATAAGCTTGATTCTTTCTGTGGGAACTGACATTTAGGTCCGCGGTCCTTTTGCCTTTAAATATTTTATATCACATTGACATAAATGGTTTTGCCATACAGACAACAGAGTGACCCTATGTAGGTTGCGTTGTATCGTTTTGAAGAACGGAACCTTAAAAAAGACCTCACGAAACCTATAAAATGAGGTTATCAACGAGATCTCATTTTATTATGCCATAAATATATTTTATCTCACCTTATCTAACACAGGTGACAGTTGTGCAGAATCAACGAGTAATCTTAAACTGTCTAGACCGTTCCGTAATTGATATCTATCTTCCATCCAATCTGTATTCGAACCACATCCTAAGAGCCACTGTTGATATAAAAAAAGTTATAAAATTAGTCAATTATTAAAAAAATACAAGATTAATACCTAAGTAGTATTATTTAAGAGGCTAGTCGTGGCGCACGACAAGCGACAAATCAAATTATGACAGGTTGTGGATCTATTCCCACCAGAGGAATAAATGAAATATTTCATATTTTCACTTCTTCACTCTGGTAGAGCAACACGTAATGGTTCAAGAATTCGGCGGAAATAGGGAATGGAGGTGCCTTATTCTGAAACAAAACGTCTTAACACTAATCTTTCGGGTTCTCCGTGCCTACCCTGCTATATTCGGAATACAACGTGAAGCTAATAAAATTGTAAGTAACGATGTCTTAAAATTCTAACATTACATTTCAGACAGACAACTTCAAAAGAAAATAAGGTAGGAGTTCTTTTCATTTTGTATTTATTAATAATATAAAAATAATTGACATATTTATAAAAAAAACAATAGATAATAATAATAATTATTATTAATTTTGACAAGAAACATAATGATACACTTACCCTAAAAGTCCTGTAAGTGTAAAAGAAAGTGCAGAAAGTAATCCAAAATGGCGTTGGCAGTCTATCCGTTATCAGAGGCTTAGGTCTTAAATCAACCATCGCGTTGCGTGGGGCCGTTGCTCTAACCAACAAAATAATAAATAAATATATTAAACTGTCTTTAGTTTTGGATTTGATTCTCTTACTATGTAATAATAGTGTCTAATTTTAGAGTATAGTAGTTTGTGGAGGTCAATACCGAGCTTTGTTCTGCCAGTCATATATTATTACTAGCGGACGCGCGCAGCTTCGCTTGCGTATTTAAGGGTGAATTCTAATAACCCATGAAACATGTGTTCAATGAAATATTTTTAAGAGTCTAAATTTCAAATTTTATAAAAATCGGTGGCGATTTAAAGATTTTTCCATACAAACTTTCAACCCCTTATTTGTACCCTTAGGGGGTGAATTCTAGAAAACCATGAAACACATATTCAATTAAATATTTTTAAAAGTCTAAATTAAAAATTTTATAATAATCGGTGGCTTTTTAAAGATTTTTCCATACAAATTTCAACCCCTTATTTGCACCCTTAGGGGAAGAATTATAGAAAACCATGAAACACGTGCTCAATTAAATACTTTTAAAAACCTAAATTTCAAATTTTATAAAAATCGGTGCCGATTTAATTTTTTGTCCATACAAACTTTGAACCCCTATTTCACCCCTTTAGGGTTAAAATTTTTCCAAATCGCTTCTTAGTGGATGTCCAGATTACGAAAGTAAACATTTGTCCGAATTTCACGTTTCTACCATTAGCGGTTACGGCTGTGCGTGCGTCTTACCTCAGTCAGTGAGGACAAGCCCTTTTATATATATAGATAGTCAAAGTGTAAATAATGGCTTCCATATCGAATGTCATTTTATTCCCATTTCCATTTGGGAAATGAATTATTTTCATTTCCTCGCTGTGAAAAGGAAATACACAACGTTGAGCACAGCTACTCAACACGCAGTCTTGAAAAATGAATCTTGGCATGAATCACTCTATCAGGCAGATTATGGATTAGATTTCCACCTGAGGCAACGAAATTTTTTATATTTTCATTTCCTCGCTTTGGTAACGAGGCAAAACGCGGCGTTGAGTTTCGCTATTCTACACGCATTGAGGAATAGCGGAACGTAGTCAAGAACCCCAATATTAAAACATTAAGACGAATTCTGGAGAAAAAAATGTATTTATATATATGAGTAAATATATATGAATAATGTAATGTGTGTAAATGTGTACATATGTGTGTATACACATAATATTTCTTCAACATTTTATACTTTGTGTATTTTGTGAATATTGGGATAAGCATTATACTAATATTATATATGTGAATGTAAGTTTGTTTGTATGCTTTCACCCCAAAACTATTTAACCGATTATCATGAAACTGATAATCGAAATTAGTAAAATGTTAGAGGTATTAGAAGGACAAAGGATAAGTTTAAAGTCTTACTTAAGCAACGTGGGCTGTGTCAGTCCCGGGGAACCCTGACAGCTAACCGCGCAGTCCCAGGGTCCCACACGCCCCGCGTACTGCTCTACCGGCAGCCACGACGGTATTAAATGAGAGTTAGTACCGTCCGTATCTATGAATTCTTGGGCACCTTATAGAGAATAAATAAAACATTTATTGACAGTTTTATTGTGCTTTACAGTGTATCCTGGATATAGAAGGGTAGGCAGGGGGAACCTGGGAATATATAGTGGTAAGATACTCTGTTCTCATTAAGGTAAAGCCATTCCTCACTTTCCTTTTAATTTTCGAGGAAATCAATACCGAACAACGGCCTAAAATTACTTATTATGTATTATTACACCATCGTGGCGCAGTGGTCGAGTGCGTGAATGTAAATGTGACGTTTCGAACGGGATCGATTCCCAATCGAGGGAATGAACTATTTAATATTTTTATTTCATCGCTCTGGTAACGAGACAGAGCCACGGGGTTCAATTCTATAACTCAACACGCAATGTCTTGAAAACTGGACGATGCGTGGGGAACTGAATCATAACTTTAGGTTCCCCCACTTAATCCTGCTATAAGCGAGGTACAGCGTGAAATTAGAAAAAAACATACCACATACCTAAATCTTTTAAAATTCTATGAGATCGCCTAGGAGCGGCCACTGTCACTTTTGCACCCCATGACGTCAGAAGTTGTACTAACGTGCAACCCTCCCCGCTGTTAGCACCAACTATGACTACACTGAAAAATTTACAAAAGAATGTTATATTAATATTAGCGTTTTCCATATATAATAGATATTTATTTTTCATAGGTAATAAAAAATACGTAGTGTAGTACAATGAAGTGCATGCTTGGGAAGTATAGGAAAAAATTATGAGAGGACTTTTTGAAACATAAGAGGCTTTCAGCTCCGCCACTCCACTATACGCAATACCTCCAGAAATCGGCTGAAAGTAAGAAACAGAAGAGTCTTAACACAAGACTTTCAATATTTCATTTATCCGAGCGGGAATTGAACCCACAACCTTTCGCGTTTACGCTACACGCTTGTGCCTCTACGCCACGACTGGCGTATGGGCACAAGCAATTATAATATATAAATGTCTAATCAATTCTCCAAAATGAAAATCTCATCTGTAAGTAATTGACAATTCGAAAGAGCTTATTATAAATGGCATTACAAAATAAAGATAGAAACATATAACAAGTCTCACCGTTTCCCCTTACAATTCGTGGGCGTGTATTGTATCCTTTGCAAAGCGGTTAGCGCCAGTGCCCCCGACCAGGGCATTGAAGCTGCACTGTCCGCCGCCAGGTGACGAGGGCGTTTACTTACACGAGTACTGGAAGACATTTTTTTTAAATAAAATAGGTATGTTAATGCCATTCCTTTTTCCAGCTTCACGTTGTCTCTCGTACACAGCAAGGTAGGCAGAGTGAGCCTAGTGTTAAGGCCCTCCGCTCCCCACTTTCCGCCATATTCTTGAGGCATTACTTTTTTATTGGAGGAATCCCAAAGCTACGCTTTGCCTCGATAGGAGACCAGAGAGAGGAAATGAAAATATTTCATTTTCTCAAACCCACAATCTGTCGTGTTTACAATTACAAGCTTGTGCCCCTACACCATAACTGGTCTTTATCCATTTTTATGTTTCAAAATGAAAATAGATATATTTTAATACCGTTTTTAATATTTTATCTAAATCTAAACAGGGTCGGAACAGAAAGGGACAAGTAAACTTAGTCCCAGCCTAGTCTTGACACTGATTTTATTGATCTCAAACTTCATATAATATCCCAGTGTAAAGAGAGAGCATAAAATACCTTCATGTCACAATATAAATATTTAATAGCTATTTATAGTATGCTCGACAAGTCGTGGCCACCCTAAACTAGCCATTCTGAACTTTTGCGCATTATAGAGTCGGGGCCTAAAGTCAAGTCTGCATATCAATATGTATCTACTTTAGAGCGGCCGCGTCTCATCTACTGTAATATTATATAATTAATCTTGAAACCTTACTAAAAAATTACTAATACAACATTTACGAAAGTAAATAAAGATAAAAAATACCTTCTAATAGCAAGTAATTCGTTCGCAGCGCCCCCACTCCACTCGCTAACGCAGCCCCACACTTCATCCCCCATTTCAAGATCTGTGACACCTTGACCTACATCTAGGACTACACCTATAAATAGATATAAATAAACACAAATAAATATTTTGTGATTTTTTTGTATAACATACCTGTAGATTTCCAGTTTGTGTACTCTAAATAGAAGCATTCAACTCTAGTAGCAATTATACAATTACCAAACGGTCTCTATAAGTTTTGATTTCTTGGCAGTTTTCATTCAAAATGCGACAAAACTGATCCATAAAAATTATCTTATTATTTCGTTGATTTAGAATTTTACACAATTTTGAGACTGAGATTTACACAGAGACATAGAGACAACAAAATTATCTCATAAGGCTTCTGTTTTTTCCTTTTACGGATTGAACCTTAAAACAGTAAAAATAAGATAAGAGCCTAAAAAAACAACAATATTAAACTTACCAGAAAATCCCCTCCCAACGGTGACTTGTGAACCCGTGACCAACGATCTCAAGGCCGAGCCCCGCCCTCTTAGCACCGAACGATCAGTGCTAGACACACTGAACGCTTGCACCCTGACTAGTATTTCACCGAATTGTGCCCCTAGTGAGTGAAATGTTTGTATAAATTTCCTATTAGGTAAAAAAATATTCACGCTGTATCGGTATACATACAGCAGAGTAGTCAGATAGAACCTAGTGTTAAGACACTCCGTTTCCTACTTTTTCGAGGCATTGCGTGTTGAGTGGCGGAACTCAACGACGGACTTTTTTGCCTTGGTTGGTTGTTGGTTCGAAGAAATAAAAATTTTTGGAAATAATAATTCATTTCTTTGAGTGTGGATCGAACCCACAACCGTCGCTTGTGGTAATACAATCAATTAGGTTTTTTTGTCAATATTTAATGTTAATTATAGAATAGCAGCCAAAAAGAATCTAGAGTTAAATTTCTTAACTTTTTCTTAAATTCCTTTTTCTTTCCTTCTGCACTTTCAGTCCGAATTCAGCACAATTTGGAGTATAGTAAATCCAAAATTATTTTCGATTCAAACTATTAACCTAAAACTTAAAAAGTAATCATCTCACCAGGTGATAAAGCATCCTCTACAAGTATGACAGTTTGATCTGGCTGTGTATGCAGGGCTCTCGCATGAGGACCACTCGGCACTCTGGTCCCGGCCCGGAGCCCTATGACTAGCCCTACGCCACCCCCCATTACTGTGCCGCAAATGAAGATTATCATGCTACGACGCCACACTGAAATTAAAATATGATTTTTTAAATAATTGAAACTTTAAGAAGCCAGTCGTGGCACAGGGGCACAAAGAGAGCTGCAACATCGATTGGTTGTGGGTTCGATCCCCACTTGAGCAAATGGAACATTTATTCAAATTTATGTTTTCATTTCTTCGCTATGGTGTCGAGGCAAAGCGCGGCGTTGAGTTCCGCCATTTAACACGTAATGCCTCCAGTATTCGGCGGAAAGTGGAGAAAAGAGTGTCTTATCACCAATTTCCGTCTGCCTACCCTATTTAATTTTATTTAAATATTCTAGAGTGCCCGCAAATAATTTCATTTCAATTTTCTAGACGACCAAGACTCGTCAACTAAGTGATTTGAAAAGAACAGGCAGACCGGTTGACGGCTCTTGGTCGTCTTGAATTAAGGCCATATAAACTTTTGTGCCTTATTCACTTGGTAAAAAAAAACATCGAAAACAAGAAAAAAGTCCTAAAAGTAATTAAGCGCAGGCGAGGAGAGAGCGATCCCAATTCGTTGACTTTACTGTAGATTTTTAATCGCATAGTATACAAGGAATATTGAAAACAAATTTCACTGGAAACCGAATCTAATGAAATTAGAAACTTAAAATATGAAATGTATATCCTGAAATTTCAGTAGCAGGTAAAAAATATGAATACTTAGGGTAAGTCCAATGAAACAAAGTTACAGGTTGCCGTTCATATAACTAATAAAACCTAATAATACTTTTTAGAGAATATATAAAGAATTGGACGTATCGGAATACTTTAAAAATAATTAAAATATGTAATAAAATCATTAAAAAAAAACTAGAAAATATATATGCTTACTATGATCCTTAAACAACGCAACGAGTTCCTGATACAATATTACCGGTGACAAGGGTGGCGCCCCCTCCTGTATGCGGCGGGCCGCCTCGTGTGCCCACGCGGAGGCGCGAGCCCTGCCCTCTGCTACTAGGTCATTGTGCCACAGATCTGTGAACGCCTCACGGAGCTGGAATAATGGAATATTAATTACCATAAAAGGCTCAATTTCCGAAATTTTATACATATGCTTCTTTGTCAGTCACTTGGCCATTTTATTTCTCCAATTTTTTAATAATTTCAAATACTGTTGCCTATCAAAGGTAACATAATAGTTTGTCTCATCAGATCATCTAATAAAAATATTTCATATATATAATTTTAGTTCAATAAACTTTTGATACAATATCATAGGGGACAAAGGCGACACACCCTTCTATATACAGACTACGCATTCACATATAGCACAGGTCTGTAAAGAATATGAAGTTGAAATAACAGTAGTAACTGCAGTTTTATGTAAAAATTATGGTTAGTTCAAAAAAACTCAAATATGGCTTAAATAAAGGTTAAGGTGCAAACCTTATTTATAATTTTTATATGTCACTATACAACACATAATTTAAAGAGACCACCAATTACTTTTGTTGTTTGTTGGATATGACTAGCATACCCCAGCTAACCTTCTTATTATTTATCAATTTCTTCCATTCTCTTCTTTTTTATCTTTATTATTATCTATATTATCATATGCTTTAAGGTAAAAGGAAAGGTCTTTTACCTTTCTTATAGCCTCTGCAGTTTGGTCAAGGACATCATACACCCTGCTTCTGCCACTATTAGCGGCTAGCACAGCAGCTTCCTGGTAAGTAACATTTATTATATTATTATGCTTCTCACTCCATCTCGCATAGCTGAGTAGGCAGAGGCTCCCCTCTAGTATTGAGAAACTATATTTCCATTAAGGCACTTCTGTTAGTCATTTTCAATATTGAGTGGTGGAACTCAGCATTTGCTTCATTACCAGAGCAAGGGCATAAAAATATTAAATATTTAATTCCCCAAGTAGAAATAGCACAAATGTTTCTGTTTATGTACATTTACCCAATATTACAAGTCAAACTGCAACCTTGAATTCTACAACACACCATGCAAAACTCACTAATATTATAAATGTAAAAGTTTATTCCACTTCCACACAATAACTATTAAACAGATTTAGTTAAATTTCTTAAGCTTATATAGCTTATAATGACACATAGGCTATAATTTATGTAAATGTTTTTATATTTTGGCTATAATATAAAAAATAAGTTGTTAGTATAGTTCTTTCTGCCTGCTGCAGAATACAGTGTAAACTTACCATGTAATGCATATTTAATCAATTTATAATATTGAATGATTATGGACATTTTTTTACCAAAATATTATTTTCACTTTAGTACTACAGTAAATGTATTTTCTGTGTAAAATGAAAGAATAACTATATTTAAAAGTATTTATATATATACAAGCGGACGCGCGCAGCTTCGCTTGCGTAATTAGGGGTGAATTCTAATAAACCACGAAACACATGTTCAATTAAATATTTTTAAGAGTCTAAATTAAAAATTTTATAATAATCGGTGGCGTTTTAAAGATTTTTCCATACAAACTTTCAACCCCTTATTTGCACCCTTAGGGGAAGAATTCTAGAAAACCATGAAATATGTGTTCAATTAAATACTTTTAAAAGTCTAAATTTCAAATTTTATAAAAATTGGTGCCAATTTAAAAAAGATTCTATACAAACTTTCAACCCCTTATTTGCACCCTTAGGGGGAGAATTCTAGAAAACGATGAAACACGTGTTCAATTAAATACTTTTAAAAATGTAAATTTCAAATTTTATAAAAATCGGTGCAGATTTAATTTTTTTTCCATACAAACTTTGAACCCCTTTTTCACCCCTTTAGGGTAAAAATTTTTCAAAATCCCTTCTTAGTGGATGTCCAGATTACGAAAGTAAACATCTGTCTAAATTTCACGTTTCTACAATCAGCACTTTCGGCTGTGCGTGCGTCTTACCTCAGTCAGTGAGGACAAGTCCTTTTATATATATAGATTATAGAGTATTCATCATTCTTTTTTATATATAGTATGTAACTATTAAAAAAAGTAAAAAATGTTCTCATAATTAGTTTTATTTGAGTTTATATTATGTTTACATATATTCTTCAAAACATTATAAAAAGCCAATTTATAAATGATTTAAGAAAAAAGTTAAACACATATAACTAAGCCACATTTGGTACCCAACAATATATAATATGCAGTAGCGCAATATCAATAATAGTAATAGTACAACACAGCAATTTTGGCTGAGTGCACTATTATATAAGTTTCATGGCCAACTTAATAATAGAATAATGTGACAATAAAAACAAACATACAAATTCATAAATCAAATAAATATTACGTCAACAATATATTTTCAATTAAAATTAGGCGGGAAGCCGAATATTTTCATACTAGCGACCTACCTGCGGCTTCGCCCGCTTAAAGTTATTTTTATGTTATTGCCAAATCAGCATTTTTTTTCCTAAATTGTACCCTGTGTGTTATTCAGACGTGTAAGTTAAGTTTTATCTACATCCTTTCAATATTTTTTAGTCTGAAAATATATTTCACTCATTCTCACAAACATGTATATTTTAAATATTACTAGGATAGGACAATATAACTTACGTGTAGGGCTCCAATTTTTTCGCCAGCTCTAATCTTAAAGTCATCCATATCCACGCTAGGGTTGATCTACATCTGATGTACTTCTACTTTATGTCCAAACCCATCAGAAATGTAACCTTTGGCCACAATCCATCATAAATATTTGCGTCTCAAAATAGAACGTCATTGTGTGCATATAGCGAGGTAAATAAAAACAAAATGTCAGTATTATAAGCCAATAATTAATCTTTTATTCCAATTAGAACAAAGTTTATATAAAAAATGGAGATAAGACTCATTTCGTTTAAATTTTGACTAAAACAAACATAACCTTTTAATTGTTTTTGACATTGACAACTGATACATCTGATAGTGACATGAACAGCTGATAATTTTTAATTGGATACACTCAAATAAATAAAATATCTAAGCGCTATAATTTTGATTGTGAGTATAAAAATAAACATAAACTTATTAAATTATTACCATTACAAAGTATAAAGAAAGAGTAAGGGTATTTCATTGTTTCTCACTGAGGGAAACTTTTTTTTAAATAGTTTATCTTAGTTTTTTGCGTTTAAAGAATTTTACCTGTTATCTATATATATAAAATCGGAAGGTCATTCACTCATCACGAAATCTCAGAAACTACCAGAGCTAGGAATCTCAAATTTTGCATAGGAGTTACTTATAGGACGTAGGTGCTCGCTAAGACGGGAATTTGCAATATTCGACTTCTAAGGGGTTGTTTTTGGGGTCGAAAGTTTGTATGAAACTTCGTTACTACAAATGCTAGGAGTCTCAAATTTTGCATAGACGTCACTAGGACGTAGCCATGGAGACAGAAATTAATAATAACATAGTTCACGCGGGTGAAACCGCGAGCGGGCCGCTAGTATGATATAAAATTTTGCTAACCAAATTAATTAAACTAAGCCACTGTTTACATTCGTTTTAATTTTTTTTTATATAATAATTATTTTTAGCTTTTGTGAAGCACATATATTCTACAGACATCAGGACAGACAGAGGAAACGTAATGTTAAGACACTCCGTTCCCCACTGATAATTGATTAATTATATTCTTGGTAAAAATAAAAAAGGCACGTATACGAAAAAAACAATTTTATTTCATTATAAAATATAAAACAAACAATAGATTTTATAACATAATGAGAATTATTTAAAAAAAAAAAAAATACACATTTTTATATACTTTTTTTTTATTTTTAATATTATGGTTGAGTATAGCTCAGATACCTTCCTTTAACTGAGTAATTCCATTTAAATTTATTTTTAAATAATATTTTAAAACAAAAAATATAAAAATATAATTCGATGAAAAAACAATAATGGCGAATGGAGTAATCTATCATAAAATCTCTCAGATTGTCTCATATAATCTGACTTTTTAAATATTAATGTAGAAAGATAATAAATGGATTTTACAATATGTAGACTATAACTCATTTAAATGAATTTTATAATACTTTTATACTACTTTTATTATAAGTAATAGTACTTATTTTATAATACTTTTATACACTCGTCTATAGCTGGAAAACTAAAACCATAACTTTTTCTTTTATTATAATGGCTATGTATGTGTCAAATGCATTTAACTAACGACCTAAACGCCTGCTTCGCCCGTTTAATGTCACATTGTAATAGATATTTATGAAAATTTCTTCTTGATAGTTCAGTAGTTTTTGCGTGTGGAACAAACATCTATCCTTACAAACTTTCACATTTATAATATTAGTATTAATATGTAGGATTTACACTTAAAAATACTCTTAACAATATAAAAACCAAGCCAATGGTACCTACATGCAAGTAATATTAAACATGCTTAAATGTCTTTTTTATGGCGACATCTGCCAAACTTATTCTGATGTTATATTCCCCAATATTTTTTTTTCTTTCCGTTTATATAACATTGTTATCAGATACATTCTTCACATCTTCTTTCTTGTTTTTCGAATACCCTTCTTTACCTAAGTCCATGTAAATGTCTTCTAAAGACCTAGCTCTTGTCTCAGGTATCACATAAATAACGTACACTGCCATAGAAAGGCAGATAGCTCCGAAGAAATAGAACGCCACGTGTATACCAACAGAGTTTACTAGAGGCTTGAAAAATAACAGCTGTAAGAAATCAGCCAGTGAACACGAAGCCATCGTTGTTCCCATAACAGTGCCACGATACTGCAAAATATAAAATATATTAATATCTGTAATATAAGATAAGTATAGGAAGTATATTTGGTAAATTGAATAATAAGAAATGAATATATTTTAAATTATTGTCATTGGTACTGGTACATTAAGAGCGATGTTGAGTTCTACCACTCAACACTCAATGATTTTCGACAAGCGGAAAGTGTGGAATGATATCTCTTATGCGTGCTCTGCTATACGGGTAAAATAGGTTCTCTCATTTAGATTTTTTATTTTTTAAATATTTCTTTTATCTTCACGCTGTATACCGCACATAGCAGGGTAGGCAGAGGGAACCTGGAAATCGAGTGTTTTGACAATCCGTTCCCATTAATATACTTCCGTTTCCCACTTACCGCCGAATTCGAGGAAATGAACATATTAAACATTTCGTTTCCACGAGTGGGAATGGAAGTGGAACCCACAACTGCCAGGTGTACAGTTTTAATTATTCACAATTTACAAAAACGTATAATAAATTACCTTGAAGCTGAATATTTCGCCGACTACAATCATAGACATTGGCTGTATACCGGAAGCGTCGGAGAAGATGCAGAGGCACAGCGTGAACAAGGGTATCCAAGAAGGAGTGTATATCTGGTAGCTTTGCAATAAGAACCACGAAGCCAGGACGCACATGCTCAGTCCGGATACAACCGACGATAGTATGAGGAGTGGCTGAAAATGTTAAAACTCAATAAATGATCTATATTTTTTACTAATTTATATAAAATAAAAATATTGTTTCTACACACTACACTATTTGTTAGATAAATAACTTTACCAGACCTAGATTGTTTCATAATTAATATAAGTTTTTTTTTTATTATATTAAGCAAAATTACCTTCCTTCCAGCTTTTTCCACAACGCTAGAAGCCAGGACTGAACCAACGACCTGCACGGCACCAAGAAGCATAGCTTGCTGATTAGGAGAGAGCACTAAGCCACTGTCGCGGGCGGCCAACGTAAATATCTCCCCCGCAAAGTTCAGAACTGGTACAGCCCCACAAACTTCTCTGGCCAATGTAGCTATCATTGATATTTCGAATGCCTTCCTTAAAGTCTTATCGGTAACTGAAAAAATAATACTAATTAAGAAAATTAGACATGAAATAAAAAAAAATATAGTGTATATATTTTGTATTATTCTATAATTTAACACCTTTTCATACATAATAGGGTAGGCAGAAGAAGAGAGAGAACACTGTTTCCCACGCATCGCTCCCAATATTCGGAATACCTATTGCGTTTTGTCTACCACTATTTGTTCTTAACTGTCTTTAGGTACTATCTCTATGTAAGCATATTTGTAATTTATCAATACTTTTATATAAACAACATCTAAATTTAAAATCTTACGTTATAAAAAAGAATCATGAGATAAAAACACCTGCCTCTTCTTATCATTGTCTTTTAATTTATATAAATAAAAATAAACAAATACATAATCTCTTTAAATAGTTAGAGGAAATTTTCTATGGAACTTACTTATGGACTTTAGCAAGAATTTGTTTGATTCGTCATTTTTCTGTTCGTTGTTTATAATTTTTAGTTCTTCCTGGATTTGGCTGTCTTCTACTGGTTTGCATCGAAGCCAGGCGATTGCTTTACTTGCTTTCTTAAATGAGAAAATAAACCATAATGTCACATCTTTTGGCAGTGGACTAGCGTCTGGATGCCAACACGACGATTGTGGGTGCGATCCTCACTTGGGGAATTATAATATTAAAATTATTAACTTTTCCCCACTCTGGTACACTAATCCCAGCGTTGAGTACCGCCACTCAACATGCAGTGTTTCGAGATTTTCAAATCTCGAATTTAACGGCAAACGGCATTAATATGCCTTCTAAACTAAAATTTTAAAGTATATATTTAAGTTTACCTCAAGTTTTTTCCTTTTCACCAAGTAAGAAGGTGACTCGGGCATAAAGAAGAACAGGACAACGTGTGAAGTTGGCACTGACAAACAAATCCAGAGTACAGTAGTGTAGCTGAGTATGTCCCCCACAATGTACAGCGCCAAGTTGCCTATCGTGTGGAATAGGATTACCTAAAAACATATTAATAAATTAATTTATGTTATTTTTTTACTGTTCACTTTTTTCATAGAGCTACAGAAATAACATAATCTCTAACTATGTCTATGTAAATCCTATAAACATATTAAAATAACCAAAATCAGTCTTGTGGCTGCCCTAAAGTTAGATAAAGAAACGTTAGTTAGGAAGAAACTAATCAAAAGTAAAAATACTAAAGTGTAGTCGGTGTAGTCTATCTATAACTAACTGCAGAGCAGCCACGATTCGTTGATCGCATTATAATTAATTTGATGATAATATTTCAGTGTCAATTGAGGCCGGTGGATACGGGAAGTGCGGGACCTATGGATAGTCATGGAAAGCTCGTATGTTCACCTGTAGGCGTTTGTAGTAAAGAAATTAATTTTATAAAAAGCAGTGCAATTGTACAGTGTATTTATTATTTGATACTTTAACTATCATATTCTGAAATCGAAAGGGAAGAAGAATCGCCAAATTTTTAAGGAATGTTTTTTACGACACAATGTGATCTCAAGGATCTAATGAAATACCCGCTCCATTCTGTTTCAAAGGTGTCATTGTCACAAATAATTAAATATGTATTTGTATAAAATTCTGTCCTCAGTTCTGAGGCACTAACTTTAGTGAACTGGTGGTAAATTGTTTGACGTTCAAAAAATGAAGCATGTAACTGCTTGTTTTAAATAAAATTATTTGACTTTGATTTCAATACACCTAATCAATACATCGCGTTTACTAAAACTACATATACATCGAATTATATAGCGATAAATATACTTACAAAGCACCCCAAAGCTCCTCGTATAGTGTCGTCACTGATCTCCTTGGTGTATATCGGACATATGACGTAAGAGCCCGCCATGGTTATACCAACGAGAGACCGAGCTAGCAGTAGCGCCCATAAGTCCAGTGAAACTAACAACAGCGCCCAACTGGTCTGGTAACAATTAATTATACAGGGTGAGTCATATTGAACTTTCCGGTTTTGGAAGGACGTTGCACGAAGAAGGGAAGGAGTAGAAGGGTGGGGATGGTGTCATTAGACGCGCCATGACATGCAGTTTTAGTGTGAGCAATGGCTTGGTCGGGACAACATCGTGCGTTCGTAGTTGAAGAGTTTATTAAAAATGGCGGGTATCTCAGCCCAGTATCGAATTAATAAATTCGATACTGGGCTGAGAATAACCCACGAAACCTACACGAACGACCACTTCACAGCCCTCGAGTGACAGTGTGGTGCGCTATTGCAGAGTTTGGTGTGTGGGGTCCCTATTTTTTTGAAGAAGATGGTCAAGTCGTCACAGTTACCTCTGCTCGGTATTGCGACATGCTTGAAACTTTTCTGAAACCGAAATTGGAGGAATTAACGCAGAATCATGACAACGATAACATCTGGTTCCAACAAGATGGTGCTACAGCCCATACATCCAGGCGTTCAATGGAAATCCTGCGACAAATGTTTCCCGGTCATCTCATTTCTTTGCGAGGTGACGTTGGGTGGCCGCCGAGATCACCTGATTTAACCCCCTGCGATTTCTTTCTCAGATTTCAGATTCTTCAGATTTCAGGGGTTACCTGAAGGAAAAGGTGTACACGCATCGTCCCCGAACCATCGATGAACTGAAGGCTGCAATCACGGAAGAAATCAATGCTATTCCGCTGAATATGACTCGACGAGTAATGGACAACTTCCGGGAAAGGCTTCAGCAGTGTGTGTTCAATGGAGGTAGACATTTACAGGATATCATTTTTAAAACCAACTAAATTAAAACTGCATGTTATGTGCTTTCAAACAATAAAATAATTTTTACTGCATGTCGCTTTGTTTTTAATACACACCTTATTGAAATCGGAAAGTTCAATATGACTCACCCTGTATATAACTAATTAACGAAGTTCAATAATTAATATTAAATATCGGGATAAGTGAGCCGCAAGCCTTCTTGTCGAAAAACGGTGGAAATTAAAGCTATTGCATTACTTTTTTCTGTAAAGCGTTACTATCGCCACTCGAGCCAGTCGAGAAAATGAAATATTTAATATTTTCTTTTAGCGTTTGGCGCTCCGTTCTCTCTGACTATACCGCTAGGGAGAAGGCGTGAAGCTATGTATGTATGTTCTTTTCTTCGATCTGGTGTCGAGGTAAAGCGTGACTTTGAGTTCTGCCACTCAATACACAATGCCTAGTGAATTTGGCGGACAGTATGGAACGGAAGTGTGTTAATGGGAACGGAGCGTTTAAGCACTAGGTTTCCCAGGTTTCCTCAGCAAACAGAATACAGCAAACTACTTTATATCTAATACTTACAGCGCCTGCTAGAGAGACAATGATTAAAGCAGTTTTCCTTCCCCATTTGTCCATTAACATTGCGATCAATATATCCGCGGGAACACACACGAGGTAGGGTATGGCTGCCATCCATGATACCTAAAACAAATGTGCTGTTATTTAATATATATTTTTTGTTGGGAGTCATTTTAATCAATGTCGTAATTGTAGAAAAATCATAATGTTGTTTTTCAAAGGGTTTTTTTTTCAAGTGAGTGAAGCGTCGAAGTCGGAGTCTAAAATTTTCAGTTTAAATATAATACATTATTTTAAAAAAATATATATCAGGGAATTTTACAACTTTAATTTATAGATTAATCTACTTCCTTTGTAATACACGTACTCGTATTTAGTATCGATGTTTTTTTTCCCAACTCATATTAGAGGGAACTTAGTGTTAGCACATTTCGTTCCCCACGCATCGGTGCGTTATGAATTTTTGGATTTCAACACATTGCACACACGACGTGTCAAGTGGCAGATATTCTTTATTTTTACACTATTAAGAAAACGTATAAAAAATTGAACATAGCGGGATGTAGCGCCTCTTTGGAAACCATCCCAGATATATAGATAATAGATTATACTTGTTGTTTGTATATGAGTCAAAAATTGGTGATTACTTCAATATCAGTTAAAGGGGTTCCCCTTGGCGAGTTTTCGGACTGCAACAACAGGGACATCGGCGACATCCATCCTATACTTGCGCCGTATGACAATACTGGCATATTTACTGTAAAAAAATATATTTTTATTAATGGCGTATTCACTTTATTTATTGTATCTTCACGCTGTATCCTGCCTGTAACAGGGTAGGCAGAGGCAAGTGTTAAGACACTCCGTTCCTTAGTTTCCCCTGAAATTTTGAGGCATTGTGTATTGAGTGGTGAAACTCAAAGCTACGCTTTGCCAAAGCAATGAAAATTAAATTATTCATAAATAATAATTTATTCCTTCGAGATGGAATCAAACCTATAACCATGATTGTTTAAAAATGTTAAAAATATTCAATATATAGTGTTAACGCACTCGGTTACCATTAAGACACTTCCGTTCCCCACATTCCACCGAATGCGAGGAAATGAAAATATTAAATATTTTATTCCCCCAGTGGGAATCGAACCCACGACCTTCTTGTTTACAACCACACGCTTGTGCCCCTGCGCCAAGACGGTCCCTAAGTCCTATCAATTATAGTACACAAAGCATACTTACTTAATATAGCACATAATATTTGATTTACTTTGCTGTCTTCTTTGAATATACCGTAATACTTCATTGTCACTTCACTTTTATTGAATTTTAATACAAAAACAGTTCTTTTTGAGTATTTATCACGGGATTTGAACCCATAACACTAACGTACTTCCTATGAAATTTTATTAGTCGTCCATTACTTCCCGTACGTATGTAACACGGACTACTGATTCAGTCTAATTTATATAGTTATGAGATAACATTGTTTGACAGACTAAAACCGGTAAGAGTAATATCATATAATGTACACAAATATAAGTGCTATACAAATATTGCAAATAATTTGGATTTGAATCTGCACCTGTGTGTGTGTGAGTCTAAGTTTAATTGTAAATGTATCGCATCGCTCTCTACCGTTCGCTTCGCCCGTTGTTTATCGTTTTCACTCCTACCCTGATGGTAAGCAGAGGACCTAGTGTCAAGGCACTTATTAAATTCCAACGTTTTATACTAATAAGACCAATAAGACTAAAATTATGAATTACAATTTTTTTTGGTTCTAGCGTTGAGCACCAATATTGCTTTTTTGGCATTTTCCTGACTTCATGCAGTATTCCGCATGTAGCAGGGTAAGCAGAGGGGTTTGTAATTACAAGAAAATTATACATATTTTCATAATTCGCACGTTTTTTTTTAGAGGAGCTTTTATATTATATTTTATAGATCGTACATATAACAACACAGGTTACAGGTATAAAATATTTTATATATTTTTTTTATGAAAATAGACTATTTGTACATACATCTAATGGGGAAAGGAGTGTCTTAAAAGGTTCTTTCTGCCTACCCTGCCGTGTGCGGGATACAGCGTAAAGCTGATTTTATTTTTTGTACGGGAAACTAAAAAATCTAAATAGAGAATTATATTACTGAATAGATTTAAATTTGATATACCTATGTATAGTCTATTCGTTTGGGGTTGAGACAAAATGTAAACAAGCTAAACATGTCAAAATTTTATTGATAATCGAATCCTTTGACCTCGTTTCTTTTACGTGTTATAACAGGATAACAATAGCCTTGTCCGTATTGAAGATTTCTGTGATTGTTTTTACTTGGGCGGAGAAAAGTGCAATCGTTGCTTGGTTAAGGTTCAGCCATGTTATAAGCACAGAAAACAAAATAATCAATAAGTTTTTTCATAGTTTGTTTTATAAAATATATTAACTACATCAATTATCATCAGTAAAGTATTTATCTTTTATCTCACGACTCCCTTAATAGGATATACTGTATAGAGAGTATTTGACAGATATTGGAAAGTCCGTCGAAGGACTTGTTAAACCTGCGCTTGCGATTAATTTTGTTCCTATTTTTTTGGAAAAAAAATTATGTTATTGTTTATATGTAATTTATATTTTCGTTCCTCTCTTACTCTTAAGAAAATGAAAACATAACATTTTTCTTAATTTTATAATATAATATTTTACAATCAACCACTGAAAGATATTTTTTGAATTTTTCATCGACCCTTTCATAGGATTTGTGTCAATTGCTTGTACACAAATGACGCCACAGAGCTCCTATATTAAAAAAAAGAAAATATTGCGTCAGCCAGTACGTTACAACTTAAAACTACGTAAAATTTACTACTGAAGCCATCAGACAATATCTGGTTTGCACCGGTTCGTACTGGTACGTGCGTAACGTAAAATTAAATGGAAAATTCTGTAATTTTTCGCATTCATAGGAAAATTTCTATTGCTTCAAATTTTAATTAATATTGAATTATTTACGTTGCTTTAGGACACCAGAGCGAAAATACGTATTTTTTAAAATAAAAAAATATATAATAAAACTTTCCACCGGATTCTGGAGACATTGCGTATTGGCGGAACTCACCGCCACACTTTGCCTCTTAACCAGAGAATTTAAATAAAATCATATATTCAGCGGAGATAACACAACCATAAACTCCGTTCCTCTGCGCTACGGCAACCTTATAATTTATATCACGTTAGCTTTACTATATATCTATATATGTATCCCGCACATTGCAGGGTAGGCAGAGAGAAGATGGTCTTTAAAATTTATTAAAGCAGCAGAAATGAACCGGAAGCCAGAAAGTGTTTCGTAACTGATATTATTATTTGATTAATTTCATGTGTTGACGTAACTAGTAATTACTTTAAAACGGTAATGTCAATATATATTACATCAAGCTAAGTCTACTTTGTATTTACACATATACTATAAGAGGCCACAGTTTAATTAGAAGTATGTTTAGATAAAAGTTTATTATCTGTTTTTTTTTGTCTGTACTGTACGCCACTCATCACGCCATGTCTGTCTCTGTCTACCCAGCTGGTGCTTGTTTTCTAAACTTAAATTTGCGGGCAGGTGCCGCATACCGCAAACTTAAGTTTATCAATTTTTTCAAGTTGTACCTACTTCCTGTTCAACTACAATCCTGAAATTGGTACGTAAGCTTCGGTGGGCGAGTCCAACTTATGCCTAATCATTTTTATTATTTATTGCCTTTTTCAAAAGAATATTATTACTTAACTAGTGCTCCATGCCTCCGGTGTAATGCTACGGTGAAGGTCCAAATAACAGCCTCACCAGGTTTGTAATAAAAAGTGTATCTCTTGCTTTGAGAAGTTCTGTGGACTGCCCACAGAGAGG
Organism: Heliconius melpomene rosina; assembly: GCF_056956725.1. Classification (NCBI taxonomy): domain Eukaryota; kingdom Metazoa; phylum Arthropoda; class Insecta; order Lepidoptera; family Nymphalidae; genus Heliconius; species Heliconius melpomene. The sequence continues at coordinate 789,083 of NC_140400.1, forward strand.
CTGCCCCTTACTGTCCTTGTGTGTGAATTCTGATGTATCATATTTTAGAGTATTACTAAAGGACACTCAATCCAATGATAAATTTTGCTAAAAGAATGGGAAAATCAAACTTCAAATATATGTCATATTTTTTAATTTTTATTTCAAACTTTTAACTAAAAAACTAATAACATTTCCTTTCCTCAATGGGACAAATTTCAGCCTTTTTCTCCTCTGAGTTCGAATTTTATAATTTTGATGTCAATATTAAGAAAAAAAAATCTTAACTCTAAAATACCAAAAAGAAAAAACATTGGGCCATCTTTAAGGCAGAGGCACTGTTGATTGACCTTGGAGTACGAATAATGAAATTGACGATAGAGGATGTTTAAGAGGTATAACGTGTACTATTCTGTAGTATTTGTAACAGTTCGTTGGGGAAAATCCATAATAACAGAATTATATATTTACCAACGACCCTCTTGCGGCTTCGCCCGCTTTTACTACTGGATTATTCATATAATGTATGTTTGCAAAGCACTTAAGATAATGTGAAAATTAATTAAACCCTAATGCAACCCACATTTTCATAGTGTCATTAAGAATTTTCCAATTGTTTTACACAGCAAGGATTTTTTAGTAGGTACCGTAATTTTAAATCTGTGCTACTAATCTTTTCAAGTACTTATTAAAATATATTTAAATGACTATTTTTAGATAGTTAAATGACTATTTTTAAACGGAAGAAAAATCGAACCCGGGCCGCCCGCGTGGCAGGCGAGCATTCTACCACTGAACCACCGATGCGTGTAAGGCAGGCGGGCACGGCGGACGCATGGCGAGTGGCGAGACGTTTCGCAGCAAGGATTTTTTTTGATATTGTAACAACTTCGAAAGTACTTATTAAAATGAAAAACTGTAAAAGACAGTTTTGGTCTACATTAAATGGCCAACGTAACTAATGTACTTATTTATATGCTGAGAGTAAGGGATAAGTGAAACTTGAGTAACATACAGCTGATGTGTCAACGGCGGGATGTGTCAACAATTAAATGCGTTTTTCTGTAAAACTATTCGCAATTTCGAAATATTGTAAAAAGCAAATTTTATCTTCGTTTAACGTAGAAAATTAATAAAGTATTTTAAAGGATAAGGATTAATACCATTATAGAAAAATATCCGTCACAATAAAAAATATATTGAAATTATTATTTTTAGACAGAAATATGATCACTACACGTTATTCTTAAAAGATACGAATATGCCATCGCGGACTTTTTTGTAGATCTTATTAAGAGGAACAATACTCCAGTACATTTTTTTCATGTAGTACTTACCATTATAGCAGCGCATGCGCGAAAGTGTCTCAACGGGTAGGACTTTATACACATTTATCGTATTTATGTTAATTTACATAAGAATGTACAAATAATAAACTATATATAAACCTTCTACGAAAAACACTCGACTTAATGGTGAAGACCGCATCAAAATCCGTTGTATGGTTTAGAAGAAGAAGAGTTAGAAACAACAGACAGACACGAAAAGCGACTTTGTTTTATAAGATATAGGATAGGAAGATAAATATTAAGTAAAGAATGATGAAAATTTTGACTTTTGTTATAGTTCTAAAACACTTTGAGATAATTATAAAATTATTTGCACGTATTGTAATAGTTTTCTTTTATTTTGAGATAATATGTTTTACTACTTAGATTTTTTTTGTAACTTACAGTATAGGACCACACACCACATCATCAAAGTCGGTTGACTCAGTCAAACGTTATGATAATCGTTATGGTATCAACGAATTGATAACCTTTACAGAAGTTGGTTAAAAATCAGTGCATAAAGGACTGAAAACTTAAATTTGTAAGCTTTTGTCTAGATTTTCTTAATTCCTTCAAATTTGATATAAACCTATACAGAAATTATTTATAAGCATTTTGAAAAATTTTATATAAACAAAACAAAAGAAAGTACAAGCACACCGTTTGATCTGAGTAAATACCTTAAGCATTTAATGTTTAATAATTTATTTAGGCTTTTGTAGGATAATATAAGCTTGACTGTTAAAAAATATGATTTCGATTATACCAATTTTTTAGAGTTCTCAAAAGATGAAAACATTTTGTTGTTCGTCTGTCTATCGGGATCTTTTATCTCGAGATAGCTTGAAGCTCAGAAAAAATCTAGCTTCTAAATCATGAGTTGACTCAATAATTGAAGTTATTAAAAGAGAAGAAGAAGAAGAGCATTGTTGCACCGATTTTACTGGATTTTGTAATGAAATTCGCTTCTTAATCAAAACCTATAGGGTACTGCTCGTGGACCTATAATGATGAAACTTGGCACGAACTTACAATCCAAATAAAGGAAAAAAATCTAAAAGTGAAAACTTATATATATTTAGATATTTAACTTTTATATTATATACTTATAGATATTTCATATAAAATAAACATTACAAACTTATATTAAGTAAGTAATTTCATACAAAATGGGTGCATATTCCCGCAAACTTTAAGTTTGTATTTTTTTGTAGGAACTTCCTTCAAAATTCGCAATTGTAGAGTGGCCTATCTGCGGCAGTGATTCCAGATCGATTTGTGAACTTTCAAAAAGCGCGTCTTTCCCCACCTTAAAGGCCGGCAAAACACCGGGCGGGCGGCGGTGATCATACCATCAGGTGACCAGTTCGCCCTTTTGCTTTGTCTTTTCCATAAAAAATATAAGTTGTACTTCCCGTTGATAAGCCGTGGTGAGCGATTCCGACTCGCACTTAACCAGTTTTTTATTCATTTTCATTTCTCCACACTGATTCTTTGGAGAGAACGGAGTGTCTTAAAACTAGGTTTTCTCTTCCTTTCATTTCATATACGTTGAAAATCACGCGAAGTTGAAGAAAAAAAATAAACAAAATGGAGCTTTAAACTAAGATCATGATTCAAATACACGTAATGATAAAAAAAATATCTCATTTCTTACAACTGTAAATACTAATAAATCTTTCTGATATGTGTCTTTAGCGAAATATCATTTGGAGTATAAGTAAAGATACGCTGTCGTTGAAAATGTTTATATGAGTAAACCTAGATTATACTCCTGTCAAATTTACTTTAGCATTATACTCATATAGTTATCGTATCAGCCATACGTAGTATATAGTAAAATATTTTATTGTTTATTTGTGGATCTTTATGGAATGTAATTCAGTGTGATTGGAAAGCCGAATTCAGGTGGTTAATGGAAAAAAAATGAGGAAAAAGTTGAATTATTGTATAATTACAAAATAATTAAAAAAATAAGAAACAAGGGCACACGCGTGCCATGCAATATTTAATATTTTCATTCATTCTTCATTCTTCTTCTGAGTAGGGAACGGAAGAGTCTTAATGGGAACAGAGTGTATTGAGTTAGAATGAGAGAGAAGGAGTCTGCCTGCCGTTACCGTTTATGTAAGAGAAAGGACAGACAAAGCGGCGCATTACGTGACGAAGCGGCTTATCCTCTCATAAAAGTTATCACATCAAAAATTTTTTTTACAATCAGTCCACAGACGACGGAGAAATCAACGGACAAACATAAAAAAATATAATATAATATAATTAACGAGGCCAGTCGTGGCGTAGAGGCACAAAGTGTGACTGTAAAATCGACTGGCTGTGGGTTCGATCCCCACTCGAGGAGATGAAATATTTATTTAAATTTTCATTTCTTCGCTATAGTATCGAGGCAAAAGCCCGGCGTTGCGTTCGTCTCAACACATAATGCCTCCAAAAAGTGGGGAATGGAGTGTCTTAACACTAGGTTTCTCTGCTTCCCCTGTTGTGTGCGGTATACAGTGTGAAGCTGATAAGAATGCAGAACTTCCTCTTCTTAACCCGCTTTTATTAGGTCCAGTTCTAACGACGTAAAAAAATCTAAGAACCTTAATTATATATACATATATACTTCTAATGATTTTGTCATCATCAAACTTGGCAATAATACGTAGCTTAGGTGACAACACAATAATATGATGTGGTCGAGCTGATCTGGTAATGGAGTCCAGACCTTAATAGAGGTTTCCTTTCTGTTTCTTTCCCTTAGGAGACTACTAAACTAAACGAGGGTCTCGTTTTTGATAAATCTTATGGCTCGTCTCTCAATCGATTCCAAAGCATAATTATTGGTTTTTTGTTGTAAGATAACATTAGTATCTAGTGACTCTCTAATTACACTGTCTTTTTAATTTTAAATATATGCTAAGAAATAGACAATAAATAAAAAAATCTCCAAAATCTATTTATTAGTATAAAGTCAATATATATAAATAAATAATATCATACGGCAGTCTAGACACCCAAATCATTATCGGCGTGTTCACAAGGTTTTATATGTAAATCCCTATATCAGATAGACATTTTAACGAATGTAAGAACTCAATATTGCGTTTTGTTTTATTACCAAAAAGGAGCAAATCAAATAACTTAAATCAAATCAAATAAATTCATTCTCCCGAGTAGGAATGTTACCCACAACCATCACGATAAAGGCACTGTGTCTTTTTTCTAGTTATACCCGATTATTTTCCAATTCTTCCGAACTCTTCTTCCCTAAGTCTTTGTAAATATCTTCCAACGGCCTCGCCCTTGTTTCGGGAATGACAAAAATGACATATGCGGCCATCAAAAGGCAAATTAAACCAAATAAATAAAAAGACACGTAAATCCCTATGGAATTAGCAAGCGGCTTAAAGAATAGAAGCTGTACGAAAGCGCATATTGAAGTACTTGACATTGCCACCGCCATTACTGTGCCACGGTACTGAAAGAAAGAAAAATATAACTAATGTCTATTTCAATCGGAGATCTATAGGTACAAGTTCATTCCGAAATAATAACATGTCCTTAAGAAGCAGCAGGCAGGATAGGCAGAGAGATCCTAGTATTAATTCCGTTCTCCACTCTCCCTCCAATTTTTGTGACTGTAAAAGCGACTGGTTGTGTGTTCGATTCCCACTCGAGGAAATGGAATATTTATTACATAATTATATATTTATTAAAATTTATATTTTAATTTTTTACACTGGTGCCTAGAAAAACCGCGGCGGTCAGTTCCGTTATTCAACACGCAATGCCTCCAGAATTGTAAAGAAACGAAGTGTAAGACACTTCGTTCTCCATTTTCCATCCATTTTCCATTCAATACACTAAGTTCCCTCTGCCTACCATGCTTCGTTCGAGATGCAACGTGAAGCTGACTTCATATATTTATTATTATTTACGATAAATCAAGAAGTTATAACGAAGAACGGAAGGGTTTTAATGACCGCTCGTGGCGCAAGGGCATAAGCATGCACCTCTGAAATGAAAGTGAGAAGCGAAGTGCTTTAACACTAGAGTGCCTCTGTCGGCCCTGCTACATACGGGATACAGCGTGAAGCTGAAAAAAAAAGAAAACAAAAAATACCTTAAAACTGAAAATTTCACCAGCCAAGACGATCGACATTGGTTGCAGTCCGATCGAGTCACAAAATATGCATAGGCACAGTGACAATAACGGTATCCACGCCGGGGTGATAATATTGAAATCCTTTATCAAGAACCACGACGCTAATATACACATACTTAGGCCAGATATCAAAGATGAAATGAAGAGAAGGGGCTGAAATACAAAAAATATATTTATAAAATAATTAGGTGCGAATGTAAGCGCGACGGTTGTGGGTTTGAGTCTCACTCGGGGGTGGAAAATATTAAATATTTTCAATTTTTCGATTTCTTCTGATAACTAGGCCGTTATCGTTATCTATAGACCGTTCAGGTACAGTGACTACATTAGCGATACCTGGGCACAAACAATGTATTATATGTCATACACTAATCTTAGTTATTCCCAAAGACGATTACAATCCTGATTTTAAATTAGGATACAGCTTTTAAATAAATGAAACGGACTTAAAAATACTACAACTTACAAATTTAGATCAGGAGTATTACCTTTCTCCCAGATTTTTCGACAACACTCGAAGCGATTGCCGAACCCACGACCTGTACAGCACCTAGCATCATTGCCTGTTGATTTGGAGATAAAAGAATTCCATCTCGACCGGAAGCCAGTGAGAAAATTTCACCAGCAAAGCTAAGTACAGGTATAGCCCCACAAATTTCCCTCGAAATGGTTGATATTAATGCAATTTGTAATGCTTTCCTTAGAATTTTATCAGTAACTGTAATAAAAAAAGACCTCATTACATAATATTTAAAAGACATGAGCCGAGTATATCAAACTCATCATTTCCTATTATCGAGTAAGAGACCGGTTCCAAAAAGGGTTCAAGCTAAACATGTTTGTTCATATATATACGATACAAAATACAAATATTTGCATAAAAATCGTTATTGTTATGTGAAATTTCCATTGATTGATTGTTTCTAGACCAACATCGAAAGATTTTTTATTTGAGTTATTAACAAGTATTTTACGTTAAGAAATTTTCTAATTAATATTAAAAAAGCGAGGTTAGACGTGATGGTAGTGAGTTAGATCCCCACGCAAGGGAATATATCAAATTTTATTTTTTTCGCTCAGGTAACAAGGAAAGCGCGACGCTGAGTTCCGCCACTAAACTCGAGAATTCGGCGAAAAACGAAAGTGTTATAATGGGAACTGTATGTTTTAATACTAGGTGGAAAACAGCTTGAAGCTAAAAAAAAAAGTCTAGGAATCGATCTGCCGTCTCAGCTTGAATGAGTAAAATACAAAAAACTTACAAATAGTTTTTAGCATAAATTCTTTAGCTTCATCATCTTTCTTCTGTTCGCTTTTGATTTGATTTATTTCATCTAATATTCGACTATCTACTGTAGACGTACATCTGAGCCAAGCGATAGCCTTGGTCGCCTCCTAGAAGTAATAAAGGGACGAAATTAAAAATTAGCGCACAATATGTTCTTGTCACTATTATATTAAATTATTTATCTATACGCTGGAACAATATTAAATGAATAATTAATTTTATTATAATTATTAGTATAAAAAGTAGTATGATGGAGCACATTATTTGGCGCTTTGGCAACATATATACATTCACTTTGTATAACACCATACATACACTGACGTAAAAATCCACAAATACAACATATAAATATTTTAACAATAAACTCACCTCAACTCTACCTCTCTTGACCAAATATGATGGAGAATCCGGCATAAAAAGGAATAAAACAATGTGAGAACAAGGTATGGCCAGACATACCCACAAAATCGTATAGTAGCTGAGTAAATCACCCAAAATGTACGTAAAGAGGTTGCCTATCGTGTGAAATAAAATTACCTGCGTTAAAATAAATAAAATTAGATTAATAGAAATAAATCAGCTTAACCCTGTATCCCGCACATAGCAGGATAGACAGTGGGATCCTAGTGTTAAGATACTCCGTTTCCAAATTTCCACCAACTTTTCTTAGGCATTGCGTTAAGTTTTGTGGTCTTTTATGTGGGTGCCAGAGCGAAATAATAATTCATTCACCCGAGTGGGGATCAGCTCCACTACCGTCGCGTTACAGTCACAGCCTTGTGGCCTGTGCCACGACCGCCTAATTTAGATTCTTGCCAGTAATACTAATATGATAAATCTATGACACACACACATGTCACACTCGTGAAACCGACTGAGCACATAATGTCTCGGACATTAGGCGACGAAAACCTAATGGTAGTGTCTTAGCACTAAGTCGCTCTGCCTATCCTGCTATATACGTGTGTGTAAGCGTGAAACTAGAAAAAAAATGTATGTACTTACAAAGCATCCCAACGCTCCTCGTATACTGTCATCACTAATCTCCTTAGTATATATTGGACATATGATATAAGCACCTGACATGGTAACACCAACGAGACACCGACCTATTATAAGAGCCCAAACTTCAAGCGAAATTAGGAAAAAACCCCAACTAGCCTGGAACAATGAATCGTGAACAATCAATAAGTTTCTCTTTTTTTTGGCTTCATGCTGTATCCGGTACATAGCAGGGTTGACAGAGAGAACCACGGTACCTTCTGTTAAGACACTTCCGTCCCCACTTTCCGCTGAATTCTCGAGGCATTCATGTTGAATGGTGAAACTTAACGCCGCGCAGAATATATCAATAAGTATATAATACTTACAACCCCAACTAATGATACTAAAATTAAAGCCGTTTTTCGTCCGAACTTGTCTACGATGAAGGCCATCATTGGATTCACGGGAATACTTATTAAGTAAGGAACGGCTGCCATCCACGAGACCTTAAAAAAAGACTGTACATTTACAAATATCAGGGAGAATCTCGTGTTGCTTTCCACTTCCTTATACCTTTGATAGTATAAAGTAAAAAAAATATTAAATCAGCTTCATGATGTATCCCTCACATGCAGCAGTGTAGGCGGAGAGAACTTAGTGTTAAGAAACTCTATTCCCATCCGCCGCATTCTAAAAGCGTTACGTATTTTTAGTTAGTTGCGAACTCCTGACCGCGCTTTGCTTTGACACCACCACGATTGACCTCAATAAATTTTATTTAAGAAAATGTGATATATTTTTATCTATCGCCATTTGTTATAGACAAATAGACGTTTGTCTGTTACAAGGATGAAATTAATATCCGTAACAAATAGATATTCGATATCTGCAAGAATAAATTATTATTTATCTTGAATAGTAAGTTTTAAAGAAAATAAAAATATATGTAGCTTTACGCTACATAGCAGGATTTACCCTGCAGGCAGGCAGTCTTAAGACGGTTCCCCGCGCCCCCCGAATTTTGGGGACACTGTAAATGGAGAGGATTTTATTAACTGAGTAAAGAAATGACAATTTATTTATTTCCAAGAAAGGCAATCAAACCCGTAATCGTCAAGTATACAATCATTGTGCAGCCGTAATATTTATCTTTATAATTTTGCTTTTTTTTAGCTTCACGATTGCACATGAGAATTTACTGTTAAAACACTTCTTTCCCATTAAGAGACTTCCGCTTCCCACTTTCCGCTCAATTTGAAATATTCCATTTCCTCGATTGGAAACAGAACGTTTTCCATACGTGCTTTAATGCTTCACACAATGTCAATGTTAAAATTTCAATGAAAAGTGCTAAAGTTTCTTTGCTCATAAAACTAAAATTATTACCTCAGTGTCAGTAAGAGGAACTCCTTTTGGTGAGTCTTTGGACTGCAGCAACAGAGACATCGGAGACATCCATCCTATACTCGCGCCGTAAGATAATACTGGTAGATTTACTAAAAAATATTTCAAATATTATATTGCAACTATAATAGCTAAAATTTTAGAATTTTTTTTTAAAGCCTCCAGAATTCGGCGCAAAGTAGAGAATGGGAATGTCTTAATGAGAACGAAGTGTAATAAGTAATCTACGATTCTAGGTTCTCTCTATCAACCCTGCTATATAATGTGATACTAATAATAAGTAATACTTACTCAATATAGCGCATAATATTTGATTTATTTTGCTGTCTTCACCAAAAAATCCGTGGAACTTCATTACAGTTAACTATTTATTATTAGATATGTAGATATTAAAATTAAATTATCTTTTGAACTTTTCTAGAACCGTTCGATCGTCTTTGCGGCTTAGAGCAAACTAAACAACAGCAAGCCCACCAAGCCAAGCCAAAAAAAACATATTATATAGAATATAATTGAGGTCAGTCGTGGCGCAGGGGCACAAAGTGTCACTGTAAACACCGCAGGTTGTGGGTTCGACTCCTACGAGGAAACGAAGTATTGAATATTTCTATTTTTTTCGCTTTGTGGTCAAGACAAAGTACGATGTTAAGTTCCATCACTCATCACGAAATCGGCTCAAAGTGAAGAACGAAAGTATCTTAACGGCAATGGAGTGTCTTAACATTAGGTTCCTAGGTTCCCTCTGCCTACCCTACTATGTGCGGGATACAGCGTGAAGTTATAAAAATATTTTACTAGGTCTGTTTCAGATAGACAAAGTGCAATGTTTGGTCTTTCCATTAAAAATATAATACCAAAATATGAATAGAATGTTGAGAACGGAGTATCTTAACACTAGGTTTTCTCTTTTTACTAACTTTATACGATGATGACGTGTATTTTTTATGGTATAGGGAAATAAATATAATATAATTTTCGATTATACAAATAGTACTATTATCATATATTACTTTAAAATATTTACATATTATGTATATAATAACCATTATTTTTGATAAAACTTGTTTAATATAGTTCCAGTTTGGTTATTCATTAGAATATAAGGAACGCTCATAATTTATGTGTGAAATAAAGCTATTTAATAATAGACTATTTTAAAATACCATTACCACATTTAAGTAACCAGCTTTACAATTATTATAAAAAAATAAAAATAGGTAGTAAAAGTAAGTTTTTAATTTTTATTAATTTCTTTATTTTTACTAATTTGAATTTCTGGATAATCATTTTTTTCATCTTGATTTTTACCTAAATCCCGGTAAATATCTTCTAACGACCTGGCTCTTGTTTCTGGTATTACTATTAAAACGTATGCTGCCATAAATATACAAATAATGCCGAAAAAGTAAAACGAAACGTGTATGCCGATTGATTTTGCAATTGGCTTAAAGAATAATAGCTGTAGGAAGTCCGATAAAGAAGAACCACACATGGCCATCGCTATAACGGTGCCTCGGTACTGAAAAGAGAAACAATATTTGTAAATACTATAATAAAAAAATATTAAGAATAATAAATTATTTCTATTAAAGAAATGCTAAGTGACAGGATTTTAATAAGTTTGATTTCTTCATGAAAACTTCTAAATTATTTTATTTTTTATTTGATAATATTTTTAGACATCGCTAGATTCACTAGCGATGACTAATAATATTATTGTGGTGTTCAATAATTCGAATATCTATTGAGCGAGCTATTGAATATATTTTTAAGCGAGGTCGTATGTATTTTCTCCTGCAAATGAAAACTTTATAATAAAAATAGTTTAAAACGCTATAATAAAAATAGTGTACCTTGAAAGAGAAGATTTCTCCAGACAGTACAACAGACACGGGTTGAAGACCAGAAGAATCACAGAAGATGCAGAGACATAACGTGAACAATGGTATCCACGATGGAGCGATAATACCATAGTCCCGCATCAAGAACCATGAAGCTAAGATGCCCATACTGAGGCCAGAAATCAATGAGGTTACGAAGAGAAGAGGCTGTTAAAATTTAAAGAAATATCGTAAAATGTAAAATATTTATGGTTAAGCTGTCTATGGTCGCGCCGTATATAGACCCTTACAGACAATTCATATTAGTTAAGCTGTAGATTTTTTTAATATATATGTAGAAACTCTAAAGTTACAAAAAAATGTGGTAATCTATCAATATACATCAAAAGACTGATCGAACTAATCCACGTGTTAAATTGCGACATATCCGTCTGATCTACCTTGTTTTCATCTTTACGCTATGTCCAGCACTGCACTGGATAGGCAGAGAGAACCTGGGAACTTAGAATTTCATTCCCATTAGTTAACAGGGAGTTGACAGGATTCCTCTGCCTACTCTGGTATGGGCATCACTTACAGCGTGAAGCTAAAAAAATAACTAAGTAAAAAGAAATTCAATACCTTCCTCCCAGATCTTTCCACAAGGCTAGAAGCTATAATCGATCCTACGACTTGTACTGCACCGAGCAGTATTGCCTGCTGGTTCGGTCTTAACGTAATACCTTCATCAGTGGAAGCAAAAGTGAAGATTTCACCCGCAAAATTTAAAACAGGTATGGCTCCACACACTTCTCTAGCTAATGTCGATATCATTGCTATTTGGAAGGCTTTGTACAAAATCTTGTCAGTAACTGAAATTATGATATTAATAATTTGAAAATAGTAGCCATCGTGAATGATTAATTCTATTTTTTAAGCTTCATGCTGTATTCCAAACCTAGTGTTAAATAACTCCTTTCTTACTTTTCGCCCAATTTTGGAGGCAATGCGCGATAAGTGACGGAAAACAATGCCACGCTGTGCAAGAGTATGGAAATGAAAATATTAAATATTTTATTATTCGAGTGGGAATCGAACCTACAACGTATCGCGTTTATTACCTGCTCCTGCATCACGACTGGCCTCGAATTAAAATATATTTTAAAATTAATAGTTACATTAAGAACAACTTACAAATAGTTTTGAGTAAGAATTGGTTAGCTTCATCATCCTTCTTTTGTTCTGTTATAATAACGTTTAAGACTTCTTGTACTTCCTTATCACCCTCAGGTTTACATCGAAGCCAAGTGATTGCTTTAGTTGCTTTCTGTGTTGCAGGAGATATTATACGATATTTAAATGTTTATAACAATCGTATTATAAATGAAATAAATAGTTATATCACAAAAATTATATGAGTCGCTAGACTGAATTATGATGTATATATACAAAATAAATAAAAAATCTTATTAAAATTTTAAATGTGAAAGTTTTTTACAATTTCACGCAAAAACTATTGAGTGAATTCCGATAAAACTTTACAATAAGATACCTTATACATCACAATAACGGATAATTTGGCTATATATCACAATAAGTTTAAGCGTGTAAACGTGTTTGGATCGCTGGTTTTTCTTAGCTTTATAATGCCATCCAAAAAAAAATTGACTGAATTCTTTGTTAATAAGACGGTTAACACAAATCATAGTTACATATAAATATCTGTTGAACAGTACCTCAATTTGTCCTGTCTTCACTAGATACGAGGGCGAGTCAGGCATGAAAATGAACACGGCCAAGTGAATAATTGGTACAGCCAGACATATCCAGAGAACTTGGTAGTAGTTCAAAAGATCTCCCAAAATATATATAAACAAATTACCAGTCGTGTGAAACAAAATTATCTGGAAACATATTATGTATGTATATGCATGCACGTTTATATAACAATTGTGAATCGAACTTTTTATCTGTATTAGACACACTTAAAGCAAGTTAAGTGGCGGAGATAAACGCTGCATGTTGCCTCGTTACCAGAGCGAAGAAATTAAAATATGAAATATTTAATTTTCTCAAGTAGAAATCTAAGCCACAATCTATCGCGTTCATAGTCACACGCTTGTGTCCGTGCGCTACATTGGCCTTTTTTTCTGTGTTTTTTATAAGCATATAGTATAGGTTTAGAAAAAAGAAGAGAATAAGTTCTCTGTAGATATACTTACAAAACATCCTAAAGCACCTCTTATTTTGTCATCGCTAATCTCCTTTGTATATATAGGACAGATAATGTAACACCCAGACATGGTGATGCCGACCAGAGCCCGCGCTAGGATCATGGCCCAAATGTCCAGGGAAACGAGCAATAAAGTCCAACTAACCTTGTTAAAAATATATTTTCAAATCAAAAAAAAAATAAAATAGTTTTAATTAAGATGACTTTTCTACTACTTTTGAATCGATAGAATCGTTATCACTGGTTAGAAAAGTGTCAGCATGAAAATCAAGAATATTTTCAAAAATAATATTTCTCTATGTACATTCTTTTACACGCATCACTAGAGTATTTCTACATTTTGAGTAATTTTCAGTCTGGTTTAACCTTTAAGTATGGACGTCGGGTCTCACAGACCCATCTAGGTCTACGAATTCTACAAATCGGCCACTTCTCGGTGACCTCCGCCACTGAGTCGCTCAGTACCTTTCGTATTAATGCCAAAATGAATGTAGATAGCAATGGTTGTGTCTCTGGGTCCAAAACACGTGAGTATTTAACTTTCTAAACGGGGCCTGGGTCTGTCAGACCCGACGTCCATGTTTCCCATACATAATGATTTGAAAACACCATATATTTTTATAATATTACAAAATATACTTTAATATTTTAATTGTATTATTTGTATTCAAATGTTTTTATTGTTATATATCATATATTATTTTGCATTGTTTGTCATATATTTTAGTAATATAAATATTATTTACCTAAAAAAAGATTCAATTTTTTTAGTTTTTATGATAAAATGGAAAAAAATGATCGACCAAGCACGTCAGGGACAAATATATCGGTACTTTATAATCAACATCAATCAAAAGAATTGGACGACGACATTTTATAAAGAAAATAACACTTTATCAAATAAAAAGACGCGTTTCGTATACTAAACTACTCTAAAAATTGAGAATGACTTTGACTCGCGTTTCGCGATCTGATCTATCATTTATTGAACATGAAGCTAAAAAAATAGTTTTGGGTTCTTGAAAAACATGTATACTTTGCCCCCAAGAGACGATGCACAGCATCTGTGAGAGGGCGCTGTATACTTCCCTTTGATTATCCAATGATTTTCACTTCCGGTTGCTGTCTTCGACCAATCAGCGATCGCCGGAAGTCACGTGGTCTCAGGTGGTAGGGCGCCGGAACGTATAATAGGCGACACTACGCTTCTTACCTCATAGCAGATTCTCACCAGGAGCCTTAAAATGATGCTGTGCATCGTCTCTCCACAATAATACAAGTTTTATTGTTATGTAAAACTTGTACTATTATTTGGGATGTGACGATGCACAGCATCTGTGAGAGACGTGTTTATAACTCCTGGTGACCACGCACGACGCTATGTGATCTAAATCAGAATGATTGTATAAACTGATTCTGATACATTCAGATAAATTGATCTGTAAAACCACAAAAAACATGAGTAACATTGTTTTATTTATAAGCAAATTGTTAATTGCTTAATTTTTTAATTCAATTAATAATCGCTCTGCCGGAAGCTGAGCCAAAATAATCTAACTTCAATTATTAGATTTACTTATAATTTGCATACAAACAAATTTTAAAAGATGATCCGCAACTCGCTGATAAGCCTGAGTAGGAAAGGAAGCTCGCATAACCGTCTAAATAATAAAGCTAGACGTGCTCACTTCTTTTGATAATAATTTAATAACCTGTTTATATAAGTATTCATTATTATTCATGAAGCCCTTGCGTAGCCTCACCTCTAAGTTACACAACAAAATTGTTACCTTTTGTAGCCCGTTTCCGGTGGTCTAGCTAGTTTCTTAATGTAGAACCTAGAAAAACATTTTTCTTAGGATGACACCACCGTCTCTAGAGCGTAATTTTCGACAGGTCACCTGTTTCACCAAAATATTTCTAAACGAAATATGATGTTAGAAGTACGAGCAGGATCGAAATGACAATGAAAATGTCGTCCGGTCTATTGGAAACCATCTCCGGCTCAGACAGCGGGTCGTAGATAGAACCGGCAACCAACTCCATACTTCCTTTTTTAACAACTATAATAAATTTATAGTAAGTAGACGCGTTCTAGAGTGGACACCACGCCTTGGCAAGCGTAATTAAAGACCGTCTTCCTGCTAGATGGGGTGACGATGTCCGCAAGGTGGCGGCAACGGCCGGATGCAGAGAGCCGAAGATAGAGCCCAGCGGCGCGCCATTGGAGAGGCCCACGTCCAGCAGTGGACGAGGACAGGCTGATGATGATGATGATGATGAAGTAGTTACCCAAGTTATACATATTTATAACACTAGAGTATTTAATAGAATGCTCTATAAAATATTATGTACTTAGCCCAATAATATATTCTTATACTGGTCAAACCTTTGAACGCATTTGTAAAATTTAAGACTTGATTTCATTATCACATACTTTGAGTCTTACAACTTCACAAAAGCATCAATGAATGCTTACCCGATCCGCAACCAGACCGACAATTCATGATATGAATTTCCTATCTTCTACTTACGTACAGTTTTGAAGCAAACTGTACTTGATATACGATGCGTTAGAAAATGTGAGTTTATGAGCTCATTAGTTTTTCAACAAAATTCAGGCCGACTAATGATTATATCATTCTTCGAAGTGTAATAAAGTTATAAGTAATTGATACTACTATACATTTACATATAAAGGTATCAATTATTATAAAATTTCAATTATCGCTTCTTAGCTGTATTTTAGAACTACAATAGTTCACTCTCTGAAATTCGCTTTTAGGAGCAACTTCACAGTGTCAAAATATACGATTTAAATACAGATGCACTCAATTTAAACGTCCGACTTCCCTGGACTTAATGATGTCGTAGACATCCAACATGCTCTCCGCCATATTGGAGTTGTGACTACGTGTATACCTCGCTAGCCAGGTTCAGTTTATGCAAAACTCATGGCAATATGCGGCGGAATATCTACGTTACGCACGTGGATATCGCCAAGGTATATATGTAACTACCTTTACACAGCCCTCATGTCACATGAAGACGATTATTTTCATTAGCTTTCCCCAGCTTTGGAACCAAAGTTACAAAAAACGAATGAAACTTCTTGATAGTCTTTTTGCAATATTATTGATTATCATACTTTATGGTATACAACAATTTAGTAATAAAAGGTTGTCTGTAATTCTCGCATTTCATATTTTGTCATATCTAACAACTTCAGTAATAAGTCGCTCAACTGGCGACTTTAATTTGGTCTTGATTTGCCTTCTGAATTATTTAGCTGCCTTCTTTTCCTCCTTCTCCTGCTTCTTACTCTTGCTAGATGCAAATTTTACTTTTTCCAAATACTAACATCAGTCGCCGTCGCATTTTCTAGCTTGATTCTTTTCTTCTAGATGGATTATAGATTTCTTCCACTACATCAGCTTCAATTCTGATGGCTACTCGAATGCACCACAGGGATGTACGGTATCTATTATATAGTACGTCAGCTATAAAATACTTTTGCCGCGGCACTCGCGGGGATGTGCACTCACTTGCACGAGGGTAATGCCAAATTAGCCCAAAGAAACTTTCGGCGACTTTTTATAATACTTGAACCCGCTATTTTAATCAGTTTTTTAATTTAGTTTTGACACATTGCTTCTTTTTATCCATTACTCAACCATCCATATCCTATTGGTTTGCTTTATCAGTTGTAGAACGTGAGTCGAACTATTTTCTATCCTTGCTTTCTCGAACCGCTTGAAAATTCTTATTGGATAAAGCCAGAGACGATATGGAGAATGCTCATTATTAAGTCGAAAAGAGTTTTCAGAGCCCCCAAACCATCTACACCCGTTTCCGATATACCCATAGGCAGCCTCCGTATTTCTTAACACCATGTATACAGGAAGATACGGTTACATTTAAATAAAATTATTAACAATCATGCAACACCCTTGTACTAAGTTCTGGGCTTGTGTTACCCGTCGGCGGGTTCTCACTCCATACTTCCGATATCCGGTATGCACTGATGCTTGACAATTGCTAATGTATAATTAAACGTGCTAGAGTTTCATACTCAACGCATGCTTCTCAATTTTTGATGCATGTACGGTTGACGAAGGTCTAACTGCTTCAAATAATCTTGGAAAAGGATTATTGGTGGCATGGAGGTAAATGGCTAGATGCATTCCCGCGATTAAACCGGGAAGGGCCTACGGAGCCCAAACCATCAGCCACTGCCTCCGATACGCTCAGAGGCAGCCTCCTTATAACTGCCCCCCTCCCGTACAATTGAGAGCATTAAAATAGTACCGAGCTTTTTTAAATTCTAATATACGGATAAATGCACTTTAAATAGTTGAACATACCTTATGTCAAGTAATAGCCCGAGTCCCTCTTAAGGCAACTAAGATAAGGTGACTGGCTAGAACTTTTGCCGAAGAGGCCATACAGAAGATCCCGTGATTGCTAAATACTATGGAGCCCATTGCTAAATGTTATGACGTTCACAGCGATGGCAGTAACCATGAATAAGCAGCAAATCCACAATTCTTTTATCCTCACTCCTCCAGGATTGAGAAAATGAACCTCCGATATTCCGTGTTTGAAACACTTTTCCTGCCAGGAGGCTTTGAAATTGTCTTCAAATCCTTGTGTCTAATTCTTCCGAGTATTCGCCTGCAATTGTCAAAAGAAGCAAAAAGAAAGTCCCACGCAGATTTATCCATTGTTATTTGTTAACTCGCTTAGGATACGCTCCCAGCGATTATAACATTTCAACAACGTTAGTAATTATCCTATTACAAATGTATCTAAAAATAGACAGACTTATATATGTCGCAGAATAAGGTGGTTGGGACCGGAGCTTGTTCCGATCCCATTTCTGATTGTCATCGACCGGTGTCACGTCAGAGTGACAGGCAACGCCATCTGGTTTTGACAACTGGCAACTATTAAATAATCCGCTTCCCTGATATATATGAGGAGAACAGAAATTTTTATATATTTGATAACTCGCTCAGGATACGCTCCTAACGAATTTATCGTATTTAAACGAAGGTAGTATATTAATGGATAATACAACTAAGTAAACTCGGTGAAAACCGATTTATTTAGTAAACTCCGTTTACATCGCATGACATTATGCCGAGAGCGTTAAACAAGCGATGAGTCCTCTTGCTTTTTGCAATGCCCGTTAGTTGAATAAAATTGGGCCATAACTGCTGAAAATCTGAGACATATACCTACACCTTATTGTAGGTTATAACACAGCCGTGTTCGGTAAGCTCAGAATCCACTACAGTATTGGTATATATAATACCAAGCAATAGAACAGTATTACATGCATGTAGAAACTTGTTACACAAGAGATTCAAATGACTCACCCGTTGTCCATTTTGTTACCTTTGAATTTCACAAAAGCAAATTCTCTTGATGAGGATGAACATCTTTGCTGGAGGCCTTTCCAGGAGTAGGCCCGATATAGAAATCCGGTTCACGATGTGAAGAAATTCCACCTCCAACACTACACTTACCACAGCACTTTCACTTTTAAACGATGTTACTCTAATGGGAAATAACGACGCTATGAGGTAAGAAGCGTAGTGTCGCCTATTATACGTTCCGGCGCCCTACCACCTGAGACCACGTGACTTCCGGCGATCGCTGATTGGTCGAAGACAGCAACCGGAAGTGAAAATCATTGGATAATCAAAGGGAAGTATACAGCGCCCTCTCACAGATGCTGTGCATCGTCACATCCCAAATAATACCTTATCTTGAGGTGTTGTCAAAATTTTTATTTTATAACATAAGATGTAATTTTTTTATTTTTTTTATTTGTTAGACTTTATATTTTGTTAAAAAAATATTTATTTTATTATCTGTCTTTTTTTATAGTATTATTTTCTTAAGAGTCATCCCATGTGGCCAAAGACTGAAATTGTGACTTTAAGTTACTTAAATCGTTGTGATGCGTAAACTTTAATAAAAAGCGATTTTATTTATATTGATTTTGCTTGATTTGAGGCTATTCATGTAAACTAAAACATAAAATTGTCTTCTTCCTTTAAAAAACAGACGGAATATGACCATTAAATACACTGGTCTGACAGACCCGACGTCCATATTTGTGTTATAAAAAAATCACGTCCATAGTTAAAGGTTAATAAAGCTACGTAGAAAAATGAAATAAATTTATAAATTAATTGAAAAAATTGACACAAACTACTTACTGCTCCTGCAAATGATACCAAAATTAAGCCTAATTTACGACCATATTTATCCACAAAGAAGGCAATAAATGTATTGGCTGGGACACATATTAAATATGGTACAGCTGCCATCCAAGACACCTAAAAATTTAAACGTAGGCGTTAAAAATTAAACAAAACTAATCTACAATAAAACTACATCACAATTTGTCTCTAAACTATTGACATCTATGAAATGGAATTCAAAACTTTTGAAAACAATGTACAAAACAATTTGCGAGTATTTATATTACAATTTTCTTTAACTCCACACTTTTTCTTGCTTAGCAGGGTATTCAGAAGGATCCTAACACTTCATAAAAATAAATCTTCTTAAAAATACCTCAGCATCAGTAAGAGGAACTCCTTTAGGTGAATCATTGGACTGTAGCAACAGAGACATCGGAGACATCCATCCTATACTCGCGCCGTAAGATATCACTGGGAGGTTTACTGCAACAAAGTTGTTAGTTCTGATAAATTTACTAAATCCTGCTACGTTAAATATTTTGAACGATTACAGAAATATTTCTCATATTCTAGATATACTTCATTAGTTTAATATTCTTAATATACTTCAATAATTTCATTAGTTTAATTTTTTTTATGTCAAAATGAATAATTGAAGCAACAATTATTTTTTATCAAATAAGAGAAGACAAAGCAAGTGTTTCTTTTAAATACTATGTATGTTACAACGAAATTTTAATGTTTTCAATCTTTGTAATGTCATAAAAAATAAGTCCGAATATTTTGGCAGCCTTATTATATAATTAAATTCGATATATATTGCTCGAGTGTAATAAAAAATTTAAATGTAAAATATCACGGAAACGGTAAAACTTCAGACCATTGAATAACCATGCAAAACAACCTCTATCGACTATTGCAGATTGTATTCAATTATCCTAAATATTAAAAAAGTTTCAGTTTTGTCTCGGTCGATACTTAGACTATAGCCCAAGCCCTAACATACACTTACTCAAAACAGCACATATTATTTGATTCACTTTACTTCCTTCACCGAACACTCCGCAAAATTTCATTTTTGTTTTTCACAATTTTTTACAATAGAAAAGAATACATCGCATATTTGCAACGTTTAATGATCTACTCGTATATAATAATGATTACAATGTTATTTACATTAATTAAGTTAGAATAATAAGATAATTAATTCTAGGTTCCTCATTAATTCTAGTAAAGGTTAATAGTTTATTTAAATAATTTTATACTACTTTTTTTGTTGTACCCACTTATCATTAATTTATTTTTCAAATTAATTTTACGGGGCCAGTCAGTGGCCCAGGGGCACCAGCGTGTGATTATGAATTCGATTCCCATTCGAGAAAATGAAATATTTAACACTATCATTTCCCTCAATATGGTAACATGGCAAAGGGCGGCGTTGAGCTCCGCCACTCTACTCGTTATGCCTCCTGAATTCAGCGAAAAATCGTACTGGAAGTGTCTTAATGCAAACTTAACACGAGGTGAAGCTAAAAAATCTAAAAATATTTTAATTTCTTAGCCTGTCGAGATGGAAAACGCTGTTGTATAACCTTTCTAGAGACTAATATCCTTTTCGTTTTGAGATTAGTTAATGATAGTGTTAAATGTTCAAACGAATGGTGTAAGAAACCGTTGTTACTCGTATCTGCACAAAAATATCACGTAATGTAAAATTTAGAAAGTTATAAATTAAATAATTAATTAATATTTTGAAATAGTGTTTTATTATATCTATAACTGTTAGTATTAGTATATAAAAAGTAGCTTGCCATCTTTAGCAATTTAGGGCAAGGCAATAAAGAGATACGACTAATCTATATTAATATCACAAAGCTGAATAAGTTGTTTACTTGAACGTGGTAATCTTAGGCCCGTAAGGTACTGGTTCAAATTGAAAAAGTTTGTTTTTTCACTTATCATGTTGTATCCCGTACACATAGTAGGGTAGGCAGTGGGAACCTGGGAACCTAGTGTTATGAAACTCAGTCATATCTAAAAACTGTAGGTATACTCGCATATTTGATCTTCTTTGGTATCTTATAATCCCTATGGATTATAACCACTCAACAACTCAACACCGTAGTAAAACGGAAAACATTGAAAAAAAAATTATGCTTGTTCCGCGCTCTCGCTTGCACGGTCTGCTCAGGTATTTGTCTCTGCTCAGGTATTTGTTACGACGACAATCTAATTACTTTATGAAATGCAGATATATAAAAAAATATTAATACATACATGTACTTACTCAGAATAGCACATAATATTTGATTCATTTGACTCCCATCACGGAATGTATACAAACTTTTCTTCTGGCCTGAAAAAAACATTTATAGATATATCTCGTTCTCCTTCTTTCAAACTGTGGCATGCCTGTTGAAAAATTCAAAATCTGGTGGCATAAATTCGGCTGTCGTCTTTGAGGCTTTCTTTTGTTGTCTTTTTTCAACTGAAGTAAAAGATTTTTTTGCCAAAAAGTCAGCTAAGACATACCATAAACCAAAATATTTAACATTAATTTCAACTTGATACCTCGAATGACAAATCCTATGAGACCCTCAAAGATTTTTACCTTTTGTACTTATTTTAATAGTCTGTTGATATACGAAACCCTAAAACATGCATAATGAAAGGTGCTGTTTCACTAAAATTATGTCCTGTATTACAAATCATGGAAATAAAATGGAGACTTATGAGAGATGGAGGGATGTTTTATAATAGGAAAACACGTACGCGGACGACGCAACAAAGGTTCACGAGACAAGTAGTCTTCGTCACGCATAATTATAAACAAACTGATTGTATTACTATAATGTATGAATCAAGTTAATATAGCTTATATCTTGAGCTGGATTGCGGAATTGTTTGAGTCGGTATCATAGTCCCGTGGGATTTCTTGGATGATATTTTTATTATCTTATATTTATTTTAAGGGTTCTGGCTTTGAGTTTCGCGACTCATCCGTATTTAATTGTCCCCATTATATCCACTGTCAAACACTATACAAATTTTAGTTTAAAGTTTTTACTATTTTATTTATCTTTTTTCTCTGAAACTGTTGTATTTAATGGCAACAGTATTTTTACCCCACGGGAAACCCGTAGTAAAAGCATCCTCTATCTTCCAGTGAAATTCCCATAAAAAATCAATTCCAGAGATTAGTCCGGATAAAGAGATAACCTTCAATTTTATTCCGAGTCAACACAGACCTTGTAATCTATATAATATACAATATATAGATGGGAGATCTCTATGGATGCCAAGTTCTATGTCATATCACTCTGCTTTTGTCAGTGAATTCGAGAACGGCCAATGCTAATCAAGTCTGAGAAATGTATGAAAACCATTGTATACAATATAAAATGTAAATCTTTGGCATATTTTTTTTTGGAAAAAACAAAGCAAACGAGCGGCCGGAGCACCTGGTAGTAGGTAAGTGAACACCAGGGGAGGTACAAGAAAATTTTGAATTTTGTAGTTCTATAAATCCTATTATTATAGGATAAATCCCATTTGGAAATAAGCTACACATCACTACTTGTTTATTTTGGTCCTGAGCTTTTATCTCGTTAGAGGTCGGAGTTCTCAGATTAAAACAATGCTCTTATTAACCTTTACAATTATTAATACATTGACACATATTTTATTCTAGAAAGTGAAGATGTATACCGCAATTAGAAGGGAACCTAGCGTTAAGACGAACGATTGCAAACAATTTTGGTAACGTCATGTGTTGAGTTGCGGAACTCTACGCTGTAATTCATCATGTTGCTACAGCGAAGAACAGATTTTTTTTTATTTTTTAAGTCCAGTTATATTAATCTATTCTATCTATATATATAAAAGGACTTGTCCTCACTGACTGAGGTAAGACGCACGCACAGCCGTAACCGCTGTGCGTAGAAACGTGGAATTTGGACAGATGTTCACTTTCGTAATCTGGACATCCACTAAGAAGGGATTTTGAAAAATTTTAACCCTAAAGGGGTGAAATAGGGGTTGAAAGTTTGTATGGAAAAAAATTAAATCGGCACCGATTCTTATAAAACGTGAAATTTAGATTTTTAAAAGTATTTAATTGAATACGTGTTTTATAGTTTTCTGGAATTCTCCCGCTAAGGGTGCAAATAAGGGGTTGAAAGTTTGTATAGATTTTTTTTAATCGGCACCAATTTTTATAAAATTTGAAATTCAGACCCTTAAAAGTATTTAATTGAACACATATTTCATGGTTTTCTAGAATTCTTCCCCTAAGGGTGCAAATAAGGGGTTAAAAGTTTGTATGGAAAAATTCTTAAATCGCCACTGATTTTTATAAAATTTAAAATTTAGACTCTTAAAAATATTTTATTGAACATGTGTTTCATGGTTTTCTAAAATTCACCCCCTAAGGATGCCAATAAGGGGTTGAAAGTTTGTATGGAAAAATCTTCAAATCGCCACCGATTTTTATAAAATTTGAAATTTAGACTCTTTCATTGAACACATGTTTCATGGTTTATTAGAATTTACCCCTAAATAAGCAAGCAAGCGAAGCTGTGCGCGTCCGCTAGTATAATATATTTTCAAATAAAGCGACACATGCATTCAATTGAGATAGTATTAATTTTATATCTTGTAAAATAATTTCCTAAATAAAGCTTTATGTTTTATTTGTTAAACATAAAAGTGATTACTGTACGTTATCTCTAGAAAATAGATATATGCTGTCGCTGACTTTTATTTAGAACATATATGATGCTCGCGAAAGGTCACGACGCGACGACCGTTCTGCTTCCGTATTTTAAAACTGTGACATCTTAAATATCCATGTCAGTGATATAGCGACTTTTTTACATTCTTCAGAAGTGCTATAGGCTAAATAGCATTACAGTGGATTTTGGTTTTAGATATATTTTATGACAAAAAAAGAGTATTGCAAGGTGATATTTAAACGTTTTTTATTTGACATACAAATTGAAACTGACGAGCGAAAGTTTAAGTTTAAGTTTACATCAAAAATTTGGGTTTTGTACCATGTTGGACGTATTTTTTTTGAGAAAATGTAAAATTAAAATAATTCAACGGTCTGTTCTGGCCGTAAGCCTAGGCTGATGTCTCGCGGGGGGCGCCCTTGCCGCGGACGAGGTCCTCTCAAGCAGCCACGTAGAGTTTGCATTTTGTCAGGGGCAGAGTACCTATATTCTCTTCAGCCGGTATCGCTATACAGCATTAAGTCAAGTTAGAGAAGAAATACTGGTTAGTATATATCCCTAATCGTAAAGGAAGGTCTTTTACATCGTTGTCGTTTTAATTCTTTGGCGACGTGGTTTTCCTTTGTTTTATTTAGTGAAAATTGGTTATTTGTTTCCCGATTTGGTCTGAATTATGAAAACAAGTTGTTGACGATTGAAGATATCAATTATATAACCAATATATTGGTAAAATAAAAGTATTATAGGTAAGCAGGCGAAGCCACAAGCGGTCCGCTAGGTGTAAATAAAACATAAGTTTTAATTCAAAATATCTATAATAAATGCATCAGTTATTATCAAAAATCTTAATAAAATTATCAATCGCTAGCCTATAGGATATATTTTACGGCATGTGTTCTTATCAATTACAATATTAACTAGCTCTATCTCTTTTTCTTCACATAATAAAGAAAGAGACGCCATCATATACATATACCCATCTGTTTAATAAATTATTATTAACTCATCTTATAGTCTATTTAAAATATTAAACTAATAAAATTGTCTACAGAACAGTCTTTAAGCACAACGATTTTAATGACCAAGATAGTGCAGTGGCACTGCACATGTAAGGAGTGTGGGTTCAATTTCCATTCGGCTCAATTTTTCTTTTTAAAAAAGTGTGTTTTTCTAAAAAATATAAGGCAATAAGCAACGTTATACATTGCCAATTAAACCACGATATCTTCTTCACACTCGGATCTCTCTAGCTATTATTATTACATATTTACTTGATTGAATTCTTTCTTTTCTTTTTTCGTCTGTAAATCATAATAAATGTCTTCTAATTTCCTATTTTTAGTTTCAGGTACAACAAATATAACGTACAATGATGTTAAGAGGCACATTGCTCCAAAAAAGTAAAAGGCGACATACACGCCTATAGATTTTGACAACGGCTTAAAGAATAGAAGTTGAAAGAAGTCTGCAAAGGAGGCTACTGCCATTGTAGTTGCCAATACTGTTCCTCGATACTGAAAATATAATATAATAGTGTTATTGAAATTATTATAAAACTTATTAATGTTGTTAAAGTAGGTATTTGTTTGTTATATTTTGTAAATACTATCTTGAATACATAGTAAGGTATGATAGGTATATCTTCTTATTTTTTAGCTTCACGCTGTATCCCACAAACAGCAGGGTAGGTAGAGGGAACCTAGTTTTTAGACATTCCGTTCTTATTATACTTAAAATAATAAAGTAAAGTTCGTTCGTTTTACTGGACTTACAGTTGCAGGAGTTGACATAAATACTCTAAGCCCGAATTATAAATGGCTCTCTCAATATGTCTCATTCATAGATATGTAATTTATGAATGAAACCGGCGTAAAGGCGATACCTAAAAAGTACTTGTATGTTGCTCCTTAAAAACAAAGTGGACTTCGTAAAATATATTTCGAAATCCTATATTCACTTGCCACAATGTGATATAAAAGGTTAAATGGGAAAATCTTTATCCATAACAAAAATGTCTTGAGTGCATAAATAAAAAAAAACTTAATAAATATATATTAGGTAATATGAGAGACAAGAATCTATGTATTTTTTTAAATTTACCTTAAAAGAGAATGTTTCACCAGCTATGACAACAGCTATCGGCATCAGTCCCGAAGCGTCACAGAACACACAAATGCACAATGTAAGTACGGGAACCCACGCCGGTACCGATATGTTGAAGTCGGTGAGAAGGAACCACGTGGCCAAAACGCACATACTGACTCCCGATATTATGCATGTTATAAAGAGGAGAGGCTGTAACAAAATTATATAGCGTTATATATTAAGAACAATTTATTAAAATTATTATTTTTATTACAATTAAAAATCTAACATAGATATTTTAGAATTTTGCATTTTATTTTATGCCTATGTTATTTCAATAAAAAAACAATAAAAACTTACCCTTCTCCCGCATCTATCAACAATACCAGACGCCGTGGTAGCACCACATAACTGCACCACTCCGAGCACCATAGCTTGTTGGTTTGGACTGAGAACCAATCCTGTGACCTCCGACGCTGAACTGAATATATCACCAGCGAAGTTTAACACCGGAACCACGCCACATAGCTCTCTAGCCAACGCTGCTATTAGTGATATTTGAAATGCTCTAAACAATAACTTTTCTGTTACTGAAAAAAAAATGTGTTATTCTATAGCGAGGAATATTTTTCGGAAAACAAAAATTAACGTGGCCGGACTTTCTTAAATCTAAGATAAGTTTAAATTATGAAAACCTTTTATTTTAGTTTATTCTAAAAAAAATATTTGGAAAAATAATCATATTATCATAATTCATATCATATTTTCTGATAAAATATCAAAACAAAGATTTTTAAGATTTTAAACTGTTTGTCTGTGTGTTTGCTTACGTTAATCTGTAAAACGGCTTAACCGATTTTAATACAGTTTTCACAGTTTTATTTTGGCAACTTTCCCGTAACATTTAACATATAGAAATTTAACGTATACTTAGAATATAACACTTCACATATTTTTTTATATTACTTACAAACTGTTTTCAACAAAAAGAAATCTTTTCGTTCATCATTCCGTTGCTCTTTTCTGTGGAAATCAATTTCTTCTTGAACTTTATGATCGTACTCACGCCGACAACGGAGCCAAACCAATGCCTTTGCTGCGTCCTGTAAATTAAATGTATATATGTATATAAAGCTATCCAGAAGTCCTATTATATAAATAACTGGAGCCTGCTTGGCTCACTAACTTTCCACATTTTTTATAGCTTCACGCTGCAATTAATTAGAGGTAACGTAATGTTAAGACAATTCCGTTCCCATTGTGAGTTGTTGTTAAATTAATAATCATTATTTATTTTGGCGTAAAAAAATATTCCATATATTTACCTCAGTTTTACCATTTTTAATAAGATACGAAGGAGATTCGGGCATTGTTAGAAATATGATAAAATGTAACACAGGCACGGCCAGAAACAATATCAAATTCGTTTGGTAACTCAACAGATCTCCTATAATGTAAGCCGATAGACTGCCAATTGTGAAAAACAGTGCACCCTGAAAAATTAAACAAAAAACATGAAAATTATCTACAGTCTATATGAATATTATAAAGTTGAAGTTGTGAGTTCAATTCCCACTCGAGAATTCGATTCCCATACTAAGATTTGCTCTGGTAACGAGACAACGCGCAGCGTTGTGTTCCACCACTCAATATGCGGCGCTTTCAGAATTTGGTGGAAAGTGGGGAATGGAGGAGTCTTAATGGAAACATCATAACACTGGATTCCCAGGTTCCCTCTGCCTAATCTGCTGCGTGCACGATACAGCGTGAAGTTTGTTTGGCGGAAAACGAAAATTTCAGGTTAGTTATTAGTTCGAATCAAAACAAAACTATTGCTGATGGATAGACCTTTTAACACTAACTAAAAAATGTGTCATATCTAGTACAAAATTCTTAGTTACTAAAATTTTTTTTCGTTGTATTCCGCACATAGCGGGGTCGACAGAGGAAACCCGACTGAGTTGGCACCGCCTGTCAATTAAAATAATAATACTATCAAACTAACGTCAACCTTTTTTTTAATTCCCTTATGTACTGCCCTAGATTCTTGCAGAATGAGCTGACAGTATCGTACTCTCTGGTATGGTAGGCTTGGGATTTCAAAGTTTTTAATAAACTGTGAGTGTATATTTTAAGTAATGAATAAAAAACTGTCACAGCTTATTTCCAAAATATACACCAATAGTTTTGTACAAAAAATTCTCACCCAACACCCTAAAGACCCCCGAATATTATCTTCGCTTATCTCTTTTATATAAGTTGGACAAGTGACGCAGCTGCCCGCCATCACGATTCCCACTAGTATTCTAGCCGTGATGAATACCCATATGTTCATTGAGGATAGTTTTAGTAACCAAACCATCTGAAAATTAAATAATTTTATTCTTACACACAAAATATAAGAAAAACCGGACAAGCGCGAGTGGGGCTCGCCCACCGAGGGGGTGGTAGAGGGGGTGACAAGTTTCATGAAAAAAACAAGTGGGTCAAATTTTGTTTCTTAGATATTATGTCATATTTATAATTAAAATAAATCTTAAGTCTCTTACCGCATTTATTGCGCTCATAAACAGCAAAGCGAACTTTCGCCCGTACCGATCTCCTAGCAGAGCCACGAGGTACGTCGCCGGAACACATACTAAATACGGCAGTGATGCCATCCATGATATCTAAAACATAATGTTATAGGTGTGTTTTTAACTGGAAACTTAGAAGTAGTGTTAATACACTCCCTTCCTACTAAGACGCTTCCGTTCCCCACTATCCGCCAATTCTGGAGACATTGCCTGTTGTGTGGCGGAAAACGCCGCGCGTTGTTTCGTTACGAGAGCGAGGAACAACTGTATTTATCAATAGCTTAATTTTAGTGTGGAGCTTAGCTAAATACGCAATAATTCGATAATTGGGTGGAAAGAGGAGAACGGGACGTCGTAGCATTAGGTTCCCTCTGGCTACCCTGTTGTACACACACAGGCACACCGCATAAAGTTAAAAAATACAAAACATTTTTTTAAAAAAATCTGTGAATCAAATATAAGGAAAGTCTGTGGTATATCAAATCAGTTATATCGAAGCGACTATGACGTAATTAAAAATTCATGTTCATTGAAACTATATTTTATCGTTGTTCGGTTGCGAGTTGTGATTGAAAGATTGTGAGTTGAAATGTTACCAAGAATATCATAATAGTTTTTTCTTAAAGTAACTTAACATTTTTTTCTTAGGAGGGTAGACACAGAGAATCTAGAGTTAGTGTCTTAACACCTTCCACATTTTGCTTAATTTTCGAAACATTGCGGTTACTGATCAATCACTTTTTCTACCAAAGCGGGGTAATTAATATAATTTAAAATGTAACCTTTCCCCTGAGGGGGAATTTAATTCGAAACCCCCTTTAAATACGCTGCTATTCCCATTGTGCCACGACGGCCTTGGTATGGTACTGTGAATGTGGTGTGATGAATAGTTCATACTTCTACATCGGACAGAGGCACTCCTTTGGGTGATCTATTCGACTGCAGCAGGAGGGTCATGGGCGACATCCATCCTATGCACGCTCCGTAGCTGTAGATCGGTATGCAAACTGAAAACGAAATTTTCATATTTTAAATTATTAGGCTCATAATACGTAATACAATTACACATTTTTTTTTAATTTCACGCTTTTTGGTTCATTTTCAACATAGAGTAGATTACGTAGAGGGAACCTACAATAGGTTCCCTCTACATAACCTGCAAGACACTCTATTTCTCTTTACACCTAATTTTCGAGACATTGTGTGATAAGCAGAACTCAGCGCTACCTTTGAATTGATGCTATTGCAAAGCAATGAAAAGAATTAGTTCCCCCGAGTCGGAACCACAATCGTCGCGTTTACAATTTGATGCTGACCGCTGCGCTACGACGGCATCATCTCTCTCTAAATACAGGTATACAAAAATATTCAAATATAAATATATAATACTTACTCAGAAACGCACATAATATTTGATTCACTTGACTCCCTTCCCGAAATATATAGAAAATTTTCTTCATGCCTGGAAAAAATACTTATGTATATCGTTCTCTCAAACGTGAAATTGTGTACTGAAAGTCGATTTTAAACGTTATTTTATTTATTTTTTATTGTTACGAGCTGTGTATGCCGATAACGCTAATGAGGCAATGTTTTCGTACACGTCGGACATCGATACTAAATCGATTATTTTCAAGTTATAATTATTGTCATTTGGTTAATTGATTAATTAATTAAATATAATAACATTAATTATTATATTTTAAGCGCGGCGTGCAGTTCCGCCACTTAACACACGATATTTGGAAAACTCTCATTTTCTGCAATGTGTTTCTTAACTCTAGGTAAAGGTAACGGAGTGTCTTAACTCTAAGGACTTTCTGCCCACCTCACTATACATGTATGGGCTACGACGTGAAAAATTGTTCATTGTTTTAAATAGAATTAACAGCACATTTAGGCTTTTTAATTTATTTTTAGGATTCTGTATGTCAAAAGAAAAAAAGCCCTTATGGTGTCACTTTGTTGTCCGTCTGTTACGCCCATTTCAGTTTCAAAGAATTACCTCTAGTGCTTAGAGTGTAACATGCTTGTAACTCTTATGTACTACAAGTTGAACACTTCAAGATATATCTTGATAATAATTAATAGAGTGTTTTAACACTAAGTTCCCCAGGTTCCCTCTCACTACCCTGAGCTACATGGGGAGGTTAAAAAGGTAAAGCTAAGAAGAAGAAGAATCCATGTGTTAAGATCCTCCGTTCCCCGTTTTTTAAAGAATTTTCAAGAAAACATCAATCTCACACGCAATAAAAATATTTTTTATCATATTACATTATTAATTTTATTTTATAACAACTTACTTCACATATGACTTCTTGTGCATTTAGTTCCTCATGTATGCTCTATGCAGTAATACCGAATAAGTAAGAAAACGTGCTGAATCATTTTCAGAAATTGTCCAGTTTTCAGACATTACGTACAAAATTAATAAACATATATAGATTTATAAGTACAATAAGAAAGATATACAATAAAATAAAAGATAATTATTTTTTAAGCCGACTTTTGAAAGTAAAGGAGGTTATCAGTAATCGAGGTTTCGACTGTATTTTTTCACGTTTGTATTTTTTATACCTCAGAACTTTTGACTGGGTGAACCGATATTGATGATTTTTTTTTATTATAAAGTCAGTGCGTTATAGTAAGTTTGCGTTAGTAAGTTTGCCCGTGAAATGAAATGCCCGTTTGGGTAAAGTTTTTGCCTGTGTGGCCCCATTTTATTTTGGTCCATTTCTGACAATGGAATCTATGAGAAAATTACATAAATATTAAATTTGCATTAGGTATTTGCGTGACAAATAAACGAAAAAAACAATATCACGCCAACCGATTCCGATGATTCAAACTATCCTTGAAGTGCATTTTTACAATATAAAAGAATAATTTAAATCAGTAGGGACGATATTGAATGCAATACAAATTTAAGACTTATGTGATTTTCTCATGGATGCCTTTGTCAGAAATAAGCCAAACTAAAATATGACCACACGGGAAGCATTAGTTAATAAAAAACAAAAGTTCCGAGGTAATAAAATATATATATATATATATATATATGTATATATATATAATCGAATTGATAACCTTCTTCTATTACAAAAGTCGGTAAAAGAAAACACAGTCTGTATGAAGAGCCATTACGGTACGTCTGTCTAAGATTACTAAATTAGAAAATAATGATATATTATTAGACGAGAATAAGTAACTGAGGCCACTCGTGATCATGACGCAGGGGCACAAGCGTGAGATGCAAGGGGCACACGTGACTGATTGTGGGTTCGATTCCCACTTGAGGAAATAATCCGAGCCCTGGTAAGGAGGCACTCAACACGCAATGGCTGTAGAATCCAACGGAAAGTGGGGAACGAAAGTATCTTAATGGGAACGGAGTGTTTTAACACTAGGTTTCCAGGTTCCCTCTCCCTACTCTACTGTATGCAGAATACAGCGAGAAGCTGAAAAATAAGTAATTCTAAGAGACTAAGAAGTAATGTTGAATTGAGGGTAAGATTTACAAACTATAAAACAATGACCTTATTACCAATTATAAAATGCTAGCTTTTCGATTGTTGCTTTGCTCAATTACTATTTTTCATAGTTTTTTAACTTCATACTGTGTACACATATAGCCGGGTCTGATATAGAGGGAACCTGGGAACCTAATACTAAAGACACTCCATTCCCGTTTAGACACTTTCGTTCTCAGCTCTCCGTCGTGTTGTGTTGCGGAAATAAACGCTTTGTTTTGCTTTCTGACATAACTTTGTGTAACTTTAACTATTTAAGCAACGTCTCTCCTGATTTTGCAGTATTCTTTATTGTTACTCAACATTTGCTGGCAGTGATGTATTCGAGCCAAAATCTTGCCTCGACATTTAACATAGTCGTTCGAATCAGTAGTTCCTAAAGTTTCTGCGTTTCACCAAACAAACTCTTTAGCTTTATAATATTACAGTATATATTATTATGAATCTATACTAATAAATAATATTACCTTTAAAAGATTAAAATTTAAAACAATTACAAAGAAAACGCGTAAAAGCTACAATCATGTAGTCCACGCAGGTGAATCCACGAATAAACATTAGTTATATAATATTATGTATTTTCTTACTTTAGCCTGCCTGCTGTCTTCCAAAATTCTTATTTATAATGAGAATGTGTACAAAATAATATTTTTACTGTATAATATTGTTCACAAACCACTTGCACTGTCACCACTGAGAAACTATGCGTAGTAATGTTAGATCAATAACTTGTATTAATAATATCTATTATTTTTTTAGTATACCCGCTTTATAAAAAAATATTCGAGGACATAGAGGGAACGTCACATTGGTCATAGACTCAATCCCTATACGACAGAATCATTGTGTTTTATTACCTTACCAAACTGTATCCCGCACATAGCAGGATTGGCAGGGGGAAGACACTTCTATTCCCCAATTTTTGCCGACTTTTGGAGGCATTGCGTAGTGAGTGGCGGAACTCAACGCCGCGCTGTTAAAACATCAATCGCGTTTATTATAAAACAATGGACTTTTGCGCCACAACCGCTTCATATTTATATACTTATGTTGCTAAATATTTTAGTTTTCTAAATACTAACCTAAAAAAATCAAGTTGATTAAAAACGAAACAGTAACACTCGCACCTTAAAGATAAATCCAATAACATAATTGTATTTCATCACCATTTATAAAAAATTGTTTACTGGTTTATCAGTTCCAAGGGAACGAAGAAACTGACATACTTACGCACTAAAACATAACCGCCTGGGTTTTCCTGCAATCGGGTAAACAAATAATAAATGTATAATTTATTTGACCAACTCTAAGATAATTAATCACCTATGTTAAATTATATTAAATTTGTATAATAATAATAATAAGCTTTATTTCAATTCCATACAGATTACAGTGATATATTTATATTTATAAAAAATTTATTCAATGACATATATTTAGTTTTAATAAGTTGTATTACTATTTAATTTATAGATTCTTATATTTAATTTCATTTTAAATTACACATTATATTAATTATTTGTTAATTGTTTGGACTCCTTTCGGGTAAATTTGTATACATATGTATAATATTTTTACTATTTCTTAAAAAAAATAAAGATTTTATTATCTCTTAGAACCTTTTTATCAGTTGACATTATACAACAATGATAATACCAGCCCATTATACAACAATAGTAATATAAAACCATATTAAAAATATTGAAAATATTTAAATTTCTCGCTCTGGTAGCTAGGCAAAACGCGGCGTCTAGTTGTGTCACTCAACACGCAGTGCCTCCAGAATTCGGCGGAAAATAGAGAGAAAGTGCCTTAATGAGAACTTAGTACTGGTTCCCATCCTCCCTCTGCCTATCCTGCAATGTGTGGAATACAGCGTGAAAATTTAAATTCGTAAATATGTTAGCCTTCTGTTGACTTGTTTAAAATTTGCACAATAATTCTTTCTTTTCTTTCGTTATATTTTTATTCTTAGCATTACGTTTTATTAAGCATATGAGTATAAATATGCTATTGTTTTAATACACACTCAGAGGCAACCTAATGGTAACAAACCCCTCACTTTCGGCCCAATTTTCGAGACATTACTTCATGAAAGACGTAACTCAGCACAGCGCTTCGTATTTGAGAATATGAATATGAAATGAAAATAAATTTAGTCATACGCTGTGCCTTTGCACCACGACGTCTCAATTACTAATAATAGTTACTTATAAAGATAACTATATTATATTTATAATATAATTTATGTAAAAAACACATACGCGGTCGAGGCAACAAAGGTTCACAACACTCCAAACGGTCTTCATCCCGCATCGTTCCAAAATAAACTGATAGTATAACAATAATCTATGAATTCCGTGATTTTATATCTCGAGATTGATCACGGGATTTATTTGAAACGGTATTATAGTTCCGCGGGATTTGTATGATGATTTTTTTATTATTTTATATTTTTTTACGGGTGTTTTTTTTGGTCCGGCGTTGAGTTCTGCTACTCAACATGTAGTGTTTTGAATTTGGGGATCGCTTGGAGACCGGAGTGTCTAAGTACTAAGTTTCCTCAGTTTGTCCTTCTGTATGGAGGATACAGTGTGAATTAAATTATAATTAAATCAACTTCACGCTGTATCCCGAATACAATAAAAGGGGCTTATTAATTCGATTGCTTTTTTTTAAGTTTGTTACTTTGAAACATTCGACTACGTGAACCTATTTTTATTATTCTATTTTAATTGGAAGCCAAGATTAGATTAGATAGATTAGATTGGCGGGAAGCGGATGGGTCCGAAAAGCTGAAGATCGAGTGTGGTGGCGAGAATTGGGGAAGGCCTATATCCAAGAGTGGACAAAAGATGGCTGTTGATGATGATGATGGAAGCCAATGCTTCTTTAAGTGAAGTCTAGTTACTTTAAATTTGCTTCCTATTTTCTCAGAGATACAGTAGCTTTGTTTTCGAATATGAGATTAATGCTGTAAGTCCTTTTGGCTTTTAGCTTTTACAGTGATACTCAGCATTTACGGAACTTGTAGGGTCTGTCCCTGAAAAAATTGCAAGCAATAGGTGCTGCTTAAGAGGATATCGACGACGGCAAGGGCGTCCCCTGCGGGCCTCGATCTTCCCCGTATACATTTCTCTGTTGTCAAATAAAATTCCCTTTTCACAAACCAGCCGCGACGGGAATGCAATAAGGCGGCACTGTAATAGGCTGAAATGGGGCGAAAGAGACAACATTCAAATAAATAAATATAAAGAGTTTTGTTATTGAAAATTAATTAATTGATTTTCCATATGAATGTGGAGAATGTTCTTTTAAGATATGTTAAAACTCTAATCATCATTAATTAATAAATGATGTACGTGTTGAGTAGCAGAACTCAATGTCCCGCTTTATCGCGTTACCAGAGCGAGGGAATTGAAATATAAAATATTTTTATCAAAAAAATAAAATATTGACAAAAATTATACTTATTATTAGTAAATCCCGTTTGGGAAATATGTTACACATCACTACTGTTTATTTTGGTCCTGAGCTTTTATCTGTAAGAGGTCGGAGGTTTCAGATTAAAACAATGTTGTTAATTGACATTATATTTTTATTACTTATTAATATTTTTTGTATTCACGCATGTAACAATTTCTAACAAGGTACTCGTAGTGGAAACATACTATTAAGAAGTTTCGGTTCCAACAAACCACTTAGTTTTCGAGAAATTGTTATAAATAATTTTTGCTAGTAATATCAAATAAAATAAGAAGAGAACCAAAATGTAGGGTAAATTGATTATAAACAGCAAATAATTACATAAAAATTAATAATAGTTCGAAAATGTACGAAAATTTATAAAACCGTCAACGTCATCTGCCCGTTCGCGTCGGTCATACTCATACTATGTCGCCCGAAGGCTAGGTCATTTTGAATCAGTGACATCTCCTTAATTATTTATTAGAATGTTATACAGTACACTATAATTTCAATCTAGATAAAATGCTAAAAGTGACTGTTATATTTATTTTCATAAGGATCAATGTCAAATTGTCGCGGTAACGGTCGCGTAGCTACAGTTGTTATTAACATGGCAGAACAAATTGCATGTCAAATTATAAATAAGTATTTTAATATATTAGTATATGTGTAATGTAATATTATATACAAAATAAAAACATAGTAAAATGGACCAGTAGATCCAGAGATCTTAGCGTTCAAACAAACAAACAAACAAACTCTTCCGCTTTATTAAATTAAATATTAAATTAATAATAATAATATAGAAGTATAGATTATATCCGAATTATAGATAAATAATTCACAATAAGGTATTTTATGACAAAGAGTAATCGAAAATTGCAAGGTGATATTTTACCGTTTTCTAATTGACATTGTTATTGAAAGTTCTTTCGCTACATTTCATCATCAAGGAAATTTAATGAAGATAAGCTTCGGTTTTCAGCTCCTCAAAATTCCGACATAGCTAAAATAACGTAGGTCTGGGGACCCAGGGATCTCAATTTATTAAGAGGACAATCATTTGCACATTGGTAAATCCCATTTGGAAAATACGTTAAGCAACATTGCATGTTAACTTTGGTCCTGAACATTTATCTCGTTTGAGGTCGGCGGTGGCAGATTAAAACCATGCTGTTATTAAATATTATATATTTTATAAAATATGGACATATTTTATGTTCACTTATCTAACAATTTCTTTTCGATAGCTATGGAGTGAAAATGTATCCCGCTCTCACCCCGTTCCCCACAGGCATTGCATGTTGAGTGGCGGAAGTCAACACGCAATACTTTCAGAACTCGGCGGAAACTGGGGAACAGAACTGTTTTAGCCCTAGGTTCCCAGGTTCACTCTTCCTACCGTGTTATGAACTCGATACGGCGTGGAGCTAAAAGAAATCACGTTAATTATTTCGATTTAACCCACATACCTACTAGCGATCAGTTACCTCGGACACTAGGAATGTGTCATTCACGACTTCTGGCTATTTTCAATCGATTGAAGCCTTAAGGAAAAAAATAGTAAATATCGAACGCAAAACTAGTGGTAAAAGTTAACTTGTAAAATGACATATTTTATATTACGGTTTTTTATATATTAATAGTTATACTTAAGAGATAGCTTCCATGACCATTGCTACGATAACATTGGACGATTTTATTCAAAACTGAACACAATTTTTTTCACGACGGTTGTGGATCCTATTCACATGCAGATTAGGACGAGGGACCCTGGGAAACTAGTGTTAAGGTACTCCATTCTCCATTGGTACAATTCCATTCCCCACATTGGAACAAGGAAATGAAAATATTAACTATTTTCTCCTCCCGAACGTGAATCGAACCCGCAGCTGTCGCGTTTACAGTTGAATACTTGTGTTTTTGCGCTACGACGATGCGTGGCGAAATTATTGAGGCCGTCATGGCGCAGGTGCCCAAAGATGTAACTGTAACGCGATGGTTGTGGGTTCGAGGGAATGAATTATTATTTATTAATATTTTAATTTTTTCAGCGACGCACACACGCAAAGCCTTGTTCAAAATCCGTGTAAAATGAAGAATTTTACACTATATTGCCAGGGTAGGCCACCCTACTGTGTGCGGGATACAGCGTGAAGCTGATTTGATTTGATTTTTGATTTATTATAATAATTAACTTTAATTAACTCATAACTGCATAAAGCGCTTACTGTTTTCTTTAAATCTATATTGAAATGCTGTCACCAGTCGATTCGATCTTTCATAACAGCATTACGTATAGAAATTTATAATAATATATTTAATACATTATTAATACAAAAAATATCCAGATTTCATATGTTTTTGTGTAGAAGTGCTAAATTTTCATCATGAGGAGTGTGAATGTAAAGGTAATATTGTGATAACAAAAAAAAAGTACTTCTAATGATTATAATAAATGGCTTTAAATACTGTTGATATTCACTCGGGAAGCTGATGATTGTTATACATTTATTGTTAATATACATTTTTGAGGCCAGTCGTGGTGCAATAGCTTTCTATTTCAGCATTCTTCGCTCTGATATCGTGGCAAAAGCGCTGTATTGGGTTTTCCGCTGCTGAACACCTAATGTGTCCCGCACACAGCAGCAGGGTAGGCAGAGGGAACCTAGTGTTAAGCCACTCCGTTTACCCACTTTCCGCCGAATTCTGGAGGCATTGAGTATTAAGTGGCGGAACTCATCACAAAAAACATCAGAACAAAGATGGAAATATAAATTTCAATAAATATTTCATCTGCTCAAGTGGGGATCAAACCCACAATCAGTCGATTTTACAGTCACTATGTGTCCTTGCGACTGGCCTTTATGATATAATTCACTTGTTTCTCTTAATTTATGGTAATAGTTTTATTTCTTACATTTTACAGATGGGCATAAACTTAATGGTTTTTATGTCATTTTTAACGGTTGCCATTGTTGCCTCTCATAGGATTAGCAGACAAACATATCTAGGTAATTATATATTTCATTTAACGATACGAGCATGTCGCTGTCTAAGCGCAATAGAGTAGTGTTTGATTGTAAACTTGTTGGTTGTTGGTTGGAATCCGCATTTGGAAGAATGATATAAAAATATTCATAAAATTATAGATAAATGGAATATTTCATAATAATCGGTCCAGTAAAGCGACCCTAGGAGGAGTAGAGAATACTTAAAAGATTTTCTAAAATTGTTTTGCAGATTTCCCTCCCACCAAAGAAATTGAATGTGTGATGGACGATGGCTCACCTGGTGTCTGCGTTCTATATTACCTGTGTAATAAAACCCACGTTTTACCCGGTGGAAATATAGATGACAGTCTCATCAGGTATATTTTTTCAAACTTCATGTTTTTCCTGTTTAGAGACTTTTTTATATTTTTTTTGTAAGACAACAACCTTTTACGGGTATACTGCCATAGAGTGGATAAAGAGTCTTGGTATTATGAAAATGTAATTTTTAATGTTACAAGTAATTATTATATAGATTCAGTTTTGAATATATTATAGAAATTTCTCAATAGCAATAGCGTCAGGCTACTGTTTTTTGTCTTTGCTCGTTTAGAGGTCAAGAAGTGAAAGACGATGCCGAGGCATTCATTTTTACTTTTTGTTACAATATTCTTCCAAATGGGAAACGTATACCGTACTGTCCTACAACGACGTCAATTATTTACCTTACCCGAATATGTCCGAAGGAAGTTAACGTTTTTAGAGCGTAGGTATGTCAAAGCCGTCGTGGCCAATGGTTGCGGGTTCGATTCCTACTCGGAGAAATGTATTATTTCTGTTTCCTCGTTCTGGTTTTAAGGCAAAAGTTTTTAAAATTAAGTCTTAACAATAAGTTATCTCTGCATCTTTATGCGGGATACTACTAAAAATAAACCTCAACTATATTTATGTTTCAGATCCCTCAGACCGAATAACTGTGCAATTGATTCATGGTGCTGCAGTCTGGACCTCGTGCACATGACAGAAAAACCGAAAACAACAGGTAAATCGACAATCGACCAGACATGAAAGACAATTAAACGATTACAAAGTGAATCTAAAATAATACATATAATAAAATAGTAACTCATCGCTGTCTGTACATAGAAAATATATAAGATAATATATTGTTGGGGGTTATATTGGGGGCGACGAGTAGAACCCAAAACATTGATTTTTAGAATTCTTGTCTGTTTGTCTGCTTATCTGATTGTCTGTTAGTCTCTGCGTTTATTCACGCTAGAGTAAGAAGCGGCTTAAGAATTGGGAAATATTTTCCGTTGTATTTAGTAACTTCGCTAGGGATAAAGCGTTAAGGTAAGAAAAGATCTTATGGTATTGTTTAGAAACTAACTTTTAAGTTTTATGCAACCGGGGTCTTTGTTTATTTTAATGATTATTTTCAATTGTTTTAAATTTAGCAGATATACCAACTTAGCGAATAGTCCCAATTTCATACAAAAAAATTTAAATTGTTTGTATTTATATCCTGGGTATTCTACGTAATTGACAAGTATTTGAGTCGGCTTATTATTGTTTATGCAGCATAAGCTGTATATAGCAGGCATCCCGCAGCATATAGCAGGGTACGCATAGGGAACCTAGAAACATGACCCTTCGTTCCCCAGTTTCCGCCGAGTATTTGAATGGTGGAACTCAACAATATGGTGAAGAAATGATAATATCTATTAATCAATAGGTTATTAGCATTTACCCCAGTGGAAATCGAACTCACAACCGTTGCGTTAACAGTAGCACGATTGTTCCCTCGCACCGCAATGGCTTAATTTTTTTTATTATTTTTATCAATAAAAAGTATATTATATAATTTCGATACATTTTTTCTCTTAGATAACTTTGCAACAACTGTGATACCTTCAACACCTAAAATAACTAAAACATCTGTGACGGTTACAACGTCTGTGACAGCTACAGCACCTGTGACAGCTACAGCATCTGTAACAGCTATAACACCTGTAATAGCTCCAGAAACCCCGAAACCTGCACGAGCTTCATGCAAGATTCTGACGTCCGATTCCTGTCCTTGGTGTGTCACTTTACATAAGTAAGTTCTTTTAGCGTCACACAGTATCCCACATATGGTAGGCAGACGAAATTTGGGAATCTAGTGTTAAGACACTATGTTCCCGTTGAGACACTTCCACTCCACATTTTCCGTCGAATTTTGGGAGCATTGCGTGTTGTTGAGTAGCGGAACTCAACGCTGCCTGCTCAACTCAACCTGCTTTGCTTGGTTGAAAATATTAAATATTTAATTTCCTCGAGTGGGAATTGATCCCTCAACCTGTCACGTTTACAGTCACACTTGTGGCGCTGCGCCACAAATGATCTAAACACGCAATATCTCAAAAAAAGTCAGTGCATGGGGAACGATGTGTCTAGCCTAGGTTCCCTCACCTTATTCTGATATACGGGAAACAGCTTGAAGCTGCTAAAAAATATAATATAAATGTATATTATTCAGAGTGATTGACAAAACTGTAACGAACAAAGAAGCATTCTGTTTGGGGTCACTCGTCAACCCGCGCGTTATTTTGACGGCGGCGACGTGCTTGCTCGCATCAGAAAAGTTTACATTGTTTGCTCGAGTTCCGGCATCCGCTAACAAGGTCAAGAATTATTATGAGAAATTACGATTTTATAATCCTGGATACAACTCTGGTATATTCTAATATTATTTCTCACCCTTAAATATTATTTCCATTTATGTATTTACTAGTGATCCAAACGCGGCTTCGGTTATTCAACTTTTTTCTAGTTTAGGGTAGGTAAAGGAAACCCAGTGTTGAGGCATTTCAATCCTTATCAGAAAGAGTCCCAGGGTAGGCAGAGGAAATGTGGAAATATAGAAGTAAGACTCCATTCACATTAAAACATTTCCGTTCCCTACTTTTCTCCGATTTCTAGAAACATTGCTTGTTTAAAGGCGGAACTCAACGCCGCGCTCTGCCTTGTTACCAGAAACTAATAATACTAAATATTTAATTTCCTTGATTGAGAATCGAACCCACAACATGTGCACTTACAGCCACACGCTTGTGGCCTTGCGCCTCAAGTCGTTTCAATTTATCATTTATCTTTAATGCTTACAATAATAAGCTTAGTCAGACGAAGCCGCGTGTGGGTCACTAGTATAATATTTTTTTTATCTACAACTATTAACTATTAATATTCCAATATCCAAATTGACAGGTACACATTTCAATGACTTCGGCTTGATTATACTAAATGAGAGTGTGGAGTGGGGTAGCGGCGGGGTGCAGAATGCGTGCTTGGGCTACGAAGAAATGGAGAGTGAATGTATGACATTCGGTCTAGACAAAGATGATAACATTGTTTCGGTATAGTATAATTTTACCTATTTTAAATATATATAATACGAGGCCAGTCTTGGCGCAGGGGCTGTAAACGCAACAGGGTGTGGCTTCGATTTCTGCTCGAGGAAATTAAACATTTAATATTTTCATTTTCTCGATCTGGTAACGAGGTAAAGCCCGGCGTTGAGTCAAGCTAAAATTATTTTGTATAACATCTGAGTGTACACGCAACGGAAATGTAAATAAAAATTAATAAATGTAAATAAATAAATTCAGGAGGAAAAACTGGAATAGTGTCGTGACATTAGCTAAATTACAGTTTGTCAATTTGAAAAGAAAAAACAAACTTGGAGTGTATAAAAAATATGTGTATTTCTTTTCTCTAAAATTTGCTTTGGAAAATCTTCCTTTATATAGTAAGTGGGATCTTTTAGAACTTTTCTCTGTTTAAAAATGTATATTTAGAAAGTTATATTTAAAAAGTTATAATATAATATAATTATATTTGTCAAACTC
Organism: Heliconius melpomene rosina; assembly: GCF_056956725.1. NCBI lineage: Eukaryota > Metazoa > Arthropoda > Insecta > Lepidoptera > Nymphalidae > Heliconius > Heliconius melpomene. The sequence goes on from NC_140400.1 coordinate 831,783, forward strand.
CAGACAGTTATACGACCGAAGGAAGATCGTTGTAAAGAAATTGGCGGGTTCGGTTCCTTAGAAGCGATGTGTGGACAAAAAATACAGGACCTTAACTGCTTCGCATCGTACGGGGCGCCAATTGTATGCCCAACAAAAGTGAGTTAACTAATATTTTTTTCTTTTTCTCACATAGCTAAGGTAGAGGGAAAGCTATTCTATTCATTCCCTACTTGCCGCCGAACTTTAGAGGCGTTGTGGGCTGACAGGCGAAACTTAACGATGAGTTATATCTAGCAGACAGGGAAAATAAAAATAATTCGTTTCCCGAGTGGGAATGGAGCCCGTAAACGACGATTGCAGTCAGACATTATTGTATTGCGATTTGAAAGATAGCTTGAGTAGATTTTATTGATTTCTGAACAAATGAAATTCTGTTTTATCACCTCGCTCTGGTAAGTCAAAGTATAGCTTTCGCTGCTACTAACAAACAGAAAAGCAAAATGAAGTGGCTTAAAATTACATTTTTAATTTTATTTAAAACTAAATTTTATCAGGTCGTCGTGGATCTGAAGCATAGGTGGCTGTAAACGTAGGTTGTAGGTTCATTTTCATCTCGTTCTGGCAACGACACAAAGCGCGGCGTTGAGTTCCGCCACTCGAGACGCAATATCACGAAAATCAGGTGAAAAGTGCAAAACAGAGATTATTTCAGCCTACCCAGCTTATGCCAAATATAGCGTGAAGTAAAAAAAACAAAATTATATTTATATGTCATACTTGTCTTTCTATACGTGGAATATATAATAAAGTTAAATAAAATATTTTTACAGAATACTGGACTGAACGGAGGCGAACTGGTTGGTGTGGTCCGCTCTGACTGCGTCAATGACGAAATTTTGTTAGGAAAACTTACAGGCTCGACATTGTGGTTGCAGTCTTTGCTTCCCAGTTTGGTAAAACAATTTGTCCGTGAGGGATAAAATTATAAGAATATTTACATATAGTTTAAACGTGAAGAAAAAGAATCTTTTAAAAAGATAATAAAAATGTTAAATATATATTTTTCTGTTTTAATAAAATTTATTTGGACTTAATCGGTTTTTTTTATTTATCCTGGAATAGATATATTCAAAGTTCAAATTCTTATACATTCTTTAATATATTACAATGTACAAGCGATCAAAAATGGCATTTACACAAACAAAATAATTTGCTATATTTTTATATAAATGCAAATTGTAACAAGACTACAGTGTAGTTGGCCATAACGACTGCAAGGTTTAAAGGCAGAGCAGCGTCCACCGTGAATACGCCGCCATTTATTTTTCTGAATTGTATGTAAGTTATTCTTAAAACTCTTTTAGCAAAGTGTCTATCCTTGTCTGAAAAAATAAGAAAATATTTATTTCTATATAAAATAACTGCCCATAACTTCGAGATCTTCGTCGTGACGGTGATTTCCATGGCGATTTGGGCAAATATTTAATTATTCTTGATGCAATGTATCAAACGTTTGTTTGATACATTGCATGCCACTACGCTACGACAACTAAACAGAGTCACTAAGCCATACGTTCTTAGCTTAGAAGTTTGAGATACTCATAAATGTAAGGTAAACAATAACCAGTGTAAATTAGGTTGAAGAGATATTCATTTTCTTTCAACTAACCTAAAGGTTATCGGCGAAGAAAATAATGAATTTAATACACGAACATTGTTTTATAATAGTTTATTAAGTATTAAACAAGACCTCTACGTAATACAGTTAAAGAGTGCAGAAGATGGTCTTGGGTTCGATCCGCACCTGATAACTGACGTGACAAATCACGACGTCAGGTTAGGCAAACAACACGATATGTCTTTAAAGTTGGTAAAAAGTACAAAACAGGATTTATCTATACTTAAAAAGTTAAATATACTCACTAGTGTATGAATCTACCAAATATTGTAATATTACAGTTCTAGTATTTAATATTTCTCTATATAACATTTCACAGCACACGCTCAGAATGACTTCTAAAATCATACTCTTTGTGATCCATACGATTATTCCGATTGTGTGACTCGATAATACTACATTGCCCAACTGGAAAAAAAAATAAGAAAAATGGCTTCACATTTTTCCGTACAGTAAGCTAGGCAGAAGAAACCTAGTGTTAAGACACTTTGTGCCTCATGCCCCATCCAAATTATTTTCATCCTCCATCCTAGTAAAGAAAGCGCGGCGTTGAGCTCCGCCAACGCATAATGTCTCGAAAATTGGGTGGAGCGGGGGAGACGGCGTGCCTTTACATTAGGATCCCTTAGTTTTGCATGCAAACATTTTTAGTTTTTAGAGAACGGGTTCTTTGAAATTACCGTATTGTGCTTTAGCCATTCAATCCAAATCTGCACATATGCCATTGACTGTACGAACTGCATTATCAAATGATTTAATATCTGGTAAAAAAAATAACCAATTATAAATACCAGTCAATAATAAAATATTAAATATACGTATCTATGTCGATATTTTCTCATGCATTGAACCGATTTTACTACATTTAAATAATTACATACATATTATATGCATTAACTTTCATTTATTCTTCTGTACTACTCACATATCGCTGCAGTATAACAACGTTGGTACCAGTACTGCATTGTACAGGTACAAATAATATTTTAGCATTCATAACCATTCCAAGCCTAAATAGTTAATGCCACTCAAATATTATCCAATTCAGACAATATCACTTACATATATGACAAACTGATAGGTAAACTTTTTTTTTTAAGTTTGTTAAGTAGTAGTGAAAACTAACAACGATATCTTAAATTTAAGATAATAAATAAATACCGTCACTTTTGATGATTTCTCAATATCCCCAATAGTATCGAAGATCTTTCTGAATGTATCCAACATTACATCTTCCTCAGATTCAACATCTCTTATCATGTGCTTTATGGAAATAATTCTTTTCTTATATTTTATTAAGTTTGACCATTTCTGGATTTTCCACGCCAGAAAAAGAACGATAAATGATGTATAGAACAGTTCAAGGTCAAATATTATTGTAAGGAAAATGAATATACTTCTAGTCCAAAACCATAACGGATCTATTATTAATTTGAAGGAAACAAGTAGAAAATAAATAGAAAAAAGAAAAATTAATGTGATTTTCACAAAAAGTCTCAGAAATTTAGAATCTTCTTGATTTTTTAATATCTTATTAATTTGCTGAAGGTTTAAAACTATATTAACGTGACATTGACTTTTGGTAATATTCAGAATACTGTGGATAGTGTGGTTAATGGCGTACAGAACATAGGTTAAGAAATAGATATCGTATATGATGATGGCATCCAAGAGCTCCATAAATGACAATAATGTGAAATACAATAGGATATATATAACTAAATTGCACACGATTGCTGCTATTATATCTCTCCTTGAAGTAGCTCGTATGACATTCCCTTTCAGTTTATATTTTCTAACACAAAAAGGCACACTTAAAACATATAATGGTTTGAGAATACTTAAAAAGTCAGGATCAATCATTATTTTAAACTTTTCTACTTATATAGTCCAGAGGTTAATACAAAAGTTTCTATCGTATGTTGTTCTGAATCAATAATAGCAATTAAGTAAATTGATTTTGATGGAAGTGTTATACATTAACAAAATTAAAAATGTAGTATGAAGATGGTCCTTAACTTAATAAAAACGTGTGAATAATTTAACTAGCACCTGAACCTTTCTTGTTTTATACATTTTTTCTTAGATTCACACATTATCTCGCATATAACCTAATGTTAACACACCACCGTCAGTGTCAATACTATTTAATTATTATACACTATGCTAACCCGGAAGGTTTAGCTCTCTTGAGTCTTTTACTATGTCCGTGTCGCCGAGGAGCTGGATTGCCTCGAAGTCCTAAACTATCAACAAACTCTATGTTAATGCTCCTATGGAGGTCGTCGTTTCTAATATACGAAGAAGTAATAAGTATTTATTTCCTCGCATTGTTACGAATTCGAGGAAATAATTACTTCCCATTAGTGGGAGCTGCTGATAGTCTCACTCACAAAAACAACGAAATAAATTAAATAATATTTAACAGTCATGAGTTATGACAGAACATGGCATCGCTTTTTATTTTTCCATATTTATTTTCCTTGGACTTCTATCCGGATTAATAATTAAAAATATTTTTCCATTAGTAATTAAATCGGGCTCACTTAGTAAAAGGTGGTATTTAATTATGTTCAGTATTAAGATTGTTTTTTCTTCAATAAAGAAGATAAAGCAGCGTTGAAAAAAATCGTTTTTGTGCGGAAAGTGAGGAAAGAAGTGTGTTAACACTAGGTTCCCTCTGCCTTCTCTACAAAACGGAAGAATCGTGAAGCTACAACCTCAAGATCAAGTAACAGTGCGTCACTCGTTATAATACCTCATTGACGTATGGGTTATTGAGATCTAGTTACAGATACGATAAAGGTACATATAAAAAATAAAATCTTTTTATAAAGCACATGTTTATTTTCTTATAGCTCAACGCTTCACACCTTTTTTTTGGAGGATAGACAGACGGATTTTGTTTAAAACATTCCGTTTAAGATATTTTTTGTTGCTAAGTTGTGTGGAAATTTCTCAAATTCTAAGAACTTCTTGAGATTAAGATTCTGTGTCCAATTCTAAGAACCCGAAGAAACTCTGACCACAGAAAAGTTTCTATCGAAAAGGAGAGTTATATTAGTTTGATGTAGCCGAGAGCTCTCCTCGATACATTCACTATCCAATTAAAAAATAATTCTTCTAATTAAACCTGTTGTTCCTGAGATGACAACCAAACAAATTCTTTATCGTTATAATATATTAAAGAAATATGTATAGCTACGACATACAATATTTTGTTTTCATTTCATTCAGGGTGACGGACAATTGCAATTGTTCCGCGGCTTGATTAACTAATAGCTTTAAATTGCCTTTAATTAGTAACGATAACGAGAGAAAAATATAACATCCATCCATCTGTAAATCGTCATATTGTGTGCGCGTAACGGTTGTGGGTTCGATTATGTGAGCATGTATATTTTTTAAATATTATTGACTTTCCGGTAAATATATATGAAAATATTATAGAAAGTGAATGTCATGGAGTTATGGACACCATCATGGTTTCAAATGTTATTTGCTTATTTAATTAATTATTTATCAATTCATTAATATTACCTTTACTTCCATATTTTGGAGAAAAGTACTCAAGTAGTAAGTAATCTCCTTCTTCCACTTTGGCAAGACAAATCGCGGTCTTCTACAAAGTTCTGCGTCTAAATGGAATTCGAAAGGAAAGTAGAAAACAAAAGCTGAGTAAGTTTTCACTACCTACCCTTTTTTATTGTAAGAAAACCGTAAAATGAAACCACATTTTTCTTGTTTTTTTTACATAAAATAAGAAATTAGGCTGTCACTAAATAAGCAATTTCATAAAAATGGGAAGAAAGTGAAAAATTAACTTCTCAGTGTTAAGTAATTATGAAAAAATACTCAAAAACGTTATTTTATATAGAATTTTATATAGGTTATTTAAATTATGAATAATATAATAAAGTAATATAGAGCGATAGATATATTACGATCCATTGAACTTACTACTAAGTGACGTACGGCTTCCTGGCGCACGGAACCGGATGCATAACAATAATTTACTGTCTAGACAATGGACCCCTAATACTGGTAATGGTAATAATACATTTTGCTTCACGCTGTATCCTGCATGTAGCAGGGTAGGCGGAGGGAGTCTAGTGTTAAGACACTCCGCTAAAAAAACGAACTGGTATTTTTTCCAATTTTAAAAGGATGTGTGGATGAATCCTTCCATGTCCTTGCTCTTGTAACGAGGCAAAGTTGATTAGCATTGAGTTTCATCGCTCAACGCGCAATGTTTCAAGAATCCAGCGGAAAGTGGGGAACGAAAGTGTCTTAATAGCGAACGAAGTATCTTAACACAAGGTTCCCAGGCTTCTTCTGATTCTTCTGATCTACCCTGATCCGTCCGAGATACAGCGTAAAGCTATATTAACTGAAAACAATATAAAAAAACGTAAAACAATGTACCTAATTCATTTTTTCGAATAAGAAATTAGTAAAATTTATTCTACCAAACTGCAAAATGTTTATCTATTACCAAATTTTTACTATTTAAGCTATAGTTAACTATGCAACCTACAGTAGTAACGTGTTTGCTATCGATAATTAAGCCATTGGTAGTAAATCAGTACCCTCCTAAGGACTAGTAAAGTACTATATATGTGTTGATAACCGCTATCTTATCATTAATTATGTTGTTTATTTTTTGATGTTCACTTGTTCTTATCGTAAAGTTTGATTTGTAATGATAAAATCCATTCTATAATTACTGTGGCGATGGAATCTATTCTAACATTTTTCAACGATTAAAAATGAAACCAGTTGTGTTGTTGCGTTCGATTCCCGCTGGAGGAAATTAAATAATTAATATTTTCATTTTCCTCGCTCTGGCGAAGCAAAGCGCGGCGTTGAGTTCCGGTTTTCATCACGTAACGCCTGCAGAATTCGGAGAGAAATGGGGAACGGAAGCGCAATTCCGTTCCTATGTATGTATGTATGTATGTACGGAGTGTCTTCTCATCCCTCATTGTACAGTGTGAAGATAAAAAGAAAAAAGAAAGATTAGTAACGGTAAAAAAATTAAAAAAAAAAAGTTGCCATTTTAATTAAAATATTTTACATTTAAGTAATAATCAGATATGAGTTTAAATTTTAGTTTGTAAAGTAAAAAACAAATTCAAAATGTTTTTCTGCGTAAACGTACAAAAATTTATGACAAAAAATATCAAATATTCCACACGATTAACAAATTAAAAAAAAACAAGCTTGCTTGACAACTTGTTAATTAAAACAGAACTAAGTTAAAAATAATTAAAACCTGATCTATTAAATATATGCGTTTTTATCGCAGACTAATTTTTTTGAAAATAAAAATATATCAAATTGCGATTGACTTTTTGTTAACAAGTAATATAATAATTCAATTGATACCGATATTGGATTGGTTGAATAAAAATACACAAGTGCGTATTAGGTAATCCGCCATTTTGTACTGGCGGCCATCTTAGAGTCAAGTTTTTTTATAATGTGTTCTCCAAGTTAAGTCCTTTTATTTAATGCCCATATTGAGCGGGTTATTTTAAATATCTACGCCGACATTTTGTTACGGCAAAAATTCAATTCAAAAGACTATACGTAATAGCGGATCTACATGAAAATCTTTATTTTTTTCCCTAATATTTTTTTCAATAGAAATAATAATACTTAGCCGATATCAATAGATACTGATTACGACTCATTTTGCAAGAAATGCTCATAGTAATTCATAAAATAATTATAGATATGCCTATTCTGATTCGATATCTAAATTAAAAAGATAAAATTGCATGACTAAATTAGTCATCTATTTCAATATTTTTTTGTTTATCTAATTTAAACGATTGTAGCTTAAGCTAAAGCTAAGGATTAAAAGACTAAAATTTTAATCTACTATTTGAATAATCGTTTAATCTACTGCATTTTGCGAAATAAAGAAAATCCACTATCAAGTCACTCCTAACTCAATTCATCAAAGTAAGAAATCTCCTTTCAATACAGAAATTCGACTTAGGTCTTCAGTTCAGCCTACAATAATTGTAGGCTCAAGTCGAATTTCATACAAAATGTAGCAAAAAGTATAGAACGCTCGTATCTTTCGATCGCATTTGCTTAAAAGCTTTATTTTGACTTTGCTCTAGATTACGTATCTAAAATAAATATACAGATACAGGACTAGTAACTTCTCGTCCTGGATATTTATTTTAGACACTAGATGATGTTGAGAAAATTGATAAATTTCTATTCGCTATTTTACATAAATTTTCTACTAAACTTCCAATGACATTAACGTTACAAAATAAAGTGTCATCAATATATACAAAACTTTATAACTTTGAAAATTTTTTTATTAATTTGATATATACACTACCTGTAGATAACAATTAAAACTAGGTTTCTATGTCTAATATTAATTATCAAATATTTCTACAATCTGTAGGTATATTAAAAAATTAAATGTGAATGTATGTTTGTTTGTGTTGTATTATAATATAAAAGTGTTTCTTTTAGTTTTACGCTGCATCCTGAACATAGCAGGGTAGGCAGGCGGAACCTGGGAACCCAGTGTTAGGACGTTCCGACGCTCCCAAAATCAATAATAGTTTTTGTGTTTTGATTTTTATTGTTTCATGTTTCATATATAACATTTATCTGTTTTCATTTCAAATTGATTAATTAGGAATAGTTGAATAAATTTTAAACGTATTTTGTACAACGCTAGGCGAAAAAGACTGGAGAAATGTAAATATTTCTATGCTAAGGTAGCACAAAGCGCGGCGCTGTGTTCCGCTACAGCCCTCAACACGTAATGTGAATTTGAGGAGAATAAAGAAAGCGTAATAACATTTTATTTATTCACACATCTACAATCTTATCTTCACTTTAATTGTTTATTCTCAAGACCGATCCCCTTGACCGAAATCTTTTATTATTATGAATGTTCATCAATAATTATGAATACTACTAAAACAATATTTTTTTGCTGACTTCGCACGCTGTATGTTGTTGGCTTGAAATATTTTTCCGCCACTCAACACGCAATGAATGCAAAGCGGGGAATAGAAGGGTAATGAGAACGTTAATGAGAACGGAATATCTTAACACTAGGTTTCCAGGTTGCCCGTGCCTATCCTGCTATGCGCGGGATATAGTGAATAGCTAATCAAAAAACATGACACGAAAAACTACCACCATATCTCGTACATACTAACTAAAATCTAAAAAAAACATGGAAAGATAAGTAAAATAATAAATATTTACAATTCTAATTGAGCGCGAGTCGCGCTAATACAGTGTATTGATCGCTCGATCTAAGTGTCACGACTCACGATGCGCGTGCGCCGTACGCTTAGTTAGTAGTACGCGACCAGAACAACAGTATACACGTGCTTAACACATACGCTACGCTAAATAAGCTAATAACGCTAACGATACGAACAATTTAGTAAATAAAAGTTAATTATAATAAATAATTGGATAATCTCAGAAATCATTAAATGAAATTGAATATAACTAAATGAATATACAAGAAACTGAAAAAAAATGGACTTTAAGAATTTTTAGGATATATATGAACATAAGCATAAAAAATGTTAAATAATTATATTTTTATAGTGTTTAAAGTGTATACAAAGTGTTATAATGACGTGGACTGAGGAATTAGACGAGGCTTCTATACTAGCCACCAGAAAGGGTTATTGGCATATATTACTTTTCTACCTCTTGTGTGGCTTGGCATCGATTCCCACTTCGTTTTTAGTTTTTTCACAGGTCAGTAATTTTTTTGCGATTTTTTTATTATATTTTCTCGGTGAAGTTAAGAATTTGAAAACAAGTCACACTGGTCTCCGCTTTCCGTGTACAGTGTCTAAGATTGTGCCTGAGAGGCGAAAATCTACGCAGATCTGCAATCTGCAGATTGATTGACTAAATAAGAAAAACACAAATATTTAATCTCCAATATACCAAAGTAGTAAATATAAATTCACAATTACTAACAAAATTGTGTTTAGAGAGGACCTATTTTTTCATAATATGTCTAATTTTCAACTTAGTATTACATAGACACTTGATAAATGAAAACTAAAGAACTAAAAAAAGCGCATCGTTGGAAATGAAGTGTTAACTTACACTCGGTTCCCTTTACCCACCCTCTTATATGTGGGTTACACTGCAAAGCTGCTTAATTAAAGAAAAAAAACATTAAACAATAGGATCTATCATCAAGCTTATCCATCACATATCTATAAACCTCCTATGCAGAAGGAATGTAGCCAGGACACCAAAAAGTTTTCATTTAAGTTCTTTGAGAAGGATATGGAAGTTCCAAGAAAGAGCTTCACTTTCTTGGTACTCCCATACCCTGATTTCTTTCTTAACTTTCTTTTACAAAAGAAAAAAGGATTGAGGGAAGCGAAACGATGAGCTAAAACTCTTTAATACTTAAAATTCCTCCAAAGAAAATTGGAATTCCCAACTATTGCCAAGGAATCCTACAGTAATGCGTTTAGTAATAATTTCTTTTTAATAGTTTCATTGATAAAAAATGCTAAGCTGATTTTAATCGAATGAGTTATCATCATTGTAGGTTATTATGCTAAGATCGGATCTAGTTTTTGCTTGTTTAACAAGGTCCTACAACCGTAGTGTTTTAGCATTACGTTTTCTCAGTCTACACTACTAAATATGGCATAATGCCTAAAAAATTGCAAGCACTACGTCGCCGATTGAGAGGATGACGAGACAAAATACTCGAATCTCGGGCTTCAATCGGGCATTCATAAAAAATAATTGGAAATAAATAAAAATAACACGCTGTATCGAGCATACCTATAGTAGGATAGGACACAACCTACTGTTAAGACATTTCCTTCCCAGTTTCCTTTATTTGTTGAGTTTGGTTGCTGTGCTTTGTGCTTTTTGTAACAAAAGCGAGAAATCTAAAAAACCTAACCTAAAAAAAACCTAACCTTCGGGCTTACAGTTAAGCGGAATGAAAAATCTGATATTTTTTTATCGTAATGTGCTTTATAGAAATGTAATACGATAATAGATCCATCGAGCCGTATTAGAGATGCACCTCATTAAAAAAGTTGATAGTAAATTCATATCCGACTCGGGTTAACATTTATATTTACGAGTATAGATAGTTGCAGACCACAACTTAACTGCGTGGAAATTATAACAATACAATTTTACCCTTTCAATAAAACAAATATTGTAGACCTTTTTTCTCAGCTTTATATTTTTTCCTGCGTGTTGCAGGATAAGCAGAGGGAACATTATGTTGACACACTTCATTCCTCACTTTCCGCTTAATTTTCAAAAAAGGGGGAAAATAAAAATAATTCAAATCCCCAAGCAGGAATCGAACCAACAGCCGGCACCTTTGTGCTCTCCTTACCTAATACTAAGGACTACGAATACAAAGGATTTTCCTGCATATACATTCAACGTCGTCCTGGTGCAGTAATTGAGTCTATATTACAACTGCCTACGCGTGGATGATTAAGGTTCGAATCACGGTCAACCTTTGCGTTGTCGGAGTCTGCGTGCGAAGTATACTGCACTGTGTAGGCCGACCTCAGTAAGACTAGCCTTGACCGCAATCAACTGAGAGGAATTTGTTATAATATTATATACGCACGCTCTGGTAAACAGGCAAGCGCGGCGTTGAGTCCCGCCAATTAACACGCGATGCTTCCAGAATTTAGCGCAAAGTAGAGAACAGAAGTGTCGTAATGGAAACAAAGTGTCCAATGTGTGTCCAAGTGTTAGGTTCCAATTGCCTATCCTGCGATGTTCGGGGAACAGCGTGAAGCTAAATAAATTAATTTTTAACAAAAACAAAAACCGACTTCTAACAACGAACTAAAAAGTGAAAAATAATTATATAAAGATTTTATAATTGTGAAGTCGGTGTCAAGTAAAACAAACAGGCTTAGTAATTAGATATTGTAGTAAAGGTGTTGTAGCATTAGTTTGACACCGACTTCAAAATTATAAAATCTTTGTATAATTATTTTTCACTTTTTAGTTCGTTGTTAGAAGTCGGTGTTTGTTTTTGTTAAAAATTAATTTATTTTACGATTTTTAGTGATGGGTAGATCTTAAAATGAACGAGTGGTGATGGTGGTAGTGGTGGTCAACGTGTGGTTGTGATTGTCCTATGTAAAACTTCATTTAATTAGCTATTACTTTTGTGCAAAGTTACATTTTGGTATATTGACAAGAACAAACATAAAAAGTATTCGGATGAATTCGGAATCTCCCTTTTTTGAAGTTGGTTGAAAATGAGAACATCCTGTTTTTTGAGATTGGTTGAAAAGAAATGCAACGATCAGGAATCTCACTTCTGACATCAATTTAAAAAGTTTTTGCTTGTAACTATTACAGTATAATTAATTTTTGACCAAAAAAAAACAAACTTTCTCAATTTTCTCCGGATTCCATAATCGAAACCTAACCAAACTTTCACCAAATTATCCTTGAAGTGTATCCTTTCAAATAAAAAAAAAATCATCAAAATCGGTTGGCACGACATTGAGTTATTCGGCTATTAGTCGCGCACATGCATAATGCAAATTTAAGACTTATGTGATTTTCTCATGGATACCATTGTCAGACATGGACCAAAAAAAAATGGGACCATTCGGGAAGCTATACCTTTCAAATAAAAAAAAAATTATCAAAATCGGTCCACCCAGTTAAAAGTTATGAGGTAACAAACATAAAAAAAAAATAATAAAAAAAATAAAAAAAAAAAAAAAAATACAGTCGAATTGATAACCTCTTTTTCTTACAGAAGTCGGTTAAAAATAGGATTATTATTTTTAGGTGCTCGGCGTTGGCACATGGTTCTGTCGGTATACCCTGCCATGCGTGACACTCACTCTATAGTATTTTAAACCATACTTTTCTATTTACAATAATTTTGCACGTTTTCACATAAATATTTAAAACAAATGAACAATTATATTATTAGTTAAGCGCTCATGCTCTCACTACGCAAGAATGTCAGTTGGATTTGAATAACAAAGTCGTTTATTAGTAGGTTTAGGTTAATAATAATATTGTATGTACCAATTATATAACTATTAAGCCTATATTACTATTGGTATGTAGGTGGTACATCTTATTGTTAGCATTTTTATTTCTTATAGCAACATATGCGATGGGGGAACCTAGTGGCAAGTCCATATCGTTGTCCATTAATAGTCCGCGTTCTCGTGGAAATCTCTGCTTAAAGTAGATACAGGTGCTAATAAAAATGTCAGGACGGTGTACCTTAGTTAGGACTCTAGTTCCCTGAAAAAATTCTAATACTAGTAAACTCATTCAAGAATGATTAATACAGTCGCGATGTGTTCTCATGCTTGCTTAGCTTGTGTAGATGGAGTCAGTTTAGCACGAAGAGACACACAATGGCAGGTAACAACGAGGAAATCATGTTGAGAATGAAGAAGAACGTGCTCAAATAGCTCGAGAGACTGAGTGACGAAAGAATGGCAAAAAAGATTTTTAAAGCAAGAATTAGTGGTACAATTGAGGCAGTGCGAGATCTGTTTACCTTCGAGAGCACAGTATCAATAATAAAAGATGATCATGTAAAAAACCATGAGAAATGGTCATGTTATATAATTACGTTTGATATTCACCTAAAATCGTAAAAAAATAAATCTTGTATAAGTTAACAGTAATTTTATTGCCACTAAGGCTGCCAGACGCAGAGGCACAAGCGTGCCACTGTAAAAGCGATGGTTTTGGATTTGATTCCCACTCGGGGGAAAGATATATTTAAAATTATATTATTAAATACTGAGGCAAAGCGTGGCGTTAAGTTCCGTGATTCAACACGCAACGCCTCAAGAATTGGATGGAAAATGGGAAAGAATTGTCTTTACACAGAATTGATGAAAGTTAAAGTGTTTAAACTTAGTCCCACAATGCGGATTTTATTATTTTCAAAAATTTATGCGTATTTTTGTCATAAAATATTCAAACTTTTAAATCACGTCGCTTAATTTTAACGTTAGCTGCTAAGATATTTATTTTATAAAAATCCATTAATTTAATAGATTTCTTCAAAAACGTGTTTTTAACGATTTATATGCTTTGAGGAAAATGTGCTAAATTGTAGTATTAGTTCCAATTTTAAATATTGAAAGTTTATTACGATGTCGACAGAGGGCAACACGTGATGGAACTTTGAGAACTCCCTGTAGTATAGTCATTTATTAATTTATATAACCAACTTTTATGTAGGTATTATTACAAAAATGTATAAAACTAATATGTAATGCTGTATATACATTTAGGTTGGCCTTTGTATTTTTAGAGATGTGCTTTCCGGTGGCTTTCGCTGTTTTTAGAAAGGTGCTTTCGTTTTTATAGCATTTTTCTAGACGTCTGATAGTGCTTTCATTTTTAGGTATAATTGACACATTAATAAATAATTTAATACTTCCGTTTTTTGTGGACCATTCTATTCAGTTGACCTTTAAAAAAATTGCGTATTAATCGCGGAGAAACTTGTTTCATTTACATGCCATTCCGAAAAAACTAGTCTAGTCTAGTTATATGTTCTCTCTGCCTGCTCTGCTAGTACCTACGGAAAAAAGTGGAAAACTAAAAAAAAATATATGACTATACAACACACTGGACAATGAGTTATTTTTATATCCTCTGCTAAAACGATAAAGCGCGGTGTTGAGTTCCTCCAAACGAAGTATGTTAACACTGGGTTTCCTAATCTGCTATTTACGTGACAGCATGCAGCTAACACAAATAAATACAAATTCATGTAGTCCATATAGTACATAATATTCCCAGGTCTTCACAAATGCCACACCAAGGCACTGGTGCGCTTCACCACCAGAACTGGCGAAACTGGACATCCAAGAAGAAGATCTCCTAAACCTCACGATACCAAGGGAGAAGGATGAATTCGAATCATGTAGAATATATGCTATAGATTTGGATATATTTAATCGTATCTATGACAACACTATTGAAAGGTATTTTAGCTTTTATAAAATAGACTATATTATCATAAAATAAAATCTTCATAGGATATAATTATATGTGTCCATATAATTTTATAAAATACGTAAAATCATTTTTTTTACTTCACGCTGTACCCCACACATAGTTTAGGGTAGACAGAGGGAACGTAGGCACCGACTGTTCAGACACTCCATCCCTATCAGGACACTTCCGCTCCCTACTTTTCGCCGAATACTGAAGACATTGCATGGTGAATGGCAGAACTAAACGCTGCGCTTTGTGTCATTACTAGAACGGATGTTATTTCCTGGAGTACATAACCTTTGGCGGTTACAGTTACGCGAACATGTAAAACCAAAGAACACTACTAACATACTTATTATTTGGCGGAACTTATTAGGTATTTGGTAGAACGTGCCGCTGCACGATGATGAGTTGAGGATTATTATTTTTAAATTTATAAACATTCTCCAAACGTATATTGAAGCTCGAACTATATCACGCCTTACTACGTCAAGGCGGCGTCAATATTTACGTATTAAAGAGTATTGCAAATGATATTTGGTTTACTATTCATTCATTTAAATCAATAAATATAAACAAATATATTTAAATCCATTATATATGAGATATGTACATGTTTACCAAAAGTCAAGTGCCGTCATATTTTTGATTTCATACATTAAGACTTGGCTTCATTCCAACGGTAATGGATTTTCATCCTACTAATCCCAATCCTACTTAAAGCTTGTGGGGATATATGTTTGTTCCAGTTTTACGCAAAAACTACTGACGGATTTTAGATTAATTTATATCTAATCTAGCTTTACGCTGTATCCCTAGAGGGGTAATCAGAGAGAACTAAGTGCCAAACGCTACGGTCTCTGCATACCTCTTTTACCTTTTTGATGTCAGGCACCAACCTCTTATACATGCCCCCCGGGGAGTCTTCATGGTTTTTTCCTAAGTCTCTTCCAGTATCTTTGATACTGGAAGAAACTATAAAAGATAAATTTGTGTTCCACTTTCTCATAAACACTAATTAAAGCGTGGAGAACGGAAGTGTTCTAATGGGAATAGAGTACCTCCACGCTACGTCGCCAGGTTGTCTACCTCAACAATACAATACAATATAGACTTTTAATTTTTCAGATCTGATTTAGAACGTTATACGTTGTATAGTAAGAAGAGTAACTCCACTAAATTTAACGAAGATGTTGAAAGATTAAGGGTGAATATTTTTTTCTGTGTCATTTTCTCAACTATTGGCATAATTGGGATTTAATCCCCAAAGCATGAAAAAAAATGTTTTTTGAACGAGTAGTTGTCTTTTTATAATATGTTATAATATTTTTTAGGTACAGAATGCCATATTGTCTGCGAGAAAAGAACCTGTTGCCTGTGGAAATGGATGGAAGTACAGTACTGAACATTATAAAACAACTTTGGTTACCGAGGTAGTAATAAAAAATAATAATTAAATTAAAATTAAATCAGCTTCACTCTGTATCTGCACACAATAGGCAGAGGCAGAGGGAACCTAGTGTTAAGACACTCCGTTCCCCACTTTTTGCCGAATTCTGGGGGCATTGCGTGTTGAGTGACAGAACTCTACGCCGCGCTTTGCCTCGACACCAGAGCGAAGAAATGAAAATAAGAGCCAAAGTGAATGGAAATATAAATTAAAATAAATATTTTGTTTCCTCGAGTGAGGATCTAACCCGCAACCAGTCGCGTTTACAGTCACACTTTGTGCACCTGGCCTCCATAAAAAAATTAAGTAAATTTTTCCATTTTCTTCACAGTTTTCACTCGTATGCGAAAATAATTGGCTCCCCAGCACCAGCAACACGTTATTTTGGCTCGGATCTATTTTTGGCAATTTATTCTTCGGATGGATGTCAGATAGGTTAGTGTTTCAATACCAGGTCTCATAAAATCTTAGATCAAGAAATAACAATAACTTAAGTAAAGTTTAAAAATATATATTTAATAGGGATATGCGTTGCTTGGTCAAACCATCTGATAGGTATTTTTTGCCGAATTATAATAACTTAGAGTTAAGACATTCAGATCTTCACTTGCCGCCTAATTTCGGAACATCGCGTGTTGGATGGCGAAACTCAACACCGCTCTTTGTCTTTATCAGAACGAAACAAAATTATTCCGGGCGTCGAACACACAACCTGCGTGGCCACGCTTTTAAAAACTATGTAACTTTCAGATATGGCCGGCGAGTAACAATCCTTCTGATGATCGCCCTAGAAGTTCCTCTATCTATAGCTGCAGCGTTTTCTTCGCACTACTGGGTGTATATCGCATTGAGAGTGGCCGGTGGGCTGTTCTTTCCTGCATTGTATCAACTACCCTTCGTTCTGGCTTTGGAACTGATGCCACCTTCTAGAAGAACGTATACAGGTCAGATGTAAGAAGAGTAATAATACTTTTTTTAGTTTCTTGCTACATCCCGCACATAGCATGGTAGTTAGAGGAAACTCTGACCGATCTATTCACGTACAATGGGTTACATCGAAACTATTGTTTTTTGTTATCCTGCTCATAGTAGGGTAGGCCATTACGATACTTCCATTTCCAACTTTCCGGTGAATTCTAGAGGCATTGCCTGTTTAGTGGCGCAACTCAATGCCGCGCTTTACCTCGTTACCAAAAGAATAAAAAAGTATAAAAAAAAATTTAAGTTAAACGGTTTTATATTGCAGATAAATGTACTAAAAGCTAAAAAATAATTTCATAGAAATTATGATTACTAAAATTTAATCGTGGGGCACGTCCAATATCTACAATTGCAAGACATAGCGTGAGACTTCACCCACCTAGTGGTAAGTAGCAAGTGTCCCCACGATTTTATTTTAGTAATCATAATTTCTATGAAATTATTTTTTAGCTTTTAGTACATTTATCTGCAATATAAAACCGTTTAACTTAAAATTTTTTTTTACTTTTTTATTTTTAAGTTTTTAGTTTTTATTTCTCATGCTATTCAATTCGTTGAAATGAGGCTCGATGTCTCATTATTGCAAGGTTAATGGAGAATGTTACGAACGACCCCCCCAGAGGTCCAATAGAGGGACAAGGCTATGTACAACAAGATGTGCCTGAATCTTGAGGGGAAAACGCTAACGACATATCATTTTTATCCACCTAGTGCCATACAGTTCTCGGCGCGCTTTTACCTTTTACCTTGGGTGGTACCCCTAGCGACGTATCATTTTTAGGCACCCTATAGCCACACAGTCCTCGACAGGATACCAGATCTTGACTTAGGTGGGAGATTCATATTGTAATTGTGTATAGTATACTGTATTATACTTACCAAGCCCTTTATTTTGATACCCATATTGATGGGATTGAAAACTACATTATCCGCCATTTTGTAGCAGTGGCCATCTTTGATTTTGATTTTGTATAGTGCACTGAATTCTACTTGACAAGCCCTTTCATTTGATACCCATATTGATGGGATCGAAAAAACTAACTTGTCCGCCATCTTGTAGCGGCGGCCATCTTGGATTTTGATTTTGTATAGTCCACTGAATTCTGCTTGACAAGCCCTTTCATTTGATACCCGTATTGATAGGATTGAAAAAAACTAACTTGTCCGCCATCTTATAGTGGCGGCCATCTTGGATTTTGATTTTGTATAGTCCACTGAATTCTACTTGACAAGCCCTTTCATTTGATATCCATATTGATGGGATTGAAAAAAACTAAGTTGTCCGCCATCTTGTAGCGGCGGCCATCTTGGATTCACAATAATATTGAATATGGATAATTGTATTGTCACCAGAATCAAAGGCGTATACCAAATTTCAGATCAATCGGTTAACGGGAAGAGGGTTAAATTTCAATTACTAAATTTGACCCAAACAAACAAACAAACGGGGTGAGCTAAATAAAACCGTTTAAAAAGGAAGTAAACATAACAAATTCATCAGCCTTATAACATCCCTGTAGATATAGTATTCAAGTATTATATAATGTAATTCTTAATGGTCACTTACTTATTTGTTATGATTTTTTCTTTTTCCATATAGGAATCGTGGTGGGCATGATGTTCGCTAGCGGCATGTGCCTGTTAGCGCTCTTAGCGTATCTCATACGAGACTGGTTCTACCTCTCCTTGGCTACTAGTCTACCCTTCATTTTGTTATTTACGTAAGTATTTTTTTCAACATTTTATTTTATCAAATGATGTCATTAGCTTGTTTCCATTAATAAATATCTTAATCTTCCATTATTTTTTACTGTCACAGATAATATTTGCAAATGGTTAAGAGGCACATGAAAGCAATATACCTACATGAGTATTGTTACAAAAGGTTATTGTAACATTTTAAAATGTGTGGAATTGGCGGAGAGCGGAGTGACTTAATACTACGTTCCCTTTGGTTACATTGCTATGTGATAAAAAGCGTGAAGCTGATTTTTATTGTAATATTTAATTTGGCCAAATTTAAAAACGTATTACTTACATTCTTTTCAGATATTACTGGCTTATCCCGGAGTCACCGCGCTGGTTAGTCGGACGCGGTCGTATAGCTGATGCCGAGAAAGTCTACAGAAATTTAGCAAAAAGAAATGGAATCACATTAGACTACGGATTTTTATTAGATTTACATGTTAGTATGTGGTAGATTCACTCAAATAATAATGGCATACTAATTAGAAAGTATATACCCTTAATAATTTAATTTTTTAAAATCATACTACATGATTTTGTAGCAGTTCATAAAATACACCTGCCAAGTTTACGGTTCTCAAAGTCTCTGAGTAAAATGAAAGTGACATACGGATGAACGGACAGACAGACAGAATTAACGAATTTATAAGCGTCCCATTTTTGGCATTTGGCTACGGAACCTAATAAAATTTATTCCGATTGTGGATCGCACTCAAAACCATTGCTTTTTATAATAATAATTTTACCTTAGTTAATTCTCTAGTTTTTTACTATTTCTTTTGTTTATTACAGAAGAAAATAAAGACAGACGAAGGTGACTTGGAAGTGCCAGTACTATCTAATATGAACGGTCATATACCGAATCAGGAATCTGAAGAATATATAGACAGGAGAATTAGCAACATGCTTTCTTTTAAAGCAGATCTAAAAAAAATAAACGATAGTAACGTTGAAAATAAAGATAACAAAGAAATAACCATGCAATTAGAACTAAGTGATAGTAGATTAAGAAATTATAGAGATTTAGAAAATACTGACGATAGTATGATAAATCAAGGAGATTTATCAAATTCAATACCAAGTAAAAACTCATTAAAAATAGATACGGCATCATCAATGCAATCTTTTAGAAGAAAATCCATACAAATAGTAAATAGGATATTACTTAAAGACGAAGAAGAAAATATGTTAGAAAATCAAAGAATGGATGATCAGAATTCAGAAGGCGATTGTAAAGCGTCTCCACTCGATGTGTTTAGATATCCGAATTTAAGAAAAAAGTTTTTTATTTTAACTTTCAATTGGGTGGCTCTAGGTGTAGTGTATAATAGTTTAAGTTATAATTCACCGAATTTGGGGGTAGATGATTATTTGGCGTTTTTTATTGGTGAGTACTGTTATAATGTGGCTGACTGTATATTTTTACTTTGTAACGGTCTCTGCTTCTTGTTATTTTTTTTTATGTCCAACTCCACGCTTTTTTTTCTAACACCTATATTATAAAACTAAAGACTTTTTTTGTTGTGAGTGCTAATGTCGGGCACTGTTGGTTTGAATTTTAAAATTTGCTGGTGGCTGATTGCCCATTTAAATATAAGATCACTCTAACATGATTAATACTCTTAAGTATTTTTTATTTGACCACCGTAGCAAAGTCGCAGGTGAAAGCTAGTCTTTATTTATATTTTAGGGGGTGCTGTGGAACTACCTTCTTACTTCATAGCATTGCAATGTATGGAAAGATACGGGAGACGCTGGGTTTTATGCGTATGTATGAACATCGGGGGCTTGGCGTGTCTGAGCTGTGTTCTTGTACCCGAAAGTAAGTTCTTTTTTATTTATTTACTAGCGGACGCGCGCAGCTTCGCTTGCGTATTTAGGGATGAATTCTAATAACCCATGAAACATATGCTCGATGAAATATTTTTAAGAGTCTAAATTTCAAATTTTATAAAAATCGGCCGCAATAAAAAATAAAAAAATCGCGATTTAAAGACTTTTCCATACAAACTTTCAACCCCTTATTTGCACCCTTAGGGGGTGAATTCTAGAAATTCATGAAACACATGTTCAAATAAATATTTTTAAGAGTCTAAATATCAAATTTTATAAAAATCGGTGGCGATTTAAGAATTTTTCCATACAAACTTTCAACCCCTTATTTGCACCCTTAGAGGGAGAATTCTAGAAAACGATGAAACACATGTTCAATTAAATACTTTTAAAAATCTAAATTTTAAATTTTATAAAAATCGGTGCCGATTTTAATTTTTTTCCATACAAACTTTGAACCCCTATTTTACGCCTTTAGGGTTAAAATTTTTCAAAATCCCTTCTTAGTGGATGTCCAGATTACGAAAGTAAACATCTGTCCAAGTTTCATGTTTCTACGCACAGCGGTTACGGCTGTGCGTGCGTCTTACCTCAGTCAGTGAGGACAAGTCCTTTTATATATATAGATTATTCGCCGCAAACTCAATACTAAATTATTTAGTTATAAATAATATAATGAATAAACTTTGCCTAATTTTCCATAGATTATCTCGTTCGGTACATTCTCGCTCATTTTAAAAAGTAATATTGTCACTAAATACGCAATGTAGAGAAAGAAGTGTCTTAACACTATATTTTCTCTGTCTACCCTGCTATAAGTTCGTTTTGTTAACTAAATCTAATATTTTTATTAAATTAAAATCCCTGCGATTAGCATCGAACCTACAAACCATCATCATATATAAAAACCTTTCAAACTTACAAAATGTTATTTGTAATTCCCCTTCTAATCAATATATTTATTTTGGTAACAGTCACGCGGACTTTTAAATAATATTGTAATAAGTATAGGTTAAGGCCGTCGCTCATTGAATAGCACTTAACTTGTCTATCTATTACGTAGGTATTACATAGAAATGTCAGTTTCATAGTTACTTAAGATAATTTATAATTTATCTTTATGTATGTATGTATACGTATGGTGGCGCCATCTTATCAGAGTGTGATATTTAATGGTTGTGCACTCGATCTCCACTCAAGGAAATCAATTTAATTTTTTATTTTTATCTCGACAATTCAGCGGAAACTTTCCTCTCTGCCTACCCTGCTATACGCGTGATAAAATAAATATGTCAAGTTATGTCGGATTTAGAGAACATCTTAATTACCTCGATGTGTACTAAAAATATTTCTTTTCTATTTCAGCCTGGCCCTGGATAACCGTGTCTTTAGCGATGCTGGGTAGACTATGCGCTGCTGCATCTTTTGCAGTATTCTACGTCCAGATCGGTGAATTATTACCAACAGTTGTGAGGTCACAGGCGATGGGCGCGTCTTCCTTTATATCTGGACTTGGCTTGCTGACGGTTCCGTATATAGTGTCTTTGGTGAGTATCTACTTATATATATAACTCCGCGTTGTGCCTTGTTGCCACATGGAAGAAAACGAGAAACTACACCCGTCACGTAGCTTACCCCACGTATATGCCACTGATCGTATTTAACGTTTGAGGAAAGACTAGAACACTGATGACAAACTGACTTAATTATCATAAATGCAATTAACAATTAATGACAACTTATACAAATTAAACACAGTATAGAAACCCAGACTTTAAATTTTAGTAGTATTCCTTAAACGACTTTAAATTTTAGTAGTATTCCTTAAACTTCATATATTATTAGGAATGTTAGATACAGTGACATTTATTAAATTTAATTTATCAAATGTTTCAAAGGAAACGAAAGAAAATAATCACACAACTTATCGAAAGTGGACTGCATTTCTTAAAAGACTTAAAGACATAATTACAGTCAAAGTTTATTTTCAGGCCATGTATTGGAGAGCCCTTCCACTTATCATCATGGGAGTGCTCAGTGTAGTGGGAGGAATCACTTCCCTCCTTTTGCCGGAGACTTTGAACGAACCGCTACCTCAGACATTGGGCGACGGAGAAATCTTTGGACGTGACTTCAAAATACTTAGTTGTGTTACTAGATGATTATATGAAAATTCAAACTTTTTTGGTTTTTGTATGTATGAATACTTATACAAATGATTCAAATGATTTATTTTTATAATATAAAAATAATCGTATTATAAACTAGAAACCTGCTCGTGGCTTCGCCCGCTTAAACTTATTTTTGTATTATAGCCAAATTATATAAAAACTTTACATCAATTTTATCCTGTATGTTATTCTAATGTACATGCAATATAACTGTAAAGTTATATCTAAACCTGTTCAGTAGTTTTTGCGTGAGGATGAATTTTTATCCATCCTCACAAACTTTCACGTTTATAATATTCGTATTTTTATGTATCTAGTTAAACTAGATTTGGACTGGACCTTGTGGGTTCGATTCTTACTCGGGGAAATGATTATATTTAAGTTATTGTTACTTCCCCCACTGACAGACAAAAAAACGGCGTTGTGTTCCGCCACTGAGCACGTAATGTATGTGTTAACACTAAACGTCTCGAATTTACACAAAAAATGGAGATTGTCTCTTAACATTAGATTACCTCTGTCTTCCCACTTAGCACCCAATGCCTCAAAAACACGGCTGAAAGTGGGGAACAGAAGTGTTCTATGAAGAATGGAGTGATTTAACACTAGGTTCTCAGGTTACCTCTGCCTACCATGCTATGTGCAACGTGAACCTAAATAATAAAGAGATAATTTCAAAGACTTTCCTTTAATAAGACCGAAGAAATAAAAATATTCTTACTATATAGATGTTAATTTAGCCCGTCAGTCAATGCAGTCAGTTATTTTTTCTTTATTTAAATGTTATATTAACATATAGGTATATTTTGTAATTTATGGTATATTGTAAATAACCAACTTAGTTGTTATTTTTTAGTTATATATTATTATGTTTTTCTTAATGTAAATAGTAAATAAAGTATAATTGATATGAAATTTGTTTTTACTTTCAATAATATCTCTTTAAACACTTTCTACGGCGGAACTTAACGCTGCCTTTAGTCTTGCCAAGCCAGGGAAATCAAAATATTTAATTCTCCTGAGTGAGTCTGGATCTACCCTAAAACCTACGTGTTTTCAGCTAGTCTATTGAAATTTAAAACATCTATTGTTGAACTTCGAGAGACCAGACAAAATTTAAAAAAAAAATGGTTCCTTAGCAAAGGTATGTACATCAGCATGTGGGGAATTTTAAGCAAATGGTGATCGATCATCAGTTCGGTATTCTGTAATAATAATACTCGTAAAAAAGAAGGCTAGCCAAATTATATGAGATATGGAAAAAAGCTAAAAAATCGGTGTTCCGTATCTGTATAATAGCTTTGACTAGTAATGATAACTTATTACTACTAAATTTTCCCTGTCCCCATAGGTTAGTACCTAGTAGTAGTGTCCAGTAGTTTTACGTGTGCGTTGTCAGTCTCTCAAAAATAGAAGAGTTTTATTTATAGGTAGGTACCTAGTAGAGTCCCGCGCGCATTATACAGAAATATACCTATAGTGTTGTTCAAAGTAATAAATCTGCATCCGTGGTGCAGCAGTAAACACATCTGTTTAACTCGCAAAAGGTCTTCGGTTTAATCCCGGGCGAAAACATACCTACTTTTCCCAGCCCGATCGACGGTCGAAAACATAGATTCGATTCCCTTAGAGGACCCCCTTGCCGCCGTCGACATCCTCTCAAGTAGCTCGTAGTAGTTGCACTTCCTCCAGGATAGACTACTCACTTCCCTATCTTGTAAATTCCAGTAGGGCCATCCAAATCGTAATCAAAATATTCTTTATGCGATTAGGCCATTACAAACAGGTTTGAATCCTCAAGTTACATAGAACCGTCAGTAGTATCAGTTCTATAGTGGGCAATCATCGGCTCGGAAGTCAGCTTCGCTGTAATATAGTCTAAAATTAAAAAAAATCTTTTAAATATAATAGTTACTAATATAGTTTTTAAATAAAATGTACTGTTCTTATAATTTATTTCTCGAGCAATCAGTTTCCGTGGTGTAGCGGTTATCACATCTGCCTAACACGCAGAAGGTCCCCGGTTCGATCCCGGGCGGAAACATATTTTTTAACAGAAGAGTTTTATTTTTATAATATTTTTGTTAATTTGTAAATTAAGATTTTTATTATTATTTGAAAAGAAAATAATATTTGCAAAAATTATATATGTTGAGGCTTTGTATTTTGAACAAACTAGCCCAAAAATAGCCAGAAATGTGTTGTTTTACTACATTCTTTAAAAAGTAAAAAAAAAGTATTGTTTCATTGATTTTAATTTGCTAATATTATTTTATTGTTTTAATCCACTGAATTGAACTATTGTTTTTATTTTTATATATCATAAAAAAAAAATCTTGTAAACGCCATCTAGTAAGCAAGAATAAAACTATTTAATTACAAAACAAAACTACATCTATTTTAGCTATTGGCTGATAGATGGCGGTGTTAGATTTTTCTTATTAAATACAAATAAATATAATGAAAAATATTAATTGTAATTTAACAAATATAATTTGTGAAAGAACCGTTTCATAAGAATAAAATTTAATATATATTTTTCCCAACTAAAGAATCATGTACATAATATGTTATAACATATTTTATATTTTCGTAAAATATTAATGGTAAATCTTAACCGTGATAAGCTAAGTACATTTCATGCTTAACACGGAATGTCTCGGAAATTACAGTGCATGTGGAACGGAGTATCGTAGCATTAGGTTCCCTCTACCTACTCGCTATGTGGTAAACAATGATGAAGCTGCGAAATATTGAAATCCATCCCCGCGAGTTGTTTCCCATTCGAGGAAATCAGCAGATTTATGAAAATATTCAATTTTTCATTCTCCAGCTACATAAAATATATATCGTCTCGCTCCGGTAACGAGGAGAAGCGCGGTTCTACGTATCAACACGCAATGCCTCAAGAATTGGGCGGAAAGTGGGAAATGGAAGTATCTTATTGGGGAGCAGATTGTCTCAACACGAGGTTCCCAGGTTGCCTCTACCTACCCTACATAAAGTATAGTCGATAATAAATTAAATAACAGTAATGTATTATAGAAACATGACATAACTATAAGCAACAGCTCCTGAGAATTATTATGTTGTTCGTATGATTATTTATATTTATAAATATGTCGTTAAAAGAATCTATAGATACTAAAATTAAAAGGCTTAAGAGTCTGCTTGAGCGCCCTAATCTAAGGAACAATTGATATTCTTCCTCTATTAAATGGGTTGAGTTCATTTTTGCGATAAAAGCTGTATACAGCTTTTATCTATATTATAGAGACATATTTCCATTCGACCTCGGGGGCAACGCCGCATGTAAAAGATAGTATGTCATGTCTACTACTTTTTAATACGTACAGGGTATTGGCGGAATAATAATTACCAAATTACATCAGTAGATTTAAGTGTAGAGCAGTCAATTTACAAATCTGTTGTTTTCTTCAAGAAATTAAAATATTTGACACCGTTGAGTTCCGACACTCAACCTCGAGCATCATTCCTCAATTTGGTGGAAATTGGGGAACGAAGTGTCTGCCACTCTGAAAGACATTCAGTTACCGCCTACCGTCTTAATAACAGATTCCCAGGCTCCCTTTGCCTATCTTGCTAAATGTGTGATACAGCGTAAGGCTAAAAAAAAAATATCTATTTCAATTTGAACTCACAACTGTTACATATACATTTTAAGTATTCCACCCTGAGCTTTACATACAATTTTTATATATTTTTTTTATTTTTTTTAATTTAAATTACAATATTTTTTTTTTTTAAAAAGAATGCAAACCCATCATATATTATCTGCACCCACACGCACTCACCCTGTCCGTACGCACTTTTTTATACTTGTATGCGTGTCCCTATGTTGCAATCACTATATAGGGCAGGCTCAGTAATAGAAAAATACAGGGACGAACTAATCATGAAAAACTATCTTTTTATATATTTTTTATATTATAGTAGTGACGTGTTCTATTTAGTAATATAGGTGAGCTAGTGGTATGTCGTTATTTTTTTAGCTTTACGCTGTATCTCGTATATAACAGGGTTCCTAGAGGAAACTTATTGATAAGTAACTTCGTTCGCCAAGCAACGCACTTTTCGAAACATTGCGTATTGCGTTGCATTCTTAACTTCAGCTTTGCGTTTTCCCACAAAGGAGGTTTCTGCTCTAGAAATAATCTACTATTAGGTATGTTTATTCGTTCTTCACTTTCCTTCCGATATTTGATACATCGCTTGTTAGCATCGCATTCAATACTGCACATGTAATATGAATAATGTATGTATATTAAAAATGACTTCATATAACAATAGTTCAGATAGTTTAGTATGTTTCAATAATTATGGTGCAGTAATTATCATTATCACGAATTATAAATTACAATTGTCATCAGATAATGAGATGCAGGACACGCAAAGGTCGGCAGGCGCAAAGCATTGGGAGGAATGTTAGGTTGTACATTATATTTTCCATTTTAAGCAATATAGAGTCATTGTTGCAACATATGAAAATCAATTCTAAACGCAGGTTTTATACAAACGCTTACATTAAAAATATCATTCTTCGAACCTATAATCTGAGCATCACAGAAAAATACCTTCAGAGGGAACCTAGCAATAAGACTCTTCATTGGAAAATTTTCTAGTCGTTGCATGACATTGCAGAATCAGACCTCAACTCTGTTTTGTTTTTTCACCAGAGCGGGAGACTTGAAATATCATTAAATTAATCATTCCGAGTAGAAATCTAAGCCACAACCGCCGCGCTTACGTTCAGAAGCTGCACCGCTGCGCTACGACTGCCTCAACAACCCAATAACACAATAACTTAATAACATAATTTAATAACTAAACTAAAATAACTGTATAACTAAAATAACTTTATAATTCAATAAGAAGCCCTTTGAATACGCACCTGGTATCAAAGTTTAAAAGATTGTTTGCATCTCTTAGTATAGTTTCGGTTTTAGGTCACACACACGCACACATACACGCACCGTGTACGTATACACACAACATTGTTAGTGTGTGTCGTATTGTGATAAGTTCATTTTAAATATACTTACTTCCGCACTTGATTTCGTTTCCTTTAAGCGTTTTATTATATTTATAGATAGCTTAGTGTTAGACTCCTCCTCTACGATATTTGAGGGTACGATCTCATTCAGGGGGCGGTATTTTGCGTTCATAGGCAGTGCACCGCGATAGTGTCTTTAGGTTAGGTATACATAGGCATAAAAAACCTGGTGTTATGAAACATTATAAAAAAAAATAATTTGTTTAAATTTATTTATTAATTGAGACCAGTCATGGCGCAGGACCACAAGCGTGTGAAGCATGTAAGCGCGATAGTTAGATAAATTTAATATTTCGCCGTTCCGTCACTCAACATCCAACGCCTCCAGAATTTGGCGGAAAATTGGGAACTGAATTGTCTTTATGGAACGGAGTGTCTTAACAGTAGGGTCCCAGGTTTTCTCTGTCTACCCCGCTATGTGCGGGATTCAGCGTGAAGAATAAATATTTTATAAACAAATTAAATATATTTTAATTCATTATTTTAAAAATTACTTAAAATTTAACTTTAGAAAAGTTGCCACTATTAAGTGACCGAGGCCATTCTTGCTCCTGGCGAAGGCGTTTAAGAGGAAACGCGATGGTGGTGGATTCGATTCCGACTCATCATGAGTTCCACCACCAAACACAATATCTCTAAAATTGGGCAAAAGAGAGGGACGGAGTATTTAACGCTGGGTTCCTCTCTGCTGCTGCCCATTCTGCTATGTGGGGAAAAGGTGACATGCCCCAATTATTTAATATATTTTTAATTTAGTTTTGAATGATTCATTGTTTCTAGAGTAGGTAATAGTTCACATCTCCAAGGCCGTTCACAATAAGTGTCACAGGGCAGTGTTTTACTAGGATTGACCAATTTCATTTGTTTTGTACTAATCATTGTATTTTAATTAGTGTCTTATCTGACTGTAGATTTTTATATACTTATATGAGAAATAGATATTTTAAGTAATTAAATATATATATAAAAAAAGAATTATTTATCTGTATTTTGTGCCTTATCTTTATAAACTTCATGCTACTTCCCCACGCAGCAGGGTACCAGAGGGAAGTGTAAAGAAAGTGTTAAAAATCTCTGTTTCCCATGCACCGTGCAGTTCTTCAATCATTGTAGGCTGAGTAGCGATTTGAAAGCAAGGAAATCAATATAATTCATTAACCAAAGTGATAATCGAACCCATAACCGTCAGATTTACATTCAGAAGCAGTGGAACACCACTGCGTCACGACGACGGCCCCAATATTTACAAATTCAGTGAAATGATGCTTCATAAATAAAACTATAAATACGTTTACATAATTATTTTAATATATTTTTCATTTAGTATTTTGGTCGTGGGTTCGATTCTAACTCGGGTAAGAATTAAGTCTATTTCTTCCCAACACAAGCAACTTTCAACAAAAAGCGCAGCGATGAGTTCTGTCATTTAATACGTTGAGGAACGGAGTGTCTTAACACCTCCTCCCACCACCTACCCTGCTATGTGCGGGATACAGCGTGAAGAAAATGTATACACATATCGTATATAGAATAGATACATTAGGTAGTAGTAGGCAGGTATAGTTATTAAGTGTTGCTGTAGAATACCTCATCCCTACTACCGCGGCGTCGTGTGGGCAAGGCGTGACACACTTTCGCTTTGCCGGTACCAATTTGAATATGTTGTAGAAATTATAACATTTTTTTAAATATATACTAAAATAATCTAATATTTAGCTTTTATAAAAGTGGGGCAGCTTCTCACTGTATCCCGTTTGAAGCAGGGTAGGTAGAGAGAACCTAGTGTTAAAACACTTTATTATTTTTTGGAGATATTACGTGTTTAGTGGCGGAATTCAACGCCACGTGTACAGTAAATAAATTACTCAAACTAAATTCAACATTTTTTTTTTACAAATATTAACAAATATGAGTATTCCTCGAGTAAAAATCGAACCCACGACCCTCCTGTGTTGGTACAGTTACTGCTTAAGGCAGAAAATCGTCTATTAGAATATTTTAATATCAGGCCATAAGTCCAGTAAAGATGTCAGTCCGGTAAGTCCGCGAAGGCAACACGAAAGTGAGAGTGTATTGCGTAACAAACGAACAGACTGACATGCAATTTGAGACTTTATTTATATGAAATTTAGAATTATATTAGTATTTTTATTTGGTTGGCTAGTTGATAGTATGGGAACTACGCGTAGGACTGCTCGGATGACTCGCTCGTGTGGGACGAGTGAAGGCTTTTGAACATATCATTGTAGGTATTGTAATATGCAATTTTCAGATTTTAGCTCTTAAGTTGATTTACTCTAGTACTTAGTCCATACTTAGTCTCTAAGTTAAAGGTTCAAGGCATACATCTCGTTACATTACCTATCTAAGTAATAAGCGGAGTGTCTCAGTATTAGTTTTCTTCTTACACTGGTTCTTCTCAGGTCTGTGGCATTACTTTAGTGAGCTGGTGGTAAATTATTTGATGTTCAACCAAGCGGTGCCGGCTGGTGACAGACGTACAGATAGACAACGGACTCTTAGTAATTGGGCCCCAATTTACCCCTTTGGGCTTGCAACCCTAAACACAAAGTAGGTGTAACTTCTACCAGAGGTAAGTCGCCGAACAGGAGCACAAGAATGCGACAGCTTATGGGTTCGATGCCCACTCGAGGAAGTGAAATATTTAATATTTATATGAAATATATATTTTCTCGCTCACGTAACAAAGTGCGGCGTTGAGTACCGCCACTCAAGACGCAATGCCTGGAAAATTCGTCGAAAAATGAAGAACGGAGTATCTTAGCACTAGGTTGCTATCCTGCTGTTTGCGGGATACAATTTGAAGCTAAAAAACATCTGTTATCATCAATTTTTCTCACTTATCCTATCCCTTATCTCTCGTTCTCTCTCTTATACGCCGGTGATTGAGTTATCAGCGTTGTCTGCAAAATACAACTTGAAGCTAAAAAAAGTATCTAAAAACTAGTGACTTACACTCGGCTTCGTTCGCTTAAAGTTATTATTATGTTATAGCCAAATTATACAAAATCTTACCATAAATTGTAACGCATGTGTTATTCTGATCTATAAGCTATATTAAAATAAAGTTTTATTAAAATCCGTTCAGTACTTCATGCGTAAAAGTGGAACAAACATCCACCCTAACAAACTTTCACATTTACAATATTAGTAGGATTGGTAGGTAGGATAACGCCAATCCTCCTCTATCATCACCCAGCATCCCCTATTTTGCTTAGGTATCTATACTAAGGCATAGATCTCGCAGGCCCGTACGTCGGTGACTGGGTTACCAGCGCTCGTGGGTTGCGTCACCGACCACTTTCTGCTGTCGCTCGCCTACTTACCCAGTGATTGAGACGTGCTGCTTGTGTGGAATGGTCGTTGGAATTTATATATTTTACTATTGTTTTTTTTTTAATTATTTTAGTATTTATTTAAATTCTTATTAAGATAATTCCCTTCTCCAATTTTTGCCGAATTTTCGTCGCATTGATAGATTTCATGAGTGGCGCAACTCAAAGCAGAGCTTTTGCCTTGGTGCCAGAGCCTTCGATATTTTCATTTCTTCAAATGAAATAATTAATAAATAATAATTCATTTCCTCAAGTGGGAATTGAATCCACACCCATCACGTTACAGTCACACTCTTGTGCCCATGCTCCAAGACGGCCTCGCGATATAAGATATATTGGAAGATATATGTAACTGTAACTGTAATTGTAATAGTGCAGTGTCAATATAATCACATATCTATTACTGTCAGTGTATCCACAATCATAAAACAACTCTTCTAATTTATTAATGTTAGTTCTTTTTTTTGCTCACACTGTACACGACAGGTAACAGGGTAGGCAGAGGGAACCTAGCATTGAACCACGCCGTTCCCTAATTTTCGACAAATTCTCAAGGCATTGCGTGTGGAGTGGCGGAATTGCTTGACCTTGTTACCAGCGCCAGGAAATGATCGCTCTGGTGTCGACACAAAGCGCGGCGTTAAGTTCCACCACTCAACTAGCAATACCTCCAAAATTCGGCGAAAAGTGAAGAGCAAGAGAGCTGAAAAAAAAAATGTACCTACTTAAAAAAAATATTCACAATTCAAAAGTACTACCTGAATCAGATATTTAAAAAATTTAAGCCCATAAAGTAGTCATGGCAAAAAAATCTTCATTTCCTCGTTTTAGTGAACGCATCTCGGCGTTCAGTTCCGCCGCCACAAAACCGCGATAACAATAAGAACGCGCGGATAATTAGGCGTGAATGTTGTTGTTGTTTTTATAGACGATATCTGCATTATCAAATAGTCAAAAGAAAACAAAAGTAAATTCAACATGCCATTCCACTACAAATCAACTATGTTGCGCCGGCGCAGTTGCGTCACACCGTTCACCGCACCCCACTTTGTGCCACCTAATTGCAAACTCTTTAATTAAACTAATACTTTACAATTATTTTTATATTATTTTTCTTAAATAGAATTAATATCTACATATTAATAAATTAAGTATACCTACCTACGTAAGTTACCTATTATAAAAAATTCTTCTATGGCGATTAAAGGAAAATGAATGAATTTTGAAGACGTTTTAAAGTCCTACTACTTTTTCCTTTAGTTACTAGGTCCCAGATACAGTCTGGGGTACCTGGTACTGGTAACTAGTGCTAAGACACTCCGTTCCACTTCTCGCTGAATTCTGGAGATATTGCGAGTTAAGTAGTAGAAGTCGTTGACATGCTCTACCTCCAGAGTGAGGCAATAAATTAAACTGTATCCCGTACATAGCAGGATAGACTGAGGGAACCTAGTGTTAAAACACTACCGCTGGGGTACAAGCGTGTGACTTGAAATGCGACGATTGTGGGTTCGATTCCTACTTGGATGAATGAAATATTTAATATGTCCATCTCTTCGCTATAT
This sequence comes from Heliconius melpomene rosina, assembly GCF_056956725.1. Lineage (NCBI taxonomy): Eukaryota > Metazoa > Arthropoda > Insecta > Lepidoptera > Nymphalidae > Heliconius > Heliconius melpomene. The sequence continues at coordinate 864,642 of NC_140400.1, forward strand.
ATGATTAACATAACTACTACATAAAATAAATATTAAAGAACACGTGTTACGACCCAATACTTTTAAATGCTATAATATTTTCTTTGATCAGCGTTATACGATATTTTATTTAAGTAAGCGTTATTTTTCATATTTTACTCATTTTTTGTACCTATAACTTGTGGATTGTTTAATTGTTGTTACATTTTATTATTAGTTTTTATTTTATTCTGTACAAAAAAAATATCCTTCGTTCTGGAAACTAGGCAAAAGTGCAGCGTTTAATTCCGCTACTCAACACGCAGTGCCTCCAGTATTCGACGGAAAGTGGGTAACGAAAGTGTACTAATGGAAACAGAGTGTCATAACACTAGGTTCACAATTTCCATCTGCCTACCTACCTGTTCTGTGCGAGATATAATAAGAAGCTGTATAAAGTGATGAACAGCAGCCTTAACACCAGATTGTCTTTTGTTAGGAGTGTGTGATAGTTGTGGGTTCTATTCCCACTCGCGGGAATAAAATATTTAATATTTCCATTTCCTCTCTCTGGTAATAGCGCAAAGCGCGGCATAGAGCTTCACCACTCAACACACAATGTCTCGACAATTCGAAGGACAGTGGGGAACGGAAGTGCATTGCATATAATATGTTTTTATTTATAATTTTTTCATGTGTTCATTGTATTTTTTATTTGTGTACAATAGAGTATTAAAGAAATATTATTCTTTTCTATTTACATAATTTATTACGTAAAATTACAAAATCTCAGCACCACGATAGTCCACGTAGTGCCGTGCTGCATCTCGATTAAAGCAATCAATTTATCGATATTGCGATAGCTCCGTGATGATATGCATCGAGATATCGATGATAGCTTATCGATTCTGTTTATACCTCTACTAGGAGTTTGTTTTAATGTTTTTTTTTGTTATTAAAAGATATTTATTTTATATTTATATTTAATTTTAACCTTAAAGATAAACTACATATATATGTATGTAGCTTTTAAGTTTAGTATTTTATTAGTGAGTAAAAGATAATTTTATTAACATTGTAAGAATATATTCAACTATATTGTCATTGTGGCTTGTGCCACGAGCACAATTTTGGAAAAAAATGAGGATTTTAATAATTAATGATATTACTGTCTAGAGAGGATACATACTGATTATTACTTAAGAATTACTACGTTTTTTATAAGTTACTATTATTAATAATTAATTTACCTTAATTTATAAAATTACGTTCCACTCAATTAAATTATATAATATAAATAAACAATTTATTTTTATATCAAAATCAATCATAGTGCAATAATAATTTTGTCTATTTTGCTGATTTTCGTGTGACATACAACTTTAAAAAAATAATATTAGAAGCAAATTTATGATTTATTTTTTAAAATAAAAAAAAGAAATACCAACATTAAATAAATATACATAAAATATCCACAACTTATGCACGTAGTACATATTTTATAATAGGTACTGACCCAAATAATTAAGAAAAACCGTCCACACCAGGACCCGCTATGCCATTACAAAGTATAAAAATAGACAATAATAAAAACAACGCCATTGTACGCGAGCCTTTAAACTTTTACTTGCGAACTTTCAGCTTCAGCTTCCTTCCGGTGCTGTGTGCGCGCGCGCTCCGCCAGTCAGCGCCCGACCGCCCGAGCGAGCACACGTGCCGACGCGTGAGTGCCGTGCATGTGTTCTAGTGAACCCTTAGTGCTCTGAAGTGGAGACGCGCAGTGCGACCGCTGGGCCAACGGGCCCTGGCGGCATGGAATCCCCTCAGATGTATGACGCTACTGGAGCTCCGCCTCCGCCTCCACAACCTGACCTGAAGAAAAATGGAGAAGACAAACGGACACCCTTCCCACCCCCGGATCTTGATGAGCTCAATGGACAGGAAATCAGCTTGGATCTGCAACACCTCATCGAGGACCAGTTCCGGGGGGAGGAGACGATGGCTTTGTTCCAGGAAATTTTACCTGGAGCAAGATCGCCCCAGCAGAGACCTTTCCCCAGGACTACCCTCGCGTATATGCCGCAACCTGTACATTCAGGGGCATCATACGCTGCTCCTGTACCAGCTAACTCTCACGAACAAGCGCCTCCTATAAAGGAGGAGCCGCCAGAACCTCATGATTTCCGGCGTGCGGTGACATGTGCTCAATACACAGGCCAATACAATCCCCAGCCACCTGTTGGTGTTAGTGGACCTTACGGGGGTGGATTTACCCCTCTTCCTCCTCTAGGAGCACCTCTGCTACCCCCGTTGTTGAAACATAAACAACCGCCATCAAGACGGTCCTCTGGCAAAATGATAGACAAAGGTACGGACGAGTACAGGCGAAGGAGGGAACGCAATAACATAGCTGTCCGAAAATCTCGTGAAAAGGCCAAAGTTCGTTCCCGGGAGGTGGAAGAAAAGGTAAAATCGTTGTTGCGTGAAAAGGAAGCCTTGTTAAAGAGGCTAGAGGCGGTCACAGGAGAGCTCAGTCTGCACAAACAGATGTATGTACATCTAATAAATCTGAATCATCCAGAAATAACGGAGTTGTGTAGATCCATGTTACAGCTTGGAGCGCCACACTCGTCTGATCATACGCTTTGACCATAGGTAAGTGTTGTACACTATAATTTTTTAAATATTCAATAGTTTTAGAAAATAAATGAATATATTCCTTACAAAAATAAATAAATATGTTTTGAAAAATAATGGATTATAAAAAATTTATAGCCGGATTTAAATACATTTTTCTTCATCATCTTTGAACTTACTTAAAATTGAGTTTTTATCAATTTCTCATAATATATTCTAATTCTCATACTAAACTCTAGTATACATTATATATTACAATGTTACTTACTACAATAAGATTTACATTTTATTCAATTAAATGTAAATAGAAATTAAAACGAATTAGTCACGATCCGGTAAATGGGCTAATTCTAATTTATGTTGATTTTTGATGTTTTGTTGGTTGTGTGTGTAAGCGTTGTGTTTTTAAATAACTGTACGAAAATGCATTATAGTATATATGTCAGTCAGTAGCTTCACGCTCTATCCCGCAGATAGCTGGATAAACAGATGGAGCCTATGAATCTATTATAGAGTCACTTCGTTTCCATTAAGCCACTACCGTTCCTAACTTTCCCCGAATTCTGAAGGCATTGCGTAAACGTCGTCGAATTTTGCCTCCTTTAATAGTATATCGTTTAACAAAAAATATACATATTTATGTTGTATCTCGCATATAGCAGAATACATATAATGAAACTAGTGTTAAGACACTTCGTTTCACACTGTCCGCCATATTTTCGAGACATTGAGTGACGAGTCGTGGAACTCAACGCCGCGCTATAGTTGAACTGTAACAAATAATCCATTTGAAGTACCAAATGCATATTAAAATTACCGCAGCTTTAACAACTTTGCTGCATGATTATTTAAAGTCATTAATAAAATCAATTAATTTGCACAGACTAATGTATAGTTCTTGAAAATTACTATAATTATTCCGGTATAGTAATTTAGGCGATGATTTTTCATGATTTTCTTAGAAAGGACTCTTTGCTTAATGAATGTGTAATGATATCGCTGACCGATTACAAAGTAAAAATTGACTTTGTCTCTATATAGAGAGGTAATTGTTCTATGTGTCATCAGGATGTCCGGTAAATATTGATCTGATAAAGATGTATAAATGTGAAGAAATACATACATGTTAATATATGAAAAAAAAAATCTTATTCCCACTGCTGGGCAAAGTATTAAATGGAGTAATACAGGATAAAGTAATCGGTCAATTCAATTCCGGTGTGTGATATCGTGGGAATTTAAAAAAAAACAACATTCTAGACAATAAGAACAAGAAAATAAAAAAAATTGGAATAAAATAGATTTTGAAGTTAGATATAATTTAATTTTAGTTATCATTCATTAATTGGTAATTAGGCTAACGTTGAATCACTCTATATCTTAAGAAAATTATAGGGGCGGTAGTTCAAAAATTGATTGATACTCTGTTATCGTGACGGATGTGGGTTCGATTCCCAATTCATTAATCTTTCTATTTAAAAATATTTAAAAAAAAAATGTTTTTTTAAATGTAAAATTTTAATACTCTACATAGCTTTTTCAATCACTATTGAATAATTGCACTATAATTAAATTATACACCGCTAGTTAAATTAGATACTTATCATTTTACTATTATACACACTTTGCTTTTTTTTCACTATCTTTTGTTATACATTTTCTATCCACGTGTTGTAATCACGTGGTTTGTTTGTTTAACTTTATGTATTAGTCAGCTCTTAGTAACTGTTGAGTTTAGTTTTTACTATAACTGTAAATTATAATAAGATCAACGAAAAATTATTTATTTATAAAAAAATCTTTCATTTTGTAATTTTAAATATAATCATCACTCTGAATGGGAATCGAACCCACAACGATTTTAATTACTAAGTGTCAATCACTTTTTAAGCAACCGCCTTTAAATAGGCTATTGCCGAAACACCCAAGAAAACAGAAATATATGTGACCTTCCATTTTACTTCTTAAGGTTCAATTATAATTATTATGAAATTAATTTTAGTGACCTATTTCTCCATTTTTCTCTAGTATGTATATTCTTTCTCATAACTCTACATAGAGTCCGTATTCAACTTTTCATACTTGTTTCTTCACGCCACTTTACTTTCACCTCTAACAAACTTCCTGAATAAACATCCTTAGTTTTTTACGTCCTAAATTTACAGTAAAATTATGTGAGGACAAACAGACAAACAGACAAATATACATAATATGCATAGAACATTTTTACTATTGTATGCAAAATATAAATTTTGCAGTGTAAGCTCAAAAAATATGTTAATAAGAATGATGTGCATTCTTTCGTATTTATTTTGAACACATTTACAGATACAACTTGTCCGTTCGTCTAAAAACCATAAAAATAGTACTATACGACTATAAAAGAGATTTGAACCCGAACCTATCGTTTTAACAATATGCACAAGTTGCGTTAGTGTCAAACTCTATTCTCTACAGGCCGAATTCGAGACATTATATGTTTATTGGCGGAATTCAACGCCGCACTTAATAAAATAAAGAAAATCTCCTAAATGAAATTGAACTTATAACCATCAATGCGCCACTATTATATGATAAAGCTCTTAGAAGCATATATTATGAAAGGAAGTAAAGTACTTCCACACTCTCATCTTGACCTTATATTCCCATACAAAATTGAACCAATTATGTTAACACCCTTTAATAGAACGCATCTATTGTTACTATGTTTTATTTTAAACCTTATTTCACATGTGTTAGAGTTTAAAGTTAAGAACTTTTCAACATATTATCAATTTATATTGGACTATTTGGTACTGAAGCTTATAAAATGATGGGTTGCACTTGCTAAGTTTTGATAACTTTTTATAATTTCGGGTTTTTTTAGTTTATAGCAGAATAGGCAGTGGTAACTTAGCGTTCAGACACTCCGTTACCTACTTTCCGCCACTTATTCAAGATATCGTATGTTGAGAGATGGAACCCAACGCCACGCTTTGTCATTTTTCCAAAAGTGAGATGATGAATATAATTAATTCCACAGAATCCACTTGGAGTCACTTCCATCTCTTGATTCCCAAATTTAACCAACAACCTTCACATTTACAGCCAGATACTGTGCCACAGTATCTCAAGTATTGGGCTATACGTGTGAGTGTATTAACACTAGGTTCCCTCTGCCTACCCTACTCAATGAAGGTTTATAATAATATTCATAAAATCGTATTTTTCATTTACAAAAAAATCGTTTATGATTTTATGGTACATCTGAATGTAAACGGATTTTTTTACAAATTTCTTGCAATTAAAAAGGAAAATTTAATAAAAAAAAAGGCACAACTCCATCGATTACTCAAATATCAACCTAAAATACTTACAAATAAAGTATAAATTATGAAAGCACAATACTAGCGTGCAACAGGTCACGTTTACTATTTAATGTAGAGAGCATTTGTTTTCATCTGACTCGAAATACTTTAGCGTTCTGTTTACTATGTTTGATTGTCCTTCTGTTACATGATAATGCTTGAATTAGTCTACTTTTCTATTTTTGTATATAGGTATACTTTTTATTTTTGATGAATTCATAATATAGAATAGAAGAATAATATAGAAGTAGAACTGTTTGACTGATCGTGATACCTAGTTGTGGGTTCGATTAATAACATTTTTTTATTTAGTCATGTCTAGTACCAGTCGAGCCGAATGAGGCTATTCAACATACAATGCCTCCAGAATTCCGCAGAATGTGAGTAATGGTAGTGCCTTAAAGGGACTGGAGTGTCAACACTTGGTTCCCAGGTTCCCTCTGTCTACCGCCCTATGTGCAGGATACAGCGTGAAGCTAGAACAAAAATATATAATACAAAATCTCTACTTCATATAACGATTTTGCTAAATTTAACATACAAAATCGTAAAGGAAGTGGATATTTTAGCAAGGCTATGCTATGATATGACCTTTACACTCTTAGATAAGGGCTCTATGATTGATAATATAACAATTAATAACTCTAAGTTTACATTGTTCTATGAAAAAGACCATTTCTTTTAGTTTTCTGTATTAGAAAGTAAGTGACGCATCTCTCCATTTTGATGGAGTATTGGTTACATTACGCATGAGAACGCATTTTAGAAAAGCCACTGTGTCATGACAGCTTGTTTTTTTTTAATAACCAGAAAGAAGAGTTAAGACACTCCGTCTTCAGCTCTTAAACACTAAGATTATATAAAGAAATACTACTTTTTTCGCAAACTAATACCACAAATACGGACCTACGCCAATATTTAAAGAAAAAAAATAAACGCGTACAGAATCGAGAACGTATTTAAATTTGGTTCTGCAAAACGTGCTTCATAACTTTCATTTTCGCTATACGATTTACAATCTAAATTGGACTTATTGCTATTGGTTTAAGGTTCATTTTGAGCCTGGCGGTGTCGAAATTTCGCTTCATGTCCTAGTTACAGCCTTTCGATTCAATAGTCTAAACTATTCAACTTTTGCTTACGGAACAATAATGTTAGGCTTTTTATAGAGTATACAAGCTTATTCCTGCGGCTTCGCCGGCTCGGACCAATGAAAATTACTGAGAGTTGTGTACGACATGTCATACAAAGTTCTTAGTGCCCGAACTAACTATGACAACAGGTACAGTGGGTACCTCCTTTATTTTTATATACGACGTCGAGGAACATTTGACACCTAACTAGGCCTAAATTCACGTGCAATTAGAAGGTTTAAATCTGGATGGGTGGAGTGGCTCAGAGTTTAACTGTAAATGTGATGGTTGTAGGTTCGATTTCCACTAGAGGAAATGATATATTTTCATTACTTGGCTGAACTTAACGCTATGCTTCATCTAACAAAGTTGTAATCATTATAAAATATACTATACGCGTATATAATTAAACTTCATTCTATTTATATATACCTACAGTAATTATTTAAATTTCCATCATGTTATCTAAAATATGCGTGCTCCCTAGCGAAGAAAGTTCCAAATATATGGGAACAAAAACAAGAATTACTACTTTAGTAGAAATTTAAATAAGCTTTAAACGTTATAAAATTGAATCAGTTTCTTCTAGAGACTACAGCTTGATATTATTAACAAGATAACGTTTTATCAATATGTATGGAAGGCACTCTTGCATAATCGTGTTGAATTTTTAAATATGTTTTTTTAGTTTCATGCTGTATCCCGCTCATAGCAAGATAGGCAGAGGGAACCTGGGAACCTAGTGTCGGCAGAGTGAAATTTAAGACATTCCGTTTCCCAGGTGCCGATCAATTTTATCATAGAGAATCGAATCAACCGTAGTGTTTACCAGTGCCATTGCACCACGACGGTAATTTTTTTTCTACTTTCTATAATATCGATATATCATATTATAATTAATTAATATTATTTCTATGACATTACTTAGTGGGTACAAGCCCACATTTTAATAATATTTGCCCCAATTTGGAATCAAAGTCAAAATTAACAACTACGCTAGGGTTACTCAATCGTAAGCTAAATATATAATGAATAGCTTTTATACAAACAAGTAGTACTAAAAGAAGTAGCTTCATGCTTGTTTCCGCGTTATGGGGTATCCAGAGGGAACCTAATTGTAAAACACTTCGTTCCATACGCACCGCCCAACTTTTGAGACATTGCCTGTTGAATGACGGAACTCTGCGCTTTATCTAACTTCTACTATCCTCTTATACTTCCAAGCTTCTAATCAGTATATATTAGGTAGGTATTTCGTTATATTATATGCGTGTCTAAAAGTACAAAAGTACATACAACTGGTGGAAGTACAAGTACGCAGCTTCAACGTAGTCCGTAATGGGTCCGCTACGCCCGCGGTGGAAACCGGGCTTTCTCCGGACTACCGGATATACCTGTCTTCCTGATACAAAAGAAGAAAGATGATTTTAAATAATGAAGATTTTATATTTTATAGCACTTTGTTTTCACAAATATGCGAGCTAAAATTAATATTAATTAAAAATTACAGCCGTGGCGCAGTGGAACTGCATCTATAAGCGCGGCGGTCATGGGTTCTTAATTTGGAGAATAGATAATTTAATATTTTCATTTCTGAGCTCTGGTAACAAGACAAAATGCGGCGATGAGTTTCGCCTTTTTTAACGTAATGTTTCGATTATTAGTCTTAACACTAGGTTTATGTCTTAGCGCTAGATTCCCTATACTTGTCTTGCTATATACGAGACACTAAATACGAAGAAATACTAAATATAAATGAAACTGGAATTTGAACTTGGATACGTCACGTTCGGTCATCCTATTGCTTCTATAAACAAGTTAACGCCACAAGGACCAACCAGTTCAGTGATGATTCAGAACGTGGGTGTGTACTTTCACTTTTTTTTCCTTTATACGCCTTTTGTGTTTTTGGATGGTATTATACGAGAGGTAAATGTGGTAATTTACTAAAGTTATATCCATTTTTTTCCTTTTTTTATATTTTTTAATAAAAAAGTCATGATGAAAATTCGCGATTAAAAAACTATGTCACAAATGGCAGAAATGAGATAAATTTGACCTAAAGCAAGATTGTAGCATACATTTTGATTCAGACCTTTTAATATAGAAGGGAATAATTGAAATAAACTGCAGCGTTAAGTTCCGACTCAACGCGCAGTTTAAGTTAGTGGATAAGAAAAATAATGATACAAATAATACTTATAATCATACCAAAAAAATACTATAATAATTATTATTTTCAACACAAATAATTACAAACACAAACAATTTTCCATAAAAAAAATTAGCACAAGAGCCACGATAAGAGTTTTGATTATAGTAAATAGAATAGTTTTATAAATAGTTAAGCATTGATTATCAATGTGTTGAAACATCGCAGGTACTGCGCCAGACGGCGTTTCGTAACAACTATGTGTGTCAAACGAACGCCTCACGGTAAGGAGTCACGTTGTATTGTTTTATATGTAGTTTGTGATATACTTAGTAAAAATGTAGTATTGCGGTTAGGTAGTATAGGTGACAGTAGTGGGTTCGATTGTAGCTCCTAGAAAAGATTGTATTTAAATTATTTTCTTTTTTTTTCGTTGAATTATTTTATTAAACGTCACGCAATATCACAAAAACTGCGTAGATTGTGGGCAACGGAATATTTCAACACCTCTTTTACCTTCTGCTATTTATAGAATTGTGGGATATTTACCATGAAACGGAAAAAAACCTAGTTATTTTTTCATATGGTTTCTATAAAAGGATGCGAGAAGAATAATATTTTAAGAGTTGAAAAAAAAAATCATATTTTTTTTCCTGTTACAATCGCCAACTTTGAAAATCAGCTGAGCTATATGTCATTTATACTATGTTAAATATATTTAGCTCTTAAGTAATTAAATTGTACTATTGTTATTATAAAAAATGTTTTATTTTTTATAAAACCAAATACAAATACCCTAAAATTTATATAGTTTTTTATAATTATGTTTTTTTTAGATATATTTACATTATTGGTATATGTACTTCATACATAGCTGACGAAATGTGACCATTAAGAAAAAATAAAAAAAATACATGATAACCTTTCGGGAGAAGGTATTTTCTAAAACTGTTGGAACAAACTGACTTTAAAAAATATAATAATTATAAAAAAATATATTATTACCAAAAAAAATTTGGCTCCCTACAGTATAACGCGACAGGACCGTTGGAAAGTTTGGCGGTCGCGGGGAAATCGCAAGAGAAACCGTGTTGCGTAATATTATATATGTGCCCTTCTTTTCTCTCGTCCTAGTTTCATTATGTGAATCCTCTAAAAACCGTAATCAACCGGTTTTGTGACCTATTTTTTATAAAAAAAAAATAAAAAATATTCCATTGAATAGAGAATAAGAAACACGGTTAATGAGAAATGAAAAGTTTTAAAAAATAACTTAACCAGCTTAGTCTATTGTTAACTTCGTCTTTAATATTATACTTATTCAAAATTCATGCTATAATTAATTAAATAATTTAAATACTAACCTAACTAAGCCGTTCTCATTTTTTACGCAAACTTCTTTCATTTCCGTCTGAATTGGAGACATTGGAGATCTGGTGAGTTACGGAACTTCACGGCGCGGTGTGAACAAACTTGCTTATAATTTTATATCTTTTACATGTTCTCAGAAACATTTCTATGTTACAAGGCAACTCGTTAAGTGGTGGAACTCAACACCGAAAAAAAGTTTCCGTCAGCAATGAAATATCTCGAAAATTGAGAACGAAGTGTCTTACCACTAGATTCCATCAGACTACCCTGCTATTTGCGAGAAACAGAGTGAAGCTAGAATATTTCTTTTATGGAAATAAACCTACTAACTCCGTTTTAACTTAGTAGTACTTTCTATACTTATTATGTATTATATCACTGATTATATTACATAATTATTTATGCATAATAATTTAATTACGCTTGAATTATTCTGATAGCGTGACAGGAAGATGTGATATTTTTATTTTGAGTTGTGTTATCTTAAATGCCTAAATTTGATAGTTGGTGCCGGTTCGATTTTGGGATAAAGATTTTCTATACTAATTAAGTATTTGTTTATCTATTTAACACTTTTTTATACAAATATATATAATTTTAGTAAAAAGTATAAAGTTGCGGTTGTCGTGCCGCAGTGCGACTGTTAACTCGACGGTTGTAGGTTCAATTCCCGGGGGAAAGAATTTTTTTTTTTCCTTGCTCTGGTAATAAGGCAAAACGGAGAGTGGGGAACGGAATTGTATTTTTTCCCTAGCTTCACACATATTCCTCATAAAACAAAATAGGCAGGGGAAACTAAGACACTCCGTTCCCCGTTTTCCGGTCACTTTCGAGACATTGCGTGACGATTGGCTGGCGCCCTCAGTGGGAATCGAACCTCGCCACTACGTCATCAAAACATTTCTTCATTACCCACTTTAATTCCGTAACGTGATTTACCTCGACGGTGACAACGTGATGTTTGAAATTGAACGGTTTCCACTCCAATTGTTAGTATGAAGCTTTATAAATTATAATTTAAACTTTCAAACGACATTTTGAAATTTATAACGAAATTTGCGAAAATTTGTAATCTTTCCAGTGTAATTGTTGCTGCTAAGGTATTTTTTTAATTGAATAAATAGAAAATGTTATTTTTATATTTAAAGACAATTGCTTGTAGGTTCAAAGTTCAACTAGGTAGCTAACCCACAGAGAGAAACACTGCTATATAATTATAGCATGCAAGATCTTCAAACTATATGGAAACTGAAAGATATGTACGGATATACTGTTGCTGATAAACAGATGAAGCACGGCGTTCAGTTCCGCCACTTAACACGCAATGACTCGAAAATTTGACTCGAAAAGTTACGAAAGAAGTGTCGGGATTCAACGTGAAGATAAAAAAAAAAATAATAATTTCATGAAAGTATCAGTTGTCTCAACTGTTGTCCACCTGTCCGGGAATACGTCTCGATAATATCAATATTTGTATTATGATAACACGTGTATGTATGTCACTTATCAATGAGTGCCCTAAATACTATTGGTACTAGTTTTTACTATGACAGTTATTTTTAACTAGAATTCATTTGTATAGATACTATTTTTAAAACTTTGTTTTTTTGGGATTCCGTAGCTACTCACAGTTTAAAACGGAACCGATTACTGCCCGTCTGTCTGTCCATCTGTTAATAGAAATGACAGACAGTTGAAATTTTCACAGATGATGTATTTCTATTGCCGCTATAACAACAAATAGTAAAAACAGAATAAAATAAAAATATTTAAAGGCTCCCAAACAATAAACGTGATTCTTTGCAATTTTTATACATAATGGTACGGAACCTATTGCGTGCGAGTCCGGCTCTCAACGCCGTAACTTGCCCTACCGGAGCAGAAAAGTACAAATTAATCATTCTACTGAGTGGGTATCGAACCAACTACCGTCCCACTTCGCCTGCGTTTTTTATTTTGTGTAATGCAAATTAGGTGGAAAGTGGAGAACGGAGTGTCTTAACACTAGGCTACCACTCCGTATCCTGCTATTTGCGGGATACAGCGTGAAGCGAAAGAAAAACATATATAATATAATATTTAAATCATGACGTGCGTCCATACCAACGTCTATGTATAGAATGACAAACGCTTTGCACTTTCACTGCACAGAGCGCTACAGAGCATAGAGTATACGGTTAACCCACATTCAAGTTATATCACATTCGTAATGTGCATTCGTTATAATGTTTATTTTTTATATAGATGCATATATTTTTTAACATAATCACGAACCTGGGAACCTAGTGTTAAGACACTCCGTTCTCATTAAGGCACTACCGTCCCCTACTTTTTGCCGAATTCTGGAATTTCGGGAACTCATCGCGGCGGCTTGCCTCTATTAGAGCGAGAAATTGGAAATATTAAATATTTTATTTCCTCGAATGAAAATCGAATCCACAACCTGTTGCGTTTGCAGTCGTATGCTTGTGCGTCTGCGCCGCGACTGGCCTGGCGCTTAAAAGTAACTTTAATTTTAGCTTCACGCATTATCCCGCATATAGCGGGGAAGGCTGGGAGTGTTTTAACACTAGGTTCCCAGTGTTAAAACACTCCATTCCCCATTTGTCTTATTACTAGCATGAAAATAATTTATTCCCCATATGGAAATTGAACCCACAAGAGGCAGCCTGCAGGCAGATGTTGTGCCACACCGCCACGACGGAATTTCTAGCCGCTATATCCGTATAACGAAATGTCTATATACACTCATAAATTGCATATTTTATTAATTTATTGCTTAGTATCAATAAACTAGATTTAAAAGTAAGGGATGTCGATTGGAATCTAGCGTTTGATATTTTTAATTTTCTTTAATTAAATCCGAATTGATTTATTTTTTGAAAATAATGTTTGGTAGATTAAAGTTGAATAATTATAATATTCTGCTCTACACTGTATAATTTCATTTATTTTTTTATTTATTGTCACGTTGATAAACACTATGTTTAATTATATATTAATTATATATTTTTTTCTATAATATTGTATTGTATTTATATAAACATTAATAGATGAATCAAGTAAGGTTTTATCATTTCTTCGCTCTGGTATCAAGGCAAAAGCCCGGCGTTGAGTTCCGCTACTCAACACATAATTCCTCGAAAAGTTTGGTGGAAAATGGGGGACGGAGTGTTTTAACAATAGGTTCCTACACCCTCTGCCTACCCCGTTATACATGAGATACAGCGTGAAGGTATATAAATCAATACAAAATTTTCATATAAACTGTGCATTGAACTGATCCGAAATTTAAATACATAAAAGGTCGAATACAAAAAATTGAACAAACAAAAGCTGTTATATAATTAAAAAAAATAATAGAATAAAAGACGGCGTGGCCCATACGAAAGACAAGAAAGTGGAAAACGGAATATCTTGACACTACGTTCTTACTGCCAATTTATTTAAAAAACCATATAAATATAGAAAAAAAACATATAATCTTCTGATAAATAATTAATTAACATATCATATATTTGTTTATAGCATAATTTATAACAAAAAAATAACGTAATTCTAATAAAACAATGAGATGATAACCCCAAGTTATTATATATAATAGTTATCAATGTATGCGTTTATAGTGCATAGTAGAGTGCAATGCCCATCCCGACTTTCGGGAGTTCATTGACTTCACTGTGATTTTTTTATGACGCTGGCATCTAACAAACTGCTTTTAGAGTCGTCTCCGTTATAAAATACTATAGAATAAAAGAATAAAGTGGGACAGTGTAGGATTGTTGGTTTAAATATATCTAGAGAACTAGTTTTAGTAGTAGTTGTAATTTTAAAACTTTAATAAGTTTTAATTAATGAAAATAAAAAAGAAAATTAGTTTATATATGCTATAAAGGGTCCGTCTTGAATATAGTAATTATATATACAGTATGTTTTTTTACTTTGCAATCAGTTAAATTCAAAAAAAAAGTTTATTAAAAGTACTTACACAAGTGAAAATATTTTTTGTTAATAATTCAGAATAACATTTTTAGATGAAATTATAAAGTTTATATTTGATGTGAACTTGCAATTTCCGCACGTCGTGACAACTGTGTCACGGCGGCAGGAATATGCTAAAAATATCCTTTGTCTATTTTAAATTATTGCTCTAGAGGCCTAGAGGCAGTGGTGCAGCGTCTGACTGTAAACGCAACGCGATGGTAATGGGTTCGAGCCTCACTCAATGTATTTAATATTCATGAATTATTTTTAATTTCACTAGCGAACCAAAGCTAAGATTCGCCACTCATCACCCAGATATCTCGAAATTTCACCAGAAAATACGGAACGGAGTGTTTTAACACTAGATTATCTTTACCTTTGCGGGAAAAGGAGTAAAATTGTTTTTTGTCAATTGTGTATTGTGTTATTAATAAGTTATTGTGTTTAATATGTTATTGTCAATTTTCACACAAATCAATTGATTCTCAGTTAACTGGTTTTTTTACTTCCGAACGAAAGCGGAAGGCTTTAGAATATAAGCTTAAAAAATTTCAAATAATATTATTTATATGCCACATTTAAAAAGTTATCAATTAATAAATATAATATTAAGTAATTACAATATTATATTTTATTAATATTAGCTGTAATAAATTAACAATTTGGGGTAAAAACGAATCTATCTGAACGTTGCGACACACATTGCCCCACCGTAGTATAACTCGGTAACTGCCATTTCGCACGTCCCACTTTCTAATAACATTCAACTTCAAAACTAAAAAAAAAATGAAATAAAGAGTGACGCAACACTTTGTAGGACATTAGGTCTGTGGGACTGTTATGTAAGACAATTTGGTATTACGTAACTGTGAAAGTCGGTCGCCAAGCTTCCGCGATTATATAACGCGTCTTAACCGTACTGACACAGATTTTAGTTAAAATATTTTGATACAACCAATTTTGTGCTACTTTTTACCTAATATTGAATTAATGGTTTTTTGGGGTTTTTTGTTGAGTTTAAAAAAGTTATATAAAATGGTTAAATACCAATGTAATAGTTGTGTCTATCGTCCTGTATTAATATATTTGGATTGACATTACTGACTGATATTTATGTAACATAAAGATTCAAAAGGACATTATACAAGAACATGATTTGCCTAATTGAAGGAATATTTTGATTTGATTTGTTTCGAGACATGTACCTACGATTTAATATGTTTATAAATTTAAATTAAAAAAAAACCCCTTTATGAGTTTCAGCTTAGTAAAATTATCGAATTTTCTTTTTAAATAATAGTCTCAAAAATATTTTACCTTTTTTTGTATTTCAATAATATTTATATGTAATCAATATATTAATAATGTTTTTTCTTTGTTACAGATAGAGATTTGGTGGAATGATTGAATGGACTCTGTGTGATATCGTGCATTAGACTTAAAATAAGTGACGCCTCTTCTTAATACAAGTTTAGTTAGCAAAATTATTACTTTGTGATTTTTTACTGTTTACTTTTTTAAACATATAGACAGATAGTTAAGATTTATACAGATAAAAGCGAAGTGGCTGCAAAGATGTGATCTCAAATAACGTAGCCATGTCGCTTTTGTGAATCTGTGAAAATTATAAAAAAAATATACACAGACTAAATATGAACACAATAGACTTTTTATACACATCTATGTAGACAACAGTTATGTGTAAATTATGCTTGTTTTTAATGTAATGAAATTGTAATTTATTTTTAATAATCGGTTTGCCGTTAATCTTCTTGTTGATTTTTTTGTTTCTTTTTTAACATTTGTTTTTTATATCAAAGTTTATTTTACTATTGATTTTTTTTATGTATGGTACAGCCATAGATATGACCAGCACTGCCATTAAAAGTCTCGAAAATACTTTTAATTTGACATAATTATTTAAAAATATATATTAGTTTTAAATCTATCATTGAATCGTGTTAATCAGCAACAGAAAAAAACTATATCTACACAATATTAGACGTTGCTAAAATCGCTCAATTACTTGTTTTTTTTTTTTTTCATTAAACATTTCATTATTTTCTTCAATTAAATTTACTTAAATATCTTCATTTGTTTGTAATATATAGGTTTAATAATTTTATAATAATTATGTAAATTGGTTGTATATAATTTTGGATCAGTAATGAATCAAATAACATTACTAGTAGTTTTATGTTGTATGTCATTAAGTTTGTTTACAAAATGTTTAAAAGACGTCACTTTTATTAGAAACACACAATTTTGTTTACACGCAAAATGCAAATATTCAAAATCCTAATTAATTTATGTAAAATCATCATTTTATAAATGTAATGTATATGTGACAACAAATACTAAATAAGTACTCTAAACATTGACGGTCCATACATTTGTAATAAGTGTAAATATAAGCCCTAATTTTAGGCTTTGTAAAACAGAAAGGATAAGATTATTTTGTTGATGCTAAAGTTTATTCCTATAAAGTACCTTTCAGTTTATTTTAAATTAGTATGTAAGAATAAAAACACGGTCGGTGGGCACTGTTATTACAGTACAAGCGAATTATTTATACGATTTTTCTACTTAATGTGAAGCAAGCACGGGTCAAAGGCTGCTAGAATGATTTATTTTTTATAAAATCCTTAAAAATCACTGACTAGACTTAGAAGTAAATATTTTTGTACGAGTCAGTGGTGATGGGAAGACGGGTCTTGAAACATATAGTTACCATATGGATCCTGCATAAAATGATAAATTAATATTCACTTACTAAAAGTATTATGAATTTCAATAAAAATGGCACTTACAGCGTTGTGAACTTTGTGAGCCCATACAATATATTACCCATCTATTTACACAGCGTTATTTCGGCTATATTATAAGAAATGCCGTTAAATATTGATAATAGCGGGTACTGCACCCGTACCTCTTTGACAGTATCCAAGAGGCGCGGATTCAAATCCGTATCAGTACGTTCAAATTATTATACTTTTTCGAAATAAATATTTTTCTATCGTTATTGTAGAATACTGTTAGTATGTGGATATATTAAGATATATAGATATATAATATGTCACTGATACTCCGTCCCGTTTTATATGAATAGTTAAGCTACGAAAATATATTTTCTACTTAAAAAAAATATATGAAAAAAATTACATGTTAGTTTTTAGATGAATTTTGATCGTGTTTTTGTATAATTGTATATTTGTAAGACAAAATGTATGAGGTCACTGCAAATTTGAGACATATCGTTAGAAAGCTGTAATGAGGCTAAAATAAAATAAAAATATATAGTTAAAAAAACTTAAAAACACGCTTTTTACACCAAGTTTAAGATACAAGCACTATAGAATATGCTCGGAGCTATAAACTATATGAATTTAAATTCGAATGACTTAGGTACTAGTAACCTCTGAAGAGTTCCAATATTGAGATCCTGGCTCCATCATCACACCAGTTCGTTGATACCATAATTATTGTATTGTCACGTAAGCTACGTATAACTGCCAAGTTTCATGAGTATGCCATTATTAATACTGGTTCAAATTCATTATAAGATAACTAAAAGCGTGTTAAAAAATAACTATTTTGTACTATATCTATGTATATATATAATTATTTTTCCAATACGACTGTCTCACATCTGCCTTGACCATTAAATTAAATAGGCCTATCGAAACTAAGTTTCTTCATTTCTTTATTGTATTTAATTTTTTTTATTATTATTATTGTTGATTTTTTATATATAATATATAAAGTTTAAAAGTTCTTCTCTCCGAATGGTGCTAAATCCTTCTTCTATTTTCAGAACCAAAGACTTTGTTATTCCGTTCCCTATATTTTATGAATCGCTTGAACCTTTCAAAGGAGGCCTTTTCCGACAATAATCAACGACGTAATATCATTGTTGTAGGTGCATTAATATAATAAATACTTATTTAATAAAAAAACATGCTTTTATTTCTTCCATCCTATCATATAACAGTTTCCCGGTACTTGTAAGGGTAATGGCGGTATTAAGCTCGGCGGTTCCGCAGTTCAACACGCAGTTTCTCGAATAAAGCACAAATACATTATTGACACCAAGTTCTCTCTGTCTACTTTACTATATACGGGTTAGAGCGTAAAGTTGAAAAAGTTAACTATATAAACTAAATTAATGTGTCAGTAACACTCTTGCCTGATGTCATGCCATCAGGCAAGAGTGTTACTGACCAGTGAGTTGATGTTGAGAGATTGTGATGTTGAGTTGATGTTGAGAGTTGGTGAGAGAAAAGTTGATGACAAATCCAATGACGTATATATTAACAAAATCGATTCACTAGTTTAACAGTTACAAATGAACGGACATACATACATAAATATATGCTAAAAACATAATCCTTCTTTTGATTTTCTCGGGCAAAACAAGTAATAGATCGTCATCTTGATTCCTTACTTTTAAAATTCTTCTGTCTATATAAAATATTATATTCCCTTGCGATTAAATTAATTATCAAAATAACACTTCCGTCTCCAAAAATATTAATCGTTCAACCCCATAAAATTTGCACACCAATCCTTTTTTTAACCACAGTTACCGTCGCTTAACTCAAGCAATAATGTGTTTTATAATAGTTCCGCCATATAATTAATTATTTTTATTAATATTTTTTATAAATATATTTTCTGTTATTGTATTATTGATTTAATAAAGTATAAATGTCAAGATTTATTGCATAATCCAGATGAATCACGGTCTGCATACTTCGAATGCTGGTACTGAAATAGTTTCTAATTATTATCAACGTTCCGTGCTCGGTAACTATGCTTTAGTTATTGATTAAAACTTTTTAGTTATTGTTAAGGAATTAAAGGAAGAAACCCTTATAGCGCAACTTTATAGTGTAAACACGATGGGTATGGATTTGATCCCCACTCGAGAAAATGGTACTATTTATTTTTTAATTGTCCTGCCTCAGTAAACGAAATGCCGTGTTGAGTTACCACTCTCCGTCTAGTTTTCCAGACATTGTTTGCGAAGTGGCGAAACTCAACACTGCATTTTGTCTCGTTAACAGAACTCAGAATTTAAAATACTTCACTCTCCGCTGCCCTTCAACGACCAGAGCTGGAAATTGAAAATTATTTAAACGTAATAATTTTCCTCAAATCAACAGTAAAACTAGAAAAAAAAAACAAAAAAACAGTTATACCACTTTGCCGCATCACCTTATGTATAATCAGTCGAGACGGATCATATAAGTATGTATGTTTCCCACAATTATAATTATACATCTAATGATTATTTATCAATGAGCGTGAGTCGATGATTCATTATCATTTCGATGCCAAGATTGTTTACTTATATTATTTTATATTTGTTATATAATACTAAGGCCGTTGGGGTGCAGTATCTGACTGTAAAGGCAGTGGGTTCGATTCCCACTCGAGGGAACGAATTGTTATTTATTCATATCTTCATTTATTCGCTCTGGTACCAAAGCAAAAGCGCGGTGTGTACTTCCGCCACTCATTATGCCTCAAAAAATCGGCGGAGAGTGGGAAACGCAGTGTCTGGTGTCGGAGGGATACAGCATGAAGCTGACTCTCTCTGTCTTTGAACCAAAACATAAGTTAAGCAGTAACTCACCACTGAACCAAGAGACCAATTATTTTATTGGCAGACAAATGAAATTAGAAGTAATGAGTAACTCGTATTGCCTTGACTGACATATAAATAAATGATACAAAACTATCGTCTGGGATACATAGGGCTATAAATATTGTAGTCCCATTTGAAATATGACGTCCACATTGTATAGATGTCTGAAGTGTACTTAAAATAGAATATTTATAAAGTGTTATTCCTAATTAACGTTGTATATGATGAAAACGAACCCACACCCTGTCGCGCTTACAGTCGCGCGCGTTTCCCTGCGCCACGACGGGTTTCATATTTTAATGTTTTTTCTAAAAATATAACAAACTAAAATCATTATAGGGGGATTTGAAAATCGCCTAAGATGAAGAGAAATATTTTACAGTTTATGGAGAGAAGCTAGAGAGTTCTCTAGGATGGTTAAAGGCAAAGCCACATTTTATTTAACTATACAAAGGTATTTTTTACATAAACACTATGTCCAGGTTCCCTCTGCCTACCCTGCCATGTCTAGATTTGATCCTGTGTCGGGGTAGTTCATATTCCATCCCAGTGTGCGGCGCAACGTGACATTTAACACGCAGTTTCGAATTCAGGTGGAAAGTAGAGAACTAACTGTATGATATTAGGTTCTCTCTACTTACTTTTATATATGCGAAAATATAAAAATATACTGATATTTACATAATAATTTTAAAAAAAGATATAAACAAAATTTAATCGACTATCATTGAAACCACGTGCATTCTCCAACCATAATCATATAAGCATCCAAAAATTCAAAGAAAATAATATTATTATTTACTCGCAGGTGTAGATTTTGCAAACGCAGCGAAAACATAAATTGGCCATACTAAAGTAAAATTGACACTTCCACAGGTACTTCAGAACAGAGATTTATTTATACCGAAAAAAATAATTAAATTAAATATTTTAGTTATTTTTTTAACAATAAATGAAGCTAGAGTGGTAAGAGAGGCAGGGGGAGTTGGTTGACATAGTATCAGTGAAACTGGCAGGAAGAACACGCAAGTATCATGAGGACCCATTGATTTAATAAAAAACTACAATAACAATAGTAATCAGATAAGAAGAAAAAGACAAAGCGCGGCGCAAAGTTCCGCAACTTAACACGCAATGGCACAAGTTTTCAACGGCAAGTTGGTGTTGCACAGTCTTATTACTAGGTACCCAGGTTCCCCCTGCCTACCTTGCTATGTTTCGGATGTCACGTGAACCTTAAAAAAACATTTTTATGCTTTGCCTCCAACGTGACTATATTTTTTATTCAGTTGTTGAAAGCTCAATGAAAATTGAACCCAGGACTATCGTTAATATGATGTTCATTGTCTTTATAACAGAATCGTGTACAAACATTCCTTCAATGTCACGTTGCGAAACACGCGGTTCGAACAATATAATTTCCTTAAACAAGGACTTTTGTTTTAAAACCACGCTTTGGGGTGACATTTAGCCTTATTGCTTGGTTCATATTTGTTTTCATTTCTACTATTGTTATTTGCAGCGAAAGTTATTAGCTTCACGCTGTAACTGCTCCCCACGCATCACTCAATTTTCGGTGCAGAACTCAACACCGCTCTTTGTCTTGTTGTCAGAACGAGAAAATGGAAAAAATATATGTTTTCAAATTCTATATTACTCTGTGCTCGTGGACTCTGTAGATTCAAATTACAGTAATTCTATTTAAAAACGATATTTCCTTTTAATTTTATTTTTCCTCAAAATATTTGTAGCAGCTATGTAGTGTGTTCTATTTCTTCACGGAAACGAAGCTACAGGTGCAAGTGGTAAAGTAGTTAAGCCAGTAAACAATTGAAGATATGATAATATCTCTATCATGCGGAAGAAATGTTATTTTCAAAAAAAAATTATAATTATTATCAGGAAATGACGCCCAGGCAACTGAAGGGCTCTGTAATAATCATTAATAATTATGAGTAACGTACTTTAACAATAGAAAAATTGTTTTACCATTATTTTTCCGTAGCGTCGTCACGCGATCTCTTTACTTACTAATACCGATAAATACATCATCTATGAATATAGACTAGACTAGCTATGCCTCCAACTTGGTCTACATGGGAAAGTATTTTATGATGTAGGTAGCCCGCATATACTCGTAGCAGGCAGCATGATAGGCAGAGGGACTACTGGACTTAGAAACTCCCTAATTTGATAAAGATAAATCTATCGAAACCTGCAAAGAATAATTTCCATAGTATTCTCACCTGTGGAGTTTCACTCCACATTTAATAAAAGCAGTAGGGTTTATTAATTAGTGTAGGTAATAAATATTTGATATTCTATATTTGATAAGAATATTAGTGGAGTTATATAACTATTAATTAATAAACTTTTTAAAGGCCTCACGGTGTTAACAAGCAATCGCCATCCAATACACAATGTCTCGAAAATAGGGCGCTGGGTGGGGAACACACTGTCTCAATCCTAGGTTCCCTCAACTCACCCAGCTATATGTATCCCACAGTGAAACTGCACAAGTGTAAATTATAAGTACACATATTATAGTATAGAAACACTCGTATAATATAGTAATGTTCCTAAAACCAGAAGCTCGGAGGGACAGGGCTGCCCCACAAATGCATCCCACTTTAGAAATGAGGCCGATTTAAATATATCGATGCACTTGTACGATTGAGGGTTGGTGCTTCTTGTGTTTCTGAATATTATTATAATTATTTTGTTTTTATATACTACAAGTAGATTAATGGAATGTAAAATATATTGTATTTTAAATATTACTATATTTAATCAGCTTTTAATCACACATTCGCTACGTGGGTTATATATAAATTATAAATGGTAATAACGATCAATAGACTATCCAATACTAAAAGAATTTTTCAAAAAAAATCTTACGCTTTTTTGTCTCTAGCCACAAATATCTAAAATAAGACATATTTAACCAAATATCTAGGTTTTCTAATTTTCTGCTATAATATTAATTGTGAAAGTCATAATTATTTTTTATTTTCAATTTAACAAATAAAATTACAATAATATTATTGTAGTTCTGCCACCCCTACGCTCGCCGGACGCCGCTAACCGGAGCGGGTAACGCCAAAATTATGACTAGTTCGTTTAATAACTTGCATGATATTAAGATATTTTTGTTTATACATATATATAAGTATAATAATGTGGAGCACAGAGTGTCTAAATACTATGTTTCCTCTACCTATACCGACCGGAAAATCTAAATAATCTAGCTTCATATCTTTTCCCGTATAACAGGATATTCAGAGAGAACCTAGTGATAAGACACTCCACAACCCATGCACTGCCCAATTTTCCTCTGAATTCCCTGCTATGCGGGACAGCGTGAAGCTAAAAAACACTTCGGGTGTAAAGCGGAGAACAAAGTGAATTCACACCAAACTCGCTCTCTTACATAATGGTCGCACACAGTACATAATGGTCGTCCTCTACCTAAAGAATGCGGATAAAAAAACTAATTGAAAATACTTTACATATCTAACATGATTAAAGTGTAATAACAAGTTTTTAAAAATATTGAATCTCAAAGATATACAATTAACCAAGAGATTAAATTTAACTCTAACATTTCTAATAGTAGTAGTAGCAATACAATATAATACGTTTCCCAGTTTCCACCTAACCGTTGTCCCATTTAACCGACGGTTAAAAATAACTGCATTCCTATAGAGATACCGCGCTTTTGCCAAGCTGTTAACCCTGGTACTTCACGCGGTTGGTGACCCTAGGACTTTAATTCACATTAGATATTTGTGATTTTTTAGGGTTCCGTACCTAAAAAGTGAAACAGGAGGCTAAGGCTCAACGGATTTGTAACGCATAAAATGTGATAGTTAGACAGTTGCAATTTTCACAGATGATGTATTTCTATTACCACGACAATAAATACTAAAAACAGAATAAAATACATATTTAAGGGGAGCCCCATACAACAGACATGATCATTGCTAAAGAAATATGTAGATGTTTCTTTAGCAATGAATGATAACTATAGAGCTATATCTGCACCACATTGAATATAGAATGGTGGAGTTTAATGCAGGGATTAGTCTTGTTATAAGAGCGAAGAAGTGAAAATAATTAATTCCCCCATTAAGTGGGAATCGAACCCATGACCGACGCGTTATAAGTCAGACGCTGCGCAGCCACTTGTAAAGTAATTCTTACTCCAATTACATTCTAGAGTCATAAACTTTTATATTATAAGAAAAGTGAATGAAAAATGCATTAAAAATGAAAATATCATCAAAACGAAAGTGGTTCAATATATTTTATCGCGAAAGTGTTATTACATTTCAATAGAATTTTAAGAATAATGTACTTATTTCTTGCTGTTATTAACATTACGCATTGTTACCCGCGTAATTTATTGAGAAAAATAACTAGAGTATTTTACTTCTTCCTTCTCTAGCTATATATATTACCTATTAAACTGGGAATTGATCAATATACGAACTTAGGAAGAGCTGAGAGAGCTGAGAGACATATCTCATAAAGCAGGTTGAACAAACATCCAAAATGATTTTTTTAAGTGGCTATCGGAATCGGAATTACCGTGCACTACTTCTATACGGAAAACTAGTAAACAATTCTACAGAATACAGAGAGATTTATATCTAGAATTAATAACAAATACATTCAAACAATATCAATACACATACATACACACAAAGTTCAATAAATGTTTAACTTAACACCTGTCTGTAGCAAATGAACGAACATAGCTTTACTTCCCTTCCTTAGTGACTAAAATTAAAATACTTTATACAGTACTGTATCTACGAAAGATTTTAAAATTTAGTGCTGAATCACTCCGTTCTCCATTTGTCGTCTATTTTAGAGCGATTTCGCATAGATTTGCGGAACTTAACGCTGCATTGTCTTATGAAATGTTAGTGCAGAAGTATATTAGTAATATTATATAATTGGCAACTATACTATAGTTATAACAAAATAAATAAAAAACCATGAAAATATGCCACTTTTAACTGCGCCCACGCCGCCGCTGTAAACACATACGCACATACAAACAAAAGGAAATCTCCTAAACACGCACACCAATAAAGTCCTCGTACAGTCCTAGTATAGCACTAATAAATCGTGCGGTAGTGGAGTTAGTATGTCTGTCTCAAACGAGAATAAGGGTGTGACTGTAATTACGACCGTTGTGGATTCGATTTCTAGTCGGGGAAATTAATTTTTATTTATTAATATTTTCATTTCTTCGCTCTGCTAATAATAGCAAATCGCGGCTGTGAGTTTCACTATTGAACATGCATTGCATCGAAAAATTCAGCGCAAAGTAGAGAATGGAGTGTTTTAACACTAGGTTCTCTCTGACTACTGCTTTATGCGGGATACAGCGTGAAATTAAAAAATCACTTATATCATAAATACGACTGATTCCCTAAGTAAGATTCGAACTCACTACCATCACACAATTACATTCAAATAATCAAATTACCATTAATAAAAATAAACTTCTATACCAAAGTCACGCTTCAAAACTAGTTGACTAATAAATAGATTCACTCACACATGTATAACTACCAAAATTTACTCACACTGATGCACTTGCATATACATATATGCAAGGGCTTATGCGTTTGTGTGTGTAAGTAGGTCAGAGAGATAGGAGGGACACGTGTTAGGGCCGATTCTTTATTACTGTGGTATACTATTATTATGTAATTTTAAATATTTTAATATTTAAAACTTCAAAATTTAATTATTTCAAAATTATTAGTGTTTACCTTTACACTAGGTTTTGTTTGTTAAGCTATAAAAAGACTAAAAAAAGTAAAAATTAAAAAAAGTATTGTACAAGTGTATAAGTACAGTAAAACAAAAAGTGTCTTCTTATTCCCGACTGCTAAGGAAGGGCTAAATAACCCTATAATTTATCTAAATAAAATCCTGAAAACGGCGGCTAGAATAACGTATAAGAACTTATCGATTTTCTTACTAATCCATTTTCAACTTATAAAAATAATATTTAAGAAGATATATTAAACATCTATAAATTTATAATACTATTAAATTGCCATAAAGTAATTGATTTTATAAAAAAAACAGTTTCTATTATAGCACAGTGCCCTTTGCACAGCTACAAAGGATCTGCGCCCGCGCATAGGATGATATCGTGAATAGAGAGCGTTAACCCGACGACAGGAAAATAAGATTTTCTTTGAAAACATATTGAAAAATGAAATTAATATGATAAATTATTGATAAGTATACAACTTTTTTTTAGTGAAACTACGTATCCCGCACATAGCAGGTTAGGCAGAGGGAGTCTGGGAACAGAGTGTATTAACACTACGTTCCCTCTGCCTGCTATACACCGCTAAAAAAAACATTATATTTTAACTAAAATTGTTGCTATGTTCGCCTTTTATACGAATTCATGGAGAATATTTTAAGAAAAATCTTCAAATAGGTCAATATATGCTAATGTATAAAATATGACATAAAATAAACATTTATGCACAAGAAGACTCGAATTTTGAGGTTATATAAATATTTAATTATAATAGGACGGCTTTCGTTGTTTGTTTTAATATTGCACTTTCACTGGAAGTACTGAGTTCGATGCTTGCTTGAAGTAATTTTGTACGACTCAAATTATTTTCTTATAATATTTTAAGAAATTGTTTATAATGTAAAGAAGTTCTTGACGCCAGCTTGGGACAGTGTTTCATTGTAAAAACGTTAGTTATGGGTTCAATTTCCACTGGGGGCTATGAATTTTCATTTCATTTCGCCGCTTTTGTAAAAACAAAGCACGGTGGCGGAATCGAACCAATAACCTGTCGGGTTTTCTCTGCGCCAAGATTGCCGCCTTCCACATTTAGTATTATATTTTTATATAAACACGTACCTTTCCAATTAAATATCGATATTTTTAAAGATAATATGCAAAGTCAAGGTTCTTCATTATGCAAGAGTTATTTAACTTATTACGTACAAACTCCATTACAAAAAATTCGAACATTGCATAACTGCTTATAATTTTCTTTCTAACTTAAAAGTTCTTTAGAATTGTATCCAATTTTTTTTAAAAACTTATGTATTTTGTTTTTTACTTTACATGACTTCCATTTGTAACTTTTTTAGTATATTGTTATGTTATACCTAGTTTACCTAATTTACAGTTTATTCTCATTTGAGGTCGTCTTAGCACGAAGTAGAAGAATGCCCCGAAAAGTCAGGGAAGAGTGCTGAACGGGGTGGCTTAACACTAGGTTCCTTCTGCTTACTATGCTGTGTGCGGGATACAGCGTGAAGTTGATTTATATTTAAAGTTGTATCTATAAACTTTCCTTGTATTAGTAAATTTATTAATTACGCAATTAAAGTAAGACGATCTTAATTAAGACAAATTTAGTAAGTTCTTATAATCTACAACATAAGTTCCATACCAAAATTTGAGTGATTACTCACTATAGTGTTTTTTCTTTTTAAATCACAAAATTATCAATTTCTACGTAAAAAGTCAAATTGCTAAAATAACGCAGTTCCTAAAGTTAGTAAACCAGTACAGCAAGTGGGGGTAAGCAACCTACATACCTCCCCCCTTTCAAAAGAGATTGGATGTATAGATGCGATTGCTTATACTAACTACCAGCTGTCTCTGAGAGGCAATTGCAACATGAGTTTCAAAGTTAGCTATAAAGTTAGTTATTTTTATTTTATTAAATTATTTTTTTATTATTTTTAATAATAAATGTATTAAGCAACCAGCCAGATCTACAATTTCTACAAAGCGTGATAGGCGATTCACACTTGGTGCTCTTTTATTGACATTTTGGTAAACAAAAATCTATACTAGAGGACTGGGTGACATTTCATTATCAGAAGCAGAGTCACTGGACAAAAACGAATGAAAAATTTTAAAAAACCATATCAATAAAATCCTCAAACTTAGATTTGGGCTTATGAACATAATTATCATATGTTTTTAGCTTCATACTGTATCTAGCAAATAGTAGTGTAGGCAGGGGGAACCTGGCGACCTAGCAGTCAACGCGACGGTTTGCCTCGTTACCAGAGCAAGGAAAATATTCAATTCCTCGAGTGGAAATCGAACCTTCAACCTGTCACGTTTACAGTCGCACGTTTGTGCCCTGCGCCATGATATTTAATAATTAATTTAATTTAAATTTGAATCTAAAAAATAATACACTTGCACCACATTTTCTATAAATCAGAATTTCTCAAGATATAGCGTAGATAATGCACGCATACTTTTTCCTTATCAGTAGTTTAGGACGTGATTTTTTGTCATTGTAAACCTTTTTATTTCGTAAGACATTTTTTTACTTTCTCCTTAATAAAAAAATATTTTCACTTTTATACAGTTGAATAATTTCTTAAGTATTTTCTTTGTAGATCTATAAATGAAAGAGTAGACTAAAATAAGTATTACTCATGTAGCTATAATCATTACATTTATATTTGATATATATTTATTATTTTAAATTATTGTTTGCCATATATAACCATTTAATAGACGATTCCGTTTTTCACTACTTTATAATTTTTTTGGTTGCCTTTTATCTACTGACTTTAAGAGAACGAAAATATGAAATAATTTCCCTTATGTTTATAATTTTGTACAAATACAGTTTTACATTGTATCATGGAAATAGCATCTCTACTACATACGGAGTGCCCTAAAACTACTTGGATATGCAAAGGGGACCTAGTGCTAAAACCCTCTGTCCACCAATTTCCGCTTTTTGGACATCTCAGGCATTGTGTGTTGAGTGACTAATTCCGCTTAGCCTAAGCCTGTCTGCCTTTATACAAATACATTAGTGAAATATGGTCTAAACATATATCGCCATTACTGTTATTGTACTTAGAAAGTACAGCGTTGAGTACCGCCATTCAAAATGCAATACTTCTAAATTTAATAGGAATCAGAGAACACAGTGTCTTAATACTGGGATCTCTCGAATATCTCGATTTCTCACAAATAGATGAGTCAAGCTAAAAAAAAACATTACATCATTTTCAAGTTGAGACCGTTGGACTGTAACGCGATGGTTGTGGTTCAATCCTCACTGGGATACCTCATAATACATGACTGACTGATTATAAATAATTTATTTTTATTTACCCGCTCTGATAGACGAAGCACGGCGTTGAGTTCCGCCTGTCCACACGCAATGTCTCAAAAAAATAGCAGAAAATGGAGAACGGAATGTTTTTGCGGGAGAAAGCTTGACTTTGTAACTTTGTAAATTAGTACGTCTACCTTTAGCTAATCTATGTATATGTCGTAAGTCTCATCTCAGCGTCTAACTTGGCCGCATCTTATGCAACTGTTACGACAGAACTGACCGACATTTTATGATTTTGCTTATATAATAACAATTGTCGGTAACACCTTTTGTTCGCCGAAAATTAATTAGAATAGAATTGATATTGATGTCGGCGAATTTGAGTTTTTAAAGCAATTTTTTCTTGAGCTCTGAGTTAGAAAAAGGTGAAATTATAGTGGGGTCATGTTAGAATGGTCGTCTCGCTTCATTTAATGCTAGAACCAATATTTTTATTTTAGGTTTATTTTATTTATATTTATTATGAGATTATTGAAAAACGGTCACACTTTACTTTACTTCCGATTACTTAACGTTTTATAACTATAAATATTTAACCTACATACGAAAATTTAAATAACAAGAAATAATTACTTAACTCTTCTTAGAATATACTTTTTAAATTTAAAAGAGTTTTGAGGAAATTTAGATAGCTTAAATGAAAAGATGGTATTTTTTCTCGGTAGGTAACCCAATTTTACGACAGTCGGATATAATATGGTCATCAAGAGAAATACTTTTATAGATGCGTCATTGTTCCATGTCTTATGTCACGTCACTACGTCACGTCATACGTTGCGTATGTCCCATGAATTTACTTATTAGCTATAGATATTATAAATTTCTTCACATTATGGCCCCCCTTATATGTTTTGAAGAGCTTCACGCTGTATCCCGCAAATCCCGTACAGGCGGTGTGAACCTCTTGTGAAAACACTCCGTTCATTACTAACTGAAAATATGTTCCTTGGCTTTACTAAAGGAAAGCTATAATAATAATTTTCTGGTTGAATTAATTCTAAATAGTTTTATTTCAACATCTTTCATCATTATATTTACACAACATGATAAAACTATGAATCAATGATATTATCTTTTTTATATAGTATACTGAAATAAAGTTCAATATAAATTATTATATTTTAAAATGTAAATAATTATTTATAAAAAATATACAGTTAAAACCTAATTAAAAAAAACTACATTACAAAATCGAAAATTGTAGCCATGAACAAAATGATGATGATCCTCATGGCGCTGCCGCTGGGAGAATAAATTAATTTCCTTTCTTCGCACTGGTAACAAGACAAAGTGCGGCGTTAAGTACCGTTACTCAGCGCGGAATGTTTCGAAAATTAGGCAACGAGGGAGGCACGGAGTCTTATATCTAGGTTCCCTCTACCTATCCTGCTATACTGGCTTATAGAAGCGGGATACAGCGTAAAACTGAAAAAAATATTTTAAAAATACATTTGTACATTTTTATGTAGTATAGATTTCACAGCATCTCACAATGATGTCACGGCTAACAAGATAATAATAAGTTTCGAGGAAAGTGAACGAAAGCAAAAGGTATCCTGGATCCGGTACCACTGCAGTGGGCCGTCTGTCACAACGTTGTATCATTTGGTTAAATAAAAAAAGCCCAAGAACAGTCGTGGTGCAGGGGCGTGTGACTGTAAACGCAGCGGTGGTGGGTTTGATTCCCATTTGAAGAATTAAATATTTAATACTTTCACATCTTTCTGGTGTGCAGGCAAAGCGTGACGTTGAGTTCCGCCACTCAACACGCAATACCTCCAGAATTCAACAGAAAGTGATAAACGGATTGTCTTGACACTAGGCTCCCTCCATCCTGCTACGTGCGGGATACAGCGTGAAGCTTAAAAAAACAGTTCAAAATTCAATTTTGACATAAAAGACTATATTGACTTGACTTTTTTCAACGCTATGGTAAAGAGGCAAAGCGCGGCGGTGAGTTCCACCATTCAACACACAATGTATCTAGAATTCGTCGGAAAATGGGAAACGGAAAGATCTTAATGGGAATGTCTGTTTTAACACTAGGTTCCCAGGATCTCTCTGCCTACCCTGCTATGTTCTAAATACAGTGTGATTCGAAAAAAATATAAGAAAAATAATAATTTAAGTTATGTTAACGGTGTAACATACGGTCCTTAACGGATTTTTCTGAATCACACACTAAAGTGTGTCGTCGTTTTCCTCAGCTCTTTATTGACACCATTTTTTTTTTGCAATATAATACTGATATAAAATTGATAAGAAAGGTGTAATATGTATTGTTTTAGCTTCACGCTGTATTTCGAATATAGCTCGGTAGGAAGAGGGCACCTAGAGGGTGTTAAGGCATTCAGTTCTTCACTTTCTCCCTAAAACTTCAAAGATCGATCGTCAATATTTCTTATTTTACTTACATTTGCGTTTTATTTTTACAAGCGAAAAAAATATATATAATAATTTTTTTTTATTGTTTTGTATGTAAAATAAGTTTTTAAAACTTAATCACATTATACGATTTACACGCGCCGGTTTTTGGTTCCCATTTTGTTAGTTGTTATATTTTATACACAATTTCATGTTTTTTCTTATAAATATTGTAGCAAACTACTCGTTTATTTATTTTCAAAAGTACTAATTACTCAAATTATTACTTAAATTCTTTTTTTTTAATACTAAAGTATTCGCCATCGCAATTTCTATACAAAAACAATCGACAAAGGTTCATGTCAGCGTTATTTCATAACATAGTCCGTCATAAGGCTCGAATCTCTCCGAATGGAACCCGCTCCTACCTACCAAAGACCTTAAGCCTATTGCTATGTTAAACGAAAATAGACTTTACTTTTTTATAATATGGTAGAATTTTAATTGGTGTTTTAATGACGTATAACACCTTTTCGTATTCAATTTGTTAGTGTGATATAGTTCTAAGTGTATATATTTTGTATTGTTTTAATATAATAGTTATTGTAATCGAATAGGGTTGATTTTAGTTTGTTTTCATATGAGCCGAAGTGATTTTGTCGCAACACACAAATTGCCCTACTATGAAAAGTGAAAGTACTGTGGCGGAGGGGAAGCCGAGTGGAATAGAATGTAAATGCGGATTTCGGTATTTGATGACCCAAGTATTTGTGTTTCAAACTGCTGTTAGCTTATGATAGCCTGGTAGTTTTGTTACCGAATATTTTTTTTATTATCCACTCGTTTTTTATTTGTTTTAGCGCCGTTTTATGTGATATGGTTCTATTTGGTATGGAAATTTGGACGGAGATGGAACTTTGTAGCAATAAATGAGCTAAATGTAATTTTAAAATGATTTGGTGTGATAGAGTTCTATGTAAATAAAGTGAAATGTAAAATTGTATGAAGACAGTCTTCAGTTGAAACGGCATATCAATTGAATGACAATAAGTTGGTCACTTAAAGATTAATTCAATAAACTACTAATCTACTTACACCATAAATAGAAAATAAAAGTAAAGATATGGTGTTAAAACGGCAAAGTAAGGAAATAGACCATCTCTTTTTTTTAAGTAAATGTAGAAAAAATATGTTTTATTTCAAGAAATTATGGGGCCGTGGATCTTATATGGTTTGAATTTCAACTGGATATCTTGAAGCGTTCCTGAGATAAAGGCTCTTCACAGACAGACCAGACAGACTTGCTGACGGACGGACAACAAAGTGATCTTATTAGGGTCCTTTTTTTCCTTAAAAGGATATAAAAAGTTGGCTACGCCCTTGTTTATGCTGTATCCACAAAGCAGGGTAGACAGAGGGACCCCGGAAACCTAGTGTTAGGACACCCTGATCCCATTAAGACCCTTCCGTTCTTCTCTTTCCACCGATTCTCGAGCACTGCGTGTTGAGTGGCGCAGCTCAACACCGCGCTTTATCTTGTTATCAGAGCAAATTTAAACTGTTTAAGTAGTTATACGCTGTACCGCTCTACCACGACCTCTAGCCTATTATTATATTCTTTAAGCATTACTTAATCAACTTTTATGGAAATCCAACTAGATTTCTATAGCACTGTATAATTTGATTCAACCCGAATCTAAATGTCTGCCTCCAACGAATTTATGACAGCCTGGTACTTTTGATACCGATTGCTTTTTTTTTTATTTTTTCTTAAAAAATACAAGCGACAACATAATTTTTATGTGCCTATAAATGTCATATGACTTTGTATTTTTATTAATAAAAACTTTTTATAATAAAAGTTTCGAACTGTCAGATGTTAAATTATGTTTTAAGGAGTTCAGTTTCTCTTTATTATTATTTTATTTTATTGCTTTCTTGTGGTGCAATTATTGGATATATGACTGTAAATGCGATGATTGTGGGTTCGATATCCACTCGAGGGAATTCATATTTAAAATTTTTCAATTCCCCTGCCTAATGCAAAAATATGTTGGTATATAAGAATACAACAATAAAACTGACTTCAAAAGTATACACATATTATGTACAAACTTAAATCAAATACTAGAAAATATACGGTACGGTACGGTACGCCGCTCTTTCCTCAATGTCTCAAAAATTGGACGAAAAGTGGAAAACGGAGTGTCTTAGCTCTGGGTTTCGTCAGCCTACCCCGCTATATGCGGGATACAAGATGAAGCTAAACAAAAGTGTTTAAGACACTATTCTGGTCTGTCAGACTCTGAGACATTATGTGTTGAGAGGCGGAACTTAGCGCAGCGTTTTGTCTTGCCAGAACACTAGTTTGAGGGAATCGAACCTACAAACCTCACATTTCCGCCCCACTCAGCTACGATAGCCTAAATTACGTAATATAGGAAACCTAGTACTCTAGTGGGAAATCTGTGCAAGTGGCACAGACCATTTTACTTTCATTGGAACGAAATTTATACGTATTCCGAATCAAATCTAAATATATTTGCATTTAATGTTGTTTTAAATTATCCTATATTTTGTTTTGAGTATCTGTTTATTTTATTAATTTATAGCTTTGTGTGTTTTTTTTTAAGAAAGGGAATGGAGGGAACCTAGTGGCGTAACTCAACGCCGCACTTAGTCTTTCTAGAAGGGTAACTTAAAATGGCTGAGCTGTACTTACCTATTGAATATCGTATTCGGGTGTTTTTTTCAATCTAATAATGAAAAAAAAATTATTGATTAATTTTCATATATATAAATTTTGTTTTAAAAATCTACCCGATTCGATACTATCGACCAAATCGATATTTCTTATTCGAAAGTACCAGGAGTTTATCACTTTGTAGGAGTTTTTACAATAACATGGGAACAATCCCACGAGACCGTACTGATGTTGATAAAAAATCAATTACATCTTATTCCAGTGGGACAAGGTCGGCTTTCCTTTAACTAGTTTATTTCTCACGTTATATGATGTAGTTGGTGGGATATCTTAATTGTAATATATTTAATTAAGCCACTTTTTGAATTATTTATCAGTATTTTAAATGATTTACGAATTATATTTGTGGTTGCGAGTGCGAATCCTAGTGGGAGGAATGAATTATTCGTACCTTCTCACTCTGGTATAAAGACAGAGCGTGGCGTTAAGTTACGGGAAACTTAGCGAAATGTGGGGTGACACAGTGACGTAGAGGATACAGCGTGAAGCTATAAAAAGAAAAAAAAACAAATATAAATTATATTACCATTTTCTACTATAACCATAATTTATTTTCATTTCCTTGTAATTGTTTCCAAGATAATTAACTATTAGTCTCTAAACAAATTCTAGATGAATCGATTGTGATGAAAAAGGTTATATCTTTACATTATGATTTTTTTTAAGTTTCACACCGTATACCTGTGTTTTATTAAGACTACATTGCATTCCCATGCAGTGTTAGAACACTCCATTCCCTTTAAGACACTTCCGTTCCTCTCTTTCCATAGATTTTTTTATAAGTTATTGGGTGATGAGTTTCGAAACTTAACGCCAAGCTATGTCTCGTTACTAGAGCGAGGAAATAAAAATATTTCTCTCCCTCGAATAGGAATCAAATCCACAACCGTCACGTTTACAGTCAGATACGACCTTTTTAACTAATTACTGGTTAAAGTTATATTCTAGTATGCAATTAAGAACGATTCGACCTTACACCATAGACATCAAATGTCAATGTCATAGTAAGTTAATAAAATTATACCTAGCTTACATAATATAGCGATTAACCTGGTGGCTGCGCCTGCATGTTCAAATGGAAATAACTACAACTCGTATTTATAAGCCGCTCTCAAGTCTGAGATCAATCTTGATATCGCGTTTTTATTTATAAATTACAAATCAAACATTATTCATTTTATCTACTAACTAAAAAACATGAAAATCGGAAAAACGATCTACGATGTAATAAATTTAATACTAGGTAATAAATTACTATATAATAAATTAGAATTACTTATATATCTTAAAAAGGATAATGCAAATCATAGTGATTCATCATTAAATTCTCTCTGCATGTCCTCAAAAAAAAGACATTCTACAATAATACATTTTTTCCCCAAAACAAGTATAGTTACCTAGGGCCAAGGGCCTAGCGGGCATCCACCCCGGTGAAAGTACCTGGCCTAACTCTTATTTGGTTCATTCACTTCTGACTGGGAGAGGCATGGAGTGACCGATTACAATTTAATCTATTATGTGTTTGTCTGTATGCTTGAAATTATTAAAAATATCAATATACCTTTTGAGGCCCCTGTGGCGCAAGGGGTTGACTGACTGTAAACGCGATGGTTGTGGATTCGATCCCGTTTCGGAGGTATGTTTATATTTAAAAAAAAAATCCGCTTTGGTAAACAAAGCGCGGTGTTTAGTTCTTCCATTTAACACGCATTGTCTCGGATACTAGGCTGCCATTGTTTACCTTACTATTGCCGGGTTGTGCGTAAAGCTAAAAAAAAGAAAAAAATATATATATAAAAAATTACAACACATACTGCTGAATTTGAAATTAAATAAAAATATTATGAAATTTTGTACGTGAATGAATCACCAAAGAGGATGCTCGGAGTGTTGACAGATAAAAAGAGAATTGAATAATTAATATCTGATGTATTCGTGATAATCATTTTTTTTTTACATTTTCCGCTATCTAGTGCAATCACCTCACTGTAAAGAATAAATTTATACTTTAAATCAATTATAAACTCGATAATTTTGAGGAATTAAAAAAAAAACATTATTGGGTTAAATTGGATTAAACTCTACTGGGTTACCAGGTATTCTCTACCTATCCTTCAGTGTGAAATTTCTCGAATTTCTTTTGAAAAAAGAAACACATCATTAACTCAAACTTATCTTATATTAACCCTTAATCAAACAAACTTTATTTTTCGAGTAATTTGAAATCTGGTCACGGCTTTTAGGTAAGTGGGTGCCGTAGATTTCGAAAAACAACTCCTTTTTTTTATAAAAAGGGGGGAAATGGGGGTTTTGCAGTGGGAAATTATTTCCCAGTATCCGGTATTTCAAAGCAAAATATAATTAAGTGGGAAATTATTTCCCATTATCCGGAATAGCTCTCAACTTTTGATATATTTTTACTACAAGTTCTATACATGTAAGTTGCTCCTACTTTACTTGTTTCTTTTTTGTCTTATATAATAAAATTGAAAAAAATACTGTTATATGAGTGAATAAAGTTATAAAATGAAACAACAACGTTAGGAATGATATATAGTTTTAATATAAACTGAAACTTAATTACTAAGAAAAATAATATTATTGAGGTGGAACAGTGTGAAAGGTTTTGAAGCAATTTTTAGCACACAAAGCTACTCCACAGGCGGAACACAGTCTGTTGTTGGTGAGTTTGTGATATGAGATGTTTCTCCTAAGGCTGTCAGTAAGGCATCCGTTGAAATCTGTTGGGCTTGTATAGTAGGCGTTTCTTGTTTATCTTCATTCGATTCGAACCCGAAGATATATTCAAGACGTTGTTCAATTAGGTTATCGTCAAGCTGATTGAGGTAAGTATCGGATGGAGAATGAATGCTATTGACATAGCATGAGTCATCTTCAGAATCTGAGGCTGATAAATCAGACAAGTTGTCTAAATTTTGCACCACCTCCTCCAATTTTTGCTTTGGTAGAACTTTTTGTAACTTTTCGTCCATATTTAAATAGCTAAAACAAATAAAAGGAAGTCTAAACTAACTTGGTAGTCTGAGCAGTACAAATAGTTCTAAAATATAATAGTTATAAAAATCAAGTGAGAAATCACACAAACGCAGTCATAACTCTCGAGAAAGCTCCATATATGAGTTACTCGCTGACAATTTTGTGTAAGTTAGATAAAATTATAAGTAACTATACCTGTTTAGGTACTTATATAGTGCAACAGACAAATTATTTATTGTATATATAGAAATTGGTATTTTTCAAATGCAGGAACAAACAATGGGAAATAATTTCCCACATAATTAAACCTAAGAAAATACAACAAATATCAATGCTGCGAGCCCAAAAACCGTAAGAAACATTCAGAAAACAAGTCTAGTTTACAATATTATTGTGTTTATGCACTTACCAGATTTTTTTCTTCAAAAACTTTTAAATCTTCCGTTTGAACCGGTTTTTTTCACAAAATATTTCAAACTGTGTTTTTGACATTGATATACAATGACAGTTCGCGCCTTAAGACAAAATGTTGCAAATAAATAAAATTAAAAAATTCTGTACGATTATTTTTCCCTAAGGTTGGTACTGATTAGAGTTGCCAAAAACGAAATAAAACAAAAAAATTACAGTAGTGGCATGTGGGAAATAATTTCCCAATATTTGATTAAGGGTTAACTCAAACTTCTAATTAAAAATTTACGTAAACGAGACTGCTCCATACATCTCATGTTCCAAAATTCCAAGGCTGGTGAGAAGAAAGCCCGGAAAGTGACAGTGGAATCCACCGGCGCCGTGCATCGCCTCTAAGAATATAGATCTACAAATATTTATATGCGCTTTTAAGCTTTCATATACAATAAACAGAATTTTTTATATGCATTCTAGTACAATTAAATATATCTGGTAGACAAACCGCGGCGTTCCAAAAATTCCGTGGAGTGGGAGGAAGTGTGAGAACGGAATGCCTTAATCCTAAGTTCTCTCTGTCACCCTGTTATACAGGAAAAATTGATATAAAAATGTATGTAAAAGGCCGTAAAAGATGCCCTATTGTTGTAGGCTTGATTTCCATTAGGGGTAATGAATTATTCACTTTTTCGTTTTCTGGTAACTTGCTTGTGGATCTTAACACTCATTAGCTCGAAGTATGGGCGGCGCGTGAAATACGCGGCGCGTGAAATATAAATAGTATGGGTAAACGGAATGTCCTAACACTAGGTTCCTAGGTTCCTAATAGAATTACTTAAAATTATTATCTTAACATTAAGTTATCTTTAACCTTCCGGGCAAATATTTAAAATCGTTGATGTACTGCCTCTTAGAATATACATATACAAATATTTATTCAGGCTTTAAAGCTTTCTTATAGTCGCGGGATCTAAGTCTCTATGTAACTGGTAGTTGTCTGTCAGTTACTCAGTCGAGTAGAGAGAATAATATTATATTATATAGGATAGTTGCTGACTGTATAAGCTATGGGTTATGGGTTCAATTTCTGCAAGGCATCATTTTTTTTGTATCAGTTTAAAAAGCAATATTGACAAACCCCAATATTTACAAATATATGATAAATTGGAAAACGGAAACACTTGACACTAGGTTCTATTAAAACAAAAAAAAAATAATAGAAAAAATCTTTCTTATTCTTATATGTATAAAATATATCAATTATATAATTATATATCTATGTTCTTATTATAACTAATTTACAAGGTAAGGATATGAATACATGTTTACTTTTTTTTCAACTTGAACCTGTTTCCTTCGAAAGTGATCCTATCGAGCCTAATGGTTACTTTCACCTCTATTCTATTGCAAGTTCGATGACATCCCAAAAAGCTGAACTAAGCTTCGACGCCCGTCAATTTTGTTTAGGATAATAGAAAAGTATGTAATTTATTATTTTGTTTGATTGTATGTAAACAATTGCAACTTTTATATTATTTAATATTAAATATAATATAATGCATTCATATAATTAATTTTTTTCATAATTTTTTTCTACCCTTGTTCTTTTTTTATGATATGGCTGAACAAATTTCGGTACTTAATATTTTCCATTTATTAAAAAAAAAACAAGAAAAGAAAAACGCGATTTCATGAATATTTTACACAATACCATTAAAATATTCCTCTTTAAATTTTATATTATACCAAAATCAATCTCCCTACAAAAAA
Organism: Heliconius melpomene rosina; assembly: GCF_056956725.1. Classification (NCBI taxonomy): domain Eukaryota; kingdom Metazoa; phylum Arthropoda; class Insecta; order Lepidoptera; family Nymphalidae; genus Heliconius; species Heliconius melpomene. The sequence goes on from NC_140400.1 coordinate 904,341, forward strand.
TTACAGTTGTCAAAGTAATTTTTTTTTCTTTCTTCTTTTAACTACAACTACTAACTTATACTGATCTAACACTCGATCACCAAAACTGCAGTGTCAACTAGAGGTCGACGCACGCGCGTGTACAGACGCAGGGTGTACCTAAAAGAGACCCATTTTTCTTTTCTATACCCTCTAAAATTCCGCTATTTATAGGGATACACAATATTTAATAAATGAAGTCATATATGATGAGGGTGATGATGAAGATGATGATAGCGTTTGGCGCTCCCTTCTTTGTGGTTACCCCGCAAGGGATAAAGCGTGAAGCTAGTAAAAAACGAAATACAAAAATCTATTTTTTGCCCATTTCTATATGTATTCTAAGAAATCCTGTTAAGTTATTACTACTACACTCTCCAAGGTCTATTTCTTATAATAGAAGTATAAAGAAAACGATACCATTTATCATAAACTTCTTTATGTTATTTTTTTAAAGAAAGAACACTAGAAAAGATTTCAGTGCTAAAATATTCCAAATTCCCTATTTTTCGCTCTTTTTTTTTATGAAAAATAGTCCATTTTCTCCACCTAGTGTACAGTGCACGTGCAAGGACGGGTCGCCGACCGCCGCCCGCGCAGCCTCCGGGAAACTTGTGAGTTAGTTTTCACTACACTACCTCTACCACAATAGTGAAATTTTTGTATATAGATCATCTTTAGTTTTTTTGTACTAATTATGATATAATTATTTACCTTTTGTTTTAAGTATATGTTACATATGTATATTAGTATTTTTGAGGCCGTCGTATATAACTGTAAATGCGATGCTCGTGGATTTAATTTTCAATTGGGTAAATTTATTAATTTCATTTCCTCGCTCTAATAACAAGATGAAGAGCAGCGTTGAATTTCGCCTCTTATGTCAAAAATAGAGTGGAAACTTAAAAAAGTGGGGAAGGAGTGTCTTAACGATAGGTTTCATCTTTTTACTCTACTAAATGCGGGGTACCACTCGAAGCTAAAACGAAGATTAGTTGAGAGTTTGGAATTGATACAAACAAACACTTTACCTTTATAATAGTAGTATATATGGACCAAAACGTTGTGTCATCAAAGTAAAAATTCCTATAAACGAAACAATCGCATGAATGAAAGTTGCGGAATAAGCAGACCACCAACAGTGGTGTTCATAATCTTCTTAGAATGTATAATTTTAAGCTTTTGTAGCGTTAATATACTACGTACTTATTATTTAAGTTATTATAAATGGCCACCTACGTGATACGGGAAGTTTCGTATTTATACCTCGGTTTTATAAAAAATAAATAAAATCAGCTTCACGCTGTGTCTCGTACACAGCAGGGTAGGCAGAGGAAATCTAGTGTTAATACACTCTGTTTTCCACTTACTGCAGAATTTTTTAAGTCTTTGCGTGTTTTGTGGCGGAACTTAACGTCGGGCTTTTGCCTTAAGTTTCATGATGACCATATAAATATATAAAAGAGGGAGTCTGAGATCAGTTTTTTAGGTTATATTACATACGAGGCACTATGCAATGACTGTAACGCGGCAGTTGTAGGTTCGAAATCAATTTGGGTTACTGAATTATTATTTGTTAATATTTTAATTTCTTCGCTCTGGCACCAAGGCCAAAGCCCGGCGTTGAGTTATGCCACTCAACACGCACTGCCTCGAAAAATTCGGCAGAAAAGGAAAACGGAGTGTCTTAACATTAGGTTTCCTCTTCCTAATGTGAAGCTGATTTTAATTTTAAGTGGAATAGAGTATAAATAGTGTATCAGCACAATTAAATAAAGAAAGGAGAACGGAAACTCTTGACATAAATTTCCTCAATATATTGCTTTAATATATTACATTATATAATAATTACATAAATATCATGACATTTTGACCGTGACAATCACGTGACGTTCAAATTTTGTATTCATCTCTACGTAACATAGTCTAGGAGGTGGTTGTTAATAAGAAGTTAATTATGACTTAAATATTCTAGATTGCCTTATACTACAAGGAAATAAATATCTGGAGATATCTAGTCCTAAACCTTATAATAAAAAAAAAGTTATTAAAACAAAAACGTAATGTCAAAATTGAAAAGTTTTTCCATACAAATACTTAGTACATGTAGGTGTATAACGAATGTCAGAAGCATCAGCTGAAGCATTTTTGCGGTACTAATAGTGTCATAGACAAAGGTTTAAACTTAATTGTTAAAATAAAAAAAGTCATATAGAGCCTACTTTAAAGCAACTGCCTCTCGGCCTATGATAAATAGATGGCGCTAGTATAGAAGACATTATTACAGTCCCAGCGTTATGTAAACTCGGCAAGTGCAAGTAGACCGGAACGTCGACGCTACAGGTTGCTTTAAATCGTACTATAAATATAAATATATACATATATTTTGTTAGTACTTAACTATAGGCCATCGAAACAAGATATTTCCCAATTTAGGGGTTTATTATCAATTTTGGGGAAACTTTATTTATATTTACTTAGTGGTCCGTAGTTGAGTTACACTATTTTCAAATAGATCCAAAGTTAAAAAAAAGTAGCGGAACATACGAGACTCTACACTACTCGTTACCACAGCTACGAAAAGAAAATATTAAATATTACATCCTCTCGAATGGAAACTGAACCCACAAATACCAAGTTACCAGTCGGACTCTGCGCTGCTGCGCCATGACGGCCTCATTAGTATTAAATATTCTGAATATATATTTTTACACACTCTGTATAGTAAAGTTGAAATCGCAACCAGTTTTACGCAAGAGCGTGCAAATCGAGACGAATAGAATCACTTCCTAAGAATTGACATACTTTCATTCGGTTTAAAAAAGTTTTTTTGTTTTAAAAAAATAATAATTACAAGAAACAAAATTAATTTTTATTAAGCGCTTTATATAATTTCTATTTTGTAATTATTATAATGCAGTTTATGCTTAGATTTGGAGTTTCTTTTTTTTGTCTAGTGTTAGGTGAGGCAGTGATTTGAAAGATTCAAGCGTATAAATGTTGTTACTTTATTTTATCTATAGGTAAAGACGAAGTCGTGGTGCGATGTGTCAATGTGGGATTGTAAACATGGCTGTTGTGGATTTTATTCCAACTCGGAGAAATTAATTATTTTCACTTCTTTACTGTGGTATATTATGTAGCGTTGAGTTCCGCCTCTCAACACTCAATGTCTCATAAATCGAGCGGAGATTGAGGAACGAGTTTTTTATTAGTGGCACATTTCTCCACAGTTAGCTAATAAACCGGGGCCGGGGGTCTGGTCCAAATCCTCACCTTGCAACAACACAACACTCTTTTGTAAGTGTTCATAACCATTCAAATTGAATACTCGACATCCTCTGCCTGCACTGTTATTTGCGGGATACAGTGTAAAGCTTTAAAGACGTGAAGATATTAAATCAGGATTTGAACCCACTATCATTATGAACACGTGTCAGACACGTTTATTGACTCCAGGTAGATTATGCGATATCAATCATTTGGTAATATGAAAATAATGTCGAGTGTTGTAGACTTCGTTGACTGATAATGGCTCGAAACATGTTTTGAATATCGTACATTAGCTTTGTGAGGTTTTTTATTATACTTCAGAAGTTCTATTTTTTAATAATACAAAATCGTAATAAACCAACCAGTCGGTGTCTCTGTGTTGAGTTCCGTCACTCGAAAATGGCTTCAGAATTCGGCGGAAAATGGGCAACGGAGTATCTTAACACTAGGTTTTCTCTGCCTACCCTGCTGTGAGCGGTATATGGCGTGACGCTAAAAAATTAAGAGAAGACCCACAATTTTATAATTTAAGAACAGTTGTTTCTACGGGTATGCCCCATCTCTAGTCCAGAATCAAAAACAGCCTAAAAACAATAAAAAATCAGCAATTTTTTGAGATCGGGAATGTCCCTCGTAGATTCAGTTCATACAGTAGAAATATTGTACTCGTGCACCGCTCTTTCTTTTTTTAACTTCACGCTGTATCCCGCACATACCAGTTTAGGCAAATGGAACCTGGGAACTTAGTATTAAGATACCGTTCGTCACTTTCCGCTGGATTCCAGATGCATTACGTACATACAAAAAAGGTAAAAATGCAAATTCTCTTGCAATTTAAATATATAGTAGATACCTATATATGAATATATTTCAATATCATAATCGCATATTCACCTTCTCCGTTATCAGTTGTGCATTTTTATCGTGCACTGATCTCAGAGTGCATTGATACGTATGTATGAATAATAAAGAAATAAGGCAAGACCTTGCGTTTGTTTTTAGAGGGTTCCGTCTAATATATACTTTTTATTTTTTTTTTACTATTTTTTTTAGAAGTTTTCAAAAGGATTTTTATGTCTTCTATTTCATTATTTAATGAAATTTTGGTATGCATTTTTTTTGGCTATAAACAGGAATCCCGCTGAGTTTCGCAGTAACTTGTAATGAATTGGGGATAAATTATTTGACGTTCAAAAATTGAAGCATGTAACTTTTTATTTTGAGAAAATAGTTTTAATGTAATTTTGATGTGAACTTTTAATGAAAAGTTCGTTTGGTATATCGAAAGGTATAGGTTAATACCTATACCTTTCGATGGGCGTAGGCAAAGGTGCCCAACTCAGAATGGTCTTGTACCCAACCCATAAATTTTTCTTAAAAAAAATTGCCCTGAAAAATAAAAATTAATCCTATTACACGAACATATATATCTCCTTAAAGCTAAAGTCCAGGCCCCCTCCAGAACATACCTAGACCCTAGTAAGCAAAAATGCCTATCCCACAAAATGAGGAAATGCATAGAGATAAGAAAAAATAATATGCTTAATCTAATTTTTACTGTCAGATAAAGTGCATAGTTCTAATAAATAAACGTATTATGCAAATATGATAAAAGAAGGTGTGAAATTCTTTTCCTTGTTTGCGAAATGTTTGTGTCATCTTTTTATTGCCTTTTTTGTAGCTTCACGCTGTATCCTGCATAATTATAGGAGGGTAGGCAGAGGGAACCTAACCTCACTTTTCGCCGTTTTTTTTTAAGATGTTGAGAGGTGGAACTCACGCCGCTCTTTGATTTGCTAACAGAGCGAAGAAATTGAAACATAGCATGGTGCGGCGTTGAGTTCCACCACTCAACACTCAATGCCTTTATAAATGGGTCGAGTGTGGAACGGATGTGTCTTAATGAGCATCTTAATATTAGGATTGTGTGCGGGATACAGTGTGAAGGGCAATGATTGATTGAAAATATTAACTGCAAGTTAGATTTCCACGTTCTGATATCAAAACAAAACGCGGCGTTCAGTTCCGCACCTCAAGCAATTTTTTTTCCGTAAGTTCGGAAATGACCGGCCATCAGTAGGACTACGTACTAATTTGTTATCGCATTTTGAATACTAGAAATCATATTTGAATAAGGTGCGTTTTCTAATTCTTCTCTAAATGTATATTATTTTAATGATATCAGGAATAACAAATAAAAAATGTATCAAAAATATATTTTTAATACATAATTTTTTTGTTTCATAAATTTCAATAATGCGCCGTCTATTGTCGATTTTCAGTACTATATGTTGCTAGTCCTCAATAGATGGCGCCAACTATCTTAAATAAATTATAATTAAACCAGTGTCATATATTTAAAACAATTAGTGACACATATTTATATTATAAAAGATGATATTTATAAATAATAAGCACATTTTGAAATATGTATAATCAGCTTAAATGATTAGTTTACAATAATAATAGTTCTTAAAATTGACACTAGGTGGTAATAAAATAATAATCTATGTAAAATAATTGTAATACAAATTGTATGTATGAACATGAAGAACTCAGAGTTTTAACATCATGTACTCTCTGCCATAGTAATATGATTTAACAGATTTTGTATTAAGCCTACATATTTTAAATTTAATAATATTTATTCACACTATAATACTAAAAATAAAACACAAAATACACACACAAAAGTATATAAGCAACAATTGTTTTTTTTCGTCTTCTGAGATAGAGGGCGCTGTATAACAATTTCTCATATTATAACGAAGTCGTTGCCCATCGATCCTTCTACTATCGACTGTACATTGAATTTTGAAGCAATTTTAACGAATAAACAGAACGATTCAATAGGATTTTATTTTTGTATATTAGTATAGGAAAATTAATCATTTATAATTTACAGTATACTAGAAGAACTTGCTCTTTCATCATCATATTCTTATTTTGAAAAGTATTTATAAAACGTATAAAAATATTAATTTAACAGCGGGTTCGACTCCTGCTACGTTCAAATTTTCATTACGTTTCTTAACTATATTCCTGAAATTCCTTCTCATTGTCACTAAAAACAACATCTTGCAGCGCCAAAGCTCTCAAGAGTAGTTCCGATTCATTCTTCTCAACGTCCAGTTCTAGAATCCATTCATTAATCATATTTGACAGATTAATTTCATCCATTGTTTTGTCGTCTGGAACATTATGTGGTTCATACATGATTCTTCTGTAGTTTCTTCTAATTAGAAAACCAGCCTCTTTGAGTTTCTTCTTAGCGAGGTGCAGGAAAGTGGGCGATTGGAGGGTCTCTCGTAGCCAGTTCTTGATTTTATTTTTCTTTTCTTCTACGCGGGCTTTGAACCTGTGATTCAAATTTGATTGTTATTTTTATATATAGCTAAGTAGGCAGAGGGGGTTACAAGCAAATAAAAATATAGTATACCTATATTAATATTTTAATGTAACCTACTTCTTCAACTCTTGTTCTCGTCGTCTAGCCTTCAGTATGTTCTCTTTCAATTCAGGTACAGTGTACGCTTCATTCGCGGCTATAGTGAGTTCCACCCACTCGGTAATTTCCGACACGCGGCTGTAAACACCGGGTGACTGGGGATCCCCACATTTTTTACCACCAAAGGATACAAGCCCCATTAATATACCGTCTCTTACTGCTGGTCCTCCTGAGTCGTGCTGAAAATAATAATATCTGGGTCTTTTTCATCTTTAGAGGCCATCTTTGGTGGCAGTGGTTACGAGTTCGAATCACACTCTGGATTATGAATTATTTACTCGTTCTAACAACACGGCAAAGCACATCGTTGAGCTCCGGTTCTCGACGCACAATGTCTACAAGTTGACCCGATTTTGAGTGGGGAACGTAGTGTCTTGACACTGTGTGCTTTTTGCCTACCCGCTGCCTCACTGCGTTACAGACGGACCCAAGCCGGCTTAGAGGCTTACTTATAAAGTATAGATATAGGACAGATTATATATTATCACAGATCAAAAAACATATATAACCTGTCCTGTAACTATAAAAATAAATATTTCCCTTAGTAAAGTAAAAATCTACAACCATATGCGAGTATTTTTATGATACTATAAATTTTTATGATATCAATTTATACGATTGAAGATATTGCTATCTTATTTTCAGAGGAGTTGAGTTACAGCTTTACGCTGTATCTTGAATCTAGCAGGGCAGGCACAGGGAACCTAGTTAACCTAGCGACACTCAGTTCTCCACTCGCCGTCTAATTGTCACGCAATATGCATGTTAAGTGGCGGAGCTTAACGCCGCGCCTTGTCTTGTTACCATAGCGACGAAATTAAAATAATTAATTGCTCCGTGTAAGAATCGAACTCACAACCGCTGCGTTTATCGTGTCGCTGTCGCGTTGCTGCGCCACTACGGCCGCCATTTTACTGATGTCAATTTATGCGATTGGAGATATCGCTATATTTATTTTATGCGCGCGGCTTCGCCTGCCTAATCTTATTATTATAATCTAATTTTACAAAATGCTTAGATAATATAAAGCATATCCTAATGTAGGTACAAGCTATATTATAACAGTTTACAGTACAACTCCTTAAGGTTAGTGTTCATCTAAACTCATTTAGTAGTTTAAGGGTAAAAGTGGGACAAACATACATGCTAACAAGTTTTCACATTTACAATATTAGTAAGAAGGATGTTTACATTGCAAGCGTCCTTCCCCCCGGTAGCATATCCGGCGCACAGCATTCTCGGTGTTATATAAAAACTGTAGGCCTTTTGACAATCCTCGAGACGCATTACGGGCACTGGTACGAAACGTAGCCTATCTGGGATGTTGCCATATCCTGATTCCTGAAAGGAAGATGCCCCTTTAGCCAACGGGAACCTAGTGTTGAGAATACTCAATTCCCGACTCCGAGTGGTGGAACTAAACGCCACGCTTTATCTTGTTACTAGAGCGAAGAAATAAAAATAATTACTTGTTACTTATATATATTAAAAAGTAGTGTTAGTACTAAGTTAAATATTCGAATCCGATTCATGATACCTAATATTAATAATTTCTATCTTCTTATTGAGAGTTACTTATGTTACCAAAATAAGAAAGTAAATAGTATTATTTTTTTCACAGTATGTAGAGGGAACCTAGTGTTAAGGCATCTTCTGTTTGTGCCCAATTTTTAAGACGTTGCGTGTTGAGTGGCGGAACTCAGCACAACACTTTGAGCGAGCAAGTAAAAATAACTCGGGGTAATCTGCAAACGTGTATCGAACCCACACCCGTCGTGTTTATAGTCTAACGTGGTTCACGATAGCCTGACAGAAAATATGGTAGGAATACAAAACTTACATGAATACTGCCCCATCCACTAACTATCAATATATCGTCAACGTCGATACCGTAGTCCTGCGCGGGTAGGTTCAGTACTGCGATATTCCTACCGATAGGTAGTGGACGATCCAAGCGTAGTAAGGAATAGTCAAAGTCTGCGTTGCCTGGAGAATACTGTGGCGCGAAAAATACCTGAAAATATATATGCTTTAAGAACAATTAGACTAGTCATGTTGCAGGGGTACAAGCGTATGACTGTAAATGCAACAGGTCATGGGTTCTATTCCCACTCGAGGAAATTAACAATATTTACCGTTTTCATTTCCTCGCTCTGGTGACGAGGCAAAGCGGGGCGTTCAGCCACACCACTCAACAACGCAATGCCTCCATAATACTGCGGAAAGTGGAGAACGGAGTATCTAAATGGAAACGGAGTGTCTCAACACTAAATTCCTAAAAAAGCTAACAGAAAAAATGTACAATCGTTCTACTGCGCTATGATGTCGCTAATAGCTTTCATTATACCTTATTTACTCTAGCTTGATAGCCGCCTCGGTTGTGAAACGAGCTTCCAGCTCTTATGATAAAAGGCAAAAGTTTCCTTTTGTCTCCATCATAAGCTCTGAAACAATTAAAAGTTTTATATGAAAAATTAATTGTTGTCTCGCTGTAAATAGTTAACGCAAATTACGGCTCCTTAAGTTCTGTTGATAGTATCAGATTTAATGTGGTAGGTATACAAGATTTTCAAATTTGTTTTGCTTTTATAGCTTCATGCTGTATCCTGTATATAACAACCCTCCCGTATATATGCGGGATAAAGCGTGAAGCTGACAGACCAATTAGTGCAAAGCGATCATTTTCCACACACCGCCTTATTTTAGAGATCTAGCGTAGTGTGTTGGAATGTGAAACTCAACAACGCCCTATGTCTTATTAATAGAGTAAGAAAATGAGAGTAACTAAAATATGAAAATAACAGATCCACCAGTTCTCCAGAACACTCCCCATGATAAATGCGGTAGAGAACGCTCAGCAAGATAACATCATACGCAAAGCCAAAGTGTCTAAGCTTTCACAGATTGTAGAGTCCCCAACGATTCGAACGGCTTTAAGTTGTATGCCATTAAATGATTCAAGCTGATACGGGGATGCACCAGTTCAGCGATGAGAACAGTACTCCATTTGAGGCCGAAACTGGAGCCTATACAGGGCCAGGGTCCGCCACTCAACGAGCAATGTGTCGAATTCAGGCGGAAAGTGGGCATCGGAGTGTCTTATCAATAGATTCATTGCCTATTGCCAAACGAAAAATGAATCAAAAACATTTACTTGATAAATATCTAGAAATTCCGTCACAAAGGCGCCTACATAATTGTTATTAGGGACAAGTTAATAAAGAGTAATTGAATTTTTATTGAAATTTTTTGTAAAAAGCAAATTGTACATTTCTATTCGGTCGTGGCTTTGGCTCCTTGCCAATACTCCCCACTACGACAGTTACGGTGCGACCGCAATTATTTAACATTTTGTTAAATGATATATTTTTGGTTATTGGCAATTTTTTCATTTTAGGAGGTAAACGAAGGAGCCTGATGGATTCCCTCAGTTCTCATTATTCTCATCGTGATGCGTTGGACAGCGTTTGACTATAAGCACGATGGTTGTGTGTTTGGATTCCTTTTCATGGTAGTGATCGTATTAAAATTAAGTTTATATCAACTTTGGTAGACAAGAAACGGATATAAGTTCCGCCATTCAACATATAATGTCTTCAAAATTAAGCGGAACACTAGATTCCTTCTGCTCACCATGCTATTCAGGAAGAAAGCGTTAAATTATCAATTTCTCAAGAGAAATCGATCGTTTTACCAATAAATCTTAGAGTAACTCACGATTCAAAGCAATGACCAGCTGTCAAAATCCATTGTTCATCTATAATAGACCCTCCACACCAGTGCTTCCCGTGGCTTGAAATAGCCACGTTATAAGGATACATGCTGATGCTGGTCTCCATGCCACCAACTATGCGCCGCACGGCATATGTGCGGAATGCCCACGCTAATTTCTTGTCGTTTTTAACTGAAATTTTGAACTATTAGGTAAGTTTTGTAATATTTTATCATAGGATTTAACTGTCAACGGGTTCTATCTCCACTCGTAGGATTTCTTTTTTTATCGTAATAAGACTAAGCGTGGCATTGAGTTGGCAGTGCAGTGACTCCAGAATTGTGCGGAAAGTAGGAGAGGGAAGTGTCTTAGTGGGAACAGAGTGTCTTAATACTAGGTTCCCAGATTCCCTCTGCAAACCAGCAGCACCAGCAAAACTTCTGCAAAACTTGCATTTGGTTAAGATAAAAAGAAGTTAGGTTAAATTAAGTGCGAAAAATAACAGTTACTATTAGGTTACGTGTAACAGATAAACATGAGCTTGAAAATTGTCAGAATTCAATTTTCATTTGAAATAACTTTTGAAAAAATCTAAATTTTCTATATTGACGTTCAGACAGATAAATTGACAAGATATCGACGACATGCACTTTAGTTTCCTGTTTCAGTTTGTTTCTCATATTGCAATATTGTGAGCATATAGATATTGTGACGCAGTGGCAAACCGCCTAACTGTAGACGCAACGGTTATGGGTTCGATGCTCACTCGGGGAAGCTAATTATTTTAATTTCATCTTCTCTCTAGTAGGAAAGTTAGACGGTTCGCGAGGAACGGAGTGTCTTAACTCTAAACACTAGAATTTTGGTAAACTTCAATATACGTGAAAAAGCGTGATGCTTACAAAATTAAACATAATTTCATACAAAATTTACCTGTATTTGACTTCCTTTCATTTTCTATGCGATATCTCTTTGTAATATTGTCATGTTTAAATCTATACCTCTCTTCTAGTAGACTAACAATTTCTTCTTCACTCACACTCGATTCATCATCATTGGGAACAAAATTTACAAGTTTTTCTCTATTAATATTGGAGTCTAATTCAAGTAAATTTAAATTAAGCACCAGGTTAATCAATAAAATAAATAAGAAAATGATACATTTTAAAAATATTTTCATTTTGAGGTGGTTTTTTTAAATGTTCATAGTTTCAATGCATTTTTGCTACAACATATTAGTTACAAACCTACTGACATTTTATAGGTATTTTTTATTACATTGACTATTATTCTTTCATTGAATGGTATATGTATATATTATTTATGAAAAATATGATGATTTATATGTTTGTACTATTTCAACAAACCTTAATTACTGTCTCGTAAAGAAAAAAAATTCTTAGCTACACTGTTGTGGGTTCGATTCTCACTCATAAAAATCTTTGTATGGGTCCCTCAATTTACCCTGTTTTGCAAGAAAAACCGGGCAAGTTTAGAAAAACAGAAGGATATTTGTAAAACATGAGGCGAAAGAAAAGAGAATTGGACCATTGTATAGAAGACCGACCGATGCCGCGTGATCATCTACCCTCTAATTAGAAGTTACCTTACGTAACATATTACTATACCAATACTCGAGTAAAGTTGGAGCAAGTGCATAGTATTAAATTTATGATCTTTTTACGATTAATATTATCGTTTCAACGTGTTGTTTGTACTAGTGGGTTGCGTGTATACTCACCTTAATACAATATTCAATGTTTTGTCCCTTGAAGTCTTGTCACTACCTTATATAATTCTCTATTCCCCATTTTCTTTCCGTTTTTTGGGACAAAGGTCGTTGAATGGGTGTACTTAACGCAGCATTATATATTACCAGAGCGAGGAAATCAAAGTAATTTATTTCTCCAAGTGGGACTCGAACCTAAAACCGTCGAGTTTAATCAGACGCGAATCGTTGCGCCACATCGGTCTCAAATATATAAATGTCTTATACTATACTTAGCAGTAACTTTGACCTAGAAATTAAAAAGTTTTCATGTTTTTTCAGCATATTTGTAAAATTTTCATTAAAACAAAGCCCGTAAGTCGTCATTTAGTTTTTAACGTTCATTTCAGTGGAATGCCTTTGTAATACAAAGCGAAGGCTTTCGAATGAGGACGTCGAGTCACAAGTGCTTATATGTGACTTCACTTACGGAAAATGTTATATTGCAATTTTAGTAACGACACCGCCGCGGCCGCATTTCGGTCCCGGCTGTCCTCGGATTTTAGTAGATTCGATTCTCATTCGGGGTAATGATTTAAAAAAGTATAAAAAACATATATTTTAGACAAGACGTGGCGTTAATCTTCCTCATAATCATAATCTTCCTCACATGAAATATCACAAATAAATTAGGAAATTGTAAAGGTCCTGACTAGACTCTTGCTTGCTTGCAAAAATATTTTTTTTATCGTTAGCGGCTCTGCTGGGTTATAAGGAAATGAAAATATTAAATATTTAGTTCTTAACTGTCCGAAAAATTGGATGAAAAATGTGTGTAAAGTGGGGAACGCAATGTCTTAGCACTAAGTTCCCTTTGTCTATCCTGCTATATGCGGAATACAGCGGAGAATACTAATAATACAAGTAAATTCTTGCACGGATGTTAAAAAAATAAAGTTTTAATTTACAATTTGCTATCGAAAGTATAAGAAATAATGATTAAAAAAGCGAATGTCGAAACTTTAACTATAAAACATGCGAAGGTCTCGGAACAATTGCTTCTGCTGTTGCATAACGAACAAAAAATATATTCGAATTCTTCATAGAAATAAATTAAAATATCCTCAGAATTATTCAGCAAGTAGGTTTTTAATGGATCCCATACAAATGTAAGTGAGTATTCGAGGATGATAACAGATAACAGTATCTGAAAAAAAAAGAGAAAATAAATTTAGTAAGTTTTTTTAATATTAAGGCCATCTCGGTGCAGTGGAACAGCGACTGACCGCAAACGATGGTTGCTGGTTGGATTCCTTGGCGGAATAAATTATTTTCATTTCTTGGCTCTGGTAGGCAAAGCGTAGTGTTACATTTCGCTACCACAACACGCCATGTTTTGAATTCGGGAGGAAAGTAAGGAGTGCAGTGTCTTGGCACTACATATTCGGCATACATATAAAGCATGAAAAAAGGTTAAATTAAACGCAATGGTTGAAATCACTACAAAGAAAAATGTTTTCATGTTCAAGATACATTCACTAGAATTTTTTTTCTATATTGTCATATATGTAATAATTTCCATATTATATATATTATGAGAATACAAACACAAATACAAATTATTTTTTACTCAACCAATAGTGACGACTTTTGGTTGAGTAAGAAATAACTTGTGTGTTGTGTAACTGAACGCCGCAATTGTTAGAAAAATATAAAGTTTGTAAATATAAAAAAATGCACTTACTTCTATCAAAAAACATATAGAAAATAGATTATGTCGTATAACATATGGAATTATATTGATTCTCTGCAATATAAGGCTTGTACTCAAAAGGAAAACTAATTTTGATTGCACATGCTCGCCAGATAAAATATCACCTGCTAGGAAAGTTGACTTAAAATAAACAATTTCTGACTGTAAGGGTGACGGTTGCGGGTTCTATCTCCACTCTAGGTAATTTTGAATATATTTTTATTTCCACGCTCTGGTATCAAGAGAAATCGCACCTTGGAGTTCCGGCACTCAACACGCAATGATTCGAAAATTGGATAGTGGCAGGTTGGCAGAAAACAGAGTGTCTTAACACTAGGTTCCCTCTGCCCTGTTAGGTGTGTAGGCCACGGGTAACACTTTCCTTCCCTTTTCTTTAGCACAATGCCACGTTTTAGTTTATTTTGTCTTGTTGCTAGAGCGATAAAATTAAAATAGCTTATTCCCCAGAGTGGGAATCGAACCCACCACCATCGTACTTACAGTCAGATGCGGCGCAGCTGCATCACGACGGTCTCAAGAAAACAATATGCAGCTTACCAATATGTAATAAAGAAAAATTGTTAATAAGTAAGGAAAGTGCAATTGTAATTGCACCTACGCTAGTCATATATTAAAATTTTACACACTAAATATTATAGTAAAATAAAATAGAATTATTATACAAAATATATGATAAGAAATTGACTTATTTCTACATGACATTTGTCAACGTAACTTAGAAAACAGATAATAACAGAATCAATTCTAATTAAAAGTTTTATTAATAATCAGTAAAGGTTACAATTTAATTATCTTTACGAAACATTAATTTCTCTTTGTTACATACTACATCTCCACGCTCAATTCATTTTAAAGACATTGTGCTACGCGGTGTTAAACGCCCATTACTTTCGTTTCCCACTTTCCGCCAAATTCTCGAGGCATCGCGTGTTGAATGACGTAACTGAACGCCACGCTTTACCTTGTTAACATAACGAGAAAATTAAAAAAATATATATTTTATTACCTCGAGTGTGAATCGAACCACAACTGTCTCTGGCGCTTACAGTTGCACGCTTGTGTCCTCACACCACCACACCCTATGATATTATACATATATAAACGCCACTTTAATTAAGCTCGCAATCAAACGTGCAAATGCTGCCAAGCTTTTCATCAACCATCGATTAGTTAAAAGCCGTTGACATTTTCACTTTTCGTTTTTTTCCATATTTCCCGAAGTGAAAGAAATTAGAGACAATTCACTCTGTAGCTTAGTGTTATGATGCTCCAATCTCTACTTTTTGTCAAATTTTCGAGAAAACACAACGTCTATCTGTAAACGCGATGGTTGTGGGTTCGATACCCACTGGTATAAATAAATGATTTACATTTTCTTGTTAAGATAACAAGACAAAACGAAGCCACCAAGTTCTGTCTGCCTACCCTGATTGGTGTGCGGGATATAGCGTAAACGAAAAAAACATAATCGTTGCACTAAATCAGCGATATTATATACGTTTTATATGAAAAAAAAATAACATTTAATAATCTCCATAATAGATACGAGATCGTGTAAACGGACTCTAAAAAACAATAGAGCTGTTTGCATTGGAAGAATAAACATTCGTCCACGTTTTATTTCTAGATGACATATTTTTCTCTTCACATTTCTGCATTATGCTCGGTCGGCCGGTGTTTTTATAACTGGTATCATTTTGAATATAGATACTATTGACGATGGTTTATTTATTTTATAGGGAGGTAATATGCTACTAGTTTATATGTTAGTTGGTTTTGGTTTTGGATTTGATTCTCTTTTACCCGAATGGATACGAGGCAGATATATGCATATGAGATGCAGCGAGGAGCAAAAAATAACAAATCTTTTTAGCTAGATATCCTATATCTGTATATTGGTATAAAAACTGTATTTCTACATTTACTTTAAAAAAACATTTATCCGTTTATAAAGCGAAAAACGAGTATTTCACCAATATATAGAAAAACAAAATTAATTGAGTATTTCCGGTTAACCTAGAATTGTGAAATTTGGCAGCTAGCATCCAAAGGTAGTACTAGTTCAAGAAAAATCTGAAACTAAACATTTGTGGTTAAATTCTAAAAAGTAATAGCCTTAAAGGGGGGCAAAATTTGGTATTAAAGCCGCTAGTTGAGTGAGTTCAAGTGAGATGAAAGGGCTGGGGCTAAGCTAATTCTGAAATTCAAAAAAAGCTCGATCGTTCCAATTTTTGTACGGAACCCAGGTTGGTCCCGCCCCCAATTCGCGCTTGTTCAGTTTTTTTTGGTAGGACAATTAGATGGTTTCATAAAACCCATATAGCATTATTATGAATGTAATTGAATACACGAACGCAATGCTCCATTGGTACATACGAGTATGTACGTAAATAATTGGTCGGAAGTCGTTTAATTAATTTGATTGACGGTTACGCCCACGTCCCTAGAGGGAGGGATATGTGAGGTTCCTAGTGTTATTTTCACTATAGATAATACAGATATACTTTTTCCTAAAAAAAAACATTAAAACAATGGCTTAGGCGGTGAATTTTTATAACAAATTAGGCATTTCAGGGAAACAATTGTGTTTTTTAATATTTCCCCAAGAGGATAACGTTCTGAATGTGGTATGATAGCGTTAGTTTGCTTTAGAAAAAATAGATTTAGCTTTTTATTGTTTTCATAAATATTATAATGAATTTGTTTAAAATTATATAATTAAAAATTGTAGTTCAAAAACGCACATAGCAGGATAGGCAAAGGGAAAGAAGCCTGGGAACCTGGTGTTAAGAATTTCCACTTTCAGCTGAATTCTTGAGACATTGTGTGCTTAGTGGCGGAACTTAACGCTACGCTTGTTATCAGAGTGAGGAAATGAAGATATTAAATATTTCATTTCTTCGAGTGGGAATCGAACCCACCGCTAATTACGTTTACATTATTACGCTTAAAATAAACTTTACCATATAATCGCCATAAATTTATATTCCCAACACAAGCGTCTTCTGACTGACTGGCAGGTCTCTGTGCAAATAATTTGTATGTTTTATTTTCTAAATAAAGATAATTTCAAATTTAATCAAAGATATTATTAATTATAACTTAATTATAAAGGTAACAATTAATTATAAAGGTACTTCCTTTATTAATTCATGACACCCAACACGTTAAATAGGAGGAAGGAAGACAAAAGGTGTTTGATTACAGCGGACCCAGCTAACTGCTTACTCTAAAGACGATAAGTTAATGAGCTTTTAATTAAGCTTTTCTATTCATTTAAGGAATATTTAGAATATTAGAAAGCGTATATTTTTGGTTTATAGATTTTCTTTTGTTTTCACACCGTTTCCCGCAAGGTATTGAGATAGAAGGAACTTAGTGTTATGACACTCAGCTATCTATTTCCGTGGCATTCTACAGGGACTGTGTGTTAAGTGGTAGAATTCAACGCTGCGGTTTGTCACCAAACCAGAGCGAAGAAATGTAAAGATTAAATATTTAATTTCTTTGAGTGGGAATCGAACACAGCCTATTAGTAATTATTTGATTACCATATGTAATTTGTAAGTTACATTTTTAAAAATGGGAGAGTTGCCTGAACATGAAAAAAAACTAAAAGTATTCAATATTCCTCACAATGCAATGAAAGATTTTAAAAGTCAATATTGGAAAATATCTCTAGGGAGGATTCGTTGAGATAAACGAGTAACGGATATAAGATACCGTCTTCTATTCAACTTTCATTATAGATACTATCGTTGGAACTCTGAAAGAAGCTCAATGGACCTTCGAGGTATGTATATACAATTGACAATTTGTATTCGGAAAATTCTACTGTCGTTCGTCTTTAGTTCTCTTTTAGTTCAATAATGACGACCTAATTTGTATAATTGGTAGTTAGTAAACAATTATTCCTTTCTCTACGTACTGTTTATTATTATAAGTTTCCACTTGATTTGTCGTATTATATGTGTGTTACTGTATGTGACATCTTGCAAGCTCTTTTGACACACTTCTCAGTGTCCGATTGAGCTGATATTACCACTTCAGGTCTGATGATGTCGTTGCCAATGAGGATTAAATTAAATTAAATGGCATGATTTGTAAATAAAATACACCAAATTCTAATAAAGAAAACGCAGAAAGCATATTTTTTTAAAAAATATTTTTAATGATTATTTTATTTACTTTTTCATTTTTACTTTACTAGTCGTCGCCCGCAACTTTCTTTGCATGAACTTTAACACGTAAGAAAATCCCAGTTTTTCCTCTTCTAGTAGGAATTTTGGCAAGTCCTTTTTCACGCGTCTCAAATTTCACTTTTCATAACTGTGTCGCGTTGAATTGTTGATAGATAAATAATTTTAAAATGTAATAAACATAAAAAATACACAGTGTTTTGTCGTTATTAGGTCTACTTTTTCTCCGTTAATGAGAGAAAATTTAGAAAGATATATATATATATTCTCATCCAACACTTAACGGGTGTCAGCGTCTTAGTGAAACCGTAGTGATATAATACCGGCATGATTGATGCTATTTGTGACAACGCCGTTTGAAATTGAACCTTATTTTTTAAATGTTAAAGTATGTTTTAAGATATTAATAACATAAGATATCTAATCAACTTATGGTCTTTTGAAATTAAACTTTATTTGCATGGGGTTAAGATTGAAATTTATTACAATTATACCCTTCGTATCAATTTTTCTCATGAAAAACGTTATCAATCAAGATTGAACGTTATTGTTATTAAAATAAAGTCTTATTTAGCATGTTCTTATCAATACAGCTTCCATTATAACACGACAAATGAAAAGTGTTGGTATTAAGTAGTAAATTGTATGAGTACACAAGATACGTCCAATTAGTCGTGTTATGATCGGTTTTCTATGGAAATGAGAATATTGCCTGCCTGAAAAATTTTACTTGTAATATTAATTAGGGCTTATAAGTTTCTATATTCTATATTTTTCTATATTTTATAAGTCCGAATAAGATTTTCTTAACGACAATCCTATGGTTTAGAAATCTAATATTTAACTTTATTTTATAATTATATAAACGTAGACGCTAGTTTGAAATAGTATGAGTGTACCTAAATCTAGCACACGATGATTTTTGATGATGATAAACAATTTTTGATAGTTTTTCACACACGTAACGTCTGTAAAAACGAAATAATCTTTAATATTACGAGAAAAAAAAATATCTTTATGCATTGCCTACATAAAATGAGAAAGAAGACTCATTTCACTCTTTTTCCAAATTTCCAAATTGAACACTATATATTTTCTTAATATAAAAGGAAAATAACAATGTAATAAGCATAAAATAGGAGAAAAGAAATCCATAAACGTCGCTACCAATAAGTATTATACCACAATATATTTAAAGCTGTTTAAATTAAAACTGATCTAGTTATGGCCTTGAGATAATATTATTAATATATCAAGATACCTAATAATTAGGGTAATTTTGTATATAGCAACCCCACGGCAAACTGTTGCTGGGTGGGCGGGCGCGCGGCTCAGCTACTGTTGCAAACTCAATACGAATAATTACTTGAGATGCTATAACTTGGAGATTTGAAACACTATTTTCTTGATCTTATCTTTATTTTAATGTCACCTATCTGAAGATTTTTATTTGGGTTGCTTAGCCCATTAATTGAAGGCAATAGACACCACTTAAATCTTTGATGAAGCCTAATTTATTTGGGGTTAGACTTCGGCCACTTAGAATGTCATATGCGTAAATAACTCTATTTATTTCCATTTCATCACGATGACTCGACTTCGATTCGATTCCCACTAGAGGGATATGTATTATTTTCAATCTTCTCACTCTTGTACCAAGACAACGCGTGATCTATGTTCCGCCACTTAATACTGAAGGTCTCGAGAATTGGGTGAAATGGAGTTTTAAGGCTTAAGCTCTCTCCCTATATGTGTGAAACCATAAAAAGTAAAAAATATCCCTTCATCAAACTAAATGAAAAAAAAACAATATCAAATAAAAACAGAAAACAAAACTCTGTCACAATACAAATATTTCTCGATCAATTTCATCTAACATAAATAAACAGCTCTATATACATCTAAAACCACCCCTGTTACTCCGAGCGTTAGTACGCCACCGGCTTTCTTAGTGAAAGGACGTTATAATGCATAGGTAAGTGGCGATTCCTATATATTATCATTAAATAGATATATAATAACAGAGAACATAAAGATTAGTCACTAACTTTATGTTTAAATAAGGAATACATAATAAAGGTTACGAAAAAATTAAGTTTATTGAATATTTACACTAATGTTGTGTATATACGATTATAATTGTAATATTGATATTTTATTAATAGCTCAAGTGGACTTTAAAATTGTGTAAAACTGTATAAGTTTTAGATTTTATTTTTGATATGATAGAATATAATATTTGTGGGGGGAACGGCAGTGTCCTTACTGGGCGGTAGGCGCTAAGCTGTTCCTCCCTATCTTGCTATATGGGGGATACTTGAAGCTATCATTATCCTTCTCGACATATATTTATAATTATTATTTATTACTAGGCCACTTATTACTTTTTTTTAACTATTTCTTTCTCTCTTACAAAAAATATTAGTAAAACATAAGTATAATAAATTAAATTTTGCGACGTATGTGAATTAAACTAGTTAATTACAACAATATGAACTCAATTTCTTTAGTTTTCACATACGCCATGCCTCCAAAACTCGGAGGGAAGTGGAAATCGAAAGTATCTTAATGGGAACGAAGTGTCGTTACACTAGCTTTCTTGGTTGCCACTGCCTGCTCTGCTATGTCGGGATACAGCAAGATAAGAAAGAATGTTTGATTAAGTAAAATTTTTAGCTGCGAGTGACTGTTCCAAATAAGACATTATCAAATATCTCTAAAAATATTGCTTATAAAAACTGTGATCTTAAAAAAATGTGAAATTGCATGTTTTATGTATGAATGTTATAACTAGGCAGCTCTAAATCATGCAGGGTTAAAATAAATAGGTCTTTTTACCCATTAATATAAATTACGTTTCATTCTATTTATCTTTTTACTGTGTATATCTATACTGAAAATCAAAATTTAAACAGTTTGAGGTTTAACGCGCTAATCTCAAAAACTAGGGATTCGAAATTTCGGGATTTAGAAATTATTTTTGTTTTGGAAGACTTTCCAAAATGGACTCATTTATAGAGAAAGGCTATCTGTGGTCGATATACATATGCACTGTACCTGCGGTCTGACTTACGTCCGGCACGTCATGTGTCCATATATAAATTTTAGTTATTTCCATTTTCACATGAGAGGCCAGTCACGATCGTAAATCGTACAGTTCGACAGGTTCTGGGTTCGATTCACACTCGACTTTATTTCCTCGCCACTCAACCTCCAGAATTCGGAAAGTGACGAACGGAAGTGTCCTAATTGGAATGGACTACCTTAACATTAGGTTCCCAAGTTCCTTTTGCCTACCTTACTATGTACAGGACAGCGTTAAGCTACAAAAAAAATGAATAGCGAAGTCCAAGTAAACGTTGTCATATATACATAGGAAGACATAGTACGCTATGGACGTTATTTTATTTACAAAGTAAACAAGCAAACACGACCGAAAGCTAAATAAGCGATTATCGTGTAAGCGTATAACATATACGCTTTTTGTTGTAATCTTTTTCATACAACGTATTTTTGTGGGGCACAACAAAGGGGATATTTTTCTGGGGTAGAGTTTAAGGGTACGTTTCCTAAGTTCATGAAGATTAACGGCATTTTTTCTTCAATTCTGCTAACATCTTTAATTACGTCGAATAAAATCTAGGAATCTAAATTACACGTCTTTCTAATTATTGTATTATCGTGAAACTTGGAAATTATATGTAGATGATGACAATACAATATTATAGTGCCATCGACCTGGTCTGTTGGAAGATAGCTGATGGAACCTTGGACTGTCTACTAGTTAACATATCGAATTTGTGCTCATTACATTTGTCTTAGTGTGTTTTTAGTTCTTTAACTATAGTTAAAAAACTAAATTTATTATTTAGGTGTGTTAAAGATATTTATGGACAAATTTGGAAATTACTTTTAATATTAATATTATTTAGTTAACTATTGGCAATTAATAACAGGTTAACGTTGTGTCCCTATCCTGCATATAGCAGGATAGGGACACAACCTAGTGTGGATACACTCAGTACAACTGTCGCGTTAACATATTTTTTTTATTCGCTACAATAAAACTGAAAGTTAATAAATTTAAAAAGTCAGATGGATCTCATAAATCTTGCAATATGCTGACAAGTGTCTTTTAAGAAAATCTAATCCCCTCTACGTTTCTGCTGTGCTAGTACATTTCAAATGGATTCATTGAAATAACAGAACAGACGCTTTTTACTACATTGTTAAAAAGTTTTCTTTAATTGTTTTTTTCTTGTGTAGTAGAGTAAGTGGCAAAAAGCTAACATAAGCAAAAGAAAATATTTTGTATGAATAAATAATTGTTAAATCTCTTTGAGTGGTAAACGGAAGTGTCGTAATGAGAACGGACTGCTTTAACACTAGTTTCCCAGGTTCCCTCTGCTTACCCTGCCATATGCTGGAATCAGCGTGAAGCTTAACCTCGGGTTTTACGATCTGAAACATGTCTCATAGTTTATGAAATTGACAGAAAACGGGAGTGAAATAACTATTTCATTTTTGGGAATTATTTTTTTTCCGAATTATATTAGGCTTTTATAGAGTAGGTAAAACTGTGGTTTTATTTAAAGTGGTGCTGACAATTCCACCCTGTATATATATATAATAACTTTCATATTTTCAATTTCTTGTTTTGCCTCAAGATGCCTCAAGTATTCAGCGGTAAGGTTTTTAGGTTTCCCATATATAAATACATATAGAAAATAAGGTTCGAAAATATCATGATATCGAATCGAATATCGATTATATAATGTATATTTTGCATATTAAATAATTTACCCTTAGTAAAGTTCCTACGGGTGACAAATCTGTACTTTTTGTGCCTCGAGAGACGAGACGAGAGACTGTAGGTCTGTAGGTAATATTTGATATTAATTTCAGCTTGGTCCTCCCACGCGAGTTTGAGCAGAGATGGTTTTGACAGACGGACAGCCCAACAGACAGATGCACAATAAAGTAATCTTATTAGTTCTGCTTTTTTCTTTTAAATAGATACGGAACCCTAAAGATTTAATCTACCATCAATATTGTTTAGTTTTTCATAATAGCCCCTACATTATAAATATAGCAAGAAAATATTGCGTTATATTACTTTTATATAACAACATTTGTAAAGAGCACAGACAGTTTTCCAAGATTTTGCGCTCGCGACAGAATCCCAAAGGAAAATCTCGACATATTTGAGTGTCAGAATTGATTTGGTAATCTATGAATACATCTGTGCTTATATTTTTCTTTGTATTTTAAAGTTTTTTATTTTATTTACCACACTATAGTTATATTTCCAGTCGTTTTTTTTCAGCTTTCTATGAAAAGTTAGGAATTTTTAAGTACCAATCCAGAATTGTTCCCTTTGACGTAAATAAATCAACGCCCACCCAGGAAAAATACATTTCCATTTCATTAACATGACTAAATCATGTATCATGTGAATCTGTGTGTTACAACTTATACGAAATTTCCATTTCTATGTTAATATTATTGAAAACAGATATAGGAATTCTTATATAAATATATTTAATATGGATAAGAATTAAAAATGCAGCCTTTGTCTTATTATATATAGAAACCATTGAAGTTCCGTTGTTTAGTCAGTATCACATACATATTATGTATTTTATGTAATTCCTACCTTCATAGGTTCTCGTTTATTGCAGGGTAGATAAAAAAAAGAATCTAGTGTTGAGACACTTCGTTCTCTTTTCGTTGTGCTAAAAGACTTGTGTGTTGAATGAATGAACTTAATTTACCATACTATGGGATATCAGATTGAGGCAACTGAACCCACGGCCATCACATAAACGATACTGTCCCACTGCGCCACGATGGCAACTACATATACTTCTGTTCCACATATATAAAATTATATTAAAGGTAGAAAACAGGTTGTTACATGACACTCAAAGCGTATTTGAAAGTAATTTAAAACTCGATCTCGTACAAATGGAAATAACATTTTTGAATTATTTTCTATGTAAATATGTACACTAGAATATTTTTAGAAATCTTCATTTAATCATGGAAAATCCGAAAATATTGTACATTTTCGGCAAAAAAATGGAAATCAGTGAAATGCGAGTCGCTCTCGCTCACCGAGGGTTTCGTACCAATTACGTGATTGTAAGTCGACGGGAAAGCGACTTGAAGTTGATAAATGTGAGTTTGCGTCCGTATGCATTTACTTTGCAAGAAATAAAGTACAAATATGAATTTGTATTGGTTTTTCCCTATAAAATAAGTTTCATTATTTCGGGTTATTGTCACTTTTCACTTCTTGCAAAATAATTCTAATAGGTAGCTTTTGATTACCTACTCGGCGATTAATATACAAAATGCGACAAACACGCTCAAACTAACACTCGTATCTTTTAATTGCGCTGAATTAGAAGCTTTTTTTTTACTGAAGGACATGAACTGTATGCTTAGATATTTCACATTAATAGCAGCTAATATCTATCTATTATATATCAGGCGGACAGACACACGTACAGACGAACAATAAAGTGATCGTAAAAAGCGAAAGCTTTTTCTTATTTCCTTTGTGATACGGTATCTTAAAATGACATATGCACAATATATTCATATTGCGGGATACAGCGTGAAGCTGGTTTTTTTTAAATTTTTAAGTATCTCACATACCTAAGAAGTACTATATTATTTAAATTCGTATACAAATTATAAATTTGCTATACTTAAACTACCGTTGGTATTACGTTACTCAAATACAACAAATACAAAAAGGGGCGACAATATAAATAGACCCCCATAAAAGTTCGGACCAAAAAAGCTTTTATGCTAAACGAAAAGTTTTTGCTATCCCTTGCACTGATTGCGATGGACAGACAGACATAACTGAAGAATGATTAATATATATGTATAAAAAAATAAAAAATAAAATCAGATATAGATATGTAATAAATGTTAGTATTATATGATATCTTAAGTACGACGTCATTAAAAAAAATATTTTTCGTAATTTCGACCTTAATTCTGTTATATTAAAAGAAAAAGCGAAAAGCGCGTGGCTCAGAGTATTAAACTTTTGTATAAATATTATATATGTAAATAACGTTTTTCAAAAATATCCTTCATTTGAGATAATTATGGGTTTAAATTCTATATTTCTAAATATAATACTAAAAAAATTCTAAATCTACATTTTATTTTTTATGTAAGCTACTCTTTTAGTTGAATCTTCCTTTAATAGGAAACCACAAGGCGTAAGTACGGAACCCCTCGCATCCGCATCCGCATCCGTTTATAGTATATTTAAAAATTTTACTCATTCTGTATACTCACTACTAAGATTTAAGTGTATTTTTTCAAATTAGATATTTGTGCAAATTTTGTTAGAAAGTTTCTACTGATGAATGTCTCCGTTTTCATATTTAGGACATCAAAGTGTCAATTAATTTATCATTTCATTTCAACATTAAACTGCTAAAATTTTATGTTTCTCCCCACAAACAGAAGAAGAATATTCAAAGGGAACCTAGTGATAGCACATGCGGGATGCAGCGTAAAGCTATTTATTTCAAAGCATCTCAATCTTTATTCTGTGATGTGAAATGTGGAAAGGGATCGAAGGGCGTCGCCTCAGTATGATAGGATTAAAATATGGAGGTCAAGTTTAGAAAGGAAGGAAGTAATGATGTTAGGGCAAGAGCTTTTGAGAGCTTTCGATGAAATTTCGGTGTTAACAAGTTTATTAAATAATGTTTTTTATATTCAGGAAAATTATAAGGGATTTTTTTTTTATATTTTGAGACTGTCGTGTCGCTGTTGGATAGTGTATTTTATTTTTTTTCTATTCTTTTAGCCGGATAGGTAGAGGGAACCTAGAACCTAGAGTTAAAATCTTCTGTTTCTACTTTCGAATGGAGTTCGTAAATGGAACGCATATCTTGAAAATTATGAGATAGAATGAGGAGCAGTGTCTAAACACAAGGTTCGCTTTCACTACCCTGCTAGGCGGTAAAACGTGTGAAATATATATATTTTTCCTGTTTTTATGAAATATTACTATTTTTGTGGTTTGGTTATTGGTTCTCTCTTTGGAAATCGAAAACATTTGAAATTCCAAATGGCCTATAGCCGACACTCTCTTACTGCGGTAAGTAATATGTTCTTCGTTCCATGTTTGTTCACATTTGAATGTGTTATATAATTTAAAGAGTTTTATTGCAAGTGTGCCGTGACTATCTACTCGTAGCACTGTGGTGCACGCGACAGCTAATTTAAATAGTTAAAGTATCTGGAGATCTTTAGCTAGTATATATTCACGTTTAATTATTACACACTATCAAACGGAACGCGGCTTCGCCCGCTTCATCTTGTTGTTATATTAAAGCCGAATTAACAAAAAACTTTACATAAATTGTTTACCTATTTGTTATTC
Organism: Heliconius melpomene rosina; assembly: GCF_056956725.1. Lineage (NCBI taxonomy): Eukaryota > Metazoa > Arthropoda > Insecta > Lepidoptera > Nymphalidae > Heliconius > Heliconius melpomene. The sequence goes on from NC_140400.1 coordinate 930,955, forward strand.
TGATGTGACTGTAAAGTTTCATCCAAATACGTTCAGTAGTTCTTGTGATAGTAGAACAAACATCTGTCGTATGAGGTCGTCGTGGTTCAGTACCACAGCGTGTGATTATAAACGCCACGGTTGTAGGTTCGATTTCTCAGCCGTGGAAATAAATTATTTAATATTTTCACTTATTACTCTAGTAGTGTGGCGTTAACTTCCGCCACTCAACATGCAATCTGTCTGGTTTTTTCAGCGGTAGGTAAGTAGGGACGGTCTATCTTAACAGTAGGTTCCCTTCGCCTACCCTGTTGTATAGGGATTACAGCGTGAAGCTAAAAATATATAGATATCTATATGTATATGCTATGTCCACGTGAAATAGTGTCACGAATGCTGTCTGAGTTCCGTTGAAATGCAATATCTATTCTTCAAGAATAAAAGAGCTAGCTTCATGTCACCCGTAGAGGCGATAAATCGGATCCTAACATATTTCAATATTATATAGTAGTGTATGATACGAGTACGTCAATAATATTAATGTTTTAAAATATATTTTTTCATTTTTTTCTAAGCAATGAACTCAACATAAATAATGATAATTTTTTATACTGGTCCTCATTTTATTCTTATGGAAATAATTGTATTTTTTTTTTCATTTTCCCGATCAGCTAAGTCTTGTAACAAGACAGTTCCGCTACACACTCAAAGTCTCGCGTTCGGGCTAAAAGTGACACCTAATCCAATATTCCTCCTAACACAATATTCTCTGTGCCTACGCTACGTCTTAGAGCGGGAAGATGTGTTAAGTTTAAAAATATTTTATCTCCATTTTCCGCCATTATTTCAAGACATTTCGTTATTTATTATCAACTCGAGTGGCGGGACTGATCGCGGCGCTTTTTCTTATTACCAGAACGTAGATATAAAAAAAATTCAATATTTCATTCCCCCAAGTGGAAATCGAACTCACAACCCTTACATTTACAATCAAGTACATGCGTGCTCAATATTTCCACCATTCTCTCCCTGAAAGGTATAAAAATATATATTTTTAATTAACTCTCAGTTGCTGACTCAACAGACAGTCTAAAATAAGTTTTAATATAGTTTAGAGAACCACTCGAAAGAATACTAGGACAACGTTAAGCCGTAATAATGAAACGAATTTTCTTCGCAATAAAATAAAATAATAAAATAGTAGACCAGAATTTTATTATTATGAATTAAGGCAACTTAAACACATAAAGGAAACGATTATATTAAAATTATTTTCAATTTTAAACGCTGGCAATGTAAAGTGTAGCGTTAAGTTTCGCAATACGACATACAATGTCTCCGATTTGAGCGGTCAGTAGAGAATGGAGTGTCTTGAGATTAGATTATCTTTACTTATTCTGTTATCACGCGTTATCAACTGAAAATAATGGGGAAACGAAGCCACAACATTCATGCTTATAGTAAGCCAATACCACTGAACTACGATAGCCTGTACATACAAGTCATGGCAAGTTTTCATGCTTTTTCACGCATATCGGGATAGACAAAAAGAACGTAGTGTTAAGGCACTCCGTTCCACACTTTCAGCCAAATTCTGGAGGCATTGCGTCTTGAGTGGCGGAACTCAACGGCGCGCTTTGTTCGACACTAAAGCGACGAAATGAAAATATTTCATTTCCTCGAGTGGGGATTGAACCCTCAACCAGTCAGAGATACAGTCACACTTTGTGCCCCTGCGCCATGAATGGCCTGACCTGGTTATTTTTATAACGAAGTTAGACGCAGATCTGATAATTTTATGGCAACTTTCACTTCGATGTATTAAGTACAATATATATTAGAGGGAAGATATTTAGGAAGCTCTACGGAAAAAGTTATTGAAAGTGTTCGTTTATTGGTAGAAATATATTTTTATATTGTTTGTTCTGTTTTTTGTAATATTCACCCGAAACGAGAACATTGCGTTTTGCATAGCTTATTTTATTTCCTTGAGTGGGAACAGAACCCAAACCCTGCCACGTTTACAGTCACGCATTTAAATGCATCTGCTTTAGTAAAAGCTAACTTAGATTTAACTTAAATAGCTTATTTTTAACTTTAAAAGTTTAAAACTTAGATATTTTTCAGTATTTTCTTCCTTTCGAAATCCAATTTCCATCCGAGGTGATTTTTTTTTCATTCATTCGTTCACATCTCAACTTGTTTAATTACTTCATTCAGTTGGAACGTGCTCTGCTTACTGCATCTGGAAATTCCCAATAAATTACCACAAACGATGAAGCAATTTGCAAAGTTGATAATGTAGTACTATTTTCAACGTTAGTTTACGTAGTTATTTAAATTTTAAAATTAATTTTTGCAAGCGAATTTTATTTATTGATTGCTATTATTTTAAAAATTAAATATTAAAAAAAAGATAATTATATTATTGAAACCTAAAATGATAACCGATTCAATAGAGGAAGGAAGTACCTACCCTTAACATATAGTGATTTTTATGTCATTTAAATCAGATAAAAAAATAAAGAACGACTACTTGTTTTATCTTCTCATAACATATCTCCCACGTACATACAGCGATCTTTACTTACATTTTCATCATATTTATAGATAGATAAATGAAAAACAACAAAAACCTTTCAAAGTTATTAACTCGAGATATGTCATTCGTCAAACGAGATTTCGTCTGCTCGTTGCCAACTTATCAGTAGGTACAGAGTGAATGTAAATTTTAGTGCAGCTTTGCCGCTTGAAAAGATATATCGTGTTACTCGTATATTAGGTACTGTATTTTAGGTACTGTTTTTAGGTACCGTCTTTTAGTTTGGTAAAAATATATTTTTGATTATTAATACAACAAATATTGATATAAATATACCTATTTACTGTTCCAAAGCCTTTATTTTTGGAGATTAATCTCTTCTCATAAAAAGGAAGTCGGTGAAAAACGTAATATTTTTATATCTGCTAAGAATGTGGTAAAGAGGCGCTTTAAGTTTCGTCACTTAATACACAATGCCTCGAGATTATGGTGGATGGTAAAGTATGGAGTGTTTCATCACTAGTTTTATTTGTTTCTTATGCCCCCAACGAGAAGTTAAAAAAAGATTATTACCATTATAAAATCTTAAATATAAATGAAAATAATGTATATCGTAAAAAAATAAAAAGTACCTACACATTTTCTGTCTAAATTAAGGCCATTTTGGACAGGCAGTGTTCGAGAGGAAATTGAAAGCGAATGAGTACGATTTGGCAAAATGTAGAGTAATTTGACACGGAGTCCATTCGTTGGAATTGATTATCTTTGAAATAGTATCTTCTTTTTGATTAACTTTCTTAATTACTATTGAAATAGGCTGATATTTCTTGTTTTTAACAGGTACATTTGTATTTATTGTATTTTTATTGAAGTATGAAATTTTTATTGGCAAATTTGAGGCACAGCATCTCAATGTAAACGCAACCGTCGTGGGTTCGATTTCCTCTATGCCTAACCTATTATGATTACTCTATACGCTAATTTATACAAAAAGAAATCTTTGCAAAGCTCGGACTGAGTGAAACTTACTACGCATTGTCTTAAAATTTGGCCGGGCGTTTGTGCGTAATGGAATCTCTTATCACTGAGTTTTATTAATAAACAAAATACTTTGAATTGTAATATTTAGTTGAAAATGAATACTTCTCAAGTACGACATAAATGTTAGACATCACGGAGACAGGGTTTACAGTCAGACGTTGCCACAATGTAAGGTAACGTTAGCAAATAAAGCAATTGACAAATGAAACCAACTATAACATTGACTAGCGCCAGCTTAGAAGACGCTCCCAACTTAGAAGGCACTATAAAACTTCAATACAATGTTAGTTTTATTTAATTCATCGTAAAAACTAAAAAGCTTTATGACTCAAAGAAGCTCAAATCAAAAACTGACATTAGGAAAACCTTTAACTTTGAGGTCGTCGTAGCGCAGAGGCACAACTGCACGACAATAAATGTGACGATTATATGTTCTATTCCCACTCAGGGGTATGAAATATTTAATATTTTAATTTTCTTCCTCTGGAACGCACAATGCCTCGAGAATTCAACGGAAAGTGGGGAACGGAAATATCTCAATGGGTAATGAAGTATCTTAACATTAGGTTCCCAGGTTCTCCCTACCTACCACGCGATGTGCAGTATAAAAAATAAAGGAAGATAAAACTTGTCCGTACACGTGTTAGATTGAAATGAAATGAAATGAATGAAATGAAAGTTTATTGCCAAAAATGTATGAATACAGTCACCAGATACAATGAATCAATCCTATTTATTACAGCATTCAATTAAATAATTTCACTCTGGTTTTATGAACTCTGGTACCCATTGTAAGATTTAACTTGTGTTATGGGTACCAGTGCTCTTACAAATTTTTAAATGATCTAGAAATCGGTAGAACCATCAAACATCTTGTTTCTGGTTGGTTAATTATTGTATGAAAAACAGAATTCAAATGTAAGAAAAAAAAAACTAAATAATAATAATAAAAGTAAGAAAATTGGTTGCACATTTATAGAAAAAACCTCATCAAATGAAAAAATATCTTATTCTATGTACTTATTTTCATAAAACTCTCTGTCTCACTGTATTCCTGCTCCTGTAAAAACAAACTAACTTTTGCCTTGCATAGATGAAGGGAAAGAGGAAATATGTTGCATATTTTATTAATTTTATTATATAGATGACCACCGATAAAATGATAATGTCGTTGGGCAGTGGCAGTATTACATTTGTATGTGGGGCAAACATTGTATGACCGACGAGATTTTGTGTTATTTTTATTGTATTCCTTTTTCCTATGTACACGAAGTATGGTATGGAGGACAAAAAGCTGTCTCACCGTTAGAACCGCGCAGTCTATGTATAGCTGAGATGTAGGATATCTAAAAGGTTTGAAGGTCATGACTTTTAGGACAGCCCTCTGGGCCCGTTCCAGAGGTAGCAGAAGAGACTTTGATGCTGCACCCCAAATAGAAATGCAATATGTAATGATAGACTGGCATAGGGCATAATAAACTATCTTTAAAACAGGGTAATCTGCAGATGGTCTCAGTTTTTTAAAGATAAAAAGGATTTTACGTACTCTAGCAGTTAGGCTATCAATGTGAGGCTTCCAGTTCAGGGACATATCAATTAATACACCAAGGTACCTTACGGTATTAGTTTTTCTAAGCAGCGGACATTTACATATTGCAGCGGAGGCGTTATCAGGGCAATTTGCGGCATGAACTTTTAAAAGGAGAGTATCAGCTGGACATAAGGTATTTGGTTTCAAAGAGAAAGGCATGTACACTGTTTTAGCTAGGTTAATAGTCAGTAAATTATCAGAAAACCAGCTTGTCACAGACCTAAGTGCATTCTCTGCGTGCATAAATACTTCTGACCAATTATTGCCTTTTATGAGTAATGCCGTGTCATCGGCGTAAGTAAATATTGAGCAATTTGGTAAGCGATAGTTTACATAAGTCGTTAATATATATCAAAAATAACGTTGGACCCAAAATTGACCCCTGGGGTACACCGAAATTTATCTTCTGGCTGTCACTTATTAGGTTATTTATTTTAACGCACTGACTCCGATTGCTAATATAGTCCTCCAGCATTTTATAAGGAATACCTCTAACACCAATGGTACTCAATTTAGACATAAGGTAAGGGATAAAAACAGTGTCGAAGGCCTTAGAAAGGTCAATAAATACTCCCATGCATTTCGTGCCTTTATCCAAACAAGCAACTACATGGTCAACAAACGAAGCAACAGCATCTTCACTAGACTTACCACGTCTAAAACCATACTGGTTGGATGCTAAGACATTTTGTGCTTCAAGATAGTGCATCAAGCGTTTGTTGATAATTTTTTCTAGAATTTTAGACATGATTGGCAGGATAGATATCGGTCTATAATTATCGACACTGTATTTATCCCCACTCTTGTGAATTGGATGAACGACTGCCTTTTTGAATACATTCGGAAAACATCCAGAGGATATAGCGGAATTGCAGATGTGTGTTATTGCAGGTACCAGTTTAGGTAGACAAGCCCTTAAAAGCCTCGCTGAAATCCCGTCCCAGCCAACGGCTGCATCCATTCGCAGTCCCAAAATAGTACTTTTTACCTCGGCTTCATCGGTGGGTAATAAAACAAACGAATGTAAAGGTTCAGCGTACGATGCGTTAACAGGGGTCGCATTTGGTGAACTCTGTATAGGTTTGAATGTTTCCGCCAATCTCCTGCCTACATTTGCAAAGAAGTTATTAACGTTATTGATCGAAGTTTTACTATCGGAGGCAATATGTAAGAGTTCTAGGGGTTGGGAAACATTCTTATGTGTAGATGTTAAATTTTTAATGACCTTCCATGTGGTCTTAGGGTTATTTTGAGCATTATACAGTTCCATTTTCTCATAGTTCCTCTTAAGATTTTTAAGAAGTTTGTTGCAAAAATTTCTGTACCTTAAATATGTAATTTTAAGTGTATAATTTTCAGGATGTGCCTTTGTTTTACGAGATAAATTATTTCTGTTACGTATACACCGTAGGAGACCATTAGTTATCCATGGTTTTAGTGTTCTATATTTGGAATTGATTTGAACAGTTTTAGAATGCTTCTTAATGATACAGCCGACAGTAGAAACGAGTGATTCTGCTGCGCAATTTGCACTTTTAATTATCATAATTCCTTCAAAGTCAACAGAAAGGATTTCATTGACGACAGCAGGATAATTAATAATTGTACGGTATAATTTAGGGTTAGGATTTAACTCACCCCACTCAATGTTGGCAACTGTAGGCTTATGATCTGTGATGTCAACGTCAATAACCAATGTATTTATTTTTTCATCAGACTTTGTCATTACATGATCTAGACATGTATTGTCACGTGTAGGAAGTTTATGCGAGGGAATCAAGCCATGCGAAGCTAGTAAATTAAGATAGTCGTGGGCTTGTTGTGTAAGATTATTGGGGGTAATATCGATATTCATGTCCCCAATAACGACAATATTTTTTGATGATATACAACCAGCCAGAACGCTATCCAACTCACATAAAAAAGTATCTTGATTACGGACAGAGGGTGAGCGGTAAATTGTTATAATGGATAGTTTATATCGGGCTAAATGGCATACCAAGTAAGTTGCGTCCTGTTTTTGTGGTTCCACGACATTGTGAAGTATGTCTGACTTCACATACATAATGACACCATCATTTTGATTTTTTGGCCTGCTTGTGAAATACGAGGCATATCCCTCAATTTCAGGAACAATTGCAGAATCTTTTAGCCAACATTCTGATAATAAGATAATCTCACATGTTATTTGAAGACTTGCCAAAAATACTATGAAGTTGTCAAAATTACAATTTACACTCCGAATATTTAAATGGATAATGTTAATGGATTTGGGTGTATTTTTGATAAACGTTTTAAGTTGCTCTGGGCTGCATATATGAGCATTTCCTTCTCCAAATATATCAATTTCGTTGATTAAGTTCACATCAATCACGGTAATATGATATTAAAGAGCACATATACAGGACTTGAAAACAAAGGAAAATATCACATATACAAAAACAACAAAATTCGTACAAGTACATCATTAAGGTCAGACTAATAGCAAACGTATAATACAGAAGCATATAGGAAACAAATAGCAATTTAATTATAAGGAAGGTTTTATACGGATCAATACTTGATGAGACAGAGAAAATAATATTAAAACTATAGCTAACATAATAAAAAGAATTAAAATCAACACACAATATAAAAAAATAAAACTTTGTCTTAATCTGGTACTTAGGATTTTTCTTCAGACAATTCATTAAGAGTCTTCTCCGAAATGACGCGTACTGGTTTGTCACCTTCTTTTTTCCTGAGAAAAATTTTACCGTATGAGATCCAACAAAACGAAAAATTATGATTTTTAGCGAATTTTCTAGCCTGATGAAAAAGTTGTCTTAAAGAAAATGGTAAGCGGTCAGAGATATATATTGGTGCAGATTCACCAGGCAAGCCAATTGAGGCACTATTTAGTTTTAAACCATTGGATTTCCCTTTATTAAACTGGCGGACAGCCTGTAACATTTTATTCTTCTTGATCACTGAGCACAATTCAAAAATTATTTGTTTTGTGGGACCTTGTTTAGACTGCATTCTATACACATCTCGCACTTCTGCTTGTTCAATCTGAATGTTTAAAGCATTGCCGGTATCAGAAATTATTTTTATGAGGTCGTCGTAGGTTTCTTCTCGTTTTATTGGGATATTTCTTAGTTCAATTGTAGATGATCGCTGGCATTCTTGAGCATCTTGAATTTTTTTTTCCAATTGGGTAATATAAATATGCTGTTCCGATCTCTCAGTTTCTAATTTCACCATTCTGGACTTCATCTCCTCATACTTCATGCTCATGAGACTCGCGGATTCTTCAATTTCTGCTTTAACTTTTTTTAATTCTTCATTTTGAGCTTTTATTTCTGATAATTCAGCAGTAATTTTTGACATACATTTTTTTAAAGTGGATTCCTGATCTCCATTCCATTTAGCTAGCATCTCCCGGATTTCTTCTTTAAAATCATTTAATTCGTTTGGGGGGGTAGACTCAGAACGAGGACGCTTGCTTCTTTTCGTTAAGTTTATAAATTCCGGCTCATTCGCGGTTTCAGGGATGTTGGGATTGGAGTGGCAACGTGTTACCTCAATTTGTGGCGTAGAAGGCGGTGTTCGCTTCAGTTTTGGCATTTTCTAATTTACGTTGACGGCAAAGTGAGAATAAGTACAACAGCAACCCAGATGTCACAGTATAACGTTACTGTAATAAGGCTCAGTAATTATTTAATTATGGCAACCTTATTAAGTCTGTGGCGGTTTACGTACCAGAGACCGCTGACAAATGCTTGGCGTTTAAATGACAGTTGACACAATGACAATTTCTGATAGTAACAAATTAAGCGACATTGTCAGTTGACGTAATGATTGTCAATTTAAATTATGTTGAGGTTGTAGCTCCATTTGCTAGCTTCATCTTCACTGTTGCTGTCCTTTTTATACCTTCAATTGACTTTCGCCTTGCTTATGTGCGCCTGGTACTTCACTGAATTTAACGATTTAAATTTACTCAAAAATATACATTATGCAAAATAACTAATATAAATAAATTGCACACGTCTAATCTCTACCGAGGTCCGAGGGGAAGAGGATTCGATTCGATTTTTACTCGCATATATCAGAGTAGGCAGAGAGAACTTAATGTCAAATGTCAACGGAATGTCCGTTCTCTACTTTCCTCCCGAATTCAAGACATTGTGTATTGACTCTATAGCGATTAAATAAAAATAATTCCCTTCTCCGAATAGTTTTGAATTGAAGGATGGAGTAGCTTAGAATAATAGTATGTACCTACACCGTACTCCATGACTTAAACCACGAGTTTTTAGAGATAAAAGCTTCAAGTTATATAGTTCAAGAAAAAAGAACTAACAAACAAAGTCAGTCTGTTGTTTTCAAGTAGAACAGATTTATCTCAATACATTTCAAAGACAACTTACTTATTTTAAAATAAAAGGCATAAAAAAATATACATCGTTTTAGCCTTACGCCTGTATGCTGCACATAGTGGGGTAGACAGAGGGAACCTGGGTTAAGAAACTCCATTCCCTTTAAGATGCTTCTCTTACTCATTCTCCACTTTACACCGAGTTTTCGATTCATTGCGTGTTGAGTGGCGGAATTCAACGACGTGCTTTGCCTCGTTACCATAGCGAAAATCGAACCGCCGCGCTTACAGCCGGACGTTTGTGCCCCTGCGTCATGCCGCTATATATAAAAGTATTTAAAAAATAATGGTTTACTCTATGTCCTATTTTTATGGGAATTATTGCATACTCTATTATTAGGTGTCTCCGTTCCGATGTTATGATTTTATTTTTTTTTTACAAAAAAAAACCGAATTTGAGTCTTCACTGTTTTATCTGTGTTTCTAAATAATTATGCGTATATACGAGTATAGTGATAAAACTTTAAAGGAAACTATTTACTAATTTGTTTTGGTAATAAAATTATCAAAAGAAATCATATTATTATATCCGTTATATCAGTTTAATTCTTACAATATTTTCTTTTGTTACAAAGATGAAGTTTATTTAATAGAAAAATCATTTCATGCTTTCTCTTTTTTATGAATGAAAATTTTCTCGAGCAAAATTTTAAACAGTCAACGCAATTGTATCAACAAAATACAAACAGGTTTACAAATATGAATCGATTGTCTCTATTATTAATTCAAACCACTGGCCTGGAACGATTAGATTACTGACAACGTGGCCGTGGCGTCCGTGGCATACAAGTGTGGCAGAAAATAGTTCATTATAAATACTAGGCTTCATTTCTCATGTACAACCTTGTAGTTTATAAAAGTAGAAGTATGACCTTTATAATATTGTAGAATATTCTATGGCATGGTGACAGAGGAAAGAGTGATTCTACACTTCCCTTCTTTTATTTGTCTCTGCCTACATTGTTATGCGGAAAGAATGTAAATAAAAAAATGGCCAAGTGCGTATTGGTTTTTCGCACAAAGGGTTCCGTATTATTTTCCGTTTCCATAACAAAATCACGTTTGTTCCTTAAATTTTATACTACTTTTTAGTACTTATTGTTACAACGGCGACAGAAGCACATCATCATGAAAATTTCAACTGTTTAATCATCACGGTTAATGAATACAGCCTGGTGACAGACAGTAAGACGACAGACACTACAGAGTCTTAGTAATAAGGTTCCATCTCACCCTTTGGGTACGGAACCCAAAAACAGCAAACCTAACCTTGGATTTACACTACCGCAGCGCTTTACACTCTTTAGCTGACAAGTGGTCTTTAGGCTTTCAGTCTTCCCATACAATGGTGTTGTTCTTCAATCACAAGTTTTAAAGTGTATGAGATCTTTTGAAGTCTCTTATTGACCTTTTTATGTCATCAATCTATATTAACATTAGAAATCTGAAGTGTTTGTTTGGTTGAACACGCTAATCTCAGAAACTACTGGTTCGATTTGAAAAAATATATTTTGAATTGTTATTTTCTTGGAAATGTGTGGATGTTGCGGTCAGAGGTACCCCGGGAACTAAGAGAGTCTCATCATAACACATTTTAAGTTATCATCTCATGACACTGTCATGAGTCATGGAACTCTTTATTATTTTTATTTGCCCACGTGGTCGAACGTCAAAATTTCGTCCGCGTGCTATCAGTCGCAGTACACTTCCCCCCTAATTCTTAAGGCATTACGTGTTGATTGGCGGAATTCAACACCGAGCTTCACTTCGTTATCAGAGCGATGAAATAGAATTATTAAATATTTCATACCCCCTAGTGGGATTTGAACCAACAACCGACGGGCTTATAATCGCACGCTTGCATCTCTGCACAATGACGACCTTAAAGTATCTTAAAAATCATTTTCTAAGAATTAATAAGTAGTTTCAATAGATTCTCTATCTAGGCCCAATAATAGGTATTTCACAAGTTTGCTAAGTTCGCACGTATTCGGAATAATGCCTTCTCTTAAAAGCTCTCTAAGAATAGCTTCCAAAGCTTTTGCATTGAGTCCACTTCATATATATGTTGATGTTGAATTGGCAACGTGTCGGCATTTTGTATGTTGAGATAGTTGAATAAGTATTTTTTACACAAATTAAGAATATTTATTTTTAATTCGTTTTTTAAAAGTAGGTGAAAATAATTTAAAGTTATTAGTATAAGGTCTCTTATAAATATCTAAATTAAATAATTATACATTTAGATTAAAGATATAATACTAAATTAATAAACATAGCCTGCAAATCATGCCCACTAATTTGTTTATCCTTTCTTAAAATGTATTTTTTTTTAATGAAAATTGAACACGTAACCGTCAAAACATTTACATTTTCATAATAACATTGTCACTATACAATATTTTATAGAAAATAAATTGGCTGGCTAAGACCAAAGTCAGGTAAAAGTCATATAACAGTCAAATATGGCTAAAACGTGACATGCATTCGTTACTAGAAGTAGTTTATTCCCTAACGTATATATATCGACTAAAATAGAAATATAGAATGAATTTAGGAAGTCTGGTCGCAGGGGTACAAGCGCGTAACTGTAAACGTGACGGTTGTGGGTTCAATTCCCACTGGGAAGAATGGAATATTTAATATTTTTATTTCCACGGTCTATTAATAAAACTAAGTGTGATTTTTTAATTTTACGCTGTGTCCCGCACATAGCAAGGTATACAGAGGGAACCTGAGATTCTTCTCTCTGTTAAGACTCTCTGTTCCCATTAACATATTTCAGTTCCCCACATTCTGTCGAATTCTAGAAGACCGTTACAACGGCCGTAGGTTACGTTCATATATTATACCCATTTTAAAAGCAAGTCTAATGTAATGCCAACACCAATGTAAAATGTTGATTTTTTACTTCACAAAGTAGTCGAGACATTGCGTGTTGAGTGACGGTACTCAACGTCGCGTTTTATCTTATTATTTCCTAGATAGAAAACACACCATTTATTTTTTTATTTAAATTAATCTTATTTTCCTCGCTCTGGGTCTGATGTGTACTAACGCTAGCATGTGTTGAGCTGTTTAGTTAAACGGTACTCTCGAAAATTTAACATTGGGAAAGTAGAGTATTAGAAATAAGTCCCTCTCTTTCTACCCTACAAAGTGCGGGATACAGCGTGAAGTTGTGTTTTCACTTAACCATTAACATTAATTTATGCAATTATCATTAACATTTTATTCATAAAGTCTCTAAAATATTATATAATTTAAATTTTAGTAAAGAAAAAGTTCAAACAAAAACATTTAATTAGAACACGCTTCTGTAAACTTGTATAATAAATTTCTAGTTGTTAGTTTTCCGAGTATTTTTCATAGAACTGTATGCGGGAAAGTGACTAAAGAAAAATATATGCAGTTTAAGTATAATATACATATCAATTATAAAGTGGCCGTTGTGGTGCAGCACAAGGATGTGATTGTAACGCGATGGTTGTGGGTTTGAACCTCCTCGAGGGAATGAATTATTATTTCTTAATATTTTCATTCCTTTGCACTGGCATCAAGGCCCGGCATTGAGTTCCGCCACTCAACACGCACTGTCTCGAAAAATTGGGATAAAGTGGGGAGCTAAGTGTCTAAACACTAGGTTCCCTCTGCTTACCCTGCCATAAATGGGATACAGCGTGAAGTAAAAAAAATATATATATTTTTATATCACATCTGTATATTATGTTTATACTTTATTTTAAGCATGATATTAATGAGCTTAATATAATTGCCCGTAAATTTAACTTTACATTTTATCACAGATCCAATTCATATGTGAGTGGCGTATTAAATAAGGCAGTAATACATAAAATAAATTATGATATAATAATTCAATTTATGGAAAAGGAAAAGGTTTTTTATTGTATTTATTCCTACATCAAAAAAATAACACCTGCTCTAGGACATATTTATATTAGGTTTTTGTAAGATATTGCGTTTTGGGTGGCGAAACTCAACGCCATGCTTTTTATCGTTGCGCAAAAATAAAAATACTAAATATTTTATTTCCTCAAGTGGGAATCGAACCTGTCGTGTTTATCTTTGTGCCTTGCGCCACGCCAGGCCTCCTTTATATAGGTGTGAAAAAAGTGTTACCCCTTCTGTATAGGTAAAGTGTACTTCACTCAACAAAATTGGGTCGACATATTGACAAGGTAATCGGCTCTCGAATCTAGTAGATTCGTGTGAACTGCAAACGAGTATTTATAGCTTTGGTGTTTTGTACGGGGGATTTGTGTCGATTTAGCTCATATTGCGGAGGTAACAGCTTTAATGTATTTTAGGTATTATGGGGGATTTTTGAGGAATCCGTACCCAAAGGGTAAGGGCGGTTCCAAAAACTACACTGTCCGCCGTCTGTCAGAGAGAGAGACTAGAACTAGAGAGACTAAAACATTGATTTTATTTAATTTACAGTATAAATATTATGTTTATTAAATTTGACTCCACTTATAGCGTTATAATTTGCATTATTTACATATTCACGTGCACAATTATGTATCGTGTGTACAGGGTGGAATTGTCAGCACCACTTTAAATGAAACCACAGTTTTAACTACTCTATAAAAGCCTAGTATAATTCCGAAAAAAATTAATTCCCAAAAATGAAAAAGTTATTTTTTCAAACAAAATAAATAATAAAATTATCGTTTTAAAATAAAACGCCATTTGTAAAGTATAACATAGGCACGCAAACACTTACCTGTCAAATCGGAAACGTCGCATACGACGTATGTGTGCGTTACACGAAATACAGGTATGGATAAAAATCGTGAAATGAAAAAAAATCCTACGTCCAAACTGTTGAGGTACCTTGTTTAATTTATTAGGTGTGGGTTTGAAATATATTACCCTATATGCAGTTTCAATAAAAGAAGCACTGCCTCTTCCACCTGTATAATTCATATTACGAAGCATATGGGCCGTCGCAGCGGGGCACAAGCATGCGACTGTAAGCGGTTGTGAGTTCCATTCCCGCTCTGGGAAATTAAATGTTTAATATTTTCATTTCTTGACTCTGTGAATGAGGCGAAGCTCGGGGTTTCTTCCTCCACTAGACATGCAGTGACTGAAGCATTCGGTGGAAAGTGGAGAATAAAAGTGAATCTTAATGGGAACAGAGTATTTTAACATTAGGTTCTCAGGTAATCTCTACTTACCCTGTTATACAGCGTGATACTAAAAAAAATTACGGCGCTGAGAAAGTGGAGAATGGAGTGCCTTGGCCCTGGATACTCTCTGTCTATGAGGAATAAAGCGTATAATATAATATGAGTTACAAGAAAGAATTGAACTAGTGACCTTGTACCTTTAATTGACTTATCCCATGATTCGGACTAATATTTATAGCTTTGTTTGTGACTAGCATGGTTTTGGCAGTATTTAATGTTATTTGTCTCACAAAAAAGGTGACTTTTAAGCTTAAAAAGCTTTTTATATTTTAGAGATGAATGATATATTATTATGCTTTCATTCTTTTGCTTGACTTCAAATATTAGGCTTACCATTTTATCACTGTGCTGTAACTTAAATAAAAAGGCTTAAATAAATAATAACTTAAAAAGGCCAAAAAGATGAGAAGTAGAATAAAGATAGTACTTTCACAGTTTGTCTATTACATTAAATTAGCTCAAAAACTTTACGGAGAGTTGGGGACTGAAGTGTCTTAATGGAAAACGGAGTGTCTGTAACACTAGGTTCCCAGGTTCCCGCTGACTACCATACTATTTGCTGGATACAGCGTGAACAAAACAAACAAAAAAAAATTTTAATAATTTTACTCTCTTGTGCTACAAACCAAAACGTTCAGTAAACTTAGGTCAAGTAACTTAACACGCCATTTGGCGAATATTTTTGGTGCGTGGAGAACAGAGTGTCTTGACACTACTTGACACAAAACTTATATTTGTAAGCCGGTCTCAATTTTGAGGTTAACGATAAAGGGTGAAGTTAAAAAAGAAACCCTAACTACGCCATAACATCAATTTTATATCAGCTTGCCTATTTTAAAACATACTGTCAACTGTCGCGACGTAACCTCCAAGAATTGCGTGTTCACATTATTTGTACACACGGAAGGCGGGTACGAGTGTGTATTTATGTAACGATCTTATCTTGTAAGTATTTTAAAGTACAATAGGACTTTATACTGTGAGGTTATCATTTTTGTTTTTTTTATATATCGCGGAGTTAGGTTTCGCGATTCAACACGCATTGTCTCGAAAAGTTGGGAACTAGGTTTGTTCTGCCAAATTTGCTTTGGTTTTTGCTTTTTTAAAAAAGATCTTGTTTTAAATCGATTGTATGTAATTGTAATACATTGTTGCACTACTTTTTCATCACAATTCATATTAATTCTACCTAAAAATTTGACAAAGTGCGGTGTTGAGTTCTATCGCTCAATATACGACATCCCGAATCCGGGCTGAATGTGGAAAAAAGAGTGTTTTGATATAAGAAAAAATTAACGCAGTTTTGTATAAAATTCATGTAAATTTAGGCAAAAACAATGCACAAATGCTATTTTTTTATTGGCTTGATTTAAAAGCTTAATTTTCCGTCATTCAAGAAACGAAGACCTTAACAGACGGACAGGCATACATACGGATAAGGGCTCCGTAGTTTTCTTTCCTGATACGAAATCCTAAATATAGTAAGTGAACAACGGATATATTATTTTTATTCTGCAGATATATTATGTGAAAGTATTAAATTATCTAATAAAATTATCGAATTTACTACTTTGCAAGCTGTCATCCATCGTGGCGCAGTGGGGTAGCGTCTGATTGTAAGCGCTATAGTTGGTGGTTCGATACACACTGGAGGCAATCAGTTACTTTTAGTACATTGTAAAATTGAAAGAAAGAATGACATCCCTTTTATCTTGTTATCTCATTAGCTATGTAGGCGATCGTACCGTTTCCATATATCACGACGTTTTTGTAACTTTTGGAGCATTACCAAGTTCTGAGAGAATTTAATCTTCGTTAGCATCCATGACTTGTGGTTTCTTTTTAGCTTCACAGGTTTGTCGCTTTTTGTCAGTTATTACAATGTTAGCTTGATATATTTATTTACGCTGTATCCAGCACATAGCAGGGTAGGCAGAGGGAACCTGGGAACCTACGGTTAAGACTCTTTCTTCCTATGATATTTTTTTTTGCTTCACACATGTAGCAGAGTAGGCTGACGGATCCTAGTGTTAAGGTGTTAAGTTGCCCCTGAGTGGGAATTGAACCCACAATCATCGTATGTACAGTTAAATATTCTTAAAAAAAATCTTCAGAACACATAAGAATAAAATTTATCTTATAAGCCTCTGAAGGATAAGATAATGAATATCTTGGCAATATTCCCCCATATTTTACCCTTTTTATCTTGACGCATGCCCCGCATTTAGAGATGTAGGCAAAAATTCCGTCTAACGTTTACCTTCTTAAAATATTTTCGTTAGAATATTAACCGCGTGTTTCATTTCGTGAAAACATTTCTTATAAAGAACTTTAGTGATAATTCCTTCAGAAATTCATGGTTACCCATACTTGAAAATCTACTGAACCGATTCTGATGAAACTTAGACTATTCCATGACCTAAATTTGAAAACCTAAATATGTTACTTAAATGTTATCCAACTTCAATAATATTACATACAGACAACATATGTCAAACTGATAACCTCCTTTTTTGAGGTCGATTAAAAATATATTCCTACGTTTATTTGAACTCGCGTTCTTGATTACATTCAGGAGTTCATACTAAATACCTTAGCTAACGTATAAGATTTGTTAATACGATTTTAACTTTTGTTTTTACTTCCGCTGCACGAAGGCTTCTAAACTTTACTTCATATAATAGGGTTTATACCAAACATAATACTTTGACGAACAGGATGGCAATTAGTCTTTTTTTAAAACAAAATATGGCATTTTTTTTTTTATAATGGCGTAGGGGTGCAAGCGTGACTGTAAACGCGACGATTGTGGGTCGATTTTTATTTCCTCACATTGGTAACAAAGCAAAGCGCGGCGTTGAGTTCCACCATTCAACATGTAATACCTCGAGAATTCGACGGTGAGTGAAAGTGTCTTAACAGGAATGAAGTGTCTTGACACCTGGTATCTAAGTTCGCTCCACCACCCTCCACATGGATAGGTGTTAAAAATATTGTTTAATATTAGCTATGGTACACATTGTCGTTTCTACTTTAATAAACAACGTAATTACCTTCAAAAAGCACTTCCACCTGCTAAGTTTCGCTACAAGAAGTCAGCCACTGATAGCTTACATGCAACCCCATTATATAGCATGTTCTTATAAGTGCATAAAATGTTTTTATTTTTAAATTTTACATGCGAGGCTGTCGTGGCGTGGCGTAGTGGCACTCTACGTCTCAGTTCGACTCTCATTTGGTGGAGTGAAATATTTTCATTTCGTCGCTTCCATAACAAAACAAAACACGTCGTTAAAGACCGCAACTCTACATATAATGTAACGTGCTTTATAAAAGGATTACATTTAAATTATCAGTGGCTGATTTATTGTAACGAATTTTCTTTTTTGGAAGCCTCATGCCGTATCCCGTGTTATAATACTTTGTCCCCACTTTATTTGTGTAGGTACTAGAGCAAGGAAATGGAAAGAATTCTTTTCTCCAAGTAGGAAATGACACCCACAACTGTTGCGTTTTAAAATATTAAAAACATTAAACTATAAATTTGAAGGTAGTTTTACTGGAAAAGACACACTAAGATCTCTTCTAATGAAAATATGATAAAACCATGTCGTTTAAAAAATTGTAATATTATGTAATTATTTTGTTATTCAGTCTTTTATGTTTTCGAACACGCTGTATATTACATTTCAAGTTTTTCTATTTTTCATCAAAGACAAGGCCTTTAAAACAGTATGCATTTTCATAAACTATCGCTTGTTGTATGTCAGAATACTTACTCTTAGGTATGTTTTAGCGGGATAAGTATAAAAAAAAAGAAAAAAAATGTTTAAACATTTTTTATAAAACGTTTGAGATCATTCAATTTCGATTTTATTAATTTAAGTTAGTCTTTTTCTCCTTAAATAATTATGAAATAAATATTTACTGCGTTACTTATTACGTACGTGCGTAGGTATAAAAAAAATAAAAATATTTTCCTGTGATTTCAAAATAACAGTGTTTTTCAGGGATGTGCCCCCGTATGTAGGGGTATATGCATAACTTTCTGTTTGTAAACGCGAATCTTCGAAACTGCTGAACCTATTCTTATAGAATTGAATCTCTTTAATTTACGCGGAAAAAATTGCCGTGCACCTGCCGTGCGGCGCGAATCTACCTACCACCTACTTAAATAAACAAAAATAGCTTCCAGCTGTATTCCGCACACAGCAGGGTAGGCAGAGGGAACTCAGTGTTAGGACACTCCGTTCCCACACTTTCTGTGCGTTACAGTCACACCCTTGTGCCACTGCGCCACGACGGTCTCAACTGGTTGTGGGGTCGACCCCACAGTCGCGTTTTCAAACACACTTTTTGCCCTTGCGCCATAACTGGCCTCTATTTTCGTATTTAATTTTTTTAAAGATAAATTATAATATTCCGTAGAATTTACAGCCATAAGTTGGAGCGTCCCGAGATCGCTTACCTCAAAACTTTGGTCGTAATATTCACAAAGCGTGTAAAAGTCACTTCAAATTATAAATTATTTACGAAGAAACTTTATTATTTATTCATATAAATACTCGTAGGTATCTATTATATCTAAATCTTTTGTTTGAAATTAAAGTAATTCGAGATGATTATGAGTTCGAAATTTATACGAAACGGAATAGAGGGAACCTAATAATAAGACAATCTTATCGGATTATTCCCCCAATTTCCCCCAAAATGCAATGTATTGACATTGCATTGTTGAGTGGCGGAAGTCAACGCCGCGCTTCACCTACTAGAACGGGAAAATGAAAATATTTTAATTATAATCATTTTCTAAGTGAGGATAAAATCCACAAAGATCGCGCTATATACAAATGTTGAATATATATTTAATTTTGTACGCAAATGTTAAGGTATACTTTCAATTTTCTTTGTTTATTTTTAATTTCGAGCTTTATTTATTTACTAGTAGGTGACAATCGTATCAGAGGCTATCGTGGTTCAGTGGAATAGCGTCTGCTTCCTACTTAGGAAGGAATTATTTTCATTTCCCCATTATAACCAGACAAAGCTTGGGGTTTAGTTCCGCCACTCAACATGAAATATCTTTAATTCGAACTGCAAGTGGAGAACAGAGTTACATTGTATTATTTCCGCTTGTCCAACTATACTCAATGAAAATATTTTATCTACCTACTAATTAGGTTAAATTTAATTAAAATAGATTTAATATTATTTATTCTGTAACTTATTGTACAAAAAATAAAAATCAAATATATCAGCTTCACTCTGTATCCCGCACACAGTAGGTAGGAGCGAAGAAATGAAAATATATATTTAAATAAATATTACATTTCCCCGAGTCGGGATCGAATTTACAACCAGTCGCTTTCACAGGCAAACTTTGTGCCCTTGCACCACGACTGGCTATATTTATTTATTACAGCATATTTATTAGAATCAATATAGTTTGTTATTTTAAACGTCGCGTCGTTCTCAATGTCCATTCTACCATGATATTACTAAAACAAACACAAAACATAAAAAAACATTTGAAATACAAGCTTGTATATATTTTTTAAAGCTTAGGTGTTTTGTAGGTAAAACGAAAATAAACAATAGAAACATTTATTAATATACATCGAATTTCCAGTAATCTCTATGCAAGGGTTTATTTGACTTGTGGTGACCGATTGAGCTGAAATTTGGTTTGGTTATTCTGTTCTGATGACAATACAATTATACATAATCAATATTGTTGTTAATCCAAAATGGCCGCTGCGACGAAATGGCGGATTACAAATTTTTCACAACCCACCTGATATGGGTATCAAATGAAAGATTTTAACTTGCACAATATAATACACTACGAAATAAATAAAGTAAATAAATAATGAAATATCTAGGGACTGGACGGCGGCGAACGTGGCGTTAAGGTCCCGCAATTCAACACACATTGTGTCGATTTTTTAGCTTCACACTGTATGATGCACATATCAGGGTAGGCAGAGGGAACCTAGTGTTAATAATATTATATTAGTATAGAACTTTAAATTTTTTTTTAACGTACAAAATAGCTCAAAAATTACTAAAAAATGTATATATTCTAGCACAGTTACAACAGTGTTTCCACAAGGAAGCCTTGCATAAAATTAACATAAGGCCTCATTAAAATAACATGATATATGCGGCGGAAGGCACACCTGCTACCAAACTTCGGTAGATCAACCGCAGTTTAATTCTAACTTTGTAATTGAATAAGGCCGTTTAACTGAACACTCTGATAAACTAGGATGAGTCCGTTTCTACTTCTTGTTTTTTTGTTTGTTTAATTAATAAAAAGTCGTATATTTTTTATGTAATATATTTATTTCATGAAAATATGAATCATTGTTATCTTTTGCCATCATGGGTAGTTCATTAATACTTTTGCGGAAAAAACCACTCGGACGGGAATCAATAAAATCTTTGAAAGTGGTTTGGACTGCCCCATCGGTGTTGATTTTTTTTCTTTTGAAAGAAATTATCCACATTTCGAAAAAAGCTCTTCTAATCTGTTGTGGCTGTGTGTGGTCTAACGTCGTGAGGCAGCAGTGGCGTAGAACGATTGACTAGCCTCAGTTGTTTAGTTAACTTTTCCGTCATGGGGTGCAAACAATTGACGTCAATCGTAATGAAAATATCGTCTGTTCAGATTTCAGAAAACTGTAATGAAGGACACTGGCACTAGTCCACCAAACGCTTATAAGTAACTTTTTTTGAGTCAAAAATAGTGATTAAAGGGGCCAGTACGACAAAACGCCAATGTGATATGTAAGGACCTAATATTTGTTTAATATTTTAATTTGGTCATCCGGAAGTAGAACAGAAGAAATAGTTTCATTGAAATTTAGAGCACGAAGGAGGTGAAGGGAACTTTTTCAACTACTTTATTGTTCGGGAAAATTTTATTGAAGCGCTCTCAGATACCGAAGAAATTGCTTGCACTGAAATATTGTCCATGAAATATATTTTACTTTCAGGGAAATTGAATAGGGGATAGATTTCGTTAATACATATTTTTTAATCAGTTTCACGTTTTTTTTAAGATCAGGATAGAAGAGGATAGAATAAACGCAGTGTTAAGGTACTCTATTCCCCTCATTCTGCCCAATTTTTGAAACATTGTTTGTTGAGTGACGAAACGGGGAAATAATAATAATTTCAACACCATTTCCCAAATCAATGATAGTTTAATTATTTGATGTAAATGGTAATCGAACTCACAACTTTCCAGTGTACACAGATAGTTCTCAATAGCAAAGTGATTATGTCATCATCTTTCTAGTCTATACATATAATTAAGCTGTAACTCATAATTTGTCTTTATATGCAAGTACTAATAGTAGCTATCCATACCTATATTATAAATTCGAAAGTAACTCTGTCTGTCTGTCTGTCTGTCTGTCCTTTACACAATCAGGGCCAAACCGCTAATTTAATTGTGATAAAATACTCATATAGAGATACTTGAGGGTCCCGGGATGAACATAGGATACTTTTTTTTTTCTCATATTTGTAATATTTTCGATATATACCAATAAATTAAAAGAATTAATTTGACAAGGAATTTATTCCGCCATGTTAATAACAATCATCGCTACGCGTTGCTAAGCAACGATTTGCAAAGTTTATTGTTTTACGAAAACGTCACCCAAAGTGAGTTTGCTTAGTGCATACATGGCGCGCGCCGATATAGATTTGTATACATTAACAAAAATTAGATGATTTCTATAATTTGATATTCATCCTTATGAAAATAAATATAAGAGTCACTTTTAGCATTTCATCTAGATGGAAATTATAGTTTACTGTATAACATTCTAATAAATAATTAAGATGTCACTGATTCCAAATGACCTAGCCTACGAGTGGTATTGTATGACCGACGCGAACGGGCAGATGACTTTGATGATTTTGTAAATTTTTATATATTTTCAAATTACTATTATTTTTTATGTAATTATTTGCTACTTATAATTAATTTATCTCAGTTCGGTTATCTATACCGATGTTATACACTTAAAATATCGTAATTATAATCATTTGAGATTTTATTTAATAATGTTCGCAAAAATTAATAATTATTTAATATAGAAAAATGTTTAGTACGCGCGCACGGCAAACTTTAGGTACTTTTTCTAATATTAAGAATTTCCTTTAGTTACTTTTATTTCTTTTGTTTGTTCATTTCGGTTACTCAGATATTTTTTCTAATAATAAATCTTCACTTATTATTATTTTTTAACTTATTTTAATTATTTAGGCTTATATTTTTGCGGGCGTAGCCGCGTCCGGGCCCACTAGTTATTTAATAAATACGAAAACTTAAGCTACCATCAGTATGGAAATAGAAAAAGTCAATATGAACGAAAGTTAGTCGAAAGTTGGCAGAAATAAATCCTTCACGTTAAAATTCATTTATTCATAAAATTTATTTTAAAACCAGTTTTGATAGACAGATTGTTTATTTATTTTTGAAAATTTATTGTTCATTTATTTTATTTGTTACAGAAATCGTATAGAAAGAACTGCTTCTAAACGATGGCGGGGTTCTGTGCGGAGATTAATAGCAGCCACAGTATGTAAGTAATGAGATTGGTTTTAAACTTTAGTAATCTGTATGGATTTCACACCCTTGAAGTGTGTAGCTTATTAACTCAATTTTATGCAAATTACAACTTTTCTATTTGATTTCACATAATTGAGAAGTTTTTTGAATATTGTCATTTTATGACAGACATTTGGCTTGGAGGACACCTATCTCCGCGGCATGGTATGTTGAGTGACGTCTTCTTATCAAAGCGAGGAAAATTTTAATATTAAATATTTCATTTTGCTGAGTGGGAATCGAATCCATAACCTTGCGTTTACAGTCATACCCTTTTGCCACTGACCACTTATATGATATTGTCCGCGAAACCCATTAGTTGCAAACTATTCGTCAAGTAATGTTAAGTTTCCCTTAAAACTTGTACTTACAACCTTGCATATAGCTAAGTTCTAAGGTCTATTATCCTCTATAATGCTCTTAGCTTCAACAAGGGGCAATTTCGAAGTTATTAACTGTATTCACTATAGTTCTACATCCTGCTATTAATTAAAAAATATATATTTGCCTTGAAAACTGATCTGTTGAAGTTGAAGTCGTCGTGGCGGAAGGCAGTGTCTTACTGCTGAATCTTGAGATACTTTGTTTCCCCCTTCTTCCTTCCACCCGATTTGCTTGTTGAGCAATAGAACTCAACGCCGCGCTATTTTGTTACCAGCGCGAGGAAATGAAAATAGTTTATTCCTCCGAGTGTAAATCGAACCCATGACCGCCAGTCAGACGCTTTCCCGCTGCGCCACGATGACCTTAAAAATAGTCGATATTATTATATTAACTACAACTAAAACTAAACTATTCTGATATAACCCAATAACTATCGGACAAAGTTGCAACAGCCTTGTATTAATAGTCTAATGGAGTGGAAAACCAATTTGTGAGTTTCTATTCGCGTCATGAATCATTCATTAATTTAAATGTATTATTTAATTTTGTCTTTACATTTTACGTATTTCAAGCGATGAGTACATCCAATTTTCGCGATAGCGAATGAATATACTTTAATTATTTACATTTAACCGTTCTGGGAAGTCTGGTTTCTACCACGAGGGGAGCGGGACCATTAAGGACTACGTTGAACTCGCAATAGGAAGCTGCATACTAGTATTTCCATCAATAAATAGTAAACCGGAAAGAACAGAGCGAGCGGAAAGAATTGAAATGAACTAAAATCCTAATCTAATCCTCTTTTCTGTAAATATTTTGAAAAAAACTGTATTTTATTGCTCTGGAGCAAGGCAAGACAAAGCGCAGGGTTGGTTTTGACCACTCAACACGCAATGTCTGGAAAATTCGGCGGAAGGTGGGAAGTATCTTAACACTAGATTCCCTCTACCTACCCTGCTATAAGCGGGATAGAGAAAAAATATCACTTTAAAAATCACAAAATAAACTGAACGCGTAATATTTAAATATAGAAATAAATTTCTCAAATTATAATATTAAAACCTTCTATAAAACGATTAAAAATTGTACGTGAACAAAATGAACAATTTCCTAGGTACTGACCAATTCGCAGCGAATGTGAGACGTCACATACATATGCAGTAGTTCTGTCCATTTTCATGCATTCAACAGTTACGTGACTTTGCATATATTATGGGGAAACATTAGATTAGCATTTTTGCCGTCCCTCGTTTTACTTATGTGATGAATGTAGAGAGATTCTAGTGATAAGATACTCCGTTCTCCCCTTTCCAACCTATTTAATAGACTTTGATCGGTCCTAGGTACAATATTTACTAATTTCGAAGCCTGTCGACTTGTTGAGACTAAGACTTGTTGTGAATTGAATTCCTACTATAGGAAATGAAATATTGTGCGAGGTGTTGAGTTCTGCTACTCAACACGCAATGCTTCCAGAAAGTGGAAAATGGAGAACGGAGTCCTTGGTTGAATAATATCTCAATACAAACGCCCTGGTTCTGAGTTCGAGCTCCATGTGGGGAATGATTTAAGGGGGAATATATTTATACATTTAATTTTCATTTCCCTTCTATGGCGAAATAAAGGGAGTTCCATCATCCTACACGCCTTGTTTTAAAACGGTTTTAGGTTAAAACGGAGAATGAATCCATTTGCTATGTAAGTAAAAGTATGAATCTGAATTTTGTTTATATTACTGATCTCACATTCAATGAAATAGATCGTAGAGCATCATATCATAGAATAGGTGGTACTAATTACAGCCCCAACCGACCGCTGTGGTACCGTGACGGACAAATTGGACGTTACGTGATTAATGACAATTGAATTTATTTGCACTATACTAACATTAGACATAGTCAGCACATGGCCAATTTCTTACAAAACGTAACTAATATTATAAAGCCGAAGTGTTTGTTTGGTTGAATGCGCTAATCTTAGGAACTACTGGATCGAGAGAGATATCGAACAATTATTGTTGGAACTATCCAATTTTGGCCATTTAGCATGAGAGATTAGTGCTAGATAATAGTATATCACGTTGATCGTTTACTCACTTAGAATGTGTCATACATAACTTAAGATATTCTCACTTGACGATGGTAGCAAAGCTGGTGGTAAAAGTTACTATCAGGTAAACTATTCGACTATAAACACGATAGGTTGTGGGTTCGATTCCCGCCCGAGGAAATTAAATATTTAATCATTTTATTTCCTCGCTTTGGATACGAGGGAAAGCGTGGCGTTGAGTTCCGCCACTCAACACACAATGCCTCCAGATTTATGAGGAACTGGTGAAGTGTCTTACCAATAGGTTCCAAGATTTCCTCTGCCTGCCCTGCTATATGCGGGATACAGTGTGAAGCTAAAAAAGGTGAAATATTATATCCCACCATAATATACTTATGTATTTTTACGACTGTAAAGGATGACGATATACTATCTGTAATGTTCTAGAACTGAAAATTTAGGACGATAGAAAAAAAATATAGAAGAGTGTGAAGTATAAGAGAGATACAGAAAAGTTTATTGTGTACATAAAATAAATAATTATTTTTAGTACGAAAATCTATTAATGAAGTCTGAGACACTGCATAATGGGTTCCGCCCAACACTCAACACGCAATTATGGAAAATTAGGCGGAAAATGGAAAACTATATATGCGGAAAAGAGTGAAGCAAAAATAAGACATATAGGAAAATATAAAAATATAACATAGCCTTACAGCGGCATCATTATAAAGTTTTACAGAGATTTAGAGGAATTTTTAAGTTGCTGACAACTTGAAAATTCATTCACAGTACTAAGTTACATGCTCGTTTTGGATTCTTTGGATACAAAATTTCTTGAACTTTGTGTATTTTCCCAACGCTTCTCCTCTTGGACTTGCAGCGTCTCTAATGATATAATCACACAAAATTCTTCACCATATTTGATTGTATAGGAGTTAGATATTGGACTTGTACTAATATAGAAGCATATTGAAGTTTATTTCTTTATATTCTGCCATTAGAATAGTAAAATGTTATACCATTGAAAAATGTTCGATAAAATTCCTATATACAGCTGTTTTGTTGAATTAGCTAAAACTTTACTTTTCAATAACATATTGTTTTTAAAAAGATATTATTATTAATAAATGAAAATAATGCAGATTAATAAATTATTAATTACTTAGTTAAAGCAGGCGAAGCTGCGAACGGGTTTTTATGCATCTACCCAAACCACCGAAAATAAAAAAAATATTTTGGATATCTCAAAAATATTTCGAATACTATAAGAATACCTTCTTTCCAGACAATCTGTCCTGCTTCACTCATGGTTGTAGCACAGGCTGGGTTTCTGGAGTATTGGGTAACGAAGCTCTAACCGGTGGCGCGTGGTTAGCGGCCCTGCCTTGTTTGATTGCTCTACCCGCAGCGCCCATGTTTGCCGTACTAGCTGATGTCAAAGGAAGGAAGGCTGGCGCGTTGTGTATATGCCTTAGTTTTATTGTAAGTTTTCAAAGGTTTTTTTATACAACATTTTTTTAAATTTTTACCTTAAAAATATTTATTTATAATATTTTGATTTTTTTAAACTGTATCCTGCACATAGTACATTAGGACAAGTTAAGCTGGGAATCTAGTGTTAAGATAACTATTTTAATTTGAAAAAAAGTCTGATGGTAGACATGCAGCGAGAATTGAATAGTGTATAAGAGATACGAGTATACTGTACATTATTTCCTCTTTACTCTTAGTCTATTTAAAAAGTAAATATTTAATTGGTGGAAATTACCAAATGATCTAACCAAACTGGGGAAATGAATATTTTAAACATAAACCTTTCTCAACTGAGGTACGATGCTTTAAACGTCTAATGGAATATTAATTTGAAAGTCAGATTAACTACGTATCATAGGAGGGCCTGTCTGAGAACTATTATAATTTTATTCTTTCATGAATTAATCATTCTAGAATGCCACCGCATATGGCACAGTCAGTATAGTCTCCTCCAGCAATGTAAAGTTAGTGGGTTCGAATTCCACTTGTTATACATATTTATTTAAAACAATAAATTATTCATTTGTTAGTAATATTTTGTTATATCTTCACTTATGGAATTTATTACATTATAGTTCCACAACTGTGTTGAATCTGTTGAATGGACCGAAAGAAAATAATTTACAATTCACGTATCTATGGATATTTTTCTTCCGGCGGCCCTATTGTTTTACAACTTATATGTTAATATATGATAATAAAATAACAATATGTGTTTTTAATATAGATATGTAATTATTTATATCATTAATAAAAAATGAATACCTAGGCCGTTGTAACGAGACGTGTAATATTGAGTTCCGCCAATAAAGACGCAATGCCTCAAGAATTCGGAGTGTCTTAACACTAGGTTCCCAGGTTCCCTCTGCCTACTCTGTTAGGTGCCTGCAGGACACAGCGTAAAGTTAAAAAAAAATATTTCTAGATAAGCTGGTCGCTTGCGGCCTGGTGTGGGGCTAAAGGTGTCTGGGCAGCAAGAGTGGCGGCAGGTGCGGGAGGGGCCGGTGCATTGGCACTAGCACCGTTATACTGTGCTGAAATAGCACCTAGGACAAGAGGCCTCGCTGCTATGCCGGCTTTGGCTTCTAGGTGAGTGATGACATCTTTTAATAATCTTTATATTTTTAGCTTCTTCTTTTTTCGCATTCTGAAGCCATTGCATGGCGGAATTCAACGCCGCGCGTTGTCTGATAGCCGCAGCGAAGAAATGGTTTTTTTTTATATTTCATTTCCTGGGATGGGAATCGAACCTAGAACCTGTCGTGTTTATAATCGCATGTTTGTACTCTTACGGCTCAACTGGCCTGTAAAAATCAATTGTAGTTCTAATTTGAATCTTAAAATATATTACTTAGATCGTCTTCCTTATCTTTCCAGCTGCGGGATTCTCTTCGCTTATTCTGCAGGTGGTATGCTATCTGCGCATGCGCTATCCCTTCTAATGGCCATAGCACCAATTATACTACTCTTGTCTTTGATTTGGCTCCCAGAAACACCGTCGTTTCTAATTAGTGTGGGCAAGATACAGGTAAGATATATGTAAGTAGTACTATACAGTAGTAGTAGTATTTAAATAGTGCTAAAAATATATTTCTAATGGTGCAAATAGAACCATGTCACAATAACTACTACGTGTACTTGAACTATACTGTCGTAATCTATATGTATACATATTACCACCACTCAATACACAAGCCTTCTAAAATCCGGGGAAAACAACAACAATTGGGAATCGAACCCGGAACCGTCGTATTTACAGTCAGACGCTATATTCGTTACTTTTATTTATAAATCATAAGCCCGTTCTAACCGTAGGAAGCAGCAAAAATAATGTGCTGGTTCGACGGATCAGATTTCAGAGAAGATTTGACAGATGTAATAGAACAACAAGAAGTAAGAATACGCATATCTGAGGGTTACGGAAGGAAGGAAGTCATGAGGAGACAAGACTCAGACACGTTCCAGCCAATGCTGAAGAGGAGTAGCGGGTTGGAATCTAATTCTGAAAGAGACAGAGTGGAACAGTCGGCGTGTAAAGAATTGTGTAAGTTTTATCGATTTTGTTTTGATTTAATGAATCTATATCTACTATACAGATATTATAGGACATCAACAGTTAATTTCTTTTAGGGAGAAATGACAAAGTTCTTGTCATGCCGACATAGTTGTATAAAAGAAAAAGCGGCGTTGGGTTTTGCAACTCAACACACAATATCTTTTAGCTTCACTCTGTATCCCACATATATTAGGGTAGGCAGAGAGAACGTAGGGTTCACACACTTTATGGGTCATGTGGCTGGCGGAACTGGCGGAACAAGATGCCGTTAACATACTAATTATTTCATTATGGGAAAAAATCTATCAAAATAAATTTTGCTTCTATTGTGAAGAAATGATAATCTTAATAAAAAATACACTTTCAGTTCGACATCGTGGCACTCGCCGGGCGTTATTCTCCTGTTTCATAGTACTGTGCGCGGCGGCCGGCAGCGGCGCAGGCGCAGTCAACAGTTTCGCGGCCGCCGTTTTGAGACATTCCGCTCACAATGTTCCTGTGTTGAACGCTACTGCTTACAATTTTACAATTTATAATGGGTATGAACTCGTATGTATGTACTTTTATGATGATAAATCTTGTGTGAGGTATAGTGGTAAATGGGACAGCGTCTTTAAAGGAAGTGGTTGTGGGGTCGATCCTTACTAAAAACTAAATTATACGCTATTACACTCTGTTGTTGTCGTCTTTGTTGTCGTCCTACGAATATTTTTTTGCTTTTGATTTTTTCAGAACATTGCCCCGAAATTTATTTGAATCATCTGAAGCTGGGTCGATGTTATGCGGTACTGCATTAGTACTGGGCGCTGCAGTAGCGACTGTTACTGTTGATAAAATTGGGAGAAAGGTACCTAAATTTTATCTTAAATATATTGGAAAAATTAGTTTTTTTCAATACCTATTATTTTTTTAAATATTCTTTTTTAAGAACATTTGTTTATTTTGTATATTTTTTTACATAAATTGTGTGTGTGTTATGTTTTTTAATATGAAGTGTAATATACTTCATCCTCCAGTTTGGTTTTTGGTTAAAATCTTTATCGGCCGAATACTATATTAAAATAAGCAAACACAAAAGTCTCAAATATTTTAAGTTATTCAAAAGCAATTAATTTTTCAGACACTATTAATATGGTCTTGTACCGGAATAGCCTTCGGTCTCACAATATTAGGTATATACTGTGATCCACATCTCCGCATGCACTCTTGGTATCTCCACCGCTTATGGCCACTGATGAAGTTCAATTACAAGGAAAGGAACATTCGAGAACGAATAGAAATGTATGAGAACAACACGTGGTATAACCATACTGCAGGTCTTTTGAATGACAGTGGAAAGCCATGGTATCGTGTTAGTATAGAAGACGACAACTATACTATAGATGGTGAATGGTCAATCAAATTTGAACATAATAAGGAGAAGGAGGAGATAACTATTTGGTTACCAGTGATTTTGCTGTCGTTGGTGCTGTTTTTGTATAATATTGGATTGGGCTCTGTTCCTTATGTGTTGATATCAGAATTATTTTCTGTAAATGTAAGTATATTTTCTTTACCTACCTCTTAATACTATAATCATCTAAAAGGTGAATATATTTAATATTCTTTCATTTTATTATTTATATTTATGTTTTACCTCCGGCTTCGATCTCGTAATCTTGTGGAAACTTGTCGTATATGAGACACTGTTAGTATGGGAGTAACTTGACCACATATAGTACAATCAACACCTTTTTACATTTGCTTGTGTTCTACAACTTAAAAATAATTGAGTAATAATAAAACAATAATTTTAATCTTCTTCAGGTCCGAAGCTTAGCGTCCAGCTTCCTTATAACTTGGATGTGGCTAAGCAATTTCCTACTACTCCGTTATTTTGGTTCAATAGCCGTTGCGCTCGGCCTTCACGCCACATATTATATCTGTGCGTCCATCACCGTTTTGGGTGCCACTTACATTTACTTCACCATACCGGAAACAAAAGGAAAGAGTCAGGTCCAGATAGATGAGGCTTTGCATGGACCATGGATACTTTATAAAGCTAAGAAAAACGAACGATGACAGTTAACTGCTGGAGTGTTTACTCTAACAGAAAGAAATTTTGAAGGAAATTGAGATAACCGAAGTTAAATATTTTATGGTCAATCTGTTTAGGAGATGGTTTCCTGTTGGAACTTGAAATAAATGAATATGAAATTGGTAATGTAAGCATTTGGAAAGATTTAATACCTGTTAATTCGTAATTGGTATCTATGAGTACTACTACCCGATTTGAAGTTTTGGAAGTGCTCAAAATGTATTTATAATGTCTTGTATATGTATAGATCCCAAAAGCATTTGTTTTCTAGAGTTGTATAGATAAAGAAAGGTAGATAGGAAGTGTAAGTATTATTTTTATAGTCTGTAGGTGTATGTCTAAAAATAATTGTGTCAATTATGATAAGGCTTTCAGTGAGTGTCATTTAATGTTTCATATAAACATATTAATACACAGTGAACATATGCATCTAATACCTCACATAGCTAGGATTACATACATTTTATTATCCGAAAAAAGACATAGGTAAAGGTAAGGTATTAGTGGCGGAAAGCCGGTTTTCACCAAATAAGAACAATAAAAGGGCCATGCTAAGGCTAATAAAGAGTTTTGTATTTTGTAATTATTTCCCTCTGCTCACTAGAACTGAGTTCATTTCAACTCTTTCCACTCGCTCGGTCCTTTCCGCGCGACTATTTATTGGTAAAAATACAAATGTGCAGCTTACTCTTATAAGTCCAACGTAATCCGTAATGGGTCCACTACGCTTCTGGTGGACATCGTCGCTTAGCTACGACTAGATACAGCTAATATTATATGCATTTCCATATTCTACAGACTATAAATTAATCAATCACTACTCCTTACTCTGTTTTTAGAAAATAAAAAAGGACTATTTTTAAGAAAAACATACAATTTTGTCTGCTTTTATCTCTTATCATCTTCTTTCTCTACATAGATATAGAACTTATAGAAGTTAGCTAAGCGACGGTCTAACTTTGTCTGATACAGATATGAAATCCTGACGTAAATATTAGTTCCACTCATTGCTAATAAATAATAGGTGTATTTAGTGTTGTATTATTGTATGTATGTACATATATTTTTATATGTAATGCCAGATCGTTTATTATTAATACATACAGTAAATTATTTATTATTATTATTAATAAAAGAAAAAATAAGTAATGATAGCTTAAAAGATATAATGGATGATAAATTGTAAGAGTTTTTGCAAATTTCTTGGACCAAGAATTGTGAAAAAAATAAACATTTACAAATTGAAAAAAAACAATATTCTATATTATATAAATATATGTACAGTTTGGTAATATCATCGTCTACTCGCGAACATAGAATGTATTTTTATAGTGGTAAAACATTTTTTTTAGGTAAATTATACACATACATAATGTTAAATATTATCCAAAATTATTTTTCGAAATATCACGTTATTTGCTTGTACAATATAAGAATTATTTTATTTCAAGTGAAATTAATTTAGAAATCAAATGTTTGTATATTCGATATTAGTACTAACACTGTATTTTAATTATTTGTTCTATATTACGAGTATATTTGTAGATTATGTTGTTTATATTTATAAGGTACTGAGTTCGAATTCTTAATGTAATCAGAAGAATAGTTTAGTTTTTGGGAAAAGTTTCAACATTTCTTTCCATTTTTATTGAATAATAATTGTTTTTGGATAATCTTCTCTTTGTTCACTCCAACACTCCCCAAGGAACTTAGACGCTAGACAGCGTTCATCGCTTTTAGTGAATACCGCATTAAAATCTGTTCATTAGTTTAAAGGAATTAAATGTTTTTAGGTAAAATTATTTGTGCTTAAATAAAAAATAAAACGAAATGCATTTAAATATAATATACTGGTGAAAAATGTTGAAATATTCTTTTTACAGCTTCATAATATCACTTATTTTGTGCAACGATGACGTAATTGCACTTTATAAAATATTTTATATATGAATATATACCAGAATACGGCAGAAAATGGGGAACGGAAGTGTCTTAACACTAGGTTCGTAGATTCCCTCTGCTTACCCTGGTATATTAAGGAGACAGTGTCACGCAAAAAAATAATATTTATAAACTTTGATGCGTATATTGTAATATTTTAAAAGGTGCAAATACGTCATTGTTGTACCAAATGAGCGATACTACTGTCCAGACCACAAATATTTTTGCTAAGAAATTTGATGTATTTGGAATTGGTGTTTTAAAATAGATCTATTACAGAATATCTGGATGTCAAATAAAAGTATATTAATAAATGGTCATTTTTATTTGAAACTAAAAAGTATAATCAGGTTGTATTCCAGTTACCGTTCAATTTTAGAGGACAAAAAGGGGATTTTTTATCTTCACGCACACAACAAAGTAGGCAGAGGGAATCTAGCAACCTAATGGGAACCTCCCGTTTCCCATTTTCTGCTGAATTGTCGAGATATTGTGTGGTGAACTAAACTCAAAGCCTTTTTGCTCCGTTCCCAGAACGAGAAAACGAAAAATATATGTATCCCTCATTTGTCTCAACAATGATTTGATTAAATGTATCATTGGTTGTCTCCTCCAATATTTTAAAAAGCATAAATTTAAGTCCAAATGACCCAAATAAGGTAAGGTAAATTGTAGGTAACACAAAATAAACGCAATAAACAATATATGAATTTATTTATTTATCACAATAATATTAATTATTAATTTAAAACTATTTATAAAATTAGTTACTAACTAATAAATAAAATTCTACTTGCCCATTGATTCTAGTCATTTTAAAATTTAAAAAAAATGATGCAAATAGTAACCGAGGCATGTACTTTTATAAATAAATTTATATGTGAAAAATTGGTAAAAGGAGGAGGTACTACATTCGTTATCTAAATATTTTTTTATATTTGTCCGTCCATCTCTTCACCACTTTAGTGACGGTTTTAAGAATTCTTTTTTTTATTGTTATTTTTACTTTTATGCAGTAGGCAGATAAAATAAAAATCAGAGGAATGGCTCTTGAGCCGGAGAAACTTATTTCCCCCTAGTGGAAATTGAACTCACAACTGACGTGTTAACATACTTGTGCCCCTGCGCCACGACAGTTTTTTTTTTTAATATTATTATTACGTTTGGTAATTATATTTATACAAATAGAATGCATCTCTCTCAAATAGAATGCATCTCTTTAAAATATCTTAAATATAATTGTCAAATACACTACTATTATTACTAGAGACCTTTATTCTTCATATTTTTCACGATTTCTTATACAAAAAACAATAAAAATATCGTACACATGGCTCATTTGGTGCAAAAGTGACGTAATTGCACTTTAAATAAAAAGAAGGTATATAATAATATGTTAATGTATACGGAAAGTCTATTTACAAACTTATTTACTTTACTTTGTTGATTGTCTCCTGAAATATAAAAAAATTTACAAATACGTACGTTTTTGCACTAAATAAGCGAAATTACGGCTAATATCAATTAAAACTAAAAATTATACACAGATTAAAAAAAATATACACATACATCTAAAATAAAACAAAAATCAGTCCAATCAAAAATGTCCAATCACAGCCTGACAGCACCCTGCGTCAAATCGTCATACAATTTCTGCGTCAAAGGAACATATTCACCTAATTTTTGATCTAAAAAGTATATAGGGTCATCATGAAGACTTATATTAAAACCTTGTTCCATCAGATCTCGTTTCTTTAATTTAAATGTAATGGTAAGAGGAGGCTCAGGGAGGATTCTAACGAATAACGGCCTTGCGTATGATGGGAGTGAATCGTTGAGTCCAGTAGCTAGGGCTGTCAAGTCCAATTTCTTTTCAGGGTCGATAATCGCTACCATGCCTGCTTTGCCTTCGACTCCTGGGATCTGAAAAAAAATATAATTTGTGTCTTAATTTTAATTTATTTTATTATATTTTTATAGTTACCCTAAAAATTCTAATTTAACTAGTCTAAAATTCAATACAAAATGGCCATAGATAAAACTAGATTTTGCATAATTAAATCTTTACAGCTTATTCTCGCTTGAATAATATGAATAAAGATATTTAGCGCCTATATTAATATTAATCCATCTTAAAACTATGAATATTTATGTTCACGAGATTTTATGCAAATATGGATAGTCAGTGACACCATCATGGGTAGCTGGGAAGTATTTTACAGTGTTTGGTTAGATATTCTACCTAGTTAGGAAAGATTAAAAATATATTAAATATTTAAGAAGAATTTGGCGAAAAGTGGCAAATGAAAGTATATGATTTGGAAGCGAAGTGTCTTAACATTAGTTTCCCAGGTTCTCAAAAATATGATTTTAAAAATGTTGTAGTGAACAATATAGCGGTTAATATGAGATACGCTTATTATGTTTTGCCGCGATTTGTCTAAATGAAAATATTTTTAAATATAATGGATTCCATATATAACGATTAATTATATTAATAATTATTTAATAATTATTATTTAAGGATAGTGGTGAAATTACAGTAGAATTAAAAAAAATGTTGCAGAATTTGTTACTTACGGCTACACCGTACACAACTGCATCTTTAAGTCCTATTAAATTGCTAATAACACCTTCTACTTCTGCTGTAGAAACATTTTCACCTCGCCACCTGTAATTAAGAATTATTGAATTTAAATAATTCTATATATTTTAGATATCTATTTTTTGTAAAAGGTGTAAATTATACACGTTTATGTAAAAATAGATTTAAATTCTAAGACAATATTGATGAGATGATTAGGTACTAAATTACCTATAAGTATCTCCAGTACGATCTCTAAAATAGAAATATCCGTAGTGATCCATCACTAATATGTCTCCGGTATTAAAGTAGCAATCGCCCTCGACTTTAACATTGCGAACCATTTTCTTCTCAGATGCTGTCTTATCAGCGTATCCGGCGAATGTGAGGATTGCCTTCTTTGAATCTATTTTTCCAAGAAGGACACCTGAAAAGATCATTTCCTATTATTTCATGTTATATATTTATTGTTGTAGAATATCTCCTACATTTTAAAGACAGAGGAGCCAAGTCTGAAGACGCTCCGTTCTCAGGTCAAAATAAAAAAAGTTTTGTCCGTCTCGATGGCCTTAATTAGAAATGTATACTTACAAAGAGAACAAATCTAAAACATTGCCTAAAGTAGAGAAAATGGATTTTTGTTTGTAAAAACTATAAGTACACTTGAAATATCTTAATTCACAGATTCTCTTTAGCAGGACATGTAGAGGGAACCTAGTGTTAAGCGCAGCGCTTCTAGCTTTCCGACGAAGACATTGCAGGTTGAGTGGCGGGCCTCAACGCCGCGAATGAAATAATTTATTACAATTTTTAATCGTTGCTACCAGGGTCTTTGTATTATATATAAAAATTGTGTTTCTATTAATTTAAAGTATAATATAATTACCAGGCTCATAAGGACCACAATTGACGCATCTTCCGTTTTTATCTTTCAAAATTTCACCAGTAACTTCATCACATCTAGAACAATTTATTGATTCATTCGTTGTTATAATATGTTAAAAGTATATTAAGATACTACAGTACCCCATCTTCAACCGAATTCGGGTGGCATTGCATGTGTGTTGGCGGAACTGAACGTTGCGCTTTACTTCGTTACCAGAGCAAGAAAATGAAAATATACAATATGTCATTTCCTCGAAAGAAAAAATAAATAAATAAGAAAACAAATTACGTTTTCGTATAAGAATAGAAGTTATTAGCCTTCATATTGCAAAGCACTTACTTGACTAAGGTAAGAGGGTATATCGAGGACACTAGACGACTCAGAAATCCAATAGCGCCCACTTTAGAATCCAAGTTTACTGAAATTAATATTAAGAAATCATTTATTGACAATGAAATTTATTTTTAGGCTGGTTTATTTATATTTTTTATTATATAAGCTGAAATAATTAAGTTAATTTGATTTGTATGTGAATTTGTATTTGACATTGTAGAGCAAGAAATTTCACGCTTTTACCTGCATAGAATAATAGACTGAGAAAAACTGATGTTTAACCACTTCGTACCTCACTTCGGCACATTTCATATTAAGTGGCGGAACTTAACGCCACGTTCCTACCAGGCCAGGAAAAGGAAAGAAAACGTATTCTTTCTTTCACGTTACCTTCATTGGCCCGATGGTCATTGTAAAACAGTTAAGATGATTCGCAATGAAAACAATACATACGTAGTAATGGTAACAGAATATCTTAACATTAGGTTTCCAGGTTCCCTCTGCCTATCTTACTATGTGCAAGATACAGCGTAAAACTAAAAAAAACATACCCAAATTACTATTTCCTTCTGTCGCTCCATAGAACTCTAAAATCCGCTTGATTCCAAATCGTTTTATGAATTCCTGCCAGATTTGAGGTCGTAGGCCGTTGCCAATAATTATTCTTACTTTGTGAGATCTGTCTTCAGGTCCTGGGGGCACTGCTAAGAGATATCGACAGATTTCTCCAATGTATTGAGTTGCCTGGAAATTTAAATAATTTATATTGAACTATCTTACGGTAAAATGTGAGTAAACAGGGTTTTAACAAATAAAGGACTTAAACATACACCCGACTTAAAAGAGGAGGAGATTTTCAATGCGATATTTTTTTAACTAGGCCTTTTTGTTGTTTAGGCCAAGCTTTCTGATCCAATTTATGTGATTATTTTCTTATTTGCGGCGCAATAATTGATATTTTATTCCATTACAATTTAATTCATT
This sequence comes from Heliconius melpomene rosina, assembly GCF_056956725.1. Taxonomy (NCBI): domain Eukaryota; kingdom Metazoa; phylum Arthropoda; class Insecta; order Lepidoptera; family Nymphalidae; genus Heliconius; species Heliconius melpomene. The sequence continues at coordinate 969,203 of NC_140400.1, forward strand.
TTTTTTTAAATGAAACTATTTACATATATATGAACAGGCTTCATGATTCTGAAAGAAGAACTCAATACGTGAGGAAATTCAGAAAAATTTAAGAATTTAGTTAATTTTTTGAGTCACACTCGGGAAAATTCATTGTTTTTATTTCCGCGATCTGATAACAAGACATCGTTCGGCGGTGAGCTCCGAAGCAAATGTATCAAAAATTGAGCAGACGGTGGGGAATTCAAGGTTTTTACACTAGGTTCCGTCTGTCTATCCAACTATAATGTAAGAACCCAAAAAAACTTAAATAAGCACTTACTGTACATCCATGCTTAGCAGCGTCCTTCCAATAGCTTCTAGCTGAGAATTTCTTTTTCAATACAACAGTGCAACCTTGTGTCAGACACTGTCCAGCACCTAACACTCCTCCAGCAGTATGATGGAGGGGCAAAGGATCGTATAGGATGTCTGACGAATTGAGACGTGCTGATCTATGTACACCGAGTGGTATTAGAAGATATCTAAAAATAAAAATCAAATCAGCTTGACATTGTATGCAGCACACAGCAGGGTAGGCAGAGGGAACCTAATGTTAAATTAATTAGAGAAGATTATTTTATAAGATATTAAAAATCAAGACTATATAATATATACAGTGACTTTCGTAGTACCAAAGTCACAGTATATAAGTCAATAAGTCACAATACAGCTGCGGTTAAGTAAGTGCCTTAAGTATCTTAAGATTACCGCGTTGAACCAAAGAAAGAGATATCAACTAACCTTATATTAGTTATAATAGCTGCTTTTGGGAAACCAGTAGTGCCACTTGTGTATATGTATAACAACGTATCTCTTGGCTTGGCTGGTTCGACATCAGTGAAGTTTTCACTTGACATTTCATTCAACTCAGCGGATAAATTTATTGTATCTGGCAACACAGTCGTAGATCCTCTTTCCGGAGAATTATATTGAAATAGCGGGAAGTCTGGTATTTCATTTTGTATTGTTTTTATTGCTGTAATACAAATAGCAGTGTGTCAAAATAATTACTTTTTTATCATTTTTAACAACTTACTACGTATAAAATTGGCTTAAATAATACTAAAAATGAATTAATAGTAAGCTATTTCCTGGAGTATTATTATTGTATTAGATATTTCATATTATTTGTGTTGAGAGTACACGGAGATGAAAATAAATCACCCCCGATTGGAAATCAAACCCACAACTTATCATGGCGGCTTCTTATATACACATATACCGATAGCTGCAGTACAAAATCCTTCTACTTTACTTGAACCTCCAGAGACGTAAAAGGAAATCCCAAATAGATACTAGAATGCTAATTAAAATTCAAGGACCAGATTCACTATGGAGGTCAATAGTAATAGGCGTGTTACACATTAATTACGAAATTAAATGCTTAGAGTATATCTTTAATATTGTGACATAAATGGTACACGCCTGGTTGAATTTGATAGTAGGTTTAAGGTCCACTCTTATAGTATTTTTTTTTTATTTTAGCAATGCGACTCTAGTGCGCCGTTTTAAGTTCAATTTCCATTCTGGGGAATAAAATATTTAATAATTTAATATCTTCGGTAACGAATCAAAAACGCGGCTGGTAGTTCCGAAATTCAACACGCAATGTATGTCTCAAGAACTCAGCGGAATTGGGGAACGGAAGTGTCTTAACACTAGTCAAAGGTTAGGTTCAAGTCAAATATAAATATTGTAACGTCTAAGTGAATAAATTAATGTCCTTTTAAGGATTTTTTCAGTAAATAAATGATTTTTGTATTAATATTTTATAGTTTTAATATTAAACTTGGAGTATAAAATATAGACTGTAGGCCATTTTTTAAGTAGTAGTATATCATTAATATTATATCCTTCGAAGAAATTTGGAAATAATATTAGGTATCTAATTATTAAATATTTAGCCGTATTGAACAGACAAAAACAATTTAAATTTCATATTGTACATATAAACCTAGTGTTAAGACACTGCACTTTTGGCCCAATATTTGAGACGGTACATTAGGTACGGTATATCTTGTTACTAAAGCAAGTAAACGAAGATAACTTTTTACTCTAAGTTATAATCTATCTGAAAATCGTCGTTTTCTTCCCCAAAAGAAGGAAAAATATTTATAATTCCCGACTTACCATCAGCCATTTCATCACCAAAAATAACAGCTTTGCAGCCAGCTATTCTCAAGCAGTGAATCAGTTGAGCTCCTCTCAGATTAGTATTAATGAGAGCAGTAGTGACCCTCAACTTGGCAAGACCAAGCCAAAGGAACACGTACTCAGGTTGAGTCTCCATGAACAAAGCGATTACTTCCCCTGTCTTGAAACCTTGGCGTTTGAAGTACCACGCTATGCGATTGCTGAATTCGTCTCCCTGTGATTATTTTATGACACTTATTTAGAAATTTATAAAATTTTATGTATGATATTGTCTTGTACATTAAATATATGTAACTCTATAATGATAGACTGATATCAATCCGTAGGGATGCACAATAAGAGACGCTACTACAAATTCTTTTCAGGAACGTAAAAACACGATTTTATATTTACAGCATTATATGGCACATAAAATTTACAATAATTATATACAAAACAAACAAACATCGTTTGCTAACTATATTCATTAATTGACAAATTACCTGCGAATGGAGAATATTTTTTTCAATTTGCATTATTTATATATAAAAATTGAAATCTTGCTATTTAAATTTACCTCTTTGAATGTGATTGATCTGTCTTCCAATACAAAAGCCTTTTTGTTCGGTGATTTCTTAGCAACGTTGGCCCACCGGCTAACCACAGTGGTGCCTGTTTTCTCCCATATCCATATTGTAAACATTGTGGTTAGTAGAACTCTCAGTCCTCTGAAATTATATACACACACACACACAACGTAGTAGGCACAGGGAACCCAGTGTTAAGTCACTCCGGTCCACATTTTCCACCGAATTAAGGAGGCATTCGTGATGCGTTGGCGCCAGAGCGAAGAAATGAAAATATTAAATAATTTTTCTCAAGTGGGAATCGAACCCACAACCTGTTGTGTTTATAGTCACACTATGTGCCCGTAAGCTTCTGTTAAGATCATGAAAAAATATTAATATTTCAATAATTAATAATCAGATTTAAGTTAATCTTATTTACGTTTTTTATATAATAAAGTCAATAAACATATTATATAAAGGATAAAGATTATACACATAAAATAACTTATAATTGATAACTATAAAACCTCTAATAAATTAATTTTTAACAAAAAAAACGGACTTCAAACAAGGAATTAAAAAGTAAAAAATCATTTTACATAAAATAATATAAGAATTAAAAATAATTATATTATTTTAATGTAAAATGTAAAAACAATATAATAATAAAAAATAAAATAATGGAGTCGGTGTCAAGCTAATGCTACTACAAAATCAAATTACTAAGCCTGTTTGTTTTACTTGGTACTCACTAAATAAATAAAAAAATGAAATGCCTAAGTGAAATCTTATCAATCAATTGATAATTAACCTAAATATATAACCATCTGTCGACTGCCATCATCATAATGGATTTTTTTCTTTTTTTTTAGTGGTCACGCTGTATCTTCCATATAACAGGGTAGACAGAGTAGGTAAAGGGAACCTGGGACTCTAGTGTTGAGACATTCCGTTCCTCATAAAGACACTTCCGTTCCCATTGAAACTCCCCCGTGGTGAAACTCTCTATAACGTATTGTGTGATACTAGAGAGAGGAAATGAAAATATTGTATATTTCTTTGCTCCGAGTTTGAATCGAACTCACAACCGTTGCGTTAACAGTCGTATGCTTATGCCCCTTCGCCACTAGGGCCTCAAATTATTTACTTATTTAATAGTTAAGACAAAGATTACGGGTTAAAAATTGGAAGAACCATTTCTATTACAATCACGGATTTTTACCCGATCCCCATTTATCACTCTATTTTCGAGACATCGTTTCTTAAGTAATGGAAGTTAACGCCACGCTTTGTCATTTATATGAAAATCTCCTTGCCTCTATATGAAAATAATTTCAATATAGCCACTACCCCATATGAAATTAAACCTACAACCATCACGTTTAGCCAGAGCCATAGTTATGACCTCAATACCCTCACGGACTTTAATCTGTCTCACAATTGTAAAGGTGTTCTGTAGAAATCGACAATCTTTCCATCGAGGGACGGATGCTCTTGATTACTCTATTGAAATAGGTGTCCGCTTATACCTTGACCTCGTGGCATCATGATTTGACTGACAATGTTACTAGAATGTCAAGCTTGTAAGCTATTTATATATTTTTATTTTATTAGTATATCATGAAATTGGTACGCAACTCGCGGTAAGCAAGACGAACTCGCACTATTTGCAACCAACCTTTCCTAGATGCAGAATAGACAGATAACTTGAGAACAAGGTGTAAGACACTCCGATCCCGTTAGGTCTTCACTTCCATTCCCCACTTTCTGCCGAATTCTGTATTCATCGCGTGTTGAGTAACGGAACTTAACCCCACTCTTTTCTTTGTTACCAAAGCGAAAACATGGAAATATCAAATATTTCATTTTCTCAAGTGGGAATCGAACCCACGACCTGTTTTCTTTTAAGTCACACCTTTGTGTCCCTGCCACATCCGGCTTCAAGGTATATATGTATATAAGAGCATATCAATCCCATTTTAGCAAAAAACCGGATGGCACCCATTGTCCCGGTACCGGTGACACCTCGCCTAGACTAGGTAGATACTTTTATTGAATGATTATGTTACATAAGATATCGAGTGCAAGTAAACTACTTTTGATTGGAGTAATTGGAATAATGTACGGTGAAAATGGAATAATATATACGAAGATTGAAAAAACCGTCGTCGCTCAGCGGCACTAGGGTGTGACTGTAACGGAATGGTGGGTTTGATCTCCACTCGAGGAAATTAAATATTTATTTATATTTATATTTTCATTTCTTCGCTCTGGTGTCGAGACAAAGAGCGGCGTTGAGATCCGCCACTCAACACGCAATGCCTCCAGAATTGTGCAAAAAGTGGGGAACGGAGTGTTTTAACACGTTTAAATTCCCTTTCCCAACCCTGCTGTGTGCGGGATACAGCGTGAAACTGAAAGAAAAATTGAAAAATGATCTATTCGAATAGGATTTGAATTGATTTGATTGAAAAGTTAAATTACTTATGTAGATAAGACTCATAAAATTACCTTAATAGTTTATTTTATTTCATAATAAAGGAAATATATATTTTTTTGTATATAAACAGTAAGACTAAAACTTTTATAGGTAGGTACATAAATTATATGAACAATGGTGAACTTTGATCTGCATCATGAGAATTATATTTCAATTTCATATATAAATGAAACTTAATATAACATTGGTAAAACGCACGGTCATGGCGCCGCTGTAGTACAATGTATGACGGTTGGGAGTTCGATCCCCGCTCGGAGAACTGAGAGAAATTTCATTTCTTCATTCTGATAACAAGGCAAAGCCTGCATTTTGTAGTAGGCAAAGGGAACCTAGTTAACACTAGGTCTACAATCTATTAGGTATACAATCCGTTCCCAGTTCCGTTCTCCTAGTTATTAGTCTCACTACCAATTTGAGGAAATTAAAATATTAAATATTTCATTGATATGAATCGAACCCAGAACCTGTCGCGTATATAGTCGCACGCTTGCGCCCCTGCGCCACGACTGGCCTCAATGTCAAGTTTTGTGTATATTCAATATTAATGCATAAACTTATTGGAATCGAAAACTTATACCTAGAGGTAGGTATATATAATTAGGTACTATAGTGAATCAATATTACTACATTGAGGTCAGTTGTGACTGTAACCGCGACTGGTTGAGGGTTCGATCCGCACTCGAGGAAATTATATTATTATTTAATTTTATATTTTCATTACTTCGCTCTGGTTAGGCAGAGCGCAGCGTTGAGCTCCGCAACTTAACACACAATGCCTTCTTTCCAGGTCCAGGTTTCCTCTGCCTATCCTGTTGTGTGCAGTCCTTATTCATAGTAGTTTTTGTAGACATGGCTATTGGCATACACTGACCTAATAACCGATGTGTCAATCTGGAGGTTATCAATTTAAACTATATAAGAGCCGTTGAACGATTGAGAAATTGACATCGACCTCAAGCCCATCTCTATTTTAAATAAAAATATTATATTTAAATGTATTTTATTGGTACAATTAATATTATCTTCTATTGTGTATGAGGGTGTGTGTGTGTGTGTATTTCTGTTATGTGGTATTAGTGTATATTTTTAAACATTTTTTCGCCAATCAGAAAAATATGCTTTTCACTTGAAAGAAGCATATTTGAGGCATAAATCATTAAAAATAATATTAAAAGTATAAAAGTTCATAGATAATAAATGTTTTCTGTTGAAATCAGTTTTCTAAAACATGTATGCACATAAAAATGATCATATTCCAATGGAGATATAAATGAATTCTTATCATTGTCAGTTATTTTATCATTAAATCTGTTTCCGTAGTAGTCAATTATTAAAATAATTAATATTGACAAATTAAAAAACATTATTAAAAATATATATATAAAACAAAAACAACTAAAATGATTTCAGATAGTAATGCTGAATGCTATTTATATCAACACAGGTTGTTTTGTTTTTTGAAACAATTGAAATCTTTATTTAGATTATGATAATAATATACATAATTTATTAAAATAGTGTAGACACCTTTAATAACCAATTGAGTAGTCTAAGCAGGCGAAGCCGCGAGCGAGTCGTTAGCGTTAAATTAAGAAGAATCAGGTGAAACCAAATAATTTTCTTATATTTATATAAAATTTACTCGACAGGTCTAGATTATATATATTTCTCGAAGAAACTAATATTTGTTAGTATTTATAGAAATCCAAGCCTCAATAAGATACAATACGTCTGTACTTTGATCCCTTTTATGCGGTTATGTTAGCACTCTACAGTTCTACACCGTGTAACTTATACCATAGAATAGAGAATATATCGAGGTCGTTGCGGCGCAGTGGTGCCCCACTGTCTGATTGTAAGCGAGACGGTTGTGGTTTCGATCCCTACTCGCGGGAATTATTTTTTTTTTATTTTCTCGGTGAGGTTTTTGTAAGAAGAGAAAGCATGGCGTTGAATTTCTCTACTCAACATACTACTACTACATACTAGGTTCCCTCTGTCTACCTTTCCTATGCTACTCGTATGATCTATTTTTACTAGTAGTCTTCTGCATAGATGCTTTAAAATGTTGGTTAAGTCCGTTAAGTTATACTTACAACATATCTCTACAAAATGTCTTCTTCCATATATACACCCACTGATATCGATCTCCAGTCATCAAATAAACGGCCAGAGCAATGATAAGGCTTCCGAGGAACGGTGAGTTTTTCACTAACCATAGTAAAATTCCGCATATTGAAGCTATTGTTGTAAGTATAATATATTTCCGATTCTCCGCCTCTTCGAAGCGAACTTCTGTCTTTTCCGCCATAATTCCTCTGCTTTTAGTTCGATGACATAATTTTGGAATCTGAAATGATTGAAATTGAATTACAAATGGTTAAGCTTTACGTTGTGTCCCATATAGTAAAGTTACTTACTATACTCAATGCTTTCACAATTCGGCAAAAAGCGGGGAACAGAAGTGTCGTAATGGGAACGGAGTGTTTTAACACTAGGTTCCTAGGCTCCATCGGCTTACATGTGCAAAAAAGCTATAAAACCTTTTAATCAATTGAATATCATTTCTATGATTTATACGTACATATGTATGTAAGTATGTATGTTTGTACATGCACTAAAATGTCATAGTAAATAACGTACTTTGGTCGTAGCGTGTTTCATTACATTCATTGACCTATTTCATTCTTATATAACGAGATAAATAATTATCACGTGGAACGTTCCTTAACCAATATACCTGCTTAATGAAGATCTTACTAAATATTAATATCTATTATAAATCAATTAAAAACAACTATGTATGTAACACTTAAAAAGTAATAAAATTATTAAGAATTATAACAAGACAAAAATTATTATTGTTTCATAATACACACGCGTAACTTAACACTGTTCTCGTATATAGCAGGATAAACTGAGGGACCAAGTGCTAAGACTGATTTAGAAATCTAGTGTAAAAACACTCTGTTCTCATTAAGACATTTCCGTTCCCCCATTTCCGCCAAAGTCTGAAAGTATTGCGTGTTGAGTTGCAGAACTCGGCGCTGCTCTTTGTTTCGTTACCGGAGCGAGAAAATAAAAATATTTAATATTTGATTCCCCCGATTGTGAATTGAACCCACAACCATTGCGATCACGTCTGCACTACGACGGCACAACTTAAACATTCATACAAAAATATATCTGTATGATAATCTTCATACAATAAAAAAAAGCCATACGTAGCCAACAATGACATGTGTTTGACCGGATGCTATAATTTTTTAAATTGCGTACGCGCAGATACCAGTGTAAGGGGACTGGAGTCAAATGGCGTGAATGAATGTCACTTTAAGTATATACATACATATATAGGTTTGTATGTATGTGTATGCGGGAATTTCTTCTAAACATTGCTTTTTCGAATTCAATATATGTATATATTTTTAACTTCTCACACTGTATCCCATACATAGCAGTACATGGCGGTAAGAGAGGAAAAATAGGAACCTAGTATTAATACACTCCGTTCCCATCAAGACCATTCCACTTGCGTTCCGTCTAATTCTTGAGACATTATGTGCTCAGTGGCGGAACTGAACGCCGCGTTACGCCTCATTACTAAGCGAGTAAAAAGAACGTAGTTATTAAATATATTATTTCCTCAAGCGACAATAAAATCTCCAACCTGTCGTATTTACTGTCACGCTTGTGTCCTTGCTACGACTAATTACAATACAAAATGTTCTACAGTCAAATAAAATTTTGCAAGCAAGTTTATGTCATCGCTGTGAATTGAATTGGAAATGTCTTCGAAAAGGTGCCACAGAATAGGCAGAGGGAGCCTTTACACAAGGAACTCCTTTACTATCATGCGAGCTGAATGGCAGAACTGCACTCAGCGCATTGCCTTATTACCAAAGTGAGGAAAAAAGACCTCAAATATTTCATTTCATCGTGAGGTAATCGAACTCACAACCTGTTGCGTTTACACACTTGTACCCCTGCACTACGACTTGCGTCAATTAATGATGTTGTTAATATTAACTATAAAGATAAAGGACTCCAGAACAGGCCACTCAAGTTAAAGTAAAATGTTTGTAGCTTCAATCTTTTTCCCTCATAGCAGGGAGGACAAAGGGAACGTTGTGTGCATCTTAATGTAAAGTTCTTTTTGAGGGGACCCAACCCATAAATATCAAGTTTAGGTATAGTCGTTTAACGTTAGTTAATTTTTTATTTATTTATTTTAACACGATGTATCCCGAATATAGCGGAGTAGGCAGATAGAACCTGGGAACCTAATATTAAGACACTTTCTTTTGTTCCGTTCCTAAAGCCTCGTTACCGGAACGATGAAATGAAAATATTAATTATTTGATTTTATCGAGTGGGAAACGAACCCATGACATGTCACGTTTGTGCCTCTGCCTTACATAAATGTTTATATACACAGTACATAATTTATTATTATTTGTATTTGAAATATTATTTATATTTATATTATTATAAAAATTATTTATTTATTACCTTTTACACTAAACAACGTGTTAACACTCAGACTAGCAAAACACAACACTGAGAGTGAGTCCCAAATGAGTACTGATGTTGTGTACTAGATTGTGTAGTGAAGTGGGTTAAATATCGATATTTTATTATTTTTTAAAGATAATCGAAATTTAGTGTTAAGACACTTCGTTCCTATTAAGACACTTCCGATATCCACTTCGTGCTGATTACTGGATTCCATCTGAATGACGGAACTTCAAGTCGCATTTTACGTCGTTACCGCATCAAGGAATTAAAAATATAAAATATTTCATTTCAAGATAAGCAATAAGTACATGAAGTTGTGAGTTCGATACTCTCTAGATTAATATTTATATTTACCGCTAAGTCGCACGCTTTTTTTACCATTTTTTTTATAATTATATTTTATGTATTGGCTGGCATTATTTAAAACTATTGTTAATAGGTTTATGACTATATAGATATAGTTTTCATGTATTCTATAAAACAATCGAGTATTTTAACCGGTACAGTTGATCAATTTAAATAATCACAAACCTTTTTCCCGCGTCTAAAGCTAATTATTTATTATACGTATATTTTTTGTCACATTACATTCTTTTTACATGTTATATTTTATATATGTAGATTTATTATAAGTATAGATATAAATTCCTATATATTTGCAGACAAACTCATATCGAATAAAGATAACTTTTTTAATGAACCGATTTTGATGAAACAAACTGTAGATGTTAAGCTGAGTTAAAACAAAGTAATTTGTGAAAGTTTTATGTAAATAGGTTGAATATTTTCAGAGATAAGCGTGACTATACATACAGACAGCAGACAGGCAGACAAGAAATTTAAAAAACATATATTTTTGCTTTCTATTATTCTTTTTAAGTTTTAATTTTTGACTGAAATGGATAGACGGGCGTCTATCCATATCAGTCAAAAATATTAAATGTACAGACAACATATTTTTACTGTTTTATTATAAGCATAGATAAGTAATTGATAGTTATATTACACATCATTATATTTTGTTCAAAGGATAAAATATTCAAAGTACGTTCATTATCAGTTAGTAAAACTGACATTATCAGAATCTTTATGTTGATAATTTATTATTCATAATGAAATCTTTATATTAAACAACATATCTTACCACTGCAAATATAATTAAATAATCTTATCATATTTTAGCGTACTAATGCACTTTAAAATATTTTTTATTGTTTTAGAACATCTTAATAATTTTTTAAAAGTTTAGATCCACAGTGATTATCATATGTGTAGGTATCATACTTGTATGACTCATATAAAATAAATAAAACTTTTAAATATAATTTAGAGTGATTTATTGGTATTAAAATCATGATAATAACTAAGATATATCGATTTTATGCAGTTCAAATGAGTCTGTTAAAGATTGAGTGATAAAGACAAAGTTTCTAGTATTTAAAAGAAGTTAAGAAAGGACAGAATGCAAGATCAGCGTTAATTAGAACAAGTTAATAATAAAAATAAGGTAGTAGATCTCGATTTTTTATTATAGAGACGGAAGATATGACCAACTTTTGAGTTTTTGGCCGGTTGTTGCTTGCAAAATAATGTTCATCTAACAATTCAAAGCTATTTAGGTACAAGAAGACTCAAAAGTATATGCAAAAGATTATTTTATATACATACAGTGCGTACAGCGGCCAGTTGTGGCACAAGGGTCCAAGCGTGTGACAAAGAGCGGTGGTTGTAAGTACGATTTTCACTCGAGGGTATGCCATATTTTGGATTTTCTTTCCCTCACTACCGTAACGAGGCAAAGCGCGGCGTTGAATTCCCCCTCCTTAACATTAATGCTACCAGAATTCGGTGGAATGTGAGGAACGAAATGGTCTTAATGGGAACGAAGTGACTTATCACTTAGTCCCCAGGTTTCTTCTGCCTACCGTGCTAAGTGTAGGATACAACGTGAAGCTATTATAATTAAAAAAATATATAAAATTTGGCGACGGCACTATGATTTATTACAAAAAGAATTTACACTGTATACCGCTCGACCCTCCGTCTCTTGAAGCCGCCGAGGCGTCGGTGTGCCAGGTATTCCTCACAGGCCATCGGCCATTGATTATTGCCTCCGTTTATCGTTCGGGAAATAGGCAACTATTAGAAAGCGACATTTTATCGCTACTTAGTATGGGTGACTCGGTCCTTCTGATCGGGGATCTCAATTGTAAACATAAAAATTGGAATTCGTCGATGACTCATACCGACGGTAGGCGACTCCTCGAATTCACTAGTAAATATAACGCTTTCGTTATTGGCCCGCCTTCACCCACCCGCCTTAGTGCCCGCGGCACAGGCGAGGTTCTCGACATAGCGATTCTATCGAATCGAACATAAGCCTATTATGTCAACATTCAATAGAAACAATTCCCGATCTCGATTCGGACCACCGTCCTGTCATTCTCAAATTAGGCGAGGTGCGCCCCTCAGGCCCACCCATTAAAACAGTAATAGACTGGAGGAAATTTGGAAAGCTCCTCCGTTCGAATGAATCCCCTTTAAAGGAATTAATTCCTGGCATCGCCGACTCCGCGGAGTTAGCAATAGACGCGGCGAATAAATTTACCGAATATATTCAAAATACAATCCAGAGCTGCTCGAAAGAGGTACCAAACCTACCCGGAGGTAGGTTTGAAATCTCAGAAAAGCTCCGACGATTGATTAGACGCAGAAACAAAGCAATGAGACGACACGACGCATACCCGACTGACGATAATCGTAGGGAATTTAATAGATTAAAGAGGAGAGTTCGATTCAAGTTCGAACTTCTGCGTGGGGAGTCGTGGGATAAAAAGCTCGAGGGGCTCGCTCCATCGCACCAGGCATTCTGGGCGCTGTGGCGTGTTTTTAGAGTCGATTGTCTCTCGACTATGCCTCCTCTCATTAGGTCAGATTTATCAATTGCCGACGATGACACCGAAAAAGCGGAATGTCTCGCTGACAGTTTAGAGGCTCAATGTACTCCGAGTAGTCAGCCCTGCAACCCGAGCCACATTGCGCGCGTGGATTCCGCGGTCGCAGGATGGGCGCTGACGCCCCCGCAAGGGGAACCGCTCCGCCCCACCTCGGAAGACGAGGTCAAAGACATCATCAAAAATCTCAAAGATAGGAAGGCCCCGGGGCCCGATAAATTGTCTAATAGAACACTTAAGTCCCTTCCGGCTCAGTTCTTATCTCTATTGGTCATTATTTTTAATTCCCTTCTCATGTCGTGCACCTTCCCCGACGAGTGGAAGGAAGCCATTGTCATAGGTATACCGAAACCTAACAAGCCGCGGAATATGCTCTCTAGCTATAGACCTATCAGCCTTCTCAGCTGCTTAGGAAAAATTTATGAGAGAATCATTCTCATTAGACTCTCCGAGGTGGTAGAGGCCAAATCTCTGCTTATCAAAGAGCAATTCGGTTTCAGAAAGAAACATTCCGCCATCCACCAAGTCCATCGCGTGGTAGAGCACATAGCTCAATATAAAGTAAAAATTTCCTACCGCAGACATACTGCCGCCATTTTTCTCGACGTAGCGAAAGCCTTTGACAAGGTCTGGCATAACGGTATAGCTACGGCGCTCTGGCTTGCCAGACTGTCTCGTGCGCATCCTGCAGGATTTTCTGTCAAATAGATACTTCCGCTATAAAGTAGAAGGAACTCTCTCCTCCCCCCGCCTCCTCCGCGCAGGCGTCCCCCAGGGTTCAACCCTCTCTCCTATGTTATACGCGCTGTACACAAGAGACATACCTCGTACCAGGGATGTACACTTGGCTATATACGCCGATGATACCGCCCTATACACTTCTTCGCGTAACACACGCATAATAGCCGATCGACTTCAGAAAGCGGCCCGCGTACTTGGTGTGTGGTTCCGCCAATGAAGAATCGAGGTTAATCCAGAGAAGAGTAAAGCGATACTCTTCCCTCGCGCTTGTTCAGAGCAAATCTCTACCATCTATCTATTAGATAAAGCCAGGAAAAGGAAAAAGAAGTCAAATATCTAGGTGTCACATTAGACTCTAAACTCTCCTTCAAACCCCACGTCACGAAAGCTTGCAACAAAGCTAAATTCATTCTTAATAGATTATACTATCTCATAAACAAGCGTAGTAAAATGTCACTTAGAAATAAGCTGACACTATACAAAACTTGTATAAGACCCGTCCTCTCTTATGCTTGTGTAGCGTTCGCGCACACTAAGCTAGATCCCATGCAAAAGGTACAAAATTCTTACGTATCGCATCAGGTTGTCCCTGGTTCATGCGTAACGTCGACCTACATAGAGACTTTGAACTGGAATCGATACACGAGCACTGCAAACGCTTAGCGAAGCGCTACTTTGAGCGCGCAGGCTCGCACGCGAAACGCACTCCCTAGACGTGGACGCCCGCGCAGCGTCCTTTTAGATTCCGATGACGCCATTACTATAGCGAATGCCCCGTATGTAGGTAGGAAACACACTACTCACACACGACACAAACACCGTCGTCGACGGAATCGACGACGAAGTCTAGCTTATTCAACGGCTCGGTCGCGTCTCGGCGCGGTCGGGCCCAGCGATTAGGGACCGTTAGCTCCCTTAGAGTAGTCTAATTTGTCCCCAGTCGCGACTTCATGTCGCGGCTGGTTTGCTTAGCATAGGTGAAATCCCAGTCCGCTCGACGGCCGCAAGCCGAGGTTCGAGTCCCGCAGGGGGCGCCCTTACAGTCGTCGACTTCCTCACAGGCAGCCACTTAGTGCTTGCATTTCTTCAGGGACAGAGTACCCTCTTCCCTACCCAACCGGTGTCGCTGTTAAAGCCAATAGGGCTAACAGCATTATCCACATGTTCGAAAAAAAAATATATAAAATTTACGAACAGTAAAAGTATTTAATAAAAAATAAAATTAAAAATATCGATATATTATGATCACTTCACTACAAAAGTTTATCGGCCTCGCTATCCTCTGCCAGTTATCGGCGCTTGAGCATTTAATATTTTCTATTCTAAATTCTACTTTATTTGATTTAGATATAAGAATCAAATTCAATTGAAACCTCATTACTAATATGTCATAATTCTGTTATTTGAATTTAAATTTTATCCCAATATAAATAACGATTAAAATACAACAATAGAAGTTATGAATAAAAGTTAAGAGATATTTATTCATACCGATGTCAATTTTAATATCATACACATAAGGCTCAGCAATTTCTTTGTTTATATGTATCAAATCTATTGTTATTGTATTAAAGTCATTAATTAATTAAAATACTGATATATCTATTTTACACGTTATATGTTTTTATATATATATTTTTTTCACCTTCACGCTGCAACCCCCACATACCAGAGTAGAGAGAAGCGTGAAGTGTAACCTAGTGTTAAAACACTACATTCCTCACTTTCCGCAAAATTGTCAAGATATTGAGCAAAGAAATGAAAGAAATCATTTAAGTGGAAATCGATCCGACAACCATCGCGTTTACAGTCACACGCTTAAGTGTGCCACTGCGCCACAATAATAATTAGCAATTTTATATTGAGTGTGGTGGCGGTAATTGGGGAAGGCCTATGTCCAACACTGGACAAAAGTTGGCTGATGATGATGATGATGATGAATTTTATATGAAACGTACAAATTTTTAGTATAATATACATACATATTATATAGCCTTTGATAATATTATAAAATATATGAAAGGTAAATAAAAGTCATGTGTTAAAAAAATAAGATAAAAATATTTATATTCTGCAAAAAAAATAATCTATATAATATATACCTAATCTAATAATAATTTATATTTACATCCATCCATTGGAAATTGTTCTACTCTTACTTTATTATAATTTTGTTCAGTTTTTTTAGGATGATATAAATATTTACTTTACGTTTTTTGTCGCATACCTAACAGCGTAGACAGAAGGAACCTAGTTTTTAGACAATTCATTTCGCAATAAATTTTTGAGACATTGCCTGTTGAGCGTCGAAATTCAACGCCGAGCTTTGGCTATTAGCGCGAGGAAATAAAAATACTTCAAAAAAATAATTTTCAAATGGGGTTTTACTGCCACGTGATGAACTCATCTTATTCTTTTTTTTTTTTTTTTTTTTTTTTTTATGGAAGAAGGACAAGGCAAACGAGCGTTCGGGTCACCTGATGATGATCACCGCCGCCCACGACCCCGTGCAGCACCGGAGGAGCTACAGGTGCGTTCCCGGCCTTTAAGGTGGAGATAGACGCGCTTTTTGAAGGTACCCATATCGTACCGACCTGGAAACACTGCCGCGGGTAGGCCATTCCACAGTTCGGTGGCGCGTGGAAGGAAATTTCTACGAAACCGCACAGTAGTGGAGTGCCACGTATCCAGGTGGTGTGGATGGTATTTAAGTTTGTGACGTACTGTGCGGTTGGAAAATTCGGCGGCAGGTAACAGGTCGAACAGTTCTTCAGAACACTCACCATGAAAAATGCGATAGAGAACGCACAGCGAGGAGACGTTTCTACGCAGAGCCAAAGTGTCAAGCCTTTCACAGCTTACTGGGTCCTTAATAATTCGAACAGCTCTACGTTGTATGCGATCAAATGGGTCAAGCTGATACTGGGGTGCACCAGCCCAGAGATGAGAACAGTACTCCATGTGTGGCCGAACCTGGGCCCTATATAGGGCCAATCGGTGTTTTGGCGTGAAGTACCGTCTCGCTCTATTGATGACCCCCAGTTTCTTCGAGGCCAACTTGGCCTTGCTTTCCAGATGATCGCGATACTGGCAGTCACTCGAAACATTAAGGCCCAATATGCTGATACTGGGCGCGGCTAAAAGGGGAGTATTCTGAAAGACTGGCGATACGATAAATGGGGTTTTTTTAGTGGTTAACGCGCAAACCTGTGTCTTCAGGGGGTTAAATTGGACCAGGTTCTTTTCACCCCATGAAGAGACAATCTCGAGGGACGCCTCAACAGAAGACACAAGTTTATTTCGGTACTGTTCAGCGTTTTCCCGAGAAAGACTTGCGCGGCCGGAGTAAACAGCGTCCACCGTGCTGTCATCTGCATAGCAATGAATGCTAGAATCTTCCAGCATGTCATTGATATGCAGAAGAAACAGCGTGGGGGACAGCACGCAGCCTTGGGGAACGCCAGCGTTCACGGGCATATGATTGGAGCAAAAACCGTCGACAACGACCTTGATGCTGCGCCCAGTGAGAAAGCTGGCGATCCACCTGCATAAGTTCTCGGGAAGCCCATAGGATGGAAGTTTGGCAAGGAGCGCTCCATGCCACACTCGATCAAAGGCCTTCGCCATGTCCAAACTAACTGCCAGGCCCTCTCCCTTGCTTTCAATAGCCGCAGCCCAACGGTGGGTAAGGTAAACCAGAAGATCACCGGTTGAGCGACCATGGCGGAAGCCATATTGACGGTCATTAATCAATCGGTGATCCTCTAGATAAACCAAGAGCTGGCTATTGATGATGCTCTCCATGACTTTTGAGAGTAGGGAGGTGATGGCAATAGGCCTGTAGTTAGATGGATCGGATCCATCGCCCTTCTTCGGGATCGGGTGGATAAGAGCGCTCTTCCATGAATCTGGGACTACGCCGACTGAGTAAGAGTGCCGAAACAAACGCGTTAGCACCGGTGTCAGCTCAGGAGCACAAGAACGAAGCACTAAGGGGGAGATGCCATCTGGTCCGCTCGACTTATGGATGTCCAAAGAGGACAGAGCTCGCCTTACAGCTTTTTGGTTGAACTTAACCTCAGGCATTGAGCTCTGGCACCGCGGGATGGTCGGTGGCGTTGATCCTTGGTCATCCAAAGTCGAGTTCGAGGCAAAGAGAGCGCCCAGGAGATCGGCTTTCTCCTTCGCCGTATGGACCAAGATGTCATTCCCCTTGCGTAAAGGCGGAAGCGAAGGCTGGCTGAAGTTGCCGAGTGCCGCCTTTGAGAGCGCCCAAAACTGGTGAGTTCATTTTTTTTTCAGTTTTTTTTGCTTCATGATGTTTCCTGTGTATATCAGAGTAGGCAGAGGGAACCTGGGGACCTCGTGTTAAGGCACTTCGTTCCCATTAAGAAACGTCCGTTCCCTATTTTCGCCAAATTATCGAGGCATCGCATATTGAGTAGGATATTGAGTAGGATAAGGCGGTGCTTTGATGCGATACCAGAGCGATGAAATTAAAATATCAAATATTTCACTTTCTCCAGCGGGATAAAACCCGCAGACTTGGCCCCAGCGCCAAGTCTGGCCTTTCACTTAAATATATTAAAAGATATCAACAGTTTTTGTAAATAAAAGGTTGCCTGTAAGAGATCACTACAGTACAGTGATAAGGCCGCCCTTGCGCTATGTTTAAATACTATAATTCTCATGTATCTTTATGTATCTTTGTGCAATAAAGTATTTTTGATTTGATTTGATATCTTAAGACTTGGGAAGTTTTTTCTTTGGCACTAACAAAGTTTGTATAACATCAATGGCCAAACCATTCGTTTCAGGTAAATATTTTATAGAGAAAATAGTTGAAAATACACTTATAAAAGCGAAGAAATAAAATAATGGCCCTAACCCAACGGCCGCCACTATGGGATTGAATGCAAACAGTATTATAAAGTTGAGGAACCACGCGAACTGTACGCCTACCATTGACATGACGCTTTTTACCTGAAAAATAAAATAATTATATTATGATGTATGTTTCATACCTTTAAAGAAACAATCCAATAATTCCAAACATACCTCAGGCAAGAACAGCTCAGCCACCATCATATAAGGCACAGTACCAGCACCGCAAGTGCAAGTTACGCAAAACGCGTACATCAGCGCCGCAGTCAACCAGTGCGGGCCCCAGTGCAACTGGACCTGCGTGCCGACAGCTATACAGCAGAAACCGGCAGCTATTGACGAGTAGATCATGACCGGCTTCAAAGGAAGTAAATTTTGTTATTTAGTTGTTTTTATTGTCCAGTTTTTTTTCTGGGTAGGGCAACAGGAATATAGTTTTATGGCACTCCATTCTCCATGTTTTATCAAATTTTCGAGGAATTACGTTTTGAAAACCGGAACTCGACGCCACGCTTTGTTTTATTACCAGCGAGGAAATTAAATTATTCCAAAGAAAGTAAGGAAGATTCTTTCCACCTATCCTGCTGTATGCGGGATACTGCGTGAAACTAAAAAAGAAATAACAACTTCAAAAAACAGAGTAATAATACTTACTCTACGTCCCCAATAGTCCAATAAATAAGCGGAAACAATTCCTGATACAGTATTCGTGATGGCAAAGAAGATGCTCGTCAAATTTGCCGACATATTCGGTAAGGCTTCCTCGAACAGCGGTTCGGAGTACACTTGTATGATGGCCAGGCCTTGACCGATAGATATCACGTATAAAACAAGGGTTATTACTAGTGCTCTTCGTGTTGATTGGGACTTTCCTGCAAAAAATAAGATGAAAAAATAAGTTAACATGCGTGTGATTGTAACGACGTGTGGGTTCAATTCTTAGTCGAGGGAATGAATTGTTATTTATTAATACTTTTGTATTTTGTCGTTCTGGTACCAGGGCAGAAATGTAGTGGGTTCTGCCACTAGAGAATAATGACTAATATGGAGTTATGAGCAAAGTATGTTAACTGTTGGACGTTTTAATTCAAATGACATTATACATTTTTCACTTCACTCTGTATATCGCATATAGCAGGGTAGGTAAAAGAGCGCGAGAGCGCGGCAATAAAAATAATTAAGGGAATGAATCCTTGAGTCGGAATCAAAGTCAGAACCGTCGCGTCATTATTTCATATTTTAATTGATATATCACTTACTTATAAACTGCAGTAAAGACAGTTTTTGTTTAGTTTGAGATTCAGGATTTAGTTTCTTTTGCTCCGCAGTGTTTTCTGAAAAGAAAATGAGTTACTAATATATAAGTTAAGTATAATATAATAAGTTACCTTCTGTGTATCTCCATCCTCCTGGCATTAATCCCGACTAGGCCAGGAGGAAGGATATATTCTATATAATCTACTTCATATTTATTTTTTCCTTAGTTTCACACTATATCCTGTACATAGCAGGGTAGACAGAGGGAACCTGGGAATCTAGTATTAAGATACTCTGTTCCCATTAAGACTTCCATTTCCCACTTTCCATCGAATTGAGGAGGCATTGCGCTGAGTGGAGGGACTCAATGCCGCGTTTTCCCTCTTTACCAGATTGAGGAAAAAAAATGAAAATTGAATATTTTTTAATTATCTCCTCGTTCGCGTTTACAGTGAGATTGGCCATAACCACATACTCTTTTTCTACGACGTTGGTTAATAAATCTCAAGCAATAAATTTCGTAGTCTGTTAACAGATTAAATTACTTAATCTTATTTGTATGTATATATCATATCTTATAAAGCTTTACATTATAGTAGGAGATAAACTTCAAGTAAACATGAAAAATCTTTTTAAATTATTTACTCGAGTAGTTCCTCTTATTGTAGCAATAAAACAGTTATCAGTCAAAGGTATGTAAGTACTATGGTACATTCTGGTTAAGCTGTTCAGGAGTGTTAGAAGTTACCTATGATGTTTTATTAGTTTCGCGATGTATCGTGTACATAATAGCTTAGGCAGTGGGAACCTGGGATCCTAGTGTTAAGACACTCCGTTTCTATTAACACACTTTCGTTACCCATAGCGTGTTGAGTGGCGAAACTCAACGTTGCGCTTTACCTCGTTACCAGAGCGAGGAATGTTAAGTGATACAGTACATACAAATACGGTAGGCAGAGGGATATGAACGCATCCAATCTTTAAAAGACGTTATATTAACCATAATCCAAAAATTAGCCAAGTGCAAGTGGGAATAGGAACCCTCTTATAATATACATTTCGATTTTTTTTTTAATAACACATTTCGATATTTTTTTCACTAATATGTGAACAATACAATAGATTATGTATATGTATTGTGAAACACTTAACTTCATCTATATAGAGATACTAGCGGCCCGCTCGCGGTTTCACCCGCGTGAACTATGTTATTATTAATTTCTGTCGCCATGACTACGACGTAGTGACGTCTATGCAAAATTTGAGACTCCTAGCATTTGTAGTAACGAAGTTTCATACAAACTTTCGACCCCAAAAACAACCCCTTAGAAGTCGAATATTGCAAATTCCCATCTTAGCGAACACGTACGTCCTATAAGTAACTCCTTTGCAAAATTTGAGATTTCTAGCACATGTAGTTTCTGAGATTTCGTGATGAGTGAGTGACCTTTCGATTTTATATATATAGATACAGACATGAAGGATTAGAACAACTTTCCCCTCTATGAGATTAGAAATTTAATAAATCTAATGTAAACAATATATTTACATCACAATTAGAAATATAGAATATACTATACTATATTCATATATATGAATTTAAGACATATATAGCTTTTATGTCTAAGTGAAATGTACTTTCTTTTGGTTTTATCAATGCGCTTATAGCAACGTAGGTAGCAGGAATTTAGTGTTCACCGTTCCCCATGCACCGGTTTATTTTCGAGACACAGTCTACTGCGTGGCGGAACTTAACGCCGCCGTTTTTCTTTGCCGCGATTTTCATCCAAACTTATAATGTCAATAGTATAATGTAATACATACCATCTTCCATATCCGGATTCAAAGCTCGGCGTATGACAGCCATTTCATTTGAAACTTCTTTAGAACTTATACTTTCCGATCTATAAAAGGCTATGGACTTGGCTGCCTCCTGTATACGAAACATAATTTTAAAATGAAATTAGAAATGCTTATTAAAATTGTCTTGCTGATGAAAAGCTCAGTTTCAAGTTTGATTCCCGATCAGGGGAAGTTATAACCCAGTGAAATTTATAAGTGCTGGAGCTTTTACAGAAGTAAGTACAAGGAGTCATCGAAGCCGACAGTTTATGTTGTTTCGACGATTCAAAAAAGCAAAAGTTAATTTTAGTAAACAATATTTGAATATGAATTAAAAATATGTCAACGTCACTATATCATAAATATAGTGTACGTGATATTTATATATTTGTTATCTAAATCCGTACACAACTAAAAATTTTATATATTATGTTTTCTTTACAAATCATAAATAAAAAAACAACCTCAAAATGAAGGTTTTTCCATAGAGCATTAAAGAATAATTTAATATTTTGTATAATCTATATATATAAAAAAGGACTTGTCCTCACTGACTGAGGAAAGACGCACTGCACGCACAGCCGTAACTGCTGATGGTAGAAACGTGAAATTTGGGCAGATGTTTACTTTTGTAATCTGGACATCCACTAAGAAGGGATTTTGAAAAATTTTAACCCTAAAGGGGCGAAATAGGGGTTGAAAGTTTGTATGGAAAAAAAATTAAATCGGCACCGATTTTTATAAAATTTGAAATTTAGATTTTTAAAGGTATTTAATTGAATACGTGGTTCACAGTTTTCTTGAATTCGTCCCCTAAGGGTGCAAATAAGGGGTTGAAAGTTTGTATGAAAAAATCTTTAAATCGCCACCGATTTTTATAAAATTTTAAATTTAGACTCTTAAAAATCTTTCATTGAACACATGTTTCGTGGTTTATTAGAATTCACCCCTAAATAAGCTAGCGAAGCTGCGCACGTCCACTAGTATTATATATTTTTATATCTTTTTATATATTTTTTTCTTTATTAAATTCAAATTCAAATTCAAATTTAACTTCAAAATATTCTTTATTCAAATAATCTTATAATAAGCACTTTTGAATCGTCGAATGAACATATGAACAAAAAGCTACCACCGGTTCGGAAGGCAGTTCTGCTGAGAAGAGCCGGCAAGAAACTCAACAGTTGCTCTTTTCAAAATCAATGGTACAATCACAATCTGTTACATTAGTTGGCAGCTATCCTGCATTACATTCAATAGACATTAATTCCATACATGTTTGTCCTCTAAGTATTCTTGAACAGTGTATAATATATAATAAGCTTTACTTGTTAGAATTTTTTTTACTGATATTTTAAATTTTGGAAGTGGCAAATCTAGAATACAGTGTGGAATTTTATTATACACACGTATGCTCAGACCCATAAAAGATTTATTAACTTTTTGGAGGCGAAAACTTGGAGTAACAATTTTATCTTTATTTCTCGTTTCTATCGTATGATTGTCACTATGTTTACTATGACAATGTATTATATTATATATTTTTTTATAGTTTCCCATCTTTTCCCGTAGGTAGAGGTGACGTTGTTTGATGATAGTACTTTCTTAATACGTCATTTATTGTTGCCAGAGCGAGGGAATTAGGAAATGATTCATTTCCCGAGTGGAAGTAAAACCCTCAGTCGTCGTGCTTACAGACGTTGTGTCAGTGCGCTACAACGGGTCCTACCACCTAACTTTACCTTATTTAATTTGTCAAATAAAGTTTTTTTTATAAACTATCCTAATTAAAAAAGAAAAGGAAACAAATATTACTCACATGATCCAATCCTTTCTTCATCAAATAAGTTGGTGATTCTCTCATAATGTTCAGCAATAGTATACCAAAAACAGATATGCCCAAAGAAACATAATTCATAATATTATATGAAAGCTTCCCTCCCAAAATGTATGAGACCATTAAACCTAATCCATAAGAAATAATGGCTCCTGATGTCATGGACCCTCGTATAGTTTCTTGACAGATTTCGCTTATATAATTGGGAATGATCAAAAACATACATCCACCGAAACCAGCGATGAAAACAGATACTAAAACTATCTCTACTCGTGGAAATGCCGATATGAGACCCCATGCTAACTGAAAATAATTATTATTTGCAAGTTATAAAATTGTTCTTATTTAGAAACCAAAAGAAATCAGCTTAACTAAAATCTAATTTTATAAATCTCTTTTGTTTACTGATACCTGTTTTTCAATGTTGGCTGTCAAATGTTTAGAAAATTAGGACTTTTATAATTATATTGTTTATGACTATTAAGAAAATTACAGAAATATAAGTACTTACTACATGCGGCAAAGCACAAATCATTGTACAATACTTCCTTCCTACTTTGTCCAGAAGATATGCTGATAGTGGCGTACTGAATAAGGCTGATATGGAGGACAGGCTGCCCAAGAGCGATATTTCAGTTTCTGTCATCGGTCGATCGAGCGGTGTTAAGTTAGACGTGAAGAGCTTCAGTGTAGAAGATGGCCAAGCATATATGAGGCTCATGTTCAGGCATTGATAGCATACTAGAAAAAAATATGTTTTAAAGAATTGTGCTAGAAATAGCGAAAAGTGGCACAGAGATTTGGACCATTACTTGGAAAAGTAAATATTTTTTTACATTCCACAACTGTCGCGCTTTTTTTATATATATAAAACGCGACATTAATTTCCCCCACTGAACATATTCCAAAAATTGGGCGGATCTCTATCTCTTCTGCTATTTAGAATAAAGCGGGAAAAACAACTGTAAAAGGATTTATTAAGTCCTGATACTTAAGAATCTGCCGGAATGCAGAAAGTGTCTTAACACTAAGATCTTACCCAGTCATATACATAAGAGCGACACAGAAAAAAATAGACTACATTTAACTACCAAAATCTTACTTATCAAAGTGCAATATATTTGCCGAAGTATAGACATTTTGAAGAATATTTCAACTCCAGGTGTGTGAATCCATGTGTCTTCTTTACTGGCACATTGAGAACTGATCTTTTCTAATATATCTTGTAATTATCACAAAAACTACACAAATGCTAAATAAATAAAAGTGAACATAGATTACACGTAATGCCATGGCTTTATTTTTGTATGCTGTTTTACGTTTTATATGATGAATACTATATAAAATACATGTAAAATATGTCATAAGTAATTTAAATAATTTTCGGTTTAGGTAGGTAGTCATTGAGGCTGTCGTGGTGCAGCAGCAGAGCATCTGATTGTAAACGCGACGATTGTGGCTTCGATTCCTACTCGAGTGAATGAATTATTAACATCACCTCGCTCTGGTAACAAGACAAAATGTTACGTGGTGTTAAGTTTCGCAACCCAACACGCGATTGTAGGTTCCCTCTGTTCCCTCTATATTTGTAAAGACTACCATCATAACGAAATTTAAAAATTGAAGCATTAAGTTATAAAAAGTACGTTATAAGGTTGTATTGACGCAATGGTTCCGCATCATAGCTATAAAATAAATCTGGTCTAATAAGACAAAGTGTGGTTTCAAGTTGTACTTAGTTCCACTATGGGGGAAAGAACCTGAAAAAAAATCTGAAAATCTTTAAATTTTTTTCATTTATATTTATTTACAAGATACTGACATAACACTTTCTTTTTCTGTTCCATCTACATACAAGTTTTTAGCTGTTGTATGTAGATGGCGGAATTCAAAGGAATATTCTTAAGTACTTTACTGACATAATCGGGATGCCATAATCAAAGAACAGAACAGAAGAGTGTATCAAACTTCATAGACTGCTGGGTCAATGGGACAATGAGTCCGACCAACACTTGCGAAGTGAATCATGTTTACTCGCACTGGTAAGGAAAAATGTAACGTTGAGTTCCATCCATAACAATATCTTGAATCGAATGGAAAGCTAAAATTATACCAATGTCTTTAAGCCTTATTAAAGAAAAATGACAAGTGATACTTAGGCGGTTAAATTATTTACATTTCCACCAATAAAGAGTTTTGTATTCTGTAATTACTCCGCTCCCGAGAACTAAGCGAAATCATTTTAACTCTTTCAGCTCGCTCGATCCTTTCCGCCCAAAAAAGCCGGAAAGACAAGTAAAAAGTTTATTCTTGCGATTTCCACGTAGTGCTTATTCAGTCCGCCCCGTGCTTAACATTTAGATTCTCTCTGCCTGTCCAATTGTATAGGATTAAAGAAAAAGAAAAATTGATAAAAAAAAACATATATTTTAAAAAATAGTCAATGAGTGAGTATTTCACTCAGATCAATTTTTTCATGTATTTTTTCAGTATTTTTTCAGGTATGCTATAAAATGAATGTATCAGTTGTATTTCTAACAAAAATCTAGTGATAATAAATTTAAAGAAGATTTCCGCTTAATGTAACCATTAATAAATGATTTAAATATTTGTGTTTGATAAGGATAATCTTTCAAATTAAGTTAATTCATTATAATTAACGTAAATTGCGTAGATAGAGAATAAAGTTCTGAAAAAATTATATAATATCTTTATACTATGACAAATATAAATAATAGATAAAACAGTCTCGCAATTTTTGATTCTGAGTTCTAGAACTACGCTGGTACAATCGTGAACTTGAGTGAATAAGGCATTCCTGATACATTCATCTGTATTTATTTGATTAATAAAGGATTACTTACAAAATTTTGCTCATTATACTGCCTTCTTATACTTAACTTTTCATTTCCCTAACGTAACTTAATGGTATCTGCAGCTATTCCAAGGAGGTGTACTGGTATAGTGGGTTCTTCATCTAAACTAGTACTATTTTATAATAAATTCATCTAAATTTTATGTATATATATGTCTTTATGTATGTATTCAAATTTATTATATGTTACCGGCAATATCTATAATTCAGTTTTTCAATGTCAATACATCATTCAACACCGCAGCTACAGATTTAAAGTGCAGGTTAGGTTATATTATTTTCATCGTCTTCTGTAAAAGGAGGAGGTAAGTAGGGAATTCAACTGATTTTTTTAATGTTTGTAACCTTAAAACTTTTGAGTGCATGGACCGATTTTGAAGAGTGTTTTCTTATTTAAAAGCTGGTGCTTTCCATGTATAACAATTGTAATTTAGTCCATTTCATTTGGTCCATGAGAAAATAATATAAGTTTTAAGTTTCAGCATTACCTAGGTATATAATCGACAATAACATGCATGTTATGTTATATGTTGTCTGTAGAAAAGCTTATTTTTGTCCAATAGTATTTAAAGGATAAAAACGTGTGGAATTAAGATATCATTGTATTATTGTACTAAACAATAAAATTATGTATTATTTTCAATATTTAAAAGAGCAACTCTTTAGTTTCTTCTTTTTTTTTATTTTTATAAGCAGAATTGCCTTTCGATTGGATAGTAGCCTTATGTGCTTTCGGCGATACAAAAGTGCTTACAAAGGTCTATTTAAATAAATAAACGAATCTGTTAAATTTGAATCTTCAGTAAGATATACCATCAAAATAATTATCAAAACCCGCCTAATTATATTATTTTATGGTCAGTCTTACTAAATTTATCTTTATTATATCATCATATCTCATTTTGAAAATATAAATTAGCAAAGTAAATACAATGAACTTATTCAGTGTATATATGTAATCTTATAATAAGTACCTAAGTATTCTTATATTTTTTAAGATAACAGTCTAATGATGCGTGATTTATTGTGGGTAGAAAGTTGAGAGCTAAGACACTTTGTGAAACGTTGTATGATCGATAGTTGAGTCCAACACATCGCTTTGTAACATCGTGCTTGCGAAACCTAACGAATTTTATATTAAAAAAAAATCACAGTGAAATATTTTTATTGTAAATAAGAACATGTTTAACCCGGGGGGAGTGTGGTGAAGAAAAGTTACTTAAAGTATGTGGGGGGTGTGGCATACCCCAATACAATCGGTATTTAAAATAGTTTTTTTAATTAAATTAAATGAAATAAGTGGTGTATATTATATAAGCTATATATTTACATGTAAAGAAAATAAAATATATAGTAAATTCTATGTATTTTTATTAATTCACATAATGAGATTTAAGTCACTTATTTTTGGTAACAAAAATATTAACCTCTATTTAAAAAATAAAAAAAATAACAAGTCTTATTTAAACAAAAAAAAACTCTTAAAATTAAAAGAACGATTGATCTTTGAATATGAGCATAAAACATTATGAAATAATTTTGGAACAGTTTAATAATTTCATTCAAAATCGGTATATTTTTTGCAAGAAAAAAATTGCATGATGTAGGCATATGGTTTTTCCACACCCAGTACAAGCGTATTTTGTTTTGTGATCTCCCTTGCATGGGCAATCTACACATCAAGTATATCGTCTGGGTTCATTTTGGGCTACTGGATACAGCGGTACACTTATTTGAGAACAAGTTTTGTGGCAAATTTAGACAGGAATATTTTTTTCATCTCCTTGTAACTGTAAATGCGTATAAATAATCTTCTGTTCGTTTATTCCTTTTATTGGCATTTTCTTGAAATACTATGCTAGCATTGATAGCTGCCATATTCAAAAGTCCAAAAAAGATCGTCATTGGCATTTGCTTTTGCAAGAGACATCATAAGTTGCGCTCAGTTCGTCGACAACGACTGCTTCACCTTTTGTCGAGTTATAAAACGTAATAATTTCCGATTTTTCCTTATCTACAGTGCCCTCATCAATTTTATCATCATGGTAAAGAGTGGACATTGGCAATTGCCACTTTATGCTTTTTAAGAGAATAACAGACTAAAAAGTCTTCTTTCACCGCTTTCCACTAACATTTATTGTTTATAACCTAAAAAAAGCAATAATTGGCAAGTAAATAAAAGGCATTTAACGTAAAATCAACTGTTGTTATCGTAAATAAAAAAAAAATGAAATCAATAATAAAAAAAACCAAAGCAAAAGCTAAAAAATATTGTCACAAAATGTATACACGAAGTATGTCGCGGGGTGTGACTTACCCCACAGACGTTTGCACACGTATATTCCGAGCACGGGCCGGTTTTTTTTTTTTTTTTTCGAACATGTGGATAATGCTGTTAGCCCTATTGGCTTTTACAGCGACACCGGTTGGGTAGGGAAGAGGGTACTCTGTCCCTGAAGAAATGCAAGCACTAAGTGGCTGCCTGTGAGGAAGTCGACGACTGTAAGGGCGCCCCCTGCGGGACTCGAACTTCGGCTTGCGGCCGTCGAGCGGACTGGGATTTCACCTATTTCAGCAAACCAGCCGCGACATGAAGTCGTGACTGGGGACAAATTAGACTACTCTAAGGGAGCTAACGGTCCCTAACCGCTGGGCCCGACCGCGCCGAGACGCGATCGAGCCGTTGAATAAGCTGGACTTCGTCGTCGATTCCGTCGACGACAGTGTTTGTGTCGTGTGTGAGTAGTGTGTTTCCTACCTACATACGGGGCATTCGCTATGGTAATGGCGTCATCGGAGTCTAAAAGGACGCTGCGCGGGCGTCTACGTCTGGGGAGTGCGTTAGGGATGTAATCACACACATTAACGATGAGGGGATTCGCGTGCGAGCCTGCGCGCTCAAAGTAGCGCTTCGCTAAACGTTTGCAATGCTCGTAAATCGATTCCAGTTCAAAGTCTCTATGTAGGTCGACGTTACGCACGAACCAGGGACAACCTGATGCGATACGTAAGAATTTATTTTGTACCTTTTGCATGGGATCTAGCTTAGTGTGCGCGAACGCTACACAAGCATAAGAGAGGACGGGTCTTATACAAGTTTTGTATAGTGTCAGCTTATTTCTAAGTGACATTTTACTACGCTTGTTTATGAGATAGTATAATCTATTAAGAATGAATTTAGCTTTGTTGCAAGCTTTCGTGACGTGGGGTTTGAAGGAGAGTTTAGAGTCTAATGTGACACCTAGATATTTGACCTCTTTTTCCCAGGGAATGGCTTTATCTAATAGATAGATGGTAGAGATTTGCTCTGAACGAGCGCGAGGGAAGAGTATCGCTTTACTCTTCTCTGGATTAACCTCGATTCTCCATTGGCGGAACCACACACCAAGTACGCGGGCCGCTTTCTGAAGTCGATCGGCTATTATGCGTGTGTTACGCGAAGAGGTGTATAGGGCGGTATCATCGGCGTACATAGCCAAGTGTACATCCCTGGTACGAAGTATGTCTCTTGTGTACAGCGCGTATAACATAGGAGAGAGGGTTGAACCCTGGGGGACGCCTGCGCGGAGGAGGCGGGGGGATGCACGGGCCGGTGCAACACTGCGATTACACCACTTTCCTCTCCCACAATCTTTCCTCTCCAGCTACACAAAGCCGCTAAAATGTAACATCGCGAATTCAAATTATATAGGGATATAAATGGGTCCTGGGGTATATCACACCCCGCCACAATCCCGCCGGGTTAATTTTTTGTATGTCAAGTTCTTCTTCTTCGTGTCAATGAATGGAGAATTCATATCACATTTTGCCAGTATTTAACCACGTCGACTGCGGCATCAGTTCGTACCCCCATCTCACGAGAAGCTCTTTGCATCGGCCAACCTGGCTCCGTAAACGATTAAGTGACTTCCATGTTGGCCACTGCAAGTTGTAACCTGCGGGTAGGCACTCTTTGGGGGGAACAAAGCCTGAAGGTGGCGAGTAGATTGTCTGCCATAACCGTATGCTAGCGCGACTCGGAATGCAATCTAGAGCTTTGGTAGCTTGAATAAAACTGTGGCGACTTTTCAAGCGGGCACGAGGTGCGGTGTAGCCAAAGAGTGGGTGCCGAGGGTCTTTTTCCTGACGCATTTTTTCGACAGAACATGCCACCTCACGTCGAACCTTAGGAGGCGCTATTCCGGCCAGAGGGTAGACCTTGTTTAATGGTGTGGGCTTAAGGCAACCAGTAATTATTCGACAAGTCTCATTTAATGCTATGTCCACCTCCTTTGCATGAGCGGAACGGTGCCAAACTGGACACGCATATTCACCCGCAGAGAAAGATAGAGCAAGGCCTGTTGTACGAAGTACGTGCGGAGATGCCCCCCAATGTGTTCTCGTTAGCCGACGGAGCAGATTATTTCTTGCACATACTTTTTGTTTGGTATACAGGCAGTGAGCTTTAAATGTTAAAGACCTGTCCAGTATAACTCCCAGGTATCGTGGTTGTGGACAGTGTTGAATATGAGCACCTCGCCAAGATATTTGAAGAGGCCTGTTTGCTTCACGATTCCTCAGGTGGAACGCACACGACTGAGTTTTAGACGGGTTGGGTTTAAGGGCGTTATCGTCATAGTAAGAGTCGAGTGCGCTTAGGGCTGTCTTCAGCAAACTTTCCACCTCCTCAAAACATGGCGCCTGAGCAGCCAAAGCAAGGTCATCGGCATAGAGGAATTGACGGGTGTTTGGAGTTTTTGGTTGATCGTTGGTATAAATGGAAAATAAGGCCGGGGCTAAGACACTCCCCTGTGGGAGGCCGTTTTTCTGACTGCGCCACCTACTTTTGTTACGATTAAGGTGAACCTGAAATCTTCTGTTGTTTAAGATATCTCTTAGTATGCGGACGAAGCCTTGATCGTTAGTTATGTTGTGAACTTTAACGAGTCTACGAATGTTGACGGTATCGTATGCAGCTGTTAAATCAACAAAGACAACGCCAGTTATTCTCCTGTTTTCAAATCCGTCCTCAATAGCCTGTACAAGATTCAAAGTTTGCCTAGTGCAGGACTTGCCAGGACGAAAACCAGCTTGCTCTGGGATTAGGTGTTCCTCAAGTAAAGGCGTCAGGCGGTTTAAAAGCATCCTCTCAAAAAGTTTGAATGTATGGCTTAATAGCGATATGGGGCGGAAACTTTTCGGATCATCTGGGCTTTTACCTGGTTTTAACAGAGCTATGATTTTGGCCCGCCTCCAGACCTTTGGGATTGTGCAGAGATTCAGGCATGAGTTAAACATTGCTAATAGCCATGAGATAGCTACGGGACCCAAGTGTTTAATTTGTTCCGTAGTAAGGTCGTCCAAGCCAGCCGCTTTTCCATTTTTTAAAGATTTAATGCTTGCTACTATTTCGGCTAGTACAAAGGGTTTGCTGATGGCATCGGTATTGTCAGTCGGTGAGATAAGTGGCTTTAGTTCCCTGGGCAGGCGGTGGGGTGGCTTTCCATTTAAAAGAAGCTGATGGGCAACTTGATTGGCAGTTACTTGACCAGAGTTTGTAGCATTTGGGGGGTCGCCAGTTAGCTTTTTAATGGTGTTCCATGCCTTCTTGCTGTTATGGGTCATGTCAACGGAAGATATAAGCTGAATCCAGCTGTTTTTTCGGCTTTCAACAAGTGTCCGCATAAGTTCCTCTCCAGCCAGAATGGTGTCCTCAGAAAAAGGGTCTTTGGAGTAGAGCGATTCATAGGTAGAAAGCAGCTTAGCAGACTGATCCTCAAGGCCTGGGATGTACAAGCACCGACAGCCGCGGGGTATGTGCTTACGAGCTGATTCCCAGATGATATCCACAAATAAATCGTAGTTCTGCGGGGTTGGTTCTACATCTATCAGCTTAGACTCCACGTACTCAGAAAAGGCCCGCCACTTGGCTTTCCTGAAATTAAACCGTCTTCTAAAGGGAACCACAACAGGAGTTATCGCTGCTTGAATTTGGCAGGAAATAGGTCTGTGTTGCGTGTGTGGGATGGGCTCATGAACTCTCTTTTTACATAAGGAACTGATGTTTTGACTTGTAAATATAAGATCTGGATTATATCCCCGATGCCAAATTCGACTATTAAATGATGCTGGAAGTTTAGAGTCATGTAGTAGGGTGAAGTTTTTAGCTTCAGCCCACTACATGACTACTTTTTGTATGTCAAGTAATTTACCACCAGTTCACTAATGCAACTGTCTCCGACCCACGACTCACATAGGTACACAATTAGGAATAGGGTTAGGATTCCCTAACTGCGCCAAGATATTCGTCTATGCTTAATATAATAAATCAGAAAAGTTTGCTTGTATGAAGGCACATTCTATGTGTTATTCTGAAGTAATATTTCTGTAAATTTTCATCTAAATCCGTCTAGTTTAATTACAAGCCATCTTCAAAAATTTTTACATTAATAATATTAGAAAGATTTAGCTTACCCTATTCCTCTAGTATTCAGAGGAAGCTAAATGTAAATGCACTCTATGCATGTTAGTGTAGTAGCGGAGTCCAACGTTACGCTTTTTCTTGTTACTAGTGGGAGGAAATGAAAATATTAATTCAGACCGAACTAAGGACCGTCGCCTATAGCCACGATACGCTGCGTCACGATTAAATTTCATGTATGAAATACCAGGTAATAAAAAAAATATTTATTTATTTTACGTTACTATGAAGGAATATAAGAATGCATAAAAAGTACTCTATCGATAGAAAAAAAGAAAACAAGACATTTTAATATAAAAAAAAATATTTATTAATAAATAAAAAATTGGTCAAACAATCACATATAAGAAGCCATGGCCTGACTCTGAAATTAATTGTAGATGATTACGCCAAATTGATTTTAAAATTTATATTTATATTTATATTAAATTTATATTTTATATTTCTCTTTATTTTCTTCCTAAAAAAACATATGCAAAAATTCAGAAATTCCTAGTTGCAGGGTGGCCACGGCTCGTCAACTCTTTTGTATGTACACATTCAGGAAGGGCAAATCTTTGGTAGATTCTAGTAATTTATATATTGTCCATATTTTCCCCACATGGAGATAAGACAAGGCAAAGGAGCATACGGGTCACCAGATGGTAAATAATTACCGCCGCCCACAGCCCCGTGTAACACCAGGAGGAGCTACTGGTGCATTGACAGCCTTTAAAGTGGAGATAGACACACTTGTTGAAGGTAACTATTATCTATAGATTTGATTTAAACCCATAATCGTCGTACTGATGTCATTTATCAGATAAGGCACTAAGAGGTCGAGTTCATATAAGAAGAAGAAGAAGAATAAGCTTCAGATACTATGCGAAAATATTAAGTATTGTAATTTATAAATATTCATAGAGCAGCTTATCTCACAGAGATAAATCTTCTTAAATAAAATTAAAATTATTCTTATTAATATGTATTTAAAAATACTATAAATAATCGTCAATCGTCTTTTTTAAATAAGAACAGAAAAAGAAATAAAAATTTACAAATACAAATCGCATATTAGATTAACTACAAATATAATAGTATTTGTAGATTATATAATCTAGTCAGATTTACTTTATACCTGGATGATATACCCAGAAATACTGGATTATCTGTCCCCCAGTAAGGGACTCTCCTAATCTCAATCTTTATTTCAATAGATATCATCGTTTTAGTCCGTGCGGTTACATTTTCATTGTGTAGTAACTTTTCTAAAAATTCTAAGCCATTAAAAGTAAATATGACGTTTATACTGCTCGTTTAGAGAAAACTTTTTGTATCATATCCACAGGTAATCCTTTAGTTTCTGGTAGGAAGAAGTACGTGAAAATCGCTGATAGCACGGAGAATGCTGCAAATATGTAGAACAGTGGACCAAGACCTGAGAAAAAGACAGTTAATGTTATAAATTGATAAGTATGGGGCCACCGCAGTACAGCGCTTGACAATAAACATGACATTGTGTATTCGCTTCCTATGTGAGGGAATGAATTATTTTCATTTTCTTGCTCTGATAACAAGAAAAAGTACAGCGTTGATTTTCGACACTCAACAGGAAATACGCAACCCAACTTGAAAATAATATGGTGCGTGGAGAATGGAGAAAACACTAGAATTTCTTTTGCCTACCCTGCTATATGCAGGATACAGCGGGAAGCATAAGAAAAATGAAAAACCGGACAAGGGTTCCGTACGAAAATTGAACAAGTACTACTACTTGTAAATACTAGCTTTCATAATAAGTATAGATTTAGTAAGCTACCAGCCAAATTTTGTACATACCCAATGCTTTAACCAGAGGATTGAATATGAACAATTCTACAAAACCACACAGGAAGCACCATTCTATTGATATCATTGACGCCAAACTCTTTACCTGAAAATTAAATCATTTATTATCATTCTGCAGATTTTTCTTGAAAATTTATAAACTCACTGGACCTGATTTTAATGTATTTCTTATGGATATATGTATTGGATGGAGCACTAGATAGATATGTTTCCAAATATTGCCAAGGTCAAATTTTTACATCTGTCTACACTTAATGTTATAAAGCTGAAGAGTTCATTTTATTGAAGTCCCTTATCTCGGACAGTACTGCTTCTAATTAAAATATTTTATGACAATTTATTAATGATATAATTAATGGTTATATGACATCACTTGCGACTAACAGGAATCAAATGGAAACATTACCGGAACACTGTTTTCAAAATTTGATTAGATGTAACGAAAGAGCATGTGATCATTTCCTCCTCTAGTACTTACTTCAGGCATAAACACTTCAGCAGCAATGACGTATGGCACAGTACCAGCGCCAACAACAAAAGCGACACAGTACAAGTTTATTAGAATAAAAGTGATCCAGTGTGGTCCTAGTTGCAAGTGTATTTGAAGCCCGAGTAAGACACAAAACACTCCAGTGATCAATGATCCATACATCATTAGAGGCTGAAAAGATTTAATGTCATATTATATTTTAAAATTTGTAGTAGTTGAAATCTAGAATATTTAGAATATAACGATATTCAGCATAAATATTGGAAGTTTTATTAACAATATCCATAAAACTTTTGTATATCACTATGTCAGTATTTTTGTAGAAGTATATTTTATAAAATGGAATTGTTGTACTATTGGACTGAACCTATTACCATCAGAGCTATAATAAAACCAGCAACAATTGCCACTATTCTAAATATGATACTCGATAAAATTGATATTTATTGAGCCTTAATTTATTCTTCACATAGCAGTTGCGCAGAGAGAACCAGGATTAACATTCCATTTTCCAATTGTCCTCCCGTAATCGAGAAATTACATTTTAAATTCCAAAATATTCTAATTTTACATCATACTTACACGTCTCCCAAACCAGTCAATGAAGTAAGCACTAAACAAACCAGCCACCACTGACACCACACCAAGTATGACCGTCGATATGGTAGGAGATAGATTAGGTATGGCCTTTGCGAACAGTGGCTCTGCATACACTTGTACTACCACGAAACCTTGGAATATGGAGGCTGTATATAGCAGTATGCATATGACTAGGGCACGTTGGCTTGCTTTTGATTTTTCTGTAAATAAGAGTAAAAACTAAATATTACAACATTTTTTGAAAGTATTATAAAATTGGTGTCATCGTGCTATTAATAATTCTTGAAAGGTTTCCTCGAAGTAATGTCAAGAACGAGGATGGTGTTATGACCAGCCACTCATCACGCAATATTTTGAAAATTGGGTGTTGCTTGGGGAACGGAGTGTCTTAACACTCACTAGGTTATTATATCTGGAATACAGGGTGAAACTAAAAAAATAGGTTATACGATACACGTACTCAAGTATTGCCACGATCATAAGTTCTTCTTAGGAGCTTCATCCGCTTTCAAACCCTTTTCTTCTTCTACTTGTGGTGTTTCTGAAAAAAAAAACGTTAATATTATTAAAATATAATAGTTTTTATTGGCAATCACAATATACTAGTCATCGCTCTCAATTTTGTTTGCGTGGACTTTAAGAAAAAAAATGGAAAATAAAAAAAACTAATCTAATTCACGTCCATACTTTGAATATTCCTGCCTCGTTCCTCGTCTGACTAAATTTTAAATGCTTAATTTTAACTTTCAAGTCCAGTAATTTCATCTATGCATTGTCGGTCAGACACTCAGTAACAAAGTTTTATATACAGGGTGTCCCAGGAGTCAACGATAAAACGAAACCAGGTGATAGACCATGTCGTGACAGTTATGAGAAAAATATAAAAAAAAATCTTTGTCATGTATTTTTCATATTATATTGATTTTAAAAAATATCGCAAAAACCGACACCCTGTGATGGTTTTTCAAGTCCCAGGACTACAAATATTACTCTTTCTTCATTTTTTTTTCTGTAATGTAATCATGAGTAACCCTTCTGTGAATTACAGTTTAAGATTTAAACATACCTGCATCAGTTTTCAATAAAATGTGGTGTTTTTGCCAAACATTAAATTCAAAATATTTACTACATCCAACTTTAACCGACTGTACTATAAAAAAAATGTACTATACTGTTTTTGCAAGTAACTTTAAAAGTTGGCGCATTTAATCTGAATTCCGAAATGATACGACACTTGCTGGATTACTTCTTTGTTGAAGAGAGAAAAATCGAAATACACGATAATCGGGATGACGTTCAGCTTTTTGGTATCTTTTCCGATACATTCTAGCTGCAACATTTGCGTTACATAACCATTCCCCATGAATAAAATGCATATTGGCAACGTGTCAATGACCGAGTATATGGCCTGCGAGAGCCCGGACTCGAGCACTGTTCTTATAAGTCCTGGGCCAGCCCCTAAGTCTAAATCTAATCTAATGTTTAAATCTTAAACTGTAATTCACAGAAGGGTTACTCATGATTACATTACAGAAAAAAAAATGAAGAAAGAGTAATATTTGTAGTCCTGGGACTTGAAAAACCATCACAGGGTGTCGGTTTTTGCGATATTTTTTAAAATCAATATAATATGAAAAATACATGACAAAGATTTTTTTTTATATTTTTCTCATAACTGTCACGACATGGTCTATCACCTGGTTTCGTTTTATCGTTGACTCCTGGGACACCCTGTATATATCTAGAGATTACCATTTGCATTTGGTTCTTCATTTAATAGTTGTCTTATGGTTCGCATCTCTTCCTCTACCACTTTTGAATCAACTTTCGAGCTTCTGTAAAAAGCTATCGCTTGTGCTGCTTTCTAAAAGTTAAAAAATAAAAACAAACTTACAATTTTTTTTCTTTGATTTTTAGGTATACAGGATAGACAGAGGAAACTCTTTTGAACGTTCAAAATAGTATTTATTAATTGATAAAGCTAAACCTTGGGATTGAGAACCAGGGTAGACAGAAGGAACCTAGTGTTAAGACACTTCCGTTCCCCACTTTCCAAAGAATTCTTGAGTACATAGCATTTTGACAATATAAATATTTGAATTTTAATCCTATTTGAGACGTATTATTAAGTTAAGTAATTCAACTAAAAAAATACCTTTTCCTTTCCAATTTGCATCAAATATATAGGAGAATCTTTCATAAAACTCAACAGAGTAACACCAACAATAGTCAGTGTCAAGCATATATAGTTCATCATCTTATACTCCAGAAGACCTCCCAGAGCATAGGATACGAGCATCCCAACTCCGTAGAATATCATAGAAAGCGATGTCATAGAACCTCGTATGGACTCCTCGCAGAATTCACCTACGTATATTGGAACTATCAGCAACATACACCCAGTCAAGCCCGATAGGAACATTGCGAATAAAACGGCCTCCACTTTATTTGAAGCTACTACTATCACCCAGCAAGCCTGAAAAAAAAAGTTTTTCTGTTTATGTTTCTTTCAACTGTTTTTTTTTTTCAAAAAAATGTCCCTGGTGTTAACACACTCCGTTCCCAGTAAGACATTTCCGTTACCCTTTTTGCGCCGATTTCTGGAATCTTTGCGTGTTGAGTGGCGTTACTTAATACCACGTCTTGCCTTGATACCAGAGTGAGGGAATAATAATATTAAAAAAATTAGGTTTCTCGAGTGGACATAGAACCCACAACCTATCGCGTGTTCGTTCAAACGCAGTTATAAAACGAAATTGTAAAAAAATATTTATTTAGAATTAGATTATTTCAGAGATAGCCCTAATCTCGAATTCTATG
Source organism: Heliconius melpomene rosina (assembly GCF_056956725.1). NCBI lineage: Eukaryota > Metazoa > Arthropoda > Insecta > Lepidoptera > Nymphalidae > Heliconius > Heliconius melpomene. The sequence continues at coordinate 1,007,531 of NC_140400.1, forward strand.
GCGGCGTATTTTGTACATAGAGTACGTACATATGCTTCCGCAACGTGGCTGTTATATTATATAACACTTTTAAATTTCAGGCTAATAATTAGTATTAGGTCACTCAACTAATATTCGACTCATTTTCAAAATTTCATTTCATTCTCAAAAAAACATTTTTCTTGGTGATTAAATAAAAATACTGACCACTTGCGACAAATAAAACAAGATACAGGATCGTTTTCGACCCAAAGTATCCAACAAATATCCGGAGAAAGGAGTCACTATAATCGCACTAATCGATGATATACTGCCAAGTAGTGATAACTCGTTCTCAGTCATAACTCTGTTTAACGTAGTATTAGGAGAACTGAAGAGCATTAGAGTCGAGGAAGGCCAGGTATACATGACGCCCAAAGTCATGCAGATGAAACTGACTGGAATAAAAAACAACAAAATATAATAATACCATAATGTGTTACGAGGCAAAGCCTGCCGTTACTAAACACATAATGTCTCCAGATTTCGGCGGAAAGTGGGAAACTCAAGTGTCTTACTGGGAACAAAGTTTCTAACACACTATGTTTTAACAGAAACAGTATGTTCCCAGGTTCCTTCTGTAAAAAATTGTTATGTATAGATAAATAATATATTGAACTAATAAGAGCTAACGTTTTAGTGTTCATCAGTTGGCTGGGCAGGTAGAGGGAACTGAGGAAATTAGTGTTAAGACACTCTAGACTCATTATGACACTTCCGTTCCCCATTTTCCACCGAATTCTGGAAGCGTTGCGTGTTAAAGGCGGAACTCAACGCATCGTTTTGCCTTGTTAACAGAACGAAAAAATGGACATATTCAATATTTCACTGCCTCGAGTGGTAAACGAACCCACAACCTATCATGTTTACAGCACGCTTGTGCCTGCGCCACGGCTGGCTTCAAAAATAAAGTTCAGCAAAAAATTCAACTTACCGATGCCAGTAGCTATTACTTGGAATAAAATTGCCATGATTACTTAATACAGTATATATTGTACTAAATAGTCCAAGTACAGTACAGTATAGTCCAAAAACAGAGCACTTGTTGCTCCTAGAGCATAATCTAAACTATAGTAAATTTTTAAATCACCATCGTAATATTTAAGAAAACATCAAATATCTTGTCATTTTATTGTATTGATACGGTTTACACCTCTTGTGTTTGACGGTATGACGAGTACCTGTTACGTGATGTAAATATTTTTTATAATATATAGATATTTATAATTGGATTTAAATTTTATAATCTCTTTTCTTGTAAAAAAAATCTTGAATTATTTATTCACTTAAACCGTCGCGCGTCGCAGCGCTGAGGGAGGACGGCGCGAGTGTGACGAAATGCGGCGGTTTTGGTTTTGGTTTCCGCTCGGAGGAATATTTGGATTATTTTCATTTTTGCTCTGATAGACAAAACACTACGTTGAGATTCGTCACTCAACTTGCAATATATGTAAATGAGCACCACGTGCCTACCTCGCTATGTGAAATAAACCGTATAGCTGTTTTATTTTTAGCTTTAAGCTCTATCCTGCTCATAGCATTAGGCAGATGCCCAGATGAACCTGGGAACCGGTTTCTACTTCCATTTTTCATTTACCACCCAATTCTGGAAACGTCGTGTGTTGACTGGTCAAAATCAACGCCAGTCTTTGTCCCGTGTTAAATATTTTCAGGAAAATGAAATTATTAAATAACTCATATCCTCGATTGGGAATCGAACCCAGAACCCGTTTATAGTTGGCCGAGTGTGCCTCTAAGACATGACTGGCTTCATTGTTGTTTGAACATACAAACATTGAAACATTAATTTTTAAAAAGCAAAAGAATTCCTTGCCATTTTTTTATTTTTTTTTTCCTTTAAGCGGAAAGGATACACTTCAAAGATAGATTTATGAAAGTTTGTTCAGGTTCTGATTATGAGATCCGGTTAAAGTTGGTTTTTTTTTTGTTAAAATGTTTAAAAATTATAATTATTCATTTTCACGATTCATCCTAAGGGATTTTAGGATAGGAAGAGACAATCTAGTGTCAAAGTACTCCGTCCTCCGCTTCCCTTCGTATTTCGAGACATTGCGTGTTGAGTGATGGAACATAACGCACTTTGTATAAAAGTTTTTCTTGTTCCTTCCATTCGTAAGTACAAAGTGGTAAAAAATTATGATAAAGAATAAAGGATAATTATGAAAGTAATTGTTCGTTGTAAACATTACGCGGAAGTGTAAAAACGCCACCAGACTTCCAAACAAAAATATGACGTAACGATATCCACAAATGCTATATGGCGGCGCTAATCTCCTAGAAATGTTAGATGCCTAAAATTTGTTTTAATGCTTACAATATTAAACAACGCACCATCATCGCCGTTTTCATGCATACTCTTGTTTGTGATGAAATTATTTATCGTGCATTAAAGAAACTTATTTTAAAAAAATATATTGCATGTAGAACAAAATATAGAAATAAGCCACTAAAAGTCTTTCAGAGTAATACAATAAACATATCTAAAAGGACAACATTAATATGAGATGTTGAGCTCCGCCACTCAACACGCAATGCCTCCAGAATTCGGCGGAAATTGGGGAACGAAGTGTCTTAACACTATGTTCCCTCTGCCTACTCTACTGTGTGCGGGATACCGAAGCTGATTTAAAACATTATTAATAAAAAAAACCCCACGCAAAACCGAAAGTCAAACCTATAATATTAATAATAAAAATCCTAAGCTCATTTATAAAAAAAATATATAACATTATTTACATAACTTTCACTGGATATCAAGATTTACGTTACTAGTTTACAAACAAAGTACTTTTGTATTAGGTGTCTGATAATGTCTCGACAAACATTGTAAACGGTTCATAATCAGACAGTAAAAAATAATGATATTTTTATTTAATGAAAGCTTTAATTATATAAGCGTTTAGTATGGCGTTAGTCATGCTTAGGTTTATTAAATAATTATTTGTTGCGAAATTTCGTTTCGTTCGTTTGGTATAGAATGTGTATTTATATCCGACTGCGCGAGGCAAAAGAGGGTAATGTCTTTATAGGGCTATGTTTGTTTGTTTGTTCGTTTTTGTAGAGACCTAGTAAATAGAACAAATTTTGATTTTTGCTTCCATCTGTACCTGTTAACCCTGTGGGGGTCACTAAAGACGTGAATCAATTCGACCGAATGGCATAACGTTCAAATAAAAGAATAATAATCAACGAACTACAAATCGAGTTCTTCAACCGATTAAATATTCCCACGGTAAATATAATGTTTAGAGGTAAAGCCCTGTTAAGATTATATTGACCGACTGTTAACCCTTCTATTTCGGTATAAACGAGTATTTGTTTATGTGAGTATAAAACTATTTCAATAGTGTAATTGCTAAATATTATTCTAGGCTTTTTTCTTTTTAATTTTCATTAAAGTCTTACTACCCCCCGAGTTGACAGTCTTACGTTGCGTCACGATGACATCTTCAAATGAAATAACAATGTTTGGTTATTAAAACTTAATTTATTTATCTTATGTTACTATGAAGGAATAGAAAAATAAAAACAAGACAACTTTTATGTAAAAAAATATATATTTATAAATAAAAAGAATATTAATTATGAACATTTTTAGAGCAGCTTACCTCACAGAGATAAGTTTCCCTGAATAAAATTAAAAAATATTCGTATCTATGTATATAAAATTTAAAAAAATATAAATTTATATTTAGAAAAGAAAAAGAAATACAATTGCATATTTTATTGTCTACAAATGTATCTTAAGGAAAAAATCCAATTTTGTGGCATAACTAAATTATTTAGAAATAACGTAAAACAATCCTAGCTATAATTACTTAATACAGAGTAAAATTCTTAGATGATGTTCCCAGAAATCCTGGATAATGCACATTCCGGGTACATCTGGAAGAATATAGGGCCCGTGTAATAGAATTTAGATAATATACCCATTTAGATAATCATCCCGGTATGGGACAAAATATTGAGATAGAGAGAGATTTTTATTCCATTAGGCATCACAGTTTCCATCTGTGTGGTTACATTTTCATTATGTAGTAACTTTTAGTAAAAATCTAAACCAATATAAGGAGATTTAAAGTTTATATTGCCCTTTTGGAGAAAACTTTTTGTATCATATTCACAGGTAATCCTTTAGTTTCTGGTAGGAAGAAGTATGTGAAAATTGCTGATAGAACGCAGAATGCTGCAAAAATGTAGAATAGTGGACCAAGACCTGGGAAAAAAAGCAGTTAATGTTTTAAATTGAACAGAATATAGTCGTCGTGGCGTGTAAGCGCGATGGGTTCGATATGAGTGGCGTTGGGTTTTTGCACTTAAAAAGGCAATGTCTTGAAATTGAGAAATTGAGAAAACAGAAATTGAGAAACTTTTACTTAAAATTTAATGTTTTTCCTCGAATTCTGTAAACTTTGCATGTTAAATGGCGGGATTCAACGTCGTGCTTTGCCTTGTTACAAGATCGGGGACGAGAATGGTGGTGGGCTGTGGGTCACCCTGAACCTGTCGAGCTTATAGTCACACGCTTGCGCTTCTGTGCCACGACTGGCCTCAAATTATTAACATTGTAAGTTAGTTTAAAATCTCCATATCTGTTCACGTTGAAAGTTTTTCTTTTCTCTCTATTTAAGCCAAATAGCTAATTTAATAGAATATTTCTAATTACCTAATATTATTTCTTTTTGTACTTACCTAAGGCATTAAGCAAAGGATTGAAAATGAATAACTCTATAAAACCACAAAAGAAGGACCATTCAATTGAAATCATCGATGCCAAACTCTTTACCTGAAAATTCAAACATTTATTGACACTGTCATATTGAGGCATTGCGTGTTGAGTGGTGGAACTTAATGCCAAGCTTTGCCTCATTACCAGAGCAAGGAAATGAAAATATTAAATACATATTTGCTTTCCTCGAATGGAAATCGAACCCACTGCCTGGTTAGTTTTTTTTATAAAGAGAAGCGAAAATACTAATTATATGTATGGCGAAGAAGCCTTCCCACAGGCGTATAAAAGCAAGATGTCGTTAATGCTGACGTCACGAATACACTGATCGCATAAACAAACAAACAAAAATTTATAAAATCATTGTTTTACATTCTCCTACATTGATAAATATCCCCAATAATAGATTTTATCATTTATTCTCATTTATGTACGGATAAAGATCAGTTATAATTTTTATATATGTACAGTTTGATATTTCCTTGTATGAGTGTTTTAAAAATTAATTATTAATTTGATATAATTGACAAAACTGCACCATTGTATTCATGAATTTCTTTTCACTCTTGTATCACATTAGAGGGATATACTATTTTTTCTCTTGCGGGCTTGGGGGAGGATAGACATACTGTCAAACGTGGACATATATTTTTTTTATCTTCACATGTTTTAATTGTAATGATCTAGTAGATACTTTTATTAAATTAGTGAATCAATTTTACATTTTTAAATATAAATTATTATAAAAAAGATACATTTAAAAATATAAAAAAACCACTCTTCCGAGGGCGGGACAAGGGTCCAAGCCATCGGTGGCTAGGGCTCCAGAGAGAGGAACCGCCGCACAATTCGTGCCGTCTCAAGTAATACTGCCTTCTGTATCCGGTTCTTGGTCCAACAGCTAAGCGATAGCCTCTTAAGGTGATGATCATTATTACAAAAATTCTACAAGACAGTTTATACGTACAGTGTTTAGGATCTATAAAGATCCCTTTATTGCTACTTGTTATCAACTAATATATAACTTCTCTAATACTTACTTCAGGCATAAAAACTTCAGCAGCAATAATGTATGGCACAGTACCAGCCCCAATAGTAAAAGCGACGCAGTACATATTCATTAGAATAAAAGTGATCCAGTGTGGTCCCAGTTGCAATTGTATTTGAAGCCCCAGTAAAACACAAAATACTCCAGTGATCAATGATCCATAGATCATTAGAGGCTAAAAAAAATATTTTAGGTTCTATTACATCAATGGATAGTACACAGAACAGTAGCGTCGAGTTACGCGCGTTTGAAATATTTCATGACGCGAGTTGCGTCCCACTCGTGAGAATCGAATCCACGACCATCACATATACAGACGCTGTCTCAATTAAAAATATTTTAGTAATTATACTTACACGTCTTCCAAACCAATCAACGAAGTAAGCGCTAATAAAACCAGCAACGACTGCCACTATACCAAGTATGACACTCGATACGGTGGGTGATAGATTAGGTATGGCCTTCGCGAACAGAGGCTCAGCATACACCTGTACTACCACGAACCCTTGGAACATGGAGGCTGTGTACAGCAGTATGCATATGATGAGGGCACGTTGGCTTGCTTTAGATTTTTCTGTAAATATATAAAGAAAATACAAGCAACTATAATTGAAACTCATACATTAAAGATTTTTTACGCTTTTCGCTTATAGCAAGACAGACACTTCGTTCCCCAGTTTCCGTCCAATTTTTGGGACATTGTGTGTTGAGTGAAACTCAAAGCCGGAATTTTCTTGTTACCAGAGCGAGAGAATGGTCATAGTTTCAGTCAGATATAGTGATGGTTATAATTTTAAGCAAATTGAACGACACCGCGTACAGGTATTATATTAATACCGACTCTTCTCAGTAGAACTGCCTTTCGAGCCAGTGATAGCTCTGTGTTTTCGACAATTTAAAAGTATTTTCATTTGTAATATATAGTTCAAAATACAAATAAACCAATAAACAATTAAAATAGTTAATAATTTAAACAATAATATGGTAGAAACGTACTCAAATATTGCCACGATGATAACTTCTTCTTTGGAGCTTCGCCCGCTTTCAAGCCCTTTTCTTCTTCTTGAGGTATTTCTGGAAATATATTTAAAGATATTAAATTTAAATTTATAATTTCAAGAAATCCTATTTTAGTGTTCTCTTATGCTTCCTTTTGACAATTTCTATTGACCTCCAAGACAATTGTCAACATGTCTAATAGTTTCATATGCGCGTTTATTTTATTTTTTTTAATTCTTTTTTTTTTCTTACTTACACTATAGACTTATGGTCCGGACCTTTTGTTATTTTATACATTTCTTTTAATATTTTTTTCTTTACACATTACCTAGAACTAGACTTATGTTATTATATACATATATTGCTATATTTATACAATGTCTCCTTAAGAGAGCCCAGTTACTAATCATATGTGCATTTATATATTATATAGAGTACCATCAGCATTTGGTTCTTCATTCAGAAGCTCTCTTATAGTTTGCATCTCTTCAAGTACCTCTTTTGAATCTACTTTTAAACTTCTGTAAAATGCTATCGCCTGTGCTGCTTCCTAAAAACAAAAATAAATCACGTATCTAAAATGGCCTTTTTTATAAAAATAAACAGAACTATTAAAAAAGTTTAAAATAGTATTTATTAACTGGTAAATTTCAACCATAATTGTATATTGATATAATGATTAAGATTTTAGCCCTTGCTTAAGCATAAAATAAAGCATAAATACAAATACTCTTTAGAGTGATTTGTACAATATTTGAATTTTACTATAAATTACCTTATCTTTTCCAATGGTCATCAAATATAAAGGAGAATCTTTCATAAAACTCAACAGAGTAACACCAACAATAGTCAGCGTCAAGCTTATATAGTTCATCATCTTATACTCCAGAAGACCTCCTAATAAATAGGATACGAGCATCCCAATCCCGAAGAATATCATAGAAAACGATGTCATAGAACCACGTATGGACTCTTCGCAGAATTCACTAACGTATATGGGTACTACCAGTAGCATGCTAGCAGTCAGCCCCGATAGGAACATTGCAAATAAAATTGCCTCCACCTTGTTTGATGCTACCACTATCACCCAGCATGCCTGAAAAATGATAAAAAAATCTTTTAGTTTATGTATGAGCTTTAGCTTAGAGCTTACTGAGTTAGAATTAAGTGTCAAGGCATTCCAATCTCTCCACTTTGCCAGAATCGAAGCATTGCGTATTATGTATATATGGAGTAATACGTTTAAAATATATTTAGTAATTATTTAGCGACAATACGAGTGTGATCTTAAAGTTTCCGACCTAACAAAAACATTTTATATTTTTTTTAACTCTTCAACATAGTCTTCTTATACTCATACACACTTCTCCCAGTGATACTCCCACCTCTGTAACCTATCCAGATCAAATTCGATACACTGCGTGTTGAGTGTTTCAACTCCACACAGCGCTTTAACTTCTTACCAGGGCTAGGAAATTAAAATAATTCATTTAGAACGATTTTGAAGCCACGATGGCTTCAAAACATTTATTATCGCTTATAAGGAGAAATCGTAAATAAAATATTTAATTAGATTTGATTAGATTATTTTAGAGATAACCTTGATCTGATGTTTTGTGGTAGCATGTGTTACGCTTCCGCAAGGTGGTTGTTACATTTTATTCATATTATTATGTGTAATTATTTTTTGTTTGTTTCTGTTCAGCTTGACTCTCTATGACTCTCCTTCTCAACAGAGAAGGCAGAGAGAGCCTAGTGTTAAAGTATTCCTTTTTCCAAGGAGCACTGAATTCTAAAGATATTGTGTGTTAAGTGGCGGAACTGAAAACCGCGCTTTGCCTTGTTACCATCATTCGTAGATTATTAGTGTAACAATATTAGTAAAAGCTTCGAGATACTTACGACTTGTGCCATATAAAAAATTATACAGGATCGTTTCCGACCCAAAATATCTAATAAATATCCGGAGAAAGGAGTGATTACTAAACCACTAATCGATGATATACTGCCAAGTAGTGATAGCTCGTTTTCAGTCATAACCCTGTTTAACGTAGTATTGGGTGAACCGAACAGCGTTAGTGTCGAGGAAGGCCAGGTATACATGATGCCCATTGTCATGCAGATGAAGCTGACTGAAATAAATAATAATCAATTTAAATATTTCCGGCAGTGGAATTTCGTCTCACTGTAAATCACGATTAACGCTTAAGAATTATGGAAAATATAGAAATCTAAAGTAGGACTTTGGAATGAATTTTGATGAACTGGCTACACGGCTATTGAATATGATTAATGGACATCCATCTTTGCAAGAGTCTCAAATTAATTGGGTGACTCGCCTACCACTAGATGGGCTCCATAAATGGGCCCCATAAATGGGCTTTATGGAGACATCACGTCCCCATAAAGGGTATGGTACGTAATGTCTCGAATGCAACATCGGCGTGGTTATTATACAGAATAAGTAGATAGTTAGATACTTCCACCCTTTCGAGCATGTAGCGCTTGCGCTCCACTCTGCCGGCCAATCAAGGCAAGCTAGAGGCGGGAGATAGATTACAACTTCTATAACTTCTAAATAAAACAGACTACAACTAAAACATTCTAAAAATAAAATAAAAAAAAAACAACTTACTGATGCCAGTAGCGAGTACTTGAAACAAAATCGCCATGATTACTTCGAAAGCTCAAAACACAATATGTGTTATATAATCCAAATATTATATGATATAGTCCAAAAATATATTTTTAAGATATAGTCCAAAACCGTAGCACTTGTTGCTTTTAGGGCATCATTTAAACTGTACTCGATTTTTAAATCACCTTTTTAATATTAGGGAAGACGTCGAACAACTTGTCATTTTATTGTATTGATATGGTTAAGATGTGTTTGACAATATGAGTAATAGTAGTGTGATGTGATGTAAATAACTAAGATAATTAGAGTAAGATTTTATAATTCGTAAGATTTACGCAATAAAAAAAACCTTGTATAAATATATTGGCCGTTGTGGCGCAGCGCGGTTACAATCAGAGGCTGTCCAGCCTTTATTTACATTTGCATTGTTTTCATATGTGGTGGTGGAAAATAGGGAAAGATTCCGTTCCCCATTTTCAAACCCAAGACATTCGTATTAATGCTAGATTTCCCGTGTTTACCCTGCTGTACGGGACGAACCTTAGAGCTATTATAATAACACAAAACATATTTTATAAAATAATTTTCAGGAAGCTAAATACTGCCGTGGAATTTTTTATTGAATTTTTATAAAAATATTATAACGGAAGTATCTAAATGAAACGGGATAGAGTGAACATCAGCTAAACTAAGCTTTCTCGTGTTCCTTTTTTCTTCGTTATATTTAAAATTTATAAGATAATTAGAATGGAGAAGAATAAAAGGAACTTCTTGCTGTAAACAATAAATGGTAAACATTAGTGGCAATGTAAAAAAATATATACTTATGCCAGATACAAAAACAACGTACTTATGAAAATAATCTTATTTTCTTAGGATAATGAAGGATTTACTCGACAGTCCTACATCTTAGTGGTTGCCTGTAAGAAATCGCCGTTGGCCGTAATAAGAACACCATTGTACATATTATATTAAATAATATATAACTAATTAAAATAACAACTTGTAAGGCTTTATGTACAATAAAGTGTTACTTTTTGTACAAAAATACATTTGAATAAATATTCGAAAATAAATCCTCAGCCAATTAAATATTCCCATGCACAAGCCCTGTAAAAATCAAATGGGCCGACTGTTAATTCTTCTACTTTGGAAAAAGCTTGTTTATGTGTGTATCAACTATAAAATTATTTCGTTAATTAAAATAATTAAATTATTGACAATAACAGTTAAATAGTATTATTTATGATTATTTATGGGGAATGAGAACGTATTAATAATATTCTGTCAGTCATATTTAGAATATCTAAAGCCCAGTCTAATAAGAACAAGAAGAAAAATATAAATACTTTAGGACAGAAACTGAATTCAAAACCATCGTATAAACAATAGTTTTCCATTTTACTTTCCATTGCTAACGTGCCTTCACGATGTTTCCCGCGTAGCAGCGTGAGGCCACCGAGTGTTAAAGCACTGTTCTCAATTTTACCCGCCCAACTTTTGAGACCTTGCAGTTTCGAAAATTGCATATCAACTAAATGTAACTCTGTGGGTTGTGTCACTCAACAAGCAAATGGAAGGAAAATTGAGGAGCGGAGTGTTTTGACACTAGATTCATTGCTTTCCCAGCTAGTCATAAAAACCACAAGTTAAATTATGAACATTTATGTATATTTGTAACTATAGTATTGTAAGAAAACAGTACAATGTTTTTAAGAAAATCTAAATGTTTTATCTTTATGGACCACTTTTATAATATTATTATTACTATAATTTAATCCGAATCATTGTCATATGTTCATTGTTTTCGTGTATTTAAATAGTGTTATACATTACCATTTATTCTGGAAATCTATACTAATATAATACAGCGGAAGAATTTGTTTGTTTGTTTACACGCTAAGGTCTCTGGATCTAATGTTTCGAGTTACTTTTTTCGTTTTGTATGAAAGCTACATTCCTCAGAAGTGCTAACGTTAGAGTGTTATTCCTAATTAGCCTTAGTAAAGATTAGACTTTGTAAAGAAATGGCAATAATAATGAACGCCGTCAAATTTGCTTTAGGTGCGGGCGTTGCAAAAATAATTAAATTATAAATATAATAATATGTATTTCGGTATATATCTATCTTTTATAAATAAGTCACAATAAGACATTTTGTTTGGGTTTTTGTTTGACATGGATAGCGAAACTTATCAAGAAAAAATTCTAAATCTATTATCAAGGAAATTTTATGAAGATAAGCTTCGGCTTTTATAGTATTTAATTTGGACGTCGAGAAAATATAAAACTAAAATAGTTCAACGATGTGTTTACGGCCGCAAGCGTAGGTTCGACTCGAGCGTAGGGCGCCCTTGCCGCCTATGACATCCTCTCATACAGGCACGTAGCGCTCGCACTTTCTCAGAATGATGAAAATAATTTGCTCTTGTTACTTTACAGGTATAAAAAAGACGTACTTTTTTTAACCTCACCAGGTATCGTCACAGTGGAGGGGAGGGGTTAAAAAATTACAGGATCAATGGCGGCCCCTTTGATAATATATAACTTAGGCTGTTTCTTTAAATTTAAATTCGTGTTTATTTAAATATTATATTGTAACTAACATTTATGAAGTATAAAATGCAAATCTTTTTTATTATTACCTTATCATAAAGGCGAGTCATGAAGAAGTAAGCAATATTTAGAAAAAGTACATATTTATATAAATTTACTAGCGGACGCGCGCAGCTTCGCTTACGTATTTAGGGGTGAATTCTAATAAACCATGAAACAGGTGTTCGATAAAATATTTTTAAGAGTCTAAATTTAAAATTTTATAAAAATCGGTGGCATTTTAAAGATTTTTCCAAAAAAACTTTCAACCCCTTATTTGCACCCTTAGGGGGTGAATTCTAGAAAACCATGAAACACATGTTCAATTAAATATTTTTAAGAGTCTAAATTTAAAATTTTATAAAAATCGGTGGCGATTTAAGAATTTTTCCATACAAACTTTCAACCCCTTATTTGCACCCTTATGGAAAGAATTCTAGAAAATCATGAAACACGTGTTCAATTAAATACTTTTAAGAGTCTGAATTTCTAATTTTATAAGAATCGGTGCCGATTAAAATTTTTTTCCATACTAACTTCCAACCCCTATTTCACCCCTTTAGGGTTAAAATTTTTCAAAATCCCTTCTTAGTGGATGTCCAGATTACGAGAGTAAATATCTGTCCAAATTTACGTTTCTACCATTAGCGGTTACGGCTGTGCGTGCGTCTTACCTCAGTCAGTGAGGACGAGTCCTTTTATATATATAGATTATACTAAGTCTGGCCGTAAGTACCCTTACACATAAAAATAAACAAAATATTACTTTTGAATTTGGACTCTGTTATTTTTATATTATTTTTTATTGGATTTCTTATTTTCGCACCAATGTGCGCACCAAAATATTTTGTGATAATAAAATGGAGTGGGGTAATAAAGAGAACCGAATCGCTATGATTTCATTACTTAACTTACTCGTAGATATGGAGACAAATACAATTTTTAAAATCCCACATTCGCTTGGTATTAGTCAAATGTTTGTGTTCCGGGCTGTTGGTACCTACAATAAAACGTCCTCTGATTGTGACGTAAGAGATCTGACTGCCCACAGTAGTGCTCGTACAAAAGCATTGAGGGAAGCAATGAGGGAAACAATTCGAAGAAATTCTTTCCAAAAGCAAAAGTTTCCATCTCGTTGCACAAACATAGCAACCAGAACCACGTCACGTATTTTAAAAGATGACTTAGGACTTCCAGCCTTTGGACGGCGTTTACTTGCGTACGGCATAATGGAGGGTCCGTGGTGGACCTTACGTTTGCCACCCCAGCTGTCGCACGTAATGTTACCAATTGGAGAGTAGAGACAGAAGTGGAGACCTTATCGGACCATCGTTACATAAGGTTCCAAGTCTCCACCCAGTCAGCATCAGTAACCCAGCCAGTGGGTCCATTTCGTAGATTTCCAAGATGGGCTCTTAGTCAGCTCAACGTGGAACTCGTAAAAGAAGCTTCCATTGTTGCGAAGTGGTGTTCTCAGGGGACTATAGAAGGCTCTGGCTCCAGCGTTAACGAAACAGCAGATCAGATGTGTGAAGCCATGACGGCGGTATGCAATGCGGCCATGCCAAGGGTCCGACGAAGCGCAGTCCGACGCCGAGTATACTGGTGGACGTCCGAAATTGCGGACCTGCGGACGTCATGTAACCGGGCCAGACGGGCATACGTAAGATGCAGGAGGAGAAATGGTGTAGACACTACTCTCCAGGACCAGTTAAAGAGTGTTTACAAGGAAAAGAAAAAGTCTTTACAGCTCGCCATTCGTCTAGCAAAATGCCAAGCGCGGGAAGAGTTATTAGCGAGTCTAAACAGGGATCCGTGGGGGCGCCCATATCTCGCTGCACGAAAAAAATTGCGAGTCCGGAGTGCACCGGTGACGGAGACCCTAACTACAGCCTTCCTCTCACACATTGTTGCAGAGTTGTTCCCAGAGCCACCTTCTTTCATCCCCCCTAGGATGGCTCCTCTCTCAGCGCACGAAGGAGAACTTGTGGTGCCTTTAATTACCGAAGAGGAAATGAAAATGGCTCTTCGTAGGCTAAAGACCAAAAAGACGGCTCCAGGACCGGATGGCATTCCAGGGAAAGTCCAGAGCATCGCCCTGGAGTTCCTAAGCAATAATCTTCGGGTATTGTTTGACCAGTGTCTTTCTACTGGGCAGTTCCCGAAGAACTGGAAAGAGGGAAGGTTATGTTTATTGCGTAAGGAGGGTCGTCCTCTGGACTCACCTTCTGCATACCGACCTATAGTACTGCTGAATGAGACGGGCAGGATCTTGGAAAAGATCATCGCCGTTCGTCTCACTCAGCACCTAGAGGACGTAGGACCGGGTCTGTCAGAGGCCCAGTTCGGGTTCAGAGCCGGTCGTTCTACCATCGACGCTCTTAATGCTCTGAAGACTCGGGCGTTGGCCGCGACTTCACAAGGAGAGGTTCTCCTAGCCGTATCAATAGACGTGATGAATGCCTTTAATAGCCTGCCGTTTGAGACGCTACGAGAGGCACTCCGATACCAAGGTGTGCCTTTCTATCTCCGGCGGCTATTGAATGACTACCTTCAGGATAGAGTGATTTTATGGACTGGAGGGGATGGGCAAATCGGTCGTCGAAGAGTCGCTTGTGGGGTTCCACAGGGGTCGGTTTTAGGCCCGGTTCTGTGGAATCTCGGATACGATTGGCTCCTACGTTGTCACCTACCCCACGGGATGAGCGTCATCTGCTACGCTGATGACACTCTTATCACATCCCGAGGTGTAAATTATAATGAGGCGGCACATCTGGCTGAATTCGGTATCGCTCGTGTTATTGACCGTATTGAATCGCTGGGTCTCAGGGTTTCCAGTTCAAAAACGGAGGCCCTACTGTTTCATGGTCCACACAAGGGACCACCCCGTGGGGCCACTCTTTCCATTCAGGGACAGGAGGTGGAATTACGGGCTCAGATGAAATATCTGGGTCTGATCCTGGACAGTCGATGGTCGTTTTCGTCGCACTTCGCTCAACTTGTAACAAAGCTTGTGAATACCGCAGGGGCCCTCGGTAGATTACTACCGAATATTGGAGGTCCGGATTACACATGTCGACGGCTATATGTTGGCGTGTTGAGATCTATGGCGCTGTACGGGGCTCCCGTGTGGGTGGATTCTCTCACCGTTCGTAACAGGACTCAACTGCGAAAAGCGCAACGGGTCATAGCGGTGAGAGCTATTCGGGGCTACCGTACAGTGTCATGGACGGCGGCTACTCTCTTGGCGAGTGATCCGCCGTGGGAGTTACACGCGGAGGTACAAGCCCTGATCCGACGATGGAAGTTGGACCTGGGATGCCCGGCGGCAGGTCTTTTTACGGTGCAAGCGATTCGCCCACACCTGGAACGCTGGTTCTTAAGAAACTTTGGGGTCCTTACATTTAGATTGGTGCAGATACTGACTGGGCACGGTTGCTTTGGCAAATACCTGCACCAGATTGCACGTCGGGAGGTGTCGCCGACGTGCCATGAGTGTAATGCACCCGTGGATTCAGCGCACCATACTTTGGTCGAGTGTCCTGCATGGGATCCACAGCGCCACGCTTTGGTGGCTGTAATAGGTGGCGACCTCTCACTACCCAGTGTGGTGGGGGCCATGCTGGATAGTGAGAGGAACTGGTCTGCCATGGTCTCCTTCTGTGAATCTGTCATGGCATTGAAGGAGGCCGCGGAGCGACTCCGTGAGTCAAGAGCGAACGCAGACTCGCTCCGACGTCGGAGGACAGGTGGCAGGAGGAGACAGTACCTGCATCTCCAACTACCCTAGACATCCTAGGAGGAAGGTCTTTGTACACTCAGCGATGGTGGCGCGCAATAGGCGGGCCTACCACCGAGGCGTCGTAGTAGCATACGCGAGTGATCCTGCGGCGTCTCAATTTAGGTGGTGAGGTTTCCGCTGGGTTTTAGTGGGTAGTATCGTATTGCCACGGTGAGTCCCACAGTACCATCCGCCCGCAGAACATATTTGTCCTGCGGACGGATGGTCTGCGTAAAAGCATTTCCCAGCGTCAAAAAAAAAAAAAAAAAGGACTTCCAGCCTCAGAGACGCACTGGTCATTTCTTAACTGATAATTTAAAAAAGAATAGGGTGGTTAAATCAAAATAACTACCTGAGCGGTACATAAAGGGAGGTCACGGAAAAAATATTATTTACAATTGAGCAATATTTAAATAATCAATATGACCGTACTGAAAGTTTTAAAAAAGCTCTTATCTGAATTCAGTGGTGGTTTAGCTATGTAGGAGTGACTGAGTCATATTTTTGCGAAAAAAGTAGCAAAACATCGGCATAAGTGTATCAAGATACCATTTTTAGTTAGAAGTTAGTTAAGTCCCTTAACAACACCACGATTCAACACCAATAACCAAGAGTTGTCCTTTCAGCAAGACTCGGCGCCAGCTCATAGATCCACTCAATCTTGCTGAAGCGTGGCCGTGGCTGGATTATGATTTACGACCAGTTTAAGAGATTAAGGCTGGATCTAAATGCCATTATAATTTGGAAAAAAAAAATCATGTTTGGCAGTGAAGGATTTGCCCATAGAAAGAGTGCGTGCTGTTATTGATAACTGATCTCAATGTTTAAACGACTCTATTGCAATTTGTAGACAATGGAGAACACCTCGAATAAGCTTTATATATTTTAATGGTTTTATATTAATGTATGAAAAAAACTGTAATAGTAATAAATGCTACGTACAATAAAAAAGTGGTTTTCTTTATAACAATATTTATGGCAAGATTAATAATGTACTAATAGTAATTTTTAATTAAAAGTTTCCGTAAAAGCTCGTAGATAGATCTGAAACTCATAATTTTAAAACCTTTTACACCTCAATATTTTTGTAATTTAACTCGAGTGTTATTGCTTCAAATACTAAAGTAATTTACTATTTCTTTTTATAATGTTTTCTAAATTTAATATGTCATCGTGACTTTCAACACTACTTACTAATCCTCTATAAAACGCAGGCGACGAAGTTTACGTTTATAATATTATTGTCTACCACAATGATGACCTTTTTTAGCTTCACGCCGTATCACGCACATAGCAGGTTAAGCAAAGGGGACCTAACCTAACCTAGTGTAGTGTATATTCTGTTCCCATTTAGAACGCTTCCGTCCCCGGCCCTATAACGCATTGCTGTGCACTATTTTTTAAATGTTGTCTATTTGTCTTATCCCAGAAGCGGCTTCAAAGTGTGAAATGGAAGAATGTGAAAATGGAGAGTTTGAACTGTAAGTCTCTCTGGCGGGAAAATACGTAAAAGTGTTGGTTTTTTTAATCAAAGTAATATCAAGCTATATTTTTTAAATGTTTTTCATATGTTAAGTACACTTTTCAGCAGTAGAATAGGAGTAATAACGCGATGTTGAGTTCCGCAATACTTCTAGAAATCGGCAGAAAGTGGGGAACGGAAGTGCCTTAATGGCAAAGGAGTGTCTTAACACAAGGTTCCCGGATCCCTCTACCGACCCTAATATGTGCAAAAAATATAGTGTGAAGCTAACTGGAGTGTTTTAACACTAGTTGCTATCTGCCAACCCTGCTTTGCGTGAAAAAGCTTTTGCAAAAGTGGCTTATTAGCTAAATGTTAATTAGGCACCAGCCAAATGAAAGTCGGGGTCCTGTACGAATGGTTCCGTACCTATCTATGAAAATGGCAAAAGCATTAGGTACTTTTGTTGCATTAATCCCCGTAAATATTTATGTTGTACTGTTTTTTTTAGTTTGTGTTATTATAGTGGTAACAGAAATAAATACTTAAGTACATCATCTGTAAAATTTTTAACGGTCTTGATTCATGACATATCGCCTGATGATAGACAGAGAGATAGACAGACGAACGGACAGGGGTACTTAGTAATAGGGTCTTGTTGTACCCTCTGGATGCGGAACCCTAAAAAGGACTCATTGTTTAATAAAACATTATATTATTATCATTTAGTTTTTACGATTTTACTGTTTTAATTATACCTAATTATGTTTATATATTTTATAAAGTGTAATGCTTAAATGACAGTTTTTATTATGAAATTTATTATTCTTGGAAATTAATAATTTGATGATAAGAAGTTATATGTACCTATAATTATACTGCATGCTTTTATTTATGAGCATAATTCAAAACAATTAAGCAGTTTTTACCTTTTTTTTCTGGAAAAAGACAAGGCAAACGAGCGTTGGGAAATAATTATATTACTTAAACATTATAGGTAATATATTTATATTTTATTGAAAGAATTTCTTGAACATGTTATTTGAACGTATTCCGTTTAAACGTATAAAAATATCATCAAAATCGATTCACCCAGACTAAACTACCTAATGAGGTAATAAACATTAAAAGTACGGTCGAATTGATAACCTCCTTTTCTTACAGAAGTCGGTTAAAAAATCTTGGACGATTTTGGTTCAAATCCTGCTATTTAAAATTTTTTATACGTTAAAATATTTTTCTTTCCTAAGATACAACATAATATTTTTTAATCAACTAAAAAAACACCTTACATCCAGAGCGCCATTGTGTGACAATAAACGCATTATCTTATCTAACAATGTAATAAGAAAAGGTTTGAATTAGAGGAATGAGCAGTTCAAATATTATGGCTTTATCTGCGACACGTGCTTGGCAATTGTCAAAACAATGGTCCGCTATTTTGAATGGCCTGTTTTTTGTTTTATATTTGTGGTGTGCGTGAGAGGATGGAGTCCTTTGACTTTTTCGTTTTGTACTAATTATTTATTGTTGAGTAGCTTTATTATTTCTATGGAAGGTATAATTTTTTTTATGAGTGTGACGATCTCAAATTTCTTGTTGTTTGACATGTTTTTGGTCTCCAAAAAATGTAAAAACTATTTAGGATCAACATTGTACCAAAAAAGTTGAATGCTTGTGAATGTAGCCGAAAATATAAATAAGATTGCTTATGATGATACAGCGTGAAGCTGTAAGGAACATTATATAAGTGTAATCTTACTAATACCTAAAAATAAAGACAAAAAATAAATAAAACAATAAAAAATTTTTTATTAAATATTTTATTGAAAATCTTTGGGATGGCAACACCAAATTAAATACAATCTATCGAACATAAAAATAAGTAATTTAATTAAATAGCAACTCTATTACACAGTATTTGCCAGAATAGTATCCAAGTTGGTAGAATTATTGTTGCAGCTACATTAAATAACCAATTGCCGTAAATCTGAAAAAGAAAAAAAATATATCGCAAAATTTTATAATTTCTGGAAATTGTTTGGCAGGAAATTATTTGTGTTAAATAAGAGAGACAAGTAAGTTACTAGCAATAATGGCACCTTGGATTAACCTAATTCACCAGTGGCGTAAGGGCATAAGCGTGCGACTGTAAACGCGACAGGTTGTGGGTTCAATTCCCACTCGAGTAAATTACATGTTTATTATTTTTATTTCCTAATTCTGATAACGAGGCAAAACGAGGCGTCTACCCAACCTGCACTCCTCTCCAATGTCTCTAAAATCCGGTGGAAAGTGGGGAACGGAAAGTGGGGAACTCATCAAATCACTTTTCTGAAATTCAAATAGTGGCTTTAAAACCATTTCTTCCCCTTTTAAGGCTATTTTTTTTTTAATTGAACCACAAATGTATAGCTTTCAGATTTTTTCCTGAACTAGCAGATGCTGTACCTGCAGATGCTAGCTGTCAAATTTCGTAATTCCTTTATTTTTCCTTAAAAGGTACGGAACCCTAAGAATGTAAAAATATACGATACATACCATAGAATCGACTATAGAGAACATCAACGCTTGCATCGCAGCATCCCTTCCTCGTGAGACCATCGACAAAAATGCCTCCTCCGGGAACAGAACCCGTGAGTATATGATTAGACATATAACTACTAGTAATAGAGGATGGAGCAGGATGCATAACAGTTTTTTGAGGAAGAGGGTTATCTTGCTGAAAAAAAGAAATTTCAAATTCTTATTATATAAAATAAAAATTGAAAAGAATCCGTTATAGCAGCGACACACCTTATTACTGGAAGCACAACAGTTGTGAACTCCAATGCGAGAAATGAATTATTAATATTTTCATTTCTTCTCTCTGGTATCAAAATAAAGTGCGACGTTATGATCCGCCACTCAATGCACAATATCTTAAAAATATAGCGGTCAGTTACCGAGAACGGAGTGTCTTAATATTAAGTTCTCTTTAAAGCGGAAAAAAATACAAAAATTAAAAAATATATATAACTCACCCCTTCCTACTTAGATTTGAGCCCACAACCGCCGTCATCAAAGCCAGTGGTGTATAAAAGACACCGAGGCACAATCCTAAAGGAAAATTATGCATACCAACGGATAGACAAGCCGTAGCTAGTTCTATCAACACTAATATATTCATAACTGATAGTTCTTCATATGTTGGATTCGAACCGGCTATACGTAGATAAGGGGTTAGGATAGTTAGTAATATGCAAGAGGCTATAAGGAAATAGAATACTGATTGTTCTGACGGTAGATTGAAATATTTTGCACCTGTAAAAGAAAAATGCATGTTTAGCTTCACGCCGTATCCCGCATATGGCGGGGTAGGCAGAGATGATCTAGTACAACAATACTTAATTCCTACGTATTGTTAAATTTTCGAGATATTGTGTGTTGAGCGGAAGGAACTCAACACCGCGGTTTGTCTAACAAAGTGAGGAACTCTAAATATTAAATCATTCATTTCACGAATGGAAATCGAACCCACGACAGCAGCAAAAAAATATATCATATATTTGATTAATTAAATCAAATATATATAAAATTAAAGCAAGTTTAAAAAAATAATATTTAGGTATATATATTTTTTTATTTATATATAAAAAAAACTTACCAATTTGACTAAAAATCAACGGCGAATTCATAACGGCGTATCCCAACAAGTGTACTATTAAATAATTACCACCAATATTCACTACACTCAGACTTAATTCTGAATCATTCACTTCATTTTTTTTTTCTTTTAATACTTCTTTTTCTTTTGATTCTACTTTGTCTATTGATTCTTCTTTTTCTAATAATTCTTCTTTTTCTTTTATTTCTTCTTCTTGTTTATTTTCTTCTTTTTCCTTATCAATATGTTCGTCTGATTCTTTTTGTAAAGTAACCCATAAAGATAAAGCACGTATCAACATTGCGCCACATAATAGACATAATGAAGGCATATATTGACCTAAAACATAATAATTTTATTTGAAATAAAAAAAATAAACTCTGAATTCTGAAGATATTGCATGTTGAGTAGAGGAACTCAATTAATAGTGAAAATATTAAACATTTCATTTCTCCAGCAGGAACCGAACTTTCCACCTTATGATTACCACGTCATAAAATATTATAAGTTATAAAAAAATATTATAATGCAGAAAACATTCCCACAACCAGATTATAACTCGCGATCATCATTATATTACTTTTTTAGCTCCAAGCTTTATCTCGAAAATAGCGAGACAGGCAGTGTTAAGACACTCCTCGTTCTCCACTTTCAGACCGCACTTAAGACATTGCTGAGTGGCGGAACGCAACACCATTTTTACCATTTACCAGTGTACCACCATGCATATAACTCACCTATAGAAATAAACCTATTAGTAGCAGCCAGCATGTAAAAGAAGTAACTCTGATGAAAACGTTCCAACAAGTTATTCAAGGAACGTAGAATACTTTCCAAAGTAATTCCGAGACGGTAGAAGTTAGCTGGTGACAGGGAATGTATTCTTGGAGGTCGACCTGAGGGGTCGTCTGCGTCTCGACCTTCGAGGGTCACAGCTTCGATTCCGTAACGGTGGAATAGGCCGTGGTTGCCGTTTGGTACCTGAAAGTTGATAATAATAATGTTAGATATCTGTAAATTTGAGTGGAAAGTGGTAAAAATAAATGTCGTGAAATGGGTAAATGGTATGATGAAATTAACAAATTTATATAATATATTTTTATGTATATTTATTTAAATAAAAATTTATTCTAGTTCTAATTCTAGTAGTTTATATATATATATATTAGTTTATATATATTATATATATATATATATATATAAACATAAACATAAATATATACAGTTGAATAAATTACTTTAAATAGTTTTACGACAGTGAGAGATAACTTTTTGTCAAGACACTCCTTTTCCCATTTTCAAGACTTTGCGTGTTGAATAGTGACGGAACTCAACACCACGCTTTGCTTCCAAAGAAAAATTAAATGATTAAATTAATTTCTCCGAATCAATTCCCACTCTTCGAACTCACAACCATCGTGTGTATGTTGCAGAGTTTAAGCACTGTACTTGCCCTATGCAGGGCTTTATGCGGGATACAGCGTGGACCTAAAAATAAGTTAAAACGACTTACTCCCGCCAACTGAGTGGACACCATACCGAGCATAGTCCATATACTGTTCACCCATTCATCCATTTTGTTACGAGTTCGAATCCAGGAATAACTGAAATCAAATAATATATTAATTTTAATATTTCTATTGTTATTTATATATTAATATGTAAAACAAAAACGGATTATTATGGAAGTCGTTTAGCAGGTTATTTATCCATTTGTCGAGCACATATTTATTGAAAATTTAGGACTTATGTGATTTTCTCATAGATACCATTGTTAGAAATGGACCAAATGAAAATGGGACAACACAGAAAGCACCAGCATAAAAATAAAAAAAAGAATCATTAAAATCGTTTCACCCAGTAACAAATAGAAAAATTGATAACCTCCTCTTTTAACAGAAGTGGGTTAAAAAAACTTAATAAAAATGGAACCCACATACCTATTTTTATAAGAATGATGTATACCAGATTTTACACATAACTTATGGACCAGATTAACTAAATCCAAATTAGGTAACTGACCATTTAGACCTTCTACTTTGACTTCAATGTATTCTACAATAAAAAAAATTAAATTCATTATATAATGTATATAAGAGGTGCTTATAATAAAAAAAACAAGATAACTTAATAGAAGAAAAAATAATAATAAAATTTAAATATTATATTATTTAAATATGTAAATGGCAATACTATAAATTATTCTAAATATATTCCAAATGCCAGACAAATATTTCACTTAATTTATGTGCCAAATATTATATTTTTATTTTATTTTTATCTTCAAGCTATATTCGTATTGGGGGATAAAACATGAAACCAAACATAGCACAAAAAAGAACAAGAAAATTAACCTACTACCTTCTACTAAAAGTACTTACTAAACTTAGGCGTATGAAATTCCAAATTAATAGCAGCCTGTATAGAACCAGATCTACCTTTCAATGTTCCAGGGTCCAAACATTTGTTGTGATCGTGCATCCAATCAAACACCTAGGGAAAAAAAATATAAAATCAAATCAGCTTCATGTGGTATCCTGAACACACAGCAGGGTAGGCAGAGGGCCCCTTGTGTTAAGACAGTCCGTTTCCAACTCACCGCCGAATTCCGGAGGCATTGCGTGTTGAGTGGCGGAGCTCAAAGCCGCGCTTTGTCTCGGCACTAGAGCGAAGAAATGGAAATATACATTTAAATAAATATTTCATCTCTTGGAATGGAATCGAACCCACAACCAGTCGATTTTACAGTCACACTTCGTGTCTCTGCGCCACCACTCGGAGGAAATTATAATTATTTAATAATATTTTTATTTCTTTGCTCTGGCACCAACGCCAAACCGCAACGTTGAATTTTGTCTCTAAACCAGTGTTTCCCAACGTGGGGCGTACGCCCCACTTGGGGGCAATTTGGAGATTAAGGGGGGCAATTTGGGAATTTTTGCTTCAACTTTAACCATTTTGCTGTGGTTTATACAGATACAATGTTTCATATTGATGTATAAGGGGGGCAATTCGGGGTTTAGAAAAGTTATAGGGGGGCAATTTGAATATTTATCATGGAAAAGTGGGACATGAACTAAAAAAGGTTGGGAAACACTGCTCTAAACAATTCGGCAGAGCGTGGGGAACAGAGTGTCTTAACACTAGGTTCCCTCTGCCTTTCCAGCCATATGCAGGATAAAGCAAAAAGCTGAAGCTACTTAAGCATAGTACAGTCGATGTGTCATGGCCGTCATGAAGTTAGCTGTAAATGGCTTTGCAGATTTAATTTTTGGATTTGTGTTGCCACGACTGGTCGACGGTACTGTAATCATTAAAAAAAAATTGAGACAAAGCACAACACACACTCTTCCTAAAAAAATAAGCAACAACAAATGTCAAACACCTTAGAAAACTTCTCGAAACCACCAAAGCTACCAGGCTTGTAGAAGTTACCGAGAGATGTGTAGAAGTTTGACGACGGTAAACCGTGATAGGCCTCTAGCCAGACCTGCATTCCTAGCTGTTCGTGCTCAGTTATTAGAAATATTATGTCTTTGGCCCAGTATTTTTGAGCTGAAAATAAAAAAAATATAAAAATGATTAGTCATAGTAAAATGAAATACATAAAAAAAACAAACAAAATAATAATATATGGCCGTGATTATATGAATCACGGCCATATATTTCGGCCACGTTTTTCCTCGATACCAGAGGAAGAAAGGAAAATATAAACGTTAATAAATATTTCACTTCCTCGACTGGCGATCGAACCCACAACCGTCGCATTGCAGTCACACCCTTGTGCCGCTGTGCCACGATGAAAAATAATAATATGAATCAAGGGAATGAAATATACATTTTTTTTATTTTCTCTTCTGGTAAGAAGGCAGAGATGCGGTCTCTGCACACCTCTTTTGCCTCCACTGTCATTAACCAAATTTGCAAAATTGCAAATGAAATAATTATGTAGTAAAAAGTATTATTATATAATACTAGCGGACGCGCGCGGCTTCGCTTGAGTAATTAGAGCTGAATTCTAATAAACCACGAAACATGTGTTCAATGAAATATTTTTAAGAGTCCAAATTTCAAATTTTATAAAAATAGGTGCCGATTTTAAAAAAAATCTATACAAACTTTCAACCCCTTATTTGCACCTTTAGGGGGAGAATTCTAGAAAACGATGAAACACGTGTTCAATTAAATACTTTTAAAAATCTAAATGTCAAATTTTATAAAAATCGGTGCCGATTTAATTTTTTTTCCATACAAACTTTGAACCCCTATTTCACCCCTTTAGGGTCGAAATTTTTCAAAATCCCTTCTTAGTGGATGTCCAGATTACAAAACTAAACATCTGTCCAAATTTCACGTTTCTACCATCAGCGGTTACGGCTGTGCGTGCGTCTTATCTCAGTCAGTGAATACAAGTCCTTTTATATATATAGATTATGATTAAAAATTTATATTATCTTTCCATCGCCTACAATAATGTTTATTTGTGTAGAATGAAAACAAAAAAAAAAACAAAAAAATAGAATAGAACATAGTTACTTACGCCTAGCAAACTGGGCGAAGGCTAACATCAATGCTATTCCGGCCGCTGTGCCCTTTTGGTGGTTGGAAAGAGATCTATATGGGGCAGTTACTACTATCGCTTCAAGAGAGGATGTGCGAGGAGCTCTTAGTATACCATAGATGTTAGTACCTTTGTAGATCTGGAAGATTGTTTAGATAGATAGACAGATAATTAATATCATAAATCACATTAATTATTTTCATTAAGGTGCGGCATTGAGTGTTTTGGTAATTGAAGTGAAATAGTGTCTCAAAACAAAGTTCCCTGTGTATGTACAGAGCATGTCATGGTACAGTGTCTGATTGTAAAAGAGATGGTTGTGGGTTGGATTCCCAATCAGGGTAATTTAATTATTTCTATTTTCTTGCTCTGATAAGCAAGGGAGTGCAGTTTGAGTTCTGCCAGTCAACATTCAAATGTTCAAAACATGATATATTCAGCAAAAGCAGAAAATAGAGTGGTCTTAACTTATAAAGGGTTATATTTATATATTTACCAAATAGATCTTTTTAAAAAAATCAATAATGGTATTAATATTCATCTTTAAAGTAAAAAGAAAACCTTATATTTAAATAGTTTTGAATCAAGATAATAATAACATTTCTGAATTAAATACCATGATGCCTAAGTAGATCAAGATAAAATAAGTCATATTACATTAAAACAACCATTTTAGATAGATGTTTTTATTAGCATTCTTTTAAAATAAAAATTTGATTTACTATCAATTATTTTTTTATTTTAGTTAGTTACTCCTAACTTACTCACCCCGAGATCCCTTAACAGAATTCAGTCTACTTTTTTAACTTCACACTCTATCCTGCACATAGAAAAGTAGAAAGATGGAGTACATAGTGGTTAAGACACTTCTTTTCCATTTCCCAATTTCCATTGAATTCCCAAAGCATTGCTGAGTGCATTGCATGTTTGTATTTTATACATACAATAATATTAAAGAAAAATGAAGTTCAAGGATGTTGTGCTTTGACAAAGCTATTAAATAACCTATTAAAACAAAATGTTTTCTAAATCTATAAATATCTCACCTGTCCCTGACCAAGAGGATAATTCAATGTGAAGTTGTGAGTGTACACTTCTAAATGCAATTGTGACATTTTACCGACCAACCATGGTATAGGCATTTCATCTGTTTCATCATATTTCTCCTGAAATTAAGTATTAAGTTGTTGTAACTTGTGGCTAAATCTTCATGATCCAAAAGGAAATAATTAAAACCTGTATATGACACTTTGACTATATACTAATCTACGATAGATATCTTTTATGAGAGTTGACTTGGTAAGACCAGCCATCATTGAACATTTTGTATGAAAAATTAATTAAAATTTATTTATAGTGTTCACATTCTAAGTACAAAAGTTATCAGGTATTTAAAATCTATTACCTCTACAGAAATACGGTTTTTATCCCTTAACTGAACTAAAGGTAACATTTTAGGTACATTAAACTTATTGATATAATATAGTATATATATAGCCTTCTTTGTTAAGTTCTAAGTTCGACACAAAATGTATTTATTATTCAAATTTAAAATATTCTTTATACAAATAGAATTTTACAATCACTTTTGAATTGTTGAATGGACAAAAAAAAAATATTCTAACGCAGTAATTCCTAAAATTAGCGCGATCAACCCAACTCTCGAACGATAAAATTTAAAAAACATAATATAAACATTCCGATATAGTTTTCGTCATAAAACAAACTTACCTCAAGTTCTTGCAAGAATTCCGTGTAAAACTGATTGGCAGAATGTTCACCATTGAACTCATTTGTAACTAAGCCAGGAAGTAATGCATTCTCAGAGAAATAAGTCTCATTATTGAATTCTCTATTCGCCAACATAAAGAACCAAGCTATAGCCGCGATGTAACAAACAAAACATAGTGGGGAATGGATTTTCTTTAAAATCTTCACCCATTTTAGTGACCCATACTCTGGATCTGATAAAAGACCCATCGTGTTTAATTGTTTAAAACTATTATAACTTGTATTTTTAATTCATAATAAGATATTTGATTCACGATCTCGATTGACGCCGCTGCTTTTTATCGGAGTTGACGTTTATTTTATTTGTCATATTTCTAATGTCAAATGTTGACAGTGATAGAAATAAATAGGTTAAAAAACAAAGCTTACTACATATCAATTTAATTTATCCAATTATTTAATTTATTCAATTATTATATCCAATTATTAAATTGATTATTATATTTATTTCCACAGTACAAATACTTAATCTTAACTATGATTTTTGAATTACTTATCATTTTGTAGCAGAAAGTCGAGTTCTGTGATAAAGTTAACAAACTGAACCGGATCCTTTTCAAGGCGTGCGTTACACTTTGCCAGCCAGTAACGGCTGAATTAAATAATACAAATTTGTTGTCGGATTCTGTTCACAAATATGTTACAATATCTATAATTAAATATTAAAATGGTCACGATATAAATACGATATAAACTCTTTAACGAGGCTCTTTGTATAAGGCCTTGGGGCAGCTATTCTTTAATTTGAAGTGACTATCCTTCTAGGTAAGGATAAAAGTCCTTAAGATTAAGAAAAATAAATACAATCAATGTTGACCTGAAGGTGTTCTTAATCCTTTAATATATCAACATGATTAAGTTAAAATGTAAGCCATTAACATTTATAAACTTCCAAAAAATATATATATTTTAATCTTTCAAGCATTAAAATCGTCCTCTGGCATCCTCTGCTCATAAAAGCGAAAAAATAATTGCCTCCCCTGCCCCCTGCGAAAGTTAGTTAAGTAGTTAGAAAGTTAGTTAGTTTTAGGGAAAATCTATTAGATTAATAAATATGCTTTGTATGAATCTTTTAAAAGCCACATGTAGAACGTATTTATAAAACACTAGCGGACGCGCGCAGCTTCGCTTACTTATTTAGGGGTGAATTCTAATAAACCACGAAACATGTGTTTAATGAAATATTTTTAAGGGTCTAAATTTCAAATTTTATAAAAATTGGTGGCGATTTAAATATTTTTCCATACAAACTTTCAACCCCTTTTTGGCACCCTTAGGGGGTAAATTCTAAAAAACCGGGAAACACGTGTTCAATTAAATATTTTTAAGAGTCTGAATTTACAATTTTATAAAAATCGGTGCAGATTTAATTTTTTTTCCATACAAACTTTCAAACCCTATTTCACCCCTTTAGGGTTAAAATTTTTCAAAATCCCTTCTTAGTGGATGTCCAGATTACGATAGTAAACATCTGTCCAAATTCCACGTTTCTACCATCAGCGGTTACGGCTGTGCCTGCGTCTTACCTCAGTCAGTGAGGACAAGTCCTTTTTAAACGGTTTTATTTAGCTCACCCCGTTTGTTTGTTTGGGTCAAATTTAGTAATTGAAATTTAACCCTCTTCCCGTTAACCGATTGATCTGAAATTTGGTATACGCCTTTGATTCTGGTGACAATACAATTATCCATATTCAATATTATTGTGAATCCAAGATGGCCGCCGCTACAAGATGGCGGACAACTTAGTTTTTTTCAATCCCATCAATATGGATATCAAATGAAAGGGCTTGTCAAGTAGAATTCAGTGGACTATACAAAATCAAAATCCAAGATGGCCGCCACTATAAGATGGCGGACAAGTTAGTTTTTTTCAATCCTATCAATACGGGTATCAAATGAAAGGGCTTGTCAAGCAGAATTCAGTGGACTATACAAAATCAAAATCCAAGATGGCCGCCGCTACAAGATGGCGTACAAGTTAGTTTTTTCGATCCCATCAATATGGGTATCAAATGAAAGGGCTTGTCAAGTAGAATTCAGTGCACTATACAAAATCAAAATCAAAGATGGCCACTGCTACAAAATGGCGGATAATGTAGTTTTCAATCCCATCAATATGGGTATCAAAATAAAGGGCTTGGTAAGTATAATACAGTATACTATACACAATTACAATATGAATCTCCCACCTAAGTCAAAATCTGGTATCCTGTCGAGGACTGTGTGGCTATAGGGTGCCTAAAAATGATACGTCGCTAGGGGTACCACCCAAGGTAAAAGGTAAAAGCGCGCCGAGAACTGTATGGCACTAGGTGGATAAAAATGATATGTCGTTAGCGTTTTCCCCTCAAGATTCAGGCACATCTTGTTGTACATAGCCTTGTCCCTCTATTGGACCTCTTCGGGGGTCGTTCGTAACATTCTCCATTAACCTTGCAATAATGAGACATCGAGCCTCATTTCAACGAATTGAATAGCATGAGAAATAAAAACTAAAAACTTAAAAATAAAAAAGTAAAAAAAAAATTTTAAGTTAAACGGTTTTATATTGCAGATAAATGTACTAAAAGCTAAAAAATAATTTCATAGAAATTATGATTACTAAAATAAAATCGTGGGGACACTTGCTACTTACCACTAGGTGGGTGAAGTCTCACGCTATGTCTTTCAATTGTAGATATTGGACGTGCCCCACGATTAAATTTTAGTAATCATAATTTCTATGAAATTATTTTTTAGCTTTTAGTACATTTATCTGCAATATAAAACCGTTTAACTTAAAATTTTTTTTTTACTTTTTTATATATATATAGAATATTCTCTATTCTATTTTCCAAATTTTTAGTTTTATAAATAGGTTGTCCGAAAGTATGGTCTATCCACTAAGACATCTATGCTGGTTTTGCCCTACGATTTGTGGAAATATTAAAGTAGATTAACAGGTTCAGGTAGTAATTAAAGAAATGTTTGTCATTTTTATTATCTTTATTTTAAATACTTATAATATGATATAAGTACAATAGTTGTGTTAATTATAAAATACTACACAAAAATTATAAATTAATATTTTTACTATAATATGCAAACATATTACACAAAAAAAACTAATTTTGGACGTTTAAGATACATAAAGGGGTATTTTTATGTCAATCCCGTAGATTTAGATTTTATTTTATTTTATATGAGATACAAAGTTTTAGCTCCCGTTAGTTTCATTATTTTTTATTTGTTCTTTGGATAACATCTGATAGATTTCATCTTCGCTTTTACCTTTAGTTTCTGGTAATAAAATAATAGTATAAATAGCACCAACTAAATTAATAATTCCATAGAAAAAGAAAGGACCGCTTGGTCCGAATGCGCTAACTATGAGCGCATATATTGTGACTTGTACAAAAGAGAAGAACCAAGCGAACGTGACGATGATCCCCATAATCTTTGCTCGAATCTAGAAAAAAAAATACAGTAATATAATACTGACAAGTTGTTGGTTCGATTCCTTCCCATATTGTCATTTATTCGCTCTGTAAGCGCGTAAACAAATATTCATGCATACTTTGTGTTGAGTTTTTTGGATTGGTTAAAACTCAAAATTATTAGCTCGCCTTGCAACGTGAAATTGTAATAATAGAAACGTAACATACGACTTTGATTTAAGAACTCTTATTGCATAAAAAATCATGTCATTTTTCGTTTCGATCACTCTGGCCTTTTGTGTTCATGGATAAACAAACTTGTATTGTAAAAGTAAGCGCAAGCGGAAACAAATATATAAATTAACGATTGTTAAATCGCCTCGATGCTCAGTGGCGTGGCATTGGAGAGGTCTGTGTCCAGCAGCGGACGAGGACAGGCTGATGATGATGATGATGAAATTGCCCGAGACGCAATTACTGAGAATCGAGCACATAAACATAATTTTGTTCTGTTGCACCACGATGGCCTC
This sequence comes from Heliconius melpomene rosina, assembly GCF_056956725.1. Taxonomy (NCBI): domain Eukaryota; kingdom Metazoa; phylum Arthropoda; class Insecta; order Lepidoptera; family Nymphalidae; genus Heliconius; species Heliconius melpomene. The sequence goes on from NC_140400.1 coordinate 1,038,766, forward strand.
ATGAAAAGAGATACTCAACTTATAAATTAATACAAATGCAAAATATACCTGAAAATTCAACATTTCAGTCATCATAATGTAAGGTAAGGGCGACACTCCAGCCCCATACATGGTGACTGCTAGGACCATAGCAGTGACAGGCAACCACGCTGGCACATCAGTACCGCTCTTTTGTACCAACATTAGTACCGCTATGAGAATCATTGAAATCGATGTTATTAGAAAAGCCGAGAATAAGAGAATCTGCAACAAATATATTATGTTACGTTATCATAAAATATATGATTAAATATTTTATAACCTGTAATATTTATTTCTAATATATCTATTACTATGATATTCGTATTCATATAGGTATATCGTGTAAGGATACGAATATGCAATTAGCAAGAACTCAAGGGGTTTTAAAATAACCTCTGAAGAGTTCCACCGTTTAGTTCCTGTCTGTTTAGCTCTAAAATCAGACCATGGACGAAAAAGGCGCCTTCTCGCAAACGCAACTTTAGGGCTTAAATAATGAATCTCGAAATTAATGAGTATTGTAAAGGTTATATCCAATATCGCTTCCTTTTTCGTTCTTGTAGCAGATATCCATTTAAATGTTTGGTAATTTAAATTGGTATATGATTTATGATTAAAGTTGAGAAAAATTCAGTTCCTTACTGTTCTTTAATTACAAGTTAATCAAATAAAAACAGTATAAAGTTAGAAACGAGGTAAAAACTGCTAAGCCGTAAAATTTTCTTTATCCATCGTACATGAGGTAGATGTGTGATGATGAAATAATTAGAAGGTTACCTTGCGTCCACATCTTTCAACAATACTGGCCAACGACAGAAAACCCATTATCATGACAATAGGAAAGACCAGTATTTGTATATCTGGATTAATTTCAAATTTAACTCCGGTAGATATGAGGATGGCTGATGCATATGTCAGAATAGCGTATGCTCCACCTGACGCGTGGAAGAAGAAAGTTCCCATGATTAAAAAGAAGGCTCGTCTCCATGATTTGTCTCTCACTGAAATATATTGTTTTTATGTTCATACTATATCTCGCTGGTAGATAGAAGGAACTCGTGTTTTCCCACTTTTCGGAATATTTCTCAATTTTCAAGGCTACGCTTTATCAATTTTATAAAATTTATCTATCGGTATATCTACTTGGTTAAAATTTTACCATAAAAATGAAGAATGCAAAATTTAAATTGCCGTACAATAGTTATTCAACATTTTTACTGTTAAGTAACTAATTATTAAATTTGTAGTTATTATTTGGAATTGTATGTTTTTATTTTTTTAATAATAATAACAGTAGAAGTAGTAGCATTTTGTTCTTTTCATTTACTTCCGAAAATACTTACAAATAGTAAGAATTGTTAAATTAGGTAAAGATTTGAAATAATCATCTTCTGCTTTCATGGTTTCAACTATATTTTGAACAATTTTGTCATCTTTTTCAAGACCTCTAAGAAAAGCAACAGTCTTCACTGCTTCCTGAAATGTTACATAAAAGTTTTGTTATATACAAAAACAAGACAGAAAACCAGTAAAGATCACAGTGTACTATGCTCCAACTTGACTAGTTTTCTGTGGCGTAGGGGCACAAGCGTTAAAGAAGAAAGTATTTTTTATTGTTTAGTTCATTTATGAAAATCCGTCAAAGTAAAGTTAAAAGTAGACTTACGTCCATTTTCCCTCTTTTCACCAAATAGGCAGGAGATTCAGGTGCCTTCAGTAAAAGCAGAGCGACAAGAGCAGGTACCCCCAAAACAATCATAATAACCGTATAATAATCTAAATAGGCTCCTAATATGTACATTACTAAAATTTCCAATTACTAAAATTCCAGTAGTTTGTAGGAGTTGCGGGAATGTACCAAGAATTCCTCTTATATCATCTTGGCTTATCTCTTTCACGTACATGGGCACAGTGTTAAAGCATCCTCCAGCTGCAAATCCTGAGAGAAGTCTTGCAATGATCAAAGTCGTGGTGGAGGGGTAGGAGACTTTAATTATCCAAGAAATCTGTAAATGATTCAATTAAAAGTTTTACTAATGTTTATTTGATCTTACTTTTTTAGTTTAAAGCTATAAGCAAGATAGGCAGAGGGTTAAGACACTTCGTTCCGCATATCCAGCCCATTTTGCCTCACTTTCACTTCTGAGTGTTGAAAAGCGTGTAGGTGTAAGGCAGAGTGTAAATGAAAGTAACTGATTCATTTCTCCAAGTTGTAATCGAACCCATAAATCGATATTTATGGGTTTAACCGCGATCGGTTACAGTCAAAAACCGGATTATTACCGGTTAAACATAAATTGTGGTCAAGAGAAATGTTCTAACTTTTAGTAAGTTTAACTTTTTGTTCAGTTCATAATTTTATCTTATTTAAATTTTAATGGTTATTACATTTTCAAACTATAATCCAAATGATATATATTTTTTTACATTATTCTTAAAAACATATTGAAGTGTTTCTATTTTAACGTAGCTGAACGTGTACCTTAAGTGACCGCTACCTCTGAAATCATCAATCCCATTTTCATTGATTGATCCTCAAAATTTCAGATTTGCTAAAATGACATAGGTCTGAGGGCCCTGGGATCTTGGGCTATTTGTAAAATTTGGTATATATAAGCTTTTGTCCACTGATAAAAAAAGCACTAACAAAATTACATGAAAACTTATAAAAAAAAAGAATACTTACAGCTTCAGGAATAGCGACAAGAATGAGGCCAATCTTTCTTCCGAAACTATCTGCGATGTAGGAATATATGGGTACCCCAAATATAGCAGCCATGCTCAGCGAACTAGCAATCCAAGATAGAGAGAGATCAGACACTGGGTGACCGGTCGGAGAGTTTTCTGACTGCAGTATCTTTGTTGTGGGTGATATCCAGCCACATTCGAACCCATAGTTGAATAGAATAATATTTGCTGCAAGAATTTTTGTAATTTAGTAGTTTTTTACTGTCCAATGTCCATATTTGGATAGTATTAGGTATATGCGTTGCCTTTTTTTTAGCTACTATTGTGTCGTCAGTATCAGAATGGGCAGTGAATTTGTGTAATAGCAATTCGTTCCTCTGTCAATTTTGGAAACATTATGGGTGGCGAAGTCGAACCCTTAAAAAAGTCGATTTACAGTCACGTCGTCATGCCGCTGCGCCACGAGCACCGAGCACAACGAGCCTCATTTAATAACATGTTTAAACAATAGCTATATTAATTATTAACTATTTATAAGTGATTTTAATCAACAAAGATCAAGATCACGCCAAAAAATGAGTAGGATTCGAACCCGCAACCTTATTAGGTGCAGTTTTTTTTTTAAAAACAACTTCTCGGTCTATATATACTTTCGAACTGAACCAAACGATAGCTTGAATAATTTCGTTGTAGCGCCATCTTTTAATGGCTTTGTTAAACTTTTTAGCTCTATAAGAATGTGGACCTGAAAAGATAAATATCCATGCGTCACAATTTTAGTTCCAAGAATAATTCCGCACGTAAGAACGGTGTCTTGCCCACCTTGCCATGTGCAGTATGCAGCGTTAAGCTGATTTAATAGGTCGAGATCCCATCGCTTAAATTTGCAGGGATCTGTTTTTGTAATTAAACCTATTATAATGAATAATACATGATTTGTAGAACAGATTACACTTGGGTTGCCTAGAAGAATCCTGCCGCAATCACTTTTAAAGCATTTTGGAGAAAATTGCACTCAATCTTTATATGAATCGCACATCATTTGAAAGAAAATCGCATAAGGAATTGGAAAATTAAGGGTTGCCAGCTCTCAGTCTGCCTCAAGTCCAGGGTTGCCTGGTTTAAACAGGTCACTTAATGTTAATAATTTGCACTCATGTGTTTTTTTAATGAATTATATATCAAATTAAAAGTTATTTTTTTCTGAACACTATAACACATGGTTGCCTGGAAAATAACTGCCGCAAACAGGGGTTGCCATGGTTTGAAATATTTTATTCCGGTTCCGTTTGACTATGAGAATAGACGATGAAATGCGCGGTCTGCCTTATATTTTAAGTAAAATATGATATAATAAAAGGTCAATCTCAAAATCAATATTTATTCTAATTGTTCACCTGTTAAATGATGATGTTAATCATATTAAGTACATACAGAAAACTATTTAAAGATGAAATCATCCTTATTGATCTAGTAAAATAATGAATCCATAATATTGAGTCTTTGCAAAATTGATTTCAGTATAGTTCAGTATACTACTATGAGTCTATTCGTAGTATTACATTTATATAGTACACGGGGTTAGCATATATATTGTTTTTGCTGATGTAATTATTTGTTGTGACGTTAACCGAGTGCTAAATGAAACACCGCATGCTATAACTACACTTAATTGTATGTGTGTAAGATCAGTTTTACAATAAACGGTCTATAATTTTTGTTTATTTCAGAAACATTTTTGTAACAAAACTTTAACAGAAGATAGTTATGTTGCCTCATGGTGTGAGAACGGTACCGGTAAACGCCTAATCAGCGTTCGGCGTATGTAACGCGAATCCCCTCATGCCATGGGAAACAAACGTAGTGTTTTAATATTAATTATTCTATATTTTATTCTTTAGTCGATTAGAGCATGCACTTCTGCTCGGTCGATTCACTAGTTAAGTTAATTTTAAGTTAGTTATAAGAACATAAACCTTTGTTCTTATTTTAAATAAAATAAATTTAAATATAACTATCTTAGTTATTTTTAAAAGCCCACTCGCGCTCCCGTAAACATGTCTGGCGCAGCCGGCAGGATAGTTTCCATATAAAATACAGCCTTCATCTATAAATTACGCGTCAAAATCCGCGATAAGGGCTTGAAGGTCTGTTAGGAACTATCCCGAACCAAATAAATTTGACAGTACGTGAGGAGCCTGGAGCTGATGATGCAGACCCCGAGGTGGTGAGTGGAATTTTTCACCTTCCTTGTATCCCGTTATAAATGAAATGAATTTCTTTTATTATAACATGGTCTGATTTTCTTAATATTTCGAATCAAACTCTTTGAAATATTATAGTTAAGTAATAATTTTAGTTTTAATATTTCGAATCAAAATCTTTGAAATATTATAGTTAAGTAGTAATTTTAATTCTAATATTTCGAATCAAAATCTTTGAAATATTATAGTTAAGTAGTAATTTTAGTTTTAATATTTCGAATCCAAATCTTTGAAATATTATAGTTAAGTAGTAATTTTAGTTTTAATATTTCGAATCAAAATCTTTGAAATATTATAGTTAAGTAAAAGTTTAATTTTTTTATTTCAAATCAAAATCTTTGAAATATAATTATTACACATTTTTTTTAAGAATTTACTATTTAATTAACAATCATTTTTAATTTTACTTATATTTTAAGATTTTATAAAATAAAAATGGAGCATATTACTTTAATTCCCAATGAAATTTTAAAATTAATTTCACTTTTTGGTTTAGTTTCACAAACGCCAATTAAATTTATTTTTAAGAAAATTTGAATACATGATTGATAAATTTCAAGGCAGTGATGCACAATATATGTACATCATGCATTTTATTAATAGTCGCTTAGTGGACAGGGCCGCATCGCTTATCAGCGAGCGTGAGAATATTATTTCATGGTCGGAATTTAAGGATTTATTAATTCAACATTTTGGAGAACCGCGCAGTGAGGAGTGTATTGCGACAGAATTAGAAAAAAAAAAAAAAAGAAAAAAAAAAGAAAGTTAAATTAATTATATAACAATGAAGTGATTTTTTTTTTGCTAATTTCTTTTAATTTATACCAAATTTAAAAAGATACTGAGGAACTATTAGTTTCTTAACATCGTTTCTGTTGCTTAAATAACTTAAAAAAAAAAAGAAACGTAACATTGGTTTCCAAAATAATGGATTACAATATTAATAGTACCGAAATTTTATAAAACAATTCAATTATGACATAACCGCGAAAGAGAATAATTTTATTTATTCCATATATATTCTAAATGTCTATAGTACATTCATTAATAATTTTCGTTCAATACATATAAAATAAAATGCAATTGAGACTTCGTTAGCTTTTGGTAAAATTTCTGTACTACATCAATCGATACTAAATTAGACAGAATTGTTATACATATTATTAGGTATAGAAAAAATTCATAGTTTAATATATCCTGTAATAGAAAGAAACTTGGTCAAAATAGAGCAAATTTTATTATTAAAGCATATGTAAAAGGAAATCAGATTATATTCATAATGGAAGTACCTCTCACAGATAGTAATAAATATAATTATTATAAAATTTATTCATTGCCTTTTTTTTTAATACATTTAGAAATGAAACTTCTATTGTTATCCCTGAACATCCCTTCCTTATGGTGAAAGGTTCTAAATACTTGTCGCGTACGGCGCCGTCTCAGCAACTTCCCGGCGGTAACCAGTACTTATGCACTGAACATGAGTTAGTGCCATATGCTACTACAACGTGTACGCAACAATTAATGCAGTTCCAAGAAAACTTATCATACTGTATAAGTCATGTTATACAAATTGAAGAAGTTAAAGCGCAACGCCTATCACCCGCTCGGTGGATAATGGATGATGTACAGCATGAAATGGTAATACCTATAATGCAAAGAAGATATTCCAAATTATCTGTTAACAATTGACCCTAACTGTGAAATACTACTTGGTGACCTTCATCTAATATATTTTCGGCATGTAATGAAAGGTTATGAATACAAGGTCACGCCAATTATTAAGTTACCCGAGATTAATCAAAACTATTCTTTAAATTATTACCCAATTGACATTAAAGGAATAAATCTGGATGACGTGAAATATCTATCCGCAGCTTTGAAGACAAAAAGTGTTGGTGAAAGTGAAAGTGAAAAAGAGCTATTTAAAAAAAATCAATAGTGTCAGTGTCGGTACCCTAGTCTATATTTCCATCCATCCATCAGCCTTTCAACGTCCACTGTTGGACATAAGTCTCCCCTAATTATAGTTAGTTTTATATTAGTTTTAAATTTAATATTAATTATTATAAGTATAATTTTGACTTTTAATCGAAACCCTCAGAATCTAAAATCTTCCGAAGGTTTCGAACTTAAGGAGGGAGGAGTTATGTTGCCTCATGGTGTGAGAACGGTACCGGTAAACGCCTAATCAGCGTTCGGCGTATGTAACGCGAATCCCCTCATGCCATGGGAAACAAACGTAGTGTTTTAATATTAATTATTCTATATTTTATTCTTTAGTCGATTAGAGCATGCACTTCTGCTCGGTCGATTCACTAGTTAAGTTAATTTTAAGTTAGTTATAAGAACATAAACCTTTGTTCTTATTTTAAATAAAATAAATTTAAATATAACTATCTTAGTTATTTTTAAAAGCCCACTCGCGCTCCCGTAAACATGTCTAGATTAATTTCGCAAGAAATAAAAAAATATGTATATAAATATAATCTTACCTAATAACGCGAAAGTCCATTGTAAGTATGTGTGTCCCCGTTTACATTGTTTTTCATTCACCATGCTTATTTTCAAACTCACGCCAAAAAAAAAAATATTAATAAATATTATAAATACATATATTAATTAGGAAACGGTAAATTTATAAGCCGCACATTTTCATATGTTAAAAATGCAGGAAAACTACCTATTTATTATAATAGTTACATTTTATACAGCATGTTCTGCAATTATAAAACAATATTAAAAATTTAATTGTACTAAAAAAAATTATAGCAATATTGTAATGAAAAAATATTAAGGATAAAACACTATTCTATTCTATTCATCACACTTTAAAGACAACCTGTGCTGTGGGGAGTTTTGAAAAATTTCCCCATACCCAAAGATAATTGCTAAAAATTATCGTCTGGCAAGAGAGAATGCTATTTATTAAATATTTTTAACATTTTTAAAGTGTTATTCCACACTTCGGTAAAAAAATACTAATTTAGAAAATATTCCTGATATAAAATCTTATGATAACAACATAAATAAGTTGTAACAAGCGTATAAGAATTTTGACGTAGCTTGATGAGAACGTATGGCTTAGAGGTCAAAACGCTTGGACGGTTTCCAAGGCCTCTTGGAAAATTATTTATTATTATTATGGATCCAGGTTTAAAATATTATTAATTATTATACGTTTTCTAAATAATTATTGCATTTGCTCTATTTCAACGCTTTTTTAACCTACGTTAAAAATCCTCAGTGTAAACGAGGGGTTAAAAATATAAAAAGGTTTATTCCAAGAATTACACGACTACGAATTCGAATGATGAATGACGAAACTCATATGCGGTTCAATAAAGTATAAAGAAAAGTAAATATATATTAAATTATTAAATAGTTTTAATGCAAATTAATATTTTTATAGATTTCCAAACATCCCAGTATCACATGTTTGAATTTTAATAATAGATATATATGTATTTACATTTTGCTTTGTCACGTCAACGTTTTATAATTCAAGATAATTAGTAGTACAATTATTTGCTTCTTCTTTCTATATAAGATATCTTGTTTGTTTAACATCGGTTATATCAACAGTTAGAATTTTTGACTTCTTTTATAACATTTTACCAGATGAGATGGCATATTTAATATTTTCATATTCTCAACAGGCAATGCATTTGGGGGAGAGTGGAGAATGAAAGCGAGCTACACCGTGAAGCTAAAAACTAACATAACATATACGTTCTAAAAAGATAAAATTTAACTCAAAAAATAACTCATTCCCTCGAGAGGGAATCGAACCCAAAACCATCGCGCTTACTTATATATGATGTACCATTGCGCCATGAGGTCCTGTCTCATAATGTCTCGTATTGGGTGGAAAGTATCTTAACGCAAGGTTCGCTTTGCCTACAAAACATCCCTTTGTGCTTAACTCATACCTCAATACCTTAGTATGGATAATCGTGTCGGGAAACAATAATATTTTACAAGCTTAATGCCTACATACAATAATGAAAACTACTTTCCAATTAGCAAGCGAAAAGACAAACAGACAATTATTAAAATCATTGTTTAGGGTTCTATTCGAAGGTTCTATTACATTGTTAAATGCCACTGCTAATATTTTTTCTCGTAAACCATCCATGCGACACAATCAGCGATCAGTTACAATTGTAGGTATTATATGTTATGGTATGTATAGTTATCATAAATTAAACAGCTACCAGAGTGTGTAATCCTACCTTTTTTTTCCGTGGCGAAACCCTGACCCTACGTGATTATGTGAGACTCATGCTTCTGCATCCTACTACATTGAATTTACTAACAATCTTTTCACTTCTTAAGTAATTAATAAATATAAAATGAATAATTATTCATCTTAAAAAGTAATTATTTATGAAGGATGTCCTTTCTGTGATATCTTCCATTCCTTCTGGTACCTTCTCCAAATTAAAATCTCTGCAAAGGGAGTGCCATAATTTCCATAGTACAATACGTACAATAACATTACATACTTAATTTTTATTTGCATCTTAAGTTTACTTTTGGATTTTGTAGCAGAAGTAGTAAGTAAGTCGTAGTCTGTGATAAAATTATAATATTATTCTCGAGAAATAGGTTCAGGCATAGGGGTGGCACTCCCGTACTTTGAACCGAAAAAAATTGTATGGAAACTAATGCCATCTATCGCTTGGAGCTTGTTAATAAGGATTGAGAGTTGATATATTTAGGCCTCAGATGTCGTTACAAAATACAATATTTCATTCTCTTATATTTAACCGACTTCTGTAAGAAAAGGAGGTTATCATTTCGACTGTATTTTTTCTTATGTTTGTTACCTCATAACTTTTGATTGGGTGAACCGATTTTAATATTTTTTTTTGTTTAAAAGGTAGTGCTTTCTATATATTTTTTTTCCATTTTCCATATCTGACAATGGTATCTATGAGAAAATCACATAAGTTTTAAATTTACATTAGGCATGTGCGCGACAAATAGAGGAGTAACTCAATGTCGGGCCAACCGATTTTGATGATTCTTCTTTTATTTGAAAGGATTCATTTCAAGGATAGTTTGGTGAAAGTTTGGTTAGGTTCCGATTAAGGGATTCGGTCAAAATTGAGAAAGTTTGTTATTTTGGTAAAAAAATATTTATACTGTAATAGTTACAAGCAAAAATTTTTTAAATTGATATCAGAAGTGAGATTCCTGATCGTTGCATTTCTTTTCAATCAACCTCAAAAAAGAGGATGTTCTCATTTTCAACCAAGTTCAAAAAAAGGAGATTCGCAATTCGCACGAATTTTTTATGAATGTTCTTGTCAATATACCAAAATGTTACTTTGCACAAAAATAATACCTAATTAAATAAAGTTTTACATAGGACAACCACAACCACTCGTTGACAACCACTACCATCACCATCACCACTCGTTTATGAAGCATCATTTTAAGATCTACTTATCACTTAAAATCGTAAAATAAATAAATTTTTAACAAAAAGAAAAACTGACAACGAACTAAAAAGTGAAAAATTATTTTACAATAATTTTATAATTTTGAAGTCGGTGTCAAACTAATGCTACAACACCTTTACTACAATATCTAATTACTAAGCCTGTTTGTTTTATTCGTCAGTGGCGCATCTATCTCTGTATATTATATGTATTATCTAAGGGTAGTAATTAAAGATAATATTTTAAGGTGATTTTTATTAAAAAATATACTGTACAATAATTATAAATTAGTATTTTTATTTTTCCATATTACCTAAAAATATCTACAGTATGTGTAAGATACATTCTTAAATGTGTTATATTATTGAGATTCAAAATTTTTAATATTTTTAATTTGTTCTTTTGATAATATCTGGTAAATTTCATCTTCACTTTTACCTTTAGTTTCGGGTAATAATGTAATAGTATAAATAGCACCAGCTAAATTAATAAATCCATAGAAAAAGAAAGGGCCGCTTGGTCCGAATGCGCTTACCATAGGCGCATATATTGTGACTAGTACAAAAGTAAAGAACCAACCGAACGTAACGATGATCCCCATAACTTTTGCTCGAATCTAGAAAAAATTACAATACCTAATTAAATATTTATTTATCATTAGTTTTCAAAGCATAATACTAGTATTTGGATTTAAATTGTTTAGAAGACTTTTTAAACATATACCTATAATAATGTAAATGCCAAAACAATTTTTGATGATGTTTTGAACACTTCGCCTTATGAATTCGCGTTCGCATTATGGGTAAACATAATCGCATTGTGAAAATAAAGGCATATTTTCTGCTTAACCCTTATGCTTCTGCTTAACAACTATGTAACGATCTTAGATACCCCTAATAATATAACGTGGGGTCAATTTGGGTCACATTTAGTTTTATTCAATCATGCTATTATTATTTGATATTGTAATAGATTTACAAAATGTTAAATTATATTTTTAAACTTCCTCAGAGTATAAAATAGGATACTCTTTTTCTTTTTTTCTTAGATCAGAACCCTTGTCTAGCGACAAAACATCATTAGTCACTCTAACGTTTTTTGTTACCAGCATAATTACCTATGTAAGTAAAAATAGGTAACTGGAGAAAAAGGATTTGTTTTTATTTGGTTCATTTTGTTCTCGCGGTTTTACTATCAATTTATTTTTTTTTATAATAAATATATAAAATAGTTAAAAAGACACTCCATATCACGGATCTCAGTGATCGCACAGAACTGTCGCCGCGTGACGTCACGCAGCGACTAGGCGAAGGAGCACAAATTTTAAAAAGCAATGAAACTTTACAATGCTTTGACTACTTAATGTTATGTGTCTAGGATTGGCGCTTTATCACTTGTAAATCAGAATATGTAAAGGGAACCCAGTGCTAAAACACGTTAAGCACAGTGTTTTATATGATCCCCATGAGATTTTTGAGAGTGCCTGAGTGGAAATTGAGTCCATGAACGTAGCGTTTACGATCAGACGCCATTGCTCTAAGATTCTCATGACCTTATGAAAAGTATTATAATATAATTATTGAAGCGACGTATATAAAGATTTACCTGAAAACTCAGCATTTCAGTCATCATAATGTAAGGTAAGGGCGACACTCCAGCCCCATACATGGTGACTGCTAGGACCATAGCAGTGACAGGCAACCACGCTGGCACATCAGTACCGCTCTTTTGTACCAACATTAGTACCGCTATGAGAATCATTGAAATCGCTGTGATTAGAAAACCTGCGAACAAGAGAATCTGAAACAAATATGTTTCGTTATTTTATTCCGTTCCGTTCCGTTATATTATATTTCAGAAAACAACTTAACATTGAAGTAACTTTTTTGTCTATGAACTGATTTAAGTAATACAAACAGTAATGTAAGGTAAGTATGCCACAATGCAATAGTTGTTGCCGATTGTAAAATAAGCGCCCATAAACGTATAGACAAACTGACAAACAGAAAAAAAAATAAAGAAATTGTGAGATTACCTTTCGTCCACATCTTTCAATAATACTGGCCAATGTCAAAGTACCAATTATCATGATAATAGGAAACACCAATGTTTGTGTCTCTGGATTGATTTCGAATTTAACTCCGGTAGATATGAGGATGGCTGATGCATATGTCAGAATAGCGTATGCTCCATTTAAAGCGAAGAAGAAGAAAGTTCCCATAATTAGAAAGAAGGCTCGTCTCCATGACTTGTCTCTCACTGAAATAGAAAAATCAAATGTATTTTTTTACATCTAAGCTATACCTCCCTGGTAGGTACGAACGAAGCTGTGCTTCCCACTTTCCGGAATATTTCGCGTTGGGAATGAGAATTCAACTAAGGCAGAATGTAATTTGCTGTACATAACATTTAATATTTATACTGAGAATAATTATTAATATGGTTGTTATTGTTGGGACTTCTCCTATTCTTATTAATAATAACAGTAGTAGAATTTTGCTGTTTTCTGCTACTTTCCAAAATACTTACAAATAGTGGCAATTGTTAAATTAGGTAAACATTTGAAACGATCCTCTTCCGCTTTCATGCTTTCGACTATATTCTCAACAATCTTGTCATGTTTTTCTAAGCCTCTAAGGAAAGCAACAGTCTCCGCTGCTTCCTAAAATGTGAAATGTTACATTAAATTTTGTTGTAAAAAAAATACAGAAATCCAGATAACTTTAGCACAGTTTGGTTTGGGTAGGTAGTTTCTGTGGCCATCCTGGCGTTTTAACTCTTGAAATTTTAAAATATTTTGTGTTGATATCAGCTATGATAAATGCCTCAAACAAATAATAAGAAGGCGGAGAGCATATATAAAAATATATCGAAGTAAAGTTAGATAACTTGGTAAATTAATATTTACTTAAGTATAATACAATTAGACTTACATTAATTTGCCCTCTTTTCACTAAATAGGCAGGAGATTCAGGAGCCTTCAGCAAAAGCAGCGAGACAAAAATAGATACTCCCAAAACAGCCATAATAACCGTATAATAATCTAAATAAGCTCCTAATATGTATATTACTAAAATGCCAGTAGTCTGTAGGAGTTGAGGCAATGTACCAAGAATTCCTCTAATATCATCTTGGCTTATCTCTTTCACGTACATGGGCACAACGTTGAAACATCCTCCAGCTGCAAATCCTGAGAAGAGTCTTGCAATGATCAAAGACGTGGTGGAGGAGTAGGAGAGTTTAATTATCCAAGAAATCTGTAAATGATTTATTTAAGAGTTATAAAAATGTTTCTATAATTTACGGTTTTTATAAGTTTGTCTTAAGTAAGTTGTGTAAGTTAAAACTAAGCTCAAACAAAATTAAACGTAACTTTATAAGAAAAAAATAGTACTTACAGTTTCAGGAACAGCGACAAAAATAAGGCCAATCTTTCTTCCGAAGTTATCCACGATGTAAGAATATATGCATACCCCGAATATAGCAGACATGCTCATCGAACTAGCGATCCAAGCTAAAGAGAGATCAGACAAAGGGTGTCCGGTCGGAGAGTTTTCTGACTGCAAGATCTTAGTCGTGGGTGATATCCATCCACATTCGAACCCATAGACAAAAAGAATAAGGTTTGCTGCAAGAATTTTGATATTATGGTAGTTTTTACTCATTGCATTTCGGTAATGATAGGTATATTAAGAAAATGTGTTATTGATTTTTTTTTAGCTTTACACTCTATATATAGCAGAGTAGGCTAGGTAGTAAGTTGTAGAGAAAATTTTTGTAAAGTCGTCTCAGTTCCTTCACTTTCGGAACAATGAGTGGTGGAACCCGGCCGAAAAGGAATGAAACATAATACGGTCGTCACATTGTCTGGAACCAGTAACGAATTAATTGATTTTCCCTTCTATGTTTATGTGAACAAGCATCAGACTTAAATAGAAGTAGTTTTTAATTTTATAAACGATTTTCTGACGTAAATTTCTAATAAAATATTAGGAGTATAAGCCTAAATGTAGATCCATAAACAATAAAACCCTACACAGACAGACTCCTTAATTTTATATATATATTATGTATAAATTACAAATTGACCTAATATAATCCTTTTAATACAAGACATACAAAATAAAAGAAGTAATAAGATATTACATATTTTTCTAAATCAACAAACTTTGCAAAAAAAAACTAAATTAAATAATAATTGTTGTAACTCGTAACAGAAAAATAAAAAAAAATATTCTCAAGAACTAAGTGATATAGAATAGAATATCTTTATTTATTTCTAAATTAATTTTCAAAACATATTTTAAGTTAAAAAACTTACCTAATAAGGCGAAAGTCCATTGTAAGTATGTGTGACCCCGTTTTTCGTTCACCATTTTTTTTATAATTCTTGCCAAAAGATAATAATAATAAAAAATAAATAAATATATATTAATTAACGTTTCTTATTAGGAAACGGTAAACTTATTAGCCGCACATTTTGATATGTTGGGAATGCTGTAGAATCACCTATTTATTATAATTATTACACTATATACAGAGTGTTCTTCAATAAGGAAACTATATAAAAATATGGTTGTATTAAAAAAAATGACAACAGCAATGATGACAATAATGATGTAAAAAGTAAAAAATAATTGACAATAAAACCCTCTTTTCTCCACATTTTAATGATATTCCTTGTTCAGGTTGCCTGGTAAACGAAAATATTCCAAATCTAAATATAATCTACTTTGTCCACTGAATCCATAATTATTGGATGTATTGGGTGCTCCTTATACATCTCAGGTTTGTGGGTCAAATAGATGACAACTTAAAAAATACTAAAGTATACAGGTGTGTGCAAAATGAACTATAAATATAATTTGTAGTATTTTTTTTCTATGAAATATCTATAAACACACACTTTTCTCATTTATACTAATAACTAATTTTAATGACTATCTGGATTTTCAGGAGGACCTGAATAGATTTAATAATTACTGCATTGCTAACAAACTACAGCTAAGTTTTGACAAGTGTAAAATTATTACCTTTACTAGAAAACAAGCGTCTAGTACCTATAATTATTCCATAGGTGGCCATAACCTTAGTAGAGTTCAAACCATCCGTGACCTTGGAGTCACATTAGATAATAAGCTGACACTGGATGCACATGTTGATAACATATGTAGTAAGGCCTACAAGATGTATGGGTTTGTTATGAGAGCTAGTAATGACTTCGTCCGTCCAAGCACATACCTACATCTCTATAAAACCTTGATCCGTTCACAATTGGAGCATGGTGTGTGTATTTGGGATCCGTTATATAACAAATACTCAGACTGCCTGGAGAGAGTGCAAAAGAAGTTCTTGCGTTGCATGCACTATAAATCCTGTCGTAATTATAAACCATACTATCAATTACTGCAGAAATATAATCTTTTAGAGTTAAAGTCTAGGAGAATACAAATGCAAGCTATGTTTTTATATGACATTTGCCATAACAGATACGATTGCTCTGATATTGTGAATAGTATAAGCTATGGAGTGCTTACTAGATCATATAGGCGGGCCTGTCGTTCCACCCATCATCTTTTTGCCACGCGAACGACTCGTACTAATGCAGGCCTACGTGCACCCATTCAGCACACATTAAATTCCTACAACAGCAACTTTAGCCATATCGACATCTTTGCAAATACTGTAAGCGTTTACAAAAGACTGCTATTTGAGGAACTGTATGATGACACTTAATAAACTACAGAATTATAATGTACAATCGACTCTCAACTTTTAAAACTTATTTATTATATCTAGGGTAAACGATGTTGATTTCACAATTATTATATGTATAAATTATATTATATATAAATTATGTTATTGTGATATTGTTAGTTTACCTCAATAAATCAAAAAAAAAAAAAATACTTTATTTGTATTATTATTTTTCATTTCGTGTCAAATTTTCTAAGTGTAAAAGGATCTATGGTAAGTAACCCTATAGGATCTATGGTAAGAAACCCTATAGGGGTTCGATTACGCGGCGAATTTCATAAAAATGAGGCAATTGTCGAATCTTTTTATTACTAGAAGCTTGAGTTTTTCGGTGTTCCAAAACACTGTGGACCTATGGACTGTGAATATTTAATATTAATTACAAATTGTTACTTCCACGCGATCTGGACATAAATGGTCTTGTCAGACGGACAATGCAGTGCTTATAGGATATAAGGATTTCTAGTAGAGTTCCGTTCCCTTCGCCAGTTTCTACCGATCGAGTTGTAGCCCCTAGCTCCCGAGTGAGAATCTAACCCATAACAGATACTTTTAAAGTCGTACGCTTGTGCCCCTGTGCCACAGAAAAGCATATTAATTTTAAAAGGTTAAAAATTGATTGATTTCTCGAAATATGGCGTTTCGAGCGTGCCAGTTGAGCACAATTCATTTCGCCAATGTCACGTTGTATGGAAAACACACGAAGGAAATTAACCGGTAATAAAAAAGATAAATATACATAATTATAGAATACATGTAAAAAAAGAGATCCTGTGTTAGTACAGCCTTCACCTAAAACAAAACAAACACAAATTTACAATATATACACAACACATTAGATTAGTAATAAATAATATTTTACATGGGGGTTAATTTAAAGTTTTATTTTGTTAAGTTTAATATATTTACATAAAAATTTACATAAAGGACTAAACACAAACATTAACAAACACTGAACATTTAAAGGACGAGGGACTTTATGAGGGAGGACATCATATAAGGGACGAGTTAACTTAGGACAAGAGAAAAGGATGTGGGAAGGGGAGCCGTCGTCCAGGCCACATTCACACAGAGAGTGGTCCCTGACCCTGATCTTAGCTAGATGTACAGGAGTAGAAGCATGCCCAAGACGTAAGCGACAGATTGTTGTAATAATCCTCCGTTCAATAAACCTTTGAGAATAAAACCAAGGTCGCCTAGGAATATCAGGTTGAATAAGGGCGTAATACTTACCTTTATGGGATTTTGACTCACTCCAGGAATTATTCCAGGACTTATGCAGATGAATATCCGCAAGGGACATCAGATCTTGGGCGGAATTGGAGAAATGGTCTAATGTGCCACACTGAATAGCTGATTTAGCGCAGGAGTCTGCAGATTCATTCCCACTGATTCCAGAATGTCCTGGAATCCACACCAAAGTAACATCCAAACCCTTTAGATGACAAGAGTACAATTCTTTACGAATCCTTAAAACAATTGAAGATCTCAATCTACTATAAAATGGGCTTCCCTTTAAGGCCATTAAGCAGCTTAGTGAGTCAGTAAAAATAACTGTCTGTTTAAAATTGTGGGAATGTGTAAACAGGACTGCTTCTAATAAAGCAACAGCCTCGCCTGTGAACACAGATGATTCGGGAGGGCATTTAAATTGTAATATAATTTTGAATTTTGGTATCCAGCAAGCTGCACCAACACAGCTTTCTTTTGAAAGCTTTGATGCATCTGTAAAGATGAGGATGTGATTTGAAAAATTTTCATTTACTATGGATTGAAATTTTGTGTTGGTGCCAGGATCTCCCTTGGTTAGGCCAAGATTTGTGACGATACAAGGAGAATGAACTAGGGCGTTATACGGTGTAAGGAATAGTGGATTAGAAGGAAAACAAGTCAAAGGATTAGGAAGAGAGGTAAGTCTAAGGAAGCTATCAAGCAGGTATGGTAAAGGTTTGCCTTGAGGAATGAGATCAGCTAGCTTAGATAGCTTAGACCGTAGAGGATGGGAAGACAGCTGCAACATTTTACTCACAAATCGATCGGAAAGGAATTGTCGGCGGATAGGAAGTGGAGGATCTACACACTCCACCTGCAATGCATTGGTAGGAGTAGACTTCATCGCACCTAGGATAATCCGAAGACATTTATATTGTATTCGGTTTAATTTTTCAGTAGGTAATTTATTAAAGGGGTCTAACACAAATAATCCATAGTCAATATGACTGCGAATTATAGCATTGTACAGCAGTTTTTGAGTATAAGGGTGTGCGCCCCACCACACACCAGACACAGCTCTCAAAGCATTAATGCCTTTTTCACATTTCCTGCTGAGATATTCAGCATGAGCAACTCCGTTCAATCGCTTATCAAGTATTATGCCTAAAAATTTGACGTTTTCTGTTAGATGAATGGGAATATTATCACACAAAATTTGAAAATTTGGAATTACTCTCTTTTTTGTAAACACGACCGCTTGACATTTAGCTACCGACAATGCCAGGCCATGCTCAGAGAGCCACTGGTTAAGATAGTGCAAGGCAGTATTTAAGCGAAAAGTTATGTCCTCCATAGAATTTGAGCTGTAATAGAGGACGATGTCATCAGCATACTGAAGGATGTTACAGAAATTATTAACAGATAATTCAAGGTCATGTGTGTATACGTTATACAACAGCGGACTAAGAGCTGAACCTTGAGGAAGACCTTTCCAGACAAGTCTGGAAGGTATAGTAAGAAGCGGATGTCTTACAGATACCGATCTCCCGGTCAGCAGATTACATATGTAATGGGACATCCTCGGCGGAATACTCAGCTGACGCAATTTCTGCCTGAGCACCGGAAGAAGAACATTATCATATGCAGATGCGACATCTAAAAAGACACCAACCAAATACTCTCCTTTGGCAAAGGCTCGTCGAATATCTGTAGTAAGAATACTGAGACTATCAATAGTACTTAGCCCCTTTCTAAAGCCAAACTGAGAGGGCGCTAAGATATTCCTACTTTCCACTATCCATTCCAGTCGATTTTTCAAAAGCCGTTCAACAATCTTAGATATAGTAGATGCCAGGGCAATGGGTCTATAGGAATTAAAATCTGAAGGACATTTTCCAGGTTTGAGGATAGGGATAACAATTTGGGACTTCCATGAGTTGGGTATATTGCCTGATTGAAATATTTTATTTATCATGTTTAGAAAATGGTGTTTAGATTTATCATTTAATTTTGTAATAAAGGAGTAAGAAATACCATCCTCACCTGGACTGGTATCCTTTAAATCCGTTAAGACGTTTTTAAGTTCTTCAAAGGAAAAAGGAAGATCCATTTCCTCCGAAGATTCAACCGGCGTGGATATAAATAAATCTTGGGATGGGACAAAAGGAGGAGCCAATTTGTTTGCAAAATCGTTGAGCCAAACAGAAGGATTATTGGAATTGGGACTGCTGACATTGTTAAGAGATCGGCGAAATCTCTTAACATTTGTCCAAACAAGGGAAGGAGAGGAACGAGGACTAAGGGATTCACACAAACTTATCCAACCACGTTTTTTCCTTTTCCAAATGCAATTTCTAAACTTCGCATCCTTGCGTCTGTAGTCGATAAAATTTTCCATAGTCATACAGGCTGCGTATGACTCCTCGGCAGATGTTCGCCGAAGGACAGAATCAGAGCATTCCTGATCCCACCAGGGATTGAAATGCATCCAATTCTGAATGGAGCGGTATTTGGGGATATGTAGGTCAGCAGCAGACATAATAGCAGAGACAAACCCTTCATAGTAAACAAAGATACTCTCATAATTACCAGACTCAGAAAGATTGCACAACATGCAATCCACAGAGTCGGCGTACTCGTTCCAGTTGGCCTTTTTTAAATTAAATCTATGGGGAAGGGAAGGACTAGGAGTGGAAGGAAGTCTATTATTTAAGGACAGCAAAATCGGGAAATGATCACTACCATGGGTAGATGGAAGTACAGACCATGATAGTTGGGAAGCAAGAGAAGGAGAAGATAAGGAAAGATCAATAGCAGACCTAGGGTTCTGATTTGGATTAACCCTACGAGTCGGTGATCCATCATTGAGAATGCAGAGATCCACATCATCAATCATGTCCAACAACCAAGGCGAAAATCCATCACAGTAGTAACACCCCCACAAAGTGTGATGGGTGTTAAAATCACCCAGGACCACCACAGGGCTGGGAAGCGAAGAGATAATAGACTTAAGCTCTAGAAAGATGGAAGGGGAAGGATGAGGGATGTAAACAGAAAGGAAGGAAATACCAAGGGTCCTCACAGCAACAGCATTCAACTGTTGACTATGAGAAGGGAGAGGAATACGGGAATATGGAGAAGAGTGCTGGATGAGGATAGCACTACCTCCATACCCGTCATTTCTGTCCTCCCTCAAACAGGCGAAACCTGGCACCCTGAATCGGGAGTCAGGCACCAGCCACGTTTCTGAGAGGGCAATAATGACAGGATTATGCAGAGAAATAATATAAAGTAATTCATGCTTTTTAGCACGAATACTTTTACTATTCCACTGTAGGAAGGATAGTGGAGCCATTGTGAAGGATTTTAAAGATTTTGAGTAGGTTTTGGGCAACGTAGGACGGTAAAGGAAGTTCATCAGCAGTTGAGATTATGCTCACAAGAGTGTCAGTCAAAGCAATTAACAGATCCTTTGTAGATTCTGCTGAACTGTCAGAACCTTGACTAAGTGCACAACCATTAGGAAGGGATGAGGAACAATTGCTAATAATGGACTGGTGAGCTTGTCTATTGTATCCCTTTGCCATAGGAGCGTGGGGACGGGGAGCTTGGAAAACTGTTTTAGAATAAGATTTAGGGGAAGAAGCAGCAGGTCTGCTTTGTTGGGATTGGGAGTTTGTGAAAACAGGAGGTGAAAACATTTCCTTAGCAACATCAGCATAGGAACGTTGGACAGATGGAAACCGAGAGGATGCTTCCATATAGGAAATACACTCTTGCGACATAACCGACTTAATGTTCTGTTGTCTTACATACTCAGGGCACCCTTTTTCAGTTGCAAAATGTTTCGCTGTGCAATGGATGCAGGTTGAATTTTCCTGCCGGATGTCACATGCGTCACCAGTATGAGACTGGGAACACCTATAGCACCTTGGCTTTGACCTACACTGTGACTTAACATGACCAAAACGACAGCAATTAAGGCACTGGATTGTAGGATATTTATACAGTTCAATATTAAGGACAGATTTATAGGAGAATACTCTTTCAGGCAATTGTTGACCACGTATAGTAATTACAACAGTTTGAGTTGGGACCCATGTAACTACACCCTCACTTACATTCTTCCGGTTCATTCGTCTTGCTTTTATAACTTCTCCGCATGCAGTAGGGAATATCAGTGAGCCAACAAACTCTTCCAAAGACCATTCAACGGGAATTCCTTTTACAATACCCATTCTTGTAATATTAAATGTCGGGATTACACAAACATATTTACATAGACTAAGAACAGGATTAGCCAAAAATCTATTCGCTGCATCAGCAGACGTAAATTGGACACTGATTTTATTGCGACCAACATTTTTAACTCCATCATTAACTATATCACTAATTTTATTTGTATGGAGAAATTGACCAAATTTAATAGCTCTTATAGAGGTCCCTGCAGATGGGTCAGGAGATTCCCTTGACACATACACAATAAAGGGACCTTTATCCGTACTAATATAGGATTTTGGGGCTTCGGACATGGCAGGGTGGGTCCATACATTTTGGATGGAAGGAGTAGCGGTGGATGGGTCTATTATAGTTTTTTTAACTATATCCTGGTTTGAGGATGTTTCCTCACCTTGCCTTTTTCTATTTACAGCTTGAACTGTGGAATTTACATAACCCCCCCCAGGATCAGGGGGGTCAGGTGGAGGATCAGGATCCATCTTAAAATAAAATAACCTAACTATAAACTAAAACTAATCTAAACTATAAAACAGCACAACTACTTACTATTACCAATCACCTTATTAGTATGGATCTATTTACATTATTATATAATGTTTCCACTAAGTAAATAAGGAGTTTCACCACTAAAAAGAGATATTTTCACTAACACGTGTGTAAACCAAAACAAACGTCAGCGAAAAAAAAAGCAAAGGTTAAAAATGCAAAGACTTTTTTCAAAGATTACAATGTCAATCAGTTTTTCTTAATTGAAAGCCACATCGTTTTCCACAGAACGGATACTGACAAAATGATGATTGAATTTATCATTAATATCGATTCAACAAACAATAAAGAAAAGTAATTTTTATTTAATAATAATATTTTTTTTTTTTTTTTTTTTTTTTTTTTTTTTTTTTTTTTTTTTTTTTTTTTTTAAATAAATAATTTTTAAGATTTCCAAACATCCTAGTATCAAATATGATTGAACTTTAATAGTAGACATATATTTACATTTTACTTTGTTACGTCAAACTTTTATAATTCAAGATAATTTATAGTACAATTACTTGGCTCTTTTTTCTATGAGAAGATATTTTTGTGTTTGCTCAACATCGGTAATATCAACAGTTGGAATTTTCGATTTTTATTATATCATTTTAAAAGACATTGCATAAGCCTCACATGTGATGAGATTTAAAAAATGTTGTGCGTGGCGTTAAAATAAACAACGTCTATACCAACATAAAATTAGTGTTACAAATCGCTGTCTGTACATGGAACATTATCCTGATCTATGAGAAAATTAATTATTATATTATTTACTAATGTAAAAGAACCTTCATCAAAGATTTCTATAATGTTAGTCTTTGCGTCTTTGTCAGTGCGTTTGCTCACGCTAATGTCAGAAATGGCTTTACCGATTAAAATTCAGTTTTCAGTGTTATATTTTCGCAAACTTCCCTTAACATTTAATATTTATTTTATTTGAATTGGCTCATAAATAAAAAATAATGTCAATATTGATAATCGCATGTGACGATATTGGTACAAAATATTTGCCATCAATGTATGGATATTGTATTAAAGATAATAACGTTATTAGATCACCAAAATAATTCAGATGACAAAATAAATATTTGCGTCGTACAAACCGGCGAAGTCGCGAGCGGGTCGCTTGTAATGAATATTTGTATGTTTAGAGTAACGCGGTCACGCCGTGATTACATGTACGTCTAGCATGTGGCATGGTACGTCTAGCTAATATTTATTATTTCACTAGCGACTCGCCTGCGGCTTCGTCCGCTTGTACTACATAAACATTTATTTACTAATCTGAGTTACTGTCGTATTGAATTATAAATCTATACATATTACAAATTAAAAGTAAACACTAAAATTCCAAACAGCGATCACTTATTTTATGATATATATAGATTATGCAGTAGCTGTTAATATTTAATTTAACCGTTTTCACGCTTGATTAAAACTAAAAACACTCACATACATATTTAACGAAATACTAGAAAGTAAATAAATACCATCGCGATGGACATCATCCACTATAACGCTTGAATATAAAAAGGGATATAAGGATAATCTATACTAATATAATAAAGCGGAAGAGTTTGTTTGTTTGTTTGTTTGAACGCTAAGATCTCTGGATCTACTGGTCCGATTTTCATTGTTTTTGTTTTGTATGAAAGCTGCATTCTTCAGAAGTGCTATAGGCTATATAACATTACATTACACATATATACTAATAAATTAAAATATTTTCTAATTTGACATGCAATTTATTCTGCCATGTTAATAACAACCGTCGTCGCTACGCGACCGCGTTCGTTACCGCGTCATTTTGATATTCATCCTTATGAAAATAAATATAATAATCACTTTTAGCATTTCATCTAGATTGATATTATATTTCTATCGATATTATATTCTTATATTTCAAGCAGGCGTAGCCGCGTCCGGGTCCGCTAGTATACTATAAAGCCGTTAGTCTAATGTCAAACCCGTACAAAGTATTCTTCAAGATATTAGAGCGGTTGACTAAAGTACTAGACAGTAACCAACCTAAGGAGCAAGCAGAATTTCGATTCGTTTACCCCACTATACTGATAAACAACAAATAGAATAATGCAACGAATTTAGGAAACCGTATTATATTATCCTTTTTAGACTATAATAATATATAGAATTTGACTCTGAACCATAACTACGAGTATATATGGACATTATAACTGTTAGAGAAAAACAAGAGAATCGGACTGTCAATGAAAATAAGTAAGAAAAACTGTTAACCAACCTCGCACTAGTTAAAATCAAGTTAGGGGAAGACGTGAATGTGGAAGAGTATAATATATATGTGGATCAAGTGATAGCGGTTAAAGATTTATCGACTAAAGAAGTGTATAGATAAACATCAGTTGGCAAGGGTACTAAAAAGTCCCTTAAAGAAGTAATGAAGAAAACATTTTTTTTGTTTAGACAAACAAACTTTTCCGCTTTGTAATATTATTGTAAATAACGTAAATGTATGTATAATGCCGTCACGGCCCTGGTGCACAAACGTGCGACTGTAAGCTTTACTATTGTGGGTTCAATTCCCACTCGGGGGATTCCTATTCTGGGGGTATTTAATATCCTAATTTTGTACCTCTAGTCATATATTACATTTTTATTTATTTTTATTTTCAATTTGATTGAATCAATATTTTAGTTTGAATTACCATTTTTTTTCAGTTGTTCTAATGAAAAAAAGCATCTGTATATTTAATCTCAGTGTAAGACACTCTGTTTCTTACTATCCGCTGATTTTTTTTGCATCATACCAGAGTGAGGATATGAAAATAATTTATTCTCTCGAGAGGGAATCGAACCCACAACAGTCCGCTTACTTATAAATATTATGCTGCTTCACCTTGAAGGCCAGTCTAATAATGTCTCATATTGCCTCTAAACTATATTAACACAACATTCTCCTCTGCCTACAAAAAAAACCCAAATTAGTTATCAGTAGTCTGATCACGACAGGAAAGGCTGTTGTTTGATTTAGCATTACCTTTTAGTAAGTTATTTAAAGATATTTATTTTTATTTCATTTTGTTTATAATGCGCGACACGCTGTAGATTCAATTGCTACTTGAGCGAGGCGTTGAGTTCCCTTACTCAACTCGCAATGTTACTAGATTCCAGCGGAAAATAAGGAACGAAATTGTCTTAATAAACGCAGTGTCTTAACACTAGGTTCCCAGTTGGTCCCCGCTTCCCTGCTGCGTAAATCTAAAAAAAAAACTTTATACTTGCATTTTATTTTTTTTTATAAAGTGTTATCTACACTTAGTAAAGAAAAATCCACACCTCTTAGACGGCACATTTATACGTTTCCAAAAAACTTCGTAAATCCACGACTGGCCTCGAATTAAAATTACTAAACATTTTTTAATATATGGATTATTATATATTGTTCAAATACATTAAAAGCTTTATTATAATATAGAAGACAAATTGATTTCAGTATTTATTTTTTAAAAATTTAGAAGGGCACGTATCGTTTGCTAAAAGGACAGTCACCACGATTTTTGAAGAGTAGATACTTCTACACTACTACACTTCTATAAAAACAGAGCCTCGTTAAAGAGAAGTGTTTTTATGTCGTGACTATTTTAATATTTAGCTATAGATATTGAATTCGTTATTTAATTCATGTCTTTACTGGGCGGCCGGCGCTACAAGCACGTTTAGCGCAAGCCTTGAAAAGGATCCTTCAATTCGTTCACGTTTATTTTAAACTAGCGGACGCGCGCAGCTTCGCTTGCGTATTTAAGGGTGAATTCTAATAACCCATGAAACATTTTTAAGAGTCAATGAAATATTTTTAAGAGTCTAAAGTTAAAATTTTATAAAAATCGGTGGCGATTTTAAGATTTTTCCATACAAACTTTCAACCCCTTATTTGCACCCTTAGGGGGTGAATTCTAGAAAACCATGAAACATGTGTTTAATTATATACGTTTAAGAGTCTGAATTTCAAATTTTATAAAAATTGGTGACGATTTTAAAAAAACCTATACAAACTTTCAACCCCTTATTTGCACCCTTAGGGGGAGAATTCTCGAAAACTATGAAACACGTGTTCAATTAAATACTTTTAAAAATCCAAATTTCAAATTTTATAAAAATTGGTGCCGATTTAATTTTTTTTCCATACAAACTTTGAACCCCTATTTCACCCCTTAAGGGTTAAAATTTTTCAAAATCCCTTCTTAGTGGATGTCCAAATTATGAAAGTAAACTTTTGTCTAAATTTCACGTTTCTACCATAAGCGGTTAAGGCTGTGCGCGCGTCTTACCTCAGTCAGTGAGGACAAGTCCTTTTATATATATTTAAAATAAATATAGTGTAAACAAATTAATGCAGATCTAACTCTACAAAGCTACGTATAAATTTTTCTCCACAGAACTATCAACGTGATTAAAATAAAATGTAAGCCTTTGCTACGTATAAAATTAAAAAGCAATAAATAATTATATCTTCAACTTTCAAGTATTTTAAGCGTCCGCTGACAATATATTGACTTATAAAAATGAAAAAAAAAAACATGAATCACAGATTGACAGGGTCAGGTAGTAATTAAAGATAAGTTTATGTCATTTATATTTTTATTATAAAATACTATACTTATATTCATATTTAAATGTTTTTGCTTTCGCTTATTATAAAAAGAAATACTCCTTTTTTATACAGTCGATCTGGATAGCTTTGACAGATACGAGCGATATTAAGCAAATAAAAAATTGTAAAAACTTGAGTATTAATTGTCTATTCTTCCCCCCATAATCTCCCCTAAAATCGTTATCAATTATGTAGAACTCAGTCTCTTTTATACAAATTTTACTGGTATCTCCTATAGGTACTACTTCATCATATTTGCCCCTAACAATGTTAGCTGAACGATTCAAAGTCACCCAGTTTGACTGTACACAAATGTATATTCTTATGTTAATTACGCAGTTTAAATTTGACAAGATCCGAAGTTTTTAGCTCTCGTTAGTTTCATTATTTTTTACTTGTTCTTTTGATAATATCCGGTAAATTTCATCTTCGCTTTTACCTTTAGTTTCTGGTAATAAAATAATAGTATAAATAGCACCAGCTAAATTAATAAATCCATAGAAAAAGAAAGGGCCGCTTGGTCCAAATGCACTAACTGTAGGCGCATATATTGTTACTAGTACAAAAGAGAAGAACCAAGCGAACGTGACGATGATCCCCATAACCTTTGCTCGAATCTAGAAAAAAATACAGCAATTTAATGAAGGTGGTGGGTTCGATCCCCATTTGAAGTCGAGCGTTGAGTTTCGCCACTCAATATGCTATGGCTCCAGAATTCGGAATAAAAGTGAGGAACGGAAATGTCTTAATGGGAATGAAATGTCCTAACACCAGGTTCTCAGATTACTTCCGCCTCCCTGCTAAGTGCAGACGATAAGGTGCCATTTTTCATTTGTTCGCTCTGGGGCCCGGCGTTGAGCTTTGACACTCAACACGCAATGCCTCGAAATTTCGGCGGAAAGTGGGAAACGGTTAGTGTTTTAACACTAGGTTCCTTCTGCCTGCCCTGGTGTGTTCGGGATAAAGCATATATTGCATAAATAATCCTTGACATTTTTCGTTTCGAACCCTCTGGCAGTTTCGCTTTTTAATTAACAGTCGTTAAATACCACGAAACACAATTACTGGGAATCGAGCCCACAAACAGAGAGTTGACAATTAGTCACTGTTCCTTTGCGCCACCATGGCCTACAGTTTTATAAAAAAATATTGAAGTGACTTATGAAGTAATACAAATGCTAAATGTACCTGAAAACTCAGCATTTCAGTCATCATAATGTAAGGTAAGGGCGACACTCCAGCCCCATACATGGTGACTGCTAGGACCATAGCAGTGACAGGCAACCACGCTGGTACATCAGTACCGCTCTTTTGTACTAACATTAGTACCGCTATAAGAGTCATCGAAATCGCTGTGATTAGAAAAGCTGAGAACAAAAGAATCTGAAACAAATGTATTATGTTTCGTTACCATAAATGTAATTAAATATTTTATAATCTGGAATATTAATTCATAATATATCAATTACTAGGTATATCATATTAGGATACGCATATATGTTCATATAGTAAGAAACCGAGTAGTTTTCCGGTAGTCTCTGAAGAGTTCCACTGTTTTTCCTGGTCCTATAATCAGACCCTAAAGCTTCTAGAACTAATTAGGAGTCGCAAAATTTTCTCTATCTACCCTTCATGAGGCAAGAGATGTGTGAAGATAAAAATATTAAAGAAATTGTAACGTTACCTTACGTCCACATCTTTCAACAATACTGGCCAATGACACAGAACCAATTATCATGATAATAGGAAATACTAATGTTTGTGTGTCTGGATTAATATCGAATTTAACTCCGGTAGATATGAGGATGGCTGATGCATATGTCAGAATAGCATATGCTCCATTTAAAGCGTGGAAGAAGAAAACCCCCATGATTAAAAAGAAGGCCCGTCTCCATGATTTGTCTCGCACTGAAACAATATAAATATTTTTTTATGTTCACGGTATATCTCGCTGATAGATAGAAGGAGGATAGAAGGAACTTGTGTTTTCCCGCTTTCCGATATATTTCCCAATTTTCGAGACATTGCGTCTTAAGGCTTGCGGCTGCACTAACGCTACGCTTTGTTAATTTAATCAATTCAATAAAATTCGTCTATCAATATATTTAATTCGCAAAAAAAATTGTAAAAAAACAAAAACAAAGGCAGGCAAGGCAGAACTTAATTTACTGTACAATAATTATTTAACATGTTTACTGTTAATAATTATTAATTGTGTTGTTATTATTATTAAAACTTGTCTTAATTATATTTTTTTAATAATAATAATTGGTAGTAGAATATTGCTGTTTTCATTTACTTCCTAAAATACTTACAAATATTGGCAATAGTTAAATTAGATAAAGATTTGAAATGATCTTCTTCCGCTTTCATGCTTTCGACTATATTTTGAACAATTTTGTCATCTTTTTCTAGACCTCTAAGAAAAGCTACAGTCTTCGCTGCTTCCTGAAATGTTATGTAAAAGTTTTGATATATACAAAATTAATACAGCAAAACAAGTAAAGATTAGCACAGTATATGGTACGGTACGGTAAATAGATACAATCTGTGGCCGTCGTGGCGTAGGGGCACAGGCGTGGAAGAAGAGAGTGTTTTCAATTTTTTATTTCATATATAAAAATATATCACAGTAAAGTTAAAATTAGACTTACATTCATTTTCCCTCTTTTCACTAAATATGCAGGAGATTCAGGTGCTTTCAGCAAAAGTAGAGCGATAAGAATTGGTACTCCCAGAACAATCATAATAACCGTATAATAATCTAAATAGGCTCCTAATAGGTAAATTACTAAAATGCCAGTAGTCTGTAGAAGTTGAGGGAATGTACCAAGAATTCCTCTAATATCATCTTGGCTTATCTCTTTCACGTACATGGGCACAACGTTGAAACATCCTCCAGCTGCCAATCCTGAGAAGAGTCTTGCAATGATCAAAGACGTGGTGGAGGAGTAGGAAAGCTTAATTATCCAAGAAATCTGTAAATGATTTAATTAAAAGTTATAATAATAATTAATCGATATTATTTTTTAGCTTCACGCTGTATCCCGCATAAAGCAAGAGAGATAGAGCGTTAAGACACTTATATAGTTCCGCGTACATGAGTAATTTCAGTGTTGAGTGTCGAAATGCGTGTAGGTAGATGAAACTAATTTATTTCCCCGAGTGTTAATCGACCCCAAAAATGGCGCCGTTACAGTCAGATGCGTTACGACTACCATTTCACTTATGATGATGTTATGATTTAATTAAAACGGTGTTCTAAGTTACATTTTTATGGTTCAATTACATACTTTAATTATATTTTCAAAATATAATCCGTTGGTAAAATTTTGTATATTATGCTTTGTCCACTGAATGATAAGAGAAAGCATTAACAAAATTACACGAAACTTGTAAAAATAAAAAATTATACTTACAGCTTCAGGAATAGCGACGAAAATGAGAGCAATTTTTCTTCCGAAGCTATCTGCGATGTAGGAATATATGGATACTCCAAATATTGCAGACATGCTCATCGAACTAGCGATCCAAGCTAGGGAGAGATCAGACACTGGGTGACCGGTCGGAGAGTTTTCTGACTGCAGGATCTTAGTTGTGGGTGATATCCAGCCACATTCGAACCCATAAGCGAATAGAATAATGTTTGCTGCAAGAATTTTAGTAGTTTAGTAATATTTTATTGTCCATATTATTTATTCGTTATATATATTTGTTGCTTATGCAATTTTTTGTTGTGATGTTAACTGAGTGCTAAATGAAAAACTGCGTGTTATAATTACACTAATTTGTATGGACTCGTAAAACTAGTTTCACAGTAAACGCTCTACAATATGTTTTTTTTTATTCTAAAGCTACTTTCAAAAGCATTTTTTTACAAAATTAAAAAATATATACATTAAATCTTACCTAATAACGCGAAAGTCCATTGTATATATGTGTGTCCCCGTTTAAACTTATTTTCGTTCACCATGTTTTTTTTCAATTTCTTGCCAAAAAATAAACAAATTATAAAAAATAATTATAAATACATATATTAAATACCGTTTCTTATTAGGAAACGGTAAATTTATAAGCAGCACATTTTCATATGTTGAAAATTCCAGAAGATCACCTATTTATTATAATTGTAATATTTTATACAGTATGTTCTAAAACATTATTAAAAATTTAATTAAAAAAAATATTATAACAACAATGAAAGAAAAATTAAAAACTTTAAAACACTCTATTTTTCACATTTTAAAGGTAACCCTTATTTAGGTAAATGAAATTATTCCAAATATAAATATTACTTACCTTATTGACTGAATCCATTATTATTGAGTGTATGGTATTTATAAAATTTGTTATAAAAACTTGCCCAAATTACAATTCTAAATTAAGTACAATAAAAGCACAAATAGAGAGA
This sequence comes from Heliconius melpomene rosina, assembly GCF_056956725.1. Taxonomy (NCBI): domain Eukaryota; kingdom Metazoa; phylum Arthropoda; class Insecta; order Lepidoptera; family Nymphalidae; genus Heliconius; species Heliconius melpomene. Next base: position 1,069,969 of record NC_140400.1, read on the forward strand.
CTTGAAAAATTACTGAAAATCGTTAAAACATTACAAAAAATAACAAAAAGGGACTTTATTTTTCCTTTTTAGCTTCACGCTGTGTCCCGCACATAGCAGGGTAGGCAAAATAAAACTGGGAATCTAGTGAGAATTCCATATTTTTCCTCACTTTTCCTTATTTTAGAGTCAAATTGTTTCTGGCATAACGATGGACGAAACGAATAACGACAAATGATGAATGACGATGACAAAAGTGACAAAAATCATATGCGATTCAACAAATTCTACAGAAAAGTAAATACAAATATAAATTAAAGCATTATTTTAATGTAAATTATAATAATTTTTATGATTTCCAAACATCCCAGTATCAAATATGTTTAAACATTAATTATAGATATGTATTTACATTTTGATTTGTTACGTCAACGTTTTATAATCTAAGATAATTTATAGTACAATTATTTGCCTCTTCTTTCTATATAAGTATCTTGTTTGTTTAATATCGCTAATATAAACAGTTAGAATTTTTAATTTATTTTGTAACATTCTAACAGATGTTGCATAAGCCTCACGTGTGATGTGATAAAATGATAAAATTGTGCATATGATTAAAACAAACAGTAGTATAATAAATAAGGTACATATGAATGATTTGGTGCCAGTCGTGGCGTTGGGGCACGGGCGTGCGACTGTAAATGGGTCTGTAAATGCGTGGGTTCGATTCCCATTCGGAGAAATGGTATATTTAATATTTTCATTCGCTCGATTTATTATTGCCAATTGAGTTTCTTGAGCCAATATTTAAATATTCTTATTGCCTCATAACTGTGTTGCGCGTTTAGCGGTAAAGCCTGAAGTTTGAATGATATTCAATTCATGGACATTATTGGTGTGATATTTTTATCACATTCTTTCTTGTGTTTGATTTACTTTTTTTTGATTAGAAGATAGTGATTCCAGTGTAAGTCACTGTGTTCCTTACTTTCCGCTGACTTTTTAAGACATTACCTACCAAGTGGTCAAATTGAATGGTGTGCTTTTCTTGCTACCAGAGCGTGATACTTATAGATGCTGTACCCTGTGCCATGAGAGCCTGTCTCATGTCTCGTATTGGGTGGAATACAGAAATCTCTACGTTAGGTTCTCTCTGACTACAAAAAAAAAGCAGCGTCACATAGTCCTTTACTGATACCTCAATACATTATGTACAGTCAGCGATAACTTAATTCAAATACTTAACCAGCTACCAACTTCAAATGCACCATATAGTCTATTCTATAATGTCTCATGTCTGTCTAACATACTTATCAGTTGTTTGATAACGACTAGGAAAGATTTTGTTTAGTTATCTTTTTGCTAGATATTCAAAAAAAATATTTGTTTAGTTATGTTAATAGTGACTGTAATTACGTGCACTATTTTTTATTGAAGGAACTTGTAATATGAGCGGCATGGGAGTAGTCAAAATATTTTCTGGGGACAGTATTTTAATTTTGAAATTGTGAATTCACTATTTCTAATCTTGTTTTCTATAAAGTATTTTCAACTAGAAAAAAAAATAACAAACAAATTATTCGACTCATAAATAAATCTTTTTAATACGCCTTAATGTTCTTAAACTTTATAACAAAAAATCACAAAATATTAATTCAAAATTAGAAGTATTTACTTTAATTTAAGTAGGTACTTAGATATTAATGTTAATAATATGTCAATAAAAAAAAATTACAATATTTTAAATCTTTTTAATATTCTTGTCTGTTTTTTTTTTTTAAAAAGATTCAGTCCTAATTACATAAATAATTTATACTACAAATTGTGAAATAAAACATAGTATTAGGTAAATTCTATTTTAGCAACATTGACTTAAATTTTTTGTATTTGAAATAGTCAGCTAAATTAAATTGTTTCATTATTTTTAATTTCTCCTTTTGACAATATCTGGTAAATTTCATCCTCGCTTTTACCTTTTGTTTCTGGTAATAATAAAATAGTGTAAATAGCTCCAGAGAAATTAATAAATCCATAAAATATAAAAGGAGAGCTTGGTCCGAATGCACTAACCATGGGTGCGTATATTGTGATTAGTATAAAAGAGAAGCACCAAGAGAATGTGAGGATAATCCCCATAGCCTTTGCTCGAATCTGAAAAGAGGACGTTAAATAATGTAGAGAGAACCTAATGTATTAAAATCTCTTTCATCCCCCACCACTTAACCACTGCAACTTTGAGAGGGGGGAAATGGAATATCTTAATTCATTTTAGAGTGTAGGAATCAAACGTGTAATAATTTACAACAATTACAGTCAAACCCAGTATAATTATATTTTATTTATTCCTGTTTCTTTTACTTGTTATTTAGAGTGTTGACAGTGAGTATGTAGGAATATGTCCCAGCTTCCTATCCTTATATCTTTATGATATTTTTATTATAAGTACTTCTTCGAGAGGTAGCCATAATTGGAATCTATAGTTATCTGGAAACTTATTGTGTTGCTATTTTCAATTGTTGATTTACCTGAAAACTCAGCATTTCAGTCATCATAATATAAGGCAGCGGTGACACGCCACCCCCATACATGGCGACGACTAGAACCATAGCAGCAATAGGCAACCACGCTGGTATGTCAGTACCATTCGTTTGAATTAATGTTAATACTGCTATCAGGATCATTGAAATTGCTGTTATAAGAAGCGATGAGAACAAGAGAATCTGAAACAAATATATATTTGGAATCATAAGAATCGTTAAGTATTTTAATATATATACATGTACATTCATTAAGAAATTTACGAAGATTGTGGTAATTAGTGTATAATCTGGTTATGAGAATTCCAGAAATACAAAAATGTTATATATGTGTCTCTTCTGCTTGAGGTAGAACACGTGTAATGAAAAAAGTAGCCATCACTAAAGATTTTTAACTTAGTACAACTACTTCCTTTTACCAACATGTCTTGTATACATTCCGATAAAAGTCCTTTCAATTTGTGCTTTTATTTCTAGGGAAATTCCTGCATCAGAGTTTCGAGTTTGGCCAGTAGTCATACAAGAATAAAGTTACTGATATTGTTAATGATGGTGTAGAAAAAAAGAAATATTTTAATGAGCTAATAATAAAGAATCATCCAAATAAGAAAAAATATAATAATAATAAAGAACTTTCTAAGTTTACCTTACGTCCACATCTCTCAACAATACTGGCCAATGACATAGAACCAATTATCATTGCAATAGGAATGGTCAAAGTTAACGTTTCTGGATTAATTTCAAATTTGACTCCTGTTGATACGAGAATGGTTGAGGCATATGTAAGAATAGCGAAAGCTCCATTTAGGGCATGAAAGAAAAAAGTTCCCATCATTAGAAAAAAGGCACGTCGCCATGATTTATTTCTAACTGAAATAATGAAATTAAAATAAATAAATTATGTATGTTGTATACATATACATATCTAAAATGTACGATAAAATAAAATTCAGACAATTTATAATAAAAACTTTATAATTGGCAGTAACAAATTAAAATATATTTATTCTTATTGCAAATTTTAGAATTAATAATAATAATTATTGTTGTTAATACTATAACAGTTAATGCTTGTTGTGTTATTTTTACTAATAAGGTACAGTAGGTATTATTTTGGTGTTGTTTCTGCATATCCTAAAACACTTACAAATAGAGGCAATTGTCAAACTAGGTAAAGATTTAAAACAATCGTCTTCCGCTTTCATACTTTGAACTATTTTGTTAACAACCGGGTCATCTTTCTCTAAGCCTCTCAGATAGGCAATAGTGTTCGCTGCTTCCTGGAGTATGAAAATATACAAAAGATTAAACGGCTCCTCAGTGTAAAATTTAAATTGAATATTCAAATTTAATTATATTATTCAACTCAAAATTTAATATGAGATATGAAAAAAATCACTATTTAAGATCTAACCACTCATTTCCATTTCTTTATTGCTACATTATCAAATCATATATATAAATAATAATTATGGCTGCCAAATTATGGGTTAGGCAAGTCTTTTCGCTTATGTAAATCAGAGGTTCTCAGATAAACTTTTATAAATGAATTTACAGGTGGATATTTAATTATAATAAAAAACACAGATACTCACGTTTATTTTTCCTCTTTTCACCAGATATGCAGGAGATTCAGGTGCCTTTAGCAAAATCAGAGCAATAAGAACAGGCACGCCCAAAACACTCATAATAACAGTGTAATAATCTAAATAAGCTCCTAAGATATACATTACTAAAATTCCAGTAGTTTGTAAGAGCTGAGGGAATGTGCCAAGAATTCCTCTAATTTCATCTTGGCTTATCTCTTTTACATACATGGGTACAACGTTGAAAGAACCTCCAGCTGCCAATCCTGAGAAGAGTCTTGCAATGACCAAACTTGTGGTGGAGGTGTAGGAAAGTTTAATTATCCAAGAAATCTAAAACGATTATGAGAAAATTTAAGATATTTTTTAAAAAATATATTTTTGCTTATAATAGTTTGGTAAAAACAATATTTAAAAGACGAAGTAAATTTTTATACGTCTTTTTTATTGTAAAAATATTTTTTTAATTTCACGCTACATCCCATAAATAGCAGGGTAGGCAGAGGGAATTTGGGAACAACCTAGTGTTAAGACACTCCGAAAATGTAAATATTTAATATTTTATTTCCTCGAGTGGGAATCGAACCTACAAACTGTCGTGTTCACAGCCACATCCTTGCGCCCCTGCGTCACTAGTCTTATAATTATCATTAATAACTAACATTAATTATAACTTAAACAATAGGCCACAACACAGAATCATTAACATTATCAAATTTAAATAAACAAAAACATTCAAGAAAATATTTTAAAACTTGCAGCTTCAGGAATAGCCACGGCAATGAGGCCAAGTCTTCTTCCGAAGCTATCTGCAATGTAAGAATATATGTACACTGCAAATATAGCAGACATGCTCATCGAACTAGCGATCCAAGATAGTGAGAGATCAGACACTGGGTGTCCAGTTGGAGAGTCTGCTGACTGTAGAATCTTAGTAGTAGGTGATATCCAGCCGCATTCGAACCCATAGGCGAAAAGAGTTATGTTTGCTGCAAAAAAAACAAAATTGGCGTTACTGATGTTTTGATAAGAAATTAATGTTAACATAATAAAAACATAAACAATAAAAAGAGAGATTGGTCTTTTATGATCACTCTTTTTGAAAAATAGAATAACCTCACCCCCACTCCACACTCTCGACGTTTTGCTTATTACTAGTAATGGCATAGAATTAATAATTGTTACCTAGCAACGCGAAAGTCCATTGAATGTATGTGTGTCCATGTTTAACTTCTTCATTCACCATTTCTTTTTTCAATTTGCCAAATAATAACACAAATTATGGAAAAAAAAAATTATATTAATTAACGTGTCTTATATGAAAATTATACTTTTATTAACCGCACATTTTCGTATAAAGGAAATGCAGCAAGACAAAGATAAATAAGTATTTATTATAATTGTAATGTACTGTACAGGATGTTCTTCTATAGCAATACCGTAAATAAATATTAAGAAAGTAATAATAACAATCTTAATCATCATGAATTTCTCATCACATCACTCCGCTCTCCGTTCTATCCGTATTTCAAAGTCATTCCTTTTCTCAGTAAATTGGTGAAAACGAATATATATAAAATCTTTACATTTTCGTGGTTTTGACACATTTTAAATAACTTCTAGCTTCATGGACCGACGACCTGAGGAATATCGCTGACTTTGACTTTTCAAGTAAAAAAAAAGGCTAAAAGATACATATGCAGTGAGGTAGGTACCTTCTTACATTTTAACTAAGTCAGAAAATAAAACTATTTTTATACAGTGTAATTATATATTTTTTTTAATATAATTGTTATGAATTTCAAACATCCTAGTATCAGACGTATTTTAACTACAATAATAGGTATATCGTCTACATTGACTTTGTTAAGTTATATAATCTGGGGTAATTAATACTAGCTAGCTACCCGCCCCCGGCTTCGCCCTCGGGAAATACTAGATTTTGTATTAAATAAACAAATGAGGTTATAGGCCAGTCGTGGCGTAGGGGCTCCCTCTGGCAACTCTTCTGTGAGCGAGACATTAAAAAACATTTGCGTTGGTATCCTAAAATTATATATTTAAGGCGTACCGATACTGAGTTATAAACCATATATTTTTATAATAATTAACACATAGTATGTTTATGTTATACTTTTGAAAAACTAAAACATAAACATACTATACATATGTGTTAAATATTTCTATATCTTTCACATAGCATTATATATAAAATACGAAAAAGAACAATTATAATATACAATAATTTACTGTGCATTGTATATTTGCATAACGTATCCATTGTATTTAATTATATAGAGTAGATAAGGAGTGATACTAGGTATACAGTTGAAATGATGTCTTGTAACAAAATCAAACACCTCGAGGCTTTTACTGAACTTATGTTTCTTTCTAGAACATGATACCATTAAGCTATATTGTACTAGAGGACCTCTTTCTAGTCCTCTTTCAAGTCTAAAAGTGCATCACGAATTTTCCGACCATATGAAGAGTATTTTTAGTAGTGGCTTCTGGATCACCAACCGCGGCGCATCCCTTGTTGACCTAAGCCGCTTTATACTGCTTTTTGACAACCACCTGACAAATTTTGTACTGATAGCAGCGACACATGTTTAATTCTTAACATGTTATTTTGTGCTTGATTATTTAAAAGTAAAAGATAAAGCTGGCATGTCTGCTATTTCAAACGATCTATTTATATTTAAAGAAACATATGTATGTGGAGAATTATATAATTATCCTTATCAGTTATTTACGACAGGAAAGATAAACAATTTGGTATTGGATTACCTTTTTGTAAGTTATTAAAGATATTTATTTTATTTCAGTATTCTGATAGTGACTATTATTACGAGCACTTTGTTATGAAAAAGACTTGGCTATTTTCTGACCATATTTTAAGCTAGACTTACAGTTTACCTCAAAATATAGCCAGAAAATACAAAAATGAGTGACTAGTCACTCAGAGCACAACATCACGTTTGGCTGTACACAGTGCTGGTATCGACGCTGTTCGAAGGACTGCGGAATTAGAGGACCTGACTAACTCTGCAATAAAGATGTCACAGTGAAAATGAAGAAAAATGTGCACAGAAGTCAATGCGTGTAGGGTGGTAAATGGTAAAAAAAATTAAGAAAGGATGAGACTTCGATTGACATACGAAAACACAATGTCGAAGATACTAGAGGAAGGTTACGAAATACGAGGATCTCCTAAAGAAGAAGTTGAAGACTGGATTTGTGGAAGGATGTAAAAGTAAAAAATACTCTTTCGTATAAAAAATTATAAAATTTAATTGTCAATATCCTGAATAGTTGATTCTATCCAATCTCTTGTAACGGGTAAAGAAATTCTATTGAACACTGTCGGGCTTATATCTTCAGAACAGTCTTCCGAAACCCATCCCGACGTAATACCCCAAAGTTGTTGATTCAGGGTCACTGGTGCACCAACATCAGGCTGAAAAAATAATAAATCGTACAGCAGACTGCCATTTTTAAAATTTATTTGTGAGGCATCACATCAATTAAATATAATATAAGAAACTGTTAACCTAGTGTTAAGGTCTACGTTCGTATTAAAACACTTTTTCCCCCAAATTCTGGCGGCATTGTGTATTGAGTAGCAGAACTGATTTGTTTAAAATATTAAATATTTCATATTTTCAAGAGAGAATGGAACTTGTCTTGTTTACTCGTAAGCTTATGGTATATATATTTGTGTACGTACCAAACAAGGCGTATGTCGAAGTACAATAGGTTCCAAGCACACAACAGTTCTACCACAAGTGTAGTTATATTTTTCTAATGTCTCTACACAATTCTTTCTTGGAATAACTTTCTGGATAGAAACTCGTAAATTATTTTGTTTTACTCGTTCTTTTGCTATATTTGAAAGTAATTTATTGTTAACCTGCAATATAAATAATTTAAAATTATTTTATCTAACTTATATGTAAGACAATTGATAAGTAGGAGTTGAGTCCAAATTTAAACTACTTCCTCTAGGGAATATTTTAAGACCACCAGTAAGACCAGACTAAGACCAGTTTTAAATATGTCTCCCTTCCATTATATTAAAATAATAAACTTAAAAACTTACAATCAATCGAGACCAATAAGTAGTTTGAAATTTGGCATTTAGAATTTGTCCTTTAGCTGAAGAAATAGATATCGGCAATATATGATCGTCTGTAACTGTCACAGGACTGGCAATCCTTAGTAGCGCCAAGTCATTACTTGGCCTCATATTTATATACCAAGGATGCACAACGATTTCCTTTATAGGAACGACTACGCCACCTTTCTTATTGTTTACAGACCCAATTCTAGCTTTTAATAGTTTTGTAGATTCTAGAAGGCTGTTAGGGACAAAAAATATTGAAATAATAAATACGATATGTAATACGAAATTACTTTCCTCCTAATTTTCGGGATATTGTGCCTTAAATTACGGAATGTTAAAATAAGTCGTTCTTCTGAATTGGTAACGTATTACAACTTATTAAAATTAAGTGTTATTTTCACTGTGAAATAGAAAATTGAATGATTTGAAACTATCTTACTTATAAAATGGACCAGCGGACGTCAATATCCATTTCTTATCTATTAAAGCGCCGGATGCGTAATGCGATCCTTTTCTTTGAATTGAAACTGTATAGGAATAGCTATTATAGTTCTTAGATCTTGTTATAGCGTTTGTACACGGTTGGGTATTTTCGGTGTTGTCTTCTAGAAAACAAACAAAATCTAAAGCTAATATAACCGTTGTTTCTTTCCAGTGAAGAGTGGTTCCTTATTCTGTATATAGCAGTGTAGGTAAAGATAACCTATGGTCAAGACTCTCTATCTTTTGTCTTTCACTTAAGTTCGATCGAATCGAAAATTCTCTAACGAAACACAACATTTTCTCGGTCAGCATTTGCACCGTCTTAAAAGTTGGGTATTGGAACAGATTGTTTTAACAACAGATTCCCTTTGCCTATTCTGCTTCTTTTAGGATACAGCGTAAAGCAAAAAAATAATCAAAATTACCAGTTGTTTCGTTTTTCAATTCTTTAAGCGTTAACTGCAACAGTTTTTCTTTTAAATTTCTATTAAAATCTTCACTAGTTTCTGACTCTGTTGATTTTGTATCATCCTCGCCTGATACATTTTCTTCTTCATCTTCAGCATGTATTGATGTTACGCACAGAGCTATGATTAAAAAATAATACACATTAATATAATTAAACATTTTATTGTATGTTTTTATCACACATTCATTTTGATCTACATTCAGACTAAGAAAAGTGTTATAAAGCAGGCAAATATAAGGTATAATTAAGAAGCAGGTGTTAAATACGTCAAATATGAAATAAAAAAACGAATAATACTCATTTCTATAGATAAAAGAAACAAAAATCATAAATAAAAGAATCAATAATCATTGTAGAGAACAATGATTTTTTAAACTGTCATTCGTACAATGTGAAGTAGTTAAAAAAACATTGAATTTAGAATTTAGTAATTCTATAATAGGTGGCATGATTGCCACGTATGTATTGCCATTTATATGTAAACAACACTTCTAATTGATATTAGAAGTGTTGTTTACATATAAGGACAGAAAAATATTTAAAGCGCGTCTATCTCCATTTTACAGATCAACCGATTTTATGGAAAAGACAAAGAAAACGCAAGTCTTTTCCACAAAGCCGGTATATGGACGATACCGATATAAGAAACAGTAATGAAAAATATATTTATGAATTGAACTGAATTATATTTTTTTATATAATACAAAAAAGAAGTAAATTGAAATTTTTTTTTCGATACATTATCATTTATTTGTAAATTTACAACGAGATTTCGTTAATTATTTACTGTAACTTAAATTATACAGATTAATTACAAGAAACAATGAATGGATATTTTTTTTCTATCGCTTTTTCTCTATCGCTTTTGCCGCGCTCTCGCTTGCACGCTGGGCTCAGGAGAAATGTGACAATTAGACATGCTTTTTCGTGCGTGCAGACGGCGATCATCGATTTATTAGACATAATGACGTCAAAGGAAATTATAAAAGTTTAAGCGAAGCGGGATTCCAACCCTCGCTTTTTGATTGTTCATCAAAAATAAGTTGACGTAGCCAATCCAATTCAACACTGCCAATCCAACATGTCCAAATAATGTAATTAGGGCGTGTTTCAAGAGAAGAGAAAAATTCCATCATCATAATAGATTACTTCTGCCCATTCTGCTATACGCGGGATAAATCTCAATTAATATAATTCTAATGCAAAAAAAAGAGTTTATATTAGCATTTTTGTAAGTCGGTTACAATGATTCAACTAACACCTGTACTATTGTTTTCATAAACATTTTCTCATTGTAAGATTTAACAATGTGTTTGAAAACTTTCCAATAAAGCGATAACTAAAAATGTAATTCTAGATTTTAGTTAGATTTAAGGAAGCAAAAAATGTTGAGTAATGGGTTCTAGGACAATATTAATATTAACTTTTATTTTAGCACATTCCTTCGTATTACGTGTTAAGAGTGGTAAGTCAAAAGTTGCGTGACCGTCGTCGTGCCGCTTGACATGACAGCTATGGGTTCGATTTCCTTTCTGAGGTATGATTTGAATTATTTCTATTTCTTTGCTCTGGTAACTAGCCAAGGCGCAGCGTTGAGTTTCGCAACTGAACACTCAAAGCTTCGAAAATTGGGTGTAAAGTGGAGAACGGAGCGTGTTGGGCACTAGGTTCCATCTGCCTTCCTAGGCTGTTGTTCTAACTTTAAAAATAATAAAAAATATAAAAAGTTGAAACGATTTGATACTTATAAATACACTTTTTGCATGCTTTTTTAAAACCATTTTATCATTTATCAAATTTTCGTAGAATCAACATCAACAACGCTAAAAGAAGAATTAGAATGCGAGTTTCCTCCAAAGATGGAAGAGGATTTAACACACATAAGAAGAAAAAGGTTAACAACAGCAACTGGTTTAGTTTGTCTCGAGGATTATCCTTACACTGTTTCTATAAGGTATATAAGTTTATACATTATAGTAAAAATTGTGGGCGCCCTTGTGGCGCCGTGCTGCAAATGCGACAGTTATGGGTTCCCCCCATTCCAAGGAATAGAATGCCTACCTATTTTCTACTACTCATTAAGCAAAATTGAGCATTGCGTCTCCCCAATGAAGAGTCTTGGATGGGTTCCCTCAGTCTAGTATGTTTTAACTATATCATAAATATAATGGATAAAATAAATTTTACAGTAATTAATATTCATTTAAAGTATCATTTTATCGTAATATGCATAACAATATAAGCTGTGCTAAATTAAAAAAACAAAGTGAATGACACACATGGCACAACACACATAAGCAATTATTGGACCTAGAAGGTTGATATTTGTCTTATTACACTCTATAAGTTTAAGATTTTTCGGAATTTTAAGAGAACGGTAAGAACCAAAATTTACCATTATATACTTTAAAATCTGTTATATAAATATCTGAGTATAACGTTTTTTCTGTTCCATAGGTTTCACGGTAAACATTGGTGTGGAGGTGCCATTGTTGGAAGTCAATGGGTGTTATCAGCTGGACAATGTTTTGATTAGTAAGTTGAGAGTTCTTGAGATCAGCGCGTTACTCAAAAACTAATGCCACACTTCGTTTATTAACTCCGTTATATAAGGGTCCAGGTGTAACTATGTAATAAGATATAAGAATCTGAATTCGAACACTTGTAATAATTGTATCTTCAGAGGACTTGGCTTAGGTGACAATATGGTAGATACTATGGTATCAACGAACTGATGCGGTGATGGCACCACGACCCGAATATTAGAACTTTTCAGAGGATACCACTAAACCATTAGGCTCATCATGTAGAAAAGCGTGTTTATTAGTATTTTTTTAGCTATTTGCTTTGATTTATTTATGAGAAAGATAAAAATTATTATAATAAACTATTCAACGATTTGTTTATTGCCTAAATATAAATAATTTAAATCAAAAACCTAACACAAGCATTCCTCTGTGTATATCCTCAGCATGTAGCTATTTTTGTTTATTTATTTGTTTTTATTATTTCAGTGTAACGAAAGAAGAAATAACAGTTCGAATGGGTTCCGTGTTTAGAGACTACGGAGGCAGAATACTTTCAATAACTGAAATCCAGCGTCACCCCAAATACAGGACAGATCAGTACTATCCGGAGCATAATCTGGCTTTAATTAAGGTTAGTTATATATTTTTTTTTCATCTTCACATTTTTTCTAGGACAGTAGGGTAGGCAGAGGAAACTTAATCTAAGAAGCACCGTTCCCCACGCGCCACCCATTATCGGAGACATTAGATGTTGAGAGGCGGTACTCAATCGACTCAACCTTTGTCTTTTTGGGAGAGAAAGGAGATGAAAATATTAATTGAACCCACAACCCTCGCCTTTATATTCAAACGCTTGAGGCCTCAACTCTCAGACAAATTATATTAAAATATTCATAATATCTTGAGGCCGTCGTAGTCCAGGTCACAAGTGTGTGACTGTAACGCGACTGTAATGTTCGATCCCCACTTCAGGAAATTAATAATTATTTATTAATATTTTTACTTCTTCGCACCTAGGCAAAAATCCGGCGTTGAGTTCCGCAACTCAACATACAATACCTCGAAAAATTCGACGGAAAAAAAAGTGGGGAACGGAGTATCTTAACACTACGTTCCCTTGGAACCTCGTGTGCTGGAACGTCAAGCTGATTTCTAATATCTTACATTGTTGCTATATTCACAGCTAAGCATCCCAATACTACTTAATAATCGAGTACAGCCAGTGGCCCTTCCTCCAGCTGATGTGAATATCCCGTCTGTTGGAGAAGTCGTTATAACAGGATATGGATCTGTGGTAATATTCTTACTTTGCTTTACAATTAAATAAGACATTCGTTATGTCGAAGTAATTCCAAACAGGGATCCCTTCTTGACACGTAGACTGTCCAACACAAAAATATTTCTTAATTCTAACAAATAGTCAAGAGGGTTGAAGTTAAACATTGATTTTAAGATTGACCTTCTATTATATAATATTTTACTTTAAAACATAAGGCAGACCGCGCATTTCATCGTCTATTCTCATAGTCAAACGGAACCGGAATAAAATATTTCAAACGCTGGCAACCCCTGTTTGCGGCAGGAATTTTCCAGGCAACCCTGTTTTATAGTGTTCAGAAAAAAATTACCTTTAATTTGATATATAATTCATTAAAAAAACACATGAGTGCAAATTATTAACATTTAGTGACATGTTTAAACCAGGCAACCCTAGACTTGCGGCAGACTGAGAGCTGGCAACCCTTAATTTTCCAATTCCTTATGCGATTATCTTTCAAATGATGTGCGATACATATAAAAAACGTATGGGTGCAATTTTCTCCAAAAACGAGTTACGAAAAAATGTAATTAAAGGTGATTGCGGCAGGATTCTTCCAGGCAACCCAGGTGTAATCTGTTCTACTAATCATGTATTATTCATTAACTAGCGACCCTCCTGCGGCTTCGCCCGCTTTAACTACTGGATTATTCATGTAATGTATGTTTGCAAAGCACTTAAGATAATGTGAAAATTAATTAAACCCTAATGCAACCCGCATTTTTGTAGTTTCAATAAGGATTTTCCAATTGTTTTTTACACAGCAAGGATTTTTTAGTAGGTACCGTAATTTTAAATCTGTGCTACTAATCTTTTCAAGTACTTATTAAAATATATTTAAATGACTATTTTTAGATAGTTAAATGACTATTTTTAAACGGAAGAAATTATATACAAAAACCTACCTAATAATAACTACTACAAAAAATATGAAACCAAATATATCGCGCTGAAATAATACATTCAACTCCAATTATCCAATACTTGCAAACGCATCTAACTAAATCTTCGTTGCTATAGAGGCAGCCGGGTTTTTTTTTCGAGCTTGTGGTTAATGCTGAAGAGGGTATTCTGTCCCTGATGAAAAGCAAGCACGACGTGGCTGCCTGTGAGGAAAATTAAATAGAATGCATGGGCCGGGAATCGAACCCGGGCCGCCCGCGTGGCAGGCGAGCATTCTACCACTGAACCACCGATGCGTGTAAGGCAGGCGGGCGCGGCGGACGCATGGCGAGTGGCGAGCCGTTTCGCAGCAAGGATTTTTTTGATATTGTAACAACTTCTAAAGTACTTATTAAAATGAAAAACAGTAAAAGACAGTTTTGGTCTACATTAAATGGCCAACGTAACTAATGTACTTATTTATATGCTGAGAGTAAGGGATAAGTGAAACTTGAGTAACATACAGCTGATGTGTCAACGGCGGGATGTGTCAACAATTAAATGCGTTTTTCTGTAAAACTATTCGCAATTCCGAAATATTGTAAAAAGTAAATTTTATCTTCGTTTAACGTAGAAAATTGATAAAGTATTTTAAAGGATAAGGATTAACACTATTATGGAAAAATATCCCTCACAATAAAAAATATATTGAAATTATTATTTTTAGACAGAAAAATGATCACTACACGTTATTCTTAAAAGATATGAATATGCTCTCGCGGACTTTTTTGTAGATCTTATTAAGAGGAACAATACTCCAGTACATTTTTTTCATGTAGTACTTACCATTAGAGCAGCGCATGCGAGAAAGTGTCTCAACGGGTAGGACTTTATACACATTTATCGTATTTATGTTAATTTACATAAGAATGTACAAATAATAAACTATATATAAACCTTCTACGAAAAACACTCGACTTAATGGTGAAGACTGCATCAAAATCCGTTGGGTGGTTTAGAAGAAGAAGAGTTAGAAACAACAGACAGACACGAAAAGCGACTTTGTTTTATAAGATATAGGATATAGGTTTAATTAAGAAAACTCGTATATGCAGGATTCAACGGTCGGATCTCAGTCTACGTGTTATTATATAAAATTTTCAACAAAATCACTATCTTTACCCCCACTAGTAGGAAGGTGTTTTTATTTTATCAACATATATCATTTATTTTAACTAAATTCACTAATATTACAAAATCTTTTCCTTTGCTAGGTATCAGGACAAATAAGAGAAGGCACAAATCAAGAGCTACGTAGAATGATAGTGACAGAAGTCCTCCGCTCACAATGTCGAGTTATGTATGGAAATGAATACCAAATACAATACGACCATGTATGCTTACAGAGTGTAGTGAACGGTGTGGCTTTGTGTGCTGTAAGTAGTTTTTTTTTCTTTTTAGGTTTCCGTACCTCATAAGGGAAAAGAAACCCTTATAAGATCACTTACGATCACGCGATGTCCGTCCGTCTATCGGTCTTTCAAGAGCTTTTGTCTCAGCAACCCTTGGAGATATCGAGTCGAAATTCAAGATCTGGCCCCATGAATTTAAAAAAAACTTATTTCTACATTTACATAAAAATCGATATTGCCGTTTATATCGCAAACACGTATTTCGACACTATACGAGTAAAGGGAATCAAAATTAATAGGGTAGTTTCGGTTGACCTACAATTATGAAATTTGGCAGCTAGCATCTACATTCTACAGGTAGTGCTAGTTCAGGAAAAAAAATTTTTTTTTCCTCGACATCAGAGCGAAGAAATGGAAAAATAGCCTCAATACATCCATATTAAATTAATCGGTTGAAAAATAAAAGCTTAATTATTATATATTAATTCTAAGCATGTATGCATATAGAATTATTTAGAAAAACAAATAATTTCCAGGGTGACACGGGAGATCCAGCGGTACATTTTAATGGTATCAGCCGCGAAGGCACGTTGATGGCGATAGCTTTATTTTCTGGAACTGAAGAATGCGCTCACAAAACCAAACCTGGAATATATGCTAAGGTTTCATTACTTCTATCTATTTACATATTTTTATACATAACACTCCTCTCTCTCTCACTCCAGGTATACACCTATACCTATACTGAGTGACGTACAGACGAAACTACTGGACTAAGAAAATTTATATTATACAGTAGGTAGGTTAGGAAGTATGTGCATAAGAGCGGATTTCTGATATTTCCAAGTAAATGGGAAAAACGGTGTTTTCTCATGTTAAAATTCCAAATTGAGGCCGTTCTCTTCACGCTGTATCCCGTACATAGGGCGATAGGCAGAGGGGAATTGGGAAATTATTGTAAAGATACTGCGTTCCCGTTAAAACACTTCCGTTCACCACTTTCCGTTCTTGAACCATTGCATGGATCTAGATTGAGTAAATGCGCGCTGCTTTTAGTTGAGGCCGCCACTGAACACGCAATGCCTCGATAATTCGTCGAAAAAAAATAAACGCAACGTACAGTTAAATTTAAAAAGTATATACATATTTCTTATTACTTTTATTACAGGTTTCGTATAGTCGCGCTTGGATTGACAAGATTATTAATGAGACGTCTGTACCAGATAGCGGGGATAGTGCAGAAAATGCTATAGCGATAGATATGAATTAAATATAAACAATTATTATAAGATAAAGATAATTAAATTATAAATAATATTTGTGTGGTGTTATGTTTCCCTTTTTCGTGCTTCAAAACTAAAAAACGTAACCCTTATAAAATATCACTTTGTTGTTAGTCTGTCCGTCTCTAAAGATTATTCATATCGAGATCACGTGTAGGTATCAAGCTGAAGTTATGTCTTAGAGCACAAAAATAACAAGTTTCGAAATCTACGCGAACAAAAGATACGAGCGTTATGCGAAAATTTTTCTGCATTTTGTAAATGCATTTTTTGCAATTGCAAATTCACGGCGTAATGAAACATACAGGGACCGTTCCCGTTCCCGTGGACCTACAATTATGAAATTTGGCAAGAAATTAGAACAAGGAAAAAAAAATAAAAGAAAAAACTGAATAGTTAAAATTTATAGGTATTTAATAGAAATAAATCATTACAAACTTATGATTAAAATTAATTACATACAAAATGAGTGCTATATGTAACTCACAAACTTAACTTTGTCTACTTTTATAAGTAGTACTTCTCTTTGACCTATAATCCTGAAATTGGTACGGAAGCCTCGACGGGCGAGTCTGACTTGCCCTTGACCAGTTTTTTAACAATGTAGAGACTTCTGTACTCTTTCATCCTAAAACCTTAAGCTCAACTTGTGTCAAGTATTCTTTACAAGTCTTTAAAATAAAACTCCAGAGGGAGTTTTGCTGGATCGCCAACATGTCCATGGATCGATACCAGGCACTATAATATAACAAACAAGTAAAATAAATAACAATAACGTGGGAAACGGAAAGTGGATAAAAAAGTGTTTTAGTACTAGGCTCTGCCTGCCTATCTTTAAAAAGATAAAAATTGTTATTACAGTATGGTTAAGAATAAGTGTTGAATGTTGAAATTCAATTCTGCACTGTATCTTGGTATCAGAGCGAGGAAATGAAACAATTCATTCCCTCGAGTGGAAATCGAACCCACAAATATCGCGACTAGGTACAGGCAGACTCTGTCGCTGTCTTTTTTAAAAAATACTTTATATGTAAGTAAGGCGTTTGATTATTCAACATTCGATAAAGATAATGCAGACATAACAGTCTTCGATAAATTAATTTTTAACAAAAAGAAAAACCGACTTGTAAAAACGAACTAAAAAGTAAAAATAATTTTATAGAGATTTTATAATTTTGAAGTCGGTGTCAAACTGATGCTACAATATCTAATTACTAAGCCTGCTTGTTATACTTGGCACCTTGAGGTTTATCTAGCTACCAGAGAGAAGAAATGAAAATAATCAATTCATTCCTCAAATAGATATTGAGACCACAAAACAATTGCCGCGCTTTCAGTTAGACGACGAAGAAAGCCATAGTCTTCAAAAATTAAGTAGGTACAGATTAAAGACGGCAAAAAGACATCATACATCTTAGGCCTGATTATAGCACTCTGTAAGAGAGACATGAGTTTTTAAAATATGCAATCGCGTACGTAAATATAATATTATTTATTACCTCATACTTCCAGAATCCGCTGCACATATTTATATAATTGAGGCATCGTTAGATTTTTCTTAACAGCACAAACGCGTTACACAGCGTTAAAACGTCAAACATGGTGGCTGTCGTACAGCCATTGTCCTTAGTGAAAAGAAATTTATTTTTCGAATACTATAATATATATGATTAGAATGACGAAGAACATCATCATCATCATCATGGTCTTTAAAAAATAACTACACATCAGGCAAAAAAGGGTCACATACATTAAACAAAGTGGCACATGTTCTTAAAATATGGATATACATATGCAATCATGTATGTAAATTGTAAATATAAAGATATAGTATTCTGCATTAATTATACATATTCGATAATGTTTTAAAAGTATACCTTATACGGTGGGTTGTACTTAGTGCTTGCTCAAACAAAATGGATGAGGGAGATTCGAAAAAGCGTGGACATACTTATCTTCAATGGGTCTTTGCTTTGTTGGGTACGTTTTTTATTTATTACTGTTTTTGTCATTTGGTCTTGAAAAATTAGACGGAAAGCGAGGAACAAAGTGTTTTAACAATATCTTTCTATTTTTTCGCTATATAGATAGTGCAGCTTCAAAATAATATAATAATTGTTTTTTTAGCCAATTCCACTCTGCTAATATATGGCATGGAAACTGGTTGGATATCACCATTTACATTTCTGCTACAATCAACTTCTTCACCTACTGGCTACCCATTGTCTGATAATCAAATTTCCTGGGTTGCCAGTATTTTAAGTATGACTGCAATTTTTTCAGTTAATTTATTATCATATATTGCTGATCGATATGGAAGAAAAGTTGCTATTATTATTATGGCCGTTTTGGAACTGGTGAGTACAAATAACACTAAAACTTAGTCAGGGCGGATTCACCTGCTTCAACTATACGAATATTTATTAAAAATATTTAAGAATTTTTTTTCGGTCAAGGGGGTAAATTCCAAAAAACCACGAAATGTGTTCAATGAAATAGTTTTTAAGAGTCTGAATTTCAAATTTTATAAGAATCGGTGCCGATTTAAAGATTTTTCCTTACAAGCTTTGAATCCCTATTTCACCACTTCAAGGTTAATCTCAGAAATTTTTCAAAATCCCTTTTTAGTGGGTGTTAACATTATGAAAGTAAACATCTGTCCAAAATTCACGTTTCAATTATCAGCGGTTATGGCTGAGCGTGCATCTAGTATAGTCTAGTATCAGGTATAGTCTGAGGTCAGTCAGCGGGACCATCTCCTTTTCTATATAGATTATCTGTAGTCTAAAACTGTCAGAAATCTAGAACTAATTTAGGAACACATTGAACAAAATCTAAATTTATTGCAATGGTATGAAAATGTTCGAGAAGCTGGTCAATAAAAAAAGTAATAAACGTTAACCATAAAATATTACAATAATTTTTATTATTTTAGATATCATGGATAATACGTCTGTCGTACACTTCTCTCCCTCTTCTGATTATAGCAAGAGCGACCGCTGGTTTATCAGCTGGTGGTTGTTTCTCAATCATCCCCATGTATGCTAAAGAAATATGTCAGGATGACTTAACAGGAATATTGGGGACTTTCCCAATGCTTACGTATACTATTGGAATATTTTTAATGTACTTCATGGGAACATACCTAGATTATACAACCGTGACTATAATTTTAACTGTATTGTCTATATTAACCATATTAGGCCTGATTAAAGCACCTGAAACGCCTGGTGTTTTCGTTAAACAGGGTAAAATTGATGTGAGTATATCTATTTGATTAATTATATTATTTTGTATAGTATTATATTATTGTAATTTTTATTATTGTGTGCATATTATGCGGTATATAATTACAAATAGGTGTAGGTGTAAATGTATAAAAAGGAGGGTATTTCTACAATATGAATTTATAGTTAATCTAATATTTTGACTTTCTAGTCTCTCTGCTTGCGTGTACGTATTATGGTGAGATTTATATGAAATATTCACGGCTATCACAGTTGGTAAGAAAATTTAACCCTATAGGACAGCTCCTTTGGACCTACTGTTATGAAATTTGTTAAGAAGTTTGAACTTACAATATAAAAAAATAAAAAATTCGAAACTTAAAGCTTATATCACAGAAAAGACTTATTAAAAAAATATATCGTTATTTTCATACTTATGTTTGTAATATTTTTTTCCATTGTCCTTCAACCATAATACTTCAAAGATGTGAAAGTAAAAATAATGTTACAGAAAGCAATAAAAACAGTAGCACTCCTAAGAGGCTTAGACAAAAATGATATAATAGTTAAGGAAATAGTAGATAAAATGATGGACCAGGAAATACATTTTAAATCTTTGAATGTAATTACATATTTGAACATATGTAAGTAAAAGTTTAATATTAGATTTTTCCTCATTTTATTTTTCTTTCCAAATAGGAATTTAATTATAATATGGTTAGTTGTTAATATATTTGAGGCCATCGTGAGGCAACGACGTGGCCTCCGTGGATTAGATTGTCCCTAATAAGTTATTTTTCTTTTCTTGGTCTGAAAGCTACACAAAGCGCTCCATTCAATTTACAATATCTCTAAACTGAATGGGGAAAGAAATATATTTTAATTAGGTGCCCTAGGTCTACCACGCTGCATAGTTTTAATTTTTTTATTATCTTTTGTCTTAAGTGTGTCTTAACACTAGGTTCCCTCTGCCTACCCTGCTGTGTGCGGGATACAGCGTAATTTTGTAATTTGTATTTTAATTTTTTTATTTTAGTACAAAACAATTGCTGGCGGCATGGCTTAAAACTCATCATTCTGCTATTTACCTTCTATGAGATGAACGGTGGGTTTGCTATATTAACTTTTGCTACTACCATGCTCGCCTCCACCGGGATGGATTACGTCATCAGTCCAAAGGTTCAATCTTTAGGTTTCCCCATTGTCATGATCACTGCTTCAATTGGACTAGCGTCATGTGTTGAAAGGTTTGGGAGGAAGGTGAGATGTTACATACTAAAGTACTGCTTGAAGAAAAAAATAAGCTAATTAACGAAGGAAATATTAGCATCTGTCTGTGAACTGGCGGTTGTGAGTTCAATTCCCACTGAGAGGTGTGAGCAATTTTAAACTATTAGTTACAAGACAAGTTTCGGCGTTAAATTTCTGAACTCAACTTCATCTTTCTTATTTAACTATGCACTTCGTTTTATAGAATGTTATGGTTAATTATATAATTCTTTAATGTTCGTAGTGAATAGACATAATTTATATATTATTTATTTTCAGCCTCTTCTTATGTGCGCATTTGCCATTACAGCACTAGCTATGTTATCAATGGCGGTAATAATTATAGTTCAAAAGCAGTACGGTAATGTACCGACATGGATGCCAGTTGCTGCCTTGATAGTGACAGTAGCAATGTGCACGGGTGGCGTTTCCCCTTTGGTCTTTATTGTTTTGACAGAGCTATTTAATTTCCAAGCAAGTATAACATCATTTAATTTTTCAAATTGTTTTTAGCCTCACGGTGAAGTATGAAGGAAGAACAAACCTAGTATTAAAACACTCCGTTTACCACTTTTATTGCTTGTCTAGTGACGGAACTCAATTCCGTGCTCTATTTCGGTGAACCAGAGTGAAGCAATGAACACAATTCAATCCCCCAATTGGAAAAACCCACAACCGTCACGTTTCAGTCAGGCGTTTTGCTGCTGCGTCAATTTTAAATTTAAACCCGATTTCTTTACAAATAGTAAGCAACAAGTGTCTTATGTGCTTCAATTGTCTGCTTTTTTCATAATTTAATACGTTTCTAAATATATTTCTTTTCTTATTTCAGATCCGAGCTAGGATGATGGGACTCGTGGTAACATATGCTTGGCTTGTAACTTTTGTGTCACAAAGTACTTATATACCGATGGCTAATGCCTTAGGAGAATTTACACCTTTCGTCATGTACGGAGTTCTAAACCTTATGGGAATATTCTATGTATTCTTCTTCTTAGTAGAAACTAAAGGAAAAACTGAAGAAGAAATATATAAGAACGTTAAAATAAATTCGAATGTTTTAACATCATGAATGATGCTATAAAACTCGAATAAATATTTGAGTTTAATGGCAGAGGAAGGAGGTCGGAGCTACTAGTATTTTTTATAAAGTGTTTTTTTTAATTATTTTTTATCTGAGCAGTATTTAATTTTAAAATAGTTTTCACGTAACAAACGATTACGTTAGACAAAAATGATTATAAAAATTGTGAGAAAAGAGACGTGTTACTTTAAGCCTCACATCAAATTTTTAAATTATTGAATAAAATTAAATACTTATATTGTTTTGCATTTCATTATAACATGACTTCAAGGTGTATCTATTATGTATTTGTATGCTAATTTAATCTGCTAAATTAAATTAATCTAACTAATGATGTCTAATGGTAAAAAGTGGTGTTAATTTCGATAAAAAAATACACGACATTAATTTCTTATCGAAATTAAAATTTTCAGCTTATAGCAGAGTAGTCAAATCCAACAGTGTTAAGATACTGTCTATGGAGTAAATCTTATCCTATGCTTATTTAATACCAATAAGTTTTTAATAAAACCTATCACAAATTTTATATGCAGAAGCTAAAATATTTTAATGAAACAGGGAAAAGTTGCTGTGAGTAACATCATTTGGACTATTTTAATAATATGTCTGCATAATAGGCAGTGCATAAGTACAATAACTGTAGGTATAAAGAAATAGAAAATGAATGTATTTCTTCAATATGAAATTACGAGATTAATATCAAATACCCACGTCTATTCTCCTTTAAAGCACGGAAAACCTAGGCTTTTAAGCGTTTAAGTGTCGTTTTTGTCGCATTTTGTGAGTAAATTACCGTGTAATTAAATCTAGAGAACACTTCCTATGGATCTTCAAATATGTATTTCTTTAAGTAGTGTATTGGTGAAGAAACGAAAATAATTCATTCACCGATACGTTCACAGTTAGACGCTGTGCTGCTGGGTCTT
Source organism: Heliconius melpomene rosina (assembly GCF_056956725.1). Classification (NCBI taxonomy): domain Eukaryota; kingdom Metazoa; phylum Arthropoda; class Insecta; order Lepidoptera; family Nymphalidae; genus Heliconius; species Heliconius melpomene. Next base: position 1,093,078 of record NC_140400.1, read on the forward strand.
ACTTTTAATTATAATTTAGCACGATTTTTTTTACAACTACTAAACAAAAATTACCTAATGTGGTATTTTGCGCCAAATTCATCAAAATGTATTCTCTAATATTTTAAATGGGTCCTTGACTATTAGTCTTAATGAACTATTGGACTTGTTTTTATAATATATAATTTAATAATTTTTAAAAATGATCTTTCTTATTTTGTTTCAGATCCGAGCTAGGATGGTGGGAGTCGTGGTAACATACTCTTGGCTTGTAACTTTCGTATCACAAAGTACATACATGCCGATGGCTAATGCCTTAGGAAAATTTGCGCCTTTCGTTATGTACGGAGTTCTAAACCTTCTTGGAGTATTTTATGTGCTATTCTTCTTAGTAGAAACAAAAGGAAAAACTGAAGAAGAAATATATAAGAGCGTTAAAAAAATTCAAATGCTACATAATGCAATGAAGTTATATCGAGCAAATGTTTGATTTGAACACGGGGGCTGGTTGTGACATTTTAATGCAGTGCTATATTTTTGTTTGTTAGAATTGTTTTATTTCGTGACATTGGCGAAATGAATTGTGCTCAACTGGCACGCTCGAAACGCCATATATCGAGAAATCAATCAATTGTTTTATTGAGTAATTACTCAGTATTTAATTTTAAAATTGTTTTTGTGTAATAAATATTTAGTCTAGACTAGATTTAATAAATACTGAGAAAGGAGACTTGTCACTTCAAGCCCCACTTCAGAAGGTTTTTAATGGGTTAAATATATCAAAAGACTTATAGCTGCGCTTCCTAATATCAATATTATATCATTTGGTGTACAGAGCAGTCTTTTGTCTTCGACTCAGGCTTCTTAGTATAAAACTTAGGATAAATCAAGTTTTGGACAAAAAATAACTTTAGTTATTATATATTTTAGTTTTATAACTATAAAAACTAAAAATATAAAATATGTCACAAATAAAACCCTGGTATGCTGCGAAAAGTGTAACGATGTAAAAAAAGAAGTTCGAATTTGACAAATATATGATCTGCTACGAGTTTCAATTATATAAAATTACAATTAGTGAGTAAGGTGAAGGTGTGGCGAGTGCACGTGTCATTATAACAATCTACTTGTATACAAACACATGTAGATAAAACTTCTTAAAGTTGGTGGAAAATAGTGGACATTTGCTATAGTAGGTACGTTCTCATTTACTAAACTCATTAAGCTATTAAGAAAATAAGCTTAAAAAAACTATATTATAACAATGTCTACCTTACTCAACACGCAATGCCTCCAGAATTCGGTGGAAAGTGGAAAGTGAAGTGTCTTAACACTACGCTGTCCCTGCCTTGCCTGCCTGCTTGCCCTTGCTACATGCACGCTATTGGTGAAGAAGTAATTATAACGCTCGCAATTAAATGCACTGTAAGTATCCACATGTTTGTGTTTTTTGGAAGACGATTGGTCCTTACGATTTTTATTCAAACAATGAATAAAAGTAAAATACGGAATAAATATTTTAATTCCTTTTTATTTCTTTTATTTCACTCTCCCGCCGTTAGGTCTTGAAAATTGGGAAAATATGAACGCTGAGTTCCTTTTGCCTCCCACTTCACATGTGGGTTACAGCATGAAGCTAAAAAAAATAATTATTAGTAATTTTTTGGTTAACTTTCCTTCTCATTTAGAACTATTTGAATAAGTACTTAATGTAACGTTCATTTTAAAAAGGCCAATTTAAAGTGAAGATAACGCGAACTCGATTATAACAGAAATTTGTTTTAAATTGATCATTAAGTAACTATCAAATTACACCTAATAAGAACTTTAAAAAAGTCAAGTACAAGCCGACCTCGTGCATCAAATGTTTCGTACCAATTTAATTAAATTTAATGTAAGAAGAATTAGACATGTATAACTGCTTGATAGTCGACGAAGCTTTAGGCAGACAGAATCTACTTAGCTGAGGAAATTATTTTAATTGGAGATATAAATCAGTTACTTTATATAACCCGAGCTAACCTCTTCAAAATGCTTTACCGCAAACCGCTAAGTCTTCATAAATCAAAACCTGTTGTGAAACTGAAGCCCAATGGAATTACTAAAGTACTAGACCGAAGGCAAAGATGACGCGGTCAAAATGTTAATTCGGAACGCGACGGGGGCAACGACAAAACGCATCGTAGATCGCAACGACAGGAACGCAGCGGTCACTTCTTCCACCATGTCCAAATGTATAAAAATAATGTAAAGATAAAGATAATAATTTTCTTATAACAGTATTTATTTGAAATAGATTACTTTATAGTATTGTTAGTAAAGTTAGTGGTTAGTGGCAGTGGCGTAGCTAGGGTATTTGCTGCCCGGTGCGGCTCGGGGGACATGATGCCCCTTTCCTGTTGATGACTTCTAAAAAAAAAAAAAAAAACGAAATCATCGACGTTGAGTTCTAAAAAAAGACAAAGTGATTGTCGACTTTGATGCCCCTTTTATTTTGATGCCCGGTGCGGCTTAAAGGACTTGATGCCCTTTAAAATGGTATAAAGTCTAAAAAACAAAGAAAACACACACTAATCGTCGACTTTGATGCCCTTTTCCTGTTGATGCCCGGTGCGACCGCACCGCTCGCACCCCCCTAGCTACGCCACTGGTTAGTGGGTAGCTTCTTCAGGTTTTTGATCTTAAACATGGCATTCAGAGTGTATTTGATTGTTTGCTTTACTTTATTTGTTGTTTTTATTTTTTTTTCATATAATTGTTTGTAATGTCTGAATGTAGTCCGATGAGATAATTCCAAACCGGTATTCGGTTTGGAATTATCCCATACTTGCAAATAGGTAATTAATTTTTTAGGTTTAAATAAATTGAGATGAGGTGAATCCGTAATAATCTTTAATATATTACTAGGTTAATAAGAAGAAGTTCCACACTCAGAACACAGTGTCTAGATGTAATGCGGAAAGCGGAAAAGCGGAGTGTCTTAGCATTAGACTCTCTTTACGAGTATATACCCCGTCATATGGGACAAAACGTGAAGCTAAAAAAATAAAAATAAGATTAACTTTTATAATATAATGTAAGTAGTTCAAGTTTTGCAGATAATATTTGTACACTCGTCATAATAAAATTTTTACTATCAATTTGTTTAATTATTATTGTATATATAGACAGATAATCTCAATGTTAGCAGTAATAGTTTTGTTAACGCACGAGCGGTTAGCTTAAAAATGAATACAGAACGTGCAGAAATGAAAGGACATACTTACTTTCAATGGATTTATGCTCTTTTGGGTAAGATTTGTTATTGTGTTTATATCACTACGTTCTTTGGTTATTCTCCCTATGTAATATTCTCTCTTGTAATTCATTTCTTATTTTAATATGTAATATATTTTTCAAGCAAATGGAACATTGATCGTTTATGGCATGGAATGTGGATGGATTTCTCCATTTTCTTCTTTGCTACAATCAAATTATTCCCCTGCTGGTTACCCATTGTCTGACTACCAGCTCTCGTGGCTGGCAAGCACGATGAGTGTGACAGCAATAGTGGTCGGAATCATGTATTCATATATAGCTGACAGATTTGGTAGAAAAGTTGGTATCATCATCATAGCACTTTTGGAAGCAGTAAGTGATTGTTGTATGTTTGATAATTTTGCAGTATTCTTTTTTTCAGCGTCATGCTGTAGCCTTCAATAGACTAGGGGAAACTATTATGTAAAAAAGATAAACTAATAATAATCTTTTTATTCTCTTGTGTGAAAAGAGTACAATTTTGCCTAATTTTTACATAATATTGCGGATCTCAAGCGCGCGCTTTGTCTTATTACTAGAAGGAGGTAATGAAAATAATTCATTACCCCGCGTGGAACCTACAATCGTCGTGTTTAGAGTTATAACATACTATAATTTTACTACAGATCTTATAGCACAAAATTGAATTAGAGCGTCCAGGGTACTGTAAGTCTGATTATTACAAAGGTTTTGGTATTTGAAAGAAACAGAGAAAGCCGTTGCATTCCGTATGTAAGATGATGCAATGGAAAGATAGAAGAATGAGAACAAGTAAATGAGGCGGTATATCTAGGTTTAATAATATCGGAAAATACGAAAAGGATGAGAAAAAAACGGTGTAGATGTGTAATTTAAATAGATGATAGATGCATGGAAATATTAAATACTATTTAATACTTATTATAAATGTAATTATAAAGCAAAGGCGTAGATTTGTGTAGTGTGTATTCAATTTAGTTCATAAAATCAAATAACAGTACTAAAAAAATTGAATGGCCAACATGCCACAAACATTAACATCATGCACATGCACAAACATAAAGTATAAAAATATATAATTGTCTCTATTTCAGATTTCCTGGATAATCCGTATATTTAATTCATCCTTCGTTATTCTCCTTATCGCGAGAATAATCGCCGCTTTGGGAGCTGCTGGTTGTTTTACAATCATACCTATCTACATGAGAGAGATATGTCAAGAAGATTTGATTGGAATGTTGGGGACTTTACCTATGGTTATGAATTCATTTGGAACATTTTTAATGTATCTTATGGGAGCATATTTGAAATATAATACAGTAAATATTGTTACTACTGTAGTGCCTGTTGTAACAATGATCGCAATGATCAACGCACCCGAGTCACCTGCTTTCTTAGTGAAAAAAGATGATATTGATGTAAGTATTGCAGGTATACTTACCTGATACTTCTCTTGAAGTATACATGTAATCTAGAAAGAATTTAAGCTCGCTACTAGTTTCCGTTTCAGTTTAATAGCAGTCTTCTCTACAGTCTAATACAGAAAATTAAACTTATAGTTTATTTCTTTTTTATCAATAAAATTTAATAAAGTTTTAGTTAAGTTAATTTTTTTTATGACTGTTCTGTACCAAAAAAGACACAGAATCAAAGGTATACGTTATTGTATCTACGTTATCTAATAGTCTAGTTTTTGCTTCACATTTCGCCGTGCGCTAGGCATTGGAATTGATATAAGTTATATTTTTAAATGATTTATATTTTTACAGACAGCCCAAAAAACTGTTGCTTTATTAAGAGGATTAGACAAAAACGATGACGTTGTGGCAAAAATTGTGGATGACCTGATCAAAGAAGAAGTCCGTTTCAAATCACTTCCAACAATTACGTTACAAAATATATGTACGTGTAGCTTTCAATTGTGAATGGGTACTAAAATACAATATTTTTGCAGTCAGTTTGGATTGTTACCATGTGATGTTTACCTTGCAAGATTTGTATGATTTAATTTAACTTCAATTTTTCTACCAACTATAGCCGAGTAATAAATCGTATTAAGACATTTCATTCCCTAGTTTTCGCTAAACTAGGGAATGCGAAATTAATAAAGTAATTATAAAGATTCTTGATAATATATGAGCAAGTATTTCAAAGTAATTCTTCCTCCGACATAAATGGGCTTTGAATTCTCCCATTTGCTACTTTCAAATTTAAGAATTGTGTGTTGAGTGGTGGAAGTCCTCGATACCATAGTGAAGAAATGAAAATATTAAATATTTTATTCTCCCGAGTTGGAATCGAACTCACAACCTTCGCCATTACAATTACACGCTTGTGCTCCTGAGTCACGACGGCTTGAGGTCGATCAATCTAATTAATAATAATAATAATTAATGTTTTTTGATTTTTCAGTAAAAAACAAATTATGGCGACACGGCTTCATTCTTATAATGATACTTTTCACATGTTTTGAAATGAATGGTGCTCTTGTTGTTTTGACTTTTGCTACAAAAATGATAACATCTACTGGTATCGAATTTGACATAAGTCCTGAAGTCCAGACACTAAGTATTCCTATCGTGATGCTGATGGCCTCCGTTTTATTGACTTCTTGTGTTGAACGATGTGGAAGAAAGGTAAGAAAGGTTTTTTAGTTTACGCTGTCTCCCGCATATAGGAGGGTAGGCAGAGGGACCTAATAAGAAAACACTCCGTTGTCCACTTTCCAACGATTTTTCGACCATTTTTTTGTATCCATACTTTTCATTCCCTTTTCTGCGTCATTTTCTTTTCTATATAAAGTACTGATCAATGCTAAAATATATGAAAAACATAAAAATAAAATATTTCTACTCATACATTATATTATTTTCATAGCCTCTTCTCATCGGAGCATTCGCCATTACAGCTCTCTGCATGTTTGGAATGGTGGTAATCATCATAGTCCAAAGACAATTTGGCAACGTGCCTGTGTGGTTACCAGTGTGTGCACTGATGTTAGGCGTCGCTATGTTCAGTGGAGGAGTCTCACCACTCTCAATAATTATTTTAACTGAAATGTTTAATTTCCAAGTACGTATAACTATTTTCAGTAATTTAATTAGGTAAAGAGTAGCTTGGAAGATGGAGACGAGCTACACCTGGGTCGCAAGTTCGAGGTACTGATCCTCGCTCCTCATCATGCATGATGGTCACGGTCAAGTATCATAGTTGTAGCGTTTATTGAACTAAATCTGGGTTGTTAGTTTCATTTGGGGGAATATTTTAGTGTATAATTAATGTTATTAGTGTAGTTTAAACGAAGTCATATTTAGATACCATTCAGCAGATAATATTTTACAAGAAAATGGCGAAAATTGAAGAGCAGTGAATGCTAATTGGGGAGTACTAGATTTTTTTTTATTATATCAAAGTCTTTTGTAAATTGATTTAAGAGTAATCTTTTAAAATGTAGAATGCACTGTTTTTGCCTTACATTTTTAACTGTAACCTTCACATTTCAAAGAACTACTACAATACGTTCACCTGAATCAATTTATATAGAGAAAAACGTTTATTTTTCAGATACGAGCTACAATGATCACTGTTATATTTACTTACGCTTGGCTTCTCCTGTTCATAGCACAAAGTACCTACACGTCAATGGCTACCACTCTTGGAGAATTCGCACCATTCGCTTTATACGGTTGTTTTAACTTCGCCGGAGCGATTTTCGTAATGTTTTTCTTAACAGAGACAAAGGGCAAAACTGAATATGAAATATATAGAGATATTAGGGGAGAGAGAAAATTAGATAATGCTTAAGCGAAATTTGTATAAATGTACTTATTACTTATATTATTTATACGTCTTTTTGTAGTTGATCACTATTTGATTCAAGTTTATTTGATTTGAATTTTTACAATGCACAAATTAGGAAAATAAATAATAGAATGTAAGATTATGCTATTATTATATAGGTACCAGTAAATTAAGAATAAAAAAATATCAAACCTTTAAATTTTTCTGGTTTCTTCATCTTATTGAAAAGCTTTGTATTATAGTTGACAAATGCTTAAAAAAAGAGTGATAATTTCTTTATTTTCGGAAAACAAAATTTTGACTTACTTTGCAATTTACATGTTATAATGAATGTAAAAACTAGGTAACATAAATAGTATGAATGTTTGATTCTGCTTTCCTAATGTAAATCTATATAATATATTTAAATATATATATATATATTAGAATATTGGATTACATATTTAATTTTTCTTATTATAGTTCAATTGAATCTACTATAGTGCAATACTTACAAGCTTTTGTAACATAGAATAAATTTCAAATTAAATTCAAAGTGAATATACATAAGAGATGTAAAGAGAATTATATCTTTTATTTTAAAATAAACACATTATTTTTTATATCAAGTATGTATATAGAGTATGTCTAAGCAATAAATACTTTATTAATCATCGCATGAATACTGTCATTTTACTTATTATTTTTTAAAAGCTTTGTTTATAATATGCGTATTATATTTTTATTAATAAGATTAATGGAATTAACGTACTTTTTTATTTATGGTCAAGTTATTAGAAAAAAATACAAAAAAAAAACTTATTTACACTGTCTCACACTTATCTGACGTACATATCTATATATAAAATCTATTTTAAATTCAAATTCAAATTCAAAATATTCTTTATTCAAATAGGCAATTATTATAAGCACTTTTGAATCGTCGAATGAACATATGAACAAAAAGCTACCACCGGTTCGGAAGACAGTTCTGCTGAGAGGAGCCGGCAAGAAACTCAACAGTTGCTCTTTTCAAAATCAATGGTACAATCTATTACATTAGTTGGCAGCTATCCTGCATTACATTCAATAGATTCATTTATTTTGTTAATGTCGATTGGAGGTTTGAATAAACTGACCAAATTTATCATTAGGCAGAGTTTTAGCTCGAATAAATACATAAATAGACGAAAGCATCGAAAGAAGCGAGTGACCAATGTCTGTCGTTGCGGAGAGATATAGGGTCGTCATATAAGCGTAATGTTCGTGAGTTCGATTCTCAGTTCAGGATCAAAGTTATTATATTTTTTCGCTATAATAAGAAGATAGCACAGCGCTGAGTTCCATAACACACAATGTTTCGAAAACTGCACTGTGCGTGGAGAACGGAGTGTTTTAACATTACGTTCCTTCTGCCTACTCTGCTAAAATTAAGGTTTTACCTAATTTTAAATACACAATGTCTGATAGAAGAGTATCATCAATATACCTACACTTTAAATCTAAAGTTATATATGACGAGTTGTATTGTAACTAGTCCTATTCAATCATGCCAATTGAACAATTATGTAAATAAATACTAAGAATAAATGTTCTGAGACAACTGACACGTCGCGACGTGTCGTGAGGCAGAGTGTACTATGGTCAAAAGAACTTTTAAATTTATGATGACACTAGTGTTCTGCTCGCGGTTTCACTCGCGAGATCTTTACAATTATTCATTAACTAATTTTGTATTATTTATTACAAAATAACAATAAGAACAATTAATTCATAATAACAATATAATTTTATTATTATTTATTAATTTTTTAACAATATAATTTTAAAGGCAATATCGAAGATTAGCGCCTTCTAATAAACATTTTTTTCTGCTTCATAATAATATTAGTATAGAACTACAATAAACGGATATTTTATATTATACTAGCGGACGCGCGCAGCTTCGCTTGCGTAATTAGGGGTGAATTCTAATAAACCACGAAACATGTGTTCAATGAAATATTTTTAAGAGTCTAAATTTCAAATAAAAATCGGCGGCGATTTAAAAAAAATTTAATACAAACTTTCAACCCCTTATTTGCACCCTTAGGGGATGAATTAAAATAAACCACGAAACTTATGTTCAATGAAATATTTTTAAGAGTCTAAATTAAAAATTTTATAATAATCAGTGGCGTTTTAAAGATTTTTCCATACAAACTTTCAACCCCTTATTTGCACTCTTTGGGGAAGAATTCTAGAAAACCATGAAACATGTGTTCAATAAATACTTTTAAGAGTCTGAATTTCAAATTTTATAAAAATTGGTGCCGATTTAAAAAAAATTCTATACAAACTTTCAACCCCTTATTTGCACCCTTAGGGGGAGAATTCTAATAAACCATGAAACACGTATTCAATTAAATACTTTTAAAAATCTAAATTTCAAATTTTATAAAAATCGGTGCCGATTTAATTTTTTTTCCATACAAACTTTGAACCCCTATTTCAGCCCTTTAGGGTAAAAATTTTTCAAAATCCCTTCTTAGTGGATGTCCAGATTACGAAAGTAAACTTTTGTCCAAATTACTTTTGTCCATTAGCGGTTACGGCTGTGCGTGCGTCTTACCTCAGTCAGTGAGGACAAGTCCTTTTATATATATAGACTAGTGTCCCGTTCGGTGTTTCACTCGCTAGATCTTTACAATTATTTATTAGGTAACTAATTTTGTATTATTTATTACAAAATAACAATAACAACAATTAATTCATAATAGCAATATAATTTTCTTATTATTTATTTATTTTTTAACATTATAATTTTAAAGGCAATATCGAAGATTAGCCTTTTAATATTTTTTTTTTCTGCTTCATAATAATATTAGTGTAGTAGAACTACAATAAACGAAGACATTATTTAAATATTATTTTTATAGACATATTGCAATATTCTTCTTGAGGTCAGTCGTGGCACAGAGGCAATTTTTGTGTAATAAGCGTGGGTAAACGTGACAGATTGTAGGTTCGATTCCCACTCAGATTAGTGAAACATTTAAAATTTTCATTACTTCGTTTTGGCTCCAAGCAAAGCGCGAATTTGAACTCCACCACTCAATATGGAATGCCTCCATTCACAGAAAAGCTGAAAAAATAATATTTTCTTGGTTATAATTCGCAACTCACTATTCTCACATTCTCACATACACAGTTAAACACAAAACTGCTCTATAACAGCGATATAACATAGTAAAAATTTGGCATACTCGTATACTTTTGCGTCTATAATTTCTTATTCTCAGTGCGTGCTCTAAATCTCAACCTTGTGCACGTATAGACGTTATATAAAAATGATAGTTTCAAATATCATGGGTGCAAGTGATAAGGATTCGCCGAAGTCGAAAAAACGTGGGCATACTTACTTACAATGGATTTTTGCTTTGTTGGGTATGTTTATTTAAAAAAAGCTTGTAATTAACAATAATAAATGTAGCATCTCATCTTTTGTCCCATAGTTAGACATAGGGAACCTAGTATGCCACACACCGTTTTTGAGACATCACGCAGATATTAGAGTAGGAAGGGGGAACCTGGGAACCTAGTGTTAAGACACACCGTTTCAATTAAAATTCTACCGTTTACCACATTCGGCCATCCTCGAGGTAATGCGTGTAGAGTGGCGGTACTCAACGCCACAAATTAAATACTTAAAGGTATATTAATAATTATTTTCATAAATATTTTTTTACACTTTCACGCATTTTTTGTATCACGCATCTGTCAGCCTGGTGATCACTCCATGCGTCACTTGCCGTTTATTTTTAAATATACCTATGTAAATATTCCACGTTAGTTGTCGGCAGCTGAACTAAACAAAATATTTTTTTTTAACCAGACGAAATACGGAAAAAATATTTATTTATAAACTTTGTTGTCATCGTATCGCTTCACTACTCAATAAAAAAATAAAATTAAAATTTGGCAAGAATGTTATTTTTTTACGTATTTTCTGGCATATGAGTGTGAAGGTATTTATGTCTCCACTTTTAATGGTAGAATGCAGAGAAACTTCTAGGACTTGAAAATAAAATAATTAAGTTATTGATATTAATTCCCATGAGTAGATATTGTAACTATAACAATTGCAGTACAGACAAACACTAGATACAAACTAACAGCCGCAAGAATCAAAAGAAAATTGTAATGACAAAGTAACAAAAATAACGAAGGTTTTACTGAGATTAAGTAACTTAATTTTAATTGAATAATCATTTTAAACATTTTTAACGAGTCAATAAAATTTGCACGCAGCGGGACTCGTATCCAGGTCTTTTGTATATCATCTAAGATGACTGGTTTTTTAGTTTCCATATTATGTAAAAAATTAAAATTATTAAAACCACAGAAAAATGAGGAACGGAAGCGTCTCAATGGGAAAGGAATGTTTTAACTCCAGGTTCCCAGGATCTTTTCCCTGCCATGCGCTATACAGCGTAAAGCTAAAAAAAGTGAAAATTGTAATAATAGATAAAGTTATTTTTAGGTCTAGTAATAGTATTTATTGATAAAAAGATAATTATGTAAATTAATTACTTTTTAGGGGAATTTATTGAGCAATCAACATTTTCATTCTTAGTTTATAGTAAACTAGTGGACCCGGACGCGGCTACGCCCGCTTAAACTATACGAATATTTATTAAATATATTTATGAAATTATTTTCAGTTTTCAATAGAGAGATGCGTTAAGCAAGTTCATTTTGGGTGACGTTTTCTAACAACAAACTTTGCAAGCCGTTGCTTAGCAAGGACGGTTGTTATTAACATGGCGGAATAAATTGCATGTCAAATTAATAATTATTTTAATATATTGGTTTATATCGACAATATTACAAATATGAGAAAAAAAAGTATCCTATGTTCATCCCGCGACCCTCAAGTATCTCTATATGAGTATTTTATCACAATTAAATAAGCTGTTTGGCCCTGATTGCGTAAAAGACAGACAGACTGACAGACAGACAGAGTTACTTTCGAATTTATAATATAGGTATGGATTTTAAACATTTATTTGTACATTAATGTACGTGACTAAAATAAATAGAGTATAGTGTAATTTTTTTTTTTAAATACATAACATAATTGTGCCGAGTGTTTTAGCACTAAGTTTTGCATTTACCTTGTTATATTTGGGACAGAGTCTAAAACTGATAAAAATATATTATATCTTCTAGTGCTATAATCTACGTTTCCGCCTTTCCGCCAAATTTTCACGATATTACCTGTTGAGTGGTACAACTCTTCTTCTTCTTGTCTACCAGAGCTAAAATATAAAAAAAATATTCGAAAAAAACACTTTAAAAATAACAATTCATATAGTAAATAGTTTTGGGTATTTGCGTTTATGTTTTGGTATTATTAAAACTATTATTAAAATTCAACTTTCCAAAATGAGGGTAGGAGTGTCTTAACTCTCAATTTTCTTTCGATACTTAGCGAATAGCGAGGACTGCGCGTAATAATAAGATAATCCGTATAAAATAGGGCCTCTTCAATTTGTTCTATTTGGCGACATTTGAATTATAAACAATGAAACCTGAAATCATAGACCGGTCGAATAGGATCTCGAGGTCAAACCATTTAAAATACCGTTGATAATTTTTGTGCCTACATAGTTTTTATTTGTATAAAACAAGAAAAAATATAGTATAAAGATATAATATTATTTAATTAATTTTAAGGAGAAGAAAGATTTTATGATTTTTAAAATACAAAATTGGTCTAAATTCATAGATAGAAAAATAACTTATAATTAATTAAAATAATTAATTAAATAAACTCATTCCCCCGATTGGGAATCGATCCCGCAATAATCGAATTAACAGTAACATTACTTTTCATCAAGCGAATTGCACATTGTTGGTGTACGGCTTGGACAGCGGATGGATTTCACCAATAACGTCTCTACTTCAATCAGAAGCTTCGCCAGCTGGATATCCGCTATCTGATAGTCAAATATCGTGGACAGCAAGTGTTCTAAGTATGACAGCTATATTTGGGACGATTACGTATTCATATATCGCTGATAATCATGGAAGGAAGATTGGTGTTATTATTATTGCGTTTTTGGAAGCGGTTAGTTTTACTTTAGATTTAAAGTCTTGTTTTTTACATTGAATGCTTATCTAATTTTTGCCTAAAGAAGTTTTGTGTATTGTATGGCAGAATTTTGACTTTATTTTATGTTCATTAGATGATTCAAAAGTGCTCGCAAAAGTATTTTTTAAATTTAATGTGATTTATAATTCCTTAAAAAACCACTCTTCCAGGTTTCATGGATAATTCGTCTATCCTACACTTCTCCAGCTATGCTCATTGTAGCAAGAGTGACAGCTGGTCTAGCAGCAGGTGGTTGTTTCAACATTATACCAATGTACGTGAAGGAAATAAGTCAAGAGGACTTAACTGGTATCTTGGGAACCTTCCCAATCCTCATGCACACTACGGGCATTTTCTTAATGTACCTAATTGGGGCATATTTGGAGTATAAAACTGTGATCATTATGGTGACGGTCGTACCGATATTTACTATTATCGCGATGATCAAAGCTCCTGAATCACCAGCTTTTTTAGTGAAACAGGAGAAAATTGATGTAAGTATACAAGATTGTTAGTCTTACACTTACTGGCCTTCAGTAGGTAAAGTATAAAAACGTATCATATTTTAGAATATCAGGCAGTGGCAACAATCGTTCAATGCTATATTTTTTCTGGCTATAAACGCGACAGTTTTGGGTTCGATTTTAGTTTGGAAAATTGAATTACTTTCGTTTCTTCGCTCTGGTTACAAGACAAAGACTCACTTCTCCCCAAAAAAGACTCTCCACTCATTAATCGAGCGAAAAGTGGGGAACAAAGTTTATAAAAGAAAAATTAAAATATATAATAAAGTATATTTATTTTACTAAAAACATTTAAACAATGCTCTTTAATTCATTCAAAGAGTCTTTGTAGTATAAATATGTTAATAGCAAGAAACTGTCGTAGAGTAAAGAAACCGAGTAGGTATAAATCTTATCGATTTAATTTATGAGATTTAATATTTGTGACCGATATTTAATGAATGCTGCTTTTGAGGACTTATGTATATTTTCTAGTAGACGTTGACCGCAATTTTTTTGGTGAAATTTGGACTCAAAACGTTGAACAAGTTTTTATAAGGCATTCTTAAAATAAAAATATTAAATCAGCTTCACGCTGTATCCCGCACACAGCAGCGTAGGCAGAGTGAACCTAATATTAAGATACTTCGCCCGTCTATATATAGAAGTTTGAAATTTTTACAAATAAAACTTTAATGAATCATTAATGATTTTCAATAAAAAATCATTTAAAATATATAATTTTATCAGAAAGCAAAGGAAACGGTGGCATCTCTCAGAGGCTTGGACAAGGACGATGAAATAGTGCTAAAAATAGTTGATGATATGATAAAAGAAGAGATTCGTTTCAAATCACTGCCGAATATAACTTTCATGAACATATGTAAGGTTTGTTATATATACATATATACCTAAGGTTCACTCTTTTTCCTGTACATGAGGGAAGGCAGAGGGAAGTTTGTATTCAGACAACGTCGTTGCCCACTTTCCGCCAGATTTTTTAGGTATCGCATGTTGAGTAGTAGAAATCAACGCCGTGCTTTATGTAACAGAACGGGAATAAAATATCTGTCCCGTAACCATAACGTTTATTATAAACCGTTTTCATGGCCTTAAATTGATGGAATCTGTAAAAACTTTAGTTATTTTTTGATTTTTGCACGAAAATAAATTTGTGGGCTAAATTCACTTATTAAAAATGTATTTCATATTTATATGCTACAAAACAATTATTAAAATTATTTTTCAATCGAGTTCTTAGCGACTGATGAAACTGATGACTGATGACTGATGAAAGTAAGTAATCCTAAATTAGGATTACTTACTTTCATACTTATCGTTCAATCCCCTACAATATAAGGGGACTCCCCTCTGGCTCCCTCTTTGAAGAAAAATTAAAAAAACAGAAAATATAAAGTAATAAAAATAATATCCATAATATATGCATATAAACTAAATCGAACGACAGTTTATTTATTCGCCGACCTCGTTAATCGAAGCGCTGACTTGTCGTCGTCAGCTGCTGCGTTCACATATTATTATTGTCTTTATGCTGTATTTATATTTTGGAGTTCATTGAATTGTAAAGAGGTGCAAAAAAAGTATCTTACTTTCGTTAAATTATAAAGCTTTATGTTTTTATATTTTCTTTCGAAATAATATTAGAAATGACGTTATCCATTGCCGGATACTTACCTAGCATGATTTTAACTCTCTGCCAGTAAACACCCACAATTGCTGATGAACTATAAGCGCCTTCAAACAAGATTTTTGGGGGCAAATACCAAATTTCTTTATATAAATAATTAAAAATAATTAATAATAAAATCGGTTTCACGCTGTAGGCAGAGGGAACCTGGCGCTAAGACACTCCGTTCCCCATTTTCCGCCGAATTCTAGAAGCATTGAGTGTTGAGTTGCGGAACTCAACGCTGCGATTTGAGTGAAGAAATGAAAATGCTTCATTTCCTAGAGTGGGGATCCAACACATACAGTAGCTTTTGCAGTCAAACGTCAAGATGGGCTGAAAAATAATTCATAAATTATTCTTTTTATGAATTTGCTATATTATATACGTAGGCGTTTGTATTTTTTTTTAGAGTTTAGAGCTGTCTTCTGAAAGGGTATTATGCTAAGTGCCTGGCGATGGATAACGTTATTTTTAATTTGTTCCCAAGAAAATATAAAAAAAATAGCTTAATAATTTATGAAACTTAAGTACTATTTCATGTACCTCATTGTCCTAGTAGTAGGTACTTTTCGGGGTTGAGTGTTTGTCA
Source organism: Heliconius melpomene rosina (assembly GCF_056956725.1). NCBI lineage: Eukaryota > Metazoa > Arthropoda > Insecta > Lepidoptera > Nymphalidae > Heliconius > Heliconius melpomene. The sequence continues at coordinate 1,109,031 of NC_140400.1, forward strand.
ACGGGAACGTTTATGTGTTTCAGCGAAACGAAAGTGTGGCTTAATTTGGCTCCCTCTCTAGTAATTATTAGATACCTATCCTACCTAGATAACCTTACTATCAATATTAAAGTTTTCAACCGTTGACATTCAAGGAATCACGATAAACGTCGAGACCACTACCACTAGGGTCTCAGGTTCCCTCTGCCTATTCTACGTGCGGGAAACAGTGTGAACCTAAAAAAATTAAACACGTGACCATGTAGACGTAACCGGATTTATTAACTAGTCATGGTACATAACGATAGAGAAATCACTCTACTTTTTTGGTTTAATCATCTTCACGCTGTATCCCGCACACAGCAGGGTTGGCAGAGGGAACTAGTGTAAGATATTCTGTTTTCCAATTTCCGCCGAATTTTGGAGACACTTTGGGGGCACAAACGCACTGTGCCACGACCGGCTTCTTTTAGTAAGTTTCTTTAATATTTTGTTCTAAACAATCGCTTAAACTTACACAGTGAAGAACAGTTCGTGGCGTCGTGGCTTCATCCTCATCATGTTTCTTTTCACATTTTACGAAGTAAACGGAGCCTTTGTGATAGTGACATTTGCCTCCAAAATGCTGACTTCTACTGGAATAAAGTTTGATATCAGTCCTGAGATCCAGTCGCTCAGCTTCCCTATTGTGATGGTCGTAGCGTCTCTGGGCTTGACAACAATCGTTGAGAGATGCGGGAGGAGGGTAATATATTATTTTTTATTTTTTTAGCTTAATGCTGTACCCCGCCCGTAACAGGGTAAGCAGAGGGAACATAATGTTGATACACTCCGTTCTCTGTTTACAATCAAATTTTTAAGACATTGCGTGTTGAGCGGTGAAACTCAACGCCGCTTTTCTTTCTGTTTATTATAGCGAAGAAATGAATACAAAATATTACCTTCAACTGGAATTGAACCTAGACTGTCACGTTTACATTCTGACACAGTGCTGTTAAACTACAATTACCTAAATATTATGATTTCTTATAATATATCTATTTTTCAGCCACTTCTAATAGTAGCATATGGTCTAACGTCGATAGCTATGTATTCATTGGCTATAATGATAGTTATACAAAAGGAATATGGTAATGTCCCTTCATGGCTGCCCCTCATTGCGCTTATAGTATCAGTAGCTATGTGTAGCGGTGGAGTGTCGCCTTTATCCTTTATAATAATGACTGAGATGTTTAATTTTCAAGTTAGTATAGTCAATTGCGTTTCTTCTCGTCTTCTTTCGTCTTCTTCTGGATAACCAGACCTGAGGGAGACCTGAGAGGGACTGAGGGAAAAAATAAAATTTTATTTAATTTTTCAGATACGAGCTAAAGTAATGGGCGTGGTAGTAACGTACGCATGGTTTACTACCTTCATAGCGCAAAGCACCTACACGCCTATATCAAATACTTTAGGCGAGTTTGCTCCATTTATTTTGTATGGAACAGTGAATTTATGTTCAGTTATATTTATAATATTCTTCTTGTTAGAAACAAAGGGGAAAACTGAGGAAGAAATATTTAAGAACGTGAAAAAGAAAGAAAATGTTGATTCAAATCCAATATAATGTAATGGAGTATAATATTAGTGCTAGAATTAATAATAGGAAAGTTTATTGACTCAATGAAATTAGATAGTAATATTAGATATTATTATATTTTATTAGAAAATTTTATAATAAAATAAATTTTAAAATAAAACTAAATCTTTACTGTCGAGAAATTAATATGTTAATATTAATATGACAACGTATCAACGACTGAACTAAGAAATAACTGACGTAGCGTATTTAAGTTAAAATAACTCATACTTTAGTGAAATAATTATAAATTTATTAAATTGTCTTATTATTAGTTTTAGCTGAGATAACCTGGTATTAAGTAGGTTACTTACTTTTGTGAAATATCCAAAGTGGGTATGAGCTTAAAGTCAATGTTTAATGTTGTGTGTTTTGGGTCGCTAGTAAATGATATACTTAACATATATATATTATATGCATTTATTATAACAAAATATTATAAAACCTACTTTAAAGTATAAATAAAAATGTTTTTTTATAAAATGACTTTTTTATTACCCTTTTAATTAAAAAAATAATAAGACGAGGAAGCATTGTGGTAGAATAGAATATACATATCCTACTTTTCTCACAATATCCCGGACATATAGTTCTGATTCTAAATAATAGAAGTAAGGCTTAAGTTTCTAGATTTTATCATTTGTTATTTATTTAAATGTTTTATATAAGTTGATTATTTTGATTGCAATTATTATTATTATTTTTTATTTATTTATTGTTTATTATTATTATTATTTATTATTATTATTTTATATATATTTTTTCTCGAAATATAATTTCGGTTAATATGAACCCCACGAGCTTCAAGCCAAGTGTGGTCCATTTCCTGGAATTGGTTGGGAAGTAATGTCTTCCTGTAAAAACTTCCTGACAATGCGACAAGTATTAAGGATTGCGGCTTTTTGCATAGTTATGTATATGTTTATAGGTAATTTTATCTGCTCTAAATAATGTAAAAGACTTTTTGGTATAACTCCTGTGCTGGAAAGCACCAATGGTACAATATATACTTTGTTCATTTTCCATATTCTTGTAACTTCTTCTTTTAATTCGGTGTATTTATTAATTTTTTCTGTTATAGATTTTTGCAGATTATGGGTATTCGGAATTGTGATATCTATCAAATATGTTTGTTTATTTATTTTGTCTATAAATGTTATATCAGGTCTATTGTAGTGTATTGTTTTGTCAGTTAGAATTGCTCTATCATAGTACATCTGCAATTGGGGCTCTCCAACACAGGTTTTGGTACGTATTGATAGTATGGGTGGGGCTTATCTTGTATTAACTTATTTATTATTGCCAACTTTTGATGCACAATTTGTACAACTTGATTGTGTCTATGAGTATAATCTGTCTGTGCTAAGGAAGAACAAGCGCTAGTTATATGCTGAATAGTTTCCGGTTGTCTATGACATTTTCTACATTTATCATTTTGTATATTACGATCCCTGACAATGAATTTTCTATAATTTTTTGTTGCTATGATTTGATCTTGGATGGCGATCATAAAACCTTCGGTTTCTGGGAACAAAGAACCTAATTTTAGCCATTTGTTCGAAGCCTCCGAGTCAATATGCACCTGTTCCAAGTCATGAAGGTGTCGACCATGCAGTTCTTTTTTACGCCAATTATTGAATTGTTGTTCTACATGGTCTTGAAGTGGTTTGGATGAAATTGATCTATTTTTTAAATTAAGTGGAGTGAAATTATCATCTAAATCTATTATTGCAGAATGTAAAGTGCTTTCTGATTTTGTGTAAAAGAAATCTCTAAGGTTCTTGACCTGTCCTTCCCATAACACTTCCAGATTTATTAGTCCTCTACCGCCTTTTATTCTTTTAATATTGGTTCTCTCTATTGCTGATTTTGGATGTAAATAATTATATTTAGTTAAAGTTGTTCTTGTTTTTATCTGAAGCCGTTTGATGTCAGTTTGAGTCCATTTTATTACTCCAAAGGTGTATGTTAAAACTGGGATAGCGTAAGTGTTTATTGCCTTAAAAAGATTTTTTGAATGAAGTTGCCTTTTACATATTGCATTTAATCGTTTACTGAATTCCATATTTAACTGTTTTTTTTATTTGAATATGATTTATACTATTAGATTGATGTACTCCTAGGTATTTATATGTATCACCTGACTCCATTAAATTAAATGAAATATTTTCTTCGTTATTAACTTTACTGTCGATTTTGCCTCTATTATTATGAATTATTTTACATTTATCTACCCCAAAAGACATATTTATATCCTGACTAAATTGAGTAGTAATTTTGAGGAGAGTTTGAAGACCTTTCTTAGTCTTTGCAAAAATTTTAATATCATCCATATACATCAAATGTGTGATAGCAGTATCATTATTTAATTTATATCCGCATGATGACATAGCGTTCAGAAGATGAGATAGGGGATTTAAGGCGAGGCAAAACCATAACGGGCTAAGAGAATCTCCCTGAAAAATACCATTTTCAATATAAATTTCGTCAGTCATAACTTTGTTATTTCCGACTGATAAATGCAGCGTAGTTCTCCATTCCGCCATGGCATTTTGTAAAAAAATTACAATAGATGGATTTATCTTATATATTTTAAGTTTATTATTATTATTATTATAGTTTTACCATTTTTGTTCTCCCAAATCATTGGGGTACGTTAACCAAAAATTGCGAGCATATAGCCAAGCAATATTTGGGTGGAGATTTTCAGCAATAATTATTATTACTAGTAAGGAATTCTGATAATAAGTTAATTATTTGATGATAAAAACTTCCTAACTATACGGCATGTATTTAAGATTGCGGCTTTCTGCAAAAGAATATAACTTAACCGGTGAATACCCAAAGTTTCCAGACTCGTGTGTAGCGTATGAGGTACTACTCCGGTTGTTGAAAGAACTATTGGTACTGTAGTGACGGATTGGACTTTCCATTGACTTTTGAGCTCTATGGTTAAATCTGTATACTTATCTATTTTGTTTGAAAAAGTGGATGCAAGATTGTGTGTATTTGGAATGGCTACGTCTATCAAGTATACAGAATTTTTAACTTTATCATGAAGTAAAATATCCGGTCTATTGTAGTGTACGGTTTTATCTGTGATGATTGTACGATCCCAATACAGCTTAAAATTTGTAGATTCTAAGATAGCCTGAGGTGAATATTTGTAATAGGGAGTTTTTTGTGCTTGTGTGATGAGAGAATGTTTAAATGCTAGGTGTTGATGAATAATTGCAGCGACCTGATCATGTCTATGTTTGTAATCGGTTTGTACTATGGTTTTACACGCTCCGGTAATGTGTTGGATTGTTTCAGGACTAGAATAGCATCTTCTGCATAAATCGTTTACCATATTTGGTCTTTTTATGATGTGTTTTTGATAGTTCCTAGTGTCTATTACTTGGTCCTGAATAGCCATCATGAAGGCTTCCGTCTCTGGGAAGAGATCTCCCCGTCGTAGCCATTCGTTCGACGCAACTTTGTCGACGTGAGTTTGGCTAAGATCGGCTAGATGTCTACCGTGTAGTGACTTTAAAGACCATGCTTCTATTTTTTGCTGCTTAGTTATCAAAGTTTGATTTAGTTGTATATTTCTATCGTTTAAGTGGTGTATATTTATTATCTATATTAACTATGAATTTGTGTAGTTCACTAATTTCAGCCTTAGCGTAAAAGTAATTTCGGAATTTAGTCACTAGATTATTATGTAGGTTACGAATATCAATGAGACCTCGTCCTCCATCCAGACGTGATATAGTTAGACGCTGGATACATGATTTAGGGTGATGTTTCCTATGTGTAGTCATGTGTGTATTTATTATACGTTGAAGATTCGATAAATCAGTTTGAGACCAGTTTATTATAGCAAAAGAGTAAGTAAGGATCGGTATTGCGTACGTGTTGATGGCTTTTATAATATTACGGGAGTTTAATTGTGATCTTAAAATGTAATTCAAACGAAATTTAAATTTATTGGTTAGTTCTATCTTGGTTTGTTTTTGTTGTATTTGCTTAGCTTGTTGAAATCCAAGGTATTTATACGTGCTATTTTCGTCCATTGATTCAATTTGTTCACCAGTGTTAAGTATATATGTATTTTGTTGTGATTTGCCACGTTTAATTGAATGTACCTTGCATTTTTCGATTCCAAATTCCATGCGTATGTCTGTAGAGAAGGATTGTGTGAGGTCGGCTAGTATTTTTAGTTCTTTATTATTACTGGCGTATAGTTTGATGTCGTCCATGTACATTAAATGTGAAATTATATGATATGTGTTATTATGTTTTAGTTTAAATCCTGTATTGGTATTATTAAGCAATTCAGAGAGAGGGTAACTAGAGAGCATAACGGAGCTTAAAAATGTTATTAGAATGGGGTGAATCTTGTACTTTTTTAAAATATATAGTAACCAACTGTGTGGAACTGAATCAAATGCTTTTCTGTAGTCTATATACATTGTATTAATATTTTTATTATGTGCTTGTTTCATAACTACTGCGTCTATAGTAAGCTGCTCTTTACACCCCTGACTATTTTTCCTACAGCCTTTCTGTTGTTCAGCTAATATGTTATTTTGATCGATATGTTTATAAATTATGTCAGTAATACACGCAGTGATAATTTTATATATTGTTTGGAGGCATGTTATTGGCCTATAGTTAGCTGGGTTTGTGCGATCTAAGCCTTTCGGTAGCATATACGTTATTCCGTTTGTTACAAATAAAGGTAGTGTGCAAGGTGATTGTATGAACTGGTTTATGTGTTTAAGAAGAATTGAATGAGTGCATGTTATCTTTTTGTACCAGTAGTTGTGTATATTATCGGTTCCCGGAGCCTTCCAATTGTGTGTTCGCTGGATGATTTGATTGAATGTTTCTATGGATATATCATTGAATTTCATTACATTTACTTCTACGTCAGGTATTTTTTTTAACCATTCTGCGTCTGTATTATGTTCTATTGAATTTTCCCAAATATTGGCCCAGTATTGTTGCAAATTATTTTGCGTTGGATTTTCTAGTAATTGTGTTGTGGTATTTTGGTTTGTGCTAGATAGAGTTCTATAAAAATGTTTTTCGTTATTAACGAATGTATTATTTTGTTGCTTCCGTTTTGTACATGTCAAATATCTTCTAAGTCTGTTCGAAGTTGCATTTAATTGTTGTTTTAGTGTGTCTAAGAAATGTGGTAATTCTGTATTAGGTTCTTCGTGATGTGAATGAGTTTTATATTGTGTTTTTATTTCTTCTACAGTTTTTAATATTTTACGGCTCCTATTTCCTGATATATATTGCGTAAGTCTACCTATTTGTAATCTATATTTGTCTACTCTACTTTCGAGTCTTCTTTGCCACGATGGCTTGCTGTTACGAATTCGATAATTATCAATAAAACTGAATTTTGTTCCATTACACAGAGATGCAGTGTAGGCAGCGGTATATATAATGTTATGAAGAGCATTGAAATCTAATTCGTTATTTACATGTTTTGGAAGTATTTTGCTATTTAAGAAACTAACAATTTGAGAAAATTTACGCGATGATTTTTGTTTAGGTATATAAGGTCTGGTTTCAGGATTTGTATTGTTAAATTTAATAAGAGCATTATTAAATTCTTCTTCAATATAATGTAGTTGTTTTTCTATTAAATTGTGTCTATTTATACAATGTTGGTCTAGTAATTCAACGGGTTGTAAATTTCTTTGTAGATATACAGAATTACTTATTTGATTTGTTTGACTGCTAGCAGAATTCGACTCTGTAATATTTGTTGTTAAAGGATTACTATTAGCTAATTTAATTTCTACTTCTCTTTTTAATTCAATAATTCTATCGGTTTGTATACTTTTGTTCGTAAATATTAGTCGTCTCTGGTCAGCTATTCTTTGTTCTGTAAGGTGTGATAGGTGTGGGTTTCTAGATATAAATAAACGGTACAGGTTTTTACGATAAGAAGTCTTATTAACTTCCAGTTGGGTGACTTCAAAGTAACATTTAACAATTTCTTCATTAAGTTGGTTTGACCATTTCATTCTAGTGTTTGAGTGTGAAAGTTGAGTTGAGTGCATGTTATTTTTTGTAAGTGGTTGATCACCGATTTGTAATAGTTCTTTTACTTCAATCATAATTTGAGCTAAGGTATCATCTGATAATAGTTTATTTCTTATTATTGCTCTACGTTGATCTCCTATACGTTGTCTAGTTACCTGCATTTCGGGAAATTTACTACTAAATTCTTGGTGTAGGGGTTCTAAATAATTATTCAATAACGTGGTTTCGCATTTTGTTAAAATAGACTGGGATCCGGCAGTTGAATCCTGCATAAACGAGTTTTCTTAATTAAACCTATATTAATGAATAATACATGATTAGTAGAACAGATTACACCTGGGTTGCCTGGAAGAATCCTGCCGCAATCACCTTTAATTTCATTTTTTCGTAACTCGTTTTTGGAGATAATTGCACCAATACGTTTTTTATATGAATCGCACATCATTTGAAAGATAATCGCATAAGGAATTGGAAAATTAAGGGTTGCCAGCTCTCAGTCTGCCGCAAGTCTAGGGTTGCCTGGTTTAAAGATGTCACTAAATGTTAATAATTTGCACTCATGTGTTTTTTTAATGAATTATATATCAAATTAAAGCTTATTTTTTTCTGAACACTATAAAACAGGGTTGCCTGGAAAATTCCTGCCGCAAACTGGGGTTGCCAGCGTTTGAAATATTTTATTCCGGTTCCGTTTGACTATGAGAATAGACGATGAAATGCGCGGTCTGCCCCATGTTTTAAAGTAAAATATTATATAATAGAAGGTCAATCTTAAAATCAATGTTTATTCTAATTGTTCACCTGTTAAATGATGATTTTAATCATATTAAGTACACGTAGAAAACTATTTAAAGATGAAATCATCCTTATTTTTCAAGTAAAATAATGAATGTATAATATTGAGTCTTTGCAAAATCTATTTTCTAAATACTATTATTTATTTAAATTACCATTTTGAAACAACTAAATTATCTAATTAAATAAATGTTTACAAATATCGATCTACTATAAGCTATTAATATACATACATATACATCATGTTTCCTTAATATAATGAAGGGTGACCATTATTGCGGATATTTTTTTAATTAATTATATTGAAAAATATATTTCAATGAACTCTCTGTCTCTCTCTCTCTCTCTCTCTCTTCATCCTCTACTTGTTTGATTTGACAACGCCTGCCGCAACTTTTTTTTTCTCACGCAACTTTTAATAATTTGCATAGGAAAAAAAAATATATATATAATAGAATTATAATAAACAAAACTAAGTTAGCAAAGATTAATTCCAAGAAAAACTATTCAACTAATAATAACTATTAAAAAATTATAAATAAAAAATTTCACTAGCAAGAACTTGTCCGTTTATGCTGATAGTTTTTAAGGCATTTAGGTCTGAAAGAATTGTTCTTATAATTATAATAAAGCACAATCACTCCTAACGTCCCTAACTTAGTGTAATCAAAACTGAGGCAACTATCCCACTGCCACAATTGTCTAGATTTTATTCTGTATTAGAAGTTATTTACATAGATAAAAATATATAATATTAAACATTAAAGTATACTTACGTTTTGCATTATCCGCAATAATGGTCACCCTTCATTATATTAAGGAAACATGATGTATATGTATGTATATTAATAGCTTATAGTAGATCGATATTTGTAAACATTTATTTAATTAGATAATTTAGTTGTTTCAAAATGGTAATTTAAATAAATATTAGTATTTAGAAAATAGATTTTGCAAAGACTCAATATTATACATTCATTATTTTACTTGAAAAATAAGGATGATTTCATCTTTAAATAGTTTTCTACGTGTACTTAATATGATTAAAATCATCATTTAACAGGTGAACAATTAGAATAAACATTGATTTTAAGATTGACCTTCTATTATATAATATTTTACTTTAAAACATGGGGCAGACCGCGCATTTCATCGTCTATTCTCATAGTCAAACGGAACCGGAATAAAATATTTCAAACGCTGGCAACCCCAGTTTGCGGCAGGAATTTTCCAGGCAACCCTGTTTTATAGTGTTCAGAAAAAAATAAGCTTTAATTTGATATATAATTCATTAAAAAAACACATGAGTGCAAATTATTAACATTTAGTGACATCTTTAAACCAGGCAACCCTAGACTTGCGGCAGACTGAGAGCTGGCAACCCTTAATTTTCCAATTCCTTATGCGATTATCTTTCAAATGATGTGCGATTCATATAAAAAACGTATTGGTGCAATTATCTCCAAAAACGAGTTACGAAAAAATGAAATTAAAGGTGATTGCGGCAGGATTCTTCCAGGCAACCCAGGTGTAATCTGTTCTACTAATCATGTATTATTCATTAATATAGGTTTAATTAAGAAAACTCGTTTATGCAGGATTCAACGGCCGGATCCCAGGGTATAATAAGATATGTGCGACAAATATAACGGTTCATTGTGTCGGTCCATTTTTTTCGCGCACGGATAGAGCCCGCAGTGGGTGCAGGGTAATTGGCAAGTGCCTCCTGCACAACATCTGCTGACCTTATAATTGATGATGAGTGTGATGATGTCGGTGATGAATTAGGGGAATTTAATAAGGTACAAGTTGAAGGTGGTGAGGGTATGCTTGATATCGGTGAATGAGAGGAAGAAGAAGTGAATGATGAGGATGATTGTTCGGCTGTAGCATTTTTTTCGAGGGGAACCCGCCTGCTCAGTCCCCCGTCGCCAACGGTTCGCATGCTGTGGCATCCAGCGTTAGCTCCAGATGCGCCCCGGCGACCCCCGGGTAGCGGCCGCAAATTATATCTTTTATTTTCCATATTCTCCATAAAAAGGGTTACCAGAGCCATGTTAGCCGTGTAAGTAATTTATTTTCACGTGTCCGCCCCCCACGAGAATCAGATGTTCGATTCGGACGTATGGTTGGACTTTAGGGGGCTTATTATTATTATTATTAAATAAAGAATTTATTATTAACTCTAAAATCAGCGATTCCTTTGTAATAGACAAATTCTACACCGCCATTTTCGGAATTAAAACCCACCGACCCACCAACAAGAAGAACAAATAGTACAGAATTTATTTTAATGCTAAAATGAAATAAATATATATCAATAATGTTTGTTCTAGCAAATAATTTGTATTCACTTATAAATATATAAGAAGCTACTAAAGTCTCGAGTCTTAAGTCATACGTCTATTTTATTCTTTTTATAGGACACGCGGTCAAATTAATAATGTTAGAAAAAAAATATCAGGACTCAGGAGGTTATTACGCGTATATTTACACAACCCAACATATTATGACACACCCACTCGTGTGGTCATTTATCTAAATATGTGATTACAGCGAGAATCTAAAAAGAACCTTTTCCAAAATATCCATTCAAGGTATTTACGTCATAAGTCGTTATATATGCTTTTATCAATTATCTACATATATTAGGGATTCCCATAACGAACTACTAATTGATACATATTTCATTGGAAATAATAATAATTACAATTCACTATTTATAACTAATTAAAAAGGGGTCAAGTAAATGTCGCTCTAGACTAAGTTGTCTTTATCAAGGAACTGAAAGTGGAACAACGATAGATGATTGTAAAGGAAAGATAGGAATAATAATTATTTGATTTTAATATCTCTATATCCAATATATATTTCTTAACTTTACAGTATATGCGGCACATAATAGAGTAGTGAGAGGGAATCTGCGGAACTAGTGTTAAGACACTACGTTCCACACATCAATTCTCCACTTTCCGCCGAATTTATTGAGTAGAATAGTATTTAATTCAGCAGCGGAATTCAACCTAGCACATTTCCTTATTTCTAATTATTTATTTAATTCAAGTTATTCTGTATATTTGCAAAATCTCATCCAACCCGTGAGAATTGGTCAAATTGACAATAACCGTGCTAATTTGTTAAAACATTATGATGTGAGATAAAAGCTTTTGATTTGCGGTATAAAATCTAAAGCCTTGTAAATATAAAATCGTAGATAACGCAGAGAGAAGGAGAGAGAGAATTCAAGATATTGCATGTTGGGAGGTACGCGTTAACGCCTTACTCCAAGCCCTCATGAATGGAAGCTATTTAAGTATTTAGGCAATTTTACTGGAGATAATCAACAAAAACCATAATTTATAAAAATATTTATTTACAAAACGTATCCCCAAGTGCGGAATATCACTTTAAAAGTATTAAAAAACCATATCTAAATTAAGAAAAATACAAAAATAAAAAAGGTACGGACGATCAATATCTATGGCGTACCTGCATCAACTTACAAATTAAAAAATCACCATCTCAGGACTGGACACAGCGGGATAAATAAATAATTACTTTTCTTGAATTAGGATCGAACCCACAACCATTGAATCGGACAGTCGGAATCCTCCTCACTGCGCTACAATAGCCTCTATCTAATAGATTTATTACTATTTTTGCGAAGTATTTATGTAAATAACGTTAATCTTACCGAACAGCAACGGAACTCTTTCTTTTATTTATGAATTTAACCGACAATTGATAAGTTACTGATTGCTTATATTGATTTCCTTTTTAGCTTTGGTTCTTGTCCTTGACCCATGTTTATTGATTGACTTATGAATATAAGAAAGAAATTTACCCATGGCCTACTCTATTAAAAAGAAGAAAAATCTTGAAGCTATATTGATTACCATTTTTCATTGAATTTGTGGGGGTTTTATTATTATACTCTTCTCTCACGAGGGTCGTTGATCTTTGGAAAATAAAAACAATCGACAGCAGACTAAGAAGCTTACGCTGAGTTCTGCATTTGTGTGTACAGCTTAAGGCTCGCAAAACTGTAGGTACATCATAAAAGTACCTACCCTCAACTTTTAATAAATTATTACATTAATTTAAATAAGTTTACCAATACATAATAATTTTCCTCGTAAACAAAAAGTCATTACAATTTAGAAAAAATATATATAAAAAGGTTGTGCTCCACAGCATTAATGTTTGTTATAATAAAAGAAAAAACATTTTGACATTTTTGCTAAACCAGTTGTTTATTATATAAAGAAATAAAATATACATAAATAAATTTGTCATACAACGTGACATTGGCGAAATGAATTGTGCTCAACTGGCACACTCGAAACGCCATATATCAAGAATTCAATTCAATTCAATTCAATAAATTTATGACATCTGAACCCACAACCATTTAATATTTGTGAATTGCACCGTTATTCTATATTTATAAGTAAATATTTTAATTTTGCCATAAATTTGTAGGTAAATAAATATCCTGTTAGAAATTTTCATCCGCAAAAAACTACAAAAAAATAATTTTTAACAAAAAAAACCGACTTCTAACAACGAACTAAAAAGTGAAAAATAATGATACAAAGATTTTATAATTGTGAAGTCGGTGTCAAGTAGAACAAACAGGCTTAGTAATTAGATATTGTAGTAAAGGTGTTGTAGCATTAGTTTGACACCGACTTCAAAATTATAAAATCTTTGTATCATTATTTTTCACTTTTTAGTTCGTTGTTAGAAGTCGGTTTTTTTTTGTTAAAAATTAATTTATTTCATGATTTTAAGTGATGGGTATATTAAAATGATGGTTCTTAAACAAGTGGTGATGGTGGTGGTGGTGGTTGTCAACGAGTGGTTGTGGTTGTCCTATGTAAAACTTCATTTAATTAGGTATTATTTTTGTGCAAAGTTACATTTTGGTATATTGACAAGAACATACATAAAAAGTATTCGGGCGAATTGAGAATCTCCCTTTTTTGAAGTTGGTTGACAATGAGAATGTCACTTCTGACATCAATTTAAAAAGTTTTTGCTTATAACTATTACAATATAATCAATTTTTTACCAAAAAAAACAAACTTTCTCAATTTTCACCGGATTCCATAATCGGAACCTAACCAAACTTTCACTAAATTATCCTTGAAGTGTATCCTTTCAAAGAATCATCAAAATCGGTCGGCGCGACATTGAGTTATTCGTCTATTTGTCGCGCACATACCTAATGCAAATTTAAGACATATGTGATTTTCTCATAGATACCATTGTCAGACATGGACCAAAAAAAAATGGGACCATTCGGGAAGCTTCACCTTTCAAACAAAAAAAAAATTTTCAAAATCGCTTCACCCAGTCAAAAGTTATGAGTTAACAAACATAAAAAAAAATTAAAAAAAAATACAGTCGAATTGATAACCTCCTTTTCTTACAGAAGTCGGTTAACAAATGGATCGTCGACCACTCAGTGCAGCGTTGAGTTTCGCGACTCAACAAGCAATATCTTGAAATCAGGCAGAACGTAAAGAACGGGTTAAACTGTAAAAAAACTTAATTCAATTTATGTCCTAAGTGTGACCCTTTAAATATCTGAAAATAAAAACCATAATGAAACAAAATTAGGATATCATCGTATTATCATCGTTTAGAAATACTTGAATGCGCTACTAGCTCTCTAGTACTAGTGTCGATGTTATTCTAGAACAGGAATGACTTATTCTAAGTTCAAAATAATTCAGGTTACTCATGTAATTGTAGTAATTGTTTTGTAATTTTATTCAATTGTTAATTATCCAGATTTTATCTAAAAATACAAACTATATGCAGAACACGGCAACAAGACAAAATAACGGTAGCTGGAACTGAACCGAAAATTGGAACAGGTTCCAAAGCAGGAATGGAACAGCTGGAAGTTGGAACGCTCAACTTTGCCAAAACACATCATTACTTGATACCAAGTTTGCTTCGACTACTCTGTCCAAAGCGGAAGATGCGTGAACAAAAAAAAACACAATTAGCATGATTAGTAAAAATTATCATTTAACCTCTGATGGACTTTAGTAATTTAAATAAAAGCTTATCGAATTTTAAAGTCACTTTTGTTATTAGAGCACGATGATATGTGATGTCGCAGGTTAAATAAATTAAATACGAAATATTAATATGTATTAAAATATACATTTTTAATAATGTTTTGTTATAAATTTATATTTCTATTCCAATCCTAATTTAAAAAAAAACATTTATTGCTTTTTCTCTCTCTCTCGCTCTCTAATCTCGCTTTATCTCGCATGTAATAGAGTAATTGGAGGTTTCTTAGTGACTATACAATTATACATCTCAATTCTACCCAATTTTTGAGTTATTATTACAAGCAAATGAAAGTAATTCATTCTTCTGAGAGAGAATAGAGTCCACAACCTTTGCGTTTACAGTCATCAAACATGAAATAACTTATAATCATTTAGTCTTCACTCTAAGCAGCTTCTATAAGCTTTTAATTTACCATATTAGTATGTGTGTTAGTGTATGTGAATTGTTGCAAGCTCAATTTGACCCACGTATTGGTGTCCGGTTGAGCTGAAATTCGGATTACGACGTCAGTTCTGATGACATGGAAATTACATATAAACAATATTGATGTTAATTCAAAATGGCCACCCTAACAAAATGATTAATAATATAATAATAAACCTAATATTACCGGTATTGAAAGGGCTTGATTTGTTAAATACAATAATCCATAAGAAAGGCTTGTTTTTAAAAAGTTTATTTTATTTTATACTAGAATTATATCCAACACAACTCTATGATGTTTCCACTAGAGCGATCAGCACAAGAATGACAAAACATTTTGAGATAAACGTCTGTAAAACACATTTTATTACTACCGTTTACTTAAATTTTGTCATTATCAAATTAGTATTAGTCATTTACAGTACCTAATGTACAAATGAAAACAATAATTAATTTTATATCTGTGTTTATTTTTACTAACTAAACTACTTATTTAAGTTAGATAGATATTTAATCACTTCCGAAAATTCATAGAGATATAATTAATAAAAACTTTAAGAAAGACAGACAAAATAAAACACTTTGTTCATACATATCAACAATATTATTTCAATATTTATACAATCAAAAAGTCTCATACTTGACCTCGTCATAATTTCATTATAATCAACAGTCAAAACCGAGATCTATACACACTTTACTATACTATTTACAATTAATATTAGTTTAACTAATTAATTGCTATAATTTAAGTAATTAATTAATTAATTGCTATAATTTTTATATCTCTTATAGCTACAAGTGTATCACCAGCCCAAGGATTCTAAAACGAATTAAAATTACTGGTTTTCAATTTTTCCATTCTTTGAAAGGTATTTAGGAGGTATCTTATAGATATTATGTACATATATAAATTAGTCATTAAACGAGAGATAGGTTTTAGTGTTCGCCCGAAGTTTGAAGAGTGCAGCTAAGAGACTTGTGTGAAGTGATTTTGTTCATATATTATGGATGCTCAAGAGGAATGCACGAAAAAATCTGGTCATATATATGTACAATGTATTTTTGCTATGCTGGGTGAGTGTAATTGGTTTTTTTCTTATTTAATAAAAAAAAAATTCTTTTTTTGTTTTTTGTTACTAAAAAAAAATATTTTTTAACACGTTTTAAAATGCTATTTACACTTAAGAAAGGCAATTCTTTTTTAGAAAACGTATAAAAATTTAATTATATTCTTTTCCCAAAATATATTTTAAACTGATTTTTTTTACTGTTATTTCCTTTTATTCTTTAGTATAATTCTGGCTACCCAAAAAATAATTAATGTTATTATATTTTAGATATATCCATAAAATAGATGTATTTAAATATTAATAACAAACACTTTAATTTGTCGTTTTGTTTCGTAATTCATTATTCTATTTTTTTTTAATTGTTGATAAGTTGTAATATAGGTAGAAATGTCACTAAATTTTAATTTAATTTGCATTTAAAAAAAAATGATAATTAAAGGATGGTGTTCTCATACAATTTAACTACATTGTTAAGATTTTTAAGGATACTAAAATAATTCTCGCAATATTTTTCTTTATTAATTTTAATTAGGAAGATGATGAAAGCGTAGTATCTTAACACTAGGTATCTAGGTTCCCTTTACCATCCCTTGCATTTGCGGACAACAGCGTAGAAGTTAATAAAGAGGAATACAAATTTCATCTTTTGTGTTTCAAATGACAATTATATAGGTAAGAGGAAGGACAGGAGTTTTAGTAATAGGATGCCGTTTTACCCTTTGGGTATGTTTGATTTAAGAAAAACCATCTAGGTGTAGCGGCACAGCGTCTGACTGCGACGGTTGTTAGTTCGATTCCCACTCAGGAGATTCCCAGTGCGAGACAATAAATTATTTTCCATCCCACTCAATACGCAAAGTTTCAAAAACTGAGTGGAAGGGCAAAAACTAGCTATTTTAACTAAGTTGTGCGTGATTGATTTATGCGGGATAGAGCGTGAAACTAAAAAAAAGTGATTCATTAGTTAACCGTAACAAAGACATGGAAGAATTATAAATAAGATATTATATTATGCAAGAGTTGACCTCGGTTGACCTTTAACCAGTGTCGATGATACCGGAGGAAAGTCACGAGTAAAATACCTTTTAGAAGTTATAGTATATTTTATTATCTCGTCATACGGGGCATTACCTATAATCAAAATTCTATTATCTATTTGTTATAGTTCGAAGGGCAAAGAAAATTACTTGCCAGTTGTTTATTTTCAAGCTATTAGTATTAATTATTTAAATATCTATATAAAAAAATAAGTCGTTAAGATATGTTTATTGTTGTGTTTATAAGGAATATTTTATACATATAATAAAATTGTCTGTACATAGAAGATATTATAAGAAATAAAGGTTTTTTTGTCTGTATGTTTTAATCGGTAATATTAATACTAGCACACTATAACACAATATGTTCAACGAAAAAGTAATTATTTTATTAAATTGGCTTAACCTAGAGCTATTTTTCAGCGTATAGATAGGTATTGTCTTTTCCTTGTTATATTGTATTAAGTATACGAAACTAATTCATGTGATTCAAGGCCGCGATTCATTTCCACTTGGAGGAATAAATTATTTTAATTTATTCGTTTTGGCAAGAAAATAAAAAGCGACATTCATTGCCATCACTTAACCTGCAAATTAGGGGGAAAAGGAATAAAAAAAAAGCGGGGAAAAGGAGGCAATTAAAGTATAAAAATAAAGTAAAATATAAGGGTAGCCATCATTCTGTCTATAATATTAATTTACGAGTAATTACGAGTTTTAATTTAAATGAGATGGATAAATGTAATATATAATGTAATGTATTACATTGCCTATAACACGTTCAAGTTTTACTTGTTTTTGACAAAAAATATTATGGGCTTTTAAAAAATATTAGTCTAGTGCGATCCATATCTATAACTGTGCCAAATTTAATACTCTCCCTTCTGTCTTTTATTTGTTTCATCTCTTCTTAGTTTTAAATACTGCATAAAATATTCTCCAGGAGCGACCTTACGCCACATTGTTACTAAATCAGGAAAATCGATATTACAAGTAATCATTTTTTTCTAAATTACACCAATTAACTAAATAAATATATTTTAAATAAATAATTTATCATTGTCTTTATCCTCCCATGATTTTCCTGTTTTATTTATTTAATTTAATTATCAGAGATTCTTGATTCTTGTAACTTGTTCATAGATACATCTTGCATAAATGTATATATTTGCATTTATAATCAAATAAAAAAATATAACGGTATGATGATTTATTATGTTTAAAGCAAACTTCACATTCCTTATTTATGGAATGGAGAGTGGATGGATCTCTCCGATAACATCGCTGTTACAATCTGATGCTTCTCCGGCTGGATACCCATTGTCATCAAACGAGCTGAGCTGGACTGCGAGTGTTTTAGGAGTTACAGCAACCATTGGGGTGCTGTCATATTCATATATTGCTGATCGTTATGGAAGAAAAATTGGTGTGCTCATTGTAGCGTTATTGGAAGTTGTAAGTAGTATTTATTTTTAAGGTTTTTAAAATAAACTAAATTTTAATAATGACATTAGTAGAAAAAAAAGATGTTTTAATATTTTCAAATATATTATTTTCTTAAATGCATATCTTACAAAACTGTCTCAATTTTCAGATTTCGTGGACGATACGTCTTTCATACACATCTTTAGCTTTACTCATTATAGCTAGAGCCATCGCTGGCTTCGCAGCGGGGGGTTGTTTTAACATTATACCTATGTACGTAAAGGAAATAAGTCAAGAGAATATAACAGGAATTTTAGGGACCTTCCAAATGCTAATGCATACGACAGGAATATTTCTGATGTACGTTATGGGGGCTTATTTAGATTATACAACCGTTATCATAATCGTCACAGGATTGTCTATAGTGACGTTGGTCGCGTTAACCAAAGCTCCAGAATCACCAGCATTTTTGGTAAAACAAGATAGAATTGAAGTAAGTGACAAAGAGTATACTTTTTGTCTGAAATGGCTTCTCGAATTTGTGGATGATTGTCAAATTATGAAACGAGATCAGAAATAAATTAAAGTAAAACAAATAAATGTATTATATGGATTTATTTTCACCATAAAGGATACTTATTATCACTCATAATAGAATTGCTTTGCAGCATGCTTTAGAGACAGTCGCATTCCTTAGAGGCCTCCACAAAGACGATGCAATTGTACAAAAACTTGTTGATGATATGATTAAACAAGAAAATAACTTTAAACTTTTGCCTAACATCACTTTTATAAGTATATGTAAGTCCTTATTAATATTACTAGAGATATATTATAGTCACGGCAATAATTATAATAAGTTAAACTTAGACAGAAAAATAGCGGAAAAAAACATTTAAGATGTGATGTGTGTGTTGGAAAATTTCCAAAAAAGTGGCAATGCTATCTACTAATAATAAATAATATTATAATTTTTTATTCCTTTATAATAATTAATAAATAGAACAAATAATTTATCTACTAATGTGTTAAATAATATTAATGTGTTATTTTTTCAGTAAAAAATAAATCCTGGCGGCGGGGGTTTATCATCATAATTCTACTATTTACATGCTATGAGATCAATGGTGCGTTTGTTATTGTCACATTCGCGACGAAAATTCTTGCATCTACAGGTATAAGATTCGATATCAGTCCTGAGATACAATCATTTAGTTTTCCTGTAGTAATGATCTTAGCATCTCTTGCATTGACCTTTTGCGTTGAGAAGTGTGGCAGAAAGGTAACAAAATATATTTTTTTATCAATTCTTTTATTTACGAGTATTTATTTCTACAGACCGTTTTATTTTTAACAAAACTAAGACGAAGTATAATAAATATCTGCCAGACATATTCAACACGCTCAGCCTACCCCGTTTTATGCGGGATAACGCGTGAAACTAAAAAACATAAAACAATATTCTGGTCATTATTTTCCGCAAATGATAGAGCACTCCTCTTTTTGTATTTTAATACCAATTAAGTTATTAATTGTTGCACTATGAAAGGAGGAGCTACCTCCAAGTGGATTTGGATTAGTAACCGCTATGCGGAAAGAAGAATCAGTAATCGAACACGTGTCAATTTCGCTATGACGTCAATGATAACTTGATGATTATAATATATTCATAATTATTATATAACAAAACTTAAATCATAACTTACTATCACCACGAATAGTGTGTTAGTTTTATATCTAAATAAATATTGTATTATTTATCTATACTAATATTACAAAGTATAACAGTTTATTTGATTAAAAGCGTTAATATAGCCCACTGTACCTCCAGTCTAAGTCATCTAGGTTACTTAGAATGTAGTTATTCGTATTTGACCATGCGGGCGAAGCCATAAATATGTAAATGTTTTAGATAAAAAATACTATAACATTGTAGTTTTGTATTATGTTAGTTAAAACTGGTAAATGAGGCCAACCGTGGCGCAGGGATACAAGCGTGGGACTGTGCGACAAACGCGACAACTTGTGGGTTCGATGTCCACTTGAGCAATATGAAATATTTTCAATTTCTCGCTCTGGTACCAAGGAGAAGCGCGACGTTAAGCTCCGCCACTCAACACACAATGCCTACAAAATCTTTAAATTGTAGCTTGAAAAAAATAAAAATATTGGCCAAAGCAATTGTATGAGAAATCTGTCTAAAATCCAGTTATTAGTAATTGTTATATGAATATATGAATAATAACATAAATATATTTTTTACAGCCTATTCTCATCGCAACATATTCTCTAAGTGCTTTGGCGATGTTCGCGCTCGCGTTAATGATTTTGGCACAAAAACAATATGGTAATGTACCAGCTTGGATGCCCTTGATAGCCTTGATAGTCGCGGTGGCGATGTACAGCAGCGGCGTGTCACCGCTGTCCTTTATTATTATGACTGAAATGTTTAATTTTCAAGTAAGTATAAGTAAATATAAATGTGCCAATTTTGATACTCAGATTGAATACTAACTCTATCGAATTCTTAAAGTTACTTTGCTATATACCTAGATATTGTAGTATCTTTGATTTATTATTATAATTAAGTATTTAAATTTCTTCTTTTCAGATCCGAGCAAAAGTGGTAGGGGTGGTGGTAACGTATGCGTGGTTCCTGACGTTCGTAGCACAAAGTACTTACACTCCAATCGCAGAATTGATGGGTGACTTTGCCCCATTCGTCTTCTATGGTTTTGTCAATTTAATATCAGTAGTTTTTGTTATATTATTTTTAATCGAAACTCGTGGTAAGACTGAAGAAGAAATATATAGGAAAGATAAAAGGAAAAGTATCGAATTAAATCCTATATAATACACTGGTAGGCACAATTAACCGTTCACTTTGTAAATATTACTATGCTTTTATTAGGTCAAATTGTAACTATAAGGTAGGAGGAGGAAGTATGTAACTATGTATATAATACAAAAAAGTAACTAAGTATAAAATCTAAGAAACTGTTTTTGGACTACTTTTATTTACATACATGTTCAATAAAATATTTTTAAGAATTTCAAATTTTACACAGATTGTTCCCGATTTAAAGATTTTTCCATACAAACTTCCACCCAATCAGGGTGAAAATTTTTCAAAATATCTTCTTAATGGGTGTTTACTTCTGGTGACTAAACATCTGTCAAAATTTCACGTTTCTCGTTTCTACCATCAGCGGTAAGGGGACATCGTATAAGGGATCGGATTAGTCGTCGTCTTGGCCACATCCACACATTATCCGTTTAAGTTTCTATGACGGTAAAGTAGACAAGGTGACAAGATCCAAAACTGAAAAACCAGTTCAAACCAATAACAAATCTTCAAATGTAAAAATTCAATAGAAAACAGAAATGGAATGAAATGTAATGAATTCCTTATGTTGCGATGGTGTTCAAAATTTGTATTAAATTCAGCAACAGATAAAATAAAACTAAAGTAGCGATATTGACTTTTAAATTAAAAATATATACATGTTGAATCTTTCAATCAACTGTCAAAAATGACATTTCATAGAAAATTCAACAAGTATACGATAAAATAAAATAATGAACTACAATTTTTCATGGCGTGGTTGTGGTTATTATCATATTTGTTTGTAGTAGGTAGGTATGTGGGTACTTACCGAACTACTACAGATTTTTTCACTACACAAAAGTTAAAGTGATGAATATATTTTTTGAGCTTTACGCATATTCTCACATACTCGTATAGTAAGGTAGACACAGGGAAAATAGTGCTACGACACTCCCCCACTTTCCCCCTAATTTTTCAGATATTGCGTGTTGATTGGCGAAACCTATAGCTACGTCACTCTCTGTAATATCTGGTACAGAGGTATAAGTCTACTAAAAGCTTAACAATTTTGTTTTCCAGCTGGAATACTAAAATGGAATAATAGCTTAAACATGGAAACGTTTACAGACTTTTCAAATAATTTCAAAAATCTAGTCCAAGAGCTAGCAACTTATTTCGAGCCTTGTGGATCTCCTATTGAATTGATCAACAGGTTTTGTATGAAATACTAAATAAAAATATTTTAAATAAAATAATACAATATAAATAATAATATATCTTGTACAATACAAATAATATCTATAGGCCGTCGTAGCGCTGGGTCCCTAATGTATGAATCGACAGTAGGTTCGATTCCCGCTCTTGGCAATGAAATATTTAATGTTTTCATTTCCTCGCTCTGGTAATGAGGCAACAAGCAATACCTCAAGATCGGCGAATAGAAGGGAACAGAACGTTCTTAATGGAAACGGAGTGTTTGAACCCTAGGCTCCCACGTTCCTGAATAAAATTATTTTCTCCATCGTATTGGATAATGTGGAAGCAATTAGCTATGAGTACATGTAACCTCTAAAATAAACGGAAAATCTGGAACGGAGAAGTTAATATGGTTTACCTGACATACCTATGTACATATGTTTCACATAATTATTATATCGTAAGTTTTCATTGCAACTTTCTTTTGATTCCTAAGATATGAACATGAACGTGAAGTAAGAAGATCGGTGCATCAACAAAACTATTAAGAAATTATTTTTGTGAAAAATAAATCCCTTATCATGGACTTTCTTGCCACGCTGCGATGTACTTAGAATAATTAATACAAATTTCAAGGCAAAAATAATACATAATAAGTAGTTATTACAATTTCGGTAACATTATAATTAATAACAATCTTTGGAATGTTTAAGCTCTATGCGTATCATTTTTAAACTAATTGAATAATAATTATGAGTCAATAGG
Organism: Heliconius melpomene rosina; assembly: GCF_056956725.1. NCBI lineage: Eukaryota > Metazoa > Arthropoda > Insecta > Lepidoptera > Nymphalidae > Heliconius > Heliconius melpomene. The sequence continues at coordinate 1,132,317 of NC_140400.1, forward strand.
AAATAATAAAATATTGCCAGACTTTAAAAATATATTAAAGCAAAAAATGGACTCCATTTTTCTCGTTCTCGTCTAACGAGGACGAGGTTCTCTCGACTCACGAGGTTCCTTTGATTATAATTGAGTCAGAGATAACTAAAACCCAAAAATATTTAGGTACATAAACAAAAAACTTTTTAGTATTGAAATTCATTTATTAGTTGTTTATTAAACACCGTATACATTGAGTATGTTCATAGTTTTGAAATATATGTATGTCATAAGTTAATTAGAAATTACTCAATTACTTCCCTCATAGAAAAGTGTCATCAAGAAAAATCAATTTTGATGACAATTTTCTATTATCAACACTACGCCACCATAATGTTTTAAAAATTTCAAAAAATACAAAAAAAATTGACGTGACGTTATTTATATAACAAACAATGAATTCAGTGATTTTTTGATAGTAAAAACAAGATGGCGGAATGTTATTTTTATTTACACGTCACTAACTACAGATAATAAATAGAATAAATAAACAGTCAAATCTTAAAATATTTATTATTAGCCTAAAATATAATAACTAAGCTTGAGTAAATTGGCTCAGATAAATGCAGTAAAGTTCTATAAATGCCTTATACTTTGATTTTATAATTAAAGTTAAACATATTGTCTTTTCATTCCCTTGAAACTGTGAAAAAAGGTTTTCATACTTTTGCAGCCAATGGCGGCGCACATCAAATGCCGCCATTTTACATACGTTTGTAGTTAAATCACTTATTGCCCTACTAAGGATGTAAGGATAGTTTAATATTGTAAAAATTTAAATATTGTTAAAGGAGGTCCTATAAAATTCGAATACGTTTGTATTTATTTAATATCTTTTAGAGTAAGTAGTTTCTCGGAAAAATTACGTATAATTTATTTTAATATGAAAAATGGAATTTTATGTATATTCTACTTTTTTTAGTATATTTTACTTTAAAAATTGCTTAGAAAATACCAGAAAATACTGAGTAAAGATTCAGTTAATATTTCAACTAGTGTAGTATATCTAAATACAAATAACTACAGAATCGAAAATGGAAGACGATTTATATTGGTCTCTACAATAAAGTTGGCACTAATAGTGGATTCAAATCCGATGCATTATTTCGATATATGAACAAGCAGGTTACTAAATTCCCTGGATGGGTCTATCGATATAAATAGTTCTTGGGTTCTTCAGCAATGGGTTCAGTGCAAGTACCCAGATATTTGAGCTGGACGAGACTTCTGAAATGAAATAAATATATAAATTGACTATTTAAATGTTAATATGAGACCATCGTAGCTCAGTGGGTTTGATTCTCATGTGGGGAATGAATAAATAAAATATACACAAAAATATACTGACATTATGGTGTAGTGATAGCTGTAGGTTCACTATTCAACATAATTTTTTTTGGCGTGTTAAATTGTAAAATCTATGCCATTTTGGAAACTATTTATTTTTTGTTGCGAGTAACAGCAAAGTATACTACGTAAATATAACAAAACCAACAAGACGAATAAAACATATTTGTATCAGTATTACAAGTTCGCTGTCCTCGTAAGGTAATATAAGGTGAATATTTGTCAAGCTAAGTAAGGTAAGTAAATATTTTAGGTTTTACCTCAATATTACACAAAACTACTTTTAATTTGTTAATAATAATTATCATTAGAGGCCAGTCGTGGCTCAAGGGCACAAGCGTGGTACTGTAAACGCGACAGGGGGTGTGGGTTCGATTTCCTCTCGAGGAATTGAAATATTAAATATTTTCACTTCTCCGTCTGAGGCAAACCGCCGCGTTGAGTTCCGGCACGGAATGAAATATGTCTGAAATGACGTGGAAAGTGAGGAACGGAAGTAAGGAAGCGGAAGGCTCCCAGGTTCCCTCTGCCTACCCTGGTATGTGCGAGAAACAGAGTGAAAAAAAAAAAAAAAAAAGAGTATCAGGCCTACAACCTAACTAAGCCAAGGTGGATTTGAATTATAGCCACGGTCTTATTCAAGGTATTCAGATATCTTTAAGATATTTTTGTTGGTATCTTTAAGGTATTCAACACAATAAATTTTAAGTCTTCATAATACCTTCAATCATTAACAAAAATCCAAAGCATGCCTCTATCTACATTTATCTTCATTTATGAAGCATTTATTGACTAGTCAAGTCGTATCAGTTGTGAGTGATAATATTTGGAACTCACCTCGACCTACAATTCTCCATGTCCAAGAAGCATTTGTTGGAGTAAGTCTTATCATCAGTTCCGCAGACGGGGTCGTACTCGGGTGAGCACACGCGCGCACACCCTGAGTACTGGAAGCGGGCGAGGCACCGCTTAAGAGGCACTACGTAGATATGTTTACTGTGGGAAAAGGTAATGATAGTTGATGATATGGTAAAATACAAAAAATAAATATGTAAAATAAACATGTAACTGTTATTTATAACTGTATGCTCTATACGGCGTCGTAGGGTAAGCTGAAAGAATTTGTAGAATATGTAAAACATTTTCGATGTGATGGTTTTGTGTTCGTATCCACTCGGATTTTAATGTCTCTACTCTGGCAAACAAACCACGTTGAGTTCTGTAACTCAACGTAGCATAATTTAAACTAGGAAACCGTCCAAGAGGCGCTGGTTCAAATTCGGCAACAGTCAAAAATATATGTAGTCTAAAAAAAGAACTAATATTTACATATTTTTGTATACAGATGGCGTCACTTACCCACAATTATCTTTCTTCATAATACATTCGTTCTTATAAAATCTGTTATCAGAGCCGCATACAAAGGCGGGTGTATCTGGACAATATTCGTGGCACAACGCCGTAGTGCGACAGTGTGAGGCCGATACTGAGACAACGTGCTGGCCGCATGTCTGTTTGCGGAGCTCGCATTCGGATCTGTAATATAAAGAAAAAATATAATATTTCGAAATGTTTAAGACTTTGAATGTAACATGACTCTAATTCTATTTTATAGCTTCACGCAATGATGACTTGCATCTAGCAGGGTAGGACACAGGAAATATAGTGTAAGACACTCCTTTCAGCAATTTCCTCCAAATTTTAGAAGCATTTCGGGCCGAGGAACTCAACGCCGTTACCAGAGCGAAAAAAAAATTAAAAACAAATAATAATTCTATCGCCCGAGTGGGAATTGAACCCAAAAACCGGTACCGTTTACAGTCACACGCTTCTGCCTCTGCGCCATGACGGCCTCAATCTAATTTAAATTGACGTCGATATCGTCTACGTAAAGGAAGAGTTTTATATAGAACTAGCGGCCCGCTCGTGGTTTCACCCGCGTGAACTATGTTATTATTAATTTCTGTCTCCATGACTACGTCCTAGTGACGTCTATGCAAAATTTGAGACTCTTAGCATTTGTAGTAACGAAGTTTCATATAAACTTTCAACCCCAAAAACAACCCCTTAGACGTTGAATATCGCAAATTCCCTTCTTAGCGAGCACCTACGTCCTATAAGTAACTCCTATGCAAAATTTCAGATTCCTAGCACTTGTAGTTTCTGAGATTTCGTGATGAGTGAGTGACCTTTCGGTTTTATATATAGTAGATTAAAATAAAGCATACTTATAAGCATTCCCATCAGAGCCACAGACTGGTTGTTCCACCACATTGTCGCAGTTCTCCGGACAGTCAGTCTCCATTCTAGGTAAAAGAGTGCAGTTACCGAAGTGGGCTAGTTGCACGCCTTTTCTGTAATATAATATTTTAATTAATTTGCATATTTTTTTATTATATTAAAATTAAAATCGAACTTTGAATCGTCAAGTTACATAAAACTAACTGGTTACATAGTCTCGGAAGACAGTTCTGCTGAGAACACCTGGAGAGAATATTAGTTTTATTAATCAGACTCAAACAGAATATGTCTGAAAATTATAAAAAAACATGAATAAACTTACAAACACGTAGCGACTTTCAATAAACAAGGATTGGTGTAATCGTTGGCATCAGTTCCACATACGGGATCGACATCGCTCGGACACTTCACTTTGAGGCACTTGCTCATTTTAGACTTGCATTTCTCCATATCCATTTTCTTGACCATTTTTCTATTGCTTACTCTGAAAATAGATATACTGTTGAAAACAAAACTAAAAAGAACACGCCTTTCTACACCAAGTATTACGAGTGTACTGGGACCTCCAAATTACGAGTATAGAGACTAAATTAGAATCTCTTACTAGTAACCTGTGAAGAGTTCCACTATTAAGGACCTTATTTGAACTATCAGTCCAGCTCAATGGATATGAATCGAAAATGGAAGTACGTATCTATAATTAGTTAGTGTAATAATTTACAAGTTTAAATTTAAAGTACCTACTTGATCAATATTATCCAATACAAGTTAACTAGAAGTCCTAACAAAAAATGTCCACTTACCCACAATTAAGCATCTTCATTTCACATTCATTTCTATATAAATTCTCATCAGAGCCGCAGACAAGTTTTTCCTTTTGTCCTGAACAGTCGGTGGGGCAGGGGTCACCTCCAGATGTCCTTTCTTGGGACACGCAAAACGCCATGGGGACTTCGAATACGTGTTTACTGGGGATTTAAAAAAAAAATTATAAATATATGATTAAATTAAAGTTACAATTAAAGATTTTTTTTACTATTACTAAATAATTTTCATCTTCACGCTCTTTCCCGCAAATCCACCTTTGCGTAGAGGAGGTAGGTTCTTTTTGTCTTCCTTGTTGAAAATAAAAAAAATACAAACTGAACTACTTACCCACAGTTAGTAGCCTTCATCCTGCAAGCGTTAGCGTACAACTTGCCGTCAGAGCCGCAAGTGGGTCTCGACGCCCTCCAGCAAGACTCGCGACAGTGGCGGGTGGTCTGACAATGTTTCTTACTCGTTCTTACTACACCTTGGCTGGAAATAGAAAATAATAAAAAATAAAAATAAAAATTTAAAGAAAGAACATTTATGCTTTCTTTTGATTATTTTTCTCTGAGAGTAGAAGTGGCTTGCGTGCCCACGATTCATCGGTCGTACTGTACCCCTACATTACCCCTATTTAGAAGAAATAAGCTCACCCGCAAGTCAGCAGCTTCATCTGACAAGTACTCTTATAAACGTTGCCGTCAGAGCCACAGATGGGCCCGTCTAAAGGAGCCTGGGAACAATCGACGGGGCAGTTCTCTCTGTGGGCACTGATGTTGTTGCAAGCGCCAAGATGGGAGAGACTGATGCCTACTCTGTTAAAGGAGATAGATATTTGGTTTTATTACGTTTAAATAATATAATATTTGAAGTAAATAAATAAAAATGTATTAATAATATATTATGGCTAATGTATTAATAATAAGCGCGGTGTGAAATGTAATTGTAGAACTACGTACTTGATCGATTTAACTTTTTGTACAATAAAAAACAAATTAGGCAAGCATGAGGTCTGATATGTAGATAGATAAAAGATAAAGTCTTTTACTTTTCCACCAAGATTTATAAACTCCCTGATGCTGCATAATCGAACCTACACTAACCTGCATATCTCCACCTGCAGCATACATCTATTCAAATAGGTCCTGCCGTTGGTACCACAGACCGGATCCCGTTCAGCTGTGCATCGATGCTCGCATTTTGACCCTTGAGCGCGCGAACATGAACCTTGGTCTTGAGCTAGTCTTACACCTGTAAATATTGATAAAATACATAATTTATAAATATCTTTCTAAGTTATAATGATAGGCCGTCTTGATACACGTTACGGTTGTCGGTTCGATTCCCGATTCGATTCGGTATTTTGTCGCACTTGTAACAAGACAAACTCGGCGTTGAGTTTCGCGACTCAACATTCAATCTCTCATAAATTGGGCAGTGTGTGGAGAACAGAGTGCCTCAGCACTGAGTTCCCTCTGCAAGTAAAATAGCATATGAAATATTCTAGAACTACACTAAAGTATGAGCTAATAACTTGTCTGAAGAAAAGTAGAAAAAGAAATAATAAAAAAAATTGCTATAATTTTTCGTGAATATGACGCTTAAGCAATAATATTATAATTCAGAACTAATTTTATTTACTCCTTACTTTATGCCGTAATCATTTGTACGCGACATTGCTCGACCAAAAATGAAAGGAGCTATTTAAATTACTAAATAAAAATAAAAAAAAATAACAGGGCAAGCGGAGGAAATGAGCCTATTGTAGTGCAATTGTAGCGGCACAAGTGTTGGGCTGTATATCAGACGGTTGTGGGTTCGATTCCCATTTGAGGAAATGAAATAATTAGTTCCGTCTGTATACCCTTCTACGCGTAAAACTAAAAAAAATTGCTAAAAATACTTTCATTCACTCAATCGCGGAAGATACATTCAAAAACAACTCTACCTTTTCCACATGTCTTCTTCCTCATTTCACACAGCGAAGGATATATATAGCCGTCTGTAGCACAAACTGGCTCGCCTTGCAGCGTCGGTCCGCAGATCCTGGGACAAGACGCATCTCGTGCAGCATCACACCAGGATAGAGCTGAAAAAGACGTTTATGTTTGTTATATTTTTTTGCAAAACAGACCATGTTCTTTTAAATAATAGAAATATGCTTTAAAATACTATATTTGTAGTATTTGAATAATTATTTTTCAAAAAAATCTCAAATGGAAACCGTCGTGGTGAGTGCAGTATTGATTCCCACTCGGGGATATATATTTTTTTACGCGGCGTTTAGTTGCGCCAACGCGTCTAATGGAAAGTGGAGATTTGAGTGTCTTAATAATACTAATAGAATAAATATTAATTTATTCAATATCTCCGCTAAAAAAATCGTGTACGAGGTCGCAGGCGGCAACCAGTTAACCAATAGAGCAAAATGTTACTCAAAAAGGAATTTTAAACATTTCAATAGCAAGAACAAGCTCTTAATTACAAGAGTAACACCATATCGGGTGCCAGTGCGTGAAAACACGCAAAATGCTCGAGCGTCGAGATCTAAAGTGATTATACAGTAGCGTCTTGCTTGCCATTGTCTCAATAGGGCCAGTAGATTCGCGAAACTTGGAATAAACTTTTTTTTTCAGATACAAACAAATTATTTAAGTAAGAGTTGTGTATGACAGATGACGCACCTTGCTATATAAATGGACTTAAATAACATATTTTTTTTAATCTGAACCAATAGTTATTAAGCGCATTCAACCAAACAAGCTATATCTGCTTAATAATTGAAATACAAAAACGTAGACAATAATTAAACATTTTAGTATTTAAAACACAAAATTCCAAAGCTCGTGTACACGCTAGTTTCAAAGTCCCAACTAAAGTTAAATTGCTTGGAGCGGTGCAACGACGAGAAAACTCCATTACCGTACTCCGTACGGCGTACAGTGACAGTCACACGGTCTACTCTTATATTATAGAAAAGTTTTATTTTAGGTATGTCTATAGAATTACAGAAGAACTTTGTTTGAAATGCCTGAGGTTACAGACGGTGTTACAATATTTGGTTATTCAATATATTTCAACTTTTTTTTCGTTTTTAGATTCTCGACTTAATTAGGATACGAAAGTTTCTTCGCGATATAAATTTTATTAAATCTAAGGAAAGGATAACGGAGTGTCTTAAATTCTCTCTGCCTTCTGCTATGTGAGAAAAGCGTTAAGCTAAGGTCTATTTGTTAAAGAAAATAAAAATAAAAAAGAATCTAATAAAAAACAAACTTGGCTTTAAGTCGGGCACTCAACACGCAATGTCTAAAAAGTTGACCAGAAATTAAGGAATAAAGGTATGGTGAATACTAGGTTCCTTCCGCCTACTCTGCGATACGTTGTGTGTTAAGTTGTAGATAAATATAATTCCCTCAACTGGAGATCGAACTCACAATCATTGCGGTTATAACAAAACCCATTTCTTCAAGAAAATTTCATTTGCAATCTATTTTAATTATTTTTAACCATTTTGTCATTGACAGTACTGTAAGATGTGTTATCAGTTCCGATAACAACATATTCAAATATTTGTATTGTTTAAATAAATTTAAATGAGGGTTATCTAAAGGTTTTATCTTATTAACTAACCCGGCATGCTTACATTTTGCTCTTATTGTAGATCTTTGTTCTTAGTAAATACATTATAATGAAAAACAGGTATTTAAATAAAATCCTTAATTAGTGCTTAAGTAATCAGATCGTTGTGGCGCAGTGTGACAGTGTATATCTGTAAATGTAAGGGTTGTGGGTACGATTCTCATTTCTCGCTCTGCTAACAAAAAAAGCACGGCGCTGAGTTGCGCCAGTCATTACGAGTAGACAAAAAACTCACTATGGTGTTAACAGAGGGAACCTGGGAACCTAGAATAAAAACACTTCATTCCCATCTAGGACACTCCCGTTCCCCAGTTTCCACCTAATTTTTTAGGCATTTTGTGTTGAATGGGGCAACTTAACACCGTGCTATATCTGGTTACCAGAGCGGGGAGATAAAAATATTAAATATTTCATTCCCCGAGTGTAATTTATAGGCAACAAAAAAGCAATTAAAATATGTAAAGCAATATATAAAATTTTATGAAACTATTAAAATATTTTGCTTGAAACGTAAAAAAGACAAGTAGAAGCTTAAAAATATTGGATCGTTAAATGGAATGGGTAGAATTAAATTTCTTTATGTAAACTTAAATAACGTGCAGTTTAATTGTTTCTGATTATAAATGATGATTGTTGATTTAATTCCCATCTAGAGCAAAAATAAACCTTTACACTAGTTTCATACTAATAAGGTGTACCTAGTTTTAAGACATTTCGTTTCCCATTTTCCTTTCAAATTTCGAGACATTTAATGAGCAGGAAAAAATTTTACACCGCGCTTTGTCTGGTCTCCCGAATAGGAATAGAACTGACAAGAATCGTTATATTTTTTTATAATTAAGAAAAACGGACACATGAGGCTCTCGTAGCACTAGCGTGTGACTGTAAACGCGACGGTAGTGTATTTGATTTCCGCCCGGAAAATTAATTATTATTTATTAATATTTTCATTTCTTCGCTCTGGGGTAACAAGACAAAGAGCGGCGTTGAGTTCTGCCACTCAACACGCAATGACTTGAAAATTCGGTAAAAATTGGAGTGTTTTAACACTATTTTCCTTATCCTTGCTATAGCTATAGCTATAGCCCACCTTGCTATATGCGGGATACAGCGTGAAGTTTAAAAAAAATAAAACCAAGAATATATAGTACAATTGTACATGTACGTACAGATATACGAGTATAGTGAGATCTAAGGATCTTGATAGGGAAATGCTCTAATTCCATTCACACGTCAAGGTTGTGAGGGCCAAGATGAATGGATGGACATCTCAACATGTCATAAGCTATAATTTTTTAATATACAGTCGAACCTCGATTATCCTCAGTTATACGGATTCGCGATAACCTACCTATTAATAATATATATTATGGATAACCCTTTAACCCTTAACTGCTCGCATGGGGTCAAAGCACTTTCGCATATCGAAAAAATGCACTTGCAACGGTTGGAACCTCCCCGCGCGCCCGCTAGCCTCTTAATATGCGCTAAAGAACATACTTTAGTACCGTTTAGGCCGCTGCAGGTGAAGGCTAAGCCTCTGCTCTCTTGAGCCGTGACCCCGTGCGAGTACTTACGTAACTTTTTTGAGAAAGGTAAGCTTTTTATATTCTATTGTTTTTAATTAGATATTGATATAACTTTGAATGAAATATTATAGTGAATGATAATTTCTATCGTTTTACTGGTTTTGAATTTTTTTTTTTGTATTTTTCGTACAAATATGTTATTTACATACGTCTTTCTTGATTCCTCAGTTATCAAACATTCTTGCGACAACTTGCAACGGAACTTGTTGAAAGTCATCAAAAAGTAGGAAGGCTTGTTGGAAGTACATGGTTTGGAAACCCCACCTGCTCCACCTACCACTAAACGTGGGCGGTGCTGGGCGTGGGCGTGGGCGGTGCGGTGCATGAGAAAGAGTGACCGAAAAATATCCACAAAATGCAGTAAAAGCAAAAAGTTTTTGTGTAATCAGCACTTCATTGTTTACTGCCAAAACTGCAATAACGATGATTGCGATAGTTCCTAAATATTCATGAAATTTTAATGCATGATCTCATGTTGTGCCAAAAATGTTCCTTATTGTAGAAGTTTATATTTTAGTTATTTTTATGCCTTAGAAGATTTTATTTTAAGTTGTGGTTTTTATGTCTTATAGATTAAATAAAGTTCTTTCATAATTACTATTCGCTTGTTTCATTAAAAAAAAGGAATCATCAAATTTTATCCATACAAATTGGGGTCACCACGGACCCCGTGCGAGCAGTTAAGCGATTTTCTTCGTGCGAGCAGTTAAGGGTTAAGTACATGCTAACTGCACCTTTAAGCCGACTGAATTTGGTTAAACAAAAACAGACTTTTCGGTCAGAAGCTCAATTATAAGCGATACTGACCCACACTGAAGTTTCTATTTCACTCTCACGTGAGAAAGTATGTAATTCGTGCAAATATATCGCATCTACTTCTACATACATATTTTACATATATTTTTTCTACAAGTTACTTATTGTTTAAGTTTGTACGGAAGTTGAAGTCGGTTTTATTATATTTATTTAATATTCAAATTTAAAACCGATTAAATAATAGTTAAAATCGATTTTTCTCTATTCTTCTATTTCCTATATAACAAAATATATAGCAGGAATAACAGCAAGAAAATTATCTAATAACCATCATTTACTGTCAGACTCTAAGTCAATAGCACGGTACATAATGTCCGAGGCCAGGTTCAATCGTTGCACGCTAAATCATTTACCTATGTTAACAAATCATAGATAAATTGAAATTTTGATTTATCATCTATTGATTTAATTTATAATGATATTCCAACATTACTGACTTTGCCATTTATATAAATAACAAATGCCTTTAAGTCCTTTATAAATGGTTTTATTGGGCGAAGACGTGCGTGTGCGCATATCCCGTTTTGAATTTCAAACCTGTTTTGTGAGAACAGGTTCAATTTATCTTTTATTTTGTATGGTGATAATCCTATTGAACAGAAGCGCCAATTTGAAATTGATTAAGGCAAATAATTGGGCATTTTTTTTTAATACCCATTATGTCAATTCAGTAAAAAAGTATTCATAGAGGCCAACGTCCTGACATAGCGGCATATTGGATATAGGATAGATAAAGGGAACCTGGGCACCTAGTGTTTCCATTGACACTCATCCGTTCCTCATTTATCGCTGAATTCTTGAGGCATTAGTGTTGAGTGGCAGAACTTAACGCCGCGATTTGCTGCATTACCAGTGCGAGAGAATTGAAAATATTAAATATTTTACTGTCTCTATTGAGAATCTAACCCACAACCGTAGTGTTTACTGCCGTCCTAACACTAGGTTCCCCCTCTATACCTCTACTTACAATATATACAGGATGCAATATGATCGGCAAATGGAAGTTAGACTATAGACTATAGTAGGATCTATATTCAATTCCTGCATAATTCCCTGCATAATTCAACCACTAAATCAAGTTTCCGCTCTCATTTGTGCCGTTTCACAGGAAATTTGACAAATCGCATAATCTCCACCGGCTTGGTGTCGTGACTCGTATTTGCATATGGAATTCAATTTTCCCTATAGCGTCATTATGGTAATGTAAATGTCGTTATGGGACAGATTCTGACAATAAGCGCGAAGGTTGTGGGTTCGAGTCCAGGTTTTTTTTTTTTGATTTAAAAAATCCTACAAAATGTTTATTCACTCCTTCTGCAGGTTCTATTGAGACTCCCATGAGGGTTATATTATTGATTTTAGATAATTAAGTCATTCTTAGATGTTATGTTTAAATGACGTTTAAATTAGCTATAATCAATTTAAATTAAAGAAATATCTGACAACAAATATTTTTGAGGCCAGTCGTGGCGCAGGGTTACAGGTTAAAATTCCCAACGCGTGTTGCACAAACAAAAAATAGCCATCTATTTCTAAGAATCTAACCTCATTTCTAAACAGATATAGACATCACGAATCACGAACAACATGTATTCTATATAATAGAACACAGAGAGACAGTACACTGTTATCAAATAACCGCAATGTCTTTAATTTATCCGCAGATTAAATCGTAAAGTATCTCTCGCGTAGATTGTTAGATAGCTCTTTGCGGGGGGCAGCAAGGACTGGCTGGGTACATTAAATATTTCTTGATATTTAATATTCTGACGTTGGTGTATATATTATTTAGAATCTGTGTGTTGTGGTTCGATTCCTACTCGGGGGTATTTATTATTTTCTTATCTTAACCCTATATTCCCAGGTTCCCTCTTTCCACTGTGCCACTTGTGAATACAATGAGAAGGTAAAGAAGTATTTTTTTTTCATCTTCACGCTATATCTCAAACATAGCGGGGTAGGCAGCGAGAATCTGGGAACATAGGGTTAAGATACTTCGTTCCTAATTAAAATTCTTCCACTCGTTCATCACTTTCCTCGGAATTCATGAGGCAGTGCGTGTTTGGTAGCGGAATTTAACGCCGCGCTTTGCCTTGTTATCAGAGCGAAGAAAAGAAAATTTTAAATATTTCATTTTTGCATCTACACACCATTTAATGACAAAAAAGAGAACTATATTCATATATTTACCTCACACCATCTTTCCATGAGTAGTTGGGATTCGTTGGTTCTGGCGCACGCGCCAGAACCAACGAATGCGCTAGAACCACGGGAGTGTGCCAGACCCCGCGCGTCGACTTGGCGATGCGTCGAAACTAAAAAAAAAAAAAAAAAAAAAAAAAAAAAAAAAAAAAGGTTTAGCCCCCCATTTGAATCGATTGCGCCGGGTCCCAGAGCCGTAGCTCTAACCGTTCCAAAGATAGCTTTTCGATTAATTAAATGCCACTAGACGCGTCTCTTATCAGTCACCCTCATCAAGCTCGGGCCCGGCCTTATCGCTCGCTTCCCCGAATTGCTAACAACGAACCTACGTCACAGTGCAGTGTTGCTGTCTCTTTCTTGCATTACTTATCACCCAACGACACCACAGTGCCCGTCTCTTTGTCGCTATGTTGCCTAACAATTTGTTTATTAAAAACTTCTCATTTAATATGTAATTTCTATCATTTTAATTTAATAAAAATTGTATTTTTTACTATATAATGTTTCAAATAATGGTGCGCCGATGTAACAATATTTTGTTTATTAAAACTTCTCATTTAATATATATATTTTTATGAAATCTAACAATAAGAAATCGAAATGAGAGTATAAAAATGTAAAGAAATGTTCAACCTAACCTAACCTAAGAATAAAAATCTTTTGTTTATTAAAAACTTCTCATTTAATATATATATTTTTATGAAATCTAACAAAAAGAAATCGAAATGAGAGAATAACAATGTAAAAAAATGTTCAACCTAACCTAACCTAAGAATGAAAATCTTTTGTTTATTAAAAACTTCTCATTTAATATATATATTTTTATGAAATCTAACAAAAAGAAATCGAAATGAGAGAATAACAATGTAAAAAAATGTTCAACCTAACCTAACCTAAGAATAAAACTCTTGATTTGCTAAAATTTTACTTTGTTTTATTTTCATTTGTAACGCATTTTAATAAAACTAAATAATATTTTTTATCACTTTAAACAAAAAGACTAAATAAATTAATTTACTAAAATTTTACTTTGTTTTATTTTCATTTGAAACGCATTTTAATAAAACCAAATAATATTTTTTATCACTTTAAACAAAAAGACTAAATAAATTAATTTACTAAAATTTTACTTTGTTTTATTTTCATTTGAAACGCATTTTAATAAAACCAAATAATATTTTTTATCACTTTAAACAAAAAGACTAAATAAATTAATTTACTAAAATTTTACTTTGTTTTATTTTCATTTGAAACGCATTTTAATAAAACCAAATAATATTTTTTATCACTTTAAACAAAAAGACTAAATAAATTAATTTACTAAAATTTTACTTTGTTTTATTTTCATTTGAAACGCATTTTAATAAAACCAAATAATATTTTTTATCACTTTAAACAAAAAGACTAAATAAATTAATTTACTAAAATTTTACTTTGTTTTATTTTTATGAAATGTAACAAAAAGAAATCGAAATGAGAGAATAACAATGTAAAAAAATGTTCAACCTAACCTAACCTAAGAATAAAACTCTTGATTTACTAAAATTTTACTTTGTTTTATTTTCATTTGAAACGCATTTTAATAAAACCAAATAATATTTTTTATCACTTTAAACAAAAAGACTAAATAAATTAATTTACTAAAATTTTACTTTGTTTTATTTTCATTTGAAACGCATTTTAATAAAACCAAATAATATTTTTTATCACTTTAAACAAAAAGACTAAATAAATTAATTTACTAAAATTTTACTTTGTTTTATTTTCATTTGAAACGCATTTTAATAAAACCAAATAATATTTTTTATCACTTTAAACAAAAAGACTAAATAAATTAATTTACTAAAATTTTACTTTGTTTTATTTTCATTTGAAACGCATTTTAATAAAACCAAATAATATTTTTTATCACTTTAAACAAAAAGACTAAATAAATTAATTTACTAAAATTTTACTTTGTTTTATTTTCATTTGAAACGCATTTTAATAAAACCAAATAATATTTTTTATCACTTTAAACAAAAAGACTAAATAAATTAATTTACTAAAATTTTACTTTGTTTTATTTTCATTTGAAACGCATTTTAATAAAACCAAATAATATTTTTTATCACTTTAAACAAAAAGACTAAATAAATTAATTTACTAAAATTTTACTTTGTTTTATTTTCATTTGAAACGCATTTTAATAAAACCAAATAATATTTTTTATCACTTTAAACAAAAAGACTAAATAAATTAATTTACTAAAATTTTACTTTGTTTTATTTTTATGAAATGTAACAAAAAGAAATCGAAATGAGAGAATAACAATGTAAAAAAATGTTCAACCTAACCTAACCTAAGAATAAAACTCTTGATTTACTAAAATTTTACTTTGTTTTATTTTCATTTGAAACGCATTTTAATAAAACCAAATAATATTTTTTATCACTTTAAACAAAAAGACTAAATAAATTAATTTACTAAAATTTTACTTTGTTTTATTTTCATTTGAAACGCATTTTAATAAAACCAAATAATATTTTTTATCACTTTAAACAAAAAGACTAAATAAATTAATTTACTAAAATTTTACTTTGTTTTATTTTCATTTGAAACGCATTTTAATAAAACCAAATAATATTTTTTATCACTTTAAACAAAAAGACTAAATAAATTAATTTACTAAAATTTTACTTTGTTTTATTTTCATTTGAAACGCATTTTAATAAAACCAAATAATATTTTTTATCACTTTAAACAAAAAGACTAAATAAATTAATTTACTAAAATTTTACTTTGTTTTATTTTCATTTGAAACGCATTTTAATAAAACCAAATAATATTTTTTATCACTTTAAACAAAAATATCAGAAAAAATGGAAAGACTGTGGAATTCGGGGCGAGCAATGAGACTCTCAACACCTTTGATTTTTCCATGATTTTCCCAATGTGTTAATAATTTCACGTTTACTCTTTTTTCGATATTTTCCATTGTCTTTCCAAATACAGAATTATTCATCAGCTTATAAAAATCTTTTTCAAAGTCGGATGTTGCTAAAGTTCGTAATTGAGTGTTTAATTCAATATATTTTTTTAACCAAGGTTTTTGCTTGAATTTTAATACTCTATGAACTTTTTGTACTCGCAAACCATATTTCTCACATTGCAAAAGGTTTCTATAATGTATAACATATTTTTTTTGTTATATAAATTAGTAACTACTTTAGATTCTTTCGAATTACCCACACAAATATTTTCTGGACACAATGGAAAGTCGGAATGAGCATCATGTAAGCTATCGGGGTATTCTAGATCTACTTCTAAAATATATCCAATAAATTAAATATGAAATAAGATCATTACTAAGTTTTCATGTGTGGATTATTTGCTTTTGCATAGCGATTACTGCATTGCGATATGCCTCCTCTAATACTGGATTTGTCAAAAGCAATTTTGTCAAAATCTGTCAATAATTCTAGTTCAACTTTGGTATATTTTAACATAGCATCCCAACTTAACCCTGGAGCGGTATAGTAATGAGCAGGATCTATTCGTAAGTCTTCATGCAAACATTTCTAAAATTTTCGAAAATATCACATAAAAGTATTACATCAGTTTTTAAGTAAAGATTAGAATAGTCAGCCATACTCTGACAGTGGAAATATATATATTTTTGATTTATTTTTTAGTTGTTATTGTAGAATTTTAGACATGCTCAAACTTGTAACAGATTTGCTATTACTAACGCCATTGTTTCTTTATTAGTCATAAGTGATAAGCATACAATTTGAATATTATGTGAGTCATCAGGTTACATCACGAAATAATGCCATTTATATTTGTGACGGCTGCCTTATTTATTTTAACAGTCAGGAAGCTCTCGATAGACATAGATTGAATGATTGCACACATGTCAGAACCGATCTTCCAAATAAAGATATAAGTAAAAAAAACTGGCGTGGTGAAAATGTACCAAGTGATAAGATAAAATTCGAAGGTTATGAAAAGAAAAAGAGAGTACCCTTTGTGATTTACGCAGATTTTGAATCTTTTCTCAATCCAATCGATTCATGTTCCAATGATCCTTTTAAATCTTTCACTACCAACGTTCAAAGACATGATGTGTACAGCTTTGGTTATTATGTCAAATGTTCATATGATAATAAGCTTTCTAAGTATGTTACTTATACCGGCGAAAACTGTGCTAACGTATTTTTGACAAGTTTACGTAAAGATATAGAAATTATTTGTAGAGCTAATTCTTTTCAAAAATGTCCTCTTCCTCTATCAGAAATAGACAACAAAACAATACAAGAAGCTTCTATATGTTACATATGTGAGAGCGAATTAAAGGATGAACGATATATTGATCACGACTGGCATTTAGGTACTTTTATAGGTGTATGCCATGAGAATTGTAGCAAAAAAATTCATAGCACCTCATTTATTCCTATAATATTACATAATCTGAGCAATTACGATGCTCATTTTATTGTACATGCATTAAATTTTGCCGAAGGTGAAGTACAAATCATTCCACAAAGTAAAGAAGAGTATATTTCTTTCTCAAAAATTCTGAATGTAAATGGTAAAAAGGTTGGTTTGAGGTTTATTGACTCTTTCAAATTTTTATCGAGTAGTTTAGATTCACTAGCTAAGAATCTTAATGACAATGAGTTCCGAGAAACGAGAAAACAATATCCCTCTGATAAAGACTTTCAGTTGTTAAAGCGGAAAGGTGTTTATCTATATGAACATACTCGTATGACTTCGTTCAAATCATTAGAATTATCATCTTTGCCGTCAATTGAGTGTTTCGCTAGTACATTGACTGGTGAAAGCATTTCAGTTGATGATTATAAACATGCTCAAAAAGTATGGTCTCATTTCTACTGTCAGAGTATGGCTGACTATTCTAATCTTTACTTAAAAACTGATGTAATACTTTTATGTGATATTTTCGAAAATTTTAGAAATGTTTGCATGAAGACTTACGAATAGATCCTGCTCATTACTATACCGCTCCAGGGTTAAGTTGGGATGCTATGTTAAAATATACCAAAGTTGAACTAGAATTATTGACAGATTTTGACAAAATTGCTTTTGACAAATCCAGTATTAGAGGAGGCATATCGCAATGCAGTAATCGCTATGCAAAAGCAAATAATCCACACATGAAAACTTAGTAATGATCTTATTTCATATTTAATTTATTGGATATATTTTAGAAGTAGATCTAGAATACCCCGATAGCTTACATGATGCTCATTCCGACTTTCCATTGTGTCCAGAAAATATTTGTGTGGGTAATTCGAAAGAATCTAAAGTAGTTACTAATTTATATAACAAAAAAAATATGTTATACATTATAGAAACCTTTTGCAATGTGAGAAATATGGTTTGCGAGTACAAAAAGTTCATAGAGTATTAAAATTCAAGCAAAAACCTTGGTTAAAAAAATATATTGAATTAAACACTCAATTACGAACTTTAGCAACATCCGACTTTGAAAAAGATTTTTATAAGCTGATGAATAATTCTGTATTTGGAAAGACAATGGAAAATATCGAAAAAAGAGTAAACGTGAAATTATTAACACATTGGGAAAATCATGGAAAAATCAAAGGTGTTGAGAGTCTCATTGCTCGCCCCGAATTCCACAGTCTTTCCATTTTTTCTGATATTTTTGTTTAAAGTGATAAAAAATATTATTTGGTTTTATTAAAATGCGTTTCAAATGAAAATAAAACAAAGTAAAATTTTAGTAAATTAATTTATTTAGTCTTTTTGTTTAAAGTGATAAAAAATATTATTTGGTTTTATTAAAATGCGTTTCAAATGAAAATAAAACAAAGTAAAATTTTAGTAAATTAATTTATTTAGTCTTTTTGTTTAAAGTGATAAAAAATATTATTTGGTTTTATTAAAATGCGTTTCAAATGAAAATAAAACAAAGTAAAATTTTAGTAAATTAATTTATTTAGTCTTTTTGTTTAAAGTGATAAAAAATATTATTTGGTTTTATTAAAATGCGTTTCAAATGAAAATAAAACAAAGTAAAATTTTAGTAAATTAATTTATTTAGTCTTTTTGTTTAAAGTGATAAAAAATATTATTTGGTTTTATTAAAATGCGTTTCAAATGAAAATAAAACAAAGTAAAATTTTAGTAAATTAATTTATTTAGTCTTTTTGTTTAAAGTGATAAAAAATATTATTTGGTTTTATTAAAATGCGTTTCAAATGAAAATAAAACAAAGTAAAATTTTAGTAAATTAATTTATTTAGTCTTTTTGTTTAAAGTGATAAAAAATATTATTTAGTTTTATTAAAATGCGTTACAAATGAAAATAAAACAAAGTAAAATTTTAGTAAATTAATTTATTTAGTCTTTTTGTTTAAAGTGATAAAAAATATTATTTAGTTTTATTAAAATGCGTTACAAATGAAAATAAAACAAAGTAAAATTTTAGTAAATCAAGAGTTTTATTCTTAGGTTAGGTTAGGTTGAACATTTTTTTACATTGTTATTCTCTCATTTCGATTTCTTTTTGTTACATTTCATAAAAATAAAACAAAGTAAAATTTTAGTAAATTAATTTATTTAGTCTTTTTGTTTAAAGTGATAAAAAATATTATTTGGTTTTATTAAAATGCGTTTCAAATGAAAATAAAACAAAGTAAAATTTTAGTAAATTAATTTATTTAGTCTTTTTGTTTAAAGTGATAAAAAATATTATTTGGTTTTATTAAAATGCGTTTCAAATGAAAATAAAACAAAGTAAAATTTTAGTAAATTAATTTATTTAGTCTTTTTGTTTAAAGTGATAAAAAATATTATTTAGTTTTATTAAAATGCGTTACAAATGAAAATAAAACAAAGTAAAATTTTAGCAAATCAAGAGTTTTATTCTTAGGTTAGGTTAGGTTGAACATTTTTTTACATTGTTATTCTCTCATTTCGATTTCTTTTTGTTAGATTTCATAAAAATATATATATTAAATGAGAAGTTTTTAATAAACAAAAGATTTTCATTCTTAGGTTAGGTTAGGTTGAACATTTTTTTACATTGTTATTCTCTCATTTCGATTTCTTTTTGTTAGATTTCATAAAAATATATATATTAAATGAGAAGTTTTTAATAAACAAAAGATTTTCATTCTTAGGTTAGGTTAGGTTGAACATTTCTTTACATTTTTATTCTCTCATTTCGATTTCTTTTTGTTAGATTTCATAAAAATATATATATTAAATGAGAAGTTTTTAATAAACAAAAGATTTTTATTCTTAGGTTAGGTTAGGTTGAACATTTCTTTACATTTTTATACTCTCATTTCGATTTCTTATTGTTAGATTTCATAAAAATATATATATTAAATGAGAAGTTTTAATAAACAAAATATTGTTACGTCGGCGCACCATTATTTGAAACATTATATAGTAAAAAATACAATGGAAGTATTTAGACTAAATAAATTCACAAAGATTGTAATAAGAAAATCATTTGTAGAAAGCGATTTAGGTTAGGTTAGGTTGAACATTTCTTTACATTTTTATACTCTCATTTCGATTTCTTATTGTTAGATTTCATAAAAATATATATATTAAATGAGAAGTTTTAATAAACAAAATATTGTTACGTCGGCGCACCATTATTTGAAACATTATATAGTAAAAAATACAATGGAAGTATTTAGACTAAATAAATTCACAAAGATTGTAATAAGAAAATCATTTGTAGAAAGCGATTTAGGTTAGGTTAGGTTGAACATTTCTTTACATTTTTATACTCTCATTTCGATTTCTTATTGTTAGATTTCATAAAAATATATATATTAAATGAGAAGTTTTAATAAACAAAATATTGTTACGTCGGCGCACCATTATTTGAAACATTATATAGTAAAAAATACAATGGAAGTATTTAGACTAAATAAATTCACAAAGATTGTAATAAGAAAATCATTTGTAGAAAGCGATTTAGGTTAGGTTAGGTTGAACATTTCTTTACATTTTTATACTCTCATTTCGATTTCTTATTGTTAGATTTCATAAAAATATATATATTAAATGAGAAGTTTTAATAAACAAAATATTGTTACGTCGGCGCACCATTATTTGAAACATTATATAGTAAAAAATACAATGGAAGTATTTAGACTAAATAAATTCACAAAGATTGTAATAAGAAAATCATTTGTAGAAAGCGATTTAGGTTAGGTTAGGTTGAACATTTCTTTACATTTTTGTACTCTCATTTCGATTTCTTATTGTTAGATTTCATAAAAATATATATATTAAATGAGAAGTTTTAATAAACAAAATATTGTTACATCGGCGCACCATTATTTGAAACATTATATAGTAAAAAATACAATTTTTATTAAATTAAAATGATAGAAATTACATATTAAATGAGAAGTTTTTAATAAACAAATTGTTAGGCAACATAGCGACAAAGAGACGGGCACTGTGGTGTCGTTGGGTGATAAGTAATGCAAGAAAGAGACAGCAACACTGCACTGTGACGTAGGTTCGTTGTTAGCAATTCGGGGAAGCGAGCGATAAGGCCGGGCCCGAGCTTGATGAGGGTGACTGATAAGAGACGCGTCTAGTGGCATTTAATTAATCGAAAAGTTATCTTTGGAACGGTTAGAGCTACGGCTCTGGGACCCGGCGCAATCGATTCAAATGGGGGGCTAAACCTTTTTTTTTTTTTTTTTTTTTTTTTTTTTTTTTTTTTTTTTTTTTAGTTTCGACGCATCGCCAAGTCGACGCGCGGGGTCTGGCACACTCCCGTGGTTCTAGCGCATTTGTTGGTTCTGGCGCGTGCGCCAGAACCAACGAATCCCAACTACTTCCATGTAATTTGTTCTAACACTTCACTGAACGGAATTGGGAACTGTAGACCTTTCACTTTGTGCCGCTAACTTAACATTTACTTTGCCAAACAACCCAGATGCATATTGCATTAAGAACCTATTGGCTTAGTGGTTAGTATTTCGAATACTAAGGTGGAGGGTGTTTCAATCTCTATAAGAGTCTTTCATATTTGGATGTTAATTTAAGTTCATTTTTAGTAGCTTTATAGGAACAATCCGTTGCCCACGCACTGCCCAACTAAAAATCGCTCAATAATTTATTCTCGACTAGTTATTGAACTCATAACCACCAAGCTTACGGTCACACTATGCCGCTGCGCCAGGACGGCCTCAATTACCTTAAGCTTTCTATAAACAAAGAAATACATTTTATTTGTTTGCTTATAGAAATCTTAAGGTAAAATAACTGTAAAGCGAGTGAAAAGAAACAATGACGCGTAAAGAATTATCGAGACCTTGTGAATTGAGAGATTTTGTGTGTTAATAACAAAAATGTAAACAAAATATTACATATGTATGCAATATGTAGTATTTACTTTTGAAAAAATTACCAATATAAAATGGGTGGGTAAACACGACGGCTGTGGGTTCGATTCCCTCTCTGGGGAATGTCCTCCATGAATATCCATTGCTTCATCTTTATTATCAAAAGTATGGTCACTTACCAAAGAGCAACGAATTGAAAATATTAAATATTTCATTCCCCCGAGTAGGAATCGAACCCGCAACTGTCGTGTTTACAGTCATACGCTTATCTATGTGCCACTACGGTCTTAAAACCAAATATTAATAACGACCTAAAATAACACTCAAAGGTTCCAAAGGCGTTACAAATAGAAAATAATAAAGTAGAAACTTACACAAATATTATTATAGCAATATCTCTCTACAATAGTACTTAACATGTTCATAATTCACAAGTGCACTATAAATTGACTGTTAGAAAGTTGCAATTTAAGCTTTTATGGGAAAATGATCTGTATATTGTAAGTTTAAAGAATAAAATTGTATGGCAAAATGACATTTGACTTATATGTCTTTGAATTGGGGTAAGTGAAGTTATAAACATTGTATTGTGAGAGAGAAATCAAGATGTAAATAGATAACGATAAATGAAACATTGTCTGTTGAGTTACAGAACTCAACGCCGAGCTTTAGCTCGTTACCAGAGCAAAAAAAAAATTACATATTTAATTTCCTCGAGTGATAATCGAACCCACAACCATTGAGTTTACAATAATTGTACCCCTACGTCATGACATACAGAATTATAAACAAAGCATTGCATACATAATTTCCATAGTATTACGCATAATTACTAGGTTTCACCCTCGTTCTATCCACTCTCACTGTACAACTACTTTTTATTGGGACCAAGTTTTACTTAGGAATGCTGTTTTAGCGTTCGCCTCAAGAGCAAGCACGGTGTTTAGTTCGTTTCTAAATATAATACTATGAACGGGATTGACTAGTTTACCCGCCATCACATTATTTGACGTGGTGGGTTAAATTCCTATTTAGTATTCTATACAAGATGTAGGTTCAATTCCAACTTGAGGAAGTAAAATATTTAATATTTTCCTTCACGATAGTGTCGAGGCAAGAGACGTTTTATTTTCCCAATTCGGCAGAAAATGGTAGATGGAGTGTTTTAACACTAGGTTCCTTCTACCCGTCTACCCGTCGCGTTACAGTCGCCTCCAGTCAGTGGCCTCCAGTTTTATTAACACAATTAAATTCAATTTATTTTATATTTGTTTCCATTTTATTGCTAAAATACTTTAATCAGCTACAAATAAAGATAATCGCTCAATCTTATCGTTTTGCTGTACACGAATTCGTATTTAAGTAAAATGTGGATCGAACGGTACTTACTTTCTTTACTTCAAATTCCTTCGCGGTTAAATCCTTATGCGGTTGTTTACAATTTTTAGGGTTCCGTACCTCAAAAGGTACAAACGGAACCCTTGTAGAATCATTTTGTTATCTGTCTGTTCGTTTGACAAGATCATTTATTTCTAGATCGCGATCTCTTTGGCAATATCGAGCTAATTAATATCAAATATTCAGGTTTATGGTCCCTTGAGGCACAGGAAGACTACTCGTATTATATTATAATCTTATAGTTGTCTTTAATTTCATACAAAATGCGCCTGAAAATTTAAGTTTGACAGCTTCTATAAGTTGTACTTCCTGTTGACGTAAAATTCTGAAATTAATACGGAATGCTCGGTGGGCGATTCCGACTCGCACTTAACCGGATTGTTTCCTATAAAAAAGGATACAAACTTATGAGTTACTTCAATTATTGTTGGGTAAATTATGTTTTTTTTAAAATTTAATATGGACTTGTTGATAATTAATCTTTTTATTTCTTTAAAAGCATTTTATTTTCCTTTTCATTGAATAATTACGTTTTAACACGCTTTTATGCAAGCTGTAAATATGTAATAAAATCCAAGAATTAAGGAAGAAAAAATAAAGGATAAAGTAACTAAAGCATAATTCTGCAGTTTTGGCGCATATATTAAGTGTATGTTTTGTATACTATATAAGGCAAGATAATTCATAGATCATTGATCGATAAATCGTGATCTACACCGGTGCATAACCGTTAATGTGACATTTCTAAGCGTGTTGTCGTGTTGGGGGATCTATAATAATAGTATAAGTAATGGAACATCAATCTATGCTTCTACATGAGACTAGCGAACCAAACCGGCTTCGCCCGCTTAAAGTCGTAGCTACTTAATAATAAATTCCAATGGACATAATTGACGGACTTATTTATACTCAAATGTATGACAGCGTAACGCTTTTACATACATATGTACGTTACACTCACTTGGTTTTCGCAAATAAATTGTAGCGGTATTCGTATACATCATGTTATTGTGATATATTAATTATAGCATATTTTTTCGATGATTTTTTTCAGCGTTGAGTTCCGCCACTCAACACATAATGTCTCAAAAATTGGGTCGAATGTGAGGAACGGTGTGTCATATTGCTATGTTCCCTCTGCGTAAAACTGCTTACTTGCTGTTTATTATTTTTTTTTTGTGGTATACAATATGTGTTGAATGGTGGAACGGAAACGGAACATAACTCTGTGCCTAATATTATAGTTTATTTTGAAATTTTGTACTAGTTTTATTCGTAGTGGGTTTTAAAGACATGGTCTGACACCAACATTAATTGAGCTATAGATTATTATCAAGTGTCGAAATTCTTATACAGCTATCACTATGTTTGTTGTTAATACCGATTTTTTTTATGTGGCTAATGGCCTCAAATGCTATCAAAAATAACAGAGTAGGCAGAGGGGTAGGGTTCAAATACTCCGTTCCCCACTTTATGTTGAACTTTCCAGACATTGAGTATTGAGTGTCAACGCCGCCCTTAGTTTACCAGAATAGAAATAGAAAAAAAATTAAATATAATTATTCCCATTACATCAAGACTCGTCCCGCTGCGCCACTATAACCAAAACAATAAAAATTGCAAATTAAATACAACAAAAAAGAGCAGCCTCTATAACACGACATTGTCACGTCGTTAAGCGCCAACCCACATAATATATATACGGTTTTTTATCGCGTTTTTACAGCGAAATTAAATGCTTTGTAAAAACTTTTGTATTTATAACATGTCGATTGACATGACAGTTAAGAGGAAAAAACTGACATTATACAGTGTATTGACACGTCCATCGATATTTATGAGGTCTTAACGAACATGTTTACGTTCTTTGGAGGCAATGTTAGTGGGTTCGAAACCAAGCATATATTATATATTATATATTATATATTTATAATATTTATGGATATTTTTAAAGACACGACAAAGAAGCGTACGGATCGTGGGGAAGGAAGTGTCTTAACACTAGGTTCCCAGGTTCTCTCTGACTATTCTGCTACATCTTATTAAAAATATTCTGCTTAATTTAAAAATATTATTATTATCATTGAAATACTTTTATTTAACGTGAACATACTTTAAATGATCACTCAAAAATAGATTAGTGCTGGCATGAAATAGAAATGCACGAGATTTGATAATTGTACAGATAACCACATTAGTATGCTGGAGCGGACTCTTTATAATAGTATGAATAATAACTTAAGCGTTTCCATGATTTTTGTAAACTGTGGGAAAAATATACCCGCGTTCTCTGAAAAACATACTTATTTTGTTTTAGAAAACGTATAAAAGTTTGAACAAAACGTTACTCGAACCTGCCTACCTTTCATCCACCAAGCGCTCTAAATACTAAACCATACGTTCTTATATTAATTTGGTAACGCGGGCGAAGTCTCTGGTAAAATATAATATAAATTATAGTATACGAGGCCGTAGTGGCACAGAGGCACAAGGGTCCGACTGTAACGTGACGACTTGGTTGTGGGTTCGATCACCAGTCGAGGAACGAATTATTATTTATTAATATTTCCATTTCTTCGCTTTGGCGCCAAGGAAAAAGCCAGGTGTTGAATTCCGTCACTCAACACACAATGCCTCCAGAATTCAGCGGAAAATGAGAGATAGGTTAGGTTCCCTCTGCCTATCCTGTTGTGTGCGGGATAGCGTAAAGCGTGATTTAAAAAAAAATATGGACACACTAGTCTAACATAATTTACATAATTTAATAATAGTACCTACGTGTAGTTTATAAAACATCTCGCCCAATGCGGGCAAGATTTGAGATTCCTTTGAGAGTGCCGTCGCTTAATCTCTCTTTATGAAAGTCTAGAAGGTTTAGAAAGCTTCGGCCAAATATGAAAGCTCCACTTTATATAAATTACTTGCTGTGAAGATGACATCTAAAGAGGATTTTTTCTTAAGATTTAAGCTTTATTTGCACTGACATTTTTCTTGGTAGCTTATTTATATTAAAACTTAGTTTAAAGTTGAGGCCAGTCGACAAAATTAAATATTTAATATTTTCATTCTCTCGCTCAACAAGGCAAAGGCTGGCGTTGAATCCCACACAGAATTTGGCGGAAAGTAGGGAACAGAGCATGTTAATATGGACCCTGGTCCAATGCTACACTACTTATTTTAGAAAACACGAGATTTGAACCTGCGCCTGTTAGAAACCGTCCAAACGCTCTGACTACTAAGCCATACGTTAACTTACCGATAATTAAGAGAGCCGCAACCGCCAGGAAATGTGACTTGAACTCCATTATAACACAGCACTGAATTAACACTCACTTTTGTTTAAAAATATTTGCACTAGATTTTTTTCCAAACACTTAGGCTTGTAGTCATTCGTCCATGATGGTTTCTGTAACAAGAAAAAAATATATATAATTACTTGTATAACTAAAAAGAAGGGACCAGAGTACGCTATCAGTAGTATAGCTAATTTTAAATCCTTAGAATTATTAAAGAAGATAAAATACATTTAAAAAAATCACCATGAAATTTCTTTACATGTTCACGCTATATCCCGTATGTATATAGGCATAGAGGAACCTAGTGTTAAGACCCCAACGACGATTAAATCTATGGAGTCAAATCCAGCACACCAGATGACAAGATACAGTCAGCTCATTCTGCGAGAATCCAAAGCAGTACGCGAGGCAAATAAGAAGTCATTCTCGGTAGTTCGGTGTTATAATTGTGGCAACTGATAGACGAATCCACCACCTTCTACCATGTCCACGTCTGTACTACCATGTGAGACCACGGACGGGTGGTTCGGGTTACCAAAAATTTTTTCTCCTATTTTTAAGTATGTGCTATATGTACGTAAAAATACACGTCTAATCCGGGTAAAAAGCTTCATTTAAAATGCTTGAATATTGCGAAAATCAAAGATTAATTTAAAATAATCACTTACTATACAAATAATAATAATAAAACCACTATATTTCATTAAAAAAGTCCTCACAAATCGTTTTAATAGCAACTGCGCGTGCGCACAAAACAGTCCTATCCACACTACAGCAAGTAACCAACTGAAACACTACACTTTTCTAAGATAACTCATCAACTAACTAATTTTTACCACGTATGCTTAAATCTACAAGTATTTTAGCACTATAGTTTACCAGAGAAACCTATTTGAATGCAAAGATGCATTCTAAATCCATATAAGTCGCATTACGGCGAAAGCTTACTTTTCTTATACTCCTGCGGAATATATAAAAGGCACTGGGATTACCAACACTTTCACTAAGGCTGCAAACTCACTGGGTGCTATAGGATCTTATTGTATGTAAATGAATGAAATAACTGTATAAGTATAATGAAAGTAATTGACAAATAATCTCAGAAAAACATTACTATACTAATATTGTAAAGCTGAAGGGTTTGTTTGGTTGATGGCGCTAATCTAGGAAAGCTTAATTCACACGCACATACCAGAGTGGGCAAAGGGAACCTGGGAACCTAGTATTATGACACTCCTTTCCTATTAAGACACTTCGACTTCATCTTCCGGAGGCTTTGCGTGTTGAATGGTGAAACTCGATACCGCGCTTTGCCTTGTTACCCAGAGCGAGGAAATGAAAATATTAAATACTACATTTCGAGTGGGAATCGAACTCATAACCTATCACGTTTACAGTCACACATTTGTGCCAATAATAAAACATCTAATTTTACTAAGATAAATCTACGCTAAGCTATAACCGAGGCACTTTATTTTAACGAGCCGTTTACCTTATTGATAAAGTAAGTTATCCTTATCTCCTTTATAAATCTAAACAAAAACAAGTACCTAATAAGTATTTTAGTGCTATAACGTACAGTGAACGAGCACAATACATTGCTATAGACAAAGGATGAGAGTGTGGTGTTCAGTTCCGCACGTCCAATGGCGGGTCTTATCTACTCTAGGGAGGAAAGTGGAGAATGGTCTGTTTTAACACTAACTTCTTTCTCCCATACATCATTTGACATCAACAGGTTTTTTGAGGAATATACTGAGTATTACACTTACAAAAGCATTTTATGGTAGCTTTACGCTGTATCCCGCAAATAGTAGGGTAGGCAGAGGGAACCTGAAAACTGAGCGTTAAGACACTCTGTTCCACACTTTTAGAGTGCTAATATTTTAATTTTCTACGTAACAAACTTTTTTTAATCAGCCTATCGCCGTCCACGGCTGAACGTAGGCCTAAATCGAGCGCCAATCACCTGGGTCTTGGGCTTCTCGCATCCATCCGATGCTAGCCACCTTCTTTAAATCGTCTGTTCATCGTGTTGCAGGGCGTCCTACACTACTATTGCCTCAGCGTGACGATGGCCGACGGTCGATGGAGCCGATACGAGTGGAGACGTGACTATTTAAGGTGATTATCTTTTAATTGATATTTCAGTTTAATAATTTTTTCACAATTCATATAAGTACACACAAAAGCTTATTAATTCATTATTTTTACAATATTTATTTTTACGAAGCCGTCGTAGGGTAGATTTCTACCATACAAGGGATGATTTCACGAGAAATTAGGCAAAAAATGGTGAACGGAGTGTCTTAATAGTAGGTTCGCTCTACACTGTGCTGAAGTATTGTTTTTTCACGTAGTCACGTAGTTCACGTAGTGCTGTTTTTTTAAAATATTTTATACAGCAGTATTTTTGATGGGAAACCAGCAGATTAAGCATTTTTAGTTTGTACGCCGCCTTAATATATCTACATACCTGTATAATATATACCTATACATAGAATCATTTAGACATTTGCCATGTATAAACTACTCCAGTTCTCACATTCTAATCGCAATTTCGTGACTTTATTTACATTTGACGTCATACAACATGAGCTTAGCATGTTAGTAGGCTAAGGTAAAAACGCTAACTTAGCTCTTTTTTAATTCTTTTTTCCTTTTGGCATTTTTTTCATTAGGGTAGTTGGAAGGAACCTAGTGTTAAAAGACATTCCGTGTTGAATGGCGGAAAATAAAAATTGTAAAAATTTAATCATTCCCCGAGTGTGAAACAGCGGGAAGAAGGTGAAGGCATAGGGAATCCAGTTAAAACCTTCTGGTTCCCACTTTACATTTCTAACAAAAAAAAACTGCTTATCTAAAAATCGAACCTACTTACAACCATAGTGTTCTGTAAAAGATTTAATATTGAATGCAGTATAGTACTTAGCTCTTGTACATTTTAAACAGTCTCGTTATTCACTTAGTGCATAATTTGTTAGTCAATTAGTGATCTGATTGCTTGATATATTAGAAATCGTATTTCCTAGAGTACGCAGTTTACATTCACTAGAGAGAGAGTTGCTACACAAAGTGCAGTTTAACTTAGCTTTTTTAACGCTGTGGTAACAAGACAAAGGGCGATATTGAGTTCTGCCACTGGCATGTAATGTTTTGAAAACCAGTCGGAAAAAAGGATAATGGAGTGTTTTGACACTAGGTTTCCTCTGCCTGCCTTGTTAAGTAATTATTAAACAAAAACCACATATTAAATACATAAAATTTTAAATCCGCTACCCTTTGCTCATGTATACCCCTGAAATATATATTTGCTCAGGCTAAGCTAAGTTCCACTTAGGTTGCCTACCTTTCAGAATATAGGTAGTACGTAGTATAAATCATAATTTATATATTTATTTAAAGGTTTTAAAATGAAAAATAAATAATAACAGGAGTTAAAATGAAAAAAACAAATAATGACAGGAGTCATAAAATATGAACTTTAAATTTACGAAATTATTTCACCGAAAAATCATCAAAATAATATTGGGTTCTTAAAATAATTGGTTTTCGGCTTTACAAGTAGATGTTTCTCAGTAAATGCTCATGTGAAGTAATCATTATGAATGTTTTAAAGTTTATTATTATTTAGAGACCAAACGTGGTGCAGTGGCCATGCGTGTGACTGTAAACGAGCCAGGTTGTGGACCCGATTTCCACTCAGAAATGAAATATTTCATATTTTCTCCTCAACATGCAATGCCTCCAGAACACGGTATAAAAGGGGAACGGAAGTGTCTTAATGGGAACAGATTGTTTTAACTCTAGGTTCCCAGGCTCGCTCTGCCTTCTCTACCATGTGTACTATGACATACAGAGTGAAATTATTATTTTCAGCTCCATTAGGATAGATAGGTAGTACGTCCCTATTATATTAAGATGCAAGACCTGCTTTCTAAAATAACATATTTATTATTAACATCATCATTCATCAATCATAAACTGTTCAAAACGTCAAAGTAAATCTTTAATTAAATCTTTAAAACCGTTAGAGTGATCGATCTATGTGACACTACTCTTAATATTATGCATTATACAGACTTTACTCCATACTTTTTTATATTCATATACAATAAATATGTTAGTTAAGGCCGTAGTGGCGCAGTGGAACACTACCTGCAACTGTGATAGTTGTGGGTTCATTCCCTATTTAAGGAATAAAGAAACTTAAGTTGCAGCCAGTCGTGACGCAAAGGCACACGCGTGCGACTGTAAAGGCGATTGGATGTGGATTCGATTCTCATTCGAGAATGAAAATATTGAATATTTCATTCCCTCGCTTTGGTTACGAACCGAAGCGTGGCGTTGAGTTGCGGCACTCAATACACAATTATTATGGAATTCGGCGGAATATCAAAAAAGGAAGTGTCTCAATATCAGCGGAGTGTCTTGGGAAAAATAATTCTAAAAAGGAACCTAGCGTTAAGACACCTCGCTCCATGCTTACCGCCCAATTCAAGAACTAAAAGTTTGTAAAATGCATTATTTAAAGGTCGGCCTAAAGTATTTATTAATTTTTAGACGTTGCAAGTGCCTCGATTTAATTAAAAAGGGGAAAATTAAAAAAATGTATATGATTATTTCCTCGATTGGTATCGAACCTACAACCACCGCATTTCCGGTCAGAGGCCGTCCCATTGTGCCACACCAACGGACACAAAATCTATTCCAAAATTTAAAAACAGTAGACAGATAACATCCGCTTTAGAGGATTACAAGAGTGCTTGGTAAAGATTGAATATTCATGAAACGCACTCCATACTGCCTTCTGAATAGTTTATGCTCATAGATTTTTTTTTAATATCCCGTTTTTTTTAAAATATACCTTACAGAATCTTCTACAAGTCATCTGAAAATCTATTTCTATTCGTGACTGTACTTAAACATACCAATAATAAAGACCTTATACTCTGTAATAATTATTATTTAAAAAAAATAATTAACTTAGTGCTAAGATCCGTTCCCCTTGCACCAGAGCGGCAAAATGAAAATAATTTAAATAGATTCATTGGAGACCCAAGTGGAAATTGAACCTGGCTGACTGTAAGCCTGATAGATGTGAGTTCTATTCCCACTCAGGAGAATTAATTAAAAATAGAAATAATAGTTTATTAACAAGAAACATTTTGACAACGGAAAACTAAAATATAAAACTTTAGCACACCGTCAACGCGCACTAGATATTTCCTAGCTTTGGTAACGAAGCAAAGCGCGGCGTTAAGCTCCGCTACTCAACGCGTTATGCTTCTACAGTAGTGTTTATATGTTCCCCCTGCTTTGTGAGATCCCTGGGATATAGTACGAAAGGTAGTATATATGGACATAAGAATATATCAAATTTTATAGCACTATTAGTGTCAATGATCATATGACCAAGCCGCTAAAAGTACTTACATTGATAGAAGGTGTGGGAATTCAAGTCCCGATGCCATCAACATTTTTATACTGCCATAAGTAAAATTTAATTAATAATTAAAATTTATATTTATTACAAACATATTTTAATATCTATTATCGTCGTCTACATCATGGAGACGTTAAGTATTTAGCGGCCGTAACCTAACGCCGTAAACTGTTAAAACAACGATATAATTTAGTACCTAATTATTATTTTTTAATACAATGTTTGAATTCTATAGACCTACCTAACCGTTGTAGGCTCGACCACTGGAGGGGGTGAGTACCTAACGATGAATATGTGAACATTATAGGTAAATTATTTACATTTCGTTGCTTTGGTAGTAAGGTAGCCAAAATGCGGTGTTAAGTTACGCCACCGCCACTTTAGAAAGGGATTAGGGATAACAGTATAGATAGTAGATATTCTCTCTGCCAAACGCTATGCGGGATAGTGCGTGAAATTTATAAAAATACTAATATTTTAATGTCAATGTTAATGACAAATCTACCTAATAGATAGTAAAAGTTACTCTAAGCCGAGATCAAACCCACAACCGCCGCATTTACAGCTACACGCTGTCCCACTGCGCCATTGTCGTGTAAATATACAGTTACATGGTGATAAACCAACAAGTCATATTCAAAAACTATATGAAAGGCCGGTCATTAGGGAATCATAAACGCATAAGCGTAAAATGCGTCGTAAAATGCATAAGCTTTTTGCCTTAGCCAGTGTTCAGGTATGTTTCTTAGGTAGAAAAAAAAAGGTAAGTGCGAGTCGAACTCGCCCACCGTTTCTTTTGTACCAATTTCAGGATTATATGTCAACGGGATATATTCTTACTATTTATAAAAGTTGACAAACTTAGGCTTGCAGGCATTTGCACTCATTTTATATTAAATTAATTACAAATATAAATTTGTAATATTTTTCCTATAAATTACCTATAAATTTATTTTCTCGGATTTATTCCAAACAAGCGGCCTGCCCGCGGCTTCGCCCGAGGATTTATGTTGTACTAAAGTATTAGAATGTTTAAAAGTCCTCCTGACGAAGTTCTAAGTTACTTATAATTTGTATGTATAAAAGTTGCTTAAATTTGTTGTGTACTTTTTCCGTGATACACATAAACAGACAAACAGACGAACAGACAAAAATTCCAAAAATGCTTGAAATAGATTCTGTTAGTTATCCTTTAACATCCTGGCTAATTTTATTTTTAAATATTTTCAATGTACAGAAACGACTTTTCTACAGATTTATTATAAGTATAGATTT
This sequence comes from Heliconius melpomene rosina, assembly GCF_056956725.1. Lineage (NCBI taxonomy): Eukaryota > Metazoa > Arthropoda > Insecta > Lepidoptera > Nymphalidae > Heliconius > Heliconius melpomene. The sequence goes on from NC_140400.1 coordinate 1,165,762, forward strand.
CATGACTGGCCTCTTTGAAATTTCCTTATATAAATTTATTTATACTATCGATGTATTAACTAACTGTCAGTCAATTTCGGTCAAGTGCCATCCATACTTACCGACATGTGTACAAAGCCTTAAGTGCAAAATAATGAAACAAAATGTGTGTCGGTGGACCAGGGTAACAGAGGTCGTGAGGAGGCCGTGCGAATTTTACCCGAACGCGTTTTACCGTAAATCTACTTATATATACACCTATACATATATGTATAAAGCGTCGTCGTGGTGCAGGGCGACGACAGTAAACGCGACGATTGTGAATTCGATTCCATCCGGAGGAAACGTGATGAGGCAAAGCAGGGTTTGTGTGAGTTCCGTCACTCCACACGCAATGGATCGAGAATTCGACGGAGTATTCGAATATAATGGGAACGGAATGTCTTAACACAAGGTTCCCAAATTCCATCTGCCTACCCGGCTTTAAAAAATCAAATAAAACTGTCCTCAGTGGAAGAATCCACAACTATCTCGTTCAATAAAGTACAAGTGTCTCATCTTCACTATACCGGCGTTAATCGACAAATAATAGTTGATATTTACAATTATTTTATTCTTTCGGGATTACCGCGATCCCTTGTCAACACGTGGTAACACCTGTAGTGCTAAAGGTGCGTTGTCGGCCTTTAAGGTGGAGATAGACATGGTTTTTGAAGGTTCCCATATCGTAATTTTGTATATAGTGTCTTATGCAAAGATACATCACTATTTATTTCCAAAGTCCGTTAAGAAATATAGCTAAAGGTGTGTTTATTTGATCTTTTATTTGAATAGCAAAAATAAAACTTGCCTCTAAAGCAAATACAACACCGTTAGTTATTACACAGCTATGTTAATTTTCTCATAACTTCGATTATATATATGTAAATATATGTAAAATATTATTTACATAAATTTGTACAGATAGTTTATAATTATTATTTAAACAAATTATCACACTTTTTTGCTTCACTCGGTTTTCTATATATAGCAGGGTAGACAGAGAAAACCTAATGTAGAGTGACGAAATTCACAAGATACTCCCTTCCCAACTCTTGACGGTATTGAATGTAGCGCTTCTCCTTTCTACCAGAACGAGGAAATGAAAATAATTCTCGCAATGGAAATCGAACACACGACCGCCGCGTTCATAGCCAGCCGCTGCGCCACTGCGTCACGGTGGTCTACACTCTAGATAACAAAGCGAAATAGTAAATATTCGCGCTAAAGCAATAATGTACATGAAAGTTCGATTCCCATTTAGGTCACTGGGTTGGTAAAACAATGGCTGCTTCGACCACACATGGTCGTCACTTATTGTATTGTAAAATGTATATGAATGTAATAGACGTGTTTTATGAGTTTTTTATTAACTATTATTATTCCTTGATGCATAGGAAACGAAAATATTTTTGTAAGAAAACATCTAAAAAATTGAACTTAGTTGGATTTGAACTCGCGGTTTAGTCGTCAGCCTTGGACAGTTTCCTAGAGGCGCTGGTTCCAGTCCAACACGGTTTACGAAACGAAATTAAACGAATAATTTTTTATACGTTTTCTAAAAATATGACAAAAATGTTTATATAATATCATCATGACGCCCACTGTTCCCCTGAGCCTTGGGGGAGGGAACTCTTACGTCCAGCAGCCTTGAGATCTGTGGATCTCCATGACGATAAATCCTGTATTTATTTTGTCGAATGGTAATTACTACGTCACAAAAACTAATTACACTATTTATCGGACAAGACAAGTAAAAACCTTCTGTATTGAAATACAAATTAATTTAAAAAAATATTACTTGTTTACTTAATAGTATTTGTTTATTTTTTTAATGTAAAAAAAAAACTTTTATGCTTATTTATTAATTCAATGCACGAAAATAGAACCCATAACCACCCAAACAAACAACCCACAAAAACTAAACCACACTTGTGCCAGTAGGTCAGTCAATCAATGGACGAAACAAAACACAATCGACACGTAAAAACTCCATACAATTTTGCATATTAAGTACCAGGCGTGTATAAATAGTGAGTAGTTCAATATCACTCGATTAGACTCAAGTTCAAGGCTACCTCTTCCGTATTTATTATTTCCTAGTACGCTTGTGTGAATGTGGGTCATTGATGTAGGTCAAGTATGTTTTTTTTATTTTTTGGATAGTTTCGTATTTTTTTTTTGCTCAGAAAATATTGTTCTTATATATAATTTACTAGTGGGCCCGGACGCTACTACGCCCGCGAAAATATAAGCCTAAATAATTAAAATAAGCTAAAAATTTCCATCTAGATGAAATGCTAAAAGTGACTATTATATTTATTTTCATAAGGATGAATATCAAATTATAGAAATCATCTAATTTTTGTTAATATATACAAATCTATATCGGCGCGCGCCATGTATGCATTAAGCAAACTCACTGTGGGTGACGTTTTCTTAAAGCAATAAACTTTGCAAGCCGTTGCTTAGCAACGCGTAGCGACGACTGTTATTAACACGGCGGAATAAATTTCATGTCAAATTAATTATTTTGATATATTGGTATATATCGAAAATATTACAAATATGAGAAAAAAAAGTATCCTATGTTGATCCCGGGACCCTCACGTATCTCTATATGAGTATTTTATCACAATTAAATTAGCGGTTTGGCCCTGATTGCGTAAAAGACAGACAGACAGACAGACAGACAGAGTTACTTTCGAATTTATAATATAGGTATGGATATATTTTTTTGAATTATATTTTATATTTTGTTTTTAAATATACAAATAAAAATATGATTTAATAATAAATATTACTTAATTTAAAAAACAAACATATTATTAAAGCAATGCCTTGGTTTTTTTTTAAATTTCACGCTATTGTCTCACATATAGCAAGCAGCACAGGCAGAGGGGAACCTAGTGTTAAGACACTCCGTTCCCCTTGTAAAAATTTAACCGCAGTGGGATTTGAACCTGCGAGTTTCGATGTCTAAAAGGCACGGTTTCGAATCACCAAATATAACGTTTATACGAATATACTCATATGAATATTTTTAAAAATACTCATATTAGTATGGAAAATCCATTCTCAGTTTACTAAAAAAGAAAAAAATCATAAAAAAATATGAAAAAAAAAACAAAAAAACAAAATATTAATGAACCTAACATGCTATTAATCGATTAAATTCGCAAACACTATTTGCACTTAGACATAATATTATCGTGACATACATTTTGTTTTATAAAAAACGTCATTCAATTTGACGTGACAAAAAAAACTTATAATACTATTAAAACGTGACAAATAAATTTCAATTTTATTCTTAAGAAAATAAAGTCTATTTTCTTAGTTTTATTTATTTGAAGTGCACCGTTATCCGCCTGATTTAATATATTAGGTTAGTGTTTGACAAATTGACCGACAATCATAGTTATTTTTTTATTAGATTTTTTTTTATTTTTATAACGATTCAATAAGTTTATGAGTGTTTTTAATTGATTATTATGTGTGTCTTATTTTTAAATGTTCCTCTAATTAACTTAAGACTTGACAATTCGGCGGCAAGTGGGAACCGGATGTGTCTTAATGGGAATGGAATGTAGAATACAGGGTTCCCAGGTTCCGTGTGCCTACCCTGCTATGTGCGGTATTAAGTATTTCATTACACCGAGTGGGAATGGAACCTACAACCGTCGTGTTTACATTCGCACGCAGGGGCGCATATCAATAGTACTCCAGCTTCACGCATAACAGGGTAGGCAGAAGGAACTCGGGAACCTAGAATTAAGACACTAGATTAGATTAGTAGAGTGAATCTAATGCCACTAAATTTTTGAGATACTGATTTAAGCGAAGGAACTCAACACCGTGCCTTGTCTTATGACCAGAGCGAGGAAATGAAAATGATTCATTTTCCTGAGTGGGAATTGAATCCACGACCTTCTCGCTTACAGTCAGACGCCGTGCCACTACGCCACTCCGGTCTTTTTTTCTATAGATACAAAATGACTCCCACAGAATTCCTTTTTTTGTATTTTAATCAATTAGTGTTGCTATACGCCTCAGTATTCTCAGCGAAATGGATTTAGTTTTTGCGTTCTTTGACTCATAATTTGGATAAAAAAAGAAAATTGGGTGCTAACAACTATAAAAGGAATATTTTGTTGAAATAAACTATTAAATAGTGATAACGATTGATGTTTTTAATTGTAAGTCATGTTTTTGGAAAAATTGAGTTTTAAAAAACTGGTTAAGTGCGAGTGGGATTCCGTACAAATTTCAGAATTGTAGTACTTGTTAAGAAAACATAAAAATTTGAACGTAACGGGATTTAAACTCGCGCCTCTTTAGAAACCGTCCAAGCGTTCTGACCAACTAAACCATACGTTATAAACGTATTAAAAACACATCTAAATAAAACACATTCGTACACCCATTAATACTATATCAGAGATATTTAATTATAATTAAATGGAAACCAGTGGCGCACAACGGTTACAGTTAGCTACACCGTTGTCCAGGCTAACGGACGTTTCATAAGCCACAGAGTTAAATTTAACTAAAGTTTATTTAAGGGGGGTTTGAATATATTGGTTTACTAAATAAATTGCAGCAGAGCGTCTGATGTCTCAAAAAAATACAATACTAGGTACCCCCTGCCCTTAACCTTTATCTTATAAAAAATGTAAAGAGACGCGAGTGATTAATTTCTTAGATCTATTAGGATTTTTTTTTCAGCTTCACGCTGTGCCTACCTGCGGGATACAGCGTGAGGGAGCCTAGTGTTTAGACACTGCACCCCTCACTTTCTGCTGAATTCCGGTGGAATTGTGTGTTGACACCAGAGCGAAGAAAGGAAAATACTAAATATTTTATTTCCTCGAATGGTAATCGAACTTATGAGTTCGATTACCATTCGAGGAAAAGGATATGTCCTTTCGCGTTCACAGTCACACGCTACATTTGCCTTCATTCTGTTTTTATTTGGTAAGACACACCTACCAGGTAGTAATTTATATAATTTTGTATATATTCTGTAGAAACAAAAGAAAACTTTCTTTATTGTATAGTCTAGTTTTAAAAGTTTCGCTACCCAATACCCAACTACATGAAGCGTTTGACTGTAATCGAGATGATAGTGGGTTCGGTTGCCACTCTGGGGACTGAAATATTTTTATTTCTTCACCTTGGTAACGATGAAGAGCGCTGCTTTTCTGAATTGAGTTCCGCTACTTCACACGAAATTTATAATTCTACGGAAACTGTGAAACAGAGTTTCCTAAGATTAGGTTCCCTCTGCCCTCCCGCTACGCGCATGCAAGATAAAACATTGAGTTATATTCCACTATATTTTATGTTGCTGTAAAAATATTAAATATACTTAGTAAAGAACGGTATAGATACTTTAATTTATGTTAATTTAAATTAACTTACGTTTATGCTCTTTTTAGCACACTTTTATTATGCAATATTACTTTGTAACTATGTAATAACATCTAAAAACTGAATTTGAGTCACTTGTAATAATTGTATAGTCATAATATAGCAAGTTATACGTAATTTAGGTAAAAAATATAATAATACGGTATCATTGCATTCCTAGTAAATAATGAAACTTTTCAGAGGTTCTTAATAAACTACTCGAATTTAGGCTCATATAATTCATAGCTACAAATACATTGCATTCATAAAAAACTATATTCATTTCCATAAATGAAAATATAAAATATTTATTATATAACATTAAATCAATTCTAACTTCGCTTACTGTACCACCGCCCTTACTAAAAGCACTCAACATAAATAGGAAAGATGGACGATAAGACCGTGTTTATCATTAAACGTGAATAAAATCTGCTTCATTTCGATTTATACTAGATTATATTTGCCTTATTATTTATTTTCTCGATGTATTTACTATAAGCCGCTATGGTGTAGTGGGAACGCGTTTATAGGTGGGGATTCAAATACGTTGAAAAAACAAAAAAACCTTTCCCCGCTTTTTGTCTAATTTTCGAAATATTGCGCAATCGGTCGTGGAACTTAACACCGCACTTTGTCTCGTTATCACAGTGCGGTAATAAAAGTAATTCTGATTCCCGAATGAGTATCGAACCCACAACCATTGCGTATACAGTCAGTCTTTAGTATTTGTAGTACAAAAAAAATTGATTTGAATCTATAGTCGTAAGAAATAATATATATATATATATATATATATATATATATATATATATATATATATATATATATATATATATTAATATAATATATTAATATAAAATTTTAACTTAAAAAATAAAAAAAACCCGCTTCTAAGCATCAAGACAGATATTTCATCGTCCATCCACAGTTTTATTTCACGGATCAACGTTGGAAATAAATTTCCTTTGTCGGCGGAGCGTAGATGATAACGTTAAAATAGAGCTATGAGCTCACTGGATGCGATGAAATATAAGATTTTTTTATCCTCACGCTGAATCCCGCACTTTGCTGGGTGTACAGAGGGAACCTGGGAACCTAGTCTCAAGACACTTCCGTTCCCTACGTTGCCGAATATTGGAGGGTAGGGGTACTGCGTGTTGAGTAGCAGAACTCAGATATATATATATATATATATACTATAAAGATACTCAGAGCCTTTGCCTTGTCACCAGAGCAAAGAACTGGAGATATAAATGTAAATAAATATTTTATCTCCTCGAGTGAGAATCGACCCCACAACCTGTCACGTTAAATTTGAGCCCCTGCGCCACGACGGGCCACAATTAACTTTTAAATTTATAACATGTTAGAATCTGTTGACATTTTTCTTTTACGGTATAGCTAAGCTTACTTTACTGTGTCTATCTTACCTTGCGGTAAAATCTTCGTTAGATCCATATACCGTTTTTACAGTTTACGACCAATATCATAACCGAGATGGCAACCGACAGACAACGCACAGACTACACTTCGACCATTCAGATATTTGCCTGGAATTCGGGCAGGTTCTCTCCGTCTACCTGGTTATGTGGGATAAAGCGTGAAAGCGTGTTACTTTAAAAATAATTGTTAAAAAAAAAAAATAAATAATAGATAACTTATAGGAAATCTTAGATATAATAAGATAATCCATTAAAAAAAGCTCAATTACGCACCCTGTAACACCAAATATACAACAAAACCAATTATTCCTACAATTCGGACGTGAACCCACACTTACATAACCAGTCAAACAACCCAACTATATTTCTAAAATAACAACCGCACTATAAGGAAATCTGAACACATAAAATACACCCTGTATCTACACTACAATGGTCGGTAGAGGAATTTAAATGGTCCGCGATTAGAATCATTCTATAACTCATAAGCTTTAGAGAGAGAGAATTTTGAGATATTACTTGTGTAAAGTACTGAGTTAGAACTTTCAGATACACGATTTAGTTTCTTATTAATTTATATTATATTTTGTTTGGAGAAAGTAGGTTCGATTCCACAAATTTTTTAACTTCATACTTTACCCAGCGTCCATCATGGTATGCAGAGGGAAGCAATGACCTCTACTTCAAATTATACTCTATTCTCTACTCTACTTCATATATTTAAATTTTGTAGATATAGCGTGTTGAGTGGCGGAACTAAACGCCACGCTTTGTCTTTTCACAAAAATAATATACATAAGTTTAATATAATCATGACTGCGTCACGGCTGTACCTACCGTGGAAAATATGACTGAAGGTTCACCATGGTCATGACTTTAAAATCTTATCTCAAAAGCTTATATTTTATTACAGCTTATATTTATATTCCAAAATTCAAGCAGTACCTTTAAATAAAAAATGAAAGAAAACAGAGAAATAAGTCACTATATTCTCATCATTTGTGCTATAATATCTCGTTTTGTTACACGCCACATTACAACAATGTACGTGGGTGGTCGATGATTCGATGTTAACAGCAACGATCGCTATGGTTTATTTAGTTCTATTGAACTAATATTTCATTTTGTACTTGATGACTGGCTTGTAGATTTATTACTGAGATCACAGGTTCGAATACCGCTGACTGTTATATAAATATGTATGTAATTTCTTAATAATAAGATAGTGTGATTTTTTTATATAGGCAAGCCGATGCAAAAAATTAATATAATTCGAATTAGAATGGCAATAGCTTAACGTCTTGAGATGCACCTCTTGTGAATTGTATTTCTTTATTTTTTTTTCTCTTTTCAATGCTGTTTCCGTAAAAAATATATAAAAAATTGGAATTAGCATATTACGTATTCAGAGGCGGAATTCAACGCCACACTCTATCCCATCATAGCGAGGAAATGAATTTAATTTCACATAATCATTCCCTCGACGTTCAGTTCCGCTAAAGAAGACGCAATATCTCCAGAATTTGGCGAAAAATGTGGAAAGAAAGTTTCCTAACACTAGATTCCCCAAATTATCTCTATGTGCGCTATATAGCGTGAAGCTTACGAAAAAAAAACATTTCCTTTAGCCTGTCAGTTGTATAAAAAAAACTCTTATACAGTAGTACACAAAATCAAATTACAAGAATATTTAAGCATTTACTTCCTCAATCACCGCGGCTACCGATGAAGCGGTAATTAACTATAATGACGCCCGCCGGGTATCATTGCTGTGAGTTAAACAACGGTGCATTATATTATATTATATTATTATTTATATTATATATATTTAGTTATAAAACTTTAAAGTCTATCATTTATATTGAACGTTATATTAATAAATATAATTAAATTTACGATTAATATTGTAATTTACGGTAAATATATTTTTTCGCATAATGCAAGGTAGGGAGAGGTAACCCCGTGTTAAGTACTCAGACTCATTTACGAGATATTGCGTTTTAAGTTAATAATAAAGTAGTCAAATGTTAATTGAATACTGTACGTAAAACAGTAAACCATTAAAATATATATGTAATGTGGATTGAAAATATTTTTCTTTTTACGTAATAAAAAAATAAAAACAAAATTATAAACGAATATTTTAAAAACTTCAAGTATATCTATCACACCCGACGCGCGATGTCACTCACGCCAGATTAAACCAAAGTCAAATAATTTTATTTAAAAGAAACTTAATTTTTATGTACGTAAAAAATTAACCACCAGAACCGGTTCACTAAATTCACTGACGCACCTGAGAAGAACTGATGCAAGACACTCAGCAGCCCTTTTTCAAATCAATAATTTACAAATTCACATTTGTTTATTACTTAAGAACTATCAAAATCGAACCTGCGACCCCTGCTAAACTATCAAATCTAGTCACATGACCAAGAAACCTCAAAAGGAAGCTCAAGCACCGCTAACTATGACCTATAATGTTATTAGCCAGCTTTCATCGCGCGTCAGTTTTTTGCACACTATTAAATGGTAGATGATTTTTACTGATAATGATTCTTCATTCTATTCTTACGGACTTGAAGGCAAGATTGACGTTTTACTATCACGCTTAGTTAGCTTAATTTGTTTTGACTGACATTTTATGTTTAGCTTAACTAGTCGTCGCCTCCATCTATGTTTGCGTGGATTTTCAGCATTAAGACGTGTAATGGGAAGTATCGTATTTTTTGTGTTCCCCTATAGTTCCCATCATAAATAACCCACGTATGTGTCAAATTTAAAGTGATAAAATTTAGTATTTTCGTACGTTGCCTGTCAGTCACTTAGTAACGAAAGATTTTTTTATATCTATAAACTAGTGACCAGCTCGTGGTTTGGCCTGCTCGAACTACGCAATCATTTATTTACTAATCTGAATTATTCTCGTGTTCTAATAACATAAACATTTTATGGATAATATTTACATATTTATTGAATTATCTGAAACTAATTAACAAAATTATTTTTTCAAATAATTCAATGAAACGAATATTATCTAGCAATTCTGTCGATTTTGTTTTAGTAATATAACTTAGGTATATCTATAGAAACTACACGCCACTCAATTTTTGAGATATTAGGTATTGAGTAGAGGAAATGGAAATATTCTATTCCCCCAAATTAGAATCGGACCCACAACCATCTCGTTCACAGTAAGCCCCCTACTACACCATATTGGCCTCAATTAACAGTTATCCCCTATACACTCGTATGTAGATAAATGCCTAACGAATGATATCTAACAGGTTAATAGCTTCGCTATCTGTAGATTGATTACACCTTAGAAATAAACTCACTTAATTAAATGTGTTAACATAAATTTACTTAATGATCTCACAAATGTTTAATTTTGAGCTCAGTTGTTAAGTGGTTAATTAATTGGACCGTTTATTTTGAAAGTGGTGTAAGTCCATTTTTGAGAAAAATGAGCTATCACGTAATTCATGCTTAATTTAATGTAATTTTTTTATATATAACTAGTCCGTGTTTAATTTCTCAAAAAAATCCCATGTTTTGAACAACTTAAAATCGGTCGGTAAATGAAATTGCATAATCATCGACATACTAACCTTTAATTTTCTCCAAACAAAAGAAAATGGACTTACACCACTCTCAAAATAAACGGTCCAATTCAAGGTTGTTAATTCGATTTATATGTGGTACTCTTTTTTTATTTTAATTATTTGAAATTGACTTATGCTCACCGCTATTTTTGTATTTACCTTGTCTATTTTTAGATTCACGCTATATCCCGCACATAGGAAAGTAGGCACAGGGAACCTGGAAATGTAGTACGACACTCCGTTCTAATAAAGACTCACAGCGAAAAGAAAGACATAGTGCGTTCTCAAAAGCAATCATTTATTTCCGTACAGATTTACAGAAAGATAAATCTTTTGAAATCTCCAGAAAATAAACACAGAAACGTTTCAATCTAGAAATATTATTGAAAAAAAATATGCTAAGATTGTAATCAGTGGGATATGGAGAATGGAGGATGGAGGCACAATGGCAGTACAATGTGTACAAGCAGACCGTGAAGGGCCCGTTGTTTTATTTTGTTAGCTTTTCATTGATGTTCATACAAATATATATATATATATATATATATATGTATATGTATGTTATTGTGTCTTTATAATGCAAATGTCATAGTGGAATTGCATGTGAAATACAAAGTGTCTATATAATTTTGGCAATTTTTACATATTTTAAATAAAAAAGGTTCCATTTGCCTCCCCTGTTACGTGCAGGATACAGCGTGAAGCTGAAAAAAACAACAAAAAAGTACAATGACTTAACACTCTTTTCTCTATTTTTCAATTATTCGACTCTTTAATTATTGGACAAAATTAAATGAGTTTGTTTTTATTTTAATTCTTTGAATTATACAACGCCAAATAATAAACGGCTTATTCCCTTATCCTTCTCGCATTCTTGTTAACTTACTTGGTATGTCGCGCAATTTCCAAGAATATACCGTTAATAGAGGCCATACTGGCGCGGTGGACAGCGTACTTACGACTGAAAATGAAATGGTAGTGGGGTTCAATCTCTGCCCGACGACGGTATGATTTTTTTATTTCTCCGCTCTAGTAGACAAGACATCGATTTTAGCCACTTAATGTCTCGAAAATTAGGCTGTACGTGGGGAACAGAGTGTTTTAACTCTAGGTTCCCCTTGCGAACACTGCTATGTCCGGGATACCGCGTGAAACTAAAAATATAAATGATAAAAAAATGGCTTAATTAAATTTAAATTAAAAAAAAAAAATAATTGTCCTAGTTACCTATTATATATAATTGGTTATTAAAAATATGTATTTCTTATATTCTTTCTATTAATTAGTCCTATCCTATCCTTCCTATATCTTATAAAACAAAGTCGCTTTTCGTGTCTGTCTGTTGTTTCTAACTCTTCTTCTTCTAAACCACCCAACGGATTTTGATGCGGTCTTCACCATTAAGTCGAATGTTTTTCGTAGAAGGTCTATATATAGTTTATTATTTATACATTCTTATGTAAATTAACATAAATACGATAAATGTGTATAAAGTCCTACCCGTTGAGACACTTTCGCGCATGCGCTGCTCTAATGGTAAGTACTACATGAAAAAAATGTACTGGAGTATTGTTCCTCTTAATAAGATCTATAAAAAAGTCTGCGACGGCATATTCGTATCTTTTAAGAATAACGTGTAGTGATCATATTTCTGTCTAAAAATAATAATTTCAATATATTTTTTATTGTGAGGGATATTTTTCCATAATGGTATTAATTCTTATCCTTTAAAATACTTATCAATTTTCTACGTTAAACGAAGATAAAATTTGCTTTTTACAATATTTCGAAATTGCGAATAGTTTTACAGAAAAACGCATTTAATTGTTGACACATCCCGCCGTTGACACATCAGCTGTATGTTACTCAAGTTTCACTTATCCCTTACTCTCAGCATATAAATAAGTACATTAGTTACGTTGGCCATTTAATGTAGACCAAAACTGTCTTTTACTGTTTTTCATTTTAATAAGTATTTTAGAAGTTGTTACAATATCAAAAAAATCCTTGCTGCAAAACGGCTCGCCACTCGCCATGCGTCCGCCGTGCCCGCTTGCCTTACACGCATCGGTGGTTCAGTGGTAGAATGCTCGCCTGCCACGCGGGCGGCCCGGGTTCGATTCCCGGCCCATGCATTCTATTTAATTTTCCTCACAGGCAGCCACGTCGTGCTTGCTTTTCATCAGGGACAGAATACCCCCTTCAGCATTAACCACAAGCTCGAAAAAAAAACCCGGCTGCCTCTATAGCAACGAAGATTTAGTTAGATGCGTTTGCAGGTATTGGATAATTGGAGTTGAATGTATTATTTAAGCGCGATATATTTGGTTTCACATTTTTTGTAGTAGTTATTAGTAGGTAGGTTTTTGTTTATAATTTCTTCCGTTTAAAAATAGTCATTTAACTATCTAAAAATAGTCATTTAAATATATTTTAATAAGTACTTGAAAAGATTAGTAGCACAGATTTAAAATTACGGTACCTACTAAAAAATCCTTGCTGTGTAAAACAATTGGAAAATGAAAATGTAAAATCCTTATTGAAACTACGAAAATGCCGGTTGCATTAGGGTTTAATTAATTTTCACATTATATTAAGTGCTTTGCAAACATACATTATATGAATAATCCAGTAGTAAAAGCGGGCGAAGCCGCAAGAGGGTCGCTAGTGAAATATAAATATATAAAATATTTTTTTTTTCATATTTTATTTTATAATTTATTCATGAATAATTATAACTTTTTGTACAATAAATAATATAAATTACTTTTTTTTCACTTTCTCAAAACGAAACATCGCATGATTGGTGTTAAATGTAACGTCACACTTTTTCAGTACCGTCCGGAAACATATGTATTTTTTATAAAATAAAATGGAAGAGAAATATATAAAACAGTTATTAATATAGCTTATAATCAAATGCATGGAATACATGTTTGTGGATAAATAAAATTAAATGATTCAATTAATAAATAAATTAGTGGGGAACGGCATGTCTTAACACTAGGTTCCCTCTGCCTACCCTGCTGTGTGCGGGATACAGCGAGAAGCTAATTTTATTTTTAAAATTAAATATTATTATCTAACTTAAATTTAAACCAACAACTAACCACATTACTACCTATAATATTTTTTTTTAATTCTAACTTTATAAAAATATATATTCTAAATACCTACACGCATACAAAACAATTCTTTAGAAAAAAACCTAAATGCCCATAAATTTATTCACACATTCGAATAAGAGCTTCAATAATCCACGCCACTCAATGCACTCCCAGCATTTTCAATATCTTCTGGCATTTCAAAGACCAGCTTAAAAGACACCCCTAATGGTACCAACAAGAGTAACTTAGAGGGCAAGAAAAGGGGAACATTGGATCGTCTTAGAGTGGTCGTTCGTGATACTGGCTCTATTGTTGTCAAGACTTATTGGCAGCAGTGTGATAAACCCCTCGCGATACCTCTAAATAATGGGAATAGTTTGAATTGTTGTAGAATTCAATAAAGTAAAAGAGAATTGGATCAAAAGGAAATATTGTAACGTATTAAAAGGTAGGTTTAAAAGATCGTTTTGAGGCCGTCGTAATCGGACAGTCTGACTGTAATAGTGATAGTTGTGAGTTCGATTCCCGCTGGTTATATGTTAAACAATTTTCATTTTCCTGCTCTGATAGACAATACGCAGCATTGAGTTCCGCCTTTCAACACATAATATCTCAAAAATTAGGCGGTGTATATTGACCTGAGGGAGACGGAACCTATTATTAATACTAGGTTCCCTCTCCCTACGTAAGTATATGCAAGAAACGTGCGTAACATTACATTCAGAATTGAATCAAAGCACAATGTAAAAAACATTATAACGTTGTTAAAAAGTTAACTTTAAAATTCGTGGCCCAGTTTTACGCGATGCTCGTGAGTTCGGTTCACTTCGGGGAATGCTTATAATTAAAATAGCTTTGCTTGGATATACAGAGGTAGCTCATGCGATATAAGCAAAAACAAACCTAGTATTAAATTACTCCGTTCCCCAGATTCCCCAATTTTCAAGTGAAATCGCGTTGCGGGGCAAAACTTACACTCGCTCTTTGTCTCGTTACCAGAGCGAGGAAATGAAAATAATTCACCTTGAATAGAAATCGACCCCACAACCATCGTGATTACATTCAAACGCTATACCGCTGCGCCACTACGGACTGAAAATGCTAAAAATGTTAATAGTTATATAAAAATTACAGTTAGTTCTGGGTAAGGGATAATGTTTTAGATGCTATCTTTGTTTCTCGGTATGAGGAACAGTGTAGAACATATTGTGTACCAAGATTTCTTGAAATGGCTCTAGTTTCAATAAAATGAACGTTTAGATGTGTTTTTTACAATATAACAAAAGTTAGTAGCCCATAAAACCCACTACTTTTTGCGTGGACTTTAGAATGTAAAATGGAATATCCCGATTCCTTTAGAATTTAGAAAAATCGTTTCTTAATGCTCCCTGCCAAATCTACTGGCATTTCAAATTTCAGTCCAGACCAGGTGTCTCTCTCTGCCTATCTTATATGCGGCATACAGCATGAAACTGATACAAAAAATATAACTTTTTCACTCAAGGATAATACGACAAGTCCTTTAAAGACGCAAAAATTAATTTAAATATATTCTAATAACTCATGTATGGAATAGCTCAGATTGAATTCTATTGAACCTCATATGAGGCAACATTAAAACGGCATCCGTATGGGACCCTGCAAATAGCACACATTAGTATCACAAAAGATGTTTTATTGGAACCAATTGCGGTACCACTTAAAATTTAAATTCAATGCTAAAATATAATACGAGAGGAACTCAATATAGGGCTTTATTAAGTCAAAATCGCAATACAATGCTGAATTCTAAATCGTTTTATACTAGTAGGTACATGCTCTCGGTACGTGGATGAAATTTTTAAATGGATCCTTTGTATACGAACGATCCTTTCTCTAAATGTTGTTAAACAGACATGTCTGTCTGTCTGTCGTATGATTTATTCATCGAATGTTAATATTAAGAAGCAAAGCAAGCGTGTGTAGTTTCTACTGACTTTTGATTGACATCTGTAGTTTTCGATCCAAAAATGCAGATTAGTCTCGTACTTACCTGTAATAAAATGAAAATATAAAAAATATGACAAAAATGGAATACTGTGTGGAATGGAATTCTTTGTGGCACAGCGTTTAACTAAAAACGGGACGATTTTGAGTTCGGTTCCCTCTAGGAGAATGAATTATCCTCGCTCTGGTAACAAGTCAAAGCGCGGCGTTAAGTTCCGCCATACACTATGAAAGTCTCCTAAATTGCACAAAGAGTTTGAAATGGAGGTTTTCTCTATATGTGGTATGCGACGAATGTTTAAAAAGCTATAAAATATATCTTTAACGTTTCCCTTCTTCTGAAAGATCGAGAAAATATTTATATAAGTTTATAAATAAATAAAGCAATTCGAATCTACACCATGGTGCTAAGTACATGTACGTAAACTGGGTCAGGATGGCACCAAATGTATAACAACAATGATATACACAAAATAAGAAGTACACAAAAAAAAATAAACATCAATAACTTCACAAAATAAAATAACATTAATTATTTGAATTATACAAAATGAAGTACAAGAAATAAAATGAAACTCTAAGACCGTTTAATTTAGTCAATGGGTGGCATTTCAATAGCCGGACCCACATTACAGATACATAAAATAAAAGAACACGTGATTCGACAGAAACTTAGCATCTGACTGAAACAGCTATACAAATTTATCCTCTACGGTGTCGAGATAACTATCAAATTTGTGAAAATCACTTCTTAGTATACTAGGTGCGCTAAGAAATCAATTCGAGGTGGTATTTAAGATTCACATCTCGTAATAGTGGGTGAACGAGAGAGTGTGCCGCAAGGTGCACTTCTGGTACCAATAGTATTATTTGGAGACGTAATAAACGGTTTCGCTGGTAGGCAGGCACATTATACGGTACTGATTTAGCGGATGGATAAGTTTCTGCATGAATTCAATTACTATGGGATCACTGACCCCAGGTGGAATAAACGCGGCCGTTGCCAATCGAGTGTGGATTCCGTATTTTATTAAAAAAATATAATTGTATTCACGTGCAAATAGTAACTAAAAATCATATTTAAAAAAAGTTACCATATAAAAAATATCGAATATTTTTTATTGTTACAATTTTTCTTAAATCTATCATTAATATGAAGGGTCTCAATGGTTTATATGTTTGTATTACATACATTAATACAAAACCTGACATTCATTTAAACTTCCCTTATTCATATATAAAAAAAGAACTCAAGACTGTTAAAAAAACCTTGGTAAGATCGATTGAGACCTTCTGCCTTTTTAGCCTTGGCCTTATGCCTTATTACGAGAGTAAGAAAATAAAAATATTAATCATAATATAATATCAATGTTTCGAGTGGGAGTCGAAACCCACACCGCTGCGTTTACAGTCGCATGTTTGTGCCCCTGCAGCAAGACAGCCTCATTTAAGATGTAATTAACAAATATTAGCATCCTGAGTGAACTTTAATAGCATTTAATTCCACAATTTGATTTTCACAAAATTATGATAAGGCAGATGTGTGTACATTTAAATATAAATACCCAAAACAGTATTCATTAAAAGACATTGCCCCAGATATTATAACAGAAATCATTAAGTAATTTTAAATTTCCAAACCTGATAATACGGAAGTGATGGACCAAAGTTTAATTTTAAAAACATTAAAATGAAACAGTTACTTTGGATACTAATACCGGTTGGATGAAAGTTTCCGTCTTACAAGTTGTTACTTTAAATTCTCATTTTACGTACGATGCGTAATACTTAAAATCTGTAAATAAGTTTAGGTATTGAATGCAACTCAATGATAAAAAATATGGCTTTTGTTAAAAATTAAGTTAAATAAGAATAGACAAATTATTGTTAAAAAAGTTTTAATCAGAATTGTTTTATAAAGATTTGGGTGGCAGAAATTTAATACCTTACTTTTTCTAGCTAGACAAGGTAAACACTACTTTAAAATGGAAAAAAAGGCGACCCACCGATGATACACAAACGGAATAATTATTTTTAGCTTCAAGCTGTAAATGCAACCTGGGAATCTAGTATTAAAACACTCTGTTCCCATTAAGACACTTCCGTTCCCTACTTTCCGCTGAATTCTAGAGGCATTGCGTGTTGAATTGCTTTGAACTCAACGCCGCGTCAAGCCTCATTACCAGATCGAGGAAATGGAAATAATAACAATAATTATTGCCCTTTGGATTCGAATACACAACTACCGTCTAGATACAAACGCAGGTATCTATGCTCGTCGTAACTAACCTATAAGAGACAACTATCTAAGACTTTAACAGAATAATCAAACTCACGACCCTCTCTATAATAGTTAGTTTATTCCAAACTAAATGTAACAACAATAAATCTTAAAACGCTAAATATTCATGAGCGCACATCGAACTTGCTAATATGTAATTCATAATTCATTGAACTGCTATACAAAATCTACGTACTACATATCTATGTACATAACTAATCTATACCAACATCAAAAAGTTGAAGAGTTTGTCTGAAGGAACGCCCTAATCTCATAAACAACTGCTTCTTTTCCCTTATTTATACACTTTTCATATAATTTCAGTAACGTCTTGTTCGCAGCTTCACCAACTTGGAGTAAACTAATAGAATATCCATACTTTTTTAGCTTCACGCTGCATTCTGCTATATGGCAGGGTAGACAGAAGGAACCTGGGAACCTAGTGTTAAAACACCACGATCTTATTATATCTATATTACTTCACATATTTTCTTTACTAATGCCATTTTAAATATTATGGCTCTAGTAATAATAAATGCAAAAATAACACTCTTCGAAGTTGTATACAGTGCATAATAAATGTATGTATATGTATAAGTACTCAATACTATGAATTTCAATTAAATACTGCATGTACCATGTACGTCCTTAGAGCATTATTTTATATCGTTATTATTATTTACTGACCATTGAATCTTTTCCAATAAATTAGCCACATGTTTCTGATATATTTCTTTTTAGTTATACTACAGCAGATCGGGGATTAGCCCCTAGTGTTGAGACACTCTATTGAATGAAACTTAACACCGCGTTTCGTTTATTGCCAATCGGTCGAATCCACAATCATCACGCTTACATTATATGCCGATCCATTGCGCCACGATGGCTTTTACTAGATAACAATATGGGTAAGCAGAAGAAACCTAATGTTAAGACATACCATTATATACTTCGCATAATTTTTGAGACATTACGTGCTGAAAGACGGAGATCAACACCGCGCGTTGTCACAAGTGCGAGTAAATGAAAATAGTTCATTGGCCCGAGTATGAATCGAACCTATACACGTTGCATTTACATTTTACATATCTATGTTTAAACTATTAACAATTTCCAATAAAAAACTAAATATAAAAACACCACGAGTCTAGTAATAAATAAACAATTATTTACCATTTTTTGTAAAAAAAACTCTGTTATTTTATACATAAATTTTATTTCTTTACTCTGTTATTTTATACATAAATTATTTATTGATGACAACGTTTTTTTTTATTTTATCTGCAGTTAGTGGACAGTGAGGTGCACTGGATCGGAACGCAATGCATATTACTGATAGATTGTTTTGGCTGTTGACCCCTTTTGTTGTGAATACAGTTTTTGTGGAATGAAATATTTTTATTGCGTAATAGTTATTGTGTGACATCAATAAAAATATAAAGGGTATAAGCGTGTGGATGTAAGTGCGACAGTTGTGGGTTCGATTCCCCATTGGAGATATTTAATATTTTCATCTCCTAGCTCTAGCAACTAAACAAAGTACGACGTAGAGCACCGTCACACATAACTCAATGTCTCAAGAATTTAGCTGAATGTGTATATATTTATAATTAAAAATATCTACATATAATTACTTTTATAGCTTTTATAGCTTATTTTATAAATTCTTAATTAGAATTACATAACTCATGTGCTAGAGTAAAAAGACATTTTAATAAATTTCGGTGTAATTCAAAGTAAAGCAAAAAACTGTAATCGATTAAAATTAAATGTTTCATATAAAATATACATGATATATGATGTAGATTTAACGAGCATATAAATAAATGAAGCGAACTGGTTCCATCATATCACTTCCAGTTTTAAAGGTAGAAACGAAACTAGTCAAAGGAGTTAGTTTTTTAAAATAATATTTTTTTAACTTCACACTCTAGCCCGCATATACCAGGGTACGCAGAAGGAACCCGGGAACTTAGTGATAAGACACTGCACGAAGCGTGACACACCTGGAACATAGCGTGAAGCTGGGTACTTCTAACATACATTTCTTTAACACATTCACTAACCAACCATCAAATAAACACGATTAAACGAAAAAGAAGAAAGTGCTAACCGAAAGAATAATACTTTTAGCCAATACAATAAATAAAGAAGAAGTGAAATCCAAAATTTAGATTCCATTACATCTCTTTAGTTAAGTTTAACCTACTCACCACTAACAGATAGAATGACCTTAATAAAGGTATAAGGAGGTCAACGCACCGATTGCTTCTTGTTAAGAATTAATTTATATACTTATTCGAGCAATTGGTGTGAATCAGTAATCAATAGGTTATTGTGCTTTTATTTAAGTACTGTATGCTGTGATATGCGGGACTGGTAGGAAAGTTGAGGGTAACGTTTCTCCGCTCTCCGCTTTTGCTCTGTTTAGATAAATAATTCGTGGTTGCCTCCAGATATCTTTGGAGAGTGTAAAACAGCAGTGTCTAAATGTCGAAATCGAACTCACAGCCTTAATCACTTATTTAAAAAAAATATTATCAAACAATATCTTAAAACAAAACCCATTATCGCAAATTAAAATAGCGGTCTTGTTATTCAATTTTACGGTACATTTCATCTTTATTTTCTTATAAATACTAAATTAGATAAACTGTTATTTAAATTTTGTATTAAATCAAATTAGAATTCTCACGGAGTTTTAAGTTTTAAATATATTTTTTCTTGACATTAATTAATTTGCTTGTTTATGTGTGATGATATAATTATTTCCTTTGGAACTTGTTCTTTTAATACTTTTAGATTTTTTGAGGTCAGTCGTGGTGCAGTGGTAAAAGCGTGTACGCGACCGGTTGTGGCTTCGATTCACACTCGAGGAAATGAAATATGTAATATTTTAATTTCTTCGCTTTGGCACTCAACACGCAATGCCTTAAGAATTCGGTGGAAAGTTGAGAACGGAACTGTTTTAAAATGAAAGGAATATATAATCTTAACACTAAGTTCGCTCTGCCTACCCTGCCATGTGCGGGATAAAGCGTGAAACTAAAAAAAAATATCTTGTTTTATTTAATAAGAGCTTCGTTTCTACCATTACAACCGGAAGTGATGTGTTGGATCCAGTTCGTTTCATTTATTTATATGCTCGTTAAATATATTTCATACTTGTATATATTATATGAAACATTTAATTTTAATTGATTGCATTTTTTGTTTTAATTTGAGTTACAAAGAAATTTAATAAAATTACTTCTTACTATAAGAGTGATGTAACTCAAATTAAGATTTATTGAATACAACATTATTTATTTTACATACGGAAATGAAATTATTAAAAACTTCACTCGCCCGAATTGGTATCGGACCCCCTAACCTGTTGCATTTACAGTCGCACGCTTTTGCCCCTGCACCGCGACCGGCCTAAGTACTAATACATAGTTACAATAATTTTATCTTTTAGAATACACATTTTCACATTATATAAATAATTTACATTCCAAATTTTATCTAAGAATAAAATCTGAAACTCTACCATCAACAACGAACGGCTAAAAAGAAAATTATTGAAAAAAACTGAGAGTTACGTCACTTATATCTAACGCAGCAGTCCAACGTCTTATGGTAAATACAATGATTGTATATTCAATTTCATCTCTAGAGAATGAATTATTTTCATTTACTCGCGCTAGTAACAAAGGCACGCGACGTAGAGTTACGCCGCTCAAAACGCAGTGTCTCGAAAACGAAATGGTGCTTGGTAAATAGAGTGTCTTAACATTAGACCTACCCTACAGCGTTAAACTACAAAAAAAAACAATCTAAAGTTGTATACAATATAAATAAATATAAATAAAATTAGAGAACACTTGTTAGGAAAAAAAGGCTCGACCAAAAAAGCGGTTACCGTTACACGGCGGGCGTCGAAAGTAAAATTTAAATTGAATCAGTATTCGCAACCGAAGCTGATTAATGATGATCACGACTACACTGGTGTACCCCCCCGCCCCCTCCTCCTCCTTTTTGTAAGACCATTTAAAAAATACTTAAAGCTAACTTAATTAAGTAATAATGACTTTAAATATAGTAACTGTGAATATTAATACTATTCTATTATATTTTTTTGACTTTTGCTTAGAGAGAATTTTATCTTTTTCTATATTTTTGGTGGAGATGCTGATTACTTATATAAGCTAATTTATATACATATCAACATTATATGACATATAGATATTATGACATTCAATTCCATCATAAGGAATTTTGGAAGATAACGAAGAAATATGGATAACCATATTTCTTCGTTTTCTTAAATATCTGAAATATCTTAATAATTAATTTTCTAAAAAAAGGTGGTTTAGTATAAACTAAACCACCTTTTTTTAGAAAATTAAAAAAAGGTGGTTTAGTATAAACTAAACCACCTTTTTTTAGAAAATTAATGAATACTGGTGAAATTAATATAATTTAAAACGATATTATGAAATAGCAGAAGAAAAACAATCAAAGAACAGTCAGATTTTTTTAGACACATCCATCTACAGATTTCTACACACAAGTCGATTAGTAAGTTCATCTGAATACCATATATGGTAAGGAAAGATCTCCTTTTTTATAGATCATAATAAGGATAGATCATTACCTCATAATGTATGAGGTATACGAGCTTGTATTTTTATAAAAAAACTGGTATAAGTAGGCAGTGATACAAGCGTAAATGTGTTCAAGTCTAGACTGCAGTGATAAAGTTTTAACGGCAGGAGATTTAGAAATACTGAGTATCTTGTGATATTAGTTTTTATATTCCGAGTAGTATCTCGTGAAATGAGTTGTTTTTTTAAATAAAATGGATGGGAATAAAAAATTTTGATTTTCCCTTTTACATTCGGCTTAACCCCCAAGGACAAATGGGAATAAATGAAAATTGTGCATATAGAAGAGTAGGCAGACGAAGCCTGGGAACCTAGTGTACAACAATCCGTTCCCCATTAAAACACTTCCGTTTGCCACTATCAACCGAATCCTAGAGGTATTGCATGTTGAGTGGCCGAACTTAACGATGCGTTTTGCCTCGTTATCAGAGGGAGGAAATTAAAATATTTAATCGTTCGTTTCCTCCACACCTGGCCATATATACTCGTATGTACGATACATTCAAGCATTTTAAGTGCGGATGGTAGCTCGAACGGTTTTCTACGAGACAAACGAGTGTTACGGGTCACCTGATGTTAAATCCAACACATTTTTTTTCAATTCGTCACAAAAGTTTCATAGATTAGGGCTTAGGATTTTCTTTACAGTATAAATAAATATTATATTAACTATCAAATATTCAGGAAATAATATTTTATATTATTCCTTTATACACAAATTGCGTAAACTTGATTTAAACAAGATGTATGCAGCGGCCAATGACCACAGAATGGTCTTATTATTCCAATTTTGGTATGTCGCCGTAATACTTCGTGGGTGTTAATTACCTTTTTTTTGGGTTCCCTACCGAAGATGCTGTTTGATATGTTTGAGGAGTAAAAGATTAAGTAGTAAGAATGTTTTATAAATTTATATATTTTTAATTTTGTCATTGAGGCTGTCATGACGCAATGGATCAGAGCATCTGACTGTAAAAGCTACATTTGTGGGTTGGAATTCCTTTCGAGGAAATTAATTATTTTCATTTCCAAGAGGAAGCACGGCGTTGTGTTCCACCATTCAATACGGCGACGAATGAAGAATTTATCTCAACTGGGTTCCCTCTGCCTACCCTGCTATACACGTGATACAGAGTGATGCAAATAAGCCACGACGACCTCACGTGTGAAATGCTTGAAGTTAAAAAATACGATAAAAATGGCTTTTGAATGTTACTAAGTGACTATGAAATATAGAAGAATATATGAAATATACCGTTCAATATTAGGTTCTATGCAACGATGTTAGTTAACGTAATCGCATGTAAAAAACACCGTTAGTTAGTAAAGCTTTAAGTCGTAAGCATTAGCATTTTGATGAGGTGCATCGATGTGAAATATCTTTTGTAGGATATCGCTAGAAAAATATATTTTGGAATATATGAATCTGATAAAAAGAAATTATAGAATAGAGAATTACAGAATATATTTTAATTCTACAATTAAAAAAGAAAAATACTTTTCTAAAAACTTATAAAAATTTTAACGTAGCGGGATTTGAACATTTCAATTGTCTTTAAGTTTAGGCAGTGCTTTAACACTAGGTTCCCAGGTTCCCTCTGCGTAATCTGCTAAATACATAGAAAAAAGTTACATACGTTAAAATATCTATCAAAGCATTCAGGCATTTTTTTTTCTTTAAAGAAAAATGCTATTCTGATATCTCATTTTGCCCAAAAAATATGCTATATATGTATATTTTTTTTTAAATTGAACTCGCTACTGCCGTCACAAAAAACTCTTCACTATTGCACCAACAGCGCCGAAGGTGCGTAAAGATGAATGAAAATATATTTAAAATAGCGTGCCAATAATAATTTTGTCGTTTTGCTAATTCCTACTGAACACACACGTCATGTTTATTTACATAACTCGTTCTAAATGGTTATAAAACCGGCTTCAAACATGCCTAGACTTTTTTTTAAACGATTTAAAAATATTCTAACTGGTAGAGTGAGTAAGAAAGTGAGTATATTTCTTATGTTATAATGACTTCATTTGAAGTCACTTTTTTAGCTTATCTTTAGGTATAGATATATACTTTGGTTTTTTTAACATCACACTGACCCACAATTAGCAGGGTAGGTAGGGCGAACATAGTGTACTACGCCTATCTTATTAAAACATTTCCGTTTCCGGAACCAGAGAAACTAACAAAAAATAAAAATATATATATTTTTATTTCCTTAACTGAGAATCGAACCCACATTTGTCCCTTTTACAGTTGCACCGACAGACAGGCCTCCTTCATAAAAGCTAGTGTATCACAATATCCTTATTATATACGTAAAAACACATCGACTGGACGACAATAGTTGAGGGATCAATCAACTATCAACTGGAGGAAAACTATTCTTAAAAGTTTCCACGATACTTAATAAAAATATATATTATTCACTAAAAATAAATTTGATGCTAACAACTTTACCCTACTTTTTCATTTAACTAATGTACATTATATACTCATAGTATCATGCTTAAATTGACTTTTTGTACCACTTGTTAACTATCTGACAGTTTTAGACCAAAGCAATTATCAACATCATATAGTATTTGCAGTAATATAAGCACCTATAAGCTTAAGCTTTCTTTTATAGATTCTTTTATGGTTGCGGATTCGATTTTCGCTCATATTGGCAGAATTCTATCGATTTTTAACACATTTTTAAGTTTGACCAGTAATCCGCGAAATCTTGAGGCATTGCGTGTTGAATGGCGGAGCTTAACGCCACTCAATACGCTTGCCTCGTCACCGGCACGAAGAAAATTAATATATGAAATATTTCATTTCCTCGAGTGGGAATCGAACTGAAAACCGTCACCTCGGTACCTCGACTATTCTCCACATTTTACCCAATTTTAGAGACATTGCGTGGTGAGTGGCACTACCTTTGGTAATTTGTTCTCCACTTTCCACTTCAACTCCCAAAATTGTTTGATAGAATTGCTGCGCTGAGTCTATGAAACTAATTCATTGATCCAAATCAGAGTCAAACCCACAACTATCACGTTATAGTGTAATATCAAACAATAGTCTGTATGTATCTTATTATGTTTATTTCATTCAAGTTCTTAAGCAAAATTTACATCTTTTCCTTTGTTTTCTTTTACTCTTTTAGCTCGGAACTGTCAGCTTACCAGTTTTAAAGAGCAACGCACCTGACCTTCGATGTGGTTTGGTTGTCCTTTACTTATAACTTGATGACAAAAAATAATTTATTTATTTTTAGACATCTTATAAAATAAAATATAATATAAATAATATAAAAACTAAACACTTCTTTATCACTCTCAAAGCTTTCATTTTTCATAAGAGATTCTTATTAACAATTATAAGAGGCGTTCGTTAGTTAATATAGCGTCGTAACTCATGTCGGTAAGCACATACGTATTTTTTCTAATACAGTCATTAAGGGCAAACCGAATGAGGTCAATATATTAGAGAATATTTGTAATAAGCTTTTGTCGACAGCTTGGTTTTCGTTGAGTTATTTTTTTTACTTTTTTCTTACCTTCACGCTGTAATGCCCCATTAGGCAAAGGGAACCTGGGAAGATTGTATAGACACTCCGTTCCTATAAAGACATTTCCCATCTCATCCCAGAATTCGGCGGAAAGTGAAGTAGTGTCTTAACAACAAGCTTCCTTCTACTAAGCGAGAAAAACATGAAGCAAAAAAAACCACATGGTTTATTAACCACTTCAAGGTCTTAATTATTTTCATTTCATCGCTTATACTTCCATATGCTTATCCACCTCTTAAGTGTTACAACTCCCGACGGATAACGGGGAAAGGAGTATCTTAACACTTAATTATCTCTGCTTAATAAATATCTGTATCTAACATATCTTTATGTTATATTATTTTGTTTGCGGAAAGTTCCCCACGTTCCCCATGGAATTATATTAATAGGATTGGATTATCTTAATGTTAGGTTCCCAGGTTCTCTCTGCCTACCCTGCTGTGCAGGATACGGCGTGAACCTAAGCAGATATTTTCTTATTGTATTATAAGTCGGATAAGGCAAAAATTAAAACATATAAAAAATATAAAAGCTTTAAATCAATTCACAGAACCAAATCAAAAGTTACAAACAAACTTCATTATCCTCTTCTTCTTTTTATGGATTACATTTTTAACATTTTGCAGATACGCTGTTTACAAAAGTAAATGATTATTTGTTATTGAATTTTTCATTATCTTTTCGAACGTGAATGAAACAAAACAACGATTTTGTATGACCTAAATAAACCTTTAAAGGAAATTTATATTTTATTTCTCTGGTTATCCCGCTAGGGATACATATATACTAAATTAAGTTAAGGTTATTTTATCAAATTTGCCGATAGAGGTTTGACAGCCGTGGGTTCGATTCCCATTTAAGGGGATGAGGCTATTTATTTATTTATATGCTTTGATAAAACAAAGCGCAGCTTGTAGACAACATATTCATTTAGCATATTTAAAAATGCTGCTTAAAAAGTGTATTTACCTAAGAATTATAAAATTAATAATATGGAGGCCGTCATAGCGGGCGGTAAAATTGGGCGGAAAAAGGGGAACGTAGTGTCTTACCACTGGTCCCTATATTACTGCTTTACGAAAAGAAGAGTGACGCTGTTTTTTTTTTAATTTGTAAAATACAAGAATGTTATTATAAATAAAAGATTAAGTCTGATAGAACGACGACGACGACGATTTAGAATATTAGAAACGCTTTCGACGCGTAACCTTAATAACAAACATTACCTATATGTATACCGATATCTTAGACAACATACAGTTCTCTACAAATAGATTATTTAGAAAATTGTAATTAAAATATTCAATTTTGAGGCCAGTACTGGCACAGGGGTGCAAAGTGTGCCTGTAATCACGACTGGTTGTAGGTTTGATCCTATTTATTTTAATTTATATTTTCATTTTTCGGCTCTCGTGCCGAAGCACACCGTGGCGTTGAGCTCCGCCATCCAACACGCAATGACTCGAGAGAAAAGAATTCGGCGAATAGTGGTATATGGAGTGTCTTAGCACTAGGTTCCTTCTGCCTACCATGCTGCGGAGGATTGCGGCTTATTATTGCTTATTTTCAATAGTTATGACGAGGCCATCATGGCACAACGGAACAATATCTCACTGTTAACGTTATGATTGCGACTTCGATCATCGCATAGGGGATTTTTTGTGCTTCATTTCTGCCAAAGACAATGTGCGTTAAGTTCCGCAACTAAGCACGCAATATTTCGTAAATAAAAAAAAAAGGGAAACGGAGTGTTTTAACACTAGTTGCCTCTGTCAAACGTTTACGCGGGATACAGCGTGAAGCAAAAAACATCACTCCTTACCTCCAAACACGTAAAATCTCCAATATCATATCTCATTTACAAGTTTCGATGCATTTTTAATACCGTACAAAATGCTCACGTACCCCGTAATGTCTTTGACCACAACAGAAAAAAACTCACGCAGACGGCCTAGGATGTAAATTAGCTAGTTTTTTTATTACCGCGGTAATCAATTCTTAAGATCGGTCAGCATGCACGGTCGGTTGCCGCAGTGTCTACAATTCTACTTATTTTTAAAGATAAAACATGTAAAATAAGATAAAACGAACGTTATTTTTTTAATACTTTTTTTTAGCTTAACACTACAGTGTTAGCAACGTGTTCCTTCTGTTCACAGAGCTAACTTTAGAGCCTAGTGTTTAGACACTCCGTTTCCCACTTTCCGCCGAATTCTGGAAGGATTGCGTGGATCTATCAAGCTTACACTCTAAGCCGGCGTTATTTTTATTATAACCTAGTGTTGTTTTTTTTAATGATCTTATAAACAAAGTAAAAAATAATGAAAACCATACAATTAAGTTATTATATTAAAGCATTGTGATAAAAAATATATATTCATAATAAAGCCTAAAATAAAAAATTATGCATTTAGTATTTAAGTTTATTTATTTTTTTTTTTTGCTTTTCTGTCTGACTGTATCATACTATTACCACTAGTGAACCTAAATAAATAAGTAAAATCTAAAAATAAATAAAAATCTTAATTCATATCTAGATTTTATAAATATCTTATCTTAGATACATCTATCATATGAACATTGAAAAACATTAA
Source organism: Heliconius melpomene rosina (assembly GCF_056956725.1). NCBI lineage: Eukaryota > Metazoa > Arthropoda > Insecta > Lepidoptera > Nymphalidae > Heliconius > Heliconius melpomene. The sequence goes on from NC_140400.1 coordinate 1,194,422, forward strand.
AACTTTCACACTTAGCAAAAGAGCTTTAAAAAAGCTCATTTCCAAAACTTAAAAAAAACGACTTCCCCTCCAAAAAAATCATCAAAAGAAAAAAAATGGACTTACTCAACTATCCGAAAAACAAAAGCACTTCACTTCATAAAGTAACAGAGTGGACAGAGTGGGCTACCGTGAAGCGGGCGGGCGTTCACTACGGCGGCGCGGTTTCGACTGGACCCGAGCAGTTCTCGATACTAACTATTATACTATAGCAGTTTCCACCGTCTTTCACTAGTGCTTTCTGGGTTAATGAGACCTACAACTGTTAGTTTTCTATGCGTTTTCGCGATATATTCGATTTTAGCTGTGTATTTGTATGGTACATACATACAATGTGTGAAGAATTCGATTGTAACAGCACTTAATTTTTTTTCCAGGCTAGTCAGATGGAACCTAGGAACTTTCCGAAGCTTAGCGTGTTAAGTGGCGGAACTCAACGCCGCGCTTTGCCTTGTTACCAGAGCGAAGAAATTCAAATATTAAATATCTCATTCTACCGAGTGGGAATCGAACTTACAGCCATTTCGTTTGCAAACGCCACTGTTGTACCACGGCAGGAACGCACTAAGAACGGTTTCCACGGTAAATAGACTACGAGATACTTGTATTTACACCAACAAAGTCTGGTGGTAAGGAGCGGGCGAACAGAGAGGAGTCTCCTCAGCATTACCCGCTCATTTCTTTTTCGAAATTTAAACAGGATTTTATACAGATGTCGTAACTTGATCATGATTTGAAAAACAACTTTTATAATTACAATTTACTACATTTAGTGTTATTGCAAATAACCGTTTCGACATTAAAAATTTTACATAAAAAATAAAAGAATTTTTATCGATTATAATTGTAAGGACATCAAATTACTTAAGTATTTAGGTTGAATGGAACTCTCTCTTTAACAAAACAATGTAAACCAAAAGGTTAATTCAATAACCCGCATTAAATCTTCAATCACGTTGTTTTATGAGAGCAATTACAAAAGAAAGCATGTTTATCCCGCATAGAGCGAGGTAGGCAGAGAGAACTTACTATTAAGACATTCCATTCCTTAAACATTTTCTCCCTTTACTAACAAAACAAATGGAGCGTTGAGTCCTACCATTTAATATGTAATATTACAATAGTTGAGTGGAGAATAGAGAACGGAATGTCTTAGCACTAGATTCCCTCTACCAACCCTGCTATACGGGAAGCGTGAAGCTATATAAATATACACATAATTGTGTATAGCATAAAAGATAACTACCCGAGTCATAATGAAAACGAACTTTCATTATTCTAACTCACTTAATGATCGCCCAACGCTCTTCACTCTCTATTTACAACAGGGGCAGTCAAACGTGAAACAGATTTTCTTATAATATCGTATTACTAAACGACTCTATAGGCGCAGTGATGATATTTGACTGAAAACTAAATGATTCGATGATCTCTATTTCGATTCAAATTCAATCTATATTATGGGTAACTAATATTCATTACACAATTATACATGTCACTGGTAACAAGACAAAGCGCTGCGTGGAGTTTCGCTATTCTATGTCTCGAAAATTCGGCGGAAAGTGGGAGAATGAACTTAATAATGTGTAATAGTTCCCTGTTCTGCTTACCTTACTAAACGCGGGATATAGCGTGAAGCTGTGGTTGTTGACATAAGGCTCGGCGTTATGTTACGCTCAATAACACTTACTTAACGGTGTCGTAGCTAAACCATTAAAATTAAACCTATTGCCAAAATAATTAATAAAATAAATAAATGCCGAGTAGCGTAATCATGATACGTATCAAAATAAAGGGTCAGTGTTAAACGCTGTCTCTTGATTTTGATACATATCATAATTAAATAAATAAATTTTAGCAAGCCGTCCTTTGAGCCTCCATGGCGCAGGCCTATGTGTTCCAAGTGAAGTTAGCGATACGCTTTATTTAAACTTAATACAGTAGAAAGTGAAATATTTAACAATACTTTCATGGTAGTATGGTATGAGATCATCTCGTGGCGTCATTAGGTTCCCTCAGCCTACCTTGTGATACCAGATAAAATTATTAAAAATATTATTTTAATTTAAATATTATTTTCATCTAACTTGTCTACTTATATTTTATATGCCTGCCTGCTATGTGTGTTATATAGCTTCACGCTATATCCCGCACCTAGAAAGGTAGGTAGAGAGAATTGAACCCACGACAGTCGCGTTTACAGTCACATCATTGACCGAGCAACGAGAGCCTCAAATTATGTTTTTAATTTTCTAATACTCTGGAACTAAAGCTTCGCTTTTAATTATTAATAACTATTTCTTATAAAACTCTAATACAGAAATAAATCATGATGTTTATTTAATGCGGTGTGACGGCTTCCATTTCCTCTGTAAACTTGACTTTCCCTTCAATGAGCACTAGATGAACTGGAAAATAAATCATTAGTGCACTTGATATCTATCTATCTTTGAAAGCTTGATAAGTATCGTGTATGACGATAACGATTCATCAATCAAGTTTGAAGACAAACCGCGGTGTTTAATTCCGCCACTCAACAGACAATGTCTCGTTAATAAGGCAAAAACTGTGAAAAAAGTGTTTAAGCACTATGTTCAGTCTGCCTAGGTAGGCTAGGTAGTGTAGGTAGACGGCAACTTACGGGACGATCGACGGGAACTTAGTGTTAATAATACACTCCGTTCACATTACGACACTTCCATTCCTCATTCTCTGTCAAATCTTGGAGGCATCCTACATTCTTACGTTGTCATAATACCTATACCTTGTATAATATTACTTGACCAATAGGTGGATGCCGGTGTACATCTGCTTATCTACCTACTGAAAATATAAATAGCTATTTTTAACAATTTTAAATGGTTATTCTACACTTAAATTGCACAGTTCTGAAAAGTATATGAATACCTTTTTTCACTTCCACGCTTTTTCCCACACAGACAAGTTAAGACACTCCGTTCTCCGCTTGTTTTTGTTTATAATTTCTTCCGTTTAAAAATAGTCATTTAACTATCTAAAAATAGTCATTTAAATATATTTTAATAAGTACTTGAAAAGATTAGTTGCACAGATTTAAAATTACGGTACCTGCCAAAAAATCCTTGCTGTATAAAACAATTGCAAAATCCTTATTGAAACTACGAAAATGCGGGTTGCATTAGGGTTTAATGAATTTTCACATTATCTTAAGTGCTTTGCCAGTAGTTGGGAATCGTTGGTTCTGGCGCACGCGCCAGAACCAACGAATGCGCTAGAACCACGGGAGTGTGCCAGACCCCGCGCGTCGACTTGGCGATGCGTCGAAACTAAAAAAAAAAAAAAAAAAAAAAAAAAAAAAAAAAAAAAAAAAAAGGTTTAGCCCCCCATTTGAATCGATTGCGCCGGGTCCCAGAGCCGTAGCTCTAACCGTTCCAAAGATAGCTTTTCGATTAATTAAATGCCACTAGACGCGTCTCTTATCAGTCACCCTCATCAAGCTCGGGCCCGGCCTTATCGCTCGCTTCCCCGAATTGCTAACAACGAACCTACGTCACAGTGCAGTGTTGCTGTCTCTTTCTTGCATTACTTATCACCCAACGACACCACAGTGCCCGTCTCTTTGTCGCTATGTTGCCTAACAATTTGTTTATTAAAAACTTCTCATTTAATATGTAATTTCTATCATTTTAATTTAATAAAAATTGTATTTTTTACTATATAATGTTTCAAATAATGGTGCGCCGATGTAACAATATTTTGTTTATTAAAACTTCTCATTTAATATATATATTTTTATGAAATCTAACAATAAGAAATCGAAATGAGAGTATAAAAATGTAAAGAAATGTTCAACCTAACCTAACCTAAATCGCTTTCTACAAATGATTTTCTTATTACAATCTTTGTGAATTTATTTAGTCTGAATACTTCCATTGTATTTTTTACTATATAATGTTTCAAATAATGGTGCGCCGATGTAACAATATTTTGTTTATTAAAACTTCTCATTTAATATATATATTTTTATGAAATCTAACAATAAGAAATCGAAATGAGAGTATAAAAATGTAAAGAAATGTTCAACCTAACCTAACCTAAATCGCTTTCTACAAATGATTTTCTTATTACAATCTTTGTGAATTTATTTAGTCTGAATACTTCCATTGTATTTTTTACTATATAATGTTTCAAATAATGGTGCGCCGATGTAACAATATTTTGTTTATTAAAACTTCTCATTTAATATATATATTTTTATGAAATCTAACAATAAGAAATCGAAATGAGAGTATAAAAATGTAAAGAAATGTTCAACCTAACCTAACCTAAATCGCTTTCTACAAATGATTTTCTTATTACAATCTTTGTGAATTTATTTAGTCTGAATACTTCCATTGTATTTTTTACTATATAATGTTTCAAATAATGGTGCGCCGATGTAACAATATTTTGTTTATTAAAACTTCTCATTTAATATATATATTTTTATGAAATCTAACAATAAGAAATCGAAATGAGAGTATAAAAATGTAAAGAAATGTTCAACCTAACCTAACCTAAATCGCTTTCTACAAATGATTTTCTTATTACAATCTTTGTGAATTTATTTAGTCTGAATACTTCCATTGTATTTTTTACTATATAATGTTTCAAATAATGGTGCGCCGATGTAACAATATTTTGTTTATTAAAACTTCTCATTTAATATATATATTTTTATGAAATCTAACAATAAGAAATCGAAATGAGAGTATAAAAATGTAAAGAAATGTTCAACCTAACCTAACCTAAATCGCTTTCTACAAATGATTTTCTTATTACAATCTTTGTGAATTTATTTAGTCTGAATACTTCCATTGTATTTTTTACTATATAATGTTTCAAATAATGGTGCGCCGATGTAACAATATTTTGTTTATTAAAACTTCTCATTTAATATATATATTTTTATGAAATCTAACAATAAGAAATCGAAATGAGAGTATAAAAATGTAAAGAAATGTTCAACCTAACCTAACCTAAATCGCTTTCTACAAATGATTTTCTTATTACAATCTTTGTGAATTTATTTAGTCTGAATACTTCCATTGTATTTTTTACTATATAATGTTTCAAATAATGGTGCGCCGATGTAACAATATTTTGTTTATTAAAACTTCTCATTTAATATATATATTTTTATGAAATCTAACAATAAGAAATCGAAATGAGAGTATAAAAATGTAAAGAAATGTTCAACCTAACCTAACCTAAATCGCTTTCTACAAATGATTTTCTTATTACAATCTTTGTGAATTTATTTAGTCTGAATACTTCCATTGTATTTTTTACTATATAATGTTTCAAATAATGGTGCGCCGATGTAACAATATTTTGTTTATTAAAACTTCTCATTTAATATATATATTTTTATGAAATCTAACAATAAGAAATCGAAATGAGAGTATAAAAATGTAAAGAAATGTTCAACCTAACCTAACCTAAGAATAAAAATCTTTTGTTTATTAAAAACTTCTCATTTAATATATATATTTTCGATTTATTTTTTAGTTGTTATTGTGGGATTTTAGACATGCTCAAACTTGTAACAGATTTGCTATTACTAACGCCATTGTTTCTTTATTAGTCATAAGTGATAAGCATACAGTTTGAATATTATCGTTATCACTTCCGGTATTTTAATAGGTTTGTTCCGCTACATTGTGCAAGTTAGTATAAAACGACTGTGTATCTTTTTTGGATTCATCACTAAGTTGTTCAGTGTCTTCTTGTTAAGAACTATTGTGCGAGTGTTGTCTAGTAAGTGCTAACCACATGGAAACCATTATGGATGTGAGTATTACTTTTTATTCATGTTATTTTGTATTTTACTGTGATTTTTTACAACTTATGTTTTTTACCATTCTCTAACGTTTTTTAGATAGCGTAGAAATTTATTTTATTTTATACTTATTTTCCTTTGTATTCATTGTTGTAGTTTACATGCTGCTTGGGTAGGAATAAGGCAGAATATAAGGAAAACCCGCATAAACAGTATTACTTCCCGGCGACATTTACGTCTATACCACACAAAAGCTGTCAAATGCATAGAACATATAAAATGGAGAATGTTGTTTTATAAGAAGACCTACTGTTAATTAAGAACTAAAATCTGCACTTATGTTTCTGTGCTTGTCTATTTGTATTAAATAATCAAACTCAGCATAAACAATGCAATTTATTGTATTCATTGTTGTAGCTTACGTGCTGCGTGGGTGGGAATAAGACAGAATATGAAGAAAACACATATAAACAGTATTACTTCTCAACATCTGACGATGAACGTACCTCACCATACCCTATCAAGAAACGAGAGAGATCAAAGAGCAGTGACTCTCTAAACGAGTTCTTTCAAGAACCTCCTTCGAAGATAAAAAAGACAAAACTACGTTCTTCATCGGTGGGGCGAGCGACGGACGATGGTACCTCATATATTACTACCAACGAAGATGATGGATCCAATGCAACACATCTCATAAAAATTGAGATATTTGAACTGAAAAAACTGGTTGATGTACCACCGGAGGAGCACTGGAAACATGCAGATGTGAGAGTCAAATATTATAACAAGAAGAATAACAAAAATAACCACCACCAACTTACACGAAAGTTGGTACATAGTATCGCCAAAGAAATTTCTAGTGCACCAAACCTAAAAAAATATCACTTTAAACAAAAAGACTAAATAAATTATTTTACTAAAATTTTACTTTGTTTTATTTTCATTTGAAAGGCATTTTAATAAAACCAAATAATATTTTTTACATTAGCATTTATTACATAATAAATAATGTTTCATACATATTTTTTTTAAGGTAAAACTAAATATGTACATATAAAAAAAATACATAACATTTTATAATATATTTTCTTAACTAATACAATAAAAATGACATCTTAATACTATTTTAACTTATAATGACCCCAAGCTAATGTATCTATAGAGTTATGCAAAATATGTCGCTTGGTGTCGTTGTATGACAAACAAATTTTATTATTTTTTTGTGTAAATATAACATGTTTGATGCTTCTAAATCTATACATTTCAGCAAGTTGTATTTTTTTATTAAATAAACATGATTTATAGTCACTAACATTTAATTTCTTAGTTACACTTTTATTAACCCCTTTAGCTTTGGTGATAGTACGATCTTCAACACTCATTGCATACATTTTTGATCGCAATCCAACAAATTCAGTAAGAATTTTTCCGTTGTTCTCGTCTTTAAAAAATCCTAATTTCTTTTTATTTACTTGAGGAAAGTGAAATTGATTATTTGAAGGATAATCAGAAGTATCGAAATATGAATTTAAATCTTCCTTAATTTCTTTGTAAAAATCACCGCAAAATATTTGGTATATCAGACTATCAGTATCAGTATATAACAATTTTATGTTGGTAAATTTATTTTTCATGTACTGATAGTGAAAGTCATACATTAAAGTCTTGGATATCTCTAATATGCTAAAACCTAAATATATGGGCTTATTATAAAACAATTTAGTTTTGCGAAGTTGGACTGCGACCAAATTTTCAGAAAAAATGGAAAGACTGTGGAATTCAGGGCGAGCAATGAGACTCTCAACACCTTTGATTTTTCCATGATTTTCCCAATGTGTTAATAATTTCACGTTTACTCTTTTTTCGATATTTTCCATTGTCTTTCCAAATACAGAATTATTCATCAGCTTATAAAAATCTTTTTCAAAGTCGGATGTTGCTAAAGTTCGTAATTGAGTGTTTAATTCAATATATTTTTTTAACCAAGGTTTTTGCTTGAATTTTAATACTCTATGAACTTTTTGTACTCGCAAACCATATTTCTCACATTGCAAAAGGTTTCTATAATGTATAACATATTTTTTTTTGTTATATAAATTAGTAACTAATTTAGATTCTTTCGAATTACCCACACAAATATTTTCTGGACACAATGGAAAGTCGGAATGAGCATCATGTAAGCTATCGGGGTATTCTAGATCTACTTCTAAAATATATCCAATATCAGAGGTGATTGGTACATTATAATTTACATAAGGATCTTCCCATTCAAAATCAGACAAAGGCAAGTATTGAGACATAGCCCACCCATATAAATTGTTTGCATCAAGATAAATTAAATATGAAATAAGATCATTACTATCAAAAGTTTTCATGTGTGGATTATTTGCTTTTGCATAGCGATTACTGCATTGCGATATGCCTCCTCTAATACTGGATTTGACAAAAGCAATTTTGTCAAAATCTGTCAATAATTCTAGTTCAACTTTGGTATATTTTAACATAGCATCCCAACTTAGCCCTGGAGCGGTATAGTAATGAGCAGGATCTAAATCGTAAGTCTTCATGCAAACATTTCTAAAATTTTCGAAAATATCACATAAAAGTATTACATCAGTTTTTAAATAAAGATTAGAATAGTCAGCCATACTTTGACAGTGGAAATGAGACCATACTTTTTGAGCATGATTATAATCATCAACTGAAATGCTTTCACCAGTCAATGTACTAGCGAAACACTCAATTGGTGGCAAAGATGATAATTCTAATGATTTGAACGAAGTCATATGTTCATATGGATAAACACCTTTCCGCTTTAACAACTGAAAGTCTTTATCAGAGGGATATTGTTTTCTCGTTTCGCGGAACTCATCGTCATTAAGATTCTTAGTTAGTGAATCTAAACTACTCGATAAAAATTTGAAAGAGTCAATAAACCTCAAACCAACCTTTTTACCATTTACATTCAGAATTTTTGAGAAAGAAATATACTTTTCTTTATTTTGTGGAATGATTTGTACTTCACCTTCGGCAAAATTTAATGCATGTACAATAAAATGAGCATCGTAATTGCTCAGATTATGTAATATTATAGGAATAAATGAGGTGCTATGAATTTTTTTGCTACAATTCTCATGGCATACACCTATAAAAGTACCTAAATGCCAGTCGTGATCGATATATCGTTCAGCCTTTAATTCACTCTCACATATGTAACATATAGAAGCTTCTTGTATTGTTTTGTTGTCTATTTCTGATAGAGGAAGAGGACATTTTTGAAAAGAATTAGCTTTACAAATAATTTCTATATCTTTACGTAAACTTGTCAAAAATACGTTAGCACAGTTTTCGCCGGTATAAGTAACATACTTAGAAAGCTTATTATCATATGAACATTTGACATAATAACCAAAGCTGTACACATCATGTCTTTGAACGTTGGTAGTGAAAGATTTAAAAGGATCATTGGAACATGAATCGATTGGATTGAGAAAAGATTCAAAATCTGCGTAAATCACAAAGGGTACTCTCTTTTTCTTTTCATAACCTTCGAATTTTATCTTATCACTTGGTACATTTTCACCACGCCAGTTTTTTTTACTTATATCTTTATTTGGAAGATCGGTTCTGACATGTGTGCAATCATTCAATCTATGTCTATCGAGAGCTTTCTGACTGTTAAAATAAATAAGGCAGCCGTCACAAATGTAAATGGCATTATTTCGTGATGTAACCTGATGACTCACTAAACGAGATAATTTTTTTATATAGCAATAATGCCCATTACTTCCACTCGTTATGTAAAGTAAATTAATATGAATAGGTTTGAGACACTTTGTAAAATATAATGGACCAACCAGAGAGTTAGACTTACTCAAAGCATTGTATTCCAGTCCATAAACGTTAACACTCAAATTATTCAACTTTCGATTTTATGAATATCTGTTAACTTCACAGGAAAAGGGACACCATCAAAATTTAACTTATTTTCATATTTTGAATATGAAGTGACTCGATCTGAACTTTTATTTGCTGGGTACAATGCTGAGAGTAAAGCCCACTTAAAGCACTGAACGTCACTATTTTTTACATTTATTACTGCCTTTTTGTTTCGTATGTCGTGAGGCAAATCAATGTATGAAGATCCGCGAAGTGGATTAAATTTATTCACATTCATATCCAAACTAAATATTTTCTGAATAGACCAACCGCTGTCTTTCTTTTCAAACTCAGTTATTTTGTTTGCAAATATTTCATTTAAAGAATCGAGAAATTCATTTAGATTAACAGATTCGTTAATGATGACATTCGGAGTTTGAAAATCAAAAATATTTGTCAATTCTCTACATTGTTGAATAAAATTAGCTCGGAGTATAAAATTAACTTTGAAGGTTTTCAAAGCTACTATACTCTCACTAACTAAAGTAAAAAGAGTATCTTTGATGGAATTTAAAAACAAATTAAAATCCAAAAGCTCATCACTAACGGAGAGTGGAGTTATTCTGTAAGTATAAACACGTTTTCCAAATGCTTTTTCGATTAATGTTACATTAGGAAAACTATGATGAATGCGTAATGCATTATTTTTATGAATATTACTTCGGTAATGATTTGCTAAATATCTCCTTTTAACAAGTATTTTGCATACCTCACAGTTGATCATGTCACTGTTTAATGGTTGAACTGATGGTTCTGAATCCCTCGAAGTTGAAGGTTCGCTTGGACGTCTCATTTTCACAACTTTTTTATTGTTATCTTGAGCTACGCGTTTCAAGCCTCTGCCAACTTGTAAGCTGGTTAACAAAGAAAAAATAAGTTTTAAATTCAACATCTCATAAATTTAAACAGGAAAAAAAAAAGAAATAAATAAAAAAACATTAATAATCATTATTACTTACTGCTTCTCCACACTTTCACTTATGTTGAACAAAGCTTCATCAAATTGTGAATCAAAAGTCTTTGACTCAATACTGGTGAATTTATCGTTGAAAGCTTCCATAGCACATTCTGCTGATTCCACAATCTCGCAAATTTCTTCCAATTCCTTGTCAGTCCAGCAATTACTTTCAATCTCCTGTTCTTTAGTAAATAACACACTAGTAACATGATCATAGTTCGACATGTGCTTAGCACTTACTAGACAACACTCGCACAATAGTTCTTAACAAGAAGACACTGAACAACTTAGTGATGAATCCAAAAAAGATACACAGTCGTTTTATACTAACTTGCACAATGTAGCGGAACAAACCTATTAAAATACCGGAAGTGATAACGATAATATTCAAACTGTATGCTTATCACTTATGACTAATAAAGAAACAAGGTTCTTGAAAGAACTCGTTTAGAGAGTCACTGCTCTTTGATCTCTCTCGCTTCTTGATAGGGTATGGTGAGGTACGTTCATCGTCAGATGTTGAGAAGTAATACTGTTTATATGTGTTTTCTTCATATTCTGTCTTATTCCCACCCACGCAGCACGTAAGCTACAACAATGAATACAAACGAAAATAAGTATGAAATAAAATAAATTTCTATGCTATCTAAAAAACGTTAGAGAGTGGTAAAAAACATAAGTTGTAAAAAATCATAGTAAAATACAAAATAACATGAATAAAAAGTAATACTCACATCCATAATGGTTTCCATGTGGTTAGCACTTACTAGACAACACTCGCACAATAGTTCTTAACAAGAAGACACTGAACAACTTAGTGATGAATCCAAAAAAGATACACAGTCGTTTTATACTAACTTGCACAATGTAGCGGAACAAACCTATTAAAATACCGGAAGTGATAACGATAATATTCAAACTGTATGCTTATCACTTATGAGTAAATGTTACAAGTTTGAGCATGTCTAAAATTCTACAATAACAACTAAAAAATACATAAAAAATATATATTAAATGAGAAGTTTTAATAAACAAAATATTGTTACATCGGCGCACCATTATTTGAAACATTATATAGTAAAAAATACAATGGAAGTATTCAGACTAAATAAATTCACAAAGATTGTAATAAGAAAATCATTTGTAGAAAGCGATTTAGGTTAGGTTAGGTTGAACATTTCTTGGCGCTCTATGGTGCTCCCGTATGGGCGGACGCCCTGGATCGGCACAACATCACTCTGCTGCGACGTGCGCAGAGGGTGATGGCCATCCGGGCGATACGGGGGTACCGGACCATCTCCGGTGAGGTGGCGTGCGTGCTGGCTGGAGTCATGCCGTGGGATCTGGATGCTCTGTCTCTGGCGTCGGTCTATTGCCGGCGTCGAGGCCTTGCATCCGGGGAACCGGCTAGCCCAGCACGCGCCGAGGAGGAGCGGGAAGCCGCATTAGAAGTGTGGGAATCCCGGCTGGCGACACCATCTGCCGGCCGGTTGACGATCGAGGCGGTTCGTCCAGTTTTCCGCCAGTGGTTAGCGCGGCGTCACGGCGTCCTAACCTTCCGCACGACGCAGGTGCTCACGGGGCATGGTTGCTTCGGGGGTTACCTGTGTCGGATCGCTGGGAGGGAGCCCGACGCTCGCTGCCACCACTGCGACGACTGCCTCGACGAGACGGCCCAGCACACGTTGGAGGTGTGCACAGCCTGGGCGTCTCAACGTCGCGCTCTGCGCGACGTCATCGGGGACGACCTTTCCCTGCCGGCTGTGGTCAAGGCCATGGCCGGCAGCGAGACGTCGTGGGACGCGGTTTCGTCCTTCTGCGAGGCAGTGGTGCTCGAGAAGGAGTCGGCGGAACGGGCGAGGGAGGCTTTTGCCGAAGTCGCCATCCGCCGTAAGAGACCGGGTCGCCGGAGGGCGGCACATGACCGCCGCCTTCCGCCCTAATGTGCCAGAGGGCGGTCAGCTTGGGGAAGCTGGCCGCCTACCAACCTGGCCCGAGTAGGCGCGCGCAGGTTGCTCCCGCGCGCTACTCCGAGCAGGCCGTCGAGGGTGCCCACACACCCTTGACTCCGCGACGTGCCTAGCAGGCTCCCGCCGCCGCGATTCGTGGACGATTCTAGTCCCCGCGTCTCGCGGCCAGTGGCGGTCGAGGAGGAGCACCGTGAGGTTTTAGTGGGTATGCGGACGGCCTACATCTGCCAAGTCCGCGAGTCCCACATAACCCGCTCGAGTCCCCACTCGGGCCGGTATCCGTAAAAGGATTTCCTCACGAAAAAAAAAAAAAAAAAAAAAAAAAAAAAAAAAAAAAAGGTTGAACATTTCTTTACATTTTTATACTCTCATTTCGATTTCTTATTGTTAGATTTCATAAAAATATATATATTAAATGAGAAGTTTTAATAAACAAAATATTGTTACATCGGCGCACCATTATTTGAAACATTATATAGTAAAAAATACAATGGAAGTATTCAGACTAAATAAATTCACAAAGATTGTAATAAGAAAATCATTTGTAGAAAGCGATTTAGGTTAGGTTAGGTTGAACATTTCTTTACATTTTTATACTCTCATTTCGATTTCTTATTGTTAGATTTCATAAAAATATATATATTAAATGAGAAGTTTTAATAAACAAAATATTGTTACATCGGCGCACCATTATTTGAAACATTATATAGTAAAAAATACAATGGAAGTATTCAGACTAAATAAATTCACAAAGATTGTAATAAGAAAATCATTTGTAGAAAGCGATTTAGGTTAGGTTAGGTTGAACATTTCTTTACATTTTTATACTCTCATTTCGATTTCTTATTGTTAGATTTCATAAAAATATATATATTAAATGAGAAGTTTTAATAAACAAAATATTGTTACATCGGCGCACCATTATTTGAAACATTATATAGTAAAAAATACAATGGAAGTATTCAGACTAAATAAATTCACAAAGATTGTAATAAGAAAATCATTTGTAGAAAGCGATTTAGGTTAGGTTAGGTTGAACATTTCTTTACATTTTTATACTCTCATTTCGATTTCTTATTGTTAGATTTCATAAAAATATATATATTAAATGAGAAGTTTTAATAAACAAAATATTGTTACATCGGCGCACCATTATTTGAAACATTATATAGTAAAAAATACAATTTTTATTAAATTAAAATGATAGAAATTACATATTAAATGAGAAGTTTTTAATAAACAAATTGTTAGGCAACATAGCGACAAAGAGACGGGCACTGTGGTGTCGTTGGGTGATAAGTAATGCAAGAAAGAGACAGCAACACTGCACTGTGACGTAGGTTCGTTGTTAGCAATTCGGGGAAGCGAGCGATAAGGCCGGGCCCGAGCTTGATGAGGGTGACTGATAAGAGACGCGTCTAGTGGCATTTAATTAATCGAAAAGCTATCTTTGGAACGGTTAGAGCTACGGCTCTGGGACCCGGCGCAATCGATTCAAATGGGGGGCTAAACCTTTTTTTTTTTTTTTTTTTTTTTTTTTTTTTTTTTTTTTTTTTTTTAGTTTCGACGCATCGCCAAGTCGACGCGCGGGGTCTGGCACACTCCCGTGGTTCTAGCGCAACGAATCCCAACTACTTTTGCCAATTACATTATATGAATAATCCAGTAGTAAAAGCGGGCGAAGCCGCAAGAGGGTAGTCGAAGGTCGCTAGTATATATATATTATTAGAATTTATTGTCCGTCTGTTCATCCGTTAACCAAAGTCACAGTCGACTGGTTCGCAAGTTTAATTGAATTTGGTCCATACCACATAAGTTCGGACGGCTTGTGTGGTTTAGTTCAAGCTGTTATCAGTAACCGCTCTAAGCAAATGTTTGTGTGCAATCATGTAGGAAAATTGCTCTAATTTTGATTTTCTATACTGGTTACGTGGTTTGTGGATTTTCTTGTTATTCAAATTCTTTATTCAACTAGACTATTGTAACTAGACTATCGAATCGAATCAAATATCGAATGAAAATATAAAATAAAACTACCAACGGTTCGGAAGGCGGTTCTGCTCAGAAAAGCCGGCAAGAGGCACTTTCCGTCGAATTCTGGAGTGCGTATTGAGAAGCGGAACTTCAGTTTAAGAGCGAGGATATGAAAATATTATTTTATTTCCTTGAGTGGGAACCGAACACACAACCTCTCGCTATTACAATCACACCAATAAGGACCAATATTATACTACAAATAGTTATAATCTTGCTTATATTATACAATTAAGAGCAGCAAAATTTGAACTTCAAACATTTATCTCAGCCATAATGCAAATGTACTCGTAAGTCGTAAGTCAATGTTAAATAATATAATACTATACAAATAAATAGTTAACATATGTATTTGTTATATACTATTGCAATCTTAAGTCAGACTTAGACGTGTTTAATTGATATTTGCTATGGCGATAAAATTGTTATCGGTGGTAATGAATTTAATATAAATACTTGAGAAAGAACCGGTTAAGTGCGAACCGAGGCTTCCACACCAATATCATCGAAGTACAACATATAAAAGTTAATAAACTTAAGTTTGCGGGCAGATACACTCATCTTGTATGCTATTAAGTACCACTATAAGTTTGTAATTATTTTGTAGTACATACCTATAATTTTCACTTTTCAAATGTTTTTCTCGTTTTCATTTGTATTGTACGTTCTCACTTCGTGCCTAATTTCATAGCCATAGCTGTACTAGGTCCACAAGAAGTAACCTATAAGTTTTAATTACGCGTCAAATTTCTTATAAAATGCAGCAAAATCGATGCATAAATTCTCATATCTTTTGATTCCGTTGACTTAGAAGATTTCTTCTGTGCCCCAAGAAACCATAGGCCTGAATATCAAGTATGTAGAGACCGTAGCGTTTGGCGTTCCGTTCTCTCTGACTATCCCGCTAGGGATAAAGCGTGAACTTAAGTAAAATTTATTAAATAGTAATAAAATAAAGGTAATCAAATTTATAAAAGCTATAAATAATTGACTACATCTATTGATATTGAAACAAAATAAAACAGAACTAAGCCTAATGAAAACATATTTTTATTTAAAATAAAGTATTTACAACTTGAGCTCACATCACTTCACTAATATTTAAACTGTGCTTGAATTGTCATTCCTCTTCACATTCCTAAATATTTCATCTTCAGTCTTTCCTTTAGTCTCAGGTAAAATGAATATAACGAAGAAGACAGCCACAAGGTTTACACTTCCATACAAGACGTATGGCGCGAACTCTCCAAACGCGTTAGCTATCGGAGCGTAACTACTTTGTGCAATAAATGTCAAAAACCACGCGTATGTTATAACAACACCCATGACTTTGGCTCGGATCTAAAAAAAATGACTTAGTTAACCGATTTAAAAATAAGAGGAAGAGGCTAGTGTGACTATATTTGATTGTAGGTTCGATCCTACTTGAGAAAATGAAATATTTATTTAATTTATATATTTTTTTTTTTTATTCTGGTATGGAGGTAATGTATTTAGTTTCGTGTCCCAACACGTAATGCCTCCCAATTCCACGGATGATGGAATGAATGGGGAACTGAGTATCTTAACACTAGAGGTCCTCTGCCTACCATGCTGTGTACAGGGTGCAGCGCGAAGGTGTTTTAATTTAATTTTTAATTTTGGCTTGAAATGAAAGAAAAAGAATTCGACAGTTAGTTATTTTTTGAATGTATGTTGTGCAATTTCCTCTTCAACTCACTAATTAAATTAACAGATTTGATGTTTTTTATGCGTATAAATTTTATACAATTCAGTATAGTACCTTTCATTCAGTCCATAAATTAATATATTTTTTGAATAACTTAGTCTGCCAGGCAACATATGTAATCTTTACATTAGGATATTTTGAAATTTGGACCTGGTCAAAATAAAGTAAAGGTGATACTTATGGGTTTGAATCCCACTCGGAGGAATGAAATATTTAATATTTTGATTTCCTCCTTCTGGTAACAAGGCAACGCATAATGCCTCAGGAATTCGGCAGAAAGTGGAGACCGGAAGTGTCTTAACGTCAAGTTCCCTTTGCCTAGCATGTTGTATAGAGGATACAGTTTGACGCTAAAAAATCTTAAGTAGTTAATGTTCAAACATTTATAGTATTTAAGTAACTCGCATAACAGCCCTATTACTTACTTGAAAATTGAACATTTCTGTCATGACAATAAAAGCTAGCGGTGAAACACCCCCACTGCACATGGCTACTGCCACAATGAGAGCAAGTAGAGGCATCCACGCTGGTACGTTACCGTAGCTCATTTGGACTATAATCATAATTGCTAAGGAGAACATAGCTACAGCGGTGAGCGAGTAAGCTATTATAAGAAGGGGCTGAAAAATAATAAAAATTGTTATTAAGTGTAGTCATACCAACCCCTCGTGAGGCAGTGGCACAGCGTTTGATTGCAAATACGATGTTTTTATGTTCGGTCCCCTTGTAGGCAAAGTGCCGAGTTAAGTTCCGCCACTCTGGAGGGACCGAATGTCTTAAGACTAAGTTTAATCTTCTATCGTACTAAGCGAGAAATAACGTGAAGCTGTAGGTAGCGATGAAAGAAAGCTGGTAGATAATTTTGTCTCAATATTCTATCTTTTACGTTTGATTTTTTCATTAACCAGGATGATCTAAATAATGACATTTTTGAAGGATATGCTTAGCTACATATGAATTAGACATTTTGATTTCGTATCAAAATTATGCAAAGGAGCATAAAGATTACTCTTAATATGGTATTTATCATATATCTACTAACCCAACTGAATAATAGTTTTGATTGAAGTATCAAATTTTCTCACCTTTCTCCCACACCTCTCGACGCAAGATGCCAAGCCCAACGATGCCACGATCATCACAAGAGGAAAGCTGAGCGACTGAACCTCGGGACTAATGTCAAACTGAATACCAGTAGACGCCAGCATTTTAGAAGCAAAAGTTACAATCACGAAGGCTCCGTTAAGATCGTAGCATGTAAAAGTAAATAATATGAGAATGAAGCCACGACGCCAGCAATTGTTCTTCACTGAAAATAGTAAGTAAATAATTGTAGAACAATTAAGATACTCGTATATACGCAGTGATTATGCGTTACAATCGTCTTTGCGTTAATTATATTTTTCTTTCCTTAGTCATGTTAAAGTAATCAAAGCGCTGCATCTCGTCATACAAAATAAAAACATTCTGCCCAAAAAATCTGTAGATATACTCTTAATATTTTATTCTTTTTAACGTTTGCTTAATTTTACTTACATATGTTTATAAAATTAATATTTGGTAGAGATTTGAAGCGAATTTCTTCGTTAATCATACTGTCAACTATTTTCCTCACTACCACGTCATCCTTGTCAAGACCCCGCAAGAGAGCCACTGTTTCTAAAGCTTTCTGTAAAGTTACCGATAAAAAATATTTTTATGTTGGTAAAATCGGAACCCTTATAAGAACACTGTTCCTTGACTATCCGACTGTCAAGACCATTTATCACAAGGTCGGTTGGAAGTATCAACCTGTACTTAGTATCAAATATTTGAGTCTACGGTCCAGCAAAGAAAAAATAACTTCTAAGTCAAGGCAAACAAAATATACAACAATTATGCATAGATTTTCTTGCATGTATGATGGACATCACTTATCAACTTGATCCCATAGAAAAATTGAGTTGAAAGTTAAATTAAAATTGGTAAGTATATATAAAACTCACGTCAATTTTATCTTGTTTCACCAAGAAAGCCGGAGATTCAGGAGCTTTAATCATCGCAAGAATAGTCATTATTGGTAGTATCGTGACTATTATAATAACAGTCGTATAGTCCAAATACGCCCCAATTACATACATTAGAAATATTCCTATAGTGTGCATGAGAATTGGAAAGGTTCCCAGAATTCCGGTTAAATCTTCTTGGCTTATTTCTTTTACGTACATGGGAATGATATTAAAACACCCTCCAGCTGCTAAACCAGCAAAAACTCTTGCTACAATAAGAAGAGTTGCTGAAGAGTAGAAAAGACGTATAATCCACGAAATCTATAAATAAAACGAAAAACGGTAAGAAATATAAAAGAAATATAAAATGTCATAAGTAAAACACCCAATTTTCATGTTATAATTCAGCTCACCCCTTCCAAAATGGCAATAATAATTACACAAATCTTCCTTCCGTATCTATCAGCCATATACGAGTAAGTAATGACGCCAAAAGTAGCTGTCATACTCAAAACACTTGCTGTCCATGAGAGTTCACCATCAGTCATTGGATATCCCACTGGAGAAGCTTCTGACTGAAGCAATGCAGTGATAGGAGAAATCCATCCACTCTCCAAACCGTAAACCAGCAGTGTACAATTAGCTTTAAATTAAAATATATTACTTATATTAGATATTTCTTTTTCTCTCCGTCTCCTCTTTCTTTACGCATTTCCAGTGTTTTGCTTTAAATTTTGATAAGTATAGTTGTGACATTTAAATAAATCACAATAGGTTATTTTCTACTTTCTAAGACAAAGTAAAACATTAGATTCTATGTTTCACTACGGAAAAAGTGCATAGATCCCCCAACGCCCATAGAAGTGTTGAAATCGCATGAGCATAAATATTTACATTCATAAATATCATTCTCCTTTTTTAGTTATTTTTAGCATACAATCTGTTTATTTTACTATTATAATAACAGTTTGAACAAATGTATGGTTTTCAAATGTTTCCTGAACTAGTACTATATAGATGCTGGCTGTAAAATTTAATAATTCTAGGTTGATCAATAAGGTGAAGCCCTAATCATTTTACTTTCCTAAAAGTTGTGTATGGCACATGACACCTTCTAACTATCTGAAGAATATTAGTGTAGATATAGATACGTACCCAACAACGCGAAAATCCACTGTAGATAAGTGTGACCATTTTTCTGAACAGAATCTCTTTGAGTCATTTTAAATAAAAATAATTATAAAACCCGTGTACAAACTATAGATTTAACATACCGTACTGAAATAAATTAATATGTGCCTGTATATAATGAACTATTCAAAGTCTCAGTCAAACACCATTTAAGCTTAATAAAACAGAAAATAAATTGTTTAATTGTTCTTCAGAACAAAAAATGATGTAATTTTTTTCTTATCTCTATAATGATAATTGTATGTTTAAATCAAAATCAAATCAGCTTCACACTGTTACCTGTACACAACAGGGTAGGCAGAGGGAACCTAGTGTTAAGACACGCCGTTCCTCACTTTCCGCCGAATTCTCGAAGCATTGTGTGTTGAGTCGCTGATTTTGTTGTAGGAAGTTCTTATTAATGAGTAGGAGTTTTATTAAATGCCGCGTAGCTTACTGCGGTGTCGGTGGCAGGACACGAATAAAAGCAGAGAGTCCACTATAAGTCCTACTACAGCCACGCGGCTTATGCTGTAGAAGCGGCCAACTTGTGAAGACACAATGGATTAATCAGCCGCTTGTTCAAGTCAAATTGATTTCAGACACTGAAACATAGAAAAGCCAAATCGATCGTTCTACGTCGAACTTGGCGTGGAATTACGGATACGGTTAGCTTTGGAATGTACTAACGCTATAAAAAAAGTTGTACATATCTCCTAATCGAAAACAATAATTTAATTGCTTCAAAGTAATGAAAACTGAAAAATGGTAAATAAAATTATTGATACTTGTCAAAGCACTAACGTACTTACTTTATTATATATATATTTTTCATCTATAATAATTTTGTAGTCAACAGTCATGGATTCCTGTTCACGGGTTAAACATAGTTACAACTACCCTTGTGCCAGACTGAGATATCTTTATGTAGCAGGGTAGTAAGAGGGAACCAGTGTTAAGACTAATTGCGTGCTCAGCTTAAGTGGCTCCCAATCCGTCTTCGCCGTGATATGCACATCCTTACCTTACTTTTTAAAATCCTTAACTACAAAAATTTTCCTACATACCTACGCTCCCGCTTCAACATTCTTCCTCCTCCTTCACGCTCTAGGCGGTCGTGTGTCGTTCCGGCGCTTGATATACCTAGGAGCAATACCAAATTCATGCAGAAGTCCTTTTCCGTATATGCCTCATCCCTTTGGAATCAACTGCCTAATCCTATCCAGAGAAGCCCTTCCCTAAAATCCTTTAAACCCCTATTAATAAAGCATTTACAAACTGGGAACAATTAATATATATTCCGACAGAGTTTCAAATTATTGCATTTCATTTTTCTTGTCATTTAACTCATCATAATAATATAATATTTATGTATTTATATAATATTTATAATTATGTATGTATTTTTTTTTTATAGAATATATATGTGCGTATATATGTATATGTAGTTTATATATATATTATTGTATATTTATATTTATAGATTCAAATATAATATTTTTCTGTTATGCACTATACTCTCCCCGCTGTTTCACAAATATCCACTTCCACTGGTAGGCTGGAAGAGATTTCTTTTAGAAATAAGCCCACCCTTGTCAACAAAATTTTTCTTCTCTTAAGTTTCTGTATTTTGTTTTTTGTGCAATAAAGAATATATATTGCCGAAATCTGGATGGCGTTGCTTGTCTACTCAATGCCGCTACACATATATGGACTCAATCATAGGTACCATACCAATATTTGTCATAAAATTTATAAGAAACTATCTTCAAAATATAACTTATCGTATACAATAAAAACAATACATAATTGACGGGGAAATTGTGTAAGAAACGAACAAAACTATTTTCCAGTCGAATTGAAAATCGTTTTTTAGATTCGAGCCAAAGTTATGGGATTTGTTGTAACAGACGCGTGGTTTTTAACATTTATATCACAAAGTTCTAATGCTCTGATAGCTAACGTTTGGAGAGTTCATCTAATGCGTATTTTATGGCCTTGCGGCTGTATTCTTCATTATATTTTTTTACCTCCTAAATACATTTCATATATATGATCTACTATATTAGAAATTTCTTAAAACAGAAAGGTTCTTATAGGAATATTCTGGAGGAGATAAATTTTATATAAATAGTATAATAAAATAAATTTCGATTTTGAAAGGAAATGAAACAAAATTAGTAAAAAAAATATTGTTTAATTAAAAACAAAAACCTTACAACAAACTATTGACAATTCAAATTCTTGAGTGATCAAACGGTGTAGCGTTTTATGCTATAGCACGTGATATCAAAAAGTTCTCAATGATAAATTCCTTAATAGCTTTTGAGAGTAACTCTTGACTTTTGACTCTGCTTAGTAACTGGTAAAGATTTTGCTAATTTAAAAAACTTTCCTTTTTTATCAGCTTCACGCTGTATTCCACAAACAGTAGATTAGAGAGAGGGAACTTAGTCATGAGACACTCCGTTCCCCACTTTCCGCCGAATATTTCGAGTGGCAGAACTCAATGCCGGGCTTTTGCCTTATTGCCAGAGCGAAGAAATTAAAATATTAATAAATAATAATTCATTCCATCGAGTGGGAATCGAACCCACAACTGACGCTTTGCAGTTACGATCTTATGCCCCAGGACAGCCTCTACTAATAGGTGAAAGACTTTACTAATTAGTACTTACTTAGACAAGTCTCATTGATAGTAAAGTTACGTTGGATGCAGAGCATACTAAGGATATTGAAAAGAGTAGGTAATATAATAAATGTAAACACACGGTGTTCATCCCTATATCCCTATCCCTGTATATAATAAAGAAGTAAAAATGGTGCGTCTGTACATTGAATATATTTACAAAATAATAATGGAGGGGGGTTTAGGAACACTAATAGGCCCCAAATCTACAAAAAAAGATACATTATTGAAGACTTTGCTTCGCCCCTGAAGAATAAGTACGATCTTTGATGGACGCTCTTGCATCCCCCGGTTAACACAATTCTGTTATAGTTTTTTTTCACTTATTTCTACCCTCTTTTAAATGAGTTCGCTAACAGTATAATAAATAATTAGCTTTACATATCAATGCTCAATGTATATTATTATAAATATCAAGTATCAACATTGGTCGTATTTTTTAATTCAAAACAATAAAAAATCCTTATAGATATTATGATAATATAGAAAAAAAACATATTTTAGTTGTCAGTCAATTCGGTTTATGAAATGAAAACTCATGTAGTTAAAGCGGGCGAAGCCACAGGAACCTGCTGGTACTAAATAAAATAAAAAGTCTAAAGATTAAATTGTCTAAACCCATTTAGCGTCTTCTATCTTTTTATTATCTTGTCATAGTTTTTTTTTAAACATCTTTAAATTGTTATGCTTGAATTTTCATTCTTCTTCACATTTTTAAATATTTCATCCTCAGTCTTCCCTCTAGTCTCAGGTAAGAAGAATATAACGAAGAATACAGCCGCAAGGTTTACACTTCCATACAAGACGTATGGGGCGAACTCTCCAAATGCATTAGCTATTGTAGTGTAAGTACTTTGTGATAAAAATGTCAAAAACCATGCGTATGTTACGACGACTCCCATAACTTTGGCTCGGATCTAAAACAAATAAATGATTTAGTTAATTCCCTTCAAAAGAAAGAGAATTTTTAATTTGACTGTAATATATTTTTTGTTTGTTTCTTACACAATTTCCCTTTCAATTACGTATAAATTTTATTTTATACGATAGGTCAAGTTTCGAAGTTGAGTTCTCCACACAACACGCATCCAGAATTCGGCGAAAATGGAAATGATGCCATTTCCATCTTAACACTAGGATCCCAGGTTTCCTTTGCCTACCCTGATATGTACGGCGTGAAACTAAGTTTAGTACATTTTTTTAGTATTTATAAACAAACAACAGTCGTTTAGCAATTTGCCAAGAATCAAAAAGCATGAAAAAGTCTTGTTCGAAAAATATTTTTCAATTATTATAAAAAGTTATCCAAGTGCGGGTTCAAGACCTGCTACGTTCACGTTTTTATATTTGCTAAATCATGTTTGTTATTATGGAATAATCATATTTTAAGAACAAAACTTTAATACGAAATGTCCAAATATTTGGTAACAATGGTACTTATACAACAATTTCAGCACTTACTTGAAAGTTAAACATTTCTGTCATGACAATAAAAGCTAGCGGTGAAACACCGCCACTGCACATGGCTACTGCCACAATGAGAGCAAGTAGAGGCATCCACGCTGGTACGTTACCGTAGCTCATTTGGACTACAATCATAATTGCTAAGGAGAACATAGCTACAGCGGTGAGCGAGTAAGCTATTATAAGAAGGGGCTGAAAAATAATAAAAAAATGTCGTCAATTGTAATTATATTTATATGTATTAGTTATGTATGAATGACACTTACTCTTTATATAGGGACGTATAGTATTTAGCAAATACTAATAACATAATTATATAAATTGTCGTATCAACTTTCCTCACCTTTCTCCCACACCTTTCAATGCAAGATGCCAAACCCAATGATGCGACGATCATCACAAGAGGGAAGCTGAGCGACTGGACCTCAGGGCTGATGTCAAACTGAATACCAGTAGACGTGAGCATTTTAGACGCAAAAGTAACAATCACAAAGGCTCCGTTCAATTCGTAGCAGGTAAAAAAAATCATTATGAGGATGAAGCCTCGACGCCAGCAATTGTTCTTTACTGAAAACAAAATCATTTTACATTCTTATAACGTATATGTACTTTACTTTATAATTTTAGAAAAATTAAGGGTTTACGTTTTGATAATTAGTTATTATCATTATTAGGCTATCTATAGGATATCATTATTTTATAATACCAGTATATAAAATATAAATATTTAAAAGTAGTAAAGTAATCATTGATTAAGGCCTGCACTGGCTGCTCCATTGGAGAATGCACACGCATTGTTGAAAATAAAAATAGATGGAGAAATCTCACAATCTCGCTTTTAATTGGAAAAGATAGCTCATGATCACGACCACTCCGACAGGAGCGTACGACTAGGAAGAAGAAGAAAGTAATTATTGCGTTCTATTATTCAGGATAAAAAGATTACAAAAAAATATATAAAAAATATTTTTTTAGTAAATATGTTCGTATAATAACTGCACCTTTTTTTTTAAAGTTAGAATTATTTTACTTACATATGTTCATAAAAGTAATATTTGGTAGTGATTTGAAGCGAATTTCTTCGTTAACCATACTATCAACTAATTTCTGCACTACCACGTCATCTTTATCAAGGCCTCGTAAAAACGCAACGGTTTCTAAAGCTTTCTGTAAAGGAACCAAAGGAACATAAATTTTTGAAATTAAAATAATATAGTTTTATCTTTTATATTATAGATCATTTATTTAAATTTTTTCAAGCCTTGTTAGGGGGTTAAATATGTACTTAATGGGCATAATTTTTGTACTGTGATTTTTTCTCAAATGAAACCTTAAATGGCTGGATTGTAAATGAATAGATAAACTTTGATGGAAATAATTTGACTGTTTTGTAACGTAAAAACAATTAAAGATAATAAGAATTCAATTAATGACAGTAATTGCTTCGCATTTTATTCTAGACAATATTTATATTTATACTATGAATATTTTTAATAGATTGATAAAATAGATTGCAGCATTTGATTTCGCCAATTAGCCTAATTTAAAAGTGGAATGAAAATAAGTATACATAAAACTCACGTCAATTTTATCTTGTTTCACCAAGAAAGCAGGAGATTCAGGAGCTTTGATCATCGCGATAATAGTCACTAATGGTAATATCGTGACTATAATAATAACAGTCTTATAGTCCAAATACGCCCCAATTACATACATTAAAAATATTCCTGTAGTGTGCATGAGAATTGGAAAAGTTCCCAGAATTCCGGTCAAATCTTCTTGGCTTATTTCTTTCACGTACATGGGGATGATATTAAAACACCCTCCAGCTGCTAAACCAGCAAAAACTCTTGCTACAATAAGAAGAGTTGCTGAAGAGTAGAAAAGGCGTATAATCCACGAAATCTATAAAAAAACACGAAAAACAGGAAGAAATATAAAATTACGTAAGTAAAACACCTAATTTTCATGTTTTCAACACCTAATTCAGCTCACCCCTTCCAAAAAGGCAATGATGATTACACCAATCTTCCTTCCGTATCGATCAGCGATATACGAGTAAGTAATGACGCCAAAAGTAGCTGTCATACTCAAAACACTTGCTGTCCACGAGAGTTCACCATCAGTCATTGGATATCCCACTGGAGAAGCTTCTGACTGAAGCAATGCAGTGATAGGAGAAATCCATCCACTCTCCAAACCGTAAACCAGCAGTGTACAATTGGCTTAAAATAAATATATATATTATTTTTAATCGAAATAAATCTGTTTGTTTTGATCATGTCGCGATTTTTTAATAACAATATTAAGATTGCGAGACTAAGACTCCTTCCTTGAAAAACTATTTATAAGGGATATTTTCCCTTAATTCTTCCCCCTCTCTTTCTCTCTTTTCTATGAGCATCTCCATATAAATCTTTTTTACATCTCCTCTTTGATGACATCGCAATTTTGCTGTAAATTTTAAAATGTATAGTTATAGGATTTTGTTGAGGTAGTTTTTCGATTGCTTGGACAAAGTAAAACAACAGATTTGTATAACACCGCAGGAAGAGGAAATATCGGAGACACTTAGACCTCCCCGGACGCCCAAGGAAACGTTGGCTGGTGGTGATGGCCAATGTACTAACAATCGAGGCCATTAAGGACCCTGCAAAGTAGAGTATATTGAGTAGGAAAGGCAGACCTTGGCAACAAACTCAGGGATTAAAGCGTGCCATAAAATAAACCCTTATTATTTATATAGGATATTATTAATCTAGAATACGTACCTAACAATGCAAAAGTCCATTGTAGATAAGTGTGTCCATTTTTCTTACAAGAAGAATCTCTTTGAGACATCTCTCTCTTTGATTAATTTGAATGCGTCTAACAACAATAAATTAACATATCGTACTGAATGACATTATCATATTTAACGCAATGTAATGAACTATACTAAATCTCACTTAAACATCTTTTAATCGCCGATAATAAATCACAAAAAGCACTGTCTATTTGTTCTTAAGAAGTTAAAATGATGCAAGTGTTTTAATATGTTATCTGCATGACAATAGTAATTATTATTTGTTTATAACATTAGCAGTGGCAGTGGGTTCGGTTTATTTGAAGGATTGAATTATTTTCTCTCTCCAGCAAAACAAAAATGCAACGTTGAGTTCGACTACTCAATATGCAGCGACTGAAATTCTAGAGGAAAGTGTATTGAACCTGCTGTTGTATTCTCTCTGCCTATCCTACTATATACAGGGATAAAGCATGAAGCCCAAGGCCAGTCGTGGCGCAGTGGCTCAAGTGTGTGACTGTAAACATGACTGGTTCGATCCTCACTTGAGGAAATGAAATATTTATTAAATTTATATTTTCATTTCTTCGTTCTGGTGTCGAAGTAAAGCGCGGTGTTGAGTGCCGCCACTCCAATGAGTGGCAATGCCTCTTGAAATTGGCGAAAAGTGGGGAACGAAGTATCTTAACACCAGGGTTTCTGGCTACCGGTATATGTGGGATGCAGCGTGAAGCTGATTTAATTTTTAAATTCCTCCTTGTAACCAGAACAGATAAAATTAATTTCTATTTAATTTGCCGCAGTAATAGGCAGTTTGCCTTTAAGGAAGACAAAAGTTTTATCTCACATTTTGTTTAAATTATTTAAAGATGTTTACCCTGTATGCAGATAACGTTCTTTAAAATTACTATTGTTGTCTAATAATAGAACCACCATACCTTCATTGTGACGTAATTGAAAAAGATACAATTGTACACTCTGTGATAAGAGTTTCTCACTAAAATTCGCCCATCAATATTTACAAAAGCACGCAAATCCATTGGAATCAGAAACACCTGGACGCACTACGGCAATGTATATGTCAAGCTTCCAAATAATTAGCTAATAAATTTTAAATATGATAAATAAAATAAAAACAAAAACCTACACCAATATTTATTTTTTGTAAATAAAAAGTTAAAAAAATACAATTTAGTATAAAAATAACTTTATTGAATTTAGCTTACATTTTATCTTTTTGTGTAAAGGATTTTTAATTCTGGAGTGAACACAGCCAGTTTCATTTTCTTTATAATAAGTTAAATTAACTTGAATAATGGACAACGAAATATATTGCTACTGAGTTCTTTCTGCCTATTTTGCTATATTCGGAATAAAACGTGATGCTAAAAACATATTAAATATTGTAAAAATTAACTTCTAGATATTTCTTTTATCTATTATGCTTATATTATCTTGATATATTCTTCTTTAAGCTGTGATTGAATTTTCATTATTCTTCACATTCTTATATATTTCATCCTCAGTCTTTCCTCTAGTCTCGCTTAAAAAGAATATTAAGAAGAGTACAGCCCCAAGGTTTACACTTCCATACAAAATGTATGGGGCGGACTCTCCAAATGCGTTTGCTATTGCAGAGTAAGTTATATGTGATAGAAAAGTCAAAAACCATGCGTATGTAACAACAACGCCCATCACTTTGGCTCGAATCTAAAAAAAATATCATTGAAGAAACATAGAGTTCATAATTATGTAAGTTAACTTAGTCTATGAACAGCCAGCTCAACAGATAACTACTGAGTACACCGAATAAAAGCTAAGTAAAGTACCAACGACAGAAATTGACAAAACAAACAAAAGATAACGAATTTTAAAAACTAAAAAATCGAAAAGACAAAACGGAACCCTTTTAGGATTACTTGATAGTCAGTCTGTCCATCTGTCAAGACAATTAATCTCAAGATCATATGGAAGTATCAACCTGAAATTAATGTCAATTATTCAGGTCTATAGTTCTTTGGAGCACAGAAAAAATGTACCACTAAGTCAACGCAAATTAAAAGATACAAGCTTTTATGCCGCATTATCAAAATCTACATACTACCGCCACTTAATGGGAACGGAAGCGTCGTAATGGGAACGGAGCGTCTTAATACTAGGTAGAAACCTAGTGTTAAGAAACTCCGTGTTAAGGTACCCACTGCCTACCCTGCTATGTGCGGGATACAACATGAAGCTAATAAAAAAGTAATACATACAATCAAATTTGTAAAAAAAATATTATAAAATGACTTACTTGGAAGTTAAACATTTCTGTCATGATAATATAAGAAAGAGGTGCAGTGCCCCCACTGCACATGGCCACTGTTACTATGAGAGCAATTAGAGGCATCCACCCTGGTACATTACCATAATTTATTTGAACTGTAATCATAATTGCCAAGGAGAACATAACGAACGCAGTGAGTGAGTAAGCGATTATTAGAAGGGGCTGAAAAAAATCACTTAAAATTATTATGATATATTGATAACGATTAAGGCCGCTATGGCGCAGTAGGATAGCCACTTGAGTAAACGATTACAGTTTAAATACAAATGAATATATTCATTTATATTCATTTCCCCGCACAGTGTTTTAAGTTCCGCCGTTCAATACCAATGTCTCAAAAACGTGACCTCCGTAGTAGTGGGTAGTGACTATTTAACATTTATATTCAGCTATAATCAGTAAGTCATCTAACCTAACTATATATATCTATAAAATTGTTTCACAAATTTTCTCACCTTCCTCCCACATCTCTCAACGCAAGATGCCAAGCCCAATGATGCGGCGATCATCACAATAGGGAAGCTGAGTGACTGGACCTCAGGGCTGATGTCGAATTCAATTCCAGTAGATGCAAGCATTTTAGATGCAAATGTTATAATAACGAAGGCTCCGTTTAATTCGTAGAATGTAAAAGCCAACATTATGAGGATAAAGCCACGACGCCAACAGTTGTTCTTCCCTGAAAATAAAGTAATTCTGGAAAAATTAAGGATACTTGATGATCGTGGCTTGCAATTGCATTTTCGCTTTCTTAGTCATGTTAAAGTTATAGCATTGTGTTACATCATCCAAAAATTTAAAAAAAAATCCAAATAAAAACCATAAAGTAAGTGTATTTTTTTATGAAAAGAACAGGCAAGCGTGCGTATGGGTCACCTGACAGTAAGTCGCCGCCGCCCACAACCCCATACCAAAGGTGCGTTGTCGGCCTTTAAGGTAAAGGTATCTATGCCATATCGATGAGATATAATGTAGGTATAGGCTAAATGTTATACCCTTTTTACGTTAGGTGAATTTTACTTACATATGTTTATAAAAGTGATATTTGGTAGAGATTTGAAGCGAATTTCTTCGTCAATCATACTATCAACTATTTTCTGCACAACAACATCATGCTTTTCAAGGCCTCGCATAAACGCCACTGTTTCTAGGGCTTTCTGTAAATTAACCAATAAAATTTGAGAGTAGAACCACCTTTTCTTCTTCATGTTATGCACCTCTAAATAATATAGAAATAGTATGCACTTTTGAAATCAATTTTCTCCATTGTACATAAACCAATCTTTAATAATAATTGTTTCATTTCGTTTTTCAGACTTTATCAGACGAAAACATAGCGAGAGGGTTAAATTTTTATACCGTTTTTTTTTCGGCAGATTACGGGACTGCTAAATAATTATAAGTTTTTTAAAAAATCAATAACTATCCTGATTTAACTAAATATGTACGATATTCATCGTTTTAAATGCTAATATTTTTATCTATTATATACGTATATTTTGGGTTAATTTAATAAATTGTGGCGTTTGATATTATTCATCAGTCTAATTTTATATTAGAAAATCAAAGTGGAAAGAAAAAAGAAAAGAAAGAAATTAAAAAGAAATTAAGAAATTATAGAAAAAAAAATTAAAAAAATTAAAAAGAGAAGAAAAAAATATATTTTATAAAACTTACGTCAATTTTTTCTCGTTTCACCAAGAAAGCAGGAGATTCAGGAGCTTTTATCATCGCAAAGATAGTCATTATTGGTAATATGGTGACTATTATAATTATAATATTATAATCCAAATACGCCCCAATTACATACATTAGAAATATTCCTGTAGTGTACATGAGAATTGGAAAAGTTCCCAGAATTCCAGTTAAATCTTCTTGGCTTATTTCTTTCACATACATGGGGATGATATTGAAACATCCCCCAGCTGCTAAACCAGCAAATATTCTTGCTAGTATGAGAAGAGTCACTGAAGGATGGAAGAGGCGTATCATCCAAGAGACCTGTAAAATCAATGAATAAAGGAAAAAAATACAAAATACATTAATTTACAAAAAAAAAATAGATAATCTAACTTCCATCTTTGTAATTCCGCTCACCGCTTCCAAAAAGGCAATGATGATTACACCAATCTTCCTTCCGTATCGATCAGCAATATACGAGTAAGTAATTGTGCCAAACGTAGCTGTCATGCTCAAAACACTTGCTGTCCAAGAGAGTTCATCATCAGTCATAGGGTACCCCACAGGGGAATGTTCCGACTGAAGCAATGCAGTGATAGGAGAAATCCATCCACTCTCCATACCGTAGACCAGCATTGTAAAATTGGCTTTAAATAAAAACATATAATTTAGATTGAATGATGATGTTGATGATTGATTTGTCGGTATGATCATAAACGTCACCTAACCTGATATAAAATAAGTCAAAGCATGGATTAGATGATGATTATGCTACAATAATTGTAGATAATAATGTAACAAATATGAAGTACAATACTTCGGGTTGGCACCAAAACAATTAATGTGCCTAAATCTTGGCGAAAAGCAAGTGGGGGTAAATGCAATAGCGCAGAGTATCGTCCTTCCACCCGACTTTTGAGTATGCTTACATGAATACAGAATTTTAAGAAATATTTCGTACTGGCCAGTACTATCTCCTGACCGCCATTACCCGGTTTTACGAATAAAAATGTTCTAAATTGCGTCTGTTTATCTGTTCAGTTCATTATTTCTATGCAGTCGAGTTTTTTGTCTTTATAATAATAATTAAAATTATTTGTACTTTCATAAATGAATACATACCCAACAATGTAAAAATCCATTGTCGATAGGTGTGTCCATTTTTTTTTATATAAGAATGTCTTTGAGACATTTCTATAAGAAAATAATTTAAACGCGTGTAACGAATGCAGATTTACATATCGCACTGATACAGTATCGTAATATAATTAACCATTCAATATCTCAGTTAAATATTGTCTAAGCTTACTTTATAAATCACGTAATGCACTATTCTACTGTTAATTGGCACTAACGGCCGCTCGCAACTTCACTTAGGTGGACATTGTGGCTCTTCACCTGTAATGCTGCGTCCTTACTCGTTGTGATTGAAACTCCATCCTCTGCTTTCCACCCAAATTTTTGTCACTGTGTATTGACTCACAAAAATCAATAGTAGTTGCAAACGATAACTGACGAACTGATAATTCAGTGACAATAATGCAATTCAATTCATAAAAGTAAGAATTTTTTCATCAATGTTTTCTTATGACGTTATCACGTAAAATTATCGTCCGTAAGCCAGCTTTACAGACAACCTGTGTTATTTTTCTTATAACTTAGCTGTACTATTATAGTTCCTCTTTTTCTTCTTCCTCCTGGCATTAATCCCGGCGTTTGCCAGAATCTGCCTTCTTACCTACTCCACGTCGTCTGGTTTTTAACGTAGTCTTCATGGAATATTCCAGATCTTTAATTTTTATATTATGTCGATAGAATATGCCAGTACCTATAAATATCTTTCACCAAGGCAGCAATATACAATATATCTTATAGTTTAGCCGGTTTATTTTGTTTTCTTTCTTCAGCGGATGTTACAGTTCTTTAATTTTAATACATCGCGCGGATACACGCGCCAAATTAAGAAAAAAAAACAGTAACTACAGATAGATAGATAGTGGTTCTTATTTATTTTCTATTCTAATAAATATACCTACGTACCTTCTCACTGTGACCACAGTGAATAGGTGCACATAGAAAATTACATTTGCAATTTTCCATGTATTCTCGATTCTGATAATGTTATTTGTACTCGTTTAACAGTAAATATATATATTCCTACAAAGTAATTTATTTGCATTATTTCTTAATACACGTCAAGAATATATTTTTGGCTTGACGCTGTATCGCGCATGTATCAGGATAGACAACTTAGCTTTAAGACAACCCGTTCCCCACGCACCGCCTTCATTTTGAAACATTGCGTGTTTGTTAAATTGGTGAACTAAGCCAACAACCGTCGTGTCTATAGTCGGATTCGATTCTACCGTAGCAGGTGATGACATATCATCACCATAGTTGTTTAAGGAAAGTAAATGTTTTATCTCACATTTTATGATATTTACTCTGTATGCAGATAAACTTCTTTAAAATTACTATTGTTATCTAGTAATAGAACAATCATACTTGCATCGTGACGTAATTGGAAACGGTCTAATTGTACATATTATAGTAATAGTAATAGTTTCGTACTCAGAGTTAAATTTTATTGGTAGGTAGAGGAACCTAGCGCTACGACACTCCGTTTCCCATGTCCAGCCGAATTCTGGAGCCATGCCTCCAGAATTGGGACTAACCAGTGAAGACTAGTGAACTAAAAACCAGTTTTTTAATAAAAATATACGTAATATACATATATTTTGAAAAAAAATACAAAAGTGATAGCTTAAAGCAATCTACGAGTGTATTGAAATTGTTGAACCATTTAATATTAAAATTGTTTAACTTGTGAAGGTTAAGTTATTACAAAAAATTTGTGCATAATATAAGGAAAGGTTATTTATAAAATAAAATCTGTATTAATTAGAAAATATAATTTATTCTTAATATAAATTTTTGAATATGTACATAAGAATTTTAGTGTATGTACATTATTATCATTATTCAATTCTACAAAAGCAACAATTGGCATTTAGGTTCTGATTATGCTCACTGTCAACGTAGTATATTATTGTCTATCGCACTCTAAATACGGAGTCCTGTGGAAGGAGGAGAGAGAACGTCTGTCCGAAATAGGGCGAGCGTTATACAATTACAGTGAGAGAACAGGATATTACTGTAAGCTTAGAATAATTTCAAAAATATAGAATATATAAGTGAAGCCCCTTAGTTCATTATAGAAATTGCCTAATTTTCTTTCTTTATTACTTTAAACTGAAAGCTATATTTTTGTGTGTGTGTTTTTTTTTGTCTAAAGATTTTGTTTGTACAGATTCTGGGCCCACCCACAAATCACCAGTTCCACCACCACCAGTCCAATTCCATGAGAATTCCATATACGGACCAACTTGACACTAAATTCTTTGGGTCTCTCCCATCATATGCGTAATGCCATAAAATCTATTATTATAAGAAAGAACTTCTAAAGATCAAATTTTCTAAGCCTTTTAATTTGTCTTTTCATTATTTTGGTATATTCTTCTGAAAACTTTTTAAGCCGTAATTGAATTTTCAGTCTTCTTCACGTTCTTATATATTTCATCCTCAGTCTTTCCTCTAGTCTCAGTTAAAAAGAATATTATGAAAAATACAGCTCCTAGGTTTACACTTCCGTACAAAATGTATGGGGCGGACTCTCCAAATGCGTTTGCTATTGTAGTGTATGTAATTTGTGATAGAAAAGTCAAAAACCATCCGTATGTCACAACAACACCCATCACTTTGGCTCGAATCTAAAAAAATATAATTTTAGTAAAAATGAGTCCACATTCACAATCCT
This sequence comes from Heliconius melpomene rosina, assembly GCF_056956725.1. Taxonomy (NCBI): domain Eukaryota; kingdom Metazoa; phylum Arthropoda; class Insecta; order Lepidoptera; family Nymphalidae; genus Heliconius; species Heliconius melpomene. Next base: position 1,228,813 of record NC_140400.1, read on the forward strand.
ATATAGATAAATAACTACCGTATATATATAATACACCGAACAAAAGCTAAATAATGGTCAGGTATAGATAACAGAATATAACAATAAAGGTTATCAATAGTATACCTCAATTGGCCAAAACAAAAATCCAAATGCTCTTAGATAAAATCTTCTTACGATAATCGACAAACGATTTAAAAAAAATTAAACCATTTCTATAATACCTATCATTTTTAAGTGTCTAATATCACTTTGAAAAAAATGTAAAACAGAAATCTTTTGTAAATTGTAAATCAAACTTGTTCAAATTTTTATACGTTTTCTTAATAAGTATTTTTCTTTCCTAAGTGTGGAATAATACTTTAAAAATGTAATAAAAACTCTAAATGTCTAAATCATAAGGATTTTTAATATTTCTAATATAAAAATACTTACTTGAAAATTAAACAATTCTGTCAAGGTAATGTAGGTTAGAGGTCCAGTGCCGCCACTACACATAGCTAGTGTTAGTATGAGAGCAATTAGAGGCATCCACCCTGGCACATTCCCATAATTTATTTGAACTATAATCATAATTGCTAAGGAGAACATCGCTATAGAGGTGAGTGAGTATGCGATTATTAGAAGGGGCTGAAAAAAATATAAAATTGTCGTGAGTGTTGATAACGATTATTTCTGTAGTGGCACAATGGGACAGCGTCCGAGTGGGTTCCGTTAAAAAGCACGTTTATCTCCAACCACCTCAAAGGTTGGCACCTGTAGCACCTGGTGGGGTCCTCTGGTGCCATATGGAGGTCATTTACTATCAGGTGACGACTTAATGAAATATGTACATAAATTGGGCTAACAAAATTTCCTCACCTTTCTCCCACACCTCTCAACGCAGGATGTCAAGCCTAATGATGCGATGATCATCACAAGAGGGAAGCTGAGCGACTGGACCTCTGGTTTGATGTCAAACTGAATACCAGTAGACGAGAGCATTTTAGACGCAAAAGTTAAAATCACGAATGCTCCATTTAATTCGAAGAATGTAAAAGCGAACATTATGATGATGAAACCGCGACGCCAGCAATTGTTCTTCACTGAAAAAAAAATAATTGTTTAAAATTTGATATTACTCGTGATGATTGTAGGTTGTAATTTTGATAAGTGGCGTATAAAACGTAAAATAGTGTTCGTTCCCATAAGAATTTCCCTTTTTACATTATGAGAATTTTACTCACATATATTTATAAAAGTAATATTTGGTAGTGATTTAAAACGTATTTCTTCGTTAATCATATTATCAACAATTTTCTGCACTACCACGTCATCTTTGTCAAGGCCTCGCAAAAACGCTACTGTTTCTAAAGCTTTCTGTAAAGTAATAATAAATTTTCAGAGTAGAATAATATTTTCTTCTTATTGTTATGAGCTCTGAAAATGAACTTTTGAAATTAAAATTTCTTTATTATATAACTAATATTTAATAGGTCGTGAATTATTCGCAGATAAAAATTTAAGCGATCAGGCTATAAATTAATAAATTAAACCTTTCATGCACCTGATATGAATGTTTTTAAGTTAGTAATAAATACGTTATTTTAAGATTAGTTATTGTTTTCTTGTTTATAAATTAAATTATGCTCAATAATAACCTATATTACTACCGATTTAAAAAATGTTTTGTACCGGAAGAAGTCAAATATATATTGTTAGTGAACTCGTGTAAAAGAGGGTAGAAGTAGGTGAAGAAGACTATAAAAGCGGTGGAATTGTATTAATCGAGGGCAGTTTCTTGTAGGTAACGGCCCTTATCGAAAGGAAACTCGTGTGAAGTATTGTTATTAGGTGATATCACTTATTACAATGACTCTTTCCGAATAATTTAGAAACAATAGACGACATGTGTGTTTGTTGTTGTTGTTAAAATGTTAACCGCTTCCAATTTCTAACAATATTTTAAATTGTTAACTTTTTCTGACGTTTAGTGGGTGATGTCGGCTGTGCGAACGTCTTGTATATGGTTCGATATCTCATTTGAACATGAACAATGTAAAGTAAAGCTGTTTGGGGCGAAATCTAAGACTTTTACATACTCATCAAGCTGATTTTTTAATTACATAAAACTCACGTCAATTTTATCTTGTTTCACCAGGAAAGCAGGAGATTCAGGAGCTTTGATCATCGCAAGTATAGTCATTATTGGTATTATCGTGACTATTATAATAACAGTCTTATAGTCCAAATACGCCCCAATTACATACATTAAAAATATTCCCGTAGTGTGCATGAGAAATGGAAAGGTTCCCAGAATACCAGTTAAATTTTCTTGGCTTATTTCTTTTACGTACATGGGGATAATATTAAAACACCCCCCAGCTCCTAAGCCAGCAAGGACTCTTGCTACAATGAGAAGAGTTGCTGAAGAATTAAAGAGGCGTATCATCCATGAAATCTGTGAAGCAGAATAAAGAAAAAAATACAACGTAAATAAATAAAAAAAATATAAATACAAAATTTTATGATGTAACATGTATAGCTGTATATGTTTCATGTATTGCTCACCCCTTCCAAAAAAGCAATGATGAGTACACTTATCTTTCTTCCATGTCGATCAGCGATATATGAGTAAGTAATGACGCCAAAAGTAGCTGACATGCTCAAAACACTTGCTGTCCATGAGAGTTCACCATCAGTCATTGGATATCCCACTGGAGACGCTTCTGACTGAAGCAATGCAGTGATAGGAGAAATCCATCCACTCTCCAAACCATAAACCAGCAGTGTGCAATTGGCTTTAAATAAAAATAGTATAACTCACATATTCCTTTTTATAAAAAATAAACTTATCAGATGTGTCACAATTTTTGGAAATTATTTTGAAAATACGAATTATAATAAAATATAAAAGTATTTAAATTTTTATATTTTGGAATAATATGGTTCCTTGCAGCGATATGAGCGATTTTTTTTGCCTCTCCTTCCTATGCACATCAGTGCAAAGCAACTAGAAAATGGTCATTTTATACCTTTATTCGTTTGGGCGTATTTTTTTGTCTCCGCCTTTGTGACATTGTAATTATGCTATACGCTTAGAAGTATATATAATTCTAACTAGGTAATTTTCCAACTTACTACGACAAAGATTATAAAAAACAATGGATTATAAGTTACACTACAAGAAAAAGGGCATAGCGGTGTCAGTTAGTCTCGAAGACTCCCAATCAAGCGTTGGCTAAATGCCATGAGGGCTATTGAACTGACCCGAAGGATAAAGGAAATCATTTTATTTGTCAGAATTCTGGTAGTGATAAATGATGTTGAAAATCTTTTTAATTAACTTTAATAGGAAATATAACACATTTTATTAACAAATAATAGAAGCTTTTTTAAAAAAAAAATTATTTTAACTAACACCAGTTCTTTATATTAGCACGTTCGACCAAACAAATTCTTCAGCATTATTATATTAGTATATACGTATACGTACCGAACAATGCAAAAATCCATTGTATATAAGTGTGCCCACTTTTCTTAGCGGAATCGCTTTGAGACATTTTTATAAAAGAATAATTTCAAACGCGTCTACCAACTTCTGATTTCCCACATCCTACTGATATACTATCACAATATGTGACATAATATAAGTAACCATTCAAAATCGCAGTCATACACCGCTTAAGCTTACTTAATAACTCACAGAAACTGTTTATTTGTTCATAATTCATTAAAATACTGTAGTTTTTTATATTTCTATTATTTGTCTAATCCTTGTTGGTTATTTATTTTATATTTTTACATACTATATTATATAAGAAGTCAGAATTCACCAGTTTTGGCTCCCTGTCTCCATGTATCCCCACTGTTTCTCTTTACCCCCTTGGTCTCAGGATTTAATACCATAGCGGGTAACTGAGGCTAATAAAAAATTGGGGATTTTTAGGTACACCCGATACATGGCACCCATCCGCCCTTTAATCAATTTCTTTTTTCGAGATTCTATAAACTCTATATTCGTTAACTACTTTTTTGTTTGTCTGTCTATTTCATCTTCATTTGTGGACCGATTTCAAAAAATATTTCTTATCAAATTGAGCGTACTTTTCCATTGATCTCAGATAGAAACTTATAGTAATTCTGTTGTATACTAGTCACTACATATTTGGCTAAGGCCGGGTAAGACTGTAGGTATAATTCTGTAGCTTTTAGAGGTTAAGTTGTACTTACTCATATTAACTTATATATTATGTAAAGGAAGGTATGTTTGTATAATAAGATCCAGCACATAGTAGAGAAATACTCTTATTTAAGAGGTTTCTTTTTTTTCATTTTTTCACTAACATTGCAAACGCAGCCTGAATTCTGCGAGACTTATCAAAATAATGTACTGAGTACACCTTGAAAAGGTTAACAGAAAAATCCGCGGTGTTATATGTTTATACCTATGTATAACCCACAATATTTTTCTTTCATTTGTTTTTTGCGAGAAATAGTGGCTAATTTCCGATGCGATTTTAAGCATTACAAGTATTAATCTTATCCAATTAACCTTAAGTACAGTATTGATTTAATATAAATAAATATGGCCGTTTACTGTAAATTAAATTAAAATTTTCGACAATATTACAGGTTTAAAATGCAGAGACATAGCGGTTGCGGCGTAAATCAGTGTATTAAGTAACTAATTCAACAATTTTAGCGGGCGAAGCCGCTAGCAGGGCGCCAATTAATAATAAAAGGTTATAAAATATATTTTATCTTTTGTTATAATTCTTGAATATGTACATTAGAATTTTGAGTATTATTAGTAGATTATTAGTAGTATTATTTAATCCTACAAAAGTAACAATTGATATTTACTCACTGTCAACACTATAATATGTCTATATAGCATCTAAACACTGAGTCATAAGATAGAGAGGAGAGAGAAGCGTCTGTCCGAAATATGGCAAGCGCTGTCGGTTAGAGTGAGAGAGGAGGAGCCTACCTGCCGCTGCCCGTATAAGTGAGAGAAAGGGAAGACAAATAGTCTGGTGCCGCTACGCGTTACGTAACGAAATAGTTTCTAATTCCATAAAAAGATCAGTTCAAAGCTAAAAGCAAGAACCCCTATAAAATACTGTAATCAAGAACTTTAAACGTTGAATTATTGACCCACTTCCTTTTTCATCGTTCTGTCTGACATCAATATAATGAATTTCAATATGTAAACTATTCAGAAATTATATCTACTTTTAATCTTAAGCTAAAATAAAATAACATGATATTTAATTTAAAAATTTAATTTAACATTTTATTTAAACTCTATTTACATAATTACAATATTTTATAAATTGCATAATTCACATAGTGTTGATTAACAGCTTAAAAATATTTATTTACAATAATTCAAATACAATTTAAAAGATACGGAGATTTTTTTACACAAACAAATATTTTTTACCGACATAACAACATAGGTAATCAGTTTGTATTGTGTGTATGTAATATTGTTGGAATTGGATAATATTTGAATAAGATGATCTATTTAGATTTTCAAGCACTATCATAATATACTAATACTGTTAAATCAATTTTCGATACAGATTTTTACTTTTTTTTTCTCTGTTCTGATTTATAAAATTAAGGAAATCAAATAACTGGCTTGAAACACGCAAAAATACACCATCATATGTTTTTTTATATTCTGTCTCCACTCTCCGTCAAACTATACAAACAAAATATTTTAGAAAATCTCTTATTCAGCGAATTCACAACCACGAAGTAACGCTACCACTCGCATCGACGCATATACTGTCTTTATATAAAATAATCACCAATAAGCTTTGCATGAGTATATAAAAAAATCTATTAATTATATTCTTAATATAGAAAATAAATCTATTTTTTTCTCCTCAAAAAAGTTTCTTGAATTTGTTCGTTCGTTAATCCTTTTGTTTCGGGAACAATGAAAATTCCGAAGATAGTGTCGATGAGGCCGAATACGGCGAAGCAGTAGAACGAGCCATGGGCGCCGAAGAACTTCACTAAGAAAGGAAAAACGCCGATGATGAAGAAATTGAGGAACCATACCCACTCCATGAGAAGCATTGATGCTAAGCTTTGGACCTGGTGGAGAAAAAGTCTTAGAATTAGAACTTGTACGTCAGACACATCATGTGACTGTAAACAGAAACAGTTGTAGGAATCATTTAATAGTTTTATTTTCTCGCTCGTGTAACAAGACGAGCCGTGGTGTTGGGTTCCGCCAATCAACACGCAATATCTCTAACTTGGACAGAAACCGTCAAGCAGTCAGAACTCGAACATCTACTCTGCTATACAAACGTAAAAGTGAAAAAAATAGTGAAGGGTTTTAACCAGCATCAGCACCTTTCAACATTTAAATATCAAAGACAATTTAATGATTTAAAGTGAACTTCTAAGCACTTCTGTTTATAAAGCTACATTTTATAATAGTCCTAACAGGACTTGACTTTATGAGTCGCATATCAATTCTTACTTTTATAAGAGGAGACCTTAAATATGATACAAAATAGATCATAGAATAAACAATATTAAATTCAAAAGATATTTCTTGATTCCATATCAGTATTTAGTTAAGTTAGCTAAAATTATCTAAATCAAGCTGTAAAAAAAGATACTGATAAGAATGAGATTGTTAATATCACATGCTCTACGTATGTATATCATTATTAACCTTTAAGTATGGACGTCGGGTCTCACAGACCCATATAGGTCTACGAATTCTACAAATCGGCCACTTCTCGGTGACCTCCGCCACTAAGTCGCTCAGTACCTTTCGTATTAATGACAAAATGAATGTAGATAGCAATGGTTGTGTCTCTGGGTTCAAAACACGTGAGTATTTAACTTTCTAAACGGGACCTGGGTCTGTCAGACCCGACGTCCATGTTTTCCATACATAATGATTTCAAAACCCCATATATTTTTATAATATTACAAAATATACTTTAATATTTTAATTGTATTATTTGTATTCAAATGTTTTTATTGTTATATATCATATATTATTTTGCATTATTTGTTATATATTTTAGTAATATAAATATTATTTACGTAAAAAAGACTCAATGTTTTTTAGTTTTTATGATAAAATGGAAAAAAATTATTGACTAAGCACGTCAGGGACAAATATATCAGTACTTTATAATCAACATCAAACAAAAGAATTGGACGACGTCATTTTATAAAGAAAATAGCACTTTATCAAATAAAAAGACGTGTTTCGTATACTAAACTACTCTAAGAATTGAGAATGACTTTGACTCGCATTTCGCGATCTGATCTATCATTTATTGAACATGAAGCTAAAAAAATAGTTTTGGGTTCTTGAAAAACGTGTATACTTTGCCCCCATAAGATATATAGAAAGACAACACATACTTATGTTGACTGCAATCGTCCTGTTAGCCAACAATGTTGAAAGCCATTGTGTATCGATGTTCAATTGTACCTTATCTTGAGGTGTTGTCAAAATTTTTATTTTATACCATAGGATGTTATTTCTTTATTTTTTTTTAATTGTTAGACTTTATATTTTGTTAAAACAATATTTATTTTATTATCTGTCTTTTTTTTATAGTATTATTTTCTTAAGAGTCATCCCATGTGGCCAAAGACTGAAATTGTGACTTTAAGTTACTTAAATCGTTGTGATGCGTAAAGTTTAATAAAAAGCGATTTTATTTATATTGATTTTGTTTGATTAGAGGCTATTCATGTAAACTAAAACATAAAATTGTCTTCTTCCTTTAAAAAACAGACGGAATATGACCAATAAATACACTGGTCTGACAGACCCGACGTCCATATGTGTGTTATAAAAAAAACCACGTCCATAGTTAAAGGTTAACGTTAGGAATCATTTATTATACGAATAGATCTAAATTCTAATATTTCCTATATTAGAAAAAAATATAAAAATAAAATTCGAAACAATGAACTTCTTACATTTACGAGAAGACTTGTTAAATGTTAAATGAAAAAAATATTTTTATGAAACCAGACCTAGAATACATTTATATATTTAAAGTTTTGAATCTAGATTCAAAATTAGATATATAATAATAAGAAACCAAGGCCAAGTATTTATTATTTACTATGTCGACAGACACACACCGTCAACTCAGCCAATTATCATCAAAAACCTATAATAATAGAATTCATTGAGAATTCCTAGATATTCTCTTCTTAGGTTACGATTACGGAGTTTTTTATTTCAGATATCCCATAAAGTAAGGAACGGAGTGTCTCAACACTAGATTCTATAAAAATGGTCTTACCTCAGACACAAAGGCCTCAGCAATCAAAACGTAAGGTACACTCCCTGCACCGAACATAAATGCGAAACAGTATAACAATATGAGCGCGGCGGTCACCCACGGTGGTAGCAAGTTCGTTTGCATTAGAAATCCCATGCCTAGTAGACATAAGCCTACCGCTATTGATGATGATATTAGAAGAATCTGAAAAGATGATGAATAATTTAAGTCTTCATATTGTAAAGCTGAAGAGGATGTTCGGTTATATACGGTTATATAGTCGGCTTATTCTCAAGAATATATTTTTATATTAGCTACCCTCTGTAGCAAGGTAGGCAGAGAGGACCTTGGAACTTAGTGTTAAGATTCTCTCGTTCCCTACTTTCTGCCATGACACTTCGACGCGTAGTGGGGGTGATCTTTTAACTTATACATTAAAATTTATTTTTTATTACTTAATCTTTATTTTCTACTGAATTATAATATATTTTGTACATTATTACATTGTACATTATTGTATTTTATTGTATAATATACAATAAAGTATGTAAAACAAAGAAATAATAATAAAAAAACTCACCTTTCTACCAAATCTATCAGTGAATACAGCGCTTAGAAGGCAGCCAAACAGAAGAACAAGAGCAAACATTACTGAACAAAAATGTGAAGAAAGGCTCGGAGCTGCTTTCGCGAAGATATCTTTAGCATACACTTGTACTGCCACCATTCCCATCATGACCTGTTGATAGTTGAATACATTATTAATATTTTGTTCAGCTTCACGCTGTATCCTGCATTTAGCAGGATAGGCAAAGGGAATGTAGTGGTGAGACACATCGTTCCACACGCACCGCTAAATTTTTGGATCAATGCTTGTTGAGTGGCAGAACTCAACGCCGAGCTTTATTTTATTACCAGAGGAGGATGTGAAAATGATTCATTATCCCTAGCGGGAATTGAACCCACAACCGTCGCGTTTACAAACGCTGTGCCATTACGTCACAACAGCTTTGCACTTTATATGTAAGTGTACAGTAATTTCAATCGACAAGTACAGAGCAGAGTGGCGCAGTGGAAGCGTGCTGGGCCCATAACCCAGAGGTCCGTAGATCGAAACTACGCTCTGCTAGAAAAACTTTTTGTTTTTTTTTGTTTCAAAACTTATATTTTTTTGTTAAAAATGCTTATTTGTTTTTTATTATTGTAATTGTAATATTAACTAGTCGTCGTCGTCAAATTAATCGTTGAATTTAGTTATATAAAGTTAATCAGGTATTCATTAAATTTCAGTAAATGGGTTATGAGTATAAATAAATGAATAATATTTTAAAATAATGCCATTTATACTTACTTGTAAACTTAATGTTGTTCCAACCACAATAAAAGCACGTCGTGATGATGTAGACAGGACTAAGGAACATAAGATATAAGTTAAAAATAGATATATAATAATGTATTTAATATTGAAAAGAGCGCCATCTAGTGACAGATTTTAATAACCTTTAAATATAGTGTGACCAACTCTTTTAGTGACGCAAACTATAAAATGCGTGGAATTGCAAAAAACGATTGAATGCAAAAAATATTTTTATTGATTTATTTTATTATGTTTACCAATGGCTTATATATTGCTACATTTTAAGTAAATCTAACTTTAAAATTAAAAACAATTAATGTACTGCCATTTAAAGATGAACACAACATGCAATATAAAGTGCCTGTGAACAATCGTGAAATGGTAGTTTAATTTTATTATGTATAATAATAAATAAATTTATTTACTTAACTTCACGCTGTAACCCTAGAGGGGGAGTTAGAGAGAACGCAGCGCCAAACCCTACAGTCTCTACATACCTCTTTTGTATCAAAAATAAATAAATGTATTTATTGAATAATATTAATTTGCTTTAGGTATGTGATTAACAACAAGCATAAATTTCAATTTTATTACAGTATAGCGCCATCTATCGTTACATAGGGAAAACTATTGTCAATTTAAAGAAACGATAAAATGCTGTTGTTACATGTGTTTAACATTAAATCATACTTAATCTATCTTCGTCTGGTATTAATTAGACCTAATTAGTTTCCGAGCAGTTTTTGATCCGATGTATGACTTACATAGCATTTTAAAGGGTGACATTCTCTTTGGTGGCTCCACTTCCTCGTTGTCGGATTGTAGTTTTTGTTTTTCAGCTTCTTCTTCCTTGTCATATTTCCCTTCTAAAAAAGAACAAAATATAAGTATAATAATAATTAAACGATTATTTTTGGACTATTGCTTTAAAGTAATATGACGATAAATATTAATAAAATGAACAATCAACTATATAATATTAAAATACCTGTATCCACAGATAAAAGTTCCACAGCAGGAGTAATCTGTTGTTTCAGTCTTGAGAATTCTTCTAATACAATTTTTGATGTGACCGACGCTCCTCTATAGTGGGCAATGGCTTGACGCGCTTCCTGTAAAATGTTCAGAAAAAAATATTATTTTGGTATTATTAACCCTCGGCGAAAAGCCTCTCTTTTGTGTTAAAATTTGCCTAACCAAACCTGCCTGTCCTGTCTTTAGCATTGTAGCTCCCAAACGGATGAACTGATTTTGATTTTTTTTGATAGAAATGTGATTTAATTGAGAAGGTCCTTAGTCGTGATTCAAGAAAATATGTTCAGCTATTTGAAGGTTATATATTTTTTTTCTCTTTTCTAGTTGTTTGTTTACTTTTAGAGCTTTTCGTGTAGGGTTTTTAAATAAAAATTATTTCCAACAAAAGTTATTAACATACCTACCCGTTCTATGTTCACGAGACAGAGTGGCGAAAAAATATAAAAGAAAAAAAATATTGTTAGAACAAACAAAACTTTACAAGTTACAAATAACCATTAAATACAGACAACTATTCATTGAAAAAAATCTCACCTCTTCTCTTTTCTGTCTCATAAGAAACACGGGACTCTCCCTAACCGTCAACATGAGGGCCATGAAGCCGATACAACAGACCAGGTTGATCCAAATCACGTAACGGTAGGATAAGAACCAGCCTAGGATATAGGACAGTAAGACACCTATGCAGTAGCATGAGAGTGGTGCTAGATGAAAAAGAAAAAAAAAAAATAATAGATAAAATATAATTTAAAATATTTGAGACTGTTGTGGCAATGGCAGGAGCGTGTAACTGTAAACGCAATGGGTGTGGACCCGATTGCCACTCAGCGAAATGAATTATTATACTTTATAAGGTCGCCTCAACCGGCGCTGAGTTTAACTACTCAACATGCAATGAACGATAATAAGTGAAAAATGGGTAATGGAGTGTCTTAATATTAAGTTTCCTCTGCCTATCCTGCTATACAGTTAAAAGTAAAAAAAAAAACTCTTTCTTTTCCTGTAGCGAATTGAGTACAAAGTATCATTCCCTGAGTAAGAATCGAATCCACTACGGTCCCGTGAGAATTTGAACAAAAACCCTTACCTGATGCTAAAGCACCTCTAATAGATTCCTCAGCTACTTCCGATACAAATATAGGAGAATGTACCATGAAAGCACCTCCCGATACCCCACCAAGGAACCTTGCTATTAGTATCACTATGGACGAGGTAGTCAAATCTATCATTAACCACGATATCTATAATGAATCAATAAACTTAACGTTAGTAATGGGTACAATATTTTTTTTTAGTTTCATTGTGTATCCCACCTATCGCAGGGCAGGCAGTGGGAATCTAGTAGAGTTTTGGCGCAAAAGGGCATAATGTGCGACTGTTAATTCTAAAGGTAATGGGTAATAAAATATTAAATATTTTCATTCCTTCGCTCAATGGTGGCCGGCAAAAGTGCAAAAGGCAAAGTGTGCCTTTAGAATACGGCGAAACGGCACTAGCTTCCGTCTGCCTACACTGGAGTATGTGGGAGATATCATGATGCTAAAAAAATATTTTAAATTCTTTGCTCTACTAATAAAGATAAAATACTGCGTTGAATTCCGCCACGCAACACGCAATATTTCAAAATTACGCTATGAAAACGGATTGCCGTTCCCCATGCTCTTCGCTTGATCCTCTTTGTCTACTAAATTAGATACGCTTGATCCTCTTCTAAATGCAGAATAGATCGTGAAAAATAAATTGAACTTACCACCATAGGAATTGCTAGGATAAGAGCGCCTTTCTGTCTGCCATAAACACTGATTATCCATCCCACTATCGCACTTCCCAACATTGCTCCCAGCGGCGGTAAGCTACCCACTAAGGAACTTTCCATATCGTTCATGGGAGACGATATTAGTGTTGTGTTCCTGTCAGTGTACAGCTGGAGCGTGTATGATGGCCAAACATAAAGGGAACCCATTAGAAAGTTCCCTAGGGAACCTGTAATGAAAGATGTTTTCTTGGCTATCGCTATTTTTAAGGTAAGCAGATAAAGTGATTGATGTCTAGCTGGTGACTTATTCAAGATTTAAATCAATAAGTTTATTTTTCTTCTTTAAACTGTACGCCTAGGATCTATATCCTACTTACCGCACAATTTTTCGAGAGCGGCAGAACCCAACGGCGTTCATTGTCTTGTTACCAAAGCCAGGAAATGAAAATAATTTATTTTCCTGAGAATCGAATAGAGAATCGAATCCACGGTCGCAAGTCTGAATCATAAAGAATATTTTTAGCTATATAGGTATAAGTTCTCCAAAATAAAAAAATATATATTCACGCTTATGTAACATGCCATGTTCCAACACACGAACAGAAGCTAAATTGTAAATAATTAATATGAAAATTTGTTTACTAATTTATATTAAGTCATTGGACGTTATTTATTTAATTATAATAATTTATATATAAAATTATTAAATACATGCATATCTAAATGTTCGCCTTGTCCTATTTTTTCGTAATTGATGGTGTTATTATTACTATAGTCAAAATAGTTTTTTTGGCTTTACGCTGTATCCCGCACATAGCCAGAGGATACCTGGAAAGCTAATATTAAGACATTGAGGCTAAGTTGTGGAACTCAACGCCGTGGTTTGCGACTTTACAAGAGCGAGGTAATATTTAATTTCCTCGAGTGGGATTCGAATCCACAACCCAAACACCAAATTAATAAATTAAAAAAATATTTGATGTCGATATCTATTATTTATAACATTAAGCCAAACCAAGATGTACCTGTTCCAGCACTTGGAACATACCCGTACTGATTCATACTACCAGGTTACACTTAACCGTAAAAACAAAATAAATTGAGGGTTAACATTAGGTTTCCAAGTTTCCTCTGTCTACCAGCCTACCAGCTATGTGCGAGATACACTATGAAGTTGAAACATTCAGACCAATGTTTCTCAATTTCTCGAAGTTGAGGAACGGAGTCATTTAAGTACTAAATTTTACTCTAATTCTTGCATTAAATACGAAAGAGCGACGTCGTCTGCATATGAGATAAGAATTTCCAACTAGAATAGATTATAATAGAATTGTAATATATTGACCTCTGTAAACAATTATACGTACAATATCAAGAAAAGGAATGATATTGATAACACAAGGAGACACTAAAACAAAGGGTCTTACACATTTTATGTCATTGATAAAGTCATTTAATGAACTCCTTTAGTTAATTGTATATAATTATAATAAATTGTCTTGTTAACAATTGGGGTTTTTCCTTTGAATTTTGTACTCAAGGTGAAAGAAAGTTATTTGTTTATATAATTTGGAATTCCCGCAAGTAGTTGACAGAGGGCACCTGGGACTCTAGTTTTAATACACTCTGTTCCATGTTTTTCGACGATTTCTATAGGCACTGATGCCTCGTTACCAGAGGGAAGAGATGAAAACATTAAATATTTTATTTCCTCGATTAGGAATCAAACCCACAACCGGTCGCGCTTACAGTCACACGTTTGTGACCCTGCGCCTGACCTCTATATTCTAAATTTATCTATTTGTATATAATTATAAATATTATTATTTATTTATATTTATTTATAACGTGTCGTCTGGCTATCATAGAACAGGGTCTGTTCTATGATAACCTAGCATTATTGTTGTTTAATTGTTAAAAAAAAATCTATACACATATTTACGCTTCACTCCTAAAAATTTCGTCGTTCAGCTGTTTAGGTAAGTAGTACCTATGTAAATTAAAAGTACATAATTAAGTAAATAAAAAAATAATTTCGCTCTGGTGTCGAGGTTTGTCTCATTGAGTTACACTACTCAACACCTCCAATGCCTCCAGAATTCGGTGGAAAGTGGGGAACGGAGTGTTTTAACTCTGCTGTGCGCAGAATACAGCGTGAAGCTGATTTAACTTATTATTTTTTTTAAAATATATACAATAATTATCATGTTATATCATGTCAATAAAAATATATTTTATACAATTTTAAAATCATTTTATTTTGTATGTTTAAATAACTACAAAAAACATAACAAAAATCAATACAATATTTTAAAAACTTTTAAATATTGTACAAATTATAGCAACTGATAAAAAAATACATAATTCTTGTTAATTTTAAATTAAAACATAAAAATTATTTATGAAAATTCAGTACCAAAATTTCAATAAATAAGTGTTTAGATAAATATACAGAAAATATACTGTATATTTATCTAAACACTTATTTACATAATTTCCTACAAAGATTAGATTGTTACTTTACTTCAAGACTATTTTAAGACTACACACACCTGTCCTTATAACTTCTATATTAAAAAAAACTTTAAAATTTTAAATTAACTTAAAAGTTTTAAATTTAAAAAATTTAAAAATAAATACATACAAACTATACTAGTATGTGCCTGATGCAGCTTCCCCATCTTAGTTGTTCTCAATCCACTAGTGTACGCCACTCCAACACTGATATCACTACTAAAACATTTCGTGAACGTTTAATTACATAGGCATTAATAAATATTTAAATGTATATATATCATGTAAATATGATAGCAAATCTTTGATGAAAATATATTTTATATATATTTATATTATTTTACTATCGCAACTACGATGTTTGAAGAATCTCTAGATATTAATAAGATAAGTACACAGAAACAAGGAAATGTCTGAAATGATGAAATTTGTGAAAATATTTTTTCCTTTATCCTATAAAGTATAACTACTTTATCTATTATTCGATTTAGAATGTGTTTTGAAATGTTAAATTCGAAGTCACTTATTTTACATATTTTTTAAAAAATGTAATGAATTAGTGATATTTTTTACTTTTTCTTTCTTTTTACACTGTATCTCGTAGAGAGAATTCAAAAGACACTCCGTTCGCCTCTTTCCGCAAATACCTAGAGGCAATGAGTGGCGGAACTCAACGCTGCGCTTTGCTTTGGTACCAGATATATAAATGCAAGCGAGGGAATGAAAATATTCATAAATAACAATTCACATAATAATAATTTAGGTGATAATAAATTATTTTTTATTTCCCTATTCTGGTAAAGCGAAGCGCAACATTGAGTTTTGTCACTTGAGTAACATTAAACGTATTTTAACCCTTTTCTCTGATAAAGAGGTGCGACGAGCGGCGTTGGGTTCCGCCACTTCACTCAAAATAAGCTTATTTTTTGCCTTGTCGTTCGTAAGAGCATCTTCTGCTGCGTGAAGCTAAAGAAAATTACTCATCTCTTAAATATCAACAGTTTATATGCCGAAAAACTATAGTTATTTGGGTCAAAACTGTCATTTATATGCTTATATACCTATATGGATACAATCCTATAAATTTTATATGCTAATCGTATTTGTTTACAAATTAGTTATTTTCATAGTAATTAGAAAATAAGATGTATTTAATTTAAATTTTAATAATAATTTAAATATTATATAGAACTATTTTGTTAATCACAGGTACATTGATGATGGTTACAGTGAAGCAAGCATCAAAAGTTATAGATACATCAGTAAATTATATAACAAGAACCTCTTAGACTCTTCTTCATACTGTGGACTCCCTTTTCTTTTTAGTGAAAGAAGTTCTGAGTTTCAACGTTTTGCTAATTAACGTTATTTAATAGTTATTTTTATTTCCTACAGTGGCAAATCTAAAATATATTGCAGCATTATAATATAGAGACGTATATTTAGACCCATAAATCATTTATTTTTATTAACCGACTTCTGTAAGAAAAGGAGGTTATCAATTCGACTGTATTTTTTTTTCTTTTTTTTTTTTTACTTTTTGGAGGCGATAACTAGGCGTTACAAGTTTAACTTTGTTTCTCGTACCTTACCTATTGTACACTAGTATAGCATTTAATATGTTGACGGACAAACAGAGTATTTTAATATATTATATGTACATATATTACGAGGTAACTCAACAGTTGTAAAAATATCTGTAAATTTTAAAAACCTGTCAAAGATAATCTTGAGTTTTAAAATTATAAATATATCTCGAGGCCCTTTTTGAAGGATAAATATTGAATTGAGGCCAGACGTGCTGCAAGGACCCAACCTTGTGACTGTAACCGCTGCAAGTTGTGGGTTCGATCCTCACTTTAGGAAATGATATATTTAATATTTTCATTTCATCGATCTGGTGTCATGGTAAAGCGCAGCGTTGAGTTTCGCCACTCAACACGAAATGCCACCATAATTCAGAAAAAAAAATTATATCTGCGGCACTGCCTCATCGTAGCTGTTTTGCTGTCTAAATAGATTACACTCGTACTCAAATACTAACCCAATTGTTGACCTCCTTTTATTTAAAGTCGGTTAAAAAGCGTGCACATGACCGACACCTTGATGGCTTATCTGTTTTAGTTTATGATTGACGTGTGCACGTGAGATACAAAAAATAAATCATTGTAATAAATTGCCAATTTGGAGGTAATCTTTTTCTTTCCTCTTTAGGTTTTATTTCCTCCATGTTAACAGGTTCTCTCTCCATACACTAATGTGTGTAGTTATAAAAAAGACGTAAGTGTTGAATCATTCAGCATTTCACTATAGATGTGTAAATCAATAAACGTTGCATAGATATAATTATGTATACTCGCAAAGGTGTTTTAAATATATAGAAAAAGGACCGTTATAGTTATACTCCATTCAGTTCGAGATAAAAGATAAAAAAGGAAGATAAGGTAAAAAAATAGAAAAATTTTGTCGAGAGCTAGTTGTAATAAAATCTTTAATCTAAAATAATCTAACAATATCAATGTTACGTTTTCTTTTTTTAGCTTCCGTTCAGTCTTCTGTATTCCACACACAACAGGGTAGGCAGAGGGAACCTGAGTGCACAATGTTTCAGACCACCATTAAGACTCTTCCGGTCCCTACTTTAAAGCGAATTCTGGCATTATAGGTTGGATGGTGGAACTCAAGTAAATATTTTCTTATATTAATAACCTTTGCCATACAAGCATTCCAAAAGCAGCACAAAATTCTTTTCAAAAATTGATACTTTGTCACACAAACGAATTTCGGACTCGTTACAATGGAATTTTATAGAATATGGAAGTATAAATATCATCTAGAAAAAAATCGAAAGTACAAACTTAGATTCTAAAATGCGTCAATTATTGTGTTTATTTTTATATAATCTTTTTAAAGCTATCGTAGTATTGTTTATTCTAGCATTATTTAGGCTTATTTGCTATAGGAATGATGAAATACTTCTTAAAAATATCTATATAGAAATAAAGTAAATACAGAATTAACTTTAATACTCTTGGCATGTTTATATTATAAATAGTACATACTGATTGTTTCCAGTTTTATCGAGCATTTTTTGTCAATATCACTGCGTATAGGTACACACAGTAGATAGAGAAAACTTTTCACTCGGTTTTTAGGGTTCCGTATCTCAAAACAATTAAAATGGAATTTTTGTAGGTAGGATCCCTTGTTGTCCGTCAAGTCCGTTGTCAAGAGATCGCGCGGCAATATTTAGTTGAAATTAATGTAAAAAAAATCAGGTCTACAGTGACAGAAAGCGAGAAAAAAACGAAGTGAAAACCATCCTGAAATAGTAACGGAATCCTCAATATGCGAGTCCGACTCGTACTTAACCGGTTTTTTTTTCAATTTTACTTGTTTAAGTAAAGCAATCAAAATAAGTGTATCCATCTGTTTATTGATAACAGACACTGTTTATTATGTTAAAAGATACAAAGACGCGGATTGCTATTTAATATTTTCATTTAACAAGGCAAAACGCGGCTTTGATTTTTGCCATTCAAAGCACGCTTTGCGTTCTCGAGTGGTGAAAAGTGAGAAGAATAAAATTGAAAAGTAAAAAGAGAAAATAGAAAATGGCACGGACTACGTGGTGGTACGTGGTATCTTTTAATTCACAAAAAAAATTGGAGATGGATTGTTTTAAAGATATATTTCCTGTGCCTAACCTGCTATATAAGGAATACAATGGAAGCTGGAACTATTTTTAACCCAACATAACTAAATAAACATTAAGTGGAAAATGTCATAAGAGATAACTTATCTCTATCTATGATAACAAGTTATCATACAAAATTAAATAAGTACATCTGTGAAGATACTCCACTCAACGCGCAATTCCTCCAGAATTTGGTGGAAAGGGCGGAAGTGTGGGCTACGGGTATTATGGCGATGTTAATGAGACGAGACTTTATATTCAACTTATTTATTGTATATTTAATTTGGTTATTTATACGCTACAAAACAATAGTAGAACATAATTTCACAATTGCAGTTGTAGAGAATAAATTCAAGGCGCTGATATAGCGTGTTTATAAAGAGAGATATAAGATATAAGAATATATAAGAATATAATAAGACATAACTCTCCCCCTTTAGGGAAAAATTCTGCAAAACAGCATATAAAATAAACAAAATAAAATATTATGCCTATAAACTGAATTGATCCACAAGTTGTTTTCTTCGCCCGGACCTCGTAACTCGATGCGGTGTTTTGCTGTCGTCGGCTGCTGCGTTTGCGCATTGTTACAGTATTGTTGTCGTTCTGCTGATGGAGAATTTTTGAGTTCGTCGACATGTTTTGCGATGAAGGCTGGCGTAAGTAGGTCAATTACCGTAGTTATGTATCGATTGGTACTATATACAGGTAGAGTGCGCACGAAAGTCTTCAACCCGTTCGAATTCGGGGAATAGCATAAGTGACGAATTCTTGTCATGTGAGATTTCCGCCTTTTGACACGATAGCTCCATTTTGTCCACGTACTTGAGTATACCATACCAGGTCAGAAATAATGACTTGTTAACATTATACTCGTTGTTCTGAATCCTGGGTGCGTTGCGTCGTGTAATATACTGTATATTCTTTTTCGAAATATGCGCAGTATATACGGTTGACTTGCACTTGTAGGGCTTCAGGTTGAGCCTTGGAAAGAAAATTACAATTTTCCATTCATTGTTTAATTATCGCTGTGGACGGCTTCGGGCTTCGACCATGCTTGGGATGCCTCGGTAATTATCGATGAGGGTGCGTGCGGAGAGGGTGCAGTCAGTGTCATGATTCTCTACTGACTGAGAAATTTCCCTAGTTTCTTCGTTCTGCCAGACTTGTGTTTATTTTATGGCGCTTAAACATTGACAATCGTAAGTACAATGTGCCAGAATGAATTATCCTTTTCGGATGGAATAATCTTGTAATGCTGTCGACTAATCCGTTATCGCGCATATCCACTAAATTATTATACTTTTTAAAAAAAAATCGACGCCTTCATTCATGAAGGCAAATATTTATATTTGTCTTTTCCATTACTTCATCAGCTTTTATTTCATTTCCATGTTGGATCTTGATCTGAAAATCTCAATGTATGGATTTGGATCATTGCCTCGGTCTCGTCGATAGCTTCGGGCTGAAGTCTAGAGGATCATCAATATGGACAGTCACGTCAGGCTACAGCTGGCAGGGTAGCCCCCCGTCAGGGTACATCACGTCGGGTTGCACCAATGTGCAATGTGAGAAGTATGTTAATAGAAACTGGGTCTTCACACTAGGTTCCCAGTTTCCCTGCTATGTACAGGGTACACCGTGAAAGTAGTTATTACAACAAGATATTCGTACTTGCCAAAAACATAGCCCTTCCTTTACTGTCGGGTAAAATTGTGGGGTTATTCAACATCAATTTAGATGTTCAAATTCCACAATTTGAAATAAATTAAATTCTTCTTGACATTTGTATTTTTTATATTACAAAATAAACATATTTTACTATCATTTTTATATATGATGTAATGCAATAATATGATGACATATATTTGCACGTTTAATGTAAAAGATAAGATTTCTTTTATGGAATAATTTGTTGCTATATTTATTTAAGCTTTGATAATAATTTAAAAAGGTTGTAACAATTTTTCCCTTTAAACATTTTACGTATGACATTCTAAAAGCAATTTACTTAAATAATTTATTAAAAGAAACAATGGTTAATGGTTTTAATTAATAAATTCGTTATCGGGGTAATGAAATATTAAATATTTCATTTCTACAATCCGATACCAAGGCAAAGCGCCGCGTTGAGTCCCGCTACGCAACACGCAATGCCTCAAAAATTCGGCGGAAAATAGAGAACCCAATGTCTTAACACTAGATTCCCTCTTTCTACCTACACTGCTGTAAGCGGTATACAGCGTGTAGCTCCTCCTGAATCTATGTATTAATTATTTCTAAATTATAGAGTATTTACCCACTAAATTGGCAACGGAGTGTCAAAAAAACGGACTCAAGTCGGGCTCGTCCACTGAGGGTTCCGTACAAAAAATTTTCAAGTAAATGTAGAAATACGTTTTTTTAGGAAATCATAGGGCCGTAGATTTAGATATATGGTTTGAATTTCAATTCGATATCTCCAAGCGTTGCTGAGATAAAGGCTCTTGTGACAGATAGACAGACGACAAAGTGATCTTATAAAGATTCCTTTTTCCCTTAAAAGGTACGGAACCCTAAGAATGAACTAAATTAGAAGACTTACTAGATAGTAGATAAGCAAATAACTTATTTGGCATATTTAAACTACTCGTTTAAATACAGACACCAAACTAAAGCAAAGCTTAATAAAATATGATAACGATATTATCATTCACGTGAATGTATTTTACACCAAGTGCTTACTTTAAACTTAGCTCAAATATTAGTATTTTTCCATATCAATATATATTTTTTGCTTCCTTGAACCTGGGAACCTGGAAACTAATTGGATTCTTAGGGTTTCTCGACTACCCTGCTTTGTGCTGGATACAACGTGAATTAAAAAATAAAAGACGGAATTTTTTTTGGAATGGAAAGTCTTGGAATCCGGATGACATGAGAGACAATGATCTAACCACTGAGAACACTAAAGACCGTGCAAAGTAGAGTAGGTTGAGCAGAGGCAAGAGGAGAAGGCAGACCCTGGCAAAAGCCGGGATTAATGCCAGGAACAAGAAGAAGAAGTCCAGTACAAGCTGGAAGTACACTAACTAAATCGCAAATATAATAAAGCCTGTACAAATTTACAGCTACGGTCATTTATGTTTTTTTGTGAGTTATGTATATTATGTAAACATTTAGCGAAAACAGGCACACAAACCTACGTCAATACTAACAAGACTTCCTCTTCTATTATCAAAGTCTTTTCCACGAAGAAAACAATCAACAATCCTCGGTTGGGATTATGATTTTATTATATTATTATAATCGTTGGTAATAACTAACAAGCCTATGTAATTAAAATATTTGCTTTACACCGACTCCCTTGTGTCTCGATTGAAAAATAGTTTTTCAATGAAATTTATAGCCTCATTAAGGCTGCAGAGATAAAGAGACGCGATGGTGTGTAATTTAATTCTCACTTTGTCTGTTTATCTTATTAAAAAAAGAAAATTTTCAAAAAGATAATAACTAGGTGTAAAGTGAAGAACCACCGATTTCCAGAGGCACTGTGTGTTGGGTGGCGGAACTCAACGCCGCGATTTGCCTTGATACAAGAGCGATGAAATGAAAATGTTAAATATTTCGTTCCTCCGAGTGCGAATTAACAACTCTATAGATTTGCCTCTAAATAGGTACGAATCCTATATCATCTGCAACAGCATATTTTAAAATTTAAAAAAAAGCTAATAACCTAGTATTAAGATATTAATTTCTCCACACACTGTTCAATGTTAGAGACATTTCGTATTGAATGGTGGAATTCAACTCCGCATTTTGTCATATATTTAATTTGAAGGAATCAATATAATTAATTCCTTCGCATAGGAATCGAACCCACAGCCGTAACGTTTACAGTTAGATGACTTTTTGATAATACATATTACATATATTTAAATAACCTTTACATATGACAAGGTTCTAAGACAACCTTTACATAATCATTGTAACAATAGTAAAAACTGTAATCTGTTGATAAGGAAAACTAAAATAAAGTGAGGCTCGTCTGAGCAAATATTATAGTGATTATGTATTATATTATTATAAATGATATAAATTATTATTGATTATCTATTTATATCAAAAATTAGATAGTTTTTATAATTTTGAGGCTAGTCGTGAAGTAAGAAGTAAAAAAAAATAAACGTATAAAAATACGTTATAAAAATAACAAGCATATTTTCTTGTAAACCTATTTTGCTCCTACATTTTTGTCAGGGTCTGACTTTGTGTGAGTGATTTATATATAACAGAGAAAAACGAACCAAAAACAGAAAGAATTAGGTACAAAGTAGAGAATGGTGCGTCATTTCAAGCTAAAAAAAGAGTAATTGTATGACGAAGCACTTTTTCAAGGGTTTTGTTATACCTAACAGAAAAAAATACACTAATCAGATTTCATAATACCAGACTTCAATGTTATTTGTCCCGTCAAATATTTATTGAGCAAGCTTGATTCATTAAAGGAAAGGGTAGAGACCCGATTTTAGTGTTGCGCCAGATCATAGAGATCTTAATCATTTTGCACCTCACTCTGCACTTGATTTGGCGATTTCAAAAAATCAACAGAGTCACATGGGATAAGCTATGGACAGTAATTACTGAGTGACGTCTCATCTGCATGAGGTATCCTGCAGAAATTTTATGAGGAGGGAACAGGCTGAAAAAAGGAATATCTATTGGTGGTTTAATGATAAATAAATAATTTAAGAAATTCTGAAGATACTTCACTTCTTCCAAAAATTAACAAATATATACAGAATACTTATTTTCATGACTGAAAGTTATTTATTGTTAGATTCGCCATTCGCCTAGAGTTATTTATTGTTATTCGCGCTTGCCATTTGCCAGGGAAAAGAAGAGATTTCAAGGTGTTTTATTTAGCCATCAACTCTAGGACAATACAGAACATTTATATTAAATCAGTTACTAGAAAATTATACATTTAGGAATAATCATATTATTCCTAAATATAGTAAATAAAACACTTTATATTTATATCTTAACATTAATACATTAATTTATTTCGGTAAACTATTTCTTCTCTTCAAAAACAGTAATTGTATAGCATCAGCGGGCAATCCTTTAGTTTCTGGCAAGTAGAAGTGGCTGTACAGGGCTCCTAAGAAGCAGACCACGGAAAATATGTAAAAAGTTGGTCCTAAACCGCAGGTTTCGACTAGGGGGTTGAATACGATCAGAGTGACGAAGTTCATTATCCACATGCATGCCATGGAGAAACTGTTGCATAGACCTCGGACCTGGAAAAGATTAGAGGATTACACATTTTTTTTTTTTCAATTTTATTAGTATTTTTTATTGTTAATTTTAATAGTTTAAGAAGTGCTCTTGATGAGCAGGCAAAGAAAAAATACAGATAATAATAAAATCATATTTTGAGTATAAATTGTCTTACAAAAAATCCGGAAGAAGTTGTGGTACATCGTCTTACAACGAAATAAAAGTCCATTCCCTCGAGCGGGAATCAAAGCCACAACCATCGCGAAGATCTCACAGCTTTTATTATCCTTACCTCAGGCAAGAACACCTCAGCAGTCAAAACAAAAGGTACCACAGCGGCACCCAAGTTATAAACGAAGCTATATCCAT
Source organism: Heliconius melpomene rosina (assembly GCF_056956725.1). Lineage (NCBI taxonomy): Eukaryota > Metazoa > Arthropoda > Insecta > Lepidoptera > Nymphalidae > Heliconius > Heliconius melpomene. The sequence goes on from NC_140400.1 coordinate 1,253,052, forward strand.
ATATAATGAAAGCTGTAAACCAGTGCGGCGCCCAGTGCACGTGCAGCTGAGAGCCGAGCAGGATGGTGAAGATGCCTGATGCGATCGACGTGGATGTCATTAAGAACTGGAATGTTTAATTGTTGTATTTGTTATTTATATTTTGTATAGAATTATTGTGTAACTAGGATTTGGATTTGCTACATTTTTGATGATTATCCAGCAGCGATCATCATCTAGTACATATTTTAGTTAATCTATGTACAGGTATATAAAACTCTTCCTTACTGAGTGACAGACATACAAACGCACGCGTGAACCTAATAAATAATAAATTAAAAAATCTTTTTTCAAGCTTCCTAGATTGTTTATAGTATTTTTATTGCCTATAGTTTATTTACTATCAAGCTCTTTTGTATGATAACCATCTAATAGATGGGTTGTGCAAAGCTATGTACCTACTTAGACTAAAAACATAGCTACAACTAAAATATATTGTCAGAAAATCTTCATTCCCTATCTCTACCTATTTTCAATATACATGAAACACAGTGTAAAATCATCCCGTTCTCAATTTTCGAGACATTACCTGGGGGAAAAGGTAATTTTGTAGGAATCGAACACACAACCGTCATCACAGATAAAACTTAATTAATTACTTAGATCAAAAAACACACTAACTTTTCTTCCAAATTTATCCATCATAAGGGCACTCAGAAGACCAGCGAAGACATAAGTCACCGCCAGCAATATTGAGCACGTATTAGGGTTCATTGTAGGCACAGCCTCCTTGAACAATGGTTCCGCATATACTTGCAGTACTATTGACCCCATCAAAATCGTTACAGCCATTACTATAAGGACTGCTAGTAATGCTCGTTTTGATGATTCAGATTTTTCTGTAATATAATGTAAATACTTGTTTACATAAAAGAGTTCATTGTGATGCAGTGGGACAGCGAAACGTGGAAAAGGAATGTCTTAACATTAGGTACCCTTTGGCTACCTTTTTTAGTTATAAACACAACAGTATATTTATAAAGAAAATCTAGTGATAATCTAGTGATATATCACTCTTATCTTTGTTGTTCTTAAATATGATTTTAAAGGAACAAATTGTTGTACTCTGTCACAGACACTCAAGCTAAACTTGCATTTCAGAAAAAGCTGGAGACTTCCAACTTCCCTCGGTGGGAGCCCGCTGGAATTTCGAAGCATACATGTAGAGTGGTGGAATTCAGCACCGCACTATATACCTTTTTACCAGAGCGAAGAAAAAGCAGGGGATATAAATTAATAAATAATAATTCATTCCCTCGGATGGAAATCAAACTCACAACCGTCGCGTTCACAGTCACACACATATAGCCCGGCGCCACTACGCCCTCGGATACTTTAAAACAATAAATAATACTTACTTAAAAATTGCCATGCTGATTCTTTCTTCACCTCTTCCGGTTGAGCAGTGAAACTTAGAGGCTTCTCTAAAAGCTCAGTAGCTTCTTTAAAATCTGAAACCACGTGAAAAAAAATACATTAAAGTTGTTGCAATACGGCTTAAAATAATTTCAGCATTTTTTATCTGTTTTAGAGATATTGCGTATTAGGCGTCTGTGTTTATTGTCTTACCAGACCAAAGTAATGGAAATATTTGTAGTAAAAAACAATTCATCCCTTCTCACAAATGGAAATCGAACGCTCAACCACTGTAAAAATGCTTATTAAATACACCGTATTCTACATAGAAGAATCCGTCGTATGATGGTTGTAAGTACAATCCCCAATCGGGGAAACGAATGTATTTAAATTATTCCATTTCCTGCTTTAGAAGACAAGGCACAGCGTTGAGTTCCACCAATCAACACGCAATATCATGAAAATTGGGCGAAAAATGAGCAGAGGGTATTTTTACAATATTACCATTACTACCATCTTGTAATTTTTGGTTTATCCTAGGATCCAACTGTAGTTTAATCTTCTTGATCTCTACCTCAACTTCTTTAGACGTGGCATCTTCACGGAAATAAAAGGCTATAGCTTCTGCTGCTTCCTGAAATTGAATTCATTACAATTATTAATAAAGTGAGTGTGAGTGAACTTAGTGTTAAAACACTCCGGTTCTTATTTTAATAGTAATACATTTATATGTACATAGTACCTCATGTTATATACCATCAAATATGTATGTATAACTAGATAGGGCATATAAAATAGATTGAGTTTAGATATATATCACCAATCCACCACCACCTATCACCAAGTAACCACGACTGTTCCAACCGACTCCCAAATAAAAAGTAAAGACTATAAAATAAGTATAGTTAGTTTCAAGCTTAGCCTGAAGAGAAAAGAGAGAATTAAAAAAATAGACAGAACTAATATTTGGATTATAATCATAGTATATGATCACATACGAGTACATCAAGTTCAATTAACTGCATGTCAACAACGCTACTATAGCGTCTTTAAAAACAAAACAATATACAGACATCTTCATAATAATAAATGTATTAAGCAATATTATATCATGTAAATAATGCGTAAATTTCCTTATCTTCTAATCTTTTAAACTACAACGAACATTATTAAAAAATAATTTAAATAACCCGTCGCCGTCGTCGCCGTCGTGGCGCAGCGGCACAAGGGTGTGACTGCAGCGCGACGGTTGTGGGTTCGAGCCCCACTCGAGGAAACGAAATATTTACTTACATTTATATTTCTGTTTCTTCGCTCTGCCTCTCGATAGAGGCAAAAGCGCGACGTTGAATTCCGTCACTCAACACTCAATGCCTCCAGAATTTGGTGGGAAGTGGGGAACGGAGTGATTAGATTATTTCCATATCTCATACTTTCTTATATAAAATTAGTTTTGAATTTTTATAAAATTAAATTCGTTGCTTAGTACAATTTCTAAATATGAAAACAATAAAAAACTCACCTTTTCCTTTCCATTTTTCAATAGAAACACAGGCGACTCCTTCAACATCATCAAAAGCAGTATATACGCAACAGATAAAACCAAATGTACATAAATAACATTATAGTAAGATAAGTAACCTCCTAGGGCATAGGAAAATAAGAGTCCTAAGAAGAACCCAAATACTGTGGAAGAAGTGAGGCCGCCTCGTATGGAGTCGTGGCATATCTCTGATATGTATATAGAAGAGACTGCCTGTCCAGCTGCTCCGAACCCGGTTAGACATACAGCGAAAAGTATTAGGTTTATTGATTTTGTTAACGCTATTATTGACCAGGCTATCTGAAAAAAGAATACATCTTTTAGCAATGTTGGGATTGATAAATATGTTGTTTTCTTTTAACTTAACGTTATTTCTCGCATATAGCCGGATATAAAGATGGAACCTAGTGTTTAGTCACTCCGTCCGTGGAACTTAAGGCACTTTCCCTACCCCGTTATGTGCAGAATACAGCATGAAGCTAAAAAAATATTTTAAGACATAAAATTTAGTTCTTTAGTGCTATTGTAAATATTGGAAAGTGAAAGCATCAAATATTTAATGTTTTTTCATTGCCTATGAACAGAAAAGAAACGTTCACAGATTTACAGATTTTGCTAAATAACTATAATAAAGTCTAAAATTTCTCTTTCAGACTTCTTTCTGATGAAATCTAAAATTCTTTGTTCTAGGATGATTTTATTCAAAATAATTCAACAAAGAAAAAGATAGAAGGAAATAAAAAGATTTTTAGGATAGTGTCAAGACACTCATGTTCCCATTTACTACCCGATTTTTCAGACAATATGTGTTGAGAGGCGGAACTCAATGTCACGCTGCCTCTTATTACCAGAGCAAGGAAATGACTTTTAGGAATCTTTACTAATATAATAAAGCGGAAGAGTTTGTTTGTTTGTTTGTTTGTTTGTTTGAACGCTAAGATCTCTGGATCTACTGGATCGATTTACTTTATTTTTGTTTTGTATGAAAGCTGCATTCTTCAGAAGTGCTATAGGCTATATAATAGTACATTACACATATATACTAATAAATTAAAATACTTTCTAATTTGACATGCAATATATTCTGCCATGTTAATAACAACCGTCGTCGCTGCGCGACCGCGTTCGTTACCGCGTCATTTTGATATTCATCCTTATGAAAATAAATATAATAGTCACTTTTAGCATTTCATCTAGATTGAAATTATATTTCTATAGAAATTATATTCTTATATTTCAAGCAGGCGTAGCCGCGTCCGTGTCCGCTAGTTTATTAATAAAACTTACAACATAAGGTACTCCAAACAACATAGCCGAGTATTTTCTTCCAAATTTATCAATAGTATATCCACAAAATGGGGTCGCCAGCAATCCCCCAACATTCGTCAAACTCCCTATTAGCGACAATTGGGTGGAAGTCATGGGAGCTTCCAGGACGGTTTCATTGGACTTAAATATGGCATAAGTGTATGAAGGCCAGGCATAGATGAATCCGGTTAAGGCGACTAGATTTGCAACTAAAATTGAAAGTAAAAATATCTTAAATAATGTGTATAGTGAGGCATTAAGCGCGACGGATGTGGGTTCAATTCCTTTGTCTACTCTGCGTGAGATACTTATTCAAGTTCACACTTAGGAAAATTTCTTAATAAAAAATATTTAGTAAAAGTAGAAAAATTTGAACGCAATGATATTTGTTTCTTAGGTGCCATCTAATAAGTGCAAGTTCAAATGCCACTACACTAAAATTTCATACGATTTGGAAAAAATATTTTTTAATTTACCCTCAACAATATAAATTGAATCCACAGCCTATTACACTAAATATAATTATAGAGTTATTTTATAATACCTCTACAATGACATCAATTATATAGGATTTCAAATAAATAATACATTTATAAAGTAAATAGTGAGCAGAAATATCGATTATGAACATTGTGAATGTATATACATATATACATATATATTTTTTGTGATAACGATGATGATGATAGTCGAACTATCTAAATCTTTTGAAGGCTCTATGAGGCATGCTTTTACAAAATAGGTTCATTAGTAGAGTGTTTTATTAGTATTAAAATTATGTTTTATTCTTCATAGTAGATGTTGCTAGCTTGATGAAATTCAACGCAGCGATTTGTCTTAACAGAATACGAAATTATTATGCGAGTGGGCATTGAATCCTACGACCACGACGTCTCTTCTTCTTCATCTTAATAATTTCAATAAAAGCTTACAGTCATAGCAAATATTATTTTATTATTATTTTCGTATCATTTAAGACAATTCTTTTTACATATTTTTTGAGGCATTAAAAATATATATAGTTAACGAGCATTAAATATATATGTAACACAATTTTCTTTTTTATTTTGCCACAATAGTTCGTGAGATTAGTTTGTTAAATCTAACAAACATACAGATTTCCATATAAAAATATACTAACTTATCAAAGTAGCACCTCCCTGCATTAAAAATGCAGATATTTTCACTTTGTCACTCATTTCTCAGTCAGCTTTAAACAACTACAACTGTGATACTACTGCTCTTATCACACAGTATAATACTATAATGTATTAATAACCATAATATAATTAATGCTAACGTTACCAGGCTTTATTGTACTGAATTAGTATCTCTTTTCTTTATATGATAACAAAAGGAAAACGTATTTTTTCAAATAAGCTTACAAGCTTATTTCTAAGAATACGTTTTCTTTGTCAGGCAGGTCGTGACGCAGGGGCACAAACGTGCGGCTGTATATGCGACGCCTTGTGAATTCGATTTCCACTCGAGAAAATGTTTTTTTAATATCTTCATTTCCTTGCGCGGCCTAGAGTCCCGCCGCTTAACACGCAATGCCTGCAGAATTCAGTTGGTGGAGACCGTAGGTGTCTTAACGAGAACAGAGTGTCTTAGCACTAAGTTCCAAGCTTTCCTGTCCCTACACTGCTGTATGTTCAAGATATAGGTGAAGCTAAAAAATGAAAATATTAAATATTTCATTCGCCCGACCGGGAATCGAATCCACAACCGTCGTAGTTACAATCGCACCATAGTGCCGGAGTCGCCACGTGGTGCTTATATGTATATTAAATCCCATCAAAAACATAAATGTAAAATGAAAGCCAAGTTCTGTAATAAAACGTATGCTTTCAGCGATAAAAGAAGTGAGATATAAATGTATGCCAAGTTCAATGGTCAGCCCTGAAATTTATTTTTAACAATATAAAATATTTTATAACAACTGAAAATGCCCATTCTTCTTACAACTTGGAGACTTTATTTATGTGTAATATCTGACTTGGCTAGTTTTCATATGAATTTACAATAGAATCTGAATGGAATAGAATTTGAATATGTTCATTTATATCGATGTAAATTAATTTGAAAACTAGCCAAGTCAGATATTACACATAAATAAAGTCTCCAAGTTGTAAGAAGAATGGGCATTTTCAGTTGTTATAAAATATTTTATATTGTTAAAAATAAATTTCAGGGCTGACCATTGAACTTGGCATACATTTATATCTCACTTCTTTTATCGCTGAAAGCATACGTTTTATTACAGAACTTGGCTTTCATTTTACATTTATGTTTTTGATGGGATATCATTACTTTTTGTACAGAAATTATAAGTAGGAAGGTTCATAATGTAATCAATATCAAAATATTCTTTATTCAATTTGCCCATTACAAGTACTTTACCTATAGGGAGCTACTACGGCAAGAAACTCAAGAGTTGCTCTTTTTAAATCATAGTTTAGAGTAAGCGCTTCATAGGACATTTCTCTTCGCCGAATAAACCAAGTAGGACAACATTGTGATAATACACTTCTATCTTAATATTGTACAAATCTACTGCAGCCTTTATCTCGGAAGTAGCTCCGTACGTAGTTAAGCAAAGCATGTCTTCTTTAGAAGAGTAAGGATTCCCGTTTCGAGCGCTAGTGTAGATACTTAAATCATTCCAGTTACGACATACGTACTCTACTATAGTCTCGCGCAATTTATTAGTTTGTTGTATATCAATACGCTCAAACGAAGAATATGCAATAGCATGGAAGAGACAGCTCCCATCGGGAGGCATTGGAACAATTCGGTGTAAGTTCTTGTTTCAACCACAAGCAATTCTATTGAACGACTCATTGTTCAACATGTCTTGGAAAAAATATAAACAATAAGTTTATTAAGTGCTGACGGTACCAATCTGAATTGATATGATCCCAAGGTCGACTTCGTTCTCTGCCGTTTTCACATGTGTTCCTAAAACCAGTAAAATCATGAAACCCAGGCCAAAAAAACCATTAAAATATGAGCGCCTTCGTACAATAAAATATATCTAATATAATTAGGTATTTACTTTTTTATTATGGTCAATAATATTATGTTTTATTATTCTTAAGACGATATTTAATTATATATGAAAATAGATTATATTTATCTATGAATCTCGACTATAGTTTTTATTTTGTTGATTAAATGACAGTTGTCAGATTAGAAAGTAATTAATGTATGCTGCGTTTAGAAATCTGATATATTTATTATTATTTTTTTCTAGTTTTATTATTTTGTTGGAATAACTCAACACGCAATGCCTCCAGAGTTCGATGGAAAGAGGGGAACTGAGTGTCTTAACACTAGGTTCCCTCTGTCTACCCCGCTATGTGTGGGATACATCGTAATGCGGATTTATTTATTTTTTATTATTTTGTTTAAGTAATTTTTAATTTCCTTTTTTTTACTCTTATTTTTTTTATTAACAATTACTTAAATTTTTACTGTTACTAATTACTTTATAATTACTTCTGTTAAGATAGCTGGTAGGCTGACAATATATTAAATTAAAAATCAAACCAGCTTCACGCTGTATCCCGCACACAGCAGAGTAGACAGAGAGAACCTAGTGTTAAGACACTCAGTAACTCCACTTTCCATCGAATTCAGGAGGCATTGCGTGTTGAGTGGCGGAACTCAATGCCGCGCTTTGCCTTGGTGGAAATATAATTTTTAATAAATATTTCAATTCCTCGAGTGGGAATCGAACTAACAACCAGTCGGTTTTACAGACACACTTTGTGCCCCTGTGCCACGACTGACCTTACAGATAGTATATTATTATTAAATTTTATATATATTTCTATCAATATAATTATTATTTTTATATTTATATTTTAGTGTATTTTTTTTCTGTTTTAGGGTTCTGTACCTCGAAAGCAATAAAACAGAACCCTTATAGGATCTTATATAGGACTTAGTACTTAAATATTGTAATAATAATTTAATTTCAAATACGTTAATCAACTATGCAAATACTCTTAGTATAATAAGTACTAAAACATATGTTTAAATTATAATAAATAATAATGAAGGATGTTAATCCATTTATTATCTATATATATAAAAGGACTTGTCCTCACTGACTGAGGTAAGACGCACGCACAGCCGTAACCGCTGTGCGTAGAAACGTGAAATTTGAACAGATGTTTACTTTTGTAATCTGGACATCCACTAAGAAGGGATTTTAAAAATTATAACCCTAAAGGGGTGAAATAGGGGTTGTAAGTTTGTATGGAATTTTTTTTAAATCGGCACCGATTTTTATAAAATTTGAAATTCGGACTCTTAAAAGTATTTAATTGAACACATGTTTCATGGTTTTCTAGAATTCAATCCCTAAAGGTGTAAATAAGGGGTTGAAAGTTTGTATGGAAAAATCTTCAAATCGCCACCGATTTTTATAAAATTTGAAATTTCGACTCTTAAAAATATTTCATTGAACACATGTTTCATGGTTTATTAGAATTCACCCCTAAATAAGCTAGCGAAGCTGCGCGCGTCCGCTAGTATTTTTATATGTTTACGTGAAGCCCTTGAAGTCCACATGATGACAGGCTTTCTCAGGACATAAATTAGAGTCATTTTCAGCTACCAATGGAGACATATCTTATCTTAAAATATACTTGAAAGCATCGTGTTGTTTTAGATGGCTTACGTAAGTAGTAGTGAAGTTAGTCTACAAAACAAATAAAATATTTACTAACGTGTGACATAAATAAAAGCAACAATATATAAATAATGCATTGCTCTTATATTATGCCAGGCGCTACACTATAAGTAAATGTGCCTAATTGAATTTATTTATTGAAAAATTATAAGAAAATATTAAAAAAATACTAGTTTCGGATTTTTCCCTTGATATACACCCAATTACTTAACCGGATGCTAAATTTCACCATTCTAGGTCATCTGGAACTTGGTTAACATTAAGGTCTATAGGTCAGTCACCCCCCTAAAAATTTACGATTTTTGGACGTAATTATCTAAATAACTGTTTGAGCTGTGTTTATGAAATTTTATGCACGTATACAGGTAGGGGGTCTTAATATTTGAGCCAAATATGACAGCTTTAGGTGGAATAGTTTTTGAGTTACGAATAGGTAAAAAGTGGCTTCAAATGGTTCGTGTAAAATAACACACGGTGCTGCTCGCCAGTTCTGAAACCCAGAACTTGGCACGCGCTTCCGCGCGTTTAAAATACTCCTTCTAATCACAGAACAACAAACAAAACTAAAATTTATATGTACTTTCCTAGAATCATTCACCCTATTATGATTACCAAATAGATGAATTTTTAAATACGTTGTATAGAAATTTCGCTCTTTTGCTACTTTATTAAGGGTCTTAATTGCTTGTCATTTTACTCATCTTTGTACATCATTACGTTTACATCTCATCACAAACATTATCTGATAATGCCTTCTTATTATTTACTTCTGCATAATATGTAGAGTTAACAAATAAGGTAATTGTTAATTTGTTGTTATTTTTTTTTTAGTTTCACGCTGTTTGTAGCAAATGGCAGAGTACACAGAGAGAACTAGGGAATCTAGTGTTAATGTCGTCTTCCAAAATTCGACAGAAAGTGGGGAATGGAAGTGTTGATTTACAGAATATTTTTTATTATAGCAATAATTTTAACGCACGCTGTATCCCGCATAAAGCACAGATAGAACTTAGCAATATTGATACGCCATGGCACATGCGTATAATGGTTTCGATCACGCAGGAGAATGAATTATTAATAATTTCATTTTTTCGTTCTGGTACCAAGACAAAAGCGCGGCGTTAAGTTCCGCCACCCAATATGCAATGCCTCAAAAATTTGGAAGAAAATAGGAAACGGAGTGTCTTAACCCTCTGTGAAGCTGATCATGATCATTTCAAAGATAAAAAAATAAAATTGACTAAACAAATTTACCATGAAATACCTACAAGTTTTAATTTTTTGAAACAAGTGTTCATTCTTTTCATTGTGTTAATTTATAAGGTTAATTTTTTCTGTGCTTTAGAGCACCGGGGTCATATACTTGAATATTTGATATTAACGACCTCGATATAAATGGTCTTGATAGACGGACAAAGAGATCCCATAAATGTTCCGCTTTTTCTTTTGAGAAACCCTAAATAATTAAATTTTCAAAATTTTTCCATAACTTTTCGCTAATTTTCTTGCTATCGGTACAAGTAAAAGTATTACGTAGTTTTCAGCAACATGGCAATGAATCAAGATAATTATTATAATTTACTATTTATATAATTTAATATTATTTGTTGTACTAATTCTTTGACATATTAAAATTATATGAGATAGTATTATAACACAAAATATATATTATGAAGTAAATATAGTCTCTGTTACTTAAATATATATAACTATATATTTTAAAACTTCGAGAGTCCCTTGTATAACTGAAAATTCAAGTTAAGACATTGTCGCAAGCGGATATCGAAACCACTCTCATTGCGCTTGCAGTCTGGCAGAGTCTTACAGTGCTGCTGGGGTAACAACGCTATATTTCAATATATTATTAATTAACTATTGTTGTCATTAGAACTGTATATCTTGCAAGATAAATCTAGAAAGGATATTAGGATTAAAAATGAAATAACAACATTTTATAAAAATATTTATTCAGTTTTATAAAAACTTACATAATATTTACATTATTTATGTATCTATATATATATATATAAATAATAGTTTTGCAACTTTCAAATATTTATAAAAGACAAGTACAGAAAAAGAAATGTTTCTTTGCAAGGGCGCCTTTACAAAGAATTTATTGTCATTAAACCTACGTGTTAAATAAGCGTTATATCTAATATCTACAAGCGAGCTTATTTCGCCAGCTTTTCCTAATATAATTAGTTATCTACATTATTACATTTGTTAAGAACGCTTCAAACATTCTTGTCTTATAAGATTTATTAATACTGAACTTAAATAAAATTCAATATGCGTATCGCTTAGCTAAGATTAGCTTAAAATTATACGAGATACTGTAAAAGCTTATGTGAATTTAATAGATCCACGCGATCTGTGCCAGCAGAAAGACACTGCTAAGCTGCTTAATAGAGAACCAGCTAAAACCAATAATCCTCCCCACAAAGCAGCAGTGGATGATATGCAAATACCGGTCTCTTGGGGCAAGTCTTCGGCGAAGACTACCCTTAGACCTTTCTCGATAGTAGTCACAGGTTCATAAGTACGGTTCCCGACGTGTATTATGTCACGTCTCTTTCTTCTTGGTTCATAGCTTCCAGGTTTAGTGCAAACTTCGCAATCAGTTTTGCATAATTCAACGTCACATTGGATGATCAAGTCCATTTCGTCAGGGAATTTGAATGCATTAAAGAAAGCATATGCAATGATTGAAGCCCCAGTATTGCCCGTGTCTCTAGTTTTCTGGAAGGAACCAAATAATTTGGGCTTTAGGATGCAACCATTAGAATCTGTCAAAGGAACGACGTGATTATTGCTTGAGTCCCGAGCTACACATTCTCTTACTAATATATCAAAACCAGCATCTCCAGTAACAGATACCACCAAAGTCATAATTTCTCCAATCTTCACTAAGCCATTTGCTTCTGGCGCAAAAGGTCCTCGTCCACTTTGAATATCCAAACGTGCCATTGCAGTGTCTCCACTGAAATTACTTGTAATTTGATTCAACATTCCAACACTCAAAGATGAAACTAATTGCTTGGTTAAATTTCCTTCCCATAGACATCTTACTCGACGAATATGATCCCAAACTTCTTGAATACCAGGTTCATTTTGAAGTACTAAAACATTTTCTAAATAAGCTTGACCTTCATTTTCAAAATCACTAAAGAATCTTGTTCCACATTTGTCAAGACTGACTGTGAAAGAATACTTAATTTGATTTGAATTTTCTTTTACGTATACACATTCAGATTCCTTGAAATGATCTTGCGAATAAATGATACCATTATAAACTTTATTGAATTCAATATTGATAGTCATCATTTCTTTACCACAGTCAACTGTAATATCATGAATATGAGGGGGATGACGATCATCATCTTCGTCAGGGTTGACAGGAATTTGTGAGGGTTGGTCAATGTTACCATTTTCAGGTATATCAGGTTGTGGCTTTTCTGATGGTTCTTCACTTGGTTGACTAGGCTTATATGATGGGGAAGTTGGTTGACTAGGTTGACTTGGCTGGTATGCTGGTTGAGAAGGTTGACTTGGTTCAAATGATGGTGAAGTAGATTGACTTGGTTGATATGAAGGTTGAGAAGGTTGGTAAGATGGTTGACTTGGCTGGTATGATGGTTGACTAGGCTGATACGGTGGTTGGCTTGGTTGGAAAGGTACTTGTTCGGTTTCGGAAGGTAAGAAAGGTGAGCTAGGTTGATAAGAGGGGCTTGAAGGTCCTTCGCTATAAGAAGGTGTTGGGCGACTACCAGAGGGCGGGTAGCCAGTTGGTGGCAGGTAAGACACCGGTTCAAACGGCCTAGGCTTTTCTGGTTTACCTCCAAAGTATTGACGAGCTAGAAAATAAAAATATTTATTATTTATTTATAATTTAAATAAAGTTAAAAATAGTGCAGATGTGTAACAATTGCCTTTTGTGTTTCATACAATCAGCGTGATAAGCGTTCAAAGTGAATGAAGGTGAGGTGTATATTTGTAGTATTTTCAAAGTATATCAACTTCACTTTCTTATAACCTGTCATCATATTATACTAAAAATCGATTTAAATAGAAAAACTGTTTTTAAGTACTGTATTTTTTTGTCTTAGTCATACTAGCTCCTAATTCAACAGACCTTTTCTGTTCTTCTGTTGATATAATCCCTGAATCCATTGAAGAAGATTCTGGACCATTTCATCAGCATCAGCCTGTCCTGGCTGAAGGTCAGCTGGAAATTACTTCATCATCAGACAAAACTCTGATTGAGCAATTCCATCACCAGGATTATTCTCATTAAAGAGAGAAGACAGTATGAATGTTAATATCTTCTTGTTTATTATATTTATAAGTAGATCATATTACATGAGAATATTTGATAGTAGTAGGTAATCATTCGATGATTAGTTGAATAACTAAACACATGCAATTATATGAAGAACAATTAATTTTTTTATAGATCTTAGTTAGAAAGTTACGTAAATATTTAGTAGAGTAGTTTATAATAACGGCTACCGTCACTTTAAACATGGTAGGTTGAACAGTATTAGAATAAAACAAATAGAATAAATAGTAATAGGTTAAATGAAGAGACCTTAAAAGAAGATCGACCATAAGCAATATCAAGAAAGAGTCAAGAAAGAGAAACTTATCAATTTTTATGAACAATGAATAAAAAAGAACATTTTAGATTTTTTAAATGTATATACAAAAGACAAGGATAATAAAATTATAAACTGATTATAGCTTCTAAATAAAAAGACAGAAAGATAGAAAATGTAAGAAATTATAGAAATAAAGGTAAGAGGAAATAAAAAAAAACATTATTCTTTTTTTGTTATATTAATTAATCATGCCTTTGTATATATGTAGGTATGTACAATGCACATATATATACAAAAAAATCGCATCTAAAGATTTTTAAACTCATGAAAAGAATGCAGGAGGGATTGGAGATGCAATTTCTAATGAAGATAATTATACAAACTTGCATAATAAAAGAACTAAGTATTTTAACAAGACAAAACTTGTTAGTTCTACCCCGCTATATCTGGGAGATGCCAATAAAACTATATTTAATGACACTTAAACTATAATTAGTCATTAATTTTGTCATCACTCATCATTATCATCATAATTTTTAGTCTCATTTAGTTGATAAATAGTTGGATGCACCCAAGTGAAGCGTTCATACTGTAAATAATGTCAAAATTGCGTGTTACTCAGCGTGTACTTGTAATATTACATGTTATAATGATTCTTAAACCAAAGTCATAAGGTTCGGTGCCTGCGCATCGCATTTTTTATTTTATTATCAATTTTTATTAAATTTTTTTAATTCTGTAATCTTCTAATAGATTTTTTTTTACTTAATGCCATTATAACATGTTTCTATTTGAATAAAGTAAAGTCAACACCTCTGTCCTATAAAGTACGTACCAATCCTAGGCCTTTTCGGTTCTGTAAAAATATTTACATTAAATATGTGATTTTTATATTTTACAGTAGATAGTTAGTAACACAAAAGATATGTTCAAAATGTCAATAAACATAATTAGGACCTAATTAAAACTTTAAATAGATATAGTAATATAATTATTTATTTCATTTATTTTTTCATTTCTTTGTTCTAGCAGCGAGACAAAGAGCGGCGTTAAGTTACGCTACTCAATACACAATGTCTCTAAATTGGACGTGTGTTGGAGTATCATAAGACTAGGTTCCCTCTGTCTATCCTGCTACATGCAGGACAGAAAATAAAAATAAAGAACAATTGTGACATAATATTTTGCTTTAAAAGAAATACTTTTTGAGCAAAATATCAAATATTAATTAAATATTAGTGGAAGCGTATTCCATTCTCGTCAATCTGCAAGTTATTTTAATATTTATATATTTTTTGCAATATGCTTCGTCAATATATAGCAGAGACGATAAAGAGAACCCAATGTCAACACTCCCTATTCCCACTTTTTAGAAACATTCCGTGTTGAATGGTAGAATTCAACGTCGTTATTTGTCGTAACAGGGCTTGTTCCATCAATAAATACTTACGAAATCTAGAAGAACTATCTACAGCACTGGAAAGGGCTACCACGGCGCTCAGTGCTAGCAAACACCACCGTATCATCTGTAAAAAGGAAAAGCCAAATTTATAACATACAGAATAAAAGGATATAGTAAAAGAAAATTTATCTTTTAAATATTAAACTAGTTTTATCCAACATGTTGTGTTCCGCCGCTATATCCCGCATATTGTAGGTAGAGGTCTGCAGAGGGAACCTAGTGCACACTCCGTTCTCCATTTTTCTGCTAAATTTTCAAGACACTGCGTGTTGAGTGGCGGAACTCAATGTCGCACGTTTTCTTAATACCAGAGCGAGGAAATGAAAGAAATTACATTGTGTGGGAATCAAACTCACAACAGTAAGATTAGACCTCATCATAATAATACTTTTAGTTCAAATTACAAGGCTAAATTATTGAAATGGAATACACGCTAATATTGTTCGATACGTAGTTTAAAAAGTAACAACTAACCTATCTAATTTTTAGCTAATTGATTGTCAGTTAAGTAAGGCCAAAGTAAATGTAAAAAAGATCATTATACTCCTTTACTTACTGATAGCATTGATTAAAAATAATCACACACTCCATTGAAATTTATTATTATAACGCTTTTATAATGTAATAACGAAATAATCTAAAAAAACTTTAGAATAAAAGACTTGAACTAAAGATTCAACAAAATAATGAGTCAAAATTCGCATTTAAATAAGAAGGAAGACAAAAAACTGAACCGTGTCAAGGTCTAATTAGTAGCTTTGATAAGCTCTATTGTTTCGCGATAAGCGCGCTGGGATCGAACCCGCACAATACACAATTACTTAAGATTTACGCAATGTACCATCATTTAACGTCAGTCTGTTCATATATGTATGTGTAATTTGTAAACGATAAGCTGTGGGTTCAATTCCCACTCGAGGCAGTGAATATTTGAGATTTCCATCTCTCCTCTCTGGAAACAAGGCAAAACACGTAATTGACCTTTGCCGCAATGCTTTAAGAATTCGGCGGAAAGTGGAGAATGGAAGCGTCTTAATGGGAACGGAGTATCTTAACACTAGGTTTCTTCCTTTCCAGGTTACTTCTCTAGCTAAAAAAGTTGATTAATTGCGTGTTGAATGCAGAAGTCTCTGCGCGTTGTCTACCAGAACGTAGAAACCTTACGGGGATGGAACTTACTACTACCGATTTCACATTTAGGCATTGTACCACCGCAAACGTGAATTAATAACAATAACGCCTATAATAACTTCTCGATTAATGCAGAGACACGTAAAATCCAAAGATTTTTCTATTAAACAATACATTGTCAACAATTTCAAAACACCTGGTCTTAAATTTTAACGCTAAGAACATTAAAATAATATGCCTTCACGTTATATTAATAGCAAAATCATATTTAATAGTAAAATTATCTTCAAGACCTTCGACATTTCATATTCAGAGTGCATCGTTAACTCAAGTGATGACATTCCAATATACCGAGTGGCCTATTGCTTCATATTGTAAAAATTATATTACCAATACTTATTGCGAGTACTATAAATTTATATGAGGCCAATCGTCCAAATTCGATGTAGTGTTGAGGCAAAGCGCGGCGTTGAGTTACGCCACTCAACACGCAATGCCTTTAGAAATCTGCGGGCAATGGGGAACAGAGTGTTAAGACACACTAGGTTCAGTCTGCCTTCCATGCTATGTGCGGGATATACCGTGAGCGATAAAAAACTCCTTGTGGAATCATTCCCACAAATACCCATTTAAACCCAAGCTTTGTTACACTACACCACAACGGCCTAAAAATAACCAATAATTAACTAAATCATTATAAACAATTTCTAAAGATCACCATTTGGTCATGATGATGTGAAACTTCAATAAAAATCTGATATAATACAAAATTACATAGTCATTAATAGAAAATTTTTGTTTCAAATAACATTTTCGAATGCGTGACCTGCGATTAAATAGCAAAGGTTGAGTAGCGCACACTAGCGTTGCGTAAAAATATATTATTCGTAATTTTAATAAAAATTTTAAATAATGCATTGAACATTTTGGTTCCCAGGTTCCCAGATTTCTTCTGCATACACTATTTTCGAGATACAGCGTGAAGATAAAGAAATGGACAATGAAATGTTGTGTACCTACTTTTAAATGCAAATTAATTATACGAGTAATTAATTTAAAAAAAAATAACAACTTTTTTTTAATAAATAATGTAAATTATTCCAAAAATAAATTAAACGCTCGTCTGCGCACACGCACAGTATTGCACAACATAGCACATTATAACATAGTAAATAAGTGAGATTTATGTAATTTTCTATGCATGTATGTATATATGTACTTTGTATCACCGTAGTTTTGGTGAAAGGGTTACATCATTAGAATTATCATTAGTTTCTTGTATTCAATTAATGATTTGCATTTTTTTTTTCATAAGTAAAAAATGCACATGTATACAAAATATTTAATAGCTTCATTTTAGCTTTGTGTTGTATCTCGAGATTGGGGGAAGTGGGAACCTGGGACCCTATTGTTATACTCTGTTCCCATTAAGACACTTACATTTGCCACGTTTCGCCAGATTCTGAAGGCATTGCGAGTTGACTTTGCGCATACAAAACAAAATTCGTTATAATCTGGATTTAAATACACTACCATATACATATATAATACATATATTATTATAAATTAAGTAAACAGGACGACCGGAAGCACTCACTGCATTCACTTTCACTCAATAGGAAGCGTGAGAGCTTCTCCAATTTACAGGTAAAATTTAACATTGCTTTCAAAACATTCTAGTGTAGTTGTATAAGGATATCTATCGGAATTGAAATTAGCATTATTTGTACCAAGGAAAGTGTTTTGTACATGGTGTTACTATTCTAGAATCTAGTTTTATGTTAATTATTTATATGAAGTGGAAATTACACTTTATACGGCGGTCTTCACTTTTAGTTCATTATTTGAAACATTACGTAGAAAATAGTGGAGCTCAACCCCGCGCTTTGTCTACCAGAGTGGATCATTGAAATAAATGTCTTCACCCGGTAATAGAACCCACTGCTAGCGTGGGACGAGAGGCATACAAAAGGTTACGAAATAACGACATAATCTATATATATAAAAGGACTTGTCCTCACTGACTGAGGTAAGACGCACGCACAGCCGTAACCGCTAATGATAGAAATGTGAAATTTGGACAGATGTTTACTATCGTAATCTGGACATCCACTAAGAAGGGATTTTGAAAAATTTTTACCCTAAAGGGGTGAAATAGGGGTTCAAAGTTTGTATGGAAAAAAAATTAAATCGGCACCGATTTTTATAAAATTTGAAATTTAGATTTTTAAAAGTATTTAATTGAACACGTGTTTTATCATTTTATAGAATTCTCCCCCTAAGGGTGCAAATAAAGGGTTGAAAGTTTGTATGGGAAAATCTTTAAAACGCCACCGATTATTATAAAATTTTTAATTTAGACTCTTAAAAATATTTAATTGAACATGTATTTCATGGTTTCCTAGAATTCACCCCGTAAGGGTGAAATAAGGGGTTGAAAGTTTGTATGGAAAAATCTTTAATCGCCACCGATTTTTATAAAATTTGAAATTTAGACTCTTAAAAATATTTCATGGAACACATGTTTCGTGGTTTATTAGGATTCACCCCTAATTACGCAAGCGAAGCTGCGCGCGTCCGCTAGTATTATATAACTTTGAATGTCAATTGTCACGAATAACTTGTATAATACAATGTATCAAACATATGACAGATGGAGTTTCCTTATATGGCAATGTTATGTAAAGATATACTAACGAATGATCGAACGAACGAAATGAATGGAATTGTATGACTTTTGTATTAGTGTTTTAGAAGTAAACGTCAACACATACATATCTTATAGAACCACAGGTGACTGATTGACTGGTTGACCTAGATTTGACTTTTTAATTGATGATGTGGGACATATGGAGAAAAATTCCTGTCTAGTCTGTTTATTGATACCTTCACGCGTAGGTAAGGACAACTTAGTTTTAACAGTAATGATTGTATGTTGAGTGGCAGGACTCAACTATGTCTTGTTACCAGAACGAGAAAACGAAAATCGAACCCGCGACCATTGATTCTACAGTCAGATGCAGGCTGTGCTGCGTGTGCCACGACAGCCTCTCACTTCATATTTACTTTTAAATTAAAGTGATAATTAAGTGCCTGAGTGTAAGTAAGTGAACTAGTGACCTCCGTCCCATATCATTAAATCACGTACCTAATATACCTCTGGGCTATGGGAAGGCAATTTAAATTTCTTACGTAGCAACGAAGCTATTGCACACTGCAGTTTTGCAAGCGAGAAAAACAAACACTTGTAGTAAGTAATGTTTGTATAGGTTATGCATAGAATCTGGATTCGGAACAACGATTAAGTATAGAGTTAGTACGTGATTATTCTTAATTACTAAGTAAACAGAGGCCAGTCTTGTCGCTGGGGCACTAGCGTGTAACGCGACAGATTGTGGATTCGATTCCTACTTGATGAAATATTTAATATTTTCATTTCCTCGCTCTGCTAACGAGGCAAAGCGCGGAGTTCCACCACCACTCATTCTGGAAAATGGGGGACGGAAGACAAAGAACGGTATTGAGATATGAAATCGGACGGAAAGAACAGAGTGTCTTGGTTCTCTGTCTACCTTGTTTTATGAAAGATTGGGAAAGGGTTAATTAAAAACCAAAAAAAATCCCTGGACAGAAAAAAAATAACTTCATGGACAAGGAACTATATTCCTTACATTTTTATCATTATACATTTTTATAAGTTTTTTACCATCGATTCACAGACAATCAAAATCAATTATACTGTTATAAACCCTATTTCGAACGATATAGAGATAATATTACTATCACAACGCACGATTAAACATAGCGAGTGTGGGAAAATTTCTTTATAACCATCTCATACATAACTATTGTCTAGATGTAATATCGGTTAAGTTAACTGGGTTAAATATAGCAAAGCGACGCGATTTAGTTTTTTACTTTTATTTTTCTTCACGCAGCTTCACGCTGTCGCTTCACGCATACCAGGATAAGCAGAGAGAACCTGGAGTTAAGATACTCACCGCACCTCCATCTACTCCTTTTCCCACGGACTAACCATTTTCAAAATATAACGTGCCAACTGACTGATTTTGTTACTAGAACGAAGAAAATAATTCATGCTGAATTTATTCGTGTGAGAAATGAACTCACAACGTCGCGTTTACTTTCAAGCGCTGTGCCGCTGCACCACGAAGGCTTTAAAAAAATATCTATCAAATAGTTTTTTTCATAATAAAATAGTTAATATACATGAATCCGACGACCTAAAGAGGTTGGCGGGAAGCGGATGGGTCCGAAGAGCTGAGGATCGAGTGTGGTGGCGAGAATTGGGGAAGGCCTATGTCTAGCAGTGGACAATAGATGGCTGTCGATGATGATGATGAAGATGAAAATAAATTAACCTCAGTAATAATAATTTAAAAAACTGTTCAAGGTTTTTTTTTAGTAAAATGTAATAAAAATTGTATTTATGTATGTATCAAAAAGAGACTGACGATTTTAAGCATTAACGATCCATACTCTACATCATTATGTAAGGCTACTTTTACATTTGTTATTTAGTTTCTTCTTATAGATTTAATTTTGTGTGAATATTTTTAATATATTTTAAATATATGCTCTTCTTTAAAATTTTAATGATCTCTCTGATTTCCTCTGCATGTGCTGTGTGAAATTTGGCACTAAATGCGAATTTACAATACAAATAAAAGGAGTACCCCAAAAAGTAAAAAAAATATAGGTATTTAAAAAAGAAACATTACTAACTTATTAATTTCGATCATTTTATACGAAACGAGTGCTTAAGCTTACAACTTTTATAATTTGCACCTCCTATTTACCTACAATCCTGAAATTAGTATGGAGCCTTCAGCCAATGAGTCCAACTCGCGCTTGTTAATCATGTATATTTAATTTAAATTAATTTAATTTCAATTAAATAAATATTATTAATTTATGTTAAATTTTACACAATATACGTACATACGCCAATCACCAATAATTCCCACCGCGTGATGTAAGTGACTTATCATGTATTGTTCATTATACCCGTGAGTTAAACTTAACCGATGGTTTAAACAATTACTCTAATATATTGTACTATTTCAAGCGTGAGATTTAAACTTAACTGATCGTTATTTCGTAGTTAAAATTAAACTATTAAGAAAAAGTTGGGTTTTTGTTGGAGTTGCTTAAACTAGATTAGTGATAGGAATGATAGATTAATACATTGTTTAATACTTGTTATGACATATATTTAGACAAGTAATTAATAAAATTATCGTGATAGTTAAAAATTCGAAAAAAAATCTCAGATATTTAAATGATGCTTAAAAGTTTCTTCTAGCACCTTCTATAATAATACTTTAAGTTTCCATACATATAACATTCCAGTCTTATTTTACCAAGGAAATGGGCGAAATACTACAAATAAGTAAAATAACCGCAATTACGGAAATACAATGTTCCTTCTCACGCATTGAAGTAAACAAATATAAATTAACCTAAATACACTTAATTAAAACATTACACTTTTTTAAATAATAAGTTGTTATATAAACTAAATGTATTTATAGGGGACAAGAATATTACGATGTTGTAATTCTGGGTTTATATTTTTTTATACGGAATGCTCTAAATTGGTTGTACAAGTCCAGCGTTGAATTCTATATAAAATTTGCGAGATAAACCAAAAATGGTTTCCGATTGTTAGAAAACCTATAAAAAAAGTAATAGAAAAAAAAACAATTTGTATTTGTTTTGGATACTGAAAATCGATGATAACTTAGACCCCTTATACGGAAAGTAAAATAGACGAAAAGTGGAACGATATGTAGAGACTTTTGTAATATATTACAAGGCCCTTCATTTTTGGCTCAAATTTTAATATCTACAAAAAAGAAAAATCATACATAAAAACATATAAAAAACTGTCAAAATCAAAAATTAAAATAAAAAAAGTGTGCGCTGATCCTTATAAGCTCGAACATTTCAAATGTCATTATATAAACGGTTCGTGAGGTCCGTCAATTAGCCAACGCTATTGTTGTAGTGTCGCAATATAACATCTTAACCAAAATATATTATTTAGAAACATAGAAATTAGAGCATTTTGAAGTAGAAGAGTTGCAGGTTCGATTACCTTGCCCTGATAATAAACTAAAGCGCAGCGTTGAGTTCCACAACTCAACACGCCAGATCTTGAAATTTAGGAGTTTATTGGTTCTCTCTGCCTATCATTTTATATGAGGAATACAGCGTGAAGCTATAAAAATATATATAAGTAATTGTTTGTCTTTCCATCTATTTTCATTAACATAGTGTAGCCAGAGAAACTTGCAGAGGTCACGGGAAAGTTCTAGGTTCCAGCGCTAAACTCGTCGAATTGACCTGTGACCTATCCTTATATAGATAGCTAAGACGAGTTTTGAATTGGATGTGATGATACAGTGCCTACTATAATTCATTGCACATGAAAATTTGCACTCCTTTTTAAATACTGTACTCATTGACGAAAAAATATATTTCTTTGAAAATGGGCATCCATTTTTATTTTTGCTTAATAAAGATATTAAAATGATATAGAGTAATGGAGGCTGTTGATGCATGGCGACACAGTCTGTGATGTGATTATAAGCGCAAGGATTATAGCTTCGATTTCCACGCAGAGAAATTAATTATTTTCATTTCCATATTCTGGTAATGCTTTGTGGGATAAAGCGTGAAAAAGAAAACGAAAACCCTAGTTTCTATCTTTATTTTAAATTTGAAATTATCACTCCCATACAGAATAAGTGTTCGAAACATCAACAGCCTCAGTATGGCCATTAGAGAAAGTATAAACGAATCTTGGCGAAGATGTCACGTCACGTAACAATAACTCTTATCAAGCCGACCTATAACCTATATTATATAAAATATACAAACAATATAAACACATGTATATATATATATATATATATATATATATATATATAATTATATTAATATGAGAATTTGTCTGTCTATATACTTTATGGCGAAAACTGTAATATTTGTTTTTTTTTTTAAATATTCCCTCCAATTTAGATTTGTATTCACGACTATCTAGTACATACGCTTACGCCACACGAAATTTCATTTGTCATCATCTCCAAATCATCAATCATTATAAATCGGTCAAGGATTGACAGTTTAGTGGAGATGGATGTGCTAATATCGAGTTTATCAATTTTTAGCACATTAGAGTTAATATTACGAGTATAGGTTAATAAATGCTTTTTGTGGACACTCACGGCATTACGAAAGGCTGACTATTTGAAACTAAAATTTAACTAAAGCTACTTCATCTATTCATGTTAAATTATAAGACAATTTTTAGCCCGTAAAACCTCCTTTCTAGTTCCCGTTGGACTTTCGGAATACACTCACTAAGTAACGTTGCTTAATTTCGCTTATCAATTATATGTAAATCAATCAATCAGTAACGTAAGAATTTTAAAAATTAAAAGAGTTAGCGTTTTCCCTTCCCTCTTACGTGCGAGATACCGCGTATTCAAAAAAACTTATATTTCTTAACTTTTTTATTTTCGCGTACTCGTATTAAGCGCTATAGACGCATGGCAGATAAAGTTTTCTTATGTTTTCACATAAGTTTTTAGTTCATAATTTTAGACAAATTGCGTGTAAGCTGACGTAACCCAACGCCGCAAAAAAAAACAATATTAGGTACTATAATTCACTATTTTCTCTCTAATCACACTTGGAAATTGTTTTCTACAAAACCCTATAAACTGCCTAAATTAAATACCATTAGATCAAATCACAATTAAATCTTAATTAAAGTTAAACGAGGTATTTAAAAATTTCACGGTTCGATGATCACTTTCACTACTTTTACTGTTATTATGTCATGGGTTATACTAATATCACGAATGTATGAAAGTCATTTACACGGTGTTTCTACAATTAAGTGAGGAATATTTTGTATGTTTTACGTTTTAATCTGTGAGTATGTGTCTCTTTGGGCAAAATAGATAATGTATTGATATGGTAGTGGACTCAAATTCATTTTTACTTATATTTTTGCTACAACTAGTAGAGATAATTAAAAAGAAACCATCGCTGCGCAGGGCGATCCCCACTCGAGGGAATGGATTGTTATTTATTAATATTTTCATTCCTTCACTCTGGCATCAAGGCAAAAGCCCGGTGTTAAGTTCCGCCACTCAACATACAATGCTTCGAAAAACCTTTAAAACAATTCACACATAGCTATATTTCTAAATAATTTTTGTTTACATTATACATATCTATGTAGAAAACAAATATTAATTTTTATTAAGTCTCTACAGAAAAATTGCAGTTTGTATTACGAAAGATAAGTTCGCACTTCGTTGAGGTTAAATCAACTTATAGGGAAATTTAAATATTAACATTACATACTATGAAGGATAAAGCTGACGTGACGCCGCGCGCTAGAGCGTCTAGCTGTAAATGCGCCGATTGTGGGTTCGATTCCCACTCGGGGGAAATTATTGAAAAAGAAAAATTGGTATTATCTTAACACTAAGGTCTAATTGACTATAATTAACTAATTTAAGCAATTTTCGAATTAAATTTTGCTTTTATCAACACAAATGATTTATTTAGGTATAGAGTGAAAGGGTCTTCCTTTATAATAAATCCAAATACTGCCTTCCATACATTTTCCTTTGTCACGACCTCGACTGGAATGACAGGTCGCATCAAGATAACCTGCTCATAATATATTAGACTGTAGTACTCTCTAATTAAGCAGTGGTTACAAGTTCAATTTACTTCTTTTTAGCTTTTCTGCATTCCGCGTATAGCAAGTTAAGTAGTGGGAACCTAGTCTTAAGACAATCCATTCCTCATTCTCCGCTCAATTTTCAAGATATTGCGTTTTGAGTGGCGTAACTTTACACTGCACTTTACCAGATCGATGGAATTCAATAATTTATTCCCTGAGTGGAAATCAAACCCAGAACCACCGTAGAAATGTCTAAACAACAAAATGTATAAATTAATCAATCAATATACGTCTAAGAACCGTAAATCTTATAAAGATAAAGATTTTCTCATGCCATTGTTGTAAATAACTATTCACAATGATTTTTTTATATCTTTTTACAATTTCTGTATAAAAAAATATACTTACATAAGAGGGTAGACAGAAAGGACCTAGTTTTCTCCGTATTCGCTTTTCACCCATTTTCTTATGTAGGAAATGAAAATAATTTATGCTATCGATGGGAATCGATCCTAGAACCGTCGCATCCACTTTCCGCCGAATTTCTCTAAGCATGTAAATACCTCACCATATTATTACCAGTACAGCTTTAGGCATATGTGATTACTAAACAAAAGTTGCACCCAACATAAGTCAAAGGTCAAACAAAATGTGTAAGAGCTTCGTTGAATGCTTGAGGCATTTAATAAAACAAATACATACCTACATATATACGAGTACATATAGTTTTATATCTTAAACATAAACATAAAAGTTTTATATCTTAAGCAATTTATTGGATTCACCTTTATAAAAATATATATTATAGTGAGTCACGAGACTTTTTCCAGTAAAGCCAGTATTTCTTATTTAAAAAAATTATGTTATTTTTTACTTAAAGAAAATTTGAACCTACTATCTCCTTACTATCGTGCTAATTAAAATGCGTGTAATTTAAATTATACAAAATATTTTTAATTATTGGTGCCATCAATAATCGTCACTATGATTCAGTTTTATTTATTAATTTAAAAAATTAAAAGAAAAGAAAATATAACCTATGTATTTTTTACTAAAGGTATTTGACACTAAAAATACAGTTTTTTTTACATTTATTCACTAATTTACTAGTTGTGTTCCAGAGTTCTTGAATGAAATTAATTTAAATATTAATTTAATTAAGAATTAGAACTAGTTCTAGTCGCGGTAGTAAGGAAAGTTGTATACTGACAGTGTACAGGTAAACTAATGACATATCCGGTAGATTACAAGTCCTAGGAAGTAACTTAGTTAAGTCAATTGAAATTGATGTAATATATCATATCAACGTTGAAAAAAAAGGAAGATTAAATAAACACCATTAAAGCCACCACCAAAAAAAACCGCATTAAAGTAGAAAATCTATTTAAAATATAGGTACATTTTTGTTTAATGTAGCATTGGACCTTAAATTGGACAAGTATTACGTCTAAAGAACTGAACAGAGTGATTCGCACTCTATATATTCTACACCTTGCGTATAAAAAAACATTAATTAATACATAAATTATATGTATAGAAGTCAAAAAAAATGTACAGAAATAAAAAAAACATATAAAAGTAATCTTAAATATAAATATGTTTCAAATAAACTTATGTTAATTAATATGTGTAGAAACAAGAAAAAAAATTACCTTAATTTTTTTTCCAATACGTCACAGCTAAAACAGATAAAAAAACATTAATCACACGCACTCAACACTATACAGCCGCCCTAGAAAACCAATTAAAAAAAAACTAAAAGAATTAAAAGAAAAATCACGCTTTTTTATAAAATAATAAATATTATTTTTTTATTTATATATTTTTTGAATTTTAAATAAAAAAATAAATCAACCGACCGTCGCAACTATACTATCTAGCTTTGACTATTGGAAGAGAATGTTCACCGTTCATACATAGTTCACGCTTTTAACCTCTGTTGAGATGAAACGACCGATTTAAATTGATCCTTCCTCAGAAGCTTTTAGTAAAAGACAGAAGATCATTTTAAATTGGTTGGATACAACGGGGATGAAATTGCGATGTAAAGCATCTTAAAAAACGTAATGTCATCTTCAATAGACTCTAAGAGTGTGAAGTAGCCTGTATGAGACCGTCGTGGTGCATGGGCACAAGTGTGCGACGGTTATGGGTTCTCTTCCCACGTGCGGGAATAAATATTTATTTTATATTTTCGTTTCTTCACCCTGGTAACGAGGTAAAGTGGGGTGGATCTGACACTAAACACGTAATGTCTCGAGAATTCGGCGGAAAATGTGGAATGGAGTGTGTTAACAATATGTTTCCAAGTTCCTACTACCCTCTAGAGAAGAAGGAAAGGTGTTAAGGAATTTTCTAATAGGTTCAGTTATGAATCTCAATCTTGGAAAATGAATAATGGAGGGATTTTTATCTAAATTAACAATGTCAGCTTAAAAGCTTTTTACGCGAACTAAAAATATAACCAAACCAGTGCACTAGATTGTTACAAAATTTTAAAAAATAACAAAAGATAAAGAGTTCACAGATAAAAATCATTTTTTTGAGACCCATTGTGCTGAAGTTGTAATTTTACAAGATTTTACATAATCTGTGCAACATTGGGTTAAAAGAGTATTTTGAAAATATATTTTATCTATTTCACACATAAATTAACGCCTGTATCACTAAAGGTTAGCATGTGATGAATGGACTTAATATTGGCATACAAAATCTCAATTAAATAAGGACAAGTAGATCTCGAGATCCTGATAAATAAGAAATTCATGAAATGGATGATGAATGGAGATTAAACATATAAAAAATATATATGTAAAAAAAATTGCTGTATATGGCCCTCTTCATTATTTATTTTATTATGTTTTTTTATGATTTAACAGAATAACATCATCTGCACAAAATTCAGCTAACTATCGCGATTTTTAAGATAGAGTATGGTGACAGACGAACAGATAAAGAGACAGACGGTCGAGCAGCGGAGTTTAAGTTATAGGGTCCCGTTTTACTTTTTTAGTACGGAATCCCAATAAAAGAAAAAATAGAGTACGTAAAGAGCCTAGTGCCAATTAAATTAAGCCAATCCGTTTCTTATTTTCCGCCCAAATTCCAAGTCCTTGCATGTTGAGTGATGGAACTCAACATCGACTTTATGATTGTAAAAACTCTGTATTAAAAACTTTTCAAATCACTCTCTGGTCCACCACTAATATTTCTAATTACGTCAATACAGTTT
This sequence comes from Heliconius melpomene rosina, assembly GCF_056956725.1. Classification (NCBI taxonomy): domain Eukaryota; kingdom Metazoa; phylum Arthropoda; class Insecta; order Lepidoptera; family Nymphalidae; genus Heliconius; species Heliconius melpomene. The sequence continues at coordinate 1,281,157 of NC_140400.1, forward strand.
TCGTTTCGCAAGTGAACAATGAAGCGCTATTGAGACTTATTTCGCAAAACATTTACATTTACTAGTACAAAAGACAATTTGTTAATAAAATTATCTAAGCGATCCATCTTGGCCGGTAGACTTGGAGGGTTCCGTTGATTTTTTTTTCAGCTTCAAACTGTATCCTGTTTATAACAGGGTAGACAGGGAACCTAGTGTTCAGATTCTCCGTTTCCCACAGTTAATTTCAATTTAAGCGTTAAGACACTCACTTCTGCCTGATTGCGAGTTGAGTGGGGAAAATGAAAATAACTTAAATATATTTATACCCATGAGTGAAGATTTAAGATCGTAATTTTTGCACATATATTTATTAATTATAATTAAATTTACAAAAATATATGTGTGAAACAACAAACATGCAAATATATCTATTAGTTCAAGTCAAGTATCTCTAAAGATTTTAAAGCTAATTACGAGCATGTGAAGTAAACTGGAAACAAAGAGCTTAACCATTGTCGATTTTGACAAATCATTTCAAATACTAAATGACCTTAATTCTTATAAGCTTATTGTTTTGAAAGAATTTTTGAAAGCGAACTTTGACGCTCTTATCTACGTCTAACTATTACAGATTGCACGATCCAATACATTATGAAATGCAGTTTCAAAATTCTGAAAAAGTTCAAATCTTAATTGAACCCGTAACCTTTAGATTAGAATCTAAATCTAGTTCAAAATAATATTTAATCAATTAAGCCACTTTTGAATGGCGCCACGTCATGTCATATTATTATCTGTCTTAAAAGCCGTCATCAGCTCGGAAGGCAGGTCTGTTGAGAAGTTTTGGTGGAGAGGGTTTCCGCTGGGTTTTAGTGGGTAGGATCGGTTTCACCGGAGAGTTCCACGGTACCGCTCATCCGTAAGGCACTGCGTCTGAGTAAATGCATTTCCCAGCGAAAAAAAAAAAAAGATCTGTTGAGAAAGCTCAATGAATATGTTCCAAGAATATTTCATTTCCAAGAAAGAAGCGGAAAAGGATCTATAATATCTTTAAATACAAGGCAAAGCGCAGCGTTAATTTCCGCCACTCGACAAATTCCTCCAGAATTCGGCAGAAAGTGGGGAGCGGGGTGTCCTAACATTAGGCTCCCTCTGCCTACCTTGTTTACTGGGATACAGCTTAAAGCTGAAAAAAAAGTAGTGGAAATAAAGCCAAATTCTAAAGATCTTAGAAGCGTGTGACGTAATACAAATATTACAGGACCCTCGTAACATGCTTAGCACGTTACGTCTGTCGACTTTCAGCTCACAATTACGTATTGACTTATTGTTTTTATGAATTTATGTTGTGAATTATTGTCGAGGCTAGTCGTAGCGCAGGGGCCCAAGTGTATGACTGTAAACGCGAGAGGTTGTAGGTTCTTTTCCCACTCCAGGTAATGAAATATTTTATATTTTTATTTCCTGGTTTAGTGATAAGTTGGGTGCCGCCATCAGAATTCGGTGATGCTAAAAAAAACGCTGAAAGGCGTGTATAAGAATTTCGACGTAGCTAGATATGAACACAATGATAAGAGCACAGTTCCAGGAGGAAGATAGACAGTTTCCAACAAGTGCAGGTTTAATTCCCGCTACTTTAAAAATTTAATGTTTTCTTAAAATGTATTTTAGTTTTATGAATAACACATTTAAAATGTTATAAAATAAGTTTCGTCACTCACTCTGCATATCCCCCATATACGAGTAGCAGGGTAGGCGGAACGAACACATTTAATTCCCCCGAGTGGGAATCGAATCCACAAACGTCACTATACCGCTACGCTACCGAGGCTTCATTGTCACTATTTTAAGCTTATATATGCAGTAACATAAGTTATTATTTAAGCACTTAATAACAATAGTCTCATCAGCATAGGAGCAAGTATTTCCTTGCAAGTATTGACATAGTATGTTAATTTTGTTATGCCTTACATAATATTATGAGTAAATAGTGAAGTAGGTGCTAACAAATGAGGTGAAAGGTACAGGTTTTAAATTTTAATCATTTATTTTTTTTAGTTTCACGCCAGGGCAGAGGCAATCTAAGAACCTAGTGTTAAGACACTCTGTTCCCATTAAGACACTTCCGTTGCCTTTCCGCTGTATTCCTGCTGAGTGCCGGAATTCAACGCAGTTGTGAGTTCAATTCCTTCTTATTATTTATCTAAAAATAATCGTCTTTAGGGTTAAAATTAGATAGGCATATAGCAGAATATACATAGCGAAGTAAAAAATAAAATTCAATAAGTATACAATATTTTTAAATATCAATATAAATTTAATTAGAACTTCCGTAGGATCTCGATATACTTATTCTAACAATAGGCTAAGGCAAAAATTTAAATCCATCAAAATGTTACATCCGTTCTTTCATGGTATTAATCCTATATAATAGATTAGAAACGCGAATTAAAAATTATCTTCACCCTATTGTCATGTTAAGAAATATCCTTAATTTGGGTGAAAATGTTTTTTTTAACTGAATTATAAATTTGGTTATTTCATTATCATTATATTCCTAATCATTATTATCTATCCGGACAGGAAGTCGATTAGTGTGACCGTCATCTATGATGTAGAGGCCGTCATGGCGCAGTGGCACAGCGTTTCAAAGGCTTGGGTTCAACTCTAAAAAAACCCAGTAAATTAGGTAAAAAATTAGGTACCTATAAATTGTTTTTATTTGGATTGTAAGGTCTTACTGTATCCACGGGAAGTATCCTATAAGTTTTGACTATGCGAAGAATTGCAAAATGCAGCAAAAACAATATATGCACGTATTTTTTGATTTCATTGACTTAGAAATTAGATTTTTTCTGTACTTCAAGGGACTATAGACTTAAATATCATATTGGATTTGAATATTTGTTATTAATTTCAATTTGATCTTGGAAGTGGTATTAAAAAACAGACGGAACAATAAAATAATCCTATAAGGATTCCGTTTTTACCTTTTCAAGTACGGAACCTTAAAAACTACGTTTACGATCTGTTAAAACATTGACTTGTCTAAAAATTTCTCACGTGACTTCCAAATGGTCAGTATTAATCAAAATCAATTAGTTACTCCAACCTAACCGACCACCTCGAGTATTCTGATAAGTCTTTAATAACATAATTGTATTATTTACTTACACTTTCACTAAAAATTTTAAAAAAATAAATTCATATATTCATTTATGTATATGCTATAATATGAATGTGTCACTTTCTTCGCCTTTGTATTCAAATTATGTATGTTTATCGTATGGTACAGTGGCTAAAGTGGATTTATATAACGAACATTGTATAACAGGTTCAATTAACATAAGTTTGTAACATTTATTATTTTAAGACCGTCGTGACATTGTTAGTTAACGTATGACTCTGGGTAATGAACTATTTGCAAGACTCACCGCGGCGTTGAGTACCGTCACTCAACTCGCAATGTCTCGAAAATTGCTGGAAAGTGGGGAACGAATGTCTTAAAGTTAGGTTCCCTCTGCCTTCCCTACTATATGCGGTATACAGAGTGAAAATAAAACTATTGCTAAAATTTCAAGGGTGTGACTGTAACGTGACGGCTGTTGGGTCAATCCCCACTCGAGGGAATGAATTATTATTTCTTGATATTTTCATTTCATCGCTCTGGCAGCAAAGCAAAAGCCCGGTCTGAGTTCCGCCACTCAACACGCAACGCCTCAAAAAAATCGGCTTAACACTAGGTTCCCTTTTCCTGCCTTGTTGTATGCAGAAAACAGCATGAAGCTGATTTACTTTTCTATCTATTTTGTATTTTTGTATCGATAAGTTTCATCCTATCTTAAAGATATCGATTTAAATAGAAACTAAGATAAAACGATAACAATCAATAGAGCTTGTACAGAAGCCGATATAGGAGCTTTGCGGACAATGGCGCCGTAAAATTAGTCGTTATTGACTTTGAAATACACCGAATGTGTTTTATCGAGAAAGTAAAAGTACTTCACAATTTTCCTGCTTATTGCGCATGAAGCAGGTTAGTCAGAGGGAACCTAGTGTTAAAACACTCCGTTCTCTACTTTCCGACCACTTTTCGGCACGTTTGCGTGTTAGGTGTCGGAACTCAACACACCAACTTAATCTTGTCACCCAAGCGACAAAATTGAAAATAATTTATTTCCCGAGTGAAAATCGAATTCGGCCATAAGCTTCGCGCTTACAGTCAGATGTAGTACTGCTGGGTCACGACGACCTCTATTGCCACTTCCACATCTTTACATTCCCCGGAGTGGTGCGGCCGTTACCAGTCTGGGAAATGAATTATTTCATTTTCTGGTACTGATAATAAAAAAAATATATGAAACATTTTTAACTTTTTTAAAAGTGTTATTCCACAAAATATTTATAAAAATTTAAACGTAGTGGAATTTGAACCCACGCGTCTTTGGAAACCGTCTAAGCGCTCTAGCCAACTAAGCCATACGTTTCTGTGAAAGAACTGATAAGTTAGTAACATGCACTTGCTAAATGTAATGTATCATTATTTATTGAGCAAAGCTGAAACGACCCGACAAATGTCAGTGGACCCGCAACTGATGTGTTAACATAGAAGAATTGCAAATCGCAACTTAAATAAAATTGAATTTTTAAGTATTAATAATAAAGTTATTATTGGTTTCTTTGATTTTTTGGACAATATTTAAACATAATCGTTATACATTTATATAAGGTTTGCACAAAGCTAAGCGTCAAGTTCCGCCACTCAACAGGCAATATCTCGAATTCAGACAGAAAGCGTAGAATATAATTTCTTTAAACTAGAATCTAAAAAAATTAGCTAATTCTCAATGGTTTTTTCTAGATTCGGTGCCCAAGACACTTCTTAGATTCACACTGTCTCGCGTATTACAGTACCTTGCTAACAGAGAGAACCAGGGTCCCTAACCAAGCATCAGCCAATTTCTCCAGAATTCGGCGGAATATGGGAAACAGAAATGTATTAATACTAGGTTCCCAGGTTTCCTCCGCCTACACTGCTATGATAAAAGCAGGTAAAACGACGATATATTAAGAAAGGCGAGCATTACACCAACAATCATTTAGCGAACATGCCTTAGAAAAACTGAAATAAAAACTAAATACATTCATTAATACTGTTTTATAATATGCAAATATAATGTATGAAAGAAAAAAGAATGGTTAAAACCATTTAGATTTTATCTACAAGCAATAATTAATTATAATTTGCATATACATAACGGAAGTACCAATTTTACTTGTTTTTAAAAGAAGTCATTTATAATTTTGAAAAAAAAAAGAAAAATAACTTTTTCGTTTTTTTTTTATATTTACAAACATTATTTTACAAAAAAAAATTTACTGTTAGGATAGTCCATTCCCAGATTTCATTTCCTCGAATGGAAATAAAACCCACAATTTATGCCTCAGCACCACGACTGGCCTCATATAGAATTATTTACCCTCTCCCTCCCTTTTCTTTTACGTTATTACTTTCACTTAAACTGTCTATCTTATATTTTAATCTGTTCGTTCTATTAACCGAATACCAAATTAACATAATATTAACCTACCCTTTTATTTGTAAGATTCGGAAAGAGCTTTATAAAAGATCATTCACATTCAAGGCTAACATCAAGAAAGTACTTCTACTCTACTGAAAATATCTTTAGATAGACTTACAGTGATTGATTTGTTGATTGATTGATGCATTTATTTTGAGAGTAAATCAAGTATGTCAACGTATATGAATTTTCTATATATACGTTATATATAACTATACGTTATACGTCGTTAACTATACGTTATATATAACTGCGTCTCCTGCAATTGCAAAGTGCAAATAAGTCATTATTGCATCAAATTAGATATATTACCTCTATATGGAACGATATATTTAAAGACGATTCGTAGCTGCGAGCGTGCGACAGGTTGTGGGTGCCATTCCCACTCGAGGAAATTAAATATTTTATAATTTCCTCGCTCTGTTCTGAAACTCAACACGTAATTCCTCAATAATTCAGCGGAAAGTGGGAACCGGAAATGTCCTAATGGCAACGGACGGTTTTAACACTAGGTTCCCAGGTTCCTTCTGGCTACATTAAATGGTTTTTACATTTTCTAGTTCACATGAACGAAATTGAGTGCTACAACCAGCACCTAGACTACAAAACTCATCGAGTCAACTGGGAAACGCGAACAATACCGCGCTATTACGTAATACGTAACGTTTATACTATTAAAGTAGCATCAAAGCTAAAATGTGTGTTATGCGGCTTGCAATCTCACTCAGTGACAGGCCAATTTACATCTTAGAGATTGATGCTGTGTGACGCCTTATATGCATCCCTGGATGGGGCATTGGCAGCTTTGGAGACTGAAAATTAGGAAAATGGCTACTAACTTTTTTTTATTTTTATTATTGATACAAAATTAATTCGGCCATTTCCTGCACCTAGCAGGATAGATAGAGAGAACCTGGGAACTTAATGTTAAGTTCTTATGTAATGTTAAGTTAATACTTCCGTTCCCCATTTTTGCCCGAACCGGAGCACCGAGTGGGTGTCTTTTTACTTCTTAATAGTACTTTTCGTTATCAAATCGTCATTTACAGAATGATGATTGACTGATGATGATGAAACTACTGAGTGGTTGAAAGACAACCGAAACAACTAGACTTACAAAATTTCAATTTGGCATATAGGTAGGAAGTATACTCCCTAACTCCCCTATGCGAGCACTAAAAGAGAATTTCTTAAAAAGAAAATATTTTTCGGTTTACTTTTTAACACTAACCAAATCGACGGCGACTATTAAAATCATACCAAAATATAAACTACATTAATAATTTTGATAATCTATCTAGACACTTTTATAAAATGCCATTACCATAATCTTTTACGAAACTTTTCAATGGACTAAATATTATACATATATATTATCGATACTTATTTAAAGTATGAAAGAAATGTTTCGTAAAACAGAAAGTATTTAGGTCCCTTAACAAATTTCAGTTTCGTCTATTAATAGGTTAATAGATAAATCGGTCTAAGGCCGACGTGGTGCAGCGGTACAGGGTCTGACTGTAATCGTGTCGGTTGTGGGTTCCCATAGACAAATATAAAGTATTTTTATTTCCTCGTGAAGTTCCTTTTTTATCAATATTTTTCTAACAAGAAGTGATCAACCAAGGTTAAATTCGTTTCATATATTGGTAGTCTTTACTATTACTAACGATGTTTAAAAATGACAGTATGTGTACACGTGATAGTCCATCATTAGGTTGCAACACACCCACTATCAATGATTTCTTAAAGATAATAAAATTTCAAATGCATTACAAAATAACCAAATCTGTGTTGTAGAGGCCGCCCTTAGGTATCTCGTTAACTTTATTGTACGTTCCTATCTATTTCTATACTAAGATTATAAAATTGAAAAGTATGTTTGGTAGAACACATCAATATTGGGAACTACTTGATCAAAGTTTAAAAAAACATTGTTTTATATAGTTTATTTATCGAGAAAGATATCATATAATAATTAAAATCTAGCTTGCATTAAGTAATTTGATCGCTCTGATGTCGAGACAAAGCGCAGTGTTGAGTACCGCCACTCAACACGCAATGCTTCCAGAATTCGGCGGAAAATGGGGAATGGAGATTCCCTCTGCCTATCCTGGTGTGTGCAGGATACACCTTGAAGCTGAACTGTGTTTGGTTAACAACAATTCCTGGAACTACTGGCTTAAATAAAAAAAATAGCTCTGGATAGTTCATTTATCGAGGTATTATATTATAAGTTATATTAAGTAACTTTAGTCGTTTAATTGTAACCCACTGTACTTGGGGTCAGGTACCTGGGGCACTTATATGAATTGAGCGTATTATCGGTCACACAAAATTCTCAATTATTACCATTGGACCACGGGAGCGAAGTCGCAATTAAAAGCTAGTCAGTCATAAATGTATGTATAAGTAAATACCTTTATAAGTAATGTAACTGACATGGTAGTTGACACTGTACTAAAATTGCCGTAAAGATGGCGAGTGAAGTAAGATTTAGGTAGCATGATGGTAAATTCTGATCATCTATTACGTACCCTGGGTCTTTTTTCCTTTAGTGATGAATGCATTGAATAATCACTGAGTTTTTGTTATATATTTTTTTTTTGTTTTTTTGGTTTACCTGTCTAGTTCAATTAACCAAATAAGCGGCCATTACCATCCACAAGCTCTGCAAGTTCAAACCAAAAGTCCAGACTTCCCCCAGAAAATATCTCTAGATACATCCACGGACACCACTCAAGATATCACAAAAAAGAGCTCACAGTCTTACACAACAATTAAATGTAATGCAATACTAAAATACAGAGAAAAATCATCTCAAGTTACGTTCACTAATTACACCCATATATAAATTAAATCAGAATTAAAAAAGATATGGCTGTATAAAACATGTAAATAGCCATTTCTGGTGATTTCATTATTCATCTAGCGATTAATATTTGCATATTTATTGTTATTAGAGTTGCTTAGGTTGAAGTGTGAAACGATATTATGTTATAACATCTTTTAGGTGGGCTGATAAAACAATAGCATCTTACGATGCTGAAATTTGAAATTCCGTTTTCTCCCGTTCCGTTGAAATTTCGGGGAATTAAATTGTAATGTTCCCTCCTTAAAACATTTACAAGGCAAAATCTTTTGTTCTACGCTAGTCAGGATGTGCCTCGTCTGTCATTCGATCAGTAGCGGTGGAAACTCATAAAGTTGTTCAGTTTTTCTCAATACATGACAGAATAAGCAGAAAGAACCTAGGAACCTAGTGTTAAGACACTCTGTTCCCCATTGAGACGAATTCTTGAGGCATTGCGTATTGAGTGAAGGAACTCAAAGCTACTTTGCCTCGATTATCATATTTATAGTAATTTGCTTCAAAAAATAACATTTTATGATGAATATAAAAATATTGCCAAGACGATGTCTCACCCCAAATAGTAATACAAGTAGTAGTAGCTACACAATTTCCCCTAAAAAAATATACATTAATTACCCTAAAGAACTTTGAACCTGCAACCACACCAATTAATTTACCCACCAGCTACGCAACGGCATTGTGTCAAAATTTAAATTATGCACATTTTTATTCGAATCCGCATCCACTGACCTACTAACGATAGTCGATTGTTATTCGAAATAAATTGGTATGTAAAATAAGTAGTTTTTGACAGACGCCCATTTACATTTAGTAGCAAACTGATGTTCTTGTATAAATAAAATATGATTTAAAAATATTGTTTGGGCAGGTTTTGAAATAAGACTGGACTTTTGAAAGAAGACGGAGCACAGTGAGTGTGTCTGGGTGTCAACGCGATGATTTGAAGGTTCGATAATCCTTTGGAGGAAGTTATTTATTACTTACCCTTCCTTGCTCCATTAAGACAAAACGCGTTTTACCCCGAATTCGAGAAGAAAGTGAAGAACGATGTGTTCTTTCTCTAAGCCTACTCTACTGTTTGTAATCTTTTGAATTGGTTATATGTATATGAATAAAGCGAGTATCATATCTAAAATACTAAGTAAATAAAATAATTAAATAGGGTAGTGTCTGATTGTGATGTGACGGCATGAAAGAATTAATTATTTTATTTTTTTATATTTAGTTTTGTTCTGCTAACAATACAAACTTAACATCAAGTTCCCTCTGTCTACCCTGTTATATACGTGATACAGCGTGAAGCTGAAAAAAATAAATTGATTTATATTTAAAAAAAAAACAAAAAATACGGAACTCTACCCTCTACTACTAAAAAGTATATCTTGACCGGAATTTCCTGTGGCTTACTTTTACAGCAAATACTCGTATATCTAATATGTATATGGATAGATAGCATGTCTGCGAATTTAAAACACAAATTACGCAATAAAGAGGTTTTTATAACAAGAAATGTAAAAATATGTATTAAATGTGAATATTCTAGTATTTTATTACTGTATTTGTGCGCTCCAGTCATTTACATTTTATATGTTTTATTCAAATAGTATACTTAAGTCAACAGTTAACAAGGTTGTCACTAACAGAGGTTGTCAATTTGATTCTCGTTCAAGCAAACTTTTGTATTTATTTAATATCTATCTGTGTTGTTATTATTAGCTTTATATCATGCTAGTGGATAAAGACTTTAAATAAATAATATATGTTTTCTTTTTTTTATTTCTTACAACATTTTCTAGGAGCTAAATTAAAACATTAACTAATAACAAAAAAATGCCTACAAAAATTAAAATAATCAGCTACATGCATGGTGATCACGCTACTTAAACATGGTGACTAACACAATTTCGTTTTCTAATTTTTTTTGTTATTTTTTAATTATTATACTTACATATTTTGTAAATACTAGTATTATAACATGGTTTTCCGTTCTTGATTATTTTAATGCAAATATTTTGTATAAAACTGAAATTAAATCAGCTTCTCGCTGTATCCCCCACACGGCAGGGTAGGCAGAGGGAACCTAGTGTTAAGACATTCCGTTCACCACTTTCCGCCGAATTCTGGAGGCATTGCGTGTTGAGTGGCGGTACTCAACGTCGCATTTTGCCTCAACACCAAAGCGAATAGATTAAAATATAAATATAAATAAATACCTACTTTATTTCCTCGAGTGGGATCGAACCTACAATACAACCAGTCGCGTTAACAGGCACACTTTGTGCCCTGCGCCACCACTGGGCCTCAGGTTATATTTTGTATAAGATGAACTACAATTATAAGTTTTTTCTTATATACTTACACATATTCATATAACTTTTTTTTGTTTCTTGTCAAACTATGTATAACTAGCGGACGCGCGCAGCTTCGCTTGCGTATTTAGGAGTGAATTCTAAAAAACCACGAAATATGTGTTCAATGAAATATTTTTAAGAGTCTAAATTTCAAATTTTATAAAAATCGGTGGCGATTTAAAGATTTTTTCATACAAACTTTCAACCCCTTATTTGCACCCTTAGGGGGTGAATTCTAGAAAACCATGAAACACATGTTCAACTAAATATTTTTAAGAATCTAAATTTAAAATTTTATAATAATCGGTAGCGTTTTAAAGATTTTTCCGTACAAACTTTCAACCCCTTATTTGCACCCTTAGGGGGAGAATTCTAGAAAACGATGAAATATGTGTTCAATTAAATACTTTTAAAAATCTAAATTTCAAGTTTTATAAAAATTTGTGCCGATTAAAATTTTTTTCCATACAAACTTTCAACCCCTATCTCATCCTTTTAGGGTTAAAATTTTTCAAAATCCCTTCTTAGTGGATGTCCAGATTATGAAAGTAAACATCTGTCCAAATTCCATGTTTCTACTATCAGCAGTTAAGGTTGTGCGTGCGTCTTACCTCAGTCAGTGAGGACAAGTCCTTTTATATATATAGATAATAGGTCCACGAAAAATACCATATCTCTACAAGGTAGAAGCGACAGCGAAAGACAGCTCAACAGTTTAGTTTCTTTTAAGATATAGAACCTAAAAGTAATAGTGTCTAAACTCTAAATTCTTTATGCCTTTACCTAATGTGAGCAATAGAAAAAAATTACAAGCTTAAGCTTAAGAGCAGGAAATATTCTTACATAATAACAGACCCAATACTCCGAAGATAACGTCAATTTATCATCAAAATATGCAAACAACTGGAATACCAAGTCACAACTTCCGGTGCTACTGCATTAATTCAATTTTAACTGTTCTATAAATCCTTTTACTTTCAAAAGCTTGTTAAGCAAAGACAAATGCTGGGTACTATATATAGTATTGAAATTTAAATAGGTACATATATAAAAAAAATAAGAGGCCGTCGCGGCGCAGAGGCAGGGTGCGATGTAAGGCGACGGTTGTGGGTTCAATATCCACTCAAGGCAATGAATTATTATTCCTTAATATTTTCATTTCTTCGCTTTGGCATCAAGGCAAAAACCCGGTGTTGAGCTCCGCCACATAATGCTTCGAAAAATTCGGCGGAAAATGGGGAACGAAGACACGGAGAGTCTTAACACTAGGTTACCTCTACCTACCCTGCTGTAAAGCTGGTTTTTATTTAAAAAAAAATCCATTATTCTGAACTTCACGTTGTATCTCGCAAATATCACTTAAAGTGAAGACACTCCACTTCGTCACAAGTTGCACGCTTTACAACATAACTTAATTTATTAAAAACTATGGTCAGTGAGAGAATGGAATATAGTAACACTGTATAGAGAATCCTATTTCACTGTCTCATATTGTAGGCTGAAAATATATATCTATTTATTAAATTTTATAAAATAATATTTTAGAACAGTTCAATCCAATGTTTTGTAAGAAAAAACATATTTAATTATTTTAGTAGCCTCATATTAAATAAAAATGTTAATAAATATAAATAAATTTAAAATATAAAAATTAAGAAAAATTATTGAAAATGACAAAAAAAATATGTTTCCGCCCGGGATCGAACCGGGGACCTTCTGCGTGTTAGGCAGATGTGATAACCGCTACACCACGGAAACTATGAAATGCGTGTCGAAATTGAAATATATATACAAAAAGAATATAATTCTTTTCACATTATTCTGTAAAATAATTGGATGCTACCTAATGTTGAGACACTGCGTTTCCCACTTTTCACTCTGTTTTCGAATGATTACATATTGAGCGCAGAACTTAACGCCACGCTTTAAAGAAAGCAAATGAATAATACCTATATCCTATATGAAATATTTGATGTTCCCTATGTAGTGAAAATTGAACTCACATCCGTCACGTTTAGTCAGTTGCCACAATGCCACGACGAGCTTTTCGATTTCTAGGCTTACTAATTTATTTTTATTATAAGAAAACTTCTTGTTACACAAGAACTATGTAAATAATTTTATTATCATATTTTTGCATCAAATTAAATATTATAATTATTTCTTAATATTGACAGTATTTATAAAAAATATATATTTTTTTGCTTTTTATTTGATATTACGACTCAGCTCTAAATACACACTTTAAATACACTATTATTTATTTACTAATCTGAATTACTTTTGTGTTCTTATGGACTGTTAGAGAGGAAATTTTATTAAAATGTATAGATTAGAAGAATATTTTTACCTGCTATCTAGGTGTACCAAACCAACAAGTACATACGTTTTTGGGAATGTATCAATATAGTAAATACAACAGTGAATGAATAAGAAAGGAATACAAAATATTCTTTAAATAATAAGATTTTATTAAAAATTCTCATACAAAAGTAAATTGCAAGCATTTATAAGTCATTCTTAAATCTAACTTTTAAATGATGTAACTTATTTCTAGTCTCTTTTTAAATATATTGACTTAGCTAACTTTTCTCATTGATTTTAATTGATGATAATATTTATATGTGCAATATTATTTTTTTAAATTACTTCATTCATGTATGTTTTACTAATAATAACATTTTATTGGAATGACAATGTGCTTTTTACATTTAAATAAAATATATAGAAATATAGAAAAACAATTACAATTCAAGCATATTTTGATGTAATAAATTACACAATAATTATGATAGCTCTATTGTTTTAAATTTAAATATTAACATAATAAATTGTTTCCTTAAGCCATTTTTCTTAAAAAATATTTACTTAAGCATGTTCCACTCTAGATAAAGCCACAAAACTATGCTTAGTGTTCATGTCATAATAACCTATAGGTCCAGCGTCACAGTCTGCACAACTCAAATATTTATAATTATCCACTGTGTGGGTAAAGCCTATATTTTCAAAAGTATACATGTTCTCTACGTGATAGAATTCATTCACTTTCTCATTTTGTACTTCAATTTCTTTTCTAGTATCTTGAAGCATAAGGGGTAGGTCCTTCTGAAAACATATATAGGCAAATTGTGAATATTGATAAATAAAATATTATTAACATATTACAGTAGAATGTTTACCTCTTGATTGATATATACACCTAATTTTTTGTCTAAAATCTTAGATCCACAAAATTTACATTTCACGACTAATTTATTAGTTCCATCTTCAACGTACTCGGTAGATAGTTTTTCACTATTTTTCTCAACAGCATCTGGTTCGGACATTGTGTAATTATTTTAAATATATATATATAGAAAGTTATATGAAAACAAATTTCTAAAGCCGGGTGATTAAAATTTGCAAAGTGCAGTTTTCTAAACGGCAAAATTGCAATAGTAAAAAACAAACTGTCAAAATTTACAATATGAGTTATATTGTATTTTGGCTGTAGCTTTATTTCGACCTGGAAAAAGTAAAAAACTAAATATATACAGATTTAGAGTATTTAGATTTTTTTGAATTTATATCTTATTTGTTATTTATATTTTTGTATTTTATGGTATTATATTTTATTATAGTAATGAAGCACTTTTTACTGCATAGTAAACGTTAAACTAGTATTAACTCATACTGAATATATATATAAGAAAACAATGTTCTTATATTTAAATGTAAAATTTTAAAAATTTTACTTTAAAAAAAGTTTCTATCAACTCCATATTCTTGAGGCATATAATAATTATGTTAGATTGTTTATTTGTTTATCTATATTTTCATATGACAATAATTTCAATATTGACATAAGTGTGGTTTCTTCTTGTCAGACACATATTTTACACGTTTATTTCTTATCGAAAATTAAAATCATCTGAAAATCAATAAAATGAGTTCTGGGTTTATATCTGAATCTGAAATTTTGGAGGCTAGACGCAGTCGCCAAGAGGAATGGGAAAAAGTGCGATCGGAAGATCAGCCAAAGGGTAATCAGTTTTATGTATTAAAATAATGTATGTATCTATTAATCTACGATTCAAAACACTTTATAATAATATAATTTACTTCATATGCTTCTAACGCTTTAATACTTCTTATAATTGATTAATAATAACATTGATAAAATTCTGCATTAGGCAAATAATGTTTACTTATTACATTTGTTATTATTTTGTATAATTGTTGTACTGTGTAATTGTTGATGTAAATACTATTCAGCATTTAATAAATACTACTCAGCATCTAATAATTCTCGAGTAAATATGCAACTAAAAAAAAAGAAAAATCAACTTCACACTGTATTCCGCACATAGCAGGGTATGCAGAGAGAACTTCATGTTAACACACACCATTCCCCACATTCCGCCGAATTCTGGAGGCATTGCGAGTTAAGTGGCGGAACTCAACTCTGAGCTTTGCCCCGATACCAGAGTGAAGAAATAAATATTTCCTTTCATTGAGTGGCTTCAAAAGGGGGTCGAACCCACAACCAGTAGATTTTGAAGCACACTTTGTACCCCTGTGCCACAGCCAACCTGAAATATGTAACAGAAAATTAAGAAATATGAAGAGGCTTTTTTTTGCTTTTGCTTAATTAAAGTGAACAATTTGGAGTTTAGTCTCAACTTATATAATACTAGCGGACGCGCGCAGCTTCGCTTGCGTATTTAAGGGTGAATTCTAATAACCCATGAAACATGTGTTCAATGAAATATTTTTAAGAGTCTAAATTTCAAATTTTACAAAAATCGGTGGCGATTTAAAGATTTTTCCATACAAACTTTCAACCCCTTATTTGCACCCTTAGGGGGTAAATTCTAGAAAACCATGAAACATATGTTCAATTAAATATTTTTAAGAGTCTAAATATCAAATTTTATAAAAATCGGTGGCGATTTAAGAATTTTCCCATACAAACTTTCAACCCCTTATTTGCACTCTTACGGGGTGAATTCCAGAAAACCATGAAATATGTGTTTAATTATATACGTTTAAGAGTCTGAATTTTAAATTTTATAAAAATTGGTGACGATTTAAAAAAAACCTATACAAACTTTCAACCCCTTATTTGCACCCTTAGGGGGAGAATTCTAGAAAACGATGAAACACGTGTTCAATTAAATACTTTTAAAAATCTAAATTTCAAATTTTATAAAAATCGGTGCCGATTTAATTTTTTTTCCATACAAACTTTGAACCCCTATTTCACCCCTTTAGGGTTAAAATTTTTCAAAATCCCTTCTTAGTGGATGTCCAGATTACGAAAGTAAACTTTTGTCCAAATTTAACGTTTCTACTATCAGCGGTTACGGCTGTGCGTGCGTCTTACCTCAGTCAGTGAGGACAAGTCCTTTTATATATATAGATTTTTAATTTTTGAATAGTTAAATATATTTAATGATTTCTTGAATAGAGGCACCTGAAGAAATATATGACTCTAGGCCGTTATATCAGCGATTAGAAGAACAGAAGATGAAGAAAGATGCTGAGTATGAAGAAGCGCACAAACTTAGTAAGTTTAGTTTGATCTTAGAATAAATATTCAATCTGACTTGCCACACTCAGTCTTACCAGAAGTTAAGTTTACAAAATTTTCCTTACATACAATTTTTTAAATCTTGTAATTTAGCAGGAAACCTGAGAACCTAGTGTAATCTACCGTATTCTCCATTAAGAAACTTCAGTTCCCCTCCAGTTTTCTGCTTAGTCCTTTGGAGGAGGCTTTGTTTTGGTTGGCATAACTAAACATTATATTTGGAGAATAAACAATTTGATATTCACAGAGAATATGATCAGGGGCCTGGACGATGATGAAGTTGGTTTCTTAGATTTGGTGGAACGTACCAAAGCTGAAGTGGCTCAACAAATTCACATAGAGGAGAAGAAAGAGATGCAGGAGTTTAGGTCAGTTTTATAGTTATATTGTTATTGGTTTTCAGAGGCTCTTGCGCACAGATGTATCTTCCCATCGGACTTAGAATTTGTGTATTGAGTGGTAGAAAACACTAAAAAATGTAAATCCTATCCTATTAACAATGTATTATGGGCAGTCACAGTTACAGTCATAGTTTTATTGGCTTCATGTTGTATCATGCACAGCATAGGCAGAAGGCACAAGGAAACCTAGTGTTGAGACACTTCACTCTTAAGGACATTTCCATTCCCATTCCCATTTGCCGCCTTTTGCCTTGTTACAGGAGAAAGGAAAAGAAAATGTATTTCATTCCCCCCCGAGTGGATATTGAATCGACAAGATGTCGCGGTTACAGCACACCTTGTGCCACCGGGATACAAGGACCTCTATTTATATTTATATTAAATAAAATAATATATTTATTACAGGGAAAGGGTATCGAGCCTAGCTGAAAGTGAGGAGTTAACTCGCCTCAGAGCTCAGTTGGCTCCGGCACGCTCTACACAAACGTCTGGACAGTCACAGAAGAACAAATTGCAGGGGGTTTGTAGTATTTTTTTTGTATACTATAATGTTTGATAATTGAAGAAAATGTTTTCATGTATATTATATTTTTATATTAGTTTTCTGATCTGATAGATAAAATGCGGCGTTAAGTTCCGTCTTTTAAGACGGAGGGTCTCGAAAATCAGGTGGTCTGTGGGGAACATTGTCTTAACAATAGGTTCCTTTTACCTTCCTATATGTTGGATACAGCGGTTTTTTTTTTCAGGTGGTAGTAAGAAAAAGGAAAGCAAGTGAAATGGAAGGTGAGAAACAAAACAAAGAAAAAGAACCTTCCCCGCCCAAAAATGGTGAAGTTAATAATCAAAAGTAAGTATGCAGTGTCGAAGCGCATGCGGTGTTGCTTAGACGTGTTTTAAGCAGTAATAATTGCACACCACTAAGTGTAATCGTAACCGGTTTTTACTTACGTCGTCGTCGGTCGACCGCTTGGCCGACCGTTTGTATTATATCGTTTTGATCTTTAACGTAGAATGAATACAGTGGAAAATAGCAATGAAGAATCAACAAATATAAATTGTAATAATTTAGAAGAAGATATGACACATTCAGTAGACTTAACAACAATGGTTGAAGAGGAAGAATTATCGACGAAAGGTATGCGTCCAACAAAGAGAGTGCGGGGAAGGGAAGATGAATGGAATTTAGTGAAGAGAAGAAAAGAGAGATTAAGAGAAGTTAGTGGCATAACTGAATTATGTATTACGAGTAAAAGCATATTTCCTAAGCAATTTGCTCTTGCGAAGTTATTTAAAGAACAAAATATTATGAATGTAACCAGGGTTAAGTATATAAATCCATATAAAATTAATGTCGAAATTAATAATACTGGAAGTGCGGAGTATTTGGTTTCCTGTGAATATTTTAAAGAATTAGGATGGAAGTTTCATCGTCCTTTCGAGGTTGGTTTGTCGTATGGCGTTATTAAAAATATAGAACTAGACATATCTGAGGAAGAATTACTTGAAAATATAACAAGTCACATTAATATCGTGAATGTAAGGAGACTAAAAAGAAGAGATAACGAAGGCAGTGGTTGGACGGAGAGTGAGACGTTGAGAGTAGGATTTGAAGGATCATCTTTGCCATCATATGTATTCCTTTACAACATGAGAATTGTGGTAGATCCGTTCGTTTTCCAAGTTACTCAGTGTTCGAAGTGTTGGAGATATGGACATTCTAATAAAATGTGCCCATCTAAATTGCCTATGTGCCCAAAATGTGGAGGTAAACATGAAAATTGTCAGGCTAACATATTTCGATGTGTTAATTGTAATATGAACCATATGTCTTTAGATAGAACTTGTCCAGTGTATATAAGGGAAAAAAAATTACGTGATATAATGAGTGAATTTATGTTTCTTATAGAAAAGCCTTGGATATGTATGTGCCTCCTACTCCATTTCGTTCAACGTCGCAAGAGAATGTTATGTCGAACATTACAAGACAAGCCCCGTTTGATGCTACATATGCTTCACCTATTATTCCTATAAAGAATACATATGCACAGGCTACATTACAGTCGAAAGTGACCCAGGCTGCCTCTACTTTACAGAGTGACAAGAGGATTTCTACAGAGCGCCCCAAAGAAAAGGAAGTCATGACTGATTTTGAAGAGTTTAGCACGAACATGAATATTAATATAGATATAAGCGAAGACACTTGCAGCGAAGAAGTTTTTGACAATAGTTGTAAGAATAATAGTAAACATTCAAGAGATTACTCACTCAAATGGTTAATTGACAAATTTAAATACATTATTTTAATTAAAAAAGGCAATATTAAAAGTAAGATTATATCTATGGTTCAAGTGGGTATCGAGTGGATGGTGTCTTGGATAGTTAGTAATATACCAGAGGACTTTTCTTTTTTAGGAAAAATGTTTAACAATGGATAGTGTTACAGTTAATATTTTGCAATGGAATTCTCGGAGTATATTACCAAAAAAATTAGATTTTGAACAAATGTTGTTCTTAGAGAAAATACATATTGTTGCACTTAGCGAGACTTGGCTTACTTCGGACTGTTCACTCCATATAAATAATTATAATGTTTTTCGTCACGATAGGTCGGATTCATATGGAGGTGTTGCAATTCTAACCCATAAATCCATTAAAGCCCAAATTTGTCCAACTAGAATATCTAATTCTGGTATTGAAATAGTACATGTTAAAATTCATAATTGTAATATGATTCAGGATTTAATCTCAGTTTATTGTCCACCAAATATTCAAACTGTGAAAAGTGATTGGGACTCGTTATTTTCAGTAGCTCATTCCAAAGCCTTGATTTTAGGAGATTTTAATGCCCATCATTCGAATTGGTCAAACAAAACAAATCAAAGAGGGAATCAAGTTTTTGATTCTATGATAGATAATAATTTCATTATTTTGAACAATGGTAAAGCAACTCGATTTAAATTAGTTAATAGTATCTTACAAGAATCTGCTCCTGATATATCTATGGCCTCTTTGGATGTGGGTCTACTTTTTAATTGGAATGTTTCTAATGATTCTCTAGGTAGTGATCATATGATGATAAAAATTACGACGTCGAATAGTTTTACTCCCCAATTATCAAAAAAGAGAAATTTTAAAAAAGCTGATTGGTTGGGTTATCGTAAGTTCATTGAAGAAGCACTCAAAGATTTTAAAGTAAGTTCTAATCCAGAGGATGCTTATAATAGTTTCTTAGATATTTTAAACAAAGCTGCAGATTTAAATATTCCATATATAAAATTTAATCAAAACCCTAGTGGTAAATTTCTTCCAAAAAAGTATTGGTCTTCCTTATTATCAAAAAGTATAGCGAGAAGACGATTAGCTTTGGTATGTTTTAGAAAGAATCCCACACCAGATAATTTAAACGCGTTGCAAGAAAAAATTCGGGAAGCTCAAATAATAACTAGAAGAGCTAGGAATAAAGCATTCCGTACGTATTGTTCCTCCTTTGATGAAGGTATGTCTGCAAATAGTGTACTGCAAGGTATGCGATGGTTAAAAGGATACCGTTCTTCTAGGCCCTATATTTTAAAGTCATTAGCTGAAAGTGTACTATATAATCTAGCTCCCGATTCTACATGTCCACCGTTACCAACTTTTTTATCTAATAATGTTATATTGGAAGCTGAAATAACTAGACAAGAGTTAAATAAATGTATTAAAACTAAAGATACTGCCCCAGGGTGTGACGATATTTCGTACTCAATGATTCATTATCTTCCAGATTTGGCGAAAAATATTCTATTGCAAATATACAATCTTTTTTTCTCTCTTAATTTTGTCCCAAAACAATGGCGTCAGATTCGCGTTATAACGATTCCTAAACCAGGTCGTGATTTATCAACTGCTGCTGCAATAAGACCTATATCCCTGATGTCTTGTATGTGCAAAATTTTTCATTCCATAATTAATAAGAGAATTGAATGGTTCCTGGAAAAAGGGAATTTTTTCGCAGAGGAGACAACAGGTTTTAGAAAAACACGCTCTTGTCTAGATAGCTTAAATTCATTAATTTCTAATATTCAAATTGGTTTTTCTAATGATTTAAGTACCATAGGATACTTTGTAGACCTAGATAACGCATATAATAATGTTGATATTACCTTACTATTATTAACCTTAGATAAACTCGGCATAGGATCAGTGTATTGTAAGTATCTATGGAAATTTCTTCAAGAAAGATACTTAACAATTGAAGGTCCTGATTACGTTATTACCAGAACTTGTAGGCAAGGATTAGCTCAAGGTGATCCCTTATCTCCATTATTATTTAATGTAGCTACAATTAATGTTTGTAAGTCAATGCCTGCTTCTATATCTATCTCACAATATGCAGATGACTTTGTTATTTATAAGACCTCAACTATCAATATAGCAGCTACAGAGTTACAACATTCTTTAAATATTTTGAGTGACAATTTGAACAGCCTTAATCTTGATATTTCTCCTAATAAAAGTAAAATTTGTATTTTCAGCAAAGGCCATAAAAAATACTCAGCGCATTTATCGATTATGGGCAAACGGTTAGAGGTAGTTGATACAGTCCGATATCTCGGTGTGTGGTTGGATCGTTCGCTTAGGTGGGGAAGGCACATTAATGAAATATCTAAAAAAGTTCTTAAATTTATTAATATTTTTAAAATGTTGGCTGGTTCTAGTTGGGGTGTCCACCCTAAACACTTAAGATTATTATACATTTCCTTAATTAGAAGCCTTATTGATTACGCAAGTTTTTTTTATGATAATAGTGCAAATATTCATCTAGGGAAATTAGACAAGATACAAAACCAAGTCATGAGAATTATTGGTAGTTTTATTAAAACGACGCCCATTCATGTGATGGAAAGTGAATTGTGTTTACAACCACTATTCCTTCGTCGTCGTTACTTAGCTGGAAAATTTTGGCTAAAAACTAAATCTCGTCAGACCAATAGTGGAGGCCTAAATATAATTTCTAAACTTGTTTCATTATTCAATACTTCTAGATATTGGCACAATAAAAAGACGCCCGCATTAATTTTGGTTCATAATTGTTTAAAAGATTTCAAAATTAATACATCAAAAAATTTAGGTATGTTTTCATTGAATACTTGGGTGAGTAATATAGATATTGAATCTTTTGTTAAATATGACGTTAATTTCATGACAGGACCTAAAAGACGATTTGATTGCGTACTGTTAAAAAAAAAATTTCTAATTTTATCACATCCCAATACAGTCATTATAAAAAGATATATACAGATGGCTCTAAGGATAAGGAGGGATTGGGGGCGTCCTTTTATGACTATGAACAAAAGATAGCTGTAAAATTTCAGATAGACCCCAATATGTGTATAATGGATGCTGAGCTAATCGCTATAGCAGAAGCTCTGTCATACATAGAATCGACTGATCATATTAGTACAGTGATATTGACAGACTCTAAAAGTTCGCTCCAACATTTGGCTCGGTGTACCTCGACATTTCGAGGAACTCCGATAGCCTATACTATATTGGACAATGTCTTGAGATTGCGATCTTTGGGAAGGAATGTAGTTTTGCAGTGGATACCGTCTCATGTAGGTCTGGAGGGCAATGACATTGCTGATTTATTAGCCAAGCAAGCAATATCTGATGGGATTCCTATTATCAGTTCTCCTTTTTACACTAATTTTATTGCCAAAATAAAACAAATTTGTTATACGTTCTGGGCAGAATATTTCGATAAAAGATCCTTGGAAAAAGGTATCTGGTATAAAACGATCCAACCACACCCGTTAACATCACCATGGATAAACAATGAAACTTTATGTAGGAAAAAGATAATTGCAGCGCTTAGACTTCGTTCTGGACACATTCCAGGCAATAAATTTTTGTATTTAATGGGCAAGTCAACGACAGCTAGTTGCGACTTTTGCAATTCTAATTCAGTTGATGATGTCTACCACATATTGATGGAATGTGTCCAGAACGAAGCGCTTAGGACAAAAATAAGCTGCAGATTTCAAGAAATAGGTTTTTGTAATGCTGTTTTGGCTTCACCTCTTTCAGATGAAGCCAATATACTTTATGAGTTGGCAATATCCCGCTTAACTTAAGATATATTGTATTTAAATTATATTTTATTTAAGTTAAACTTACCAGGGCGACATATTCGCATAAGCGACAAAGCCCTTTAATTAGATTTAAAAAAAAAAAAAAAAAAAAAAAAAAAAAAGTATGTGTACTCTACTGTATCTGTAGTATGGTCGAGGAGTCATGGCCGTCCTGAACTTCAGTTTTGTGTACTTTGGAAAGAAAATAGTCAGACTACTTCTGAAAATCCTTACTTCCGTCGGAGCACAGGGTCCCAAACGTGTGACTGTAAACGCGACGATTGTTTCAAGAGTTTGGCGAGAAGTGGGAAACAAAATATCTTAATATGGGACGAAATGGCACTAGGTTCCCTCCGCCTACCAATGTGCGAGATAAAGCGTGAAAATATAAGAAAAATACCAAAACATAAAATGCATAGAATGTGAAAGTTTTAGTGACATTAACATTCTTCAGAATAGCTCATAAGACTACAATTTATGTAAACATTTTGTATAATTTGTGTATAATGTAACAACAAGTTTAAGCGGGCGAAGCCGCATTGGGATAACTAGCTAAATTATAGGTTATATATTGCTCTGATGAATAAGCTTATACTATTACACTTGTTCATCACAAACTTTCACATTTATTACATAGAAAAGGATAAGATCGCATCTGCTTTAATACTCGTAGATTCATATATTTTTTTCCTTTATTTTATTTAGATGTATATTTCCATTTTTTCGCTCCACTCAACACGCAATGCCTCCAGAATTTGGCGGAAAGTAGGGAACAGAGTGTCTTAACACTAGGTTCCCTCTGCGTATCCTGCTGTGTGGGATACCATGTGAAGCTAATGATTTTTTTTAATTATTATTTTTCCAGTGGTTCCATTCAAGCTCTATCAGGTCAGAGTGCCCTACGTCTAGTCGGTGTGTTGCCAGGGCTCGGGCATTATAGGGAGTCTGATACTGACAGCTCTTCTGATACGGATTCCAGTGATATTGAGTGTGTATGTATATATGTATTATTGTGTCATATTTATTTAACTTGCCATGACTAGCCAGTTGTGGCGCACAGGTACAATATGTGACTGTGTACAAAGTGTGGTTGTGGGTTTGATCCCCACTCAAATGAATGTTTATTTAAACTTATATTTCCATTTCTTCGTCCTAATGTTAAGGGAAAGCGCGGCGTTGAGTTCCGCCACTCGATACGCGATGCCTTTGGAATTCGGCGGTGAATGGGGAGCGGTAATATCGTATACCGTAATATATCGTAAATTGAGAAGTGCGTGGGGAAGTGTCTTAATGGGACCAACATGTCTTAACATTAGATTCCCAGTTTTCTTCTGGAGTGCCCAACATATTTTGTAAAGCTGAAAACATTTCATAATGAATACTAATAAAATATTATTAATAACAGTTTCTTTTATTTCAGTCGAGCAAAAGTTGTGTGAAGCGTGACCTTCTAGGCAGGAGACCAGATCAGATGGACGGAAAGAAGAAAGACGAAGAAAAAAGCTAGATTTTTCTTTTTTATACATATTTTTAGTATTTAAGCTTTATTTTAAATATCCAACATATGTATGATACTAAGTTATAAGTTGTTTGACAAATGTTATATACAGTATAAGCTCCATATTACCTTGTGGCTAAAATTTTTTTTAGCTCTACGCTGTATCCCGCATTCAGCAGGGTAGGTAGAGGGAACCTAATGTTTCACCCTTTCCCCCAACTTTGCCCATTTTTTGAGCCCACAACCGTCACGTCTAGTCAGACACTGTGCCGCTGCACAACGGTGGTTTCAAACGATATATTATAAATTATGTCTAACATTAAAAACTATATTGTAATTAGAAATTTTATTTTTTTTCGATTTCGGAATTGAATAATCGATTTTTTAATTTTTAAAAGTATTTTAACATTACTGTTATGTAGTGTGATTAATAAATTAATCTTTCATTTGAATTTCCTATTTATAGAAAATGTGATTTAAGTAATTAAATATATTGGTGTATATATTTATTTTAATGTGTGATTTTTAATTCACCCAGGAAAAAAAATATATTTTTGAAACGAGACTAACTTTGGGATCAGATTCTAAAACCTAGTATTAACTATGTTCCCAGTGAAATATGAATTAAATGAGAGGCCGTCGGGGGGCAACGGTGTGACTGTAACGCGGCGGTTGTGGGTTCGATCCCCATTCAAGGAAGTGAAATATTTATGTACGTTTATATTTCCATTTCTTCGCTCTGATGTCCAGATAAAGCGCGACGTTGAGTTCTGCCACTCAACACGCAATGCTTCCAGAATCTTAACACTAGGTTCCCTCTGCCTACCCTGCTGCTGAGTGCAGGATGCAGCGTGAAAAGCGTGAGCGCTGTTTTTCTTTTTTTAAATGTATATTTTAAAAACTAAATAGTATTTTTTGTTCTATAGGGAGAAATAAAACTACTTTTCTTTGCAATTATATTAGTATAAACATGTTATAATCAATAATGTCATATCAATAGATTAATGACAAAACAATACTGGAAGTACGTCGCCTTTTAAGTATTAATTTGAATTTAAGTATGTCATGTGTATCATCAATCAAAAAATCACTTAAATTTGTATGACATAAATAGAGCTCCTAAGTTTTGATGTTGTCTTGATACATTTGGTACAATTATTGCCAAATTTTTCACAATTTTAACTTCACACAAAAATAACCTACATCCCCCTTCTGGTTTCCTAGTATCTTATATACGTATTAACAGTACAAAGAACACAAATATTTTTTTACAAAATTGCTTAATCCATACCTATATTATAAATTCGAAAGTAACTCTGTCTGTCTGTCTGTCTGTCTGTCTGTCTGTCTGTCTGTCTGTCTGTCTGTCTGTCTGTCTTTTCCGCAATCAGGGCCAAACCGCTAATTTAATTGTGATAAAATACTCATACAGAGATACTTGAGGGTCCCGGGATGAACATAGGATACTTTTTTTTTCTCATATTTGTAATATTTTCGTTATATACCAATATATTAAAATAATTAATTTGACAAGGCATTTATTCCGCCATGTTAATAACAATCGTCGCTACGCGTTGCTAAGCAACAGCTTGCAAAGTTTGCTGTTTTAAGAAAACGTCACCCACAGTGAGTTTGCTTAAGGAAAGAGGAAAATTAGGAACCTTTTATTTATTTTTTGTTCAAATGTACTAAACACGCGTCGCCCACACCCATAAATAATTATTTAATGTTCAATAAATTAATATATACATATATGTGCTTAAATTACATATAAAAAAATCTGTACTGTCTTTTTTCGTAAACGTAATATTTATTATTATAATTATTTTATTTTTAGAAAAACCTAGTAATAGTAACATTCAATTCTCCACTTTCCATCAAGTTTAGAAATATTGTATTGATTGGCGCAACCTAACATCGCACTTAATCTTACTAAACTAAGGAAATGAAAATAGATTTATTTAAATACAAACACTCTGAAGTTGGAATCGAACCCATAACTTACTAATGCGGCCAAACGCGGCTTCGCCGGCGTAAGGTTATAGTTGTTTAATATAAATTTTATTTTATTGTATATTTATTATTCTGTTGCATTAAACTAAGTTTCGGATTCGGATTCTATCCTTAAGAGAAAAAGGGGTCCGAAAAGCTGAAGATCGAGTGTGGTGGCGAGAATTGGGGAAGGCCTATGTCCAACAGTGGACAAAAGATGGCTGTTGATGATGATGATGATGATGATTAAACTAAGTTACTGCAAAGTTTCATCTAAATCCGTTCAATAGTTTTTGTGTTAAAGCGGAACAAACATCTATCCCTACAAACTTACACATTCATCTATACATATAAGATACAAAAAAAGCTATTTTCAATATTAAATGCCTCCAGCATTTAACAATGTATATAGACCATAAAACTATGATTTAAATTTTTGTCTGTGCGTTTGTGCATGCTAATCTCAATAAAGGCTTAACCGATTTTAATACAGTTTACACTATTGTATTTTGGCAAACTTCCGTTAAGTGTTTGTTTTGTTTAAATCTGTTCAATAATAACAAGTATTTTGTTCAACCAAATTGCTACAAAATAATTGTTTTACAGAATTGACTAAAACTTCTTTTTTATATTATACTAGCGGACGCGCGCAGCTTCGCTTACTTATTTAGGGGTGAATTCTAATAAACCACGAAACATGTGTACAATGAAATATTTTTAAGAGTCTAAATTTCAAATTTTATAAAAATCGGTGGCGATTTAAACATTTTTCCATATAAACTTTCAACCCCTTATTGGCACCCTTAGGGGTAAATTCTAAAAAACCGTGAAACAGGTGTTCAATTAAATATTTTTAAGAGTCTGAATTTACAATTTTATAATAATCGGTGCA
The DNA here is from genome assembly GCF_056956725.1 of Heliconius melpomene rosina. Classification (NCBI taxonomy): domain Eukaryota; kingdom Metazoa; phylum Arthropoda; class Insecta; order Lepidoptera; family Nymphalidae; genus Heliconius; species Heliconius melpomene. The sequence goes on from NC_140400.1 coordinate 1,308,418, forward strand.
GATTTGATTTTTTTTCCATACAAACTTTCAACCCCTATTTCACCCCTTTAGGGTTAAAATTTTTCAAAATCCCTTCTTAGTGGATGTCCAGATTACGAAAGTAAACATCTGTCCAAATTGCACGTTTCTACGCACAGCGGTTACGTCTTACCTTAGTCAGTGAGGACAAGTCCTTTTATATATATACAGGGTGGAATTGTCAGCGCCACTTTAAATGAAACCACAGTTTTAAGTACTCTATAAAAGCCTTATATAATTCGGAAAAAAAATAATTCTCAAAAAAATGAAAAAATTTTTTTTTTTCAAACAAAACAAATAATAAAGTTATCGTTTTATAATAAAACGCCATTTGTAAAGTATAATATAGGCACGCACACACTTACCTGTCAAAGCGGCAACGTCGCATACGTATGTGTGCGTGACACGAAATACAGGTATGGATAAAAATCGTGAAATGTAAAAAAAATCCTACGTCCAAACCGTTGAGGTACCTTGATTATTTTTTTTAATTTTGAGTTTGAAATATTTTACCCTATATGTAGTTTCAGTAAAAGAAGCGCCACCCTGTATAGATATTTGCCTCAAAGGCAATATCTATTCTATATATTCATATTAGTATTAGTATGAATAAGATGAATGCATATTATTTCCTCATATATTTCTTAATATTTCTGGTAACTAAGAGTTAAATAATCAATGGAATTGTTCTCTGCTGAGGTAAGTACAGGTTCCATTTCCATAGCTTTTGGATCCTTTTGGAGTTCCTCGCAGCTATCTTCTGATATACTTTTCTTTTTATCAGTATCTTTCTTTTTTCTTCTGTTTCTGTAAATTAATGTTATGTTATTATTACTACATCTACGACCGGTAGTAAATTAAATTAAAAATCAATTTAATTAGTTTCAGCCCATCATGAATTGTAAAATTGTTATATATTTACCGCTTCTAATATCTAATAATAAATTTATGTTTATATATAAGTAAAACGAACCCACACTAACCTCTTTGGGTAGGGTTGCTTCAGATGCACGGTCCTATAGTGTAGCTTCATACTGTTGCTTTGGGTGAAGCGTTTCTCGCATAAAGTACACGCAAATGGTTTTTCTCCTGTATGTGTCTAAGCAATATAAGAAAAAATATAATTTTATTTATATTCAAATAAAGAGACTAGTTGTGGCGTAAAAAAGTGAGGAACGAACTGGGTTCCCAGGTTCCCCTCCCAGGTTATCATCGACTCAGAATGTAAAGTATAAACCTAAACAGTCTATTAAACAAATTATCAAGAGAGAAAAAACTATGAGCATATATAATGTATATTATTAGAAGTTTTTTTAAAGTTATTAAAAAACAGAAAGTTATTCAGATTAATAAATAAATAAATAATTGTAATAATAAACCAGTAGACTAATATAAATGTTATAATTAATTCTAATTAAAAAAATCCTAGATGACTTACCAACATGTGTCTTTTAAGGCCGATGCTAGAATGGAACTGTCTAGAACAGACCGAGCAGGAGTGCACTTTGGCTCTTGTATGCATGTTTTGGTGCACCGCCACACTGCCGGGCTGGGAAACAAATATTAACGATTTTTTATTATAAAACCGTATAGGGTTACAAATTTACGAACCTTTTGTATGAAACTGATTTTCCTGAAATCCTTTTTTTTGTATCTTATCTGTATAGATGAATTAAATAAACAATATTACATTTTAACTAAAAATAAACTCAACATGAGGCAAAACAAAAATTAATGTTGAGGCCAGTAGTGGCGCAGGGACACAAAGTGTGAAGTTGTGGGTTCGATCGAAACAATATATTTATTTAAATTTATATTTCGTAGTCCAGGCAAAGAGCGGCATTGAGTTCCGTCACCCAACACGAAACGCCTACAGGATTCGAGAAAAATAGAGAACGGAGTAAATCAAAACTGGCCTCCCATATGCCCTGGATAGAGCGTGAAACCAAACAAAAAAAATAAACTCACAGCGAGGCTGACCCCGCATATCTCGCATATGTGCCTCTCGTTGGGCGGGCAGAAGGACGTGCGCGGGTGCGCCGCGTAGTGGTGCTTCATGCACGCGGCTTGTGTTGAGAAGTGTTTACCGCACTAGAGGGAAAATAAACGCTTTATAGTTATAGTTAAAAAACCAGAAAAAATATTCGAAATGTGACGGAATCAAACGCTGCCCTTTGCGTAGTTACAAGAGTGAGGAAATGATAATGTTAATAAATAAAGCTAATGCTACCTTACTTACAATATCATATTACTAAGAATGTTTATTTTACTTGGCATCGACTTCAAAATTAAAAAAACTTTATTGGATTATTTTTGTTATTATTATGTTAAGTATAATTTATTTTATACTATTTATTTTATTTTTCAACGTCGGTTTGTTTTTTTGTTAAAAATTAATGTTAAAGCAAACCGGACATTAAGAAATGGATCAAAAATTAAAATAATGTTGCTCTTTCATCCTATAAACGATAGACCAAAACGTAAATGAAAAATGGTAGCAAGTTCAAAATTAAGTAATAAGTCATTGAGTGCCAAGTTGTATATCTTTTTACATAATACATATTCATGGGGGATTTAATAATTTTTATTATCTCGTTCTGATAAATAAGATAAGGCACAGCGTTTAGTTCCACCACTCAACACACAGAATGACGAGAAAATTGGACAGTGCGTGAAATACAAAGTGAAGTTCAAAAAAAAGTAACTATAACAAACCTGATGACATGTAGTGGGTTTACTTTTTTGTCTTCTTCGTTTTGTATTCCCGCTTTGAGCTTTGATTGGAAACTCGTCGAAATTTCTAGAAAAAAGATATAGATTATATATATAAACAAATACAGAAAATATATTACCCGCATATTATATATTTTTAAGCATCACGCGCACGCATGTAGCAGGGCAGGCAGAGGGAAACTAGTTTTAAGAACTTCCGTAAAATTAAGTATTTAATTTCCTCGAGTCAGAATAAACCATGCCACGACTCTTATATTATGTGATTAATAAAATTTACATAATAAATGGTAGCTTACCGAGATTTTAACAAATGTGTGATCTGAAACAAAATACTCAATAAAAGAAAACAATATTACACCTTTTTTCGATGTATCCCGCTTGAAGTGGGGTAGGCAGAGGGAACCTAGTATTAAGACATTTTGTTTTGGATGGCAGAGGAACAATAAGTACAAGAAAAAATAATTTATTCCCTCAAGTGGGAATTGAACCAACAAACATCGCGTTTAGTCACACGCTGCACCATGAGAGTAATATATAATAACATTTTCATTTCCCTTCTTAAGTTAAATAAAAATTATCATAACAATATACATACATATATACATAGATAACGGAGAGTCTTAACACAGCTTCCTTAAACTAAAACACACGAAGCTAATATAAATAAAAATACAAATTTCATACTTTATGTTGCATTTTCTTTGCTAATATTTTCCTTGGAATGGGTTCGGCTTTTTCAATTTTAATCCCGTCCCTGTAAAATAAAAAAAACGATATTAACTAATTAACTATTAATAATAAATTAGATATATGACCATTTACCACTAGGCTCCCTCTACTTACCCTGCTACATGCGGGATATAGCGTGAAAGATTGTGGATCACCCATCAAATATTTGTTTCTATTTCAGGTAAAAACAACTAAACTGATTTAGATGAAACTTTATAGTAATATAGTTTATACATAACAAAACAAGTTATAATTTATGTAAACATTATGTACAATTAATCCCTTAACCTTTAATATAATAATAAGCCTAAGCGGGCGAAGCCCCGGGCAGGTTAATTAGGGAATTAACAATAATCATTGAATCATTCAATAAAAATCATTCACTCACTCAACGACCTCAGCGTGTAACGCCGAATGAAACAAATGTTCCTCATACGCTTTCCTAGTTTCAAAGCGAATGTTGCAACGGGAACAAAACGTATTTAAATCTTCATCGTCATCTGCTGATTCCTAAAACATATGTATAAAAAGTACTAAAATTTCATAGTTACATAAAAATAATTCTTAAAATTATGTTACAAAAATGTTTAATTCTTGCTTGCTTCGGTGAACCCGCGTCCCTTCGTATATGTGCTTTTATACATTTATGTGCGTATGTGTGTGTGTGTGTGTGTGAGTGTGTGTATACTTACAACATCATCAGTGCAGTGTTTCAAACGCTTGTGCATATTGAGTCCCGCCTCACTAACAAACGACGACCCGCACAGAGTGCACACAAACTCACTTCTGTGTGTGCGAAGATGTGTGTAGTATGTTGATGTGTGTCTGAAATATACATACATCTATATACAGGGTGTCCCAGGAGTCAACGATAAAACGAAACCAGGTGATAGACCAAGTCATGACAGTTATGAGAAAAATATAAAAAAAAATCTTTGTCATGTATTTTTCATATTATATTGATTTTAAAAAATATCGGAAAAACCGACACCCTGTGATGGTTTTTCAAGTCCCAGGACTACAAATATTACTCTTTCTTCATTTTTTTTCTGTAATGTAATCATGAGTAACCTTTCTGTGAATTACAGTTTAAGATTTAAACATACCTGCATCAGTTTTCAATAAAATGTGGTGTTTTTGCCAAACATTAAATTCAAAATATTTACTATACCCAACTTTAACCGACTGTACTATAAAAAAAATGTACTACACTGTCTTTGCAAGTAACTTTAAAAGTTGGCGCATTTAATCTAGATTCCGAAATGGTACGACACTTGCTGGATTTCTTCTTTGTTGAGGAGAGAAAAATCGAAATACACGATAATCGGGATGACGTTCAGCTTTTTGGTATCTTTTCCGATATATTCTAGCTACAGTATTTGCGTTACATAACCATTCTTCATGAATGAAATGCATATTGGCAATGTGTCAAAGACCGAATATATGGCCTGCGAGAGCCCGGACTGAGCACTATCCTTATAAGTATCACTATCCTCATCCCCTAAGTTGGAAAAGTTCAGATACCTTGGATCCGTCATGCACGAGTCTGGAGGCATCGATCACGATCTCTATAAGACGGATAAGAGTTTGGACGGTATCCTGCGATCACAGACCACACCAGTGACCTCCCGCCACTTAGCCCAGGCAACGCTTATCCGACTTAGGGGCTGGCCCAGGACTTATAACGATAGTGCTCGAGTCCGGGCTCTCGTAGGTCATATACTCGGTCTTTGACACATTGCCAATATGCATTTCGTTCATGGAGAATGGTTATGTAACGCAAATGCTGCAGCTAGAATGTATCGGAAAAGATATCAAAAAGCTGAACGTCATCCCGATTATCGAGTATTTCGATTTTTCTCTCTTCAATAAAGAAGTAATCCAACAAGTGTCGTACCATTTCGGAATCCAGATTAAATGCGCCAACTTTTAAAGTTACTTGCAAAGACAGTGTAGTACATTTTTTTTATAGTACAGTCGGTTAAAGTTGGGTGTAGTAAATATTTTGAATTTAATGTTTGGCAAAAACACCACATTTTATTGAAAACTGATGCAGGTATGTTTAAATCTTAAACTGTAATTCACAGAAAGGTTACTCATGATTACGTTACAGAAAAAAAATGAAGAAAGAGTAATATTTGTAGTCCTGGGACTTGAAAAACCATCACAGGGTGTCAGTTTTTCCGATATTTTTTAAAATCAATATAATATGAAAAATACATGACAAAAATTTTTTTTTATATTTTTCTCATAACTGTCATGACTTGGTCTATCACCTGGTTTCGTTTTATCGTTGACTCCTGGGACACCCTGTATATAAAATCGAAAGGTCACTCACTCATCACGAAATCTCAGAATCTACCAGAGCTACGAGTTTCAAATTTTGCACGGAGGTTTTTTATAGGACGTAGGTGCTCGCTAAGACGGGAATTTGCAATATTCGACTACTAAGTGGTTGTTTTTGGGGTCGAAAGTTTGTATGAAACTTCATTACTTCAAATGCTAGGAGTCTCAAACTTTGGATAGACGTCACTAGGACGTAGTCATGGAGACAGAAATTAATAATAACATAGTTCACGCGGGTGAAACCGCGAGCGGGCCGCTAGTATAATATATAAAAATTATATATTACATATTTTTATGATCAAGAAATGTATAAAATACCAGAATGTGTTTTTTTAGCCTACCTTCTGTATCCCGCATAGTAGAGTAGGTAGGGGGGCACTATTTTTTTGTTCTGCCTTGGTAAGAAGACAAAGCGTGGCGTTGAGTTCCGTCTCAATACTAATGTGAATGCATAAAAAATGGGCGGTGAATTGGGAATATCTTTACACTAAGTTCCCTTTACTGCATGCGGAATACAGCGTGAGGCAAAAAAAACGCAAAGCAAAAATGAACAGGACTAGCTACATGGCTAATTTGTGTTTTTATATACATATATACCTGAACTCCTCACTACAATATTTACACTTAATCGATGCACCACTGTGATACTGCTCATGGAGGATTGCTGTATTTCTGTGGAAAGAAATGAACAATATTATATCTTTACACCTAACATAAGGGAATATGCTAACCTGCGGGATACAACATGAAGCTTAAAGAACTATATAATAAATAAAATAATAAAACAATAAAACCGACTTTAAGACTATACTTATATGCATAAACTTAAACAAAAACGAGAAGAAGAAGTGAAGTAATTACAATATCATTGTCTTGTATACACAATAATATTGTAATTACTTTAAAGTTAAGAAAATTAAAAAGTAATAAGTAAATTTTTATTTGGTGTATTTAGTAGTCCTCTCTTAACGTATTTTTTTGGCTGGCTGACTTGGTGGCAATAGGGGCCAATGGGCAAGTACTTTCTTTTAAATACAAAAAAATCGGTCCACAAATGGCGGAAAAATCGAAGCACAAACATAAAAAATATATTTCACGAATTTAGAGCTTTCCCTACCTCCCCTCATCGAAAAAAGAAATCAGTTAATAAAAGACTTACTTTATGGGAAACACGAGCTGACATCGTAAACACTGATATTTAGTGTAGTGTTTCTTTATATGTTTCCTGACGTGACACTTCCATTTGAAACGCATGTGACAGAAGCGACACTCGAATATGTTTGACTGAAATTACTCATAATTTTAATATTTTATATAAAAAAAAGATAAACATGAAATAATGACATGTTTAATAATTAATAAATGACTGTAAACGCAACGAGTGTGGGTTTGTTTTTCATTACGGGACAAGCGCGGCGTTAAGTTTCGCTATACAACAGGGAATGTTTCAAAAATTGGACGAAAAGTAGGGAATGAAGTGTCTTAAAACTGCCTGCCTTTCGTTTATCTATATGTATATTTTATCAGCTTCACGATGTATTCCCACAGCGCAGGGTAGGCAGAGAGAACCTTATGGTAACACCTCCATTCACCATTCCCCAATTCTGGAGGTATTGCGTGTTAAGTGACGGAACTTAACGCCGCGCTTTGCCTCGACATCAGATCGAAGAAAAGAAAATATCAATTTAAATAAATATTTCATTTCCTTGAGTGGGAATCTAACCCACAACCTGTTGCGTTTACAATCTCACGCTTGTGCCCCTGAGACCCGACTAGCCTCTTCTTTATTTTTCTCATGATCTTACAAGTTGATCCATGAATAATAATAATATAGGACTTTTATAATTATTTTCCAGTCTTTTTTGAATCTGAAATCACATTATGTTATAAGTTACTATAAAAATAATTAACCTCATTGTGAGTTAATGTTTTATGCCGTTTCAACATATCCTCTTTGGAAAATCCTTTTAAACATAAATTACATTTGTATGCAGCTGCTAAGTATTTCTTGTCACTGGCTCTTTCCATAAATTCCTAAAAATAGAAAGAATATAAAATTTGACTACTAAAACAAATCTTTATGAATGTCAATTATTGTTATATAGTTAAAATGTGATAGAGTTAAGTTTGTAGTCTTCAACAACACAGGTTAAAATATTTTTTTAATACTTTTTTAAAATATAAAAATATTTGAATGTAGTGGTACCTATTTAAAGTTAGATAATATCTCTTTCTAATATGAGATATTTCATGCTCCTTGGAAGCATCCAAGCAATCTGACCACAGCTCTACATTGCCAACAATTTTAACATAGCGTAAAGTTGAGAATAATGATGGAATAAATTAGAAATATTTCTTTTTACCTTAACAGCTTCCTCTTCATTCAACTCCATTCTCTTCCATTTATTTTCATCCAGTAAACTTTGTTTTTCCATTTCATACTTTGCTTCTTTTATGTTCTTTCTTTCTCCTTTTAAATCTATTTCATTATCCATGTCATAACAATATATTTTTTCTTTATCTGCATCTATTTCTATATCATCTATGAAAGTTTCACTGATTTCTATTGATTCTATTTTAATAAGTCTTTGGTCACTTGTTTCTTCTTTTATACTTATGTTTTCTGCTGAGGGTTCCCGTTTTGGATTTAAATATATTATTTCTATTGGAGATTTGTTATTTAGAAGTGGTCTTTCTAATTTATGTAAAGCTTCTAGTGTAATCTGAAAATATATGAAAATAAAATTAAGGATAATATTAATTTAATCTCAGGAACAGATTGTAATCCAAGTCATATTTAAGGAAGGCTATATTACACGACATTAATAATTCCAATATAATCCACATTACCCGAACTCAGGGTTACCTCAGACAATTCAATTATGTCATGTATCATATAAAATTATTTAAAAGGGAAAGCTTAAGCAGTGAACATAAAACAACCAAATTATTTTCTTAATATTTTATACTCCTTGTTGTTGATGCCAGTTGTGATGTAGGGACACAAGCATGTGAGTGTAAATGTGACAGGTTGTGGATTTGTTTCCTACTTGAGAAAATTATATATTTATTATTTTTTCATTTCATTGCTCTGGCAATGAGGCAAAGAGCTGCATTGAGTTTCAACACTCAACATATAATACCTCCAGAATTTGGCAGAAAGTGAGGAGCGGAAGATTATTATTGGGCAAAGAGTATGTTAACACTACATTGCCATTAATAATCTTCCATTATTAAAAAGATTGTTTTATAATCTATATAAATTCTGATTTATTTTAAACATTACATATAAAATATGAAATATATACTTACAGGGCCTTTTCTTAAAATCTCTTTCAATATTTTCCAACCAAAATGACATTTTTCCTTAAATTTATGAAACTTGTGTAATAGCATTGCACATTCAAAGCAAAAGTAATGTGGTAAATCATCTAAGTCATTTACCTGCAACAAAGTTTATTATAAATATGTTGCATATGAATGGTAACTTAATGTTAACATATTTAGCATATAACATATAACATCCTGCATATAACAGGATAGGCAGAGGAAACCTCAGTGTTAAGACACTGTCCACCAAGCACCAGTCACCAGCCTATTTTGAGACATTACATATTGAGCAGCCAAATTCAATGTAGCACTTTATCTTATTACCAGATTGAAGAAATAAATATTTCAATATACTTAATAATAAATTAAATATATTGACAAAATGGACAGTTGCTATACTAAGCAAGATCAAATTAATTATTAGTATAGACAGAAAAAAGGAAGGCATAAACTTTTAAAAGAACAATCTGTTTAAACAAAAAAGTAAAATATTTACGTATATTTTAGTAAAGAAGAAAACGCCGGTACGTATGATTTTTTTTTATTATTAATGATATAAAGTAATATTTATATTCGAAACAATAATGTATTTTTTTGAAACAAGTATAATTCGAATTATATACTAATTTTGTTATACTTACTCTCAAAGCCAATACTTCTTCATAAAATGATTTTAGTTGATATTCGAAGTAATTGTAAACTTTCGCATCAGTTCTTAAGCAAATTCTGCATATTTTTAGTTCAGCCATATTTCAATTATTAGTAAATAAGTGGAATAACTATTATCAACTTTAAAAAATGATTACTTAAGTTATTTGTTATTATTATTTAAATTTCATTTTACACGATCCAAAATCCAAACAAAAATGGTAAATAGAAAACTTATGTCAACTGTCAAGTTCTCTGTCAGGCAATTTTGTCAATAAAATTAATATACGAATTAAAATTTATAAAAAATAAAGTAAAAAATCATTCAATACATTTAATTTAATGATATTCTTTTTAAATCATATTTTTTTCTATTAACTGAATTCAAAAATTAGGAATTATAAAATACGTAAATTAATTACCACATTAAGTACCGTAGTTTGTTTTTTAGCTATATATTGCTTATCCCTAGTGTACTAAGGCATGGTACATGGAGCATAATATATTATGTACCTTGGTAACAGCTATGTAGTAGAGAGAGGGTTAGTCTCAGCCATCTATCAATTTATTTGTTTTATTGTGTTAAATACAATTGTATAAAAACATTTGTTTCTTAACGTATTATGAGAAATTAAATAGATGTCGTCTATTTAAATTAAAGTTCAAGTGTCTGACTTTAAAAAAAATGAAATATTTACTAATTTCATTTTCTCGCTCTGGTAACACATAATGCCTTTAGAATTAGACGGATAGTCAGTGAAGGATGTGATTTAATAGGAATGGAGTGTCATAACACTTCCCAGGTTTCCTCTGCCAACCCTGCTATGTGCGGAATGCAGCGTGTTTTAAAATTATAATACTTATTTTATTATATTTCTGAAAGTAATATAAGTTTGTTTACATAGGAAGATTTAAAGCAGTATAGTAAAAATTTACAAGCGGAATTGACAAAAGTTAATTATAAATTTTTACCTCCATGGAAACTGGTTTAACTGACTGAAGGTCATCAACTAACACTATTGCAGGCAAATGCAATAGTAAAATAATATTTAACCATACACGCACAAAATATTTAATTAATTAATAAAAATTTTAATGATTTAATTAAATTAATAAAAAAAAATACAATAATGTGCCAACAGATTATATAATGTCTCTATACATATTTGTGATGAATATTGGCTGAATAGCGACGCGTCTTCGCTACCAAGTTCCAACTAAATTTGTAAACTAAAAAATTATATAGTTGGCCTTCGCATCCCATTCGCAATTCGCATTCTGTACTTGTACATTGTCTTGTTCGACTCGTTTTTTATATTTTTTTCGTATGTTTTTTTGATGATAAATTATGAAGATTAAGTAAAATTATAGCATTTAAACTGTTTTTAGTTTTTAATTTGTATGTGAATATGATATCATGATATTTTTGTACGGAGTGCTTTTATGATCTACCTATACGGTATGTATATTGTACATGTATATATTTATGATTTAATTTAAAATAACTATAAATTTAATAAAAGTTCTGCTATAATAATATTTTTATTATTAATTTATTTTGCGCTGTATCCCGCACAGTAGGCAGGGGGAACCTGGGAACCTGGTGTACTCCGTTGCCGTATTTTTAGTATTTTATTTTAAAACTATTAGTTTGTTTTTTTAACGAAAATAATTATTTTTTATTAATATTCAATATTTTTTATATTTAGAATCTACATATTACCTGTATTATAATAAGGTATGTGTATTGTACTGAATTATATTTTGTTTTATTTTATTTCAAAAATATAAAAATAAATAAGTAAATTAACTGCGTGTTACATAAATAAAATAACTAGCTATGACAAATATATTATATAGTCTATACATAATTTGTATATAAAGTATAGTATACCTAAAAGGCTTTTATGATATTTCCCTTGACATTTTAATCGAAATATTTATAGAAGACGCCGTCGTGGAGCAGTGGTACAAGCGTGTGATTTTTATATACCGCGATGGTTGTGGATTCGATTCCTCCTCGGGGAACGAATTATTATCTACTAATATTTTCATTTCTTCGTTCTGGTAGCAAGGCAAAGCGTGGCAGTGGGTTCCGCCACTCAAGACGTAATGCCTCGAAAGTTTGGCGCAAAGTGAGGAACGTAGTGTCTTAACAGTAAGGTTCCCTCTGCGTACCCTGCTATATGCGGTATACAGCGTAAAACTGAAAAATAAACATTGATAAAATTTGATAAAATGCAGGTTACTTTTAGAGTAAAATTGAACAATACAATGCGTAGGCGATGAAGACTTAAAATATCCATATATGGATAAAGCTTAAACCCACGTTTTTACTGCGATGTATTATTATTAAAATATTTTTTTAATGTTTCATATTAAAGATTTTAAAATTTCAAGCCAATCTAAGGTAAGACTATCAACGCGATAGTTGTAGGTTCGATTTCCAATGTGCGTATGCGTTCAATAGCGTGAAGCTATAAAAAAAATGGAATCTGACTCTTGGATCTTTAAATACGTAAGTTGCGTTACGGTTTTAATATTAAGAAGCATTACGAAATTTGTTATTTAAATCACTAAAAGGATTATTCCTTAGTGTAGAGCTTTTTCGTCTTTGGCTTTTCTATAAGTACTATATATTTAACCTTGTTTATATTGTTTGTATTTTTATAGTAAAATATTATAAAGTTAAACATTTTTTTTTTGCTGAACAGATTTATCCCAGGATTAGATACATAGACGTTTTAGGTTCGTGGATCGGAGTACATTTATCGAAGGGGGTTAATGGCTATAAGAATAATAGTCTGTATTTCATCTAATTACTTGTCTTGGTGTAACCCACTGCTACATTTACCTAAAATTAAAGTCTTTAAACGATTTATATTTAAGTTATTATGAAATGAAAATGTTAAATATATAATTTTCTCAAAACGGAACAGAACCCACAACCGTCGCGTATACCTAGAGTCGCACGCTTGTGTCCCATGCAGGCCATGCACCACGACTAGCCTCAAACAAGATTGCGAGTAATTATAATATGCTAAAGATCAAAAGGCTATAATTATTATTAATGGCAAAGTATGATAAGAATGTTTCTTTGTAATTTACTTATTTATAGTCTTTAAAATCATGTTGCACATCACACGTGACTGAATAAACGAAAGACTTTTGTTCTATTTTATTTGTAATATAAACTTTTACACTTTTGTGGCTTCGTGAAATATATATGAGTGGCAAATGAAAAAATATAAATCATTGCCAATTCGAATCAGTATTTCCTTAGACGATCAGCCATGGCTATACAAATAAGGGGGCCGGGTGATCTGGTCAGGTGGTCGTGAAGCCTAAAAGGTCCTAGAAATTTAAGTAAGAAAAATAAAGAAAAAATTTTACATAAAAAGAAACGGAAGTGTCATAAAGGGAACGCAGCTCCTGTTCTGCAGGATACAGCGTGAAGCTATAACAATATTACGTCGGGGCAGAAGCCCCCAATATGTAAAACTGGTTAAGTACGAGTCGGACTCGCATACTGAGGCTTACCGTAGAAACCATAAAAGTTGACAAACTTACAATTAATATTCCCATATATTTCATTTTGTATAATGTACTACAAATATAAGTTTGTAATTATTTTTTTCTATGAAATATCTATAAATTTTCAGTTTTCGTATCTCTCCCTTTATCAGTTTTGTGTTATCACTTCGTGCTAAATTTCATCACTGTAGTGGCCTATAGATTTTGATTACGCTGCAAAGTTCACACAAAATGCAGAAAAATCGATACATATAAATATTCGTATCTTTAGATTGCGTGAACTTAGATCTCGAGATAAATGGTCTTGACAGATGGACAACAAGGTGGTCCTATAAGTTCCATTTTTACCTTTTGAGATACGGAATCTTAAAACAATCTACAATAAGTCTTGAAAAGAGGTGGGAAAAATGTCTAAAGATATGATATGACCAAATCTACACATTGTTTAGCGTGAACCACGTCACGCTCCACGTAGTCCGCTAATAATCGCAACAATTAAAGTAAACCGTTGTAACTTATAACATTTAATTAATGCTATAAGGAAAAATACTATCAAATGGAAAACGTGCCTCATATTTAGGATGATGTAGTTCATTTTGTAGGAAATACATATTTTGAATAACAAATAATTTATTTCAGGAGACGAGATTAGTATTTGTATTAAATAAACAACATGTCGGTATATTTTCTTAGGCCATTCAATATTCACGTTTAATTAAAATTATAATATATCTATAAGTATTCATTATGCGTTTGTTTGGTTGAACGTTCTAATCTTGGGAACTACTGGATCGAATTGAAAAGTTATTTTTGTCGAAGCATCTCAAATTTTATCTGACATATAAATATATATTTACTTAACTCTTAGTTAATTGCATTAAACCACGCAGGCGAAGCTGCAAGTGACGGCTAACATAGTTACAATAAATAAAGTTTGTTAATAAAATATACTAATATTTATTGCGTAAGTATATGGCAGGATGTTTGTTTTCTCTAATTGTAAAAGTAGCCAGCTCTCTGTTTATTTGATGTAAAACGAGTAAGTCACTTCGTTCTCCACTTTCCACTTATCTTCTAAAGCAATGTAGGCTTGGTGATATAACCCCACGCGACGCCGCGAATATCGAACTCGCAATCATCGCGATTAGTCAGACATGGGGCAATGATGCCACTGATGACGTCATACCATAATGCATTAACAACATCATGGTCTTATGGTGTAAACAGTTATCGTATCGTAACAAAAGCTTTTAATTTTATAACAAAACTACCAAATACTTAATTAATATCTTTCATAGATTTCTTCAGATTTTTAGATCTATAAAACTGGTTCCCGGTTTTCATCGCATACTTCTAACAGGGTAGGCAGGGGGAACCTAATGTTACTCCGCAAAGACATTTCTCACTCTATTTCTTCTACAGATGGTGATCGCCAAGTGTTTTCTGGGGATCACTTTGCTTCCACTTCTAGTAAGCAGAGCAGCTTATATCGACACCGACGATGATCCTAGCTTAGAACCTAGTTTAGATGGTAAGTTATACTACTATTATTTCAAATAACCTGTAATTATTTTTTTATTTTAAGCTTCACGCTTTATCACGCGCACAGCGGGGTAGGCCGAGGGAACCTAGTGTTAAGACAGTTTTCATTTTACGCCGAATTCTGAAAAGAGTGTGTTGAATGGCGGAATTGAACTCTTTGCCTCAACATAAGTGCGAAGTACGACGGTTTATTATTGTTTTGCTTTTCAGTAAGTAACCGTTAGATCTTTTTTATTAAAAAAAAACATATTTTTGATCTATTCCAGATAGAACATTTGATTCATTAGCATGCAAAACGAAAGATGGCAGAGACGGCATATGCGTGCAAGAATCGTATTGCAACGCGGACCACACCATCTTGCCGGGAGGGGTTATCGATGAAAGTGAATTTAGGTAAAAATTACATTTATATACATAAATACGTGGAATAAATAAGAAGTTGCGTGTTAAAAAGCAGAACATAACGCCGCGCTTTGCCTCGTTCGTTAATTACCAATTAATGGTGTTAATAAAATTATCCTTGACAATTTTAATAAATTTTTGTGTATATAGTTATTTTCGACTTTAGATAAAATGTTTCCAATAATTGTTGTTACAGAGAAATGACGCAGAAGCCATGTCCAGGACTGTTTGTGTGGTGTTGTACGCAAGACTTGGTGATAGCGCCGCCTGTCATAAATAATACTCGTAGTGGTAATGTTTTTATATTATTTTTAGTAGCTTCCAGTACTTAGACTGTCGTAGCGAAAAAAAATAAGAGTCTGCAACGCGACGGTTGTGGGTTCATTCCCTACTCGGGAGAATAAATTATTATTTATTAAGATTTAATTTTTTTCGCTCTGGCATCAAGGCAAAGCCCGGCGTTGAGTTCCGCTACTTAAAACAAACATTAGTTTACCTATGTCTTCCCTGCAATGTGCGGGATACAATGTGAAGGTGATTTTGCAGCAAGACAGGAATCCAGTGTGAAGAATCCTTTCTCAATTCCCGCTCACTTTTTTAGACATTTTGTGATGAGTGGTCAAACTCAGCGCCGGACTTAGTCTTGTTAATTATTCTTCCCAACGTCAGTCGCGTTTACAATCATACGCTGCACCACGGAGAAATCCAATTTTATGAAAATAAATATTAATTTGATATCATTCTTAGTTAGCCTTCCTCATCCTTTGTTTATTAATCCTCCCATTCTTTTTTTACCTGACTGCGCACCCCAAAGAAGGGTAATGTATTTATCAGTCTATGTATGTATGATTACATACATCGTACATACATACACATGGATGTTTGTTCTTATGTGACCTTGTGGAAACCAAACGGGTTGAACGGATTTAATTATTTTTAAATATGATTAATTGATTGATTTCGTTTGATTAATTGATGTATTAAACAAATATACTCGTAAAAGTAATTTTGACATTTTGAATTTTAATGAATTATTTAATATTTATTTCAGATAACTGTCTACCTCTCGATTCCGATGTCTGTCCGTGGTGCGTTAAGCTTTATAAGTGAGTATTAAATTCTATTTTTAGTTGCTTTAATGCTTAAACAAATGTTAAATAATATACAATTTTATTTTAGAGTAGCAGATATAAAAATAACCGATACGAGTGTATTCTGCGCTGGAGCTTTAATAGGATCTCGTATAGTACTAACCTCAGCCACTTGTCTGAAAGCGGCTCAGCACCACATGCTATATGTGCGGGTTCCATTCTCAGTTGACGCCAAACATAAATATATAGCGCAGCATAGGAAATTACACCCGCAATATAATTCTGGTAAGTTTTTCATAGCTAAGTTATAGTCGTTTGACGAGTTGTGAACTTTTGTGCATTGTGCATTCGGAAGTAAATAATCAAAATAAGAAAGTTCACCCCGTTACGAGAGCAAGAAAATGAAAATATAAAATAATCCATTTCCCCGAGTGGAAATTGAACACATGTCCGTCGCGTTTATCTACACCATTACGACTATTTATTTTTATTTTCCTACTTTATTTCCTAATAAAATCAATTTTTCAGGTACACATTGGTACGATTTCGGTATAATAATATTAGAAAAGGAAGTAAATTTTGGAGGAAAGCCGGGTAGAGGGGCTTGTCTGGGCTTCAGCAAACTGTCGGGCAACTGTATGACTGTGGGTTACGATACTAATGATGATTTTGGTTCGGTAAGTCTATTCGTACTTTAATTATTTTTTCCTATTCTCATAAAGTACTATAATATATATGATTGTTTTTCATATTTACAGACAATATTAAAAGTGAAAGACGGTGCGTGCAAGAACATGGGCGGTGGAGGTTCCTTCGAAGCGTCTTGTGGGGAAAGTATGGAGAAGTTGTGCTTCGCGGCGCCCGGGGCACCCGTTATATGCGAATCTAGTGTGAGTCATTATTAAATGGTAGTTTTTTTAATGGTTTATCTACTCTTTTTATTTTATATATTTATACCATTAAAAATGAAAAAGTAATTAAGTTTTGACGTACCTACAGAAGACTCAAATTTTGTTAGTCACTAAGTAGTTGACGTTATTCCAAAAAAGATCAGCGTGGCCCCAATATTTGTGTCCCAACATCGTCGGCATAGCGACACATGCTAGGATCCTCTTATATGACTTTGTATGTAACGCCAGCGTTCATGTGCATATATTATCATCGTTTCTAAAAGACCACAGAGGAAAAAATCTCTAGATACACCAATCGTAGGATAGGGGATTCCTACGCCCATGCTCTTTCCCCGGAGTGACAATCGAAACCTCGGACGACGGCCTCAAATTTTAATTATTATTAAGCTAATCATTTAATTATTTTAGCATAATAATAATAAACAAATAATAATTAATAATTTATTTTAATATAAATAATAAATATAAATTCTCTTTACAGACTGGAGGTTTAATAATATACGGTGTGGTCCGTACCGGATGTATAAAGAACCAAATACTGCTTGGAAGTATAACTTCGTCTTCCAGTTGGCTGTTGGGGGAGCTGGACGCTATGCAAGTGGCTAAACATATTTATATACAAAAACCTTAGTTAAACATGTATGTAAAAATACCATTGTGGTACACTTGGTCGAGTATAGGTACGATAAGTAGGTTGTAAGTTCGATTTCGAATTGAGGTAATTAGTTCTGGATGACACAAGGTGTATTTTTTTTGGATTTTGTTATTTAAACATGCGCTGAGAATAAAATGTATTAGCAGAAAAGAAATGTATTCAACTGAAAAAAATATGTACATTTAAAGTATTTACCTCCTGAATATGTTTGATGCATGGAATTAAAATTGTGGTACTAATAACTATTATTATTAGTTTTGTTTTATAAGTGATTTTTGTTTGTTTTTTAGAAATGACATTTTAATCTTTTACTATTGTGAAAATTGTAAAGGTTAACACATATAATTAGCTTACTAATTTCTAATCAATTAATTAATAGTTCTAATTAATTCTAAATGTACAAACAATCAATTGTAAATATTTAATTGTGAATTGCAATTAAAACTTGCCCAACTCTGGTTACTAGTTTAACATACAATGTGAAATTAGTACTGTGATATTGTTAATGAGATTTATTAATTTATACACAATACTTTAAATAATTTGATATTTTTTTTAAAATATTCAAATTATTAAGGACATTCGGTGGCCCAGGGGCACAAGCGGAGTAAGGAGGCATTGCGTGTTGAGTGGCGGAACCCTAGTTATCAGAGCAGGGAAATGAAAATGTTAAACATATTTCCTCGAGTGGGAATCGAACCTACAATCTGTCTCGCAGTCACACGCTTGTGCCCCTGCGCCATAACGTCCTCTATAAGTATGCTCAAAGATTTTGTCAAAATATGTAAATACAATAAATAACTTATATTAAGAACTCAATTTCTATTTTGAAGATTCTGTTTACTATTAAATAAATCAACAAAATATATTGTAATGTTTTATTTGGATTGTACATAAAATATAAATGCGTCGAGTGGAAGGTACTTTTTAAATAGTTGAACAAAAAAACCTTAATCTTCATTTGGTTTTAAATAAATAAACAGAATTGAAACCATTTCTATAATTTAATTAAATTATTTTGTAATTAATTTGAAGTAAATTGATTAAAAATATGCATAATTCTTGACACAATATAAAAAAGACATTTTAAATGTAAATACAGATTAAATATTTATTTCTACATATTGTATAATTATAAAATAACAGTTTTTAAGAAACAAATATATACTTAGCATAATGAGTTTGATTCTGGATACAGTCTGAATAAAACGTGCTTACTCCTTTTTTCTTCTATTTCTGTGAAATATATAAAAAAATTAAATATATTGTCTATTTATTTTGAGAAATAGTAATTTCATTTTCACTATGAAAACCAAATTAAAGTACTAAAGTATTGGAATATTTAAAAGTATAATAAAATATTAGATTATCGCGATTTTTATACATTTAGTATGTTTTGTGCAGTTTTAGTATGTTAGTAATACCTCTTAGGGTAAGGTTGCTTTAGATGGAACGTCCGATAGTGCAGCTTCAAGCTCGCGCTCTGTGTGAACCTCTTGTCGCACGAACTACAAGCAAATGGTTTCTCTCCTGTGTGTGTCTAAAAGATAACAAACTATTATTTTAATACTATATTTTCAATTTGTGATAAGCCATGTATACAGGGTGTAACGGGATCGACAGGTCAACGGTAGTCTATAGGTATGAGAGGGAGATCAGTACCTATCCATTTTACCCCCATGTATGTTCAGCGATATTCAGTGGTACAACCGTTATTAGAGGATTTGTGAAAAAAAAACAGATTCTTGAACAAAATTGGGAAATACAGCCCGAATATGCGCTCGTCAACTTTTTTACTCAATATAGCTCTTTTGTACATAGTTAAAATCTGGTGATCTAAAATTTTGGAAATAAGATCGAATAAATAATAGATTTTAGAAAAGTTAAGGCGGTATGAAATAAATTAATTTTTCCGTTCCAATAAGCAGTGGCGGACTAACCCCGTCGGAGGCCCGGGGCGGTGTCGTTGAATGAGGCCCCTACCCTTGCGTTGCGTTCCATATTAACGGCAGATGGCGGTTTTTAAATGGAGCAACTGCCAATTGACTTCCAAAACCACTTTGAAAAATTACGCTATAATTTTATATATATTATTTATGGACTATTTTAAGAGCCCTTATAAGCCCAACCAAACCCAAACCGATCTGATGGTTCAATCATCCTCTCAGATAGAGATGTACCTTTATTTTGCGCTACTTCTGGAAGGGCCCCACTTTCAGGTTAGTGAGTACGCAAACTTTCATAAAATGACGTCGGTCTGGAGGCCCTAGGAACTTGAAGTAAAAAACTACGAAACTGAAACCACATGCAACCTAAATGGACATTAGAAAGATAAAAGTAATTTTAATTAATATAATGTAAACTACCGGTACAGGCTGCACTAATCCCTGTACTTATTTGTTTATTGGAGGCCCCCTCCAACCTCAAACTTCCTCTTAAGTAGATACTATGCGTTTTTTCAAGGGCTTATTTAGGATTTGATCAAGGGAACTTGCACCATTTGGAGGCCCCCCTGGACCCGAGGCCCGGGGCGGACCGCCCCCGCCGCCCCCCCCTTATTCCGCCACTGCCAATAAGACACAATAAGACTCAACGTCCCTAGCAAGGGCCTACCCAGGTGACACTGAAAAAAGAAACTAAATCATTACAAAATAACTTGCCAACATATGTCGTTTCAATCCAACACTCTCATAAAACTGTCTCCCACATATTGAACAAGCGAATATTTTTTCTCTCGTGTGCATATTCTTGTGTACTGCCACGCTGCCCGGCTGCATATATGAAAAAATATAATAGTTTACATTCAACCTGTTATCAGAGAGACATATATGGAAATAACATTCTTTCGAGGCCAGTCGTGGCTCGGGGCCACAAAGTGTGGCTATAAAACAAACTGGTCGTGGGTTCGACATGATGCGAGAGGAGATTAACTAAGCCGACATCTGGTAGTAGTAACAATGTCATTGCATGATGTGACGTCATCATAAGTACCAGGCGAACATGAGGCAGGAAACGAGCTTACCCTATGCCTGGAACAAGAGCATCAGCACATGGCGTGAAGTCATCTCAAGGACTAGAGGAGTATCACACTCCAGTAGGATGAGTCGCCAGGATTTGAAGTGTTGATAAACAGCCAGAAAGCGTGACGTCATCGCAAGTACCAAGACCCCACCATACACAAGCAAGTCACAAGAGCTTACCGCTAGTGAAGCTCCGCAAATCTCGCATATATGCCTCAAGCTGGGAGGACAAAATGAAGTTCCGGGATGTTCTTCCAAATGATGCTTCATACACGCCGATTGCGTATTAAAGTGTTTCCCACATTGATGGCAAGTCGTTGGCTTTTTGCATCTTTTGGCCGATTTAAATGATATATCGTCGATCTTTCTAGAAAGAAATTAATTATTATTTATTATAGAATATTAATAATAAAACATTACGAAAGTATATGGTGAGAATATATTTTTTAAGGCCTACCTTCTCTTGAATAAACTTGTAACCTGAAAAATATAAAATTTTATTTAATTTATTACTAAGTACATAAAAAAATATGGTAATTCTTTAGTTACTATTGATATCCACAAGACATATTATTTATTATATGTATTATTTTTTATTATATGTATAGATATTGAACATCTCATCTCATCATACATATAATAAAAATGAAACTGATCATTATCTATACTCTGAAAAATACGAGTATATGACTATAATTATTTATTAGGGGTTTTTATCTTTTTTTTTTTGGATGAAGTATTCATCTACTTTGGAAAATAAATCCTTAACATTTAGTGTGTGCTATTATTTAATTGGTTTATTAATAAAAATATTGTATATCAGTTTACTCAATCAATTGATCATATTTTAAAATAAATCGTTAGTGAAAATGATTATAATATATAGATATAAAACATTGTAACAACAGGAAATTATCCACCGAATGCGTAGGAACTATGGAAAATGTGGAAAACTAAATTGGCCTTATGGAATGGAATGCAGTTTAAATGAACTGGAACTGGACTATTGAAGTTAGTTATTATTAGTAGCATATTATGCTTCTTACCTTTTCTTGACCAGTTTTTTCTAATACATCAACAGTTCTTGCATAATTTTCTGTGCCATTTCTGAAATAATATGAACATAAAGCGTCAAATGTAAGTAAATAAAATATGGAAAGTATATTATTATTAATTATTGTTTGAATGTCGTATAAATAAAATAAGATCAGATACTAGAAAAGTTAGGATATTTCATTTGTATAATCTACAATAATACAAGCCAAACTATAGAAACCAAATATTAAAAGAAATTCTACATCTTTTTGTAAAAATTATATGTATGTTGTTTAAAAACTACGAAAATGTATGCAGGCAGGCAGTCAAAACTTAGTGTTTAGACACTTCGTTCTCCGCTTTCCGTCCGAGTTCGAGATACTGCTTAATACGGAACTCAACGCCATAGTTATTGACATTTTTAATATCAAAAACAATATAACTTTTTTTTTTATATGGAATAGGCTTGCGTTTGACCAAATCAAGTCTGGTGAGCATTGATGCGGTCTACGGTGGTGCACGCTTGCCTAGAAGATACCTATTCGCCCTATCTTTGAAAGCGCCCACATTGTATGTCACAGGAAATACAGATGCCGGCAGTGAGTTCCAATCTCTCGCAGTGCGGATAAAGAATGTAGCCTAAAAGCGTTTCGTTCGTACAGTAGGAATTTCTACCGTGTATGGATGGCGTGAAGCTGTATTTCTGGAAGTTCTGAGGTAAAAAGGGGCTGGGGGAACCAAGCTAACTTACTCATCAGCGTGCATTGTAGAGTGATACAAATGTTCTTCATACGCTTTTATAGTTTCAAATTGAATATTACATGTAGGACAATAAGTGTTTGCTTCTTCTTTGTCTTCTTCATTTTCTAAACTTTTCTGTCAAAAATTAAAAAATATGTATTATACTAATCGTTGCCCGCAAATTTGTTTGTATGGACTTAAAGATGTAAAAGGAACAAAATCCAGTGTCTTCTGAATGTTATCTCTCTGTGCTTCCAGACACTCGTCAACATACTAAATTCAACTTTCAAAACACAGTAGTTTTGTTTGTGAGGAGGAGAGGAGAAGGAGATAAACAAACTATGACGTCACGTCTTACAACACTCACGTCTCTGGTGCAATGCTTGACGCGCTTGTGCTGGTGCAGTCCTGCCTCACTCACAAACGAGGAGCCGCACAGAGTGCACACGTGCTGGCTCCTGTGAGTGCGTAGGTGTGTATAATACGTTGATGAGTATCTGGAATATAATTGAATTTTATGACATATATATTTATGTCATAATTATTAACGCAGTGACAATTCTAATAACGACAAAATATTTTTTATCTTTATTAATATTACATACTAGCGACCCACTCGCGGCTTTGTACGTCGGAAATACTCAATTATTTATTTACTACTTTCAATTACTTTCATGCTCTAATAAAATTAATAATTTTATTAGAGCATGATAATTTTAAATTATCATTTAAGTTTCGGCCAATCCGTCATCCATCCGTTTCAATATCATTCTTCTAGTATCAACTACATTGATAACAGATTTTCTCATATATTTTCCATGTACAGAAAGCAATCAGTCACAAATGTATTATACGTATAGATTAGCTCACCTAAATTCCTTACCGCAATATTTGCATTTTCTTGTTATACCGTTATGAAATTGTTCATGACTCAATGCTGTACTCCTAAAAAAAATATTAGCGTAATAAATTATATGTCGTATCACATTAAGCAATTATATAATTGTTGTGATAAAAGGCGGGGGAGAGGTCCTAAATTTAAAATACAAAGTAATTTCAGAATTACTATAGGTACCTCAGATATTACTATTTTTAATAAATAACAGTTTATATAAATTACGAGCATTAAATAAAAAAAAAATATACTCACTCTAAAACACAAACAAAATTGCATCTCAAACATTTAAACTTTGTATAATGTTCACGGATGTGTTGACGGAGACGACATTTTCTTTTAAATCTCATTCTACAGAACTGACACTCAATGGCGCCTTGTGACTGAAAAATAATGATATGTTTTATCTTGTTAACTCTTAACGCTAGTCGTGGCGCATAGGCACAAAGAGTCACTGTAACCGACTGGTTGTGGATTCGATCCTGATCCTGAGGAAATGAAATATTTATTCAAAATTTATTCTGGAGGCATTGTGTGTTCAATATAAATTTATTTATATTTAAGACGCAATGCCTCCAGAAATCGGCGGAAAGTAGGGAATGGAGTGTCTTAACACTAGGCCTACCCTGCTGTGCGGGATACAGCATGAAGCTAAAAAAATTAAGATATTATATTATTAAACAAAGTAGAGCATTGCATCATTTTAATAAACAAATATTCCTAACTTCATCACAAATCTAAAATTCATTAAGAAAAATTGTTTAGTCATATATAGTCATATATAAATATTAGACTTAAAAAATCTTTACATTATACTTAATTTTAAGTTTCATATTGATTCAAAATCATAAAAACATACCTCGCTATGCCTAATTTTTATATGACGTTTCAACATGTCCTCTTCAGAGAATCCCTTTAAACAGTCTGTACATTTATATGCTGCGGCTGTATATTTCTCATCATACGCCTTTGCCCTAAATTCCTGTAAAGAAAACAGGTTGCCATAAAAAACATTCTTGTTTAGTTTTGAAAATAATTAATTACCTTACATTATATAATTATTAATTAATAATTTAATTTATTCCTTCAGAAACAGCCTTAAATGATAAATTATTGATTTGGGCAGTGGCCCAAAAATATTTTTACAGGGCCCCCAGGTGAGCACAATATATATTTCATATGTGTTTTTAAACAGTTTTGCGTACTATTTTGTGCCTCTTTATGGGCGGCGCCCGGGGCATTATGATGATAATGAAATAAAGTTCTTTTTCACCTGAATAGCATCTTCTTCTGTGAGATCAAATTTCTTCCATTTACTGGCATCCATTAAAATCAATCTCTTAACAACTTTTCTCTCACTTTCATCATTTTTATGATTACTATTACTATTCTTATCATTATCAGCTTTTCCTTTATCCTTAAATTTCCTATCTTTCGTTTTTAATCTAATACTCTTTCTTTTTAATTTGCTTTTCTTTTTAAATGATAAACTATCATTAATTATAACATCATTACTTTTATCATCAAAAGATATATCTAAGTTATCATAATTATCATCATTTAACTCAAAATTATCTGTGCTTTCTTCAATTTTATTTTCTTCTTTTATTATAATTTTATCTACTGAATGTACATTTTGCCCTTCAGCTTCGTGCATAAAGATGATTTTTTGTGGGTTTGATTTGTTAAGGAGTTGCAAATTTGTTCTATCTATAGTATTAATGAAATCATAAGTAATCTGTAAGGTAATTATATAAAGTTAAAATCAAAGAAGCCAGTTATGGCACAAGTAAATGTAGTACACAAGTAAGTGACTGTAAATGCAACAGATTGCAGTTTCAAACTTTCAATTCACTCTGGCAATGAGGTTTGCATAATGTCCTTTGACTCAGCATTGGGTTCCGTACACTAGGTTCCTAGGTTCCCTTTGGGTACCTTGCTATTATATATTACCTTGCTTGCGGATTCAGTGTGAAGCATAAACAATAAGAATATTATGGCACCATGTCTGACTGCATATGTGACAGGTTGTGCTATGGGTAGAATTGTCAATTAAGGGAATGATTTATTTTCATTTCCTTGCTATGTATAAGTAAGTTCTGCCAATCAACACAAAATATCTTGAAAATAAAAGAAAAAAATTGGGGAACAGAGGCATTAGGCTTTCTCCGCCTACCCTATTGTATGCAGAATACAGTGTAAAGCTAACATTTTTATAGCTAAAGTATGATTCACACACTAAGAAAACAAAAATATTAAGATAAAATATTGACCTGCTATATGTGCAGGTATAACAAGAACTGTACTTACAGGTCCTTTCCACAACATTTCTTGAAGTATTTTTTGTCCAAAGTGACATTTTTCTTTGAATTTGTGATATTTATGTAAAAGTATAGCACATTGGAAGCAAAAATATTGAGGTAGACTGTCAATTTCCTTTAACTGTGAAAGAATATGTTAATATAATATAGATCATTATATACTTTTTTATTATTGCTATATAATTAGTAGTATTGTATTTATTAAATAAAACATTTAAAACACAACACTTACAAAAATATTTAAGTTGTATTATTATAAGATTTCGTACTATTATAATTACGCGGTATTTTAAAGTAAGAATATTAACATATTTAATTTAAATGAAATAACTATTATACTTACTTTTAAAGCTAAAATCTCTTCATAGTAACTTTTAAGTTGGTATTGCACATAATTATAAATTTTGTCCTCGGTTTGTAAGCATATTCTACATATTTTTAAATCAGTCATATTTTAATCAAATTATTATGTTATTCTAACATAATTGCCTTATAAGTTTAATTTATAAAATATATTTTGTCTTGGCATACAAAATAGAAAACAAAAACTTGAAAGATCGAGTGGTGGACTGTGTGACTGCAAAGGTAGAGTAAAGGTTTTATCGATATGACACTGCTTAAGATAATAAAAATAGAAACATACTAAAAAAAGTAGACAACGGTATGGTATGATCGAATAAAAGTATAAATAGAAATGAGTTTAAAAAATGAGGTATAGTTTTATTAAAAAAAATAAGCAACGATGATGAGATACTAATAAAAAAATACTATACTTAAAAACCAATTTTTCATTTTGACATTTCAATGACAAATAATTTGTGAATATTCCTATTCTGTTAAAATATACATAAAGGAACGCCACTCATAAAGAACAACAACAAATACATAAAAAAAGCATAAAATACATGAATTTCAAATGTCATTCTACTATCGATATCGATATAAGATAATCCAACACTAGTTATTGTACTGTCATTATAATAAAGTACATTTCGTTTTACGTTACTAGTAAGCCATAACCCATATAAAATGTTACGAAAAATAATAATTATATGAATTGAAAGGTCTATATTTATTTTTTAGTAAGGATATCGTACCTCCGAATGGGAATTGCGACCCACAGCGGTTATTTTTCAGCCATACCCTGTACCGCTTCGATTCGAAGGTCTATCTCTATACTGTATTAGTATGTAATTTATGCTATGTAATTTTATTTATTTTTTATTTAATTAATGATTATTTCTATCTTCAGCGAGCGTAGATTGTGTAGTAATTAAAGTAATAATTTAATTAATTGAAATTTTATTTTGAAGTTAGTAACCAATCCAGCCCATGGGTACCAACTTGCGACTGTAAGCTCGATAGGTTGTGGGTTCGATTTCCACTCGACCAAATAAAATATCTAATATTCTCGCCCTGGTAATGAAGCGAAGCGCGTCGTGGATTTCCAAATTTACAAGCACGAAGTGCGGTTCGGCGGAAAGTGGTTAACTGAAGTGTCTTAATGGGAACGGAGTGTCTACTAGGTTCCCAGGTACCCTACGTTGCTATGTGTATAAAAAACACAACGAAACTATATCCAGTATTCACTACAAGATCAGCCATTTCACGTTGAGTTTCATCGCCATATTAGTACCTAAACAGCAATGTGCGTTTTAGTTGAAAAGCCAAAACCACATACGCGGACGTCGGTGAAAATTATTGCCTGGCCATATAGAATTCTCTCTTGGGAACTATTTTACGCACTACATATGTATGGAATGAGTTACTGTTAATTTTCATTAAATGTACCTTGGAAAAGCGGAAAAACGATAATATTTTTAGTGTCTTGCTTTGAGAAGGATTCGAATTCCTCGCTATCGCATAACGCATTGTTATTTTTAGTTCTTTCTACAACAGACAGATAATTTATTAGGTGGTTAGATGAGATAAAAAAATATTAAAACTTCCCTAGTGAAGTGGTTTAAATGAAACTATTTAAGCCGAATACTTTGTAGTAGTCCGTGGTCCCTAGTGGAAGTATTGCAATGGGAACTGAGTAAATACCAGGTTCCCGGTTCTTATCGCTTCCTACTGCTACGTTTGGGATCAGGTGAAGCTGAAAAAAAAGTAGAACCGTAATGCTTCATTTTAAAAAATGGAGAGAGCGACGTTAAACCTCGCACTACGTGTTATACGCATTTTTTTTAAATTGTCGGAAAAGGGTACTCTTTATTTGGCTTTTTCAGCTCCGCATCATGCTTAAGACCCGTTACATACAACTAGGATTTACTTTTTCACTTAAGTTTGTTTCAAGCTTAGACCAAAATTTCTTATCCTACCTAAAAATCTATTTTCACACGAAAACTGTAATTTTCCCGAAAATATCCTTAGCTTTTTGTAAATTGCACGTTATTTGTGCTCTAGAATTACAAAGGTGTTATTACATCTCATTATTTGTGAATGTGCATTTTCAACGGTTTCTACACACGCGATGTTAGTTTAGTGAATAACCTATATGAATGTATATAGTATATATAGTATGATATAGTAGAAACGTGTCTGACCGTTATTTAAATTTTACTTTATTTAAAGCTTATTTTACACTAGCGACCAGCTCGTGGCTTCGCCCGCTTGATTTACACATTCAGAACTCATCTCAACAAAATTTACAATATTCAATTAAAAACACTTAAAATGATTGCACCATCGTCAGTGAGACAAAAGTTCTACCACAATGAACATAAACTTTTCGAGTATTGCAAAGTATTACCAGTACAAGATAAAGTAAAACATATTTTTCTTAAAGAAAATTTCTTTTATTACAACAGAAACTTCAAAGAACACATAATATTAACGAGATCGATTTCAAATAATACAATAGAAACAACAGCAGCAAACAATTTTTATGGTAAAAGGACAACAAACTATATAATCCCAAGACTGATTAATGAAATACCGAAAACCTTCAAAGATAAAATTACTATACATAATATAAAATACAAAATAAAAGATTTTTTCTTATCAAATTATTAAAGTTAAACAATATAAAATAAATATTTAAGAAATGAAAAAAATAAATAAATAAATTATAATATATATTTTTTCTTGTAATAAAAATAACAGACTGTAGCTTTACATTTAAAACGTACGCGTAGTTATAAATGCGCATCTTTTTTCAACCTACCTCACAATCACATTTTTTTTTTGTTAGTAATTTTGTTTATATTTGTGTTTGTTAAAAATATTTGTATCTTTGTATAGTTTTTATGTTTTCTATAACTTAATGTACTTAGGAATGTGCAGTGGTCACACAAGCCAAATCGGGCTTAAGACCGCGAAGAATAATTAATTTTAATGTACTTTGTTATAAATAAATAAATAAAAAAAAAATAAAAATATTTTGTCACCTAAATTTTGTTTGTTCTAATAAAATTATTATATTAAAAACAATTAGGTTGTAGTAAGTAATTTTTTCGGAACAATACTTTGCCAATATATTGCCAATAAAACAAACATTAAATGTTAGGGGAAGGAAAACCAAAAAACAATATAGCGAATAATATATGTAACGACAATCTTTAGGTATGTGCCTATCTCATCTCATCGTCATCTCGCTCCATAGTATATTTTTTTTCTTTCAATTATTTAATACTATAAAATTAGACATTTAAGTTCTTCACTTACCACAGTTTTTTCACTTTAAAATATTCACAGAAATACAAAAACCAATTTCATAGGACAGAGAGTTATAGATGAAAATTCACGCAGTCACGCTAGATAAGGCGATCGGTCGACAGGGAGATGATTAATAGTGTTTTTTGCAGGTGTATTCTGGTGTAGTCCAGGTTGTAGACGTTGAAAGACTATTGGATGTTTTTTTTTCATATAACACTTAAAAATTGTACGTTACATTGTGAATATGAGAGCAGTGGTGGCGCACGAATACATATATGTCACTCTAAACACGACAGGTTGTGGGTTCGATTCCCACTCGAGGAAATAAAATATTTAAAATTGAAATTTTTTCGCTGTGTTGTCGAGTTTCACACCCAACATGGTAATACCTCCAAAATTTGGCGAAAATCTGGATGCAGAGTGTTTTTTAATCGCCCGTCCCTCTGCCTACTCTGGTGCATGTGGAATACGGCCTAAGCCTGAAAAACTTTGCTAATAGAATAGTTAATAATAAATTATAAGAAATAACGAAATACTGTCTTTACAAACATTCTATATCTGGAATTTATCAAGCATCTGATTAAAAAATAAACATAATGACTTAGCTTACCTGTAAAAAATAAAGAAATGCAGCTGTAACGAAAGTTGCGTAGAGCTTAAAATATTTCTAATTAAGTATAATAATAAAATATTAAAATAATTAATAACCACGATTATGAATCAAACCTTCAACCATCGCCTTTACACGCTGACGCTGTCCAACTGCGCCACGACGGTCTTAATAACATTAATTTAAAAATAAGCTCACTATAATAGCTACTTGCTAGGAACCTCCTTGGTTACATTTTATATAAAAATGGGTAAAAGAGGGTGATATATTAGAGCACTTTGACTTCGTCAACCATTTGTTAGTACTAAGTGGGTAGATCTTAGAATATATTGTAAAATTAGTTCTGGCTATTTATTTTGAAGTAGAACAACATTAGTTAGAAGCAGTCGTGGCGCAGTGGTACAGTGTCTGACTGTAAAGGCGATGGTTGTTCGTTCGATCCAACTAGGGAAGTGTATGTGGTAACAAGACAAAGTGCAGCGTTGAGTTCCGCAATTATGTAAAATTCAGCGAGGCATGGTGGAATGGAGAGTTTTAACACTAGGCTTCCTCTGCTCTCTTTCTACCTATATTACTTGAACAATTTTCAAGAATTTGGGTATTGACTGGCAAAACTGAAACTTCGCTTTTTCCTGTGACTAGAACGCCAAAATGAAAACGATTCACTCCTCCGAGTGAGAATTGAACCTACAACCAGTACATTTACAGTCTCACGCTTGTACCACCACAGCTTCAGCAATCTCTCCGTTCTCTCCAATCACTTATATAAAAATCTATCTAACTATTGTCTCAAAAGAATGTACCAGAATAACTCCAACGTAACGCAATTTCCCGTAAATTACGGTAACGTCTAAGGGCGGAAGCTTTTAAAAGATCTTTTTGATCGGACAGCCGTTTCCATCATCGGCTACGAGCGCACTTTTATTTTATTTCGAGGTATGATTATTGTTATAGTCTAATGGCGTTTCATGTGGATGACATGATCCTGATTTGTGGCGCTCGTGGCGCAATGGCGTCTGCGTGCGCCTGTCAAGTGATGGCTTTAGGTTTGATGCTTGTTTGACGCAATGGTGATATTTTATTTTTATATCTTCACGCTGTATCCCGTATATAGCAGGAAAGGCATAGGGCAACTGTGAACCTAGTGTTTACGCACTCCGTTTCCGTTAAGACAATTCCGTCCCTCACTTTCCACCGAATTCTAGAGGCATTGTCTGTTGAGTGACGGATCTTAACGCCGCGCTGTATCTCGTTATCAGAACGAGGAACCGAACCACTCGAATAAATGTAATATTTAAATTTATTCGCTTTATTAGATAACACGGCGTTAAGTTACGCCACTTAATACTCAATGTTTCGAAAATTGAGTAGAAAGTGGGGAACGTAGTGTCCCACTACCGAGTTACCTTTGTTTATGGTCTTCTGGGGAAAAAGCTTGAAAATACATTATATATTGGATACTAGCGGACCCGGACGCGGCTACGCCTGCTTGAAATATAAGAATACAATTTATATAGAAATATAATTTCAATCTAGATGAAATGCTAAAAGTGACTATTATATTTATTTTCATAAGGATGAATATCAAAATGACGCGGTAACGAACGCGGTCGCGTAGCGACGACGGTTGTTATTAACATGGCAGAATAAATTGCATGTCAAATTAGAAAGTATTTTAATATATTAGTATATATGTGTAATGTAATATTATATAGCCTATAGCACTTCTGAAGAATGCAGCTTTCATACAAATCAAAAACAAAGTAAATCGATCCAGTAGATCCAGAGATCTTAGCGTTCAAACAAACAAACAAACAAACAAACAAACTCTTCCGCTTTATTATATTAGTATAGATAGTATATAGTATAATAGTATATAGTATAGATTGCGTGTTATCAAATCTACATTTTTAGACAAAAACATTTCACAAAATAAGTTTTGAATGGCGGAACACAAAGCTGCGTTTTGTCTAAATTGGAATAGAATGGCTAGTATGAAATGGAAATACGATTTATTCATATATGAATTTGTTCTGTCTGTGTATTTCGTACAAAAGCCAATGCTATAGTAACTAATTTTCGCATACAGTAAATGAAACATGTTTCTACTTTAACAATGTGATAATTTAAAACTCATTGAAATATCTATATCCGCTATATCTATAGTAGCATAGAAAAATACCAAATCTTGCTTAACACGTGGTGGGTGTAGATTCGGTTCCCATTTGAGGGAAATGTTTTAATTAAATTACTGCAATTTCCACATTTTGCTAAGTCAAAACGCAACGTCTCAAAAATGATTACAAAAGAAGAAGAAGTGAAGTGAAGTGTCTTACTCTATATTCTCTTAGTTTCCCATGAGAAACATACTCGACTTGTTTAAAGCTAAAATATTAATATAATTAGGAAATAGTACTGTAACTCTCTTATCCTTTTTTATCAAAAATACGGACAAAATCACAGGATTTCGCTAGCTTCATACAAATTAATTCAATTCAAAATGTTTGATGTAGTAGAATTTCGTTCGCAGTAACTATTAAGTTTAATGGTTAGACGCTGTTGATGTCGAGTAAGATTTCTAAGCACATTGTTTCATTAATTACTATAGCAGCTTATATTAAAGACGTATGAATATTTTAAGTATCGTCTAAATATATTATGATGCGGTTTTATATAACATAAGTTTTATACTGCGACTTCGTCTGTATTGTTGAATGGAAATAATTATAAGTAAGACTTCTTTGACGCAGGCACAGTGGGTTACATTAAAACAATTTGTGGATTATCTATAATATAGATCGCGGAATATTTTTAGATAAATGGACCAAAAATAGAGATTCCTGAGATTAGGATGCTTAACCGAACAAATCCTTCGACTTTGGGCTATTAAATCAAAATAACAACATTATTTTTTGTCTAATTTTACATTATATCCCAGGCATAGCAGGGTAAACAAAAGAAACCTTAGAACTTAATGGTCACAGACGGTCCCATTAAGACTTCATTTTCCCGTTTTCCGATGAACCCTGGAGGTATTGAGTGGCGAAACTCAACACCGCGCTTTGCTTCGTTACTAGAGCGAGAAAATTAAAATATTTAATATTTAATTTCCTCGAGTGGTAATCTAACCTACAACCTGTCAAAAGCTTTTACAGTCCAATGTATTTATTTATGAGGGTTATTGGTTCAATTCTCACTCTCATTTGCTAGGATCATGACTAATTTTGGGCTCATATTTCAATAATAACGAAACTAATAATATAACTAATATAATTAACTTTCAACGTAGGTAATTGTTATACTCTGAGCAGAGTGCTCTGAAAGATACGATTGTTTTTGATTACGAGATATCTGCCGTGGGATATATTAAATGAGGCCCCTGGCGTCATCGTGGGTTTTATGTGAGTGGACATTGAGTCCAGAGTTCTTACTTATGGCATATAAGTATTTCCTTATTCATAAAGATTCAGAATTATGGACTTGTTTAGTGTGTGCGTGAAGTGAATGTGAAATTTGATTTTTTTTGACAGCTCCACGTTGTATTCCGCATGTAGGAAGGTAGGAATGGGGACCCTTGTGTTAAGACACTCCGTTCCCTACTTTCCGAATTCTGGAGGCTTACCGCTTTTGGCGTGGCACTAGCAGAGAAGAAATAAAAATATAAATGGTTATCTCGAGTGGGAAAAATGGGGAAAGGTTGGTTGAAGAAAAGTTTCCGTGAAAAAAAGCGCTTGTTTTTTTTATGCTGTCGGGTTAATTGTTTCACCTTTTTTGTTAAGATTTATTAACTTATCTCACAATCCATCAACAGCAGTTTCATTGCTTAAACCATCGCGTAACTAGAGCACATGTTTTTTAATGGTTTTTAAAACAACTTTAAGCCGTTATATCCTAAATCGCTACTTAAAATGAAAAATTATGAAGGGGACCTTCATATTAGGGGGATTTTTATTTTGACTATATGGCGACTGGTTGTGGCTCTAATGAGTTTTGTTTACGGCCACATGAAGCTCTTACGTTCTTGTCAAGAGAATATCCCGCTATATTATCAACAACCTTTCAAGCCATCATTCCCTCGAGACATCAAAATTAATTGCACGGGAATTGAATACAAAATCATTACCCCACTACGCAGATCTAGATAATGAGATTTGATCAAACGGCTCACTCAATCACTATTTCAAATTGTAAGTCTAATCAATCGGTTGAAAGGAATGAGTGTGGTAATGAAAGATGTCTTTCGTTGTCTGCTCAGAGTCGACCTTGGCTCATTGTAGACCACCGATGTCAATTTACTTATATAAAATTTATAGTAATAATATTTTTTTCTTTGATGTGGAGAAACATTATGAAGAATTTAAAAATACGTGCATAATTAAATAAAGGCTTTACGTTATTCTCGCGCATAGCAGGATAGACAGATGGACCTATTAATACACTCCGCTCCCCATTTCCTGTCAATTTCAGAGACATTAAGTAGTGACTGAACTCAAATCTGCGCTCTGCCTTGCTATTAATGTATGTCTTCAATGTATCACAAATATATAAATTTAAATGAAACACACTCCTACATAATAAAACTGACATCTTCTTAAATATTATTATATGGTAAATAGAAAGAGGCAATTGTTAGTACACTTCACTTCAAATATTTTATAGAAATATTGCTGAGTGGTAGAACTCATGTATTTTAAACTAAACCAAAATACAAAATTAACATAAAAATTCCCGTTAGCGGGGATCGAACTCATGATCTGCACTGTAAATATATATTAGAACACGAACGTTATATATAAAGACACACCTAACTAAGAAACGACGATATAAAAAAGCAACGATGAAGATGTGTCGTAATGCCTCTCAATCTTTTCAATTTCCTTTAGTAGTTGAGCTTCCTTTATTCAAGGAATATATATGTATGTAATATGTTTAACTGAATAAGTTTCTACTTGAATTTAAATCTATACTAATATAATAAAGCGGAAGAGTTTGTTTGTTTGTTTGTTTGTTTGTTTGTTTGTTTGTTTGTTTGTTTGTTTGTTTGTTTGAACGCTAAGATCTCTGGATCTACTGGTCCGATTTTCATTGTTTTTGTTTTGTATGAAAGCTGCATTCTTCAGAAGTGCTATAGGCTATATAACATTACATTACACATATATACTAATATATTTTAAAGTACTTTCTAATTTGACATGCAATTTATTCTGCCATGTTAATAACAACCATCGCGTCGCTACGCAACCGTTACCGCGACATTTTGATATTCATCCTTATGAAAATAAATATAATAGTCACTATTAACATTTTATCTAGATTGAAATTATAGTTTACTGTATAACATTCTATTAAATAATCAAGGAGATGTCACTGATTCCAAATGACCTAGCCTACGGGCGGCATAGTATGACCGACGCGAACGGGCAGATGACGTTGACGGTTTTATAAATTTTCATACATTTTCGAACTATTGTAAATGTTTATGTAATTATTTGCTGTTTATAATTAATTTAAGCTACACTTTGGTTCTTTTCTCATTTTATTTGATATTGCCCGCTAAAATTATCCTGCTTAATAGAGAGAAATGTTTAGTTATTTCGTAGAGTCGATATCTATGTACGCATGCACGGAAAACTTTAGGTACTTTTTCTAATATTAAGAATATCTATCCTTTAGTTACTTTTAATCCTTTTGTTGGTTAATTTCAATAACTCAGATATTTTTTTCTAATAATGTGTATCTACTTATTATTCTTTTTGATTATTTAAGCTTATACTTTCTTACTAATTCTATTGAAAATTGAAAATAATTTAATGAATATATTTAATAAATATTCTTATAGTTGAAGCAGGCGTAGCCGCGTCCGGGTCCACTAGTAAATATATATACTGCTATTTGGATCTATCTTCAGACCAGCTCGGCGATGCTATATTATTGTTATATATTGTAGCTATGCCTGTAGTGGCGCAGAGGCACCAACATGCTACAGTAAGCACTACAGGTTGTAGGTTCGATTCACGTTTAAGGAAATGAAATCAATTGCTACAAGTGGGTTAACTTCACTTTCTTAGATTTTATTACTTAGTTACAAATTATCGATAACATGTCGATAACAAATGACCTATAAAGAGAATAAAAAACCCATCTTTACATAAATGCAATGACGTAACATTTATCAGAACCGCTCCAGTGGTTTAACAGTTACAAGGGAACAAACGAACGGACATACATACATAAATACTCTACGCTAAAAAATAATCCTACTTTTGGGCTTCATTGCAGTCGGGTAAAAAGACAGTTGCCGATTTTTAACAAATGGAAGAACTTCGAGCCCTAATATCATATTCCACACACGACTATCAATAGCGTTATCTAAGTAGATGTAACATGTAAATCTAACCGAGTTAAAGCAAATTAACTGAACATGTCAACTTGAGTGGGGTGCCTCAGCTTATTGTTTGTAATTTACCAGCATGACAGGCTATTATTGGAAGTAGCTCAGATGTCATCACGAGGTTGTATTACTCCCATACAGCCCATACAACATGTATGTAGGGTATACATTATTAATTAATTGTATTGTTATTTACAATCTTAAGCCCGGTTTTCCGTGCGAAAGAGAGATGAGCGGGTTAGATAAAATAGGTTTAAATTTAAATTAACGCGAGTTGCCATGTATTATTGCGGGTTCAACGTAGTCCTTAATGGGTCCGTTCCGCTTGCAAGGGAAACTGGGCTTTAGGTCCGTCACTCAACACGCAATGCCTCCATAATACCCTTACTTTTCTGTGTACGGGATACAGCGTGAAGCTGGTTAAATTTGAATTTTAATCTTAGTCCTGTGGTGTGGGTTCAATTCCCACGCCCATAAGTTGAAGGAGTAAATCGAAACTCGGTAACAAGAAAAATTGTTCTCAAAGCGTGATGTTGAACTTTGCCACTCAACACAAACTATCTCATAAGTTGAGTAAAAATTGCTTTCAGTATTTAATTTAGAACAAAAAAAAATTGATTAACCTACAGAAAACAGAAACTATTTCTTACTAGAATTCCTGAAATTCAAGTTAAGGCGCCCCAAAAGTTTGACGCACACCAGCCCTCAGTGCGAAGGCCTGCCCTGAAGTAGCGTGCTCCATTTACAATACATAAATACCGACGAAATCTTCGCTATTAACATAAAACATTGTTATTAAATGGAACGAAAGAATTCGTGTCGACATTCTGACGTTTCCAAATGAATTATAATTTATTGTACCATTTTTTAAGCGCCTCATTTTCATATGGATATTTGATCGTAAATTGTTCAAAGGTCGTTGTCGTGTGACGTCAGGTGGCGGTGAGAAGCACGCAATGTGTGTAAAAACCAACGGAATGTGGACTGGGGGAAGTTAAGTATTCTTTTAACTTCTCCTGCATAAAGCAAGGTAGACAAAGAGAACTTTGTGTATATACACTTTATATGATGAGTACTGGAACTCAACGCCGCGATTTATCTTTTTACCAGAGCGAGACATTAAAATAATTCACTTCTCCGAGAGTAACTGGAATCCACATCGGCCATGTTCAAATTTCGATGCCATCCTACAGTGACACGAAGTCTATTTTAATTATTCATGAAGTAAAATATGTTTTTTAATGACGAAATCAAAAGTCAATATCACACACTTTCTATCTGTATATTATGTCTAAACTCTAGTCCAAATAATTTCAGCTTTTCTAGTCCGTGACACTCAAAGTAATAAAAATATTTTGTCTATACAGTTTAAAAGATCTTTCAGGATAAAAGGGCTTAAAAGAACATTTCAGCGTATAAAATGAACTGACAAACACACGCTATTTTCTATATTAGGCCTATTTTTCGATCCTCATATATTTTACGAGGTTGTAAACTGTTGTCAAAACGCCGTCGACGCGTCCCCTAAGGAATTTGTAAGCGACTTAGAGGCAGGCATAAAAACTATTTATATGTATATTTATATACCTACTATGAGACCAGTTGTGGCGCGGGGGTACAAGTGTGTGACTGTAAATGCCAAAGGTTATTTCCTTTTAATCGTGGAGTTCCGCTCTTCAACGCGCAATGCTTCCAGAATTCGGGGAAAAGTGAGAACAAAAGCGTTTTAATGGGAACGGAGTATCTTAACACTAGTTTCTCAGGTACCCTATTATGTGGGGGATACAGCGTGAACCTAAAAACAACTTACTAGTTATTGTCCCCAACTTCTTTAGTAGGTATACAATATTTATATAAATTCTGATACTTATATACTGATGCAGTTTTGCTTTAATAAAGAAATCAAGCAGCTTCGCCCATTTTATAATAAGCGGCTTATTGTGCTCAGATATCCGTTTTTCACTTTCTGTCCAATTTTCAACATGTTTTAGGAGTTACTTTAAAATTTGCGAAAGGAAAATGTCAGAGATCGAAATCGCTTAGAAATAAAATGGCTAATTCGAAAAGAAAGCAACAATCCGATTTCGGGTGCTTGTATCTGAATAACGCTTTTAATGGGTTCTCCATGTTTTATCCAGTTTATCTTGTCATGTCTCCCGTCTCTTCGGAAATATTGGGAAAAACTTAGTTTTATTAGCTTTAAAATGTTGACTATGTCTGCCTGTAAGCATGACAATTGTTCTCGGTTTAATTTCAGTCCTTAAAAACGTTTTTACACAAGAAACGTGCCGGTTAAGTTCTGGTCTAATCACACATATAAGAATATATCTCTAGCAAAAATATGAGAATGAACTGTTACTGGCCCTATATTGTGAATCCTCTTTAACTCTACTTATCTTGCTATACGAAGTATGCAGCGTGAAGTTAAAACAAAAAAACTTTAATTTTAACTTATTATATTTTATGCAGTCAAGGCGCAATTTGGACATGCTTGGTTGGGCATTAAAGTTGTGGCTCGAAGGAACTTATCTTTGTAATATTTTCTTGAAATCATCTGAGTGAAGTGGGACAATATCTAACAGCATGTGATGGGCATGGGTTTATTTCCCACTCACGGGAATAAACGCAGAGGGAGCCTAGTGTTAAGACACTCCGATCGCCACTTTCTGGCTAATTCTGGAGGTACTACGTGTTGAGTAGCGGTTTGCCTCGACACCCGACCGAAAAAAAATAATTCATTGTTAAAACACAGTATTGATTTTCGCTATTTAAATTAGAAAAAAAATAGTGATCGGAGTGTCCTAATATTATACAGTTTATCCTACCACGTTCGATACAATTTCAAGCTATTATTCTACATTGTAAATTAAAAAAAGAGTTCATTTAATGACGTCACAACACATGCTGTAACATTTCCTAACGACGCCGGAGACTTCAAGTCTACTATAAGTTTTCAACTACCCTCAATATCTTGAACAATTTCAAAACTTTGTATCGGGACTCAACACTGTCTTGTGTTGGACACTTCAAGAATACAATTCTAATATAATAACTATACTAGAATATCTTGATGTATGCTTGGCCTAATTCTATTGGTTAAACAAATATCGGTCGTTGTGCACGTGCTGAAATCCTGACTGGTTGTGAGTTCGACTCCAACTTGGGTAATTTAATATTTAAAATATTTTCATCGCCTCGTGGGCGAACGAGGCAGGAGCGGCGTAGGGTTCCGCTACTGTTCTACAAATCTATATTTTTTTAATACAATATATATTTTTAATATATATTTTCATGTAAAGCTATTACTGCGTTTAATTAAAAACAAAACTAAGATTCATTACTAACATCAGCTCTATCAGAGTTCATTGGAATTAATAAGTGTTTATTCTAACACTATAAATATTTTATCATACTAGCTCTTAAGAAATTCTCGACGAATGTAAGAACTTTTACATACATACATAAATATATCTTTAAGATTATAATTTGAAATTGATTTAAGATTATTGAGCTACCACCAAGTCGAGACGTTATATTTCGTTTAAATCCAGTAAATATTTTAGTAAACAAGTGTGTACGAGATGTCTGGTCAAAGATCTTCCATTTGTATACATTCATTGTAGGATTAGGTTTTTTAGTGCGATACTTTATATCTTGGTTTAGTGTGATTTACTTTTATGGCTATGGGATAAAACTTTGGCGCAGTGCCTCAGTAGATGACTGCGACGGACGTGGGTTCGATTATACTCCATTTTCCACATGTAGCCCAATTTTCGAGATATAGCCTGTTCATTGGTGGAACGCGACGCTGGGACGTTTTTACCACAAGAAATGAAAATAATTAGTTATATTTAAGGAATATAGAAGAGTCAATGGAAGAAATATAGAAGGATAGTCTATAATAACTAAAATGATGTTATAAGCTGGTGGCTTGTTTAAAAATTGACGTTAGAAGTTTAAAAATATTTTTTAATGGGATGTCATGTATCTTAGCTACCCTCCCTACTGCAGATTTTACTACTAATGTCATACACGTCGAGCACTACTAAAATTGGCATGAAAACAAAAAAATATACTAAAAAAAGACATTCCATCCCCCCACGATCCTCCACTAAACTTTGCGTAGCCTATCTCAAACAGAACCTAACAGATAATTAGATTTACGAAATTAGTTTACAAAATGTCCGCCAGTGACTCTTGACTGAAGTGGTTTAATTAAATCTGATTATACTATACGTATCTGTCTATACAGTACGGTCGATGAGTCGTGTCCACTTGAAGTTAGCTTTTCCGCATTTTTAATTTGGAAAGTAATCGAGTTAATCAAAAGTAAGTGAAATTTTCTGCGCAACCATATACAGTTAAGTTTCGTGCGGCCACAACTCATCGACTTTATTGTACGTAGTTCGTGCTTATATTAAATGTACCGCGGCATGTTGGATTTGGACAGAAACTAAATAAACTGATAGCATGGCGACGGATGATGCAATCTTTGGGAAGGTGACTTTAATCTTTTTAATATAATTTTTAATGTAATTATTAACTTGTTATAATTATTGAGTAATACGTTAACTTTAACAACTTGACAAGAAAAGTACACCTATCCCCCGATTTACACGGTACTTTTTTTTTCGCTTTTACACGGTTTTCCAAATAAGTTTTTTTTTGTTTTTATCGCACTCGCGACATGAATCGCTGCTTGGCTCAATATAAACAAGTTTACAAAGATCTTACAAAAAATTCGAAGCAATTGTTAATAACCGATTTTATTCCCATCTCTCATAATGTAAATATTTCTGCTTCAAACATCGAATCGGCACAAATAAATTCAAGTGATGAAAGTGAATTCGAACCTTCGATTCCGAAAAAAAGAATGAGAGTAATTTCTAACAGTGATGAATGATAATAAAACACCTTTGGTTTTATTTTTTGTTCTTCTGTTTAATGTATTGTAGTTAAATAAAAAAACAGTGTTTCCGTAATATATTACATATTTTAACCTGTCAATGCATTTTATTTTTATTTCTACACCTAAAAATATTGAAAAAAATCACAACTGTTAAATATCAAAATTATGCATTTTCTGCAAGCTTTTCGATTTACACGGTTTTGACTCGAAAATTTTTAATTATTTGTCTTTATCATTACAAACATTGACATTCAACAGTCATGATGTAAATTAATTTATTTGCTTTTATAGTTTTCATTTCTTTATACTTTCTTCCCTACTTCGTTCCCTACTTTCTGCCCAGAAATAGACAGTAAAAGAGTGAGTGAAAGAATTCAACGCCGTGTATTGTCTTAAAGTCCTTTTTCAGTAAAACTTTCCAGGTTCCTTTATGTAAATTAAGAAAATATCTTTAAAATTGATTATTTACTGAGAAATAAGATAAAATAAGGAAGTTTGCAGGAAATTGACGCCGGCGTGGCGCAATTGAGAGGAAGCGAGACTGTAAGTGATGGTTAATTCCAACCTCGCTTGATGAATTGTTAATTTTTTTGTTTAAAATACTGTTTCTTAGTGTAGTTTTTTTTTCTAAATGATTATACTTACTAAATTAGCAAGAGTTTATTATAATGAATTAAGTCGAGGGTATCGTGCTATTGTAAAGGCAACGGTTGTGAGATGTTTTTTATTGCAAAAAGGGGCAAATGAGCTGAAGGACCACGAACTCTTCGTTCATGGACGTCTAAAATCTGGGATTTCGATTCCCATGAGGAATTGCATATTAAATATTTTCATTTCCTTGCTCTGGTAACGAGGCAAAGCTTAGCATTGAGCTTTACAAATAATACGCAATCCCTCAAGAATTCGGCGGTAAGTGGGGAACGGAAGTGTTTTAATGAGAACAGAGTGTCTTAACATTAGGTTCTCAGATCTCGTCCATTTCTAACTCCCTCAAGGATACTTTCCATGCGAAATCGAGAGACTGAGTTGTTGAGTTGATAGACGTAAGTCAACGCCGCGATATGTCTTACCAGAGTAATTAGCCAAATGTTAGCTCAACCATCAAGTTCACAGACAGACGCTGTTACATAGATGATCTTTTTATAATATGAAAAGGTCGAAAATTTATACAATAACCTATTTTTCGTCGTTTAGGAAAACAGGAAAATCTCAGACGCGATGATAATAATTGTTGTTTCTTTTCATAAAATTCACCAGTCAAATGTAAATTTACAAATGATTAGCGTAACGCGAGTCGACATTTAGCTTCGTAGAAAGGCGAAAATATTTTATTTTTGTCTAATTTCCAAATTGATTTATACTGTATTTATAATATTACTAGCGCGAATAAAGACTACTATTAATAAGTAATAAGTAATTTTTGCCTGGCAAAATATAAATAAAAAACATTATCTTCTTTTCAGGACGCAAGCGGTTGAAAATAAAATTGCAATAGGTGCTATAAAAGTGTTCTGAGTGGTTTAATCGTAAATCGAAATGCAGTGCCTTTATACCTGACTTAAGACTTCACTAACTTAAAATAATAGTTAATTATAAATGTGAAAATAATTATTGGATATTTTTGTATAAAATAGGTTTTTTTACAAAAACATTTAGAATTAGACGTCCTAAATACAGTTTCCACACGTCAATATGGGAAATAGCGCTATAGCCATAACTGTAGAGTCTATGCAGGTGAAGTCGCTGCATAAAGTAGTTTATAAAATAGGTAAAAATGAACATATAAACATAGAATTTTATAAACATATACAAATGAAATTAGCAAGGCTCGAACCTACAGTAATGGTACGTAGATTGATAAGAGCCTATGGCTTAATGGTCAGAAGCGCTTGGACGGTCTCCAAAAGGCGCGAGTTCGAGTATAGCTCAGTACAATTTTTTATACATTTTTTCAAAATATTTTACTACTAGCGATCTTTACAAAATCTTTACATAAATTATAGAGTATGTATTATTTTAATCTTTGGGTATTACTGTAAAGTTTAATGTTAATTTGTTCTGTAGTTTTTACGTGAAAGCGCAACAAACTTTCATATTTATAATACTAAGTAAGATTCTTAGTGCGGAATATCACTAAGAACCCTACTTAATAAGTATTATTAGTTTAAATATCTTGTTTTGCTTCACGCTGTATCCATAGGGAACCTGGGAACCTAGTGTTAAGAAATTCCAATCCCCATTCAGACAATTTCTCACTTTCCGCTGAATTCTTAAGGCATTGCGTCTTGAGTGGCGAAATTCAACGCCGCGTTTTACCTCGCTACCAAAATATCAAATATTTCATTTCCTCGAATGGGAATGGAATCCACAACCTGTCGTGCTTACAGTCACATGCTCTTGCCCCTGCGCCACGACTGGCCTGGATCTTTAAGTATGATGATAACATTATAATTTAAACAAAGAATCTAATATAAATCTAGTCTATTTAGCAATAAAACAAATGTCGGTGGATCACCAGTAAGGACTATAAACCCGATACTGTCGCTCGTAAAGCGGGCTCTCATTTAACTGCGACCGTTTTACTATCACTCTAAAGTCTTTTGAGTGCGTTCGAAATTATTGAATAACTTCGCCATTTGTATTGTTGTGTTGACCTGTTTATTTGTGTTTTTGTCGTTTGGTGTTTGTGTAATGTTTTACTTATTTCGTCTCCAGATATCTTGTGTGTTTTTTTGGAGAAAGATCAATTTCCTGATCTGTTTAGAATTGAAAGATCTAGTTCAATTTCTATTTGGGGAAATGAGTTATTTTTTCATTTCCTCGCTCCTAGTAATAAGACAGAGCTTCAAAGTTCAGCTTTTCACCTTTTCTCACATACATAGACAGGGCAAATCTAATACCAAGACACTCAATTGAGAATGTATGTAATAAATTA
This sequence comes from Heliconius melpomene rosina, assembly GCF_056956725.1. Classification (NCBI taxonomy): domain Eukaryota; kingdom Metazoa; phylum Arthropoda; class Insecta; order Lepidoptera; family Nymphalidae; genus Heliconius; species Heliconius melpomene. The sequence goes on from NC_140400.1 coordinate 1,352,871, forward strand.
GTATACGGCTTTAACATGTCTACGACAATATTAATTGGGTTGTTAGTAGCTGTACCTAGTATTATTAGACCTAAGCTAGAACTATAAGTTTATTTATTTACTATACTCACGATAGAGTTAATGAATACTTTTCTATAAGATATAAAAATATTTTCTTTCATAAAAGTAAACTAATTAGAGGGAACGTAGAGTCGAAACACTCTGTTCTACATTTTTAACCCAGTTTTCATTAATTTATAAATTATACTCGTAAGTATTTCAATTTCATTTCCAAATAATTTTTATTCAAAGAGTTTTATAAACGCTTTTAAATCGCCAAAAAAGCTACCATTGAGGCAGGAAGCAGTTCCTTTGAAGAATCGGTAAGTATTTTACCATCACTTCCGCTAGCGAATGTTTCATTAGTAACATTTTTATAGCTATATGTATATGTTTTTAGACTTCGGTGCTATAATTAGCTAGCAAATACGTAAGGTTAATTGATTTCTATTTGTTACGTCTACACAGTGTAAAGTGAAGCTAGTATAAATTAAGTTAATTGGAAATTATACAAATTATTTTTATTATTCGTAGAGCAGTATAAAATCAGAACTTTTGTATATGAGAAAACCTTGTCGAAAGTACTATAACATAAAAAAATAAATGAAAAGGATTTTTTTTAACCCTATGTTCCTATTGCTTATTAGTATAAAAACTATATAAAATAGAACTGGCAATGGCATAGCAAGGATAATTTAATTATTATTTTTATTATATTCTTTTTAGACAATGAGACACTTACGTCCCCACTTTCCACTAAATTCTAGAGACATGGCGTGTTGAGTGGCGTAATTCAACATCGCACTTTACCTCGTTATCAGAGCGACAAAAATATGAAATACTTCATTTCTCAAACTGGGAATCGAACACACAACCTATCGCGTTTACAGACGCATGCTTAGGCCTCTGCGCCACGACTGGCCTCAGTAAAGTCTCTAAAAGAAAATTGTAGGCGTCATCTAGTAGTAAATATAAACTGAGTGAACGTTGTAAAGCCGCGCCTATTGCGGCATATTCATCCACGAAATGGGTGACATAGCGTTTTTTATTAATATTATACCTTATTACGTATTAGTATTGCAATTTATGTAGATTTATGTAGATTCTTGTACTTCTTAAATATTGTAAAGAAATCAATATGTTCTATTGGGTTAAAATTTCCCAAAGAAATTTCCATTTGATATTAAAGATTATACAAAAGTGGATTGTGTCTGTTATAAAATGGAAATCAAGAATAAATCTGTAGAGAGACAGTGCTGAAGAAAGATAATTCTTAGAAAACAATGACGTGTTTGAACTTTACGAAATGTTGTTGAAGACGCAAACAAATTGTGTAAATAGTCTTTTCGCATATATTAAAATGTTTAACTCTATTTTTGTTTTAAATTGTCGCATCAAGTTCTAGGTCAACCAGAGGACCTGGGTATTTGATATTAATTAGAGCTTGACACCTCCACGTGATCTTGAAAAAAAATATTGTATTAAACGGACAGACAGACAAACAACAAAGCAAACTTATAAAAAAATCCTATTTTTCGTTTTGAGACACCAAACCCTAACAAGACATTTTACACCTCATCTTTTATATCTCCTATACTTTTTCAAACCAGTCCACGTTATAGCTCTAAATATACAAACTGTCAATGGAATTTGAATCCACAATCATGTCTTCACCATTCAACTGAGCTTCAATAGCGTCAAAATAATACTAACAGATAAATTAATAGGTACGTGTTTATATAAAATTGATTTAAAAAAAAGTCGATTTAAAAAAAGTTAGTGAACTGGTGGAAAAATATATGACATTCTAAAAATGAAGTATGTAACTTGTTATTTTGAATAAAATTATTTGACTTCGACTTTATTAATAACATTAATAATGTTGATTTCAGTTGATAACAACACTATATGTAATAGTCCCCTAACGCTCAGAAGGCCACTGTACCGAATGGGTGGTTTTGATTAATTTACTAATTACAGTGTACAAGCAAAGGTCCGGCGAATGAGAACCATTAATCAAATGATTATTGTTAACTCTGTAAGTCCTTGGAAAAGTTTGTCCTTTAAAATGAAAGGCTATCATGGCGCAGTAAACTGTGTGTATATTTTTTTAGCATTACGTACAGCGTGACACTAGGTTCCGTTTAGGTACCTGCTGTGTGAAGCTGATTTAAATAATTTCCTTCTTTCTCTACATTATCGGTGTGTCACTGGTTTCGACCTAAGCAGATTCGTCTAACCAGATCTATGAAACGAAAATTTATATATTTCAATACTAGTGACCTAGAACGAAAAGTACTGAACAGATTCAGGCCCTGAACCCGTTTCAATCCAAAAAATATTGCTTTTACTAAAAGTAGTGAAATTAATTTGTGCTTGAAAAAATACTGACTAGTTGGAGAAAAACGAATTAATGCTTGAAAAAATACTGTTTACTTGTGTTCTAGCAATTTAAAGGAACAAAGAGAAAGCTTAGTGGAAAAGTGGAGAGAATGAAAAGTATGACCTCAGGTATTCTTATACGAAATGTTTATGTATGGATGAAAAATGAAGATATAATCACATGCTTTCGATGACAAAATATATTGCTTTTAAAATCCTAGAAAGATTAGAAATTTCAACTATTGCTTTTTCAAAATAAAACATTACATAAAATATTTTTCTGTCCGTAATATAAAAAAAGTGTTATAAATTATGAAAAGATATGGTTTAGTGGTCGGAATACTTAGACAGCTTTCAAGGTTTGCGGTTTCAAATCCAGGTTGTCTTAAAAAGTTTCTTTACTTTGTGTGGAATTACAATTTAAAAATGCTAGGAATAGATATTTCAAAGGCGAATGAATTCACTACTGATGCCAATTTATTGTTTCTACTAAGCTTGTATGTAGCTTTAACCGTATACATTACTCAAGTGGCTATCAAATAAACTATTAGAGCTGGGAACGATGTTTTTTCTGTTATCTATCTCTCATAAATATTTCAATCGCAGAATTCACTTTGCGTGTTAAGACATTTGCAAAAACTTCGTTATTATAGCTTTTTCCTATTAAAATACTGTAAGCATATTGCTGTGTTCTTTCATATGTTTTTTCGGTAATTTTAATAAAGATATACTAATAGATGACGTGTCGATAGAGCAGTTTAGTGTCTGAACGCGATGGTTATGGGTTCAATCCCCACTGAATCGAATTAGGTCGGCTTGTTCCATGTTAAAATCTATCATATAATTAATTTCTAGATTGAAAGAAAAATGGATCAAAAGTAGTATGATTTTTGACAAAACAGTGTTTATATGAAATTTCCGTAGACCCCAACCGACGTGGGCCTCATAGAGAATACTGTGAACGAGTTGTAGCAACCCTGAAGACAGTGAAGACAGCACTACTATGCAAACTTGATTCTTTTTTTAAAAATAAATATTTGGCAGATATAATTTTATCATCTATAAAATTGTATCATTGAACTGGTCTGATGATGGAGCCAGGACATAAATAGCAGAATTCTAAGTCTTGGCTCATATAATCTATTTCTATGAGCAAATTCTATAGAATTTAGCTCTTAGTGTAGAAAAGAGTGCTTTTTAGTTGTTTTTACTATTTATTATCACTAAAGCTTTTCGATTAGAACACAACATATTAAATGTATGCACAATAAAATTCCTAGCAACGCGTTAAGTAAAATATCTCATAATTTCCATTAGCATTACATCCGCACAAACAAACAATATAATTGAAAAATGCTATATTTAAACTTTAATATAAACAATTATAACGACAGCGTAACAGAATTTACCGAATTGTTTAGTGGAAACAAAACAAAAATGTATTTTTGTTAAAAGCTTTTATTTAACTTGCAATGTATGTATGTGGGTTCGGGTGAAATCTTAGAGCTCAATTTTGAAGTAGATATTTTCAACCGATTGAGCTGAAATTTTGTATACACGTTTACTTTGGATGACAATGCACGATAAAATATGTGACGTCATTCTAAATATAATATGGCGGACCATACAAGATGGCGGAATTGTTATTTTTAATGTACTTCTACAATATGGGTATCAAATGAAAGGATTCGTTGAGAGCAACTCGAAAAATAATGTGATGTCACTCTAAATCCCATAAGGAGGATATTGAAGATAGCCGAGTATCTATTTGGTCTATTTCTACAATATAGATATTAAATAAAATGGGTCGTTGACCGTAACTCTAAAAATAATGTGACGTTTTTCTAAATCCAATATGGCGGAACATCTAAGATGGTGGAATAGTTATTATTTATGCACATCTACAATACGGGTATCAAATGAAAGGGCTTGCCGAGAATAATTAGAAAAATAATATGACATCTAGTGTGAGAAACCTTCTTCCTCCTGGCATTAATCCCGGCTATTGTCAGGGTCTGCCTTCCTACTCAACCTACTCCACTTTGCGCGGTCTTTTGCGTCCTCGGTGGTTAGACCATTGGCTCTCATATCCGGCATCACGACATCCAACCAGCGCTTCCTAGGGCGTCCAGGAGGTCTCACTCCAGGAACTGATATAGCAAGGCACTTGCATCCGACATAGTTCTTAGACCAGCGCGTAGCGTGGCCAAACCATCTCAGGCGGCGCTCTTGGAGCTTATCCGCTACGTCACGGACCCCAAGACTACCTCGAACGAATGTGTTGCGTATGCGGTCAGACCGCGTTACGCCGCACATCCACCTCAGCATCTTCATTTCCGTGACGTGAAGCTCCTGAGTGTACCGAGATAGTGCTGGCCAACATTCGCTGCCGTATAAAAGAACCGGTCGTATGATGCTCTTGTATATCAATCCCTTGAGCTTGGCGGTTTTCTTCGGGCACAGACCACACCAGTGACCTCCCGCCATTTGGCCCAGGCAGCACTTATCCGGCCATGGACATCGTGATCGATGCCTCCAGACTCGTGCATAACGGATCCAAGGTACCTGAACTTTTCTGAGTTAACGGCTGGCTCAGGACCTATAAGGATCGTGCTCGAGTCCGGGCTCCCGCAGGCCATGTACTCGGTCTTCGACACATTTAGTTTAAGACCGCCGTTCTCAAGCGTACCTTTCCAGAGGTTCACTTTACGCTCCAGCGTCAGTCCGTTCTCGTCAATGAGTGCTATGTCGTCGTCATACATCATCAGCCATGGAGGCTGCACTACATTGAATAAGAACGGACTAAGAGTCGAGCCCTGGTGAACCCCCACTGTAATCGGGAAGGGTCTAGTGTCGCCAACAGCATTCCTAACCATAGAAGAGGAATCGTGGTACATGTCTCTAGTGTGAGAAACCTAGCCAGTGGTAACTAAAAAGTAAAAAATAAATTATAAGCAAAAAATCATTTTTAGAAAAAGCTTTTATTTAAACGCTTTAAAAAGGAGAAAATAAAATTTGTGTTTTAAATTTTAACTATCAACTCATAACCTCATTGTACACAATTTATATGATCATAAAAGCTTGTCGCGTTAATCAATATTTAATTAAATTGAAACTTTAAAAATTGAAACTTAGCAGATTTTACATAATTAAATTAGCACTAGTTTAGTTACACAAGTAAATCGCCCGACAAGCTTTTATATATACTTCCGTTTCGCACTTTCTGCCCGATTTTTGAGTCATTGTATGTTGAGTAGGGGAACTCAACGCCGCGCTTTCTCCTGTTCCAGTCATTTTCTCTATTTACATTCAGATCCCATGGAGAATGTATGCTGCTACGCCACTACGGCCTCGAAATTACAAATATTTCCCACTAAAATAGTAAAAATTACAAAATATAAGCAATCTGCTTATTCGCTGTCCGTTTCACCGTTAAACACCTCGATAACGGACACTTTCGCGGTAATATTATGTTTTATTTTTCATCTAACTGTTTATTTGGGCCGTTGATCTAAATATTTGTAATCTGTTTTTTACAATTACAAACGAGTGCGGTGGTTGAATGTGAACCTAGTAATCTCGACAATAGTATTATTTTTCAGGGTTCCGTATCTACAATCAAAAGAACGAAGTGTCTTAACACTAGATTCCCTCTGCCTACCCTGCTGTGTGCGGGATACAGCGTGAAGTAGATTTTTTTTGTTGAGATTTTGAACTTACTACCATTACGTACACACAACGACTTAACTAGATATAGATAACTAAATTTAACTTCCGACCAAATTTCATGAGGTAGTTCGATTTCCTTACACTGATCGACTCTTGACGACCTAAGCTGAATATTCCACCACATTTGTAATATTGAGAGGATCGTTAACGGACGGTTGTATGACAGCTCACGATTACTTGTTACTGCGACCATGGGGACGAAACCCTTTGACTACTTTTGGGGTTAGTAAAGTATGTTTTTGCTTAACTTCAAGATGTATCTTGCAATGGAAGAGTAGGCAGAGGGAACCTGGGAACCTAGTGTAAAGACACTTTCGTTCCCCATTTTTTTCCACGCTTCGCTTTTACAATACACAACGTCTTCGAAATATTTTAATACCAGATTCTCTGTATAAAAGCGAAAGATTCGTGAAGATTTTTTTTAACTTAACGCTTTCTTTTTGCTCACAATAATAGATGGATGGTCTCTGCTGGCCATTAAATCTGGTTTCTCGTCAGCAAAAGCTCGTCCCTTAGGATTAGAAATCCTCAATACCGCCTTCATTTTTTGTAAAGGTCCTAGAAATGTATTAATTTTCATTTATCGAGACATGTGTCATTCGAACTCGAGCAAAAAAATTGGGACGCCTCAGAAGTGTGTTATGTGACGTAATCTTGAGGTTGTTTATATCAGCTTCACGCTGTGGTGGTACTCAACGCCGAGCCTTTTCTTTCCTTGGTGCCGGAGCGAAGAAATGAAAATATTAATGAATAATAATTCATTCCCTCAAATGGACATCGAGCCCAGAACCGTCGCGTTACAGTCACACTCTCGTGCCCCAGCGCCACGACGGACTCCCCTTCCTTATACCACTTTACGAATAAACATGTTTCAAGTTTGTATTACTGAATTTTCACACACTTTTTAAATGTTTCTATCATTGACGCCATAAACATTAATAGTATTGAACTTGGTTCGTAGTTTTGCCGTAGATAGCAGGGTAGGCAGAAAGAACCTAGTGTTAATACACTTTGTTCCCCACTTTCTGTCGAATACTGGAGACATTGCATGTTGAGTGGCGGAACTTAACGCTACGCTTCACCTTGGTATCAGAGCGAGGAATTGAAAATAGTAAATATTTTATGTCCTCTAGTGTGAATCGAACTCACAGCATGTCGCGTTTACACATACGTTTGTTCCTGAACCACGACTGGTCTCTAAATTTTAATAAGATTCGCTTTTACACAGTTTTTTTAGCATTTTGCTAATAAATGAAAGATAATCATATCATTATAATCTCCTGAGAAAATTAAACCATGGCGGAATGAAAATAATTTTTAATTATAACACTCCGTGGACGTAACGTCTAATGTTATATTAAATTTCATCTTCATCGGGTAAATATTTCCATAAGAGGTATTGAGATTTTAATTTTTTATAATATTTTTCTAAGCACCATTTTTTCGCAAATTTATCTGTAGATATTATTTAAAGGTACTTATTTTAAAGTGTTATTAAGATAAGCTGTTGTTAAGTTGAGGCAAGTCTCAGTCATCATCAGTGACTCAGGTCAAAATCGTGCGACTATAAACGCGACAGATTGTGGATTCGGTTTCCACTCTAGGCAATGAAATATTTAATATTTTCATTTCCTCTTAATGGGAACGGAGTTTCTTAAAAAAAAAGACTTCAGTTATTTATATTATAGATAAGTAGCTACTACCGCCGCCCGCCACACATAAAAAACTGTATTTTTTGTCATATCAAAGAAAGGAATATTAACTTTAGAATATATGTAAGTCCAATAATTTTATAAAGTTTTATTAAGACGGCAGTACGGACCAGGTGCGAAATGTATATTATGTGAAAATTTGATATCCGCTATACGATATCCGCTAGATTTCAAGCTATTTTAAGACACTGCTATATCCGTCTCAACAGATTTTGCCAATAATTTAACCACTGCTCCTATAGTACTAATCAGATTTGCGGGTAACCCAACACCCGACAAGTCGCATTCATCATTCTATACGAGATGGACGTCCGGTACCTCGCTCAATAGACGCCTAATTAATCTCCACTAAAACCGATAGTGTATAGACACTATAGATAATGTTAATAGATATTAGATATTCTATGTAAATGTTATAGTAAAGGGGACTGAAAATTTAGGAACTTATATGTTTAAGTAAAAATTCTTTAGTGTTTTTTTTTTCATGTTGTATCCCGCGCATAGCATAGTTGATAGATACTCTACGAAGTTCTCATTAAGACACTTTAGCTCCCCACTTTCCGCCAATCTCTGGAGGCATTGCCTGTTGAGTGGCGGAACTACACCTCGCTTTGCCTTAGCAATACAAGGAAAATGAAAATCAGGTGTAGGGATTTTGTTACGCGGCAAATTTAATGTAAAATGCAGCACTAACGATGCACGCTCGTAACTTTTGATTATGTTGACTAAGAATATTAATTTTTTCTGCTCTTGAAACCTGAATATTAGATATTATTTTCAGCTTGATACGTTTTCGCGATGTGACTTAACAGATTGATAAACGAACAAACAGATAACAAAAAAGTAATCCTATAAGGGTGTAATTTTTTTCTCTTGAGGTACGAAACCCCTAAAAAGTTTTACCGACCAAAGAACTTCACTAATCCAGTTTTCAGATTCCATATACCTTATGGTATAAACAAAAGCACAGGAGATCGAAGTTAGTTAAAAACTTTAAGGGGTTATGTTTACATCACAAATTGGCTGACAGTCTCGTTACGAAGGAAAATCGGGCTTGCTTTTTTATTTGTTTATTTAATTTAATATTTGTATGTATTAAATAATTTTTGTAGTACAGTAGAAACTCGATTAACTAGACTAATAGTTGTTATTAGGCATTCGGATAATCGGAAATTCGGATAATCAAATGTGCGAAAAAAAGTACAAGCCATGTGTTTATTAAAACAATAAATATAGACAAAGGAAAATCAATATTTGTTAAGATATAATTAAAATATAAATCTTCTAACAAGCGATGTAATACACTTATTTACGTTCATATTTAATACTAACGGCCCCAACTGGGGTAGACACGCGTGCACGACAAATTATAATTTTATTTGTAAGTAAAGATGCTCGCGGTTGATAGTACGGATAATCGCAAATCCGTATAACTGAGGGCCGGATAGTTGAGTTTACTACTGTACTTGAGTATATGAGGCCAGTAGTAACCCATGGGCACAAGTGTGTCCATTCTCACTCAAGGAAATTAAATATTTAATATTTTTTATTTCTTTGTTCTGGTGTCGAGGCAAAGCGCGGCGTTGAGTTCCGCCACTCAACACGCAATGCCTCCAGAATTCGGTAGAAAGTGGGGAGAGGAGCACTAGAGTGAGACTAGGCTCCCTCTACCTACCCTGTTATTTGCGGGATACACAGCGTGTGAAGCTAAAGAAACATTTCAATTAGTGGTGTCTTTGATGGTTTATTTTTTTTCTGTAAACGTATGCTGTAGACAGAGAAAATTTAATTCTAACATACTTATAATATGATTTCCAGAAAGTATGAAATTACGTCCACTTTTATATAACTAACATAAAAATATGTCAGAAGAAACTACCACTGACCCGGAAAATAATTCTGCAAAGGAACTTCCTTTAATCTGATTTTCTACATTTTATTTTATTTCTGAAGTCGATGAGCAAACCAGATAGTGAATTTTGTAAGAACTTGAAAGTTTCTTGTTACCGCGTCGACGTCAATCTTTTAATATTATACCTAAGGAAGAAAGCTGTTCTAAAAGAAAGATGTCGTTTAAAAGATAGACTTATTTAAACTTTGGTCTAACATTGATTGAGGTGTGGTTTTCTCATGTCACTTAACTCACTTGTAGGCTAAAGAGGCATCCGTCTATCAGTAAACATAATTATTATATCAAATGATCGCTGACGATGTCTTAATTATATCGGGCACTCACTTAGATGCTTTTAGAATGAGAAGAGCTGGTCCGAGGGACTGGAGACAGGCCCTCAATTGTAGATCTTCTCAGTTATTAATTAACTTATTAGAGAACTTTTAAACTATATACTATACAAATATCACCGAAAATTATTTCCCAAAATTGATCATGCAACAAGTAGTCTCCAAAAGCAGAGAGGAGGCAAATGTAAGAATTTATCTCGAACTTTTGACATTGCTCTCAGAAGTTTCACGCACTTTGGCCTGTCGTCCTCGAAAGTTATTTACGGCCACTTCCAAGATTGTATAGAGGAATTTCACTTTAAGGTCTTTGAGATTTTACCTAAATATCATAAACGTATGATAAATAAAGTAATATATTTATATATACTAGAAGTTTATATGTGTATTGCTGCTTGGTGATCAGTGTTTATAGCAATAATAAAGTACTAAACATAAACTCATCTTAAGTTGTGTGAAGCATCTCTCAAACTTTGGCTAAAAATATTTCTGTTGTTTCAGCAATGTGGCTTTGAGCCTGTTTCTAACTATGTATAGTGGGAACAGTACCCACTATACTTATTTTTTAGCTTCTGAGTGGGTATCGAATCCTTTCTTTCGTTGTTCCTTGCGTTTGTTCCTTTTCGATAAAAAAAATATATAACACAGTTACAAAGTTTTGTAACTCGAGTAAGGGTTAAGTTGTATACTCGTATTAGTATATCATGTTCGGGAGTAATGGCCTATTTCTTTACAAATAGTTTCATAATATAGGTTTTTATCTAGTAGAGATTATGGTGAGTTCGATTTTCAGGTAAGGCATTTAATTATTTTCATTTTACCGCTCCGGCGGGACGAGGCGTGGTGTTGAGTTTTATGTATTCGAATATTCGAAAAAACTACTAAAATAGTAAGGTAATTACATCTTCAATCATCGTAATAACAAAATTAATCATTTACAACAGTGATCGAAGGTTATATGGGTTGCACGTGGCTCGATAATTATTGGATAAAGTAAAGTGGCTAGTCTGTTATTGAAAGTTTACAAGTTATACAAATTGATTATACATCCAAATTATTTAATAGTTAATTATATAATAGTTTCACAAACCTACGTCTTAGTAGCGTAGACTCTAAGTGCGGGAGATGCTCCTGTCCTCATGTAATGTAGCCTTTCTCGAGGAATGGACTTAAGGATTTAAACCAGTAGCACATGAGATAAGTGTTCAACCAAAAAATCTCTTCAGCTTTATGATAATAGTATACAATTAAGTTTCCCCGAATGGGAATCGAAATAATAACCGAACGTTTCCAGACCGACGCAGTCCCGCTGCGCCATCACGATTTATAATCATGAATACTTAAATAACTCCAAAATTTACATATTACGAAATGCTTGTTAAATAAACTATCCCTTCCCCCAACTGATAATGAAAATTTCAATAAACTTCGTCCAAAATAAATGATCCGCTCATTTCAGTTACATTTTTAATTTGCAACACAATTATTCAGGCTTGATCTTGTTCAAATTTAAATTGCAAACAGCCGAGGGCTGCACTCTAGGTAATATATATTATATTATTAATGTTTTAAGTAAATAATAATATGGCCGTCGCGGCACGAGCGTAATCGGGATGGTTTGGGTTCGATTCCCACTGGGGGGAATTGAAATATGTTTTGTCATTTCCTTTTCTCTGTATGGCAATGAGGCAAAGCACTGTGAGTTCTGCCACTCGACTCGCACGAAATTGTATCGTAATAGGGAACGAAGTCTATTAACAATGGTTCCCAGGCTCCCTGTACCTACTTTGCTATGTGCAGGATAAAAGCTAAAAAAAATAATAATAAAAAAGATTACCTTTACCTTTTTTTACATTACGCTTTACCGCACAAAGACACTACGTTTATGTCAAACCAGAGAACGGAGTATTTTACCACTAAGTTCCCTCTGTCTAATGTGACCTGCGTCACGATTGGTCGCAATTAGATTCTATTTAGAAAAATAATTATTTAGATTATGTATTTGGTAATAGAACATTGTAAGCTCCATTATATATCGAGTTCGCTGTTTAAGTTTAGTTCGTAGTTTCGAAGTTAAAACTTTAGTTACAGTCGACGCACGACACAGTGTCACTACAAAGTTATATTCATTAACTATTTATTCATTTAAAACTTGATATTTATTCTCTATAAAATTAAATGTAATTAGTAAAAAAAATCAAATATATCAGCTGTATCCCGCGTACAACAGGGTTCGCAGAGGGAACCTAGTGTTAAGATACATTTTTTTGAGGGATTGCGTGTTCATTGCGTGTTCTTGATGTTAGAGCGATGAAATGAAAATATTAAAAAATAATAATTAATTCTCAGGAGTGAATTCATTCCCTCGAATTTCCATTCCCTCGTTAGTCTCCCTGCACCATGAGGACCTCAAAAATTTATTTAGTATGGCTAGTTCATAGACGAAGATCCCACATGGTCTGTAAACACAGCGAATGTGGGTCCATCCACCCGAGCAATATTTTATTTTCCTTCCCTCGCTCTAATGACACGATAAAGCGCGGTGTTGACTTCTGCCACTCAATTCGGGCGTTGGGAAATGAATATTTTCATATTAGGTTCCCCAAACCTCCATTTTTTGGAGATGAACATAAAATATTAAATATTTCTTTCCCCCGAGATGGAATCGCACCCGCAACCGTTAAGTCATATACTGTGCCTCAACGCACAAGGGATTTTCCTCCAAACTTGCCTCAAAATGGCTCCGAATTTACCAACTTGAGTAACTCCAGTAACTTAATAAGGTCAAGAACAGGATTACCAACACTTGCCGCACTTTAAACTGCACTAAGCCTTCTTCACACCGTCAAAGGTATTAAGGTCAATAAGGGATTTAGCGTGGAACATTTTTATGTATGAATATTTGGGAGTAATTTAGATTATTATAAATATTTTTTGTATACTAATTCATGATTAATGTAATTTTTAAATATTCGTATAAGTTTGATTCACATCGAAGAAATTCTAGAAAATATAAGCAAAATTACAAAGTCAAATTCAAAGAAAATAAAATCTATAAAACTAATATTTATAGGCCACACAAACTTCCGAAATACAACGCTGATCAGAACAATGAGGCATTGTTCTGATCACTTTAAAGTTTCCCTGCAAAGCATCACAAAAGACTGGTTAGGAGTTATCCGCAGCTACTAAATTTTAACGTCATTTAAGGACTAAATCTAAATATGGATTAAAAGTTTTAGTTAAGCTTTAAGTTTTTGATTATCCGAACTAATTTTCCAGTTAATTCCGGTAATCCCCGAAAATCCGCTTTTTCAAATATTCGAACTGTATGGAAGCAGGCGTATGCATTTTCATATAGAATTATATATCTTTATACAACGTTAGAAGTTAACTATAAAGCTTTTAACTCTTACATGCTACGGAAAACAACGCTTAAATAAATTTCAAGCATGGTATGGTTATGGATTCGACTCTCACTCAGGGGTATAAAATATTTAACATTTTCATTTCCTCAATGTCTTAAAAATTCAGTGGAAAGTGAGGAATAGAAAATGAGTGTCTTTACACTTGGTTTGAGAATTTGAGAAAAAAAACTTTTATATTACAAAATTTACCCATTCCTAAACAACGGCAGGCTAAACATGTAGGTAAAATAAGGACGACAATTTTTCAAAGAATTTCCTAATAACACACAAAATTTAATTAGATTTTTATCCCTTCAGCCATAATAGAATCACTGGATGTTCAGTATATCCTCTCCATATAGAAAGGATTTATCGTTGATTGGAAAATATTCTTTTTTTTTTGGCAAATAACTTTTATTAACGTTTAACGTTCTTGGGATTAATATGGATTAATTATATTGTATTTTGTCATTTAAAATACAGTTGAATAATAATATTAATTTGTAAGAGCTTGTTTGTTTATTTCGAGGCCAGACGAAGAAATGAAATATTTAGTGTTTTCATTTTTTCGCTCTAGTAAAGAGACAACGCGGAGTAGAGTTCCGCCAATCAACACGCAACGCCTCCAGTATTCGGCGGACAGTGGGCAACGTAAGTATTTTAAAACTAGGTTCCCTCCCTGCTAAGTACATGGACGTATCCCACATACAGCGAGCTAATCTCAGAAACTGGTGTCTCTAATAAAAAAAATATATTTTATGGAGTACCCCTCCATAAAAGTTTTATTATAGTCGTGATAAATGCGTTTTTTCAATAGAAATAAACACTAAAACAATTTTTTTAATTATAAAAAAATATTACGAATAGAGGCGAGTCGTGGTGTGACTGTAAACGCGGGCCAATTAGGGCTAATACATCATTGATTTTTCCAAACATACAAATATTTACCAAAAAAAATTTTACACATGTTTTCCTCCATCAGTCCATCATCAAAATCATTATCGAGGCAATAAAATTAATTTGACGCGTGAATATAATTCTACCATACCATAATCTACTCTATTTAGCAACAAATAAGGTTCAAAATAAAAGATATCATAATGCCAGGTAAAAGAGGCCAATCCGTCAGTACACCAATACGTGATACACCACATGGCGTTGTTATCGCGACGGATATGAAACGTGGCCCTAATCTAGCTGCTATAGACCTAAAAACATTAGTAAGCATCGAAGTGATATGAATAAATATTTTTAGTACTGTTATTGACACCGATATCTCTCTGATTAATATGCTAAGTAAATAAAACCTTCCTTCATATTCTTTTGAAAGATTCGTTCATAGGTTTGGCGTTCGTAAATTTTAAGATTAAAGGACAATATATAAAATTATAGTTGCGTCCATCCTCTTGTTTAAAGCATACGTTTAAAAATGTTTTACAAAAAAATAAATAAACGAAAAGCACTGAAAAGCGAAAAAACTAAAAATCTAAATCAACATTCTAAGCCTAATAAAAGAAACAGCTACTTTGCACCAGTAAAGTTCTTGTAGCTCTTACACTGCTAATCCGCGATATTCATAAAACATAGCTAGGGAGCGCAGGTGCGCTTCTAAGCCGTCTACAGACATATAGACACACAGACACAGGCAAACCGACACAGACAGGTTAAATTTATAACATCCTTCTTATTGAGGATGTCAAAAAGAATTAGCAAATAGACATACTTAATAAAAAAAAAAAATTCAAACATAAATATCATCATTATGCTCTGGCATGTCTTCTGGTTTAAAGCTCTACAAATACAGATACGACTCAGTATTCAAAAGTTTGCGCCGCATTGTTCCACTGCTTCATTTTCATTTTTATTTGCCAACTAGAAAACAACAGAAGGAGGGAGGAGGGAGAGGGGTTGGTCTGGACATCCCCCACGGCTGTAGTACATTGAAATTAAGTGAATTGGTTACATTTTACAAAATACGTATATGTATTTTAGGAACGATGTAGATAGATTATATACGAATATTATTGCGAGGTAGATAACATATATACACTTTTGTTTGATCTTGGAGAATAGGCAGAGGGTTCCATATGCTAAAATACTCCGTCGTCATTTCTCCTTGAATTTTGGAGACATTAACATTGACTGGTAGAACTAATTAAGCCGCGCTTTATTACCTCTACACCTGAGCGGAGAAATTAAAATATTAAATATATAATTTCCTTGAATGCAATACACAATCGTTGTGTTTACAGTCGCACACTTGTGCCAGGGCGGCCTCTATATTTCAAATATTTTAAGAGTATTAGTTACCATCACATTAATGAAAGAAACTCGCTCTGGCCATTAATCTATAATTATGTTCTTATCAATATAGATACTCCGAAATAAAAATAAAGAAAAAAATGTTTCGTAAATTAATACTATTATTCACCACTAGGTAGGTACAGCTTTTGTCATTTAAATCCATGTATAAGCAAAATTTAAAGTTTTGAGGGCATTTTTAATTTACATGCTCGAGTTATCCTCAGTTAACATATGTACGTGCTACGCTAACGAAGCGTTAGGTTGTTTTGGACCTTTGTTAGATTGTTAAATTTTATACAATAATTCTGTATACAAAATAATATATATATATGTGTGACTGTGAACGCGACTGGTTGTGGGTTCGATCCCCCCTTGAGGAAATACAATAATTACTAATTACTTCCATGGATTCGAGTTCATAGTCACGACAGCCAAGCACACATTAGCTGCACTATAATATGACCTGCGCTAAACATGACGGCTGTGAGTTCGATTCTCTCTTGGTGGAATGAATTATTATCATTTTCTTCCTCCGTTAACTAGGCTAACGACGATGAGTTCCGTCAGTCTATATGCAATATTAAGAAAATTTGGAGCGTTTTAACACTAAGTTCATAGATTCTACTCGCTTGAGCGCGAACTCTACATCCTTCAATTATCTTATTTGAACCCTTAACTATCGCATCTACATTCATTACGCTGTCTCACTGAACCATGTTGGCCTCATAACCTTTACTAACATCTTTCATAATACAAATTCCGCTAAAACCATTTCACCCCAGTCCAGCATCTCTAAAACATCGATATATCAACCGGCCGACACCTGATCTCGTCGTAACTTGGCTTTTATAAGCTCCTGAGACATTATCACAGCGTTATTGGAGCCCCACAATGATTGTCAATAATAATCACTCTTGATGACTTGTCGTTTGATTTTATGAACTTTGCCCGTTTGGCTACGAATCTCAAAGTATGGAGGTGGAAAATTTATTTTGTTTTAAATGAAACTCTTTAACTGAATTGATTATGTTTAGTATTATACATTCTTGGAAAGTCAACATTTTAAACATTTTGCTGTAGTTCGTGGTCACGTGTATCGTACTTGTGACCACGTCGTCATCATAATCGCGAAAATCTCTATCTTCTTGTTTTTCTCTCTATCTGCTTGTTTTTCTCCCTAACTTCTTGTTTTTTTATATTTTATCTTTTAAAACTGATGTGCGCTGATGAAATTTGAGAGATCTGAAGACGATAAACATTTTTTTATTTTCTCGCTCTTGTAACAAGACGAAGTGTGGCGTTGACATCTGCGACTCAACCCATACGTTTCAGACAGTCAAACACCCGGCGTAATCCGCTTAATTTTTGTATGTAGGTTCCTTGGGAAGCATTCAGACAGTCATTTTTACGGGAAAGGAAATAAGATTTTAAATTTTATCGTTCATATAAACGGAGTTGCAGACTACAATTAGTTTGACATAAAATACAAGCAGGAGTGAATTATAAAAGCAAGCCTCAAATTTAGCTTCCGTCAAAAGTTCACTAAAACAAAATTTGTTTTACAAAAATCATAAAAATTTGTTTACAAATGAGACGCCTTTATTTCTATACAAGCATTGTAGTAAGTTTCAGATTCACTCAAAAAACCAAACTTAGCTAATTTAAATAAACACAAACGGTTGAGGACCGCTGGCCCTCAGTAGATGACGAAAACTTTTTCAATCATGCCCCAAAGTAGGTACGTAAAATCTGAGGATTTGGAATCGTTATTACATTGGGCTTAGGAGTTTCAATGAATTTTAGTACTTATTTTCTTATAACGTAAAACCTATTATGCTAAACATTTTTGTCACATAGAATTCATTTGAATGGACATTATAAGGATATTTCTGGCAAAATCTGATCCTTTTGAAAGGTATGCAAATTATTACTAGTTGGGTCAGTGTTGAGAAAAATAGGTTGGTTGATGAACATCCAGAATGGCAGAAGAGACTTAGGCCACTCTCCGCCACTTTGTCTTGTTATCAGAGCGGAGAAATAAATATTATTCATTTCCCGAAATGGAAATCGAACGCACAACGAAAATACATAAACGCATAAAGCAATCGGTACAAAAAAATCCCTCGTAGCTAACCGTCAAGCTGTCATATAACTTAAAGAATTACAGGCCCGTAATCCCGGAGTCCATGGGGTTTACTGGTCGTTAGCCTAACCTCGCTTTATGGGGGCTTGTTGCGAACTATTTTAACTGTTTTTTTTTATTTAGTGCTTTAGATTGTGTTTTGTGTTAGGTCTGTGGTTCAATAATGTAGATGAGATTCAAATTTTATGTTTTTTTAATAGTTCAACTATAATGGTTTCTTTTATTAACTGTACTTCGCAAATTATTACTGATTACATCCAGAATTAGACGAAAAGTCGGGAATGAAGTGTCTTAATATTAGCCTTCTGCCTACATTACATGAGGGGTCCAGCTTAAAGCTGATAAAAAAAAAAACTTTTGAACGTGTGTATGTAATTCCCAATATAAAAAAACCTCTACCACCATTCATTAACCCTGTAATATAAAACTAAAATATTGATACTCTGATATGTTAAAATTGAGGTCATCGTGGCGCAGCGGTGCGACTTACTGAAAACGTTTTCGTTCGAACGTTATGAGAGCGAGTTCGATTCTCCCTCACTTTGATAACAAGAAAGAGAAGAAATTGGCCTGAAAGTGAAGAACGGACGCTGCTTACCTTGCTATATGCCGGTAAAGCTTAAAAATGAAAAAATAAACAACAAAATAATCCACATAATAATTTATTTATACCTTACACATACAATATTTACAATTTATTAAGTAATTATAAATATATTTACAAATTAAGGTAGGACACAAAAATATATCTTATTGAATAATTATATAATAGCTTAGGAGAATGCATTAAAATGCAAGCATGCGTATCAAAATACGAATTTAAATCTGTTACTGTAAACTCTATATTTACGGATACAGCATGAAGCTGAGTGGCGGTATTTAAGGCCGCGCCTCGATACAAGACCAAGAACATTTAAATAACAAATATTTAATTTCCCCGAGAAGAAATCGAACCCACAGCTGTCGCGTTTACAGTCCATACCCTTATGTCACCGTTCCACGACGGCCTTTAATTTGAAATCAAAACTAATTTAATATATTAAATAAAATATTAGTCATAGTCTAATGGATACAGTTCACGCAGAAGTAAGTGCATGAGAGAGCACAAATAAGAAGCTTTTTGAATACATTTACAAAACAAAAGACTAATTTCTCAGACTGAATCTTATATGAAAAGTAACAATAACGGTTCCAAACAAAACATGGTTAGTTTCATAATAAATTATTCAGATATTTTACGTATAAGCCTTATACTTTAGATAATACTATGGTTTTGCACGCGGTTTCGCCCATGTAGTTTACATATATCTTGGTTTTATTTTAGTATCGCGGTGTTGTGTTCCGCCATTCAACACGCTAGAAAGATTAAAAGCCCCTAATTAGTAAGACTTTTGGTTTTCACGAATTTCTGAATACTGTTTTGCTGTTATTAGCGAGTAGGTATATACATATATACATACATGTTGTTTAATTGGGTACTTCCTGCGCTATTGCGTGTAGTTTACTAACATACGAGCTATAGATATGCTATAGCGTCCTTCCTTTAACCTCTTTTAAGTGATATTTTTGTAATATGACACTTTTAAGAAATATAATGAGGCCATGACTGCTTGCCATGAACGTGATGGGGTTCGATTTCCACTTGGGGGACTAATTATTTATATTTTGTCGCTTTGGTGACAAGAGAGAAGACATTGAGTTCCGCCACTTTTTGCACTCACTCATGTTTATGGAAAAAATTGTGAAGTTACATTTTTGTTATAAAACCAACACAGAAAATGTTGAAAAAAAATACTATGTATAACTATAAATATTAAATTTGTTAAAGAAAGAAATAAATACATCTCTGGAATAAAATCGTATAAGAATTAAAATGAAAAAATCTTATTTTTCGCTCAAGTGGAATGTATTTCTTTACTAGAAAAATTAATTACTTACAGAGACCAGCGTTGCGTAGCGGCAGAACGCGTGAAAGTAAAAACTGTTGTGTTTACAGTAATCTTCTAAAAATTTCACAGTACAACTGTTGCTGTGGGTTTGATTCTCATTAATTCTCAATCATTTTCATTTACCAACAAACACGGCGTTGAATTCCGTCACTACATCAGTATCTCGAAAATTTGATTTTAAATCTAAAATTGAGTATCTTACCACTAAGTTCCTTCTGCACGTTAAGTTATATGCGTACTAAATCGAGGAGCTACGATAGAAAAAGAAAAACACAATCCCCTAGATAAGATTCGAGTTCACTACCACCTTAAATTAGGCACCACCTAATTTAGGCAGGCATTTTAGAAATCTAAAAATAAATAACGTTTTCCATAAAGTTACTTATATTCTAGCAACGAAGCTGAGCCAGCAAATGAGGCCTTGTAAAAATCTGTACTCGAGGGAGCTGAAAGAACGTGGAACTCTGAAGTGTACGCAAGCTGAATTTCATCATTATCAATTCCACTGTGTAATAAATTATTACTGTTTTTAAGGAAATTTTTTTTGGATTTTTTTTTAAAATATTAAAGTAAGTAACATCACGTTTGGAAAATATATCGATTCGATGTATCGAAAATATATCGTTCTTCAACAAAAATATATAAAAAAGAATTAGGAGTGAGAATCGAACCCACAAACGTCGCATTTACAATTAAGCGCTGTGCCGCTGTTTCACAACGGCCCCATACTTCGGAAATTTACTTTAATAATTTAGATTTGTTAATAAGGATATCACGAGACATAAGTTTTTTTTTAATAATTATAATTTTCTATTAATTTAATAAATCTTCGATCAGTTCTAAACAGCTTCGCGCCTTTTCCTACATATCACAAAAGGGAACCTAGTGTTAAGTCACACCGTTTCCCAATTATATTAAAAGAACGAATAAGTCTCTACCCAAATTTATTCTGGAACATACAAGTGTGTAAGGTCATAAACATGGGCTAATAACTGATAGTTTGCTTTCAGAATTTGGGTCAACGGATAATTGTGTGGCACTTTATAGGAGGGAGGGTGTTTACAAACAGACATACGAAAAATCAACAATTCTAGTAATTATAGCGATACGTATTGTCAATATTAAATTTTTAAATGTAGTAATGTTTACAGTGGTAATAAGTTCGAATACTGAAGTATATAAATGACAATCAAATCTGCTTCACGCTGTATCCCGTAAGCAGCAGGGTAGACAAAAGGAACCTAGTGTTAAGACACTCCGTTTCCCACTTTCCACCGAATTCTGGAGGCATTGTGTGTTAAGTGGCAAGACTCAACGCCGCGCTTTACCTCGACACCAGACCAGACCAGACCAGAGTGAGGAAATGGAGATATAAATGTAAATAAATATTTAATTTCCTCAAGTGGCAATCGAACCCACATTCGTCGCGTCACGTCACACACATTCTAAACTTATGAATTATTAGGATTCTTATAAATTTATACATGTTTATAGGCCTTAAGATATTGAAAATATATAATATGTACAATATTATTTAAATATTTAATTCTATTTATTATATATTCCATACATTTTTATTACGACCTAATAATACATAAATACTTAACGACGACAATTATAAATAACTTTCATTATTAAATATTACAATTAAATCATTATAGAAATCCATATGGCTTAGTCAAACGAATTGCTTCACACAAAAAATTATCACTTTAAAACACTGTATTAACCTTTCTCTTGTTTTTTATCTGACAGCTGTTTAAACTGCGGTTAAATTTAAATTTAAATCCGTTTTTTGGATCATCTGCCGAGAACAGTTCTCTCATTTCCTTATCACACTCTCTGTAGTCTGCGTACGTGTCACTGTGACGCTCTACTTCAATTCTGTCAGGACCAACATGTCTAGCATTTTGCCCTTGGCCCTTGAAACAGTCGTAATACGGCTTGCAATCAATGCTGTTAGTGCTTCTCGCTATATATCCAATACCGTCGCGGTGTCTGTCCGTGTAAACCAATAGGTCCCTACCTAAGGGTCAATCTCGGATATCAGTGGTTAAAGTGAACCGAGCTGATTCACTGATTGAATCATCTCTTACTTTGAGTCTTCGGTTTCCATTCATATGTTCTATGAAAGACGTGTTGGTATTTCTTCCTTCACGGTTAATACTGTTATGGTTAGAAGGTGATAAGTGAGTAAGTCGGTAGCTCGCGCAAGAATCGTTTCTTCTGACAATAGTACGGGTGGTACCAGCTCTGGAACTGCCAATGGGCGCGAAAGATGTACCATTTTGCTCAGGAATGGTCGAAGAAAGGCAGCAGCAGAAGCATTTGAAGTACGATCTGTGGAACTCTCGACGAAATTTCCCTGCAACAAAATGTGATTTTAACGTTGGGATTCAAATAATTTTGTTTTACAGCTTGGCACATTTATTATATATAGTATTTATTAATGGTAGACTAATCTTAAATGATATTAAAATATAATTTATATTGAAAATGTGTTGGAAAGTGACTGATAAAATATAATCGTGCAGGTGAATATTTATATATAAATCATAAAAAGCATGCAAATTTTTATGTCCAAAAGTACACATTACGCCATTTATTTTTGAAGTATAGACAAAAATATTTTAGTGATGATATCAAAATAATGCGTGCTGGTTCCCAATGCTGTGTCTTCTCAACCAGATCGAATCAACACCTGTATGATCAACACAAATGTTAATTCTACTCTGGTATCGAATCAGGCCTCGATGGATCTAGAATTGTAAGCTAATTAATCTTTTAAATCAAACCATCAGGGTATAACATCACTGACCTGAAAACCCTGGGAATCCTGCAAGCAAAATATTTGTGTGACGTATTTTTCAAATAAATAAAATAAAATTAGATATGTTAAAGTAGAAAAGAATGAAACACACTAAATACTACAAAATTCCCCTTGCTGTTTTGGAAACGAGAATGCTTTTAGAAGTCACTTAAAATATTTAGGTTGGTGTTTTAATTCGGAATGCATGCGGCTCGCGGGCTCGTTGTGAATTTACTCGTTTAAACATTTGTTGCCGGGAAGGAAGTGAGCAGACAATTTTGGCACTGTACTAAAATTCATTTAGAGTAGGTATGTCTTTTGTTTAAAATTTTTATTTTAGTGTAAAAGTTGTGATTGTTCCTGAGGTATAATAAATGTATTGTCTTTAGAATTTATGTTAATGATATTTTTTTTTAATTTTCCCTCTGTATACTACACATAGCAAAGTATGCAAAAGGAAAGCTGGGAACATACTGTTAAAACACTTCACTTCCGTTTCCGACTTTCCGCCGAAATAATTGTATTCAAAATCAAATAAATTCAAATTGTCTTTTTCTAAAAACTGTTCTTTACACATATATGTTTCTTAGACTCTGCCTACGCAGTGTCAAAGTAAAGTTAAACAATTTATATTTTAATAAAGCTTCCCTTTACGTACAAGGAGATCCAGAGTAAGCTCCTACTTACATGGATTTATATCGTCTTAGCTCTCTTCCAACTAGTTTATACAACGAAAGAATGTTTCTTACAAAATAATATGTTTTTCATTTATAATATATAAATTTTATACTATTTAATTAAGGATTGACGTTACTGATATTTTTGTGTGGCTTGATTATTCAAAAATGGTTCTTATAACAGCTTAATTGAATAAAGAATATTTAGATTTTTTAGTTTCACTCTTTATTCACCTCTAGAGAACCGAGGAAACTAGTGTTAAGACAATTCATTCCCATGAATACAGAGAGGTGGAAAATGAAAATATTAAATATTTCTTTCACTCGAGTGGAAATCTAACCTTCAAGTCTCCTGCGCCACGATGGTCTCATGGTAGCTTGATGTTGTAGTTAGTTAATAGATAAACTACAATTAAAAGAGAACACTTTCTAGAAATAAATCAAATTTTGCACGACAAAGATAGAATATAAGGATTACGGATTGTGCGGATCGTTTAATTTAGATACAATACGACGTTAAGCTCCGCTTCTGAGGAGAACGTAAAGCTTATCTTGAAAGCTAATGTTTTATAAATAAATTTAATTAAATTGTGTTAATTAAATTTTTAAGTTATATAGGCTTTTTATATGGATTAATTCCTGTGTAGTCGTCACTATAGTACTTTTTTTTCACTTTCGCCCTGCAATGTAGCCTGTATATAGTACGGTAGACAAAGGTAAGTATGTAGTGTTAAGACACTCTGTATCCCACTTTTCGTCAATTTATTTCGAAGCATTTTATATTGAATAGCGAAACACTTTGTCTCGGTCTCAGAGCGATAAAATGAAGATATTACTAAATGATTCCTTAGAGTGGTTCCCTCTGTCTACCCAGTTGAAAAAAATCAAAAACATTAATTTTAAAAAAAAAGACCACCTAATGTTTACTATTTGTCAGTTTTTAGAGTATATATCTAACGAATTTGAACAAAGCAACTTGAACGTTAGTAGAGCATGGGTAGAAACTTCACTGAAAATTCCTAAGGAGCTGTCTTGAAACATTTCTAGTTTGAAATGAGAACACGTTTCTACAATTTAATTGAGAAAATTAAGAATAATAGCTACTTTATATAGCAAATAACAAATATAAGTGTGAAATGTATAATATTTCAAAAATGATTCCCTCAAATGTAGATTTTAAAAGGATATGTAGTTTAAAAAGCATGGCCAGTAAATTTACCTCCATTTGCTTTTTGCGCCACTATATCAAAAGGTAAGGGCTGTGACACATGATAATATTAGCTATACATTATACAACTGATATTTTCAGATTTTATTTTTACGAAGAAACAATTTATTTGCATTTTTCTGCTGTGACAAAGCAATGTGCGGCGTTGTGTTCCGTAATTGAGCACGTAATTAATGTCTTGACAGTTTTCAGCAGGAAAGTAAAGAAGGTAGTATTTGACTCTAGGTTCTCTATCTGCCTATAGTGTTATGCGGGAAAAAGCGTGAAGCTGCCTTTTTTCAGATTTTATATATTGACTAGTAGTTTGGTTAAAAAAGCAGAAGTATTTCGTTCAAGATATTAAAATTGTTGAAATTTCTTTGAATTCTTTTATTTTCGTCTCATATTTCTAGTAGTGATAAAAAGACAAGGCAAGAAAATCTTTATAAAATAATTATAATTGGTAGCGATTCTCAGAAATAAAACCTGTTTCGTCTTATTAATTAAACTACAGCTTAAAGCAAATTCAATTAGGCTTCTGTTTATCAACTTAAATATATTCAACTACTTTTTAGCTCGCAATCTTGTTGACGTAGTCTCATTTTATGGCAAACCTGTAGAACATTCAGAAAACCTGGAATAAGCACTAGACAATGGGGTGGGCATGTACCGTCTACCCCCATTGACACCCATGACCTCATTCTACAAAGAAAAGCAATAATACACGATATATAATGAGTTCAAATACAAAATATTGGTTCCCCCAAATACTCAATCAAGTGAACGCAATCACGAGATAAACGCGCCTAATCGACGCGCGACGGCTGTGATTTATTCATTTCTTATCGGTGCCCAGCTTCAAGTGGAAATTGTTTTTTGAATTAGCAATATGTAATATATATGTATGTATGTATGTTTGTAGATATAGATGTATGGGGGGGTTGGTTTGTTTTGAGAGTGAAATGTCAAGTGTATAATGACATTTTGGCTTATATCAATATTTATTTTCATCATTTGACGTCGTCATGACGCGTTATAGCGTCCGGTTCTAAATGCAACGGTTATGGATTCGATTCCTAGATGGAGGAATGAACATTTTCATTTGATCGGTTGTTAATTGTTAATAACTTGTAGTAGTAAATTATATATAATATAGAAATAATTATATTTATAATTGGTATTTTTTATCACTTTTATCGGTATTTAATATCGAACTGTACTGTCATATGTAGTACCTACATTGGACTTATAAACGTATTAAAACACCAACCTTAATATCACTAGTAATATTACGAAACCTATGAAAAGAAATTGAAATGGAGAAATAAATTTAATGATGAATATGAGGAAAAATGACTCCAGAAAATTACTTCGAAATGAACATATTATTATGTTGTTTGTATTTCAAATGTTTACTGGTTAAGTGTAAATTCATGCATTTCCCATATCTTGAGTAATTGGCAGAGCGAATATAGTGACAAGACACTAACAAGTACTTTTCGCCAATTTTACTCCTATTTAATAATTTCTATGCATTGCTTTCTAAAACTCAATGTGACGATTTGTTCCTTTTAGCTTCACGCTATATCCCGCATATAGCGGGAACCTAATTTTAAGAGAATTTGTTTATAAGGCAAGTGAATGCTGCTCTTTGTATTATTACCAAAGTGAGAAAATAGGAAGAGCTAATTTCTCCGACTAGTAGGAATCGAACCCACATCCATGACAGCAAGTTTCATTTGTAATACAAATAATTTTCATATTATGTTCTGAGTTTATTATGTCAAAATACACCCGTCGTTTTTAGCTGATTCTTCATTCATGTTAATATTCTGTTTTATTAGAAAATCGTACAAAAGATCCTATTCCTTTATGTAATTTTAATGTACAATATTTCAAATGTTAATTTTGTTTTTGTATGAATGATATTTAAGAAACTCATGCCAGATATTAATATACATATATTATACATTTGGTGGAACAGTAACGTATTTGGACTTTTCGAAATATTTCCGGAGACTTTTGATTTCAAAAATTAAAAAGTCCAAAGTTAGTATTAGTATTCCGTATACATTGACATATCAAGCATTTTTAAAATTAAAATGAAATTACATACGACAAGTAGGTTCCATTGAGAAACTAATAACTATACAATTTGTTGTTTCTAATTAACCTAAATCTAATTATGTAATTATCATTTTAAATTTAGTTCTAATTTAAAATTCCACGACATACAGACTTTGCAACTAGTGCATTTTGTATATTGTGGATTAATATTTGTTTTGTAATATAATTCAATTATTATCTTTTTAAATGAAAATACGCAAATATTCGCATTTCATACTTACCGCTCATAAAATTGTAAATCAATGGGTTCACGGCGGAGTTCGCGTAGCACATCACGTGGGAGATGAGCGCTATGCAGGTCATCACTTCGCTCTGTTGCACTTCGTAGGCGACCCTGTTGAAAAATTGTATCAAGCGTGCGATTGTAAACGCGACAGTCGTGGATTCGATTTTCTCTCGGTGAAAATAAATACTTCATATTTTAATGAACTACTAATATATGTTTGGAAATACCTATAACTTTTCACATTTCTATTTTTTTCCTTTATTTCTATTGTAAGTTATCACTTTATATTTGTCAAATGTCAAATTTGGTAAATGTGAGTCCATGGCAAGTGCCCTATAGGTTTTGATTACAAATTATTATAAATTCAATTTGAATTTCATCATGTGTCAATTCAAGTGCAGCAAAATCGATACATAAATGAATGATTATAATTGCTTTGACTTAGAAGCTTAATTTTTTCCTGCTTCAAGGGACCGAGGACTTAAATATTTGATATCAATTTCACGCGATCTTAAAATAAATGGTCTTGACCCACGGCCAGATGGAAAGTGATTCTATAAGAATTCCGTTTTAAACTTTTGAAGTACGGAACCCTAAAAACAACATACAAAGTCGGTAGCATAAACTAGTATCTTATGAAATTTCATACAGATTAAAATGGGTTCAATAAGTCTTAAAATAGGCTATTGAAATCAATTATGACACTGACTAAACGATAAGGAGCGGAGTGAAGGCACAAAGGCGTAAATGACGTTTGACTTTTGAAAGAACGTTAGATTTAATAATAATCAATGCTTTATAGATGATCTACGAAGTAATCTTTGATATTTAAAAGATATAGTTTACTTTTTTTTAAAGTAATATAATAAAATGTGTATATTGGACAATGCGAATACATTTACATTATTAGACAAAATGAGCTTCCATTTTCTTTTATTACAAACTGTAATAAGAAGTATAACTTTAATATAGAGGTCAGTGGTGGTGCAGAGATAAGTGTGTGAGTGTAAGCGCTATAGTTGTAGGTTTGATTTCCACTCGACGAAATGAAATATTTAAAATGCATTTCATCGCTCTGGTGTCGAGGCAAAGCCCTGCGTTGATTATATTTTAAAAGAACAACCGTTCAGTTTCTGGTAGGCTCCTCAGAACTGCTTTCCAAGGCGGGTTGAAAAAAAACGAAAATAACATATTTACCTAAGAACCGAAAGCAAATGTACTGGGAAGTAGCAGACGGCGAACATGACGACCACAGCGACCAGCATCTTAGCGGCTTTACGACGGGACCTGAGCTGACCTTCGGTGGACGCGTTGGCGTGGATAGATGGCGTGGTCCGCCTGTTTGCTGCTAGCCCTAGAGCAGAGAGTTACAAATAAGTTTTGTTCTTGCAGGTTCACGCTGTTTCCCGCATATGTCAGGGTAGCTGCCTACCCATGTGCCATCTTAGTGTCTGTAACTCCGTACCCGACTTTTCGCTTAATGTTTCTAACACTTTGTCTAGCCGGCAAAAACAGGTATACAAAGCTTCCGTTCCGAGAAATGATATTATCATTTCATTTTTGTTATACAGATGTTAATTAACTCAACGAAAAGTTATAGTTTAAAACTCAAGTTAAATGTGAATAAATTCTAAAGTTACAATAAAAATTCGTGACAGCAACTACCCGACATTTACTTAGTTGGATCGCTCTTAAATTTGTTTACATTGTTTTAGCGAAAATTCATTTTTTACCTTACCCAGCTTTTTAATGTTACATTGTGATAAAAAAATAGTTTATAAAGTAAAGAGATATTGCATGTATGTTCATTTTTTAACGTCATTGTGTTAACATTTAGTGTCTTGAATTTGGATGGAGGCGGAAAAAGGAGTGTTCTGACACTAGGTTCTTTCTGTCTATTCTGCTATGTAGGTACAAAACATGAAGCTAGTTCATTTGATCCTTTACCTTTTTGCTGTACTGTATCTCGCATATACTCGTAGCATAGAAAGCAGAGGGAATTTTAGTCCTAAGATCAATTTTATAGATATTACGTGTACGTGTGAACGGCGGAACTTAATGTCGCCATTTGTTATGTTTCTAGTGGGAGGAAATTTTATCCAAGTGGGAATCGAACCAACAACCGTCGGGTTTTCAAGCATACGTTGTACCACCGTGAACGCCAAAAATGTTCTAAATTTGTAACATCGAATTGAATTTCAATATCGCTTATGTGAACACACATTCAAGTAACTAAAAGTTTCTATTTGTATTTGCTAAAAGAAATCCGTTCGCGAAATTTTTGGCAAATATACTTGAATAGAAAAGATCAAAAGCTCTGGACCTAACCTAGATCTAGATTTGAGGATGTACCTAATACAGACTTTATTTCTTTCAGCTTCATTATATGTATATCCCGCATATAGCAGGATAGGCAAAGGTAACCTAGTGTTAAGACACTCCGTTCAAACCATTGAGGGTTGAGTGGCGCAACTTAATTCCGCACTTGGTCTTGTTACTAGAGAGCAAAGAAATAATTAATTCCCCTGAGTGGTATCGAACCCGTTTAAAATCTATAACACATTTTTTGCAATATTTCAAATTAATAAAACTAATCTCATGAGCACATATTCTATATGTTTATTAGAAGGCAGTCCATGGTTCCATCGGTCATCTTCCAATTCCATCATCAGACCAGCTCGACGATACCATAATATTGCATTGCCATCTATATATTTACATTATAATGATGATACAACAATGAGAAATGCGTGTATTTCAGATTGTTAGATATCTACTTATTTGTTTTTCACAACTTGAATAAAAAAAGTTGAGAATATTCTTCCTAATTTTAACACATTTGATACGAGACCGTGTGGCCTAATGGATAAGGCGTCGGACTTCGGATCCGAAGATTGCAGGTTCGAGTCCTGTCACGGTCGAGGTTATACAATCATTTTTTTATTTAATATATTTTTGTTTTGTATATTATTTATGAGAAATATATTATAGTGTTTTAAGATTTAACTAACAGAGTAAATATGTTAAATTAAAAAAAAAAAAACATTTATTTGTTGTAGGCAGAGGGAACCTAGTGTTGGGACGTTCCGTTCCCCATTTTATAAATCAAATTTTCGGGGCATTATATGTTGAGTGGTTGAACTAAACGTAGGTAACTCTTTGCCTTGCTACTAGAGCGAAGAAATAAAACTAATAATAATTCCCCAGAATGGGAATGGAACCCATAACCGTCACGTTTACAGTCACACGCAGTAGTATACACTTGCGCCACAGCGCTACGACGATCTCATAAATTCTTCACAATTATTACAAATTAAGTTTCCTACATTTTATTACAAAGAAAATAGTGTGAAAAAGACAAATCATTTGTACACGTCACCTACTTTTCAAATAAAATATACTAAGAAATTATGTAAAAGGTCGTTTCTGAGGCGGTCTCCGTTACAAATTGGCCAATTAAGCTCTTGTGTACGTTGCAGAGAGGTTAATAAAGACAATGTATGGTTGCTCTTTAATGAGCGAGTTTTTTTTATAAAGGAACTTCTACATTAATTTATAATATATTAAAAACTATACTCGAACATATTATAAACAACCAACCGCCGTTTACTTCACTCTCTTCTTGAATTTCTTAGCTTCACGCTTTATCCCGTATCTAGTTAGAGGAAAGAGGGAATATTAAGAAAATCCATTTCCCAGTTCCCACAAAATAATGGAGACATTGAGTATTCAGTGGCGTAGCTCAACACCGCGTTTTTCCTTACTAGATCGAGGAAATAAAAGTAATACATTACTGCAATAATCATAAAAACATGTAAAATTATATCAAGATACATCAATTTATTCGAATATGTAACTCGTAAATTTTATATATAATGGAAAGATCTTGATCGTGGGAAACGGAATGTCTGATCACTAAATCTATTTGCCTATCCTGCTATATATGAGACTATAAAAAAAACTATTTTTCGCACGAACTTCTAACAAAGTTTTAGTACGTGACATAAAGTTGTAGAGCTCTTAGCTTTTAAACCCTACGCATAAAATTTGACCTCACTAACTTATTATTATCTGTTTTATATACATATATAATACTATATTATGGGTTTTATTATTACTTTAGGTGGATGAATTTAGTTTAAGACTATAATATACAGATAAAAATTATATATATCCTAGCTGACACAGTTTCATATGTATCGCTGAGGCTCAGTGGCTATCAAAGATTGTTATAATTATATTATTTGTTATTTAATTTATAGTTATTTTAATTTGTTTTTATGGCCCCACTCTTGTACACTTATTACGGTGTTAAAATCTGCCACTCATATCCGAAATTGGGGGGAATGGACTGTACGAGAAAAATACTAAAATTAATTTTACAATTAGAACCGGTAGTTCTTAAGATTAGCGCGATCGACCAAACAAACTGTTTAAATTTTAAAAAAGTAAAAATTTTAAATGTTAAAGCTTTATAATCTTAGTATAAAGACGTGTATCTCAATATATTACTTATTTATTTTATTATTTCATACCCGAGCTAATGTTCTGAATAGGTATATCACATTATCTTTGTTGAAGCTCTCTAGGGGGACGTGTAAAGTTTATATGAAAATCTATTATAAGTGAAATGTTAATACTTAATGGAATATTACTTAAATAAAAACAAGTGTTATGCTGTGTCTTTACTCAGTTATATTTTTTTTGGCCATTTAATATATATATTTTATAGACAAAAACTTTCAACCAGTGTGTGTTGCCAGTGTTAACTTATGGCGCTGAGACGTGATCCACAGGCTCAAAGTGGCTCAGCGAGCGATGGAGAGGGCTATGCTTGGTATTTCTCTACGCGACAAAATTCTTAATGATGAAATCCGTAGACGAACGCGGGTTACCGACATAGCTCTCAAAATTTGCAAGCTGAAGTGGCAATGGGCAGGCCATATTGTCAGGAGGGCCGACAACCGATGGGGAAGAAAGGTCCTCGAATGGCGACCTCGTCTCGGCAAAAGAAGCACAGGCCGCCCTCCAGCCAGGTGGACCGACGACCTTACAAAGACAGCGGGAATCCGCTGGATTCAAAGGGCGCAGGACCGGACGGAGTGGCGAGAATTAGGGGAGGCCTATGTCCAGCAGTGGACGTTAAAAGGCTGATGTAAGGCTGATATTTTTATTTTGCTTTAACGTCCGCTAGGATAGACAGAGGAACTTGCGTTAATACACTGCGTTGGCGACTTCCCGTCGATTTTGGTTTATTTTCCAAAATATAAAACATATATTACAGCATAAATTTACTATATATTGCTAAAAGACTAACAGCTATAATGTATATTTATACTGTTAATCTATTCCCAAAGGTCTTCGCAACCATTGCGGAATACATTTGGAACTAATTTCAATATTATTAAAAATGAAAGGCTAGTCTGTTGTACTGTTGTTGAATAATATACTCGTAATAAATACTCGTTCATAATGTACTCGTACGGCCGTTCTAAACAATGTTAGTTCAGTTTTTCTTCAGCCACGCAGTAAGCGAAGTAGACATAGAAAACTTATTAAGCCATTCTATTATGCAATATTTGAATATATTGCGTGCTTAGCGCGAATCAACATTGTAGTCTGTTATACTGCCGGATTGTTTATAGGATATAAAGTAATTTATTACTGAAACGATAGACAACGCACCAACTACGCGGCGTTTAACACTAAAATTGGCTTGTACGTTGAGAAGGGTACGAGAGCACTAATAGAGGCTTTTCTTAAATTCTTAAAACGACATGTTGTTAAGAAAAATCGTCTAAAATCACAATTATTACTTAAAAATACTAAAATATTTTGAAAAAAAAAAAAATGAATGAAACCTTAAAACTGTTATATATCAAAAGTTATCAAAAGTCATATATTGCAATTATCTTCAGAATTTCAAAATGAACCTACCTACTCTGTAACATGCGAGATACAGTATAAAGTTATAAAAAAATCAGGTCTGGTAGACATTGGTTGGCATTCAATTCCTCGAACACCTTCATCTATTAAGACCCTTTTGTAGACAAGAAATGGAGTACATAGTGTCTTAACACAATGTTCCCTCTGCCATTTTTACGAAAAAAAAAAAAAAAACTTACAATTAGTCTGTCCACTTGGAGGGCACAGTGTATGTGACTCAGTGTGCCCAGGAATGTTGTCAGATCTCCAGAGGACCCTCACTATTTGACAATACGCTATCATCATTAATAGCAGTGGGAACCTATGGATAGTAAAACATTAGAAAAAATAATATATATGAAATATAATATTATTTTACAGCTTCTGAATTTAAAATGTGTATGGCTACGACTCTTTAGTTAAGCTTCGTCACTTTGCCACGCAATTCTTTAAGTTCGGGTGAAAAGCGAAGAAGAACGGTGTGGCTTGGTTAGGTTCCCTAGGTTCTTTTTGCCTTTCCATGCTATGCGAATGCAGAATAAAATGTGAAGCTATAAGTTACTCCATTCCCCATCTTCCGCCGAATTCTGGAAGTATTGCCTGTTGATACTAGAGCAAACATTTGAAAATATCAAATATTTCATTTTTTTGAGTGGGAATCGAACCCACATCCGTCACGATTACAGTCACATGCTCGTATTGCCACGCCGCGACTGACTTCTATCAGTATAATAATATACATTTAAAAATTTACTGAACCAATAATTGATTTTGAAACTGTTAATTTAACGATAAGTAAATAATGAAAAATAATTTCGAATTCAAATCGTGAAAACTTCTTGGAACCGCTATTCTATTATGATATTAAATACAAAACTTTTGGCAAGAACACTCGAAATTTCACTTGAAAATTTTGATCACCCCCCTTTGATACCCCTACCCACCTACCAATCGAAAATCAGTGTGATTAACAAAGTTTGTGAATACCTAATATTAGTTAGACAACTATTTAAAATAAGATTTTTTTATATTCCTCAGAAAATAGAAATTCCATAAATAAATAAGTCTTATTCAGAGACAGTCATTGCTCAGGGGCACAAGCGTGTGTAAATGCGATAGGTTGTAGAATCGATTCCCACTTAAGTAATTAGAAAAAGTGTGGTGTTGATTTTTGCTATTCAACATATTACAAGTTCCAGAATTCGATGGAAAGTGAGAAATGGAAGTGTCTTAATGGGAACGGGAACGTTAAGTTTCCAGGTTTCCTCTGCCTACCCGGTATGCACGACACAGCGTTAGTTAAAAAAACTTACGTATAAAGGAATAAAGCCTTTATAATGTGCCACTTTAGATCGCTGCTGTCGGACCAGGTGGGTTTACACTGCATAAAATACTGCACGTTGAAACGCAGTTCCATGTTCCTCTTAACTTGTAACACCACGAATTCGGGAACATCTGCGGGCCGAAAGACAAAATTATTATGCACATCATCATTTATTTAACTAATAAAATAAAAAAAAATACAAAATGTAGAAAAAAGTTTTAGCATTCAAGGCAAGGCAGTGCATGACGTTGAGTCCTACCACTCAAAGTCCTACCACTTCGAAAGTTGGGAACGGAAATGTTTATGGCACTAGGGTCCCAGATCTGCCTCCCTTGTTTGTGCGGGATACAACGTGGACCTTAAAAAACATGTAAAGTGATAATAAATCAAAGTATATAACCCATAGTTATATATCTATCTGTTCGTGACTGTCACATGTCAGACCCATTTAACTGTAACGATCCTCAAAAAACCGTTAAAGCAGTATTTTACGTTTACACTTTGAAAATCAGTAAAAAGAAAGGAAGTTCTATTTACTTTTGTCTGTCTCATTTTATTTTGCATTTATTTTTTGTTAAACTAGTCATCGTTCACAACTTTGTTTACAGAAACAGGGACCTTAATATGTAAAATAGAAAATCTCGTTATTCTGTTCCCGCAGTCAAATTCAAATTCAACTTTCTAAGTCCAGTGGTCTTTGTATTGTCTGTAAATCACTAAGTAACGAAGGAGTTTTTATATATAAATGTTATAGATAGATACTGTGCTCAGAATTACCACTTTACATGGAATTTCTTTAATGTAGCCGAATACACTTACACTTAAATAATAATAAATAAATAATAAATAAATGCTTTATTCAGTAATTAAATGTTACATATACACTCTAATTTCGTTAGAATATGGAAAAAACAAGACAACAATTTAGTAGAGGTGAGCGATGGCAGCCGTACTAGTGTAAACTGTGTCACAGCTGCCAGAATAATAATAATGCTAATAATATAAAAATATTATTAGGTTACTTACTAAATAACAATGATAGCACCCAGATGATAAGTATAGCGGTCTTCGCTCGGCTCGTTGTTGACTTGAACTTGAGAGGGAAGCAGATTGCGTACCAGCGGTCCACTGATATGAATGTCAGTGTTAGCACCGACACCGTCACCGAGACCGACTGTAACAAAAGATAATTATGACTAGCTTATAACTTATTTAAGATTAGCGAGTAGCGAACCCTTGCGGCTTCGCCCGCTTGTGCTACAAACTTATTTATTTTGTCATCTGCATTACTTTCGTCATCTAATAACATTATCATTTTAGAAATGTTTCATGATGATTCACACTTCTTATTCCGTATGTAATAAGGTAAGCAAAGAGAATGTAGTGTCTCTTGAAATTTCTGTTTGAAACGCTAAGAAAAAGCAAAGCTGAAATGCTGAAATGTTTAACATACTCATTTCGTTGAGTTACGCAGTTCAACTGGCATCCAGAATTTAGCGAAAAGTAGAAAAAGGGAGTGTCTTAGATTCCCAGGTTCCCTCTGCCTACCCTGCTATAGCAGAATACAGTGTGAAGCTTAAAAAGGAATAAAATATCTTTGTCCAATGGAACTTGGAAGCAACCTACGAAATATATCTATATATATAAAATCGAAAAGTCACTCACTCATCACGAAATCTCAGAAACTACATGTGTTAGGAATCTCAAATTTTGCAAAGGAGTTACTTATAGGACGTAGGTGCTCGGGAAATATTAGGGAATTTGCAATATTCGACTTCTAAGGGGTTGTTTTTGGGGTCGAAAGTTTGTATGAAACTTCGTTACTACAAGTGCTAAGAGTCTCAAATTTTGCATAGACGTCAGTAGGACTAACATAGTTCACGCGGGTGAAACCGCGAGCTGGCCGCTAGTATTACATATAACACTGAGGTAGAAGGGAAAACCCTTCCTATCTTTATGATAATGACCTGTTATACTACAGGCCATGTTTACGTGATTATGAATATTTCGCACTGCTTAATTTTAATAAGGTTAGACATAATAAATAATATTAGAATTACTTATAACAAATATTATTTATTTTTTTTACCTTGACGCTGTATCCCGCATATGGCAGACTAGGTAGAAATAAATTATAGAGTCATTGCGTGCTTAGTGGCGCAACTCACTAATGCAAAAAAATTAAAATATTAATATATCTTATTTCTTCAAGTAGGACTCGAACCAACAACCCGGTACAGATTTACAGTTCTATACTTGTGCCGGTCCGTTTCGACTAGCCTCAAACGATGATGAATATGAAAAGTTATAATAGTAAGAAAAAACACATAATAAATGAAATGGACTAATTGTATAATATAAAAATTATAACTTTATATTATCTTAAAAGATTGTAGAAAGTACGGAAAAGTCAAACAACCTACTAACATTATGCATCAGCATGTGTCGCTGTTTGTTATTCAATAACGCAAACTTGGTGTGAATACTTGAACCAATCTTCTAATTATGCACATACAAGGGAAATTGGATGCTTGTAAATTCATTTGTGTGGACTTTATGATTTTTCCAGTCTACTTCCAAATATTATTTCCATATAGGTAAGTTCTTTTTTATTTGCTCGTTCTGGTAACAAGAAAAAGCGTGGCGTTGAATTTCACCACTCTTCAAGGTTTCATACTAAGCGAGGTAACCAGAGAGATTCTGCGTCGTCCTCGTCGACTGTCATCACAACCTCGCCATACAAGTCCTCCTGGGATTCAGGCTTTTTACGTGACATAAAGATCAACAGAGGTCTCTCCCTGTCATTCTTAAAACTCCCACTTGCCTCATAAATCTTTTTTACCATTTTGTCACGAATTCTCACGACACATCCAAATCAGATTCCGATATTTAAAGCCCCTTATTTATTACTAGCGGGCCCGCCCGGCTTTGCTCGCGGTAACAAGCGATTTTTGAAAAATATTATTTAATTGTATTTTGGGAAAATTACTTGGTTATTTTAGTATGGTTATATTTATTTTTTATACACTCAATAAATCATAATTTAAATCTTTTACGATTTTGTATTATATTGCTCCCAAAATTTATTGCATTTAATAGAAAAAATATTTAGTAATAACATAACTTCCTATTGGGTAAGCATAGGTGCGTGCACACGTCGTTTCCCACACATCGCCCAATTCTCGATACATTAGGCGCATACAGAGTGGAGAATCCAAATGCTATAATTATACGCTAAATTTAGCAAGAATATGTTTATACTGTAGCATTTACTATCCAACAAATAGGACTTCACCAAAATATTTTAGTATTGTAGTTTAGTGAGGTGGACCTGCGTTGAGTGTGAACCGTTCATCTCGGGCCTGGAAGCACTTTAGTTATTTCTCCGCCGCGACGATTTGATGGTTATTTATTGCTGGCTTTTCAAATGTAATTTACTGTGAACGATTCTGAAAGATAAAGTCGTCGTGGAGTAGATGGGCAGCGTCTCATTGTAAACGCGATGGTTGTGGGTTCGATTCCCATCTAGGAGAATGAATTACTAATTTCTTTCGTCTACAAAGTAAGTGTTGAATTCCGCCACTCGATACGCAATGCCATCAGAATTCGGGGGAAAGTGGACAACGGAAGTGTCTTAACACTAAGTCTCAGGTTGAAAATTACGTTTTGTCATATCTAAAATAAAAAGTAATTTTCAACTCAAACCAATAGTTTCTGAGATTAGAGCGTTCAACCAAACAAATGCAACTCAATTTTGTAATATTAGTATAGAAGTTTAGATTTTAATATTTCTTTAAGTCACTTATCGCGGATTTTTCGAGTGTAATTGACTGTAAACGTTTATTTAAAATGGATTTTAGAATGGAATGAGCGCTGAGGTAACGTTGGCCCAGTGCTCAAGTTTAAGCTATGAAAACGTTGAAAAGTAGTTTTTATATTATTAAAATGTTTCATCTTCCCGAACTGGGAACATAAAGTAATTTCATATTTTTTCTTCCAGTAGGAATCGAACCCACAAATATCGCGTTCACACTCAGATGCTGGATCTCTGTGATTATGGCCTCAAATAAATAAGAATAGAAATATAATAAATAGCTTATTTGAAAACTAATATAACTTGTTAAAAACTAAGTTCGATATTAATTTTGAAAATATTGCCTTTAATAGTTGCTTTAATACTTTGAGGGCACTAGACGATAAATTGATTCTTACTTGTACACCGTATACTGAGAGGTTAGTGACACATCATTCTTTTGAACCGACTACAAAAAAGGAGGTTACCACTCTAACATGGATGGTATTATATTATGTAAGTAATCATTGATACTTATATATAATCCCATAGTTCATCAGAACTATTTAGACTTCCAAACAAACACGCGTGATAAAGTTGGTATGTTTGTAGATTTCTCGGAAACTTGAGAGGTATTTTTTAGTTTACGCCTATATTTAATTCTAATCTATTACATAGAAATAAAATTGTCTGGGTGAGATTTTAAAATAATTATGTTTTTAAGTGCATATTATTACGATACTAGAACACAAATAATTTTTATTGTGTCTGTCTAATTTTATCTCAGAATTCCAGCGGGATCGGAATTTCATAGGAAAAGCAGCATTTGCCGTGTGGGCATGGATAGATATTTTCTATTGAATACGAAAATTTTTGCGAGCAAAATCAAATATCATACCAAAAGATGTAAACTACGATTTTATACTAAAATTAGCGACCCTCTTGCGGCTTCGCCCGCTTTAACTACTGGATTATTCATGTAATGTATGTTTGCAAAGCACTTAAGATAATGTGAAAATTAATTAAACCCTAATGCAACCCGCTTTTTCGTAGTTTCAATAAAGATTTTCCAATTGTTTTACACAACAAGGGTTTTTTAGTGGGTACTGTAATTTTAAATCTGTGCTACTAATCTTTTCAAGTACTTATTAAAATATATTTAAATGACTATTTTTAGATAGTTAAATGACTATTTTTAAACGAAAGAAATTATAAACAAAAACCTACCTACTAATAACTACTACAAATGTGAAACCAAATATATCGCGCTTAAATAATACATTCAACTCCAATTATCCAATACGTGCAAACGCATCTAGATAAATCTTCGTTGCTATAGAGGCAGGCGGGTTTTTTTTTTTGAGCTTGTGGTTAATGCTGAAGGGGGTATTCTGTCCCTGATGAAAAGCAAGCACGACGTGGCTGCCTGTGAGGAAAATTAAATAGAATGTATGGGCCGGGAATCGAACCCGGGCCGCCCGCGTGGCAGGCGAGCATTCTACCACTGAACCACCGATGCGTGTAAGGCAGGCGTGCGCAGCGGACGCATGGCGAGTGGCGAGCCGTTTCGCAGCAAGGATTTTTTGATATTGTAACAACTTTTAAAGTACTTATTAAAATGAAAAACAGTAAAAGACAGTTTTGGTCTACATTAAATGGCCAACGTTACTAATATACTTATTTATATGCTGAGAGTAAGGGATAAGTGAAACTTGAGTAACATACAGCTGTGTGATGTGTCAACGGCGGGATATGTCAACAATTAAATGGGTTTTTCTGTAAAACTATTCACAATTTCGAAATATTGTAAAAAGCAAATTTTATCTTCGTTTAACGTACAAAATTAATAAAGTATTTTAAAGGATAAGGATTAATACCATTATGGAAAAATATCCCTCACAATAAAAAATATATTGAAATTATTATTTTTAGACAGAAAAATGATCACTACACGTTATTCTTAAAAGATACGAATATGCTCTCGCGGACTTTTTTGTAGATCTTATTAAGAGGAACAATACTCCAGTACATTTTTTTCATGTAGTACTTACCATTAGAGCAGCGCATGCGCGAAAGTGTCTCAACGGGTAGGACTTTATACACATTTATCGTATTTATGTTAATTTACATAAGAATGTACAAATAATAAGCTATATATAAACCTTCTACGAAAAACACTCGACCTAATGGTGAAGACGGCATCAAAATCCGTTGGGTGGTTTAGAAGAAGAAGAGTTAGAAACAACAGACAGACACGAAAAGCGACTTTGTTTTATAAGATATAGGATATCCACCAATTTTTGCTAAATACGCGCGGACGCCGCTAGGATAATACATTATTTATGTATTAAAAAACAATTCTTCAGCAAAAAAAATAGGTTAACAAATTAATATTTAACTAAGATCTATCGTAATTTAAAATATTTTAGATTTTATTCTAACAAGAAATGCAACAATTATTGAATATAACGATATATAATGAATATATGAGTGCGAAACGGAGCGTCTCAACACTAAGTTCCCTCTGTATCCCGTACACAGCAGGGTAGGCACCCATAATAAAAGAAAAATACTAAATTTTATTCGCCGACGATATTCTCAGATTTCTATAATTAAAAAAATATATAAAACTCAATTCAATTCAGTTTTCGTGGTTTTACATTACAAACAAACATCTAAAAAATTTAATTATCTCCTTCACATTTTACAAGTGTAAATTGTATAAAAAGTTTGTTAAATCTTCATAACCTTAATTAAGCTCTACTACGCAAAGGGTCAAATAAATCAAATAAGTTGGAGACCTTGATGCTATGTCAAAAGATTTAAATTTAGTTAGTGATGTGTATTTAAGGGATTTAGAAAGTTAACTTGTCAATTATATTTATTAATTTTTAACATTATTAAAGTATTATTCAACACTAAGAAACGAAAAAATACAAATCTATATTATATAATAAAACTGTGACAGGGAGGAGGGAGCATGTACGAGTATATAGCTAAAAGAACCCATAAGATTTTTCGATTTTTTATCCGAAAAAAAAACCCAAAAATCCAGAAACTCCAGAATTCGGCGTACCCTAGGTACCATGCTCCTTCTGCTTACTCTACTACTGCTAAGCTAAAAAATTAAGTAAGTTATCTACAGTAATTCGATAAAGATACCGTTAAAAACACGTCCGTAGTTAGTTGAAAATATGCCATAAAATAATGCAGTTACCCGACGATGATGAATAACTGAGTCGATCAAATTATATTTACTTATAAAAAAATTCCCTCTACGTTTTCCGTAAAAATATGTTATCAGTTAAACGAATAAATAAATCAGTTTCCCGCTCTATCCCGTATACAGTAGTGTAGGCAGAGGAAACCTAGTTTTAAAATACTCCGCTGACCACTTTCCGCCGAACCCTGAAGATTGCGTGTTGAGTGGCGGAACTCGACACCAGAGTGAGGAAATGAAAAATTAATAAGTATTTCACTTCCTCTAATGCTGATCTAATGAAAAAATAACACCCAAACCATAACCATTTTCATAGAAAAAAAGAATACAAAAATTAAAGGTATGAATAAATCTATATATAAATGCATTTTCATCTGATATAAATGCATTTTCATAGTTAGAATTCCCACATTAATATTCCGACGATTTTAATATGCTGAAGCGTCCCCACATTGTTATTCAAGGAATGCTGTGGACTTAAAAAATAAGACTCATCATAACTTAATTAAAATATTCTTAAAATTAACTTTCTTCAAGTTAAATAGGTCGAGTTTAAAAAGGAGTCGACGATTTTTTTCATAGTGGTTCTTGTGTGAACCTTTTGGAGATGAAATCCCTAGTACGATGAAATGGTGTGTTAAGTTTGATTCCAGTCCATTCGTGGCCCAACGTTGTGGGTTGGATTCCGAGGAAATCAAATATTAAATATTTTCATTTCCTCGCTCTGGTAACGAGGCAAAGCGCGGCGTGGGTTTTGTCACTCAACAGATAATACCTCTAGAATTAGGCTGAAAGTGGAGAACGAAAGTGTCTTAATAGGAACGGAGTATCTTACATTAGGTTCTCAAGTACCTATTGCTACCAGAAGTTATAAAATTAATTTTTGTCACATAACACTTTTCTACTCAAATACTTTCTTTGTCTCAAAGTGGAGAACGTAGTGTCGTAGCATTAGTTTCTCTTACCCTAAAATTTTACACGTGAAAGATGTATGAAGCAAAAGGAAAAAAGAAAAAAAATAAAATAAAACAAGCCGAGATGAAATTCTAGCCGTAAATAAACAACGTTGGTATCATCTTCCCATATAAATAATATTAATCATAATGTAACACAAGACGCCTAATGAACGTGATAATTGTACGGCAATTTGTAAATACAGAATACAATGAGGTATGAGAGTTTTCACGAGCTTCTATAATATTTTAAATAAGTTGCTGGGAACTTAAATATTTTGTACTAGATCATACTAAGTATAATTAATATTACGAAAAAAAAAACCGAAAAAATCTGAACGCGTAAGTTTTTATAGCGTTGAATTACGTGGTCTTGTGGTACGAATACACTTTAATAGAAATTTTGACATTAATGTCAGACATTAATATATGTACTGTTTACACTTGAATGACTTATTTGTATACTTACTTAACTTTACTGTTGACTTATTTGAATTTGAATTGTGTCTATTTATAAGTAGACACTATTCAGAGTGTAGTACTAGTGTCTTAACACTAGATATTATATATTCTTACTAGGTTATTTCTGCCTAGCCTGTCACGAGTGAAAAAACGTTACCTACATCTACATAATTATATCAAACAACATTTAACAGCAAATGGACTTAATCATAAATTTTATATAAGATCATAAAGTTACGGACAGACGGTCGGTCGGTATTAATTAAATCCTTATTTTCATTTAACACTCGGGAAAATTCGTAAGTAGTTTAATTTCATACATTTTCGTGGCAAATGTGAAATGAGCAACGTTTGTTGTGAGATTTTGAAATGAGGTGCTTATTTTTAACCCTCTTTACCCTTTTTGTGTTTCGAGTGTACTCTTAATAGTAATTTCGTATCAGATGTTTGGCATTTGG
Organism: Heliconius melpomene rosina; assembly: GCF_056956725.1. NCBI lineage: Eukaryota > Metazoa > Arthropoda > Insecta > Lepidoptera > Nymphalidae > Heliconius > Heliconius melpomene. Next base: position 1,395,955 of record NC_140400.1, read on the forward strand.
CGCTGGCATGGCGTTGGCTTTAAATTAAAATATTTTAAAAAATATATAATTTATTTTGTGCACAATTACATTTTGGCAGGGTAATCAAAAGGGAATTTAATGTTAAAACACTTCATTTTCCGAGACATTGCGTATTGAGTAGGGGAACTCAATATTATAAATCAACATTACGTAAGAGCATTATCCCATAGCTTTATGTATAGGAAAATAAGGTAGGCAATCGAAAACTTAAGTTTGTTCGCATTAAATTGCAATATTAAGCGGGGAAGAGAATACTAAATTTAAAAAATTTAAATCAATAGTAAGATAGAGGCCGTCGTGGCGCAAGTAGTAGGGTAAGACAGTAACGCGGCGATTGAGGGTTCCATCCCATTCGAGGGAATAAATTATTTTCATTTCTTTGCTCTGGCAAAAAGGTAAAAACCCGACGTTGAGTTCGGCCACTCAATACGCAATGCCTCGAAAAAATTTAGCAGAAAGTGGAGAACGGAATGTCTTAACACTAGGTTCCCTCTGATTTCCCTGCTGTATGCGGGCAACAATATTGCTTATGATAGACATTTTTTTCTATAGTTTTCCTATTTTGCGCATGGAAGATAAGATTCTAAGATCGGTAAATATTTTATGTATATCCAAAGTCTATTCAATTTATTTCTTATACCCCTAGGTATAATACAATTTATTGAATGAAATTCATTGATTAAAATTTATATGTTATTCAACTTATACTGTACTACATGTTCTTATAAGAGAGATGGATTAAAAAAAGTTAGGTAGGCAGAGGCAACCTATTGTTAAATCATTCTACCCCAAGCACAAACTTTCAAGTGGTGGGAATGGGAAAATGGAAAGTTGATTATATGAAAAACAAAATAAAATTGAGTCCAATTTACCAATTTGAGTTAGCTCTTTTGACATTGTTTCAGGTCAGAATCACCAAACGAATAAATATTCAATTTTTTGTCCAAATTGGAAGGACATTCGTGTCACGCACGTCCCTCAAAGGGTAACTAGCTCTGCTAATGCCGGAAAGGATTAAGGCTTTGGCAAAATCAAATATATATAACGTATGACAGATTGTATAGAAATAAAAAATTTGGAAAATGTAACGTGGGCGCCATGGTATTCTTAAAATGAATTGTAATCTCCCTTCAAATTATGGAAGTTTTTTCTTTCCCAAGTGTGGAATAATATTTTAACACTTAGTTTTTCTTAAATTAATGATGACGTAAAATAAAATATCCGCAAATAATTAAGCGCGGCTTCGCCCGCCTTGTCAAATGGAAATAACTATGACATGTGACACAATCGAGAAATATCTTTGGCCATTTCTACGTAACCCACTGTACTCGTACCAAATCAATTAACGTGATGTATCGAGCCTCGTGTAACGTGATGCCTACAGCCTTGCTCGATAAATGTACTATCCAACAAAAAAGGAAATTTTCAATTTGAATCAGTAGTTTATGTTTGTTAATAAATTCTTAAAATTCTTTTTGAGAGAGTAAGAAAAAAAATTAAGAACATATTTATTTCTTTCCTCAAGTGGATTTGTAATTATATAACTTTGGGTTTATGTAAGTACTTTTATACAACATTAATGTGCCCTTTACATGCATCTCATTTTGTATGTTAAGTTAATCAAGAATTTCTTTTAGACCCTTTTCCTAAAATTGAGTTATCTACATTTCCTTTTAACAAATACCAGACGTGACTTCAGATTTGCGTACGTAAGTTAATAAACATGTAAATCATGAACTACAAGGAAAAACATTGCATTGTGACGTAGTAGGACTATGTCCGTCTGTAAGCGTGATAGTTGTTGGTACGATCTCTGGTTGAGGAAATAATTGAAGCTGCCTTTTATTCTTCCTTTATATAAAAGATTAGGAAAGCAAACGCATGTCAAAGTAGTCCAAAATTACATACCTGAAAATACAGCACGATTCTGCACATAGCCGTCCCAAAAAACCAGGTCTCAGTGACATCCCATAAAACAGTTGGCGGTAGACAAATAAGGATCACCATAAAGTCTGCCACTGCCAGATTCACTATGAAGTAATTTGTTACTGTTCTCATGGAGTGATTTCTATATACTGCTATACAGACTAAAGCATTTCCAATAAGACCTATTACAAATACTATAGCATGAGTGGCTATTAATACCCATTCATATGGCTGAGGGTATATATAATCATTTAGCATGTCCATATATTCTTCTTTGGTCATGTTACAAAACTCAGGGTCACCTACACAAGGTTCTTCTGTTGAATTCACATCATAAAATTCTGTTGTGTCTACTATCAAATCAGATCTGTTTGCCACCATTTTATCCTTGTCGTTTAAATCTGCTTTTACTTCTTTATTAGTTTTGTTATTCAATTCATTATAAAATAAGCTTTCGTTTGTATTTCTTTTTAATCTTAATTTGTGTAAGCTTAAATTTATAACAGTGTCATCTTTGCTAATATCTAAAATGTATTTGGTATTGATAAGACTATCTAAATCTTTTAAAATTGTTTCGTTATTATAAACTTTTTTCGCACTTTCGTGTGCACTTAGACACAAAGTGCATATAAGTATCGTTACAAAAGTCGGTAAAGAGTTTCTCAATGCCATTTTCATAAGCTCAAATTATCATCTCTGCTAGTTTACTTTATGGGATCTGTATGTTTCTTTCACCGCTGTTCTCCTGGTTCTGCATTCGCCATCTGCAAAAAAAAATATTTTAAAATATTACCTCATTTTACATTCAACCTAAGTGAATTTACAGTTACACTTGCCTCTAGCCAACCGGTAACGCTTAAAGAACTATTCAGCTGAATAGCACAGTCAGTCAGTCAATCCGGGAAAAGAGAGACCTTATATAAAAATTGTTAAACTATTATATAGTAGGAATAAATACGTGAGCGTATTTCTGTTTTAAATCGTGTTCAAACTCTAAATGCTTTTATTTGGTGCGGAGCCTTCGACGTTTAACAAGATTAGAGGTTTACAGTTGAATGCGCTTGGAATCTTTGGCGTGGCATGGCTTAAAACTTTTCCCAACTTTAACTTTTTGACTTTAGATGTTTTGATTAAGAAAAATGTGAGAATCATCCTTTGGACATTGTTTGTTTTGAAATTTAATAAGTTAAATGTTTTAAACTTGTTATAGCATCTTGATTTATTTTCTGAAACTGCGACCATAATCTAAATTTTTTAACCATAATCTAAAATTTCGTATCAAAAAGCTCTTGTGGCGCAGCGGCACAGAGTGCGACTGTCAACATGACGGTCGTGGTTTCGATTCCTTCTAGAAGAAATGAATTATTCTTATTCCTTGCTCAGGTATCAGGTAAAGCGGCGATGCAGATTAAAATTTTACTCGTATTTAAGTACCATTGTTGAATTTTCATAGCAGTTGTTGCATATTGTATGACATTATAAGCAGAACTACAGAATGACTTTAAATGAGTTTAGTTATTTCGTCTGGTTCCACAGTGTGGCGCTGTGTTGAATGTTAAATGTGAAAGACATATTAACTAGTACTTTCTGTATGCAAATCAGAATTTTGAGGTATAAAATGCCGTTTTGACTCACATTAGTAAAGTAAATCCTTAAGTCTATTATTGTATACAAACATATTAATTTGATTATTTATAATAGTTAGTATATTTTCATTTTCTTGCTTTATCCTGCATAATCCCAATATAGAAAAAATCATAATGATCTTCAAATTATTTTTACCTATTTTTGTCTACCGCTGTTACACACTAAACCTAGAAAAGCTACGTGAAACCTTAGGTAAACCTTAGGTAAACAAATTTCCACGATTCAAGTCTATATAGACGTCCTTATAAACTAATGAGCGGATAAATTCCAAAATGTAATATATTATTCCAACTTAAAGGCAGGTTTAAGCATAAACATAAATAAATATAAGTATTCCTACAAAGCAATGGGATCGTTACAGTCAAATAGCCCTCGGGATTTGGGCCCAGGTATACATATATAAAGAATGGCATGAATAGTTTACCTCCAAACGGTATGCAAAATACTTTTGACGGATTTGTTATCCCCTCGCCTACAAATAGTTAGGGAGGCGAAGCAGCAAACTGTGGAGTCACTCGAGCGTCATGGAGACCTATTGTGTTGCGAAGCTTAGATGATAACAAGAAAAAAATGTCATATAAAAAATTTCGTTTCACCGGTGGGTTGAGGGGTTATAGGTTTGCAAAAATGTAAAAAAAAACTGTTCCATGGACATACTCGAGCGCGTCAGATATTGATATCATCAATTGCCTACGTCTTCTTAAGCATGAAAATATGTTAATCTGACAGTTTCCGTGGTGGAGGTGGTCGTACGTAAGAGTTAAAAATGGCAAAAAAAAAATATTATCGAGCGCGTCAGATTTTCTAAGGGGGTGTTAAGTGAACCTAAAAAAAGCTCTTATGTAATAATCTGACGATTTGGATGAGACGCAAGCTCGTAATCGTTGTTTGAAAATGCAAAAAAAAATCGTCATCTTGAAATACTCGAGCGCGTCAGATTAAGATATATATGGTTCATCTTCATGCCCTAGACGTGATATCTCAAAATCAGACGATTATCTGAAGGGACTTGCTTAATCTGACAATTATTAATATTTTTTTAAACCAATACAAGAAACAAGTCAGCTTTACGTTGTATCCCGCACACAGCAGGGTAGGCAGAGGGAACCTAAGGTTAAGACACTCTGTTCCCCACTTTCTGCCAAATTTTGAAGGCATTGAGTGTTGAGTAGCAGCACTTAACGTCACTGTCTTGCCTCGACAGCAGAGCGAAGAAATGGAAATATAAATTTCAATAAATATTTCATCTCCTGGAATGGAGATTGAACCCACAACCAGTCTGTTTTACTGTCACACTTTGTGCCACTGCGCCACGACTGGCCTCAATTTTTTTATTCATTGAACGCAATCAATAGAAAAGCTCAAGAAATAGAATGTAACTAAAAGAATGTATGTTTGAAATAGAATACTTGTATTTATAAAAAAAAAGTACAAAAAAAATTTTTTTTTTCAAGTATTTTTTTAAATTTATCATCTTCATTGATGAGTTAGGGACCAATAAATAAAAAAAGAGTGCGATAGGAATAGAAATACGGTGAGAGGAATATGTGCAATTCTTAGGTATATTAAACTTTATCAGTCAATTTCTATTACTTCGGTTTGTGGAATTTGTCAGATTATATGTTTTTCGTAATCCTTGAATGATTCCCTTCAAAATAAAAAAAAAATTAGCCGCGCTCGAGAATGTCCAGATAACGTTTTTTTTTTACAACTTTGGAGCCCTCTCCCTCCTTTGCGTCACTCTCAAATTGTCAGATTAGTGGAATATACACGATTTAGCATGTAACTAACTTACCCTATCTTAATCTGACGCGCTCGAGAATGTCCGATGATCAATTTTTTTTTACTAATCTGATCCTTTATCCTAGACGCGCGGCCATACATAGGAAGCTCATATTTGGTGGAAGTACGTAACCGAGTACAAGGAATCCCCAGTATCTTAATCTGATGCGCTCGAATGACCGAATCGCCGCCCCTACTAAAAGTATGGTTGTTAATATTTTATTTGACATATTCGGACCTAATATGAATTGAAATATTTGATAGAGCGTTAGTTTTAAATATTATTCTTTCAGCCAATTGCAATTGCCAATCGTAACGCTGGGGTATATAAGCATGTGACTGTCTACGTGACAGGTTGTGGGTTTGATTCCTATTTGAGGAAATAAATTATGATATTAAACAAGAATGTTCTTGCTTCCTCGCTCTGATAACGAGGCAAAGCGCGGTGTTGAGTTCCGTCACTCAATACGTAATGCCTCTAGAATTCGACAGAAAGTGGGGAACGGAAGTGTGTTAATGGAAACAGTGCGTCTTAACACTAGGTTCCCTCTGTCTGCCCTACTATGTGCGGGATACAGCGTGCAAGCTAAAGAGTAATTCAATGTCCAGGCTGTAAAATAAAGTGAAGTGATTTAGAAGTACCAGTAGTCAGCTTCCAAATAAAAAAAAATCATAAAAATTTCACCCAGCCAAAAGTTCTAAGTAACAAACAAATAAAATGTCTATTTGATAACCTCCTCCTTTTACAGAAGTCGGTTAAAAAGTCATTACTGTGTATAAATAACGCACCGTCTTATCTCGTCTTAAATGATAAATAGGCGATGGTAGAAGCATATTAATTGCAGCGTATATTTATTTAGATATTTTATTATATTCTATTTCTATATTTTTTTCAGCTGGTAGGCAGAGGGACCCTAGTGTTAAGGCACTCCGTTGCCCAGTTTCCGCCAAATTCTGAAGGCATTGTGTGTTGAGTGGTGTTCGTTCTTTTTGCCTCGACACCAGAGCGAAGAAATGAAAATATAAATTTAAATAAACATTTCATTTCCTCGAGTGGGGACCAAACCCACAACCAATCGCGCTTAGAGTCAAACTATGAGTCACTGTGCCACAAATGGCCTCTATATTATATTTATGTAGAATATAAGGTTTTTTTGTTTCTCCTTGTGCATAGAAGAGTAGTAGGGACCTGAAAACCCAGTATTAAGCTAGTGTCGAGTAAATGTCTGAAAAACGATCACAGATATTAATCTAACGAAAATTAAAATAAGTTAGCTATTTAAAAAACTAAAAAAAATTTAACGTAAATTTCTCGGGTCTTCGAAAAAAGTATTTATTTTTCCCAAGTGTGAAATAATACTTTAAAAATGTATTAAAAAAAATGAAAATAGGTTATTATACATTTTTTTTGTAGCTAAAATTAAATATTCATACCTCATGCCTTTACTTGCTTGGGGCAAACTAAAACGTCATTAAAACGTGTTACAGTGGAGCGTTACGTGTTTATTTCAGCTATAATTAATAGCCGGTGAATATATAAAAAGGTGTCAAGCCTGAAAGTTAAATATCAAAGTAAGTTCCGTACAGAATTTTTTTATTTATTGAGTAGGTCGGTAGTGATCAGTTAGTTAAGTAAAATTTTCGATTGAAGAGGATTTTAGCTTCAAATTCTGATAAGATGTTCTCAACCAACCGCCAGCCGCCACGAAATTCTAAAATAGGTTAAATTAAGACATTTTCAGTTAGTTATTGATCTTGTAAATATAAGAAATATATAATGAAGACGCGTATTCAAAAATTAAATAATCTAACATATTAAATTTAAAAAAAAGCAATAACCACCAATTAACACGCAATTTTTCCAAAATTGGACCGAAAGTGGGGAACAGAGAATCTTTACATCTTTATAGCGTGAAACTATAAATGAAAATATAAACATAATTTCTTATACCACTCTTCATATACGGAACTCTAAAACTGTAGGTGGGCGGATTACTTGCAATATGAAAACGCTAGATCTAAGATACCTTTTCACCGCCCTTACCGAAACACGAAGGAAAAATGTACATAAAATACTTCCACTGAAAAATTACTTCCAATTTATCATATGAGAAATTTACATAGAGACTTTTAGGTATTTTTGCGGTGTTAAAGCCAGTAATATATGTGATATGAGTTCACTTTTTTATTTGGTTCAATTTAAATAAACGAGTAACGTTTATTGTGGGTTCGATGTCCTGGAATATTTTATTATTATGGTAAACTATGAAATGTACTGAGAACTAGAACCACTTCCCTTTCACGGAATTCTTGTGGCGTTGTGCTTTGAGTGGCGGAGATGAAGCCCGCGCATTGCTTAGTACCAGAACAAGGAAATGAACACCCTAAAGAGATTTTCTACAGCTTATGAAAGTTGATGAAAGCAGCATATAGTGAGAAGATAACATAATATAAGCAATATGAAATGGAAATAGAAGGAAAGTGAAAATAAAATAAAATTAAAAAATATAATAAAAGCGTATTGCTGCAGTAACAAAACTGATGCTCTTACTGCAGTAATCAACTGTAGTAAGAACAGTATTTATTTTTCCAAATACCTAAAAACAATTTCAAGATCCTGGATGTTACAAAGAGACAAATTATATCTTGGATATAATTTGGGCTACCACACCTCATCTCCTCATCAAATCTAATGCCAACATTCGTAATCTATGGTTGTAAGATATTAAACGTGTGAGAAGATTAAAAAGCTCGATAAAAAACTTTCGCCCAGGAATTACTTATTTTCTTTTCATTTTCTTTAATTTTGATTTAAAAAATTTCTGTAGATAAAGTGATAATATGCCTCTTAACTAGAATTTCTAAAACCGTAATAGAATATTTTATGTATGTAAACCTCGTAAGAAACTTTGTTACCTGATATACGCATAAAGTTCTATAATGAATGTCTTTTGTAATTTACCGTATGGTCGTAATTAAACATTTCAAGTATACAAGATTTATATAAGAACTTGGCTCGCACGCTTCATGTTTAATAACTGTAAGTTCTAAAAGAACTAAAAGGCTTCGCCCCATGTATGCCTTGCTCGTTCGCTTCGCTTGTTGTAGTGATATAAAAAAAACACCTTGGAAAACTGTGACTTAATTTTTGTGTTATAGCTTACTTTCAGGCGGCACGTCATGAAAAATATATATTTTTTATTATGTTATTATTTTCTTTTGAGTTTTCTATGTATATATTTTTTATAAATATTAAACTACCACGGATTGGAAGAATGTTTTGTAGTATGTATGCACTGATATCGAATTCTATGCTGTTTTATCATAACGTTTAAAGTTTCATATAGCTTATAGCTTTATTGATATGAGAACAAAGATGAATTGAATCCTTTGTAACGAATATTTGTATAAATGCAATTGTTTTTAAAATAACTTTTTTTAGGTTCACGTTGTATTCCGCACATAGCAGGGTAGGCAGAGGGAACCTAGTTCAGATAGTCCGTTTCCCACTTTTCGCTAAATTTTCGTAATATTGCGTACAAAGTGAACTCAATCCCGCACTAATCACCAGAGGCAGGAAATAAACGTAATTCATTCCATATATAGGTAATCGAACATACAACCATAGCGCTTATAATCAGACGTTGTGCTGCTGCGCAACGACAGCCTCGGATGGGTTTAACATTAAATAATATAGTTTTATTTTATTTTATTAATTACAAGCGCCAAAATTGCATGCCGTACAAATAATGAGTAGAGGTAATATAATGTTTTGTATTTTTCATCTAACATTGAAAGATAATAAATCAGCTTCACGCTGTATCCCGCACACAGCCGGGTTCGCCCTGCTTAAAACATCCGTCTGTTCCCCAATTTTCGCGACGTAACTAGATATTAAATATAAACAATAAGCAATGCGTACCACAGTGTAAATACAGAATTTAATTACGTTATGCAGATTATGATGGCCGCATACAAAAACAACATACAATATATGATGGGTTTAATTACTTGTGTAATAATAATAATTAAAGTTGTGTATGAGGCAGTTAGAATGTGATATTTGTGGGTTCGATTCCCAATCGTGGACAAGGCAATGCGCGGCGTTGAGCTCTGTCACTCAACACGCATTATTTCAAAAATTTAGACGGAAAGTGTGGAAACTGAGTGTATGGTGCACTACATTTCTCTTTCCAGTTATATATGGTATACAGAGAATGTAAGCGATAGCTGTTAGTTGTAAATTTCTAATCCATCCATTTAAAAAAAAACGTCATCTGATGAGAATATTTGGGAGGTTGTAAGTATTTTGACATCATTTACGCAATATATCTAAATCGGCATATTCGGTGTAATATATTACTGGAATCTTCAACGATCCAAAATGTGAAAAACAAGGTTAAAATCTACAACAGTTCTTATTGTTGTATCGATCGGTTACAGTTTCTTATTTATTACGGAAGTATCGGAAGTTCCTTTGCTAAAGTTATACAGCGTGTAGCTAAAAAAAGGAAATTAATATTATCCCAAGTGGAAATCGACCCTAAACCTACCTAAAGAACTGCGTAACAATGGTGTTAATTTACTACACTTCAAAGCCCTTGTAAGTTAGTCACACTGACAACGGTTAAGTTAAACAAAGTGACCGGCTCGCCTCTGTGTATTTTAGTATGTATGTAGTATACTGTATAGTAATTTATGCAGATTAGTCTTCGGTAGTTTTAAATCTCACGACTTCCAATAATTAGCATAAACATTGATTTTTTAAATTTATTAAAATTATTAATAATATTATTTTGTACTTTCAGCCCTGTCATGGCACAGGGGCACAGGCGTGAGACAGGTTGTGAGTTCGATTCCGATTTGAATAAATGAAGTACCTAATAATATTTTCATTTTCTCGTTTTGGTAACGAGGCAAAGTACGGTATTGAGCTCTGCGACTCAATAGAAGTTTTAGAATTCGGTGGGGAACGGAGAGTCTTACTAAGTTCCCAGGTTCTCTCTACTCTACTCTGCTATATAGCAGAGTAGGCAAAAGGGACCTGGGATATGCCATAAGCGTGATAGAGCATAAAGCTAAAAAAAATTCAAGAAAAAGTAACATAAAAGCTATTTACAAATATGACAAAGACAATCTAAAATTACAATCTTCTCAATACAATTTTGTTTGAAAACATATAAAATTGTACCAAAACACAATTTACGCCAAACGCTCGCCAAATAAAGGTGAAATACAATATATTTCTATTATATATATTTACTATCTACAGTTTGTCTCGATGTAGATAAAGTTAAGCTGTTTTTGAGCTCCGGATCTTTAGAACTGATTTATATGGACAAGCTTTTTGTTTCAATTTTCAAGTTCACGCTTTATGCCTTATATATTATTCCTTTTCCGCCCACATTTAATTGATTGAATTCCACCAAAACTGAAAAATTTACGTTTTTATTCTTGAGCCTTTCACTTAACCACCAACATGGCACACCCGACAATACTAATTTTGCTTTGTCTATTAATTGATTTGTAAATAGATGGAACCCTATGTTTACCAGGAAATCTATACTTCTATACTAATATTAGAAAGATGAAGAGCTTGTTTTGTTGAATGTGCAAACCTTAATAACTTGTTAAAATTAAAAAAAAAAATTGTATGGGATAGTTCATTCATCGAAGAATGCTATAGGGTATATATTATCACACGGAATAAAAGGGATATAACTCGTTCGTTCATTCATTTCAAAGTTCATTTGACTACGAGACCTCAACTATAGGTGCTATTAAAAATATAAAATTCAAATATTTCCTCGAGTAAAAATCGAACCCACTATCATTATTTGTGCATAAAGGCACTCTAGAAACGGTAAACCCTCCTAAGATATTAGAATCGTGTTTAAAATGCCTTTTCATTATACTGAAACATTTATGATTGATGTTTTTACACATCGAGAGTTGTGAAGGAATATCAATGAAGGGATCACGTAAGAAAAAATATACGGGGGAAAGATAAAACTGGAAACGTTCTGTATATCTCTTTGGAATGCGTAAAATGTATGCGCGGTATGGGCTTTTATTTGAATATTGTACTCTTATTCTTTAGAGGAAAAATTGAACACGCGAAAAAAATGTCTGAAAAGTGGCACACAACACTGATTTTTCATTTAGGATTCGATTTCGATTATATTCGATAACTTTGTAGCTGTTAATATTTGAAATATCCATTTATGTTTTTCACATGTAAAATTTATACGCAATAATCGTGGCTGAAAATATGTTTGGCGCCTTTTGATCTTTGAAATTGGGAGGAAAAAAATATTTAACTTATTTTTTTTATAAAGCTGTGTTTTTATTGTGATTCCCACACGGGAAAATTAAATATTTAATATTTTCATTTCCCCGCTCTGTTACTATATATAAACAATAAATAATATATATAAACAGTGATTTGTAATTATCTATATATATTTATTATTTAGTAACTCTTACTTGGAGACATCATTAGACATACTGTACGACTGACAGAGTAAAAAGAATTCAATTCCGTTAGTAAATATTCTTAATAATACATTTTTTCAAATTACAATTATATATATAAATAATTTAAATATTTAACTCCGCTGATAGTCAGACCGAGCGCTCTTTAGCATATTAAACATAGTAAGCTCCAAAATTACGCCTTATTCGTGTTTGTATCTCAATTTATACGTCGTCGTTGTTTAGACAGATTATTTCTTATATTAATATAATTATATTAATACAAAACTACTTTAAAGTAATTAAGTAAAAATCTGTTCTGTACCTAGATTTTGCGTTACTCACTACCTCATGAAAGAGTTTAAAATATATAGATATGTATAGATGAATATAATTTTTAAACTTAAATAATTTTCATTTAATGTTGAATTTCCAGTTTATGTGTAATTAACGGTATGTCGTAATTAAGTTCTTACTCTATCATAAGCGCTGCATGGTTTCATACTTAATACACAAGAGACCACATTTTCTTTTTCTTCTTTTTAATTTTTTTTAAGAGGTAGAAATTATAAAAACCTGTGGTTTTTAAGTTCAATTTCTATTAAGGGGATGAACTATTTTCATTTATTAATTTTTAACACTCTCTCTCTCTTTTAAATTTCTCCTAGAAGTTAGTTTAATTTTTTTTTATATTAAGTATGCATGTAGGGAGAGTATCCAATATTGGACGATGCTATATCACAGTCAATTAAGTTATCATAACAAAAAATATTCTTTGTTTTTAGTTTCTCCAAACTGTATAATTGAAGTTCAACCGAGGTTTTTTAATAAAATTACATATTTATGACAATATATAATAATTAAATAATGTTTAAAAAATAAATAATAAACAAATTCATGATATATATAAACGTATTTTGTGATGCTAGTTTTAAAATTATAGTATTATATTATAACATAAACGAGTAATGGCGGCTGCCATACTGCCATACTGTGGAAATGAGCGCCGATATGAAATATATAGCACTGTTTTATGATACTTGGTGGTGTAGCCAGAGCGATAGTTATAAAATACGTTTCTTTTTGATAACCATTAAAATATTTAAATCAAATTATTAACTAGAAGCCAGTCGTGGCCCAGGGGCATAAGGTGCGATTGTAAACGCAATAGGTTGTGGGTTCGATTTCCACTTGAAGAAATGAATAATTTGATATTTTCATTTCTTCGCTCGCACGCACTATTTAAAAATTGATTGGAAAGTTGGGAATGGAGTTTCTTTTTTTTCAGTGTGTGGAAGGAACGAACGGAGTGGAAGAACTCAACGCCGCCTTATTACCAGATCGAAGAAATATTAATAACTAATTTATTAATTAATAAATAATAACTAATTGCCCGAGTAGGAACGAACCCACAACAGTTGCACTTAAAGTGATACGTTTGCGCGTCTGGATCACTACAGCCTCGATGCCTCAACTTAAGAGACGGAGTGTCTTAACACTAGGATATCTCCGTCTGCCCTGCTAAAAGAGTAAAAGCGTGAGGCTAATAAAAATATAAGCATATAAAATTGTAATCAAAAATTTTAATTCAACACAAAGTGAAATCAAATGAACGTTCGATATAACAACATTATTGGAACCGAGCAAGCAATTTAATTAGCGTACGAGATTGCACGTGACTATATTTTATTATGAAGTTATTTTATAACTAGAAATAACTTATTTTAAGATTTTTTGTTTTCATGAAAGAATATGCATGCTCTGTTGTGGAGGCTAAGCGCGGCGTTGAGTTACGGCAGTCAATGCGTTATGCTTCCAGAATACGGCGGTAAGTGAAATTTTTTTTATAGATTATTGATTTTATACAGTAAAAGAGTCACCACTATTCTCAGGCCATATTGGTTCGATTTGTGGTATATATTTTGTGCTGGATAGTAAATTTATCAAGAAAGACAGTAAAGACGGCTAGCGGAAAGTCGGAAACAGAATGTCTTGACACTTAAAACTTGGTGAGTGTGCTCTCTTCTTATCCTAATTTATAAGGGACAGTGCCAAAGGGAAAAAAGCTATATAGCTAGTAATAGAATAATTTATTTAAAAAAAAAATAAAGTAGAGTACAGAGAGATTTATATTTATCTATCGCATATATGCTTATAAATAAGGAAAAATCGATTGATACCAATATCGTTAAAGCTATAAATTTAATTAATACCATACGTAAATTGGTATGGGTCACGTTTTACGTGTATTTGGTTCACTCATCCTCGCCTAAATTATCTAATGGTCGTTATTGAACGTACGATCTACCTTTGAAGCTTTATATCAATTATGTCCAAATGAATTAGTTTTATGTTAAGCTTTTATCATTGGAGAACGCGTTTGGATGGTCGTAGGTTCGATTTCGTCTTCACATTTAATATAAAAATAAATATTTTAACGTAATCTTACACCATTGAATTTATTATAACATGTTTGACATAAAAGGAATTAGGTAGAGAATCTTTGAATCTAGTGTTAAGACATTCTTTTCCTATTAAGACACTTCGGTTCCCCACTTTTTGCTGAATTTTGGAGGCATTGCACGTAGTGTGAAGGAACTGAAAGCCGCACTTTGCCTCGTAACCAAAGCGAGTTACAATAGTTTTTAATATTTATACAGATATAGATGTTAAAATATACTATAAAGAGTTAGAAGAACTGTTTTGTGAACATGCGTCATAGAGGAGCAGCTGCAAATTATCTTACTGCATTCAATTGTACGATTTAAATTGCACTTATAAAGCTGATTATCTTTGAAATATAATCGTTTTATCAGGTAGTTCAAGTGTCCAAGCGATCGTGGCGCAACGGTACAGAACCTGACTGTAAACCTGACATGTTAGTTATAGATTCGACTCCCATTCGGGGGAATGGGTCAGTTTCGTTTTCTCACCTTGATGAAAAGGGAAATCACGGCGGTGAGACGGTGGGGAAATTAAAATAATTCTTTAATACGACTGGAAATCGAACCAGCAACCATTATGTTTCACTTTCTACAGATTTTTGTTATATAAACAACTATTCATTAGACTTTTGATAATTAATATCAGTAAGCATAATTTTATACAAAACAATACGCCTTGAGTAATATACCTGTTTATATTACAATATTCTATTTGACATAGTTTTGTAGTTAGAATGTTCTTGGCATGGATTTGGGGACAACTTGGGTTGACTTAGTTTGGAATGGTATTAGGTCTATATAATAATTAGGGATTTGGGTACTGAGGCGTGCCTATTACATAATATACGTAAAGTTTTAATTTCATTATAATTAAAGATCAAATTGAATGAATTACGTTTTAGAAAATAATTAAAGTTACTAAAAACTAAACAGCTAAATTAAGGCCGTAGTGGTGTAGCGGCACAACGTCTCACTAAAAATGTAACAGTTGTGAGTTCGATTCGTAATCGAAAAAAATATTTAATTTAATTTCCTAGCGTTAATAATAAGAAAAATCCACCATTCAATTCCGCCACTTTTACAATTACATTCAAAATTCGATTCTCTCTACCTACTCTACTACAAAAAGCAGTCTAATAGATAACACATAGCCAAAACTACCGGAATTAGAAAGTTCAAATGCACATGTAAGTAGGTTAGAAATGCATGCAAGAATGGATGATTTCTCGTAGTTTCAGGAGAAACAAGACAAAAAGAGCAAATACACTTACTCGGCCACTCTTACCAGGCCGGAGCAGCACTTACTTATTTAAATTTCACTTTAAGCTGAAATCGAACCCGCAACTATCAACGTGATGCATGCATACGAGTATATGTTAATATTACTGAATGTCATGCATATGCTTATTCGTCACGGCAGCGTAAGATGGTTGTTGTAAGAACATCATCTTTTATCGTTTTTTTTTTTCGATTTTCCGGCTAATTTCCCGCGCCACCCAAGAGAACTACGTCGCTATTTGCCTTCTAGAGTGGCTTCATTATGTACTATGGTATATTTAATATTCTAGTAAGAAATAACTGAGTAATAGGTTCGATTCGTACGAGTCTGCTTACTTTGCTATGTGTATACTGATTAACCCTTAATTAGTATTTTTGTTCGTTAAACTAACTTAGGTCTTTCGCTATAACATTTTCATTTTGGAAATGGACAGAAAATGAATATATTATACGTACTACAAGTAGATAGCACAAGACCGTTTTTGAACGTTTATTAAAAAAAATATTATCGCACCTTTATGTTATTTTAATTGCTATGAATGTTTTCTAGCAAGGCATCCTTTTGTCTAACAACTATTCTTTTATTTATGCTCGTACTAAATTTCATTTTTTTAACACTTGCAGCTCCACTCGCATATAAGTGTACACAGTAGAACCCTAGTGTCAAAAAATTCCGTTCTCCCTTTTCTAGTAAAATTTTCGACAATATTGCATTATGTGGTAAGCGGCAGATTTCACCGGTGGCGCACTTTGTTACCAAATCAAAGAAATAAAAACAATCAATTCCTCTAATTCGGAATCGAACCTAAAACCTCTAATGACCTCAAAACACTAAGTTAGACACACAATTACCTACTAATTTCACATAATATGAGCACTAGAATATTATTCTCATAACACGATAAACTAACGAATACGTAGGTAATAGCATAATCTTCATGCCGCTGATGTTCTCGAGATATTCTCCAACGTCTGGATTCCATTGAATAATTTCATATACATTCTCTCCTTTAAAACAATGTTCTGGTTTACGTTAATTTATAGCTCGTATGTTACGTTATATGAGGTGTGTATGTTATTTGTGATTAATCTTATATTGTTGAATTACATAAGTCAGAGGTTGCGGGTTCGAATTAGTGTTATTTACATTTATTGTATTGCGTGTTAAGTGGTGGGGCTCAACGCCGCGCTTTCTCAAGTCGATTTGCGCCAAAGTGGATATATATTGAAACTGAGAAAAACGAGAAGTAATGGATAACATTAGGTTCTTCCTGCCAATTAATTTCACATTTCAAACACAAGAAATGTGAAATTTTATTATTTTAACATACAAGAAAATAATATATATTGATAAGTATTACAGGTTGTCATAGCGTAGCAGGACAACGTCGACTGCAAATGGACAGTTATGGGTTCGATGTAAATTTCGCTAAAATAATATAAATATTTACTTGGTGAGGTAATTTGGTAAAAAGACAAAGCGCTTCATTGAGTTCTGGCACTCAACACAAAATGATTCGGAATTTGAATGGCGATTAGGAAACGGAATATCTTAACACTAGATTCCTTCTACCTACCCTGCTAAGTGTATGCGTATAGGTAAGTACTTATTATATAAATACGTATATACTTTGTAATATTCTTCCAGAAAATGCACCTAATTTTAAAGATATGTTTAAAATTCCTTTAAACCGTATTTTCTTGTGCACGTTATAACGCTTCCGTGGACCCTGATAGAATTTAGTAGCGGTTCCATTAGTCGTTGTCGTTATAATTAATGATGTGGAGTGTTTAAAGTGCCGTGTGATCTTTTAAGTATTGAAATGGTCATGGGTTCAAGATTAAGGGTGGTAAATTCAATTATATATGCAATGAATATAATTTGAACTTGAGGCCAGCCGTGGCGCAGGGGCAAAATCGCCAGACTGACCGCGATAGGTTATGGGTTCCACTTCCACTCGAGGAAAATAAATATTGAATATTTTCATGTCTTCGCTCTATTAACGAGGCAAGTTGTGTTCCGCTACTCAACACGCATTGCCTCTAGAATACGGCAGAAAAAGAACGGAGTGGACATAACATAAGGTTCCCAAATTCCGTCTGCCTATCCTGCTAAGTGAGGGATATAGCGTAAGGCTATAATATGAACGAATTTGATCCTAGGACTTAGCACATTTCTAGAAAGTTCTTCAGCTTAAGGAGGGAACTAGGGTAGTGGATGTGACTCTTGGATAAAAAATCAAAGGAACTGTTCAGAGCTCCACACACTGCAAGAACACTCGTACAGGGAATATATGGAACGCGAACGAATTGAGTAGTTTCTTCTCATTCTCATCTTGTTTTTTTTATTTTTTATTTTAAAATGAAAGTTAAAAAATTCTTACAAATCTTATACTCTAAAAATACCTACCAGTACCTACAGCATAAAAGAAAAAATTCTAAAAAATCATTCAAACTTTTATACCCAGAAATGCACTAGTGACAGTCCATACAAAACGTCAGTTTCAAATAATTGAAGTATTCACCCGCCGTCTTCTCACCGTTTACTCGATAATGGGCTTTACAGCGATTGGTGCAGGTTCAATTTCCGTTGACGGGTTTATAGGCAATCAATTGCCGCCTTCCGCTCAACAGACAGATTGACTGTTAAGAACGAAGTACAAAATCTGAATGAGATCGACAAAGGAAACAATGAAAATAATCAAAAGTTCGCTAAATCTCTTGTTATTTCTTGTCAATGACTTTGCTTGTATAAAAGATACATTAGCCGGTTAGTGTAGTAGTTAGTGTATTGAAATGCTAAACCACAGGCCGTGGATTCGGTTCTCGTTTAAACTACTTGTTTGTCATAGATATATAATATTTTAGTGCGTTAAGTTTAATAATAAATAATAAATTATTTATCCCTATATTTAGAACTTAAATTTATGGAAATAAAAAATATTTTTATTTCCCAAAATTTAATACCGAATAGATAGTGGAAGCTTTGTTTTCTCTACGTATCACCAAATTTTTGAGGCTGTTGTTGAGTTAAATTAATTACCCCAAATGGGAATCAAATTCACAATCATCGCGTTTTCAGTCAGACGCTGCGCCATTACGCCACTAGGGCGTTACAGTACTTAGTAATAATAATATTTCAACGAATGAAATAAATATACCTACTTTAATAAAACGAAATTAGCTTCTATTATATTAGTTTAATATAAGAAGGCGAAGCAAATTGTTATGTAAACGCTATTAACATTAAATATAAATATTGTTTGAATCTTTATTAAGACTTTACCTTCAGAACAACATTTCTATATTGTTAAATTGTGTTTGCGTTTAATATGATGAGTGCAGGTTCAGATTTACCTTGAGGTTTTTGTTGATTAAAAAAATCTATTATTGAATTTTTTAATATTTATTTATCATTAATAAATTTTACCATTAAGACACTTCCGTTACCCAATTTCCACTGAATTCTTGAGTCATTGCTTATTAAGTAGCAGAAATCATTACCACGCTTTGCCTAGTTACCAGAGCTAGAAAATTAAAGAACTAAATATTTTACTCCCTCGATTGGGAATCCACGATCGATGCTTTTAGAGTCGTATATATAGTTATAATAAAAAAATAACAATATTTTCTTTTAAATAATAATATTCAGATGAATGATAGTACTAAACAAAAAGGCAATTTTCAATTAATTTTAGAACTAAATGAACGATTCAATTAAATAAACATCTTAGTATAGACAGTACGATAACAATAGATGAACGAACAAAGAGACCAAAGGCCACTCTGTAACCCTTACATTGTAACGTATTATACAATACAAGGAGAAACTTGTTAAAAGATAGAATGTCTGTGATTGTATCTATAGAACTGGGTCTAGAACGGAGTGGAGAATGTCAAAATAATCTTATTCTAGGTATCTTATCATTGGCAGGGTAAACAGAAGGAACATAGTGTTAAAACATTCCCCTTTCTTCTTTCTGTCGGATTCTGGATGCATAGCGTGTTGAGTGGCGAAATTCAACGCCTCGTTTTGCCACCAATGCGAGGAAATGAAAATAACTCATTCCCATGATTAGGAATCGTACCCATAACCTTTACGTTTACAATCAACCTGCAAGCCTCAACAATTGTGCAAGTCCTAATTGGTTTGAATTTTTAAGAACCCTGTAATACCGTCAGTCGTGTCTAAGAGAAATGAGGTGGGCTTTATTACCAACGACCGAGATGAGAGATTGCCTGCCATGAGATGAATTTAAGCCTTGAAAATGTTCTTTGAAGTTTCTGTTACATTTAATATTAATTGGTGTACATTTGTTATGGGATGATAATTATCGTTTGGTTTACTTCAAATCGTGATACATTTGTTTACGTCTTTTACTAACTTTCTATAAAGATAGAGACTAAACTCTTTTCTCTATTTTTGTTTATTTTAGTGATATTGCGTAGAAGGCTTTGGAACTGGATAATGTAATGCTTAATAGTTGTGCTGCTGCACCACGGCCGCCTTTCGTATGTAAGGAAGGGATAAAGATTTCTTCTTTTTTTTATAATATAATTTAACTTTTAGTATAACATTCTAAAATAGTATAATTAAATTAATTTCATTCGGACGATGGGAGTCAAACACATCACCCACCAACGATCGAGCTTATCCACGATCCCACGAGCTTACAATCTATAAAATTCAACACTAACGCTAACTAAAAAGAAAAGAACGTAATGTCTCAAAGTAAGTACCTACCTAAGATTGTAAGTTTAAGATGTTAACTTTCAACTTGTGCTGCAAATTACCTCATAAGCTTTGACGTCACAACGAAAGCATGACTTTCATACTCATAAGATGTATATAAGCGTTTTTGTAATGTTCAGCTTACAGTTTAGTTCAGGAAAAAGCCTTTGAAATTTTCAGGAAGTTTCTTTTTAGCTTTACGCTGTATCCCGCACAAAACAGGGTAGATTGCAGGAGGTTATTGTTAAGACACTTCGTTCACATGCTTCAGATACTCATTTTTACCAAATTCTCAAGGCATTGTGTGTTGAGTGGCTGAGCTCAACGTCATGCTTGCCTCGTTACCAGAGCTAGGAAATGAAAATATGAAATATTTTGTAATTATTAAATATTCGAAGTACCTCAGCATTTTTTTTAAACTAATCATTGTCCTATTAACATTAAGGCTCGAAAGTCAAAATGATAGATCATAGTGGCGCGGAATAGGAAAGTTACACAAGTGTGTGTGTACACAAGGACGTTAAAGGTTCGACCCCATTAAAATATGTCTTTATATAGAAATCTTTGGGAACTCCTTCTACCTTGCTCACTAACTACACATTTTGGAGGCAAATTTCGTGTAAAATCTACGTGATTTTTTTGTGCTTGTATTTATTTATCAACCTCTCATGTAGGTACGGAATAAAAATGGTTAACAGATATCAAAAACACTGACCGCAATGTTTCTGGACTGTTCAATATATTTCTTGTCACAGAATATTGTATAAATTTTTAGGTTTATTTTATTTCATTTAATAGTAGTCGTACACAACAGTTGCGTGTGTTATAAAAACTTATACCCTATTCACGAAGACATGAGATAAAAGGTAAACAAATTAAAAAAAAGGTTATTTTATAGATCACAATGATGGAGCTTATTATAGGATATTCTGTAAAAAAAATGGATTTGTGGGTGTAAATAATATCCATGAACGACGCCCATAGAACTTATTAGTTAATAATAATAATGATTTAAATTTATATTTCATAAAATTCGAATTTTATAAAATTGTACATATAAATTATGCAATTTTATAAAATTTTAAGTTTAAATACTAAAACTTAATAATCAATTGTTTTTATTAAGTTAAGATATATACATTGAAAGATTTTTCTTTATTTTCCGCTAACAATTTCACTTGAGCTTCATATTTTCAATTGCTAGTAACATTCATTACGAAGGGAATATTGAAAATATATGCCTACATTTTTGATTCTCGTTTACGTAATAAAAATTGTGGATTACATTTTATGAAAATAAAAATGAAATATTCTTTATTGAAATTGGCCTTTACTTTGAAATGGCTTTTGAATTACCTATCAAATAATAATAAAATGTAAAAAAATATACTAATAACATAAAAAAGAATCGGCTTCACGCTGACGCTTCCACATACAGCAGGATAGGCAGAGGGAACCTAGTGTTAAGACACTCCGTTCCCCACTTTCTGCCGAATTCTGGAGGCATTTCGTGTTGAGTGGGTATTTAGGGTATTCCCTATACTGGCTCCACGACTGAAGTCGAAGTAAAAACTAGTATTCTACATAATAACTGCGTAAAATCAAAATAACGACCATAACGAATGAATTAAACGCTAACGTTGATTCGCTCATTATTTTAATTGGCGTCAAACAAACATACAAATGTATATTTAATTTATATTTTGTTTATTACATTACATCTAGTTATATTTGTTTGTAAATATACTAATAAGCTCACGTACGTTTCGTGAGTCTAATATGAATGAAGATAATTTAATTTTGTATTTCTTATGAATAAAACTAGGTAGGTACATATATATATTAAATGTGTATAATGTCATAACACTATGTGATACGTGGAATATAAATGGTCAAAGTAGGTTGAGCAGCCAACGCGATGATGGTTGGGTTCGATTCCCACTTGGGCAAATGTATCATTTCCCCGCAATAGTAAACAAGATGAACCGTGGCTATTACTTCCGCCACTCTACACGCAATGTCTCGAAACATTTCGCGGTAATTAATTAATGAAGTATCTTAACACTAATTTCTCTATGTCAGACAAAACTTTAAAAAAATGAGACAGGAAAGTAAGCCTATATCGAAGACATTACGCGTTTTAAGTCGCTAAACTCAACGCTTAGCCCCCCCTGGTAATGACAAAAGTCTTAGTTTTTGCCTCTATTAAAAATATTACTTCACATTTTTTCATTTTAAAGCGACGTTTCTTAGTAAGAAATTATCTTTTGCTGTTAGTTTCAGGTCAAGGCCGCGGTATTTAATATTTTCATGTTGTATTGACTTAAAAAAATCTGCTTTACGGTGTATCCCGCATACAGCAGCGGTGGCACTTAACGCCGCGAGCATCAACACCAGAGCGAAGAATTAAAAATATAAATTTAAATAAATATTTAATTTCGTCGAGTGGGGATTGAATCCACAACCAGTCACACACTAGTGCCTGCGCCACGGCTGGCTTGCTCTCCTATTGACTTCACTGTTAATATTTGTACCAACTGTAGCATTTAAATTCATATTTGTAAAGAGTTCAAAGTAATATTGACGTTACCGATCGTATCGTTTTGCAGCGAGTGCACTTACAGCTAACTGAATAGTAGAAATGGTAGTCGAAACAGTTGTATAGGTAACATTTTCCTGCAATAACTACAAAATATATGTACTAATATACATTTTTTGTATTTAATGAAACTTGGACAATTTTAAAATGGTGAACAAAGTGTATTAACTCTTTTCTTTTCATCTTCTGCCTACCCTGCTGTGTGCGGGATATAGCGTGAAGCTGATTTTAATGAAACTTGGACTATTCCTTTAGTTGAACATTTTTAATTTGGTTTAAAAATAAAAATATAAAAATGTATTTTATATAATTTCTCTATCTTATATTTATTATCTAGCTCTGGTTAGAACACAAAAGCGGCGTTGAGTTACGTGACACAATGTTTCCTCTGCCTACTTCCCCCCGTTTCCCAACCCGTGATGCCATATAATACTTTTTTGTAGCATCACGCCACATTCCCCACATTGCAGGGCAGGCGGAAGGAACATACCCACTTTGGAGGTTACTGTCACAACACAACATCAATCCACGCATGCCATTTCTAAGCACAGAATATTTGATTTGCAATGTCAAGGATCAGAATAACTCGACGTTTCCGAGTTATTTTCGACTTCTTTACACCAGCACCGGTTAAATATACTTTAGTACATTGTACCATTAATGTTGCGTGGAATTTATTCACTTTCTAGCTTTTAGCTCCTGATTTTGTATGTGGATTGTAAAATTAGACGCAGTGCTTATTCTAAATATGTTTTAGGATTAATTTGTTTGGTTTTAGGTTCACGGTGTATCCCGTATATATGGACGAGTAGATAGAGGGAAGGCAAACTTAGTGATAAGACACTCTATTCATCTACTTTTTGAGTGTTTTTGAGTGGCGTTTTTGTGTTGACACAATAGCGAGGAAAGCGAAATGATTCGTAACTTCAAGTGGGAATCGAACCCACAACGTTACGTACATTGCATTTACGACGTTACGAAGATTTTTATTATGTTAGGTAGCTTATTATATTATATTTAAAAAATATTTTTTATCTCAATTATACGGGAACGATCTATAACTCATAGTGATGTGAATAGTTCCACCATAAATAATTCATCGCCACGTGGTTATTACGCACTTGCACTGATATTGGATAACAAATCAACTCTAGTGATGTTTTGAATTGAAAAACGATTGTTGAAAGAAAAATATAAATGTGTTTTTAATAATTTAAGCAAGATTAAGTGTATATTGTTCCCGTTTTAACCCTGTAAACAGTGTATCAAAGCACTAAATTGCCTGTTGGATTGCGTGTTGCGTGGCGGAACCTAACTCTGCGCTTTGACTCGTTAACAGAGCGAAGAAATGAAATATCAGTCAAAGGAAGTAACCGAACACATAACCGTCGCGTTTCCAGTCGCTCACTTATTCCCCTGCGCCATGACGACCTCTAAAATAATATTTTTATTTTACTATACTAAGTTTCATTTAGCTAGAAACACTTAGAAATCATTCTGTTGTCAACTTTAAATTAATAAATTTTATGACATAGCAAGTAAATCGATCTTACTAGAAATTGGTCTAGCAAGAGTTATATATATATATATATATATATATATATAGATAAAATAATTAAATTATAAAGAAAAATACTTACATAACAAATAGTATGATATTTAATTAAATATAGGAATCTCTCTCTAATCTAAATATTAAGTTGTATTCATCACTGAACAAGCATTTAAATCCATACCTATATTATAAATTCGAAAGTAACTCTGTCTGTCTGTCTGTCTGTCTGTCTTTTCCGCAATCAGGGCCAAACCGCTAATTTAATTGTGATAAAATACTCATATAGAGATACTTGAGGGTCCCGGGATGAACATAGGATACTTTTTTTTTTCATATTTGTAATATTTTCGTTATATACCAATATATTAAAATAATTAATTTGACAAGGAATTTATTCCGCCATGTTAATAACAATCGTCGCTACGCGTTGCTAAGCAACAGCTTGCAAAGTTTGCTGTTTTAAGAAAACGTCACCCACAGTGAGTTTGCTTAATGCATAGGTACATGGTGCGCGCCGATATAGATTTATACAAATCTCTTTATACAAATCATTAACAAAAATTAGATGATTTCTATAATTTGATATTCATCCTTATGAAAATAAATATAATAGTCACTTTTAGCATTTCATCTAGATGGAAATTATAGTTTACTGTATAACATTCTAATAAATAATTAAGATGTGACTGATTCCAAATGACCTAGCCTTCGGGCGGTGTAATATGAGTATGACCGACGCGAACGGGCGGACTTTGATGATTTTGTAAATTTTTATAGATTTTCGAATTACTATTATTTTTTATGTAATTATTTGCTGCTTATAATTAATTTATCTCAGTTCGGTTATCTATACCGATGTTATACACTTAAAATATCGTAATTTTAATCATTTGAGATTTTATTTAATATTGTTCGCAAAAATTAATAATTATTTAATATAGAAAAATGTTTAGTACGCGCGCACGGCTTTAACTTTAGGTACTTTTTCTAATATTAAGAATTTCCTTTAGTTACTTTTACTTCTTTTGTTTGTTCATTTCGGTTACTCAGATATTTTTTCTAATAATAAATCTCCACTTATTATTATTTTTTAACTTATTTTAATGATTTAGGCTTATATTTTCGCGGGCGTAGCCGCGTCCGGGCCCACTAGTATGTAAATAAAATCAAAAAATAATTAAATCAGCTTGACGCTGTATCACATGAGCCTGCCCACAGCAGGTTAGGCAGAGGGAACCTAGTGTTATGACACTTCGTTTCCCACTGCCACCCAAATTTCCTTTGAAATGAAAATAATAAATATGACATTTTCTCTCGTGGGAATCGAATCCACAATCCTTCGCGTTGTCAGTCGCACGTGCCCCTGCAACAAGACTGCCTTCATATAATTTTGTTGTCGTACGTACTCGTAAACGTGAAAGTAAATAATAGAATAAGGAAAACTTAGAGATATTAACAATGCGCTTGAACTTTAAGTTAACTAAGAACTTTAAGTTTCGTATGTTGAACTCAAACTTCGAACGGTTTAAAATGCAACGTGGCAGTTAAGTCTAACATTGGTAGTATTTTTAAAAAAATGTTTGTAACTTTACCTACTACTGTATTTTCAAAAATAATATTTTGAATTCTTTCTAAGTTCAGTAAATATTATAGGACATAGGTGATTAAATTATGTACGTGACGAGATGTCCATTTGGTCCTCAGTCCAAATTATGCAAAATCAGAGTTTGTATAATAAGTAAATTTTGAAATATTTGTTTCTTTTTTTTTACTTCTGCACATAGCAGGGTAGGCAAAGGGAACCTAGGAATGTTTTAACTTCCCACAAAAGCACCGTTCCCACAAAAACAATTTTACCCAATTTTCCGAATTCTAGAGGAAGGTACTATATATATACAGAGTGTACGTCCCTTAAAATAATATAATATAAAATATATTATGAAATTAAATGAAATATAAGTATCATAAACATGTTCCTCAACACGCCCCGTGAAGACATCAAATAAAAGTTTACAGTGCAATGAAATGCAACGCGCGTATGATCATAAATTATTCATTTTGCTCTAAATTGCGAACTGCATACTTGTTAAGTATTTTTAGCGTACCTCAAGGCATACTCGAATGCCTCTAGAATTCAGCAGAAGGGGAGGAACGTAAGTTTCTTATTGAGAATTGACTATCTTAGCACTACGTTCCCAGGTTCCCTCTGTCTACACATCTACTATAGGGTTAGCATTTCTTTTCTTTTTTTTTATCGTGAGAAAACAGTTTGAGGGATAAGCCGCCCGAGTCTCGACCGGGTTATATGGGACTCATGGACCGGCAGATGTAGGCCGTTGAATAAAATCTCGTCGACCACTATGTGTATTACTCATGTTAATTTAAAAAATGTCTGATTTTAAATGAAATGCTTGTGAGTTCGAGTTTTACTCGGGATTCTGCTTAATTATTTCCATTTCCCCTCTCTGGCACGACAAAACGTTGTGTTAAGTTCCGCAACTAAGCATGCAATTCCTTAAATTTACATAGAAAGTAGAAAATGATAATATAACACATAACACTGAACAACAAATAATATTTAAAATTTATAAAATTATCCCCAAAGGGGGAATTGAACCCACAATTTAGAGACAGGCGCTACGCCATTGCGACACGACGACTAAGTTTCTTTTTTTTTAGTTTAATGCTCTTTCCCGCATTGGCAGGATAGGCAGAGGGAACCTGGGGATCTAGTATTAGGACACTTAGCTCGTATTTAGACACTTTGGCTCTACACTTTGCATTGCTTTCCGGATGCGTTGCGTGTTGAGTGTTCCAATTCCAGTGACTTTTTCTACTATTTTGTTATTAAGACGCCTTTTAAACCAGTTCAAATAGGTTCGTTTTCTTTTTTTTTCGTACGAAACTCTCGGTGGACGAGCCCGACTCGTGCTTGTCCAGTTTTTTACAGCGAGAATTTATATATCGCCTGTAAGTATTTCAGTTTACGAATAGGAAAAATACCGTCTATAATACCGTTTGAACCCCTGCGCCTTTTTGTGAATTACTTATACTTAAGAAAATTATCTCATATTCCAGTCATAGCATGTGTCTTGAAAAACTTCGTCATATATGAGTATGAAAGCCAGTTACTTCGCGTAATAAGGCCACCGTATATAAACGATAACTTCAAGAAAATATTGATATCGTAATAACCACCGTATTTGAATATGATAGGATTTGAAATGTTCTCAGCAAATATAATTTTACGTGACATTTACTCGAACTAACTTTAGTGTAACTTTGCACTTTGCGTATTTCCTAAGGGAACAAGGTTTTTGTGTCGATTTTGTTTATATAAATTTTCGGTTTTAAGATATAATTTGTATTTAAATATGTTTTTTTTGCTCTACGCTATACACTACGTGTAAGGAGGGATCAAACCCATAACCGTCGTGCTTACAGATTTTTGTTTGAATTATATAAATAAACCTAATTTTATTTCATTTGTTTAATTGGCCATTTTGATTTTACCTGCAATTTTCTCTACGAAATAATAATTCTGCTAAGAAAATAATAGCACTTAGCTTTCTGTCCCTCGCCTACAACGATGGAGGCAGGTAGAACATAGTGGTAAAACACTTCGTTTCCCATTTTCACTCATTCGTACCAATTCAGAATCCTCTTAATACGCAAATAAATAATATTTCAAATATGTAATAACATTATGAGTAGTTTTAAGCATTAATGAGATGTGTCCATTAGCCTTTGTACCTTTTTTAATGAAGACGTATTATTCTCATCATACTTTGTATACATGAAAAATATTGAATAAATCCTTTTGAATAACAAAACTTATATAATTTAGAGCCATTGAGGTATCGTGGTGAAGTAGGACGGCGTTTAACGAGAAACGCGGTGGTTGTGAATTCGATTATTTGTATTTTGCCGCTCTGTTAGGCAAAGTACCACCAAGAGCTCCAAGAAAAAAGTGTAAAAAGAACGGTGAAAAAAAAAAACTCTATCGTTTCTAGTATATAAAATACAAAGCTTGTAAGAGAGGCAGGGAGAGACCTTGATGGACGCCACGAAAGGTATATATGAAGAGATTGATGAGAGTAGACGAAGCGAAAGAGATATGCAGAGACCTTAGCGTTTGGCACTCTGTCCTTTCTGGCTACTCCATTATGCATAGAATGTGAGGCGTGAAGCGAACAATTAATTTTAATATTTATTTCAACAATTCACACGTGTTATAATCCGAAACTCAACCCTTATTAAGCCTACTTTCATCACTATAAAGCGTTTAATATTTACAAAAGCTTTCAGATTCATTTATTATAAATGGAATGTCGTTAAAATATACTAAATTTCACAATTTAAAATGTTTATTAATCATAATGTACGTAAACGTAGATAATATGCGACATACATATTGTTCACGCCTATTTAGTTGGTGTTCTGTACGTTTAATGCCCACCTAAAGAGACTTTTAAGTTTATTGTATCCCACACACAGCAGAGTAGGCAGAGAGAACCAGGGAACCTAGAGATAAGACATTGCGCTGCCCACTTCCCACCAAATTCTGAGGAAATTGCGTGTTGAGTGGCGTAACTCACACCGCGCTTTGCCTCATTACAAGAGCGAGGAAATGATAATAGTTCATTTCCACAAGTGGGAATCGAACTTCCAACCAGTCACGTTTATTATGTTTTAACTGGCACTCCGGCAGGTCCATAGTGTTTTTACGAGGCCTTCCTTTAATATCGTTAACACTGTGTTCTGGAAGGTTAACCATACCTTACGATTTTAAGACGAAACAATTAAAAGAAACACCTCATATTCACACAAACACACAAAATGTAGGTTTTAGTACTACGAATTGTTTGCTTTGTAGCTCTATAAAGCTATTTCGAGTTATGTCAATAATAGCATGGCGTGGCGCAGTAAAATTGACAAGTACATTTACAGTTGTCGTTGGTTCGATTTTCGAACGTAATTTACGTATTTATTATTCCTTTATGTGTTTGATATTGAATGTAAGTACATTTTTGTCATTTTTAAATAAGCGGAAAGTAGAGAATGAGAGAATAGAGTGACTTAACACTAAGTTATTTATGCCTATCATAATAAACGTTTATTGATTCCAGTCGTGATTCAAGAGCACAAGCATGCGACTGTAATTGATAGGTTGTGAGTTCGATTCCGACTCGAGGAAATGAAATATTTAATATTTTAGTTTCCTCGCCCTGGTAACATGGCAAAGCATGGTGTTGAGTCCTGCCACTCAGCAAGCAATTTTCCAGAATTTTGCGGTAATTGGGGAACGGAAGCACTTCGTTAACAAAACAAAAGAACAAAAGATTTAAAAACATAAATAGATATACTATATAATTAGATACACAATATTAGTTATAATTATCTTTTAAAGAACCCACTCTTGTTCTGTAAACATAAATAACTACCAACTAACTATCCTTAATGTATCTTCCATTTTTAGCAGAACAAAGAACCGAAAATAAAAATAATCCTAACAGGAAGATAAAGTGTTTATATTTGACTAAAGAGTGGACTCTGTTTGCTTGTCAAATATATAGTATATTTGGTAAATAAAAAAAAATACGAAATAATAAAATAATATTTAGTATAAAGGCAACTATCAAAAATAACATTTTCCACTAAAAAATCTCTTTGAAGTCAGTCGTGGCGTAGAAATACACCCTTGTATTTGACGAGAGTGTATGCAAGAAAAAGAGATTGATGACAGGGGATGAGAAGAAAGAGATATATAGAGACGGTAGCGTTTAGCGCTGAGTTTAAAAGAAGCAAATTTAGCCGTGCCTCTATTATTAATATAAATATAGCATTTTTTGGTACAACTGGGTAAACAACTAGTTGCTCTGAAGCCATAGAATCTAATAAACATAAAAATCTTTGATGTTTCATTTTCTGTTGCGTTTATTTTTCTTATTTGAATTTCTCAAGAAATTATAGATTTTTGTTATCGTTCTTATAGTTTTGATCGATTCTCACATATGATGACATATAGATTACAAACTTCTATATTATTGTAATTAAAATGGTTTAAATTTTACAGCTATTGTAAAAAGAAAAAGAAATTGCGACGGTATTGGTTTAGATTCTTATTCTTTGGTAACAAGACTAAACACGCAACAGAAAACACCTTGAAATTTAGATGAAAAGTGGGGAACGGAGTGTTTTATCATTAAGTTTTCTCTGTCCTGCTACATGCGGGATAGCAAATATAGAAGAGGTCAGATAACAGAGACGAGTATTAATGCAATTTTTAAAGAGACTTTTTAAACTTACATTTGAGTCGTAATTTTTCAAGCAGTGTTCTGATGCATACAAGTTTATTATTATCGCTTTGCTGCAAATTGCAAAAACCTGTAAAATAATTTAAATTCAGTGTAATCAAAGTCAAACCATTGCGCCATTGCGCGATATTTCATTTATATTTATTTCCACGTTCTCGTAAACTAAGCGTTGCGTTAAGTTCCGCCAACCGCAACACGAAATGTCTCAAAAATTGTACAGAAAATGGATTAAGGAGTATCTTAACCCCTCTGCCTACACTGGTATGCGTGACAAAGCATGAAACACGTGACAAAGCATAAAACACGTTCTTTTTGGATTGACTTCTGCATTCTATTATATACTTACCATTAGTTTACGTACCATTTAGCTTTTAATACGGTTATTACAACTTTTATACTAAAGCTTTCTTTCTAGGAAATTTTCACAAAGCTCTTTACAAACAATGTAAAAACTACTCAAAGTTTATTGCAACGAGAAAAATGTAATAAAAATGAACTACAAACTTTTAATTTTATTTAGATTATTTTGGGGCCAGTCATGACACGGTGCCACAAATGTGCAATTGTGAACGTGACATTTCCTGGGTTCGATTCACGAAATATTTAAAATTCTCATTTCTTCGCTCTGGTGTCTATCGCGAAAGCGAGATCCGCCACTCGAACAGGATCTCAACATCGATCTCACAGTTAAGAGTGGTTTATAAACAATTCCGAGATCTCTTGAATTTATTACGGGAACGGATAACGGAAACGAAAAAAAAATGATTTCCAATTCTATTATTCTATTTAGCTAAGTTTTTATTACAGACATTAAGCAGGGAGGCCAATGATAATCCTTATTAATGGAATCAAATTCGAGTTCTATAAATTTTTAGACCCGGTCCATAAGTTAAGCCCGGAAACCATTCAATGTATCCTGTAAGCTCAGTTAAATCTTTTCACAGTCAATTTAGCTAATTTAAAAGTAATTTACTAAATATGGAAAATAAAACTGTTTCTTTCGCTATTTCGAAATATGAATAATAAGTAATTCATGAAATCTACAACTTATCCAACACATTATGTATATAAAAGTTATTTAGAACCTCTTTATTTATATGTTGGTAAACGTCAAAACAAAGTTATGTATGTCCTGATAGCGCCATCACGATCAACAATAGCGTCCATTAAAGCTCTCTAAAAATTAATTGGATTCGATCATTCCTGAAAATTGTTTATAGAATATAAATGTATTTTCACTACATTTTGAATTTTCATACATTTTTTTAAGAGTATATATGATTCTTTTAATATGTATCAGTGACAAGGAAACTTTAACATTTTTTTATTAGGTTGACTTGTAAGTATGTAATTAAATCTAAGAAACTGAATTTGACTTACTTCTAATATATTTTATTTCAAAACTTGTCAGATATAATATATGTATAGCTAAGGTGATGATAATATATGAGCTAATGATGGAGCCAGGATATCAAAACTCCTCGGAGGATATAAGTAAGCAAAACACATTCTATATACTTGCAGTATTTTATGTGGAATAAAGTGTGGGCAAAAAAAACCCAGTGCTAAAACACTCCACTCGCTCGTGCCACGATCGATTCAATAATATTAAAATATATATTAGTACAAATCAGTAACCCTTTTTAAAGCAGTTTAACATATACATATGTATTTAAGTGGTTATTGGTTTTTGTAACCCATTGTGTAAAATGTGAATACAGCCTTGAATGTTGACCCGCCTATAGAAAACTGGGAAATGTGTTATTAATACGAGCTATTCAAATTTTTCCCCATAAATTATTGAGAGCTTATTCATTTTGGTAATTATTTTTGTTAGGATAGGATAGGCGTGCCAGTAGAGCACAAGGATATTATGTTGTTTTAACCTAATTGAATCTATTACAGAACTTACAGCTCGTCTCCACTACTAAAGCCTTATACATATTATATTAATGGTCGGAATGATACAATTTTCTGATTTTTTTTCAGCTTCACATTGCATCCTGCACACAACATGGTAGGCTGAGGGAACCTACTGTTAAAAAACTCCGTTCCCCACTTTCTGCCGAATCCTGGAGGCATTGCATGTTGACTGGCAGAACTCAACGACGCGCTTTGCCTCGACACCAGAGCAACAATAAGCGCAATATAAACGTAAATAAATATTTCACCTCCTCGAGTGAGGATCGAACTCACAACCGTCGTGTTACAGTCACACTCTTGTGACCCTATTAAGTGGCTGATTATTGTCTACCAAATTAGTCAGAGAGTTTGATGGTCAAATAAAAAAAAGTTATCAGGAACCTCTTTCTGTAAGATAGCATAAAATATCAGATAATTTTTAGGAACTTTATTCATAACGAATTACTAAAAATATAAATGTATTTTATAAATATATTAACGAACAATAATAAATTCAATTCTCGTAAAAGGAGTTCGTGTTTCGATAAAACTCTTTCTCAAATTGATTTAGGGTTATGATCAAAGAATCTTTTTCCTGAATCTAACAAAGGCGTTCTTTCGTGTTACTCTATTTTTACTTTTATTGTATTTCGTTTGACATTAAATATTACATTTATTGATTTTAAGTTACTATAGCTTATTTTTTGAACCTTGTACATAATGTGATGCGTTAAATGATTTTCTGGTAGAATTTCTGAACTGGTAGACAAAGCTCGGCGTTGAGTTCTACCACAATGTCTCAAAAATTGGGTAGAAACTGAGAAAACAAGTATTATATCACTAATTTCCTCTATTTACCTTATCCTATGAGGGTAGTTAGTAGGTAGTTAGTAGTTTAGATAGAAAACTAAAGTTGAAAGGAAGATGTAAAGATAATTTTTAACCTTTTGTATCAAAAATTAAATAGATTATAATTATATTATATTTGAATCTGTATAACTGCTCTCATATAATACAGTGTGTTTCTAAAACAAAAAATATTTCAAGAATGTTCCTATACATCGTTAATAAGGGTTTATAAACACGGCACGTTAAGACGAGATCCCCAAATTTTATCTACCGTGAAACTGCAAGCAAATGCTCCATAAATGTGACAAATTACGGTTTTATAGTTGCCTGAAGAGATAAATAAACCTAAATGCCTACATGTTTTCTAATGTGCTAAACAAGTAGTGTGTCAAGGTCGAATTTACGTAACTTTGTAATAAGACTGAGTGATAAACGATTCTGTTCTCCACTTAATCCTAAAAATAGAGAAATTGAATATTATTTTGGAATTGATTCCAGTTTGAATTATTGGTATTTCCTCCTTTTCTGTTTTAGTGTCGGGAAATTATCTTAATACTAGCTTCTATCTCTCTACAGCCATCTGTCCAGCATACACTTAGCTATATTAAGCTTAAACGTAATCAAAACAAGTGAGCACCAAACCCACAACCATCCTGTGTATGAACAAACATAACAACGAATGTAGTACATAAAAGCAAGAAAATATAAGATAAGAAATTCCACATGCCATTATTACTAATATGTCGAGTTGAAGTTGTTTATAACTCTGAAAATTGCGCTTTAATATTGTGTCGCCTGTACTTTTGTCATCTTAATGGATGAATATACGTATGTTCGGATAATTATTATTATTTCTTTTTTTTACTAGGCTGCCAAAGGAGGTTGTTTTTAGTTTTTTGTATGTTTGTAAATTTCTTTATTACTACGGGAAACAAAAATAACATATTAAGAATTAAATATGTGACGCTGGCTAATAAGCTGGCTTAGGTCGAACATGTGAAGTTACACCTACGCTCCACATATATGAACACTCACACAAATGTAAAGCTCAGTTTAAAGAAAATTTTATTAAAAAAATCGACATTTTATATTTTCGACCGTTCTTAGTATTGCCATTTTTTATTAAAAAAATATTAAGAATAAAAAAATTCAGGCTATAATCAATGAGGTCAGCATCTGACTGCACTGGTGGTGGAATATATTCAAATTATTTTACCTTGCTATGTGTTCGGGATACAGCGTGAAGTTTAAAAAATATATATTTATAGAACCGAAGAGTCTGTTTGTTTGTATGCGCTTATCTCATGAAACACTATCTAGTCAGTTTATCGAGGAAGGCTATATTATAGGCAGTATAACGTCACATTAATCGTTTCCATGTTATTATTGAATATACCTGCGGTCAGAGCTACCTCCCACTCGTGGAATATGCGGCCACGTGGGCGAGGCCGCGAGGCTCCTGATAAACGCTACTGATTTAATATGGGTTCATTAAAGTTATTAAATTATTATATACTTAATATACGAGTAGATCATTGAAAGAAAGTAGATAAATGTAGAATTTTGTTATTGTGTATAAAGTTAATTGTGTATAGTGTTATTGTGTATATGTTTTTAGCTTTGTGCTGTATCCACAGGTAGGCAGAGGGAACCTGTAAATCTAATGTAAGACACCCCTTTCCCCCTATTAAACCGGAGTGTCCGGTAACTTTATTATTGAGTGGCGGAACACAAGGCTGCGCTTTACCTTATTTCCAGAGCGAGGAAATGTAAATATGGAATATCCAATCCATAACGTTGCGGCCTGGAATTCCGCCATTCAACACGCTATGCCTCCAGAATTTAGCGGAAAGTGAAAAACGGAAGTGCCTTAATGGGAACAGAGTGTCTTAACACCAGGTTCCCACGTGTACAGCGTGAAACTGTTTTTTTTTATAATATTTACAGCACACTTGTTCCACTACGCCACGAAGGCCTCATTTTAAGCTGTTTACTTTTTTCTACTAACCTTAAAAATATGAAAACGTAATGTTAAAATATAATAAACACCCAACAACACGACCATTTTATATTGTCATGAACTTTGCTTATAAAACATACTTTGCTCACAACATTTTAAATGAAGGTATTAACTTTATACTTCTGTAGGTCAAGTCGAGGCAAAAACATAATGACTGAGACTTAAATGCTATTAAATGTGTTTGTTGTTCACAACTTATGTATAGAGAAATGGTAGTAGAGTCATCGTGGTAAAGTGGAGCTCACTCAAAAGCTCAAATATAAAAGTATCCTCAAAAAACCTATTATTTTTTTTTCTATTTATAATATTGAAAAAAATTATAATATTAAACATATGAATAAATATCAGCTTAAATTTAACGTTAACGGTTGTTACTCCCATAAATCCCTTACAGTAAGGGTTAGAGACAATTGTCGAAATCGAACGTAGAGCAATAATACACTCATAATATAAAAAAATCATTAGAAGCCAGTGCAGTTTTTCCATTCTTATCCTTTTAGGTTGGAAGTAGCTAGCAAAATGTTCTAAAACTAGATTCCGCTCTGCCTACCCTGCTACGAAAAAATTGCAAAATGATGACATTATACTTCAAACGGGACACGAACCCACAGTACGCGATCTCTCCAACCTAAAATTAAATCACATCGCAATAAAGTTGAAAATTTTTATCATTTGGGCAATTTCAGCAAACTTCAGTAATAAATGAATATTATACGCAATTTCGGTAATAGACCCTTTTTCCATCTAATAAAGGATCATTTCGAGAATTTGTATGAAAATTGGTCAATTTAAGATGATGGATCAAGCTGTTTATAAAACATGAAAAATATGAATAAGAAAGTATTGTAACACAAGTTCACAGGTTCAATCGTTATTATTTGTTATATAAAATTAGTGTTTATTTTTCATATTATTGTTCTCCACTCTCTACTCTCTGTGTTTCGAGACAACTAAGGGGACATACGATGTAATGGCGGCATAATACGGCATCACCGCCGTGGGGCATAGCATGTAATTGTAAACGAGAGTTTTAAGTTTGATTTTCGCCATTTTGTGCAGTTCCCTTATACAAATTTAGAGAAATCGTCTCCTAATGCTCCCCTACCAACCCTAACCTACCTACATGCCAAATTCCAACTTCAACAGTTGTTCAGTCTGCGCGTTGAATAAGAAGAAGAAGATTATCCATATATTGATAGATAAAGTTTACGCCAATTCAATTATTTTTTAGCAATGAAACGCACAGACAAACAGACGAAAAAAATAAAATTATTGTTTTGGGTTCTATTAACATAGTTAAATGGGGGCAATAACAACTTTTCTAATATCTTCCATGTACAGACACCGATCAGTTACGATTATATTATAAGTATACATATATACATTATAATATACATTATAATATACATTATAATATACATGTATATATCTAGTATACTAGCATCTGAAAATTAAGTTAACATTAAGTTTAAAATAACCATTAAACATACATTGCTTTTGTCAAATATTTTTGCCGTATACTCGTATTATACTTGCGGGCATTATTGTGCATGGCTTTATTGTAATTTAAAGGTCAATATTGTACACGGAATATTTTATGAAACTTATCTAGTAGGTATAAGAGTTATTACTGTTACTTATGGTTCTCGTGAAAATATAGTAAGTAATATACCACTTAAATATTATTTATTAGGTAGATTTTTGGTCGAAGAACTAGTTCTATTAATATTTATGATTTCTTTTAGGCCATACAAGTGATTTTTTTACAGTTTTACACTGTATTTAGTGAGAATCTAGTGTTGTGATACTTTGTTCACCACTTTTCGACATTAAGAATTCAGTGGCAGAACTCAACACACCGCTTCGTCTTGTTATGAATACGGGAAAATATATTTTTTTTAACTAACAGAAGCAAAATTATTCATTCTTATTTATTTGTAATAAAAAAAATGATTCAACTGTCGGATCTAAAAAGTCATCAATCAATGTTTACTGAATTCTGGTTCCCGTTTCGAATGAGTAAGCAATACAAATATATTATAAACTAGCGACCCTCTTGCGGCTTTGCCCGCTTTAACTACTGGATTATTCATATAATGTATGTTTGCAAAGCACTTAAGACAATGTGAAAATTAATTAAACCCTAATGCAAGCCGCATTTTCGTAGTTTCAATAAGGATTTTCCAATTGTTTACACAGCAAGCATTTTTTAGTAGGTATCGTAATTATAAATCTGTGCTACTAATCTTTTCAAGTACTTAATAAAATATATTTAAATGACTATTTTTAGATAGTTAAATGACTATTTTTAAAAGGAAGAAATTATAAACAAAAACCTACCTACTACTAACTACTACAAAAAATGTGAAACCAAATATATCGCGCTTAAATAATACATTCATCTCCAATTATCCAATACGTGCAAACGCATCTAACTAAATATTCGTTTCTATAGAGGCAGCCGGGTTTTTTTTCGAGCTTGTGGTTAATGCTGAAGGGGGTATTGATATGTCAACGGCGGGATGTGTCAACAATTAAATGCGTTTTTCTGTAAAATTATTCGCAATTTCGAAATATTGTAAAAAGCAAATTTTATCTTCGTTTAACGTAGAAAATTAATAAAGTATTTTAAAGGATAAGGATTAATGACATTATGGAAAAATATCCCTCACAATAAAAAATATATTGAAATTATTATTTTTAGACAGAAAAATGATCACTACACGTTATTCTTAAAAGATACGAATATGCTCTCACGGACTTTTTTGTAGATCTTATTAAGAGGAACAATACTCCAGTACATTTTTTTCATGTAGTACTTACCATTAGAGCAGCGCATGCGCGAAAGTGTCTCAACGGGTAGGACTTTATACACATTTATCGTATTTGTGTTAATTTACATAAGAATGTACAAATAATAAACTATATATAAACCTTCTACGAAAAAAACTCGATTTAATGGTGAAGACCGCATCAAAATCCGTTGGGTGGTTTAGAAGAAGAAGAGTTAGAAACAACAGACAGACACGAAAAGCGACTTTGTTTTATAAGTTATAGGATATGGCACAGTTATGAATGACGCTATATTTGCACAGGCATATCATATTTATGTATATTAATAGACACCGTCTATTTTACTTAAAATAATATTTGTGCATTAAATGCCAAATATAGTCGACGGCATTTATTTCCGCCATTTAACACACAATTCTTTGAGAATCCGGTGCAAAAGTGGTGAACGGAAATGTGTTAATGGGAACAGAGTATCTTAACATTAGGTTCCCAGGTTCTCTCTGCCTATCCTGATTCGTGCGTAAACGTAAATAAAAAATAATAATAATCTACGTTATGATACAGATGTAAAATGGAAATAGCTAAGTTACCTCGGGTACCTAGATTGTGCCATGTGTTGTACACAACTCTTACTTATTTAAATTAAATAATAAAACCATTTAACAAAAAAAATCGAACCAATAGTTGCTGAGATTAGCGTGTTGAACCAAACAAACACTTTAATTTTATAATATTAGTACAATATAAATAATGACTTAAATATTGTTTACTATATAAATATTTGCATTTCAACAAATTTCTAATAAATAATAATATCCTTACGTGCACACGTTGAATGCCAAATAAAATTTTACAGCCAATAATGCACGTAATAAATGTGGGAGCTATCTCTGTGGTAGAGATGAAAACTGTATTTTAAGATCACAAACAGATATTGAAACTTTTCTTCAAATAAATTGAGCTTAGCTTCGTAATACCGGAAATGTAAGATCTTCTATATTTTATTGTTAGACTTTAGGGGATAAACGAAGAGGATTGAGTGATATCTCACTGTAGTTTTTCTTATTAAGTGACACAAATACTCAATTATAAAATAAGATTTGAGAAAGAAGTGTTAATTCGATTTCATCATTATTATGTTGAGGTCATCGTTGTACAGTAAGTTTTCCTTTTTCTCAGTTACATTTGCCTATCCCGCTATTTGCGGGATGCAGCGTGAAGCTATCTAATTACTATTAATAGTTTAAATAGTATGTCCTATTAGACATCTACCTATTACAATTTTAAAGGAGTATACGAGCAACATTACTAAAATTTAAATAACTCATCTGAATATCGAGAGAGAGATTTCGCCTCTGCTTCCACTTTGTAGAGCGATGTCTTTGACGATAAGTATAAATATTCAACAAGTCTATGAAGATAAGGTATTTTGGATAGGAATTTGGAATTTGATTTTATCGATTTTTTTGTATAGTTTGGCAGTAATTATTCTTGAACGGATGACTTATTAATTAGTAAAGATTTTAAAATGGCAAGTCTAAATTTTGTGTTCCAATTTTATGGCATGTATTTTTATGTATTTTAACATTTATTAATTATTTTCATATAATAATCACCTATTAAAACTATCTATCTACAACTAACAAAATATATTGGAAGAAAAATAAAAAGATAAAAGTGAAAGCCTGTCGCTACGAA
Organism: Heliconius melpomene rosina; assembly: GCF_056956725.1. NCBI lineage: Eukaryota > Metazoa > Arthropoda > Insecta > Lepidoptera > Nymphalidae > Heliconius > Heliconius melpomene. The sequence continues at coordinate 1,435,992 of NC_140400.1, forward strand.
ACTAAAGCTGAGCTAAAGTTATTCCAATATCCTTCACCTAGGGAGGCTAAATACAAACTTATTATATCAACGAAGTGCCTTCTCAAAACTATATCTAACAACTAGCCTGTCTTATTAATACCTACTTGGTGGGATAGGATTCGATTACCATTCAGGATATTTTCTTGAGAAATAAAGCTTATAGTTAAAATACTTATGCTTATAGTTTAATTGAGCACATCGTGGCGTAGTGGCATGCGGATGTAAACGGGGCTATTGTGGGTTTGATTCCCAGTCGAAGGAATAGAATTTAATATTTTCATTACCTCGCTTTGGTAACGAAGCATAGAGCGGCGTAGAGCTCCGCCATTCAACACGCAATGTCTCTAGAATTCTGCAGAAAGTGAAGAATAGTATGTTTTATTGGGGGCACGGAATATCTTAACACTAACTTCACATGTTCCCTCTGTTCTGATATAAGTGTAGATTACTTTAAAGATACACCTACACATTGATATCTCGTTTCATTAAGTCGTTATACTACAAAATGAAAATGCTACAATTTATAGCGTAGTTAAATCTGTTTCAAGTTTTAAATTGTTACAAAGTTACTTATGTATAACTAACTGCATGGCGATTTACAAGCATTGTACATACTAAGCATATACTTTTTCTGGATTGAATTAGTTTTTTTATACATACGAGTACATATTATATAGACCTTTTTTAGCTTCACCTTGTATGCCGCAAATAGTACGGTAGACAGAGGGAACCTGGGAACATAGTATTATGATACACCGTTCCCTTCAAGACACTTCTAATCCTTATTTCCGCGGCATTTTGGAGGCATTGTGCATTGAGTAATAACTCAACTCAGCGTTTTGCGTCGTCGCCAGAGCGACCAAATGAAAATATTAAATATTTGAGGTGAGAATCGAATCCACAACCATCACGTCTACAGTCACACTCAAGTACCTCTGCACCGCAATGGCCTCAGGCATGCCTTATCACTAATATATAAATAGCGTCGATTTATTTTTGTAATGTAATGTGACTTAAAAGCTTTAAGTAACAAGTGTTTCCGCGGAGCTTCCTCAATTACTTGCTGTGTGAGAATAACAGGAAATTACGTCCAGCACGTAGGCGATGTACGGTGGATGAAAATAATATCAGTCGATATTATATTTTCAATTTATTTGTAGGACAGTCGTGGTGTAGGTACTCGCAACTATGAACGTGATGGTTGTGGGTTCGATTATCACTCGAGGGAATTGAATATTTAACATTCTCATTTCTTCCTTCTGCTAACAATACCAGAGCGAGGAAATGGAAATATTAAATTATAAGAATATTGCACATTGCAAGTTTGCCTTATGATAAAGTGTGGCATATAATTCCGCCACTCAATGCGCAATGCCTCTAAAAAAGGTTTCTCCAATTTTAAGTTGCGCGGTTAATCAAACAAAGTCTACACCTTTATAACATTAGTATAAAATTAGACAAATTATCTATACGTTTTTTACAATAGAATCTAATGTGTCCAACAATAAAGAGAAAACAGAAGTCAATAGTTTTTCCTACTAAGCCAAGATGACGTTGCATAAAAATTAAAGTTGAAAACTAAATAACAAATATTACCTACTATGTTAATGAAAAATGTTATTGTCAATAATTGTAGTTAATTTATGAGATTACATATTTTTATTACATGTTATTAAATATTGTAAATATTTTATTGATAGTGTGGTTGTGGCGCAGTATTGTGGGATTAATTTCCATTTTGGGAGTGAATTATGTCCATTTTTCTATTCTGGTATGAAAAGACGGCGTTGAGCTCCACGAATTCTACGAAAAGTCTCCACTTTTTGTTTTGTTATCGCTTGTTTGTCAACTAAACTAAAATAAATGATTCGGTCAGTCAAAACAAATAATCAAAATTCCTACGAGAAATTTTAAACAAATTTAAATCAATATAAGTTAATTAATATCAATTCAAACATCAAATAAATAGAAGCAATAAGGAGTTTAAAGAGAAGCTAATTTAAGTTTTGTCAAAATATTTAATTATTCATAGTCACACAATCAATTTATTAGGAATTGATAAAGGAAAATAACCTTTCAAGTAAGGGTGTTATTTATTAGAAGTCTGTATGCATTAATTTCTAAAACCGAAGGCCATGGCTTCAATTCTCACTTAGGGATCATTTATTTAAAAGCACACTGTTGACTTACCCAACACAATATGCAATGTCTCATGCAATGTGTCATGCTGTTGAAAGTTTGTATGGAAAAATCTTTAAATTGCCACCGATTTTTATAAAATTTGAAATATATACTCTTAAGCATACTTCATTGATCACGTGTTTCATGGTTTATTAGAATTCACCCCTAAGCGTGCAAATAAGCAGGCGAAGCTGCGCGCGTCCGCTAGTTAGCTAAACTAAAATATACTACTAGATTTGAACCAACTATTAACACATTCATAACACATTCTTCTAGTTCATCAAGTATTTTAAATACACCGCTATGGTAACTTGCTGTAAATGTGCAATAAAAATGAAACGAAGGTTAGATTTTATCTCAGCTATAAGGTATGTCTAATTTCCGATAAGAGCTGACGGTTAAACAACACAATACCATGAAAGCAGCTATTCAGTTTGAAATTTGAATTAATATTACTTTTGTTAAAAGAGATGGATTGATTTCTTGATGTTAATTTCTGTTACTGCTTAAAGAACAAAGGAGCAGAATTTAATAACGCAGTGTGATATATAGAGATATAAGTGTTTCAGACTTAGCTTGGGACTTAGCGCGACAGGTTGTAAGTTCTATTTCATTTAGGGAGCGCAGCGTTGAGTTCCGCCACTTCACACGTAATGCAGGGGAAAGTGAGGAACGGAAGTAAATCATGTACATCTAATGATGCTTTATCAATATTATCTTAATACTTGATTCGTCTTTGCCTCTTTGCCTACCCTCCGACATGAAAGAAAGCAGGAAATAGTTGGTGTGTATTTATTTTTTTCAGAGGCCACCAGAGACTAAGAGACGTATTGTTTTGACGTGTGTTTCGAGAGACGAAGTTTCGAAATATCTAATATTCCCCCAATTGGGAATCCAACTCACAACTATCTCGTTAGCAATAAGACATTTTGCTACTGCGCCATAACGGTTTCAGTTACGTAAAGTAACAAATACTAAAATAATTCAATAAATTATTTATCTTTATATTTTATCCACTTGTATTTTCGACTGAGACGACTTAAACGAATTGTAGAGCAACGTTTCTTTGTGATTACTTTATTGTAAATATTTCTTCTGTGCTTCTTTGCTTTTAAATTCAAGCAATTTCATATTTTCTTTGCACTTGAAGGGTTATATTTCAAATTTCGGTTATAAATGGTTGATGAAAGCTAAACTAAATATGTTTTCATTTTATTTTCAGCTTTACGATTTTTCTCTGTATCAAGGCAGAACAGGCAGACTGAAGAGTTAAGACATTCCGTTCTCTATCTCTCTCAATGCTCGTGGCAACGTGCGTTGGGTGACGGATGGTGAAAAGGTAAAACAGGGCATAACAATTATTTAGATTATTAATAAAGCCTTTATTATTAATATTAGTTTCATCTACAATATTAAAAATGTAGCCGTCACTTATCTACGAAATTAGTTTAATTTGAAACATTTTGTTTCATAAGCAATAACCGCAGAATTTTCTAGTGAATTTACTAGTTTCGGGATCGAGATCTCCATCCTTCAACTCAAAGGATAACTAGAAGTTGGTTAACTAGAAGTTGGGTATTTGTGGAAGTTATCATAATTATGAAGAAATTAGGCGGTATGAGGGAGTGGTTTGAATATGTCTGACTAATTAAATATATACAATCTTTTGTTTTTTTAGAAAGCATTTAAAGATATAACCTAGTGATAAGTCACTTGTGTTTTCCATTTTCTTTTTGAATTTGAGACACTTTCTGTTAATTGTTGAAACTCAAAGCCCTACTTTATCAACTCGAGAAGAGAAATAGATATAATGAATTTTTATACCAACCAACAACCACTACACTACGTTTATATTAAATGCTCTATTGCATATATATATTTTTTAAAGTGTTTTTTATTATTTTATAGTGTAAGCAGAGGTAGCCTAGTGCTAGGACACTCTGTTCCCTACTTTCCGTCGAATTACCGAGACATTGCGTGATAAATGGCGGACGTTAACGCCGCGCTTTGTCTTATTATTAGAGCGAGTAAATGATAATATTAAATAACTCATTCCCCTAAAGGGGAATCGACTCGACAACTATCACGTTTATGTCTCCCTGCGCCACGAAGGCCTCGATTACCGAATATATTTAATGTATAATATAAGTAGATAATCTTATAGTTTTTGAAGCGTAATACTCGTAGCGTAATACTCGAAGCGTAATACTCAGCGTAAATTTATACTATCGTAATGTTTTCCAATACGGCAGAAAGCAGAAAACCAAGCAAAGTAAGATAATAAAAATTATATAAATTGAATCGATTTCCAATAATAAATATTTAAGGTACCCTTTACAGAGTCTTACACCTGGCCCGGGTAAGTGTTACTTAACCCAGCCGATAATGTAATAACGGTTATAGTATCAATAATATATCTCATATAATATCGTTAGCACTTTCAATAGTAATATCATAAAATATAATAAGGAATTAGTAAGCTTGGATGGTATCCAAAAGACGTAACTATTCTTTTTTACTGTACAAGTATGCTTAAGTGCGTATTTTTTTTTCTTTCCACCACTTAACAATGTCTCCGGATTTTGGCAGAAAGGGGGAAATGGAAGTGTTTTAAGTGAGTAGGAGTGTCTTAACACTAGGATCTTAGGTTCCCTTTGCCTAATCGGATGTGCTGGATAAAAATAAAATAAAAATAAAAAAATATTATAAACCTAGATTAGTAGGTAGACAGAACTTAATGATAAAACATTCCGTTTTCTGCTTTTCGTCTAATTTACAAGATATTGCGAGTTGATGGAACGTTGGCGGAATAAACGCCGCACTTTCTCTTGTTACCAGAGTAGGGAAAATGGAATTAATGACAGTTTCGAGTGGAAAACAAACCCGTAACCGTGGCTTTTACAGCCAATAAATCTTAAATTGGGCAAAAAAATTACAAACGGAGCATCTTGACACTAGATGCCCTGTACTAATCTAAAAAAAAAAAGTATAAAATCTACTAAATCTACATATTATGAATTACTTAACGTGTTTTATAGAAAAAAGCAGCTTCACATTTTTTCTCTAACCGAGTAGACAAAGGAAGCTGAACATTGCGTGTCCAGTGGCTCGCTTCATATACCAAAGTGTGGAAATGAATTTTCTTTTATATTATATTCAATATATTTCCCCACGAAATATTTAATTTTTATAATTCCTGGCTCTGATGAAGAGGTAACACGCGGCATTCGGCATCGAGAATTCAATGGAAAGTGGTGAACGAAAGTGTTTTAATGGTAATGGATTCACCTAAACCAGGTTCCCAGGTTCCCTCTGTGAAGAAGATTCTGCCACGTAGGGATTGAACTCACAAGCGTCACAGTTACTGTTCGACTCTGTTCCACTGTGCCATGACGGCAGTATTTCATCATTTTTGTAATTTCAGTTTTATCTTTCCTTTGTCTCTGAGTGTTGTGTAAAAGACACTAATGTGATTTACGAGTGTACGAGACTTACACTGTGACAGAGCGCTTTTATGTATATATTTTTTTATGTTTATCTATATCTCTATATTTTCTATAATATATATATATATACATATCTTATATCTATATATTTTCCATTTTATGTTATTATTAAGTGTTAATAAAACTGAATTATTAAATTGAGTAATTAAAAAAATTTTGGAAATAATAAAGTTTGATTCGCGTTTTATGTTATGGTAAATATTTTCCATTTTAAAGAAAGCTTTATTGTATTAGTATATTTTGTACTTTTTTTATCGTACACAAAAATTACACTGAAATTCCGTGGAATATGGAAATAAAAAACCTTTAATCTTTTTTAACCAACTTCTAAGAAGTAAGAAAAGGAGGTTATCAATTCGACTGTATTTTTTTTTTTTTTTTATTAATATTATTATTATTTTTTATGTTTGTTACCTCATAACTTTTAACTGGGTGGACCGATTTTGATATTTTTTTTTTATGTGAAAGGTATAGCTTCCCGAATGGTCCCATTTTTTTTTGGTCCATGTCTGACAATGGTATCCATGAGAAAATCACATAAGTCTTAAATTTGCATTATGCATGTGCGCGACTAATAGCCGAATAACTCAATGTCGCGCCAACCGATTTTGATGATTCTTTTTTTATTTGAAAGGATACACTTCAAGGATAATTTGGTGAAAGTTTGGTTAGGTTTCGATTATGGAATCCGGAGAAAATTGAGAAAGTTTGTTTTTTTTGGTCAAAAATTAATTATACTGTAATAGTTACAAGCAAAAACTTTTTAAATTGATGTCAGAAGTGAGATTCCTGATCGTTGCATTTCTTTTCAACCAATCTCAAAAAAGAGGATGTTCTCATTTTCAACCAACTTCAAAAAAGGGAGATTCCGAATTCACCCGAATACTTTTTATGTTTGTTCTTGTCAATATACCAAAATGTAACTTTGCACAAAAATAATAGCTAATTAAATGAAGTTTTACATAGAACAATCACAACCACTCGTTGACAACCACTACCACCACCATCACCACTCGTTCAAGAAGCATCATTTTAAGATCTACCCATCACTAAAAATCGTAAAATAAATTAATTTTTAACAAAAAGAAAAACCGACTTCTAACAACGAACTAAAAAGTGAAAAATAATTATATAAAGATTTTGTAATTTTGAAGTCGGTGTCAAACTAATGCTACAACACCTTCACTACAATATCTAATTACTAAGCCTGTTTGTTTTACTTGGCACTGACTTGAAAATTATAAAATCTTTATATAATTATTTTTCACTTTTTAGTTCGTTATTAGAAGTCGGTTTTTGTTTTTGTTAAAAATTAATTTATTATATGAGCTAAACTATAACTAAAAAAATATAGCTGAGTGAAGCTACTATCTTAGTGCAAGGCAACTGACCTCAATATTGACACGAGCAACTGTTGGTTTTCTTATCGGCTCTTCTCAGCAGAACTGTCTTTCAATTCATTCTACGAATTAAAACTGTTTACAAAGGTAAAAACTGCAGGTTGAAATGTTTCCAGCTGTCGATTGTGAATTCAAATCCCACTTGATCCCACCCCACTTGCGTAGTGTTTCGAAAAAGTTTAAAATATAAAGACCGAAAACCACCAAGGTTTAATAAAAAATTGCAGAGTCACAAAAATACTAATCTAAATATTTCTTTCCAAAAATTTCTCCTGAGTTAACCACTTTTAGTATGATAGATTAACAGAGTCAGCGATAAAGCTGAAAGCTTTGACTATTTGGAATTAAAAGAAGCTTAAATGTATTTGAAATGAACCACTTTAACCGGATTAAAAGCGTATATATTCGCATTTTTGGAAACGATCACGACCGCGGATTACTGTAAAGTGTTTAAAATGTCGGATTTGTAAAAATGGAATATTAAATAATAATTATATTAATGTAGTGAAAAAGGTTCATGTATATTAAATAAAAATCGCTAAAATTTAAAGTTACAATTAAATGTCTATTTTTTTTTATTTTCACGCTATGTCGATCTCACGCTGGCAGGCATCGGGAACCTGGGAACCTAGTGTTAATACGATTTGCCCACACATTATACAGAGTACATACATTCTGTTTCCGACTTTCCGTCGAAATCTGGCGTTGGCATTGAGCGGCGGAATTCATAGGTGCTTTACCAGAGCGAAAAAGATCTTTTTTTTTCCATCGGAAATCGAAATCACGATCGTCACGTTTACAGAACAGAAGTTATTTTTTCTTTTAAGCATTTTAATCAATTGTGATATTTAATAAAGTTGTTAAATAAATTATATTGTAATATAAATAAAAATTGAAAAATTATGACTGTCAGTAATTAGGACTAATTGTAGAATATCAGCAAATAAATATTATGAATCGATATAATATGTTTAAGTACACATACTCGCATATAAAAATATTTCTAAATTTTTTTTTTTATAAAATATTATAATTATAATTTTAAATTACACTAACTAAAACTATACTAAATTCTAATTACCATTAATATTGTTGTTAGATACACTGATGATTTTTGAAAGTTTGTTTCTATTTTATATTATGAAAATAACCGATCGCATGTCATATTATTAACAAAATGGTTTTCACTCATCCTCTTAATAAACAAATAATAAATTAAATTATACAATAATTAACACTTACGATTCAAATCTGGCAAAAGTTCAACACCAAGAAACACACGAACAAACACACACAACACTTACACTAAAATATATTTATATTAAACTAAATATATATTTAATTTTTAACTATTTAATTTATATTAATTCACTTTAAATATAAATGGAAACTTGTTTCAAACTTTCCCGATATATCAGAGCGAGCATCAGGCATGCACTGCGAAGCGTAAGCGGCATAGAACTGATTTCCCGCGCTCGTCCGTGACAGAAATACGTTACAGACTAAATAAGAAAGTGACATAGAGTATAAAATAATAAAATTATTTCACTTTTTTTATTGTATTTCAAAATATTTTTTATTATAATGCTAAGTCTTGTAGAGATTATAAAATAACATTGATAAAAATATTTTGTTAGTTCTAAATTATAACTTAATTAATATTTAATTATTCTACGTTTACTTAAATTTACATACTCGTAAGAGTGTTCATTGTTCTTCAATTATTTTCTCCCATATAGTAAAAAAATTGTGAAACGAAATAAATGCCATTGAATATATTTCAATTAACTTTTATCTTTTTTTAATAACTTGTGATTATTCCTTATTGCTTTGTGAAGAAGTTGCTAATAGTTATTAATAGCAGTTGTTAGAAAAGTATTTGAAAAGAGCCGTTATGTTTTATTTAAATCTACTTTTTTATGGATGAATTGTCCCAAAGAAGTTGTTTTTGTTTCTTTAGCTTTACTGCAATTATAGGCAGAGGGAAACTGAACCTAATTTTCAGACATTTTCGCCCTCCACTTTCCGCCAACTTCTGGAGGTATTGCGTATTGAGTGGCGGAAACCAACGCCACGCTTTACCTCGTTACCAGAGGAAGGAAATGAAATATTTAATAGTTCTTTTCCTAAGAATCGAACCCACAACCTGTTGTTAAAAAGTCTTAAAAAGTCTCTGTGTATAAAGGACAAATTAAAAAAATAAACATTAATGCCGAAATCAGAATTTGTGGCCTTCAGTGCAAAATTGATAGTCAAATATACCTTTTACTCCAAATTCATATTGCTATCCATTTCCTTTTACACAAGTACATTACGGAAGCCAAATAAACTTACCTGTGATCCAAAAAGGAAATAATAAGATTTGTTTAGGGTTCTGTGCTGGAACACTTAAAGAAGATTTTTTGTTTTTCAATACAATATTTTTAAGTTGCAACAACCATCATGTAGGCTGACTGACCACCCCGCTAGGGATAAACCGTGAAGCGTGAAGTATGTAAGTAATAAGATCTATGTAAGTATTAAGTTTATTTTAACTTGCTGAGTTTCAAAGGATTTAAAAAAAACACTAACAGGATTTGAACATTCTGCAAAGCTTAAGGGAAAAAGAACAAATGCAGATGACATTTTCGATATACATAGGCTTAAATTTTCTACAGAATTCTTTTATAAAATTGGTGTTAAAATAGCATCCGAGTAAGCACAAGATATAAAAAGGTACGAAGCTTTCATCACATTATTTAGTTTCGCGCTGAACCTACTCCGCGTGTAGCATCGTATACAAAAGGATATCGAGTCTTAAAACACTAATTTTCAGAACTCAACGCCGCAGTTTACTTGTTTTTAAGGCAAGGAAAATTAAAGAAATTTCATTTACCTACCATTATAATTATACAGAACCAAATCTAAGTAATTTTTCTATCGTACCATAAATTTGCTTTACAAATTGAAAGTTGTTTAAGTGCTTTATTATGTACTTAGATCAAATACTCGTATATCATATTTCATATCATTTCAACTTTATAAGTAAGTATATGAGATGTGAATCCATTATATGAATAACTAACCCTTACCCGTGACTTCGCTCGTAAAGTCTATGGGAAACATCTATGAGTTGTATATCTTGGCCGCAGCTAATGTAATATAATATAACTACCCGAAAAAAAATATTTTAAAATTTGAACCTGTTGTAACTGAGATTAGCGCGTTGAACCAAACAAGTTCTATAGCTTTATCATGTTAATATAATTATATAAATATAGATTATTTTAGAAAAGTATTATAACAAAAAATATTTCTTCAAAATACACAACATATCTTTATATAAATTGTATTATATAAAATAATACAAAATACCTTCTGCCTACACTGATAGTTAATTATAAGAGACGCATTGAGCTCACAGGCACCCAACCAGCTCTCAAAAAAAGGTTATAGAAACAACCATCGAAACAACCAAGTTAATTATAATATCACTAACTACTCTACCATAGTTTATATCGCCAGCCATCCCATACCATCCCAAATATGCCGTGAAGCTTTATGAAGAAGACACTGTGACGTCATCGTTCAATTAGGATTTTAGCCATCGTTTCGTGTCCAGAACGAAACGTCCTCTCTTGATTGAGCTATATAATGGACATGTCCATCTCTGATATTGCTATATCAGGATAGGCTGGAAAGGCAGAGGGAACTAGAGAATTTAGTTTAAAAACACTTCCGATCTTCACTCGAAGGCTTTGCAGGTTGAGTGGCGGAACTTAACGTAACGTTTTGCTTCGTTACCAGATCGATGAAAATAAAAATATCAAATATTTAATTCCTCCCAAGTGGGAATTGAACCCACTTTAGTAACACGCTCGCGCCTCTGCACCACTACCGTACTACACATAAAAAACCTTTAGGTGAGTTTTGAAAAAAAAAAATATTTTAGATATTATATTTAAATGAAATACAAATTAAATGCATATCAATTTTTTTTCCACAGAAGGCAAAAATAATTTAAGTAAGTAGAGTGGGAGTCGAACCCGCAACCATCGTGTAAGAGAGCCCACAGCGCTTCGGGCCTTTGAAGTATTTATAAGAACTCTAAAGGGCTTTTCACTATAAGAACTTGGCATCCTTATAAAATACCTATATAGTAAGAAAGTAATTTTACGGGAATAAAGTTTGAAATGCCTTATTGCACAACTTTTCAGGTTGCCTAATGTGTTTTAGGACAAACTTTCAACGTTTAGTAGATGTTTTCTACTTCATTCAAGTAAGATTTTTATTTTAGTTTTATAATATTAATAAACCTAGTTTTATTTAAGAATTATATTTGTTTTTGTAAGCGTTAGCGAAGTTGATTTCCGCCACTCAACACACATGTCTTGATTTCAGGCGGTAAGTGGAGAGTGGAATGTCTTAACACTACGTTTTCTTTGCCTACCCGGCTATGTACAGAATAAGGCCTGAAGTGTGAGTCATCGTTTTATATTTATTAAGTAAATATGAACATTTTTTAATATTGAAGATATAATTAAAGGTCGAAACGTGATGTTATGCAGTTTTTTATGGTTGATAGGAAACGTGAGTTTTTAGTAGGAAACGATAAGCGTTTGTTATTTACAAAATAACAAATAATATATATTTTTATCGTCACGCTGTTTATAAAAGTAGGCAGGTGAACCTAGTGTCAAAATATTCCGTTCTCTTCTTTCTACACCAAACTAATTGTATTTATTGTTGTTGTTTTTTGCCCGCTTAAACTATCTTTCTATCTTTTTGCCTTCAGAGGCAAAGGGACAACTAGTGGTTAAACACTCCATCCCCATTAAGAAACTTTTATTCCCCAGTTTTCGCCGAATGCTAGAGGCTTTGCGTGCTGAGTGGGAGAATTTAACTTAATTCCCAGAGCGAGGAATGAAAATATTATACATTTCATTTCCTCGAAAAAGGATTGAACCCAAGATGAATATAAGTCATTTAAACACAAATTTATAAATATTACAAAGTAAATTAATAAATATTTGGGAAGTAAGTTTCCTACATAAAATATTTCCAAGAATAGTAAGCATCTCGTTAAAAATATTCGTAGCAACTTCATAGCGTATTAACTATACATAATATACATAAACAATCGCGAAAAATATTTTTAAAAAGAAACAATATAATGGATCTCAACGACCGTGACAGGACTCGAACCTGCAATCTTCGGATTCGAAGTCCGACGCCTTATCCATTAGGCCACACGGTCTATGTAGGAGCGCTTATAAAACACGGTACAGTGCTGCTATATGACTTTCATCTTTGAAGCTCAAATTTTCTTAAGCTAAGACTCCATTTTCATCTTTCTGCAGAATTTTTGAGACATCGCGTGTTGAATGGCGGAACTCAACGCCGTGTTTTATTTGGTTACCAGTAGTTAAGTAGTTATAAGTGAAGTTGTATAAACTTATGTTAAAATATTCAGATCTTATATAAATTTATTAAGATTCTTTATTGCACTAAATTAACACAGAATAAAACATACATTAAGAAAAGACATACACAACGGTGGAGTTATAATAAGTTATAGTTGTCGATTAAAATTCCACCCAGGGAAACGATTTCGATTAATGCTCAGTGAAATAAACTATTCATATCCTTGCCCCAGTTATACAATCTCTATTATAATACTATCTATAACGAGAAGCTACGACAAAATTTTCTCCGCCTCCCCCACAACCATAGATAAATGAAGAAAAAACATAATAAAATAAAGGAACAAGGACCATTACTCAAATACTCGTGTAATAGATTAACTATCACATGATTAAAATCATTTTGTTTGGGATTGATGATATAAGATATCTCCTGAAAGACCGAGGCTCCCAAAAAATTCAACAATGCTTTGACTCTAAGTAATTAGCGAGCTTTTGTTGTTCGTGTTACTTTATTGATGTTTAATGATACGTTCAATACAAAATGTGTGATATCTCATACATTACTTTGAGATTTATTTATTTATTTTTAGCATCACATTATTATAATTATATTTCATAGATACTAGTGGCCTCCGTATGGCTTTGCCCGCTTGGACTACACAATTATTTATTTTCTCATCTTAATTATTTTTGTTATCTAATAGATTGTTAGCTAAACGTAACGGTTAATTCAACAAAATATTTATATAATAGTAATATTGTCTCGTGTATTTTTTTATATGGACATATCTTTTTTATTTGTGAAGTGATTGAAACTAAAAACACACACTAAAAGAATCAGTAAATGTTTAAGAAAGTTTTCCAAAATAGAATATTAAAAGCTATATGTGCATCGGTTAAGTTTCGTTTCTGAGATTATCGTGAACAAACGCATAGACAAATAGACAAACTGACCTAACAGAAAAACAGACACATTTATATAATAATAATAATAAAAAAATAGCTTATTTATTCCACAAAAAATACATGTTGCTTACATTACAAAATTTACTTAACTAACTAACATAAAAATTTACATATATTATTTATTTTATTTTTAATGTGTATATTTGTATATTTTTATTTCTTAATTGTGTTTGTTTTTAATTGTTTATTATTAATATTTCTTTCTGTTTTAATTATGTGGACCCCCTCCGGGTAAAAGCCTCCTCCAAAGAATTCCATTTTATTCTGTCGTTTGCCGTAAACATCCACGCATTTCCTGCATGTGCTACAATCTCGTCTTGCCAACGAGCGCGTGGGCGACCTCTGGTTCTCTTGCCATGTGGTCCTTTCCATTTTGTGACATTGATTGTCCAACGGTCATCGGCAAACCTCGCCACATGACCAGCCCACCTCCATTTTAGAGATTTAGCAAAATGCAAGGCATCTTTCACTTTTGTTATTTTTCGAATTTTTGTATTCGAACACATTTATACTCAAACATTTTTAACCAATTTTCATTTCCTCAGCCTGATCAGCAAAGCACAGCGTTAAACTCCGCTTCTCTAAAATGAACAGAGAGTAGTTATTTGTCTAAAAACACTATGCTCCGTTAGACGACGATACAAGCATTGAAGCCTGAAGTAATCTAGAAATGTTATTTCCGGTTTTTAACAGTGATAAATTGCTTTGTCCAACCATTCGTAGTCGACTCGCGTTAGTTTGTGGTGTAGCTGTCATCATTACATATAAGCCCGGCGAGTTAAAAAGAATTTAATGCAGTTATCGTGTTATAATATATATTATTATATATTTTATTTTAAAATATACCAAAGCCGTCGTGACTTATCTTAATTGTAAAGAAGATAGGTTCGATTCCCACTCGTGCTAATTAATTATTATGATTTCCTCCATCTATTGAGTCAAAACAAAGCCTTGAGTACAGCCATTTAGCATTTAATAATATATATATAACGAAAATTTGTGGGAAAAGAGTGAACTTCGGTGTCTACTCAGCATGAAAGTATTAAAAATATACTTATACAGGAGTGGGTTCAATTCATATTAAGGTAATGAAATAAAAACTTCTCAAAACTAGGTTCCCTCCGCTTAGAGTGTAAATTAAAAAAAGTATGTATCAAAAAAAATTGCTACGTCTATAATTCAATACCAGTAATATCTCGAACCATCATAGAATCGAAAATAGTGTCTTAACACTAAGTTTTCTCCATCTCTAGCGTTAAGTAATAAAAAAAAAATGATCAGACTACGCATTATCACGCACAATACACACTGAAATGACACGTTATGATAAAAAAAAACAAAAGATTTCGCCATTAAAAGTGGATTAAATCACGTACCTACTGTAATTATAATATGAAAGACACTTTCAAACAATTGATGGTTACAATGAAATTTACCTTTTACAATTTTTGACTAGCGATTTCACTCAGTTTTTGTTATTTTTTTAAAAATTGTATTTAAGAATTCTATATTTTTATAGTTTTTAGGGCGTCGTTTACAGAAGGTGAGCGGCACAGCCTCTGACTGTAAATATGTCAGTTGTGGATTCGACTCCACTCCACTCAGAATTAATTAGTTCTAGCTCTGATAACAAGACAAAACCACGGTGTTGAGTTCCGCCACTTAATACACGACATCTGGAAAACTGTCGAATGATCTATCTACCTGCGCAGTGTTTCCAGGTCAATATGACATGGGTACCATTAAAAAGCCCATCTATCTCAACCTCAAAGGCCGGAAACGCACCTGTAGCTCCTCTGGTGTTTCACAGGCTTGTGGGCGGCGGTGATCACTTACCATCAGGTGACCCGTACGCTCGTTTGCTTTCTTTTCCATAAAAACTTACTTTCCATCTAATTTTTAAAATATAGCGTGTTGAATGGCTTAACTAAACGCCGTGCTTTTTCTTGTTATTAAAGCGAGAAAAGCAATTCTCGGTACTCACCAAATATTAGTTTTTTTAAATTGTATAACAATTTCTGAAGTGGAAATTGACCTGTCAACTATTGTCTGTACTGATATTACATATGTATAATATTCAAATTTTGTGATTAAAATTTATATCAATTGTTTATTTTGAAGCCATAAGTAGTTACAATTTGATTTTGTAATCAAATTTACATTGTTGTCAATGTAAATTACGTTGAAAATGAAACTTTTACACTAACTTTGTTGAATTATAGTTTTCGGTAACGAAAGGATAATATTTGTTTCTACTTCTGGGTAATATAAATTTTATATGGTTTATATGGTAGTTGAAATTATATTCAAAAATAACAATTTTACATTTTAAGCTTATAAAGGTATACATCAATACGCATTTGTATACCAAAGTTTTTCTCCAACTTCACCTATCGGCCTTGCTTACTTGTACCATAAAATAAATTAAATCCCTGAAAAAAATCGAAACTACAACCGTCTCGCTTATATTGAGATACTATTACGCTGCACTACGATGCTCACCCACTGAACTTGACCTGCAACCGAATCAACATGGTCAACGACTACCTAAGACCAAACCGTGTTTTGGATAAACAGATTAATGTTTATTTTACCAAATAAAATAAGAGAGGCATCAGTGTCTTTCTTCTTCGTTCCTTCCGCCGTAGAAAAACTCATTCAATTATTTATATAAAAATAATCTCTCCCAAAATATCGGAAAGCTGACCATATAAAGTCTATTCTAAGATCAAGATGACAATAGTAAGCATTTCCGAGTTAGACCATTTTACTCTGGTTTCATATATAAATATAGTAAAGGAATAAGTTATTTATTAATAGTTAAACCTTATAGTAGGACAGACACATACATTTTAATTATATATGGAAACTCAAATGGCTATCAAATCGTTAAAGAGAATGCAAATTAAGACCACATAAAGGTGAAATTGGATAGCAGCCAGGTTCATATGTTTTATGACGATCTGTTTTAATTAAACTCGGAAAATTATATGGAGTTTTTATTAATATTATTTACATTTTGTATATTAATAAAAATAATAAACACTATTTGAGTGATCATTCAACTCGATCGATCGAATAAATGTTTCGAACTTTGACGGAGAACGGAGAATAGAGTGTCTTGATACTGATTTTAAAATAAAATAAAATAATATAACAATAATAATAAATAATAATATTAATAAATAAAATAACATAATATTATTTTTATTTTTTATATATATAGTAGCTAAATATATAAATTAATTCATAAATAACATTTCGTTTAAAAAATAAAAACAACAAATGGTATACGTGCTGTATATAATGTGCTCGGAGCTTTAAATATTGTGATCTGAAAAATGCCTGAAAAATTCTACTATTCAGGTCCTGACGTCAACATGTCTGACTCACAAAAAAATTTTTGACGATTGTACTTTCGATTCTCATTCTAGGGAGAGCTTATGTTTTAATGTTTTGTTGAACAGAATACAGCGTTGAGTTTCGCCTCCCACCACACAAGAAGTTATCTGCAAAACAACATTTATCATACTGTATTTAACATAGTAGTTTAGACAAGATAAATGAGTACAAAAATAAGATAAATTCCAACGTGCCCGAAGTATGCACAAGGGTTTGACCTCTCCCTGTGTCCTCACATTGTTAATGGCTGTAATACTTACTGCTACAAATATTATATATTTGACATACAAGCCTCTACGGCTTTAAGAAGATATCTAAGACTATTTAACAAAGTAAATATGTTCTATATAAAATAAAATATTAAAATATTCCTTTTTGGATTTATTGCGTTTAGATGTTGCAGTGCCAAACGCTTTTTTTTTTTCATATACGAGTATATATTTTTTTCACATCTCAGACTCTCTTCAACTTGGATAAGATGGTATTATTTGTCAATTATAGTAACTTTCAACTGCAACTTCCCCCGTAGTCAAATGCAAGTGAAGTGAAGTGAAGTCTAAATGCGGGATTTCATTCTGATCGTAGGAAGGTATAATGCTTTAAATTGAAAGAATTAGTAAGATGTTAACCTCTAGCCCAGAGCCTTCCTCGATAGATGGACTATTCAACACATTTTTTTTTCTTTGGACCAAAAGTTCGAAAATTACATAGTATTCCATTGTCTTCCACTGATATGACTTGTAATATCCCAATACTTGAGATGCACAAAAATCACTCGGTACATCAAATGCTATTTGGAGAGTCGCGTCAAGAGGGTAGCTTCCTTTTGAATATAACAAAATTTAATCTACGCCGTCGCGTCGTGTCGGCTTTTACCAGGCAAAGTAAGGGTTGATTTAATTTGGACATGGCTAAAACAGATAGCATGTATTACAGATTCTGTTCATTGATTTTATATTAAAGTCCTTATAAATTATAGGATTAATAAAAATTATACTATTCCGAAAAACCGACCGACATTCAATCGTCCGTGGGGAAAGGAATGTCTCTACACTAAGTTCTTACTTTAGGTTCTTTCCTAATACACGGTTATGGCCATTTCATATGACTATTTTCTATCGTGAATCGCTCTTGAGTTTCTTTATTTAATAAACTTTTAAGTTTTTCGACTTCATAAAAGCATAAAAATCAATTGCAATAAAAGTTATATTAGTTATAAAAATAAATCATACCAAATTTCGATTTATAGTAAAATAAAGGATTTACTAATTAATATACGAGTAATATATGAAGGGTACTTTAGTATTCAACACACGAGCCAGGTAAAGTTTCAAAACAAACAAACTATTTATTTGTGATGTAAATCAGCTTTTGAACTATCATTTAGTTTCTAGATTTATGTTAAATAGGTCAGTTTATGTAGAGAGGTTTATGAGAAGGGGAGAAAATCTTACTAATATTATGTATGTGGAACGTTAAGGTGGAATATTTGTTCTACTTTCATGCATAATCTACTGAACGAATACGGATATGTATATCAGAATAACAATACATTATATAAATAGTTTAAAGTTTTTCTTATTTTTATGGACAAGACACGGTCACCTGGTGGTAAATGATCGCCGCCGCCCTCGCCTCGACTAACTCCAGAGGAGCTAAATTTATTGTATATTTTGGCACTGGCAAAACTCAACTCTGGCCTTAAAACTTTGTGTAGTGTCTAAAGAATAAGATATATATATATATGCATACAGATATAGTTGTACACTAAGCTACGTTAGAGGTCAAAGGGAGATGGAAAAGCTTACGCTCAAAGCTTATGCTTGTTTAAAGGTATTTTAATAGAGCAAAAACTTCTATATGAAGAAGCTATTACGTAGTTTAGCTTTCTATGTTTTCGTAGTTTGTGTTAGTGTAATATTTTGTGAATGAAATTGAGGGCTTTAGGTTTGGTTCTCATTCATTGGTGGGTCAGAAAAGTGGACATTTTCGAATTTGTAACGTAGCTGATAAGTAACAATACTGATAATGTTTGTTACGAAACTGATGTCATGAGGCATTATACACAACAAAATAAGGATATTATATGAATAAAATTTGAGACACAGATTAACATTTTAAAGATTCAATCGTTGGATTAACAGATTATAAAAGTAAGAAAGCATAACAAAGTGACAATATAAACAATATAATAATGATAGTTCGTAACGTAATAAACATATATTTCTAGTTAGAGATCACAAAGTTAATGATAAAATTAAATCTATTTTAAAATATATCAAAATTTGAGTCGTTATCACTGGAATTAAGTTTAATTCTTTGTAAGTTCACTGAAGTTCTTTTATGAGATTTTGTAAAAATAAGCAAATAACATAAACAAGAAAACGAAATTATAGAATACTTACCAAAATAAAAGCCGTTTATAACCCTGAGATGTAACTTCACGCATTCACTCTAAAACATTTGAACCCCTCAACTGCTGCGAGAACACTACTGGTTGTAGCTACGACAGCATTGACTTTTTGAATTATGGTGCCACAATAAAAAATAATATTAAACACCATCCAAAATAATTGCGTTCATAATTTAATTGTACGTTAACCCTGAGTAACAAAAAGACAATATTTTGGGACAAATTTGCCTAACTAATATATATTATTTATTAAATTATGTATCAATAAAAGTAGTTCTATTTAATACTAGCGGACGCGCGCAGCTACGCTTGCTTATTTAGGGGTGAATTCTAATAAACCACGAAACATGTGTTCAATGAAATAATACTAAATTTAAAATTTTACAAAAATCGCTGGCGATTTAAAGATTTTTCCATACAAACTTTCAACCCCTTATTTGCACCCTTAGGGGGTGATTTCTAGAAAACCATGAAACACATGTTCAATTAAATATTTTTAAGAGTCTAAATTTTAAATTTTATAATAATCGGTGGCGTTTAAAAGATTTTTCCATACAAACTTTCAACCCCTTATTTGCACCCTTAGGGGAAGAATTCTAGAAAACGATGAAAAACGTGTTCAATCAAATACTTTTAAAAATCTAAATTTCAAATTTTATATAAATCGGTGCCGATTTAAAAATGTTTCCATACAAACTTTCAACCCCTATTTCACCCCTTTAGGGTTAAAATTTTTCAATATCCCTTCTTAGTGGATGTCCAGATAACGAAAGTAAACATTTGTCCAAATTCCACGTTTCTACTCACAGCGGTTACGGCTGTGCGTGCGTCTTACCTCAGTCAGTGAGGACAAGTCCTTTTATATATATAGATAGATTATGCATAAGGTAAAGTAATATAAACATATCTGAAATCAAATAAAACCATAAACATTCGTAACAAATCAATTCTTAAAAAGTAAAGTGGTGAATGGGACACGAAAAATTGTATGGAAGCATTTTGAAAAGTTTTTTGCAACTAACAAAAAATACTATTACTTACCATAATACATTTAAAATATTACAAAAATCTTTAAGTTAATAAATAAATTTATCGTAAATGGTAAAATATTTAATTTATCTTTAAAATTGTATTTTTAAAACGCATTCAAAGTAGCGGGACAAGAAAAGACACAAAAAGTACACTTTTTCTGATTATGACCCTGGTACATTCCGATGTTCCACTTAATAACAGTTTTCACGCTTTAGCAGATTAGGCAGTGGTAATGTTACTGCCAAAACACTCCGTTCCACTTTCCATCTTAATTAAAAACTTATATGTTGCATTACAGAACTCAACACCATGCCTTATGATCACAGTTCAAAAATGATAATAACTTAATACCCCGCTTTCCGCCCTGCGGCGCCCTGCAGCAGCGGAATTTAACGCTGCGCATTTATTTTATGTTTTCACTTCATACTAAAATTTAAATGTAGTATGCAAAAATATATACTTTTTATAGAAAGCCAAAGAATTTCAAGTTCTTTTTTCTTAAGAGAATAATACATTTAAGCTCGACCTGCAACCTTTAGATCCTAATCTACTTTGCAATCGGCTCGGGACTGAGTGATCCCTGAAGAATTGTACTGTCCTCGAATACAGTGTTAGTTAATTTAATTCTTTTGAAAGATATGATGGGGACGCTTCAATAGAAAAAAAATGTCTCTTTTTTAGTAAAATAAGTAAATTTACTTAAAAATTTTGGATTTTTTTTCGCAAAATGGACAATGAGGGTTCAATATTAAGTCATTCTATTCATTATTTTTGCATTCTGTTTATTGCTTTTTTGTAGCGATGGAAAAACACATGTTCTTCTATTTCTTTATTCGAAAAATGAGAGGAAAGTCAGAAGGTAAAATAAAATCCTACAGTATCGTCATGGGATTTTAACTGACAACTTCTATCCAAAGGGCGATGACATTTTACCCTAAGCTATTACGATGATTAATTAAATTGTACTGAAGGACCAAATTATGCTCAAGGAGAAGAGAGGAGGCCGTCATGTCGCAGCGACACAGTGTAAATGCGATCTTTATAGGTTTGATTCCCACTTAGGGAAAAAAATATTAGATTCCGATCCGATTGCAATCTCGCTCCGGTAACATGATCTTGAGTTCCGCCACTCACTCACAATATCTTGAATATTGGACGGAATGTGAAAAACGAAGTGCTTTAACACTAAGTTGGAGGAACTGCCTTACTATTTGCGAGATAAACAGCAAAATTATTTTTTTTATACTTAAAATATTTTTTCTTCAAGCGGGATTAGAACTTGCACTATACACATAATCACGACGATCTCTAATTCTTAAATCCCAAGGCATCCGTTAATATGATTTGTCCCCAAGATATAATGAAAGTGATTGTTGCGTAAAAGATAAATATATCCGACTTGAATATTATATTCGTTTTTATCATATTTCTTATTCTGTATTCATCCTGTATACTGATTAAACAAGATGGCTGTAACAATGTTTATATTTAATTTAAAAGAAGAATTTTCACTAAATTTTAAGTCCAATGTGTATCTAAAATGAGTAATAAGTGAGACCGTGGTGGTACGGTTGCTGGTTCGATTCCCATTGGAGAGAATGATTTTTATCCCGGCGGCGTTAAGTTCCGCCCTTCAAAACATATTGTCTCAAATTTGAGCGAAAAACCAAGAGCCACTCTGTGTACCTGCATGCTATAATGCGTAAGACTAATAAATAAGTAAATATAGGCATTAAATACATATATGTAACCAAATAGAAACCTATGTATAAGAGAAAAACTAATAACGCCTTAAAAGCTGAAACGACCTTGGCATTGATGTCAGTCCTGAGCTGATCCCGGGGGAAATAAATAGCTGCATTTACTTACCTTCGCGCTAGAACTCCACCAAATATTTACTAATGGTAACGATATTTGCAATAGACACACAAAAATTACACTTTTTACTTGGATTAGTTTAGGTATAAAATACGTTGGATATATAAGAAATCTCTCTTAATGCTCTCTTACACTCTAAATAACTTATTTATCATTCTTATTTATCAATTTCAGCGCTCTACGCCGCACAGAATGTCAGTAACGACAAAAAAGTATATTCTATTTCAAAAGTGATCTTTTAACGGAACTATTATAAGTATTATCAACACCTCTTTTTTCTATGACAGGGCTACGATATTTTGAAAACATTTATGAAACAAACATTTGAGATAAAATGTTCTTTACTATTTCATATTTCTCTGCCTATCTTCCACATATTACTGTATGGTATGGCAGACAGAGAGAACCTGATTTAAAGACACATCCATCTCTTCTTTCCGCCCAATATTTCGAGTCATTGTGTGCCCTCAACTTGAGGCGAAACCTAACGCCGCATTTTGTCAAACATACTTATAAACGAAAAATGGTTAAAAATAAGGCAGCAGTGTTATTTGACGCAGTATGTCTCGTTTTATACAATTTTCCATTTATAATGGAAGCACTTTATGTGTAATCATATTTACTCACGCGTAAAAGTAACATTTAAAGCGTTATATCTTTTAAAAATTATTTACCATTAGAGTTAAGTGAAAATATAATTCTAAATATAATAAATTAAACATTTTTTTTTTCTATATTAATCCTATAACAGTTGTAGATATTTCTTGTAATTTTTTTATGATATAATGTTTTCATTTGAGGCGGAGATAGCTTAGTCAGAGAAGGT
The DNA here is from genome assembly GCF_056956725.1 of Heliconius melpomene rosina. NCBI lineage: Eukaryota > Metazoa > Arthropoda > Insecta > Lepidoptera > Nymphalidae > Heliconius > Heliconius melpomene. The sequence continues at coordinate 1,459,022 of NC_140400.1, forward strand.
CTGACTGGAAGAGCAATGGTTTGCCAATTATGCGAGAATTACAGCATCTAAAATCTTGTCTGAGTTCGATCTAAAGATGTTGCTTCCATTTATTAAACGGCAACCTAATATTTTCATTATTCTCTATTAGATTCAATAAATATGTAATGTGTCACAGGTCCTGAATAGATGTTATGTACTACTAAGTAATTAAAACCGCGCCTACGAACCATCATTCTTCTCACCACATTATATCCATAGTAACAAATCGTTAGTCATTATTACGTCGTCGTCTTCGTGCTAACATTCCCACTCGACGAAATGAACTAATTTATATTTTCTTCTCTTTTTTCTGGAAATAAGACTCAGCGCGGCGTTGAGTTGCGCTGTTCAACGCAATGTCTCCAGAATTCGGCAGAAAGTGAAATACAGCACGTTCGTGAAGGTATAGAAGTGCCTTATCGCGGTATCGCATATAGCAAGGTAGGTAGAGGGAATTGGGAACCTTGTTTTAAGACACAAGGCCCGAGCCGGTCGCTAGTATTATAATAACTTGGCACAAGTCGTTGATAAGTCATATCACACGTACAGTTAGTTAATAAGTTAGGTGAACTCGCAAGCGGTTGGGAAGTTGATCTCATGAGGATCAGGTCAGCGTGGTTTGCTCACGAATATCCTTATCATTGACATTATGTGTACCGTGTACATATATGGTGGTTTATGGTTTCTATGACTAGTTTTTTTTTGGCTTTACGCACATGGCAGTGTAAGCAGATGGAACCTGGGAACCATTAACACTTACATTCTCCACTTTCTGCCGTATTCTTGAGGCATTGCATGGTGAATGGTACAACTCAACGCCGCGCTTTGTCTCGTTAGAGCGAGACATGACAATATTAAATACCTATTTCTTAAAAACTCACTATAAAATATATATGAACATTTGTGAAGGAGAACTTTTTCAATTTATATTCGAAGCTTTTCAGTTAATACTAATTTTGATAGTCAAACGAGAAAAGTTCTAATCGGTGGAAGTGCATGAAGTATCAATTTTAACTTTTACGTTCATATTGAATATTCCCGCATAGCAGGGTGGACTGCGGGAACCTACAGCTAAGACACTCCGTTCCTCGCTTTGCACCTGAATTCTGATACATAGTCATCGATATTGTTTCCATGCGCCCTAGTAGCATCTAATAAGTAAATAAAACAAATATTAATTGCATATCACAATGAGAAATAATTACCCAGACAAAACTAACATAAGTGAGAGTTAAGAGGTAATTGTAACAAATAGACAAACCTACCTACTAATACACTCAGTGTTAACGTACTAATTATTCTTAATTAGGGGAGGGTTACCCCTCACAAACGCATTAGCAGATCGTTATATAAGGGATGCTGGTTGACGGCGATATATTGACAATATGCCGTATAAAGTGTCTGAGGTCGTTTGACTGTGGGTTCGACTCCCACTCGGAGAATTAATTATTTTCATTTTCATTCTAGTAAATGTTTTACGTTTTTTTCTGGATATTCTATATGCGGGATACAGCTTGAAGTCATTTTCTTATATGTATTATACATTATATTTAAAAATTCCTTTTAACTTACTCGTATAAATAGCATTTATTATATCGCACTATACAATTTCTATACAAATCACTTTTGTATATTCAGAATAAATAATTGTTTTATTAATAACTCAAACCAACTACGAAATAATATTTCGTACTTCATTACTATTTCACAGTCGATTAGCTATTTATAATAACTGCGTCATGTCCGATTTACGTTATATAAAGTTACTACAATAGTTTTAGAATTTATACGTATGCATGGGCGTAGTCAGCTTCACGCTGTATCCCGCACACAGCAGGGTAGGCAGAGGGAACCTCGTGTTAAGACACTCCGTTCCTCACTTTCCGCCGAACATGCCAAATTTTAGTCATGCGTACTAAATTGAGTAGCTTCGATTGAATTTTGTTCCTTTTTGTTTTTTGGTATAAGAAGGTTGAATTCAAATTCTATACTATAATCCTAATAAGAATGTATACAGTGAGCTGTTTCAATACATAAAATATTTAGAAATTCGATCGTGTCCAGAAGCGTATTTCTTTGTTTTAACAAACTTTTGGGCATAAATGAGATTAACAAGTAATTTATGACTTAAGCAAAATATTAGAAACGGGAAAGTTTTATGTAATTACGATAATTAAATAAATTATAACGGAAATACAGTAAGCTATAAGAAGTTTTATTGACAATCTAAAATTGGTAATTCTAATTAAAAGTATACGAACCTTACTTTGTTTGAATGGCGGAACTAAACGCCGCGCTTCTATCAGAGCGGGGGAGTTATTGTAATTGAATGTTCTCTTCTGTTATTTGTTTAACGCGTTCCAAACGTGCCAGTTGAGCACGTTTTATGAAGAATACTCAAAGGTAAAAAAAAGATAATCTGACACAATATGAGCATGTATGTTAAAAAAGATATAGTTAAAAATTGGCGTCATTAAATAATTCTTTTTCAAAAAATAAGTAAAAAAAAAATAAAATATTAATAGCGTAAATCGGAAAAATCTCGACTTTGCACGGAAAAACTGACATTTTAAATATTTTAGATCTTACACCTTTGACACCAAGACATAAGGGATTTCCTTTTCATTTTTTGAAGTACGAAACCCAAAAAAACATTTGCTTTGAAGCACTAAGTAAATTAAGATCGTTATAGCAGCACAGATTTTAATTAATTAAATCTACGATACATAATCTGTTATCGTTTTAACCTAATTATTACTTAGAAACTAGGGGAATATAATACAGTATTAGTTTCTCATCTCACACATCTTCAGTCACTTTAGAACTATTGATGAGGCCGTCGGGTCTTAGCGGCACAGTTTCTGACTGTACAAGCGACGGTTGCAGGTTCGATTACAACTCAGAGAAATGAATTATTTAATAATTTCATATATTAAGGCGGAAAGTCGGATTGTCTTATGCCCGTCCTTATGATATTTTATTTAGAATTTCCTCGCATCAGTACGACCAGCCGCGGCGTTGAGAACCGCAACTCAGATTAAGTTGTTTCAAAATGATTAAATTCGTGTGTAAAGCACAGAAAGCATTGTCTCGACACTGCGTTTTCTTAAAAATATCAGTTGAAACTTTTGAAGACAAAGAGTGACGAGGACTGTCAGGTCACGCTAAGTCGAGGGTGGCGACGAGTCATATATAAATCCAAGGCGTGTATACGATGGCCATAACCATAATAATGAGGTCGACTTTATAAGTCAGCAATTTGAAAAAGGTGAGGATATCGTCATATCGACAGAATATTAGTGCGTTATAAGAACAGAAAATAGAATTTTATTTATTAAGATTTTTTTTCAGCTTCACTCTGCATCCAGCATATTGGTTGTAAGCAGAGGGAGCCTAACGGAGGGTTTAAGATACTCCGCTCTCCTCTTTTTGCTGAATTTTGGAGGCATTGTATATTGAATAGCGGAACTCAACGCCACGCTTTGCTTCGACATCAGAAAAATGTAAATATTAAATGTTTCATTTTCTAGAGTCGGAATCGAACTCAAGACCTGTCTCGCTTACAGTCACTCGTATCTTCTTCTCGTATCTAAAAACAAAAAACACCATTTAGAACCTAAAAGGCTTAAAAGTTAAATAACGTTTCGCATCCAAACGTGATAAGTGTGTTTACGTTTTATTTATTCCAAAGAAGAAACAAAAGTAAATAAATCAAGTCAAAGGGTTCCCATTCGGGCATTCGACTACGGAATATATTAGAGAAAATTTCTAAGTTATTCGAATTTATTTTCTTATACATAATGTATCATATTACTAAACACTATTTTGACGGGTCTGTTATATAGAAGGTACCTATAAAAATGGGCAGTTTTAGCAATTTCCACAGGTACCTACAATTACTTAAATGTTTTATAAAGATAACTACACTCCGTTCCCGTAAAGACCCTTCTGTTCCACATTTTTCGCCAAATTATCGAATTCGAGAAGCTTTTCGAACTCAGTACTTGATTTGCTTTGTTACTAGAGCGAAATTAATATTTTAAATATATTACTTCCCGGAACAGAACCCACAAACACCCATGTGCCTCTGCCCCTCGACGGCCCTTTATTTGGTGCATAATTCTATGTTTAAACTTAACTTACTTCTGAGACATTTTTCAATTCTTAAAGTGCACATTAGGAAAAGTAAAATATTTTTAGTAAAAGCACTTCTTGGAAACTATCTTAAAATACATTTTCTACGTTTTCCAAAATAATTTCTCATAATTCTGAAATAATTTTAGGTTCTCATTCTATAAAATACGCTTATAACATTATCTGTACATATAAAACTAACATCGCTCTATCTACGAAGAGTGACTCAATATAATAGTGCAACACGTTGTACAAAAATGTCACGAATTTGAGTGGAATTCTACAGGACTGGAGTCCTTCCTTTCGGAGAAAAGCGGAAAATTCGAGAAGCTAAGAAATATACCATACTATTTTTATAAAAAATGGCTAAATTTCACGATGCTTCTATCGAGAAATACTTATCACCAACTTCACCAAGAGAACTTAAAGCTGCGACTGTATGGTTACCAGAGCAAGCAAATAAAAATAATAAAATCCTGCGAATAGAAATTGAACCCACGACCGTCACGACTATGTCAGGACGGTTTCTATTGAATATATTGTACCAAATTAAACAGAACTGTACTTGGAATACGTAATTTTATATATAAAGTACATATTAAGCAATATTCAAATGACTTTTCAATATTCCATCCCCTATACATATATTCTTAGCCAATTGTATGGATACCCTTATCACACGTCGCATTCAAATATTTGACCTTCGAAATGAAATCTTTAGTTCTCAAGAGATTCATATATTTTATCTATTTATTACGTACATATATTACATAATATATATTTTATGCAACTTCGTAAAACTACTTTAGGATAGTTCAAAGAAAGGTTGTATCGCACTTAGCAGGGTAAGGGTAATTCTGGAGACACGGTTACATGTTGAATGGCGGAACTCAGTACCGCGTTACCAAAACTAGGAAAGGGACATGTTAAATATTTTATTTGCTCGAGTGGGAATCAAGGAGAAAAAAGAATAGAAAGGAAATAAAATTGTAAAATTTCATACCAATATCATTAAATGTACCTACTACCGAGGCATGATGTAAAAGATCGATAATAATATCGGACGTTTTGGAGCAGAAAATCGGTTCACTAATTCGATTCCGTCTCTAATCGCCATCCCTAACCTGAAAACAAAAGACTTTGATCAAAAAGAATTTAAAAACAATTTCAGTCTCAGCTTTTATATTAAATAAAAAAAAATATAATGAAATTTGTAACAAATAATACAAAGAAATAAGAATTAGTTCAAAACTTTTGGCACAGACCTTGCCTTTAATTGGATTCTAATCAATATAATATTGTATATATTTTTTTTGTAATTTTCACGATACTTGAAAAAGACATATATTGTACATTATTCTATTATATCCAATAAAAATATTTTTTTTAGTACTAAAAAAGAATTTATCAGGTTCTTTAGAGTTTCTTCCAGTAAAACTTAACAATATCTTAGTGGACGACATTTAGCCGTACTTCTAATAATAAAATTTAATTAACTTTCTTTTTAATCTAAGAGTTACATGTATTGTCAGCTTCATTTGTTTTTTAATTTCTCAAAACATTGCAAGTAGAGTAGCGAAACAGCATACGTTTTTGTTTCCACACCAAGGCAAATGAAAATAATTAAATACTCCAAATGGGAATCGAATCTACAACACCCACAATTATATAGTCATAATATAACTATACGTTCACGCTACGTTAACAGATAGTCTCTTTAATTTATGTGTCAGAACTGATGTTGGCGTTTCCTTGCTTCAGAGAAATTTACTGCCTGAGTTAAGCTAAGGAGTTAATGAATTGTAAATTAACTTAAATATGTAATTAAGTGTAAATATTTGCAGAAAAATTTGTGAAGTGAAGGGTGACAGCTTAGGTGTGGGTTTGAATCCATTTCATGGTTATGTGTGTAATTATTGTAATGGGTATGCTTCTCGGATCCGAAAAGACAAATCTTTAAATAGACACTTTTCAACTTTACATTTTAGTTTGTACAGATGAGTAGTGAATGTAGTATTAAGACAATCAATTCGCCACTTTGAGCCCGTATTTGAAACATATGGTGTGGAATGATGGAATTAAAGATGACAGAATTTTTACTAGGAGGTTTGACACCCAGTACCTTAGAAATATAGAAGGAAATGGAGTGGAGGAAGGGGAATTTCCTTATGTTCGTCTATCTGTTCCTGTGTCACCAGGATCTCTCATATTAGAGAGTTGATTTTTTTACGGATGAAATATTTCTGTTGCCGCTATAACAACAAATACAAAAAAAAACATAATATATTAAAACTTGATTTAGATTTTATGATAATGGTACGAAACCCTTCGTGCTAATATCTGACTCACACTTGGCTGGTTTTTAATTTTAGCTTAACACTATAACTCGAGTATAACAGGGTAGGCATAGGAAAACTATGCATATAAATAAACTAAATCTCTAACGGAACTAACTGGTACGTGGGCAAGTGACATGTGAATAGATAAATTATGAGCTCATATTGTTATATATCTACGACGTAGTGACGTTGTGTAATGTTCACCATAGACGATAAGTGCGTGTTCAAATCAGCGTAATCAAAACTTAGGTAAAAAAGAAAAGTACCTACAATTATGAAATTTAGTACAGAGTGTTATGAAATTTGGTGATGTACCAATAGAAATGTAAAAAAAAATCCGAAAACTATACCGGCAAACTTCATTTTATCAATTTCCATAAGTTGTACTTGCCTTTGACCTACAATTCTGAAGTTGATACGGAAGCCTCGGTGTGCGAGTTCGACTCGTACTTAACCGGCTTCATTCATATATATCCTAGGTCTTATCGTCACCGATAGGTTTTACTAGTAGCCTCGATTAGAAACAAATAAGTTAGACCAAGTACATTCGTCACAAATTTAACTCCACCTAATTCCCGTAGCACACGAAGCTAACGCAATAAAATAAACAGTTTATTGCTAATAACATTAACTTACTTTTACGAGAGAGTATTCGGTGATATAAAATGTTCATAAAGTCCGATCTCGCGACGAAGCATTTTTCTAAATATGTTTTTGATAGATACTTCCTTTTTTTATTTTTACAGATTTTTGTTTTTTTTTTGTAGTTCCCTGCTGTATGTCGCACATATCAGAGTCGGCAGAGGAAACTCGGGGACCTAGTGATAACCTACTCCATTTCCCGATATATGTTCTCCTACCTTCCTCCAGACTCGAGGCATTCCTTGTTGAGTGGCAATAACTCAAAACCGTGCGTTGCATCGTTTCCAGAGCGAGGAAATTAATATATTAAATATTCCCAAATGGGAATCAAACCCACAATCGTCGCGACACTTAAACATTTGTGCTCCTGCGAACTGACGGCCTCTAAAATTAAAGTGGGTTGAATATAATTAACAATTACCTATAGATAATCTCTAGTATTTTTCAGATTTGTGACATAATTCTAATTTGTTATTTTATTTATTTTATTTATTTATTTTACAGAAAACAACAGCATATTAATAACTACTTATAAATAACACTTTCTGTCAAGTGATAAGAGCGTATTTGATATGTATTAATCGAACCCTCCCGGTACACGACAGAACGTTCTCACCCTACTAATATATCGTCGATCGGTTCAAGGTCTTACCTGAAATTATACAGATTGGTGGGATTTTAAGATAAAATTTACATAGATATATGGGGCCTATGGCACAGTGTCTGAAGAGGAACGCTATTATTCTTTTTAAGATTTCGGTAGGCTCGGAGTAATGATATTTTTTTTTAAAGATTTCCCTGTTCTGGTATAAAACAATTGAAAAAAAGCTCACCGCGCCACTCGGGGAACGAAAATGCCTTAATGGAGTTCTACTGACATGTTGACGTTAAATTAAAGTATAATCTTAAATTAGTATTAACAGTCTGGTTGTATCATATGTGGTACTATATAAAATAATTACGATTTCTGTATTCAAGAGAAGCTACGACAAGTGGGTTCCAATCCTACCACTTTAAGTATTTTTATTTACATATTTTTTTATAGTTAATTATTTGAAAAACTAATTTATTTTTACGATAAAATATTATATGATCTATTTTTAATATTTATCATCAATATTTTACCTTACGTGGAATCGGACATGCTATCACGGTGAATAGTAAACAAATTTTCTTAGAGACAAACACAGAAGCTAGAAGTGCTGGTTAAAAATTGACCGTAAAATTTAAATAAGTGGTGGAAAACATTTGCTTCTGATACACTGTTTGCGTGAAGACCGTCTATTACACCTAAATTTTATATGAAGTGCCCCAATTTTTTGTAACGAATCGTTGTTCGTGAAACTTATATGTAACTGACACGAAAATAAAAAAGTTTAAGTAAACTAAGACGATATAAAAAACATGTAAGCCTTTTAGTCGGGAGGCTACTTGTAAGCACAGTGGTAATGGGTTTAATCCCACCTCGGAAACGGGGATTCATTTCCATGTATTATTTGGAGAGGGAACCTAATGTTACGACACGTCGTTCCACAATTTTTACCGAAGGGGCAAGAACTCAATGCTGTATTTCATTTGTTACCAAAGCGAAAATAATTCATTACCCCGAGTAGACATCGAACCCACAACTACCTAGCATACAGTCAAACACCGTGCCGATGTGCCACTGATGACCTCAAAAAATTCTCTAAACTTTATTACAAAGAATATTTGAAAAACACTAGAATAATTAATTGATAATACTTAATCAAATTTAACCGCCATGTAAAAGTTTTTAAAGCCTACCATTTTTCGCTACAATGCTTGGTTTAAATAAATGACATGTCAGGCTTTTACCAAAGTTTTGTGTTCGAAATGACAAATTTCCAGGTATTGTATGAGTTAACGATGTTTTGTTTTTTATGGACCGTGAAAATGTCTTTATGATCACATCTAGTTTATAAAAAACTGTATTTTAGAATTTTTTTAATTAAATTTACCTTTTCCAGTGATTTATAAAATAGAATTTTAATCCTAAATACTGAGCAAATTGCATTAGTCTTTCGTCAAACGATTTAAACTCACTTCAATGGAGTGTTAACCAGAGACAGCTATGTGGTGAGCAGACAGCCATTTTACAATTCAATTATATAGAAACTATTGGTCTAGAACCTAGATAGTTGGAGCTTTAGAATTTATTCAAATTAGATTTTGTTTTCAGATTTATGTATGCAAGCTACTGTCTATTTGCAGGGCTCCATTGGACGTCATTCTAGAGGACCACTTTCTCTTTCTTTCTTAATTTTGTTATTGCATTAACATGAGGTGAGGGGCCTTGTTGACTTATTGTTGACATTTAATAGTGACGTGTTATTTTGACAATATGATAAAAAAATATATTTCACAGTTTTCTTTAATTTATTCTACAATATTCTACAATTGTTCGCATATTAATTAAAGAGCAAACGAAGCATCTTAATTAAATCATAATTGTAATGCATTTACAACCTGATACCAAAACATAAGTTTCTGTTTCTTATAGCAGTATCGTCAAATTTATATGACAAAATTATTAATAAGGAGGGCTCCAGGCCTTACAATTGTTGCGAATATAGGAGTAATGTATCTATTAATTAAATTTTGAATAATATTTTAAACAGGATACGGCACTAACTTAAAAAACAGCCGTCTTTGAATCGCTACTTTAAAATAAAACATCGACAACATCCAAGAATTTTATTCCTCAATACCAATCATAATTTCAACAAAGGTATCCTTTTCATCTGTCTCTCTATGTGTCTGACACTCTTGTCCTTAATGTCAGGAACCCGGGACACTGTGTACACCGCCCCGAACAAATTTACACAAGCGAACACGTACATGAGAGTGTAAATACCGACGTAGTCCTCTATATATTTGAACGTCATGACGTGGACGAGGCGGAGCGATTGGTGGTAAGTGAAGATTACTGTTATGATGGTTGACCGTATCTGGAAGAATTGGAAATTTGTTATCAATAAATAAAAGTCATAGTTCCAATCGTGGCGCAGGTTTTTTTTTTGTTTTTTATATTGAATAGGCTCGCGTTTGACCGCATCAAGTCTGGTGAGCACGCTTGCCTAGCAGATACCTATTCACTCTTTTTTTGAAGACCCTCATATTGTATGTCTTAGGAAATACAGATGCCGGCAATGAGTTCCAATCTCTCGCAGTGCGGATGAAGAATGCAGGTGCACAAAGTGTGCTGCAAAATCACTGCAATGGTTGTGGGTTCGATCCCCACTCGAGGAGATGAAATAAAATTTATATTTTCATTTCGTTCGTTACTTCGTGTGACTTACATAGACCATATTAGCTAAGTATACTTATATCTATATCTAAACTTACCTCAAAATTAAGCATTTCCACCATAATTATAGTAGGTAGACCCCACGCTATCCCATACGCGAAGACCAGCACAATGAGACAGGCCACCGGCAGCCATCTCAGAGAGGTGACTGTCAAATCAGCTTGCGTGAACACCGCTAGCGTCCCCATTGACAGAACCATTAGAGAGTACGCAAATGTTAGGAGGTACTGTAATAAATATATTAATTTATATTTAGTAATTAATACTATGAGATATTCAAGAAAAACAAGAAAAAGAAATACTTACTTACTTTTCTGTCAACTACTGTTACAGCTATAACGCACACACTGGCCCCACAGAACATGCACACAGGCACTAAGTAGTTCTCGGGGTCTACATCAGTTTTCAATTGTATCAATGTCTTATTTTGGTCCAGGAATATTATACAGCCGCTCAAGACGTTGATTGTTGACAGCATCAAACCTATTTTCATTTCATCGCGCCATATTAGATTTCTTACTGAAAAAACAAAGAAGAAATAAATATTTTCAATTTTTTCTGGCTCCATCATCACACCAGGTCATTGATACCATAATATTATGTATCGTCTAATAAAAGCGTGTAAAAAAACAGTCACATATAACATATAGAAAGGTAGTAAAATATTTTTTATTGACTTGAAATATCATATCTTTTAAAAATTACTGTTTTATAGCTATTTTGTAAAAAATCATAAAGTTATTTAACAGTAAAAGGTCAAACTGAAAATATCTCTAAAACGTGGGCAGAGCTACGAGAAGGCACAAATTAAATTAAATTGAATACACTGCATTCATGTGTGGGGAATGCAAATAAACTAAATACATGTTTATTTGGAGCAAAATCAGATTACTAAATTAGAGAAATTTTCCCTAAAAACGAATATATAACTGGTACTTTTTCTACTTAAGACTTAACACTTTAGAGAGTTTTCTTAATGAGCACGGAGTGTCTTAACACTAGGTTCCCAGGTTCCTTCTGAATACTATGTCTCCATTGCCATTACTTCCGTTCCCCACTTTCCGCCAAATTCTGTAGCCATGGCAAATAGAGTAGCTGAGTTCAATGCCGGTTTTTGCCTCGTTCTAACGAAAAAATGAAAATATTAACTATTTCATGTCCTGGAGTAGGAACCGAACTTACAACCTTTAGTCACAGTCGCACACTTGTGCACCTACGCCACGACTGGCCTCAAATATAATATATTTAATTATTTTAAATAAATTATTATAAAAATAATTATTCATTCCAAATAAATAAATGACACATATTCCTTTTACAAATATGACATTTTCTTTTATTTCACATCCGAGCAATAACAAACAAGTGTTATAGCGTGTATTATGTGGATGGATTGGTCCGTGCCTCGACTGTAAGTCACGTTTCTCCGTACCTACTCATATGCTATATAAAATGTTATTTATTAAATTTTGTTTTCATAAAACTGGTACTAGAGGTAGGTACGTGTTTTGTTTCGGTCTGTCTGTTAAAAGAAAATACTGAAATATGTATAATATAAGTATGCTTATGATAGTAGTCATTTTCAACTTTTCTTTAGGAATTTATTCCTTGTTCCCGTTGGAATTTTCTATGATCACCTCTTAGTGGCTTCCTACATAAATCTACTTACATTCTTTAATTTACTAAATATAGTTTTGATTGTGTATCAATAACTCGGTAACGGATGACGCACATAACATGAGAGGCAACGGGAACCTGGAAACCTAATGTTAAAATACTCCGTTCCCATTAAAAGCAGGCTTTGCGAAATGAAAATATTAAATATTTAATTTCTTTGAGTGGGAATTGAACTCAAATCTAGCAAGTTAACAGTGGCACGCTTGCACTTGGGTGCCACGACGGACATCATTAATAAAAGCATAATAAAATACATAGATATATACTTATAAAATCTATTTCTTTATCATATATTTTAAATATTATAATTATCTAATAATATAAAAATTAAAGGATTTAATATCTGTTTTGTACACAATTCCTTACCTATATCAAAGAAGTGACATTTCCCATCGGGCTTAGCTCGTTCGCTCTCTTCCTTCAATATTTTGATTTCGTTATCAATGTGTTCATCATCCGGTGGCAGACATTTTAACTTCGCCATATTCTTTTTGGCTATCTGGAAACAAATGGTTCGTATAAAAATGCTTTAGGTAGGCAGAGGGATCCTAATGCTAAGATGCGCGAGGTAATTGCTTATTGAGTGACGGTACTCAATCCTCTACTTCAACGTCCACTAGAGCGAGGAATTAAAAATTATTTAACTATAATCATTCCCTTGCGAGAGCATCGAACCCAAAACCGTTCCCTTTAGAGTCGTATGTTACGATGCTACGCTACAATGATTGATGAATTATTGTTTCTTATTACTAAAGATTTACCGTAGATTATTGGTACCAAGTCCATGTATAAAAAAATAAAAATTTAAAATACTCATTTATAAAGCTGTCGAGTTTCATATTCGACAATTTTATTAAGAAAAGAAGCAGCATCACGCTTTTCTGTGGGCATTACTTGTTGATAAGCGGAACTGAACGCCGCGTTTGTATCGGAACGGAAAAATCATAATAGTTTACATAAAAGCATTTTCCCAAATGAAAATCGAACCCATAACCATCGCATTTACAGACAAACGCAGTCCCACTGCGCCACAACCGACTACTATGTTATAAGTTACGGACGATATGTATGTATGTGCATACATACATACAAACAGTATGTACTGGCGTAGCGCTGACGTAGCCTTGGAAATACAGCCTGCGCTAGATGTCGCTTCGAAAAATTTTTGCTTGACATATTTATATTACTAGTTTTCATTTATTTATAGTTCAAATAAGATTGTTTTTTATTTTTATTACTTTTTATGAATTAAATTTATATTTTTATATATAATATTTTTCTTTAATAAATTGTTCTTCTTTGTTAATGTTTACTATTGTTATATACTCGTTATTTATAAAGTTAAAGTGAATAATGAAGATAAAAATTGTATTTTAATTTTATTTGTTTCTTACAAATAGATCCTATTTACAATAGCTTCTATTTCTATGGAAAAAAATATTCATAAAACTAAAACTATCGCAAATTGGTTACATTAAGCTATTTGTTAAATATATTTATCAAATAAATCCAAGAAAATAGAATAAACAGAGTATTTTATTAGAATAAAACATTTAAAAATTTCATGTATACATCAAATTTCACTCTCATTCATGAGACCGTGTGGCCTAATGGATAAGGCGTCGGACTTCGGATCCGAAGATTGCAGGTTCGAGTCCTGTCACGGTCGTGCGTGTTCCCTGCAACTCGCTCTTTGTTTTTTTTTCCTTTTTATATTTTTCAACTCCGGCTCCGCTATTGTTATTAAATGATAATAAAATATGCGAAATAGTTAATGATTGTGAAGGAGAAATGGCACATTACAAGTACTAAGATACCAAGGTTCCATCTGACTTCCCCGGGATACAGTTTTAAGCTACAAAAAATATGTTTAACTTTTTATATAGTTAAATTACGTAGCATCGCTACACCACGAGTCTACGATACGCAAATATAAAGACATTTCATGTTAGAATTAATACTTAAAGTCGCACAAAGAGAAGTTATTTAGTGCTTAACTGTATTAAACTATTTTTCATGAATTTAATTCCGTTGAAATTAGAAAGAGAAATATATCACTATGGACTCTTTTAATTTGTATTTACATTTTTCTATTAAACTTACATAATAAAATGTTTTATACTTTATATAACATTTTACTTATAGTGAAAAAAAGAAAAAATAAAAAACAAAAATCGTCACCCAATCTCACAAACGACCGTGACAGGACTCGAACCTGCAATCTTCGGATCCGAAGTCCGACGCCTTATCCATTAGGCCACACGGTCTCATTATTACAGTGCGAAATATTAGACACATATAAACATTTTAAAACTTTAAATTTTAATAAAACATCTTACATGGCAATATTTACTTTTTGTAACGTTATTAAGCCTGTTTCTTTTTTAGTTTCACGCTATATCCTGCATGTATCGGGATAGAAAAAGAAAAAAAAAATTCTAAGAATGTAATAAAATGTAACGGTATGGAAAAAAGAGTACGGACTATTATTATGGCTGTAGACTTATATATTACTTATATATTATATATAAAAAATCAATCCTGTTAAATATATTTTCCAATAACATAAGAAAAGCTTACCTCAAATTTGCCAATTTTGATCAAATAGCTAGGCGATTCCACGACCATGAACAAAGAAACAAACTGCAATATAACCAGACCAGCTATCAAATACAGCATGTTCTCAGCATCTAGTCCAAATTGGACTAAATATCCTGCTGACGTCATAAACACTATCAAACCAACCATAACCCCTCTATGCTTGTTGGAATTTATCTCCCGAATATATATAGGAATACTTAAGTAAAGTCCTGCTGTCGATATTCCTGATAGCACATGCAGCATTATGAAGCCGATATCAGTTTGTGTTAAAAGAAGTGGTATACATGAGACCTGAAACAAAAATAAACCGCAACAATTCTTTTTAATTCTCAATTATGTTAATCTATACACACTATCATTGTAAAGTTAAAGAGTTTGCTTAAACACTCTAATGTCAGAAACTACTGGTTGGAGGAGTCAAGAAAGATTAGAAAGCTATATTATATAACGTTACTCGCTACGACTTATGCCACTTTATGTGCGGCTACCAATGGCTCTTTAGAATTCAGAATTATTTGCTTTTGAGTATTATTTATGTCACAAAATCTGGTATAGGTACCTGGCAACGAATAATAATACAGAACATCAATAATTACAAAATAAAAATAGAACTTACCCCTTGTAATAAAATAACTAAATAAATACCAAATTTCCTCCCCCATTTGTCAATTAAGTACCCCTGTATGGGGGTGCTAAGTATACAAGTGACTATAAATGACAGAGTCGTCCACGGCACGTAGTATGGGGTTACGAAATGACCTGAGTGGTCTGCTATTGATAAATTTGTACTTTCTATCCCATGAGTGAAGAACGGTAGGCTGACTGAAAAAAAATGTTGATTATTCAATTTTTTTCACGCTGAATCCCTAATATTAAGACATTAACCTAATTAGACAACTAATTAACCCTATTAAGACATTAACCTAATATTAAGACATTTTTTCCCCACTTTCTGTCATATTTAGAGTGGCGGAACTATAATTACAACAACTAGAATAATAATTACAACTGTAGATAGTTAGAACTATTAAAATCAAATCAGCTTTACGCTGTATTCCACACACAGAAGGGTAGGCAGAGGGAACCTAGTGTTAAGACACTCCGTTCCCCACTTTCTGCGGGATTCTGGAGGCATTGCGTATTGAGTGGCGGAACTCAACGCCGCGCTTTGCCTCGACACCAGGGCAGAGAAATGGAAATATAAATTGAAATAATTGTTTCACCTCCTCGAGTGGTGATCGAACCCACTACCAGTCGGTTTTACAGTCACAATACTGTTGTACTGTATAATAACTCAATGAAACACTAACGACCTAAAATAACAAAATCTGTAGTAAATAACCGAAAATATTTATTGAAGCGAATATTATGAATGCTTAAATGGATTTCTTTTAGCTTCGCGCTAAATCCCGCATGTAGCTGGACGAGCAGAGGGAACTAAATTCGAAGCATAGCTAGTTGGGTAGTGTAAATCAACACCGCGCTTTGCGTTGTCAACAAAGAGAGGCTAATAAAAATATTAGATCTTTCCCAAGTAGGAATACAACCCACACCGTTATGCTTTTAACACGCATGTGCCACTGCGCCACTTGAGCCTTAAAGAATATTTAGAAATAAGTAGACTAGGGTTAATAGATTTTTGTGTAACTGTTTGAGGCAGATATTACAGATCTATAAAGATATAAATTATCACCATCTCATCTACTATAGCTTCTAAACTACGTATTAAAAATTAAGAGGATGAATATAAAATATTTTTATTAAAGGTTTTTTTTTTATTGAAGGTCAAAATCAAACAATTAAACTAAGTCACTCAAACGCCATCACTAATACAAGCATATATATAAACGGAGAAGAAAAAAGAGAAAAAAGAAAATAATCACTACATTTTCCATCAACAAGAGAAAAACTTTATTAAAAACCAATTACTCACCTATAACTGATAACGCGAACCGTTTAAACACAGACCCCTTATCACTCTCAACTCTGTTCACACTTTGTGCAATCGTAAATACCATTATTACACAAAATTCACGTCAAATTTCACAATAATACTGAGAAAATTTCATATCAAATTCATATTATATATAATGCAAACATCCAAGATTTCAATGTCATTGAAGATAGCATGTATTTACAGAACAAATGTAACATAGATACTACAGTTGTAAAAACGGTATTAAAAACTGATATAGAACAAATATACGTGAGGAAGCCGTGTCGTTCGTGTATTAAAGTCAATATACTAGTAAATTAGAGTTAATAGTGTGCTCCGTTTGGACGTTGTGGCTATTTAGTGACGTGCTTGTATAGGAGGATTGATAAATTATATGTAGTTTCACTATATTAAATTTTAATCAACTTTGCACTATATAACGCACACAGATCGTAGAAACTCCGTTCTCCGTTCCGTTGTAACTCAACGCTGCGCTTCGCCTCGACAGCGTAAAAATGAAAATATTAATTTAAATACATATTTCATTTCCTAGAGTGGAATCGAACTCACGACCAGTCGCGTTTACAGTCACTTTTGTGCCCGTGCGCTACGACTGGCCTAAATCTTATTTTTATTAGTTATTTATTTATTAGATTTGGTAGATATTTTTTTTATGGAAAAAGGACAAGGCAAACGAGCGTTCGGGTCACCTGATGGTGATTACCGCCGCCCACGACCCCGTGTAACACCAGTTTAACAGATATAACTTTATAGTTAAAGAATTGAGGGTGTCGTGGGCGGCGTTGAGTTTCAGGCGGCTAAGCGGGGCGTTGAGTTCCGACACTCAACTCGCAATGTATCTCGAATAGAGTATCTCACTCTAGATGAGGAAAAAAGTATCTACCCTGTTACTGCGGGATTTAACGCGTGAAACTTATTAAATGGCAATCGTATCCATAACCGTCGCCGTTACAGTAAAACACTGTGCCGCGACGCCCTAACTCCCTTTTAATGTGATATTGTCCTAACATAGCAAAGTAACAATAATTTAGAGAACTTTACCAATTTTCCTAAAAGCTATTAAGTAAATTGCCAAAAACGCGTTAGAATTTACGCCTTTTAATTTTATAAAATTTTTAATTTAATTTAAAGTGAGATTTTAGTTGGTTGTGGGTTTCATCCACAATTAGTTGAGTGATTTATATTTAAATTCTATTTTTTCCCCTCTGGTAAAATAAATTATGTTAATACACTCAACACATGTACACACTCAATACACTCAACTTGGGAACCAAGTTTCCAAGTTTAGAGATATATATAATTGTTGACCCTATTGAATCAGTATCCTAATCTGATTCCAATAACGGTATTTATAGGTTCGATTCATTCGAAGCAATATTGAGAAATATAAAAATGTTTTTTATATTCTCGGTGACATAAAGATCAGGTCAGATCAGATGCCCATCGTAAGTTTTAGCCAATCATGTTTCAGGCCTTAGTTTTATATAAAAGGTGGACAAATTTGACGAAGTGTTTTTCTAGACTATATATTCTCTGCCTTCACTACTATTTTTTCTAAACATGATAAAATATATATTCATAGTAAACTTGCCAGTTACAACGCTCTAGCGAACAATCAACCTCTAAGATAACAATAATTCGGACTAACTGACTCATCCGGCCACTTAAGTTCCCTTACGGCCGATACTACTTTTATTGCTATAGAAGATTCTTTGCTATCGTTTTTGGATAAGAAATTTAAGAAGTATAGCAGTTCTTTTTTATTTAAAATTTATTCAGAATTTATATTAGAGAATGCGTGAAACTAAAATAAAAAAATAGTAATATTACACTGGAAAATTTGTGTGTATGGACTATAAGAACTAAAATGGATAATCCCGCTATTTTCCAAATTTTTTATTAGTTTTTTATTAGTTTTGTTTATTAAAAACATTTTTCAACAGGTAACTAGAATGTATACATAGAGTATAAATAACATGCTGAATAATGATTACTCATACTTTATACATGTATATCCTAAGGAAAGTTTTTAGATACAAACTTCATTTCGCCAGAGACCAAACGTGGAGCAGAGTTGAGAGTGATAAGTTTGACTGTAAGCGCGACAGGTTGTGAGATCGATTCCCACTCGCGGAAATGAAATATTTGTCATTTTAATTTCTTCACTCTGGTGTAGAGGCAAAGCGATGACTCCAGAATTCAATAGAAAGTGGGAAGTGTAGTGTCTTAACATTAGGTTCCCTTCCCTTTCCAGCTATATGCGGGATACAGAATGAAGCTGAACAAAATACTTCATCTCGCTTATAGCAGGGTAGACAGAGCCTGGTGACTGTTAATCAAGACATTTTGTTAAGACACTTCGTTGCTCATTTTCCGTGTAATTTCCCAGACATTGCATGTTGAGTAGCGTAACTCAACGCCGCGCTTTTTCTTGTTACCAGAGCGAAGGACAGAAAATAATTCGTTGATTAATTCGGAATTGAATATATTTACAAGCAACCTATTTATCACTACTATTTACAGAACATTTGCTTATTTCAGAGTTTTAATAAGAAACAAATAATGTTTTATGAATGGGATTACATAAGTCTTATAATAATATATTTAAAAAGGCACATTTAAGATTTATATTCAAAATGTAATGGAATAAGACTTATTATAAATAAAAAAGTCATTTTCTTGTTATCTTTGTTGATCCGATAACGATAACAGTTTCATTTTGTTTGAAAATTATCAAATTAATTGGAAATGTGGGTCAAAATATTGCTTATGTTCCTATATTTCTCTCTTAACAAAACAAAACTGAGCGTTGAGTACCTCCACTCAACTAGTAATGTCTCGAAAATTGAGCGGTGCGTGGAAAACGGAATGTCTTACCATTAGGTCCCCCTGGTTACCCATCTACGAGGCAGTGAGCGTGAATCTTCTTTTTTATTAAATTAATTGAATTAAATGGATATACAGGGTGTCCCAGGAGTCAAGGATAAAATGAAACCAGGTGATAGACCAAGTCTTGACAGTTATGAGAAAAATATAAAAAAAATCTTTGTCATGTATTTTTCATATTATATTGATTTTAAAAAATATCGGAAAAACCGACACCCTGTGATGGTTTTTCAAGTCCGAGGACTACAAATATTACTCTTTCTTCATTTTTTTTTCTGTAATGTAATCATGAGTAACCCTTCTGTGAATTACAGTTTAAGATTGAAACATACCTGCATCAGTTTTCAATAAAATGTGGTGTTTTTGCCAAACATTAAATTCAAAATATTTACTACACCCAACTTTAACCGACTGTACTATAAAAAAAATGTACTACACTGTTTTTGCAAGTAACTTTAAAAGTTGGCGCATTTAATCTGGATTCCGAAATGGTACGACACTTGCTGGATTACTTCTTTGTTGAAGAGAGAAAAATCGAAATACACGATAATCGGGATGACGTTCAGCGTTTTGGTATCTTTTCCTATACATTCTAGCTGCAGCATTTGCGTAACATAACCATTTTCCATGAATGAAATGCATATTGGCAATGTGTCAAAGACGAGTATATATGGCCTGCGAGAGCTCGGATTAGAGAACTATCCTTATAAGTCCTGGGCCAGCCCCTAAATTGAACGACTTGGTCTATCACCTGGTTTCGTTTTATCGTTGACTCCTGGGACACCCTGTATATGACTATCTATATATATAAAAGGACTTGTCCTCACTGACTGAGGTAAGACGCACGCACAGCCTTAACCGCTGATGGTAGAAACTTGAAATTTGGACAGATGATTACTTTCGTAATCTGGACATCCACTAAGAAGGGATTTTGAAAAATGTTAACTCTGAAGGGATGAAATAGGGCTTGCAAGTTTGTATGGAAAAAATTTTAAATCGACACCGATTTTTATAAAATTTGAAATTCACACTCTTAAAAATATTTAATTGAACACGTGTTTCATCGTTTTCTAGAATTCACCCCCTAAGGGTGCAAATAAGGGGTTGAAAGTTTGTATAGAAATGTTTTTAAATCGGCTCCTATTTTTATAAAATTTGAAATTCAGACTCTTAAACGTATATAATTAAACATATGTTTCATGGTTTTCTAGAATTCACCCCCTAAGGGTGCAAATAAGGGGCTGAAAGTTTGTATGGGAAAATTCTTAAATCGCTCTTACTCTTAAAAATATTTCATTGAATACATGTTTCGTGGTTTCTTAGAATTCACCCCTAAATAAGTAAGCGAAGCTGCGCGCGTCCACTAGTAAATTATATTTGTTTGTAGAGCTTACATACCTTCTAAATTAGAGTAGGTGAAAGGATTAATGTATAATGCATCCTGCATATTGGTTTATCTCGCGAAAATTAGTTTCCATGTTTGTTTTCACTTCCGTCTACACTGTTTTAGTTCAGCTACTATGAATGATTTAAAAATAATTTTCTAGACATTTTCATACAAGAGGCCGTTGCGGGAGTACAAGAGTGTGACTGTTAACGTGATATTTGGTTTGATTCTTACTTATAGGAATGAAATATTTAATGTTTTTATTTCTTGCCTCCTCCTCCTGCTCTAATAACAAGGCTAAATGTGGCGTTGAGTTTCGCCACTTGAGCCTTTCATGTGAGGGATAAGGTAGGGTTTCACTTAAACGGGGTTTAGTTAAAAAAATTATACTTATATGTAATTTGATAATAGTTAATAGGTGATGAATGAAAAATGAAAAAAAATATACAAGAAAAAGTTGGAGAAAAAAGGTCTCAGAAAATGAAAAAGACAAAAAATTACAATAAACAATATTTTCAATGTTTAAATTTCTGTTGCTGAGTTTGGTTGAAAACTTAACTTGAAAAATTGGAATCGAACCCACAACCTGTTGGGACACACAACTGGCCTCAAAGATACACAAATATGAGATTTATAGAGATATAAACTGACATGTAATAGCTCACCCGTCAGTTTGTATAAAAGAGGATTATACGTGATTCGAATAGACATATCGACGATATACATTTTGATTTCATATTATAGAAGATAAAGATTACATATTTTTTTCTTTAAAGATATTTTATAGGATAGCAATAGGTAAAACTAAAAAAAAATTGGCACAGCAGATAGGCATAGGGAACCTGTAATTACCCTTGGTTCCCCACTTTCCGCCGTAACTTTCGTGACATTGCGTGTACTGTGGTGGAACTCAAAGCCGGACTTTGCCATTTATCTAACATACATATCGCTCATTTGGTGCAATAATGTCAAATTTGCAATTTTTTTTAATTTTCCAGGAGACTCAAAGTTTATAAATAGTCTCGAAGTGCAATTGCGTCATTGTTGCACCAAAAAGTGTTATATATTGTGTATTTTACAAGAGAGATTGTGATAGATATCATATCGTACGTGACAACTTACGTTTCGAAGAAAATTGAATTTATATACTTTGTTAGTTTTAAAGAAATATTTTCTAGGAACATTTAGAAGATCCTTTGAAGATCTATAAAAAATAATAAAATGGGTCAGGATAATTCTGGAAAATGAAGCTCTTTTTTATATCAAGAATTTAAAAATTCTTACTATAAGTAGGTACGACAAAGCTTAGTTGGATATGAATAAAACTAAAAAAATCTTTCACGAGTTTAGCAAAAAAAGAGGAACGGAATGTCTTAATAGTTAACGGTGTGCTTAACCCTAGTTTCCTGGGTTTCCTTTGCCTACCCTGCCTGAGTACAGTTTGAGTTTAAACAAAAGACACATAAACAACGTATTACAGAAACATTCTACTCACGTAAAAATCGTGACCTCACGCAGGAGGCTCTGCAAGTCTTACATCTTGACATATAATGTAATTTGATAAACGTTTGCAAATAGGTTTTTGTTTATGTTATTTTAACAAGATGTTTGGCTATCGGGATTCTTACACCTTTCATTTTTTTGTTATCTTCTTTTTATTGATATTTTTTCCGTCCACCCGACCGTCGCATTGCGTGTTGAGTGGCGTAATTTAACGCCGCGCTTTGCCTCGGAACCTTAAATTTAAGTAAATATTTCATTTCCTCGAGTGGGAATTGAACCCACATACAATCGCGTTTAGTGCCCTTTGTCCCCTTACACCACGACGACCTAGATTTTGCATTTTATGTTTTAAAATATACACAAACTTTACAGGCAACGACTAGTGTACGTAACATGACAGAAAACACTAATTAAAGAGCCTTAAAGGGGTCTTAAAGCTAAATATCTCCTGATAAAACCGCACGCAGAAACGGAAATTATCCCTGTAATTATCGATAAAGCGATCACTCTGCGTCTTTCTTGAAGTTCATTATAGATGTACTCAGTTTAATCCACATCAACCCATAGTATTTGTTGTGAAAGATGAAAATATACTTACTGAAAATGTATTTTTATTTTTAACTAATGCTATGTCCACTTACATACATTTAATTTTCTAATATAATAAGTATTATCAGTATCCTTCTTTTTCTTTTCTTTTTTGTGTAAATTTTATATATATTTCTTTTTTTTTTATTTCATGTGCAATAAAGTATATTATTATTATTATTATTAAATTCTTTGGACCAAATAAGCTTAGAACTGCGTTCCATGGCTAAGTCTTGGAGAGGGTTTTCCAATTTCCAATAACAATTTAACGCCACGGTCCTCCTCAACCGCATTGACCCGAACCTAGGAAAATCCTAAAAACCGATCTCTTTCTTAATTTTCTTACATTTAACAGCTGCATGATGATGCAGATCCAGGTGTTATTTATTAGCTAGTGGGCGCGATACAAACGAAACGAACGACGTCGAAAGCCTTAATGGAAATATATGTCCAGCTGATGATGCTGGTGATTACAGAAATTTAATTCAATTCACTATATAACACTTCTAAAATATTTAATTTTAAGGACTTCTTAGGTAGGTACTTCGTGAAATTTACTGGTCTTAAAGCCTTTTTTATTTTCTTTCCAATAAAAAATGTCCTTGGTCTCAGTAAAACGACTATACATCAGAACAAAGCGTGACCTCACTTTATTGTTGTGTTAATTGCGTTATTCTTATCGTAATTAAAACTTTAATTTAAAAACGCTTGAAATAAATATAATTTATTAATATTTATTTGTAACACGAATACGGGGAAATTAGCTCAATTTCACTTCCTTTTGTGTTATAAATAATATTTTTAGATTATTTACTCTTAGTTATTAAAGAAAGAGAGAAAGATGTATAAATCTCAGAGAGAGATATTAATCTCTCTCATTTAGCAGGACAAACAGAACTAAGTGATCTTTTTTATTACTTCTATTTTTTTTATATTTCGACGTAAGGAATCCTTAAAATCTCTTATTATATTTTTACTTGTGTAATTACAGAAGTAAAAATATTACAATCCAAGTCAGACAATCTCTCTAAAGCCTTAACTAGCAGCTATGTCACCTCTAGACGTTTATTAATTCAATATTTTTTAATCTTTAATCCACCTAAAGCAAATTTTGACAAAGAAACTTTGAGCGAATATCAAAATAACTTTAATTACGTCAAAAATTAATTTTAATTACGTATATATAATATCACTAATTAAGCAGAAGTATGATTTTAATAATTTTAATACCTGCTATAATTTAGTGAAATTAATGTTCTGCTTTCTTTATTTAGGTTAATTACTAATATATGTATTTGATACCGTAGAGCTTTTTATTAGAGTTTAATTGGAGACTGTCGACTATCACGACAATGCTACTCCAAAAGGTAGTAGGTTTATATTCTATTCCACTTCGCTCTGTTGACAAGGCAATCTCTTTTTGTTTATCTTGCACCTCCATATTTCATATTTCATTTTTGTGTTTGATTTCTTCTTCTTCTTCTTTCAACCTCGCGGACTGCACCATATCTATATTCCATAGTATCTCTCCAAGAAATACATAGAAATAGATACCATTATTATAAACGAATAAAAGATAAAGCAACAGATTTCGTTTCTTTTTCACTTTTTTAAATTTCTATATAAGGTGAACGATTTACTCCACAAAAGGGTTTATTAAAACCACGTCGATGATGAAAGGTATGGAAATTTGAACACAATTAATACACTTTGCATAATCTGTATATTTTAATCTTCGCAGCTAATCTGTAATATTGAGAACATCAAGGATTGGGATGAGCTTTTAATTTTCACTATAAGCTGAGGATTATAAGATTTATAGAGTATTTTGTGTTAGTTCTTATGGTGGATTATGGAAAATTTGAAATTTTACGAACTATAGCTGACGTGAAACGTCGTCTGGCTCTATTACTGTCCAATTCTAGTAGACAAAAGCCTACCAAACTTAAAGTTGGCCATTTAACACGAAAATAAGTGGGAAAGAGGGGAACGGGGTGTAGAATATAACATATTAATATAAACATATTTCATTTTTATATTAAAGTAATTCATCGTTTCTTTGATGTTAAATTGTTCACGTGAGAAATTAATAATACCTATGTTAAGGGCAGAATTAATTAACTAATTAAGCGTTCATACAAACCTACTCATGTTATTAATTTTATATATATATATTTTACGACCCAATTCAGGCGTAAGTGTTGAAATTAATTATTATTTATTAATGTTTTCATTACTTCGTTCTGGTTCCCAGGCAAAGCGCAGCGTTGAGTTCCGCCACTCAACACGCAATGCCTTGAACATATGGTGGAAAGTGGGGGACAGAGTGTCTTAATAGTTCCTTTGAATTTCAACTCGACATCTTCAAGGGTTGCCGAGATAAATGCTCTTGGCACGCTTGAAACGCCATATATCGAGAAATCAATCAATCAATCGATAAATGCTCTTCACAGACAGACCGACGGACGCAGAACAAAAGTGATCTTATAAGGGTTCCTTTTTTCCTTAAAAGATACGGAACTCTAAAAACATTCATCTTTTCGATTCCAGATCATTCGCTAAGAAATCTGAAACATTATGTAAATAGCAATCTAACTTTAGCACGAAGCGGAAATTATGCTGACATTCGCGCGAACTTACTATAGCTTATTATTATAATAATGTTTTGTATATTCAGTAGTTTCAAATTTATATGGGTCAATTGATTTATACGACCTTATTTTAACTTACGTGTTAAAATGTATCTATTTAATATATTACCGTCGCCTTGATACTTTAAGGCAATGGTTGTGGGGTTCCATTTCTACATAGAGTAATTATTTAGCTAATAAAAATAAATCACTGCGTTGAGTTTCGCCACCCAACGCGCGGTATTCAACGCCGCGCATTATCTTGTTACCAGAGTTAGAAAATAAAAAAAGTCTTAATAATTCCTTGCCCTGAGTAGAAATCGAACCTAGATCCGTCGCGATGGCAACGATGGCCCCGATAAGATATTTCATCGTTACTATAAAAACATAGAACAGAACAAATACTCATACATATTAAATTTTCACTTCCAATACGTATTAGGCCGCTCAATGGACTCGGAGCCCGATCCATCAAAAAATATAATCTTTTACTAAAAGCTTCTATTATGACATTACACGGTATTTGAATTTCAATGTACGTACTTTGAGATATCCGCGCTGAATTGATGGAATGGAAACTTTTGTAATGTAATAAATATGTCTGTCCATCCGTTTTCAATAATATCCTGTACGTTTTTTCATAGAATAAATATTTTTTTGTAAAAGAGGAGAGCTGGCGGAGAGAACCTAGTGCTAAGACACTCCGTTCACCACTTACCGCGCAATGTTCTAGCCATTGCGTATTAAGTTGCATAACTCAAAGCTCACGATTTCTCTACTAGAGGGATTGAAAATCATTTAAATATTTAACCATTGCTCTGAATGGGAATCGACAAGTCAGGCGCTGTCATATTTCACCATGAAAGTCTCTTTATAAAAAGGGATGAAATTAAGGAGCTGATGAAAAAAAAAAAGTAACGATATCATTAGGTTCCCAGGTCCCCTTTGCTTTCATGGTTATGTACTGAATACATCATGAAGCTACAAAAAAATAGCTTTTCATTAAATTTCGTTACGATTGATATATTTTTGAGCAATAACAGTTTGAAACTCACTCACGCCACTCAACGGCGGAATACAAACCCAATTAAGTAATTTACCATATATTTTCCAGTCGATAATCAAGTTAAATTTAAACTAGTATATTTTAAGACCTTGTTACTTTGCCGCTATAATTACATTTAGTTGAGCTTTGACGCTTAGCGTCGTCACCGAGGCTACAGTAATTGATAGGATTTTGTGATTTACTCGGTGAAATTTCCAAATTGAACATTGCTAATACAAAAAGAAACTATATTTATATAAGAAATACATATATATATTTGTTACGTAAAATGACTTCACCTTTTTACTAGGGCGAGATAAGTAAAATATTAAATATTTTACTTCTCCGAAATCGAACTCGCAACCTGTCGTGCTCACACACATGCTTGTGCCACTGCACCACGACTGACTTCTAGTAATAATCTATTTACTAATGTAAATATTTAATTTTCTTATTTATTATTTGAGTTTAGATAGTTTAAAACGAAGTTAACCTAATATTAAGTTTGAACACATCCATCCGGCCTGTCCGCCAACCTTCCATAGTTTAGGGCCTAAGAGTACATAAATAAGATATTTCAGTCAACTATTGGCCTGAAATAAGGTATTTGGGCTTTGAAGTGATATTCTCTTCTCTACTGTAATACGGTATTTAGCAAATATGTTGTAAACATATTGTAGTAATTTATATATTAGTATTTTAGTAATTAGGCGAAAAATGGGTTAAAACATCAAGCTAAAGGAAAATAAACACAGCTAAAGGAAAAAATGCCGGCGAGAAATTCAACAGATGCTCTTTTCAAATGTTATCTATACATAATCGTAACTAGCGGACGCGCGCAGCTTCGCGTGGTTATTTGCACCCTTAGGGGTGAATATTAGTAAACCATAAAATACGTGTTCAATTAAATATTTATAAGAGTCTAAATTTCGAATTTTAATAATAAGAAAGAATTTCGGTTCGGTTCGGTTCTTTATTTATGGCGCTTCGAGCGAGCCAGTTGAGCACTAATCACTTCGCCAATGTCATAGGAAAGAATTTATGAAGAATAGAATAGAATTTATGACAGGTATATAAAATTTCATAAATATTTGTAATAAGAATTATAATTCGTAATTCGTAAAGCAATAAGTATTTGTGTTAATTAAAGATTTAGCTAACTTTCTCAGAAGCAATAATATTTCGATTTACTTGATGATATTGTTCGGTACGTTAATTGAGACATTTCTTGAGAAATCTTGAATAAGGCTGAGCACAGCAGCACAGTAAGTGACAGTAATTCCGACGGTTAACGGATCGATTCCCACTCGGGGACTTTTAATTTTCTCGCAACAGTGCTTGCGATGTGTGTGAAAAGAATATGTCTCGAAGTCCGACGAAAAGAGAACGTGGAAATGTAAATATTAATTTTCATTCCCCAGAGGGATGGAACCCAAAACTGCTGCATGGTGGCAGTGGCATGCTGAGCCATGACGGGACGGCTTGCTTTTTCCTTTTGTTTTTTTATATTTTCTAGTTTTTTTCCTTTTTATTTTATACATCAAATATCTAATAAGAAATGTTGCAAATACAGCAGGAATCCGAGCTGAAGCTTAGTCAGATAACTCCTTGTTAATGGCGTCTGGGCGTTTCCCACGACGATAATTTTGCTTACCGTGTAAAGTATACTGTATTTATGTTTTAAAGTGTACCTACCTATTTTAATATAGTTTTAAAATATCCTTTTACTTCTCTTCTGTCTTTAAAATATCCTTTTACTTCCTTTTCAATAATACTTTATTGTACGTATAAGCTTAGAAATTATAAAAAAACATAGATGAAGAGGTTGGAGCCACCGTCAGGAGGAAATTATTTTTTTAAATTTCCCTGCTCAGGGATATCGCGGTGTCGACTTTTACTAAAACTCAACTCGCAATATCTCTTAAAATTCGGCAAAAAATAGGGAACGAAATTTGCGGCAAACGATGCAAAGCTATGTTTTTGTAGCTTCATGATGTATTCCCTACATAACCATGAAGGCAAAGGGAACTTGGGAATCTAATGTTAAGACACTACGCTCCCATTAAGAAATATCTTACTTTCCGCTATTTTTTTAAGGAAATCGTGTTGAGTAGTGGAACTTAATGCCGCTATTAAGTTATTTATTAGCAATTAACTTAATATATAATTAATCATCGTGTTTATATTCTTACTGCGTCACGACGGCAAACATAAATTGAGAAAAATCTTTATCTTAATTTCAATTTCTATATATTCCACGTAAATATTATTATAAGCAGAATAAGAATATTTTCCATATTCCCTAATCACTTAACTCAATAACAAATAAGTAGATCATTCGATTCGAATATTATTACACACGACTGATTTTCATTGCTATCAATTTAGTTCCCATGTTTATTTTGCTTTTTTTCTGTATTCTTTTGTTAATCTGACAATAATATGTATTTGAAATAAGAAAACTAATATATTTTTTATTTCTTTTAGTCACATAATATATACATTTTTTTTATATAAATATACTTTTGAGCTTCACCTTGAATTCCACACAAGATAGTCCGTTCCCATTAGGACACTTTTTTCGTCAATTGTTGAGTGACTGAACTCAACGTTGCACATTACACCATCTCCAAAGCGAGCAAATGAAAATACTTCATTTAAGCAGGAATATAATCCACCCATGGGAGAAATACATATTTTTAATATTTTTTTACAATTTCTTTTTATGTATTGTGGAATGTATCCAAGAGCTAATATTATTGTTCGAGATCAACGTTACGAACATTGGTTCAATATCACAGTCCTCTGATGTCCAAGATGACAGGATGCCCCAAAGTATACCATTTAAAACTACTGGAGCACCGATATCTCTCTGAAAATGTGAGGAAACAATCGTTTAACTAGATTTTCAAAAAGAAATTGAAAATACAAAGTAGTACAAACAGAGATAATTATGAATTCGATTACCATCGGAAGAATTACATTTTTTTTTTTTTCAGTTTATAGTAATCAAAACACCACGTTGAGTTCCACTCAACATGCAATATCTCAAAAAGCGGCGGTGCTTAGGTAACGGAATTTATATTTCTATTTCTTCGCCCTGGTATCAATGCAAAGCGTGGCGTTGAGGTCCGCCACTCAATCCGCAATGCCTCCAGAATTCGGCGGAAAGTGGGGTCGGAGAGACTTAACTCTAGGTTCCTTCAGCTTACCTTGTTGTACGGAATCCATCGTGAAGATAAAAATCATTTAGTTATTCTTACTTAACTTACTATCTCTACCTTTAATTCCATTACTTTATTGACTCCTTCTCTTGTTATTATCGTATTTAGAATTATCTAAATTATCACCTAAAAAGTATTTTTTTTTTACCAACCAGACATGGATCCCTGTCTATCCCTGGATCCAAACACATTAAAGCTGTACTTTTGTTTCCAAATAATGTTTCCAGTTCTTCATCACATTGTTCCTGATCAGTTGGAATTATACGAGTTACTTTAAGAGTACGGTCTATATTATAAAAATCGTTCATGGCGCGATTTACCTTAAATATGAATAATTAATCTTGTTTAAATTTTTTAAAACATATTTATTTTGTAGTATGCAGCGTAAGGGTGCAATATCTGACTGTAAACGTAATGATTGTTGTTTCCACCTCCACTTAAAGATTATTATTAAAAAAAACACAACATTGAGTTCTCCCAGTTATCACGCAAGAAGATTGTTACTGCCTTAGTAATATTAGCCAACTCTGAACATGAACCTGATGGGGATGAGTAGGGTACTCAGGTGAATGAATTGTTCTCTTTTTTCCGCACTGGCAAGATAGAGTGCAGCAAAGAGTTCTATTACTCAACGCGTAATTTAATGTAAAATACCGTAAAGTAAAAAATCCCCATGTATAAAAGAAATACTTAATTATAGAAATAATCTTTACCTTTGGATTAGACCATGAAGGAACAATGAAATGTGAAGCTGCCATTTTCCTAGGCTTTTTCTGAAGTCTTATTGGATTTAGACCGTCAGTCAATTTTACAGGTTGTGACAATTTAATGAGAGCGACGTCAAATAAGGGTTTGCTGTCGTCGAAGTAGGGATGGATTGCAACAAACTTGACAGGTAGTACATATCCACCTTTGTTATACTTTGTCGAACCAAGGCGAACGCGAAGAGTCCTTGTAGACTCATGTTTGCTGAAAAACACATGTGGGTAAAAGTTTATAAGGAAACCGCGGCGTTAAGTTCCGCAAATCAATCAATAAGCATTATTTTGATCGGACGGCAAACGGAGATCAGAGTAAGTAAGCACTAAGTTCTCTTTGTCAAAAAAAATAGCAGGGAAATCAAAATAATTTTAACATAGTCAATCTCCGAGTGGTCATCGAATCACAACGTTTACAGCCAGGAATTGTTTCTTCTTCCTATCTTAATGTCAAAACTATTAAATATATATCAATTTACATAATAAAATCTAATATTACAAACTAATTTCACATAATAACACTCACGTGTACAATGAGTCGGCACCTGTCAACACCCAACTCTCAT
The DNA here is from genome assembly GCF_056956725.1 of Heliconius melpomene rosina. Classification (NCBI taxonomy): domain Eukaryota; kingdom Metazoa; phylum Arthropoda; class Insecta; order Lepidoptera; family Nymphalidae; genus Heliconius; species Heliconius melpomene. The sequence continues at coordinate 1,490,308 of NC_140400.1, forward strand.
CGATCAAAGCTCCCGAACTCAAATACGATGTTTTTTGTAATATGGCGGCGATGTATGGAAATTCATTGCTTGTTGTTGCGTATAATTTTCCAAATGATGTATTAGATTTTAAAGTTGTTATCGTTCTTGTTAGAAGAGTGGATGCAAATATTATTATGAGAGTTCTCATTGATCTAAAATTGGAGGATTCTTGAAAAACATTAAAGCTGTTAGTTATGAATAATGATTCTATACCTAAAATATTTTTTTATTTTTTATTCTTAACAAAATTTACATCCTCGAAAAATCAATATGAAACGCCAGTAAAAAAGGACTATCTACGAACCACAGTTAATTTATCAAATGCAACAATTTATAAAGCTATTCCACGGACGTTAAGTAGTTTTCTTATAGAACTTTCAATTTATACTCCAAACAAAATGTAAAAGAGAGTATCTGTTTAAACAAACGCGCAGAATGGAACAGGCGAAGACTGATGGATGAAATAGATCTTATCTTGACATAGTAATATATTATGCAAGTTATAAATTATATATTTTAATTTTTATTTAACGTTGACTTAACACTAACACTACTAAAATTACGTGTCTTAGAATGCTGATATTCTTAGGTTAATTCCTTGGGGAATGTTAATACTATATAATCAGGAAGGACATACTGTGCATGTCTCGCCCTGACATTGTGATTAATTTGAATGTAGGGGAGCACTAACAGACGCTTTCCCGAAATTCCTACGGGATCAAGAAAAACGCAATGCCTTCAGAATTCGTCAGAAATTGGCGAATTCCATGTCCTTCCATGCGGGATACAGCAAAAAGCTATGAAACAAGTATTTTTATTATTTAGAATGAAAATGAACTGATAAGTTACAGAGTGGCTCTGCCTCTGCCACATGTAAAAGATACACAAATATACAAAATTCTCAATATTTTAAACAAATATAGACACTTACAATATTGACAGAAAAATTCCTCTACAGGAATCTGAATTATCAAGTACTTTAAACCGGAGTCGTCTCAACTATTCAACTCAAGCAAGGCCTCACAAAGTTTGAGCTACAATCATCGATATCGATAGTTTGTAAACAAACGGAATGTTTTGAGCAAGTCCTTTGTACCATTTTCTAGTGTAACTTTTGATTTGAAAGTGAATAATTGAGTATTTGTCAGAATAGTATTAGTAATCAATGTATTTTCATCTTCTCGCGCTGGTAACAAAACGACACAGGGCGTTGAGATCCGCCGCTCAACACACAATGCCTCTAGAATTGGGCTTTCTTCTTGTTTCCAGAGAAAAAAAAATACCTCATTCCCACACTTATAGTATTTACGTTTAATATTTTAAGATATTATATTACACAGAAATAGAAATAACTAATTAAAACTAGTACGTCAAATGCATCTGGTTGTATCAATATCGCAACCAAGTTTGATTGACTTGGAAACCGATATCGGTGTTTAGTTCGCAAACATCATTTGTGGAACGCATTACGTCGATATCAATAACAATAGTAGTGCAGTGGCAGGTATACACTTTTGGTAGTAGATTTGATTATTTTAAGTATGTATTTTGAGGCTGTCGTGTTACATACAGTGTTACAGCGTCGCGGATAAATATATGTATGTGGCTCCATAGTCCCCTGTAGTTTTCATCAGATAAATCATATTCACTCTGTATCCCGCACACAGTTTATATTAAGGGGTCTTTATAAGTAACTGCGCTACAAACGTTTAAAAAAGAAAGAAAATTTGCGCTAAAGAAACAAAACTACTGGCTTTTTCATCAATACCAGGTGTGGTATTCTGTCCCTAAGTAATCACGAACTGCTTGTGAAGGTGTCGCCGGATCGCCCACCATCGCAATTCTTATGGAATTCGGAAAAAATGAGATCTTCCATTTTACGTTTTTAAGTCATACATAAAACTGCAAACGGACTTCTACGTTTTAATCTTTTAGAGTAAACACTTCTAGTTTTTAATAACCTAATGTATTCTTAGTGTTTCTCAATGTGCACTCGTATTTTAGCCAAATATTTGCATATGTTAAAGCTAAGAGAAAAGGATTAAGCTTTGAGTACACCGGGGTCTGTACTAAAAAATATTTCATATTTAAATACTATAATCGCTGTTCATTGGTCAGTTTGAAAATATCGATGATGGCGAAATGCGATGCTAGTAATTACTAATTATTATTAGTAATTACTAGCATTTATAAAAAGTTAGCGTTTAAAAAATTTGACGTAGCTCGCTAAGACCGTAGCGTTTGTCTCTTCGTTCCCTCTGACTACCTCGCTAAGGATACAGCGTAAAGCCAAGTTAAGTGTCTAAATACACTAACTTACTGAAAATAAAAAATCTAGTACAAAAATGAGTAAAAAGAAATAACGAAATAGATAAACATAAATTAAAATAACTACACTCAGTGTACCTCCAACCTACTCGTAATCTATACGCCATGAATTGTAGAAGCAGTGGTAGTGTTTTCCACATTTAATGATACTGAACACACGTTGGTTCCCTCGTGACCTGTGAGTGGTGGCTGTATGAGGCTTGATTGGTCACGTGGACTGTCGATATGTATTTTACAAACTTGTCGCAAACATTGAAAATTATATAGAAAAAAAAAATAGTTTCTCGATATTTGCAAAAGGTAGACAGACAGAAGGTGGAACTGACCGCCATGCTTTCTCTACTGGAGAATAGAAATATAAATAATTTTATTATCTCCATGCTGTATCCCGTACATTCCATTGTATGCAGAGAGAACCTGGGACGCTAGTGTTTAGATACCTACTCGGTTCCTATTCTGAAACTTCCGTTCTCCGTTTTCTGGCGAATTCTCGAGGCATCACGAAGCTTTCTTTAATGTTTATTTTTCTTTAAAAAAATCTGCATATAAAGTTACATATTTCTAATGGTTCCCAAATATTTTATTCAGTCTATGATATACGGACGTTCACGTACGTATTGCTTGTCTAATGAACCTTAAAAATAATACAATCTGACAAATTTTCTTGATTCTAAATTTCTTTTCAATATAAAATTTTGCTAGAAATGTATTTCATTTTCATAATTAAGGTAGTTCCAGTGCGCCGGTTGTATTTAAACGTCTAAACTAAGTTTACTTTTATTTGAGTTTGCGAGTAAGCAGAAGCAGCGCAATTTAGTATTATTATTAAGCTTTTTCCTTATACTTATTTCATTTCATAAAAATATTTATTTTTAGCTGCATGAAAATCTGCTCGAATTTGACATATTATGTTTAGTTTAGTTAGACTTACCAGACTGGGGAAATAAACATAATCAATGTCTGGGTAGTAGTTGAATGAAATATTCAATAAAATTTATATCACTAAGCACTATCACATTACGCCTCGACATAAAGTGTTAGTGAGTGTATCACAATCACAGTCACTAACACTTAGGCTATTAAAAATTTAAATATTAAAGCTCGTAAACGGTATAACTAAGAAAATAATTACTTATATATACAAATACTATCTTTAAATAATAAAACAACTAAAATATTTAACTGCCATCTACTTACATATAAAATATAAAATAAATAAATAAATCATCTTCACGGAATACAGATTCCGCACATAGCAGAGTAGGCAGAGGGAATCCTCAATCGTTCCTTATTTTCCCCCAACTTTCGAAACATTGCGTGTTGAATGGCGAAACTCCCGCGAAATATTGCACTATGTATGGATCGAATCCACAGCCAGCTTGTTTAATAGCCACTGTCGCACTGCACCATGACGACGTTAAGAATATTTTCTTTTTTTTCAGTAGTGAAGCTCATAAAATTAGTTTATTATTTAAAAAAATGAATATATATGGTGTAAATCGTTATAGGGTATAAAATTATACAAGAGAGTCCTCACCATTAGGTTCCTCATCAAAACATTTTTAAAATTAATTACAGCGCTTCCTAATGGGAAAATTGCGAAACATTTTACCATTCATAGATGCCTTCTTTCAAGTAGATGGACGCCATCTATTATGACATAACTGAACTAGAACCAAGCGTACTGTGTTATACTTAAAAAATATGTTTTTTACGAAATTTCTCATAGATGTCCTTACTTTTTTGGAAGGGTAGGTAGGAGAAACATGGTTTTAGGGCACTCCATTCTCCGTGTATCGCCCAATTTTCAAGACATTGTGTATTTTTTTTGCGGAACTCAAAGTAGCATTCTTATCTAAATCGCAAAATAAAATTAATTAGTTTTTTTGAGAAGAAAACGAACCCACAACCTTCGCATTTACATTCATACGCTTTTTCAAACCAAACCGACGAAATCTCTCTCTGAAGCTAAAGAGTGTTAAGACACTCCGTTCTCATTAAGACGAAGCGATGAAATAATTGTTAAAAAAGGAACTGGACTAAAATAAAACATTTTTACTCTTACTATATTTGTATAAATATATTTATTACAAAAACAATCTTTACAATACTATATTTACATAATTAGCCTGTTAAGACAAAAATACAGCAGACATCTAGGTACAAATAGCTAAAATATTTTCGCTACTATCATTTTTTTTATATTGTTTGTAAGTACAAAACGCACATATCTCAGGAAGTGCTATGAAAAAATACTTTTGTATTGGACAGTTTATTTATATAAGCTCCATAGTATACATTACATTCATTATTTCGATATAACCCAATGTACTTGCGGTCACTTCCATAGATAAAGTTTGTTATTCGACTTCAAATAATTATGTCGGGTTCTTAGCCTAGTTCAAGTAGCAGAAGGAAAACAGCATAAAATTAGGAAATATGGTACGGACCAAGTGTGATTTTTTCCCCGCACATAGCAGGATAGGCAAAAGAACCTGGGAACGTGAGTGTTAAGGCACTCCGATAGATTTAAATCAGATATTTATTAAAAAAAAGAAGTCGGTACCACCGCGTCCAATCGGATACTTTCCAATAACTTAGCATTGGAAGATTTCCTCGAAAATTGACAATTGGTAAAATTCGCATTTTAAAAATATTTTTGATCTATCATTATGACTAGACATTCATAGTAGTATATACTCTTAACTAATAGTTTGTTATATAAAAATATAGACAGAGAGATCACTACTTTAATATATATTTATATACTTATACATATAATATGTTACAATACAATAGCTTTTTCAAAAGTAATTTTGATATCTACGCATATAATTGTACGTAAATTAGATGATAAAACAATATTATGATACCATCGAACAGGCATGGAACCTTGGACTACGTACTAAACATGCCGAGCTAGTTCTTATATTTGAGTTTTGTGGGGAAAAAGTCAATTTTTAGTATTAAAAACTATTAATTTATATAAATAATTAAGACCTACAGCTACCATTACATATATATTTACACCTATCTGGTTTATTATAGACCTGGTTCTCCCGCTCATGAGAATCGATTCCGCACTTCCTAATCATAGAATGTCCAAAATTAGCTGAACAATCGCATTTATTCCCTCTATGACTATATGTATAGCTTTTCAAAGGCATGTCTACCATACGATCGCAGCTGTGGCATATCTTATCGAATTTCTGAACTTTCAATGAAGATCGACCGTATTCGTTTTTAGCGAATTGGTTATTTTGGTTTAAGGTGCCATGGCATTTGTGGCCGATTTCGAAGTTCTGTTCGTACTTTTTCTTTGAAGTGGTCAGTCGAGACATGGTGGTGAGCCTCTCGTGTGTCAAACTCGTGGAACAGCAAAACGCTCGGCGGAACTCACGACGGTATTTACCTGAAAAACGTACATTTAATCTTAATATTAAGTATTTTAAAATTGATTTTATATGTATAACTGGAAGCCGCTTAAAATGTTGATTTATATAAACTTTAAAACGCGACATAGGATTTTCGGAACTACACTCTCCAAGGAAACTTCAGACCAAAATAGTTTTAGTTGAGCGTGACAGGGTAGACCGAGAGAATCGCACTTTTTCCTTTAGTACCCTTTTTTGAATGACAAAACTCTACGCCGCCCCTCCTAAGCAAAGCGGGAAAGTAAAAATAACTTTACCTACCAAGCAAATAATGTATTAACCACTGTCAATATGATGGTACATCAGTTATTAAAAGAAATATTACATTAATAACAAGTAAAACTCAAGTCGGGTCAAAAGGGACACTAACTACGTACATTCATAGTTAAGATAATTGCCTGAAAGCTTATTACATATACTACTAGCTCTGTCGTTGTTAATCGAAAAAGTTTCTATATAAAAATAGCTTCCAATAAGTAATCAATTTGGCTAAGTCAGTTATCAAAGAAACAAATATTTGCGAAAGAAGTTTTTATGAAATAAATGTATTTTGTTAGTGTTATTGATTATTTTAATGTTATTGATTTAATATTTTCTATTATATTCTGTATCCCGCATATATCAGGGTAGGTAGAGGAGGCCTAGTATTAAGACACTCCGCTTCCCACTCTCCACCGAATTCTGGAGGTATTGCGTGTTGAGTGACGGAGCTCAACGCCGCGCTTTTGCTCGACACCAGAACGATAAAATTAAATTTATATTACATTTAAATTAATATCAAATTTCCTTCCTCGAGTGGGAATCGAACTCCCCTGTGCCACCACCGGCCTCACTACTTATATACTCACCACTCATAAAATTGTAAATAAGCGGGTTGATCGCAGAATTGGCGTAGCACAGGACATGTGATATCAGAGCCAGGAACGTTATCACGTCTGTTTGCTGCATGTCCAAAATATATCTTAAATGAAAACAGGGAAAAATAATTAATACTGATAAGCTTATCGATTTGATAGGGTCAAAAAATCTGCTCTAAAGTAGGTGGCTCGTTTGCCTTGTCCTTTTTCCATAAAAAAAAAGGTGGCTTCGCTCGCTGAAATAATATTTAATTTCATTTATTAGTGTTAAAACTTCGTTCCTCACGCTTTGCCCAATTTTCGAGATTGCGTATTGAAAGGCGGAACTCAACGCCGACGCCTTGTCTACCGAAGTAACGAAATGAAAATAATTTTAACTATTTTCTTTGATTCGTTGCGATTAAATTTAAACAATATGCCACAACGCCCCAACTAGTATACTACTTTAGTATTTTTCTGTAATATCACAAGTGAGAGACATAAGACAATTAAATAAAATTAAATAAATAAAAATACATATAAAGAATTTATTATATAAAACTGGGAAACGAAGTGGTTTACCACTGGGTTCTCTCTGTCTACCATGCTGTGTGCGGGATACAGCGAGAAGCTGATTTATTTATGTTTTTAATTTTAAATAAACAATATTTTATTCAATAGAAAATGATTTTTTACAGACTACACTACTATCTTCACATTATACAAGGAGATATAAAAACAAGCCTCCAGTTTATATAAGCCTGTTTCACAGAAACGATAATTTATATTTGGCCAATATTCATCAAATTAACGACCATCAATTTTCTTCAAGTATAAACCAATTTAGTTTTACCTGACAACATCTTTCGGAATATTATTTATTTTTATGTAATATGTCAAGAAGTTTTTCACGTTTTATAATTTTTTTAAGCTTCAAAAGAAAATCCGGTGTCAATCACATCTACCCCTACTATACGCCCTATTTTAAGACGTGTTGAGTGGCGAAATTTAACGCCGTATGTCGTCTACTAGAGTGGACAAATCAATATACTATACTCCCCAGAATGAAAATTGAACCCAAAAGCATCTTGTTGAATACCAAGGTTCCTCTTATTATTTTGCTTCCTAAACATATCTCATTACTATCCTTTATATTTATCTGATTACATGTGATTACCCACAAAAATGTTTGTGTTTGATAAGGGTAGCTTAATTAAGGTTCAGTTTGATGATAAGTTTACAGGAAACGTGATAGAATCTCTTCGAAAACATAACATATTAGTAGGAAGTAGAATAAAAGAGAATTAATGAGTTATAAAAAAATATATCATATTTCCAAAATATTTTAAATAATAGGAGAAGTAGAATAGAAGTAGACAGCATTAGTAAAAACGACGCGCGACCGGTCATGGAAGAATTGGGTAAGATAATTCTTTTCTAAGCATCTACACCTGTATCTTGAAATTTCCGGTTATGTCTTCAACGCTGGATCAGAGCCACCTTGGACGCTTATCACTATTCCTCATAATTTTCTTATCACTTAAACACCTTCCTGTAACTTATCGTAACATTAAATAACTTACCGTAACATAGATAGAAGATGAACTGGGAAATAGCAGACAGCAAACATGACGACCACCGCCACAAGCATCTTAGCCGCCTTGCGACGCGACCGGAGTTGGGCTATAACAAATAGTTTTACTTCATTATTTATTTTTAACTTTCTGCTTTATTTTAAGGATATTATGAATGGAGCGGCGGGTATAAATAATGTGAGCATTATTAAAATAAAACTGATTCTTTTATCTCCTATAATAGAGTAGGCAGAAAGAAATTATTGTCAAGATACCTACATTGTTCTTTACTTTCGCCCAAATTCAACAGAGACAGAGATAGATTTGCAGAAATAAACGCCGACATGGTGGAGAAATGAAAATAACTCATATATTAAATCATTCCCTCGAATGAGAATCGAACCCATAAGAGGCGCGTACATAATATGATTGATATCATGATTCCTACTGCGTCACGGTGACCACAGTAATAAATAATAATAAATAACGAATTATTATATATATTATACTTTTTTCCTATTTATGGCAACGACGTTATCTCTTCATTTTAAATGACAATTGGTAATTGAAAAGTCCGAAATGAATAGGATCGTCAGAATTGACGTAACTCGATCTCTCGATGAGAAATGTCAATAGCAGTTTTTTTGGGGATTTTTCTTTTTTTATTTTATTTATAATTCAGTTAGCTTCTCGTTATATCTCAAAGTAGGCAGACGGAACTTAGTGTTAGGACACTCCATTTCCCACTTTACCGAGACATTACTTTTTATTTTTAAAAAGGCGAAGTAAACATTAGCATACCTTTACTGAAGGATTCTGGAGAAATATAATATAACATAAAAATTACTCAAACGACTCGCTGAATCGAATAAAAAACAATAATTTAGCATTTGAATTACAATCAGGAAATAAACTTTAATACATCTAACCACGATGCATAAAGAGATCGACGTCATGTCAATAAAATTCATAAAAATATTCAGTCAATAAGTGTTAGGAGCAAAGCGGATATGTTCGTACAAAAAATATAAATATTCAATGTATCCTTTCCTGTAAAGTGTTATTCTTAAAGTGTTATTTAACACTTAGAAAAATAATGTTTCATTATATTTTTTTAAAAACGTATTATATATATTTGTCTTGCTCTAAGTATGGATATATATTTTTTTTATTTTTCTGCTCAGGCATGGCAAAGCACAGTGCTTTGCCATGCCTGAGTTCAAAAGTCCAAAAGTTCAAAAAGTCTCAAATTCAGGCTGAATGCCAAGAACCGAGGTGTTTTGGCAATAGGTCCTCTCTACCTAACCTGCTATATGCGAGTTAAAACGTAGAACTAAAACAATCCCATGATTTAATAAATAGACTATCTCCGTAAATATAATACTACTTAATCACAAAAAAATGAATAAACACATTTTGATGTAGTTGGCAGTTAAATAATAACAGTTTTGTTACTAAGCCATTGACAGACGAAACTACTGTATTCAAAAAACTTAATTTGGAATGTAGGTAAATTAAAAAATGTAGAGAAAGACTAAGACAGATTACCTCTATTCCTCAGGAAATGGGAAAAAAATGGGACTTTCCGGACAAGGACGAACACTAATATAACTTAATGACTGCATTTTAAAAGCATTCAATATCAATCAACATTTTAAGCACAGATTTTTAACCAAGCTTAACTAAAAACTTAATTTACACCAAATACAAATATCTGATAATGAAAACCACGCACCAATCAATAACCATCAAATATTTTATTACTTCATAGTTATTTTTATAATCTACATCTCCAAAAACATGTTCACATGAATCACGTTCAATGTGAAAGTATTATACATTTATTTAAATTTATATGAAACTTGAGTCATACAAAAATAGTTTTTCTTATGTCTTAAAATATATACACTAGCGGAGAAATTATCTATTTTTTTATATACAAAGCTTCAAAATTTTAAATAAAATATCTTAAAACTAAGAAAAAATCGTAAATACATAATTTAACTTGTTTTTTCCCCATTAAAGAAATACAAATATTTTGGAAACAATGTAAGAATTTTGAACGTAGCGGGATTTGAACCCGCGCCTCCAGTTAATACAAGTAACCTGTAACCGCAAGTTTAAGAATTTCTTTTACTTTGTACTATACTATATTTCTTTACTTTCTTAAAATGAGTACTTACTTTGTTCAGCAGACGCCAGTTTGATAGTTTCAGCCTGACCTGGTATCTTCTTGGAACTCCACAGGACTCTTACTATTTGATGATACGCAACCGTCATCAGGAGAAGAGGTATCCTGAAAAAACGTATGAATTCTTTTAGGTTAAGATCAACAAAAAAGGAATGCCATACTTAATTACTTTTCTTTGGCAGTCTTTGATCTAGATATTTTTTTTTAATCACGAAGTATCCCACATACTTCAAGGTTGACAGAGGCAACCTAGTCCTAATAATGTTAAGACATTCCGGACACATTATTTCCGCCACCGCTCTGGACCGGAAACCAGTGGTGGCGCAGAGGCACTAACGTGTGACTATAAACGCGACATGTTGTAAGTTCGATTCCCACTATTTTTTCGTTGTGGTGCCGAGCCAAAACGCGACATTGAGTTCCGCCACTCAACTCGCAATACCTCAAGAATACGGTAAAAATGATGAACGGAGTGTCTTGATATTAGGTTCCCTATCCTGCTATGTACGGGATACAGCGTGAACGTCTGGAGTGACGTATTAAAAAAAATGATTACACGCAAACATTTACTGTCAACGCTGCGCCACTATGCCACAACGTACTATTTTTAAATTGTCACTAAGATATATTCAGGAATTAAGGTCTTCTCAGATGTTAGAAGAGGATCCTTACAGCATCAGATTAACAAAAAATGAATCCACATAATTGCTTTTCTTTGGCATTCCTTGATCCATGTTAATTTGGACCATTAAGGAAATTAAGGATTTCCGTGTGTTTGACAAATGGTTTGACTTTATAAGATGTATATTTTTTTTTATCTTTACGTCGTATCCGAAACATAGCGTGACACAGGAATCCTGGGAACATAGTGTTTAAACACTCCGTTCCATTAAGACAATGTATGCTGTTTACAATTTTTTAAATATAACTAGCTTTTGTATTTTTTTGGTTAACCCATATTTTTGTTGCATTGTGTACTTACGTATAAATTATAACGACTTTTATAATATGCCATACAAGATCACTTGTCGACGACCACGTGGCTGTACATTGGACGAGGTATTCCAGTCCAAATCTGAGTGGTACCATTTTGACTGTCGTCAAAACTACTAGCTCTGGAGCATCTGTAATTAAAAGGGCAACATTAATATTCTTAATTAAGTTCAGAAAAGTGAGGTATGGATATCGCGACTAGACGTCCGTTTTGAGCGAGACCCGGTATCCAATACATGGCACCGGTACGTACAAATGTCCTGTATTTCGAGACGGCACGTAATTTTGGTCGGTCGAATCACGTTTCGCCGCGATTATTACAGTACTCTTTTGTTAAATGAAAACTGAAAGGAATATTCTTCAAAAAAACTAAATATCGCGTACAGGTAAAAAAAATATGACTTTATCAGTAAGTAAGTAATAATTAGCAAACATAGTAAAATTTGAGTATGTGTATAGGGAAACCCAATTCGACCGAATCATTTTTTGATATGATAATCTGTTCCATTAAAATTATCTACAAATATTAATGTTGTATAATTTTGTATTTTGGTATCTGCATTTAGATATTTAATAAAAATAGAGATATATAATAATTAAGACTGCATGCGAAGGTAAACGCGACGTTTGTTGGTTCGAATCCTAATTGGGAATTGAAATATTTAATATTTTAAAATCCAGTCTGAAAGAATCTATTGATAAGACATTCCATTCTCTTCTTTCCGCCCATCTTTCGAGAAAAAGCGTATTGAGTGGCAGAACTTAACGCCGCGTTTTGCCTACCAGTACGAGAAAACGTTCTTTGCGAAATTCAACGGTACCCCTTCTCTACGTTACCAGAACAAGAAAACGAAAACATTAAATAATTCATTTCTCCGAGTAAGAGTCGAACCCACAACCGTCGCGTGTACAATTACAAGCTTGTGCCATGACAGCCTGGTCTATACAAATATATGAATTATTTCAATTTGTATAACAATAGTCATTACTTAAAATCAATAATCAATAAAAAGTCATTCAGTCATTACTTAAGGCAAGTTCACAAGAAAGATAGAAACATAAAATCTATTTAAAGCTGAAGAATGAAAGCTTTAGGCAATCGTTCTTGAAATAACATTGCGATTTCTTAAGAAGTCCCACAAACACGTGGGTGTTTCTAACTGAATACTTTAAGATACAGTCATGTATAGAAACACTATTACTCATTTAAATAATTGAGGTATAAATTAAAAGAGTTTGTTTAGCTACCTTTGATACTTAGCTTAGTTAGCCAAGATATTTTACTTTTATAATAAAGAAAAATATATATAGTAAAGAAAAAGAAATATTTTTATGCGCTTAATACTCTAAACTCACAGAAAAAGACCAACCGACAAACAAACATAAATTTTAAAAAATCTTGGAGTCATAATTTCACAATCGACATTTTACGCTTATAGTCAGGCACTACCCATATAACTTCCCACAAAAGACTAAATGACTTACTGAACAGTAGCGACACAGCCCAAATGACGAATATAGCGGTCTTCGCCCGGTTGATCGTCGACTTAAACTTGAGAGGGAAGCAGATTGCGTACCAGCGGTCCACTGATATAAATGTGAGAGTCAGCACCGACACCGTCACCGATACCGACTGTAACAAAACATAAAAATGTATGTAAATATTGTTCTTTTTAGCAGTGGGAACCTAGAAAACTTAATAAAAGCCGAATTCTAGAAGCATTGCGTGTTGAGTGCCAGAGCTCAGTGCCGCCATATGCGATAAGAAATTGTACAAAACATCTTTATATCTTTGATAGTTTCAGTCTTTTTAGCAGTCTTAAAGCGATCTTTAGCTATAAAAAATTCTTAACATTTGAATTAATTTAGAAGACGTTGACAATTTTAATAAAAATACATAAAATTGAATTTATAAAATCTAAAGAATAACCTTTGAAGTTACCAATTTCACTGAGATAATGAATTTCTAGTTGTCTTTTTGCTTGTTCTGCTTAATACTTTTCTATGATAACAAAGTTGGACATTAAGTAGAACTTTTGTAGTTTAACCCTGTATACGGGATATAGCAAGTATGTTAAAACGTGTTAATACTGTGAAAGTGGCGGGACTCAACGCCGCGATTTGTCTTGTTACTGCAGCGAGGAAATAAAAATAGTGTATCTCGCCTCCGGCCTCCAGCCAGCCTCTACTTTAAGAATGTTGTTAAAGACTACTCTATCACAAATATTTATAAAATAATATATATATACAGAAAAATACTTTTGTTTCTAAATTTATTTCTTATAAGATTTCCAAGAAGCGCAGTACCAATAAATTCTCCAACTTTTTATTTATTATCTACTAGAATAAGTAAATTTAAATTCATATTAGTTATGAGAATATTCTATTTCAAATAAACAACTTAAGAAATTTCGTTCAATAACGTAATAATAATTCATTGTATATAATATGCAAAATAACTTGGATACCATTGTATATTTATAATAATATTATGATATAAAGCGCGACCGCGATATTATCGTGAATTTCATAAATATAACGAAACGTAACATTAGTTTAACGCTTTATCCCGCATATATCAGAGTAAGCAGAGTAAATTTAATGTTAACACTCTCTATTCTGTGAGCGTTGAGCATTGCGTTCTAAATATTAAGTAGCGGACTCAAAGCAGTTCTTGATTCTTCTCTGAGTGGGGATCAACTAAAAATGAGACCTACGTGTTTACAGACAGAGGCTTTATCAATGTGCCACGATGGCCTATATAGGACGAAAGTATTAATATTTTCTTACAAAAAAATCCATTGACGAAGTATTTGAAATAAGTCTTTTATATTGAAACTGGGTCTATAGTATGTACACAAAAATGCCTGGAAGTGTACAAATATAGCTAAAAGCAACCATAAGAAATTCAATCTAATCCAATTTCTTAGAAAATAAAACTATTTTTAGTACTCAATTTAATCATAAAACTAATATTATATTGTTTATTATTGAGAACAATATATTTAATATTTCAGCCACAAAGGCTGCATGCGTGTCTTTAAGAAATATCTTTTATTATTATTTGATTAATATCGAGTAAGCACTAGATATTCAACATTGTAAAGATAATTGTTCGAACATGATTCTTACATTTTTTTGTTACTGGTCGACTAAGATTTGAGAGATTGTGTGGCAAGTTGTGGAACTTAACACCGAGCCTTGTCTACGAGACCAGCGGAATGACAGTCATAGTGATTCACCAAGTTTTAATCGACTCTACAACGATTAAATGTACGTTACTCTACTGAACTCACCGCATCAAGATTTAAAAATAATTCTTCGTAAGGCTTCGAAGCAATTAAGACGATAAGTAGTTGATAAATAAAAATCGTTAACGGCGTCCTTTTGATCCAATATTTTTATGAAGTCGCCCCTTCATTTCACTCTTCAAACTTTATTTTATAATTTTAATTAAGAAAATATTATTTAACATTTATTTATATATTTTAATTGATACCGAAAATTTAATTTTTAAGGATTCCTGGCGAAAGGGTAAATCGAGACCCTATGACTAAGATTCCGCTGTCCGTCTGACACCAGACTCTTAAACACGTTTTAAGTAGTAGTTGTACGTAGTTGACACTTGAATTTTTTTCAGATTATGTATTTCTATTTTCGCTATAATAATAAATACTGAAAAGAGGATAAATAAATATTTAAGGAAGCTCCCATATAACAAATGTGATTTCTTTGCTTGTTTTTATACATAATGTTACGGAACCCTTCGATTGCGAGCCCTACTCGGCCATGGCCAGTTTCATTTGCAAACGACTATTACAACGTAGCCATCTTATTTAATATGAAAAATATTTGAAACATAATTAGGCTATTGTGGTGGAGTAGAAACTTATCAGGTTGTACACGATAGTCGTTCGTAGGTTCGAATCTTTCGTTCGAACAACACACAAACACACGTATATTGCGTGTATATATTAGTGACCGAGCTCAACATCGTTCCTTATCTTGCAAAACAAGGGACATAAAAGTAAGTAATTCCCTTAGTCGCTATGAATTATTTTAATTTTGAATCGAACTCAACCATTAGGTTTACAGACGCTATATCAAGGCGCCCGCAAGAAATATTTATTAGGAATATATATAAAGGAAATATTATATATTTAATTAAATCATTTTTTCCATGTAAACTCTAGGGATATCAAAATTTAAGACGAAAATGTAATCAATAGAAACATATAATTATATTTCTAATTTATTTCCTGAAATATATAATTATAAAATTCTCTAAAATTGACTTCAAACGTTCATTCACATAATAACAACGATCTTTAAATAGCTAAGCGCCTCCTATAATTATTATTTTCATTCATTATTAGTCATTTATTATGAAAAAAATTGTAGAATTTGTCCGTATTCGGGGCATTGCGTATTGAATGACGGAACTTAACGCTGCGTTTTTTCACCCTGAGTGCGCATCAAATTAAAATTATTTTTAGTAGTTTTTTCGTGCGTTTAGTGTAGTCAGTTAGAAATAAATAGTTTCTGAGATTGGTGCATTCACCCATGCAATCTGTTCAACCTTATAATATTACTTTAAATTCAAATCTTTTTACAATCATTTTTGAATCGAATGAACATTAAGCTTCCACCGACTCGGAAGTTAATGCTTTTAAGAATAACTAACAAGAAACTCAGTAGTTATAATATTACAGTTTCATTATATTAGCATTCATTTTACACATAAAAACCATTTATTTTCGTAATTAAATAATGTTTTGGGAATCCTTTTTGTCTCCTTTTGGCCCAAAACTTACGTTACAATTAGATGAATCAGTTGATGTACCAGAATAATATAGACGATTACAGACGACTTCATACGTGTTCCTTCACTATAAGAAGATCTCTCTATTACAAATGGTTTATTAGAGTGAGTCTCATTTGTATATGAAGTGTTATTATCGTGTTGCCTCACCCACTACGAATAGACTACGATAGAAATTCTGATATGTGTCAAACATTATATTCCAAGATCCCAGGGCCCCCAGACCTACGTCATTTTACACAATTTTAGTTTGAGGACTTAGTGCAATATGTAGTTTATGCGTACTCACAAACTCGAAAGTGGAACCCTTTGCCAGCGCCAAATAAATGTAGATCTCTTTCTGAAGGGATGATTAAGCCATCGGATTGATCTGGGTACTTATAAGGGGTCTTGAAATAGTCCGTAAACAATATATGTAATATTAAAGCTCACTAGTATAACGTAGTTTGCCCCAATTTTAAACAATCTTTAAGATGGAGTAAAGGCCCACGTAAAGGATCTGGTAATAAAAAATATTCTTTTTATACATTATTCTTAAAAATATATATAAATACGAGCGTTTAAGTTTATCTCTTAAAGGGCCTCACTCTCAAGTTATTAAGTACTCATATGGTATTAACTACATGTTAGACTATTGATACTCAAAATTTCAGCTTTGCTAAAATGACGTAGGTTTGGTGGCCCTGTGATCTCAGTCTATTAATGCATGTTCTGTTTACATTTGTATGAACTCTGAACTTTGAGTAGTGTCTGTTTGTAAGCGTGCGGAAATTGCATCCGAGGAGTGTACTGTTCACATACAAACTAAAGAGCTACTCGTAGTTGTATGGGAAATGACCTGTTCTCCTGATTTTGTATGGGAATGATTACTTTTAGAGACTTGTGGTAATGTATTCACACAGGTTGATGTGACACTCATTTTTATGTCTGAAAAACTTTTTCAATTAGTGCCACGAGGTTCATATGGAGCACTCGATGTATGAACTAAGAGTACCGTAGTGTCGTAGTCTATTCGTAGCATTATAGTAACTTATCTTAGACACTGGTAGTTGAACAGTCTGGATGCTAGAGCAAACTTGTAGCAGTTTTGATCCGAATCTAGGGGAAATTTGTATTTTTTTAAAAATATTTCCCTAATGTCATCTCTATAAAATGAAGAATTTTTCTACTTGATCCAACAAACTATTTCGATATCAGAAATAAGCTTCACATCCGAAATGAGACGAACCTAGTACTATCTCGCAAGTAATTTTATACTCCAATGCGCTATGATAACCTCTTACGGATAATAAACCTTTGAAGTAAACAACGATCTTTCAGTTGACTTTAGAATTATTACTTAAAAGAGAACGCGTCCATTAGTCGCTGCGTTGAAAGCAATCTTTATTCCGTAGCTCTTTGACTAATGTACTTAATGCTCCTTTTATAAATAAGAGGATTTTTTAACATTGATTTTAATAAATATATTTTCGTCATTGTTTAAAATTTATTTGGCATTTGTATGACATTTAATAGAAAGTGTATCATTTTATTGAGAAAATTGAGACTAAGATCCTGGATTTGAAAAAAAATCAGCTTCACACCGTATCCTGGTTCCTTCTGCCTACTCTGCTGTGTGCGGTACACAACGTAATATTATTATAAAAAATTTATTATTTTATAAAATAATAATTATTATTTATTTTAAAAAATAATAATAATTCATTATGAAGAAAAAAAATGAGGTTTTAAAATTAAAATTGGGTCGTACTTTTATTTACTTTCAATTAATAATATAAGGATACAATAAATACATACAGTAGAATAATTAGGCTTGTGATTTACATTTTAATTAAGAATCACAATTTAAGTTTAAACTGCGACAAGCGCTTACTTTGCAAGAAAATAGTATTTTTTGTGTGTTTTTCACAGTGTTATTTTCTTTTAAGGATTCAACTTCATAAAAAGTGCAAAGTGCAACATTCTAAAAAAGCATTACATCTCTTATACTAGAGGCCGTTGTGGCGCAGTAGCATAGTATCTGATTAACGCCGATGGTCATGGATTCGATTTCCACTCGGAGTGAATTATTTTCATTTTCTCGCCGTGGTAACTAGACAAAGCGCGCCGTTAAATCTCGAAAATTGGGAAAGGAGTGTCTTAAAACTAGGTTCCCGCTGTCTATCCCGTCATATGCGGGATACAGCGTGATGCTAAAAAACTCATGTGTTGTTCACAAGCAAGCCACTATGGAAGCATACGCTATGACTATAGGAAATATGACCACATACCTGGAAGTACAGCAATATCTTGCACAAAGCGTCTCCTAAAAACCATGTTTCCGTTACATCCCATAAAACTGTCGCCGGCAAACAGAACAACAATACCATAAAATCAGCCACTGCTAAATTTACTAAGAAATAATTTGTTACAGTCCTCATAGTGTGATTTCTGTACACAGCTACGCACACTAGTATATTACCGACCAATCCGATGACGAAGACCGCTGTGTGCGTGCCTATAAGGACCCATTCGTACGTTTGTGGGTATATGTAGTCATTTAACATTGCTATATAGTCTTCTCTGGTCATGTTACAAAATTCTGGATCTCCAATACATTCTGTTATGTTCTCTTTCATTTTATCTTCTTTTTGTTGTTTTTCATTAGTATTTTCCATTTCTTCTTTTATAGTTCTCCTGTTTCTTATATGATTTAATAAATCGATGTGTTTTTCATTTGTTATTATATATTTTTCAATCCCCTCTTCTTTAACAGCGTTAGTGTATATTATATTTAATGACAGACATATTGCGATGAAAATTAGTTTCAGCATATTTAAAGTTGTGTTCAAATCATTTTCACTCTGTAACAAAAGATAAACATTCATTAATGTAAGTAAAATTTTATGCAGGATGGAATCGTCTGCGCTCCTTTTACGGGAGCAGTATATAAAATAAAATATTTCAAACCATTTTTTTTTAATTTTTGGCAAAATTTCTTGTTTTTTTATTACTGTGCTTGTATAGGACAGTTAAAACTGTGCTTTCATTTAAGGTGGCGATGACAAAAACACTGTATACGAATGATTTCATAAAATGATTTCATACTTTTGTAATTTAGGACTATGTTTATGTCCATAGCCGTCGCCAGGTTCAGATTATATAGACCTTGGAGTATACATCACAGCAGGAATTGAGCATATTGAAGATATCTTAGAAGTCGCTTCCATTTTTTTTATTTTATCTCGTAAGAAAGCCTAATATCATCCTTCGTCAAAACTTATGGCACGTGTCAAAACGGGCTACAATGTTTACATCTTATTAAAATAGTGTTTATTTTTGAGTAGGTACTAATAATATATTAAAAATGGAGAAACAAAATAAAAGAGTAAAAAGCAGCTTATCGTTTTTTCCTATATAATATGATGAGGAGAGGGAACTTAGTTTTAACCCTACAAGGCTATTTTTTTTCAACGATAAAAATATTTATATGACATAAATTGTGGTAATTAGTTAGGAAAAAGTGATTTAAAAAATAAAATCTAATATTTT
This sequence comes from Heliconius melpomene rosina, assembly GCF_056956725.1. Taxonomy (NCBI): domain Eukaryota; kingdom Metazoa; phylum Arthropoda; class Insecta; order Lepidoptera; family Nymphalidae; genus Heliconius; species Heliconius melpomene. The sequence continues at coordinate 1,510,038 of NC_140400.1, forward strand.
ACAATACACCATAAAAAAACATATAGAAAGCTTATTTTTAAAAATGTATTTTGATAAATATTTTATTTTTCTTCAAATGACACTTTTTAACAAGATATTACTATACAATTAATATACTGTGTCTGTTTTTTCTACGCTGAGTCTCCTTAGGTCACATTATTTCACCCAATCAATCTTCATGAGCGTTATTTAAGTTGACGTTGATTAAGTAATTACCGAAACTAAACTATTAATCCATACCCATATTATAAATTCTACGCAGTCAGGGCCAAACCGCTAATTTAATTGTCATAAAATATTCTTAAATTCCTATACTTGAGGGTCTCGGGATGAACATAGGATACTTTTATATAGTAATATATAATAGGATATATTAAAATATTTATTAATTTGACGTGCAATTTATTCCGCCATGTTTATAACAAACGTCGCTAAGCGACCGTTACTAAACAACAATTTGCAAGTTTGTTGTTAGAAAACGTCGCCCAAAATGAGCTTGATTAACGCATCTCTCTATTGAAAACTGAAAATAATTTCATAAATATATTTAATAACTATTCATATAGTTCAAGCGGGCGTAGCCGCGCTCGGGTCCACTAGTATTATATATATATATACTCTCAACAGTCTCACCCTGCCTTCACCCTGTCTTCAGATATTTTCAAAAATCACAAATATGCAAATAATTTTGGCTAGCTCGAACTTTGATTTTTTATCTAATATAAGGCAAATATAACCCTGTCCATAGCACATTTTAAAGTCGTTCGACTTTAAACTAGTGGAGATTGATGGATTTCAAGCAAATGAGCATTTTTTTTAAATTTTAAACGTTTAATTTTGCTTTTAACATATTTTTTTTTATCTCCCATGAACTCAGTTGATCTTCGAGAACATTATATCGGTAAACTGGTGGAAGGTCCCCCAAAAAGTGTGAGGATCCCTCGAAGGGCATGTATAAATAAATACCTAATTAAAATTTACATAATATATATCTATATACTGTTTTAAATTATAAATGATACATTGCGATAGAGGTGTTTTTGCTAAAACAAATACTTATAAACAAAAAGCTTCTATTGTAAAATCGGATATTGAAAGAAAATGTTAACAATTAAAAATGTTTCTTTTCAGTGACATTGTTTCACAAATCACTGAATACGTCATTTTTAAATAATCATTCATCGTGATATTTATTAAAATAGGGTGAAATTGGATGTTGAGTGGCAGAGTATAAAAGAAAATAAAAATTATTTACATATAATTATTTATTTGTGCTAGGATTGAACCAACAACCACCGCTTATAGGGTCAGACACTTCCCCACTGCACCACGAACCACGATGAAAATTATAACTTCTAAGCTCTTGTACGATCATAATATAATTAAATTTCTCCTCTCCATTCATGGCATTAAGTGGAAGCAGAAAATAAAATCAATATATTACACTGGAAGTACTCGTACGTGAAAAAAGATTAATAAAAAGTATGTTATAAAAAGCAGATTAACGCTTTTTCCAGCATAACAGGGCACGAAGGCACAGAAACCTAAAGGAACGGAGTCTTAGAAATGAAGTGTTCTACATACAGTTTTTTCGAGACATTCGCGTGTTAAATGATGGAGCTCAACGCTGTACTTTGTTAGCACAGCGAAAAAAATGAAAGTTTACTCCAACTGGGAATCGAATCGACAAACGTTGTGCTTATAGTCAGACGCTATGACGCTATGCCACAACGGCCTCACATTCTATATTACATCCTTTGAAACCGTAAATTCTCGCAAAAACCCCCACAAACTAAATATGGCAGATGTCAATTCCGGCTGTGATATATAAAATATTTTTTGTTTGTAATTTTTACAAATAAATATAATAAGAACGTTGTGGATGGAAAACCACAAGTTACTCGATAGTATTAGAAAAGATTCAATGTGACATTCTCTTTTCTATTTACTATGTACAATTCACATAAGCTTTTACTGTATTATAACGCATATATAATAAATTGGTTTTACGCTTCAGTGTGTTTTTCCTTTTATTTAAAGGTTAGGGGGAAATTACAGGAAGTACGAGAAATGGTAGGTACAGTGGTACATCGAAACGATTAATGTGATGAAAATGAATTAATAAACATTTCTTCCTTAGGATTCAAAGGTGCAGGCTTGTGAGTGTCTTTTCAGGTTGAGAACCGCGGAGAAATGCGGAAAAATAACTTGCTTAACCCCCCCTCTTTGGCCTCTTTTTTCTTGCACAACAAGGTAAACAAAGACGGCCTTGACATAGTGTTACACTCCATTCCTAGCTCTCCGCCCAATATCCAAGACTTTAATATACGACTACTCATAGTATATAACAGGTAGATACAGCCTGTACATAACTGACCTAATAAAATAAATAGTGATTTATATAGGTAAGATTATTCTGATAGTCTAATTACATTCGGTGATATAAATATTAAAGACATTTACTGTTCCACTGACTTTTATTTTGTAATAAATTACGCATTTGCTACTGCGTATAAAAATTATAGAGCTTTTCTAATACATGTTTTTTTTTCCTTTTTGGAATGAAATTTGGAATGGATGGTCTTGACACACGGTTCTCTCAGCCTATCCTGCTAAAAAAAATCATCTACTCTAAAATTTTTATACTCCTTTTGTCCAATATTTAGGAATACTTATGTAGAGCAAATTTAATATAGTCAAAACAGACAATCATCCCACTAATATCATAAATATGAAAGGCTGTGAGGAGTGGATATTTATTCCATTATCCCCCAAGAATTACTGTATGGATTAAGATGAAACTTTACATTTATATAGCCTATACATCAGAATAACACTTAGGCATCTCTATCTCTATCTCTGTAAATCACTTCTCCATTCATACTCTTGTCGAGAATCACGTATTACTTTATATTTGACGTGGCTTTAATCTCACATTTATGTTTTTGATGGGTTATACTTAAACTTCCGAGACCAAACTTCTATCATCGACAAGGTAAATAAAATTAATAAGTTTGTATTTCACATATATATGTTATTTTTCTCATAGTGGCTACCATTTGTTTGATTACTGCTGAGTATTGTTTACATTGATTATTTGCTTGAAATAGGGTCCGGTTTGGTAAGAAAATATGGTGGTGGTAATTAGTTCGATATCCATAATGCGTTAGCTTTATATTAACTATTCTATAGACAAGAATACATTTTATCATTTTTATAAATAAAGTACCTATTGGAACAACCGACATCTAAAGAGGCTGTCGTGGCTCAGGGGCGACGTTTAAAAGTTCAGGAGAACATTGAGAACGGAGTGTCTTAACACTATATTCCTTTTGCTTACCCTGCTGTGTGCAGGATACATCGTGAAGGTGATTTGATTTAATTTTCAATATCTGAAAACGAGTGAGACTCACTCCGCAGTCCATTTAACACTTATGCACCACCTCGATGCAGGGTTAAAAAAGTAATTAGTTACCTATATAATATATGAAAACTTATATTTAATAAGAGAAGTTTCTCCTAAAGTCGACCCAATTTATCAATATTTAAATATTGCCTTAAACAAATTTCAACTTTTCATATGATAACATGACTATTGGAATTTCAGTACCTACTTAAGAACAAAGAACAACAAAATATACATACAACAATTTGATAATAAGCTTTTAATAATGTCGAAGATTATTTAGACCAGTCATGGCGCAAGGGCACAAGCGTGTGTTAGGCTTATAGAATTAATGATAATTAAATAATAAATAATACATATATGATTGTTATCATAAATAATGTTTGTAATTGACATTTGACACTTGTCATTGATTTGGCGTTTAAAATATCCATCTATGATTTGGTAGTTAAGTAATGGATTACTATAGAATTATGATTATATTTAATAGATTTATAAAGTAAATGGTAATTAAATAATAAATAATACATATATGATAATTACAATAAATAATATTTTATAATTGATAATGGACACTTGTCTAGGATTTGTAGTTTGATACATCTGCCTATGATTTGCTGGCTGGTGATATAAAACAATGGAGTTACGATAATATTTGACTTATAGGATTATTGAAAATGTATTATATATCCTCGGCGATCTTTATTATAAATGTTACAAGATTTATCATTATTATAATGTTCAGTGAATCAACTATTATTGTAATTGCAAATGTGGTACGTATAGTACAGGTAAGTTATATGTATTTATCAGTATAAATAGTTTATGAATTAGCCCAGTAGCTGGAGCAGTGAAAGGCGAGTGTTGTTATAACGTAAAGGGATCCCTTAAGCCTACAATTGTGGTTACAAGTCCACGGCACTGCTCCAAGCTTCAGATCATTTAAAAGGTAGATAACATTACTTACAGCTACCAACCGCTTCTGATGTTTGATCGATACGACAATCCTATAATTCATTCAGACAATTATTGTATTTTATCTCTATTTATATTATCTACTATCATGATTCTAACATCAGAAGTGGGATCAGCTCACTCTCACTCCCACTTTCAAGAGAAATAATATCCTGACACTCTTCAAAGTTTTAATGTTTTGTAATTGTGTAATATGTAAATTACAATGAAATCATAATAAAAGGAAGATAATAAAAAAGGAGTTAGATTGCCTTTGTTTGTGGCTAAATTGTCTGGCTCTATGTTTAAAGTTAAATAGTCAAATCATATTCGAGGTGATGGGAACAATCATACAACAACAATTTACTAATATTAATTGATAATTCAATAATAAAAAAAGGTAAGTAATGTGTGATAGATTCTGCATTAAGTGGTACAGGAAAAGATTATTAGTTACAGTTTGAAGTATACATGTTAACAATTATAATAATCTTATATTATTTTTATTGTTTAAAATGGCATCTTACAAAAGCAATGTTAAAACTATATCTGAAGTATTATATAGTTTTATTATAACTCATTATGAAGAAAGACATTATAAGAGTTTTAATTAACTTAATACCAGATTTATATGATATTTTAATGAATAGAAATGATGAAATACTAATATTGAAATAGTGAAAGATTTAAAAATATATATATATATTTTTATTTATTGGAAATTATTTAGAATTTGCATCAATATAATTTCAATTTAGAAAAATTGTTACAACTTAGCATTATATTTGTTTAAAATCAGAAACATTAAGAATGGTGAATTACAAGTAAAAATAAGAATAAATTTCCCTTTTCAAAGTGAATATTATTAATATTATATTTGAATTATTTGATTGGTGACAGTTAATTTCCATAAAGTTTAATTAATATTGATTTTATACATTTTTAATCTGAAAATATTACCAAAATATATAGTAGGTTCACTGTACTATTAGGTTACTTAGTTATTATTTATTATTACAATAAAACATTATGACAAAGTAAATTATGTTATGTCTTACAAAAAGGTTTAATCAGTTAGTTTGTGTATAGTATTTCAGCGGTCTTGTTATATAAGAATACTGATAAAAATTATATAAGTATATAAACTTTTTAAATTATGACTTGTTAGGATGTTTGTCAGTTATTTGGAATTTCTGTAGTGACAAACTTAGATTATATTATTTATTCATTTATATATAATTCCACAAGGAATAATAAAAGTTTCAATACTAATTGCGGAATTTAATTAAAAGACATGTTACATATGCCTCAGTTTCATCAATGATTTGTTAACTTTTTGGAGGCAATTTATTGAAGTTAGTAACTTATCTTTATTTCTTGTTTCTATGTCTGCTACTAATATTACTATACAATATGAATATATTGTTATTGAATATATTGTTGGACAAATAAAATATTTTGTTTATTTATTCTGGAAAGATAACAGTATAGTAAGTATATTAGATCAGAAATCCAAGCTCTTCTTATTGAAGATTAATTAACAAATTGAGTAATTTTAAAGTTTTCTTATCAAACAGAATTAAAAATGTTTTATTTTATTAAATATTTACTTCTGGTAATTTTATTAAATAAATTGCTTACGAGATATCTAATAGACATTTAAATATAATTAATAATTTTGGCCTTTATTTACAATGAATTTGTCATGAATTTTAAATAATGTTTTTTGTCAATAGTGTTTCGTTTGACATGTGTTAGGTTTATTTATTTAAATGATGCTGCTTCAGTTAACCTCTCCATGTCTAGTAATATTAAACCAATAAAACGTTTTATAGGGTTCAGCAAGGGACTTTCGTAAGTCACGATTTTGTTTTGCGAACTGTCAGATTGAGTATATTAATGAAAATGAACCGAAAATCTTATTTTAGTAGTAGAGCTTTGAGAGAGGTGTGGTTAAAGACATGTAATGGTAACTTGATGAAAAATGGTAAATAGAACAAACATATCAATTGTTTAGCCGGAATATCTAAGCATGGGCATATAGCATTACTTTCATGACTTAAGTACCATATGTAATGAACCGTCAGGTTAGCCGAACGGATAGTGAGAAATTAGGCTTTTTCATTTTAAATACAACAGTCGTTAAATTCACAGGACATTCGTCTTGGAAGCTCGGAGCTTTGGAGCTTGTTCATTTGTATATTCTGATGGTCAGACCAAATAAGTTACTTTTATGTCATATTGGTACAATATATGAAGTAAATGAATTTATCCATTTATTATATACAAATCAATATGTTCATTGATTACTATAAATGAATTGAGATGAGAATGACATATTGTTTAGAGGTATTAAAATAATAAAAGTTATGCAATTGGAAATAAAATGGATCTATACAGTGTTGCTAGTACGATTTAACGGAATTTATAAAATATATAAAGTTCATGAATCTATTCGAAATACAAATTAAAGTGTCATTACTATTGAGTATAATGATATGTTCTGGAAAATGTGTAGTTGAAATATTGCTGTTGAAAATGCCATATATAAAATGTTATATAAAAAATATTACATTTAAAGATTACACCATTGAACTGAATTTTTATTAAATATATTTTTATATTTTGTGTTATTTATATATTATATTTCATATATTATGTTATTCATATATTATATATCTTCTTCTTCTTCTTAATGTGCGTCTCCAACTAGTGAAGGTTGACTTCGCATACTTAGTCCTGTCCCTAGCCAAATGAATCAAATCAAGTCCATTCCTTAATGTTCCTTAGCCATGACTTACTTCTACCGCCGGTTTTCATATACATTGGTATTGGTTATATATACATTGGATGGTTTGGCCACGTTACGCGCCGGTCTAAGAACTATATCAATTCCTGGAGTGAGACCTTCCGGACGCCCAAGGAAGGTTGGATGTCGTGATGCAGGACATGAGAGCCAATGATCTAACCATCGAGGACGCAAAAGACTGTGCAAGGTGGAGTAGGTCGAGTAGGAGGGCAGACCCTGGCAATAACCGGGATTAGTGCCAGGAGGAAGAAGAAGATATTATACATTATATGTTTTCATATAATATATAAATATTTTATTTATCCACTGGTCGATCACATACTTGGCATCAGCTGGTCGCACTAGCAGCGGGTGATTGCAGTTGATGTGTCTATTTATGTGACTTATGTATTATAAATATTTTATTTATCCACTGGTCGATCACATACTTGGCATCAGCTGGTTGCACTGGCAGCGGGTGAATGCAGTTGATGTGTCTATTTATGTGACTTATGTATTATAAATATTTTATCTATCCGCTGGTCGATCACATACTTGGCATCAGCTGGTTGCACTGGCAGCGGGTGAATGCAGTTGATGTGTCTATTTATGTGACTTATGTATTATAAATATTTTATCTATCCGCTGGTCGATCACATACTTGGCATCGGCTGGTCGCACTGGCAGCGGGTGATTGCAGTTGATGTGTCTATTTATGTGACTTATGTATTATATATTTTATCTATCCGCTGGGCGGTCGCATATTTGGCATCAGTCGGTCGCACTGGCAGCGGGTGATTGCGGTTGATGTGTCTATGTATGTGGCTCATGACTCTGACATATTTATATTATTGTAAGGTCTATACAAGTGGATTTGATGATAAAATGTTGAGATGTACCTATAACTTCGGGGACGAAGTTGTGTCAGTTTGGCCGTGTTAGGCTTATAGAATTAATGATAATTAAATAATAAATAATACATATATGATTGTTATCATAAATAATGTTTGTAATTGACATTTGACACTTGTCATTGATTTGGCGTTTAAAATATCCATCTATGATTTGGTAGTTAAGTAATGGATTACTATAGAATTATGATTATATTTAATAGATTTATAAAGTAAATGGTAATTAAATAATAAATAATACATATATGATAATTACAATAAATAATATTTTATAATTGATAATGGACACTTGTCTAGGATTTGTAGTTTGATACATCTGCCTATGATTTGCTGGCTGGTGATATAAAACAATGGAGTTACGATAATATTTGACTTATAGGATTATTGAAAATGTATTATATATCCTCGGCGATCTTTATTATAAATGTTACAAGATTTATCATTATTATAATGTTCAGTGAATCAACTATTATTGTAATTGCAAATGTGGTACGTATAGTACAGGTAAGTTATATGTATTTATCAGTATAAATAGTTTATGAATTAGCCCAGTAGCTGGAGCAGTGAAAGGCGAGTGTTGTTATAACGTAAAGGGATCCCTTAAGCCTACAATTGTGGTTACAAGTCCACGGCACTGCTCCAAGCTTCAGATCATTTAAAAGGTAGATAACATTACTTACAGCTACCAACCGCTTCTGATGTTTGATCGATACGACAATCCTATAATTCATTCAGACAATTATTGTATTTTATCTCTATTTATATTATCTACTATCATGATTCTAACACGTGCAACTGTAAGCTTGACAGGTTATGGGTTCGATGTCCACGGGAAACAATGAAATTTTTATGAGAGTTTAAGTGAAAGATAGAAGAAATTATGGAGCAACAGGCTGCTGTTATCTCGATTATCACGCGAGATTTGGATTAGCGGATTAACGAGGAAAACCACATTTTCCGTGCGCGCATGCCGACCTCCTACCTATGAAATAAATAAACATGTTTCTAGTGAATATGACATTTTTTCAGCGCGCAAAATCAAATAAAATTTCGAAAGATTAAGTGGATGACAGCCTACATAACCATGTTAAAATAATCAGTCAATTTTTCATATATACAGCTTAATAAATAAATAATCGTAAGCGGGCGAAGCCGCAAAGGAACTGAGATTGGGTAATAAATTGTGCGCGACATTTCTTCAAATCCCCTTTTATCTTAAAAGAAATTTCTTTCGCACTTTTTTTTCGGATACGTGACAAACTTGGCCATTGTGAGTTGAGATTTCAATCAATTGAATTGATTACATCATATAATCCTATTGGCCCCGACATTGAGGAACTTTACGTTAGAAATATATATATCGGGCTCACGAACTAGGAACAGCTTTTGCAAATAAAAATAAAGTAATTATAAAAGTTTATGTTAGATTATACATTTTTACACGTGTTTTTAAATTATATACTGTACATGTTTATACTTTACAATAAGGCTATGGAATTAAATAAAGCTTAACTCAATTCTATAGTCTTATTATATTGCCTGCACTTTTAACTGTCTTATAAATAAGAAGGTTAACAGTTTACCATATCTGGTTTGACTTGGCTAAAATAAAGTATGATGATCAATTTGCTTCGTAAGTTCATAAGTGTATGCAAAATTTTTCAACAAATATATATACACCTAGTATATTGGTTGTTTTTCCTTGAAAACTAAAACTTATATAGGAATTATCATTTTTGATTTGAATTAGTTAAATTTCCCAATTTCACATGTTTAATAAGGAAATAATTTTCCTAAAACCTAATATAAATTGTAAAAAGGAAGTAATTTCGTTCACTCAGGCGACACTAGTGACGAGGGTGGGACTTACAACGCACTTTGAACGAACAATGGCCAACGAAAGGACTTCTAAATGACGTTAATGGAATATTGAGATCGAATTTTTGTTCTTCCTTTCAAGTGCCAGTAAAAAAATTAGTTTTAGCGTATGAAAACTAGAGTTATTGAATTCTGAGTTAAATTACAACGAAAATAAACTTTTATCTACAGATACAGCCTGGTTACAAGCGGACACACGGACGGACAGCAGAGCCTTTGAACAGGTTCCTGTTACACCCTTTAGGTGTCCTATAAAATACATAACTTTAATTAAAATAAAATAAAAAAATCAGCTGCTCACAGATGGCTAGGCAGAGGAAACGTGATGTTAAGACACTCCGTTATCCATGGAACTATTTTAATTAAGTTTTCTCAAAGTTTTGTAAGTCTTTAGAACATAAAACCTTTTAGGCAACTTTCACTCTCAAGAAAGGATATTTCCTTTGAAAAGAACCTTTGAAAATTTGCAATTAAATAATTTGATATTTTAGGTTTATAGTGGGGAAAAAGTATTTTGTCACAGATAGCTAAATGGAGTGTTTTGTCACTCGATCGTATCTTTACCTATCCTATTTTTTGCAGGAAACAGCGTGAAGCTATAAAAGAGAACACTGACTTTCACTGTAACCAAAGCCTTACAAAACAATATGAAAGTAATACATAAAACCTAACAGAACGTTATAGTGTCAAGGTAGAATTTTATACTAATATTATTGACTGAGCTTTACAACTTAATGGGCTTTTAGGATATGTGTTGCTTATAAATAATTATGACCTCATTTCGTATATTATTTTATACTCTCGTCTCCGATCAATCGAATTTGAGGTTCATGTACAATGGTGGAACCCAACGCTGCGATCATAGCGTTAACAGTCAGACGCTGTCCTCTTCCAACACGACGGTCCCAAAATATAAATAATATTTATTACGCTGTTTTTAAAGACATCTCAAGAAGCTTGAGTAAAAATAAGGCTCACCGCTACAAAATAACATACAATTTTCTATAGAAACCGTACATTAGATAACAATTAAAGATCTCATTTATTCGTATTTACCCCCTATTATTTAATTTGTCTCCTCCAGGCATCCGTCTACGTGACTCAAGTAAAGTAAATACGACAATTTAGACTCATCAGGTGCATTCAGACGTACAGTTGTAGCGAATTCAATTCTGTATTACAGAGGCCGTCATGGCACAGCTCGTAACTGTAAACGTAACGATTTTGGGTTTGATTCACATTTGGGGGAAAGAATATTTAATATTATTTATTTAGAAAACGCATAAAAATGTATTGTACTCGCGCCTTTTGGAAACCGTCCAAGCGCTCGTCAGTTTTGAAGGCATTGTGAGTTAAGTAGTGGACCTCAACGCCACGCTTTGTTTTCTTAACAGACTGACGAAATTAAATAATTCATTTCCCCAAATAGAAATTGAACCCACAACCGTCGCGTTTTACCGTTAAACACTAAACCACTGCGCCATGAGTGTCTCAACATTGCTGGATAGGCAAATGTTTATAATAAAATCTTGCTTAACCCTAGAGAGATAACCATATTGCATTTTACACTAAAGATAACCATACGTCGATTCAACGTGCGAATGTTTGAGTGAGCATATTTTGGATTATGTAAATCCTAGGTTTATGAATATGATATTATATCTTAACGTATGTAATTGTGTTGTGAATAAATAAAAAACATTAGAGTTTATTTATATTTTTATTAGAAAAAATAAAAAAAGAACAAAAGGAGGTACTTTTTACTTTATAAAACTTAAACATTTAGGAATCTCCCCGTCAGTTTTATAATTTGAGATATAAACTTTTTAAAATCATTTTTTTATAAACTATATAATATTAAAAACCTACATAAATATATATTTTTATTAATTTTTGTCTCAAAGACACTTAGGACAGGCGCTGGACTTGTGCTCTCCACAAATGGGATTTTTACAGTTGCCGCACATAGTATCTGTCATCCGTCTAATTTTTGATGGACAAAAGGCACAATATTTTCTTTTCTTTAGCTCAGTTACACCTTCGAGTTCTGTGGGAGGTGGCTTTTACATCAGGGTTTTCAATCTTCAGCTGGATTTCTGCGTTGGTCCATTTTTTTATCTCCTCCACAATGTCATCAATAATAAATGTACTGAAACATTCTAAAGGCTCATAAGGGCATTTATTCGTCCGAGTGGGACCCTTTGATGTCCGTATAATATTAGCAGATGATATTCTTCCACTTGTTCTGCCTTTAGTGGCTGTCCAACGATGATCGTTTTGCCTCGAAGAGTTTGACGCTGTGGCATGACAATCGGCATACTTGCCGAAGCACTTTCAGGAGTTTCAGGGTTATTTTCAGACACATCTTCAGTATGCAATGTGTTTACTACTGGTGGACCACTCACCTCATAGTCTACAGCATCACTCTGTACTTCATTTTTTAATAAATTGTCTTCAGTTCCACTGTCCGACCCCTGAATCTCTGCATCGCTCGTTTCATGCAACAACCGACTGATTTTTGCATCGTTTATACGATTATGTGACGATATGATGTTTTTTTGTCGTGAGCTGTAACAAGTAATCAAAAAAGTACATTTATTCTGAAAAAAGTCGCAATAACACATTTTCCTAAAAATCTAAAAACTAACACTAAAGATAACCATACGTCATTTCGACGTAAGGTAGGTAAATATTGATGAAAGTATTGCACTTACCGGAGGGATAAGGGTGTGTCCTGCAAGCTCCGACGGCCAAATGAGTTGACAGGAACGGCCAGTTTAGTGACGCGAAAAACAGACGAGTTATATCAATTTTTCAAAATCGATTACGTCGATTCGACGTAGGTTATCTATCTAGGGTTAATACATTGTCGGTTACTTAGGTAAACTAAATTTATTAGTTTGTTATCTTAATTTACAGGTTTAGGTATTTAGATTAAACCTACACTTGAAATTGAGCCTGAATAAGTTTAATTGGAATGAATTGTTTCTTTGGCTTAGCCGCCATTTTATAAGTAGTATAATGGTCTCTTATTTTATTTATATATAGACTTGTCTACTGTAAATAAATAAAATATATAATTAATTACTTAGATTCTCCCTGCCTACCCTGCCTACTTCTAAAACAGGACGAAAGATATATTCTTTTGTTTGTTTGTAGCTTCACGCTATATCCAGCACAACATAGGCAGAGGGAGAAGTGTTAAAACTCTCTGTTTCCTACTTTGCGCTGAATTTTCGGGACACTGCGTTTTGGGTGCAGAACTCACAACCAGGCTTTACTTGTTATCATAGGGATGAAATGAATATAATGAATATAAATTTAAATAAATATTTTATTTCCTCAAATGGGGATCGAACCCACAGCCAATCGGGTACAGTAACACTTTATGACCCTGCGCCCTGACTGGCCTCAAGAAGAAATTGTATATACAATGAAAAAAAAACCGTTGCAACACGTTGTATTTAAAAATACCCTCGATCTATTTACAATACTGTTCTGACTCAGGGCGTTTTAAATCAGTCGTATTTTGACATAATTATGGGTTGCGATACTTTTTCTTTAGTGTTTACTTCGTAATAGATGTTTGTGTAGTTTATCGCCGAAAATCCAACAAATATGATTAATAGCGCAACTTGTTATTTTTGTATAGAATAAATAGCTTTATTAGAAGACGTTCGAAAGAATGTAATAATTTTTAGCTTACACTTATTTATGCCTAGGTCAGTTTAGTCCCGGCTTTAGAAATAGAAGTTTTTTAATAACAGAGTGTGTAAACAGCAGGTTCAAAAAAGATAAAGATGAAGATTTACCTCTTTTATAGATATAATTAAAAGATTTCCATCTCGTACGAGAGTCACTCTCCGTATGTATGACATAACGATTAAACGAAAATAATTTTATCATAATCATCATTCCCTGAAATAGAAATCGTACCCACAACCTTGGCGCTGTCATTTAAATGCTGTTCCACTGAACTACGACGGAATAGCGTCTGTACACTAATTACCTTTACAAAAACAGAAAATGACTAAATTAAAAAACAAACACGCGTAAATAGCCTTCGAGCTTTTAGCAAACATTAAATTTTGTTTAACCGATCCCGTGAAAAAGCGCCATACGTCATACACATACGTAGTTACGTCACTAATCATAATATTATTATTGACAGATACAAAACACGTTTGAAAATTAATTATTCTGTTTGATTTATTGAGATATCTTTTAAATTTTTTTCTACGCATATCTTCATATCTACGCTTTTTTTCTACATTAAATTTCATTTATATTTTTTTTTGTTATTGTTTTGCACTTTTGTATACATATACGTCCATTTTACAAATGCTTACTAGTAGTTTTCGCAATTGCAACAAGGTGAGGCTACGCTGTACGCTAATGCAAACTGTAAACCTGGGAACCTAGAGTTAAAACATTGTCCTACTAATTTGCATAAAAAACTAGTGGTCTGTAAAATCGGTCTACGGGCAATAATAAGAAAATTTGTATAAATATGTGTCTGTGTTATTTGCTGTAAATTCAAATATTTTTAACTTAAATTATACAGATTAATTACATTTAATAATATACTATTCAATTATACGAGTAAGTAGCAATAAATGGATAGATAGGTCACAAGCCGAACTTTTAAGCCATTCTGCTTTTTCCACGTGACAATGACTCATGCGTGCAGTCGGTGTTCCTTGGTCTATAAGACGTTATCACGTCAGTATATAGAAAAGCTAAAGTTAGATTCCTTTGAAAATCTTGAAATACTCTTGAAAGATATTTACTGAATCCCTTGAGCAAGAAACGAAAGTATTGTTGAATACTCTCAAATATAAGATTTTTTATATTACATTAGTAAATATAAATAATTTTCTAAATTTAGGCTATTCATGTGAAGAAAATGCATTTAAAATATTAATTAATACACGACGGTTGTGTCTTTTATCTATCTTCACGCTGTGTCCCGCAAGCAACGGGATTGAAAGACGTTGCGTTTCTCGTGGCGGAACTAAACGCAGAGCTTTGTTTTATTTAGCGCAAATAAATATTTTCCAAAAATAAAAAAAAAATCACATTGTTCTCTTTGTTCTCTTTGCATATCCTGCTATAAGCGGAATATGAGTGAACCTTAAAAAAATGTATAATTAGTATTATGTTAGCCATTATTTTTCTCATATCCAATATGTTATGTTCCACCTTTTTGTTATTTCTTCCCACGCAAATTTTGAGATAATGGACGTTTCGTATAATATATTAATATAACATACAACTGCGTAATAAATCTCGTGAACAAGGCTCATTAGCCCATAGATTAAAACTGTGATATGAAAAAAGTATATATTTTATGAAGAGATTAGTGGACATATGTTATACTTGAGGCCAGTCGTGGCGCAGGCTCATAAAGAGTGACTGTACACTACTGGTTGTGGGTTCGATTCTTACACAAGGAACAACGAAATGAAATATTTACTTAAATTTATATTTCCATTGCTTCGGTGTCGAGGCACTCAACACTCCAGAATTAGGAGGAAAGTAGCGAACGGAGAGTGTGAACATTTAATACTAGTTATCAAATTTGGTTATAATTTTTTCTATCGAATAAATTATTAAACTTTTGTTTATTACAAATTGATTGTACAACAAGTTTTGCAACTACACGACAAATTTTAGTTAAAAGGAGCGAAAGTTTCATTGTTTTTACTGAGCGTTTGCTTGTACTTTAATATTAATTTTCTTTATATTACTTGCCACCGATATACTTTCAAACTTCGCAAAAAATTTTATACAATTTTTTACATTATATAAGAGATTTTTTTATATTAAATTATAATAATATAAACATTAAACATTTATATTTAAAGATGGTGGCTGGCACCAGATGGATGCGAGAAGCCCAAGACCGGGATGGTTGGCGCTTGATGAGGGAGGCCTACGTTCAGCAGTGGACGGCGATAGGCTGATGAAAAAAAAAAATATATATATTAACATTGAGGCCAGTCATAGTGCAGGGCCACAAGTGTGTGACTATTAACATGACAAGTCGTGGGTTCGATTTCCACTCGAAGAAATTAAATATTTTCATTTCCTCGAGTTCCACCACTTGTTATTAAGTTTTGTGCTCATTTTTTTCGGAAACAAGATGTCATATCGAGATGCTCCTTTACTATTAATTGATATACATTGCAACTTAGTGAACAGCCCAAGTTTCATTTCAATGAAACTACTAACTACTGAACCGATTTCAGTTCAGTAGTTTTTGAGATATAGATATACACGTTACTGGAAGTGACATGTACATACATACATATGTGCATTTATAAATATTTTTTAAAATACTATTTTGTTTACATAAAACAGTTATCGTAACTAAATAAAATGGAATTGCAAAAAAATCTAAATATTATCAATCAAAAAGGTATGTTTTGGATTCGCTACACGCTATATCCTGGCAAAAGGAACCAACGCTTGGTTCCTTTTTCCATTAGACACTCCGTTCCCCACGCATCTCTCAATTTCGTTAATATTAAGAGATTGAGTGAAAGCAGAAGGAAATTAGTCGTCAATATCTAAATAACAACAATAATAATCTTAATATCTATACCATTACGCCTCGACGGCCTCAAAGAAAACATATTTATAACCCCGGAAACACTTAAAAATATAATAACATAAAACTCAACAGGTTAATGTTTTTCCAAATAAATAAAAAGTACGAACGACTTTATTTGAAAGGAGATTATTGAAACTTCATTTCTCACTCCAGTCACGTGTAAGGAATGCTGAAATAGTAAAAATCGTGGGCTTCATTCAAATAAACAGAATACCGATTTAACTCTGTATTGAAATGTATTTGTTATGTAAACACACGGAAATTACGAATAATATATGATGATACTCATTTATTGTATACGGGTGAAGTATTTTCAGTTCTATGGCATTTTTAGATGAAATTGCGGGACTCAACGCTGCGTTTTTCTTACGAGAGCGAATAGATGAAAATATATAATTTATTTATGTGTATCAAGAAAAAAAAATTTGCGTACCGGAACAGCCAAAATCCAGTTTGCTTTTAATAATCACTTTTATCCTAGTAGATCACGTTTGTTATTATTCGACAGGATCCTGATACCAGTTTACTGAGAATCTAATTTATTTCAAGACAAGTTTATGGTTGGGTCCAGAATCTCAATAATAGTCTTAAAAGGCTAATAAAACTTTGAATACAAAATATTACTAACTCAGTCAGAAAATTAGATAAGGCATACTCTAAAAATATAAATAGTATAGGTATAATACATTATATTAAAATTAACTTGAGGGCACCGCAGCATATGACTGTGAACGTAACGGTAGTAGATTCAATTCCCACTCGGGGGAATAAATGAATCTTTCTTTTAAAAGTAATCTTTCTTAAGGTACAATTGACATATAAATCAGTAGATAAAGCTCTTTCAAGCGGGACAAGATTAATGAAATGAAAAGAGTAAAAACACCTTTGTAAACAACACGGTAAAAATATACGAGGTACAGTACACTCGGCGAGTCGTGGCCGCACTGAAGATAGCTATAGAGCCTGTGCATATTTAAAATTTAGGATTTTTCTTACTTTTGCTTATTTTTTCCCGAATGATTTCAGAATTCGGCAGAAAGTGGGGAATGGAAATGCCTTAACACTAGGTTCCTCTGCCTAGCCTGTTGTATGAAGCTGATTTTTATTCCTCCCGAGTGATTAATATGCAAAACTTCAGAAAACTTAACTTCAGTGCTGCCATGACTTGTCAACCGCACTGTACCTACGTACTTTGTTTTCCAACACTACTTTATCATTCTTCACAAAGTAGTTTCTGTTAAACCAATTTCAACATGTATGCGAAATTGCTGGAATAGTTGTTAATTTGTTAAAACTTTGAGAGCTTTTGAAATAAGCTTAGGTTTAAAATATAATGAATAACTAATTTCATTAAAGTTTAGTATCTAATTATATTTATTGCTTTACGTTTTTTTCCGTATGGCGCTCTCTACTTGTTTGCCAGAATCCAACAATGCTTTTTCTTCTGTCTGCCTTTTCTTTACCTTTACCTTCACGTTGTATCCCGCACATAGTAGGCTGTAAAGTTAAAGTTGAAAACGGAAAGGTCTTAATGAGGAATGGAGTGTCTTAACACTAGGTTCCCGGGATTCCTGTGCCTACCTTGCTACGTGCAGGACACAACGCTAAAAAAGAAATTAAACTACGTGACGTACATAGAAACAGCTTTCATTTCGTCACAGATATAAAACTTATCTATATAAATTAGGGAACATGTTAATAAGATAACCTTGTCGGTTATTCTACAGGTAATGATAAGCTTATGAAATTAATATTGGTAAAATAAATATATGCAAAGAGGGGAAATTTGGAAATATATTTTTAATATTACTATATATAAAATATTTCCTCGAGTGGGGATCAAACCCACAACCAGTCAATTTTGCAATCCCACTTTGTTCCTCTGCACCACGACTGGCCTTAAGTAAAGGTCAACCGGAAGTACCCTATGAATTTTAATTCCCTTTACATGGAATTTCCATTCATTCATCCATAATTTCTCCTCCATTTGTCAAATAATATACATAAATTGACGCATTTGTCCATTTTCAACAAGCAATTTTAATAACGATGTGTGCTGAGAATAACAAAAACTGTCTATCCCACTGCTTGAGTGCCCAAGCAGCTCGGGCAAACAATAAATTGTATGAACTTTATACCAGGACTCAAGTAAAAATAATCAATAGGACCGTTTATTTTGAGAGTGGTGTAAGTCCATTTTCTTTTGTTTCGAGAAAATTAAAGATTAGTATGTCGATGATTATGCAATTTCATTTACCGACCGATTTTAAGTTGTTCAAAACATGGGTTTTTTTTGAGAAATTAAACACGGACTAGTTATATATTAAAAAAATTACATTAAATTAAGCATGAATTACGTGATAGCTCATTTTTCTCAAAAATGGACTTACACCACTTTCAAAATAAACGGTCCATTATAAATAGTTCGTTTCAATCGTAGTGCAGGGGCACAAGTCTGTGACTGTAGACGCGACAGGTTGTTGGTTCGATTCCCACTCGAGCAAATTAAATATTTATTATTTTAATTTCTTTGACCGAGACAAAAAGCACGGTGAGTGGGGAACGGAAATTACATGATTAGAACGGAGTGTTTTAGAACTTGCTTCCCAGGTTCCCTCTGTCTATCTTTCCATATGCGGAAAACAATGAGAATCTATAAAAAATATTCAAAAAGATTTTAAATTTGTTACGTAAAAATGTTATCGGAATCCATTCAACCGTTTCTAAAATTGGATGTATCAAAAACAAAGAGATAGCTTAACAGATAGATATTGACTGACAATTTAAATCCTAACATTTACGTTTTGTTTACAAATAATTAAAAAAATATAAAATTTTCCAAGTGTAAAATAGACTCGTATACTAAATGTTTCATATAAACATACCTTATTAGATTTGAATCGTTGGTAAGTGGGGAATAGAAGTGACTTAACTCTAAGTTCCCAGGTTCCCTTTACCTCCCCTGCTATGTGTGGGAAATAGCGTGAAGGCAGAAAAACAAAAGTAACCTGTTTGTTGTTACTTTCTTTTTAAGAAGACAACGTGCGGCGTTTATCTAATCTTATCACTGGACTCTGTCTGTCTACCAGCAAGAATGCGAGTGCGAGTGTTACGTAAAGATAAATAATTATAGCATACAGCCGGTATGCGTGTTATATAGCTCTCAGTGTCACAAGCGGAAAAAATATTTTATTACTAGAGATTAAACTTGTTTTTAAATTATAGCTTTATTATTATATTATTATTATATATATTCTTTATAAAAATAACTCTACATCCTTTCTTATACCTCTAAGAATATGTGTAAAAAGTTTTTGTAATAAGCGGTGGAGAAGTTTTGCCGTGAAAGCGTAACAAACAAACGTGATGATAGGAAAGCATTTCTTACCTTTTTTTTAAATTTTCTTTTAAATTAAATTAAAATAACAATTTATATTCATATTTTTTGAACTCTATAACTGCAGCCCTCGTAATTTACATTATATATACATTTATTCTTTTTTCTTTAAACCACGCATTTCCCGCATGTAGCAGAAGGATTTCCTTTCATTTTGACGACAAACGGATTTGAAGAAACGAAATTTTGATCAAATAAAATTACTGGGAGAGGCGGCCTGTGTAGATGAAACGATCTATTCTCTATTAATATATTAAAATCATTGAGGCAAGTTGTGGGTTCGATTCCCACTCGTTGAAATTAAACATTTAAAAATTTTCAGGTGTCTCGTTCTGGTAACGGGCGTTAAAAAGTACAGTGTTAGATTCCGCCACTCAACACGCAATACGTTCAAAAATCAGCGGCAAATGGGGAACGGAGATGCCTTAATGGGAACGGAGTATCTTAACAATTAACTTCTAGGTTCCCTCTGCCTACCCCGTGTGTGAAGCTAAAAAAATGATAATGAAAATTATGTAGGTTTTGAACTTATTCTCGATACAAAGGAATCAAACTAAACACATTCCTTTTACTTGGAAAATATAATAAATATGAAAAGAAATCAGAAATCTTATATTAATAAAATATTTTAAATATACACGATACTCTAAGGTTAAAGATCGGATACAATACAACTTTACAAGGTTTCTCCAAAAAAAACATTTTTTCAGCTTCAATAGCAAGTAAGAGTCCTGTACCGTCCTCGGAAATTTGAGATACTGCGTGTTAAATGACGGAACTTAAGAAGTGGAATCCACTACCCGCAAGCGACAAAGTGACCGTTGATTACTTTTATAATAGCTTCACGCTGTATCCCGCATATAACAGGATAATCAAGGGCAACTAGACCAGTGATTACAAAGATTAAGAGAGCTTAAGAGATCGAGAGGAAATTTAAATATTTAACATTTAACCCATTTAGGGCCCCGTCGCGTCGTGGCCCAGAACAACACGTGCGTTACTATAAGC
Source organism: Heliconius melpomene rosina (assembly GCF_056956725.1). NCBI lineage: Eukaryota > Metazoa > Arthropoda > Insecta > Lepidoptera > Nymphalidae > Heliconius > Heliconius melpomene. The sequence goes on from NC_140400.1 coordinate 1,530,996, forward strand.
ACGACAAGTTATAGGTTCGAACCCACTTTTTCTCACTCTGGATACATGGAAAAGCGCAGCTTTGGAATCGACACATTGCATACAATGCCTGCAGAATTTAATGGAAAGTGGGGAATGGATGTGTCTTAATGGAAAGAATTATCTTGATATTAGGTTCCGAGGTTCCCTCTGCAGGGTAGGTCTGCTTTGTGCGGGATACAGCGTGAAGCTAAAAAATTCAATTAGAAAACTCTTTCAATTTATTCTACACTTTTATTTTAACAAACTCGATTTACTAAGTGTGTTTAAAGTTTTATAATAAGCTTAATTGAAGCAACTTTAGCTTTTCCACATATGAAACTTTATTAATAACGGCTATAATCAACTCTTAATATGGCTTTAGCATGAAAATAATAATTGAATTCTCATATTAGTAAGCAATTTTAACCTGATAGGGTACGGAAATGACTTGATGGAAACGAAATGTCTAATTTTAAGACAAGGTTCCCAGGTTCCCCTTGCCTACCCTGCAATGTGCGGGATGCAATGTAAAGCTAAAAAAACCGCATAAATCTCGCGTGGCTAAATAGAAAGTGCCTAATAAAAGTCTATGACACATGACACCTAAGGTAAAATGACTGCAGGTAACCTATAGTTACATCGAAATGTTTAGTGTGATATAATATGTAACACTGAAATATTTTTCAATTCAGTCTAGTGGTTCCTGAGATTAGCGCGTTCAAACAAACAAACTCTTCAGCTTTATTATAGTGGCATAGTTGTATAAAATAAGCCGTTATACGTAATCTATCGCCGAAATATTTACACTTTGTAATGATTTCAGACTAAAAGTTTATAAATTGAAACGTTTATTTTAATAGCCAAATAAAAACAAATTTTCATATCAAATTCAATCACATTCTCAGCATTATAAAGTGTTTTCATTTATTATGGAACTTACATTATCTTAATGCAGATATAAATAATATGAGACCAGTCATGGGCAGGGATACAAGCGTGAGTCTGTAAACACAATAGGTTGTGGGTTCGAATCTTCGCTCAAATGTTGAGGCAAAGCGCGGCGTTGGGTTCCGCCACTCAACACGTAATGCCTTCAGAATTTGGCGTTGAATGAGGATGTCTATTGAGTATGTCTGTGTGTACACCAGCATATATCAGTAGTGCACCAGCTATAATTTAACAATTTAAAAAGCAATATAGACAGTCAATGTACTGTAGTTATTAAATGTAATAGCTTGCTCAACAAAATGACTATTATAACCTCATCTAGAAGCCAAAATGCCGTAATTATAATAATTTTATCATCAGACTTTCTTATTTTAGTAATGGGATTTTGCATTTTATTTACAACCTATCTCTCTTCATGCAGAGCGAATTTAGTGTTAAGATACTTTGATTTACTCTGGTTTTTAAGCGTAAGCGTATCCGTTAAATACATTTTTTTACAAATACCTTAGAGAGGATTTCAACTCGAAGAAATGAAATATTTATTATTTTCATTTCAGTGTCTTAATGGGAACGGACTGTTAAAACACTAGGTTCCCATGTTCCCTCTGTCTTCAATTTAATGTGTGGAGTACAGCATAAAGCTAAAATAATGTCCACTTATTAGGGAAAGCTACAAGCAATATTACATTACGCAACGATCAATAGAAGCGCAGTAGCAATGGAAAATGTACTAGAAACGGGAGAACTTGAGAGCTTCTACGTACAAGATGCACAACTTATACTTATTTACATTCGAAGGACTGGACGAAGAAGCATGTAAATTTATATGTTTTTTAAAAACTATTTTTTTTTTCTTAATATATTTTGTTTGCGTTTTTCTGCTTATGTGTTTTGTATTCGATTCTATATATTACACTAATATACATCCTCGTGTATATACAAAGTGTACAGATTAAGCGAAAATTTTAAAAAATATACAATAATAATAAAATATAAAAAAATATATCATTTTCTTATTCCTTTATGTGTAAAATATTTTTTTAACAATTAAAAAGAGAGTCTAAGCTAGAAAAACTAGAAACTTTATAAATTATGGCTTACGCTCGAATGAACATGGATGGATTAATTTGTTAAAAATATTTTCAAGTAACTTTTTTTTTATATTTTTGTGACAATTTTCATATTGCTATAAGGCCGTATATTTATAATATGTATAGTCGCCCACATTTTAATCTGCGTGGACTTTTTGTAAATGTAATGTAAAATTCCGTTACAGGTTTCTCCGTTTCCGTAAGAAGTTTTCCCGTTTCCCTAAGGAAGTACTCCCATAGATCTAATCACGAAGCACCTATACGATATATTTAAATTTTCTAAGTTTGCGGGTTTCGTTTGTCCGTTGACTGCGACTTACGCAAGAATTTTGTATATAAAGAATATATCTCAATAAAAATTAAATAAAAATACTAATTGTGCTGTTAATAAAATTTGATTTCTAATTAAAAAATGAACAATATAAATAATTGACCTTAAGATACATCTTATTCTTTCTGCTTATCTATTATTACTTATTATTTGTCTCATTTAAAAAAAAAACAGGTTTTTTGAAAATCATATAACTGTTACTAAAAAAATGAGCTATAATAATTAACAATAAAAAAAATACTTACCAAGATCCAAAATAAGAGAAAAATTTGCAATAACTTTTAAAAAAATCGACAAAACTAATTAAACAAACATATGAAAGCACACTAAAATGACACTTAAATAACCTCCCGCCGAATGTGACATTTATTTTTTTAAATAAGTTTTTTTAATTCAAGGCAAAAGTCCGTATATATTCTGTCTACAGTAACGTCAAGCACGAGCGTACCGCGCGTTGCTCCAACACCTACTACCGTTTGCCTCACTTACATCTAACAGTACCTACTATAAGGTACAGATAAAATTAAATATCACAAGAGTTAATTAACCTGAATGATTATTTGATTTATTTTTATACTATACTTCCTTATTTATTAGAGGAGTGAGAAATATTAATAATAATGCGCGATGGCTATGAATCTGGAGAAAACATAAAATTAAAATTATATTTAAATATTTAGATTCGATCCGTTTATTTGTAGGCTGGTTACAAATAAACGGATATTTACACATAATTTGTCTAAAACAGATAATTAATATATTGATTCCATTTTTCTATATATTAAAAAACTATGGCGGAATAAAAAAATAGTGTCAACCTCCGTCCCTTTTTTGATATTCCGTAAACAAAAAAATAATGTTAAAAAGATTTCTATAGTTAAGCTTTTGCCTGATTGTCAATGTGTCCATTCAATCTCCCGTGTGACAAGGGATGGTTATATTTTTATTTATATTAGACTTGCCGTACCGCAACTTTCTTTGCGTAGACTTTAAGTTGTTAAAAGCTTTTTAAAAAGAATTTAGCTCTTAACTTTTAACTTTTTTTAACTTTCCATTTTATTTCCAGAGGGAACCTAGTGTTAAAACGCTCCACCCCCCACTTTCTGCCAAATTTTGTAGGCATTGCGTGTTGAGTGCTCAAAGCCGAGCTTTGCCTCGACACCAGAGCGAAGAAATGGGAATATAAATGTAAATTAATATTTAATTTCTCTCGAGTGGGGATCGAACACACAACCATCGCGTTACAGTCACGCCCTTGTGCTGCGCCAGGACGGTTTAATTACGTAAACCCTTAAGTAACATTATAAATATGAAGAATCGCCTGTATATAAAAACCACCAAAAATAAAGTTAAAGATTAAAAGCTACGCACCTTTTTGCTAGTGGACTGAAGCAAGCAAAATATGAAATACTATATTCTTTTATATCTATCTTTTATCTTTTAAGGTGCGCTTCCTTATATTGACCGAACCTTTAACGGTCTTTTCACTAATACTGAAATGGACGTATAGAATTTCACAAAAATATAAAAAATATGACAATAGCTTCACGCTGTATCCAGCCTAATTTCGCGTAATTTTCGAGATATTATGTGTTATGTAAACTCGACTCGCAATCGAATCCACAAACATATGCAATTAAAAATAGCACGACGGCCTCGATAGAAATCTTTATAATTATTAACTTTTCCAACGATTTTATTATACTTTATAAAAACACTTCAAGTTAAAGGACTATATACAATATGTAAATTTTATTCCATTGTTTTACTTCCCCTTTTTTTCCCATAAAAGCTGGTGTTTTTCTAAGTCGAATCAGGACCCTTCGGGCTTGGAGGTTTTACCTGGTTGTTCCTTTATTCACTTTTAATCCCTACCTTCATTTTCTTATTTTAAAGCTACAATTTCAAATAATAAAGTACAAGTAAAAAATGTTTTGAAAAAGATATTTTGATAGGGACTATTATAGCCGTCGTGTTGCGCCGCCACTCTGGCACAAGCGTGTGACTATAACGCAATGGTTGTGGGTTGGATTCCCACTCGCGGCAATGAAATGTTTTATATTTTTATGTCCTCGCACTTCTAACAAGGTAAAGCGCGGCGTTGAGTTCCGTTCCTTAACATGCAATGCCTCGAAAATTTGGCGGAATATAGCGGACAAAATCTTTTAATGGGAACGGAGTGTCTTAACACAAGTTTTCCTCTGCCCACCCTGCAATGTGTGGAATACAACGTAAAATTACAAAAAAAATAATTCGTGATATGCATGAAATGATAAATTACACTTTAATACAAATTGCAAACAAACAAACATACGACATTAGTATTAGATTATTATGAGGTAGCCTTCTATGGTAGCATTGATATTAAAATATATTTAATTGTATACATAAGTCTTAAGTTTATTTTATTTTTCAGTTTCACGCTGTATCCTGCACAGAGCGGGATAGGCAGAGAAAACCTTACGTTTACATTACCTGTTGAGTGACGAAACTAAACGCCGCGCTTTCTTTTATTACTGGAGTAAGGAAAATAAAATAACTCATACCCCCGAGTACTACTTAATTGAGAACGAAAGGATTTAGGATTTTTATTTATTTACATATATAATAATTTTGTAATTAACCTTGTAAATAAAAATCCTAAATCCTATATATTATATATATATATATATATATATATATATATATGATAATTATATAAAATATATATTATATTCGTATATTTGATCGTTTACAGTATAGGTATTTCAACAATAAAAGACAGTCGTGGCGCAGCGGCACAAAGGGTGTGGCTATAACGCGACATTTGTGAGTTCGATCCATCGAAGAATTTAATTTTTAACTATTAAATGAAAATATTAATTTCCCGATACTATTACAATAAGGTGATAGATTCGAATTCCATAAAGAAAATCTAATCCAACCAACCAACAAACCACGTGGAGAAAGAAAAGTCACTGATCTTTTACTTACAAAATATTAAGAAACGTGAGATAAATATATTACACGCTCACTCAACTAGATATAACAATAAGAATACAAATAAGTATATTATAAAGGGATATCGTACATTGACCGAAATTTTTCCATACAATTTTATATGGGGAGAGGAAGGAGGATCGTGTTACAATATACGGTGTTGAAATTTAGTTCACAGGTACGACAAACTATGAGATGTTATTGACATCGACTATACTTTATGTTATATCTAAACATATAATAAGACTGTAACTCATCGCCGTCTGTACATAGAAAACATGGTCAATTTTTATATTTCTTGAAATTGCTACGGAACCATCTGAGCGTCGACCAGCGCTTGACCGGTTTTTCTCTTTTAGAATATATAACTAACCTATTAATTAAATAGCTTTTGCGGCTTCGTCCCCGTGGTCAAAGGGAAATAACAAAGAGTCGTGTTAATGACACCTGACACACACTAGGCGCCTGAGGTAAGTCTGTTACCTATGGTACTCTAGGCTACGTCGAATCTATAAACGAGATGTACCCTTCCACGATAAATGGATTATCAAAATTTTCAGTTTCATACGTTATTATTAATTTCTGTCTCCATGAGTACCTACGTCATACAAGTGACGTCCATGCAAAATTTGAGACTCCTAGCATTTGTAGTAACGGAGTCTCATACAAACTTTCAACCCCAAAAACAATCCCTTAGAAGTCGAATATTGCAAATTCCTGTCTTAGCGAGCACCTACGTCCTATAAGTAACTCCTAAGCAAAATTTGAGATTCCTAGCACTTGTAGTTTCTGAGATTTCGTGATGAGTGAGTGACCTTTCGATTTTATATATATAGATAATAAATATATAATATATAATAATAAAAATAGAGATATAGCTTATGTAGAAGCACAAATTGGAAATAGAGAGTAAGTGGGAAATAGAATGTCATAATATTACGTTTCCAAGGCTTATATATCCTTAAGGGAAAAAAACGTAAAGCTGCTTATCATTACAGCGAGCAAATCGAGTTGGGGTTGGAAAACGAAATTGGCTACTTGTGTCATTAAAAATTGTATGTGTAAATTATTACTTGCAAAGTACCTTTCGAACTAAACTAATTTATAATTCCATTGTTATCAATATAATATCAGATTAGATTGCCCTTTGACCTTTACATAATGAAGGTTTATAGATTTTCCACTTGTTACTCATTTTGTACTAGTAGCTCCCCGGTGGCTTTGCGCGCCTGAACTATGTAAAACTAGTTGGTTATTTTGGACTCATATTTTTTTAACTTCACGCTATATCCTCTACGCAGCAGGTGGAATAAACCTAGTGTTAAGACACTACGTTCCCGATTTTCCGCCGAATTCTGAAGGCATTGCATGACGAATGGCGGAACTCGACCGGTGCTTTTCCTTGACACCAGAGCGAAGAAATTAATGATAATGATAATCTACACATCTATACACAATATAACTGAATTTAAGACATTGCCGCGCTTCGCCTTATTAACAGAGCTTTTGTATTTATTAATTAAAATAACTCAGGGGAATCCCTGACTGTGAATCGAACTCAATACCGTCGCCTTTAACGCCCAACGCAGTGCCGTTGCGCCACTGAGGCGTCCATAACTTATATTATTACGAGTTATATTACAGTTATTGTAATTTTAAAAAATTTTAATGCAATACAAGGCTTATAACTAAACTAATTTACAGAACATAATATTACATAGTGACTTCTATGAAACTCATGGAAAATTTCTAGTTGTAAACATAGTAGTAATAGCTGCCCGCGAAATCGCTTCTAGTTATTGTTATAATGTACCTATTATAGCCAAGTTTTGAAAAATCTTTTCTTGAATCGTAGCCTACGTGTTATTATAATGTACGAGTATAAGCTATATAATTGTAAAGTAATATATTTTTATTTTAGTTTTAGCGTGAAAATAGACAAAATTTCAATTTTTATAATTTTATTTAGATAGGATGATTGTGGGCTAGTTCAGGAAAATATATAACAGTAAAATTTAAAGTTTGTTAAAATATCTAAATATAACTACTTAACAAGTTCAGAAATGTATAAAGTTCTAAAGTATTCAGAAGTTGTAAGATTTTACCTGCAAACTTTAGCTAAAGTTTGCAACAGTTTATAAGGACTTTACATTTTACTTAATTTTATATATTCTTTTCTTTTACCTTCACGCTGTATCCCGCGTACAGCAGGATAGACAGCGTTAACCTAGATAATAAAATTAAAAATTCCTTTCCGTTCCCGTCGAAACTTCTAAGTGTATTTTTTTTCTATGTATGCCTCCGCTCTGTCGACTTATAACTATCGTTGCGATTGCTTTTTGTATCATTTATCAAGTTGTAAATAGTTTAATATTTTTTGTTCAATTTCTCTGTAGAGATCAAAAAAAAAATATTAATCGCTCGAAAATAGGAATTTTGAGTTAGCCTCTTTGTATATAATAAATTATATATAATCATAATTAGTTATAATTCCAAATATAGGCGATTAAAGAGTTTTATTTAAAACTAGCGACCCCCTTGCGGCTTCGCCCGCTTTTACTACTGGATTATTCATATAATGTATGTTTGCAAAGCACTTAAGATAATGTGAAAATTAATTAAACCCTAATGCAACCCGCATTTTCGTAGTTTCAATAAGGATTTTCCAATTGTTTTACACGGCAAGGATTTTTTAGTAGGTACCGTAATTTTAAATCCGTGCTACTAATCTTTTCAAGTACTTATTAAAATATATTTAAGTGACTATTTTTAAACGGAAGAAATTATAAACAAAAACCTACCTACTAATAACTACTGCAAAAAATATGAAACCAAATATATCGCGCTGAAATAATACATTCAACTCCAATTATCCAATACGTGCAAACGCATCTAAATCTTCGTTGCTATGCCTCTATAGGGGGGGTGTTTTTTTTTGAGCTTGTGGTTAATGCTGAAGAGGGTATTCTGTCCCTGATGAAAAGCAAGCACTACGTGGCTGCCTGTGAGGAAAATTAAATAGAATGCATTGGCCGGGAATCGAACCCGGGACGCCCGCGTGGCAGGCGAGCATTCTACCACTGAACCACCGACTGCTCATGACGCGCTTGTATAAGCAAAACGTCGCGGGGCGCGTTTCGCAGCAAGGATGTTTTGATATTGTAACAACTTCTAAAGTACTTATTAAAATGAAAAAATAGTAAAAGACAGTTTTGATCTACATTAAATGGCCAACGTAACTAATATACTTATTTATATGCTGAGAGTAAGGGATAAGTGAAACTTGACTCGATACAGTTGATGCGTCAACAATTAAATGCGTTTTTCTCTAAAACTATTCGCAATTTCGAAATAGTGTAAAAAGCAAATTTTATCTTCGTTTAACGTAGAAAATTAATAACGTATTTTAAAGGATAAGGATTAATACCATTATGGAAAAATATCCCTCACAATAAAAAATATATTGAAATTACTATTTTTAGACAGAAATATGATCACTACACGTTATCCTTAAAAGATAAAAATATGCTGTCGCTGACTTTTTTGTAGATCTTTTTAAGAGGAATAATACTCCAGTACATTATTTTCATGTAGTACTTACCATTAGAGCAGCGCATGCGCGAAAGTGTCTCAACTGGTAGGACTTTATACACATTTATCGTATTTATGTTAATTTACATAAGAATGTACAAATAATAAACTATATATAAACCTTCCCTGAGAAATACTCGACCTATTGGTGAAAACCGCATAAATATCCGTTGGGTGGTTTAGAAGAAGAAGAGTTAGAAAGTTCAGACAGACACGAAAAGCGACTTTGTTTTATAAGATATAGGATAGGATATGTAAAAATTCAAACCTGCACCCTTAATATCTTTATACAGATTAGATTCTACAACTATTAATGATATCTTAACTCCACCATATATCCACTACAGTCCTATATACGTTACAAAAATTAAGGAGACTGTCACATATATGAATTATGTTTTTTGCCATTCTGCTACAGAACCCTAAAAACCCTAAAAGTATAGACTTTTATATATAGATATTTTTTAGATATTTTAATATATAGATATTTAAGCAGTACAAGTGTAGCACCTCACAATATTTTACAATCACTTGATGTGTTAATATAACTTAATTAAACCAAAAGCTCTGCGTCTAATAAGAGATAGCAAAATCGTAATTTAATTGAAGATGCCTCACTCAAAAGTCTTTTGTTAAATTAAATATTTCATTCCAATTAATGGAATAATTAATTTATTAAGTGTACAATAGGTTTAGTGGTTGAGTGATACCGTTGGAATTAGACTACATGATACAAGTAAATTCCGGGGCGCGGCGTTGAGTTCCGCCACTCAACGCGCAATGATTCGAAAATTAGGCGGACAATTGCTAATTCGTAGTTGTAAGAAGGAAAATTTTAACGTTTATTAAATTAACATTTTCACATGATATTTTGTTTATTTTATTGAACCTTCGTAATTGATAATGGCACCTACTATATTATTAAAAGAATATTTTACTATTTCTATTAATAAACAAAATATATTTACATATTTTGATTGCCTCCAAGCTAAGATTGGCTTAGCAGGTGCTCCAACAATGTTGACAATATTATAACTTTAACAGGAATTTTCAAACTTGGCTAAACTAATAACTATAGTTTTATTACGTTAAGGGTAGATTTGAGAAATATTAAATTAAGCAATACATTGTTTTTATTTTTAGGTTCTCGCTGTATCCTGCATACCTATATGGGGTAGTCAGAGGGAACCCAGTGTTAAGACACTCCGTTCCACTTTTTCCTTGGCGTCTCAGCGCCGGGGTTTCTCTTGTAACTAGAGCGAAGAAATGAAAATATTAGTAAATAATAATTCAATGCATCAAGTGAAAATATGTGATACATTCACTAGCTAGTAGGTCGAGGGAACCTAGGAACCCGTTAAGACACTCCGTTCCCAAACACTCGTTCCATTAAATCCCCTTCCGTACCCGGATTTCCGCTGAAATATGGAGGCTACCCGCAACTTGTCTCGTCTACAGTCCCCCCAACGACTGGCCTACAAAAAATTCAAAAAATCTTATAAAACGAGACCGAGAGAAATCTTAAGAACGAAATTAAGTAACTTCCCACTTGAAACCAACTATTCCTTTAATTTACCGCTACATTCTCAACATTTGCCTTTATACGAGTACTATAACTATAACTGAGTTTTAGTCCGAACTGAATGCATCGTCGGTCAAAGCTGTTCGAACTCAGACTGACGTGACTTAACCAAAGTTGGATTCCAGTGAACCATATTTTATGGGTCCTACATGTACTGGGAAATAATATCTATACTATTTCCTTTTCACAAGGATGGATGTCTTGACAATTTCCGGTGTATGTCCATAGTGTGCTGCATAATCGACTGGTTGTGGGAACGATCCCCACTCGAGAAAAGGAAATATTTATTTTAATTTATATTTTCATTTCTTCACTCTGTCCGCCACTCAACACGCAATGCCTTCAGAATGCGGCGGAAAATGGAAATCGGATTTTTTTTATTATAATCACATACCCAGATTATGTCAGTTATATAAAAACAAATATTTATTCGAATAATTGATCCATATAAATTCAAGGTTGACAAATATATAGGATCGGGTATACTTACAGCTAAAATATTACATATGTTGTCTTGATGCCAGAGAAATTAAAAAGAAAAAAGAGTGAGAGTGAGAATCGAACCCACAATCGTCGTGTTACAGTCAGACGATGAGCCGTTGTCGATCGGGGTTATCTTGAATATTTTATTTATAGCTTTACCTTGAATGGATCCTACTGCTGGTCCTAATAAAATGCTGGGGTTATTTACATAATTTTTTGTTGTAGATTAGTATGATTTCTCCATTTTTTCTAATTATTTTAGTAATTTTAAATCCAACAGTAGGCACAAGACCGTCACCCCCAAACAAAACACTTTAACATGTATGTTCTTGATGATTAATAACCCTTCAGTACTTGACGTCAGCTCGTATTACGAAGTCATTTATTTTGATATCTCAACTTCTGATATATGTAGGTCGGGGGTAATTTGTGGAATACTAATTCTCTACTGGCTTGTTATTTATACATACAATTATAATTAGGGCAACAAGACTGTTAACACGATAGGTTGTTGGTTCGATTTCCACTCGAGGAAACGAAATGCCTCTAGTATTCTGTGAACAGTGGAAAACGAAAGTGTTATTAGGAACGCATTGTTTAACCACTAAGTTTCCAGGTTCCTGCTATGGGCAGGATACATCGTGAATTTAAAAAATAAATTGATTACTTATTGCTAGTAAAAGCGTTTCTAAGACAAAATAAAACTGCACATTTAAAATTGATTACATTTTTTTACAATATTTTCAATAAAAATAACAAAATTTTTACATATCAACACTTCACGTAAAATGAAAAAAAATTAAGTCAGGTACTATCTTTACTACATTTCATGTTAATTGCTCTTAAATATATACAGGCGTTACAAATAAAAAATATTTTATTATTTTTTAATGACTCGACATAGATATAGCTTCTTGTCTACATTCAGTGTCAATACACTCCGTTGGTCGTGTCCGGTGTATGGGACACCGAACTCTACGCTCTTCTTGAAAATATAAGAAATAAAATTTAACCAAGATGAGACGACGCAAGACGACGCTTTATTAAAATATAATTCATTAGTCATCTCAGTGTAATTTAATGAGAAAATTAATGTTTTAAAGGCCGTTATGGCGCGGTACAGGGCATTTTACGTGAAAGTTGTAGATTCGATTCCCTTTGGGGATAATTAATTATTTTACTTTCCTCGCATTGCTAATAGGTCGCGGTATAAAAATAATTCGATTACCTCGAGTGCTGATTGGAACTACAACCATCGATTTTACTATCAGTATAATATTGTAAACTGGATCTATTAAGGAATAGGGGAGGTAGAGTTAGATATATACTATATAAAACTCTCTTAACCTTAATCAAAGATATTTATATCGATATAAATTCATCTATAACTGGGCACAAAGTTGACCACAAAGCGACGGAACTACGCGGTTAAATAACTTTTCATTATAGATTTCCTTTGACAGTTAAGTAAATTTTAGGTACCTTGCCTTTATAGTGTCAATTCATTAATGGAAAAGTCGGGCCAAATGAGCGTAAGGGTGACCTGATGGAAAGTTATCACCGCCGCCCACGAACCCGTGTAACACCAGTGGAGCTACAGGTGAGTTGTCAACTTTTAGGGTGGAGATAGACGCGCTTTTCGTAGGTACTCAAATCGTATTGGAAGGAAGGCCATTGATCACAGTTGCTTGCCGCGTGGAAAACTCTCTCCTGACAGCATCTAACTGTAAGCACGACAATTATAGTAATCGGGAAAAGGATTTTTTTTATTTTCTACCTCTGGTAACAAGAGCAGCGCGGTCTTGAGTTTAGTCACGCATCACGCAATGTATCAAAAATATTGGACGGAAAACGGGGACCGGATTGTTTTTTAAAACTCGATTCCCTCTGCCTACCTGCTATATACGGGAAACAGCGGGAAAGTAAAATAAATATTATAAATATTAACAACCGCCTTCTCTCCGTGTAGAACATTTTCAATACGAATACCTAATGCTTGTTACATTAGGGTCTACATACAAAAGTTTCAAATTATGCACATAATTTGGGCAGCAGGTGTATGTTCGATTACAAGTCTTATTCAATTTAACAATTTTAACCGATTGTATACTAGTAAAAATGTATAAATGACTCTATTCTGACTCAGTGGCAGAGTGTAGCTACATGTAATGGTTGTAGATGCGAATCTACTTTTTTTTTCAATTGTTTTCTTTCTTTCAATTGTTTTCTCTAGTCTTTTTTTTCAATTTCGATTTTTTTCTAGCTTCACGCTGTATCCCGTAAATAGCAGGATAAGCAAGAGGAATCTAGTGTTAAAACAGTGAGTTCCCCGCGCATGTCATTTTGTTTGCACTTGTTACCAGAGAGGGAAATCTAAAAAAATAATAGTTCATTACCCTGAGCTGGAATCCAGCCCACAACCGTTGCGCTCACAGTCAGAAACTTTACCAGCGCACATTCGCACATTCCTCACTAATTCCACCTTTTCATCACGCCATTGTAGCACCCAATGCCTTCGGAATACAGCCAAAAGTTGAGAATGGAAGTGTCTTAATGGGGAACGGAGTCTCTTAACAATAGATTCCCAGGTTCCCTCTGCCTATCCTGCGTGAAGCTATAAAACAATAATCCTAACAATACTTTGTTAGGCAACCTACTACTATTATGTATGAAAACATAATATTCAAAACAAAATTATCATTTCAGTCTGATTAATTTTGGGATTGTTGATTTTAAGTTATTCAACAAATATTGGAATAACAAACTTGTATAATTCTCAGTAAAGGCTATCAGTGTGTGATGAAACCAAATACCTCGGGACAAACAGAGAACCTATATAATTATAATTTTCTATTTGAAGCTTTCGCGGACTGTAAGCGCGACGGTTATGGGTTTGATTCCCACGCAGGGGAATGAATTATTAAACATTTTCATTACTTCCCCTGATAATAAGACGCGCGTTTAGTTTCCACATTCAACGTGCAATGTCTAGGAAAATCTTCGGAAAGTGGGAAACGGAGTTTTTTAAAGCTAGTAAGCCTGTAGAAATATCTAATTTGGAAGACCTTTGTAAACAAAATCATTAAAACGTTAGTTATGATTATTCTAATACATATAAAAATATTTTAACGACAAAACAAGAAAGTTGAGTTCTACAGAATGGAAACTCAACCTCGCACTTTACCTTGTTACTAGAGCGAGGAAATGAAAACAATTCAATCCGTTGAGTGAGAATCGAATGTAAAACCATCGAACTTACAGCAAGACGCCGTCTAGACGACCGCTGCACCACGAAGGTCGCAAGCCTTTCGTCACTTAGTTTACGTAAATAAAATTAGATAGCAGTCACGATCTTAACTCGAAACTAAATTGCCTTAGAATGTGGTGAATTCCCTCATTTTCCTCAAGGAAAACAGTTTTTAGAGCAAATCTGAATTAACATAATTAAATACATAATGTCACTTTGAACCAAATGAACTACTTTGTAATTTATTTATACATTAACCTGATAAGAATAAACAACATTTTTTGTTCATTTTTCTGAGCTTCACATATATTCCGTATAAATCCGTTAAGACACTCCGTTCTCCATATTCTGCGGAAATCTCGAGGCATTGAATGGCGTAATTCAACGGGATGCTTCGTTTTGATAACAAGAAGTATAACAATTCATAAGTCCGAGCGGTAATCCACATGTTTTAAGAACCGTTACAGCGTCTGACTGCAAACGGTGGACGGTTGAGGGTTCAATTCCCAATTGGGGGGAAGATTTTTAATTCCTTGCTCTAATAAGACACTCAACAATAGCGTCAATATCAATTACAAGTGATTGAGTTCCACTTAACCTGCAATGTCTCGGAATCGTTCAATGGGCGAAAAGTGGGAAACGGATCTTAACTCCTAACACTAGGTTCCCTCTGCCTACCCTGCGATACAGCATGAAACTAAATTCTTAGGTCCCAGAATTATTTATTTTGTCAAACCGGAAGACCACGTATTTTTTTAGTAATACCTCTTAATTTAATATAGGGTAAAACCGGGATAGATGCCCTACTTTTTGAAATGTCCACCTAATTAGATAAAATATATTTTTTATAGGAATCATTTTTATTTATTTAGCTAGCTCAATCCTTTGTGATGAATTACTTATATTTTTTTTTAACAAATCAAATATAGACTTTGCAAAAAATAGCTTTTCGTGAAACACTAATTTTGAGGATAGATGCCCACCTATATGGATAGTTGCCCCACTATGAAAATGCTGGGGAGGATAGATGCCTGCAGAGTAATGTAGGTGCACTTTATACCGATTAAATGAAAAAACCAAACCAATTGTTAAATATTTCTAATTTTAAAACAGCAATTTTGTTTCCAACAAACATAATCATAATAATGAAAAGTTATATAGTGTTTTTTTAAAATCTTATTAAAATTTTAAAACATTTGTGTAACTAAAATATTAATTCTTTCAACATCCATTATCATATTTTTTAAGTTAAATTTTACAACAAAATTACAATTCTTAATATTTTTTCTTGTAAAACACTAATATTATAAATTAAAATATTATAATATCATAAATACTAACATCCACATTGCACAATTATACATTTTTATATTAAAAAGAACAAAATATAATTTTTAGTTATCTATTCTAATCATCTATTCTAATTCTCTAATTATCTCAAATATAATATATAATATTATAATATATAATATATATAATATATATAATATATAATATTCGTTATTCCAATTTAATTAAAATTTAGCCAAATAGCGTTTTTATTTTTCCACATCTTGCGCAATAATTTCTGAAAAGTGTACAGGTTTCATGTAGCTAGTTCTGACACATTACACATTGAATCCAGTCGGATTGCGACTTCGTATTTTCATAGTTTTCAAAACATTCTAAACATTCTAATGAAACAGTCTAACTTAGTTATCAATTGTTTTTGCTTTCTCTTAGCTATATATATATATCTTTCTTGTGTTTAAAAAATGCTAATTTAATAAATACTTTAAAAAATATTTTAAAAATATATACCTAACTCCCCTAAGGGCACCTATACCTCGAAAAATCAGGGCAACTATCCTTTTTGATAGGGATAGATGCCAAGGAATTTTTTTAGTAAATTATAAACAAAATAGAATCTATAAGCACTTAGATACAGTCTTAATGAACCAGTACATCGACGTAATAAAAAATATAGCGTAATTGATTACAAATTATAAAGTTATACAACGCAAAATATTAACCTTTAAATCTTTGACGCGTTCGCGACTTTCGCCGCGGAGATATTTATTAAAATGTGCTAAACGCGTCCTCATTGCACGAATGTCCGTGAATAACTTTGGTGCGGGAAGACTGTGGCTCCTGCTTGTACAATTTTTTTTTTGTCGCGAGTTCGGGAAGTTAGGTATTTTGAAAATGGGGCATCTATCCCACTGCGGCATCTATCCCGGTTTTACCCTACCTATAATAATAGCGACGGTATGCGTATATAAAATTATTACATAACATACATATAAGAGGATTTGTTAGGATCGTCCCTTACGGAAGAGTGTTTATCTTCAATCTCAGTACTTATCGCAGGTTTTGAAATGGTTACATATTTAATTAAGGCTTTGATGAACAAAGCCCAATTCTCTATGTTTTTTTCAGCTTCACGCTGTATCTCCCATATAGCAGGATAGACGGAGAGAAACTAATGTTTTGTCACTCCGGTCCCATTAAGACACTCCGTTCTCCAGTTTTCATTCAATTACCGAGACATTAGGTATCGATGGGTGATACTAAAATAAAATTGACATAGTGGTCCAGCTATTAATAAATTTGTGTTGACTGACTTTGTGTTGTCTTTTGTGTTGTGACATTTCTTCTTTTATAGCATTATTTCTTTTAGCAAAAACTATGTTTTTATTTAACCATGAAACGATCAAGTACCTACCTACTAATATATACATAACTGAAGCTTCGAAGAGTAAGAGGTTCAGAGCGAAAAAATGAAAATAATTAATTCCCTCTAGTGGGAATCGAACACACAATCCTCGTGCTACTAGCGACTGAAGTGCGACTAGCTAAGTCGCTCTTCCTCATTTAAGATAATAAAAAAACAATATATAATATAATTGCGCATTATAATAAATGTTGGAGTCGTATGACAATGTAATGTATTGGTGACGAGTCAACGTCAAAGAATCAACGATGTCAATGGCAGTCAAGGCCGAGGGCTAGGAGTAATAGCAAATGATTTTTTTCTATTATATAATATTTGTTATAGATGATTTATGTAATAGATTCTATTCTTCCGCATACCATGCTGAGGGAAATTAGTGGTAAGACACTCCTTTTAAATAAAAGGTGATGAAAACAATTTTAATATAATCACTACCTTGAGACTGGATTGATCCCACGGTTACATGTACTGTTAGATTCTGTGCCACTGTGCCACAAGGGTATCTTTTTATTGTATTGCTTAATAGGAACGGAGTGTCTTTACACTAGATTTCCAGGTTCCTTTCACCTACCCTACTTCGTGCGGGATACAGTGAAAAGTTAAAATAAAATTACTCTAAGGAAAAACAATATTAAGAAAACGTATTTTTAGTACATATTTAAAATTTACATCTTTTCATTTAAGCCATGGAAATCTAGGAAAAGTAAAAAAATGCAACCTAGTAACATGTACAGTACCGTACGTCTGTAGCTAAGGTGATTCCCAGCGAGTTTTCCTCAAACATAACCGATAACTTTTAACCTTCGATTGGCGATAGAACAAAAAAGTATGCAATGAATTTGTAACGGTAAAATATTGTATCTAGGCCTTACTTTTAGATCTAGATTTTATTTATTTATTTATTTTAACGGCATTTTGTATCCCGCACATAGCAAGGTAGGCAGAGCGAGCACTAGGCTCGTTTTAGTACACTCCGTTTCAGACTTTCCGTGAAATTTTGGAGGCTGGAGCTTTGGAACTGAACGCCGCACTTTTATAATAAAATATTGAATAAAAGAAAATAATAAATAGTTCATTTCCTCAAGTAGAAATCGAACCCACAATCTGTCTCGCTAACAGATTACAAGTTGGTACTCATTATGTTACGGAATCGTTGAAATATTATCATAGAATATTTTTGCCTAACCGTGGCGCAGTTGGACCACGGATGCTATTACGTGACAGTTGTAGGTGGAAGTTCCACTCGGGAGAGTATTAATTATATTTATAGCTATTTATAGCTAGCGACCCGCTCACGGCTTCGCCCGCTTGAAGTATACAATGAATTATTTACTTATTACTATTATTTAGTGTCGTTTTCTAATAAGATTATTATTCTAAAGACATAATCTTCATATTAGAAACTAAAATAGCGATTCAATAAAATAGCCTTTTGTAACAATTTCGTGAAAAAAAACTTTATATTAATACAATTTTATTATTTATCAATCGATTGAAATAAAACAAAACTAAATTTTAAGGAAAGTTTGCTGATGCCCCAATAAAAGATTTTCTGATAATATCTTCCATGTACAGACACTGGTCGGTTACAATTTTATTATGTGTACCTATTATGGATTTCAAATTTTCCTCGTTCTATTTATACAAAATGCAGCGTTAAATTCCGCTATCTATGCTACGCATTCTATAAAAGCACGAGACGGAACGAAAAAAGTCAATTCTCTCTGCAAGATTAATTGAAATTATATATATTTCCTTTTTTTATATTTATTTATTACGCATTTATTTGACAAGTTCCATTAACACAAGAGTTATTGTGACAGGTTCTATTAACGTAGGAGTACAGTTACTGTGTATTTAGTGACGACACTCATTCTCGCGTTTTAATAGTTCTTAGCGAGGCTGTAGGCAACGAAAATAATAATATAAAAATTTGCCCTTGCCTCTGCCAGCGGCACTATCGATATGATTCCCACTTAGAGGAATTAATTACTTTTTACATATTTTAAGCAGAAAGGCAGACCCAATGCCAGGATCCTTCCTGGCATTAGTCTGCCTTTTTAGAAGACTCCCTCTGGTAAAAAAGACAAAGCGCAGCGTTGAGTTTCCCCATTCAACATTGAATTGAAAAATTAGACGAAAAATAGGAATTTTAACACTAGGTTACTTTAGGGTACCCCGAACACTGCAATCATAACCACCCAAGTGAAAACTAAACTCACAATCGTATATGCTGAAGTCATTCCACAAGTACCAAAATGACGTCATACCTTGAAATCTCAACACAATAGTATGATTTATTACTATTACTTACTTTTACATATATTATTTATTTACTGAAACAGCTGAAACAATTATCCGTATTTTATACGGAACCTATAAAAATATTCCAAGATGACTGACTCAGGGTATCATAAAATGTGTTCTACATAATATCTATTCTAATAATATTATTATTATAAAGCTGTTTGTTTGTTTGGATGCCCTAATCTTAAAAACTACTGGTTTGAGTTGAATTTTTGTTCTGAACCTATATTAAGTTTACGACATTAAGAGTTTCGATGTTACCCAAATGCCGATTTCTGGAGGCATTGTGTTGTTGAATGGCGAACTCAACAAACTTCGACACCAGAGTGAAAAAATGAAAATATTTCATTTGTTTGGGTGGGAATCGAATCTACAACCTTTCGCGTTTACACGTATGCCCTTGCGCCACGACTGGCCTCGACATATATGGGTCATAATCAGAAAAGTGGACAATTTCAAATTCGTAACGTAACTGATAAGTAACAACACTGATAATGTTTGTTACGAAACTGATGTTATAAGGCATTATACACAACAAAATAAGAATATTATATGAATAAAACTATTATTTTTTTTTAATTTATTGAGACACAAATTAAAATTTAAAGATTCAATCGTTGAATTAACAGATTATAAATGTAAGAAAACATAACAAAGTGACAATATTAACAATATAATAATGCTAGTAATAATGCTAGTGTAACGTAATAAACTTATATTTCTAGTTAGAGATTACAAAGTTAATGATAAAATTAAATCCACTTTAAAATATATCAAAATTTGAGTCGTTATCACTGGAATTAAGTTTAATTCTTTGTAAGTGTTTATTCCGCATATCTTCATATTTAATAGGATTGGTCTTTTTAAGATGTTCTCTATATCTTTTTTGTCTTTCAGCATTTGACAAAGGAGCCATGACGCTGACCGAAAATAAAAAAATATTTATCAATAGGTATTTAATAATATTTCATGTTTATTGTTTAGATCTTTAACAACGCTAGTACAGAACGTTTTTGTTTTTAAATAAAAACCTCACCCGCCTGAGCTACATATTTATTAATGTACTATCTCCAGAGAAAAAAATAGTAATTACAAAATCACAACTAATTTCAGGAAGAATAAAAAATGTTTTTAACTAAATCGGTTAAGCCGTTTCTGAGATAAGCGTGCACAAACTCATAGACAAACAAGCAAACAGGCTAAAAACTTAAAAATATTATATATATATTGTTGGTTACTTTACGTTATCAAAAGTCACTAATATTTTTTTTCATATGCCAGCAATTTATATACATATCTTCCGATGGTAACGTAATTATGAACTAGGCTTCATATTTCCTCAGTTTCATTACGTAACGAAATATAACGAACTTGAGAATAAACTCTGAGAAATTCTAACCTTTTTAAATATTTGCTCATAAGCCACGTGTTGCATGTGCAAGCACTGAAGTTCTTTTTTTGAGATTTTGTATAAAGAAGCAAATAACATAAACAAGAAAACGAATTTATACAATACTTACCAAAATAAAGGCCGTTTATAACCCTGAGATGCAATTTCACGCATTCACTCTAAAACATTTGAACCCCTCAACTGCTGAGAGAACACTACTGGTTGTAGCTACGACAACATTGACTTTTAGAATAATGGTGCCACAATAAAAACTAATATTAAATACCATCCAAAATAATTGCGTTCATGATTTAATTGTACGTTACTAGCCCTGAGTAACAAAAAGACAATATTTTGGGACAAATTTACTTAATTTATATATCTTATTTACTAAATAATGTTTTAAATAAAAGTAGTTCTATTTAATATTATGCCTAAAGTAAAGTAATATAAAAATATCTGAAATCAAATAAAACCATAAACATTCGTAACAAATCAATTCTTAAAAAATAAAGTGGTGAATGGGACACGAAAAATTGTATGGAAGCATTTTGAAAAGTTTTTTGCAACTAACAAAAAATACTATTATTAGCCTTAATACATTAAAAACATTACAAAAATCTTTAAGTTAATAAATAAATTTATGTTAAATGGCAAAATATTAAAATTATCTTTGAAATTGTATTTTTAAAACGCATTCAAAGTAGCGGGACAAGAAAAGACACAAAATGTACACTTTTTCTGATTATGACCCATATACACGATCCTAAATTAACTTTAACTTTAACTACACGATTAAGCAGTTTTATTTAAAACCTTTAGTTATTTAGAAGCGAAGCCGCGGTCAAGAGCAAGTGCAGTATGCTTACTAACTTATTAATAATACTAATACAATGATTTATTGAATGACGTTAAACTTTTTAATTGTTGTGTCACTTACGGTTACGTTATATAGAAAACCAGGTGATTGCAAAATTCCCTTTTCTCATATTAATTATATAAATATAATATACGTTTGAAATTATGAAATCGAATTTACCCTATTATAATATGTTATTTTATTGGGTAACGGAACCTAACGCTGTTATTTGTGTTACTTATGACACGTGGGGAAGGGGGGGATGAAAATACATATGCACATTACACAAACCTGAACATTGAATCCATAACTATATAATTTGCACCGCGGAATTCAACACCGCACATTGTTACTAGAGCGAGGAAACAAATATAATTCATTCAACTGAATGGGAATCGAACCCATGAACTTCACCTTTAAGCTGAAAAACCGTTGTGCTCTATTTATTACATACCCATTAAAACTTATTAGGTACATATAAGTATTTAATAGAATTCAAACCCACTACTATCTGTGCAACTGTGCCACAAGACCCTCTTATAGAAATACAAAAGGTATATTTTGAGGAAGAAGACCGAGGTCGCCGCGAGGTCGCCAGTATTACGAATCGTACGGTGAACGTCCTCTCTGTGGCAGGTGAATTACCGATACCTTAGTATTTGCTCAACACACTTTATATGTACATACTAGTTGTCGCCTGCTGCTATGCTTGTGACTAGTTTAAGATTTTTGTTTAATTTTACTTTGTATACAATATACCCTACTAGGTAGGCAGAGGGGAGATAGTGTTAAGACACTCTGTTAACCCATTTTCCGCATAATTTTCGTTGAGTGGCCGAACTCGTGTCGCGCTTTTCTTTGTTACCAGTATAAATAGATAGATACATACAGTATACTATATCTACGAAAAATATAGTTAATGTTACAGATTTTGAAATTATTATTTTTTTTGTATTAACCGCAAAATCTGCAAACTAACTCTCAGAGATATCAATTAGCCTTTAAGTGATATTAGGCCGGAATAATTAATGCTTTTTTGTCGATAAGTGCTATAACGGTATTATAAAATTTATAATTACCATGTTTCTTGACATGAGTGAGACTAAGAAACTGCCGTAGTTTCACTCAAGTACTATTTTTAGCTTTACGCTGTATCCCGCACACAGCATAGAGATGGGTATATAGAGAAAACCTAGTGTCAACACACTCGGCTCTCCATTCTTTTTTTTTCTTAACCCAAATTCCAAAAAGAATATCGATTAAATAAATTAATCAAGTTAGGTACTTGCTGACATAATTTTAATTAAATAAATTATGATTATTAAGTAACAATTTCGCCCCCATTTTCCTTCGTTAGTCTTTTCTTCGTAATTTGTCGATTGAAATATATTTATGAGACCGTCGTTGCGCAGGGACACAGGATTGTGATTGTAAGGCGAGAGTTGTGGCTTTGATCCCCACTCGGAAAATGAATTATTATTCATTAATATTTTCATTTTTTCTCTCTGGTTGAGTTGAATTCCTCCGCTCAACACGCAGTGCCTCGAAAGTTCGCGGAAAATGGGGAACGGAGTGTCCTAACACTAGGTTCCTTCTGGATACCCATTCCTGCTACATGATCGATCTAGAGAGAAGATGAGAAAAAACAAATGTATTTTTAACATTAAATGAGGAAAAGTTACTACTTACTTGAGGCTATCGTGTTAAATAAAGCCTTTAGTTGTGGGTTTGATTTCCTTTCAGGAAATAGTTTTTTTTTTATTTCCACGCTCTAGGAACATGAAGTGCGACAATGAATTCCACGACCCAAATCAGTAAAAGGAGAACTTAGTGTTTTAACACTAGATTATCTCTGTCCACACTACTATAAGAAATAAAGCATGAGCTGAGCATGAGGAAAAGTACTTATTTGTAAAAGACAAACAATTTATATTTGATCTTCTGAGAAAGGACGTCGACAATTGTTCAAACAATTTGTGAGGAACACTTAAATTTTTCTTGTATATTTTTGCAATTTCTTGTATATTATATAAAAGCCTTTTGCGGCTTATATGTGTAGTCTCCTGAAAATTGTAAATATTTTTCAAAATATTTTCAAAATCAAATTGAAATTTATTATTAAAAAATATGTATAAATATTTTTAGGTTAACGCTGTATTCAGCACATACCAGGAGAGACGAAGATAATCTGGATGCGTAGTGTTAAGACACTCCATTCCCACTTATACACTTCCGTTCCGTACTCTCTGCGGAATTCGAGAGGCATTGTGTTGAGTAACGGAACTTAACGCCGCACTTGTCTACTCAAGCAAAAAAATAAATAAATAAAATATAATCATTCCGATTGAAAAACGAACCAACAACCTTCGCTTTTTCAGACAGACACTACACCACTGCGCACATTCCGGTTCATTATACTATTTACACAATTATCAAAACAAACATTATTTACTAAATCGTCCCGAAATAGAACTCCAGACCTCCGAAGATATATTAAAACCCGTTATCAACGTGTCACGGGCGGTCACTGTCTCGAAGTGAAGATAGCGCATTGTTTTCTTATGGCGGGGACTCCTCTAGGGGACTTACTTTCTTTCTTTTAAATTGTATTAATATTTCTTTTTTAATTTTATTATTTTTTTTAATACTTTAGTTAAAATGTATAACAAATATTTATACTTATTAATAATATTTACTTAAGTTTACTTAAGTGTAGAGTAATTAGTAATTTTATTTATATTATTAATTTATTTCTAATGTAATTAGTGAGCTTTAAGACAAATAAAAGTTAATGTTGCGATTAAAAATGTACTGTTTTAAAAAATATATATTTGCTGTATGAAGCCAGTGAGTTTTTTGTTATATTTTAGTTTTGAAGTTTCACTACTACTTGTTCAACCTAATTGTTTAAAATTCCTTTGGGAACCTGACATTAACATGTTAGTTTCTTTTTTTGGAAAACAAAATACATTTCTTGGCGTAATTATTTTTATTTATTTATTTCCAAAATTGTGCCAAATATATCATTTTTGTTATCTTCACACTATCCTGCGAAAAGCCGGGTAGGCAGAGAAAGCCATCCAATTTTCAATGATTGCATGTTGAATGCGGAGCTCAACGCCGCGCTTGTCTCATTACTGGGGCACAGAAATTAAAATAATTAGATTTTTCTTAGTGGGAATCGAACCCTTAAGTAGTCACATAAATGCAGCCAAATATATTAATTTATACGTTTATAATAAAATTCTAATTGAGATACGGATAATGATATAATAAAATAATTTAAATAAACCCCACTAAGTATATAGCGATTGCCAGAAATTAATAAACGCTTGTAATAGATTTTCTTGGAAGCTGTCGTCAGTATTATGTTCCTTTTAAGGAAAACTTATTAGAAAAAGTCAATTTATCTCAACTTATCTTACTGAGGCGAGTCGTGGGGAAGTGGGTTCGATTTCCACTGGAGGAAACGATTTATCGCTCTAGTAAACGAGGCAAAGCGCGGTGTTGGTGAGTTGCGCAGATAAACGCCGTGTTTTTGCTAGCAGAATGCATATACATAATCATTTTTTAACATTTTTAGCGTTTGTCCACGCTTAGGAAAGAAAAATACTTTTTTTAGCAAACGTAAAAATTTTTATGTAACGGGATTTAAATTTGAAACCGTTTACGCGTTCTGTCCACTACTTTCAATAAACTTTTTAGAATTTCGACGTAGCTTGTTTACAAGGTAAGGTTTAGTTTTCAGAGCGCTTGGACGGTAAACAAGAGGAGCAGGTTCCAATCCCGTTACGCTGAAATGTTTATGAAATGTATACAAAAAAAAATTAAACATTACTTTTATTTAGTTTTACATATATCAGTGTGGAACAGTAGAATAGTGTTTTACTGATTGACTACTTGCTATGGTTGAATGCTCGATCTTAACCTACGAAGGAATGATTATATTAAAAATTACGTAATTATGAGAGCAGTCGTGCGGCAGGTTGTGAGTTCGATTCCGCCACTCAATAGGCAATGCTTCCAGAAATCGGCGGGAAGTGGGGAACGGAGTGTCTTAACACAAGGTTGCTAGGCAAAAAAACTTTTGCGTTAGGTGTCTAAAGAAGTGGAAAGTGCAGAACCACCAGGTCCTATCTACTTTCTTTCCAATTCGAGCGAAACTCCCAACAAAAACAT
The DNA here is from genome assembly GCF_056956725.1 of Heliconius melpomene rosina. Lineage (NCBI taxonomy): Eukaryota > Metazoa > Arthropoda > Insecta > Lepidoptera > Nymphalidae > Heliconius > Heliconius melpomene. The sequence goes on from NC_140400.1 coordinate 1,556,696, forward strand.
CCAAAATTGTAACAAGGAAATAAATAACGAAAGTCGCATTAGCATTTTAGAACGTATCTTATAAAAACTATTTATAAACTAAACTTTACTATCCCTATTTATTAAGTAACAGGAAAAAACAAACTGAAATACCTACGCAGATGCTTTCCCAATTAAACAGTGCCAAATCGATATTATATTTAAAAAACGATCTCGTATATATATGAGTGAGTATTTTACTACCCCGTCAGTGCGCAAGCGCATGTGACACTAGCGCTAGTGCGGCAAGTTAAAATAAATGATTTAAAAAGTTTTAATTTTTAAACAAAACATATTTTAAATTAAAATATAAGTTATATTTTTTAAATATTGTTTTTATTTTTTTAATTTATTTTTATTTTGTTATCTGTGCCATAATATATAAGAAGTGATTTTTCCAAAATGGTGAACAAAATGTATAAAATTAACGCGGAAAAAACAGTGAAAAGTGGTAGTAAACATAATCAAATTTTAATATCTATTTTTGGTGAGTATTATTTTTTTTAATTTATTTCGCGCTGTATACAGTGTGTTCCACTTTCTACTTTAAACCTAACATGATGATCCTAGAAATGGAGATATTTTATAAATATAATATACGAAATCAAATAGAAATAGAATCCATAATCATTTTAACTTTAAAAACTCTACTTTAATTATTAATTATCAAAAAAATCGCCGAAAAATAGAGAAAGGAAGTGTCCTAATGGGATCCTTTTGTCTTGAAATCAATCATGGCGCAATGGAACAGCATCCAAATGTACAAGCAATGGTTATAGGTTCCATCCCCTCTCGAGAAACTATTTTCTTTTTCGCTCTATGGTATGTGAAATAAAAAGCTTTTGTGAGATAAACGATTGACATCGGTATTTTTTTTTCGCAAAATGTAAATTAAGGTAAAAGAATAAAAGATAATCTAGTATAATTTCTAAAATTATTTTAAAACGATTAAAATTCAAATTATAAACTTACGTCTTATATTATGTCACAAGACATTCTCGGCTTGGTTTTAATAAACTGAGAAAAATATAGCGCTAATTGAGATTGTTATACGTGAAAGAGGGCACAGATACTCGTATGTAGTTCAGAGTTCAGAGAAACTGTAATGAATGACTTACTCCGAATTCGACTTAAAGTCATTATTTCTCGCTTTTTTTTTGTATTTTTTCCTCGCCGTGTATGTAGAATATAGCAGGGTAGGCAGAGGGAAACTGAGAACCTATTTGTAAGACATTCCACTTTCCTTTTTTCGCTGAATTCTGGAGGGATTGTTGAGATCTTGACGCTGCAGCTTGCATCGTTAAAGAAATGAAGAAATAAAAATATTTATATTTCATTTCCTCGAGTGAGAATCGAACCCACAACCTGTCACAGTTACACGCGCACCCTTATGCAATATATTAAAGGAAATTTAAAAACAAATGTTTTTCGTTGCCATGAAAACAAAACAAAGTAAGAGCTAGGTATGCTTTCATTGTTCTTCATACACGATATTTTTGATATCACATTGGTATAAAAACAAAAAATAAAATTAAAAAACTTATTTATATAATACAAGAAAAAAATACAATTGCATTTGAAAAAAATAATTATTTCAACCAAAAATTTATTTTTGTAATTTATTTAAACATTGTCAATTTCTTTCTAAATTTTTTAAAAACTATAAATTATATATTTATTTTCCTCAAACGAACTTAGATAAACTTCCGGACAAAACTCCCGTGAAATCTATTTTTAATTAGAAATCTCACCTAAGATGCACTTGAGAATAGATGCGGTATTTATTGTTAAGAAAATTTAACGACCACTAAACGGTCATAAATTATTTACAATAAACAAGATAAAGCGCGTCATTACTTTAAAATGAGTGTGTGAATGTGTGTTCTTTATTTTAATTATTTAATTATTCATTTATTTTATTTTGGGATCTTTTATAAGTCAAAGTCAAAGTCAAAATATCTTTATTCCATAAAAATGCTTAACATTCACTTGGACATGTCATAAAAGATAAAAAAAAATGGAAAACAAAATAACCAAAAAAAATGTGCAATTTTGACTTGAAAAAAGCCCGTTCAAATGGTTGAGCTCATGAGAAGATACAGGCAAAGAAACTCATGGCCACTCTTTTTAAATGCCAACATTTGTTATAAATCACAATTAACAATTTTAACTTAGAAATAGAGCAACTCATTTCCAAACATCTCCAAACATCTAGACGTTCTAAATCTAAATATTAAAACTTTTTTGGACTAGTTCTCATTTCTTCCCTTAACAAAATATCAAACATTACTTTAATATACCAAAAAACAAAAAAAAATATATATATAAACTCTATATATTCTATTCCCCATACAAATTATAACAACTTCATGTTTCATGAGACGATGCCAAATAGTTCGTACAATATTATTTAAGACACGTGCTTACTATTTCTTCTTAAATAAACACGGGGTTTCCTCGTACTATTTATAAAATGAATGGCTTCATCTAGTGAAATGAAAGGAGGGGATTTTCTTGACTTCATTTTGGGAAGTTCAAATTGCTAATCGGAGTAACTTTATGTTGTATCCCGCACATAGCAGGACAGGCAGAGGGAACCTGGGAACCTAATGTTGAGATACTTCGTTAGTTCCGCATCTCAACACACAATCTACAGAATTCAGGAAGTGGGGAACGGAAGCGTCTTAATAAACTTGATTTATTTTAAGTTTTTGTTCATGCAGTAGATTTTTTTTATTTTTTAAAATATTAGTATTATAGACTTCGCTATGATAATACTAAACTCGATCCGATATACTCATTTGATACAGTTTTTGATTTTTCCCGGATTTATTGAGACATTGCGTGTAAAGTGGCAGGACACAACACCGCGCTTTGCCTGGTTATTAAAGCGAATGAAAATATTATATATTTCATTCCTTCGAGTGGAAATCGAACCCACAACCGTTTCGTTTACAGTCGCACGCTTGTGCCCCTGCCCCCGGCTTCGTTAGTGACACTCGCAAAATTAAGACGAATCAATTGACCCAAAAAACATCTAAATTAGTCAACTCATTGTTCTCTACATACTACATAACACCAAACAAACATACATAGATGATAGACTGATAAACCTATCAGTTTCTACGCAATTCCTATCGTAAGTCGAATAATAACTTATTCAAAAGAATATGCTATTTAAATAATTATACTGACGTGACAACAAAGATGACTAAACAAATTTCTGAAAACTAAAAAATATATAAATCTATTATTAGAATAAGAACAGTAAGCGATAATTCATACTTGTTGCTGCAGTCGAGTGACATAGTTTGCAGCTTTCATGAAATGGGCACGTTAATAGGTGATCAGTGTGCATATTTATAACCCATTGTGTATGGGTATTTCCCCCTTTTTAGTACTTTTTTAATATGAATATGATAATTAAATTTATGGCCATAGAAAATTATTCTATCCGTTTCTCCTAATAATAGTAATTCAACGTTTATTACTATTTATATACGTGATTCTTATATTTTTTTTATTTGAAAAATTATTCTATCTATAAATTATTCTATGTTTTATAACTTGCCCTTTTCAGGAAGACCCGAAAAAAACTCTTGTACGTCAGTTTTTATTTTTCTCTCTAAAAAGAGTATCTACTCTGGGAGGATTCTAGGCAAACATCTAGAGTTAAAAAAATCCGTTACCCAGTTCACGCCCAACTTTCAAGATCTTGCATATTGTGTGGCAGAACTGAACGCTACGCTTTATTTTGTTACCGGAATTAACAAATGACAATATTCAATAATTCTTTCCTGCTATTAGGAATCGAACACAAAACCGTTTGCTTTACAATCACACTCTGTGCCACTGGGCCACGGCGGCTTCAAATTCGATGCCTTCAGGATCGTTTTTAATCTAATTTCTTTTTTATATTTGTTACAGTATGCCTACCCATCTTGTCCTACGGAACGGCAATGGGATGGATTTCACCCAATAAAGCCCTTCTTATGAGTGAAGAATCCCCTTCAAAAAGCCCTCTAACTGAAGAAGACGTGTCATGGATGGCATCAATTATGTTCATATTTGCCCCCATAGCGGTATTCTTGTATGGAGTAGCAGCTGATAAGTTTGGAAGGAAAAATGCATTGCTGTTCGCGTCTATACCTATAGCGGTAAGTTCAGTTTTCCTTTGTTGATAAGAATAGGTATCCTTAATCTTTTGATTGCTTTCTTTAGTTAATCTCAGGAACTAAAAAAAGAAATAAAAATATATTTTCCCTCTACAATAAACATGGCGTGAAAAAATTTTATAAAATTTAATATAATACAAATCCATTATCTTTTACCTCACTTTAAGATTAATTTTGTCTAATATTACAGATCGGCTGGGCAATAAAGCTAATATGTGCGCATCCTATAGCCCTGATCGGCGCACGCGCATTCATCGGCTTCGGTTCGGGCGGGGCCTTCTGCGTCTGCCCCTTGTACGTGAAGGAGATAAGTGAAGACAGTATAAGGGGTATGACGGGGACGTTTGTTATATTTTCACAGGTTTGTTTTTGTTTTTGCTATAAGTATAGTTTTTTGATTTGAAGCTGTCGTGACGAGGGGCAAAAGCGTGTGACTTTAAACATAGGCTCTATTCCCACTCGAGGAAATATATTTTTTTATTTCTTCGTTCTTGTAACATGGCAATGTCCGCCGTTGAGTTCCACCACCGTTCATGTAATGTTTCTAAAATTTCATGGAAAATTGGAGAACAGAGTGACTTAACACTACATTCCCCTCTGCATACCTTGCTATTTACAGGATACAGTATGAAGCTGAAAAAAATATTTTTTGACTATCGAGTTCCTTAGTAAACCAAAATATAATATTTTTCTGTTCACAGACGATGGGTAACCTGGTCGTGTTCATATTGGGGGACCTCTTACCTTTCCGCACTGTGCTATGGATACTTTTGGCGGTACCACTGATTCACTTTTGCATTTTACTCAAACTTCCTGAAACACCGTCTTACCTAATTAAATGTGGAAAGAATGAGGTAAGTTCCTTAAATATTAAGTACAATACTAATTTGAAGTAGTTGCAGGTACAAATTCAATTGCTCTGAAATAAGTGAATTTATTGCGTGATCTTATTGAGAATAAAAAGTACTGAATTATTACAATTTTTGAATGATCTCAATCTTATTATTTTGAATACGATAGGGTATAAAATCCTCAAAATTACAGGAGGGTACAAGATTTTACTTACTTTAATGAAATATATTATATTTTCATTTTCTCTTTGGTAACGAGGCAAAGAGCGGAAAGCGAGAACAGAAAGCGGGAACGGAAATGTCGTAATGGGAACGAATTGTTTTAATACTACGTTCTTAGGTTACCTCTGCCCCCCTGTTATGTTACATCATTTAACACAAATTGCCTTTCAATAACTTGTAATATGTAATTTTTCTCGTTTTGTAATTACAATAATGACATTCACAACAATGACTCCAATTAAATGACACAATTGCATTTAACTAAAAAAAGTGGAAAATATATTTTTTTTTTCATAAATGTTAATCGATTTTCTTCCACACGTCTGTTTTATTAAGTTCCCAAGCAAGAGAAGATTCTTACTGTAATTAAATATTTTAAAGGAAAATTAATGGTGAGGGACGAATTGAAACGACTGTACTATACCTATATATTAATAATAATTCTAGTTAATGGAATTCAAACCCATAACCGTGGCATTTACTGTCAGACATGTCTTTTAAAGCTTCACACTGTATCGCTCACGTAGCATGGTGGGCAGAGGGAACCGTTCCCATTAAAACACTTCCGTTCCCCACTTTTCGTCGAAATCTAAAGGCATTATGTATTGAGTGGCGGAACTCTATTCCGCGTTAGCCTCGTTACAAGAGCGAAGAAATGAAAATATTAAATATTTCTCCCGGTGGAAATCGAACCCACAACCTTTTGCGTTTATAATCATACACTTGTGCCCCTGAGTCACGACTGGCCTCAAGATGTTTTCTAAGATAAAATATATATATACTATATATACTATTTGACTATATTCCCGTTCCCAAAACCCATGCCAATACAATATTTTCACAACACAAATCTTGCCATGAAAACCATGATAACTTTTAAATATTTTTTTTATTTCTTAAGCTAATTTATGGTTATTTTTGAAGGAAACAGCAAAAGTCCTCGGCTGGCTCCGTTCTCTGCCGCCGACTGACAAGTCCATCACGGAAGAAGTGGACCGCCTCGTGATGGAGACGCAAACCGCCAGCGAACCCAAATTCTCTCCCAAATTATTATGTAAGTATTGGGAAAATGTTGGTTTTTTTTTATATCTTAACATAAAAAATATATTAATATAAAAAAAGTAATAAAAATAGCGATATAACTAAAGTAGTAAACTGAAAATATATTTTATGCGAGTGTCGTAAATTAAAAAAAAAAGTTTTTTCGTTGAAAAAGTCAAGAAAATCTGTTAAAATATTGGGAAACACTTATGATGTAATAGGGCTCTGGCTGTTTCTTTAAATAAAAATCATAAATTAGTTTAAGAAATTAGAAAAAGTTTGAGGCCAATGGCACAAGGGAGCGACTGTAAACGTGAGGATTGCGGGTTCAATTCCCACTTGGGTGAATGACATATTATTAAATCTTTTCATTTCGTCACTCTTATAATCAATATATAGCCCCCAAGTTTGAACCCATGACCATCATATTATTTAATGAGACACGTGCAAACTAATTGACTATATTATTGATATTAATACAGCTGAAGAGTTTGTTTGGTTGAACGAGCTAATCTCTAACTATTTGTTAACTTAACTATTTGTTATATACTTCATTTATCAAAGAAGCCCATAAGCTATATTACGTGACGTTAATCGTTTCTATGCATAGGCTTAGGGATAAGGGGGATCAGGTGGGCTGTGCCCATCCAAGTCTAATCTTGAACCTATCCCAAAAATGCTACTAACAAAAAAATCATCCCTGGAAAATTAAACCCTTTAAGTATACCAGTAGATTTGTTCAAAGTCTAGGCCTCGCCTGGAAAATATCTCTCGATACACCCATATTTCTATTTAGCACACTATGTTAATTAATGTTATTTCATGTTAATTAAAAAGATTACAAATTTTCCAAAAAAATCACCATTTGTCCCAACATACCCCCAACCCAAATTCGGGAAACCCTGGCCTACATTCTAGAGGCTTCTATACAATTTTACTAAGACCACGTAAATTAAAACTCATCTCCACAGACCTTCGCCCTAAATTTCCCTAGACCAGCTACTTAAGTGAAATCAAATACTCCTGTCCTAAATAACATGCGGATACAAACGAAAAAAAATTGTTTTCAAAACAAATTTATTTGTTTCAATTGGCGTCGAGACCTTGATACCATCATTTTCAATTCCATCTTTAATTGGGTTCCTCTAATCGTTTGGGTGTCAAATGGCGTTTTAGTGTCAATTGGTGGGTCATATGCGTCATTCATAGATGGAAAAAAGTTTTATTTGTTTCTGTTTAAGTATTATTTTAAAGAAATTGCTTGTTGTTTTTTTTACGTTTTATATTGTTTATATATGCACCTTATGGTATGAAATAAAATTTTCGCTACATTTTCACTATTTTAAATTGTTAGCGCAAACTTTATTGGACAGCGTTTTAATTATTTTTATCTTTAATTGCTAAGCTTCCCTTAAATATTTTTGTTCTCTGATTATGTATTATATTTATATGTTATTATTATACATGAGTATACAAATAGTTCCTCTTCAATCCTTTACATAGTTAAATATCACGCTGTATCTCGCCAATAGCAGGATAAACAGAGGGAACCTAGTACTAAGACATTCCGTTTCCTATTTTCAAAATAATTATATATTTATAAAACATTTTTATTTACTACTTCGACATATTGATTTCTTTTGCCATTAGAGAATTAACAAAAAAAAAATTATTTTACAGTTTCCGATAAAGTCACGAGAAAAGCCTTCTGGGTAGCTCTGACTGTGAACCTGACACGTGAATTCTGCGGCTGTATTGCAGTCCTGGTCTACGCCAGCCATATATTCGCTGAAGCGGGAAAAGTACCCGGTACTAGCATCGCCTTGTCGCCGAATAAACAATCGATTTTGTTAGCTGTCGTACAGATCATTGGGTCCTTTTTGGCGTGCCAGCTTGTTGATAGGGCTGGGAGGAAGGTAGGTTTAAATTTTTTTGTTTCAAGAATTACTTATGTGTTTTTCAGAACTTTCACACAATCCTATATCCTAGGAAACAGAAAATTGAACAGAAGGAACCTGGGGACGTAGTGTTAAGACACTTTGTTGCTTATTAAAACACTTTCGTTCTCCATTTTCAGACCAATTATCGCGTATCGAGTGGCGGAAAGGCTTTACTGCTTTAGTTTATTTTTACCACATCATTAAACATTTTATTGTTGCAAGTATAGCTAATTATATAAACTATTTCTATAAATAAAAACTATGAAAATTTTAATTCTAATAAATAATTTGATTTCTTCCAGCCACTGCTAGCAATAACAAGCGTAGTCGCCGGCTTCAGCATGTGTTTACTCGGGGTCTGGTTCTACCTGCAAAGTATAGATATCTTCATGCCAGGCTGGGTGCCCATCGTAGCCTTGTGTATCTGCATATTCGCTGACGCCTCCGGCTTGCAGCCACTGCCTTTTGTTATTATGACTGAAATGTTCAGTTTTCAGGTAATTTGACTTTTCATTTTGTTGATTTCTTTATATTGTAGCTATATTGTTCTGGTTAAAGTGAAATTGCTTAAGTTTTTATCGGTGTTATAACGCGAGTATAATAGGTTTAATTTTATTATAGTAAAAGATAACTGTGGCAGAGCAGGTGATTAATCGCGACGATTGTGAGTCCAATTCCTATGTAGAGGAAAAAAATATTTTCATTTCCTGGCTTTGGTAAGAAAACAGAGCGCAGCGTTGAGTTCCACCACCCAACATGGAATGTCTCGAAAATTTTGGAACAGTGTGTCCTAATATTGAGTTCTCTCTACCTATCGTATACAGGAAAACGTGACGTGGATTCTTTTATATTAAGGGGGGAGTCAGTTGGAAAATACCTAACTGTCCAGAAAATAGTCAAATAGAATCATATTTCTTATCTGTCGGTTTATCAGTGCTATAATGTTTGTATTTACTTGGTATAGTTCTATTTCTCCATAAGTATTGATTCTAAGATAAGCAAAAATATATTAGAACACTTATTACTTATTTATAGACTACCGTTATCATAGTCGATGTTTTTCATACGCTGCGCCACGACGGACCGTTCTTTATAAATTAATATATAAATTTCTTTTTCAGCTCCGAGGCACAGTGGCGACCCTCATAATAGCCATATCGCTAGGCACAGACTTCGCTTTACTAAAGTTATTCGCTCCCTTGAACTCTTGGATCGGATACTATTCCACATTCTGGATTTTCAGCGTGATCTGCTTAAGCAACGTGTTCTATTTAATATTCTGTGTACCAGAAACTAAAATGAGAAGTCTTGAAGATATTTATGCTGATTTAGAAGGAAAAAAAGAGAAAAAAGATGTCGAAAACAATGCGTAGTTCCTAATAGTTTTAATATGCCCTTAAAAGCGTGATTTTTTAAAAAGTTATCGATTTTATTCGATTATTCTATTAATCGCCTTTTGTCCGTTTTTTATAATGTTGCCATACACTTCCCATAAGATAAATTGAGCAATATCTTTAATTATGTTAATAAACTACCGGTTTAATAAGAAAATAAACACTATCATCAATCATATTTATTTTTGTATAGCAAATAATATTATAAGTTACAATTCAACTATATTTAAAAAAACTTTTACTTCCAAATTTAGATTATTAAAAAATATAATATTGAAATTTTGTTACCCAAAAAAAAAGTGATTGTTTGTTAGAAAAAGGGTTTTAATGGAGAAAGAGAGTTATCATTTTGATTGATTTACTATTAAAATATTGTTAATATTAAAAAACACAGCATTTAAGGGTTAACTTCAGCATTATTACGCAGTGATAGTACTTTAATTCAAGTCATTTGATAATAAGTTAAAAAACGTTATACGATTTTTAAGTAAGATAAATTAGAAAAAATTGCTTTAATTTTAAATAATAATTATTATTGTATTATTTTAATAGTTAAATATTATAAGTTAATAAATAAGTGTAAATATTAAATATAGGACTTTCAGATATTCTGAAAATAAATTGTGATTGTTAATTAAAACATACTCCAAACGGTTTGATGTTTTTGTTTTTTTACCTTTATTTAAAATTATGTGAAACAGAGATTGCCTTTTGCATCCACTTTTTTAACTAACCCAAATTGTTATAAAAATGTGACGTTTAATTCCGCCAAGCAAAAACAATGCTCTATAACAAAATGACCTTATGATACAATTATTATTACAGTATAGTTTTAACACTAGGTACAAAACTGCAATAATTCACATCCAAAAAAAATATTTCAGGAGAATAAAAAATAAAACAAACATTACAAGATTTACTTATTTTAATAAATAACCAAGCCTAGTTTACAAAAAGCATTTTTTTTATTATTTTTTTTATTTTTTATAAAATATCTGTATACTACTAGACTTATCCTTGACAACTTACTGTCTGTTGAGAAAACAGTGAATTTAAAAAAACTTACGTGAACTTAAGTAAGGACTAGTAAAAACAATATTTATACAAACATTATTTTTCTATATTTTATACAACTATTAAATATAACTTCTTATAATATTCTGGAAGTTTCTTCAAAATAAAAGACAAGCTGCCATGAACTGTACAACATCTAGGAAATTATAATATTTTACGACTGTTTTTTTATCATAATTATGTTGCGAAAAATTATTATTTTAAAAGTTTAATGTTATATAAGCTTTAAATGACATTTAAATAAGAAAAATAAACGCCAATTTGACATTTTCCAAGATGTTGTACATTCAATGACATTTTAAAATATGTAGCTAAAAAAAATGGTCGAAAGGCCAAACAAAAATGTTGTTACAATTAAAAATATTTTGATTTATACATATTAAAAAATATCAATTCATTTTGGTATTTCTTAAGTATTTAGAAATAAATATTATATGAAGATAAATAAAAATATAATAGAATAAAATAGTTTTTCTTTAAATATGGTCCAACACATTATATCAATTCCTAATAATCCTTATATATGTCAACAAAAAAAAAATATATAGTGCTATCTCTTTTACACTTAATTATAGACATAAGGGACCATTCCAGTATTAGATAACGTTTAGATTAGAATTGTATTTTTTATTACGTATGATACAATTAAGGGATTAATTTAAATATTTTGATAAACGACTACTAGTCCTGGGCTCCGCAAATAAATTTCTCACTGACTACTATTGATATTTTTATTTAAAAATAAATTAACTTCACGCTGTATCCCGAACACAGCAGGCTAGGCCCCACTTTCTGCAGAATTCGGAAGGCATAGCGTGTTGAGTGCTCAACTCAATGCCGCGCTTTGCCTCGACACCAGAGTGAAGAAATGAAAATATGAATTTAAATATAATATTTGTTTTATTTTGTTAAGAAAAAACAACAGTGACTGTATACAATACGGAAGAGGGTTAGCATCTTATGAGATTTTTTCCTTTCTTTATCCTTTCAAACTATATAATAAAAACGTTATTAATAATAGTTTACTCGTTGCGCTATGTAATACTAAAACGTTCCCTAAAGAAAACAATTCATATCAATATATAGTTAATAACCTATATCTTAAATATAAAATCATAAATAATTATTTATTTTTTAAATAAATTCACATTTTCACGCAGTTTTGTTCACGTATTAGAGAAATAATAATTCCGGATATTAAGAAACAAAAAAGAGCAATTATTAATAAAAGCAAAACAATATATATTTCCAAGTTGGCAACACTTAAGTGAAATAACTTATAAACATAAATCTTTAATTCTGTAGATAAATCGCAGTTCTGAGCAAACATAATATTAATAAAAAACGTAAATTTTCGCGAAAACTGACAGATTATTTAAATATAAAAATAAAGAAAAGATCAAAATGTAGTAAGACCACCTGTCAAAATATTTGGCCACAATCAATTAAAAATTCCTTATATAATATTAGATATGAGTTATTTTTCTGTATTTATATACATATGTTGGAAATAATGATTGATCCAACATTATAATGTTGAAACAAATGTTAGAACCAAACATAAACACAGATAGAAAGGAGTGCTTAATTATTATATATACTAGATAAAATTCTATTAGAAATGTGTTACATTCCTAAAAAAATATTTATATGTTTCTTAAACTGTTATTTAAAAATAAGATTATAATTAAATATATAAACAACTTTCGGATGCATTATCATCATCATCATCATCATCATCAACAGCCATCTTTTGTCTACTGTTGGACATAGGCCTTCCCCAATGCATTATAACATAAATATTATATATATATATATATATATATATAATATTTATGTATACTAAATATATATATATATATATATATATATATATATATATATATATATATATATATATATATATATATATATATATATATATTTAGTATATTATTATGACATTTAAATTGTATAATAAGTTTTTTAAATAAAAGACAAAAAGACTCAGTCTATAAAACAAAAAACACTTAAATAATTAAAAAAAAAATCCAGTTAAGTATTAAATACCGACACAATTATAATAATATTAATGTATTGGTTACTAATTTATTAGTAATAATCAATTAATATAATAATTAAAGCACCCCTAAATAAAAGAAGCACTCAACGCTAATAGGACACAGCCACATAAAAAAAAGCATCTATTTATATTAAATATGACAATCATTCAATATTACATACATAATTTAGGTTTTTTTAATGTTAATTTTTAACAAATTCACATTCGAGATTATTTTATACAGTTTTTGTTAGATTTTAATTAAAAAGAAGTATATAAAAGGGCTTTTGAATAATATAGACGAATTTTATATATAGTGTGAAGGGAAATATTAAACTGATAAGAGTTTTATTGACAAAATTAAAAAGTAAATTTCCCTTACACAAAAAATCACGATACATTTCTTACAACGTATACAAATTGATAAACAAAAGATATGAATATGTATTTATAGTACAAAGTATAATCCTCTTTTATTTAAACCACTTGCAATATTCGCAACTGTCAAATTGACACCTGTCAACAGTATATCCAAAATAAATATAGATAATAAAACTTTCGTTACAGATACTCGAAATGTCTATTCACTTCATTCAAATTCTTTTTGACACACATAATTTTAAGTATCAACGTCATTGATATAAGAGACACTTTGGCCGTGAGAGTTATTGTTTTATAGCTTTATAGTAGTAGTGACTATGTATGTTAACTTAAATTAAATGTCTTACTAAAAAGTAAAAAAAGAAATAGGGAAAAAAAAATAGTTTTCGTATGTACCAATCAACACAACAAAGATAAAAAAAAATTAATTATAGATTATTCTCAATACATATTGTGTGTAAAGTGCATAGATACTAATCTATGCACTTTATTCATTTCATTCACTGATAAAAAACATTGCAAAGCTTTATCCTCTATATTTTATTATTTATATTAAGAGGTATGGAAAAAAACACTTTGCTTACTTATTATTCACATAAAAAATATTATTTTAAAATATGAAAATGATACACCAACTAAACAAAATCACATATCAACACACTATATAACCACTAGTACAATATAAAAAAATAAAATAAAACTCACACGGCACTATAATCCTATTATCTCCTGCACATTCTGTACATTAGCGGTCAGGCATCACTCTCTGTTCTTTCCACATTGTCCGCATTCTCCACATTGCCCGTTTTATCTGCATTATCCGCTTTATCCGCATTGTCCGTTTTGTCAGTTTTTGAATCGGTCGATATTGAACTTGACGTTAGACTGTTGGGCTGTGAGGTTTCTTTACTTTGTGGCTCTTGAGAGTTTCGCGTTTCGGATTTATCTTTTGACGTGTCTGTAAATTTATATGTTAAATATGATTTATGAAAATATGATTGAGGCCAGCCGTCGCGCAGAGGCACAAAGTGTGACTGTAAAACCGACTGGTCGTGGGTTGGGTCGCCACTCTAGAAATATTTATTTCCATTTCTTCGCTCCGTTGTGGAGGCAAAGCGCGGCGTTGAGTTCTAACACGCAACGCCTCCAGAATTCGGCAGAAAGTGGAAAACGGATATGCGGGAAGCTAATTTTAAATGTAGTAGCAGTGCAGTGAAATATAAACACCATAATGTTGTAAAAAAATAGCAGCTTCACGCTTTTTTCCGAATTACAATTTTTAAAACATTGTTTTCCACGACACATGTACCAGAGCGAGAAAATGAAAAGAAGTTTTAAAAATCAATTCATGCTGTATTATAAATTTTGATATGCTATATTACAAATTACACTATTATATAATTATTAATTAGAGCCACAATGCGTGGTGAAATACTTGCAGTATTAAGAAATCTTCTAAGAATGCCTAATTCAATTTCTACATCTCAATAAATACTGACAAATCTAATTGGATTATTATTTTATTTTTTTTATTTATTTAATAATCAAAAATAAACATTAGCATAATTAATAATAAGCGATCCAACACCAACAAAAACAAATAATAAAATCGATTTTGTCCATTATTAAAAAAAACGATTTTACTCTAAAACAAACTAAATCACTATACCAACAAAAACTACTCAAGAAACATAACAAAGTTGTACTAACATTAAAATTAACAATAACATAACTTAAACAATCTCTTCTTTGATTGGAAATAAAATCCTTTTTACTTGAAACGATTAAGCCACGTCTGCAAAGAGACCTTCGTCCACAAATCTTTAATGGAATATTTATTATCTTTACGTTTTGTTTTATATATTTTTTAATGTTTTTTTTTTTGCTCTGCTTTATGCCTTAGGCAACACATAGCAGGGTAGACAGAGGGAACCTGGGTATCTAGTGTTAAATACTCTATTCCATTAAGACTCTTTTATTCTTTCCGCCGATTTCTTGAAACATCACGTGAAGTTGTTACCAGAGCGTCGAAATGTGAATATTAAGAATTTCATTTCAAAGAGTGGCAACTGAACTTACTCTTGCCCCTTCGCCACGACAGAGCTTGTATTTTTGTTATTTAATTAAAATATGTTTTAATAAAATGTTTCAACCCTCCAACTGCAACCTTTATAACACCTTTTTCCTCTAAATTATATTTCTTTCTTTAATTAAATACAAGATAGTGTAATGAATATCAATCAATTGAATAATATAGTAAAAAAATTATTTCTTTCGTGGATTTTCCGTCAAAATACAAATTAAAAAGGGTATGTTGGAAATATAATAAGTATATATATAAATTGCAACATGCAGCACTATATTAAGTAGATATATTATCTGCGGTTCCCGCACGTCGCGTCACGTTCTTTCTTCCCTCGGAACGTGTGCGTGTCATGTAATATTTGTGAACACTAAAGATTAAATAAACGTTAGATCTTGTGTTATATGCACTTATTAGTTAACATCCCACAACCAACAGGGTAGATATAACATTTAATTGTACAATTAATACATTTAAAAGTTACTCACCAGCAGGCCAGGGCTTTCTAACGAACATGTTTTCTACGATCCTGTCTATATTATCTTTTTCTGATGAATTCGCTGGTCTGAAATTGTAATAAAATATTTAGAATGAAGTATATAATTTAGAAGCCAGTCGTGGCGCAAACCGACTGGTTGTGGGTTCGATCTCCACTCGAGGAAATGAAATGTTTATCTAAAATATATATTTTCATTTCTTTGCTCTGGTGTCGAGACAAAGCGCGGCGTTGAGTCCCGCCACTCAACGCACAATGCGTCCAGAATTCAGCGGAAAGTGGAGAACGGAGAGTCTTAACACTAGGTTAAGCCTGCCTACCCTGCTGTATGCGGGACACAGCTGGAAAAAAAAGTGTATAATTCGTATATTTTTCTTTCTTTTCCCAAGGTACTTAGACAATAATAACCACTTAAGTAAATAATATATTAATGCTAATAGTATATTAGAATCTTTCGCAAATTACTCTTATATTATTTAGTAATACCTCTAAAATTATTAAAATGACAATTTCCTGTTCGGTGCTGTGGCTTTTTTTTTTACGGGAAAAACCAATAATAAGAACATAAAACAATTACCTTTCACTCTGTCCCTGCACTCCTTGACTGGGCTGTATATTTACAGTCGTAGTCACATTAGTGGGATTCACATTAACATTGGGCGTAGGAGTGGGCGTGGGGGTGGGGTTCGCCGGTCTAACAATGGGTATGGCCGCTGTTGGCCGTCTTTGTGGTCTCTGAGCTGTTTCTTGTTCGGTACAAGTGTAGTAGGTTACACCGCCGGCTTGGGTGCCTTGCTATAGATTGAAAAATATTACATAAAAATATTGTGCAAATTGTATAATACATTGACGTATATTTTTAGTTTCAAGATATCTCCATAATATAAGGCAGCCTTCCGCCCGATTATTGATTTGTAAAATTCTCTACCGAGATTGGAGAAATGAAAATAAATAAAATTTAAATGTCAGTTATTCCCCCAAGTAAGGCTCAAAACCCACAATTATCGCGTTGAGTCAGACGCTATCATTTGCGTCACAGTTAAAAAAAATATATAAATTAACAATATACATACATAATTATGATGTTGGTACAACTGATGCGGATATGCTGCAGGCGGTTGGTACATCGGGGCGGCGCTGAATACACCACCACTACCTCCTTGCTGTAAATGGCAATAAACTAAAATTAAAAAAGGGCGAGTAGGTATTGTAGTTTTAATATACTCCATTTACTCCGTTACTGATCTCGAAAAATCGGCAGCGAAGTAAGCTGACACTAGGTTCCCACTGTCTACCTTGCTATGAGAAACTAATAAAAAAACCAATTATGTATTGTTAACAATACATTGAAGTTATCCTGATAATGTAATGTTAATGTATGAAACATGTTAGTTTTATTATTAAACTAGCGACCCTCTTGCGGCTTCGCCCGCTTTTACTTAAGATAATGTGAAAATTAATTAAACCCTAATGCAACCCGCATTTTCGTAGTTTCAATAAGGATTTTCCAATTGTTTTACTCGGCAAGGATTTTTTAGTAGGTACCGTAATTTTAAATCTGTGCTACTAATCTTTTCAAGTACTTATTAAAATATATTTAAATGACTATTTTTAGATAGTTAAATGACTATTTTTAAACGGAAGAAATTATAAACAAAAACCTACCTACTAATAACTACTACAAAAAATATGAAAGCAAATATATCGCGCTAAAATAATACATTCAACTCCAATTATCCAATATGTGCAAACGCATCTACATCTTCGTTGCTATAGAGGCAGGCGGGTTTTTTTTCGAGCTTGTGGTTAATCCTGAAGAGGGTATTCTGTCCCTGATGAAAAGCAAGCACTACGTGGCTGCCTGTGAGGAAAATTAAATAGAATGCATCGGCCGGGAATCGAACCCGGGCCGCCCGCGTGGCAGGCGGGCATTCTACCATTGAACCACCGATGCGTGTAAGGCAGACGGGCGCGGCGGACGCGCTTGTATAAACAAAACGTCGCGGGACGCATGGCGAGTGGCGAGCCGTTTCGCAGCAAGGATTTTATTGTAACAACTTCTAAAGTACTTATTAAAATGAAAAACGTGTACTGACACGACGGTTTTGATCTACATTAAATGGCCAACGTAACTAATATACTTATTTATATGCAAAGAGTAAGGGATAAGTGAAACTTGAGTAACATACAGCTGATGAGTCAACGGCGGGATGTGTCAACAATTAAATGCGTTTTTCTGTAAAACTATTCGCAATTTCGAAATAGTGTAAAAAGCAAATTTTATCTTCGTTTAACGTAGAAAATTAGAAAAGTATTTTAAAGGATAAGGATTAATACCATTGTGGAAAAATATGACTCACAATAAAAAATATATTGAAATTATTATTTTTAGACAGAAAAATGATCACTACACGTTATTCTTAAAAGATACGAATATGCCGTCGCGGACTTTTTTGTAGATTTTATTAAGAGGAACAATACTCCAGTACATTTTTTTCATGTAGTACTTACCATTAAAGCAGCGCATGCGCGAAAGTGTCTCAACGGGTAGGACTTTATACACATTTATCGTATTTATGTTAATTTACATAAGAATGTACAAATAATAAACTATATATAAACCTTCTACGAAAAATACTCGACCTAATGGTGAAAACCGCATAAAAATCCGTTGGGTGGTTTAGAAGAAGAGTTAGAAACAACAGACAGACACGAAAAGCGACTTTGTTTTATAAGATATAGGAAGTCTTTTATTTCTGTAGTGACAAACGCAAAATACAAACTACCTACCTGCATATATTGAGCTGGCATCATAGCTGGCGGCGCGTAACCCTGCGTTGGTTGTAATTGAGCTGGAAAATTATAAAAATAGATATATAAATACCCTGAATAGGAATCGAACAGACAATGGAGGGCAAATATAAAAATAATCAATAACAGTATTTACCCATGTTATGCGGTTGCGGCATATTGTGCATAGTGTGATGCGGGTGCGACACCAGTTGCTGTTGCTCGAGGATGCCCAGTCTTACTTGCTAGAATTATGAAATATTTTGTTTCATTTATCGATACGAGACCAGAGGGTTGTGGGTGCGATTTCCGCTCGATGGAATGAAATATTTAATATATTTAATGCATATCCTCGCGCTGGTAAAGAAAAGCGCGCCGTTTGACCACTCAATACGTATTGCCTCTCCAGAGTTCGGCGGAAGGTGGGGCAGAATATGTTTTAATTCGGATGGAGTGTCTTAACACTAGGTTCCCAGGTTCCCTCTGCCTACACTGCAACGTGCGGAATACAGCGTTAAGCTTAAAAAAAACATTCTAACCTGTTGTGTATGCTGCTGCTGCGGCATTTGATGTGGGGGTGACGGCCCATGAGGGGGTTGGTTTACCGCGTTTCTGTGCACCTGCTTTATTTTTATATAAAAATTAATATGATTCCAGGCCGTCGCGGCGCAGGGGCACAAGTTTGCGCTGTGAGCGCAACCGTTGTGCATTCTATCCCCACTCGGGGAAGTGAACACTTATATTTTCATTTCCTCACTATGGTAATGAGACAAAGCGCGGCCGCTCCACACTGATAAATAGCGGAACTCAACACTACACTAACTACACTGCCTCGAAAATTCAGCAGGAAGTGGGGAACGAAAGTATCTTCCTTTTGCCTACACCACTATGTACGGTATAGAACGTCAAGCTATAAGAAAAATTTTTTTTTTATATTACGTACAGGGTGTATAATCTGTTGATGCATTTGTGGCGCGGGGCTGCCTTGGTGTGGTTGGGGCTGCTGCAATGGCGCCGCTTGATTCGGTTGAAACTCTATTAAGAGATATTTAATTAAAAATAATGATGATATTATCATAGTAGTTAAAGTCGATCGATGATATTATCATAGTAGTTAAAGTATTAATGTCGATCCGAATTCGTTTAAGAGAAATGAGTCATTTTAATATTTTACTCTCTTTGGCATTGCGTGTTGAGAGGCGGAACTTAACAACGCGCTTTGCATCGCCGCCAGAGCGAAGGAGTAAAAATATTTCATTTCATCGAGTGGGGGAATAGAACCCCCTGGCTGTTACATACTATTAGGCCGTTATAAAACTATTTATCTTTAAATTGTTTTTAAGCCTCTGCACCACATGCACTGGCTCAAAAGTAATTTAAAGATAAACAGTATCATCGCAGTGGAACAATGTCTGACTATAAACACTATAAGATACATACATATACAGGATACAGTTTAAAACTAAATAAATAAATTAAAAAACCAGAAATAAACACTAACCACCATGGTATCGATGTTGGTTCTGTGGTTGCGGCTGCGGCTGTGGTTGCGCTTGTACTGGTTGTGGTTGTTGCTGCGGTTGCTGTGGTTGCGGTGGTGGTTGTGGCTGTGGTTGCTGAGGCGAGTAGGTCTCAGCTAGGGGTCGTTGACGTAGACTACTATAACGTTTACTACCGCCACGGTTTTCTGAAAAAAAAAACCACAAAACAACCAACAATGAAAATGAGTTTATCGTTTTAATATATTTTTTTAGTTTTACATGAGCTGTAAGACATCCATTAAGATTATTTTTTATTTCTCTTTGTTTTGACCATATTACTATTTTGTAGTGAACTATTTTGAACTTTTTCAGCAGAATCTTAACTTTTTGAGATTAAGGATCTAATTTTCAAAGCGATTACACTTCAATTTAATTTAATTTGTGATTTTTCCTAGGAAATGGTTTTTATATAAAAATATTTAAATAACTGACCTGCATTAGCATTTTGCTGCGTTTGAGGTTTCGGCTTCGGCACATTCTGAGCGGGTTGATTTTGACTCTGCGGAATATAACACACACTATACATACGATTATGTTGCATATTTACAGTATTATAATATATCGTTTAATTTTTTTGACTTCATATACTATCTTAAATATAATAGGGCGAGCAGAAGAATGCTATTTAATTTAAATGTATTATATTCCAAATTAGTGCAGTTTAGTTAGGTAAAAAAGTTTTCTGACTATTCAACGAATCTATCGTCTATATATATATACAAAACAGAAACCTACCATTTTTTTTATTGACCAAAACTATTACATAACATATATAAAATATTAAAAAAGCTCATTAATACAATGAGATTATTAAATTATACATTATTTGCTGAGAAGAAAACTTGTATTCATTCAAATACATTACCTTAAACTAAATAAGATAAATATTTTTCATAGATGGTAAAAAACATAAATGAGTTGAGATTTTTTATATATTTTCTATTAAACTATATTTGTAAAAAATATAAATAGAATAAAATTATCAAACCTGTACAGGCATAGGTTTCTTTTTATTCTGCTCAGTCGGTACGGGCCGCTGTTGGGCGACCGCATTGACTTTCCTTTGTGGTGGGCCTTGGCTGAAACACGTATATTGTTTAGCTTCACGCTCTATCTAGCAACTAGCGGGGTACGCAGAGGGAACCTAGGGATCTAGTGATAAAATATTCTGTTGCCTACTTTCCGTCGAATTCATAAGGCTTTGCGTGTTGGGAGGAGAAAATGAAAACAATAATATTTTATTATGTTATCGAACCTACAACCATCGCGTTTAGTCGCAGGCTTGTACTCTTGAGCAGTCGTGGCTCAAAAGTACAAGCCTGCAAATATAATTAGTGCCCAATAACTACATTTGAATGAAAAAAAACTCACTTATTATTAACATTAGCAGTAATAGTCAGATTCTCTAGTGTCAATTTCTCCACGTTACTCTTGGTCAAGGGCTGTTTCTGCCCTTGAGCGGATTTCGGAATGTTTTGTTTCACTGGTTTCTGTTTGGGCGTTTTTATTGACGCGTTTCTTCGCAATTGACTGCCATTTTCCGAAGATTCGTTTGAAGCTGGCTGAGACTTGGAACGTGGACGAGGTCTGGACTTTCTTCTGGAATTACAATACAAAAAAGGTTAATATAAATAATATATACATATATGTACTTATCTCTTTCTATATAGCAGGTAAGGCAGAGGGGACCTAGTATTAAGACACTCTGTTTCCAATTTGACATTGTGTGTTGAGTGGCGGAACTAAATGTCGCGCTTGGTCTTGTTACCAGAGCAAGGAAATATAAAATAGTTCACCTGATTTGAAATCGAACCCACAATAGAATAGAATCAAATTAAATTAGAATTATGCTGCGCGCTGCGGCAGCGTATTAAAAAAAGATAAATAGATGTCTACTAACCCAGGTTTGTTAGCAGCGTTAAGCTCCGGGAAATCGGCCGGACTGGGTGGTTTCTTGTGTGGCGTTTGAAGCGCTTGCCTCTTGTACGCCTCCTCGTCTTCCCACGTACGCGTATACTTATTCGGTCCACGGCTGAAAATTGAGAAAAAAATATTTATTAACATACACTAGATTACGTTCGTGTTTTATATATGTATATATATAATATATGTTTGCAAAGCACTTAATATTTCTAATGTGAAAATGACTAAAATTGAAAATATTTATTTAAACTACATTTTTTTTTTACATTGTGTAAAGGGCCCATATTGATCTATATTAAATCAACAATGTATTTAAGGTAATCAATAGGATAAAGATTGTTTCTCGCAAAAATTAAATGAGAAAAAACTGTTAATTTTTGTTTACAATATGGTTGGAAAAAAAGTAATTATTTACGCGCACGTGAATATTCATTTACGCGTACTATAGTGCCGAATAGTCACGGCACCGGTACTGACTCAGAAGAGAACCCGCACTAACCCGCACGTTGTCTTATACTGTCTTACAATAAGTGTCAAGTACCGTCAGTAAACTACCCAGTAAATTATATGAAGAACGTCTGAAGTAAATTTAGACATTAAACCCTAAAGGACATTTAAAAAAAAAACTAATAAATAATAATTAAAAATAAATCTTAAAAATCTCGCTTTTACGAAGCAATTAATTATAAAGCTTTTCATATTACATTGTCATAGGTTGTTAACAGGTATGCAAAATTTCAAATTAATCCGACGTTTCAAAGTCGGTCAAAATCACCTTCTTTTATAAACATACATATTAGTTAGGGAGGCGAAGCAGCAAACTGTGGAGTCACTCGAGCGTCATGGAGACCTATTGGGTTGCGAAGCTTAGATGATAACAAGAAAAAAATGTCATATAAAAAATTTCGTTTCACCGGTGGGTTGAGGGGTTATAGATTTTCAAAAATGTAAAAAAAAACTGTTCCATGGACATACTCGAGCGCGTCAGATATCGATATCATCAATTGCCTACGTCTTCTTAAGCATGAAAATATGTTAATCTGACAGTTTCCGTGGTGGAGGTGGTCGTACGTAAGAGTTAAAAATGGCAAAAAAAAAAATATTATCGAGCGCGTCAGATTTTCTAAGGGGGTGTTAAGTGAACCTAAAAAAAAGCTCTTATGTAATAATCTGACGATTTGGATGTGACGCAAGCTCGTAATCGTTGTTTGAAAATGCAAAAAAAAATCGTCATCTTGAAATACTCGAGCGCGTCAGATTAAGATATATATGGTTCATCTTCATGCCCTAGACGTGATATCTCAAAATCAGACGATTATCTGAAGGGACTTGCTTAATCTGACAATTATTAATATTTTTTTAAACCAATACAAGAAACAAGTCAGCTTTACGTTGTATCCCGCACACAGCAGGGTAGGCAGAGGGAACCTAAGGTTAAGACACTCTGTTCCCCACTTTCTGCCAAATTTTGAAGGCATTGAGTGTTGAGTAGCAGCACTTAACGTCACTGTTTTGCCTCGACACCAGAGCGAAGAAATGGAAATATAAATTTCAATAAATATTTCATCTCCTGGAATGGAGATTGAACCCACAACCAGTCTGTTTTACTGTCACACTTTGTGCCACTGCGCCACGACTGGCCTCAATTTTTTTTATTCATTGAACGCAATCAATAGAAAAGCTCAAGAAATAGAATGTAACTAAAGGAATGTATGTTTGAAATAGAATACTTGTATTTATAAAAAAAAAGTACAAAAAAAAAATTTTTTTTCAAGTATTTTTTTTAATTTATCATCTTCATTGATGAGTTAGGGACCAATAAATAAAAAAAGAGTGCGATAGGAATAGAAATACGGTGAGAGGAATATATGCAATTCTTAGGTATATTAAACTTTATCAATCAATTTCTATTACTTCGGTTTGTGGAATTTGTCAGATTATATGTTTTTCGTAATCCTTGAATGATTCCCTTCAAAATAAAAAAAAAATTAGCCGCGCTCGAGAATGTCCAGATAACGTTTTTTTTTTACAACTTTGGAGCCCTCTCCCTCCTTTGCGTCACTCTCAAATTGTCAGATTAGTGGAATATACACGATTTAGCATGTAACTAACTTACCCTATCTTAATCTGACGCGCTCGAGAATGTCCGATGATCAATTTTTTTTTACTAATCTGATCCTTTATCCTAGACGCGCGGCCATACATAGGAAGCTCATATTTGGTGGAAGTACGTAACCGAGTACAAGGAATCCCCAGTATCTTAATCTGATGCGCTCGAATGACTCCACAAAGTCCCCTCTTCGCCGCCCCTACTATATGTACATACGACCGAAACTAATAAAAGCATGTTAAAAAACAAAAAAAAATTATACAAGACATGCATAACAATATCAAAAACCATATAATTCTCACTAACCGCCAATTTCGGTATCTCCATGTTGCAGAAGGAAATAAATATAAACACTTTTTAAAACAAACATTAAGATAGAATTAAAAATTATTTTTTTATTACGTTAAAATTATCGTAACTATTAATAACGTTACGGTTTAACCTAATAATATTAGTTTTTTTTTTTTTCAAAAAAAAAATATCAACAATGGTAATGGGTTCGACTCTTACTTGAATGCATTTATTTAAATTTAAATGGTTTTAGTACGGCAGGTCTAGTTAACATAGTTCAATCGCATTACCTAACAGACAATGTCTTTAAAACAACTTGGAAACGCGAAGATATATCACTCCAACTTACACAAAAAATAATGTTATGAAAACCAACTTGTTGGATAAACAAGTAATTCTTATACGATATTTCCAAAACATTTTCAATTTTTAAGAAAATGTTCTTAAATAAAAAAAAACAATTACCCATATCGTCTGTTACGTCTCGCGTGCGGCGGTGCGTCCTCGTTCCTTATGTCGTAGCCGTATATGGCGACCAGCTCGTCGCGAGACTTGGGTGCCTGAAATATATTTTTTCTATAATTATATAATAATCATATTACAAATTTAAAATAAAATCTAAAATACTTTTTTAGTAAACGTAGTACAAGATAGACTTAACACTACCCTTCTGTATACTCTGCTACATGTAAAATTTATACTTATTTTTTTATCAAATGAACAACGCTAGCAATATTTGTATAGGTTAAATCCCAACTAGGAGAATAATTATTATATCATATTAACTTCTATTGTCTGATTAAATAAAGCAGCATTGGGTTCCACTACCCTCCTTTCCCTTTCCAAAAAAAAGCTAAAACAAATCCCCAATCAATTCTCACCTGTTCATTCTCATTGTACTTGTCGTGGGACCACTTGTTGAGTGTTTCGGACTTGCGTGGCGGGCGACGACGCTCAACTGGGGCTTCGCTACCTTCCTTTTTCTCGGATGGCGTTTCTGACGTCGTGTTGGTTGATTCTTCACCACTTTAGGGAGAAAAACGGTTAAATGTTGTCATTACTGTTTGTATTTGTGTATGAACTTTGACATAAATATTTAATAAAAAGTAAATTGTAAAATACCTAACAACATGTAAGCTTAATATGTGTACGTTCCAATAAAAATAAAACAGTAAAAAAAGTTATGGTGAATTTGTTTAATTCAAATATAAAGCTTTTGATTGCATTGAAAAATCATTAAAATATATATTTTTTTTGTTCTAAGGCCTTTTGCCAATTAGGCAAGGCAATTTTGCCTTTGATCGTCTAATTATCAATTTATTTAATATTCTATTGCAAAAATAAAACAAATCAAAGGTAGGTTTAAATATTAAATTATAATATACAAGTAAAAGAAACAAAACAAAAAAACTGTCAACTTTCAACAAATGAAACACAAAAAAAAATATTGTCAATTGGCTGTATAAGATAATTTTATTGCCAATAATAATTACGAAACGTTTAAAAACCATTTTCCGTGGTATTAATAGAAACAAATACTAAATGGCAACTTTCTACATAATAGATGTATTACAGACTTAACACATCAATGGACAGTTCGGTCAATGTTCTATGTTTTACAGCTGATTTGGTAGAAGAAAATAAAATTGACTCTATGGAATAGAGAATAGGGTTGAATTTGATATAATTTTTAAAAAGGTTAATCGTTATTAAATGTTAATTTCCGATTTTCACAATAAAATGCTAATTGAATTAGTCAAGTAATAGCTTGTATCGAAAGGATTAATGTAGACAATGGTGGTCAATATATATTTTTTCGCTTAATGCAAAAAAAATAGTGTAAGAAAAAATCAAATGTTAACACACAGCTCTTCACTTTTGGTTCACTTATTAAATAAATTGTTAATAAAACAACTGAAAGCTGCGTTTTGTAAACAAAATGTATATAATTTTTTAGCTACATACTATTCCCGCACATAGCAGAGGAAACCTGGGAACCTAGTGTTTAGACACTGCATTCCCATTAAAACATATTCATTCCCCACTTCCCACCGAATTCTAAGGCATTCTGTGTTCAGTGACGTAACTCAATGTTTAATACCAGAGAGAAAATTAATATCCCAAACGGAGATCGAACCCACAGCCGTCGCCTTTATAGTCACAACCTTGTGCCACAAGGCCACAAAGGCCTCTAACGTACTTATATGTAAAGTAACTTTAATGTAAAATGTAGAAATAAATTTAATAAAAATGTAGGAATAAATCAACAGTATTTGCACCCGCTACTTGCTTGCTCTATACATCTTAGGTTCAATAAAATATTTATAAAGTACATATATGTCCTCTTAATAATAAAGAATCTATGTTTTGTCGCATTACAATGTCATTGTTCATAAGTTATTTATTATATAAAAAAATATGGCTTCATTTCTTTGTTTTCAACAAAGTGGAAACATGTAAATATAATGTATATTTTTTATATAGTACGGCTTCATTAATGTCAGCTTAAAACTATAAAAGTCATAGGGATTGTACTAGGAGATATCAAAATTCTATAATAGTATTAATCATTAAAACCAATCCCTCGGTTTCTGGCCGTTTAAAAGACATAATATTTTGGATGGCATTTGAACTCAACGCTGCGCTCCGTCTCAAGATACATCATCATGTCCGTGTCCGTAGCGCAGTAGCACAGCGACCGACTCTGGATAGTCGTGGGTTCGATTTCCACTAGGAAAAATGAATCATTTTCATTTCCCGATTGCTTCGATTTTGGTAACGAAAATAGGGCGGCACTGAAAACAATTGTGCGGTGCTCGGAAAACGGAAACATATCTTAACACTAGGTTCCCTCTGCCGCATATGTGGGAAAAAAACGTCTTCTTATAAGATTTAAATAGGAGATATTCATGATTTTCAACAAGATTGATGCATAGGATTAAAAAAAGTGGTAAATATTTTTTTACATTTTCAATTTACAAAAATTACAATTATACCACCTTTATCAATCTCGAAATAAAAATCGCAATTATACATACCTTTATATACATATCTAAAATTCTTACACAAAAATGTCTACACAGATATCAAAACAGTTGCATGAATCTATTATTCATGCATGCATAGTCATTAAGTGTAACTTTAAATTCTAATGTATAATATAAAAAATATTAAATTAGAAAGTATACAGTTACATTGCATATTTGTATATTTTATTTGTCTGTTAGGCTAACGCCGTCGCGGCCCAGTGGAACAATTTCACTATAAACTACTAAACTACTGTTAAAACATCTCTATTCCAATCCATTGAGGCCGAGCCTTGTCTTCATGGACGTAGGAAGGAGTGCCGGGTGGGCCATGCCCACCCCAGAATAGTCTAATGCTCACCCCAGATTTTTCTTAGAACAAAATTTGCCCAGAAAAATTAAAAAAACAATATTTACACAAATATATTTGTTCAAAGCTAAAGTCCAGGCCTCTAGAAAATTTCTCTAGACACGCTAATGCTTGTTACTAATGCAAGAAAATGAAAATATTAATTAGTTCATTCCCCTGAGTGGGAATCCAACTCACAATTGTCGTGTTTAGAGTCAGACGATTGTGCCCTGTGCCAGAACTGGCCTCATTATTTATAATATCTATAAAACTATACCTTACCTAGCAGCAGTCCTATCGTCATGTTCATAGAAAGTGCCTCTCTTGGGAATATATTGTGGATTGCTGCGATCCTCGTCGTCATCTACACGGCGCTCAGTTTCCTGTAACATTGTATTGAGTTTAAATCATCTAAAGAAAAAAACATATTTTAAATATGTTTTTAAAAATAATAATAAATGTCACAATAGTGATATATTGTGTCATCCCTGGAAACTTTAATTGATATCTAATAATTTAATAATTTTCACTTTTATGTTTATTAATATTAATTAAATATACTAAATAAAGAAAAAAAAAATACACAACTTACATACTTTTAATTAATTAATTACAAATACATATTTGTAAATAATAACCCTTAAAATGCCTAGCTTCTGCACTACCTTTTTAGCTTCAAGCTGAGTCCTGTACGTAGTGTATTTACTTCCTCGAGTGGAAATCAAACCTACCAACCAGTAGTTGCCACAAGGCTAGGCTGTGCCAATAGTGTTAATTGTTTTTTATAACATAAAATTGTTATAAGTAACAACATCTTTATAACAATATTGTCAAATATTTTATTTACAAGTCAGTCAATTTATAATTTAAAAATTAGAACATTTTATTGAATATTTGAGCTGAATATTTAATTACTTCAAGAACCACGGTCACACACTAAACTGCCGAAAAATATCTTCTCATGTCAGAGACAAGATGATTTATGTTAAGAAATATAAAGATAAACATAATGACATAATGTATACTTTATATGAACTTAACTAACAATAATATTAATAAGTTATTATATTATAATTTAATATTATTATTATTCAAAAAAATATATATTGATCAAACAAAAACAGTACAGAAATCATTTTAATTAGCGTAGTCGTTTTGGTTGCATTGCATTCAATTTTCAATATTATTTATGAATTATTCATGGATAACATAGACTGTCCAATACAAACAGTGGTATTTCTTTAATGATATTATTTCATATAATTGTATATACATAGAAAAATACAAAATATAATATTTTCTACATAATTATAAATAAATAGATAATAGAAATGTTAACAGTCACTTCAATAATTCATTATCAACTAATAGATAATGCTACTTATAGAATCTACTCACCTGTTTCTCAGGATCCCCATCAGACCGTTCCGAGTCACTCCCTTGAGAATCATAATCAGATTCATGTTGACCACCATCCTGCAAATGCACAGCAACCTTTAATAATTGCATTTCACCACACAAACTTTACTTCAACAACCAATATTTTCCTATTGAACTCTTATGAGATTTTAATGGGTTTAAGGTATAGTATAACAACAGCAGAACTTAGCGGTGAATGGTCATCAAATCGTGACCTCAATTTGGGGAAAAGAAATGGACATTCCGACACGCGATTGCGCGGGAGAAAGTTTGCGACTGTGATACTTTAAGCGCCAAAATGAAAGTACAATTCACTAATGGTTATTTTGTATCTCAAACTCACATTCCCCGAGTGGTTCTGCTCGATATCTTGGGACGCATCTGAGTATTCACCAGAGTCGTCCTGCTCTCGTCTTCTTACCACGGACGTCATCTCGGCGTCCCCGCGGTTAACTTGTAATACTTCCAGATTGATTATCCTTAAATTCACAGTTTTGATTTGTGTACACGCGATTTACGCGATAGATTCCTGTAAATCCCCTCCTAGATCAACGGAAAATGAGAGAACGTCAAATAAACAAGAAATAAAGCGGCCATAAAATTCTTATTCCGTTTCACGGAAAACAAATTTGCATTTTATATAGATCTTTACAGATAACATTAATTTAAAAAATATAATACATCATTAAAATAATTATTTATTTTTACAACGAAAAATTATTGTTAAATAGTCATATTCAGATTATGGTCTCCACAGTAATATTGCAAATTAAATACAAGATTTTTATGACATAAATAATTAAAAAGTTTATAAAGGTTATTTTGCGTTGATTTCGAACTTAAAAAGTTACATTCTCTAATATTAATTCAATAATAATGTAATTAAGAGTTAGATATTAGATATTAAAGGTGTACTTTTAAGTTTAAATAAGGTTCGTTTTCTGATATGTGCCCCTTTAAAATAGCTTCTTGTAAAATTTTAAAAAAGGAATAAAAATATTTTTTTTTCTTTAATTATGTAGGATCTACGAATAAAAGGTATTCAAATAAATATATATGAGAAATATTTTTTTATCTGTATTACTTATTTGGTTACGTCAAATATGAATACACAAAATGTCTAAATAAAGTTTTGACTTTTCAGATTTCAATTTTGTATTTTTTATTGAATTAATTTTAGTAACAAACTGTGTTCAAGTTTGTTTATTATTTAATTCGAATGTTTCATACCTATCTATAAATTTTGTAAAGAAAAATATTTTTTAAAATAAAGTTATTCTTAAGAAACATGTCTCAAACAACAGAAGAAAGGTAAGTAATTTTCAAAAACTGTATTAAAGAAAGTTTATTATATTTATTATTAACTTTCTTCATAATTTTACAGTACAAATGAGAGCCCTGCTAAGCCAGAAGACATTAAAACTGTGCAGTTACTAGCAAAAGGACTTATGGAAATCTATGAACCTCCATTGGTCACATTAAATACACATTTAAAGGAACTGACGTAAGTAATTATAGCTCCTATGTACTTAAAAAAAGTATAATTTGTTTTAGTTTTTAGTAAAAACTTTTGTTTATCTATTTTAGTACTATTTTTATTGTTAATATATGTTTTATATTAATTTTTAGAGAAAAGCAAGAAGCTGTACACACAATGTTGTCTTCAGAGCGACGGAGGCTCGAAGATTTACAGAATGATGCTATGTTAGATGCATTAGTAAGTTTCTGCAAGCTTAAGATGTATTAAAATTAAAGAATCATTTGCTACTTATTGAAATTAGAGTGTATTAAAGATATCTTTAAAAATCTTATCTTGAAAAATTGCTTTTGTTTACATATACTAAATATTCTTAAAGGCTTTAATATTTTTTTAAATCAATACAGAGACCACTATGCGCAGTGTTATTTACAGCCAGACTCATTAGAGTAAATTAGAGTAAATACAATGACTGTTGATTTGAACCTCACAAAGAGGAGTAAATTTATTTCAATTCCTAGGCATAAGAATAAAAATTCTCTGACAGGATAAAACACTGTTTTGAGTCACGTGATGCCTTTGGGGTGTTTTGTGACTTGTCCAAAGCATTTGATTGTGTGCAGCATAAAACTCTTATCAGGAAGCTACACCACTATGGTATAAGAGGCATTGCTTTGAATCTTCTCACTTCTTATTTAAGTGATAGGATTCAAAAGGTAAATGTCAACGGGAAACTATCACACGGGTCACCTGTAGCATTGGGGGTGCCACAAGGCTCTATTCTGGGTCTGTTTTTGTTCCTTTTGTACATTAATGACTTACCTCACCTTATGAGAGATATCTGTGAAAAGGTGTTGTTTGCAGATGATACATCTTTAGTTTTTAAGGTTAATAGACGGCAATTGCAAATTGACGATGTAAACAATGCTCTTTCTAGGATATTACACTGGTTTAGTGCCAACAACTTGCTTTTAAATAGTAGTAAAACTAAATGTATCAGGTTCTTTACTAAGAATGTTCAACAAGTAGAAACCAGGGTTTTGATGAACAATAAGGAACTTAAAGTAGTTAATGAAACTGTTTTCTTAGGTATAACATTAGATGCTAAGTTACAATGGGGTCCGCATATAGAAACTTTATCTGGTAGACTTGGTTCGGCAGCATATGCTGTCCGTAAGATTCGTCAACTGACCGATGTTGACACCGCGCGTTTAGTATACTTCAGCTATTTTCATAGCATTATGTTTTACGGCCTATTACTTTGGGGTAGTGCCGCTGACATAGATACCATTTTTGTGCTCCAAAAACGGGCAGTCCGAGCAGTCTATAAAATGGGTCCACGGGAGTCACTAAGGAATAAATTCAAAGACTTTAACATCCTCACACTACACTCCCAATATATTTACGACAACTTAGTATATGTGCATAAGAATATTAATAAATTTAATAAAAACAGTGACCTCCATCAATATAATTTAAGAAATAAAAATAAGCTTGCTGTGCCCTTCTCTAGGCTCCATAAAGTG
This sequence comes from Heliconius melpomene rosina, assembly GCF_056956725.1. Lineage (NCBI taxonomy): Eukaryota > Metazoa > Arthropoda > Insecta > Lepidoptera > Nymphalidae > Heliconius > Heliconius melpomene. The sequence continues at coordinate 1,588,864 of NC_140400.1, forward strand.
TCTCACTCATTCCTAGATTCCTACACTTTTATAACAAACTTCCAAACAACATGGTTAATTTATCACTGAACAAATTTAAAAAAGTGGTAAAGCACAGGCTCTGCCAAAAAGCTTATTACTCTGTTAAAGATTATGTTCGCGATAAAGATGTTTGGAAATGAGTTGCTCTATTTCTAAGTTAAAATTGTTAATTGTGATTTATAACAAATGTTGGCATTTAAAAAGAGTGGCCATGAGTTTCTTTGCCTGTATCTTCTCATGAGCTCAACCATTTGAACGGGCTTTTTTCAAGTCAAAATTGCACATTTTTTTTTGGTTATTTTGTTTTGCATTTTTTTATCTTTTATGACATGTCCAAGTGAAGGTTAAGCATTTTTATGGAATAAAGATATTTTGACTTTGACTTTGACTTTGACTTTGAGATCCACCATACAACATGCAAAATTGAATTAAGACAGAAAGCAGAAAACAAAGTGTATTAGCAGTAATTTCTCTATGCATGCCCTTATATAAAGGGAAAAACATGATAAGAAGCATTTGCTTTTTATAATCAATTACTATGTAAAATTTTAACAAATTATCGATGTGAATATTATTTGTTCTTAAATTTTAATCTACTAAAAGAACTACTAAAAGAATACTTTTTTTAGACTTGTACTTTATTTCAGTTAGCAGATATAGCAACCAACAAGGAGAAGCTTACTTCATTGACTAACACTATGCTTACCTTACACAAGAGAGTACAGTCTTTACAGGTAAATACTAATTTAAATTAATTGTTATATTAAAATTAATTGTTATAAGGAACAGCATCTGACTGTAAATGTGGTGCTTGGAATTTCGATTTAGATTTTGGGACCCAACTCAGATTCCCAGTTCTAGAAGACAATACTCACTCAACATGCCTTTGTCTCAAAATTTAAATTATCATTTATACATCATAATTTATAGATTAAAACTGGTAATTTATATGTACATTGTTCATTTAAAAAACTATTAAATATGTAAGGTCTGTCATGTGCACTGTTTGATATTTACTTGGGGGATTTATTTTTTATTTTTTTTCAAGAATTGAATGTCAAAATTCAATATCATAATCAGAACTTGCTACCAGAGCAGTAAAGTAAAAATGATTTTAAATGTAGATTCAATCCATTCAATGCCTAATTAAACTGCAAATATGTGATAATAAAACAATATATAATGCTAATATTGAAATCTTTATTGTAATTATCAATTAATTTAAGGTAAGAGCAGCCAATGTGGAAAAGGCGGCAAAATGCAAAACATCAAGCTCATCAAAACCAACAAACAGTTAGTTATACAATTTATACATAATCACATTATTATATTTATACAAATTTTAATATTAGTATCGCTTGTAATAAAAAATAGTACATATTATGTAAAATAAGTTACTTCAGTTCAGTTCTTTATTTATGGCACTTCGAGCGTGCCAGTTGAGCACTAATCACTTTGCCAATGTCACATTGTATGAAGAACACACAAAGGAGATTGTACGGTAAAAAAAGAGATCACATTACACAATAGGAGAATGCATGTCAAAAAGAGGTCCAGTTATAAAAAAACATAAAATAAATATATACATGAAAAAATAAATTAGCATATATGTCTAAATTAATGTCTTGTTTACTTTGTTTGAAAAAAACAATAATTTAGAAGAATGATTTTCAAATAAAGATATAAATAGATTAAGAACAAATCATTTCTCTAAATCATAGAAATGATTTAGAATGATTTACAAACATGTAAGTGATTCTTAATGTAATTTTTAGTTAAAATAAAGAACAATTTTTTCCAATATTATGAATGTTATTTGTAGCATGTTAACTAGTACATTGTTTTATTAAGTCTTTGTTGTGTTTTATTAATATTTTTATAAGAATTATGCAAGATCTCAAATTTTATTAGAGATTTGAACCTATAACCATTTGAATATATTTTAATTGGTTTTCTTAGTCACTCACTCAGTTATACAAAAAATAACTGAGTGACTCAGAAAACTGATTAAAATAACAAAAAAAACTAATTTATAGTGTTTATAATATGTGATAAATAATTTCAATAATATGAAAATGCAACATTCAAGTTTTTATTTTAAATTGTTATTTTTGTTATTATAGATTATTTTAATTACATTTAAATAAAATAAAACGCAATGTAATTTTAAATGTTTATTAATTTAATTAAGTTTGTTACAATATTATAATTTTATTAAAAATAAATACAATTGTTAATGCTTAATTACTATCCATAGCAGATTCGTCCAGGCGGTTCAACCATTTTTTAAGTATAAAGTAGTTTATTATTTTTTTTAAATAATTTTTAGTTTTTAAAGATTGAAAATGGCAAATTGTAATCAAAAATGTTTCCATTTATTAAAAAAATATAGATAATATACAGATATTGTTTAAAAAGGAAGGGGAAAATAATTATTTGCCTTAAATTGAAAAGGAAATAAATGATATATTTTTAATATGGCAATATTGGTGGGGATTCACTTTTTTTTAAAATTTCATATGAATGTTACTTTTCATACGTTTGTACATGTAGGTAACATGTACAAACGTACATGTTGGTTGTATGGATAATTACAAGTTTTATAACTGAAAATTGGATAATCAAGTCTCCTCTGTAATATCTGTATTTCTATACTTTATACTTAATATAATCGGTGCATTCCATTTTAATTACAATCAAAAATGTAAATCTAAAAAATATACTTTTTTGTCTATTATAATAATATAATGAGAAGATTAAATTTATTTAAAAATAAGTATTTTTTTTTCCTTTTTACCTAAGACTAGTGCTTGACAGTGTTTGTTGTGATGTTTTGGTTTATTCATTGATATTTAAGAATTTCTTAGAAAAACTTTTTAGCTTCACGCTGTATCTCGTATAAAGTAAGGTAGGTAGAAGGAACCTAGTGTCAAGACATTCATTTCCCCGCGCAACGACCAATTTTCAAGACATTGCGTGTTGTGTTTTTGTCTTGTCATAAGGGAAGGGAAGTTAGAACAATGATTTCTCCGAGCGGGAATCGAACCCACAACCGTTGCCTTTACCGTCAAACGTGCCATTTTGCAACAACGGTCTAAATATATAATTATGCATATTAATTTTAAAAATGAAGAATTTAGTGTCAGGACACTGCGATCTCTTTGCCTATCTTGTTTTATGACGAAGAGAGCGTGAAGATATAATTGACAATATGTGAATAAACCAAAATTAAACTTACATTAAAGAAAATGGCAGTTAATTTTTATCTATATAATATAATATCTATATACTGTGCATAACTGGGATTTTTTTTACTTCTATATTAAACGTTTATTCCTTAAATTATAGCTTTCAGCGACTTACAACAATCTTACGTATAAGTACTAGAAAAATAGATAAATTGTTTTTTTATCACTATAACACGTGCTTAATAAATGTTATTAATATTTTTAAATGGTGTATTCTTATTGAGAAAGATACTAAACTCTTCAAAGCAAAACTAAAATGTAATTTTGAAGTATTTAAAATGTATATAAAAAAATAAGTAATCAAAATTAACAATACATAAGCTGTACAACTTGTAGTGTCGCTCCAAATGAGCTAATAAAAAAAAAAACAAATATTTACTTTATATTGGCACATCCTATGACCTTGTCATATTTTGACGTTGACGTTTTTGTTTTTTTTTTTCATAATGTAAGTTAAGGCCGCATAGTTTAGATGCCGATCATAATGTTTGAGTAACTAATGTCTACTAATCTTTAGAGCTACGTGATATGATATCACCGTGTCTAATATCTGTATAATACTTTATTTGCATACAACATTCCTTTAAATTTTATTTCTTACACTTATAAATTACATTCACGATAGCAAGGATTTATTACAAGTTGTTTTGAAAACAGATTAAAAAAAACATATTTATGTATATTATATAAAACTTATAATATACATAAATATGTTTTTTTTTATTTTACAAAAACTTACTGCTATTAAAATTTTGATATATCGAAATAATAACATTAATGAAAACAGATCCTTATACAGAGTGTATATTATAATGTTAATTTCCTTTTGAAAATATAACTTTATCATATAATTTTTTTTTCAAACATCGGATTTTGTATCACCTGAAAGTCATTTCTTATATAATATCGGCAGTTTTTTTTTAATCATATCAAAAAAGGCACTATCCAAAGTCAGTCGTACTATTCAATAATATCCAACCCCGATTAGTTTTTACCAGTTTACTGGTAACGCACAGGGGTCTGATAAGGACAGGCGCGTGTTATTTCTTGAGGTAGGCGCTGGTGACGTCACTGAGGACGGTCACCACGAACGACTCGATCCCGGACTCGTTGGAGCCGCGAGCGATTCGGAAATAGCCGTTCTCGCCCCAGTCGCAGCCCCAGCTGTTTGCTACGATCTGAAAATTATTTTTTAGTTACTATTTTAGTTAATACATGAAAGGAAACATTTAGAAATTACTCACATTTTTACACCTATTGATGGGAATTGAACCCATTTGCCAATTGATGATTTCTATGTACTTGTAGCAATGAAACCTATTATTTTCAGCTTCACTTTGTATCATATATAAAAGGTTAGGCAGAACAGCCTTTTCCGCCCCATTTTCAAGACATTGGGTGTTGCGACAGTGGTGCAAGTTAACGCCGCGCAATAAGCTATTCGATTAAATATTAGTTTGCTTAAAGCAGCGCACGGCGCGTAAAGTTATTAAATAATATTTTTATTTTGTCCTTACCCAATAACGTTCGCCGCGGTCTTCACCCCAACCGACAATACGGACACTGTGCAGCCCCTTCATGATCTGGTCGCCGAAGTAGCTGTGGCGGTAGATGCCGTCGCGGTAGTGGAAGAAATCTTGGTACACTGTCATGACAGCTGAAATAAAATATTTTAATGTTATTAAAAAAACAAAATATTTGGTAAAATCTTTCGGAATATTCGAATAAGCTCAAGGCTAACATTCGTTTAAGGTTTTGATGTGAATCTATTCAAAAGACAGTTTTGATAAAAAAAACCGCCGAGAAGCCTAATGTCTAAATGTCTGTTCTCTACTCTTCACCTAATTTCTATAAATTGTTTGCTAAGTGACAGAACGTGACAAATATATAATTATCATCAAATCGAACCCATAACGATGGTTATGGGACCTCCAGACACAACGATACTCTGTGCAACGAAGGTGTTACATAAATATAAATATTTATAAGGGTAATATTTTACTTTATAAGTTTTATTTCTTTTAATATAAACAAAACTACGATATAATATGATACCTGATATGATAACAGTTTATTACGATATATGAAACTTCTACGTTGCAAAATATTTCTATGGGAAGCTTTGCTTACTGTGTGTTATAAATTTATTTCATTAAATAAATAACTTGGCCTTTTTGTAAGCTTCACGCTTTTTCCTCCTAATCAGGGTAGGCAGAGGGAACATGAGTTTTTAAGAGTTTTTTTTTTTTTAATATAAAGAATAATGAAATAATATAAAGAAGCTTCGTTCCCCACTTTCCCTCAAAGTTTCGAGTCAATGGATGCGGAACCCACCATGCAGCAGCACGGGTACATGAAAATAATTAAAATATTCACAACCATCGCATTACTACTTACTTTACAGTACAAATATAAAACATCCATGTCCACATTTCTAAGATTTAAATTCAAATAGTGTTCGGACTCTAGAGATTTTAGTTACTGAGAGAGACGGAAGTTAGTTACTGTTTATTAGCGGAATAAACTCCGCAAGATGATTAAAATAAATTCTACTCATACCATAGGATCTTATAACGAGAAATATTTTAATTACATTAGTTATGGGTAGAGTGCTCGTAAAACATTCATATTAACTACATATTAAGAGCAGATTTTTTAGCTTCACGCTGTACTACTGTAGTACAGCGTACTACAGTACTAAGTACTCCCGTACTTAACAAGGTAAGTAGAGAGGACTTGAGCATGTAGTGTTAGGACACTTCATCGTCATTAAGACACTTCCGTTCCCAATCTTGCTGTCGAATTCTAGAGGCATTCAACAGAGAAGCGAAACTCAATGCCGCACTTTGCCTTGACACCAGAGCAAATAAAAATACAATAATTATTTAATTTTCTCGAGTGAGAATCAGACCAACAACCCGTCGCATCAACACGCGTACGCCCCTGCGCCACGAATGGCCTCAAGAATAATTAAAAATAAATAAAAATTATATTAATCAGCTTGACGCTGTATCCCCCACACAGCAGGGTAGACAGAGGGAACCTAGTGTTAAGACACTCCGCCGAATTCTGGAAGCACTGTGTGTTGATTAGCGGAACAGTCACATGCTTGTGCCCGTCCGCTACTGAACTCTAAAGTAAGTAGTTCAAAAATATTATTTTAAACCATAATTTTCAACTCCACCATAGTAACAAGATAGTGTCGTTTTCAATAGATACATATACATTTATAGAGGTAGTGTATAATATATAAAGTATAATAAATACATAAACAACCCACTTAGCCTTAAGGTCGGGAAGTACTTGACGATAAGCATTTGTCGCTAATGGCAATAAATTCTGAGTATTCAATGCGTTCGATTGTATCATCATATAATTACTATCATTAGGACTTGATTGTAGAGAATGGATTAAATTAAATGACTTATAGATTATGAATATGATGAGAATGTTGTTATTTATTTTATTTAGTGGAACTGGGTTCGATTCCCACGATTCATATGGACACAATGAAAAAATTCAACAGGGCAAAATAAAGTCATAAGTAGAAATAGATGTTAATAGAAAATAACAAAATAAACGTACTACCCATTTGCTACGAGACCAACTTTTCTTTTCGCATATGTCACTTGACGTTGCTGTGTTGACTGGTAAAATTATTAAAAATGTTTGTTTCTGTATGCAAACAAAAGTAATTTCTTCTTGCTTAGTGATTACTTACCCTGCACGGGACCAGAATCCATGATATCATACATAATATCGCGTTCGTTGATCAACCTGCCGGGAGGCGCCACCTTGTATCTAGAAGTCCTTTGCTTCACAGGTATTCTACAACCATCCTCGATGAGGTTACCATTTCTCCTAAACGGACATTTGGTGACCCTAGCCTTGTATGGGAAGCATTCCTCGTCTACTATTCTGTAAGAAAAAAAAATAACTTCAATTATAAATTTTCCCAAGATATAAAATAAGTAGTATAGAAAAGGTAGGTCCATAGTTAAAAACACGGTTCGATCGTACTATAGAAAAGTTAAAAATATCTCCTGGATCAGATCAGCTGCACGCTCTTTCCTGCATATAACAGGTAGGTACACAGGGTTCTCGATATTATAAGACAATTCGTCCCCTCCACGCATCACCCAATTTTGGAGATATGCGTGTTAAGTAGCTAAAATCTATGCTTCATTACCAGATATTCCCATGAGGCTATGTACAAAAGTATTGATAATAATACTTAGATTATATAAGACAGTAAAATCAGTCCACTCTCTCTTTTCTTTGTCCACCAGTATTAAAACTTACCCCTGTCCCCTAACGTAGTTCCAGGCGACGTCGATATGTCCTCCCTCGCAGCCGCTCTGTTGCCGACGGTTGCAAGACAAGAGCGTTTGAGGACTGAGCACCAGGCTCTCTGCACCGTTGGACTGGATTGCATATCTGTATAAAGTAAATGGTCATAATAGTATAGGATAGTAAAATTTCTTATTGGCTATGTAATAAATTATATAATACTAATTATTTAACTAGTTTCTATGTTTACTATTTCTTTTTTTTTATATTCAAATTTCTTTTTCTTTATATTTCATTATATGTTTTTAGCTACATACATACATACCTCTCACAGAGCAGGCTAGGCAGAGGGAATCTCGGAACTTAGTATTTAGACATTTAAAATACTCCACGTCGAAATCTTTCAAAATCGACTCAATGATTTATTCTTAAAAGTCAATAATGTTGGCAGATTTATTTAGCAATTATAATATTATATAGGAGAGGTCCGTTCTAAAGTTCTGTTGAAACCTAAATGTCTAAAGGAGTGGTGTACATTATGTTAATGAATATACTACGAGTATATAATTTTAAAATTATTAATTTATAGTAGTAAATATTGGCATAATTTTGTAATTTAGTTTTTATAAAATATATTTTATTAATATTGTGAGATAGATAAAGTGGGCCTTGTCGTAAACGTCTATCGTTAGAACTTCTCTTTAAAATGGTGCCACATGGAAAACTAAGTTATATTATTTTTTAGGGCTTTTTTACTTTTACTCTGGGTCCTTTATAAACAGAAGGGCTCACAAACAAACAGCCGTTGCATTAAGCGACGGTCACATAAGTAACTTATTTTTTTTATGTAAAAATTTAAGCTTAAGGTAAAGTTTCATTCCTCCGAGTGGGAATTGAACCCACAACCCTCAAGTTAACGCAGGCCCTAATATTGTCATAATATACATTTACATTATGCACAGCCATGTTTAAGACACAATAACACTCAGTGCTCGTTCCGAGAAAAGCTTAAGAACTTTCAAGTGGCTCTCACAACGTCTTATTTTTAGTTGTAGAGCACTTTGCATTTGAATTCTAGCTTTTGTGAAATGCAGAACGAAGTTCCCTTTTTGTGTTCTACATAGAATGGGCCTATTAGCATTGTTCAGATGGTACCTATTCTGTTTCTATATAGATATTAGAGGTCAGTGGTGGTGTGTGTTAATTGTTGGGGGTTCTATTCTCACTTGGAAAAATTATTATTTAATTTTTCCATTTCTTTGCTCTAGTTACAAGATTAAGAGTTTCGCCAATCAATGCAATGTCTGTAGAATTCGGTTGAAAGTGGGGAACAGAAATGTCTTAACGGGAACAGGAGTGTTTTAATATTAGGTTCCCAGGTTTCCTCTGCCAACCCTGCTATGTGCGGGATACAGCGTGAAGAAAAAAAAATAGTAGGTGTCTTAAACTGTCACGGCTGTATCACGCTCACTCGACCGCAAGAGATCGTCTGATCGTCTTCCATACTAAGTGTATTATAAACGCACGATTGGATTTACTTGAGAAATAATACCGCTACTTGGTTAGCATTGTTTTATTTTAACACTCTTTTTCTTGCTAGTTGTTTTTCGAGGGGTTTTTTTTTTGGAAAAATAACTCCAAGCCAGGCCAGTCGTGGCCACTGGTGACCACTGGTTGTGGGTTCGACCCCCACTCGAGGAAACGAAATATTTATTTTCATTTCTTCGCTCTGGTGTCAAGGCGAAGCGCGGCGTCGAATTCCGCCACTCAACACGCAATGCCTCCATAATAAGGCGGAAACTCTCTACCTACTCTGCTATGGGCGGGACGTGTATCCCACGCTGTCGTGAAGCTGATTTTTTTTATTTATTTAAAATAATTCAATTCTTTAAAACAGAAATATAATTCTTATTTGACCTCAACTGCTATAAACTTTACTTCACACTAACTTTTACCTATGGCTTCGTCATTCACCGCCGTACTTTCTTCGTCTTGTGTTGTCTTGAGGGAGCAATTCGGAACAAAAACCAGAACGAAGACATTTAAATATGTCATTCTCCCTAGTGGGAATCGAACCCACAACCATTCTGAAATTAAATTAATATTTTTCAGCTTTACCTGTCAGAAGCGATAGTAGCAATGGATATAGCCCAATCTGATCCGCACCACTCTTGATCGACAACAGGAGAAATGTACCCCGGCCAGCGCTCGCGGGCGTCGAAGTGGGTAGGGTAGGATATGTCCTTGTCGTGCCTTATGGGACCCATGTGTCTCGTTTCTCTGTTTAGTGGACGTGTACCTGTGGGCAAAATGGTTTTATATGTTCATTAATAATTAGTAAGTTTTATTATGCAAGTATAAACGGGACGGTTGTAGATTCGATTCCCACTCGGGGTAGTAAAATATGTGATGTTTTCTTTTTACTTGTTCTGGTGAGATAAAACGCAGCGTTGAGTTCCGCCACTCAACACGCAATGACTTGAGAATTTGGCGAAAATTGGGGAACATGTCTTAATGGGAACGGAGTATCTTAACACCAGGTTCCCAAGTACCCTACCCTTTGCCTACCTTGCTATGTATGAGATACACACTCGAAGTGCCGTAATTAAAGAACTAAGATTATTTTTGACTTCATTGTAGTGCTGTAAAGCGGTCAGCTGGGCGCAGTAGTCGTAGGTTCTCAAATTTCACTCGTTCATATTTAACTCATAGACCGTTCGCCGCTCTAGTTGCAAAAAGTTCACTTATGCGTCATCTTTTAATAAAAGATTCGAAACGAGAATGGATTATAACTTATAATTTTTTTTGAGGTTTACACTGTCCGCATCCACGTGTAGGCAGTGGGAACCAGTGTTGAGACACTATTTAAGACATATCGTGTTGAGTGAGAGAAATCGCTGTCTTGTTGCCAAGGTAATAAAATGAAAACAAAATCTCCCCAGTGGGGATCCCCACAGTTGTCGCATGCCACAGAACTATGACGGCATCTATATTCATAATCAAATGTTTTAAGGATCGTCGATCGTCGATCAAAGTATTTCTTTCACCCGATTTTCACTCGGGGGAAAGAAATATTTGTATAATATTTTAATTTCTTTGTTCTGGTGACGAGGCAAAGCGCAGCGTTGAATTCCGCCATTCAACACACAATACTTCCAGAAGAATAGCGAACGGAAATATCTTAACGGGAACGGAATGCCTCTACACTGGATTCTCGGACTCCGACCCTATAAGTTAGTTTATTTAACTTCATCCTATTTAATTATTATACAAAAGAAAAAAAAATATAACTAAACGTTGTAACTAAAGATTATTTAAAGTGAAATATAGTGATGTCAATTTTTTGTTCGTTTGTTTGTTTACATATTTCTACTCGGCGAGTTGTACGAGTATCAAATTAACACTTCTTGACAGGAAGAAATAAACTAAACAATACTAATTATAGATCGTGCAGGATATTTTAATAAACGTCTGTTATAAAAGAGTATAAGAATTGAATACATACTTCTACTGAGATATAATAGTAAATAGACATTAGATAGATGGATACTTATCACTAAAATATTTGTACTGACCAGGGATCGAACTCCATTGGTGGTACAATGACTAACTAATGTACCATCAGGCAGTCATAAATGTCTGAGTTGACTTGATTAACTTAACGCATAGCATATTTTAGTTGAACCATATTCCTAGATTTAAAGCCGTTGTAGCCCTTGTGTCCAAGCGAGTAAACGCTACGGTTGTGGTCTCGATTCCCAGTCGAGGGAATCAACTATATATTCATTTCTACGCTCTGGGAACAAGGCAAAGATAAGGGGGCGTATGCATGTAGACTACTTAATTGGTGTACGAGTTATGAAGGGCTCAAAAGATCCAATTCTTTAACTTGGCTGTACACGCTGGCGCGCGTCTTGATAATTCAAATTTGAGTGACAGACTTACGAAACGGCATACTAAACTTGTCATATTACATTACATACATAATATGTAACCATGAATTGTCATAGAAGATATTATTTATGAAGGTGACCTACTAACTTAATATAATTTATTTTAATTAGATTTCTTTTGAAGATAAGAAGATTTTCTTATAGCTACCTCCTATCTTGAAACGATGACAAATAATGATATGAAATTCTACCGAAATTTACAAATTCAAAGTATGTAATTTTTTTTTAAGAAACAAAATTGTTTCATTTCATTTTATCGCTCTGGTAACAAGATCCGCTATTCGAAAATCGAATTGAAAATTGTTTTCTCAAAAGAGATAATCTAGCCTAGTCGTGATGGAACTTAATGCCATAACACTCTGCTCTCCGCTTTTCGCCTATTCAAGTGATTGAAGCGTGTTTGTGTTCTTTTTAAGCAACTTTACAATTTTTCCCCTAACATAAACAAATATAATTTTATGTGAAATAAAGCATTTTGATCTCAGGTTTCCCCGACTAGAGATCGAACCCATAACCGTTGCGTTTACAATCAATTGCACTATGACGATAACTATATTATGGTAATACAACTAACACAACTTTTAAAAAGAATGATTATGAGATAAGATATACAGAATGTTTAGATATACAGGGTGAGTCATATTGAACTTTCCGGTTTTGGAAGGACGTTGCACGAAGAAGGGAAGGAGTAGAAGGGTGGGGATGGTGTCATTAGACGCGCCATGACATGCAGTTTTAGTGTGAGCAATGGCTTGGTCGGGACAACATCGTGCGTTCGTAGTTGAAGAGTTTATTAAAAATGGCGGCTCCGTGATCACAACACAGCGTGCGTTCCGTTTACATTTTGCTATTGGTCGACGTGATCCCATTCCCACTGGACCAACAATCAGAAATTGGGTATCAAATTTTAGAGCAACATCATCAGCATTAAAAACAAGACCACAAGGCCGAATTAGGACGTCAACGTCAGCGGAAAACGTGGATAGAGTGCGGGCTTCAATTCAACAATCCCCTCGGCGTTCTGTTCGGAAACATGCCGCTTCACTAGGATTATCTTTCAGTAGTGTCCGCAGAATACTGCATAGAGACCTTAAATTTCACCCATACAAGATTCAGGTAGTGCAAGAATTAACAGTTAGAGACTTAGACACACGAACAAATTTATGCCGCGACATTCAGCAGATCAAATGTTTCCCGGTCATCTCATTTCTTTGCGAGGTGACGTTGGGTGGCCGCCGAGATCACCTGATTTAACCCCCTGCGATTTCTTTCTCTGGGGTTACCTGAAGGAAAAGGTGTACACGCATCGTCCCCGAACCATCGATGAACTGAAGGCTGCAATCACGGAAGAAATCAATGCTATTCCGCTGAATATGACTCGACGAGTAATGGACAACTTCCGGGAAAGGCTTCAGCAGTGTGTGGTCAATGGAGGTAGACATTTACAGGATATCATTTTTAAAACCAACTAAATTAAAACTGCATGTTATGTGCTTTCAAACAATAAAATAATTTTTACTGCATGTCGCTTTGTTTTTAATACACACCTTATTGAAATCGGAAAGTTCAATATGACTCACCTGTATTTACTTAATATAACAACAATTGTCATAAATTTTCCATATACAGACAGCTATCAGTTACAATTTTGTTATATGTGTAGATAAGTATACTCTATAATTAGCATTGTTTAGTTGATTTCTTCCTGTTACACACATAGGTGTTAAATGAACATTCATTAACGAGTAAAAAAAACTACACCATATATGAGATACAAAATTTTATACATTTAATATTTTTTTAAGCGTCACGCTGTATCCCGCACACAAAAGGGTAGACAGAAGGAACCCAGAGTTCTAGTTCTAGACACTAGGTTCCTTCTGTTCCTTCCACAGGGTTTATTGGCGGAACTCAACGCCGCGCTTTGCCTAGACACTAGAACTAAGAAATTATACTATTAAATTTTCCATTTCCTCGAATGGGAATTGAACCCACCCACCACTCTTATATTACATGGAGTATGTTCATAGGATAAGGCATACCTATCATCTATTCGTTCCGCCTTCACTATTATAAATAGAGCATTACAAAGCCTAGCTTAGACTCAGCATCTAGATCTAAAGGTACTTTCTCTACATTCTATTACTTTCACTCACATTGTTATTTAAATCCGTGTTTCTCCATTATGAATTTATTTTATAAGTTAAGTTAAGTAAGTTACATGGAAGGATTTTAAGACAAATCGCTGCTTTAAAGAGTAAGTGTAAAGAGAGTATTTTATTAGCTTCACGATGTATCTCGCACATAGCAGAGTAGGCAGAGGTCCGCGGGGAACCTAGTGTTACACTCTGTTCCCATTAGGTAACTTCCGTTCCCCAAATTCTGGAGGCATTGCGAATTGAGTGGCGGAACTCAGCGCCGCGCTTTGCGTTTTTAAACGATTTGTTTTTTACTGTAGGTACGCCTCTACCGCGTACCTTTAGCAACCAAGGCAGATAGATCCGTGAATCACAGTGTTCGAACACTACGTTCCCCGTTGAACTTTAACGTTTAACTAATCCTACATTTTTTTAACAATAATTGTAAAAAAGTAAGTACTTACCTAGTTTATAAACGAGGCCTTCCTTCAATTTCTTTCCATAAAATTGGGTATAGTTGCTTGCCCGCCATCCCGCTATTCTGTTGACACCTTGCAGGACATCAGCACTAATTATACACAGGTCACTCTCACAGCTCCATCTCATTGTAGGCGAATTTCCTACAGAGACGCATGTACTGTGAACAATAATACAAGTATTATGAAAAATATTGAAACAGTCGTGGATTCGATTTCCCTCAATACTTTGGATATTATAAAGAAAGTGGAGAAAGGATTTTTTATACTCTAGTTTCTCTATTTACTTTGCTATGTGCGGGATACGGCGCGAAGGTAAAAAGCTACATATTTTTTCACTTAAATCAGGTAGGCAGAGCGAATCCGACGTGAAAATATTCCGTCGGAAAATAACGCTGCGACCTAAGTTAATACAGACTTCTCAGCTCTAAAGAAAATATCTCTTTTCACTTTCCTTTCATAAAATATAATATAAAAAACATGTTTGTATGTATGTACATATATCATCACCAAAAAGGTTAACAAAGGTCTTTGATGAACGTAACAATGAATGCTATCTATTAATAGTGTCATACTTGTAGACGCTAATTGATACTTCGTTAGTGGGTTTATTTATATGCGGTTTGATGTTAGGCTTGTATTTATAAACCTTCTAACCCTGAGATCGATCTTGAGATGCTGTTTTCATTCATATTTTATTGTAATATAAAATTGGAGGCTAGTAGTGGCGCAGGGAAACAAAGGGGGTTCGAGTTCCACTCGATGAAATTAAATATTTAATATTTTAATTTTTTCGCTCTGGTATCGAAGCACAGTGCGGCGTTGAGTTCCGCCACTGAACACGCAATGCCTACCTATATTAGTGTTTCTATACACTCCCAAACTAAATTTCAACCTTCCAAGTTCAGTAGTTTCGTCTGTGCGTCGTCAGTCAGTTGGCATTACTCAGCAAGGTAAGAGTTTGATATACTAGTACGAGGCAGTGGTATTTAGGACACGTGTCCATTGTCTGTAGGTCATTAGTTCAGTTTACGATGTGCCAGAACAATTTGATTTAACTAAGGAGCTTTTGTATTTTTTTTTATATAATTAATATTTTTTTAGCTACAAACTAAATACCGTACATAGCAAGGTAGGCAGAGTAAACCTGGGAACGCAGTGTTAAGACACTTCTTTCTCACTTCAGTTCCCAATTTTCGGCCGAATCCTGTAGGCATTGCCTGTTGAGTGTCAGAACTTAAGGCCACGTTTTGTCTCGTTACCACAGCGAAGAAATGATGATTCAAGAAAATTGGAGATCGCAAAAACAGTTCCAACATTATATGTAACGTAAATACTTAAAGTACATACATACAAACAAACATATTTTTAAATCAATTGTAAGACCACAGGAATGCTCACGAGATAAATTCAATTGCCACGCACTTGAGTCGATGTAATCAATTAAAATAGTTCGCATCTAATCCCAGGAATGTTATTAATATTGAACGATTTGTTCATACGTATGTAGTTATGTTATATATATATGTATTACAATTAATTAATATTACTATACAACAGTAAATAAAATAAATTGAGCTTCACGCACACATTCTGTTGCTCACTTTTCTCCGAATTTTGAAGGCATTGCGTGTTGAGTGGAGGAACTCTACGCCGCACTTTGCCTCGACAACAGTAGGACGAAATTGAAATATAAATAAATAAAAATTTAAACGTTATTAATTAATTAAAAATTAACGTTTAAATAAATATTTAAACGTTTACAGTGACATTTTGTGCCCCTACGCCACGCCTGGTATGTCGATATGTAATGCTCGTATATGTTACCCTATATGTAATAAATTACAATTAATTAATATATACTATTGCAATTAAAATTTTTCTCACGACATACGAATTAATATTTTATATGTTTGTAAGGGCATTTCAACTGTAATCTTCCGTCTTATCAACCGAGGAAGTGGAATAAATAATATTAAATATTCCCTCAATCGGGAATCGAAGCCGCAGCCTTCGCGTCGTCAGTCAGTCCATTGTTCCACAATTGCCTCAATGTTATAATGTTTATAGCAAATAATAAATGATATATTAAACTTTTATTTAAAATACTAAACTACCAAAAATAGATTTTATATTTCATGTTTCCGTTCATGAACGCGATGGTTGTGGGTTCGAGTACCACTTGGGGGAGTGAGTATATTTAAATTATTAATCTTAATTAATCACCGTAAATCCTACCTAACCCTGTTATATGTGAGAAATGAGTGAAGTTACAAAAAGAAGCGTGTTATAAAGCAATATATACTGTGTACCGTGAAATTTATAATTTCGGAATACTAAAACACGAATGTTAAGCACGTTTCATACCTTTAATTAATCTAAGGTTCTAAGGCTAAGCGTATTATTACCGATCCTATTCACGGCTTGCTGAATTAGTTGCTTGTCTCTACTTATGTATGTAATGCCAGTAAAACACAAAAAGAACCCAAAATTAATACATTTGGATAAATTTTTTGCAAAAAGATATTTTATATTGACTTTAGAGGTTTGTCGGAGAGCTTACAAAAATTGCGTTGTTGCAAAAACCTTAAATTCTTTATAAAAATTAAGCTAATAAATAAGAACCCTACAAGAAATTTAAATATAACAATATTATGCTACAAAGCGGTATGAATCTATTTGAAAAAATATGTATACTCGTATATTTTCCACTCTGGTTGACAAAGCGACAAGGGTTGGACTTTTGTCTCTTAGTACGCAATGTCTTGAAAATTGGGAGGAAAGGGAACGGAGTGTCTTAACACTAGGTTCCCGTGCCTACTTTGTTATGCGAAAAAACTTGAAGGTAATAGCTACTCGCTCGCTTCCCCTACCTTCATCGATATCGAATCCGCTACCTTCAAACTTATCAACAATAATCGTTATCACAAACTTCAAGCACGTAATTGACAATTCCATATCTTTAAGAGTAGGTATATTAATAATAAATATGTGAACTTTATTATTGTATGAAATGACCTTATGATATAAGTTTATTTAGATAGTGTAAAGTGGACACTTAAGAGCTTAAGGAGGGTTAATTTTATTACTTATTTTATTAGTTGCTAGTTGAGGGAAGTCCTTGTCATACTTTAGGATATATCCAATTGCAACGCTATAGTTATTTTCTGAGTCTGAATTAATATATCTAATGATTATTTTAGGGGCCATCGTGGCGCAGGAGAACAAATGTGTGACTGGCAACGTGATGGTGGTGGATTCAAATCCCACTCGGAAGGAATCAAATATGTTAGATTTTAACTTATTTGCTCTCATGACAATGCAATTCTGATCGAAGTATGAGGTATAATTTTTCAGAGTGAATAGGTATCTGCTAGGCAAGCGTGCACCTCACCAGAACGCTCACCAGACTTAATGCGGTCAAACGTAAGCCTATTCAATATAAAAAAAAATCTGGTGACTTCCATCACTTAACGCAAGAACGCCTGCAGAATTCGCCAGAGAGTCATAACAATAGGTTCCCAGGTTCTCTCTACCTACTCTGTTAATAAAGAGGTATAATTTTTCTTAAAAATTTAGATTACTTAGTTGTAAGGAAAATATTGTAGATAGAATGATTACTCATTATGTTTTTATATGCAGGTATGCACATTAATCTTTCAATGGTAGGAATTTATATGAACATGAAAATTAAAATTAATATAGTAATTATTTTGCATTGTTTATTCCATGACAGGTGCTTTACATATTTATTAATTAATATACTTATACTTATAATAATACTACAGAGATCACCAAATTAACTGAAACTAGGCAACAGAATTTGATGCGGTTTTTACTAAAAGATCATGCATGATAGCTTAGAATAAAAATCAAAAAAATTATCCACTAAATAATTTGAAAAACTTAAAAAAAAATGGTTTCTTTTTTTGGTTACCAAGGAGTTAATCTCTCGGGGATATCAGATCCACACTATGAGAATTATTCAAAAAAGGCTTTGTCATCCGAACTAACCACGCGTGAAAGTTTCATGCAAACTTGTCGATCGACTGGCTAGAAGTAGGGAAAGGAGTGTTTATCATTATGCTCCCTCTGCCTGCATGATGAAGCTACAAAAAATACTCGAAATTTTGTGAACATTTTCTCTTTTCAAATGTTATATGTGAGATATGCGTGAAGCAAACAAAACATACATTATATGTATGTAATTTAGATTATATCAACATTATTCTTAGAACGGGATATCGTTAGGATTGTCATCAATTGTAATAATTGTCATTCATCTTTTTCTTAATGATTCAACGGACTGTATAACAAATGGTCTACATATTCTATTACAGAATATAAGTTTACATTGTAACTTGACATATAAAGGCACGTGGGTGTTTGTGTATTCTACTTGGTTAATAAAATTAAAGTAATTTGGAAGAATTCGACGCGGCGAGGCTGTTATGCGCAGGTGCACAGGCAAGCCAGTTGTGAGTTCGATTCCCACTCTACCTCATACTTTCTTCTCACTAGTAACTGGGCAACGCTCGGCATTAAGTTCCGTCACTCAACACGCAATACTTCGAGAATTAGGCGAAAAATGCGGAATGGAAGTGTTTTATCACTACGTTCCCAAAAGGTTTTCGCCCTGCTAAGTGCGGGATATAGCGTGAAGCTAAAAAAAATTATACATGCCCATAAAATCCCTTCAGATATCCATAATATTTGTACGTGCTCCTTATATTAGAGTACTAGCGGACCCGGACGCGGCTACGCCTGCTTAAAATATAAGAATATAATTTCTATAGAAATATAATTTCAATCTAGATGAAATGCTAAGTGACTATTATATTTATTTTCATAAGGATGAATATCTATATGACGCGGTAACGAACGCGGTCGCGTAGCGACGACGGTTCTTATTAACATGGCAGAATAAATTGCACGTCAAATTAGAAAGTATTTTAATTTATTAGTACATATGTGTAATGTAATATTATATAGCCTATAGCACTTCTGAAGAATGCAGCTTTCATACAAAACAAAAACAAAGCAAATCGGACCAGTAGATCCAGAGATCTTAGCGTTCAAACAAACAAACAAACAAACAAACAAACAAACAAACTCTTCCGCTTTATTATATTAGTATAGATATGAACTTTATTTACATCAAAAAGATCATCTCAGTGTTACTTTTAGTTTCATAAAAAATATGATTCAATTATACAAACATACAAGCCTACTTTATAATACACTCTTTAATAAACCTAGGAAACAATAATGGTAAAATAGAAACGCTAATCTCCATTACCATTAATTAGAACCAATTATGTATCGTCACGATGAATACTAACATAAAATTACCGTAAATTTCAATATATTACGTACTTAGGCATAATAATATATTAATTTTTAGCTTCATGCTGGATCCCATATATAGCAAGGTAGGCAGAAGGAATCTGGGAACCTAGTGCCACCATCTGTGTCTGTCATCTGTGTCATCAATCTGGGAACCTAGTGAACCATTAAGACACTTCCGTTGAATTCTGGCAGTAATGCGTGTTGAATGGCGGAACTCAACGCCGCGCTTTGCCTCTATATTGGAGCGAGGAAAAGAAAATATCTAATATTTCATTGCCCCAAGTGGCAGTCGAACCCATAACCATCGTGTTAATAGTTGCACACCTGCGACGACTGGTCTCAATAATATATTCCTTACAAGTAAATAGATCTTAGGCATTAAACACTAACCTCAATAGAATACCTAAGTGTTTTTCAATTCGTATTGTTATGCTCACGTCAAGGTATTACGATGAACGTTATCGCATACTAAATACCACAAATTCTTGTGACATTGAAATGGAGAGTCCTAGATTCTATTATTTTTTTATCTAACTAGGTTTTGTATGTCTAATTTAGGTACTGTATGATAGTTCTGGGTTCTGATTTAGTTTTTTTATCCTAGAAGGTTAAAAAATGGTTTTATTTTAAAGATACGCGGAAGTTGTGGGTTCAATTCCCACGCGAGAGATTGAATTGTTTTCATTTCTTCTCACTGGTAAAAATACAAAGCGCGGCGTTGAGTTCCGCTACTTAAGCCGCAATATCTTGAAAATTGTATAAAAAATCTGGCGTTCATGGTATAGGAGAGCTGACGTACAAGGTGCCATATATGGTTTATTATCTTTTGTTTTATCATTCTTATCTCCCAACACGTAAAAAAAAACAATCTAACATAGAAATTAGACATTGTACCACACGCAAATTTACTAGGTCATGAGAACATTACTATATCATTTCATATGAGAATTCACAACGTAGAGGACATTGCAACTATTAAAATGCAACCGTAAAGCCTGAGATGAATATTAATTTCTTAATTTTTATGTTAACATAACATGGTTTTTTTATAACTATATAATAATTAGCATTTAAATGTTCTACTTTACTAAGTAAAATATTTGTACCTAATCTTACCTTCTACATTTTTTTAAGAGTGTACAGAAACAAGTCTCCGTTCTCCATTTTCCACAGATTTTCTAGATATTCCGCGTTCTCGTGCGGAACTCAACGCCACTATTTACCAGAGTAGAAAAATGAAAACTACCTCGCGTGGGCATCGCACCCACGATCGTTGCATTGCTTATATTTTAAACGATAAAATTACAAGCCTTTCTTAGATAGGTAGATAGGTAGAGTAGATAGATAGGTAGAATCGTATTAAAGATATTTAAATATTCGACAAGTATATTGTTTACCGGAATCACGAAAATAAATAACATTCAATATAAACACGTGATGTCATCTTCAGTCAACTTATATGAATTATATATGAGACGATAGGAATCGAACAAAAAGCCTACTAAATGCATAATTCTGTGGAAGTCCAATTAATGTTAATTTTGAATTGAATTCATCACGTATTTTGTACATTATATACGTGACTCTGTGTTCCACTTCTTATCTATGTTAGAGATATTGTGTGCGGAACCTAACGCTGTAGTCGCTCAGTTCCAAGCTGATGTAATAAAAATATTTCAAATACATAACTTTCCATAAATAGGAATTGAAACAATAACCATCACGTGTACTCACATTTACTTAAAATAAAAGTAACTTCATGTATTTTAACCTATAACTGGAGGCAGAGGGAACTCAGTGTTAAGACACTTCGCTATGCAAATCTCCTTAATTCCTCTTTCTCGAGGCATTTTGTGTTTAGTGACGGTCACATCGTCTACCAGAGCGGGCTAATTAAAATAATTAATTCCCTTTGAGAGAATCAAACCATTTTTACGAAATCACATGTCTATACAATTATACATATACATACCTATAATATAAATAACATTTTACGGAAATCGATGTAATGAAAATAAATTAAGATATCCATAATTTTAAAATCGTTTAGTTGAAGAATGATTAGTTACAATCAATTTGTATCAATGCCACATTAAAAGCAACCTGACAAGTGCGAGTCGGGCTTGCGCATCGAGTGTTCCGTATCAAATTTTGGATGGAGGTCAACCGAAGTACAATTTATAAAAGTTAACAAACTTAAGTTTGCTTTAATAATCTATATATATATCAACTTGATACCTCCACGCGAGATGGACAGACGAGTCCAGAGGGCAGACAGGCAGAATAATTATTCTATAAGGGTTCCGTATTTTTCTTTCGTGGTATGGAACTCTAAAAACAAGTAAATATAATAATTTAAATGTAAGTAGATACATTAAATTTATAACTGTAAATTAGTTTTCTGACCTTTTGTCCTGTGTCGTCATAGTGATTAGTGAGTGATGTAACCGCTTAAAATTAATTGTTCATTTAACTTTACTCAAAAATGGCTAATAAATTAAAATTTGTATAACACAAAATATCAAATAAATTAATATAATATTAAATAGGTAATAAAATAGCTAATAAGTAGAGGTCAGTGATGGCGTAGAGGCACATCCGTGTGCCTAATGACCGACAAGTTGTAGGTTCGATCCCCAATCGAGACAATGAAACGCTTGTGCCTCTGCGACGACGGCCTTCTAATTGTATTTTCATATTCTGAATTTGAGAAATAATTAAATATGCAAGTAAACAATTAAAATCATTCAAATATATATATATATTTTTTTTAACATTATAATATCGTATGCATAACCTCTCCATATAACATTTGTTGAAAAATAAATTTTAAGTTGTTTATTACTAAAACTAATAATTCAAAGGTTAAAAATTATATTATAAAAAACGTCTTATATTTTTTACATGTTATTTTATTATATCATATAGTGTCTCACCTTATTTTTATTTGTAGGTCAGAGCTAAATTTAATTCAAAATCATTCATCTATTTCAATGCTAGCTGAATCTAAAAGTGTTTTAAAAGTTATAAATGTAACTACTATTTCTGCTCGTGACTACAATATTTATAGTTTTTATAAGTATTTCGTGTCGTTGATCTCTTCTGTAGTTTAAAAAAAATTGCAAAAAAGTATTTTATATAAAAAAAACGTATTATTACGTTTATTTCAATTTCTTACTTCAAATATAATATTATGAGCACATCACTGACCTCCTAAGAGCCTTCCCTATAGGCTTTCATAATTCTAGTTTTTTCGAGCTTGTGGATAATGCTATTAGCCCTATTGGCTTTTACAGCGACACAAGTTGGGTAGGGATGAGGGTACTCTGTCCCTGAGGAAATGCAAGCACTACGTGGCTGCCGCCTGTGAGCATCATTCTAGTAGACGTACTCATATTTTATAGATTTTAAATAGGAATTGATGTCATTATAGCGCAGTGGTACAAGCGTATGACTGTAACGCCATGATTGTGGGTGCAATTCCCACTCGGGGAATGAATTTCAATTTATGAATATTTTGATAACTTAGCTCTGGTAGCAAAGTAAAAAAGCGGGGCGTTGAGTTCCGCCTCTTAACACGTAATACCTCGAAAATTCGGCGGAACGTAGGGAACGGTGTGTTAACACTATCCTTCTGCATACCCTGCTACATATATGGGGGATTCGGGTTAACTTTATAAATATATCTCGGAAGTCAAAAAAGTAAAAGACGAAAAAATTGCGTGCTGTAGCTTGTAGATTGAGGTAACGTATTAAAAAGAGAAAGTCTCATGTGCATTGAGATTGAAACCCACTACGTCCCCGTAGACATGGATTATTTTTTTACGCAACTCCATTAAAACATTCATTGTATATTATGTTTTAAATGTATGTTAAAGTAAACCATTAAAAATAAGATTAACTTGTTATATTGCCGTCTTAACACAATAGGTTTATTCAAGGATTCCGGAAGACGTAGGTTCATTAAGAACCCGACATGTGCATTTACGAAGACAATCCAAAAATAAACACTAAAAAAGGAAAGAACCGAGCTGACCAAAAATGCAAGAAAAATAGCATTTATTTGTATTTTAAACAATAATTTAAAATGCAATATGCGTAAACGAAGAGGTGAATATTTTCGTAAAGGTTGATAAATAACTATTTATCTACTAAAATAAATGTCGTTAAAAATAAATTATATGTTTACTATTATTGTATATACACAAAAAATATGCAAGTAATGCATGCACTTATGCATTGCAGCTCTAGGCATTAAAGCCTCTGTGACTGAATACATAAAGTTTATTCGATGCGATTCGAACACTACTCTAATTATTATAATAAAACTATTCTTATTAGTGAACAGAGAGTTCAGGTAAGCCAAAGGTCGATGATAGAGTCCGTCACTATAAACGGAATATATAGAAATTGAACAAAAAACAGAAATGTCTCTAAAAAAATAAACTTTATAAAAAAAGATGTACAATTATTATATAAAAGTATATAAATATTATTTGTTACGATGAAAATGTTGATGACCTCCGTCAGCGGTGGACGTCATCACGTTTGAAATATTATACATTTTAACATTCTTCTCAAATGTCATCTGCGGCCGTGACTTCTCTATATTTATTTATTATCTATGCTCAATTTAAGTTGCAGATATAATTTCATTAGCTGTATTTATTTGTCTTGTAGAATTTGTTTCCACTGAATCTATTATATTATATCTATTATAGATAATAATCTATTATAGTACGTGTTTCTTTTCGTCACGTGGAAATGGCAATAATTTAAACATATTATTTAATTTCTATATTAAATAAAACCAAGTCACTTATATTAAAAGAAATTAGTACAAAAATAAACAGGATAAAAGTCTAACAAACTAAAGAACAACAGATGAATTTAAAACGCTTAATACAATTTCTTTAGAAGTCCGATGTACAATGGCGAATACAAATGTTGATAAAATTGTTTTTAAAACACTATAGTTGGTGATCGATTGATGGACGTACGTGGTTCTCAATCTTCAAACAATGTGAATTGCTTACGAATTTGTAAACTTTAGTTTATTACTTAATTTTAATACACTTCTTTTGAAATTTAATACATACATACATACATACATAGCTTCACGCTTTATCTCTAGCGGGGTAGTCAGAGAGAACGGAGAGCCAAACGCTACGGTCTCTTACATCTTTCGCCTCGTCCACTGTGATCAACCTCTTCACACATGCCCTTAATTTAATGTTAGCTCTTTCTATATCTCTAAGATTAAAAATGATCTAACTATTCTTTGAATCTAAAATTCTTTGATGAATTTTAATAAAATTGACCACTATTATTTTGAAATCGATATATTTAGTTACATACTATCCTAAATGTGCGAACAAAAAATATTCTGAAACAACTGAACAAACAACATTCTCTCCAAATAATTATGTTTTGTAATTACTTTAGCCGAAACTTTGTAAAACTATTTTACTATGGGAAGCACAAAAAATTATTGAGAGTGTCAAGACACTAAGGTTTCTATTTGGGCCCAAATTCAAGACATTGTGTGTTGAGTGGTGGAACTCATTGCCCTTTATCGTTATAATTGATAATATAATTTAGAAAAAGTTGAATATCTAGCAAATATATAGGAGTTAATTATAGAATTTAGAATTTTTATTTAGACTTTGTATGATAATGCTTATTTGTATATTCTATTCTGTTCTAATGCCTCCAAATTTCGGTGAAAAGTGGGAAACAGAAGTCTCTTAAGGGAATGGAGTGTCCTAACACGCTATAGTGTATGCTGAGAGAACAAGTTTCCAGGTTCTCTCAGCATACACTATAGCGTGAAGTGAAGAAGCGTTAACACTTTGTTCTCTCTGCATACACTGCTAAAAATGATAATACGAGTACATGAAATAAACAATAAAATAACGTTTTTCCTTTTAAATTTTTACAACAAGAGGTAAAAGCTTACATAAAAATGTAAAATATTTGAACTTTACTGGTATAATAGAATGTCCTAGCCATTTAATTGTAATTCTTACTATAAGTTGTATAAATATACAAGAGAATCGTGATCGTTTCAATGGTATTGTGAAAGGTAGCAAGGCAACAAACGATTTATATTTGTACTGAGTACTGGCTATGGACCCAGGTTACATGCAATCAATCCACTGGCGCGTCGCCATGCACTTAGCGTGACAATGATACTATTTTTAATGATTATTCAAACTATTTTTTACAATATGGCAGTCATTAATCATTATTTGTAGTGTCAAAAATGTGATTATTATTTTTTCAAATGCGAATAGATAGTATGGAAACTGGAACTGATTAAGTATTTTTTTAGAAAATTTTTATAAAATTTGAAAGTAGTTGGATTTGAACCCGCGCATCTTGGAAACCATCCAAACGCTCTGATCAACTGAGCCGTACGTTCTGATCGTACGATCAAACCTCGCTATGTTCAAATTTTTATATGTTTTTTAAAAATTATGATTAAGTATGTTTTAGCGACAATATAAATACTTGAGGCGTTACTTGATCAACAAAACATGTCATTTTCACTAGTCCAAATCGAACCCACGACCATCTATCTAGACGATCTCGACTGAAGGCGCCACATGTAACTTGAAACTACAAAGACCTCCCGCTCTAATGGAGCAATGAAAAGCGACGCAGCGAATTTATTTGGTGTTTTACAATAATTGTTTCGTCCATGACTTTTGCTTTTTTTGTTTTGAATTAGGTTCAATTGGAGCTAACTCCGTGTGGTCGGTTAATTACTTATCGAATATTGTGACGTCATTGTGGCACTATGTGACAATGGTTGGATGCAAATAATTTAATACGTTTATAAATAAACCCAATTGTAATATTTTTTTACATTTTTAAAGTGTTATTCCACACTTAAGAGAAAAAATACTTTTTAGAAAACATATAAAAGTCTGATGTATCGGGATTTGAACCGGCACCTCTTGGTGATCGTTGGTGAAGAGCTCCGAGCTATCAACGAAATTCGTATGTGCTTGTTATAGTTGTAATAAGCATATAAGAATTTTGACGTAGCCTGATGAGAACCTATGGCTTAGCTGGCCAGAAACTTCAAAAATTAAATTTTATATTTTTCGCTTCACGTATTATATCCAATATATAGCTGGATAGGCAGAGGATACTTAAGCGGCAGAGGAAATCTAAGCGCAAATTGGGGAAGTTAATGACATTCAAGACATCATCAGTAGAGTCTTCTTACCAGAGTGAGGAAATGAAAATAATTAATTCTCACGAGTGGAAATTGAACCTTTAACCGCTGCGCCACGTCGGCTTATATTATACGAACGAGCTAAGGTAGCATTGTTCCAAAACTGTTCACTATGAAAATAAATCGATAATTAAATTATAAAACCCTTAACTTTGTTTGCGTGGACATTAAGTCCTAAAATGAAAAATGCAATTTTTGCCGTTCCCATAGGATTCCATGAAAGCCTACCTATACCTAAGCCACAAATTTCAACTTGTTGATACTTGAAATTTGTTAACATTTCTCCAAGTGGTATTCGAACCCACGCATATTATGTACAGTCAGGCATATCACAAAAATCTAGTATATGCATACTTAATATGTACCTATATGTAAGTAAAAAAATATAATTTTCAGTATCGTTCAGAAGCGCGATTGCCATCTTTTGAAATGTTCCGTAATCTATGAACAATAATAACAATGGAATCGCTTGGCCTTCATTCACAAAAAGGGCCAAAATAGAAATGTTAATTCATATAACAAGTACGTAAACAAAACCTTATAAATAATTCATTATATTTGTATTTATTTAAATCCTTCTTCACACTTTAAGGTCAAAATATATCTTTAGTACAATCCATGGTCTTTTACAACAATAAAAAATTAAGTAGCTTCATTGTGGTATTTTATTACTTTTCATTTCATTTCAAGTGGCACAATCGTAAGACTGTAATTGGCAGGTTGTAGGTTCGATTCCCCGAGGAAATGAAATATTTCATATTTTTATTTCCTCGCTCTAGCAACGACGCAAAAACGCGGCATTGACTTCTCCACTCAACACACAATGCCTCCAGAATCCAGAGGAAACTGTGGAAAGGAAGTGTCTTTATGAGAATGGAGTGTCATAACAATGGGTTACCCGGTTCCCTCTGCCTACGTTGCTATGGTTGCCCCTGCACCACGACTGGCCTCCATTAAAGTTTTAGTAAGATAAATGATGAAAGGAAATATTTAATTGCTTTTGGACCTAATTTCATAAACAGCATATTACTCAGTATCTAGAACCCACCCACATGATCAACATTCATTTCTGGTTTCACTTTGTTTCTACCTAATACAGCAATATCCTTTAAATAAATAAATAATAAGATTATTTTATCATGGCGCAATAGAATAGATATCTGAAAGTTGTGAGTTCGAATCCCATATGGGGATTGATTACAATGAAATTTATTTTCATTTTCCCTGACTAATATGTAACGCGCGATGTTAAGTTTCATTAGTCAATGGACAATGTTAATAAAATGACAAATATTTAGTGCCTACACACTCTTTCCTTCCGCCTACATTTAGTTATTGATATTATAATTTTGTTGTAGATTCGATTCCCAATCATAAGAGGAGATCACAGGGTAATATATTATTTGCATTTCCCCGTTTTCGTAGACAAATCGCATAATTAAGTCTCCTTTAACATGCAATGCCTCTCAATGGTTCATGTAGTGTCTTGACACTAGGTTCCCCCCTGCCTACCCTACGTGTAGGATACACCGCGAAGCTAAATAACTCACTCCTTCTTGTTAAATAGTAAACGAAATGATAACTAAGAAAATTGAGGCCAGTTATGGCTCAGGAGCACAAGAGTGCGATTGTAAACGTGAGAGTTCGATTCCCACTCAAGAAAATGATATCTTTAATTTGCTAGCTAGCTAGCATTTGCTAGCTCTGGTAACGAGGCAAAACGCGGCGTTGAGTCCCTCTCAACATCGTAATTCTGCGGAAAGTGGGGAACGGAGTGTTTTAACACTAGGTTCCCAGGTTGTCCTACGCTAACCTATGCAGCGTGAAACTAAAGAGAAATATTTTTTTTAGCTGTAACACTATTATAAGCTACATAACGTTTTGTGGAATCATAACCTCTAATACTACTAATCAATATGACCGTATGTGCAAAGTAGTTAGATAAAAATTCGAAGGCCACAGTAGTAAATTCAATTCAAGGTTAGATATCGTCTGGAATTTTAATTAATAGGTCTTTATATCGATTTATTACTTTTGTTGCGTTAATTTGCATTAACCAATATAATAGCATCTTTTTTACAAAAAAAATAATTCTTAATATAATAAAAGTTATGATTTGAAAAAAAATATATATAGTTGTTTTTTTATTTTTAGTATACTAATAAATATTTTTTCTACGTATGAGAAAAAATATTCTAGGTTGTCCATTTATGTTAATTGGTTATTAGTCGAACGTGGTCCTACCGAAATGAAAGAAGTTTCAATATAATTAATGTTAACATTCCCTATAAAACAAAGAAGTTTACTATTTTTTTTGCTTATTTACTAGCAAAAAAATTCTTAAATAGCATAATACAATTTTGAAATTAAAAGAGTGACGTCACATCACCCGTCTAAATGTCTTATGGGCAGTATTTTGCCGATGACGGGCGCTGACGGACAAATCTCCTATTAATATTATTTTATGACTAAGCGTCGATCTTGCTTAAGCTGTGACGTCACTGATGACGTCGCCGTCCATAGATTATATAATTAATTGTAATAAAATATTTATTTAAATGTATATTGTCATTTCTTCCATCTCGTGCCGAGATAAAGCGCGGCGTTGAGTTCCGCCCCTCAACACGCATTGCCTCCAGAATTCGAGAAAAGTTTCAGAAAGTGGGGGACTTTTTATTAAGCTTCCAAGTCAACACAATCAAAAGATGGCCAAAGCTAATGAAATGCACTTACCAAGTATTACAATCTTCCATGCGAGTCTCTCCCTCGAAGTACCATTTATTGTTGTGCTTGCAGGGCTGCTTCAGCGGGCCGGGCGCCGACCCGCACACTGGCTCGTAGTCGGGACAGCAATCGTCGTGGTTGCGGTTGCAGAATTCATCACAGTAGCACAGGGTATCTGGGGATTTGTTCTTACTTTAGAATAAAATAAAAAATAAAAAAAAATAAGCTTCACGCTGTATCCCGCACACAGCAGGATAGGGGGGCATTTAGTGTTAAGATACTCCGCCTCCCATTTTCCGCTGAATTCTGGAGGCATTGCGTGTTGAGAGGCGGAACTCAACGCTGCGCTTTGCCAGGACACCAGAGCGAAGAATTGGTTCTATTAAATATTTTATTTCCTCGAGTGGGCTCGAACCCACAATCAGTCGTGTTTACTGTCACATACTAGTACCCCTGCGGTACGATACGACCTTATAAAGCTAAAGTCATTATTAATAATTATTATAGCAATAATCTAAGAAGTAGAGAAAATATATATGTGGAAATGTTTCAATACTAACGAAATAATGATTCACGTAGCATCATACAGCAAGAATTTAAGTGTTTAAGCTTTCCGTCCAATTTATAAGATATTGCGTTTTGAGGCGCAGAGCTCAACGCCGATGTTTGTCTTGTTACCTTGTTGCTTGTTTTCCAATTATAAACTATTGGTAAAGGTATTTAATATGTTCTAAACATATAATACATATATTTATATAATATTAATAGATTCTAGTTAACCCTCGTCATTCGTCTCCATTATTACTTTACAGTTCACACAAGTATTCAAAGTTATTGACCTTCTTAGAACGTCATTTTACGCCAGGATTATTACGGCTAAGTAATACGTAGATTGGCGTAGGTATGTGAAAGTCTAAGCTATAATATTAGCTAGCTTTCACGCTGTATCCCGCATATAGCGGGGTAGGCAGAAACCTTGGGTTAAGACAGTTGTTTAGCCTTCTTCTTAAAGTTCACAATCACCAGACAATACCTCCACCATTCAACAAAAAGTGGACAATGGAAGTATCTTAATATCAACGGGGTATCTTAACGTTAGGTTCCCTCTGCCCATCCTGCTGCGTGTGCGGGATGCAGCGTGAAGCTGAAAATAAAATGGACATTACCGAGTATCCTATGAGAGCATCCGTCCTGTCTGTCTTTGCAGCATTTTCTATCCACGCCGCAGTACGGTCCTGGGGGTAAATCAGGGTGGTAATACGCTGTGACGGCGCTTAACAACGCGCCCAGGATAAGGAAACGCATTCTGTAACAAAATAATTTATTTCAGATTATATATATATATTTTTTTGTTTTAAGCTTTATCTCAAAAGTCTCTGCTCTCTTATTATTTACTTATGAATTATGTTCTCATAAGTAAATAAGTGATCAATATATTATATACATAAAAAAAAAGTATTGTCTAAATTGAAAGCACGTGTTTACAGTCACACACTTGTTCCTCTGGCCTTTTGTTTCCAAAAGAAGGAAATGTAAATAATTGTTTTCCCCGGGTGGAAATCGAACCCACAACCATTATGTTTACATTTGATAATAAAAGGATAATATTTACTCCTTACTTCGGGTGTGAGTACATTTCTTATTTACTGACTAATCGATACACGTGCCTGCTCCCTTATCAACGATAATGACCAATTTAAAAATTTGCTTTACGCACAGAGTAATGCATAGCCAGTGAACATTTGTATAATATTTTTATATATATTATTTCATTGTTTTTAATTATATTATCCTCTTTATGTCCTATTATGTCCTTTTTTTGTAGGAAAAAATCTTTGTTCTCAAAGATCGCAGAGGACTTGCACAATTTTTAAAAGATACTTATTTTTAAGCTTTTAGTGACTCTAAATCTGAATAGACAGATGGGTAAAGTACAGTGATATATTACCAGTATTTGATTTTTATCCCACAAGTAGTTATATAAAAAAGGAAATATAAATGAGAATTGGTGAAGCATAATAATCAATCACATTTTTAAACATGTTTAATTGTTATCTAATAAATATATATTCTTTAATAAAAATATAAATAAAAAATTTCAAGTTTAAAAAGATACTTCTGTAAATAGGCAGTCTACAGCACATTGACCTATTTGCAAAATAATAATAAAGCTGATAAGAAAAACACGCGGTACTAATATTTGCGTTTCAATTTGGAATGCACTTAGCTAATGGTATTTCAAATACTATTTATTGATTCTTAGTTTCGCGTGTGTCCTACAAATAGCTGGACAAGCAGAGAGAACCGAGTGCTAAGACACTCTGTACTCCACTTTCCACTGGAATGGAAAGTGGAGCATCACTCAATAGTGACGGAGCTTAACGCAGCGCTTTTTTTGGCAGAATAGAAAAAAATATGTAGCATGAATAAGACGAGTGAGAAGGGATGAATAGGACGAGAGAGTGGAAATAGGATTCAAAAATATCACGTTAAAAATTTTTATACTGTTTCCTAATACGTCACTATGACCTCAGCTATAATTATGACCTTACACTTATGTAATTTATGTACAAATATTTTACTAATAAATGTATTTTAAATTTCACGGCGTTGAGTGCCGTCAGACTGTCTCTGACAAACTTTTACTTTTAGGGTAGCACCCTGGTACGCGTTATAAAATGTGAAGCTATTAATTTTATTAACTTCACGCTGTTTCCTGCACATTAGGTACAGTACAGTAGGGTAGGCAAGGGAAACCTGGGAACCTATTGTTAAGACACTCGTTCGTATCGTTCGTATTAATAAAAAAATATATATTCTCCGATTTACTCCGTATGTACCTACCATGTATGTATGTACCATTCACCGATGGACACGCTGGTTGCCAAATGCAGAAATGCGTGAAGATAAAAAAATATATATAGAACACTAAACTCGTAACGTTGCGAGAAATTAAAACTTTAAAATTACTTTTGTTCAATGTTTTTTTTAACCAGTCATTGGCCGGTTCCACAAGTGTGTGACTGTAAGCTCGACGGTTGCAGGCTCGATTCCTAGTTGGGAAAATTAAATATTTATTATTTTCAGATAAATTGTTTGCAGTGTTTAGTACCGCTACACTACCGTAATGCATCACGCAATGTCTCCGAATTTGGCGGGAAATGAGTTACGGAAATGTCTTTATAAGAACGGAGTAAAAGACCGTTCGGCTCACCCGATGGTAAGTCACCACTTCGGTGGTCGGAAAAAAACCTGAAGCTAAAAAAAACGTTGTTTTATTACCCGAAGGACTATGAAAAGTTTATTCAAATGTTATTTTTCATACACAGACAGATTTACAGTCGTGTGAATTGGCACATTTTATTGCGTATGTAGAACATATGTCACCAAATATATTTATTTCACTTGTTATGTTTTTATAGAGACCAGTCGTGGCCCAGATCCACAAAATGAGAGGTTCGATTGCTACGCGAGGAAATGAAGTCTACTATGATTTACATTAGCTTCCCAGGTTCCCTCTGCCTACTTTGTATGTACGTCTATGTGCGGGATACAGCGTATACCAGTGGCCGCACGTCACTTTATTTGCGTGTCTTATAAAGGGTAAATAGAAATTTTACCCTTCTTTCTACTTTTCATAGAAATTTCGAGATGCCCTCAGTGCTCCGCGAGGAACCTTCGTGTTACATTTCATTGAATCATTTCAATTTTTTAGAATTGAAAAATATATTTAAAATAGTAATAAGACGTTACGGTTTTTATAAGCGATTTAGATTGTCCAGTAGTTGCGAAGGTAATTGAAAATGACAGACAGACACATAGAAACTCGTGGGATTCCGTAATTTTTTATTCTTCCAATTAATTGATATACGGAATCACCCTATGGACTAATAGAGGTACAATAATGCAATTGCGCGTTACACAAGATTAAAGAAAGAAAGTATGTTTTAAATTCTACCTTTTATCAGTAGATTATTGATTTTGATAAGATATAAAAATCACATTACAGATATTATATGGAGTATATTAATCTAAAATAAACAAACATTTGACAAAGTGTCTGTCGATATTGTAACCTAAAGCATTTTCTATTAAAATAATTCCTTTTTAAATTTGATTAGAGTGGTAATCGAACCAGCTTACACCCTCGGTTTCAAAAATACCAAATAGATTTAAATCATTCGCAAACAGGTACATATTGGTATTTTGCATTGAAAGTGTTGTCGTATTTTTGAGAAATTGCGAGTTAAGTGGCTGGACTCTACCCCGTTCTTGGGCGTATTACTCGAGGGGGGAAATAACGAGGAAGTAGGGGAAGTATCCTCTGCTTTCATTACACTAGGTTCCCTCTGCCTGCCCAGTTATATGAGAGATAGTGTGAATGTAAATATAATAAATAAATTAGACAACGTAC
Organism: Heliconius melpomene rosina; assembly: GCF_056956725.1. Taxonomy (NCBI): domain Eukaryota; kingdom Metazoa; phylum Arthropoda; class Insecta; order Lepidoptera; family Nymphalidae; genus Heliconius; species Heliconius melpomene. The sequence continues at coordinate 1,622,723 of NC_140400.1, forward strand.
TGTTTTAGCAATAAGTAGGTTCTCTCTGAAACTATATAATATTAACATCTTTTAATTACAAAAAGGCGATATCAACTACAACTCTATAAATTCGAATATAAGAAACGAAAATAGTTATTCTTAGGTTAAGCTATTTTTAAAATGGCTGTAGTGTCATCTTACTTTAGCGGATTTCGTAATAAATTCTTTGTGATAAATCAATTGAGCACTAAAAGTCAGATTTAGTTTAGGATTACGTCGTTTTTTGACAGACATTTTATTAGCTATATCAATTTCAACTTTAAATATATCCAAATAAGATTCTAAATTTGATAGAAAATAAAAATTTGAATGATTTAAGTTGTAAAAATTGTTACAATACCCTTTGTTTAGGTCCCACATGTGGAATTCGAGAATCGTCGTAAAATATTTAGGCGACAGTGGAAAATAAAAGGGCAAGACTTCGAAATCGATACATGTCTCAAATTTTGTAACATTTGTTTTTCTTTTATATTAGACAGATATTTTTATAGACTCACGGTTTATCACGCATATAACAAGGTGAACTGAAGGAACATAGTGTTAAAGCTCTCCGCCTCTACATTTCCGTAGGGATTTTGGGAAAATTCTTTCTTGCCCGTCCCGATTACCTCAAAAATTAAATGTCTCGATCGGACAAGACATTCATAATCCTGTCTAAATCTTTTCTATTACTTTAAGGTTTTCAATTAGCTGTTAACAATTTCATAGAAATATAAATACATTTGTAAGGCTTTATTGAGATTACAAAATCAAAACAATATCGTTTAAATATAATTCCATTGAAAATATTTTATATTGATATCTATCGCTATCGGAAGCTTTATTTAAAATTTAACTAAATGGATAAATAATAAATTAAATTCTCATTATTTATTTATTTTCTTCTCGAATCATCGCTTTTTTATTTAAAATGTTTAAAAATCCCGCTTTTGACTAAAATCAAATCTGGAAATGCTAACCCTAAACTTCAAGGGCTCTCTCTCCCTACATGACAAATTTCAGTATTCTACGTAGTTTTGACTGTCAGGCACACAGTAAAAAACTGTTTATAGACCTGTATAAACAGATAATTCATAAAGTAATATAGTCTCATAAATTCCATAATATTAATACATATAATTTGCATTAATAGATTGTATAGTACATACTTATAAGGTAATTTGATTTTTCTCAAGTGGCTATGAGGCATCTTGATGTCATTCATGACACGCTTATGACTCATGAAAATATTTTTTTTGTTAAATTATATGCGTCATTTTGTTACGTATTTATTTTTAATTTTGTTTTGAATTTTAAGACGCCAGTCGTGGCCCAGAAGCACAAAGTGTGAGTGTAATATCGACTGGTTGTGGGTTCGATCTCCATTCGAGGGAATAAAATATATTTATTTAAATTTAAAATTTAATTTCTTGGCTCTGGTGTCGACCGTCGTCGGTGATCGTTTTACTTAACGTGCTGTGTGCGGGATACCGAGTGAAGCTAGAGAGAGAAAAAAATAAGAACTCTACAATTTCTTTCTTCCTACATTTATCGTGATGGGGTCAATACAAAGTTATTATTTTATTTATCGATTGATAATAATAATCGACTCTACTCGCTATGATTCAGCGGGCAGATTACGATATTTGCAATGTGATTTCTTTACGACAATCGTAATTTATTAATAGAAATATATACACCTAGAAAACATTGCATTTATACTAATGTACAAACAGTTCTAAGAGATAATTAAAAACTCTCGACAACAAATGGTCTAAAAAGCAGACAAGCAAAGTAAAAAAGTACATAATTTTCAAACAGCTGGAGAATTTTTTTTTAATCATTACTAATATCACACTACCAAAATATTTTGGTATAATTTAAATTATCTGAACGTCCTTCATTACTTATTTGTCATTTTCTTTCACGAATTCCATTCAGTTTCGTGTTTCATGTAAATTTTGTTTGTTATATAAACAATTGTGTAAATTTGTAACGGCACATCGTTCATAATGGAATATTTCAATGTTTTAGTTTCATCCTTCATAATAATTTACATAGACTCTAGTTGACAGCACACAAATTATATTTTATTAAATATTACCTTCTTAGTGTATCCCGCGCATAACAGAGCAGGCACAGGAAACCTGGGAACCTAATCTCAAGACACTGTTATCCATTTAGATACTTCCGTTCCCCACTTTACGCCTCATGCCTCACAAGGCATTGCGTGTTGAGTGAAAATATTGATTATTTCGTTCCCTAGAGCGGGAATCCAACCCACTACCACCGCATTTGCACCACTACGCCAAGACGGCCTTAGTTATATTATTTTGATGTAAATTATCATTATTTAGCAAAATGATTATATTTATTTCTCACACGACACCTGTACAAGTATGTGGGTGATTCTAAAATATCCTATGTCAATATTTAGTCTACCGCAGAATGATGATGTTGCTATACTCGTAGCATATGATAAGACGATGTGCGAAGGTTAGTTTCAGTGTCATCCTTTCTTAGATATATAACAAAATTATATTATAATCTGTAAATATATCTTTGTAAAATATATCTCTGTAATGAGGCCAGTCGTGGCGCAGTGAGTTTAAGCAATAGCAATAGGTTTCGGGTTCGATCCCCATTCGAGTAAATGAAATATTTATTTTTATTTCTTCGCTCTGCTGTCATTCAACACGCAATGCCTCGAGAATTGTGGGGAACGGAGTGTGTTAATACTAGGTTACACTAGGCCTACCCTGCTATGTGCGGGAAACAGCGTGAAGCTGATTTATTTATTTATTTTCTTTGTAAAATATTAAAAATGTTTTTTTCAATTCGCAACCATAGCCTCTGAGACTAGCGAGTAGAGCCGAACACACGTCTTGTATCTTAATAGGTTTTCAGATTCCCTGTTCCGATCCTGCTAAGTACGGGATACAGCGTGAAGAAAAAAAAACAAACTTTATAATATGAGAAGATCACAATTTCTATTTTCAGCAATAGAAAAGCGGTTACCTCATTTTTTTACTTCAATAATTCAACGTAACTGACTCATCTCTACAATATCGCGTCCAAATAATAAAAACTCACACAAAAACTATTGCAGACTAGAATGAGGGTCGATAGCCGAAATGTAAACATTTACTTTAGTTAATAGGCAATAACGGTCTAAATAAAAATATATAGTACTTAATAGTTTATTTACATAGAACGGAGAAATATAAATAATTCATTATCATAAATATTTCACTTCTACTTTTTAAGTGTAGAGTTACTAACTAAATGGAGTAAATTCGACTGGATGTGGGTTCGCTCCCTACTTGAGGAAATCAATTATTACTCGAAAAATTCCGAGGCAAGTGGTGAACGGAGTGTCTTAACACTAAATTCCCTCTGCCTACCCTGCTGTGTGTGGAATGTAGCGTGAAGCTGAATTAATTTATTTGCATAAAATGAAGAAATGAAAATAATTCATTATCATATATTTCGCTTCTACTTTTTAGGGCAGAGTTATATCGCAACTTAACACCGCCTTTTTCCAATTGAGCAATTGTGTCAACAAAAGCGAATACATTGTAGAAAAAATATTTATGTAGGTATATAATCATTCATTTTAAAAATTTTATTACATAGAAATGTTTAATAACATATGTTTATTTATTCGTATACTAATCTACCAACTATTTTTATGAGAGCATATTTAGCAGAAGTAATTACATAAAGAACACTATAAAAATCATCATTATTATTTTTATTTCAAGAACAATATCGTTGAAAGATCTAAGTATATTTATATGTTTTAAAGAGGTTAATATACTATAGAGATTTGTTTGATTACGTCTTTCGTGGCGTAGGCAGATAATCCAATGATAAGTCAGTTAGTATAGATTAAAGGTTTAGGTGACGGAATTTAACGCCGCGATTGGTCTACTCTGACCGGTTAAATAAAAATATTTAGATAATATCCATAGGCTAAGTTTGAGCTTTGTCTCGTATATGGTAGGATTGATAAAGAGAACTTAATTATGTTGAGACACTTTCTCTCACCGAAGCAGGAATATGATAATAATTTAAAGATAATCTTTTTTTTATTGTTATTAGTCTTTAGCGTCACGCTCCATCCCGCACGTAGCAAGGTCAGTTCCGTTCCTCACTTTTCACCAAGTTTTTAAGGCAATACATGTTTACTGACGGAACTCAACGCCGCACTGTGCCGAATTACGGTAAAAAAGAAAGGTTAAAAGTTCAATATTTACTGGGAATTGTAGGCATAATCGTTGCGTTTATGTAGTCGTTCGTACGTTTGCACGCAGGGCCAGCGCCATATCGGTCTCAAGGAAATCATAAATCTTATTTTTAATTATTTAAATAAGTATATATCTCCCAGAATAGGAATCAAACCCAAGATATGTATAGACAGACAATGAATGACCCATTTTGCTACGATGGCCACATCTCACGTCGCTATCCAATAAATTTATATTACAAAACCAGATGTATATTTTAAATGGCAGTGAAAAAAACGATACAAATGGGTCAAGTATATTCTTTTGAAGAAATTAAAATAGGTTTTTATTTTAAGCACTTTAGTCGATATCAAAACAGAACAATAAATCTACGATTAAAATAAAAAATCGATTATGAAGCATCTTCCTATTTATCGATTGAAGCCAAGGCGAGAAATCGAATAATATTTGATAATCCATTGAATGAGTTATAAATAAAGAAATTAATTTTGTTAGAAACCATTATAAATATTAACAGTGAAATGTGAATAGCTAAGATGTGAGCTTATATTTCAGTGGTAACTGAGTTGAGCAAATGATAGTGAGTACAAATTCAGCATAGTCTTTAACAAAAGTGTTATTAACTTTTATTTACTAAATTACTATCAGAGACTCGAAAGCGCGTTGTGCGTAGGTTGACGCTAGTCATTTCCACAAATGGGGATCGAACCCACGACCATCACGTTTACGGGCAAACATTGTAAGGATGTAGCTGCAATCATTTTCTTTTTTGGTTGAGGTTCACGCAGGTCATGCAGAGAGAACCTATGGTTGACAGGCTGTCCCCCACTTTTCGCTGAATTTTCGAAGAATTTCACCGAATCTTTATTGTTTATTTATTTTACTTTAAAATAAGCAACGATCTTTATAAGAAGAATTAAAAGGTCTCTATTATGATGCCAGTTTCTGATAACTGTTCGACGTAATAAACGAATAAAAATAAATCAACTACTTATTTTATTTTTCCAATGACTTAATTATTAGTATTTACTATTTCGTCTTGTCTGTAAAAAAATATGATAGTGTAAATAAATAAACAAGTGAATTAGGTGGTATATGAGGAACAGAGTGTCTTGGCACTAGGTTCCCTCTGCCTACCCTGCTGTGTGACGCTATCATAAACATTTTAAATATCTAATAATAGTCTAAATCGTGCATTAGTTATTTAGTCCACAAATAAATCATAAGAATGAGTTCATACAAAGCATTCAAAGGCCACGTTATTTCACCGTTTGAAATTTAAACGTGTCTCGCTCAATATTCTTTTATTTCAATCGTCGGAATTCCAGTCGGATCGTTTTTTAGAAGTTAAGCAGTTTTTTTCAAAAACAACGTTGTATTTTAAAAAACGTTCAGTCTGGCACACGCGATGGTTGTGGGTTCGTTTACTACTTGATTTTTTTTAGCCTCATGTATATAGCAGGATAGGCAGAGGGAAACTGGGAACCTACGTAAGACACTCTGTTCTCCATTTTCCGCCGAATTCTGGGGGCATCGCTCGTTGAGTGGGAAGAAAAAGCGTTGAGGGAATGAAAATATTTTCAATTTCATTTATTAGAATGGGAATCAAAACAGTCGCACGCTGATGCCCCTGCGCCTGGCCTGGCCTCAAGTTGGTTTTCCTCTGTGAAGGAAGTATCTTAATGGGAATACAGTGTCTTAACACTATGTTCCCAGGTTCCCTTACCCTGCCCTTGCTCTTACCAAGTTCTGCTTACTCTACTTTGTGCAGAATACACCGTAAAACTAGAAAAAAAGGCAATAGTAATATAAGTTGCTTAAAATGTACATAAGCCTGTAATAATGTTTGCATATTTATTATAGGCTTTGGCACTCCGTGTCAAGGCAGTTTTGTTTTCAAGTGATAAGCTGATAATCATCTTAATGAATTCCTAGATAAAATTAGGTGCAATGATAACAATTTAGTACTAGGAAAAAAGAATTAGAAAATCAAATACATATATAATCCTGGTAGTAGTCAGTTCATATAAGCTTATAGTAAATGTATTTACAAACCAAATGTGAGATCGATTTAAAGATGCTGTTTTCATTAATTAATTTCACCTTTATAAATACGGGTAACGTGATTTTTCTATAAGATTACCAAAAATCGTTTAGTAAAAATCACGAGGTACCTATATATGGTAATGATGCCTTTATATATGAATACTTTCATTACGACTAGGAAAAATGTACACAAATATTTTCAATTTCCTTGGTTTTTTTGTAACGTTGGCCAAATGTTAAGTGTACCAATAAATGGAGATTGTTTACGTACTAAATTACCTATTTAGGTTTTAAGAAAGAAAAAATCCTAAAGATTTTATTTTTATACGATTCAGATGTGCCCACAATAATTATAATATTTTCGTAATAAATAGTATAATATTATCTTCAATAGATGAAATGTATGTATCTCGATTACATTTCGAAGCATAGTACCAACATTTAAATTTAAAAAAAAAATTAACAGAAGCTTAGTGCTATTTGAAATAAGTAGGTAGTTTAAATAGGTAGTTTATCTGTGCAATAAAAACTTATCTGTGGTTCATAAACCTAGATAAACTATTTTTTTATGTTGTTTGATTAGACGATATTATATAAAAAATATATTTTTGTTATTTTTTTCCATTCTAAAGGTTCTAATATTGGTTAACATTTTGACAAGATAAACTTATTTACTGTTTTCATCTATATTTTTTTTGAACTATGAAAATAATTGAAATATTATAAATATGGCTCGTGTTTTGCTTGTCTTTTTATAACATTTTTTATTATAATAACGTAATATAAAAAAAAAGTTTAACACGTTAAAATTCTGTTTACAACTAAAATAAAAAAACCCTAGTTCATAAACCTAAAAAAATAAGCCTAGTAGTTAATTAGGATCGACAGTCAGGAGGACCCATTTAAATTTTATATGGTGCCTTGTGAAGACTTAATAGGTGAAGGCATTATTTTCCTAGTGTCAAGACAATATGTTCTTCACGTTCCGCCTGAATTGTGTGTTTTCAGTAGCGTAACTTAACGCCGAGCCTGTTATTATTTATATTGATCATAAACTACGTAAAAATATTTTTCTCTTATGATATAATATGTACATATAAGACTTTTCCCAAAAAAAATATATAAATTACTTAATCTCAGTACATTAGCTAAACAAATATTAGCTTTAAATTTCATCCTTGTACTGCGGTTGTTACTTGTTAGACTATAGATAAGTTATCCTCTTGTAAATCACAGATTCATATCTATTACATACTAAAACAATAACAAATTTTATGTTCATATATTTTTTTTTCATTTCTAAGAAAGAAACAATGGTCTTCATGCCATAAGTATACTAACATGATATAGTTGCTATACAATAGCAATTTTTTTTAGTAGAAATATTTTCTCTTCAGCTTCATGCTAATTAAGATACGAAGATAAAACTTAGTGTCAAGATATTCCGTTCTTTGTTTATTAAAAATATGGAAATGACTGTCTTCTATCTTGACCAAAAATAGTTTGATGATAAAAAAAATTGGAAAAAGAATAATAAATCGCAAGTATCTTGTGTTAGTCTTCCAATAATATAGGAGTAAGAGCATTGAATGAAAACCAATTGCGCCTTCAAAAAATTTATTTTTTTGGAAAATAGCCCGAATTTTCTTTAGCGAAATGAAAAAGTATTTTTTGTTTTATCTATTCAAGTTCTTAAAATTTTATTTTATGCTTATTGTTTTTCTTACGCGTATCGGTGTGATTGGTTTCGAGATAGAAATTTGTTTATTATCCTCCATTGCGGGAAGAGAATATGGTAAGAAGTCACCTAGGGTCAGGATAGTACAAATATTAAAAAAATTACAAACACTAACCAAACTGACGTAGACGTTAAAATAAAACGTTATTTTAAATTTATGACATATGAATTTAAGTCGTAATAACGGTATATTATTAACAATAAACTAGACTAATGATACTAAAAACATGTAAATTTATACGCGAATCAACTTTGAATGATTCCAATAGAAAAAATCGATTGTTATGTATATCATATATGTTCTAATATGCTAATATCCACTTAAATGTTAGTATATGTATATGCAATATGTATAACGACGAATAATTTTAGTTTTAAATTCATAATTTAAAACTTGAATTTTGACAGTTTTATTACTTGATTTTATTATATGCTGAGATTACTATATATTACACTATTAATCCTCAAAATTTTTACTTTGCTAAAATGACGTCGGTCTGGCAGCTCTGGGATCTTGGGCTATTACGTATTTTCTGCGTGGAAAAATATCAAAGCAGTATTTAAAATTGTAGAGATTAGAGCGTGACAGGGATTGATTTCCGTCAATCAACACGCAATGCCAATTGGAGAACAGAGTGCCTTAACACTAGTTTCTCTTTATCTACTGCACATATACGTGATACAGCGTGAAGGTAGAGCCTAATTTTAATCTCCGAATAGTAAAAAGAAATATTACACTAGAATGAAATTAATATTTCAAAATACAGTAGGTTATTTACTATACAAATTATGAAGGATTCTAGGCTACATAAATAAATAGTTTTAGGCATACTTTACATAAAATTTATTTGTGATTTATTTATTAAATTGATGATTTAGCCTGGACCACCAGTGGTCTAACAAAGCGTTTAAGATTCAGGATAACAAAACTAAAAAAGGGCACCGGCCGGTATCCAGACGCTTTGTGATTATAATTTTTCGCCGTAGGCTCAAAGTAAAAGCTTAGGTGGATTTACAGGTTTTGAATAGGCTTTAAGAACAAAAGTATTTATTATGAAGAGATTTTAACCTCTTTAGAATAAACATTTTTGTTTTAAGGCACCCGTGACACAGTAGAATGACATCTAACTAAACCTATGGTTGCGGGTTGGATATCTCTACCTTTGGAGGGAATGATTAGATTAATTCAATTCACTCTCTTTAACAGAGAGAGGAAAACAGAGTGTGTTATGTAAGGTTAACCGTACAGCTATAAAGCTGTAAATAGGTAAAAAAATCTTTTGAAACCGTAAACATTACCAGTACCAGTAAAAATTTCGCACTTATATTATTTTAAAAAAATGTTTCATCGTTCAGGGATTTTTGGGTTCGATCCACACTCGGGGAAATGGAATATTTAATATTTTAATTTCCTCACTGGTAACGAGGTAAAGCGCGGCGTTGAGTTCCGCCACGCAAATCGAAAATCGTGATTAATTCGATGACAGTGGGTTCAATTTTCCCCCGAAGAAATATTTATTATTTTCTAGGGTTGGTTAAAAATAAAGAAATATGAGTACAAAGCTACTTTTTTCACAAAATTTATGATAAGCATTTCTTATAACTGTATTAAAAGAAATTGTATATTTTTATATCAATATCTAATATTTTGGTAATGTAGGTATAATACAGAAGGAAAGGTCTTACGAACTATATAATTCAAACCTAAAATACTTACGTGTTCGACATGACAGCTTTTGATACAACTAAACACAGCCCACGAGTCCAAAATAATTTAAAAAAATATTAATATTTATTAGCCTTTAAGATTATTCGAAAATTAAATTTAAAAACATCTACATTATTTAATAAAGGCACTGGCAGCTAATTTTTTTCCTATTTTTTATTTCAGAATACGAACTGTCACTTCGCGCGGTTTTTCCCACCGTCCAGAACGTCAGTTTGACGCGAGCGTTCGTTTTGAACTAAATTTGCCGCGCTCGAACACCTGATTTAATATCGCTATATGTATTGCCAGATGCCTGTAACTGGGTGCACTCGTGAAAAATTATGAAAATATAAATGAAAATGGCTGACATGCTTCAAATTAATATTAAGTAATAAATAATATGTTTAATGCATCTCTGCTCTATCGTCATTGGGTTTAGAGTAGACTTACCAAACGCCTTTTTTTTTTGTCTATTATGATGACATTTTAAACTGAATAATTTAATTAAATATTCAAGTATTTTAGTAAATTTTTATATAATATTATTCTTTACTAAACAGGTGTTAGGTACATTAAAATTTGTTTATAATTTAATTACTAATAGAAGCCTTCGTGGCTTCGTTGTAGATACGATTCCCACTGGGAGGACTAAAATATTTAATATTTTCATTTTCCGCTCTGGTAAGCGCGGCGTTGAGTTCCGCACAACAAGCAATGCCTCGAGAATTTTGGCAGAAAGTGTGAAACGAAAGTATATTAATGGATAACGGAAACTAGTATTAATCATCTGCTAAGTAAAAAAATATTTTATCCAGTGGGATATGAACCCGCGCACCATTGAAACCGGCCTTAAGACGCGGGTTTAAGTCCTGGTACATTCAAAATGTTTATACGTTTTCTATAAAAGAATAATTTATTTTTGCACATAATATAAGATATAACACGTTAAAAATATTGAAATTAAAGAAACTTATACTTTTTAAAATTACAAAAATATACTCGAAAACAGGTGACGTTGAATTACTCACGTTTAATATTAAAATTATTCTCATAATGTAACGTAATGCTTTAATTTTTGTATGATTCAAACTCAAAGTCGTCGTTTATCGTAATGTGTTTATATAAATTTATTCATATTTAATAGATGTTATGTCATTGTAATATCTATAATTCTAAATTTAAATTGTAGTCCACGTCATTATGGTCGTCGTTCTCTGGACAAATATTTATTGTAGTATTTTGCTTTTAGTTATATTTATATATTAAGCGGCGTTAAACTACACTAGTAAATATTAATATTATGAAGCTGACACGCTAATCTCATAAACTACTGGTTACTCCGAGTTCGTTCTGTTGGGCAGGAAAGCTGAAAGCTTTATGGAGGAAAGCTGAGATTGACATAGGACCATACATTTTCTCTTCAAAAATTCGTCAATAACTTTATCTCAAAATATACTGAACTGATTTTCATGAAACTGGAACTGTTCTCTTAGTTGAAATAAATTAAATAAAAAAAATATTATTTCGATAAGACTTATTTTCAAAAAAATTTACCGACAGTCATACATACATACCTATTTTAACCAAGTATAGCATACATGCTTGAAAACCGAAATAGATCATCATACTAAGTTCTATCAAATTCCAACTATACCCAACTACACATACATATGAAACGAATAACTTCCTTTTTCAAGTCGGTTAAAAAACAGCTATCATTGTGTGGAAGCGGACACGCCCTGTTGTCTTGCAAGTTTACAACAGTGTCAAATAACATTTAGAAACCATTAATTTTAATCTGTTAGTGTCTAAAATAACTAATTAGTAATCGACTACCTCCCCGTCGTGACAGAGTGGTTTTATATATATAGCTCTAATACCACGAATTTCTCCATAATATATAATGTTACAACTTTAATTTGAACAATATACATTTTACTGTGCCGAGGTGCTTGATTGCTAACGTATAGGTTGTGGGCTTTATCCCCAATTATTTTCTCTGACCTCAACATACAAACGGTGGAACTAAATTGCTTCATCTAACAAGAGAACCTCTGTTTTTGCCTTGTTCTTTTAAATAAATCAGCTTCACGCTGTCACAGTTCACTTCATAGTAGGGTAGGCAGAGGAACCCTAGTATTAAGACACTCAGTTATCCATTTTCCATCAAATGATGGAGATATTGCGTGTTGAGTGGTGGAAATCAACGCTGCGCTTTGCCTCTTGACATCTTCTGCAATGAGGTCAATCTTATTTGGGAGAATGTTTCGCCATTATTCAATAAAACTAAAGAAATGGAGAAGATACTGCATTAACATTTTATTTGATTATTATTATATATTATTGAAAAAATATGTAAAAAAAAAGCTAAGAGAATGCTCCATTCGTAATTTATATGGACTTCCATACTTCCCCGTGTCAATGCAGCTCCGGTAAATCGAGCGTAAAATTAATCTAATCGACACAAAGAAATTAATCATCATAATACAATATCGTACGTAGAATGTTTAAATTTGATTGTTGTGGCATCTTTTAACCAATTTTTTGCCAGTTTAATGGTCTGGTGGTTTCGGAGTTCGGATACTGTTGTTATCAGGTAGCGTCATCTGTATAAATAACTATATTTTTCGGCATTATTTAAGTCACTTCGTTATCCACTTGACTCTCTTTTTAGAGGTATTATAGTTTATTTTAAAGATTATGGATAATGAAGACGAACGTTAATACGTATTTAAAGGGGTGTTTCACCCCCTTTCTCGGAAGTCCAAAGACCGCTCCAAGTTTTCTCCTCCTGCAACACTATGGGCAAAGTATATACATGGAACGCTATATAGTGTTTTTTCTGGATAGTGGAGACCCTAAGCTTTACTTCAAATTCCCAAAGAAATGATTATAAAATATTGGTAGTCAACCTGTGATGTGCTGTCCACTTACATCCCGAATGACGTCATCTAATTGTGATAATAATGGTGTATTAACATAAAGTAGTCATCAACTGTAACTATTTAGTGCATGAAATGGCTGAGTTCTTTGAAGGTTAAGAAAAACAAACTAAGGTGACTTTGGTTTGCAGATTGCGGTTGCAAGACAAGAGGTAGGAAAGATAATGAAGAAGATTATATTATACTAGAAATAATAAAAAAAACAATAGATGATACGAGGATTTACCATCAAAAATATTTGTCATCATACCCACTTAAACATCACGATGCTCTTTCCCGACCGGCATTGGTCAGGGCTAATGGTGACAAGGGATTCTTTCGGGAACCTCGGTGGAAGCGATAGAATCTTGGCACTTTATTTAGCGACAGTGTGAAATCGAAAATATTTTTACATGGAAAATGTTTAATTCCTTCTATTTTCTGCCGAACCTAAATAATTTCTAATTAGAGCAGTTTGACGCTTTTTCCTTCATAACAGTCCGGGCAGAGGACGCGTAATGTTAAGACTTCCATTATCCACTTTCTACCTAATTTACGAGCGCGCGTGTTGATTAGCGGCACTCAACGCCGCGCTTTCGTCTACCAGAACGGAAAAATTAAAACAATTAAAATATTACACATTAGAAATAAAAACTATCATAAATAATAATTAATGTGGTTATAAATTAAATTAAATCTATTATAAGAATTTTCGATTGTGTTAGTCATGACAAAGTCTCATACAAGTAGGTATTAGAAACAAACGACTTGAAAAACAAACATTCCTAGCCGACTTCTCGGGACGTCTAAATTTATTTTACCTGTTTACAAAGTATTGGTATTTCATTGAATGATTGTTTTTTCTATATATGAATGAAGTGTTTATTTCCATAAGGCATTCTTACGACGATAGCATTATTTAACGTTTTATAGTTTTTTAATGGTCTATACGTTATTTATTGATATATTGTTTTTTATATAAAATATGGTGACCTAAAAAGTTTATAGTGTACTCTGTTAACGGAGGTGTATTATGAAATTCTGATTTATTATTATATATTTAAGCAATAACTATATACTCGTATAAAATTTTGAAAAAGGGAGGCCAGTCGTAGCGTAGTCGCACAAGCTAACGACGACACGACAGGTTGTAAGTGGGTTTTTCACTCGAGAAATGAAATATTTAATATTTTCATTTTCCTTGAACTGGGACCGAGGCAAAGCGCGGCGTTGAGTTTCGCTACTCAACACGCAATATGCTCGGAATTAGAAGGGAGCGTGGAGCGCCCTTAATACTGTGTTCTCTCTGCCTACACTGTTATCTAGGGGATATAGCATGGAGCTATAAAATAAAATAAAAGAAAAACACTTTAAAAGTGCCAAAGTTAGATAAAGTTATCCTAAAGTGACCTGACTATTCTGGGGAGGGCAAAGATCAACGCAGCCCACCCATCCTCCCATTTCATACGCACATACTCGCAATTTATCGAAAATTAAGTAGAAAGTTGAGGATTGAGTGTCTTAAGTTCAGACTCTTAACACAAGGTTTTCTCTTCGAACCCCGCTATATGCGTGATGATGATGAAGCTACAAAAAAGTATATAAGTAGGTATATATAAACGTTGTGCAACTAAAAATGGTCCAGACTGATTGTCCTCAATGAATGGGAATCTCATTTTCGACTTGTCACTTAACCCTTTAACGTATATGAACCTGCTAATCATTTGAAAGGCTTTTACTTTTTCAATTAAGTACAAATTCTCATAATATAAATTATTTAGCAGATTTTATCATTAACAAAATCGTTTTTAATTGTATTAGAAAGTTATATACTATATATTAATAAACTAGGTATCTTCAAATAATATGTAGGTACTGTTTAAATTTATTTTTCAGCTTAACGTCTTTTCGTAATAAATTAGGGTGTATGCAGAGATAATGTAGTATCCAGACACTGATGTCTGTTTTCCGCTAAAAATCAAGACATCGTTGAGAGTAGCGAATCTAAACGCCGCGTTGTCTTACGAGCACTAGTGAGAGTGGAATTTACAAGTTTCATATTTGACATATCTGTAGGACGCTATTCCACTTCACCGCGACGGCCACATTGCTTGGAATTTTATTTTACCATTTTATAATATTAAAATACTATTTTCATAGCATGGTAGCATATTCAATTAAGTTAGATATGTTATCTAGGAAAGGTTGCAAGTTCAATTGCTTATAAGGAATATTAATATTTATAATTTTATAATAGAAACAAGATGATTCATTTTATACTAATATAATAAATAGTATAATCTATCAAATAGGTCGAGGGTTCAGGTTTCCTTAGAAACATGTAAAGTTTTAGCTCAAGAAGAATAAGTAGAATTTTAAAATAATATAACATTTATATTTCTTTTTCATTTTCGAGACATAGCTTTGTTTGGTGAAAAAACTCAACGTCGCGCCTTATCTTACTAAAGCAAGGATTTCTGTATTTATATATTTCATTTCCGCGAGTCAGAATCAAACCCACAACCGCGGTGCCAGTTGCACTCTTGTCCACGTGCGCATAAAGCCTCTAAAATAAATAATTTCGAAAATAAAACAACAAATACAATACTAGACAATGAAGTGCAAGCATTACTAATAGTGTCACTACATCGCGGTCGTTACGCAGACCAATTAAAAACAGATGCTTTATGTTTACACAACCTAGATAACGGTTACCAGCTATGTTATTAAATTTCATTTTATTACTAAGCAAGTAACAATAAATAGGTAGTTAGTTCGATTAAGACATTTTGATGCCATTGTGGTAGAGCAATCTGAACGCGATGGTTGCGGGTTCGATCCCCGATCGGGGAATAATTGATTATGGCGGAAAACACGGACTTAACATTCAGCGGGCTTAACATTTCTCACTACCTAATCTGTTATATGCGAGATACAGCGTGTAGATAAAGCAAGTGTGAGCAGGACTTGCGAACGAAGAGTTCCGTACCACTATCAATAAAAACGACCACCAAATCACATTTATTGTGTGGGGTTCCAACAAATATCCCCTTAAATCTATTTTATACTGTTTTTTAATATATTACTCCTGACCGATATGTGAAGTGGTAAGTAATAAGGTTTTACTCTTTGGGTAAGGAACCCTAAAAATAAAAAAATAACATAATTTCAAATTATTTCACCAGTCGTCCTCAAAAATGGTAATGCTACATACAGTTTGTATGAACAGACGTTAACAGTTAGTTTACATGCATTTCAATTGGTTTTCAATCAGTGTAGACCAGTCTGGTCATCTGTAACAATCTAAGGTGTCACCTTCATATCTAAAATTAATGATATTTTTGGGAGATCATTTGATACACAGTCGGAGGGATTGTAATATTTAATTATATTTAAATATCTAACACATGTCTCGTAATGGGTTGAAATATGAAAAAGAAACACCAATTCCTAGAGATGAAAGACAGACACCTTCATTCCTACATTCAAGATATGAATAAAGCTAACTAAATAAATAATTACTGTGTATAGAGAAACAAAGTGATATGGGAGTGAAAATAGGTGACTTGAATGTGAATTGCCTCCTGTACACTGATGATGCAGTGCTCATTGCTTCATCAGAATACGAGTTGCAGGCATTAGTCACCAGTCTGAAAGAAGGGTGTGTAAATAATGGTCTAAACCTGAATGCGAATAAGACAAAGGTTCTGGTGTTTGAAAGAGATGAACAAAGGATGGAATGCAGGATCAGTGTAAATGGTAAGATATTAGAACAAATGAATGAAGTGGTATATTTGGGAAGTATGTTCAGTAGAGATGGAAGATACGAGATGTCTAGTACATTTCAAAGCGTATAAACGCTTCAATTTTGAATAGATACAATATGTTTTTACATAGAGTTCACACAGTCGCAAATCCTTTATTACAGCTATAAAAATGTAGAATTTATTATAACAACTTGTGTATACTTGCTGGCGACATGTCAGAAAAAATTGACAATAAATAGCAATATGTTGCCTGAAACATTTGAAAAATATGAGTAAAAACACATTGTCCATATTAAATAAGTACATCGTGGTCTCAATACTGAGTGGAGTTTATTTTTAATATTAAATCAACACCACATATTCAAGACACTAGGTTTTTCTGAACTGAATTAAGCCAATCCAACGTCAATTGAGTTTTATTGCGAAAGTAATTTTGTGTGTCGTTAAACGGGGTTTGGAAAAGAAACCTTTGCACTCATGGCTGTTTGGGTTTCTACTTTCGTCATTCCAGAAAACAATACGTCATATTTGAATTTGGAATGTCAATGGGCGCGAAATGCATACCATCATCGTTTATAAATAAATCGATCGTTGGCAACAGAGCGCCAGTCGTAAAGACTCAGGTGAACCAACAATATGGCAATAAATCATGTATAGCTCTAGCAATTGAATACGAAATAATATTCTACACTTTAGAAATCGCTTATTTCATATTCCTAAAATATACATATATGTACGTCTTTATAAAATTAAGTTTGTCCGGATGATAATGAAAAAGCTGGTGAGCTTAGGTTTCAGGATACAATAATTAATGAGTTGTAAAACAAAATGCAATTCACAATTTATCTAGAACCTATTCACTGAGGCCATTCTAGTCTTTTTCATTGACTAGAAACGGGGATGATGTTCGAGCGATTAAACATAATATTGTCATATGTAGAGACCGTAGCGTTTGGCGTTCCGTTCTCTCTGACTACCCTGCTAGGGATAGAGCGGGAAGTTAAGTTATTTACTTGAACAATGGCTAAGAACACTCTCAATTAAGTCAACTCAAACAACCCTAAACAAAAAAGTTAAATCAAAAAGGGTTAAAAATAGTAAGTAAAGAAAAACTTTTTACATTACCATTTTACTGTATAATATAAAATTTATATAGCGTGACTTTAGTAAATTAATTATTGATTGCATTTATTTGTTTTATACACATTTTCAACAGTCTTAAAATAGTGTCATATGTACATCGCCATTTAAACTAAATTTAGGATTAATATAATAACAATTGTATTAATTCTTATTCTTGAGAATAATTCTAATACTTCATAATGAATCATTATTATATTAAATAACAAATGTGATGAATAAACAATTTGCGTGAAATAAGACGAGATAAATATTCTGAGAATAATAAAATAAGTGACTTAATATACTTAATTATAATTCGAGGATTTCTTATGGCGAAGACGCTTTAATAAAAAAATTGACGATTATAAAATAGGAGTGACATCATTTCCACGAGGCCGTTTTGGCACAGTGGCGCAGCATCTGACTGTAAACACCATAGTTATAGGTTCAATTCAAGACGAGGAAACCATATTATAATAATTATGTTAACTTACTCGCTCTAGTAAAAATATAAAGTAGGGAGTCAATTCTTATCATAGCGTTTGTTAGTTCATCCCAACTCTATTCCACAGTCCAAATATACTTTTCCATATTTTGAATACTTCCTACGCATTATCTGGTGACTATATCTCTGCATTCACCTGTGGTTACTCAGAGGAATCCCGACTGATGCGTTTTTCATTCTCTATAAGTCCTCTACATGTTGGATCTGCCTCAACAGAAGCCTCTCATAAAAAACTGGATTTTTGACCCCGACATCGACACCCTCGAGGAAACACAAAGATTATAAGTAGCACCAGAAAACTATTTAAGTCTATTATGAAAGACGCGTGAAGATGAAAAATATAATTCTGTTTCATATCTCAAAAATATAATCAAACATTTCAATAGGTGTCTGGCTCATTTTAGACGTGGATCATAATGCCGGTGTTGCATTGAGTGTTCAAATCTAAAATTAGGCCTTAGCACAACGATCGGCATTCAATATAAGTATTCTTATATTGAATTGCGGCTTACAAACGGACGTCCAGAATTTACCTTGCCCAAATATATATATATATATATAATATTTTTCAGCTTCAGGCTGTGGCTGTATCCCGCATACAGCAGGGTAAGCAGAGAGAACAGTTTTAAGACACTCCGTTTCCAACTTTCCACCGAATTTTCGAGGCATTGCGGATTGGGTGTCGGAACTTAGCGCCCTGCTTTTTGCCAGAAAGATATTAAAATATTTATAAATAATAATGCATTAACCCGAGTGGGAGTCGAACCCTCAATTTTTTGCACCACAGCGCTCAAAGTATGCCGATAGTCGTTTTTTAAAAAACAATAAAAAAAATTGCATAAGAAAATAATCGTATTGTGATATCAATAAGAAATGGATGTCTAAATTAAGGTCACAAATAAAGAAAATTAAATGAACGCGGTTATTTTCAAAATATATTGAAAGATAAGATTATGTTCAGTGTAGAGAGAGGACGTAAAGTTAAGACTCTTCCACATTCCGCCCAATTTCAAGACATTGACAGTCTTCCTAGAACTAAGAAACGAAAAAGGTATTGTAATTTCGAATGCGTACCTAAAAATAATGATATTCGGAGCCGTTTGTGTCGTAGCGCAGTGGTGTCGTATCTGAATAAAAACGCGATTGTGGATTCGATTCTTAATCGGGGGAATTAATTATTTTTTATTTCCTCGCTCTGGTGCCATAACCAAATGTGGCACTCAGTACCGCCACTCATCACGCAATGCCTCAACGGACACTCCGTGCCCTACGGACTGTTTAGATACCATCTTTCTAGCTTGCTATACGCGGGTTACAGCGTAAAACTAAAGGAAAATTGATAAAAACAAAATATTTCTCAAAACTCAGGTTAATTTTGAGAAGCCACCTCTTGGACTACACGAGCCACTGTACTAATATCCTTTTTTTAATACATGAAATTGATACTTTCACTTTGCTTAACGAATACGAAATACGCGTGTGGTCAAACCATTCAATGTAAGGACTCGATGAAATGTAATAAAAATAATTACATTTTTATTGACATCTTTATTATTTCACACATTATGATTACATTTCGATATGTTGAAGATATGTAATTAAAATTTTATATTTGCAGTACAGTTGACATTAAAAATGAGGAATTAGCTCAAATTGTGGATAGAGTACAGCTAATATGATACATGTACCAATGATGGTTACTCAATTCGTCCTTATATAGCAGAAGGAACAATATGAAATCTATACTAATATGTATCATAAAGCTAAAGACTTTATTTGCCTGAACGCAAACTGGTTCCCACTGGAGTTTATATAAGGAAAAAGAATCCTTTGGCACCTGTAGCCTAGGCCAGTAGCGGTCACTTCACGAGTTTTACTTAAGTCACCCCCAAATGGTGTACCCGTAAAAATATTTCCTCGAAATAATAAAAGAAGCACCAGTAACCCCCTACTCATGCGATCAGAGTTACGTCGAGCACTTAGCAAATGTACAATTACTCAATAAAATATAATAGGTATATATTTAAAATGACCACTAAAAATACATATATTCTCCTTAAAACACAATTATTGAAAAACAATAAAAAAACATTTAGGTGTAAAATCGTAATGAACATGCAGACCTTCTTACAGATTACATTAAATTGGAAAGTTCAATATTATTTAAATACATTGTTATAAAATACTGCTCACACATCGTTTAATCCTTTTTAAAGGAGAAAGTTTCAATTTAACGGACGGACACGATTGTGCAAAACAAAATAAATATATTGTATATTTTTGGTTATTCTTATCGCACGCTATCTTGCACTTTCTTTTTTACGTCTGTCAATTCATTGAAATGAAGGAATTAACCTTTTAACGCCCTATTTTATAAAATTAACTATAGTTCGAGGGGTGGTAGAAGAAATCGTGGTTAAAAGCTTTATTTTTTTCTCAATGTAAGTATACAATTTTATTTAGTATGAATTTTGGAAAGTTTTTATACTTTTTAATAATATTATTGTAATTTTAGAGATTTTTTAAATATTTTTTTTAATCTCTTTTAACATAACCCTACGTATTATTATTTCTTTTATCTCTGCCTATATAAACATTTTCAGTTCACATGAGTATATTTTTTTTATAAGTAAATTATTTACTTATTTAGTCTTTGGTCTACAATGCCCCAACATCCGACATTCAACCCAATTACAGTATTCCATCTGTAATCACTATGTGATGGTGTTATTTTGAGACGTCGAGTTTGTGAAAACAGCATACCTACTCGCGCCTTTGACTTTATTTTGGAAAATAGCATTTTTTGTATCCGTAGAGTTACAAGTTTTTATAGGGAGTTTTGTATGGGGTTCGAATCCCACTTGGGGAAAACATATTTAATATTTTCATTTCCTCGCACTAACGAGGTGTTGAGTTCCGTTACTCAACACTTCCTCCAGAATTCGGCGGAAAAAGGGGAACGGTAATCGGTACCATCTGCCTATCCCGCTATATAAAGAATACATTGTAAAGCTAAAAATAAATATCAAAGCTATTTTGAATAAAAACAACACATACATTCTATTTGTTTTATAATATTAATATAAATTATTACAAAATAATGCAGACCGACAAAAATAATAAATCACTAATACATGAAGGAAACATCAAGGTATCCTACATTTACGTGGGAGACCTAGATTACAAGCAGACATTTCAAATATTGTTTACGCATATGCAAACTATTTCGAGTGCTAACTTGTTCACGGTCGAATTAATTATCTGTGCACTTATTGTTTTCCCGCCAGTTCAGCTGTCATAAAAATGTTTGATGTTTGCCAATTACCAGAAATCTTGAGTTTTGGTCTTTTAAGAGGCAAAGGCAGTAAAGAAGAATAAATATTATGAAGATAATGTTTTTATAGATAATGTTAAGTTTGTGTAACGTTTAAGTGTACTACCTACTCCTAGTAACAAAACGTAGCAAAAAATATTACCAAGAAAGCCGCATTTGAGTATGTATAAAGGAAGAAAAAAGAAAAAGGTAAGCCTCATATAAATAAATTTTGCAAAACATTTTTTAAGACACTCCCGTTCCCCAATTACCACTGAATACAGAAGGCATTTCGTGCAGAATGGCGGAACTCACGGGTTCGAACCCACAACTTGTCGCGTTAACTAGCACGCTTGTGCTTCCAACTTACTGTATTAATAAAATTAAATTAATGAAAAGTATATTTAATTACGAGAAGTCCCTATTTGAATATGTTCACATACATAGGTTGTGCGTATACTAAAATATTAGATTCCTATGTCTGGTTATATAAAATGCGGCGTTGAGTTCCGTGCGGTTCCGGCGTTGTGCTATCTCTTAATCGCTGAAGTTTTTTTTTAGTTTGCCTCTCCCGTTCACGCAGATGCGTAAAGATAAGAGTTCAATATCTCTTATAATAAATTAACACTTCAATATTAGAGTGTGGCCGTAATTTTTATCTTTTCATTTAGATGAAACTGATTGAAGTCCTCTTGTTAAAATCCCTTCATACGAACCCATAAATCAATTAGTTTTGATGTTACGATAATTAAAATACAGAGTGTTTTCTGTGGAAGTGTCTATTTCATTATATTTTATTACATATTCTTTCTTTATATAGAAAAACGGAAAGTACGACGTAGCACGTAGTACTATGTGTTATAAATGCGAGAATCGTGTTTAAATGTATTTTAGTCATAGGCAGTGGGTTCACATTCTATATAATAAAAGAATTGTATTTAAAGTATTTTCATTTCGTATTTATTTGTTTATGTTTTAAACTTAAATTCCGTGTTGAGAATGAAAAACATATTGTCTCATTGGGTTTTATCCACTAAATAAAAACGATATGGACAGCTTCTTTTTTCTTTTTTTTGAGGTCCAAAAATGCGTTTTAAGCTAATCACCCGTTCGAGAAGCACACTTATCTTAAGGTGGAGCTATGGTATCCAACTTTCGTCCTCAATATGACCCTGTTCCTTCTAGAACACCTTCATCGACTTGCAAGAGAATGACGATGTAACTACTGCAAAGGATAAAGGTGACTATTAAAAAATAATAATTAAATGCTAAGTAATAACAATTAACACGTTCATTTTAATTTGATATATTTTTTTTCATTGGCTTAAATTACTTGCATAACTAACTACCGCGACTTTAAAATAAATAAAAAAAATAATTACAAACAGACATACTGCCAAACCTTAACGTACCTACATATATAAACTTAGGCGAATATGAATATAGTACATATTAATTCTACATACAATAACAACGGATCATTTATCATTTCATATTAAATTGACAGAAATAATGAATTTATTTTTGAAAGCAATTAAAAGACTCAATCTTAAATTAGGTAGCCGAAGCTTTATTACAATCGCTTAAGGAAACATTTTTTTATGTCTTATATTATTTTTCAAGATCATGTGTCAAAGCAGATTAATTTGAGCTCGTCCGTGTGTCATGAGTGAAGTGCGCTCATTTAGTGAATCTAAACGTACCAGATTCAGCGCAGCGCATAGGACTTCTCACCGTTCATTGTAAAGGGGTCATAATTTACTCTACGAATCTGTGCATTTAAGGAAGCCGCTATGTGGTATACGAGTATACCACATAGGAGCCCCCCCCCCACTGCCCTTTCCCTAGAGGAAAAGGCTGCGGGTACTATATGTGCCTGGCCTGGATAGTCAGGTCCATGAATCCATAGGTTCTTGATTCTCGATCATAAATTAAACCCTCCTTAAATCCTCTAGAGTAGGGCAAAGACACTCCGTTCTCCACACTTAACTGAAATTCAAAACAGTGTGTTTAAGGAAGTGCTGTATTTACAATAACTGTGTTTACCTCCAATATTATAAGTTTCATTTTGGTAATTTGGACCCACATACATCTTGTAGCTTGTATAGGGATATTCCCCACAATATCATAATCGAACACATCTATTTTTAACCAAATCGACAAACAAGCATAAGCTATTAAAGCTTACAATAGCAAATTCCTTGAATACGTCAATATCAAGGTTTGTTTTGGCGATTATTATTTACTAGCGGACCCGGACGCGGCTACGCCTGCTTGAAATATAAGAATATAATTCCTATAGAAATATAATTTCAATCTAGATGAAATGCTAAAAGTGACTATTATATATATTTTCATAGGGATGAATATCAAAATGACGCGGTAACGAACGCGGTTGCGTAGCGACGACGGTTGTTATTAACATGGCAGAATAAATTGCATGTCAAATTAGAAAGTATTTTAATTTATTAGTATATATGTGTAATGTTATATAGCCTATAGCACTTCTGAAGAATGCAGCTTTCATACAAAACAAAAACAAAGTAAATCGATCCAGTAGATCCAGAGATCTTAGCGTTCAAACAAACAAACAAACAAACAAACAAACAAACAAACTCTTCCGCTTTATTATATTAGTATAGATTTAACTCCCACTAAATAAACTACTAACCAACGATGAGGGGATTGATAATCTAAATATTCGAATGTCAAGTGCTTGTGAGACATGTGTTTATATTATAAAGCAATTATAGCTATTTGATCAGTTTTGAGCTGTTTGTTTCTTTTTTTTCTATTTGTCTCGAAAAATATATCAATAGCCACCGTTGGGTTGGGTTTTACTAATAGGCATCTTAAGTTTTTGTTGCTTACCCTTCCTCCCCTCTACCCTCAGGTGTCATCATCAGACCAGATCGACGATAAGAATAAGATAAGTTATATTAAATATACAATTTATATCAAGGAGGCTTAATTTTAGTTTAATAATTTTACAAGTTCCATATTTGTCTAAATAAAAACTGCTACCTGTAAAATAATATAAAATCCGACGCTGCATCCATAAATACCGTTTTAAATATTCTCCATTAAGATATTACTAGCTTTAAAAGTATTTTCTACACCCACGCCGTAACACTCGAAGTCCACTTCACGTCGGCAGTAAATGTATTTAAAGGAAATACAATCAACTAGGCATCCAAACGCGGCTTTGCCCGCTAAAGCTGATTGTTTTATTATAACCAAAAACAAAAGTTTATATATATTGTAACAAAACTTTACATAAACTGTGGCCAATCTCTTATTCCGTGTTTCATCTAAATCCATTCAGCAGTTTTTCATGAGTAAAACAAACATCCATCCTCACAAACTTTCACATTTATAACATTAGTACGATATATAATGGATTGCTTTCAGTTGAACCCTGAGACCTTCTTGAAAATTATTTTGTCATTATATTATCAGGTATTTATTACTATACAAAGAGAGGTACGGTAAATTTTAAGAAAATTAGTTCCTTTTGGTATATAAAGTATACGGAAAAGCTAACTACAAACTTATCTGATTACGCCGATAACGAATTACAACAGAAATGAATTTGAATCCGCCACCACTGTTAGAGTGAGTCATAATATACTGAAACAAGAAGTCGTGAAAGTAAATTATAACTAGATATCCTATCTCATTCTTCTTGTCAGGGTTCAACGTATGTCATACTTTTGACAGTTCAAATAAATTACTATCTAAAACACTAAACACTAAGCGATACGTGATAGTCTAGACTTTGAAGATTTTATCATAAAAACTTAATGTATGCATAGCTTTAGACAACAGAATAAATTTATATAATTATTGCTTATTAGAATTTAGTAAAAAGGCAAGAGCTCTTTCTTATCCGTCTGTGAACACTATTTATCTCTAGTCGATTATAATAAAAACTTTAATTTATCAACTTTTTTCGCCTAGTAAAAAAAAATTAAGGTATTTCTCGTAGACCGACAGTAATAGTATTTATCCAGAAGTGAAAACTTGCAGTACAAATTACGGTAAAATCGGCAAAATATATATTTTTTTGTATATTACAGATAACCATTATTATTCATTTCATACAACTGAAAACTGAAACAACTTATGTTTGTCAATTTTTCTAATTCTCAATTGAATTAAAATTGGTAATGGAGCCTCGGTGAGCGAGTTGGATTCGCATTTGACCAGTTTTTTTATATTTAAATTATTATTATTTCTAATTTACTGTCCAAAAGTAATTTTAAACTTACATCATGTGTACATTTGAAATTACATAAGTGAATATACTAAGCACAATAGTCTAATGTATAACAATGGCTATGGATGTGGTTTTTCCACCGCAACTTAAAGCTATTGTACTATTTTAAAAATTCTACATACAAAATAGTCTATTTTTTACGCGTATTCAAGAAATAAGACAAGTTTACGCTTTGAATAGACTTCTATAGAGAACTTGACAATATGAAGCCAGGCCATAGTGCAGTTGGGACATGCTTAGCTGAACTCTATGTTGGTTCAAATCCAATTTTGGAGGAATGTTTAAGGGGAAAATATTTTACTAGGTAGTGGTGGAAGTTGGCGATGGGTTCTACCGTGTAGAAGCAGCAGTG
The DNA here is from genome assembly GCF_056956725.1 of Heliconius melpomene rosina. Classification (NCBI taxonomy): domain Eukaryota; kingdom Metazoa; phylum Arthropoda; class Insecta; order Lepidoptera; family Nymphalidae; genus Heliconius; species Heliconius melpomene. Next base: position 1,648,724 of record NC_140400.1, read on the forward strand.
TTCCGTTGAAAGTCTTGACTCAAGAGCGCAGAACAGAGTGTCTTATCACTTTTCTTTCAATAATTTAGGAGATATTATATGTATAGAAACAAAACATTTACGTGAAAGAAAATGATTAGCTTCAATGGTATTATTTTGAGAGGAAAAAGTGACGGAGAAAATGACAATTCCTGAGTCAAAAACTAATATATTCATTTAAAAATACATCGTTTATTGCATAATTAAGGTGTTTGTTCAATGAATTCATTTGCTACAATGAGTAATATAGGTCATTTAAATTTATACTCAATTCAAATAAATCGTCCGTGTGTGTCACTACAATGTTTATGCTAAAATTAAACACTATTTATTATTACAGATTAAAATTAAACACTTTTTATTATTACTTTTGTGATGGTTGTGAGTTCGATTCCTTCTCAGAAGAATGAAATATTCGTTATTTTCATATTCTTGCCCTGGTATTTGATTTGCAAAGTTTGTTGTTAGAAAACGTCACCCAAAATGAGCTTGCTTAACGCATCTCTCTATTGCAAAATGAAAATAATATCATAAATATATTTAATAAATATTCGTATAGTTCAAGCGGGCGTAGCCGCGTTCGGGTCCACTAGTAGTCTATAAATTAATGTGAAATTGTTTAAAAATAATAATAATCTTGTAATAATGACTCACTCAGTCTAAAGCAGGTGGTTACAATTTGTTATTTATCAAGTGGTCCAGTTTACACATTTAAACAGAGAGATCGTTATCTCCGCACGAGGGCTATAAAATGTAAATCTGCTTGGACTCAAAAGCTAAGTAGGTACTATTGACCAGTACTCAATATGTAACATTTAGTTTTGCCTTTACAGTTTATATATAATGAAAATATATTCAACTCAAAAATGTGAGATGATCAACTTAATATTTGATCACCTCACAGTGTCACATTTCTCCTGCACATCTGGCAATAAGCAGAGAACTTTATGTTAAGGCAGTCTGTTTTTCATTTTCCATCGATACGAAAATATTGCTTAGTAACGAAAAGGCCGTTGTTTTCCTGCGATTGAGGATCGAACCAACAATCACCGCGTATACAATAAGACTCGGTTATACTTTTGTCGTATATATGTATATTTCTACGTATATATGTATATATCTACGTATTAAGAATATATTGGCGCGAAAATAATGAAGACCGTATAAGATTGACAGATTCTAAATTCAAAACTAATATTTTGTTTATTTTTTAATTGTTACAATATTTATGTCCAGACTAAGTATTATTGGAATTCTTACAAAAAAGACACATTCAAGTGAAATGTATTATGTAAATGACATGACGTGTAAGGTCTTCCGCACAAAGATGATCTAATCTACATTTTGTAATGATTCATTTGTTTTTATTTGCTGTATGTATACAAATAAACTTGTTTTTTTTTCTATTTTGGTATGAGAAAAGCTAAAAATTTAACTTAACTAATTTTATTTTAAAATTAGTTAAGTTTTTTTTTTTATAATAATTAAAAATAAATTTGATGGTTTTCAATAGACACAAGTTTGAGTCCCGCTAGTTTATACTTTTTTAAATACTTACCAACATTTTTTCACTTTAGTAATTGTTAATTATTAAAAAAATAATGACTGTTCAATAACACATTAATGCAACTAATACATACTCGTATGATTTTATATTTAAAATCCTTTAAAACTGTTTTTTTCTTTATAAGCGTTATTTACATGACGTCACTTTGATATGATATCATAGAGCAAGGACAAAATCGCGTGGACATTCTTCAGAATACATAATTTTAAATAGCAAATACCTGACGTCATCGTGACGTCATGAGCTTGCGTGTGACTGGACGCAATGGTTGTGGGCTCGAACCCCCGTCGATAACATAAAGTTTATTTTGTTTAGCTTCACGCTGTATCTCGCACCTAGCAAGATATCCAAACAAGAACTCGTTGAGACACTTTCTTCTCCATTAAGACACTCTGTTCTCCACTTTTCGCCAAATTAACGAGACTTTGCCCGTTGTTTCCAAAGCGAAGACTGAAAATATTCAATATTCCATTCCCCTGAGTGGGAATCGAATACACAACCGTTGCATTTACAGTCACACACTTGTCCCCAGCGCCACGAGGGCCTCATAAATAATAAGTAGGAATTTACATATGACCCAGCAGTATTGGACATTAGCAATATTAGTGTTAATGTATTTTTAATACTGTTTACGTGGATTGTAAAATATTTCTGCATAATGAATGACATAAACTGTTGTGGGTGCCAAGTTGTGCTAGCTCATTTTTTGCAATTATTTTAATTTATTATGTTAAAATGTGTAAGTAGAAACGTTCCTTTCTTTTTTTATTGACAACGTGTATTAAGCGCCGGAGCTTAACGCTGCGTTTCACGACACCGATGTAGGTAGGTAAGACTAAAATGTAACCAGAGCAGGGTAGTATTAAGACAACCCCTTCCCCACAGTCGAATTTATCTAATCATTACTTGTTGAGTAGTGGGACTCAACAAGTGGTCTTGTTGCCAGAGCGAAGGAATTAATGAAGGAATGAAATATAAATAAGTAAAATTTCTTTCATTCCAGTGGGGATCAAACCCGAAACACTGCCTCTGCGCTGCGCCACGACAGCCTCCTCGGTGTATCGATAGAAATATAATAAAAATAATAAAAAATCTATTTTTCTATCGATAGAATAGAAAATAGAAATACGTAACGCATTACGTATTTCCACCTATATATTTTGTTCACGAGTCACCTTCAAGTTCATGCACCACGGCCGCGCCTACACCTGATGTCATTACGGACCGGAGTCACCTTGGCTGTTATTAGCGGGTGCATTATGCATGTTCTAGATATGGTTTAGGACTAGACTAGAAATATTGGAAATATTAGACCTAATGGTTTAGGTCTAGACTAGAAATATTGGAAATATTTCTTTTTATCTTAATGCCTTTTTCTGCATAGCATGGTGGACAAAGAGAATCTACTGTCAAGGCAGTCAATTTTTAGAAACATAGTGTGTTAAGTGACGAAACTCAACGCGCTTTGCGTTACGAGATAAAGTATATAAGCTTCACGCTGTACCACAGCAGGTAGGCAGAGGAAATCTGGCGTTAAGATACTCCGTTCCCCATTATTTTTATTAGTAGTATCTTTATCCTTTTTATTATAATTTAATATATTATAATAAATATAGAATTGTGTTACCAGCCTAACATTGTAAACAATTTGAAACTAATGATGAGTCGATCAGGTATTTTACGATTACGGCCGCGTCAAATTCCTGAATCCTAATATATGGTTGTTTGTGGTAACCATTTGCAAATTGGTTGCAGATTCCATTTAACACCTGAACATTTAGCCTCGTTCAGACGAAATTATATTTTTAGCTTTACAGCTTGTTTAAAGACACTCATCTCACCTATAGTAGTTTAAGAAAGCAAATAATACCTAATAATAAATTGTGATAACAATTCACAATTATTATATTTTACCTTCTCGCTGTATCCCGCAGGGAAGGCAGAGGAATCCTAGGAAACTAGTGTTAAGGTAGGGAAGCTAGTATCATCCCTTTCCCATTCCGACATTTCCGTTTTTTTAATTCTGTCGTAGCTTTCAAAATAAATTTTTTATCATGAATTCGTGATCTTTACTTCTATACTCTATACTTATCTATTCACATACAATAAAGCGGAAGAGTTTGTTTGTTTGTTTAAACGCTAAGGTCTCTGGAACTACTGGTCGAATTAGTTGATTGAGTGATAAGCGGCTGGAGCTGGGAGCAGACCTAGTAGAGCAGTATTTTTATAAAGCTGAAGAGAGCTTTTAAAATGCTTCTTAGCGTTAAGCCCGCCTATTGTACGTTTTTTTTTGTGCAATAAAGAATATAAATAAATAAATAAGAGAACCCAACTCATCATTATCATCTCCTTCGATGACAATCGTAATAACTTAGTTTAATGAGTACTTCCAACGTCAGTTTCTGGTGAGCCATGCGAAATCACGGACGCATCGAGGTTTTCAAAGCTCCTGATTTGCACATCTACCACATATAGCAAGCCTGCTGATCAAAAATAAATCTTAAAATATTTCTTCGCTTTAGAAACTTATATTTTCTTTTAAAACAGTCAAAGCAAACGTGACAAATTGTAAATAATTTCTTGAAACAAAAAGATAAATGAAAACTGACAGAAATGATACAATAATTAATTAATGTATTAAAATAAAAGAATTGGCATCGTCGCGTCGTTCCTTTCAGTAACATTATATATGAGTGAAGGGCGTACGTCAGATGCCTCGGTTAAATACGATAGAGTGATATACGAATACTATAGGCTTAGTGGTGTATTTAGATAGTTATTGTAAACGGTATGGTTTTAATCCGCACTGGGGGATTCTTTTTTACGATACTTCCATTTCCACTTTCCGCCAAATTATAGAGGCATTGCATGAGTGGCGGAACTCAGCGCCGCTTTGTCTCTTTAAAAGAGTGAGGAAATTTCCTGGAGTAAGAATCGAACACTCAACCTCTTTACAGTTTACAGTAAGCAGCACGATTGTACCTGCGCCACGACCGGCCTCGATTATTATTTTAATTGCAATAATAAACACTTCACTTCGTATTATGATTTACTATAATTTAAATAAAGGATGCAAAATTTACATGCTGCTCTAGCATAAAGCGACGGCATCTGATTGTAAATGGCGACAGTTGTGAGTTATAAACCCACTAGGGGAAGTATTATATATTTGATTTATTTCCATTTCTCCGCCTTGGTAGACACAACGCGGCATTGAGTTTTGCTGCTCATCACGAAAATTCGGCGGAAAATGCGTAAGGGAGTGTCTTAACAACAGGATTATCTTAATTGAGAAAACGCATAAAGCTGCATAAGTCCATTCTTAAAATATATTATTTGATATAATTATTACTTATAATTATAATAACAAGTGGAGTAGGTTGAGTAGCAGGGCAGACCCTGGCAATAGCCGGGATTAATGCCAGGAGGAAGAAGAATTATAATAACAATAATTCCTTTGGGTCACTTTGATTACATTTCACTGATTGATATTGAAAATTTATTTAAAACACACTTTTAATATTGTATTACATATTTTATTCCTTACAATAAATTACATTAACATTCGATACGCCTTAAATAAATTTTATGTTAAATGTAATTTTAAAGATATATCACATTTCTATATTAATATATTAATCTCAGAAAATCAGGATTTAAATTAGTATTAGGTACTACTGGTAAAATAAGGAATAGCTAATTTTTAAAGGAATTCTCTTGTAACTTTCATATATACTATAATTTAACAAAGTTTGCCTTTTGTCATCACAAGTAAAAAAAACTTTCAGAATAGTTCTGGAGATATCCAAAAATAGATATTGCTAATAAATAAGTCTCTTTTAAAATATCCTATAATAAAGGTACATTTTAGACTTCTTATCTTCAACATCATTTGCAAATCATAAAAAAACGTGATGTATAAGTAATTTATGATTTTCGCATTCCTTAACTTTTTTTGGTTTATTTTCAAAGCTAATTAATTAACTTGTTTAAACTATGTTTTACTTTAAATCTTATTCACTAACCATTATTCTTAACCTTAAAAAATAACTCTAAAATTAACTAAACCATACTATTCCGAATTTCTCTCTTCTACTGACGTAGAAGGACTTATAAACAAATATTTAAAATATTCAAACTGTACGTAAGTCCTAGCGAAGTGATTGGAGATTGTTTGAGCCATTGTTTTTTTCGTATTATTGAATTGCCTTCCATCTTTGAGTGTCTCACATATATCGAGATAAGATTGGGCTATTTTATCGTCTGTATTGTGATCTACTATATGCCTGTAAACAAAACCAAAAAACATTTATTTATCATTGACAATAAAGAACAATCTTAGGTTTATCCATACAAAACGTAAATATAAAAAAGGAAGCCAAGTTCAATATTAAGATATGCATCGTTGTCGACTTTGCAGACAAAAGAATTAAGATGACAGCTTTATGCTTTTTCCCCTCTTAGAAACTTTTTTTTAGCTTCACTGTATATCCCTCAGCAGGTTAAGCAAGGGGAACCTTTTGTTTAAATACTCGGTTTCCAGTAAAATACTCCAGTACCCCACTTTCCGCTGATTTCTTAAAGCATTAAGTACGTGTTGAGTGGCGTAATCAACGACTCAATTTTTGCCTCGATTCCAGAGCGAAATGAAAATATTAAATATTTAATTCCCCCAAATGGAAATCGAATGGTTGTGTCTACACTCAGAAGTTGTGCCGTTGCGCCATGACGGCCTCTCGGCCAAGAATTGAGATTAAGTGCGGAATTTTCTAGATAAAATATATTTATTGACAAATCTATAAATAAGTTGAGGTTTACAGAATCAATTAAATTCTCTTAAGAAGTTCAGATTAGCAAACAAAATAAAATTGACAACTATTAAAATTGTCTATTCGTCTGTCTATTATAAAATGTAGTACAGTCAATCTTAATCTTGAAAAACCGCTTGAATGGCGAACAAACATTAATAATATTAATATTTATATAACTGAGACTTATAAATTGAAAAATATACAGAGGAACATTGAAAAAGTATAAAAGATATTAACAAAAAAAATATCCTAGTTTTTGTCACTTATCACTATCATAGTCCACACTAAGAAAATATGCCTACCCTGCTATGAGCGGGATACGGCATGGAGCTATACAACATGTACATGTACAATCCTTTGACTTTCCACATGCGCCACGATGGCGCCGCTCAAATTTCGCTAATGACCTAATACGTCTTAATCAATCAGCTTTATATTTAATATCCTTGAAGAATATAGGCCAATGCAATTTCCAGTGCCATAATCTCTAAATTTAGCTCGATTCAATGAGGGCTCTATATGATGAAGCCGAGAACGTTAATTTTGTGTGAGATAGCATAAAATAATGTAATATATATATAAAAAAACAGCTTCACGCTGTATCCCGCACAGCAGGGGAAGCAGAGGAAAAATTTAAAAAGTTAACTAATTTAGAAGTAAGAGAAACGCCATGGGTACGAAGTGATGAGATGAGACAGTTATTTTCTATAACTCGAAGGCCGGACTAAAAGTACCTAAGTAAAAATACTAGACGCTAGCTAAATAATCTCGTGTTTCAATAACATAATTTTTAAGATAAAAAGTATAAAGTTTCAGTCTATTCAATAAGACAGCTATTTCACAACAATTCTGTAGAAGAAAATACTTATATTAATATGATTTTTATATTTATGACAAGATTTAAATAAAATGGGCACTAAGTCATCAAAATACAATAGTATATAATGCAATTAAATTGGTTGGTAGTTTTTGAGATTAGCGCGCACAAACGCACAAATAAACAGACCTTTTTTTTGGACCATTTCCATAGAAGATTTCTATAATATTAATACATAAATGTTACATTTTTATCATAAGTATATTAATTAATATTTATGTGAAAAATTTGCGAGTATGAATGGTTGTATGTTCCTGGACGGATTGATAAAATGAAATAATGTAAATAAAATAAAATTAATACATTACCTAAGGCACTTCTTCAAATATTCAAAATGGTCTAAATAACACAAACATGGCTCGAATCGTACTGACATGGGAGACGGAGGCATTTCTACTTCACTCTCAACTCTATTATCAGTACACGTAGAGTTATCCCCATACTTTCTCAAATACAATTTTCTTATCAGCGTGGACATGACGACTGGCATTTGCTTGTTTATGTCCCATTCCTCTGTCCGTCTGTTGTATACTTCATCATGCATGTCGATAGCTACTTTCATCTTGACATCAGTTAAAATGGATTCGAGATCCAATTTGTGAAAGCTTTTGTTAATTTCAGCACATAATATCTGGATGTACCACGATCCGAATAAATTTACTCTGAAATTAATTTCTTTTATAGCTTATTCCGCATATAGGAAAGTAGGCAGAGGGAACTTAATATTGGACACTCCCTTCCCACAGCACAATTTAATTTTCAAGACAGTACGTTTTAATAAAAATAATTCATTCAACAAGAGTTGGCTTTTGACAATACGGTATCGATGATTCTGGGGGAAGACTTCTCGGAGAGTATGTACGTGCAAAATGATGACAGTGGACAAGGAGAAAGTTTGCAGAGATGACGTTTGACGTCCCTTTCCCACTGGTTATCTCGCTAAGATAAAGCGTGAAGATAAGACGAAACATGTTAAAGTAAACTAACCTATGAGACGGATTTCCGGGATAGGAGCTGTGTAAAACCAATATATCCGATTCTATTGGCAAAGTGTAGGATTCGTCGTGCTCATCTACATCCTTATGTACTCTAACTGGTAATTTTGCCATCAATCCTTTTATTGGTCTCGTACCTCGACAGGCCTGAAATGATTTTGGAAAGAATATTAATTTACTTTTTGTCTTTCCGCTTTACATTGTACCAATCCCACATGAAGCTGGTAGTCATAGTCATAGAGAGGCAGAGATAACATGGGTCACGCCCACCCCAGAATGGTCTGGTTCCTCCCAGTCATTTAAATTACAGTAAATTTTTCCCCATTCAATTTAAATAAAAAACAACATTTACACGAACATATCTGTTCAAATCTAAAATCCAGAAAAAAATGATAACCGTTTCTTTTAATTTTTTTGTACAGTGTTTTTTAATATGATTTGACTTTGTTTCTTTAAATAGTATCACTTAATGCTGCACATTTAAAGAATAATTGTTTTTTTCCAAATTATTATTTTGATTTTGAACTAACCTGTATTATTAAAATCTTCGGCTTAGTGATTAGTGTGGGATTTTTAACAGCTTTGAAGTGTTTGATTATTTCCGTTTCACTGTATTGCATGTCCTTCGCTCGCAGTAGTCCGCCAAGAGTCCCGTGAGTTAGAACTGCTATCGCTATACAGCCGTAGTCGGTGAAATCTTTCTCACTAACTGTAAAAGAATAGTGTTTTATTTATTTTATCTATATTAGAAAAAAAAAACTGTATAAGCTGTGTGTTTGTACACGGACATCTTCCGTGGAACCAGTGGTCGGATTTGATCTTAACAAAAAAGTAAGGAATTGGCTCCTTATAGCAAAATCTATACAAGGATATATAAAATCAAAAGTCTAGAGTATCCGATGTCTTAGAATTCTACTAAGAGATTAACGAAGTTTAGAACATTGCTTACTATTAAATACGTAAATGTTTATGTTTTCATATTCATTATTTCGTGTTTTATAAATTTACACATTTTTTTATAAATTACGCTAAAACGCTGCTAGAAAAATACATTTACTTGTTTATCATCACTGTTTTAGAACATATAATTTTCTAAGTAAAAAAATTTTTTTAATGAGTAAATTATTACATATTTACTATTATTTCTTTAATTGAAATTAGAAGAAAAAATTAAGAAATCGAACTAAATCAGCTTCACGCTATATACCGGACGCAGCAGGGTAGGCAGAGGGAACCGAGCATTAAGACCCCGTTCCCGATTTTGCGCCGAATTCTGGAAGCATTGCGTGTTGAGTGGCGTAACTCAACGCCACGCTTTGCCTCGACATCAGAGCGATTTCGAGACAAATAGTCTTGACAAAAAAAACAACAAAGTGGTCCTATAAGGGTTCTATTTTTTTATTTTGTGGTACAGAACCCTAAAAATAATGTCTATACACCAGTTTCTCATATGGGTAAAAAGCCAAAACCTAAACAAAATTACATTGTTTTGCTTTACGCTCTGACATCATCTTTTATTTGTTTTACGCAAGTAAAGTATCGATTTATTTAATATATCTTATCTAATGTTATCTTAGCATAAAACGATGACAAGAAATACTATCTTTATTTACAATCTGTAATTCTATTAAAACTATATAACTACCTACTTTATCGGTTATAAAAATATACAATACGGGGAGAATGTAATTACCGTATGCACTCATTATATATGAAATAAACTACAATAAATATTTACTTTTTGATTTGTAAGTCTTAACTTCGTGTCAAATTTCATAAATGGAGGTCCACGGGAAGTTCTATTGGTACTTCCCGTGGACTAGTAGTAGGTTTTAATGAAAACGTAATTTTAGCGTAATTAGATTATACTATTGAAACACTGGTATACACACATACCAATAGATTTAAGAAATAAGTAATTCTATAAGCAATTCGACTTTTTTAAGTATTAAACTGTAAAAATACTGATAATTCTGGAATGGAAAATGGTTCTTTCGATGAAATGTCTTAATACATATAACCTGAATAACTAACTGGCTTTTGGCCGAATTCCAACATACTATAATATTATTAGTAAGGTAAGGGAAAAAAATCCAAAGAATTCTGTCCAAAAGAAAAAGATTTCATCTCGGGAGATGAAGATAGCACTTAGGACCAACGTATTTTAAAAGATGACTTAGGACTTACAGCCTATAAGAGACGCACTGGTCTTTTCTTAACTGATAATTTGAAAAAAAAATAGCAAAACAAAGAATTTTAACAAACAAAATGACCGTATTTATACTGAAAGCTCTAAAGCAGCTTCCCAATTAGTCTGCTATGAAAGAGTGAGTCATCCATATTTTGGTGGAAAAGGTGTTAAAACATCAGCACAAGTATATCAAAATACCATTCATGAAGAATTTTCTCAAAGGGTGCGTGTTGGTATTGATAACTGGCCTCAACGTTTAAAGGACTGCATTGCAACCAATGGAGTCCACCTTAAATAAGCTTTATATATTTTTAAAGATTTTTATATTAAGGTATTAAACTAACACTGTAAGAGTAATAAATGTTACGTAATAAAAAATAGTTCTATTGCATTGATAAATGTCCCTAGTAGATTTACTCATACGTCCATGAACAAACAGCGATTATTTAAAATGTTAATATAGATACGCTAACGCTAACTTAAGACTATTTTGTTTTCCTCAGCCACGAAGGCCTCTTTTTAAATTCCTGTAAAAGATACTTACATATTTTCAATTCATCCATGATTTCGTCCTTTGTCAGATCTTTATGTTCGTGGACCTCAAAACCAAATTTTGAGAAGGTTCTATCAAGCGCCTCCACATCCTTTTCTGTTCCCACTCTAGGCTTAAATCCATATATATTCTCTTGATTGAAAATAGCAAGATAATTCTTTTCAAATGTTTCCAGTTTATACGTACTTGCATACTTATCTAAGGCTCGCGTATTATATATGGGTGTTTCATTCAACTCATTGTTAGGAATAACATTGTCATCCGTAATTTTCAATTCTTCAATTTTTTCAATCACGGGAGGATTCCGAGCGGGTGCAAATACTTCAGCATCCAATAGATTTTCACCATTAGTCAATATATCATTATAATTGTAATGAAACATTTTTGATTTTTATTTGTACATGTATATTCAATACATATAATATGTGTACGTTTGCACGGACACCTTTCCACCTACTGCACCTCAACCGATTTGAGTTGTATCGATTCATATTATCTTATCAATATGATGAACCATGTTAAGAAGCTAGCATTTTATTAGTCGTTTTGATAGCAAAATATCTATTGAAAATTACTAATGGTAAATTACCCTTGTCAAAATCATCGGTCGTAACAAGGAGCCACTTCCGCGCAAAACAAAGAAATTGAGTGGCGGAAATTATTGATAATAATATCTTGAAAATTAATTTCAAGCACACGTAAGTATTTGATGTAATTTCATAATATTAATCAACAATAACATTGACTCATGCGGTGAACTTTATTTTATCAAAGGGATTATTTCAACAACCAAAGTACCTAATCTTTTAGGTACTATATCATTCATCAATACAAAAAATATTTATATTTACAATTTTTGTACAGGATTATATTTTTAAAAAAGATCCTTGCGACAGATTTCAGTAATGAAGTCACTTCAACTATTCGTTTCTGTGCTTAAGTGCCTGAACGAAATCATAGCTTACATTACCAGTCTTAGCAATGTGTTCTTGTGGCAATAGAAGACGTATTTGCATTTTTTGGATTCACACTGTATCCTGCATATATTAGGGTAAGCAGAGAACCTAGTTTTAAAACACTAGTACGTTCCCAACTTTTCGCCTAACTTTCTAGATTTTTCTTGTTGACTAGCGGAACAACGCCGCGCTTTGTCTTGATACTAGAACAAGGAAATGAAAATAGTTAATTTCTCGTGCGGCAGGCGGGCTCACAAATATCACCTTTACAGTCAGATGCTTAATTGGCACGACTCAATATGTAAGCACATAGTTTAAAAAAATATCAAGTCGGTCAAGTCAAGGTTTCCTTTTTACTGCTTCCTCGAGACAGTTACTTTGAAATTGAACTTTTGAACACGCCATTAGAGCATTGTGCTACCAAGACTGACCATTGGAACTACATACTAAATACAAATTATTTAAAAAAAATTGTGTAGGCACTTTACAAGGTTTTTTCATATGATCATTCGACGATTCAAAGGTGTTTATAATAATTGCCTATTTAAATAAAGAATATTTTGAATTTGAATTTACATACGCCTTACAAAACAGTTGAGCAATTCCACTATATTACTATTTTAATCTTAGATAGCACAGGGATAAACTTTTACTAGTGATTGATATTTATTTCAATACAAAAGAAAAAGTTGATGACCCTGTATTTTCTATTTACGATATATAGGGGATACAGCAGGGTATACTTAGGGGATTTAGTGTTAAGACGAAGAGAAAATATATGTTGAGTGGCGCAAATCAAAGCCACGCTCTGTGTTGTTCCCAAAGCGAAATATCATTTCTTCGAGTGGATATCAATATCGAACTACCAACCGTCGCAAGTGCAATCTCATGCTTGTGCCCCTTTGTCATGGCGGTCCTAATCGGCGCTGCCAGATTCTGTTTCGGGAAAAGCGGATCTATCATTTGAATTATCTTTGGAACTGCTAGTAATTAAAAATCAACGATCTAGAAACGCTGTTCTCAATATACTATTATATACCACTCGTATGGCCTAATGTAAAATATTATAGTAAAACTTTTCACAGTTTTATAAAATATAATAATAACTCACAAGTTACGAATATATTTTAAAAGGCCGCTTACTTTGAATTATTTATGTACTGGGGTAATAAGGTAGGGTAATTTGGATTTGGAAAACAATCAACACCGAATTTATTTCGATATACTTATTTGATTAAACTAATTCGAAAATAAATTCTTACTATAATCTAACCTAGTCTCTACTGTGCTTAAAAAATATATAATATAAATTAGACATAAACGAAAATTTTATCTAGTAATTATTGTTTTATTATATAAATAATGTAAAATAACACATTTTTTATTAATAAGTATTGCTATAATATAAATAAATAATATTTCATATGACTACAGTGTTGCCAGCTCAATGCAACATTTTCATATTTCAATTCAATTTCAACTTTTCAAGTTCAATAAATGCCGCAACTTGCTGCTTGTCATAATACATTGTAAATATGTAAAAATGTATCATAAAAAGTGTAATTACATTATAAAAAATATATTATAAAGTGTGTATTTATTATTTATTGGCGTGTATTAATAAAAAATAATAGTGAAAATGTTCAATTACAAATATCTCAGCCGGGAGCATCTGGAGGGATTCGATAATTACAAGGTAATTTGTAATATGTTTAGAAAAAATAAAAAAATATATATATAATTGAAGAAAATAGCCAATATTTATTTGAATAGAATAATTAATTAGAAAACATAACCTATAAAAATCGATCTTTTACGCAACATTCCACTGCACTTCCTTTATATTCATGGACAAATCGCAATGTGTATGATCTTTCTATATCTTACATAAACAGTAATTATCAAAGATAAAGATAACTTAAATAATGCGTACAATAATTCGTTTTAATATGACTAATGTACTTAATATAAAATGAACAAGAAAACGTTATTTAATTGAAGATATTCTTGTATTAAAAATAAGTAAAAAAATAATATATTCATTAATAAATTACACAATATATTTTCATTACTTTATTAATTTTCAATAATGTAATGTATTTAATGTGTAGATAAAGTTAACAAAAAAGAATATGCATTAAGTAGAGGCTTTTGGTTTTGACTGTATATGCAAAATTGCTATAGTGTTTGACTCCATTTAGGGTAATGAAACATTTTCATTTCCTCACACTGGTAGCAAGACTTCGTTCAGCATTAAGTTCCACTATTCAACTTGGAATGTCTTGAAAATTGTAAACTGTATGTGGAACAGAGTCTTAACACTAGTTTCTCTGTCTACTCTGTAGCATACCACATGAAAGTAAAAAATAAGTAATAAGTTTTTAATTGTTCTCAGTATATGTCGAAAGACACAAGTCCACTCAGCGTGTATGTTATGCACCCATTCTGGAATAAAGTAGTGGAGGTAAGAATTTTAAAATTAATTAGTTACTTACCAATTAACAGTTACATAAACATCACCAAACACTATTGTCAAATATTTGTTTAGAAAAAATAAAAAAATATGTGAACATAAAGTTTGTTCAAAGAGGTGTGGTTATTTAAAATTTACTATTAAATATAGGCACAGGGGCACAAAATATGACTATAAATGTGACCGGTTGTTTGTTCAATCCCCATTTGAGGAAATGAAATATTTATTTATATTTCCATTTCTTCACTCTGTTGTAAAGACAAAGGACGGCATTGAGTTCTGCTACTCCATACAAAATTAAGAGAATACTTCATTCTTCATCTTAAAACTACTAATCACAGTTCTCTCTACCTATTCTTACTTTAGTAAGAAAGAATAAAATTTACCCAAAATTTTATGTTAATTTATTTCTACTATAAAATATAAATATATATCAAGGCCATTGTGGCTCAGTGACTATGTGAATTTTATGTTAATTTAGTCTAACTATAAAATGGAAATAAGAAGTAATTTATGTGTTTGAGTTTGGAAATTCACTTTTTATACTTTTAATATCACTAGTAAATATTATTAATATTATAAAAAATGAATTTATCAACTAATAATATTATATTTGAATAACTTGGAGTAAAAAAATTTGTAAACATATTATTTAGTCATGATTAAGTGATACTAATAAAAAGTTCATTATAATATTTAGGATGTTGAAAAAACATATTCAAATGATTCTTACAAGTAATTAACTTATTTGTAATTACTATTAGCAAAAAAAGGATTATAGTCATAACATAGTAGAGTACTCTATGTTTATATTTGTGTAGTGGGTTTGATTTTCAATATTTTATGGTTCCTATTGTACCTCAAAAGGTAAAAATGGAACCCTTATATCAGTTTGTTGTCTATCTGTCAAGACCATGTTGAGATCATGTAAAGGTATCATGCACTACATGAAATTCATGTAGTGTTGATTATATCTATAGTCCCTCGTAGGGCATATCAATCGCATCGCAAAGATATAATTTTTGTATGAAATTCGCCGCATAATTTAATCATATAGAGTAATTCCCATGTACTTATAATTTTGAAATTTGGCACGAAGTGAAAATTACATTACAAATAATGTAAAAAATCCGAAAATCTTATACCTATGTAAGGCATATAAAAGTTGTTCAAAACAAAATACATTCAATGAAGACTGACCTCCCTCAATACATTGACTATCTAAAAAAAACATTCAGAACTAGTAGTTCCTGAGATTAACCAAACATTTTGTTTTTCAGATTAATAATATTAATATAGATGTTCTAGTGTAAATAGAATATATTACTATGTATAACGACAAAAATATATATTAGTATAAGAAAATAAGTATAAATTTATAAAGCATGATTATTTACAAGTACCAATATAGTAAACAACTTATGTGGCCTTTTGATCTAAAATATGACATTGATCATGCTATGTTAGAAAACTATTAACTATTAAACTATTATAAATATATATTATTTTTATGATCATATTGTATATCTGTCCTTCAAATTTAACTCATGACATCTGCCTCAGCAAGTACTTACTTACTTATTATCTGTTCTACATACACAAAAACAAGCAATATGGCTATTTTGTAAAAAAATGTGTTTTAATTTTAAAATTATATTTTTGTAAAATCTTGAAAATTAAATTACAATCATTCCTGGATTATTTGCATTTTATTGAAATACACGGAATAATAATTATTTTTATAGTACTCCATTGTGTATCTGCCACTATAAATTGGCCCTAATTTCTTTTACTTGGAGGAATTTATTTTAAATTATATCTCCAGTAGGGATTCGAATCCACAACCATAGAATGTAAATTAGATGCTTCCCGCTTCCAACTTACTTATTATTTATGTGGTTTACCCTAATATACTTTTTTAAATTATATCCCGTATATCGCAGGTTAGGCAGAGAGACCCAGTGTTAAAACACTATCACCCAGTTTCCTCCGAATTTTTCGAGGCATTGCGTGTTGAGTGGCGGGACTCAACGCCCGGCTTTTGCCTTGTATTCATTCCCCCGATTGAGGAACGAACCTACAACCGTTAAAGTCACACCCTTCCTCCGTTGCGCCACGACATCCTCAAGAGACGGTATCATTCTTTGTGTATTGCAATTACTAGTAGACCTACATATAATTATAGTAAATAGCAAAATAGATTAGTCATGTTTTAGATAATGGTTTTAGCTGTTCTTCTACTATCATACCATTTTGTTTATATGAATGTATGAGGAATAGAATAATAAATGATAAGCAGTATATGACGCCTCTGACATTGCGTCTTGAAAAATTCAACTCTGCCCTGTGTGTTGTTATCAAAGCGAAAATAAACATTAATTAAATTAATCATTCATTCCCCTGAGTGGGAATCGAACCTACAACGTCAAACGCTGTGCCGTTGCGCTGCGACGGTTTCTCATTTAATATAATTTTTGCTGCTTTGAATTCGCGGATGGAAATAATATTGCCTCTGAATGGTATAAAAAAAAAATCAACTATAGACTCTATTTATAAAATAATTTCCTTGATATAGCTGGTTAAAATATCACTAAATTGGCGAAGTAAACTGGTTAACGAAGTGATATAACACTCCGTTTTCTCTGTCTAACCTAAAAAACGTGTTTATTACATAAAAATCAAAATAAATGTACAAAAAACAAAAAAAAACACTGTGTAGCATTACAATAGGAAATTTTGAATGGTCTGTTGGAAATGATAATGACATACTTACATTATCTATATTTATAAAATCGAAAGGTCACTCACTCATCACGAAATCTCAGATACTACATGTGCTAGAAATCTTAAATTTTGCATAGGAGTTACTTATAGGACGTAGGTGCTCGCTAAGACGGGAATTTGTAATATTCGACTTCTAAGGGGTTGTTTTTGGGGTCGAAAGTTTGTATGAAACTTCATTACTACAAATGCTAGGAGCCTCAAATTTTGCATAGACGTCACTAGGACGTAGTCATGGAGACAGAAATTAATAATAACATAGTTAATAGAACACGCGGGTGAAACCGCGAGCGGGCCGCTAGTACTATATAAGTACTACTATGAATTTTATTTATATGGATATTTTAATAATACTGTAAGGGATGTTTGGTGACAAAACCCATTCGCTTTTTTTTTAGATTCCCTAACCAAAATATTTTTTAATATAAATCCACAAAGGATTTTTATTTAAAGCTTAACGCTGCATAACTTATATAGCAGAACAGGTAGAAGGAACCTAGTGTTCGGACACTCTGTTCCCCATTTTCCGCCTAATTTTCACGATTTTGTTAATGGACGAAATTCTACTCGAGCTTTTTATCTCGTTACCACATCGAGATTAATTCAATCACCCGAGCGGAATTTGGACCACAATTCAAAATTTACTTTATATATGTATCTGTAGGCAGAACGAACCTAGTATTAATACTTATTACACCCATTTTCCCCGATTTCGATATTAGTTATAATTATATACATATATTATTCTTTATTTCAGTGGGTTCCACGCTGGGTAGCACCAAATGTACTGACATTCGCCGGTTTTCTATTGACCGTGTTGGATTTTCTTCTTCTCTCATACTACGACTATGATTATTTGGCGGCCAGCTCTAAAGTGTCTAACGAAACTTCTTCAGAGCCACTCAAAGGTCACACGGAGATCATCCCACAGTCGCTGTGGTACCTACTCGCCGTGTTCTTGTTTTTAGCGTATACTTTGGGTATGTATTGTTTTTTTTTTAATTATTTTAATATTTCAATGCTGAGTATTAAAAAGTGTCTTTTTAATATTTTGAAAGTATTATTCCACGTTTAAAAGAACAATGAAGTTTTATATAATTAAAATATATTTTACTAGCGGACGCGCGCAGCTTCGCTTGCGTATTTAGGAGTGAATTCTAATAACCCATGAAACATGTGTTCAATGAAATATTTTTAAGAGTCTAAATTTCAAATTTAATAAAAATCGGTGGCGATTTAAAGATTTCTCCATACAAACTTTCAACCCCTTATTTGCACCCCTTTAGAGTTAAAATTTTTCAAAATCCCTTCTTAGTGGATGTCCAGAATACGAAGGTAAACATCTGTCCAAATTTCACGTTTCTACGCACAGCGGTTACGGCTGTGCGTGCGTCTTACCTCACTCAGTGAGGACAAGTCCTTTTATATATATAGATTATATAATTTTCGTAATAACCTAATCTAATAAAGATTACTATGAATGTTTTTTTTTTAATAATTAAAAAATATTGTATTTATTAAACTTTAGATGGCATAGACGGCAAGCAAGCGCGTAGAACCCAAACATCAGGTCCTCTTGGAGAACTATTCGACCATGGGTTGGATTCCTACTCGGTATTCTTTATACCAGCCTGTTTATATTCGATTTTTGGCCGCCTCGACTTCTCTATTGCACCTATAAGGTAATTTAGATTTTGTCTCTTTACTATTTTTATTTATGTTTTTTCGTTTCATTGTCGAATAACAGATTACTCTAACACATACACTTTTTAATGAATTCTGGAGGCATTGTGTGTTGAGTGGCGAAACTCCGCCTCACTTTGCCTCAATAAAGTTAACAATAAAAGTTTAATTTATCTAAATATACGGGAAATATAACATATCTAGTAGTCAGACGCCATCAGGCTCAGATTCTAACTGTAAATACAATGGTTATTGGTTCGATCTCATTCGGGGTATGAACTATTATTTAATTTCCTCTCTTTGGTAACATAACAATGTGCCGTCTTAACACTAGGTTCTTTCTGCCTAGGTGCGGCTTGCTGGTTGCCCATATAAAGCGTAAAGTTAAACAAAATCTAATATCTCGATAAAAAAGACAAACCCCGGCTAAAATAACTTAATTTGAAATAATTTAATAAATTAATAATTTTTAATTTTTTATACTTTTTTTAAAAAATATTTATTGCTCTTTCTTGTTTCCAGAATGTATTATGTGATGTGGAATCTGTTATTAAACTTTTATCTCAGTCACTGGGAGAAATATAATACGGGCGTGTTATTTTTGCCGTGGGGCTACGATTTTAGTATGTGGGTAAGTAATAATACATAACGATATATTTACTACTTTTTTTTTAGAACATACATAAAAATTTGAACATAGCGTGATTTGAACCCGCACCTCTTGGAAATTTTTATTTATTTTTAGATTTACGCTGTGACCCTCACATAGCAAGGTAGGAGGCAGAGGGAACCTGGGAATTTAGTGTTAAGAAAATCCGTTACCATTAAGAAGTATCAGTTCCCCCACTTTTCTATATTTATATAAGTAAAAAAGATAAAATAACTTCGATTCTTTTTTGATTCAATGTCTTGAAAAACGGGTGGTGCGTAGCGGACGGAGTGCCTTATCACTGGGTACCCTACTACATACGGGATACAGCGTAAAGCTAAAAAACAAAAGTAATAATTAAATTTTCCTTTTTTTAGACATCAACATTCGTGTTTCTATGGACAGGCGTGAGAGGAACTGGTTTTTATAAGAAATATTTATTTGGAAGCTACACTTTGGCTAATGCTTTTGAATGGTTAATTTATGGTACTGGAGTATTCACGAATTTACCGGTTTCTTTGTATAATACTTATCAGTGAGTATATTATATGATTCTAATGATTAAATTTTCTTTCCAAATAAAACTTAATATAAATATCAAAGTATCCCGACAGATGCTAACAACACAAATATGTAATAACAAGCGAAGCAAAATAAGAATTTCAACGTAGCTTGATGAGTACATATGACTTAGCAGTCAGAGCGCTTGGACAATTTCCAAAGAGGCGCGGGTTCAAATCACGCTACGTTAAAAAAAATATTTTAGATATTTTAGCTTCAGAGCGGCCAAAACTCCACGATCGTACTATAAATAAAAAAATATCAAAATTTTCAACAATTTCCCTTTATTCTGCAGATCATACAAACTGCGTACAGGCAAAATGAGATCTTTCACGGAAGCAATAAGACCACTGTGGTCACTACTCACCGTTTTCTTAGTGACCACGTTTTGGGTGCACACTAGCGACCGATTGCCCGATAGTGACCCCAGAATGTTGTTTTTATTGATCGGGACATTATTTAGTAATGTTGCAGTTAGTATTTTTTATATTTAATCTTATTTAAGACACTAGATTAAAAAAAATATGTGTTCGGGGCGAACAGGAAAATTTAAAATTTATTTTAATATAAATATTTCCCAAGTAAAAAATATAAAGCATTAAGACTATTTTGGTCACTACTCACCACTTTGTGGATGCACAGTAATGACGACTGCCCGAGAATGATCCCAGAATGTTACTTTGTTGGGTTCCGCCCCTAGGCTTTCGATCGTTAAATTACTGAGGAAATGAAAATATTTAATACTTAATTCTCCCGAGTGGGAATCGAACTCACAACCGTCACGTTTACAGTCGCAGGCTCGTGCCCCTGCGCTACGAAGACCTCATTATAATAATAACTATATTTTTGTTTCCCAGTGTCGTCTAATAGTTAGTCAAATGAGTAATCAGCGGTGTGAAGCGATCAACTGGCTGGTGTGGCCGCTCTGTTTCATCGGTGGTATAGCGTGTGCCTTCCCAGAATATGAACTGCCACTGTTCTACCTGCTGACGGCCGCTGCTGTAGCTGCGCACGTACATTATGGGGCTTGTGTGGTAAGAAATTAAATATTTAACAACTTTTGTTGGTGTCGCCTTTATGTACCCATTGGGTTTATACTTTTATTAAACTTTGAAATAGTGTAGCTCAAGCGGGCGAAGCCGCGAGCGTGTCGGCACTAATTACTTATAGTCTGCTATTTAATTAATCAAGGTTGAGTGCTCAAAACTCGTTTACTCACACATATTTATTTTAAATAGTTTAAGTTTTTATTTTATTTTAAATTGAATTTTGTATAAATCAGCGCTTGTAAACCATTTAAATACTTTTGTATGTTTCTAAAAGTTTTCATATTGTAATGTGTGAAGATTAATTAACTCTCATTTATTGTCATTTAAAAGCATAAATAAATGACAGACTTATTTATCTGTTATATTATTTGAGTTCTTATTTATTATTCAAAATATATTTGTCTTATAGATTTTAATATTAAAAATTACAGGTACGTCAGATGTGCGACCATTTCAGAATAAGCTGTTTCCACATAAAGCAGAGGTCAGATTGACTCTTAGACGACAATGCGTGTTAAATAACATAATATACATTATGCCATTCATTTTTGTGTATATGCTGTTGTGTCGACTTTTTTATAGAAAAAAAGATAATTTATAATTAATCTTTATTGTCTGCATTTTTTCAAAAACATACCAATACAATATATTGGGATATGTCTTTGAAAAATATGATAATTAAGGTAATTAAAATTCGTATAATAAATTTTAAACACGTTATAATGTATTTGCAGATCTTCAATTGCAAAATATAATACTAACAGTTTTATAATTTTCCATTTTTGTGTTAAAAGTGTTATGCTAAAAAAGCATACAAAAGGACAATTATAATATGGTGCTACTTATAGCTATTCAGAGCAATTGCATATTAATTAAGAAGTGTGAGTTGAATTTCCCTTCTATACAATAATTATATAAACTAAAATCTAATTCAAAAAAGTCGACACAGCAATTATATCATGGCATACAACATATAGGTGCTGATTACACATACAAACAAAAACTATTAATTATAATAAAATGTTTTTGTTTTATTTAAAAAAGTCATAAATTCATCATATTTTTTTATACATTTAAAAAAAAGCAACACTAATTCTTTTTCAGCACTTTTGTTGTTTATAATATTATGTTATTTTAAAATGTGTACATTAACAAAAAAGTTCAAATTTATTGAAAAAAAAAACCCTTTCAAATTCGGCCATCATGGTTTGTTTTAGATTTTTAATTATGTACACATTTTTTTG
Organism: Heliconius melpomene rosina; assembly: GCF_056956725.1. Classification (NCBI taxonomy): domain Eukaryota; kingdom Metazoa; phylum Arthropoda; class Insecta; order Lepidoptera; family Nymphalidae; genus Heliconius; species Heliconius melpomene. The sequence goes on from NC_140400.1 coordinate 1,671,132, forward strand.
TCTGTTCGTAGCGCGCATTGTCTATGGTTTTCTTTTTTAAATTCTTTGTAGAGAATTTCTATTATTGTAATAGTTTTTAAGATTATTTTTCTGTGTCATTTTTTATATGATTATGTAAAGGAATATGCAATGATTCGTTTTAATATGGTAGTAATTATTTTTACTTTTAATTTCAAAGTATCGTTTTTGCTTATCCTGTTAAAGGGGTAAAATTCTGTAGTATTCAACAACTTACTCTTAGTATTTTTTTTTATTATTATATTCCTGATAATAACATTCGCCTATTACAATAGTTATTAGTAAGTATTCAAAAAGTAACCTTGATATTAATTCTTATTAATAATTCTTGATATTATTTATTATTATAATTTAAAAATATATAGATTCTATTCATTTTAGTTAGAAACATACCGCCTGTAATCTATCTCACTCGCAGTTAGCAACTATATTTAATTGGAATTAAGTATTACATTTTTAACCACCGACATTTGTAACAAATTGCTATGTTAATATGTTATATCTGGATTTGAATAATAATGAATGAACTATAAAGTTACGGGTACAAATCGTACTTAGGGAAAAAATGCGGCGTTGTGTTTCGCCATTTAATTCAAATTCAAATAATTTTATTCAAAATAAGAAATTACATGCTTCATTTTTTGAACGTCTAATAATTTGTAACGCCTATATATGAACAAAAGGGGTATAATGGAGTTTCATGTCATTGAATTTACCTCATAAATTATTAGTTGATGTGTAAAAATTATATTATTTAAACTTTGTTTAATCCTTAATTAAAAATAAAGAATAATAATCATTATAAAATAACTCAATCGTGTAAAATAGTTATTTATTCAAGTACACGGCGTTGAGTTCCGCAACATAACGCGCTACGTCTCGAATTCAGGTGGAAAAGGAAGTCACCTGCTAGGGTGAAAACTTGAATCTAAAAATAATCGTAACATAAATTTTAGGTCCTTCTCAAAAACATGATACCTTATATCCTTCCGTTTGAAAGCATCCAGTATTATATTTTCAATTTAACAATTGCTTTAAAATATTTTTACTACAGATAAAATAAAATAAAAACTTATTTATTTCTTTTTTATATGTTAAAAAAATACTAAAATGTTTACTTAAAAGTATAATATTATTTTCTTTTAAAACAGCATGTATTATTTTCGCTATGAACTATGAAGAACAAAAAATACCAATCAAATGCGAGTCGGACTCGCATACCGGGGGTTCCGTATCAATTTTAAAATTTTACATATGTCAACGGAAAGTATAATTTATAAAAGTTGATCAGTCAATTATAAGTAGTTTTTTTTTATATGAATAAACTTACACTTCTTTATCTATACTGCAAGTTTTCGCTTCTTGACAAATTTCATAATTATAGATACATGGGAAGTACCTATAGATTTTGATAACGCGGAGAATTTCATACAAAATGCAGCAAAATCGATGCAAAATTCTCATAATATCTTTTGATTGCGTTGGACTTAGCAGCTTAATTTTTTTCTTTGGTCTAAGGGATTGTAGATCTGAGTATTTGATATTAATTTCAAATTAATATATCCACGCGATCTCGAGATAGATGCTCTTGATAGACGAACAACAGAATTATAAGATTATCGTTTTTTGCTTTTGAGGTACGGAACCCAGAAAACAGGTCATTAAGTCTTATAAAAAAATCTGTATACATTTAGAATGTATATTTTTTTCATCATTTTACTAGTTTAAGCAATCATATATGGAATATGTTTTATTTTTAAATTACACATTGTATTATAATTATTTATTAATAATTTGGTATGGTGCTTTAGGGTAACTGTGAATCGGGTCTTTCTAATACCAAACACAGTAGTATTTCCTGGTTTGACAGTGAGTAACTCTAAGGTATCCTAAGATAACCGAACTACCTAAAATACCGATGATTTGCTATATGTAGATAATTATTAGAAATATCCGATTTCCACTTACCCTAGTGCACCTTATTTGTGCGTATTCTTTTTTGTCGCAGTAAGGAGGGGTAGGAGTATTTTACTAATTTTAATATTATTTGTCATTGTATAGAATTTTATAAAATTTTGTAGTTATTATATATTTTTAGAAATGTATATTTTTGTTTATATTCATTATTTTCTTATCATATTATAAACTCAATATTAACATATCTATATGGATATATTGATATTTAGTTTAAAATATATATTTTTTATATCTCATACTAATATTTGTGTATGTAAAATTGGTTTTTTAAATCATTTTAATGAATGGATCTGTAACTTGTGAGTTGTGAATTGTAATATTGTATTTAGGTATAACTTAATGGGAAGAATATACTTATTTTTTCACAAAAACAACTATTATAAGAAAATTTCTCATTTTGAGGTAATTTGGTCCTTCGAGCTGGATCATATTAGAATTTTGACGTATTTTGATGTTGAAACATGTTCTTCCTAATCTGCCTTGACGTGAATGTGATAGAACTGTAGCAAACAGCTAAATCGCTAGTTATGATATCGCTTTTACACACGACGGACACTGTCATTGCTTCGCGACACATTTATATCACGTGGAAATAAAATTATTTCGACCATTTCCATCTTGTTTTATTTCAAAATTTCCTATTATTTTTAAGTTTTATAGTCTTTTTATAATATATTGTAAATTAGTGTCTTAAATTCTAGAAGTAATAAAAGGAAAAAATAAATGGGGTTATTTTTATAATTTATAAAGTATGCCTAAAATTCTTGACTTTAGTATAAAGTATCGTTAAGTTGTTTTTAGACATAATGTCGCTATATAAAAATACAGAAACTAATATTGTATATTGTAAAAAGGGTTAAATCAAAATATTACATATATTGTGCAATTGGTTTATTCAGAAAATTTATTTTCAGTCTTTATAAAAATGCATTTAAAAATGTCTATTTCTTGCGTAAATTATATATATATTAATATATATATATATTTTTTTTTTTTCTTTTCTGTGATGAATTTACAATCAGTTCTTTACTTTTAGCAAATGTGTTCTGTGCTGTTGGCTTTTAAAGGCGTGGCTCCAATAAGCCATCTACCTTATAGTATTTTTTTTTTTTTTAAAGTATATCATTTCTCTTTAATCTTTTAGCATAACTTCGCGTTATAAGGGCAGATGCTAGGTCCTTAGGATGCCTTCCCAGTCGGTCTCGATATTTACTGTTGTGTTTTATTATTTCATACGCGACAGTATAGTAACTATTAGTGAATTGAAGAAGTTACATGATAAAACATTTATACATTATTTTAATTTTGAAAATAAAAATAATTAAAGACATTAATGGATTAAGGTAGGTTAGGTATCTAAAATGAGTAGTTGTTTTGTACAATTTTTGCAAAAACAACTACCTTTAATCAGTCACACAACTGACTAAAACTTTTTATTGAATCATAAAAATGTGAGGCCATTTGTGGCACAGGGACACAAGAGTGTGATAGTAAACGGTGTGGATGACAAGTTGTGGGTTTGGTTCCTACTCAATTAATGAATTATCGCATTATTACTCGATCTGGTTAGACAGTGTGACCTTGTGTACTCAACATGCAGAATTCACCGTAAATTGGGAGTGTCTTAATACAAACAGAATGTTTGAACGCTAGGTTCCTTCTATGCGCGGTAACTAAAAAAAATACATAATGTTTAAAGAAACAACTCTACCTGTAATTTTTTACCTTAATCCATTCATATCTTCAATTTCAACAAATGTATGTAACCACTACAATAAACTAAATTTAATATTTCCAGTAGTCAAATGGTGTTGTCAGTCATTTTCTTTATATATTCAGCTTTAATTTGCTCCCTGTCTGCAACATTTGGTAAATATGGAGTTATACCTCGCACTCTTCTATCTTTAGTTACTTTACCCTGAAACATGTAAATAACAATATATTAATTATACACAAATTAAAAATAACAATGTAATGAAAATTAATATATTAATTTCAGAGGTGGTAGCAGTAGTGTCTGACTTTAAGTCGATTGTGGGTTCCCCATAATCGGTAATTCCACATTACCATGGATTGTGGAATATACTTAACTATATTCATTTCTAAGCTCTGTTTAGAAGACCAATATGGTGTTGACCAAATAGGCATTGAGTTCCGCTATTACTCAAAAATTCAGTTGTGCATTGGGAACAGAGTGTCAAGACAGTAAGCTGCTTCTGCTGTATGAAGCATGATATATCTTCTGCAGTATGCAGCATGATATTTTCAAATATTGTTTCTATGTAATATTATTAACATAGAATATGGAGGCCAGCATAAGCACAAACATACAACTTTAAATGTGACAGGTTGTGTAGGTTTGGTTTGGTTTTCCAATTTGAGAAAATGCGAAGTGGCTCGGTAGCTCTGAAGGCAAAGTGTGGCATTGTTCCTCAACTTAACCACTAGGTTCACTCTGCTTACTATGATATATGCGAGATATCGCATGATCAAAAAAATGAAGTAAATAAAGAATACAGTCTACATACCCAGAATTTTTTACATGTATTGTAGTTGTCAAAATATTCTTCACATTTCTCTTGGACAAAATTATTTTTACTAAGACATTGATAAGATTGTTCTTGCTCCTAAAATTAAATAATAATAATATAATTTTTTATTGTATTTATTTACATTGAATACCCTTAATACACTTCTAGCAAAGACATGGAGGATGATATGTATTCAAACAGTTAACTGTTCTAGTTTACCTTGAAACGATAACCAAAAATATGAAAAAATAACACAGGCTATGAGAAGATATATGTAATAAACTATTATATAATAAAGATATAAATTATACAAGTATATAAGTAAGTGTATTACACTTACTGGTAACTTTTAACAATATAATTTAAAAATATATTATAAAATTAAATAAATAGAAAAATCATATACACAAAGAGACATTACAAAAGTACATATTATTATGATATTATATTACATAGGTATGCCACAAAAATATATGCCTTAATCTTATTAACTTCGATAAACAATTTGCCACCGACCTTAAGACACGGATTGAAACGCTCTGCGTTTTCATTCTTTAAACTCATTTTTAATTTGTTTTTTCTTTTTCATATAACATGCATGCATTTAAATAGTGTTTTTATGTCATTATCATATGATTTATAACCAAAAATTGCCAATTTAGGAATGTCAATGTCAGAAATTTAAAAAATCCGTTCAAAAATGAAGTGTAGTTATTTTTGTTATAAAATTCTTTGTAAATTATTTAAGAAATAATATATTTTATTTTTCTTTAACCTATAATTAATATAATAAGAATAAACAATCTTTCTATAAATAGTAACAATTTATATAATAAATAACATTAAAAACTGTTGCGTAAAATGAAATAAATAAATTCGTTCTCTATGAGACCTCCTCTTCGTATAACAACCAATGAGCATAATGAGACTTGTCGCCATTCAAACAAAATATCGCTACGATTAGTCAATTATTACTAATGCACGAAATATTTTGTAAACGAAACACAACGGACCAAAAATTACGACGCGAGTGTAGTGTCGGATGAACAAACAGCCTCATTTATTTGAAACTTTTTAAACATTTTTATACAATGTGTTTTTCTTAAAATAAGTGCCTCAATTCATATGTATTAGTGCAAACGTGTCGGTGTTTTAATAAATGCTTTCGACATGTCGAAGAACAAAATCGCGGCTCGAATCGACAGTCAAAATGTTGAAGTCAAAACTAAGGTATGTGGGAGCTAATTTTTAATTTCCTTACTTGTAACGAATATTTAAAACTTTATTTATAAGTTTTTTACATAAGAAAATAAATCTTTAATTATATTTGATGTGTATATATTAAGTTTAAAATGTTAAATATCATATCTCCAAGTCTAAGGCATTGTTAATTTGCTAGTAATGGATGTAATGAAGAGCTCTAATTGAGAATCTAACGGACTAATTAAGAGTTACGTTAGTTCAGCTACTTGTTAATCATATCTAAATAGCTTTATACACACAGAAAGAAAATTTCTTTTAAAATACTTGAGTTATTGTCAGTTGAGATGTTTGTAAATACTCTGAATACTTTTCATAAATGAAAACATTGTTTCCTCTTTAAATATTAAAACGGAATTTATTTAGGAATATTATGAATATAATATGGTAAATTATAATCAATTTCTAAAAGAAGTTTATTAAGATTGTTTTTTAATTTTATCATTAATAAAGAGTAAAGAAATAGTTTCATTAACAAAAAATACTTAAATTTTAAAAGATGTTTTCGTTAAACATGTACATGTTTGGTACATATTTACAGGTAGGTTGGTTATCAATATCTTGCAAACAATGACTAACTAATCAAACAGTTAAGAAAGTAATTAAAAAACATTACTTGAGGCCAGTCATTCAATATTTTAATTTCTGTGTGCCGGTGTTGAGGCATAGCACAATGTTGACTTCCGAAACTTAAAACACCATGCTTCCAGAATTTGGTGGGGAGTGTAGTATTTGAACACTCAACACTCCCTCATTTCTGCCTACCATGCTACATATGTGATACACCATGAACCGGAAAACAAATTATCTGACATAGTACATTCCAAACATGAACTTGACACAATGAAATCTTATATCAGATATATTTTTTTTGAAGATTTTACAAATATTCCTCTTGTAACTACTGTATGTAAATTAACTAAACCTACTTTTGGTAATTTTTTATTTCATTACTAAGTTCAGAGTTCTTGTTTACTTTAAAGTCATCATCCTTAGAAAGATACTTGTTTCTAACTTCTAGCTATAAGTTCTGTCTGAAAATAGTAGTGTAGTACAAAAATAATTGTATTTAAATACAAGACGAAGTGCAATGATGAGCTTTCCCATTCGATATGCAGTAGCTTGAAAAAAAATTGAAGAATGGTGTGTCTCATTATCTCTGCATACCCAGAGTAGTGAAAAACAACATTAATAGAAAAGTACATATAATTTGTTATTTTCTACTATAATTAGAGAACTCTATTTCAGACTAAAACATAATAAATTGGGCCATTGCAACACATGTTATGACAATTCATTATCTGAAAAATGTTTTAATTTCATTCATTTCATTGCAGTTTGATGCAGAATTCAGAAGATTTTCACTCAGCAAAACAGAGAAACTTAAATATGAAGATTTTAAGGCCTTAATAGAGAAGTTATACAGATTACATGATGTTGCTTTCCTAATAAGTTATACGGACCCTAGGGACGGAGATCTATTGCCAATAAACAATGATGATAATTTAGCTAGGGCTCTGCTAACAGCTAAGCCTTTAATCAGGGTTATTATACAAAGGAAAGGTAAGATTTTTTTCAGTTTCATGCTTAATGTTTTGTACCCTTAGTGTTATATATTCCCTATAAAAAATAATCTAATGTTGCCCTATAAAATACAACCAGGAAATATGTTTATTTTCTTTTTACATATAGGGAAGTGAGACTAGGCTCATTAAACACAGGGTAACTAGTGTTAAATCGATCCGTTCCCCAAGCGTCAACCAATGTTCCAGACGTGTTGTGTCTAGTATAGTATAATAAAGTATTTTTTTGTATATCAAAGCTTATGCCCTAATTGTTGTCATAAAATTTTTCTAACAAAATTATAAGGAAATCTATTTAGTTTTCATTGACTACCCCAAGATCCTATATAAGTGAAGCCAAACAAATATAATTTAAAAGTTAGCCATTAAAAACTAAACTAAATGGGCGACCACAGTTTAGTTTACAATCGGATGTTGTGCCACTGCGCCACGAAGTCTTCAAAGCAACTTGTTTGTATAATTATTATGAATATATAAAATTTTATTTAGTAAGGTGTACAATACGTGTTAAAGAATAATGATCCTTATAACTCAGTGGTTAAGGTCGTCGTAGATATGGTGTTTAAATCGGATATGAGCGTCGTTATGGCGGCCTATTAGCATAGAATGCGACACTCCTATATTGTATTGTTGACTTGTTGAATTGACTATTGTGTCTTTTTTTTATCCAACTATCTTAAAAAGAAGATAATGATTTATATTTTTTTGTGTTTTTCGTTTTTGTATTTATCTAGTTATGGCAGGTTATATAAAAGAATGATAGGTGAAAATAATATGATTTTTATTTGTTCTTTACTTCGGTGAACGTTTAAACGTTTAGTTAACGTTTTAAAAATATATCCGATTCGGACTCATACACGAAGGATTCCGTATCATTTACTGTAAAAACGGTAAAACAATCATGTTTGTTGCACGGGAACACATTTAAATATATATTTTATCCAGTTTTTTTTGTATTAATTAATATTATTAAAATATAACAGAAATACATTATCGTTAAAAAAACAAATGTCTAACTATCATGGCTTATGAGATACAGTACTAACAGATGGACAGACAGAAAGCGGAGGCTTAATTCCGTTTCCACCTTTGGATAGGGAACCCTAATTAGCGAAAATTGGAGATGAGTGTATCTGTTTGCTGAAAGCAGGAGATGCATAATAAATAATACAGACTATTTATAATACGTGGAATGTTTTATCATCATTACAGTATCAATTTACTGTTTTGACAACAACTATTTGCATAGTACAAGAATGGAACTGGTTATAAACCGTCTATTATCGATGTAGCTCTTTAATCTATCTTTAATGTATGATGTATTTTTTACTTATCAGCAACAACGACATATTTACATAATATTTAACCTCACTCATAAAGAGGATAGATTCATGTGGCATAGATTTTTATTAAAACCCAAGCCGTATTTCCCATTTTTTTGCAGCATTAGATGCGTCATTTTTAGATATTAAAAATATGACGTATGCATATAGTGCAATGAAATTGAGTTAATTCTATATTTGACCAGTGTTGAGTATTGGAGCTTGTGCTTTGTCTTGCTACTATAATCAAGAAATGAACGTAATTCATTACCCTGAGTGGGAATCGAACACACAACCACCGTTTTGCCGATGCCCCACGATGGTCTCGTATTGAATAAAAAATCATCTGATACTTACCACAGCTCGGTCTGTGCATAGATCAAACAAGTGATAGTATAGCTATTCAGCCCTAGATCATTTTACAGACTATATTTAAGAATATTCTTCACAAATCTTTACTCACCATGTTTTAAAAAAATATGTATTTTTATACACCTCGGCCCTAAGAGGAATAGGCTACATAATTCAAGCGAAAGTTTTTTTAGTTTTCTAGATATATTTAAAATATTTTCACACTAGCGTTACAGTATTGTATAATAATTTCTCTTTGATGGGCAGCTAGCAAAAATACTGTTAATTTGAGCTCATATACGCAACAGAGCGCATCGTTTTTATAAATGTGGGTACATTGAACGCGAACATATTATAAAATGATAATATTTTTGTTTTAAACTAGGCGATCGTGGCGTAATGGTACAGTGTCCGATTGTTAAAGGTGGTCGTGGATTCGATCCAGTCCGTTCGATTTCGGGGAAGTAAATTATTTACACTTCTTCAAGCGTAAAGGTGTTTCAAAACCTACGCTGTAAAGGAAATCAAGTTTTTGCATGTAAATTTAGATATTTTCTCAGTCTGCTTCTGCTACATGAAATGACATTGAAATCCACTATTCAATGAGAGATTCTCTCTAGAATGGGCGGGAAATAAGGAACGGATACGTCAATAGGTATTAGGTAGTTAGGTACCATTTTTCAGACCGAGTACCAATTGGTGTGTGCGTTAGATAGAAAAAACATCACTTGATGTGATGCGGTAGGCGAAAAAAATTAGAAACAAATAATTTTAATAGTGTAAAAACAACAAAGACATTCTCCACTTTTACATAAAGAAAATAGAATGCCTGCCATAACCTCACCTAACCGAGAACCTTAACTAACCGAGAATTTCCCCAAATGGGAATTGAACAGACAACTACTTATCGCAAACGGACTTTCCTGAGCCATGATATCTAGTCATATTCTTTTTTATATAGGAAATAGAAATTATTTCCAACGTAAGCATATCCATACTTGAAAATCCAATAAAGGTCAAACCACTTTTCCTCGACAAAAGAGCAGATTCGAGAGCCTTCATTTATCTACCTAAGTTATACGGCCTTGATACTAAATTTTCTTGATACATTAGATACTTTAAAACTAGATAACTGTTTAAGGAACTTTTTTAAACATTATTTATAATAAATAATGCAACCTACTACCAACAGGAAGTTATTAGGATGTTTCAATATTATCGCCGAAATATTGTGTTCTTATGTTTAACCGACGTAAAAACAATCAGAGGTTCTCCAGTCTAGTACGTTAAATTACGTATCACTTTTTTTTGACGAGTTTCATTTTGATTGATTTTAAATTCTTTTTTTATTGGATAGGGATTTATATCTACACAAAGATAAAATAAATTTAAAAAAACCAACCGGTAAGGATGATAAACGAGATGATTGATTTTACTGACTGTAATTGTAGATAGAGATAGTAAATAACTTCGAAGACTTTTCGTCTGAATTCAAGGCGTTTCTTTAGTTTTGGAACTCAATGAAGCATAATTTCATTTCCGCCAAATGGATATCGAACCCACAACCATCGGTATTACAGTCGGATGCTGTGCCACTGAGTCACGAGATTTGTTTTTCCTATTAGTATTTATATCTATATTTCATGCTTCCTCCTTTAATGGGTAACGAAGCGTCACTTGCCTTGGCACACGTAGCTGGCCTTATATACTAAGTAATTATTAACAATCAATGTCTTTTATACTAAGAGGTCAATGTTTATTAAATGTTCTTATCTATTATCAGATACCGCTGAGCCATCTTATCTAATAATTATAGAGCCTTACGTTGTTGAATATAAACCCACAATCATCCGATTATTTGTTTTTTTTTAAACAAAACAAAAAGGGTTTATTTCTGCCATATATTTCTGCTATAATTATCTTAGTGTGCACAGAATTAAAAATTCAGGCCATCTTTAAAAGTCTCGATCATTACGAATCTTTTTTACTAAGAATCTGATATTACTTCTTTCGATGACGCGAAGGTTAAAGGATATGGCGTCATTACGTCTTAATTTTTTTTGTTCCTTTTTGATTATTATGTGTAAGGCTTAATCATTATATTCTTAAATGTATTTTAGGACCAAGTATCTATCTCCCATCCCCATTAAGACATTTCCTGTCCCGTTCCCCACGATCGTTAAGTTCACTTTGCTTTACACGGACTCGAACTCTTCTCCAGATTGCTGCCTTCTGATCAAAGAAGGCTTCTGTCAGAAAGCTAATACTAGATTAGCTTTTTGACATTCACTTTATGACTTTCTGACATTGCCGACTTTTTTAATTTGGCTGGGATTCTTAAATATTTGCAATGACATAATATAATAAATAATACTTTGTTTTTAATTTATAAACAAAGAAATATAATTTATATCCATTTTTCTTACTTTGCAATTATAATCAAATATCCATCACCACGCAGTATTCTAGAAACGTCTCTCGCTACTAGTACTGTCATTATTCTCTTCATAAACCGCAGTTAAGTAACGTTTAAAGCAATCCCTTTTACAAGATTTAGGCGCATGATCTGTTTTATATAATTGTTGCTCAGAGATAAGTATGTATATGATTGTTATGTTATTTAGGTGGTATTTACATGGTAAGAAGAAAAAGCCTCTTTCTCTACTTTTGACTTATCTTCGAAGACATTGCTTGACAGTAAGAGGAACTCAACGCCGCGTTTTTGATATCATTTTCCTAGCAACCATTGCGCTTACTGTCCAATATTTCCCAGTGATTAATTATTAGTTTATAAAATAACTAATAATCTATTTCTCATTTGTATTATTTGTTATTATAACTTAAATTACTTGTGTTTCCAATACTGTATATAGTAGGTACCTGTGTTCTATGGTCTAGTTAGATAAAGTTCGCAATTGATTCTGCCATAAAATCTTTGAATAAATTGAAAGAGACATGGCCTAACAGAACAGACCAGTAAAAGGGACTGTTGTGGACTTCGCTTACCACTCTAGTAACTACTGCTAACTAGACAGATCATGGCGTTAAGTTCCGCCATTACTTTCCATAGAATTGGGCGGTGGGTAGAGAGCGGAGAGCATGCCCACTATCAACGGGAAAGAAAAAAAGGATGACAGTATCACTAGGTCTATGCCAGTATAGTAACAATATGCAACAATAAAAGATAACATATTCTACAACATACATTTTCATATAATAACATAATCTCATGTAACAGATAGATTAAGGCGTAAGCTCGCATTTCGCAAATCGTATTACCCGTTGTTATCATATTAGATACGTCATACAGTTTACGCGCCATTTAACCTGTATTTAGTATTACTGACAAGCAGTCATGATAGTGTGGCATGCGTTTCCTTTTATTTTATAAGTGTTTTTTTTTTTTTTTTTTTATCACCTTTACGCTGTATCCCGCACTGAGCAGCGTAGACATAAGGAACCTAGTGTAAAGACACTGTTCCAGTACAAGTTCCCAAGTTTCCGTTGAATTCTGGAGGCGTTGTTTGTTGAGTGGTATAACTTGGCTTTGCCTCGATACGAGAGCGAAGAAAGGAAAATATAAATTTAAATAAATATTTCATTTCCTTGAGCGTGTGTGATCCCTAACCAACAACCAGTTGCATTTGCAGCTACTTTGTGCCCCTACGCCACCACTGGCCTCAAAGCCTAGTGTTTATTAGAAAAGATAAAATTTATGAACATTTAAAATAATTTTATTCCTATTCTTAAATTCATTATTTGTGAAACTTAAATACAATATAATAATAATTAACTATCCAGGTTAATACTGCATTATTTTAAAGTTTTAGAAATGATTATGTTGTATTTTAACTTTTTTTCGAATAATTTTTCATATTATTATTCTGTTCTACTTTTTTATACGTACAACTTTAAGACTTGCACTAGAGTGCTCACAAAAGTTGAGAACTAGAGTGACAAAGAGCCTAAAATATGGGTTAGGTCACTTTGCACCCACTACTTCTAAATGTCTTAATCCGCAGGATTTGGGGCATGGTAAGATTTCGACCTGATTTATCGTCCATGAAAAATGTTATACGATTTTTATATATTATAGTATGATTCGTAATACATTTTTGATGAAATTTGCGTGGTATGTATGTTAGTTACTTTTATTAGTTAGTAATAATTCAAGTAGCTTCTTTGTTTCTTTTTTTAACCTATATTTAATTATAAACTTTACTTTGAGTGAGCTTCGAATACGTAACTGTCGTGTTCGGAAACACACAGACAACTTTTCGGAAGGGTTTTATTATTTTACGTTATTTCTATAGATTTTTTATGAAAAATACTTTTTAAGAAAAGTATGTACAGGAAACATGTGAGAATTTTAACCTAGTGAGACTCGAATCCGTGCCTCATACCGTAGCGTCCTAGCCGACAAAGCCATACGTTCTTATAGAGTCACATCAATATTCTTAAAGAGATTGAGTGACAATTTTATGAACTTTAGTTATTTTTCCTTTTAAACATCTTCTCATGAAACCAAAACTTGTACTGACCTATATAAATAAAACACAAATACGGTTTACAAAGGAAATACTTAGAAGTGACTCAATGGTTAGACGGCAACTCGATTTGGTAACTTGCATCGACACTTGGCTTTGTGAGTAACGTCAGTCGGGTCAGTGATTCTAAACGTTTATTTATTTTTCTTACAAATTAAAATGTTAGCTTTTAGTTAGTTAAATTAAAAAATATTAAACTTATTTTCTTATTACATGTATTTAATTAAACAGACCTTCGTTGTGTACACAGGACACTCCTACGTATCGATGGATCACGGCCATTGATGTATTAACTACCAACAATGCAAATATACCATTTACTATCTAAATATTTTCAATTATAAATGAATTAAACATGATGGTAATAAAAGGTTTGATACTTTTAAAAAAAGTATTCACATTATCAATAAATAGGATATAATTTTGGGCAAATTTTGAGACATTTTATATTTTAATGTTTTTTAGGCTGTGTTCAAATTTGACCAAATATTATTTGTCACTTCTAAGTCATTATACAGAATCTATTCTATATCTCCATCACCAATTCATCTTTGCTAACAATATTCTTGACTATAATATTCAATCTTTGTTACTCATTTATAAACTAAACTTGAGTTACTAATCTATAAATTAAAATGGCATCTCAAGATCGATCTCAGAGTTGAGAGCGATTTCTATTTATAAATCGCTCTAATAATAATATTTATTAAAATGGATAAATTTATAGTCTGATATGAAACCGACATGCGAAGCATCGTACTGACGATCTATAGCATAGAAGTCAGAAACAATATATTATATTAAAATATATATATATATTAAAAAAACCCGACAAATAAAGAAAACAATAACGTTTAAATTATTTTTTTTTAGGTGACAGTCTCGAAGAACTCAACGGATATGGAACAATGCGGCCTAGAAACATTATTTCGTCAATACTAAGTGGTACCCCAGCCAAGAATAAAGGACTGGCGATATCGAATCCACATGATTTTAGAATGGTTAGCATTATTTTATTTAATATTTTGTTATTTTTTTTCTACTTTACGTAGCTTTCGCTAAAGGAAAACATAGCCTTGACTGACTGACTCTCCGCTCTCCTTGAAACATTGTGTAATATTTAAAAATTTTACAATTTCCACACTTAAAATTGAAAATTTATACTTTTAGATGATACGTTCACACGTTGTAACTAATTAAGCTATACTTTCACATTCCGCTACAGTGAAAATAAGTTAGCATTAAGATAGTAAAACTTTTGTTTAACACCTCTCTAAATTTTATGCGAAATTACAATATATTATAACATTTATGATATGATACATATGCGAGCGACATTTTTTAAATTTACTTAAATGAATTATTAACAAAATTAAATTAACTAATTAATAAAGAGAATACGGAGTTGTGTTCTGCCACTTAAAATGTCTCGAAATTGGATGGGAAAGTTGGACAAGCCTTACCTTAGTACTAGTGATTATCTAATTTCAAAAATTAACTGAAGATTAAACCTATTTTATAAGACTATGAAATTAGCTTTTCTCCGGATATAGCAGGTAAGTCAGAGGCACACCATTCCCCTCGCACTGCCGTTAAACAATATTTCTTTAAATAATGTTTTTAATATATATGTTTTTAGGTATCAGCTATAATAGATGTAGATATTGTACCGGAAACATGCAGGAGGGTGAAGTTACTCAAGCACGGCTCTGATCGACCTTTAGGATTCTTTATAAGGTATTATAAATACTTTGCTCTGTAATGTCGTATGTGTTAGTAATTAAATTACTATTTTATTATTAATATTATATATTTTTAACATACTCTTATGATACGAGGTAAAACGCGGCGTTGAGTTCCTCCACTCAACACGCAATGCTTCCAGAATTTCGAAGAAAGAGAAAAAATGAGAATGGAGTATCTGAACAATAGGTTCCCTCTCACTACTCTGCTAAGTGTGGAATACAATATGAAGTTAAAAAAATAAACATAATGGTAGAAGTATGTAACTAAAATACGTCTGTTGTATGTACCAGGAGTACAATATTTGGGCAGCTTGAGTATTTATTGTATAATATAGTAAGTAGTAATATTTCTAAGTATGACATTATTTATTTTTCTATTTTCCAGAGACGGTACGTCGGTCCGGGTAACGCCCAACGGTGTGGAACGGTCGCCAGGTATATTCATATCGCGGTTGGTTCCTGGTGGCTTAGCGGAGTCTACCGGACTTCTGGGTGTTAACGACGAGGTTTTAGAAGTTAATGGCATAGACGTGTCCAACAAGACCTTGGATCAGGTTAGTTGGGGGTTTTTTATATTGGTATTTTTTTTGGATTTACTAGTAGTGCCTGGGGGCTATGGTTTCTGAACTCTCCGGGACTCCCAGGGTGTTACGAAGAAATTCTAGAAGTTAATGGCAGCGACGTGTCTAAACAACACCTTACAGCACTTTGGTTAAGTTTTAAGGATAGGTTTGTAATGTCCAAGGAACACCACAATTTATAATCAACTCACAACCTCGACAAATATAATCGAGTATTTCCTAATAATTGAAAATATTTTGAAATGTTTTTTTAAATAAACACGAAAATTTTAATATATATCAATTTAGCTATCATATATTACAGTATTTTACATAAATATTCATGTACTTAATATATTTCTTCTCCAATCACCAGGTAACCGACATGATGGTGGCCAATTCCTCGAACCTGATCATCACGGTGCGTCCTGCTAACCAGCGCGCTGGACCTCCGCCTCCCGATCCTCGGACGTCACAGCCACCTAGTGAACCAGATGAGGATAGGTAAGAAAACATGATTTAAACTATTTTAGGGGGTCCGTACTTCGTAGGTGGAACGGAACTGAAAAACGGAACGTGAACGGAAATGAAATGCATTATATACGAGTATACTCTGGAGAAAAATAATATCGTCTTAGTAAAATTATAAATTAAAAAAATATAATAAAAAGTTGCTTCCTGCACTCAACCCGCAATGTCTCAAAATTGGGCGGTAAATGGATAATAAAGAAAGTGTTGTGTTCGCTCTAAGTGGCCTGTGCATAGTGAAAATGATGTGTAACGCTAAAACAATGTGCTTCCATACATAAATTGAACCCACAACTATTATTGCATGTAGATATTAATTCAAGTGCTCCTAATTAAAAAACATTAAAACATTAATGAATATCTAGAAAAATAGGAAAGTATATACAATTTGAATGTAATGTAATAAAAACCTGAGTTTGAAATTTTTGTCGGAGTTTCCTATTTATATTATCTAATATAGTGTTGCCACATCTTCTTGGAAATAAGAAAAAAATAAACAAATATATTTTAGTAGACTTTTTACTTTTTTTTACTTTTTACCAACAGATTCGACCAAGACGACCAAGACGAAGTAGTCGATTTGACCGCTGTCACTCTAGAAGACCAACCCGACGCCCCTTTCCCGCACGTGCCCAGCAAAGACGACGGCCAGATACTGCACCTATAGTACATACTGCACAGGTACCGACGGTGTCGCCAGGTGCACAGACTTTAGTGTTGCCCGTTGGGAGAGTTTTGTTTTCTGACAGCTGTCAACGCCAAGCTTGAAGACCAACGCCAAATGTATCGAGTTCCGTAAGGATTGAAAATTTGAACTCAGAACATAAATTTTGAATTTGGAACGTTACTAATTTGACAGCTGTCAGTACAGAAGACGAAACTAAAAGGCCGTTCCGTATAAAATACGTATTATATATGTGTCACTAGGTGCACAGAGCATTAGTGTTGCCAGTTGCAAAAAATAATTATGTATTATTATATTTTTTGTCTGTTTTAAAGTTACGTTTTTTAAATTGAAATCATGCTATGTAGTGCTGTTACGTACTTAATAAGGGTGTCGTGATAAAGCGGTCAATGACGTACTTAATGTGTCAAATGTGATTAAGAAGGTTCCAAGGTGTTGGGTTCTAGTGTTGCCAGGTATGTACATTCCATATTAGATATGTACAAAATTTATTATAACTTAAATATAAATGAACACAATTAAGTAGCTTATATTATAATTAATCCTAAGTATGACTTTTAAAACATTTTACACGAATTCTACAATTAGTAGTATATTACGCCATTACGTCTACACCTACGAGGAGCGTAGATAACGTTATATCTAATATTTTTTAACAATCAAAAATACTGACAACACTAGATGGTTCCTGTATTATCATTCCTCTTGTGGCTTATAAAAGTTTTTGGTACTACTTTTTATATTTCATAGTATAACTTTAGATAACAGAAACATTCCTTATAGTATATGTAATATTTTATTTTATTCAAACAGATGAAACTGTGTTCAGATTCATATCATTTTTATAAGAAAATTATTAAAAAATAATTTAATAATATATAATGGGATGTATAATGAGTTAAAACTAACGAACATATTGATAATGATGAGATTTCATTATAAACAAATAAAATAACATCATTAGAAATAACGAATAATTGTTATATATCAAAATATATTTGAAAGTAGCTAATTTGATAAAAATAGATAACATTCCATATTAATTTTGATAGCTAAGCATCGGGGTTTGTCGAATGAAGTGTTTTTTCACTAGGTTCTCTCTGAAGGTGAAAAAACAAAGTACATCTCATCATTATTTATTATATTATCTGTTTCTCAAATAGAAGCAAACTATTATTAATCTGCGATAAATTTGTCTATTAAAATTAAAACAATGTAATTTTTAGTAGCATAGAAATAAATAATATTCAGTTGAAATTATAAAAAATATGTTATAAATGTTGAGCGTAAACATTTAATTGTCGACAATAAATTAGTCTTAGCAAAAAATGTTTTGTATTAAATACGTGTCAAATTCCATCCATTTTTGTTGTTACGAGTTCGTTTTTTAAAAATATTGTTGCTGTGAAATATGAATTAGAACTAGTAGTGCTTAGGCCGAAGTTCCTATAGAAGAAAAAAAACAAATATATACACACTCTTTCTAATAAAAATAGCACTAAATTTGTGGAAAAATTCAATTCATATTTTACTTGTAATTGAATAATTAAATATTAAGATAGTATTTAGTTATATCTCTTCCAATGGAAGGTGCTATTTCTGTGTTTATCGAAATTATTCCATAATTAGTGTGAAATTTTATCATTTGGATGAGGATTTTTTTTTTCATTATTGCAATACATTTTTGTGCCTTGAATCTCTGTGTTACAGCCGATTTAATATTTATAATAAGTAACTTGCATTCGATTTAGTACACTAGGAAGTGTATAGGGCCTAATATCGTGCCTTGCGGTACCCCCTTTAGTATATTCTACTTGTAGTGCGTGTATTATATTTTTACATATATATTGTTATTGCTTAATCATTTTTGAAATAATTATAGCAAAATGAAACGGTATTCGTGAAGAGGTTGAACGAGAATTGATGATTAAAGTGTAATTAAAGAGTTTCCTCTGTTTTGCTAAGCGTTTAAAGTATTTAAAATCGTTGTTATATGAAAAAAATAATATTTATAATGCTATACACCCACCTTAAGACCACAGATAATGTAATATCGTTTATATTTTTTTATATCACACCTAAATATATATATTTATAGTACACTCAGAATAAAAGTGGCGTAGCTCAAGAGTTGACTATTTGTGGGAAATCACAATAGAATCTTAAAATGCCTACTTAAAACATTTTTTTATGAGTCTTTTTAGCAAAATTAAATTTTACAAAAATAGTTAATTGACTTAAATTCGAAGTAACAGTATGGACCTAATTTTAGTGAATGAAGTTATTACTTTAGTTGACTAAGAATGAATTACTTTAGTATTTAATGTATGTAAGTTTGTTAAGGTAAAGTAAGGATAATAATCTTTGCACATATCAGTGTATATGAAATATCGTATACTATAAACGATATTGTATGTATATTATTATTATATTAAATCGCATCGTATTTATTGACAATCCAGTGGCTTTTTTTTCAAATAAATAATATCTTTTCATTGCGTACACAAAATAAGTAATCAAGTGAAAATTAAAAAAAAACGAAAATAATAAAAAAATAAGTAAGCAATTTGCGCATTATTAAAAAGCACGCATATCGTGATATCGTGCAGTGCGTGTATTTTTTAAAGATTTAATATGAAATTGTCAATTATTTCATTGGCACTGTAATGCAGTAATCGAAACGTTAATTTTTTTATATATATAAAATGTATATTATATAAGTATACAAAAATTATCATTAACTTACATGTTATATAAATATAATAAAATCATCACTGGAAACATACAAAGAAATGGAAAACTGAGGAAGGTAATTTAATGATAATTAATGAAAAATATGAGTGACTGAAACAGAACTACAAACGAATGTACTTTTTTTATTGTCCATTTCATTTGAGTTTGGTTTTTTTAATTTGTCTACCACAAATTTAAAGCTATTTCCTTAATTAAAAATTATGACAAGTCTTCTACTTCTTTAATATTACTTTCTGATTCTTCAGAATAGCTATATATTTTTTTCAATTTATCATCAAAATAATATCGATTTTATTATGTAAATATTTTGATTCGATTATTATAGAATCGAGTGACATTTTTTCTATTAATCTATAAATAATTGTGATTAAAGTTTGTTTGTTTTAAGAGTTTGCAGTTTTCAAAATCATGATTGGCTCAAATGTTTATGGTCCAAAAATGTTATAGCGTATATATTAGGAGATACCATTATTTACACTACAGTTAGTATACTTGTGTTGTATGTAATTAAATATTATTATTCTTACTGATATATTGTTTTATTTTTTGTTTATTCTAATATTTCCTTTGTCATTATTTAAAATAGTAATACATTAAAGAGCGGCGCTGGTAATATTGTCTGGACACAATGATTGTGAGTTCATTTCCCCGTTTAGGTAAATCGAGTGGTGAGGACAGAGAGTGTAATATGTTGTCTTAACCAAGTATAGTATTGAATGCTTGGAGATAAAGAAACTGAAAATTCATTTCTTTGAAACTATTCTTGAAGGCGTGACATTCGACATTCGTCTTTGAATTGCACCTTGCATACAAGAAAATAATATAAAAATATATTAAAATATTGTTTTAATTATAGTATTTTTTAAGATATTTCCTTTTCCCACTTAACGCCTAATTCTTGAGACATTATGAGTTGAGTGTCGGAACTAAACACCGTACTTTGCCTCGTTACCAGAGCATATGAAATATTAAATATTTCATCCCGAACTCAACGCAGTGCTTTGTGAGATTTATGCATTTGTTTTTAAATATTTAGGCATTTATGTTTACTTTTTGTAAACTTACGAAATCATAAAATGTTCTATAACTTATACCACATTTATGTTTTAAATGAAATATTTTTTTTAACACTTTCAAATTATTTAAATAACTTTTACTACATAAATATATATTTAAATGTATGAATGTGATGTGATGGTGAAGTAAAAGCAAACGTACAATGACATTTTCGGTGTCAAGGTTTCCCTAACACCTACGGTTTTTCATAATTTTAGATTTTCGTGTCCCCCGCACCACGTGGCGTGATGAGACAACCCAGTGATAAGTACCTACTTTTCGTTCTGTTTTTATAATAGTTTTAAATTCTTCCTGGAAATAATATACCTAACGGGGACCGGAGTGTCTTCACTTTAGATTCCCGCTGCCTATTCTGCTGTGTACGGGATACAGCGTGAAGCTGAAAAAAATATACCTGAGGCCGGTCGTGGCGCAGAAGCATAAGCAAGCTCCTGTAGCGCGAAGAGTCGTGGACTCGATTCATACTCGGGGGAATAATTTATATTAAATTTAGGAAATTCAAATATTAAATATATAATATTAAATATATTAATATTATAATATAATAGTATATTTAATATTTTCTTTTCCTCGCTCTGGTAACGAGGCAAAGCGCGGCGTTAAGTTCTGCCACTCAACACGCAATGCCTCCAGAAGTCGATGGAAAGTAACAACAACGACACTAGGTGCCCAGTTTGCCCCTGGCTACTCTGCTATGTGCGGCAGCACGCTGCTACTACTAGGTTCACGAACCTGTTAAAAAAATGAATCGAAGCACTTAATTTCAAATATTTAGTGACAAATATTAACTTAAAGTAGTCATTTGGTTTCGTTAGAAACTTTCTATATTTGATTGCGTCTGAAAAATATTTGGGTATGTAGGTATATGCATTGGCACTTCGACTTGCTTTATGTGAATTAAATAATAATATTTTTTAAGTATAAAATAAAATTATATAATTTGAGTATGAGGGACCTACTTTAAATTTTTTCACATACCATTAAATCATTAAAGTTATTGTTTATGTACTTTTACTATGTACACAATGTAGGTATAAATTGAAGAGGGCACATTTCCGTTTAAATTACAAATTTAATAAATCAATTTAAGTATGTACTGACAGAAATTTATTTATTTTCATCGTAGCGTCACAGATATAATTAAATTTACTCAGGAACATAAAATTTAACTAAGTAATTTGTTTTTAAGACAGCGTGTCTACAGGTAAACAATATACAGCCATGAAACGAAATTATCTGCTCAATAGTTCGTTATTTCTTGGCAATAAAGACTAAATTTAATGGTTCAATTAGTTTGTTTTTAGCATAGATATCATGGCCAAGGCCTCCAGAAATAAATATTACATCCTCCAGAATGAAGACGACTGTGCCAAGTTTTCGTAATACGTCGTCAGTCAATACACAAAATCCACACTAGATGGTCAAGAGTAAAAGTTATTGTAGACACGAGGAGTGTTTTTGTTTATAATAGAAAATAAACACAATATTATTAAATTAAAGATTAAAGTTTCAATTATATTTTGTAAACTAGTAAAAAGTAACCATGAGTGATGAATATCAGGTATACACTCGCATGGAGGACATCACAGAGCAAGATGACAAATATTTAGCAGGTGCAAGGAAAGAAATTAGGAACGACTTAACAGTTATAATACCAGAAAATCCTTTTCCTGAAATAGAAGTTGACGCGTATCCACCTTTAAAATTTTCGTGGGTTATTCCAAAGAAGTTAGCGGCGATGGCCTTCCCAAGGCACATAGAAAATTTAAAATTTTTGGTCAATCAAGGCGTAACACATCTAGTCACGTTAACTGCTGGTAAAAAACCTCCAGTAGATAATATTGCAAGATTAAGGTGGACTGAGATACCCATAGAAGAATTTGAATCGCCTAGTGTGGAGCAAATTAAAAAGTTTATCGATGTATGCAAACGGTCGGACAAAAATGGAGAGGTAGATCTGAATTTTATGTATCATATTGTTATATTACAAATAGCGATTTACGTTTTGCTTTTTTTATTTGAACTGGCTGACAAATTTACTGATTCATAAAAGCAAAATATAATCAAAAGTGCATTAGTAAGTAATAATAAAATGAATAGTTAAAACTATGCACATATTAGGCTGCACTTTAAGCGAAGCCACGTGCGTACTATAATTATAATAAAATAACGTGTTTCAAAAACTTATAATTTACATTATAGGTATTAGGTATCCATTGTCGTCAAGGCCGGAGAAGATCAGGTGTGATGCTGGCGTGCTATCTCATTCATTTTCACCGTTTCTTGCCAGATCAAGCGATGAACGTCATTCGGATGATTCGACCAGGTACTTTATCATTTAAGTGTTATAAATAATAAGTCATTATAAAATTCATTCACTTTGCCAGGAATATATTTTTAAAATGTTAATAACTATGATAATACAGCTTAATAAAGCCAAAACAACGCCTCCCTTTTTTAAGATTGCATGTTTGGAGACATGATGGAGGTTTAACATTATGTTTAAGCTAAAAATTATTACATACTCAAGTAAATCTATCGTTAATTATTTTTTCAATAATAATTAGAAAGTTAACATTTGTGATACCGACCTTTTTCACGTGTACCTATATTGGAAATAAATTTGAATATCTATGTAATAAAATTGATCTTTATAGGATCATTAGATTTCGAGGAACAAGAAGAAGCAGTTGGCAAATATTTTGAGCACCTTACAGAAGATAATCCACTCAAATTTGGTGTAAGCGGAGACGTTATGGAAGAGTTTATAGAACTTGCCAAAGAAAGTACAAAGAAAGTATCAAGTTTAAATTAATAATTATTTTAGTAAAAATAGATTTACATTTAAGAAGCACCTACTTACTATAGTAAGATGACTGATTCAAGGTTCTGTGCGTAAACGTAAAACCTTGAATCAGGCATCTAACATTGTATCGACTATTTTCTTTTTTAATATATATTTTTAGTAATGTACTTAATTCTATGTTTTAAAAAATATTTTTTTCACTTTTGTAACATTAAATTATCTGTTGAATCAATTTGACTAGAGTAGCGTCCGTTTATAACACGCCGACGTCTAATTCGTCGTAAATTTAAAAAATAAAAGTTTCTTCCGGTTTGTTTACGCTGTGAATTATTACTTTGCCGCCATTTCAAAATTACATCTTTCACTTTATTATTCTTTCATTCAAGGTTATTACGTTTTTTGCTTCACGAAATTTAATTTAAGAATTAATGTACTTATAACCTAGTCTTAAATTTTATTTGTATGATGTTAAAGTAGCATTTTTTTGTTAATATGTAGGTACGTATGTATATGTATAATTAATTATTAAAAATTTATTCACTTTATGTAATATTATTTGGAAGGACATAGACAAGTAACATGATAAGTTTTCTAAAATTATGCACAGTATAAATTGTGATTTTTAATGGTATTATGTTAAGATATAAAGTCAAAATAAAGTTGTTTTAGTTTTGTTAATCATATTTTTATTTGTAGATTTATAAGATTGTTTCTTACTTTATTCAATTTACCTTAATCATAATTTACTTAGGCCTAGGAATGGTCTGCATCAACTAGACTGTGTATTAATTTGTAATTAATTTATTTCGACGTGGGCCACAAATTTACAAATACCAAAATGCTGCGTTATCGAATCATGTTCCTTTAAATATATTTTATATTTTAGGTATGTACTTATACGTTAAAATACCTATATAAAAATATCCCTTAAATGAATTGACAGTGAATATTTGTTCCATATATCCATCTAACGTCAATCCCTGTGCCAATAGTTTGGATCTGGCTTCTATCCAACTCGACCTCAATGGCCGCCGACAGTTTAGCTCAGTGTAATATTAAATTAACTAAGTTCAAAATCCTTAATAATTGGCAGAGCAGGTGTTCTAAATCATTAAGTGACGAAAGAAAGTGAGAGCTATATCATATTTGGTTTTAGTTTTTTTTTAATCGGTTAAAAAAAGGGGATAAAAATAGAAAATTCTGGGCTGCAAAAAATCTTTATTAATCAATTGACCTTTGCCTAATAGTTAATAGTACTATAAAGTGATCATTAACAATGAGTTCTATTAAGAAACGTACAAATGTGAAATTAGCGAAAATATTCTATAAATACGCAGATAGATTTGATCAATTGCCCATTGAAGAAGAAAAGGCACCTGAGATTGAAGAGGACTCGTACCCACCATGCAATTTCTCTTGGTTTGTCGACAACAAAATCGCTGGCATGGCATGCCCACAAAATGTGGGCAACCTTAACTATTTAGCTGATTGTGGAATAAAACATTTAATTACATTATCACCCGAAAGAATACCGCCATTATTGGAATGTAATAAAAAAATAAAATGGACAAGGATCCCAGTTAAAGAGTTCGAAGCGCCAACTTTGAAGCAGATTATAAAATTTATAGGTATTTGTAAAAATGCGGAGATCACAGGCGAGGTGAGGCTGATGTCAATTTTGTATCTAATTAGAAACAGACTAGTGCTTTTCGTTATCGATTACATTTAAGTCTCCTTTCATACTGTAACATCTTTGGAATGTAAATTTAAACATGTCGCACATCTAAATTAAAAGTTATAGATCCATGTATAATAAATGTATAAAACTATACTTAATTATAGTATTTATAGCAAACCAAACCCGTATTTGAATCTGCGCTCTTCTTTGTACAAGGCGGTAGGTGTCCATTGCCGTACTGGACGCGCTCGTACTGGCACCATGCTAGCTTGCTACCTCGTCTTCTTTAAGAATATGGCGCCAGAAAGAGCTATTCTTACAGCTAGAGTTCAGAGACCAGGTAAAGAAATCTTTATTAGCCACTATAATAATTTCGAGCAGTAAATTTTTAATACATTTCCCAAATTAAAATAAGTACCTAACTATAAAAACAATGTTAATATGTTAAAGCTCCAAAAATACTTAAAGCGTATAAACAATTTAAATATGGATATAATAGCACATAACCCACCTCGACACGAGAGCGACGAAATAATAACAAAATAATTAAATATATATATATATGGATATTAGATAACTTAACAAAAGATTTATTAACTTAACTTGCTAAATGTTATCATATTGTCCGGATCCACTACGGACATGGCCGATATTTTCTTCTTCTTGATGTAAAATTTTTAGGTATTGGTTGGACTGTAGAAATTATTTTAGATACAATCATAACTAGTAGAAGTTTGTGTATTTAATTGTTTTTGTTCTTTCTGTACACTTAAGAGAAAATGAGACATTGCACTGGGCCATAACATGATGCAATGTATATGATAAGATATAAAGCAGAGAAAAGTATCACAAACTCTCTGTGATTGAATAGGTACGATATTATCTTTGTGGAAAACTGTACAAAACTATATAAACATTTTACAGGTTCGTGTGAAACAGCCGAACAGGAAAAAATGGTGTGTCACTATCACGATTGCATCAGAGGCACTATCACTAAATCTGATTATCGTCTTGTTGATGACAAGTTATATTTCGACTTCAACATGAAATACATGTACCCTGAGGAATTGACAGAAGAAAGAAAAGAAATTCTTTTAAAACCAGAAACTTTCAAAGAAAAGCTTTATAAAGATGCTGATTTCATTAAAAAAGTGGAAAAAATGGAAACGGAAAGGAAGAAGCGAATGAAAACTATGGTTATAAATCACAGGATTTATTTTTAAAATGGTAATCAATTATTTTGTAACAAAGTTATTTTTTTATCATTGTTTATGAAATAGTTTAATATAATAAGTTAAGTCATTACATTTTTTTTATTTTCCAAAGTATGTGAATATAAAAATGGGCAGATAAACAAATAAGCAGTGGTGGAACCTGGTGGACCTGATGTTAATAATCCTTTGGTGCTCACATGGAATCAATTAATATAATAATAAAAAACACAATTGACAATTGTAAAATTCTGATCTTAAAGAAAACAACCAAAGACATATATTTTTTTTATTTACAAGCAAAAATTAATATACACATCAAAGAAACTGAAAAATGACTAAAAACTGTATCTCAAACTCTTCTAATCTGGCATCCAAGTAAACCAGGTTGAGCCCAGGGTCTCGGAGTAACTGTAATGCCGAGGACATGAGACCCTCGCTTGACCCTCACTTGTATAGGTTGACCGACTGAATGCCCTACCACATTGTGTATTTGTGTTATATCTGAGAAATTGTTGAAATTGACCGAACCAAACTGAAGTACTTCATCATCTTCAGAAAGACCCTGTTGATAAGAAAATGTATGTATAGTCCAATCAATCAACAGATCAAATTTACATAGAAGGTAGTTTAAAGGACTTATATAAGATAATATCTTTTTGACAAACAAGGCATTGCATTGGGACAGCGTCTGACTGTAAACATGAAGGTTATGGTTTTTATCATTTTTAAAGTGTTATTTCACACTTAGGAAAGAAAAACACATTTTAGGAAACATAAAATGGCACAGGTTCAAATCCTACTATGTTCAAATTTTTATGTTTCCTAAAAAGTATGATGGTTGTGGGTTTGATCCTGATTCAGGGAAATTTAAATTGCATTGTTATTTTTCTGCTTATGCCACACAAATTATGATGGTGAGTAGAAACTCAACATGCAATATTTAGAATATGGACAGAAAGTGGAGAAGAGTGTGTCTTGTCTCTCTATGCCACCCCAGCTACAAGGGTAAAAATGTGAGGCTGCTTATATTAAAAACAGTTTTTAAATATATACATAGTACATTATGTAGGGCTAGTATAATGCCAAAAAATACATTATAAATAATTTTGCATTTTATGTCGTAAAGTGACACAACAGTCAAATGCCTGAATTAACAAGCGAGTCTGTTGAGTTCACAATTCAACAAGCGAGAAAGAACACAGTGCCTCAGCATGAGGCTACTTCTCTTCACTCTGCTATATACAATGGATATGTACAATTAAAGAACTAACTAATTAAATCGATTATTTACCGCTAAATCTGCAGGGGATCCTTCCTGAACCACACCCACTTTTGCAAAACTCTTACTGTCTTCATGCGACACACCATTGTTCGAAGCAAAACCATTTGTGTAGCTTGGTTGTGATACTGATGGCCTTTCTCCACTCGAGCCTCGAAATTCAGAATGCACTTCGCCAAGACCCTGTTCTATTTGTTTCATTAATATTTTGTGGTCATTTTGTAGACCTGAAGTTTAAAAGAAGATTAAAATTTTAGCCATATATTCACATACTCTTTAAAAAAAGGTAGTGGAAAGAACTAATATTGAAAACTAGGATAAATTTCATAACTTGGTATTTAATAAGGTAGAAAAATAGATTGCAATGATTATAATTTCAAATTCTAGTTTGGAGAAAGTTTGTTTTTATAAGATCAAGTCTGTCCATGGCTTAGTAAAAAAATTCATGCATTAAAATAAGCCACCTATTATTCTCTTAAAAACACTTGGTTCTTACTTAAAAATGTGTATATGGTAAAAGCTGCTTAGTCATCACTAGTATAAAAAAATATAAGTTAACTTACATATAATACGATGTCTCGCGTGTCGAACTTTATAAACATCTATATCATTGCGCGGAAAGCCGTCCGCATCGACAAGTGGATCGTGCATTCCAACATTATTTGCCTCTAAAACTAAATTCTGTTCGCGAATCTCACTTTCAATTCTATCCTTTTCTTGAATTAATTTCATGACTCGATCTCTAGCTGGCCCATCCATGTTGTAGCCCACCATATTAGATTATATAGCAAATTTACTTATAATATGTACTTAAAAGTAGAGCGTATATTATTATTTATTTCAATTAAAAATGACAAAACGTGAAATTTTCTTTATTATTGTTCAAACGTCAAACTGACAAATTCATTATTTAATGTTGCCATGTGTATTCGATCTTGACTCTTTATCTTTAAAATAAAATTAAATTGCATGCAACGCAAAAATTGGTTATTGTCTAAATTAATAAATAATACATCTAGAATATAAATTTTGATATATTTTTTTATAATTTAATTCATTAATTTTATTTTAATATGTTAACTAAATAATAAGTTTTTTTATGACAGTTTTCTCAGTTTTATTGTTACATACAAATTACAAAGAAGAGTAAAAAAGTATTTTTTTTATAAAAATCTTAGCGATGTTGTCAGAACATATTTAAGTAACTGTAGGATTTTAATTTGAAAACTACCGACTACTTTGTTTTTATAGTACAGTTAGGAATGTCTCAGTGTACCGCTGCCATTCCCACGTACACGACGTACAACATCCTAAATCCTAACTGTACAATTTTAGAATAAATTTAAAATGTAAAATCTACTGATGCATGGTAAAGCAGTAATAGGGATTTAAAGTGGTTACTTTTAAGTAAAAAACTTGTTTATGTGGATTTTGTACCAGAATTATTATTGTGTTATTATTATTGTATCAAAATTTTTATTTTTAATACTAGGCTATGGTATTTATAGAATTAGTCTCTATTTATTTCCTAGGAAAATCCAGTTTTTCTAGTATTTTTTTTATCTTAATTAAACGAGAAGTACATGTTACTGTTCTGTCTATGGCAGGTGGCAGTATTTATTAAAAACCAATATTAACTAATGGGAAGTTATATAAATAAAAATACAACATATAATTTGTTACTTTTTATTTTGAAATCAATTGAGATTTTAAAAACTGTAGCTCTTTAGAATCATTACTTTATACAAAAAATATTGCAAGCTTTTAGTATATTTGCTTCAATTTTACATTTAACAAATACAACAATGATTTAAATAAAAAAATGACCAGATTAATAGTTTTACAATATTTCTAATAATAAAGGCTTATTCTTAGAGTCAGATTTATAATAAAATTAACAAGAATATGTGAGTGTTGGTTAACATTTTTAGAGAAGGTTACACATATTTTAAAGCGTTCTTTTTTCATATATAAAAAGTATTCTTAATATAGCATTTATAAAGTAATGTCTTTTGTATTGACAAAGTGTACTTTTGTTATTTACTTAAAATAAAAAGTCCGCTGTGGAATTTATTATTATTGGCAAATATTGGTAAAAGTGGAGTGACTGAGCAACTCTGGCGTAAGTCGTCAGTCAAACTTTGACCAATATAGCGATACTACACAAATAATATTGTGCAAAACAGTGTATAAATAATCATATACATAATGTAAACTAAGATGATTTCCGATAATCATATTATACTCCTATATGAAAATCGAATAAATACCAAAATGAAATAAAAAAAATGATTGTGCATTACAAATGAACCGCTATATCTATTATCACCTTATATGATTGGTAGAAACTGATTTTCGCTAGTTTATCAACACTAGTAGCCTGGCGTTGCTACAAGAGAGAACAACTTGGCGGAACCCGTTACCACCAATCGCCTATACGTCAGTTACCGTAAACAAAATGGTCCCTAAAGAAAATAATAAAAAAAAACGTTTACAAAATCACACTTCCGGTCTCCAGTCGAGACTAATACGTATATAACATACACTAAAATTATGGCAACTTTGACAATAAATAAGAAATATTCACATTGAAAAAAGGTAATTGATAGAATTTTCAAACATAATGAAGGACAGCACAAAAGTAATTCAAAGTGTAAAGTGGCTGGGATCGTAGAAAATAAGTATACAAGGCAACAAGTGCAGACTTTATGGTTTACTACATCTAGAGTTGTTTGTTACTAAATAAAAGCCAATTTTGCCCATTTTTATACAAGCTTGGCTCAAATCACGAGTTAATTTATTGTTAGTAGTTACAATTTATCAGAAACGCTAGACGCTCCGTCCCATCTTTGCAAACACTAGCTTAAAAAATAAAAAATACAATTTGCATCGGCATTAGGTTATATTAGTAACGGATCGGAGCGGCTTGCGTTTTACAAAAAAATGTCAAAAATCCGCCATTATAAGACTTTGATAGGATTAATCAAGATGGCAGATTTTTGACGGGAATGGTGTCGATTTGTGTTCGTTTAAAGTCGGAAGGGTTCGCGTTTGTCCGTGCGCGAGGCGGGGGTGGTGCGGCGCGAGAGAGGCGTGGAGGGGGCGGCGGGGCCGTCCGCCGCGTCAGACGGGCGGCGCACCAATCGGGACGCGGCCGTCGTCGTGCCCGGACGCACCGGCGTAGAGCTGCCTGACGGCGTTCTTTGCCTAACATTAAATGGACTAATAAAAAAAAATCCTTAAATAAATCTTTCACCATGCAACAATACAAGCTATATCAAACAAAAATCCAACGAACTTTCTCGAACGAACAAACTTAAAATAAGAGAAAGGAAGAAAAACCAACAAATCATCAAACTAAACTACGAAATAATTTTACCTAGAGTGAGTTTGGTTAGAGTCCTTAGCCACCGGAATGCGACTTCTGCCGGGTGTTTGTCCCTCGGTGGAGGCAAACGACCCGCTCCTAAGATGGTTAGCGAAGCGGACAGACAGACAGATTAGACACGGGTGTAGACAAGAAATGTTAGTGTTAGTGCACATGCTGCTGTGCCTAGTTAAATAATAATTTTGATATTTTGAAATAAGCTTCTTGGTATCTCTTAGTTTCTACACTTAAAAGCTTAATATATTAGTTTTATCATGATAATAGTTACAAGTACCTACACGAATATAATCTATTGCAAATATCAAGAAGTTTATATTTTTTTATATTTTCTAAAATTGACAGTAAAATCTTGTGCTTGAAAGTGAATACAAAATCTATAAAACAGTGCATGTGCAGTAACAATATAGAAAAAGTACAGATAGCAAAAATTTTAAGCAAATACATACGAGTATACATAAATGTACATATCATTATAAAAATAAGTCACACATCAAAAGTCAAACAACAATGTTAATAATAATCGTATTTTTTAATAAACGTTTATAATTTAATATAATAAATGCACAGTTGCAAAATGTTGCCAGCCATGTATATATATTTGTTATTTTATAAAAAAAGGCATAGTAAAAATACGACGTTTTAAACGTTATTCGTGAAAGCAAATTTATCAAAATGCCTCAAGCAATGTTAATGAAATTATAATAAATATAATAATAATTAAAAATATGTTTTTGATGAGAGAAAAAAATGTGTGGTGATCGTCAAACACGTGACCGAAGTGACTCGACTTGAATATATCTAAGATAATGTAGCTAAATGGTATGAAGTGATGTCTAGTAGTAAAATCAACGAGCATCTCAAATAATTGGGCCAAACACAAAGCTAGGAGTAACAAGCTTGTACCCTTTGATGTCTCGTTGGGTTGGCTTTGAAGCTTCTCCGCTCGATTCGCTTATATTACTCTCATATTCATTGTCACTCGTCATTCCCGAAATGCTGAACAGAGAGGAATCGTCTTCTGGACTTCTTTGGTCAGATTTAGGATCATTGGAAATAGGACTAGGATCTTGAGAAGTTTCTCTTGAACGGGATTTTCTAGACGACTTATTTCGTCGCTCAATAGA
Organism: Heliconius melpomene rosina; assembly: GCF_056956725.1. Classification (NCBI taxonomy): domain Eukaryota; kingdom Metazoa; phylum Arthropoda; class Insecta; order Lepidoptera; family Nymphalidae; genus Heliconius; species Heliconius melpomene. The sequence continues at coordinate 1,703,559 of NC_140400.1, forward strand.
GGGCGTCCTTTGCGACCGGTTCCCAGTGTATACGGGTATTTTTGTAGAACCCTGTATTTGGAATGCAGGATGAGTATGGGATAAGGATTTGGGATGTTCAGACGCCATTGAGGATGGCTGAGAATGTGTTGAACTGTTCGTTCGTATCCAATTTGCAATGCATGTGGAAAGGAAAAAATAATTACTTATTTAATAATCATCCAATATTGTATATATATTCATAAATATAATTTGTTAGTAAACAAAATGTTTTTTTAGCTGTGTCTTAGTTAGCCTAGGTGCATGCTCCAAATCATTAACTATACTTTTAAGTAATTTCCACAATTTTTATATCCACAACCAAAAGAAACCGCCACCAATATAACAGACGCAAAAATAGACCAACTCGGACAAAGCAAATCTTGAAAAATATTGAGACGGGTGCACAGTTCTCATAGACGTCACTACGTAGCTCAAAACTTGGACCCCTAAAGCTTAGTGACGTGCTTCCAAATGTTTTTTAATCTGTGATCGCAATTTGTTCTTCCAAATTTTAAGTCTACATATAAAATTTATCATAACTTAAAACCAATTTATCATCTAAAACAGAGTGCGACCACAAGGCCACCATTTCAAACAACACGAGCATATGTCAAATCCTCAATCGTCTGTACCTTACTAACGCCGGCACCGGGGACAGTGTGGGTATACTGGACGTGCGGTACATCCCTCCGCTATACCTGCCCATTCCCAGTGAAACTTTTTATATTACCGTGTCTTTATAATTATTGATTTATATTCTATATGTGATAAACACACGACAAATGAAAACTGAGGCGTAGAACAGACTGTATGATGTTGTGGTCGTAACGTCGCGTGGTAGAAAAGATTATACGTAAGGGTATTATTATGTAACTTAATCTTAATTGGATATAGATATAATCACACAAATACTGACGATTCTAGGGGGGGGAAATAGATTTCTAACGTCTTTATTTCTTTACGTACCTTCCACTCGCTGGTGTCAGGAGTCCGGTAGGTGTTCTTGGTCGAGAGCCTCCATTGGGAGTGGTCACTCCTAACTTACTGGCATTGGCGGCTGCCCGAGCTATTGAAGTGCGAGTGTTCGTCACTTTACGCATTGGTATACGTGATGGTGTGAGGACATCATCTGGACAAAAATGTATGGACAGTGAAGATGTATACAAATAAATTTGGGAAAGATTCAAAATATATGAATTAAAAAATCATCTACCTGTACTATCCAAAGACAAATTGGATCCATGTCTAGAAGGTGGTTTCGAACCTGCTCTTGACCCTGGCCGAGAACCTGGTCGCGATCCACCAGGAGTTAATGTTGATCTGAAATATATATTGACATATTTATTGGTAATACTTATTTCATTATTTATATACTTAATTATATTTATTTCGTTTGAGATTTCAAATTTATTTTAAGCTCACCTCGGTACACTTGGCTTCCTATATCTTTGACCAAGACCACTTGCAGCTTCGTTGTCACTAAGTGAATCAGGTGTTCCAGCACTTAGTGATGATCTCGATGCTCGACCTGCGGCTCCTCCCGCGGACATCGGCACTGAGCGAACAGTACGCTCTCTTACCTAGTCGTAAAATATGTAATTATTTTTTTATAATAAGTTATCATATTCACACTAAAATTATTAACTCAATAAAACATTAGCATTATAACGATGTATTTCTATAATTCAGATGACTCCTTTAATTATTGAGAAAAACGCCAAATTAAATCTTAGCAAATATGTGTGGTATGTGCATGCTAACTAAATGGACTTGACAGTTGTTACTATATATAACGACGAACGTATATTTCTAAAACACTGACTTACAAAAAGACAAACAAAAACTCAATGGCTGCTATCAACTTTTACCAAAGGTGCAATCAACTGCAAAACTCTCACATAGCCTATAAATTACCCAGTGATATCCAGGAGACGGCTGGTATCCGTGGTGATGTGTATAGTGATGGGCGCCGGGCGTCGTTGAGCCTTGTGATCTTGAATGGCCGTATATGAAAGCTTGCTTAGTTCCATGTGTCGAACCCACGTGTAGCGGATACGAACATGGAAGTTCTTCTCGTTGCCTGAGAGCCTCAAATATAGGCCTCAGTTGCTCCATAAACTCCTCCGCTAAACGTATCAATATAAAACCGGAAGCCTTGCATTAAGGAGGGAAGGAACATCCATTACAAACAAAACGTTTTCATAGTGCCAATCTTTTTGCCGAAACGCGATTTACTAGACGAGGTTACGATTAGTCCACACGCTTAGTCGACGGACACGCGAATCTTTACGTTGCAGGTATGAAGGGATATAGCAGGAAGGAAGAACAAAATACATTACCATAAAATCCAAATGCGTTGACGTGCCACCTCTCCAATGCAGTGGATCCAATGAAAGGTAAAACTAGCAAACAACACCGAACACTACACGAGCTGGTGCTTCAATTCTTAGCTTTGAGCACACTAATGCAATACGATAACGCTACGAGCTCAGAACATGCTGCAATCACGACAATGCCTCTTGCAAATGGATCGTACAATCCATGTACAAGGTGCAACAAAAAAAGCGAAAAAAAAAAAACATCCCAAACCGAATTGCTCCCTCTATTAACTACTGTGCGCGTAATGTTGTACATGTGCGAAATTAAAACTATATCTAACCTGTAGGAAGGTTTTAAATAATAAAAATGATGTAGCTTTTTTAGCCACTTACCTTGGTAATAGGTCCGGTGGATGGAGGTGTATTTGTATTAGAGCGAGGCGTACGCGGTCTGAATGCAGCCATGCTCTGCGACACTCCATCGGCCAGAATAAATTGCTCTCGCAGTTCGATGTTGGTGCGACCCTTGGCTGCATGCGGGCGGCGTCCGGTGTGCGGGTATCGTTATAGGATAGGGTTGGAATGGGTAAAAGAAACCGTTTGGTAACAGGATGGATAAAAATAAACACCGAAAGTGTTAAAAAAAACGGGAGCGTGCAAAGGTAGTGAGGAAAAGAAAAAAAAACAACAAAGAAAATCAGAACATGTCAAACAAAAACAAAACGAACATAACGTTTTAATAATCAAATCAAATTCAAATGTAAGTGTGCAGTTAGGATAGGATTTGTAAAATACAATTAGATTATTCTTTCACCAAAATATATGCATAATATAAATCAAGAGCAAGTCTTATTTCACTCACGATTAAAAGAAAAAAAATGCAATAAAAATCATTTTGTGAATATTATAATACATTTATATCTTTATTTATATTTATTGCATAAAATATTATTTACAACACATTTAAAATGAATTTGTGTTCTTGCGCTTGATTTATATGTAAAATTGCTAAAAAGTGAATATAAATACCGTATGCAAATAAATTGTAAAACATGCAAGAGTTAATAAATTGAAAGCAAAATAATCATTACCTTTTCTATTTTCTCCACTATAAACACAATAGACTATAGCATAATTATTTACAGCTTATATTAATTAGTTTATAAATTACATATAAATTAAAAATTATTTTTAAAAGCATTCGATATTTAACCCTTTAAAAAATATAGCAAAACAATTACATTAAAATCGCCAAAATTAACTAAAATAGCATAGCCACACCAAATAATACTGATCTGCAATGGAGATAGTTTTGATAAGTCATTTCTAACTTTGTAAATGTAATTACAATTATATTGTATAAAGTCTAAACTCTATTGCAGCTCATGTATTTTCTTACCGAGCGGACAACAAGCCTCATGCTGTTCCGGTTTGCTCGGGTCAGGCAGCGGTAGCACTAACGATACTAGTTATTTAAAGGTTTCATAGGGATCAAACGTAATTAAAAAATATAAAAAATGGGGGATAGGACAATCGGATTGGGTAAAGCGAATACGAATTAGTAAATTAGTAGCAACATCAATTATTGTGGACCTAAATTTCGCTTACTTTAGCCTTAGGTATGCTGAATCTAGCTAAAGTTATTAAAAAATAAGAAAAACCGTGTAGACCGATGGTAGCATGAATTAAAATATTTTGTAAATTAATTGAAAAATATGAAATTATAAATCTAATTATTTAAAAAAAATATTGCTATATATTTGAAACAGAATAATAAAATTATTTTATTAAAATAAGGTTCGCGTTTGCTGGCAACATTATTACTGCGCATGTCAAACTCGTCGCGTCAATTAGCGTCGGTACTCGGTGTCGCGGACCGCGGTTAGACAACAATGGAATCCGGTCGATCGCTGTGAGCATGGTATTTTATGTGAAAACTTTTAAACAGTGTTTTAACAATGACCGGGACAATAATTGAAAACTTAAGCGGGAGGAAGCTTGCCGTGTTAGTGACGTTCCTTTTACTGTGTCAATTAACATGTTTTTTGATCGGTGGGCTGGTTGCGCCCATGCCCGCAAACGCACAAAATATTCTCGGGACTGTGTGTAAGGATATGTCTATAATGAAAAATGATACAACTAAATGGTATTACAACCGTGGAGAAGGAAAATGTAAGACCGTTGACCTTGGATTGACTCATTACGACCTGTCCGAACGTGATATAGTATTTGCTTTTCAAATGCCCATGCCTCGCGAAGGCGAAACGTTTGACTATTCTAGATGGCAGCAAAATTTAATAGGTGTCTTGCAAATAGATATACGTTATCATTCTCAAATGGAAGTGAAGCCTCGTAGTACAGTCACAATCGACGCACGCTTGGCGTACCGGAACAAAGAGGACCCGGACGATGGGTGGAAGTTGTATACACAATCTATAGAAAAAAGGCATTTAGACTGCGACATAGATAACAAAAAGGAAGAGTATTTGTATAATTGCTCTCTAATCCCTTTGTTTGAACTTGGTTCATTGTATCATGACTACTATCTATTGAATATAAGGTTACCGGTAGATACTCCAGATATGAATGTACATATTGGTCACATACAAGATATGTGGGTGACTGTTATTAATCAAAATGGAGGTTTCACAAAAGTTTGGCTCTCATTGAAAACTGTATTCTTTCCATGTATTATTGCAATACTAGTTTGGTTCTGGCGCAGAATTCACATGTTGGAAAGAAAACCTGTGTTACTGGAAAAGATGTTATTAAGCTTGGGTATTGCTTTGTGCTTTTTAAATGCACCAATTGAATATCTTACGTTGCAATTTGATTTGCCATTTATGCTACTCTTAGGAGACATAAGACAGGGAGTTTTCTATGCTATGTTATTCTCATTTTGGCTTATATTCGCTGGAGAACATATGTTAATACAGGACACTTCAGCTCAGAGTTCATTGAAACAATACTGGCGTCATTTAAGTGCTGTAGCAATGGGATGCACGTCGCTTTTCATATTTGATATGTGCGAAAGGGGAGTTCAGTTACGCAACCCATTTTACTCAATCTGGGTTACAGACATAGGAACAAATTTGGCTTTGACATTTATAATACTGGCTGGAATATCTACAGGAGTGTACTTTTTGTTCTTATGTTACATGGTGTGGCAAGTATTCATAAATATATCACAAAAACGTCAGAGTCTACCCACAATGTGCTCAGTGCGTCGCTTGCATTATGAAGGAATTATATACCGTTTCAAATTTTTGATGTTAGCTACACTATTGTGTGCTGCTCTTACTGTCATAGGATTTATCTTGGGGCAAGTCGCTGAAGGCCAATGGAAATGGGATGATACTATTGAACTGGAATATACTTCTGCATTTTTCACTGGAGTTTACGGAATGTGGAATATTTATATATTTTCCCTACTCGTGCTTTATGCTCCCAGCCATAAACGCTGGCCAGTCAATGAAAACACTTCAGACACCCAAAATCTGAGTGAGGAAATAGAATTCAGCCGAATGCCAAATGAAAGGAGTGAAATATCATCTTTGACTTCCTTCATCAGGAAGACAACAGTTGACTAAACATTAAAATCTCTTTAAATATTAGTCATATAATTTACAATTTATTATAGAATGAGAAATTTCGACATTTTAGCTTTAAGATTTCAATTAATAGTATTAACTTTGTACTCGAAATATTAGCGAGGAAGTGTATTCCGTTTAAGGTAACCTTATCTAATGCTTGTAGTGTAGGTTTGACCTCGTTTAGGATTTTCACAAATGTCCATGTTAGTTGTAGAATAGAATAGTTGTATGTTTAAAGTTTAAATGTTCAATGTATTGTATTGAAGGCCCAAATTTGTATGAGTCATTGTTCACTTTAAAGTTACTCAAGTAAAACGAAAGACGGATTTTTTCACTGTAGTACTCTAGTAGAAGAAAAACGCGGCGTTGAGTACCGTAATTTAACACGTAATATCATGCAAAATTGGGCGGAAAGTGGGTGATGGAGCGTCTTAACACTAGATTCCCTTTGTCTACCTTGCTAAAATATTATATTTAAAAAAGATTGAGGTAAAATTGTATTAAAAGCCCAAGTATGAGTCATTGTTAGCTTTAAGGCGGCTCAGGTATATTTGGGCTTGGGCGAGATAATCGTCCTTGACGTTTAAGTGCTATAATAATGCATTTGGATCTTGCCGCTACTTAATTTTTTCTGTGATAGGCGTTTTAAAAACTTATTTATTTTTCTATTAGTAATTTTGTACTTTTTTACTATGTTGCCAGCATTTCGTATTAACTTTTGTATTGTAATAACGTGATTTTGAATAAATTATAGAAATTAAATTGTTATTTTGTTATTTAAACACTCAACACACAAAACATATTATAAATTGGGGGCCCGTCAACACCTTTTTGTTATTGTTCATTATATATGCCCGAGTTATGGGGTTAACACATTAGATACGGTAACGTTTTTGATTGACACTTTGAATATAAAATACAAATAGAACTTTCATACTAAAATATTTCAGTAGAAAGTCATGAACTTTGCTGTAAATGTTTTTTTTATTTACCACAAAGTCCATAAATATGATAAAAAAATATAGCCTTTCTGTAAAATATAAAATGATTAATACTTTTTTTTAATAAAACTTATTAAAACTGAATATAGCGAGTTTTGAAGCTGTTCTTTCCAAGGAAAAGTAAAATTTCGAATAATATTTTAAAAGCTTTAAGAATATAAAATGAATAAACAAATCAAAACTAATTTTCTCCATAGTTTTAACAAGGCTTTATTTTTCAAATTAAAAATAGTATTTTATATTTATTGAGATTGAAAAGGACACACTCAAAAAATATATATGAGGAGGAGTATGTACTCTTCAAAATAATCATTAATCTTTGATACAAATTGAATTTCGGGGTAACAATAAAAGTATGAGTAATAAATAAAAAGCTACCCAAAAATCCAGAATGAAATGAAAACAGCTTAACCAAAAATTTACATGTAATATATGTTTTTTAAATAATATTGTTTATCTATGTATTTTTATATTGTTACATATTTAAAATACACCGACAATTAAAAATAATGGTTAGGCTGCCTTGATAATCTTAATACTAATCAGTTTATTGAAGTTTCTTACAATAGTTTGTTGGTACTCGAATTGCCTACACAAAGTATTAATTGGAACTAAACTACTATGACTTCAAATTTCCGAACTAAATTATTTTCTTATAGATTTTAATTGCAATTATCTTTAATTGTAGAAGAAGATCAATAAATATTGTAACATAATTTTGATATAAATACCAAGAATAATAGGATTTTTATTATTGTGTCACATAAAAAAAACAGTTGTCAAACAAAATAAAATAAAATTTACTTTTTGCAGACAGTTTAATTACCATTAATGAGATATATAATTATTGAGTAAATTAGTGCTTTGTGTTGTCTAACCTTACAGCTGTAAAGCTGTGACTCATTGTAGTATATTGAAATGATAGTGAATAGTGTAATGTGACCTTATATTTACTTAAATATGGGTGATAGATGACAGTAGAAATATGATAGAGAATATACAATATTTATAAATTTAATATTTAGGGTTAAAGGGGTGTGTCTTGATAGCATTTTATTTGGAAAGTGTTTTTTGTATTTGGAGATAATTTAAAGAAAGAATTGCTAGTAGTGTATAGGCCAGTACGATAAAAAGGTTATAAACTAATGAACTTCACTTTTTTTTTTAACTAATAAGAAATAAATATATGTTCATTGCAAGAAATGACCCACAACCTTGAGATTGGTTTTTGCATGATATAAATAGAATTTATTCATTTTCAGAAAAGCTCATATTAAAAGTTATTTATCGTAAATAAAATGTACAATATTTTTTTTTAAATATAAAAGTGTTTTTTTGTTTGCATGTATGTATGCATGTGTATCTGTTGAATAATATAATTACCATGTTATGTTTATATGTAATCTATCAAAATTACTTTTTTATAAAAAGAAATATTTTATGTGTTTCGTAGATAATAGTAATAAAACAAACATACCTCGACACGGATCGTTTTTAACCAGAAACTCGTCCAAGGCGACCCAACCGCCGCCCACGCGCACCATCACGGTGGAGCGGAGGATGCGAACGAGACGCAGCTTTTGTGAATCACCGAACTGGAGAAACAAGAGAAAATTAGTGAAAATGTAGAGGGAATGGTAAAAAGTTTATAGGTTCAAAAGCTCTATTTAGCTACGGTACAAAAATATATTATAATATTAAGTGAAAGTGTATTTTAATATTATATAAAAATTTAAATATAAAAAAAATATCAACTCACTCTGTATTTTCCTTCTCCCACTTGGAACACCCTGAACTTCTGTCTGCAGGTGCACAGCATTACGAGGCGTTTGACCTCGTCGTGTATTTTGTCAGCGTCGGTGGGCGGGCCGCGTCTTTCGACCTAGGATGAAAAGTTGTTTTTATTAAGATTTACACTTTAAACTTGTTAAAAATAGGAACGTATAGCTTATTGGTCAGCGCGCTTCAATGGTTTTCTAGACGCACGGGTTACGTACGTACGTTTCTTATTAGTTTACAGCGAGTGGAATCTAATCTCTAAATATTTAAAATCTAAACTTAATACTTACCCAATCAGGTCTTAAAGCAGCGATGAATTCCTCCCAGTCTATAAGACCGCTACCGTTTCTATCGAAAAGATCCGCTACGGCACCCATTTCTAGGCGAGACGTATCGAATTCTGGAGAGAAATGCTGAATTAAAGTACTTACTTGAAGATAGAGAGTAAAACGAATGTTAAGACACTTCGTCCCAGATTTACCTCTCAAATTTAGAGACATGTCGTGTTGAGACGCGGATCTCAACGTCGTTATTTATGTTACTTACTAAAGTGAAAAGATGAAAATAATTAACTCCCTCAAGTGGGAATCGAACCCACAATCGTCACGTTTACAGTCACACACTGTCCCAAAACGTCAGGTCTATTTTTACACAAATATAGAAGAAACAACTTTGTATTTAAACGTACTAATGACGGTTATTAAATGTTTTATAAGTTTTATTGCAGAGGGAATTTATTATTAAGACACTCTGTTCCCCACTTTCCGCCGAGTTTTCGAAACATTGCGTATTTAGTGGCGGAACTCTACCCCTCCATTTGCCTTGTTACCAGAGCTTGGACATACAAATATTTTGTATATTATCTCGGTTTAATAGTGACAAAAATTAAATTAAAATATCATAAAAGCTAAATATCAAACTAATTACAATATTAAGTAAAGATATTTTAACTTACTGGTATTAGTAATTCCATCAATAAATTCGTTCCGTGGTATAAGGCCGTTGTTGTCCTTGTCCATCTTGCGGAAGAGATCAGTCAGACGAGACTTCTTGTGGTTCATGAACTTGAGGAACTGGAGGTAAAATTAATATATTACAATACATATTATCCTATTAATTTTAAAATGTGAAAATTTTTGAGGATGGTTGTTTGTTCCACTTTCCCGCAAAAACCACTGAACTTTACAGTAATATATGTTCACACATCATAACAACATATAGGCCGCATGTAGGTTGCAAATAATTATCATATTATATAAAATTTTTACTCACTGTTGGTAATGTAATACCTACTCTTTTTGAGTATAATATTAAATTAAATAATAGGTATAAAATTACGCAGAAATAGTTCCATTCTAATAAAGTAAGACAAAATGAAGGAGAAATCCAATTACTTAAATTTTAATAATATCTTTACTTTCCGCTCATTTTAAAGGAGTTGCAACTTTTTTGTTTATGAACTGATTGAAATAAAACATATTAAGAGAAGTTTGCTAAAATGCAATAGTAAAAATTGCATTTAAATCGGATTTGCCGTTTTAATTATTTTTTAATATGTACCCTCTTTCTCCAATCGTCCCAGCTGAAGTTGGACACCCTTTGCAGCTCGCGGAGGTGCGCCAGGCGCTCGTGCAGCCGCCTCTGGCGCTCCCACGCCAGCAGCCACACCGTGCGCCACTTGTCCCACAGCTGCTTTACACGTGGCGACCTGAACTCGGGTTCTGCGCCTTTGCTGTTTGAGAAATCACAATTATGTTATAATTTCTTATTTATTTAAACTAAATACGTAAATAGATATACTTAATTTTTTTTAGATGGTATGGATGGATGGATTTTAGATGTATAGAATACAATCTATACATTATATTATTATATTTTATAATTATTTAATATATTTTATATTAATTATATTGGTATTTTATATTATTTTGGTATTCTTAGTATTTTGGTATTCTTAGTTATTAAAGCTAAAATAATATCTAAATAATTTTACTATCTTTTGCTTAGGTTGACAATCTTTATATGGTCAGAACTAAATTAAATTATACCTTTTTCCTATTAAAATTTGTAGATTGTTTTTAAACAAGTGAAATGATTAAAATTAATCTACAATTAAGTAATGAAAATTGATTTATTATGAATATCAAATTATTATAAAAATATTTTGTAAATAACGGTTTAATATAAAACATAAAGAATAAAGATGACCTAAAATAGCAAGCGTAAGACATGCATGTACAAAACAAATCACTATTAAAGCTTAAATACAAATATTTAAATTTCAAACCAACATTTAACATACAGCAAAACCAAAAAACATAGCATATACTTATTCTAATAAAAATTTAACACTGGTAGACGATTAAGTATATATAAAGGAAAAGTCATAATTTTTTTTTTTGCACAGCTACACATATTCTCCCCCATGACTTAGGTTGGTTGGTAGAAAATGCTTTTTAGCGTTAAGCCCGCTTACTGTACATTGTTTTTTATGTATTAAATTTTGTGCAATAAATACAAAAATACAATTTATATCTCTTTTAAAAGTATTGTTTTGTAAAAAACTATTATCTATCTTAACTACAATAATTTATCTATCTTCGTTGTAATTTACCTATATATGCTGTCTGTAAAAACATTATTTTATCTATCCTAACTGTCAACTTACCTTCCTTTGGGCGGGAACCGTGGTCCGTAATGCGGGAGGCGGTCGGGCGAGTCGCGGCCGGGACTGACGCGACTAGAGCACACAGTTACATGAGAGTTTTAGATTCACACCCACAAACCTTATTTGTGCCCGTTGTTAGTCGTTTAGTGGAGTATTTTAGTTCTTATTTGTGCCCATTGTTAGTCGTTTTGTGGAGCTTATTTAGTTCTTTAGTTTGCAGAGATATAGTGTGATTAATTATAAAAAACCAACCCTAATATAGCATTAACCCACCTTATATGTGTCTGGTTAGTTGTATAGTGGTGCGCTTTAGTTTATCGAAAATTTTGAATTATAGTGACTTTATTATTATGAAACATGTACATTTTATGAAATTTCTAAATATATTATTTACCAAGGACACTTAAGTGCGGTGGGACAGTTTTAGGATAGACTTTAGGAAAAGACAAGGATGCAATTTTAAGATGAAAAGTTAAAAGATATTAAGTCCACGCCAGGTACTTCTTGTGCCATATTAGTTACTATAAACATAAAAATAGCAATACAAACCTATTCAATTAGCAACGATAGTTAATTGATGACAGTGAGTGTTAGTCGAAAGAGTTGTTTATGTAAGCAAAAGTTCTAGCTATAGAATTTTATTTAAAAGTTAAGTAATTATTTAATACCCACTAATAGAAAGCAATTAAAAATATAAATCAAAATATGCGACACACGAATAGGTCCAGAACAATATTTGACATAAAATTCATCGGACAACTATCAATTATCAACATTTAAACTAAATTAAGAATATTCCCATGCAAAATCAATCAATCAATATGCAATTATTACTAATAAATAATATATATATATATATATAACCCAAAAACTACTTTTACACATTTGAATACTATATATTCTGTTGTTTGTAGAAAATATATCAAATCGACAAATTAATCACTTTCTATTCATATAAATTTATACGATATTTTATTATTTTAATATCATATAAATTCGAGTTTTAGTAGGTTTAGCTGCTACATTTTTAACAATAAAATAAAATAATTTTAAAATGTCAATATATTTTCCACAGACTATAAAACAAAAACTTATAACAAACAAACAAACAATAAAAACAAAAAACGCAATCCTAGTACAAAAAGCCATCAAACCTTCCTCTCCTACGACCGTGTATCCTGGACCTGCCGCGGGACGAGACAGAGACAGAAAGCCACATTTACATATGTTAGAGCGAGACAAAGCTAGTTTTGTTCTATGCGCTTAGAGAATTATTGAAATATCATTTAATAATAAAAAATATATTTAGTTATTGGTTTTTCATATTACGTTACTTCTTTCATGCAAGATTTTTTTTTTTCATTAATTCTCTGAACACAACAAAATATTAACATGAAAAGCGCTGAATTTAATGGTATTAATTTATTCAGTAGGTACTATTAATAGAATATTTAATAAACATGACCTTATGATTGATATTAAAAAGAATAAACTCTTTAAATGTTTAAAATAATTACAAGATTGATCAAAAGAAAATAAAAAGACAAAAAGAAAAAGTTTATTAAAAACAACAAAAATTATGGTAAATTAAAAGTTAAATGAACGAATGTAAAAATAAATTTAAAAACAAACAAACCTGTAACGTCTACTGCCGTAATAATCAGGAGATACCGATCTCTCTCTATGAAGGTCGTGCTGAGAGCCGCGACTGTACATGCAATGGCAGAATGGCGGTGATATAACAAAACAATATGATATTATTGTGATGTTGACCATGTTTAAGAATAATCATTAAAATATTAAAACTATACATTGATAGAAAACATATAAAAATCTTCCGTTGAACCGGTGAACAGCATCTAAGAGCGCGAGTTTCGTTATTTTAAAATTTATTATGTTTTCTAAAATATCTTTCGTTCTTTAGTATTTAAAAACACTTAAGAAATGTAAAAATTTTTGCAAACTAATGTCTTGCATATATATATAACCAAAATTAAATATATTGTAATCTTATTTTTTATCTATATTTTTATATTAAGGTAGGTACTAATTTAATTTTTTACAAAGGATAAAACTTATAATTTTTTAAATTGATTTCCAAATTTAAACATCAACATCCCAATAAAAAAGCGTGATTTTACACACAATTGTGACAAACACATAATAATATGGCTGAATGTTGGTGATAACAACACAATGTGAATGAGAACAGAATTAAAATCAAACAAAATGATACAAAAATTATATACGAAAATAGATTTTAAAGAAATTTGAAAATGAACGAAAATTTAGTTTGTACTGATATGCATACAATAAACTTATACATATAAAATACCTTGGTGTTCCCTTTGTAGCGGTTTTGGCTGAAATCTTACGGGGCGTAGTTTCACGGCCTTGACTTTGACTCTTGACCTGCGATTAAATATGGCTTAGAATATGAGAAACACTAACTTAATTTAGTACCAATTAGGTAAATAAAAATAGTATGAAAAAAAACATACCCTATGAAAGAAACCTAAGAATGGACTTAACAAGAAGAACTATGTGAATAAAGCAGTTACGCAATTTCTAATGATAATTGACGGAAATAGGCGATTAATACTTATATAATAGTATATTTGAATAAAGAATATTTTGAATTGAATAGAAATATTTTATAGCTAATCATAAAACATCTACACTCTCGCCGTCGTCGTGTTAAGACAATATATTTTAGAAAAGGAAATAAAAAAAATAAACATTAATTATAAATAAAAAAGAACTTTTGAATTCACTTGCCTGATATGCTTTACAAACTCGGTCAACCTCGTTCTGCCTTTTCTGTGTGTGTTCCATCAGGTCTTTGTGATCTTCTATGAGACCTTCTAGAAGTTCTATAGATTCTGGTAGAGGCTCTGCTTCTAAGGCTAAAAGAATATTTTAAGAATATTATTAGAATTAGTAAAATACTAATTACTAACAGAAAGATTGCTTGAAAGAAAAAAAATACAACTTCAACAATAAAATACTAATAAACAAATACATTTCAATTCACTAATACAAATTTCAATTTACATAGACAAATATGAATGAGCAAAGACACTAAATGTTATTAGTGTTAAATAAAGTCCAAAACAAAAAATATAATAAAAAAAAAACAAAATTTGTCCTCTTTGAAGCTAGTAAAAAATAAAGAAATAATATAGTCTAATAATAAAACAATACATACTTATCAAAGTAGTTTCTAGTCCAGACAGCCATTGTAGAAGTTCTTCCAGCACTAGATCTAGGTCTTTGAGGCTTTGGAGGTGAGCTTCCAACTTGCTGCCTCTTTGCATTGCCCATTGCCATACCTGTTTTAGAATAATTTATAAATATATGTGAATTGATATACGTAAATAGTACTGAAGTGTACTGTCTTTTTTATGTATTAACAAATAATTATTCAATTTACTATATACATAATTATATATTTATCCAAAGAATTAGAAAATTTAACATCTTAATATAAAGTTAGGAATGATTAACGACTAACGTAACAATAAAAATATATTTCATAAGCCAAAAATTCATTATCGAGTTTTTTCTTTCTTGGTTACAACTTTTGTTTTACAATTTGTTAATAGCATTTTATGAATTTAATACCAATAAAATGTGTTGATTATTTTATTTATAAAATTCATATTTGACCTGTCCAGCTGAAACTTTGCTGAAAATCCGAATTACAGGCAACACTGACACTATTAACTTTCTCGGTTTATTTGGATTCATTTTACTTATACGTTATAAAAAAATCTAAATACGCAAATAATTTCAGCACATTATGTAAGACTAGAAAATATTAAAATGATCGAAAAATCAGCAAATTATGCCAAAACAGTATTATCTTTTAGTTAGATAACAATTAAAGATAATTCTGTCAAATTTAAGACACTTATCGAAGGGTATTTTCTAATCAATTATATTATCTAAATGTATCAAATCTCAAGGAGATTCAAATAGCACAAGATTAAATCGGAATTATTGTTAAATGTTCTGATATTTATTTAGATAATTTAGTTATATGAGAAAACCGCTAAAAATTTTGTTATTGTTTTCAAAACCATTTCTCTATAAAGATATGTATATTTTTTATAATCTTAGGAACAATGATATTCCAAGTAATGGTGGTAATTAATTTTATACTATGCTAAATTTATAAAATAAAATTGATTTCTTCCATACAATTTTTACATACAAAAAAAAAGTTCATTTTTCCACATCGTATTACCATCATTCGTATTATCTTATAAGATATATTTATTATAAGATATAACAATCTTTCTTGCAACTATAAAAAAAGCAACAAACTAACAAAACTCACCTCATCCCATCTACTCTGTATAATAGTTATCCAGTGTTTAATAACGGTTACTGCATCAGGATGAGCTTTAGCCAATATCGAATGTGCTAGAGCGATAGTATCATCTTTATCTCTTTCTTTCTCCGCAAGTTCTCGAGCGAATCGTTCGTGTTCCAGAAGCTGTTGTTGCGTATCCTGTTCTCCTTCTGGTAACTGTCCAGAGAAACGCAGTTTCGTTTCCGCGTCTGAGAGCCACTCGAGGAGCATGTTGACCGATTTGTGGAGACGTTCCGCCTGAAATTGATGTTATTAGTTTAGTTTTGTTATAAATTAGTAGTTTTTATAGTTGTCGTTGTGTTCTTAAGCATGTTTTCTTTTTGCGCTGAAATAAAGATGTGGCGGTGCTTAAGGATATCGTTAAATTTCAATTGACATTGACGACTTCACTAATTCAACTTATACCGCAGTCAACGAGGCCAAATACTGGCAAAATATGATCTGAATTTTCCAAGCATTGACACGAAGAAGAAGAAGAAGTATTGACATTACGCTAATATTTAATACATATGTAAATAAATTATAATTGCTTATTTATTTATTTTATAAATTAACTGACCTCTTTGAGAGCAGCTTCAAGTCGACTAGCCTTCCTCTCGCTGAGGCTCTGTACGTTGTCCCACGCTTGTTTTAATTCGGCACATTGTTGCTTTATGTTCAGAGCGTCTTCTTGCGGTACCTGGTGTATCAATTTACGTTAAACACATATAAATAATAAGTAAGAAAATGGTTTTAATTTAACATAGACGAAGTGTATAATTTAATCCCTCTTGCGAAAAAGACTAAAAAAGTCCAATCCTTCATATAATTTTCAACTTCCCGCTGAATTCTCGAGGCATTAAGTGTTAAGTGGCGGAACTCTACGCCGCATTTTGTCCTGTTATTAGAGCGGCGAAATGAAAATATAAAATAATACATTTCCCAGAATAAGAAATAAATCAACAACCTCAAAGTATATTATTGATACGAATGTATAAAAACACTTTACTTTTAAAACGCATTAAAATTCTATAAAATACCATTGAAGCTTTAGAAATTTGATAAATGTTTATTTATAATGTATTAATACTTACAGTAGCTTCTAAATCTCTGCCAGTCTTGAGGACGGATTGCATTTGTTGTTCACGGTTGTGAAGATCCTCCTCGAATTGCTAGAAAAGAAATAATTATTAATAATAATTATTATATATAATATAATTATATTTTGAATACATTTTATATTTTCTTCAATTAAGTGTTTATGTGTCTATATAATACATAAAGTAATGTTTTTTAACTTATTACTATTAACATACATATATCAGGGAAAAAATAAATAAATGGTTTGATTAACTAAACACAAGTGTTTAGGGAATTCCTCATTGGAGATTGTCCCAAAGAAATATTTATGTAATATTATGTAAAGAAATATAGTATTACATACGTATTTCTTTGTGACGGTACAAGACGCAGAGGTAATAAAAACATTCAAACCGCTATGTTAAACTAAACAAAAGTAAAGCTGATTCATTGAGTTATAAAGATAGTTTACAAAGCGTTTAGTATTGGGTAAACTTCCCTACCTCAATTTTTTCTACATATTTTGTAACTCATAGGAAGGGAAGGAAAACCTAGTCTAAAGGCACTTCCGTTCTTCACTTACCAGAGCCGGAAAATAACATGTAATTCATACCAAGAATCGCATCGAGTACTGATCGAACCAGCGACTATTGTGTTTGAAGTTAGACACAATGTACTCCACTCCACTCACCTTGTGGTGCTCGATGAGCGCCATGACGGTGTCGAGGTCGCCGTGCAGAGGCGCGTCGGCCTGCAGCGCACGCGCCACCCGCGACAGCCACTCCAGCAGCGCGCTCATCGCGTCCTTGAACTGCCCCGAGTACAGCAGCGCCTCCTCGAGCTTGCGTTGTCTGTACAATGGATAAATAGACGGAATGATCTTTATTGCTCGCGAAATATACAAGGTGATTGGTAGATCGATAGATAAAATTAATACAGGTGACAGAGAATGTAATATCAACACGGTTTGTTTGGGTATTACATTTTGAGAAGAAAAAAATAGCTAAAAATTACAGCTTGTGATAAAACTAAACGTTATCAACCTTTGTCTCTCCAATAAATACAAACGGAAAAAACATAACACACGCTGACTGAATTTTTCGAGGCATTGCATGCGATTGGTAGAACTCAACGCCGCGTTTACAAAAGTACATAGTAATTTATCGTTAACCTACCTGTCAACAGCCTTTGAGCAAACTGTGGTCCATTTGGTCTTTAGGTCTGTTAACATGTTACGTAACGTAACTTCATCTGTCTTTGGCGCTTTATCTTTCAATTGTTTCCCAATTTTGCTAGTTTGATCGTACACTGGTTGTTTAGCGGCAAGGGATTTTTGGAATTCTCTGTGTTTATTTAATCTGTGAAACAATTTAAAAATGTAATAGATCCTTTAGTTAACGTGCTTTAAAATATTCAATATTGTTTTTTAAGCAAAGCAGGATTTAAACATGAGATTCAAAGAAAAATATAACAATAAGTAGTAAGTTTCACTTTTGATCAGATTATAATCCATAGTTTGCAGTAATTATTACAACAGCAATTAATCTAAAGTGTTGAAAGCAAAAAAAATAAGATATTATTATGTAAATTTTACCTCAGTTTAATTTTCTCTGGGTCGTTGATAGTGGCCTCTGAGTTGAGTTGATCTAACTGTTGTTCAGTATCTCCTAACCAGTTCATCAGATTGGTCCTGAATATAACATTTTTTAATTATATATTTGTATATGGTTATTATAATACAATAAGATTACAAGATATAATACAAATTGAAAAATATCATTGGACATTAACAATTAATTTAATTTGAAAAACAAAAGACTAGCTGAGTCTATTCCGCCGGACGATACGTGGTGGTTATGAGTTCGACTCCCACTCGAGAAAATGAAATTTCATTTACTCGCTCTAGTAACAACAAAACGTGTCGTAAAGTAAAGCCACTCAACACGCAATGTTTCGAAAACTAAGCTGAAAGTAAAACCTAGGACTTACCACATATCATTAAACTCCTTAGCCTCCTTCAGGCCATGGTCCAAAGCCCTCGTTCTCTCAGCTGCCTTAGACACTACTCTCTCCCATCGATGTTGTACTGACACTAACAAGTTCTTGATAAGAATAACATCTTGTTTTTGACTGAAATATTTAAGGTGGGTGCCCTTTTTGTCCAATTGTAGCATTGTTTCTCTGTGTGTTGAGACTTCCTTTTGGAATGATTTGTGTTCTTCGACTTGAGCTGTAAAGTTAAGATTCATATAAGAATTAATGATAGGTTAAACTGTAAAAAAACAACAATATTACGAGTAAAAAGGATAAATTAATTTAAATATGTATACTGTATGTCAAAATTCATTTTTATAAGAAGTTATTATCATATATTAAGATACATGATATTTATTTATATATATTAAAAAGAGCTTTTATGAGATTCTATAATAAATATAATAAATAGAAATATATAAAATATAATCATAAAAACATCAATTAAAAAATACTTATACAGGCGGATATAACTAACAAAAAAATAATGAAAAAATACGTAAAAACACAACACTCACATAACAAAGTCTCCATAACTCTGGAAACCGGTTTGGCCGATGTCAGCGTTTTCTCTGCGCTCGTCAACCAGTCGACGAACGCTTGTAACGCGTCGTGGAACTCTGTCGCTTCTTTTAGAGCTATTTCTAGTTTTATTTTCTTGTCTGACGCTCTGTTTCGATAAAAATGGTAATGGTTATGAAAAATAATGTATTAGGGTTCATATGTTCTTATTTATATGTGTATTTATAGTATGTAAATTCAGTGGAGATACATAATAGCATTTGGGTAAGGTCACATTACGTATCGTTGTATGAACTAAATATATTTGCAAAATGAGGAGAATGGAGTAAATTATATCCAAGTTCTGGCTTTTCTTCAATAACAAATAAATGCTACTGATGAGCATTTTATATGTCGCGTTAAAATATATTTCGACTTAGGTTATAAAAATCGATTATATCAACGTTTCACCCACTATTTCTACATTTTTGTTTTATCTTCACGATTTTATCGCATATAGTTAAATATGTAGAGATAAATATAAAAATTAAACCCCCACTTACCTAGAGGTAACATTATCCCATCTGGACTTGAGATTGTTCAAATTAAGATGCAACTGAGATGTGGGATTCGGTTTGTCTTGACGTTTGATGTACTCTTGCCCTTGTTGTAACACTGCTTCTAATTTGGGACGATTTGCTTCTATTTCGTTGTATACTTCCTATTTTGGAAAACAAAATGTGGGATTAATATTCACTCTTATTTTTGTTCGAAACAGGTTCTCAAGATTTTAGATCCATAATAACTTATATAACGTACAAAATTCTTGTACGTTTTATAATTAGGAAATAAAAAAATAATTAAGTTCAATAACTAAGAGCATTTCCATACTATTACAAATAATAGACATCACGACTTATACATAGGTATACTTCAATATACAAAAATAGATATATACAAAAACAAAATAAAATTAAGACCATTCAAACATGTATCGTGAAATATACAAAAACCATAAGAAACCAGTGTACAAACCATAAATCTCTCCAACTGTTCCGTAGCGGTTTCAGGCAACCCGCCCACGGGCTTGGAGGCCGCTATGACGCTGTCCACTTCGGACAACCAGGATAGAAGATCACCGATTTCCGCGTTGAAGCTGTGTGACGTAAGAAGGAATGTTAGTTAGATTAAATACATATTTTTAACATTTTATATATTGTACCTTGGTAACTTGGTTTCCAAGATGGTTCAAATCTCGGTACATTAAAATTTTTATATGTTTTCTTAACAAGTATTTTTGTGTATTTACCACTTTAAAATTCACAATTTATCACTTTAAAAATGTCTAAACATATAATAAATTGCATTATTTCTTGCCAATTGGAAATTCTAAGTTATATCTTATATTACTCTATTATCTTTGCAAAAATTTCTTACATAAATAAGATGTAAGCGCGCGTATAAGAATAAAATACTACTCAAAGAATAGATTAATTCTCATTGTCCAATCATTAAAACCCCATATTACGTAGCTAAAATTCACGTTTCGCCTAAGCCAACCATAAGAATAAATAAATAACAATTTTCCACCTCTGAGCTTCGCGCAAAGCGTCTTCGAGTTCAGCTTGACGGTCTCTTGCCTTCTGTTGTAATTCGCGCCATTTTCTGTTTAATGTTGCTAACTTCTCGGCTGTTTCACCAGCTTCCTCCGAACCTAATAAATTATTAATTTAAAATATCATTCCTCATATTTAAAGGGCCATGTTAAATACCTTCAATCTATAATTACCTTTTAATAAAAAAATATATATATAAAAAAATACCTGTAGCCTGTTGAACTAATTGGGCACCGGCTTCATTAAGGGAGTCCACGCTGGGTTGATGTGCGGCTATATCGTTAACTAATACTTTGAGTTTAGCAAGTTCCACTTCTAGTATCTGTGGATCTCCGGCCACCTTAAAAAAAGGAGAAATTTATTTTTTGTTATATAATATATTTATAAGTTTTATGATTCTCTTGTCTGTTTGTTTGTTATATTATGTCCACTGTTTTTTAATAAATCTAACAAAAAGATATTTACCGGTTTCAGAGTATCCAAAGTATCACTCGTATGCTTGATCCAAGCCAAGGTGTCACGTAGGGCGTGTTGTAGCTGCCCTAGTTTTAGTAAAGCCCTTTCTAACTGCTGTTGCCTTTCCACCATGCCTCGCAATAGCGCCGCCCATCTTGTATTAACTTCGCCCAAGGGTTGCTTAATCGCGGATGCTTGTTCGGATGATGTACGCTCTGTCAGTTCTGCGGCTTGCCTGTTTATTTAGAAATTAGGATTTAATTTGAAACAATATATTTTTTAAGGGTTTTTGATTTTGAAGGTGTATTTTGTTTGGCGAAAAATAATAAAAAAATATCCAATCATTTCCAACAAACTATAAGCAAATTAAGACAAAGTATAATTTTAATATTTATAATGTCATTCCACACTTAGGGAAGAATTAACAACAATACTTCCCTAAGTTATAAACAATATTTAATTATTAGAAACCGTTGAAATCTATTTTAAAAGTTTGCTTTCAGCGAGAATAAAATTTAATACCTTCAGTATAATAATTTAATACTTAATCTTAAGATAAAAAACAGCGACACAGTAAAGCTGAATTTGGCACATAAATAAATATTTGAAATCATCGGATAGAATATCTATCTAATAGCAGTCATGCATACATACAGCCGTAATTAAAGAGGATGTTATTATAAAATAACTATTTTTTTATTACATTATTAGGTTAAGGAAAGAAAGTTGAAATTTAAAATTATAGAAGAGTACATAATAAAAACATGAATTAAACAAAAAAAAACAAACAGATACAATATCATTCCTTGGTTAAAATTTTAGGTACATCGACAATAAGTACATTGAAAACAAAATTTAAACGAGACAATAGAAATATTATAAAACTATGTACAGTCAGAAAATACTTTTTGAATTTGATATTATATAGAAGTTAAATAAATTTATAAATATACTACTGACAACTTTGGGTGAAAAAAAAATTTGAAGTCTTTGTCATTGCTACATTAAAATAGTTTTATTCATATGGAAAGAATATTTTTTTCTGACTATACATTATGACGTTTACTACAATGATCCACGACAACTAAACAAAAGCACACTCATAATGGGAATATCAAATCCTTGCCTCATCAAACTCCTGTGATAGCATCGGGCGCGGGACATAAAAAATATTAGTTCATGATTAATATCAATTAATATGGAAAATAAATGTTATAAGGGGCGAAAACAACATAATATAATATAAA
This sequence comes from Heliconius melpomene rosina, assembly GCF_056956725.1. Classification (NCBI taxonomy): domain Eukaryota; kingdom Metazoa; phylum Arthropoda; class Insecta; order Lepidoptera; family Nymphalidae; genus Heliconius; species Heliconius melpomene. The sequence goes on from NC_140400.1 coordinate 1,726,230, forward strand.
ATTACCCAATTTTAATGGGGACGTCATTAAAGAAGTGGGTAAAAATAAAAAATAACTACTATTAATATAAAAAATTTAGCTAATTTAAAATTATTGTTAAACCGTCACCAATGGTTAAAAATGGGATATAGAAAATTAATATTATTGCTACCATATTTAATTTTACTACTAAAAATATAATATATTTTGTCGTGACTAAGGAAAACGGTTCTCGATTTGATTCCCTTTTAATATTTTCAATCGCATAGTCTTGAAAATTGAGCGGAAAGTGGAGAACTGCCTACCCTGTTATGTGGGGAATAGTACAAGAACTTTAAATTTTTAATTTTTTTTTATTAATTTACCTATTAAGAGCTTCAACTTTCACCATATGAGGATCCACTTCTTGTTTAAAGGCGGCCAGCTGTGCAATCTGTCGTTTAACTGCATCTATATCGGAGCCGAGAGGTCCCATACGTGAGAATCTATCTTCAGCCGTTTCCAGGAATTCTTGGAGATTCTGAGCAAAAAAGAAATTATATTTTATATTAGATATGTTTTTACAATCACCTATACGTGAAAATTAAGTTTTTTTTTAGAAATTTAACAATAAGTAGAGGAGTAATGGAATATTATGACACTAAGTTCTCTAAGCTTATAGATGAAAGAAAATTTTGTAAATCTATAGTCATGAAACATACAAGAAACAGAATTAACAACTTATAAGACTAATTTGATAAAAATCTTGATTATTAACAAAATAATCTTATAAGTTGATAATTAAAAATTTTCAATCAAGACGTCACCGTTTTGTGCGTTCGTCGTGAATTCGATTATAAAGTACTTTAATATTTTAAGCTTCGAAAGACAAAATTAAACATTCTGTGAATAAAATCTTTGTCTACCACCAAAAAAAGACACTTAAAAAGAAAAATCTATGAAAATTCGATATTAAAAAAATAGTTATAAACCCACCTGTAAAGTATCATGAAACTCCATAGCCTTCTCCATAGCATCTATTAAGTTTTCTTCTCTCCTTGCGTACAATGCTGTTATATTGTCCCAGGCGCTGTCTAAGTCCTCCATATGTTTCTTAACCTCCGGTTTGTCAGGTTCCCCACATATTGACATGAGTGTCGAACCAGATTTACGTACTTTTTCCACCTTTTAATTAAAATATATAATTTAAATCTTTATATTATTTTATAAGTTGATATTTGTGAAATTTGCTTATTTTGTACAATGAAATTAACATTTGAAATTAATATTTATAACATGTAGTCATTTTCGTTATGGATTCAAGTTTCGTTCTACAAACTTACAATTTATTTTGTTATATATTTTTGTTGATATTTTTACATTAAATAAAAAAAGCGAAAAATAGAACTATCTAGTTATAGTAGTTATATCGCCCAATACACTGATAAAAAGTTTCAAATTATACCCAAAGAGTAAATGAATGTACACGTAACGTCGGCTTAGAGTATAAAAAATACAAAAAACACCAACCTCAGGCTTAGTATGATCAATTTCATGTCTAATCTCCTGTAGAGCGACTTGTTGCGCTTGTATCGCCGCGGGTTGCGCGGCTGGCGGGGGTTGAGCTGCCAGTGCGTCGGTCAACTCCGCCAACGCCGCCATCACCGTGTCTAGCTGCTGCCAGAACTGCCGGGCGGTGTTCAGCGCCGCATCTAGTGACGTGCTGCGGTCGGTTGACGCTTTTTGTACGTCTGCCCATAGTCTGTTGATGTGGAAGTTAGTATAATATTGAAAAATATTACACGATTGTTTGTTGCTTAGATAATTTAATTTGATTTTATGCTTATTCGATATTTATTTTGGTAACATTGTAACAGATATCGATATACATAAATATACCGAAAACTAATAATTGACATAAAAGGTGTCACAGTAAATACATTACACAAACATTTTAGAAGATTGATTACAATATTTTATATCGTGTAAATTTGAATTGATTAGTAAAATTTACACTCTGTTTTGCACCTCATCTGTGTATCCTGTTAGCTGTCTGGATACAACGTTAAACTACAAAAAACACTCCTACAGTCACTTACTTATTAAGCTTATCCAACTTATTCCTAATATCGCGTACAGCCGGATCGCTCTTGTTAGCTTTGGCCATAACATCGCTGGCGGCGCGTTGTACCGCGCGGTAGGCCTCTTGGCGTTTGTCGAGATCTTCTATTAACGCATTGTTCTCTTCTATTTGGTCTCTGTTGGATGGGAAGGATGTTAGTATTTATTTCTATCTTTATATATTATCTATATTTTGGAGGGTAGATAGAAATAATTTAGTAATAATTTAGCTTAGTTGGAATGTAGATACGAATTACAGAGTAATTGATTTATTGATATTCGATTATTAATATTATTACAAAGGTTCCAAGTTTCATTTAAAATGTTCCAAGTCTGTTGAAATCAAAATATTACAATGAGTAATGTGCCATATACAACTCTTAGTTATTTCCATTTGAGCACGCGAGCGAAGTCGTGGATAAAAGCTGGTCTAACATTAAAAACAACTAAAACTCACTGTATCTTATGCGGATGTGCGGACACAGGTTCAGCCCGTTGCAACTGATCTGCTGCTCCTGAGAGCGCTCGGACCATACCCTCTAGTCTTTCCGCAAATACCGACGATTCTTGTAGCGCCTGGAATTTTTGTCTTATCAGTGGGGCATAGAATTTATTTTTGTATGATATTATTAAATGATATTATTATGATATTATTTTTAATTTTTTTCTTGAATAATTGTAATAAAGTTCATTATTTATATAAGATGTTTTACTTTTAAATAAGTCTTTTACCAAAATTTACTTAATGACGCTTAAAATTTGAATGCTGATTTTTCAAAACTACAATCTCTAAAATTCTTTAAGAAGCGTTTGTTGGTTATTTTGATCTTTCATATATGAAAGAGAACACCGCCATATAACTATATATTTTTAATACCTCTAAGTTTGTTACTTATCTCTTACTTACCTACTGTAAGTAATAGAAATACAAAATCTGTAATATTTACTTTGGAACATACCATGCACGTCATATGATAATTATATTTTAATACATTAAAATCTACAAAACCGAACCTGTTCCAATTCCTGCTGTCTCTGCCTCAACTCAGCCTTAAGAGCATTATATCTATCACAGTCATTTTCCACTGTGTCTTGTAACTTCAAGGCGTCTTCGTCACCGCAGAGTTTTGAGAGGGCTTCACCCGTTTTGATTAGTTTATCGACTAGCGGTTTGTGACCAGCTATTGATTGTTGTAGCATCTGTGAAAATAGTTTAATTGTTAAATTTAGTGTATTTATACAGCAAACTATATACTTATTTATGAACCATTTAAAATACAAGAAGCCCAAATATTAATAGAAGTTAACAGATTTAAGCCGATTCTAATGTTAGCGTGTATAAACGTACAGATAAACAAACAAAATTTTAAAAATATTTTTTATTGGGTTTTGTTACATTGATAAATGTCCCAATGTAAGGTTTTTCACTAGTACTAGATAGAGACATATATATATCTCTCTATCTAGTGATAAGTAGCATTTTTATACACAATTACCTCAGTTTTATCTTGTTGTTGTGCGATATGGTCGGGCCTGAGGGCGGGCAGCGCTAAAGCGCCTACCTGTTTCTCCATTTCATCCATCCAGGCGCATAGACTGTGGAAATAAAGTTTTATATATTATGTTCTAGAACGCTCTATTTCGACAGTTTATAAAGGACTAAATAATCTAAGTGTTTGACAAAAATATATTTTAACAGTTTTAAAACTAAATATTTAGTTAAGAAAATAAAGAGACTAAGTCTGACATCAGAGATTTCCCAAAATGTATAAGTTTCTTAGTAATATCACTAATAAAAGATATAAAAAGACATTAAAAACCAAACTTACCCATTATGTGTATCAGCAAAGTGTTCAGCGAGTGGCAATGCTTGTTCTAACGCGGCCAATCTTGCTGCACTGAGAGCTCCCACTTCCTCCATCATCTCCTTTAGTTCTTCACTCCTTTCTCTTATTATAGCAGCTTCGTCGGTGGACTGGCATTCGCGAAGAACCTAATGTAAAAAAAGTAATATTTTTTGTAGTTATGCAACAGTTTATGTTAATATAACAAATATTTGTCCTTTAGCTTTTAATTATTTTTTGATAAATATGATAAGAACTTTAAATAAAAAAATCCGACTGTCAGATTTCAATACTCAGTTTTGTATTACAAAAATTCAAAAAATTAAATTAATTTTAATACAGCCACTTCTCTCTCTACACTTCCAACAGTAAACGTCATCGCTCATTTCAGGCGATACAATTGGCGTTAATGTTCAATAATTATTCTATTTATAATCATTTCAACCAAAATGGATGTTCACGGTACTATACTCTGTATTTGATGAGTGTTAATTTTTTTTTATTATTATACCATACACGTGCAAACCAGTCAAACTTCAACGTATTAGTTCTCACGTTAATTTCTTTGCAATTCAAACATTTGAATTATCGCCTAATGTCAAACGGCATGGTGAATACCGCTGTTAAATTATCGCGTTACGCACGACTTAATCACGACAGACGGACCACGGACGGACGTTTGTAACGTTTGTAGCCGTGGCTACACCAACGTTAGACATCCATCAATACGATAAATAATGGTATTTCCACACAATAATGTGGCCCCAGCAGCGCACGCACACATACACACACCTTCTTGGCCTGCGCGAGTAGGTCTCTAGCACGCGCTCTCTGCGCGGCCACGTCGTCAGCGAGCGGGCGGTGCTCGGCGAGCTGCGCACGCAGTGCGGGCGCGGCGGCGGCGGGGCGGTCCGCCCCCTGTAGGGCCGAGTACGCGCCACGCAGCCACTCTGTTAGTTCCTCCATGTCGCCTACTACTTCTAGGGAGCGCTGTTGGTACAGAGAGTGTTTTGTATTAGCTATAATTAAACATCTACGCTCCTCGAGAGTGACTTGAAAGGAATATATTTCTTGACGACAAATTACAATTAATATAAAATTACGTAGCATTTCAGATACAATACTTTAGTAATAAGTATATTGTTGTTTACCTTACTGTAACCACTACATGTTATTTTTAATCAGATTTGATTACTTAGTCTTTTACGAAATCTTAGTAAATTATAATTAATGCGTATATTACCTTCTTACTCAACAGCAATCTCTCCGCCTTCCTCTGTATCTGTTCTGCGATGGCATCAAAACGTCTATTGTCTCGAGTGACCACACCTTCTACATGGGTAGCGCCTTCTCCAGGTGAGATCTGGTAGTACAAAAAAGTAAAAGTGTTAAAACACTAACTTTCCCAATTATTGCTTAATTTTTCAGATATTGCGTGTGAGTGGCAGAATTCAACGCCGCGCTATACGTAGCGGAGCAAAAAATAAATATGTTTGTAATTCCTTATATAAACTTTATATTCTTATTTTTATTTGTACTTCAATATGTAAAATAGTAATATACGTTATTGAAAAAATTTAAATTTTAATAATAATTCTCTAATGTGAGAATGAAATCCACAACCATATTTTACAGAGAGACTCTATACCACAGTAAAACGCCCCCAAAAATATATATATGTTTTACATTTACCTGACATAATTGAGGTCCCACAAGGTTGATGTTATCTAATAGAGGTCTAAATTCCTGTAGTTCTGCCTCCAATCTCAATATGTCTTCTTCACGCGGTTCCACAGACTGTAGGCATGTTTCTGCACTTGACATCCAATCAGATAACCTGTTGTTAAATAATTTAATAAATAAGTTAAATGATAAAAGTCAACTTTTAACTTCACGCATTTTCACGCTTCACGTTGTTTTAATGAACACTAATTAATTAATTCTAAAACGAACTTAAAATAAAAAAAATAAATCAGCTTCACGCTGCAGAAAGTGGGGAACGGAATGTCTTAACACTAGGTTCCCTCTGCCTACCCTGCTGTGTGTACACAGCTGCTACACAGCAGGGTAGGCAGAGGGAACCTAGTGTTAAGAAATTCCGTTCCCCACTTTCTGCCGAATTCTGGAGGCATTGCGTGTTGAGGAGCAGAACGCAACGCCGCGTTTTGCCTCAACACCAGAGCGAAAAAATGGAAATATAAACGTAAATAAATATTTCACTTCCTCGAGTGGGGATCGAAGCCACAACCGTCGCGTTACAGTCACACTCTTGGAACGCTATCTAATACAATGTTGATTATTTATTGGTAATAAATCAATACATAAATGTATATTTTTAAATCAATTTCAAACTCACTTCGCATGACTTCCATACAACTGCTGCACCAGAGGCAACGTCTCCGAAGCTATACGTAATAACTCAGCTCCCTTTGATGTTAATTCATTATATCTTCTTTGTAGAGCATCTAATTTATCTTTGAGCTGTAACGCCTCGTCTCCTGATATATGCTTCATTAATTCTAGACCTGATTCCACTGTGCTGTCCACTGGTTCTTGTTTTGATGCTATTTCTTCAGTTTTCTCCTGTTTTATATGAAAAATTACAAAGGATCGTTAAATTATTAGTATTTTGTTATTATGACTACCTTGTGGCAGTCTAATGTGACCAATTGGATCTTTTTGCAGAAAAAATAAAAGGAAAATTTAATATTTTTATGTTATCATAGTAATGAGATTTTTTATTTATTTTTATAGAATTTAATGATTATTAAAGGCATTTAAACCAATGCACAAAGAACTTTTATACAAATATATATAAAAATGTTATACACATAAATATACAAAATTGTACATACAGCCAATTCATCCATCTGCCTTAGTAATTTCTCCATATGGACCGGTAATATCTTTCTCTTAGCCAAATACTGTTCCATTGTGTCCATCCACGCGGATAGATCTTGGTACGTGAGGACAAGATGGCGGAGACCCTTGCGTGAGTTGTCTAATAGGTCACCTATATTGAGACTGTGGTCGACTAGCGCTTGGTATCTAGAGGAAACGGATTTATATTATTAGATTACTATATGAGTTTTGAACAATATTTTTTTTTATCAATGAAATTCTGTTAATTGTGTCTAGTTGCATTCTGCTATTTAAAAGAAGAAAAAAAATAAACCAAAGAAAGCTAATAATTTAGAAAAAAATAATAGCACAGATAATTAAACCTACCTATCAGTAGCAGCCTGTAATCTATCTGCCAAAGTCGTAGCTTCGTCATCACCCACAAGTCCCATTAATTGGGAAGCTGTTTCTGTTAATTGCTTGAATGGTGGTTGTTTTGATAGGATATCGTCGTGGAGGTTCTGAAAGTATAATATTTGTATTGAATTACTGTTTTCGCTCCACGCTGTATATCGGACAGGCAAGGGGACCTATTATTAGGACACCGCTCGTTACAAAAGCCGCTCACTAACCTTATGCTCTCTAATCTTCTGCTGTATTTTCTCCTCATCGGTGGGCACCAGTTCTAACGATTTCACTTTACGCTCAGTGACGTCCAGCCATTCGACGAGCGGTTGAAGTTGCTCTTGGAATTGTTTAGCCACCTATAAAGATGTTATGGAAAGATGACATAGTGTTTTTCGATTATATTCGATTGTTTTTTTTTCTTTTACATTCATAGTGTCATGTTAGACTAGAAAAATCAAAACATTTAACTATATTAAACAAAATTAAAATTCTACCAATCAAAATGTTAATACTTTTGTTGGATGGAAATTATACTAAGCACCTGTACCCAGTCTACTCAAAATATTTCCATTAGCTTCGCGCTGTATCCCGCATATAGCACGTTAGGCAGTTCAACATTTCGTTTTCATTAAGACCCTTCCGTTCGCCATTTGAAAAAGAAAAATATAGTGACCAATAACTACCTTCATGGCCTGTTCCAGATCTAACATCCTCTGTTGAGCACTTCCAGTTAGCTGATCGAATCTCAGCATTAGTGTCTTTAATTGTTTCTCTATAGCTTTACGTTCTGTGACGTCACATCCGGCTGCCACTTCGTTGCCCATGGCGAAGAGAGATGACATAGAATTTTGCCTGTCCATTAACATTTTTCTGAGGAACTGTTGAGAGATAATAGGGAATTTAATACTACACTTATTTTTTTTTATTTATTGAAAAAAATGGGAAAATAAAAACAAATTATTTTATTTATTACAAAATATGTTATCTGTGCAAGCACTAAGTAATTTTTAGTTGAATTTTATAGTTTATTGTTAATTTCGACCTTGGAATCTCACCAACATTGGTTTATTCATTTAACGAAGTAAGATGACTCTACACTAATAGAAACTTACCTTTTGCTCTTGCAACTGAGCTTTAACCACTTTATAATCGGCGGACGGTGGTTTCTGGTTGTTGACCATGTCCTCAGTGTCGGTCAACCACTTCTCTAAGCCGGCGAGGGCTTCTGCGAATTTACCCGACTGGAGGAGACCGACGTCGAGGCGACGTTCTCTTTCATTCATCTGGGTGGGGAAAAAATATATATATTAGAAACGATTTAGTAGAAGGAATACGAAATTTGGTTGCATATCCTAACATACTTATTTATGTATTATTAAAAAAATATAACAACGCAATATTTGTAAAAAAAATCAATATATTCTAAGAAACTATTTTTAATACATTATATGTCAATTACCTTGTCCTTCAAAGCGTTCCATCTATCATTCATCTTCTCCAGATCTTTCTCCAGCTGTTGTGTGGACACTCCCTGTAGGGCTGATCTCACTAATCCTTGCCCTATTTTATTGCAATGCGATACATTTTGCCCTAATGGCTCTAACGTACGCTTCTTTAAGTCCGCAAAGTCTTTTTGTTGAGTACGAATTTGTTCGACTTCTGAGGAAACCGGTTTAAGACTTCGTACTTGTTCAGATGCCTGTTCGGAAGAATAAGAAATTATTTTAGAATACTTTAGCAAATGACATGTAGGTTATTATCCAAATCACACACAAGTCAAATTTCATCAATCTCTATACTTAATAAATCTTAATACGAGTATACTACAATTCTAAATAAAGAAACAACACCTTCTTTATCAAAGACAAAAATGACAAAATTAAGTTAAATAAACCTCAATTACCTCATCAACATCATCCATGACTGAATCGTAAGCTTTATAGAAGGCTTCCAATTTGCTCAATGTGTCGTCCAAATCTTGTTCTTTAGCGCGAGCACGTTCATCTAACTTGGCGAGTTGCTTGCGGATGTTTTCCACCTGTCGTTTCATAAAATATTTAGAAATATACTAAGCATATAATTATACCCTTTAATACAGCATTTACTTTAAATATTTCAATTTAAAGTTATAAATTAATATACATATCAATGCATATCAATCTCTTCACATTCTATTAAAGAAAATAAACTTACACCCAAATATCCAAACATTTAAAAAAACCAAAAAGAAAATGTTTTTCTACAAAAAACCCCTTTTTTAAGCCTCACCTGATCCCTTGCCTTATCAGACTCTCCGTGTCCACCATCAGCCAAATTCTCCGCCGTTCTCGCTGAATCTATTACCATGTCTTCTAAATTCTCTATTTTCTTATAGAATCTTGCAACATCATCCAATTGTGCCTTCACCGTTTTAATTTCACGACCTGGCGCCTTCATGTTGTCTAATTCCTTATCCAGATCGGATAAATCGTGGGATACGGCCTTTATTTTGTCCTAAATAATATAAGAAAATATTACATATAAATATAATATTATTTATAATATCGTATAAATGCTTTATTAAAAGCTCTTTTTTTCTTCTAGATTGTGTAAATATATGGGAAAATTAATAGTCACAGAGACGAACTTGGTATACACTTATAACATTTAAGCTAATTCATTTATTCTATTAAGTAACAACGTGAAGAGAATATTCTCTTAGATAAAAGATTACTATTGTCAATAATGCTAATAGCATCGACGATAAAACAACTATACTATCTGTATGATTTTGACACACGATTATTAATCTCACGATCGATAATTTTTTTATCTTCTCGTCTTATGTTATACTATACAACATATTACGTCATTTTACATCTATTTAATGTGCATTGGACATTATATTCCACCTAAAACCAATTCAAAATATTTATAGGTTTCTTAATTTTTATCTTGTTCTAAGGGCACTTAGCACACTAAAACATATTTTTTACCCTGTGTTTCACGGAAGAATCTACTACACTGTGTCTTAGTGTTCTAAGACACTCGACAATTTTCGAGATTATAACGTCCAATCTTTGTTGCAAGAGCGGCAATATGAAAATGACTCGATCCTCCGAGTGGGTATCGAACCGTCGCAATACTCCACTGGCTCAAAAAATGCATATGATAAATAATAACCTGGAACTGCGAATAAGCAGCGGCCGCACCAGCCAGCTTCTCTCTGGCATCCTCCGTTTTCGTCTCCAGATCTTGGAGACGTTCAGTTAGTGCCTTGACGGTCTCATCTAGGACCGGTCGAGCTCTAGCACCGGCTTCTGGACCACCGAATTCCGTTGCAAGAGCAATGATGTCGTCTGCTGATATATTGACACTCTGGAAGATTGTTTTGGATGAGTTAGTGAAATTTATTTTTATTTATTTATTTAGCATATTTATATTTATTTAACGTATCTGCTATATACTTGAATATAAAAATTCCGTCTCACACTGAATTTTCTAAATATTGCGTATAGGATGGCGGAACTTAACGTCACATTTCGTTTAGTTACCAGTGCGAGGAGATGAAAATAGTTCATTCCTGCAAACATGACCGTTGTGACCTTAATCCTCACACTATGGATTGATGAATTAATTATTTTCTTATGTCCACCTTGGTAAAAGGTATTTTATTATGATGGAAAACGGAAAACACTCACAACACGATACTTAATATTCTGCATATTCCAACACTATGATATCTCTGGCTACCCTACAAATCATAAAGCTAAAAACAAGGAACAAGAAATCATTTTTCACCTGTAACGGAGCCCTAAGCCCGTGCACGTGGTCCAGCAGCCTCGCGACAGCGTCCCGTGCGGCGGCGGGCGGCGCTACTAGTGCTGCCTCCAGGCGTTCCTCGCACCGAGACAGCGGAGCTTCTACTGCACGCACTTTGTCTAGGAACTCGCCCAGCTTGCGAGACGTGGACTCTAGATATTCAACTTGTTGGAGCACCTCTGTGGATCATATATGGGATGTTACAATAAGTATTATATAATAACTAGCGGACGCGCGCAGCTTCGCCTGCGGGTAATAGGATAATAATACTCTTAGGGGTAAATTCTAATAAACTATGAAACACGTGTTCAATGAAATATTTTTAAGAGTCTCAATTTAAAATCTTATAAAAATCAGTGGCGATTTAGAGACTTTTCTATACGAACTATTTTAGAAAACCATGAAACATGTGTTCAATTAAATACTTTTAAGAGTCTGAATTTCAAATTTTATAAAAATTGGTGCCGATTTAAAAAAAAATCTATACAAACTTTCAACCCCTTATTTGCACCCTTAGGGGAATAATTCTAGAAAACCATGAAACATGTGTTCAATTAAATACTTTTAAGAGTCTGAATTTCAAATTTTATAAGAATCGGTGCCGATTTAATTTTTTTTTCATACAAACTTTCAACCCCTATTTCACCCCTTTAGAATTAAAATTTTTCAAAATCCCTTCTTAGTGGATGTCCAGATACGAAAGTAAACATCTGTCCAAATTCCACGTTTCTGCGCACAGCGGTTACGGCTGTGCGTGCGTCTTACCTCAGTCAGTGAGGACAAGTCCTTTTATATATATAGAAGATAATAACACATGAATTAAAACTTACTACCTCTTTTTACAAAAATTGTGTGGACGGAGGACGGATTTGGCATAGTTTTGTTTATATAGGGAAGTCTGTTTCTCATAGACAAAATGTGTGTGAGAGAGAGAGAGAGAGAGATAAACTATACAAATATAACATATTGCTGCAAACATAACATACATATCTGTGTGAGAGTGTAGGTAAAATAAAGTGACTATGTAAGCAAGATATGTAAAATATCCTCTGTGGGAGTGAAATGGAAGATATAAGACATAACGTGTTTGTGCGAGACAGAGCATGTAAATAGACGGAAAATAAAATAAAATAGAATAGGAAGCAAATATATTTACAATAAAAGATAAACAGCTTTACAGTGAAACGGTTAAACTTTGGAACTTCATATTTTTATTTTTTTATATGACGATAAAGTATCCATCATATATTTTAATTTATTGAATATATACAAACCGTTGTTAATTCTATCCCATCTGTCCTTCATAACGTCGAGCTGTTTCCTCACAATCTCTTGGTCCACGTCGCAAGCTGAGATGAAGGTCTCTCCTAGAGTGCGGTTGTTCTCATATTCACCAGATCTACAGAAAATTAAATTATCCTTAATATTATACAGATTAAAAATAAACTAACAATACTTGTCCAATTATGTTAATCGGCAAAATTAATTAATTTTAAAAAAAATAATTTTCAATAAAAATTACAATGTTAATAATAAAATTTTGAGGCCGTCGTGGAGTAGGGGCTATCAACATAAGTATTGGGGGATCAATTTCCACTCGGGGAACGAAATATTTAATTTATTTTATTTTCATTTCCTATTCCTTTCATTCATTCCTAACGAGGCAAAGCAAGGCGTTGAGTACGGTTCTTAAAAACGCAATGCCTCAAAAATTCGGCAGAAAAAAAGGGGGGTCGGATGTGGTAATGGGAGTGTCTTAACACTAGGTTCCCTCTGAAATGGAATTGAATGCATCATTTGAATAATTTCGATGTTACCCACTGGATCTGCAATCAGAATTACATAAGCACTAAAAGTGTGTAATGTGTCATACAGGACTCTAACCTATCTCCATTTGACCACGTGTGCAAAGCCACAAACTATATTACAATAATAATTGTGTACAACAAAACCTCACCTCTTCCAAACATCATTTCTAATCTGTTGTAATTCCCTCAACTGTTTTTCCACATCCTTCTTGGTGAACACAACTGGAGGTAGTTTATTCAATCTGTCCTCAGCGTCCGACAGCCACGGGACGAAAGACTCTTGAGCTTTAGTATATTTACGGCAATGTTCCTGATTAAAGAAATAGGAAATGATAAAAATATATTTTTTTGAAAATAATCAAGTAACTTTTTAGTTCACTAATTAAACCACTATAATAAATATATTTAGTTTTTCTTTGCAGTATACTACATTATTAATATTTATTTAAACAGTTTAAATAACATAACAAAGACATTAGTTGTTTTTTCAAAAATATAAATAAAAAAATAAAACCCCCATAAAAGTACAAATATCAAATAAAAAGAAATGAATTCTCACCATAGCTGTTTGCAAACGTGTGTATCTATCGACGGTTTCCCGCTTTAGTTTATCCCATTGCGTTTGTATCCTGTCCAAGTCTTTGCGGAGACCTTGGAACGCTGGTTTCTTTTCCATTTCACGGCCTAATCAAAAAAATATATAAATTACGTTTTCTTCTCGAATTATCTATATATATTAGAGTCAAATTATAGAGTCCATAAAATGTAACATAAATAGACAAATTACTCTTTTCCGTAGTATGTTGAAATCAAATGCATCTATTTGATATAAACATTATAGCTTTAAAATGCACAGTTTTAAAACATTTTTTATAATTCAAAATAAAATACGATTCAATGATATTTTATATAAAATTTATATTTGACAATACCTATGTACACTTTAACGATTTACATAAAAACAACAAGTTCATAAAAAAAATCTTAATTTTTTCATACCTTTATCCAATAACATAATAATTTCATGTTCCCTCTGCGTGAGGTCGCGGTACAGTGGCTCGTGTTTTGCCACCTGTTGTTGTAACTTGTTCTTATCCGCTGATACCTGTAACCGTCCCGGTAGTGACGACAATTCGGATTGTAACCATCCTAGAGTACGGGATACGGTCTCTTCGAGATTACGTCCGTCCCTGGAAAATGAAAGTAAGTTAATACAAATGTACTGGCGGTTATTTGTAATTTATCGATAAAGAGTTAATGGAGATATTTCTCTCGTAATCTACAAATTTTTGTCTAGCTGATATGTTTTATCGGCAGGTCGGCAATTCTCATAATTTAGCCAACACGTTTGCTTGCCAGGCTATAAGACCAAAGACCAAAGACCTTTTAACTTATACTTTATTTCTTCTGTAATAATTAACATTGGACTTTAGGAGCAAAATGACATATATATTTTTTATACCTCAATGATATGTTCCCAAAACAATCCTTATACAGTTAAACAGACAACAACTTACACCTAACGAAATAAACGAAACCCAAAAGTAAACAAAAAAAACTAAAACTAAATAAAAAAAACTAAAACTGAACAATACTCACTTAATAGCCCCTTCGATCTCAGCTTTGATCATATCCAGTTTCCTCTGCACCACGTCGTACTGCCTGGCCACAGCTGCCAGCTGTCCCTGCACGTGGTGCGCGTCGTGGCGTGCACCGGCCGCCGTCAGCACCGACGCGAGAGTCGAACCTGCTGCCTCCAAGTCCGCCAGGAGTGGACGCTGACCTTCTAGTTGACGTTCTAGGTTCTGTAGAAATCATAATATAAATCAACTTCACGCTATATCCCACAGACAGCAATGTAGGCAGAGGGAACATAGTGTTAAGACACTCCATTCCCCACTTTTCGTCGAATTTTCGAAGGCATTGCGTGTTGAGTGGCGGAACTCAACGTTGCGCTGTTGCCTCGACACCAGAGTGAATAAATGGAAATATAAATTTTAATTAAATATTTCATTTCCTGGAGTGGGAATCGAACCCACGACCTGTCGGTTTACAGTCATACTTTGTGCCCCTACGCTACACCACGGCTGGCATAATACATATAACTAAATCATATATTTTATGATTCAAGCTATAGCTATAGGTTTCTGCCGGAACTTTTGTGTTAAGATAGTCTGTGATCCTTTTCGTTCAACTTTCGAGATATCACAAGTTGAATGAGAGTGCTAAAAATCCCTAGAATTAAAACACTTCGTTTCTATTTTCGCCCCATTTCCAACTAATGCTTAGAACTAAATCTAAGCTATTACTATAAACATAATCCCACATTACCTCAACTTCCCTAATCTGATCAGCGGGTTCTCCATTGTTAGCGACATCGTCCAACTTGTCAGATATAGCGTGTAATGCATTCTTTAGCCTTGCGAGACCCGCGTCGAGTTCCCGAGATGTGTCGGCAGCCGCTCCTAGACTGTCTGCGCGTTGTTCTAACCTGTTTGTAAAAATGTTATATTGATATTGGTGTTTCTCTTTATTTTATATTGAATGTTGGTATTGGCTGTCTCCTTATTTTATACTTTATTTATTATACTTTATTACATTAGTGTAATAACAATTAATGTCCTGCTTTTTTTTACTTCAAGCTGTATTCCTCATATAGCTCGAAGGAAACCTGGTATTAAGACAACAAGACCAATTTTCGAGACGAAACATTAGTGTGGAGTGACAAAATTATTTTTATGTTGTTACCAAAGCGAGGAATTGAAAATAATTCGTTCCCCTAGTGAGAATCAATCCCATAACCGTTGCTTTTACAGTCAAAAATTGTTCCATTGTAATGGTATGTACCATATTACAACTACACATAACCACGACAGCCATAAAACATATTCCCAATAAAAAATCCCAAAAAAACTAACTGTGTAAGCAGATCATTCCATTTGTCTTGAACGACTTGTAGTTTCTGTCGCAATTTGTTAGCATCTTGATCGTTTTCTGGCAAACGTTGTAACACTGTATGTGCGACTTCTTCTAAGTGAGTTAGTTGAGGCTGCTGGCTTCTGAACTCCTCGCGGAGGACTTGGACCTGGTGAAAAGGTAAAATTTAGATTTAGTTTTTTTACTTCACACTTTATCCCGCACCGCTCTGTATATTTGGTCCAATTGATTAGTATTTTATGTAATGTAAAAATGTTATTTACATAAATTACAATATCATTTTCGATATTAAATTATATTACAAATTTTTCAATTTCAATAATAGCAAATGTATGTGTTACACACTTTATTAATAAACCATACATTCAATCTCCCTTACCTGTTGTACTTGCGTATGAACGACTCTGGAGTCAGATGAGATAGGTCCTAAAGCACTCAACATACGTTCCTTAGAGCCGAGCCACAATGTGAGACTGCTGTGAGTATCGTGGAAGTCTTTCATCTCTTCCATTACACGGATCCTGTTGGGAAAAAGGAAATTAGTAGTATACAAATAAGTTAGTTTATCTAACTTGACTTTTTCAATTATAGATTTTGCTGGTTGGCTAAAAATCTCAATGAGAAATGAAAACAATTAAAGTATAAAATTTCTGCCGTTCAAATCTATAACCACTGTATACTTTATAGTGTGGTGATGTTTCATTGCCTTATTACTTAAATTATATTTTTAAATTTAATCATATGCAACACCATTTTAATTTTTTTTTTTTCATCAGCCTATCGCCGTCCACTGCTGAACGTAGGCCTCCCTCATCAAGCGCCAACCATCCCGGTCTTGGGCTTCTCGCGTCCATCCGGTGCCAGCCATCTTCTTTAAATCGTCCGTCCATCGTGCTGCAGGGCGTCCTACTCTACGCTTACTTAAGCGCGGTCTCCACTCGAGCACGTATCGGCTCCATCGACCGTCGGTACGTCTGGCCATGTCTCCAGACAATTTTAATATTCTTTTTTAAATTATTAAAGTGCGTATTAACAGAGCAATCAAAATTCGTTTCTCCTTTACAAATATAAACATAAGAAACCTAGTCAAATATCCATTTTTTATTTTTGTTACGAACAAAATATGATCAGATCAAACCATATCAGAAAGAATAAAAACAAAAATCCCAAGTTTAAATCAAAAATACATTATAACAATACATTTACAACATAATTACAGTAGGGCAGACGCACCACGAGTTGGCCGCACTAAAGTTAGCTGTAGACGGCTGCGCAAATTTGATTTTAGGACTTTTATAATCTTTTATTTCTTCTCAAATATAAAATGTGCAAAAATACAGAAAGTGGCCACAACACATATAACCAAACCAATAAATAAAATATTTAAAAATTCCTTACTTATCCTTAAAAGCATCGTGCAGTGCTTTCCACCTAGCAGCCACTTCTTCACTCTCGTCGTGTAATCTGTCGGCTCCTTCCACTGTTTGTTTGCGACGGAGAAGCTCACGAACCTGTTTACAAAATACATATTTAAATTTCATAACTATACAACTCCACCTCAAAAAAAACTATTTCCCTTCTCTTTAAGTACCACAACTCAAAATTTTAAACGTTTTAAATGTAAATATACCGTGAATCAAATCAATCAAATCATTTCGATGTAAATATTTTTTTTCAATAACTAGCAATTATAAACTGGGTGTCTATGATAATCAGTTAGAATGAAAACTCATATCAAAATCATGAATTAAAATAATCTCAAGCCGAAATTAGTGACTTGTCACTCCAAAACTAGTCATTCAAATACTTAGTGATTATTCACTAAACTTCAAATAAACGAGACTAGTAAGTAGTACATTGTTATTTTAAATGAAAACATATATTCCTTATGACAATCAAATACACACTCATCATGTGATTTCGTCATTTATTTTTCCTTACCTGTGTTTTAGTAGAATCTAATATGCTCTGTTTTTCATACATTTCTTCAAGAGCTGCTCTAGCTTGTTTGATCGTTTTATCAGCTTCTTCTTTCGTATTAGGAATGGACTCTTTTGGTAATTGTCTTTGGACCTATAAATATTAAAAAAATGTTTAAAATATAGTATTTCTGGTTTTTAAGAAAATATTTATATAGTTTATTTTTAAAATAACCGAATCAGATCTATAAAACAAAATGGTGGAATTTTAAAATTCAAAGTTGTTTAATACTTATTACTATAAATTAAAAATATATTTTAATGCTTTTGACATTAATTGTCATTTTTTTTATTTACTTAAATAACACACTCTTCAACACAAATAAACGTAAATATATTCCGAATGGATAATAAACCCGCAATGTCATCATAGGGCTAAATTACCTATTAAAAGCGACCATTAAGAGTCAACATACCTTATCCAAGAAAATATTAAGAGATCGGAAGCTGTCCAAATATTTCTTGACTTCCTCCCTAACAGTGTCGATTTCTGTTTGTCTGTCTGCCAGTTTTGTTCCGAGTAGCTCGTATCTGTTGTTGATATCCGATATTTGTTGTTGTACTGGTGATAGTTCTGTAATAGATATGTATATTTTATATATTTATAATTTAATTTTCCACTGTGTCTCATATTTTTAAAACATAAAAAGAATAATAATTTCATTCTATAAACACAAAATAATAACGTTTAACGTTCATCAGGCTTAATGTGGTCAAATGAAATAGGTTTGCGATTTCAGTATTTAAAAAACCGACCATCCAAATGGAATCCATCTTGGCTGGATCTTCTAGAAGAGAATCCTGATGACGCCGATGCCGATGCTGGACTAACTAGCGCCCTAACCTTGCCCGGGGATGGGGAACGACCATCTGTACGACCTGTGTGGGAAAAGGATTTTTAATAAGGGCTTCATATAAGTTACAATACACATATTATATTATATGTTTACGCTATTTGTTGTTGGATTAGTCTTGACGGCGCGGGGGCTTACGCAGTCGAGTTTTAAATTTTTTGTTATTACTTTCCATATTTTTAAATGATTATTTCTTTATTTTGAATATTATTAAAATATATTACTTACTTGGTGTTTGTCTCTTAGTAGGGCTGTATAGCTGTCGTTTACGATGTGGACTGTCGGCGCGTTCCCCGCGAGTTAACGCATCATATATTGCAGCTGCTTCGTTCACCTAAAAAAAATATATTATTGGTTTTATATATTGTATTATGATATTTATATATATAAAACAAAATATATATTTTTTTATTCTAAGTGTGCAATAATATAAAAACGATTATTATTCGAAAGACGTATATAATTGCATCTGTATTTTTATGTTATGCAATAAAGAAATTTATTAATTTGTATACGAATCACAGTAGACAAATTAAAATTGCTTTTTTATAATCAATTTTTTTGCAACTGATAAATGTTTTTACTAGCTTTAACATCTCGCTTTGTTAAGCAAAGCGGGGAAATGAAAATTATTAAATTTAATCTTTCCCCTTAATGAAAATCGAACTCACAACCACCTTTACAAACAAATGATTTTTCTTTTATTAAAACTTTTTTATTCTATATGTAGTAACAACAAATAATAAACATTACCTTATCAATATTAACAGAGAAGTCTCTATATTCTTTAGCGAGCGGTCTCAGTTCATCTTGTTGATGTTTG
This sequence comes from Heliconius melpomene rosina, assembly GCF_056956725.1. Lineage (NCBI taxonomy): Eukaryota > Metazoa > Arthropoda > Insecta > Lepidoptera > Nymphalidae > Heliconius > Heliconius melpomene. The sequence goes on from NC_140400.1 coordinate 1,745,604, forward strand.
ATTACTTCCAAATCAACTGCAACGGGACGCAAATGTGCGACACGATTCTCCACGCTTTGTAACCACTCTAGGACCTGAAAATAGGAATATAGAATAAAATATACATTACACATTTTATATAATATTTACAAATATTTTTACGTTTTAGTCGAATTTGGAACACCTCTCATAGAATCACCAGCAGCACCTCTAATTTTAAATGCATATTTGTTTGGCTTCACTCTGCATTTCGCACATAACAAGGTAGGTAGAAGGAACCTAGTGTTAAGACATCCCGCTTTCAACGCATCGCCCAATTTTTCAAGACATTGTCGGGGGTAATGAACCCACTATACTGTATTTCTTGTTTACACTCACTCATAACTATTATAACTAAACTACAATGGCGCCATAACATTACCTTTACTCTCAATGATTCATATTGGTTAAGCTGATCTGCTTTTTGCTTGGAAAGTTTCTGCCTCTCTTCCAACGTCACGTTGAAATCGCGCCATTGGTTTTCAAGAGCCTGTAAAGATGTAAATTATTTACAAACATGTTTTTATTAATTACAAGCAGCATACAAGTAGCGAACAAACGTCGCGTTTACAGTCGCACGCTTGTGTTCCTGCCACAATACGCCCCAAAACCTTTTATACTACAAAATTATTAATACATTTATAACTTTTACTATTTTTTAATATTTAACGAAAAATTATTTTACTTTCATAAGCTGTACTTGATTATAAGAGCTTGTCCGTTTTATTTTTCCTATTACTTGTATTTTTGTGTGCAATAAAGATTTTTTTATTCTATAGACTTTTCATTTATTTATAGATATACAAAATAAAATTTTGATAAAATTAGTTATATTATTACCTTCATTCTATCACGTACGACGTGCGTGTCGGTGACATCCTTCTTTGAAATCAACTGTTTTCCATTTCTAAGACATTCTTCGAGCAATGGCATTTGCTTATCCCTAGAATAAATAGTTTAATTTATTGTCAAATAAAAAAAATAACTAAAATAATTTATTATTATTTAAATTATTATTATTATTACTTCTACAGTGACTTAAAAAATACCCACCTAGCATTAACCAAGTCAGCCAGCCTCAGTCTATCGTCACGCACGTCCGCCATGTCTAATAGTTGCGCGTGCGCCGCCTCGAGAGCGGACACTTGTTGCGTGAACTGTAATAGCTCTAGCGACACCTCCTCGAGCTGTTGGTTGCGTTTGATAGAGCGCTCTAGCTGTTTCTCGTATCTGGGGGATTGAAAGTTTCGTTGTTGATTTGCTATAGATTTGGTCTCTTTTTTGAAATTATTGCAATTGAGGATATGCATCGCGCTTTGTTTTTGTGTGTCTCGTATTGGATTGAATAAAAAAAAATCAAATACCTATTATAAATATCCTCAACTCGTTGTTCCAATTTCTTAGCAATTCTAACATTACTGGGTGTTAAAGCGGCATCTCGGGCCGATGATAACAACTTATTGAGTGTTGGTCTTCTCGCTTCTAACTCGGAATGACTAAGCCTTTGCTCCCGGATTTGTTCGTCAAGACGTTCCCGGATTAGGGACGCTGGTTTCTGTTGGTTCCTGAGAAGAATAGAGAAAAAAATATTTATAAAATCTACTAGAGAAAATAAGTTATCAAACATTTATCATTTTGATTTTATATTATATCTACATAAATTTCTAGCATTGTATGTAGAAAAGAAAAAGAAAGAAGACCTTTAATATAAAACACTTCATATCCATGTCTTATGTCTTCTCATGATAACTGTGTCATATCAACATATTGAACCAACGTGTTGACATTTATTAAAACATAACTGACAAAACAAAATTCTACATTAATTTATAAATTATACTACAACTTACTTAAAACCACTTTCAACTGCCGTCAGCCACTGCCCTTGTGTTTCGGCCGCATCTTGCAATCCCTGGCACTGCAGTAACGCGGCTTCTAATTCAGCACAACGGGATCCGACGGCCGAACTCAATTCATTGTAACGTTCGGAAAGTTCTAAAATCGGCACTTCGAGCTGTCTTATTTCCGAGGGTGTCAGGTTGCCTTCTAATGATTTAACTAGTTGGTCGCATGCCTGGGAAAAGTAACAAAAAATGGTTTTAACGTTACGATAATCCTATTTAGTTGAATTAACAATTCTGGCCAAATTGGTATATATTCTTATCAACTTACATCTCTAGCATTATCAATAAGCCTTCCCTGAGCCAACACATCAGTGTGAAGGGATTTAGCCCTGGCGAGTTGGGACTCTACTGCTCTGGGTTCACCACCCACCGCTTCTGATATTACTGCCCGGACTTGAGGTTCAACCTGGAGGAAAGTGAACTTTATTGTTATGTGTATAAGATTTAAGTTTATATTTCAATATCTTGTAAGATTCAATGTGAGGGAAAATTAGGTTTATTATTAGGTATATAAGATTAATTTTTCCATTTCTTTTGTTTGTCACTGGTATATTACATATTCCTAGCACAGATAACCTTAGAACAAATCACTCTGCCACTCTTTTCTCCACACATTGTTTACATACGGGACAACTTTGAAACTGTTTATCTCATTAAAAAAATAAAAAAAATAGTGTAAAATCACAACCAACACGTCTACCACGATTTCTTCAATACAATAATAAGATAAAAAAATAAATTAAAGAAACATACCGTTTGCATCCATCTCTGAGCTCTTTGTAACGCTTCCCTATATCTCGCAGACCCGTCATTAGCCGTTCTCAGTCTATCTAAGAGTCTCTGAGCTCTATTGGCTAAGTCTGAATGCCTCCTTCTCGCTAAGGCTGCGTGCTCTCTAACTAGACTGTCCGCCGGTGGAACGATGTGGGACAGACGAGCTGGTAATGTTGTACGATAGTCGTTGAGGATTGATAGGAATTCCTGCAAAATTGGGTAAAATTTAAAAAATTACTCTAATTTGTGTGTAAATGACAGTTGTTTTTAAGTTTAAATTTTATTTACGTAACAAAATGACTTTTTTAATTATCATTATAAATAAAACGAAAAATTGTGATTAATGTCACGAAAGGTAAGTCTTTAGCTTCTTAAATATAGTTTAAAAATACTTTAATTTATTATCAACTAGCGACCCTCTTGCGGCTTCGCCCGCTTTTACTACTGGATTATTCATATAATGTATGTTTGCAAAGCACTTAAGATAATGTGAAAATTAATTAAACCCTAATGCAACCCGCATTTTCGTAGTTTCAATAAGGATTTTCCAATTGTTTTACACAGCAAGGATTTTTTAGTAGGTACCGTAATTTTAAATCTGTGCTACTAATCTTTTCAAGTACTTCTTAAAATATATTTAAATGACTATTTTTGATAGTTAAATGACTATTTTTAAACGAAAGAAATTATAAGCAAAAGCCTACCTACTAATAACTACTACAAAATATATGAAACCAAATATATCGAGCTCAAATAATACATTCAACTCCAATTATCCAATACGTGCAATCGCATCTAAATCTTCGTTGCTATAGAGGCAGGCGGGTTCTTTTTTTCGAGCTTGTGGTTAATGCTGAAGAGGATATTCTGTCCCTGATGAAAAGCAAGCACTACGTGGCTGCCTGTGAGGAAAATTAAATAGAATGCATCGGCCGGGAATCGAACCCGGGCCGTCCGCGATACAGCTGATGTGTGAACGGCGTGATGTGTCAACAATTAAATGCGTTTTTCTCTAAAACTATTCGCAATTTCGAAACAGTGTAAAAAGCAAATTTTATCTTCGTTTAACGTAGAAAATTAATAAAGTATTTTAAAGGATAAGGCTTAATACCATTATGGAAAAATATCCCTCACAATAAAAAATATATTGAAATTACAATTTTTAGACAGAAAAATGATCACTACACGTTATTCTTAAAAAGTACGAATATGCCGTCGCGGACTTTTTTGTAGATCTTATTAAGAGGAACAATACTCCAGTACATTATTTTCATATAGTACTTACCATTACAGCAGCGCATGCGCGAAAGTGTCTCAACGGGTAGGACTTTATACACATTTGTCGTATTTATGTTAATTTACATAAGAATGTACAAATAATAAACTATATATAAACCTTCCCTGAGAAATACTCGAACTAATGGTGAAAACTGCATCATAATCCGTTGGGTGGTTTAGAAGAAGAAGAGTTAGAAAGTTCAGACAGACACGAAAAGCGACTTTGTTTTATAAGATATAGGATAGGATACTTAATAAGCACCTTGCTCTCATCCACAAACTTCTGAGCGGCCATAGTAATAAATCTAAGATCGGCTTGATGAGCGATCACGTCGGATACGAACTCTCGTACATCGTCGCTTTGACCGCTTAAATGTTCCACTTTAGATAACGCCACTTCCTTGTCTTCCAGAGTGCGGTATGCACTTTCCATCCAAGTGTTGAAAGTGTTCAATTCGTTCCTAAAAAAAAATATCATTGATTTTACTTGATTATTATTGATTTTACTTGATTATTATTAATTTTACTTTGCTTTGCTGCATTTTGCAAGATTAACCAGAATAAACCTAGTAATAAAATGCTCTATTCTATATTTTCTTATCAATTTATTGTTTGATACATGTTGTATTCGTTGTTGGTTAAATAATTTTTCACTTCAGGCTTTATGCCTGGCAAGGCGGGCAATCATTTACAAATATTTACAGGTAAACATTTTAAAGGAACTAAAAATGGATCTAAAAAATTTTTTTTGTAAATAATGTACATCAGTACATACCAAAGTTAATTAAAAAAAAGTAAATAATATACATACGTGAATTTGCCAAGTTCGTCTCTGGCTGCAACTAGACGCCTGAGCATCCTGTCGCATTTCTCCATACATTTGTCACAGCGTTGTTTCAATTGCCTTACTCCACGTTCAAGAGCAGCGACCTCAAATAAAAGTATAATTAGATTACTAATGTACATTTCTATTTGTAAGGTGATAATAAAATTTTAATATCCAGCAAAATATTTAAAGGATATTTTTTGAGTTACTTATTAAAAAAATATTGAATATTTTTTTTCTACTATATTTAAATTTAACACATTTTGTAACATACCTCATGAGGTGCCAGTACATCACTGCCTGACACTAGGAGCTGCTTGGCCTGATCTGCGCAAGCTGATACTTGGCGTTGGTGACTTTCGAGATCATCCTTAATAAGCTGAACGAAAAAATAACATATTTACACATGGCCATAATTGTATTAATACATAAATATATTCTCTAATTAATATAATTATGTAGTTTAACAGCAATCAATAGTATTACGTACCTTAAGTATGTTAATCTGGTTACGCAGTTCATCCATGTCTTCTTTAACGGTTTCCTGATTGGCCAAACGTTCTTCTACGACCGCGATCCATTCCAATAATTTTGATAGGGTCTCATCGCAAAGCCTGTATTTCTCTTCTACTGCTTGCTAAACATCGAAAGTTCAAGATAAGTCGCTTTGCCTCTAAGACGTGCCAAATTATTTACAATTTACAAGCCTGTTTTAGGCTTTAACGGTGCAATATCTAAATCTACACAACGATTTTTTCAAAACATCTACCTGGTGCTGTGACTTACTGTACATCGATAATAATTCATAACAACTAATGTAAATTTACAGTGCTCGTATTTTACAAATAGTGAGATATAACAAAGCACCATTACACGCTCTTGAAAATAATTTTGAATATTTAAATTATATGATATTTTACACATCTGAAAACTACTTAGCTGTCTAGCCAAGTGGTTTGTAAAAACCTGAAAAACAAGCTTACACTACCGCTATGCATAGAAGCAAAGACAAAACCTGAAGTTTATAGATACGAAAGAGGCCAATTTACAAAGAGCGTGAAGATGACAACACAACCAGTCCAGATGTTGCGTAGAATACAATATAAACTAGTATAGGTGCAGAAAAGCGTTACATGCAAGCAGTGACACAATACAAACGTCAAAAATCAAATAAAGCTTTAAATTTTTGACATTTGCATGACATAAATCATAGAATTTAAAAATGATATCGATATCTCCAACAGTTATTTTGTATAAGTTAAATTTTTTATTAAGTAAGTTGTTAAAATAAGTAATATAAGACAAGAAGTACCTTTTGGGAAAAAATCTGAAATTCTAAAACAAACGGTTTTTGTAAACGAAATATAATACAAGAGTATAGAGTAAGAATGTACATGTAAGACGATTATAGTATAAATCTGTTTTGAACGAATTTACATTTATTTAATTCGATGGTGAGATTTTACTTCATATACTTAAAAAACGCTGTAGCTTTTAAACTTATCACGTAAAACTATAGATAATGAAATAAGCTCTCACTGAATCGAATTTGTATTAAGATCATAATGAATTATCAATACTACCTTTGGTGTGTTTGTTTGTCGAAAATGTATTACCATTTGATATTTGTGAATGTTTGCGTCGCGAGTACCGCCGTACAATCGATATTGTAATAGCTTACAATCAATCATGCATTCCGAAATTTTGTGAGCACATTTCCAAGGAATGAGTATATCGGAACACAAAACTTAAGGAAAATGCCAAGTGATTTTGGAATTGGAGTATTTAAATGAACCAGCAGTCATAATTAGCTGGTTTTCAAATGAGGAAGCGAACGTACGAAAGCGAGAGGTCGACGACACAGGCCAGGACTTAGCGTCCCTTTCGACCTCTCTCATATAGAGTTCTTAGCACAATATGAATGGGGGTTAGGTAATTGGCGATACGGTGATGGTTCTTAATATCGTCGTTAATATGATCCCTCAAAGGCAAGCATTCACGATTTAGCTCAAAATGGCTCTTTAGCATCGCAGGCAACGGCTGGAAATAAAAAACAACATACATCGAGCCTCATTACAAAGTCGGTAAGCACATAATCACTCGTTTCACTGGATTTGACAGTTTTCATAAGCACTTTGTAGTTATTTATTTTATTATTAAAAATATTTTTTTGAGTATAGCATAAAAATGTAATTCAAATTCATATGAGGAAACTGTCAACTAGCGAAATGACCTAACTTAAGCATCTAGAAACATCACAAAATACTTTAAAAAAATACAAATTGTCTACTTTAGTAAGAAACCGAAATAAAAGCTTATTTATCTAAATAATTATATTTTAAATGTCTGGTCGGAATCACGTGGATTAGATTTGAGTATCCTAAAAGATTATGATATTGAATGATGAAAATGTAATTTCGACCATCTAAATAATCTATGTGCTCAAGTACTTTTAAACGATGGCAAACTAAGCCGACTAAATGGATTGACTTAGTTATAGGTAATAATTAATTAACGTAAATTTCTTTAACTCAATCTCAAATTATGTTAAACTTTATCATATTGATAAAATTCTATACAATTTTGTTGAGCTAAGTTGCGCCTATAACCCAGTCATTGACTCAAGTCATGTGGGTGTCGTGCCATGCCAATGTTGTAAGCCAAACGCTTAGTTGTAATAGATTACCTACTAAGAGTGGAAATATAAGAAGTTCAAAGCAACACCTTTGCTTGTTTAAAGCACATATTGTAAGATTAAAATTGTAACTTACCCTCGTTTCTGCTGGCAGCAAGTATCCCTTTTTAAGAGCTTTGACTAAATCGAGACTGATTCCTTTCTTCGGGTCTATCACCAATCTGCCTTCGACAGGATTTACAAACTGTTGTTCTATAGCTTGTACCAATGGCCATATCTTTCCAGATTCTGGTTCTTTTACTACCGTACTTGAAGGGTCGACAATGCCTCGTTGAATGGCTTCACCCAATGTTAATCTCTTTCTATCTATCACACTAGTGGTAATGAAGGGATCATTTAACGCCCCCGTGGTAGGGTTATAAATTCCGAAATTCAGTGTCTCTATAAGTGTAAAGCTTTTCTTGGGCGTCATAAGAAGGCCATTTTCAATTGCAGCACTTAAAGTGTTGAGTTTAGAAGTCTCAGTATCTAAAATGTTACCCTTTTCAGCATCCATTAAACCTTTACGGAAAGCTTCAGGAAGTTTAACCAGTCGTTTTTTGAGATTATCTTTAATGAGCGCAGTGTCTGGGTCTATATAGCCCATTATGGCTGCGTCTTTAATTGTTAATACTTCATTGGATTGCGGATCAGTAAATCGAGCTGTACTTATATTTAGATGACCTTCTTCTATAGCTTGCTCAAACGTTAAAGGTTCTTTAACATAAACAATAAGACCATTTTCAAAAGTAAAACAAAGCACGCGAGATCTGTTTTGAGGATCGAACAAACCTTTAGCATTATTGTCGATAATATTTTCCTTGATAGCTACTTTCAAAGGTATGTATTTGTTTTTATGGGGATCTTTTATAAGGGCCGTGTCAGGATTAATAAATTCATATTTTATCGCTTCATCTAATGTAAATTCTCGGAGCACTGGCTCCTTCGGTGCGGAATTATCTGATACGTAACGTCTAGACACTTTTTGCGAAGTCAAAGGTTGTATAATGGTAATTAGTAAGCCTTTGTCAAATGCGATATCTAAGCTATAAGTTTTCTTCGCTTTAGTATCTAAGACCCTACCTTTAGTGACATCGATATCACCTTCATGTATGGCATTTAATAGGGGTTTAAATTTATTTGTAGAACTGTCTTTAACTACTGTAAGGTCTGGGTTTAAGAGGTTTGATTCGATAGCTTTATTAAGATCTACAAATTCGTTAGTATTAGGATCTACAATTTTGCCATTGTCGGCTCTAAAAAGACCATTCTTAATTATTTCTTCGAGACTTAGATTTTTCTTGGAAGTAACTATAAGACCGCGATGCTTAGCATCTAAAAAGTTAATTTGATTTCCATTAGGCAAAATATATACACTATTGTTTACATCGATAATTCCGCACTCTATTGCATCGATTAATTTCATATATTTACTTGATGGAATATGTTTAATGAGTGACATTTCGGGATTAATAAGTTCTTCTGATATAGCGGATTTGAGAGTTATTTTTCTTTCACTCACAGGGTGAACAAACATTAGCTCCGTAATGTCATACATATTCATTGCTAGTGCATCATATAAAGAAAATCCAGCACTTTCTATATCCACTATGAGACCTAAATTCATAGCTTCAGAGAGAGGTATGTGAACATCAGATCCAGGCTCAATAAATTTACCATTTCTTTTATCAATTATTTCACTGCGGCAGCATTCTGATAATGTTAACGGTTTTTCTGATTTTTTATCAAAATAGCAAAGATATTTTGGACTAATAATAGACTTACGAATAGCTTCGTGTAAAGTTATTTTTCGCGTACTCAAAGGATCAATTATTTTACCTGTAGCATCATCATATAGACCTTGATGAAGTGCCCTCTGTAAACTTATAGGAGCTTTATTATCAACAAGTAAACCTATTTCAAAAGCTTTAGCTAAACTAATCTCTTCATTATCACTATTAATATTTTTTATTTTACTAGATTTATCGTCAATAACACCTGTCTCAATAGATTCTGATAGTGTAATTTTATCCCATTTACCAAGTCTATTATCCTGAATGTGCACAGAATGTGGATCTACCAAATTCATTTTAATCGCCTCAGCAAGAGTGTATTTTTTGCCACTTTGCGGGTCCATAAATAAGCCTGTGATTTCGTTATATATACCCTTTTCTATAGCTTCCATAAGAGAAAGTGGTTTACGGACTTCTACTAATATACCTCTTTCAAACGCTTCACGGAAGTCTACTCTCTCATCTCCTAATATGATAGTTCCAGTTCTACCATCAACTATACCTTTATCAACTGCAAACTCAAATGGTATAACTTTGCCACCAACGTGCACCAAAGTTGATTGAGGATCTAACATACGCTTTCTTATTGCCCTATCAGTAGGCATTTTATCTTTGTTTAGTGGATTTGAGAACTTACCAGTTTTTGGATCATAGAAACCTTTAAATACAGCTTCAGGCAAACTAAGCTTTCGTTTAGCGGGCACTATTAGTCCACGATCTGATGCATCCGTAAGAGAAATTTTATCACCTTGAATAGGATCCCTAACCTTTCCTTCCTTAGAATCAATTATACCAATTTTTATCGCATCTGCGAGCGAAATTATTTCTCCTGATACGGAATTTCTAACTGTTAAAACTTCTGGATTAATGTTCCCAATTTTAATTGCATCATCTAATGTCATAGTAGCACCATTAATAGTTAAAAGGCCAGTTTCAGGATCATAAAAACCTTGAACTAAGCCTTCTTGTAGAGACCATGGTTTCTGATCGCTGAGTAAATAGCCTTTTTCACATGCGTCTTTAAGATTAAATAAGGGGGAAGTAAGCATTCCACTTTCTAAATCTATTAAACCAGATTTTACTGCTTGTTCAAAAGAAATTACTGTTTCAGTTTTATCATCTTTTATTTTAACATTGGATGGATCTATAAGTTTATCTTGAATAGCTTTATTCAGAGTTATATTATTACCAGTTCTGGGATTTAAAATTTTACAAGAGTCCGGAGAATAATAACCTAATTCAATAATATCAAACAAACTAAATGTAATGGTTTTAGTGGCAATAAGTCCCTTTTTGAGCGCATCATCTAAAGGAACATGTTCTCCGGTTTTTTTATTTACTACTTTACCTGTTTCAGGGTTGATTATTTTTTGGTCGATAGCTTCAGAAAGAGGAACGTATTTATCTAACATAGTATCTTTTATTTCAGAAATAGTAGGATGTACAATATTTCTTTCAATTGCTTTATCAATAGGTAACAGCTGTGCGCTTACGTCGTCTCTTATTTTGCCGGATTTTGGTTCGTACATATTTTTTGAAATGACTGCTTCTATAGAGATGGGTCTTCTTAAAACAGTTATTAATCCACGTTGTATTGCTATAGATATTTCAATTGTTTCTTGAGTTTCAATTATAATAATGACACCATCTTGTAATTCTAGAACTCCACGGTCAATGGCGTCTGATAAAGAAATAATTTCATTGGAACCAGGGAGCTTAATAAGTAATGATTCATGATCAATTAATCCTTTTTGAACTGCTTGACCAATCGGTACGAGCTCTCCTGTGTTGATATCTTTTATTTCACCAGTCTTGGGATCATATAATCCCTTTTCTACTGCAGTTTCAACTGTGACTTGTTCAACTATAGACACATCTTCAGGCCTCTCTACTATCCACCCAATTTGAACGCAATCTAAAAATGACACACGTCTGCCGGTTTTAGGATTAACCATATGGCCAGTTATCTTATCAATGATTGGCCGCGAAATTGCCTCTTCGAAAGAAATGTAATTATCTGACTTACTATTCAAATCTTTAACTAAAATTGTCGAAGGGTCAAATACCTGAAGGCCATATACAAGCTCTTCAAATGAAATTTTTGCACTGGTCTTTGGATTTAAAAATATTTGTTTTTCAATATCGTAAACACCCATTTCTGAAAGTTCTTCTGGAGTAAGCTTTTGCGATATTGATAAGCTATATTTTGGTTTACTTTCTCTAACTATAATGCAATTTTTGGATACTACATCAACAGGCGTAAACCTACTGATTCGTTCTTGTTCTAAAGAATCTTGTACAGTCAATGGAGTTTCTATACCATTGATAATAATTCTACATATCTTTGGTTCAATTTTGCCTTGAGCAATTGCATCGATTAAAGTAATATTTTCATAAAGTAATTTTAATGGTTCTGATTTTATTGTAGTTACATTTTGCTCAATGATTTCGTCAATAGCGCTTAATGGTTGCTTTTCAGCATCAATCAGCATGGCAGACATGGATTTACCATCGTTAATTATAGCTGGGCTTTGGCTTTGTGGTTCCTTTACAGTTGATTCAAGCGGAACATCGCTGCCAAAAGATTTTTTATTTATTTCACTAATAGTAATATCTTCGAATTGACTTAAGCTTGAATTAATGTCTTGTTTTGTTACATCTGGTGCTATTAAAACTGTAGAACCTTTAGATAAATTAGGTTTTGCAAGCTTTTCAATTGGAATTAATAAAATTTCTTGAGATTCTTTAACGGGATGTAATTTTACATCTTTCGTATCACTAGATTCAATACCTCCTTTGACAACATCAATAACTTTTGATACTGCTAAAACTGGAGCACCTACAATTGCTACCAATCCTATTTTAACAGCGTCAGCAAAGCTAATATTTTTACCAGAAACGTTAACGATTTCATTAGTTGTTTTATTTACTATTCCTTTGTCCATAGCTTCCATGAATGAAATTTGTTCTCCTGATTTAGGATCTTTTACCAATATGGATTCTCTGGGTACAATTCCTTTATCAATAGCCCCAAGTATATCTGCGCATTCACCGCTATCTTCGACCGTCACCTTATTAGTATTTGGATCGTAAATTACACCTGTAGCAATTTTAACCTGGTTAGGTAGTATACTGTCGTCTAATGGTTTGTTATTTTTTGAAGCAGAGTCTTCAATATTTTTTCTATAAGGCTCAGGCTTTTCTTTATCAAGTAAAGAAACATCTTCGTTTACTTTTTCTTGTGATGGCTTTTCGTCCTTGGTTTTATGCGGTTTTTCAATTACGCTAATTGGAAGCTTAGAAATGTCTTTACTAATGTCCAATACAGATTTGTCAACTTGATCTGGATAGTCAACAGTACCTATTTGCACGGTTTTTTCGTCAGGTATACTATACTGTTCTGAAATAGAGTAAGATTTGGAAGAATTTTGAGTTACTTCTATTGTTGTCATTTTCGAAGCAGTGGTGTTTATTATTGTGCTACTAAGTTCACTTGTATATTCAGTCAATTCAGGGTCACTTGTAGTTATAGTTGTTCTTACTACTGTAGTTATTTCCTTGCCATCAGGTGTAATTTTTATAAATTCTTGAACAGATGGATTTTCGAAGTCACTTTCTGTCTTATTTTTTAAAGCTGCAACGTTAGTGCCTGCTGATGTGGTTTCGTCTTGTTCTGGTTTCTGTTGTATGGAGTCAGCAACATTGTCAACTTCAGCCGTTGTTTGTGGTAGAGAAACTTCCATAGCAAACTCAGATCTCTCTGCTTCGAATTCAGAATTCTTAATACCAACATCAATAATTTTATCGGTTTCCTTATCAGGGGATTTTAAAAGATCAATATCTTCTCTTTTAATAATATTATCTTTGCTTTCGACTTTTAATTGACTTTCTTCTTTAGATATTTTATCAATATTTATTATATCTTTTGTCCCTTTAGGTGATTTTGATTGCCTTTGAATATCTTTAATTGGAAAGTTTTCCTTATGAGCTTGCTTTTGAATTTGAGTAGAAATAGCCTCATCATCTTTCGGTTTTATAATTTTTTTACCAACAATCTTTGCACCTTCTACTACCGCCATCCCGGCTAAAACTGGAGCAGCTACAACGGCAAATAAACCCATCTTAGCTGCCTTTTTAATATCTACAGATTTACCTGTCTGTGGCTCTCTTATTTTTCCTGTTTTTTTATCTATTACGCCAGTATCTAAAGCTTCTTGCAACGTTATTGGTTTTCCAGCACTGATATTGTAAAGTACAGAATTCGGATCTATAACATTTCTTTCAAGAGCTTCTTTAAAAGTCATTACTTTATTAGGTGATTTTGGATCTCTGAATTTTTGAGTTTTATCGTCAAAAAGAGTTTCAAATGCGTCATTTAGGTTGAGCATTTCTTTCGTTGATTGTGTTTCTTGGGGTGGTAGATTGATTTCTTTTAAAACTTCAGTCGTCAGTACACCACTAGCTACAGCTTCAGCAATAGTCACAGTTTCTCCTGTATTTGGATGAGTAAAAGTCCCTTTTTCTATATCAATATATCCCAAATGCAGGGCTTCTTGAAAATTTATATTCACATCATTTGTTAAAAATTGTTCTTTACTAGTTTGTTCATCTTTAATTATTCCTTTTTCTCGGGCTTCTTCAATAGAAACAATTTCCCCAGTTTTAGAGTTTTGTACTTCATTTGCGCTTATAAGGACATAATCAGCTAATAGTTCTACCATTTTAGTTGTTATTGTATGTTGTGAAGTAAATGTTTCTGTAATTGTTGTTATTACTCCTTCTGATTCCGATTTTTCAGTATTGGCTTTAATTGCCACAAGACCTTGTTCTATAGCCTTATCTATAGGAACTTTTTCATTTGTTTTCGTATTAACAAATATACCATCCTCAAGATCAACTATGCCATCTTTAATAGCTTCTTCAATAGTTATTGTATACGGTGACTGTGGATATGGAATATTCATAATTAGACCTCTTTCGATAGCCTTATCGATCGGAATTATTTCTCCAGTGAGTGGATTTTTAATGTTACCTGTGTTCGGTTCAATTGCATTTTGTTTTATTGCAACTGATATAGTCATGCCAGCTGGTGGAATGTTTTTGACGTTAGTTGGTTTTATATTCGGAAATATTTGGGAATTAACAGCAGAAACTAAATCAAGTGCACCTTGACTAGTTTTTACATTATTTTTTTCAATATCTAATATATTTCTTGTTATGGCATCCGATAGAGTTATATTTTGACCTGGAGCTATTGTGATGACCGATAAAGGATCGACTATTTCACAAATTATTGCCTCTCTTAAAGTTAAATGGCTTCCCGTTTCTGGATGAATTATTTTTCCTGAAGCAGGGTTTAATAATCCTTGTTCTAAAACTTCAGGAATAGATAAACCTCTTGCTATGGGTAATAATATTTCATTTTGTCCTTCACTATCTAATATACCGCGATTCAAAGCTTCTTTAATAGAAATAGTGTCACCATGAACAGGGTCAACAATTTTACCATCATTTTCATTTATATAACCAGCTTCAATAGCTTTACCAAGTGAAATTGGTGAGCCACGTTCGTCTTTATATGATTTTACCGCTTCTAAAATTTTTGCAGTATCTTCATCAACTAAGCCCAATTCGATTGCTTCTAAGGGCATAACCACACTTTTACGGAGTTTTTGTAACACTACAGGTTTTACATCAACAGATTGACCATCAGTTTTACTAATTTCAATACTGTATTTCGGTCTAGATGGTTTTGTTTGGTTATTGGGTATTTCGACAACATCTAATGAACGAATTGGCTTATCAGCAACTACATTATTAGATTTTTTTCTATCGTCAGCTGAAAGGCTGTTTTGTATTGATTCAACGGTTATAAAACCCTTCGACACTGCAGCTTCAACAGATAAAGATTTACTAGAGGCTTGAGACATTGACGTTTTATTAGAACTAGGCGTTTGTGTAACATTTTCTCGATGAATTGTTTTGGTTTCTGGGGTATCAACTGTAGAATCTAGGAACTTTTTATATGCTATAGGATCCACAATACCTCTCTTATTTGCATCTTCTATTGATAATTTCTCGCCGGTGACAGGATCTATAACTGAAGTCATAATGACTTTTGAAACAGAAACGCTGCTAGATTCAGCTGTAGTTACACTTCTCCATTTGTCAAGTGTTTCCAGTTGCTCTGGTGTTTTCCCTCTAATAGAATCTTCATAGTTTTGGTAAGTTGCAGGATCAACAAGTCCTCTTTCATAAGCAACCTCCATTGGTAATTCTTCGCCAGTATTCGGGTCTACTACCATCGTACTCTTTACAACTTGAATTATTTTGGAAGCAGCAACTAATGGTGATCCTATGACTGCTATTAAGCCTACTTTCGCTGCATCAGCGAGACTAAAACTTTTCCCAGATTTGTTTTTGTATTCACCTGTATTCTTATCTACAATACCTTTTTCTAAAGCTTGATTTAAAGTAATTTGTTTTCCCGTATCAGGATCTATAACATGTACAATACTATCTGAAACTATGCCACGATCAACAGCTTCAATTATATTTTCTGACACTCCTGAAGTCGTAGAAATAACTAGTGCTGTAGCAGGATCATAAATAATACCTGAAGATATTTGCACAGGCTCTAGTATAGACTGGTCATCAGAATCCTTAGCAGATGGTGCATGTTCTAGTTCAGATATTTCCATTCTGTCAGGCATGCCCGCCATAGATGTAATTGTGATTATTTTTTGAGTAGAAATTGTTTTGGTAAGAGTTACAAATATTATAAATTGGCGTTCAATAGCTTGCTGCATATTTAAGACTATATTAGAATGTTTATAATGACCTGTGGGGTCAATAATATTATATTCTAAAGCTCTGTGCAAAGGTGTTTCTTTTCCGGTTCTACTGTCAAGAACAATAGCTGATTCCGGGTTGATTATATTAAGCTTAACAGCTTCTTGTAGGTCTAATATGCGATCGGTAGCAGGAATAACAAACATACCCGTTTTAGGATCGAAAAGATTTTGTTGGATAGCTTCGTAAAGCGTCCAACCACCATGTGGCAACTCAATAGTATTTTTTCTAATTGTTAATGAAGTTACAGAAGGGTCGCCTTCAATAGATTTTGATGACACAGTTTTTATTTCACGGGTTATTTCTTTACGGGGTTGTAATGAATCGGTTATAGTGTAATCTGGACTTTTTACGGTCTCAGGTTTATTATCGTGATGTAATTTACTTTCTGGACTAGGAGGTAGATCTTTAATAAAAGATTTTTTTGTTATTTTTAGTTCAACTACTTGTCCAGGAAGTAAATCCTTTTTAGCTATACGATCGGAAATTTGAGTAACACGTGGTTCATCTTGATCTACACCTAGCAACCCATCATCTAACGCTTGTTGTATGGGGAATACAGTACCTGTAGTAGGATCGGTAAACGTTTGAGTAGATTCGTCAATGAGACCACGTCGGATAGCTTCAGCAAATGTTATGATCGTCTCGGACTTTCGTGACGTATTTGTTACAGTTACATATCTTTTAACAGTTTTTGTCACCGTTTGTAGTGTTAATGTAATATTTAAAAGAGAGTTTAATAAGGCAGCGCCTTCAGGGGTAATCATATTTATTTCTACAGCTTTATTGAATGGTATTGGTTTTTTGGTTGTGGAATCCAATAGGTATCCTGTTTTGGGATCTAAAATATTTTTGAAAACTGCATCTAAAACTGACAGTTCTTGCCCTTTTTCGATAATACCTATTTTACGATTAAACATCTCCAGTACTTCAGGTCGAACAATTGAAACTTTAGGGCAATCTTCCAAAAATACGAAGTCACCACTTTCAGATTTCAAGAAAGTTTCACCGTTAGCGTACTTTAAGTTACCTTTACTAAGAGCTGAATTGAAAGATACAAACTCACCTGTTTTCGGGTCTCTAAAACCGTCTATGTCAAAAATCGACCTTTGTGATACAGAAGTTATAAGACCTCTGTCTACCGCTTCAGGTATAGTACATATTTCACCTGTTAAATTATCACGAAATTTATTATCAGGAAGAATAATCCGAGCACCAAGAGCTTCCGACAAAGACAGCAATTGACCGGTGGTTGTGTCAGAAACGCATTTAATATTATCGCTATCTAGTACGCCCGCAGAGATAGCCTCGAGTATATTCAAAGGGGTCCTATTAGTTGGTGACAAAATTTTACCATCGTTCGTCATTAAATTATTATCACAAATATCTTTAAGTGTCATGGGTTTACAAATAAAACGTTTACTCGCGGCTTCTTTGAAGGTCATTTTTTCTTTCGTTATGTTATGTACATACTTAGAATGCTTAGTATTAATAATGTTTTTCTCTATCGCTTCAGCAAGCGTTATCTTAGTATCATTTTTGGGATCTACGACCTCCCTTAAATTGGGATTTATTAATTCATTTTTAATAGCAATTTCCAATTCAAATCTATCGCCCGAATTTCTATCCAATATCCAACCGCTATTGTCTACGAGTTCTTGACTAATCGCGTCTGACAAAGACAAAGCGCTCGATTTTATTTTGATAATCTCATTATAAATAAGGTAACCGCGTTGATACGCATCCGCTATGCTTATGTAGCTTCCGTTGGGTAATCTATAGAGACCTTTCTGCAAATCTACTTGACCACGATTGAGTGCGTCCGAAATACTCATTCCTTGATTAGGTTTTTCACTTTCAACAGTCACCTTAATTCGCTTTTCTGCTGGATCTGTAAGTCCTTGTTCTGCATCGTAAAGTTCTCTTTGGATTGCTTCTAGCAATGTAACTTCGTTTCCATCTTCTGTCATACCGCAGGGTCCGGTGAGTCTCGCAGCCAATTTAGGATCTATTAAACCTTCTTTGGCAGCTTGTTCAATAGTTATAGTTTGTCTTGTATTGGGAGATGACAATAGTCTTCCCGTTCGGACATCAAGTATTCTCATACTGATCGCTTGACCGACTGTGAGAATTTCCCTCGTTTCGGGGTGAACGATACCTCTCGACTCAATAATGTTGGGGCCTTCATACATTTTATGGACGCGTTTTAAATTTCGTATATCGGGTCTGTCGTCGTAAATCGGGGATTTAAGTTTGCCATTAGTCATTGATTTAATTGGGGCCTGGCCGTCGAGCTCTGTTGAATGTGACGTTCTCACGTATCTGCGATGATTTGAAAAATTGTTCATTTTTGGAAATAAATTACACTAAATATACAGCAATTACATTTAAATAAGTAGAGTTACATTTCTACTAGTACTAGTTACTTACTTCTCGGTAGTATAATGTGTATACGTGTGCTCGGTGGTCGCCAGGTCCTGCATATTGAACTCTTGGCGGAACGAGCGCGCTGAGCGCGGCGCCATCGCTTCGACGAGGCGCTGAAAAATCATAACAATTGTTAATTAAGACGGAGTAAATTTGAAAAAAAATTTAATGTAATTATGTAAAACCTGTATATAAACATGGCAAAAATTACAAGAAATAAATAGGAAATAGTTTTTCTATTTAGAGTAAGAGGAAATAGAGAAAAAGAGATAGAGGGTTATACGTATACGGATGATGAATGAGATGTAAATTAAAGTAACACAATTGTAGAGTTTTGTTTCAATCCAAAAGTCTTTCAGATATTTCTTACTTTCCATGAACATATATTTTAAATTGGTAACATACTTATCTTCAAGCACAATATACTCATATAATGTGATGGACTCGTATAGAACGAAGTCATTATTAATTCTTTTTTGTTATATATTTACAAAATCTATAGATAAATAAACATATATTTAATTGATTCAATTCACACAAAGTGAATGGTCAGTGCTGGCTGTACCTGTCGCACTGGCTGCCTGTTATACAAATATGGGTACTCATTGAATCCGGTCCTAGTGCATTCAGAGAGATTTAGGTCATGCACAACTATGTTAAAGTGTAACCTATGTACTACTCTGCATTGTAGATATGCATAATATATGTCAAAATAGTACAAATGAAATTACTTATAATTTAGGTACCTAAGAGTTACAAAAAAAAATACAGTCGAATTGATAACCTCCTTCTTTTTGAAGTCGGTTAAAAAATGTATTACGTGTTACCGTCGCTACAAAATAAATGTTAAAATAGAAATAAATATGTTTGGTTTGTATATATATATATTTTTTTCAAATATTATGTTTTCTTAAATAATAACAGATGAAGTATTTGACTATTCGATTTAGCACGCTTCGACTGTATTATGCGTCAGTCATTAATATAATGATGTTAGCATACTAACATTTTCGATCTTTAATATACGGTTAAATAATTGTACTAGTATGCAACATGTATGTAGAAAGTATAACATAAACAAAAGAAAGTAGGTATAACGTAATACCAACCCGGCATTCGTACGCGAAGTCGTACTCGTACTCCTCCATTTTAACACAAAATATAACACAACACTAAAAACATTTATGTCGTCCACTGAAAAGTTTCATGATTCACAAATATTCACACAAAATAAACACAAGATATTACAAATACGTAACCTAGAAATTATTCAATAATAAAATGTAATTATAAATAACAATAGCTCCGAATTAATACTGAATATTGATAATATAATCGCGATATAAAATCGATTTATACGAGAAAAAAATAGTTAAAATATGCCGCACGAGTAAACGCCGAACGTGCTGGCTGGAAACTGAATGAAAGCATGAAAATCGTAAACTGAAAAAATTATAACGCGGATTCTAAATTTAAATCATTTCGTAATGGCTTCCGACGCGTCTAGTCGCGTATGTGGATTGTTGCGATGATTATTATATTCACTTTAATTTAAGTTTTGCGAACAGCTGTTTGATTGAGGTTAGGAAAATGACTGGCCTACTCGATATTGGAGGGTGCGCGCGCATCTCACTGCGCCGGTGCGGCTCCTTCAGGGGAACTAGGGGTTAAAAAGCAACACAAGGAATAAAAATATCGAAACGGAACTGTATTTCGAAGGAATAAAATCGAAATGAAAATAAGTAAGGGACACGCTTTACTATATGCGATCTCATGACCTTACACTGGCGTAGTATTTGTTACCGCAGCCAGCTATTGATGATGACGTTTCCAAGTGCAGGTGATTTTGTAAGATTTTATGAATCAGAACCGGAATTAAGTTTTATTTATAAGGTATATTATATATATTATGTCGTATGAGTAAAATATTTTACGTTCACGGGAATGAAACGAATCATTAATGTTCTATCATTATATCCTATTTTATTTTTAATTAGTTTATATTTGTAATATAAACTAATTAGAAATGCATAATATTTTTCTTCTGTAGTAGCGCTAAGTGTAGATATGATAAAAAAAAATTGTATGGATAGGAATCCAAGAAGAATATGCGATATTAAAAATGTTATTAACAATAACCTATTAAATATATATCTAAAACACATTCCACACTTAAAGTTACCTCAATTAGCTAAATCGGAAATACTAACATTCTCAAGTAAGAATCTATGTACAGGATGTGCTCTACATGATTCACGAAACGACCTTACACTGAACTTTTGACTTCAGTGATGTAAAAATAACTATAAAATGAGAATTTAATGTTGGATTATGATCCAATTATACAATAACACAGTCTTTAGTGTATTTTAAAGTCCATTATTTGTGTATAGTAGAGTATATTATAGAAAAAATAGTTTGCCTCTTAAATGCGCGAAAAATGACCATTAGACAATCTTATCACTTCTCTATAGGTAAATGTTTGAACGAAATAAATATAGACGCAGATATGAAAAACTAAAATAAATATCGATAAAATCTTATAAAACTCGATTAAAAGCACGTAAACTGAGCATAGCATACGAACGAGCAGTCCAAATATTTACAAAACCACATATAGAGTAATAGCTAAATATATACTGTGAGTCATATTAAATCAGTCAACAATGTGAAACGAGGAACTCGATTATGTTAGTTTTTGTATGAAAGATTAGAAAAATAATGGTAATATGATCCGTACATATTTAATCTCTGATGCGGTTGGGATGCTGGTTTTAAAGTATATAGTGCAGGTTTTATTAGAATATTCTGAATATTGTATTTCAATGTTTTGTATTTTGAGGCTGTCGTGGTGCAGTAGGTCAGCGTCAGATTGTTATGACGATGGTAATGAATTCGATTTTTACGAGGAATTGATTGTATTTAAATGATTTTCATTTTCCTGGTTTGGAAAGGCAAATCACGACGGTGTGTGTCGCTACTCGATATTCATTTAGAATTTAGTTGGTAAGCGATTCCCTCAACCTACACTGTTGTACGGGAAACAGCGAGAAACTGAAGTAGAACTGAATATTTTATATAATGAGTTCGGAATACATAAAATTTCGACTTTTCCAAAAGTGCAATTACGTTAAAACAGCCGACACGCTATGGTTTAAAAAAGAATAGTAATAATCTCAAAATATTAAAACTAAAAAACAACCTTTAAAGGCTAAAATGATAACTTAAAAGGACAACATATTTTATTACGTAATTCAACGTAACACTTAAAAGTTCTCTTTCGTTTATTTACAAATGAAATTACCGGCTATCGACGCTATGGCTATAATCAGTCGATGACCTAAACTGAATTTTGGCAAGTTGTTGTAAGAATATGACATGTGACCCTGAACATTATGTAAGATAATGTTATTTCATTCAAGATTTTCGTTTTACTACAAATATATTCTTTCAAAGTAAAGAAAAAGAATAAAGAGATAAATCACTCCGTTGATTCTATTCGTTCGTACGGAGATGCTATGTTTAAAGAGGTATTTCACTTAGTTTTCTTGTTGTTTAACAATATACATTATCGTATTTTCTCTATATAGATAGATATCAACACACAGAACTCTAAATAGTCGAAAATTTAGTTAGGCTTCTTCTAATTTTACTATACACGAGACTGTACTTAACACATTTTCCTTAACTTATAAAATATACAAAAATATAAGAAAAAAAAATATCGAAAAATAGCCTAAAAACTAAAATTCACAATATCTTTTAAGCGACGGGCGAGCAAAAACGGGCGAGTGCGTCCGTAGAGTTCGTCGACCGAATTAAGACGTGCAACGGTCTTTTCAGCAAACTTGAAATTTATTTCCATCATAATATACGTGTTTTATTGTAGTGTTAATGTTTTTGTTTATAAATATTGTAAATTTATACTTTGATTTTAATAATAATCTTGTATTGTAGGTAGTGGATTCGATTCTCTTTCTCGGTAATTTTAATGATAGTTAAGATGCGGGACTGGAGTTTTTTAAGGACACCAAATATTGTTAATTCACCTTACTTCAGTACTTTGACAATTTTATAAATAAAACGATATAATAAATATATAATAATAAAAAAGATTCTGTTCTCTCTATCTCTGTCCGTTTGATAAAGTAACGCTCTAATAAATCGATTCGATAGACTGTTTTTTTTTATTTTAATAGTTCAGTGACAAATATATAAACAATAAAAAGTTAGCTTGTTATTTCTTATGAATATTAATTATCAATAAAAAAAAATAATATCTATTTTTAGCAAACTACAAACAACCAAAAGTAAACGTTATTTCATGGCAACGTTAATAACGGCTAAATAGGAAAAATATAATAAAATATCCTCTCGAAAAGGATATTTTAAGCGAATTTTATTAATTAGTGTTTCGCTTTCCACCCACACGACCTCCAAATGACGTACCCACATGTCCATAAACGTTTAACCTTGAATTTTTAATGTTTTGACATGATGTTTGGGTATTGTATAGAATATTAGCTAACAAAATAAACAAACTTAAGTATGTAACTTGTTCTTAATTTACCATTTTATATTACTTTGTCTATTTACTAGAGTGAGGTAATGAAAATAGTTCACACCGCTGTGTGGGAATCGAACTCCCGACCGTCGCGTTTACCGTGCTGCGCCGCCACACGGTACAGGCCTCATGTTTTCATAGGCCGTTGCGCCATTATTGTCTCATATATGTAATTATAATTATAATAAATTAATCAATAAATATATAAACACAAGAAATGCTAGATTAGACTAGACTAATTCTAGATTCGAACCCACAATCTATAGTTAAAATGGTATATTTTAATGTTTGTTGTTAAAGATCCAAAAACAATTTATAAACCGCCACACACCATACACACTCAAATGTCGTCTGTAAAAATAGGAGAATTGGCAATCGGCATTGATTCTCGAACGATTACTTGCCAAATGTCGGTTTGTACGAAATGGTGCACGAAATTATATTTATTTAATTAAATTCTATACGTACTTATAAGAATAATTATAAAGGAAAAAATGCAATTTAGTTTAGTTTTTTTTTTTCGTTGTAATCCTAATTTTTTATAAGTTTTTTCTAGATTATTATTAACATATCTGGTTATTTTTCGCAAACTAGGCTTAGTAGTAAGTCATTTGATATTTATTTTCATGTGAAAAAAAAAATCCATAGATTAGTTCAAAGAAAACAGTATTCTATACGAATTTAGATGTATAACATTTTATAAGAGGTAATTAAAGGTGACAACAACGCAATTATAATGCAGGCCACGCGTCCAAAATAGCTTCGAGCACAAATACGTTTATTTGAGGAAAAACTTGGTCACACATTAAATAACTAGCTAGCAAGGCAGCTTTAATAGTATATAATATAATTAAAATATCACATACTATTGTCGCGTAGACGATAGAGCGATTTAGAATACCAGGTCAATGGTATCACTAAATTCAACAAAAATTACACAATACTGTTTTTTTTATAAATCTACGTTTTTTTCCGTATAGCAGCGTAACGGAGGAAACACAGTGTTAAGATACTCCGTTCTCCATTATTCGACCAATTTCTGATATATTCCATAAAAACAATTAATGTCACTGACTAGGAATTGAACCCACTGCCACCGCGTTTACAGTCAAACGCCACGACAGCCTCGATAATTACATTTAGTTCCGACTTTTAGTAGATAAGATTAGTGATATGCAAATTTTGCCGCTGATATCTTTATTTTATTTATTTTTTAATTAAAATATGAATCGTAATATTTGATGTTAGCAAATTAAAATCTATTAAGTTAATTAAGATTACATAATGTAACTAAATGGTTGTAGCGTGTTGAACATGTCAAAAAGTGATAAAAACTAATAAAATAAAATAGTAATAAATTATAATTTCGACACGAAAGTATGATTTTAAATTCTAAACATATAAAACAAATTAAAAACATCTTAAAATATTGAGTTCGACGAACGACGAGTTTCTCCGAGCGTAATTATGTAGATCAATATTTTACATCGTACTCTCCGTGGTCTGTGGAACTCTATTATACTAAAAAATATTTTTATATCTTCGCTGTGGTAAACGGAAGCACGGCGCTGAGTTCCGCAATGCAACACGCAATGCGTTTAATGAATGAATTCGCACTTAAAAAAACTATAAACATTTGTATGAACCTAAAATATTATAGTCCCCCCCCTATAATAACAGAGTGTTTTTGACTAACAGAACAGAATGAGGTCACTTGCTTGATTTATTTACGTGTTAGTGATAAAGTGGCTTCTAAAAGGTCATATGAATAAAAACATTTTTACCTACGCCGAGGACGCTAAGTAATAAACAATGTTATTTAAAGCGACTAGTGATAAAACATAATTAACTTTATAATAATTTCTCTATTATGATATAAAATAATTGTGTCTGTTCATCCAAAAGTATATTTTTATATGTACAATTTGATTTTAGATATATATTTAGTGCTTTGTGTAAGGCTGTCTGTCTGTCAGATTACAACGCAAGCAAAACAAAATACGAAATGGGAACGTATAAAATTTTATATAAGTACTAGCGGACCCGGACGCGGCTACGCCTGCTTGAAATATAAGAATATAATTTCTATAGAAATATAATTTCAATCTAGATGAAATGCTAAAAGTGACTATTATATTTATTTTCATAAGGATGAATATCAAAATGACCCGGTGACGAACGCGGTCGCGTAGCGACGACGGTTGTTATTAACATGGCAGAATAAATTGCTTGTCAAATTAGAAAGTATCTTTATTTATTATTATATATGTGTAATGTAATGTTATATAGCCTATAGCACTTCTGAAGAATGCAGCTTTCATACAAAACAAAAACAAAGTAAATCGATCCAGTAGATCCAGAGATCTTAGCGTTCAAACAAACAAACAAACAAACAAACAAACAAACAAACAAACAAACAAACAAACAAACAAACAAACAAACTCTTCCGCTTTATTATATTAGTATAGAAGTATAGATTATGTTATTAGTATAAGTATTATGTTATTAGCTCCTCTTATTTTTCATTTCATTTGTTTACTAAAATCTCTAATAGTTAAAAGTAGAAGTAGAGTGATATATCACTAAGCTCCAATGCCTATGTATTTTTTAACGCCATGTTTTTCTTTTCATATTGCTGATGGTACGTTATATTTAGAGTAAGCCACAAATCACGAATCACACAAATTTAAACAATTTTGCTCTTTTCTACTAAATAACTTTAAATTATTTAAGAAATTCGAAACAACAATTTTATTCTAAGTAAGTATATACCTACTCGTATAAAAAAACATAATGTACTAACAATTTGCGTTCCAATATAACTAAGCGCCGCGGAAACATTAAGAAACACGTCGCGGATCTTCTTACTAATGGAACTGAAAAATTACTTCGTGAGCTTTTAGAGGACGCAGTTCGCGGACATGGTTTCATTTAAAGAGGAAAATATTGTAACTTTTGAAATATAATGAGTACATATAGACACATGCTTAAAACAGATCAAAATATTCTAAATATGTAAATTCTAAGCGATTTTATTGTTATTGTAAGTTGAAAATTGTAGGAGAGTGAAATACAAAATACGTTAAAAAGGTGAAAACTAATTATATTTTCACATTAACTGCCCCAAGATTTAAGTGTTAGCGTTATTTAATGTATGTGTCAAACATAATATAAATGTGAAATGGTTGAGGATTTTTTAGAAAAGATCGAACTTATCGATCGAAAATTTTCTAATTTTCATTTTCCTATCTTTTGAATGAGGTTCCTACATATATCTATATATAACACAGTTTTGTTAGCAAATTAACGATATTGTTTCTACTTAATATGTAAAATGCATCGATAACGTGTCAACAAAGTATGTATTATCGTTCTTAAGAACCAAAGCGATAAACCTGTATCACGCTATCAAATTGTTTATATAATTTTCACTTGATATAACATGAAATGCAGTTTCCATAATATTTACATTATAAAGTATAGTTATTATGACTTCTTTTTTTTAAAACTTCGTTTGAATTAATTCTACGAAACATTTCTAGAAGAAATCCATAGTCAGAACCAATTTGTGTCACTAAGCTTTTTATTTAATTCTTCTGAATTCTTCATTCTTCTGATTGGATTGTAGTTCAAAAAAAATTGAATGAAGTAGGATCTATAATAATAATATTGAATTAAAAAAATATTTACGCCTGAATTACAATTGAGTAATTTTTTGTATTTTTTTTATTTTCTGGTGTTTGTAATATGGTAGTAAAACATTAAATTGTTTTTTTTATATATGTAAGATTACGTATGTGTAAGATTACTTATTTAATTTGGGTGATTAAATCATATTTGCAACACACCGCAGAGTGATAGAACACATTTAGATTAGTCAATAATAAACATAAACATAATCAAACGTTATAAAGATATTCTATCGACATTTTTTGCTGATATTAAACCGCAAGGTCACAGAATATAAATAAAACATAAGCAATTCAAACTCCTTGGCCACAAAACCTTCTTAGAACTTAAATGCACAACACTGGCAACATTAACTTGTTCGAATTTCACTCGTTCGAATTTCGAATGCGAAATCGCGTAATGGCGGCAAACGTTAGTCGTTGGAGATCGTTCGCGCGGTACTGACTTACTGAGTATGAGTACTGAAAAACGGACATGGATAGTCATCGTGTCAAATCAAGCTATCTGTTGATGATTGACTGCAACTATATAAAATGACGTAATTTGTTACTTTATACAAATACAATACTAATCTCCGGATAATTCCGATAATAAATTATTAAGTATTTTTAAATTACTTTAAGCTTTGCATTGAAAATAATATTTTTTGTTGACACTTGCGGTTAAATTGAAAATCATCAAAATGTGAGCACTTCAAGCATTTTATTCCAAAGATAAATAATATTGATACTTGGACATAAATCTAAGCATCTCTACATCGATGCGACGTAGAATCATTAGGAAATAAATGTTATTTTCATATAATGCATATAATTGCAGGGGCAAATGGATAATAAAAAAATACTTAGTACGAATAATTGCTTCTAGAACGTCATCTTCGATACAATTACAGCAATTTATATTAAAATTTCCTCATAAATATGCACATAAACGGGTATGTCATACGTTAGATTCTAATTATGTTATTATTGATTTAAAATTACCTGTTACTTTATTAGTAAGCAAGTCGTTTAATAAAAAACCTGAAACATATTTTTTAAATAAAACCCTAAACCCGGCAAAAACACTGATCCCAAATATAATTCTGTGAATTAGCTTTTAAGCTAATCTTGTGTATTCGTTTATAAAACATTACCCTCTTTTTATAAGTTTTAAAATAAGCGTGAATCAAAAAAAAAGTCTTGTTTAATGAAAGAAATAAAGTAATTTACTCCTTTTTTACATAAGAGTTAATATTTATTTCTTTGATGTGAATTCTTTTGGAACAAGTTTGCATGTTTTATTGTGGCGTTACGTCACTTTGTATAATTAAAATAACATAACGGATTTCCACGGAATGTTAAGGCGATGTGAAAATGTTATCGATTGTTACAGTAAAATTTACAGATAACAGAAATTACTTATTTATAGGACTTTAGGTGCAGACATAAACGACCTAGTGTTACAACACTTCGTTCCGTTCCCTGCCCTAATTCTCTCTAACTCAACACCATACTTGACGGAACTCTACCACAGTGGGTATCGTCACAGCGATCGTCGCGTTTTCAGTCAGGCCCTTTCACACGCTTAAATGGCCTGGTACATTGTATATTACAAAATAGTGTATTTTTTTAGTATTTACATAACTGTAGCCTTTTTATATTCAAGAGACTTTTTGCCAAAGTAGAGATAATTTAATAATAGATACTTCACTTCTAGTCTACTTTAGAAATATTACAACTTGGGTGGGCAAATAATAATAGCCTCATTCCTCTACTTAAAACTGCAGTCAAGATTCAATAACATATTAAAATATTTGAGTAATAACAATTAATATTAGTGCAAGACATTGAACAGACGCGGCTCTACAACTGACTGCACTCACAGGGTGCTTCATACAACGATTTCTTGCTGATATAATTTATCGTTCTAAGATAAGACTCCTTTATAAGGAATGCTATTTACCAATTGAATATGAAATATTTCAAGTGATTTAAACTTATGTACATTCAAATACAAAAAATTAAATTAAATTAAATTTTGAGATTAATATAGTTCAGTGGGTCTGCCTGTAAATATGATGTTTGGGAGTTCAAACCCCACTCTGAGGAATAAAATTTAAGGCATTATTGTTAGACCTAGTTACCCTATTATATAGACATAGTAAGACTCAAATTTTAATGGAAAGAAAATCAGAACGGAGTGTTTTGAATCTAGTTTCTCCGTCCTAGGCAAATAAAGGCAATACATAAACTCGTGACAACACTGTATATATTTTATCACTTTACATATTTATATAAACGATAAATATGTAGCGTACCTAATGAGAGGTTCAATATAACAATAAGGCTTCTTTGGTAAAGTGATCGTTAATCCATCTGCCCTTGAAGGGTTAAAGGTTAGGACTTACTTATCGATCAGAACTAATCGCGTTCTATATAAAGTGGAAACTCGTATTATGAAATACGTTCAAATCTAAATAATTAATGGCTGTATAGTACGTAGAAATAAAATAAAAAAGCAAAGCATATATTGCTTTGCCCGAATTCGAGAC
The DNA here is from genome assembly GCF_056956725.1 of Heliconius melpomene rosina. NCBI lineage: Eukaryota > Metazoa > Arthropoda > Insecta > Lepidoptera > Nymphalidae > Heliconius > Heliconius melpomene. Next base: position 1,774,937 of record NC_140400.1, read on the forward strand.
GTTGCGTGATTAGTGACTAAACTGAACGCCTTGTGTCATGGGGTCAGAGGTGAAATCAAAATAATTCATTCCTCCGTGTCATATTTTCGATATTAATTTGATTATTATAATATGAATGTTTTGAAACAATCTTTCTAAAAAAAATGCGATGTAAAAACTCCACTAAAATTTACCAAATCGTTTCAATAATAAGTTGCAGGAAAAGCACAGACAAAACTATATCAAATTTGGTACAACATATTTTATAATTAAAGTAAACCATAATCAATACACCGATATAATAATAATTAATTTATCAACAGGAAAGAAATTGTATTTAACTAATATATTATTAAAGTACTCTTAGTCAGTGAGGCTTATTTAGAATCTGTAAAGCACGTTCTATTCTTTAACGCTAATCTTAATTATCCTGAACGCAATAAAGTGACTTCAACGTGTTGTTTCATTGTTTTAGAAATAAAACAGCTATGTACCCATATATAAATATATAAAATGTATATAATATAAAGTTTTATATTTTGTAAATTTATCAAATAATATTAACTGGGTAACAAACAGTTGACTGAATGACCCGGGTAGGAACTCTCTTCCTCCGGGTAGGTTCTCTAACCTAGTGTCAATACACTATGCTTCCTTGTTATCCGGCCAAGAAATAAAAAACATTTTTAACATAAGCATTACCAAGGCCGACAATCGAACTAACTTCATTAAGTTGTACTATCAAAAACCTTAAAAATAAAGACAAAATTTTATAATTTTCAAACAAAAGCTTAACTAACTGTACTCTGAGTCAGTCACCCATATTTAGTAGGCATAATGCACCTCCTATAAAGTCAATTACGCGTTTAGCAATAAAACATTATCGGCCCACGTACGTACGTACCTACCTACCTACTTACTTCGTGGGTGTAGAATGCCTTATAGAAATTATACTGCGTATTCGTTTGAAGGAGTGGTTATATTTCTTTATTTTTTAAAATATTTTACTAAATAACGTTAAAAACACCTAAATCTTCTTATGGGAAAAATCAATTGGTCGATTAAATAAGTTACCTTTTTTACCTATATCGGAGTTATTGTTAACATAGACTAATACAAATATTAAACTTTCACATTTACTATGATTGTATTCAAAAGACACAAACATTATAAAAGAAGTTATTCGTTAAATCAATAAGAAAACGTGCGTTATAGTAGCTTTAATAATAAAACTACAAGATTATGATGTTGTTAGTTCACACACGCCTGCTAAAGTTTAGTCTTTAGTCGTTATATGTGTAAAATCATTGAAATAATTATGTCTATATAGTTTTATTTCATATATGACAGCCAAGACAGACTCTTGATGCAGTGTTAGAGCATCTGACGGTAAACACGACGGTCATTGAGTCTATTCCCACTCGGGGAAATTAATTGATTTAATTTCCTCGCTTTTGCAACAAGGGAAAGCACGACGTTGAATTACACCAATCTCAAAAATTTGTGGATGGATGCGAAAATATGCGTAAGTATGTTAATACTGGGTTGCTAATGCTAACTCTACAAATACCTACTACATAAATATTTAAAAACAATTTACGCCGCCTAATTTATTATTCAACGGCGCTAAGCTAGTGGTCGGCCTCCTTCGAGGTCTGACAAAATGACATAATCAAAAGTGACATCATTTCTAGTATTAAGTGAAATACACATACGTGCGTTAACTTGATAGCTTGCTCTAGGACATTTAAATTTATCGATTACAGATATGGCCTTAGGCGTATTATTAATAAAAATCGATTTTAATTATTATCATTTCTAGGTTACAAATCTTGCATCGAATGATCGATGTTATCTCGATAGTTATTAATTATAATCACATGTATATCGGATTAAGTGAGATTGACATAGTAACTTTAGTATAGTTCGCCTTGAGCTTGAAGGCGTATTTTAATAATTCATATATGAATTAAAATTGACTTTACACGTTTTCTCCTGTCAAAAAACGATGTTATATAAAGCTTTTCAACACTTTGAGCGTCTTAGCGACATGAAATAATACTTAAGATATAAAGTACATAATATAGTTTAAAATTATATCCCAATCGCAACTAATGACTATATACATTTAGAATTTGCAAAATCATAACACATTAAATGTAATATAAACATTAAAAAATTTGCACTTACCAAAGTAACAATATCCCCAGGATTGGCCGCGGCTATTCTCCTCAGTCTTTCATACAAGAGGTCCAATAGCCTCTGATGTTTCACGTTCAGTTCATCCAATTCTCCCGCCACGGCTTCCGCACCAGATGTAGGAAGGTCAGATCTGCCTCTATTCCTCAGCCTCTCAGCAAGATCTACCTCCGCTTGCCTCTTTAGTTGCCTCGTATCGAGCGATGGATGGATCTCCTCGCATAGCCATTCCATGTATCTCTGACATCTCGACGAGTGTATCTATTTAGGGTTGGGTTAGGCGTGTTATGTTAGTTTTTTAGGACTGTTCTTAAAGGAATTTTGATTTAAAATAAAAAAAATAAAATAATTTAAGTTGACATGATGAAACTTTAAAAACAGTCGTCGGTTAAGACAAAGCGTTTTACCAAACACACTTCCTTCCTCTCTATATAATAATGGAATTTATTTTATAGATTTTACATTTGAAATAGGCAATCAGACCCAGACACTCAAAATCATTCAGAACACGTTCACAAGTATATTTGGTTTACAATAGTCTTATATTTTATCTTTACGCATCTCCCGTATATATCAGCGTAGGCAGAGAGAACCTAGTGTTAAAACATTCCGTTCTACGCAATTTTTATTTTATACATTATTGTCCAACTTAACGATTATAGGGATAAGATCATGCTGGAAATGCTACAGTGCGTGCAACAGTGCGGCTTTAACACCCAACGTGCATCTTATAACCGTAAGCAAAATTCCTTATTTTCTATATAGAAGCCCAATAACCCAAAAGGAAAAGATTGGGTAACTATGTATTGAATCCCATACAAGTTTTATAGATACAGAATTAAAATTTGTTCAGAAATACTTGATTTTTGAGAAAAACACACACATACAAACATGCAAAAGCAAAGAACATCGACCTTATTTGTTCCTCAGAAAATTACCAGATGCGGTGATTGAATTTATATTGAGTTCCGCTCTGTCAACTTATGGTTTATTTTTATCCTAATTTGCTTAAATTACACCAGAAAATGTATTGAAACCATTATTTTTAACTTAAACTTTGAGAAGCATTTATAATAAAGCTAATAAATGTAACAGATATTGTTATATTGTCTGTATGTCTGTTACATTTCAATAAAACGATTTGATAAGAACTTAAGATTTAGTGATAAGAGAGCAGTCATATATTGCTTTTCAAGTACATCACACAAACATCCCGCTTTCAAAGGAGTTTTGTTATGTTAGTATACAAGCACATTAATGGAGCAAGCAGCAAACGCCAAATAAATATTATAAAGGCATAGCATTACAACAACTGTACATACAGATTTCGATTAATCGATATTTTTAAGTAATAATTCGAATAGAAAATCGATATTTTGTATAAAAATCTGTAATATACTTTTAAAATTAGAAGCACATGCAATTTAAAAAAAAAACATCAACGAACAAGACTGGACCAAACCCAAACAACGAGACATGGGAAGGAAAGACGCTGGACATCTATAACCTCTTTATAACAAAAACCTTTCATAATCATTCAGAATATCGACAGAAGAATGACATGTAAATGTTATATATTGGTTGAGCATGTAACATAAAGTGGTATCTTAAAAATAAATCATTTATTTTAAAACAAATCCAAATATCAGCTGAGGGCACTGTACATTATTTATAACCTACAAAAATACAAATTATGCTTAAAAAAAATTTTTGTAAGTAATAATAATTGAAAATCTTTTAGAAAGATAAATAATGTTATATAGAATCTCAATAAATAACAAATAATTAATAATAATAATAAAATAATTAATAATTAATCAATCTATTTAATAACCTACTGTATGTTTTAATACTTTTCTACTATTAAAATTATACGTCCTATACTTTCAAAATGGCCCGTGAGAGGCTGGCATTGTACAACAAACATTTAATCTAAGGTATTATTATTATTAAAATACCACAAAACGCCACAGACTATATATCCGTTATACACAAACGTTGTTCCACTGATATTTACCTTCGCCTCGCGTATGAACCGGCCACCGTCCACGTTCACTTTCTCTATCTTGGGCGTCCTTTCCACTACACTCGTCAGGAGATTCTGTATAATTTTGATTTTTAATTGTAAATTTATAAATTATTTAATTTAATTTATAAATTATTTTAATTGATTTATCATTGTATTTGATTCTTCACGCTGTATCCTTTATTTAGCAGGATAGGCAGAGAGAACCTAGTGTACTGTGTGAACCTAGTTACACACGCAGGTGATGTGAGCTGATGCAAAGACCGTCGTTGTGCAGTAGCACAACGTCTAACGTGAGGGTTGTGGGTTCAATTAATATTTCTTCGTTCTGGTAACAATACTAAGCGCGGCGTTCAGATCCACCACTCAACGCGCAATATCTTGTTAATTCAAAAGGCAAAAACTGGGGAACGAAGTCTCTTAAAGATTACCCTTTGCCCACTGTGCTTATACAGTTCTCTTTTAAAAAAACACCGATAACAGTAGATACAAATGTAAAAAACTCTAAAAATTTTAAAAAATATAAATAATAACAATATAATAAACTCAAAAATTTAAACAAGACACGTTATATCACAAAAGTAGTGTCATATCACTCCCAAAAATATCCAAAAACAAAAAAACAACAACAACAAACCCTAGTAGGCTCCAACTGTTCCTTGGGACGTATCTCTATAGGCGGTTGGGCCATCACTTTACTGTAGGTCTCGTCTATCCATTCGGCTTCCTTTTCTAAGCCTGCGTTGTAGTTGCGCAGGAGTTGATATGCCGCCTCGCAGCTACGTAATCTATAGTTGTATATCATAAATATGTGAGAAATTATATACATACATATGTACATTAATTATTAGTTATATTTAGACTAATTTTTAGTTATATTCCATAAAGCAGGATAGGCAGAAAGAAATTAGTGTCAGGAAACTTTGTATCCCACTTTCAGCACAAATTCTGGAAGCATCTCGTGTCGAAACCCCACGCCACACTTTATCTCGTTACCACAAAGCAAGGAAATATCAATATTAAATATTTCAATGTCAATTTTAAGATAAAAAAGTAAGACTACTAGGTTTATTGCAGCCACAAATTATACAAAAAGAGCCTCAATACAATAAAATAAAATTATATTTATTCTACATAAAACCAAAAAAGAAACTGACCTTTCAGCCAATTGACTGCACACGTTGTTCCACCTATGGTTTATTTGGGAGACTTCCTTATCCACCCTCTCCAGGTCCACATGCTTTCCAGATCTAGGTAAGGAAGAGTGGGGAAGGGAAGATCTGGAAGTTTCCACGAGACGACGGCAGTTCTCTGCATCATCATTCATTTGGTCCACTTGTATTTGTTGCTTGCTGACTGCTACTTGCATTCTGAGGAGGTCTTCGTGTATCTGAAGGAGAAATGAGTAAAGTTTTTTAAATACTTACAGCAGTAAGTTAGTAATAATTACATGATAATATATTTTTAAAATTTGGGGGGATATTATTAATCGCACTTTACTTACATCTTTAAGTATTTCTACATCATTGGGCAAATCGCTAAACTGAGCGAGTTTGATCTCGAATTCTGATATCGTTTGATTGTTCTCTTCCATACTGTTCACTACTATTTCTACGTACTTCAACCTGAAACAAAATTTAAGAAAAATGTTAATCTGTAATAAAAATTTTAAAAAAAGATAATAGAAATATATCTTAGTAAAATATTATGAGGCAATTTTAAATTGAAAATGCTACTTCCAGTAACACTTCCAGTAACAAGTACTATTTGAATTTTACAAGGTAAAATTATGTTTCAATGTTATTGTAATATCTCTTTTAAAAAAATGATGGTGGCATATTTATCAAAAAAGGCACATTAAAAATAAAATAAAATTTGAAAAAAATATACCTTTCTACGAACAGTTGGCTCTTAGATTGCAAGTCGTTCCATTTGCCCATCACTTTGTCGAGATTCTTTTTCATTGCTGGTGTCTTTAGAGCTATGCCTAAAATTAATAACACAATATACAATTTAAATAAATTATAATAATATTAAAAATACAATTGTTACTATTAAAATATAACTAAAAAAAACGTCAAATGAACTTTTTAGAATTAAGAGATTTTTTCTACAAGTTAACATTTTGCATAGAAGAGAACCTAGTGTTATATGAATTCGTTTTAATATTTTTCTTTTAAATGGATATACCAAGATACAACAATTTTATTTCAGTCTAAATGTTATTAGTAAAATTTGTAAACAGTAGTAGTCAGTACGTTCACTTACCAAAAAGCAAAAAAAATAATTAAATAAAAGAAATATAACTTAGGTATATTAATATTGAAATATATCATTCTATTCTTTGAATAAGTTACCTCTAAAAGTAGCCTGTACTTCCTCTACATCGGTGGACAGCGAGTGCAAGCTGGTCTCCCAGTCCTTATGCTGCAGCACCAGGTGTTCCAAGCTGTCCAAATCACGTGGAATATGGCTCGCGATGCGCTCGTGCAGCTGACGCTCGAAGACTTCCAACCTCTCCAGGAGGTTGGAGGACTGTTCGGTGAATATACGGGCTGCATTTTTGGAATCCTCTGTAAAACAAGGAAACGTTGTTTAGTATTAATTTGAGAGAAAATTTTATTAAGCGAAAGAAAATCGCCTAATATTTCTTAAATAATCTTAGAGATATAACTTTTTTCTATTACGTATAATAACAACTATAAAACAATATCATACACTTCTCCCAATACACAACAAATTTTTTTTTACACCAAACACTTTCTAAATATAACAATATTAAGAAATTCATTAAAACAATATTGAAAAACCCAAAATCTAACTTCACAAGTGTCAAAATCTCAATCACAAAGCTAAACAAAACAATTATAAACGCCAATAGAGAGGCAACGACCTACAACGCCTATAGGAGACAAATAAAAACCTGACAGCTGATAGTCGAACCAAATCCTTTCCACAGAATGCTCAGAGTAGACTAGCGTGTTGCGTAACATTTAAACCCAGTTCAGTTTAAAGTTATGAACGTCTTTCAGCACAGTATTGGTCGTATCTGGTGGATACACTGAGTGTAAAGTGGAGGACACAGTGGCACAGAGTAAAAATGGCAGCTTGACTAATTTCCAGTGAAACAATCGTGAAACAGATCTAAATTTAACCTTCGTATCGCACTCTCTAAGGAGTTTGCGCGAAAAAACCAACCATAACAAGTAGTGTCGCAAATTTTATTAATTGGCAATTTTTTTATTATTTTTTTTATTAAAAATAAGACTAATAATATGTTAAAATAATAGTTCTTAAAATTATGTATCGATAAGTGAAAAAGTTAAATATTTAGATATTTTTATATGCCTTACAAATATTGACATAGTGACCCTATATACTGATAGCAGTAGGTGTATTGAAGCAGAGAGAAGTTGATTTTCCAAATAATATCTCCGTGAAATAAATGTGAAGGACAGACAAACATATATTCTCATCATATAAAATAGTACAAAAAACATTACAAATCTCATATATGCAAATATTGCTTTGATCTACTCTGTACGACGCCCACAATTCGGCCAGCTTCGGGTTTATTAGAAATTGCAGCTATAACTAACAATCATGGACCACGCCAAGGTCAATGGAATTGAACAAAAAGTGCTATGACATCACGTTTGATACAATAAATTGTTTAAATTCAATTATAGTCGAGTAGGCCACATGCTCGTAGGCAGATGTAGGATTTATTATGGTAATATTAGGCGTGCTTGGTACCTTTCATTTGGAACAGGCACAATATAACTTGAAAAAGATGCGTGACTAATTTTCAGTAAAAATACCTTTGAATTAACATACGTACAAGCCGAAAGAAGCCAAGCGAGCGACTGTAAAAGCAACGGTTGTGGGTTTGATTACCTTCATTTCTTCGCTCTGTAACTAGGCATAGCGCGGCGTTAAGTTCCGCCATTCAATACGCAATGCCTCAAGAATTCAGCAGCAAGTGGAAAATGGAAATGTCTAAATGGAGAACGAAATGTCTGAACATTAGGTTCCTAGGTTCCTTCAGTCTTCCCTGCTATGTACGGAATACAGCGTGAATGTCTTACAAAAAATATTTTCGTTAAATTAAATTCCTAAAAATTATTCAAAACGTTTACCCAAAGTTTTTTTAACGTTTTCCTATAAAATAAAAACAAATATCTACCAAAAAGGAACAAAAAAGTACCGCAATGCCGTACCAAATGCACATTAAGGAACATCTAAAGAAGCGTGTTACATGATATTAGCGGCGTCAAACTTCCGCTATGAACTATCGATTCGGACAGGATGATAAATGCCAAAAGTTGACACTGCTAACGAGACGTCTCGAATGCAGTGCCGGTATTTTATACTATTTTATTTTATATAGAAGTTTACTATTTAATTTGAAGTAATAATTATATTTATGTCTTTCTACCCAATTTTCGAGACAATACATGATGAGTGGCTCTCAACGAGCGCTTTGTTTGCCAGAGCTAAGAAATGAATCGTCAATTAATTTAATATACACGATGTGACTATTAAATCTGTAAAATGGTAAAATCTGCGTTGAAAAGTCGTTTTTAAATTGCAAAAGTCCTTCTTATTTTATTCCCTGTATATAACTGTGACGAATTGTGTTAATTCAGCACAAAAATTGAGGCCACGTTCATATGATGCTTATTTCCCAAAAATAAATATACTTAAAAAGAGTGAAGCTTTAGCTATAAAAAATCACGTTATTTTTAACTAAAGTTCCGTTGTAAATCTTCGTAGAATTGATACAAGTGTAACCTAGGACGCCATAAATCAGATAAAAGGTGACACACAAATACTGACTCTATCATTAGCTTAATTCAAATAGATGGACATCAGGGTCATTTAAGGTACATATATCTACATAGTAGATACTACATTTTCTAAGGATATTGACATATTTATTTATAGATTTTTTATCATCAGTATATAAAAGATTTAAAAAGTTTATGTCAATACGCGTACAAAAACAAAATTCGAACTTTTAGAATAAATAATAAAAATATTAATTGTTTTATTATGGCGATGACTATGGTAACTGTAAGCGACGGCAGCTTTTAAAGAGATAATAAACAGCAATATATAAGAAAATACGTAAAAACTAATAAGAATCAATTTGCTAAACGACATAGATATTAGATATTTATTTACTATTCCCAATATTCTAGGACTCCCATAGCTAAATTTAAAAGATAAATATCAAAGGGATCCATTTGACATTGATATATGTATAATGTATATATAGACTGGGATCCGGCCGTTGAATCCTGCATATACGAGTTTTCTTAATTAAACCTATATTAATGAATAATACATGATTAGTAGAACAGATTACACCTGGGTTGCCTGGAAGAATCCTGCCGCAATCACCTTTAATTACATTTTTTCGTAACTCGTTTTTGGAGAAAATTGCACCAATACGTTTTTTATATGAATCGCACATCATTTGAAAGATAATCCCATAAGGAATTGGAAAATTAAGGGTTGCCAGCTCTCAGTCTGCCGCAAGTCTAGGGTTGCCTGGTTTAAACATGTCACTAAATGTTAATAATTTGCACTCATGTGTTTTTTTAATGAATTATATATCAAATTAAAGCTTATTTTTTTCTGAACACTATAAAACAGGGTTGCCTGGAAAATTCCTGCCGCAAACAGGGGTTGCCAGCGTTTGAAATATTTTATTCCGGTTTCGTTTGACTATGAGAATAAACGATGAAATGCGCAGTCTGCCTTATGTTTTAAAGTAAAATATTATATAATAGAAGGTCAATCTTAAAATCAATGTTTATTCTAATTGTTCAACTGTTAAATGATGATTTTAATCATATTAAGTACACGCAGAAAACTATTTAAAGATGAAATCATTCTTATTTTTCAAGTAAAATAATAATCCATAATAATGAGTCTTCGCAAAATTTATTTTATAAATAATAATATTTAGTTAAATAAAAGGGTTATTTAAAACAACTAAATTATCTAATTAAGTAAATGTTTACAAATATCGATCTACTATAAGGTATTAATTACAACATGTTTCCTTAATATAATGAGAGGTGACAATTATCGCGGATATTTTTTTTATTAATTAAGAAAATGTGGAAAATTACATTTCAATAAACAATCTTTCTCTCTCTCTTCGCCCTTTGCTTGTTTGATTTGACAACGCCGTCCGTATCCGTAGAAAGAACTATGGCGCCCATCTTTTTGGTACGAATATTTACGTTTTTGCAAAGTAAATGAAAACTATTCAACTAATAAAAACTATTAAAAAATATAGATAAAAAAATGTCGCTAGCAAGAACTTCTCCGTCTATGCTGATAGTTTTTAAGGTATTTAGGTCTGAAAGAATTGTTCTTATAATTATAATAAAGCGTAATCACTCACTAACGTCCCTAACTTAGTATATTCAAAACTGAGGCAACTCCCACGGCCACAATTGTTTACATTTTATTAAACTATATAATATTAAATATTAAAGTATACTTACGTTTTGCATTAGAAAATAATTAAAAAATACTTCTTTATATTGTTGTTTTAAAACAATGAACTTTTTGTAATACTGTAAATGATAACTGTGCATTGTGTCACTATTTAAAAAAATGTCACTGTATTTAAAATTCATTTTTTGGCGAAACAATAACATAATTTTACACTTTTGGAGAGATTCCTTGTTAAATTCTATCACATTTTCACTCCTGCCGCACAAAAAACACATCTTCATTTTTGTCAAGTAAAAACGTCTTTACTCCAAAACGAAAGGTAAGTAACTAAGTAATATGCTCAAAAACAACTCATTTGGCCATCTGCACTTTCATTGCATTTAGAAACAATACATCTTCGAAAATAATTTTATTGCATTTGGTTTGCTTTGTATCGCGCCGCAAAATGTTTATCTATAGTAAAAAATAGCCAACTAATTGATATTTGCCGACTCTTGGTCATAAACCGTAAATAGCGTTTATTAGTCGGCATTACTGTCAGATTTTCTTCGAATTTATTTTGCTAACTTAGTTTTGTTTATTATAATTCTATTATATATATTTCTTTCCTATGCAAATTATTAAAAACTGCGTGAGAAAAAAAAATTGCGGCAAGCCTTGTCAAATCAAACAAGTAGAGGACGAAGAGAGAGAGTTCATTGAAATGTATTTTTCAATATAATTAATAAAAAAAATATCCGCAATAATGGTCACCCTTCATTATATTAAGGGAACATGATGTATATGTATATATATTAATAGTTTATAGTAGATCAATATTTGTAAACATTTATTTAACTAGATAATATAATTGTTTCAAAATGGTAATTTAAATTAATAAATAAATATTAGTATTTAGAAAATAGATTTTGCAAAGACTCAATATTATAGATTCATTATTTTACTTTAAAAATAAGGATGATTTCTTCTGCCCCATGATCTTTAAATAGTTTTCTGCGTGTACTTAATATCATTAAAATCATCATTTAACAGGTGAACAATTAGAATAAACATTAATTTTAGGATTGACCTTCTATTATATAATATTTTACTTTAAAACATGAGGCAGGCCGCGCATTTCATCGTCTATTCTCATAGTCAAACGGAACCGGAATAAAATATTTCAAACGCTGGCAACCCCTGTTTGCGGCAGGAATTTTCCAGGCAACCCTGTTTTATAGTGTTCAGAAAAAAATAAGCTTTAATTTGATATATAATTCATTAAAAAAACACATGAGTGCAAATTATTAACATTTAGTGACATGTTTAAACCAGGCAACCCTAGACTTGCGGCAGACTTAGAGCTGGCAACCCTTAATTTTCCAATTCCTTATGGGATTATCTTTCAAATGATGTGCGATTCATATAAAAAACGTATTGGTGCAATTTTCTCCAAAAACGAGTTACGAAAAAATGTAATTAAAGGTGATTGCGGCAGGATTCTTCCAGGCAACCCAGGTGTAATCTGTTCTACTAATCATGTATTATTCATTAATATAGGTTTAATTAAGAAAACTGGTATATGCAGGATTCAACGGCCGGATCCCAGGGTAATATATTCCACTTAGGATGATGTCACCTACAATTGCAAGTTCACTACAGATATTAACCCGAGGTCGGCCGGGACAACTGTCGTATAGTAAGTAACTGTCCTTTAAATATAAACTAATAGTTCGATATCGTGCTATAAATAGCAGAACATATACCTATTTACTTTATACGAAGTATCATTAATTTAATAAAAAGGAAATTTACCAAAGAAAATACTATTCAATTATTTTTTTGATTAAATTTTTAACGTAGTTTTTTCTGTTCCTTAATTATTCTTATTGAAAAGAAGTACCGACTCGAAAGTTCGTTTGTTAACAAAAGGAAATTAAAAACACCTTCATATTAAAAATACGACGATAGCGACCGCAAAGTATGTAGTGTATTAAATTACAAAACAATTATTTTAAGACTAACATTAAATACTGCCGTATCAAAGATCTGGGAAAGGTATAGCCAATAAATTACAGGTTCGATTCCCAAAAGAACTCGTTGACAATCTTTTATTATTATTTTCATTTTCACATCACTTCTCCACTCTGATAGAAAAAGCACGGCGTTGAGTTCCACAACTCAACTCGTAGTATCGAAATTTGGACGGAAAGTGGGGAACGGACTGTCTTAACCCGTATTTATCTATTCGTAATAACGTAACTTTCTATTGAAGGAATGAACGAAATTATCTTTTATTAAAATTAATAAATGAATGTAAGACTGGAAGAATAAAGCCCTAATATTGAGGTAGAGTCATAAATCTGTCAATAACAATCACGTAAATTTAAATTAGCTTGATCTATTATACGTATTAATGAATGCTTCATATACTTTACAATTGATTACGAACTATTATTTAGTGGATAAATCTATACTAATATAATAAAGCGGAAGAGTTTGTTTGTTTGTTTGTTTGTTTGTTTGTTTGTTTGTTTGTTTGTTTGTTTGTTTGTTTGTTTGTTTGTTTGTTTGTTTGAACGCTAAGATCTCTGGATCTACTGGATCGATTTACTTTGTTTTTGTTTTGTATGAAAGCTGCATTCTTCAGAAGTGCTATAGGCTATATAATTATTACATTACACATATATACTAATAAATTAAAATACTTTCTAATTTGACATGCAATTTATTCTGCCATGTTAATAACAACCGTCGTCGCTACGCGACCGCGTTCGTTACCGCGTCATTTTGACATTCATCCTTATGAAAATAAATGTAATAGTCACTTTTAGCATTTCATCTAGATTGAAATTATATTTCTATAGAAATTATATTCTTATATTTCAAGCAGGCGTAGCCGCGTCCGGGTCCGCTAGTGTATTAATAAAAACTTTAAAAAGTTAATCCTTAGATATTTTTAAAAGTAATGACAATAATGTGATTAATTAAATTTAATAGGGTTAAAATCATTATTATTTTGAAACAAATCATAGTATGTGATACTAATGTTTATACGAGAATAGATTTATAAGCTTTTTGTAATTAGTTTCTTTAAAAGTAATTATGTAAATTAATATAATTAAATTCGACACTTTCTTCTCTTTTCTTATATAGTAAACGTAGAGACATAATATGTCTAATTCGTGACTATAACAATAATAAATAATAATGTATATAAAATAAAAATTATAATGTATATAAGTATAATCATTAATAAAGTTTTCTTATTTCATTTTACAATACTCACCGCCCTTCCTCAATGAAAATATTCGTTTAATTTTCTTCATTGTATCATTTACAATTTGCCTCAATTGCACAAGATGCAAATTACTATGAGTCGTTTGGAGTTTGTTTATCCACTACACTAGGACTATATAATTTTTATATAAAATATTTCTCGGTACGTATAAACGTAATTACTTTATTATCTAAAATAGTTATTATTTTAAAGAAAAATTAAAATTTAATTTACTAAATTATTTATTTTACACCACTTTAAAAAAAGGAGCCACAGATTATAAAATATAAACCAAACCATATAAAGAAAAAACACAACACTACACCGTCTTGAACTGAAATGAAACTTAAATTGGCATCACTAATGACTGTTTACTACGACATAGTGATCGTGACTGACAGCTCCCGTAGGACGAAGTACTTTGTCGTACTAATCACATTCACTTATAGCGTATTTTCTATTTTAAGAAAGTGTCGTTTGTTGAAAATTACTTCGATATCCTTAATTTTTTCTCTTTGAGAAGAGAATAGAGTGAAAGATCACTACGTGTTCACTTTCTGTTCAAATATCTAAATACTTCTGATGACATGTTTGCTTTATACAGAGAAGAAAATCTATTTTTTATCACAAATATTACCTCGGAAAAGGTGGTCAAACATATATAATATTCATAACTAAATACTTTCATTTAAATATTCTATAATATATTAAATAACTCCCATAGGACGCTTTCTTTAACTGGCCGGTATTGCATGAATCCTTAGCATTAGAACACTATTAATAAAAATGACGTGTTGTTATTTTTAAAATCTATAAGAAAAAGTCCTTTTAAAAACGGATGATTGTTTTCTCAGGTGCGGTCGAGACTTAAAAGCTTAAGCGATAGTTATTAGATGATTCAGAAGGAATGAATAACAAGAACATTCCGAAATAAATGCTAAACTTAATCTTTGGTTTTTTTTTAAAGTTGGTCATGTTCTATGAGTTAATCTTTTACTTAAAAAAAATATTTAATTGATTTGGATATGCAATACTAGCTAATTATAGAGTTAACGTTAGAAAATATATCCTTCCTAATATGCCCAAACAGAAATTAAATAAAATATACTTAATTTCTGTTCTGTATCTGTGTCTGTGTATGCTCACATGTTAGGAATGATAAATTTTAACTTTAACACTTTGTTTCTCATTTTAAACGGCACTTGTTTATAATTACATCAATTTTAGCAGTAATAAAAAGGAGAGCTGAAGTTTTCATAATTGTTTTTAACTAAACTGTGATAAAATGTGAAGAAGTAAATAAAAATCTCTAGTGAAACTGTTGTTAAATCAATTCTAGCTAATAAAAACCAAAATACGATTTCAATAAAATCCAAAATACGATCGAATAATAATCATAAATCACAATCGTCGTCACAATCGGTACAGTCGTCGAGTCGTATTGTAATTAACTGTAGATGCTGCGCAAATTTGATATTAGGACATTTCATACTTTTTTATTATTCTCTTCCCAAATGCATGCATGCTCAAAAGTCCAGATAACCTAAACCTTAAGGAACTTCACGGCAGCCACGACTCGTTAAGCGTATTAAAACAGACATACATACAGCCCTACGTCAATACTACGTTATGACTAGCCTTATCTTAATAAGACAATAGAACAAGTAAACAATGCTTGCACAATTGCAATACCAGACAAGACAATGACGTAAAGTGCCTGTTACGTACTTGAAGCCTAGTAGTGTAGACTGTAGGAAATTAATCATAGCGTATGGATTATTAGGATTTTCTAGTATTTTTGTTTGTCGTATTTTGCACAATAAAGAGAGAATAGAGTGGATAAGCTTTTAAAGTTTGGGTTCATTAAAAATATTGCGTGTGTGTATTGCGTCTACTCAAATCATATCAAAGAAATATTCACATAAAATTTAATTTTAAAAATATTCAAATTAGATTTTAACCTAAATTAACGATTTAAATTAAAGTATCGCAACTGCAAAAAACATTTAAAATATTTATTTATACAAAAGATTAATAATATGACGCTTGTCAACATGCCAGTGGTTTCTGCGTAATACGGGGACAGACATACTCAAGTTACGGTTTTGTAAGAAAAAACCACAAATCTTAACTATTATGGCAACACTATTATAGTTTAATAATTATAATTGAAAATAACCGTGTAGTGATGTGGGAAAAAATAATCAATTAATTGGAACACAAAATGACGTTTTGTAATACTAATACTTATCTAAATAATATTATTTTTAAGCATACGTATTAAAGCAAAACATTACTTTCAAAAATAGTTTCAGGAAAAATTAACTTATAAATGAAAAATATTTTTTTTAATTCTTCACCCCCTTTTGAGTGCTTTTAAAAATAAGAAAAATAATGATTTAAAACATGTGGAAAAATATCTAGAAATTTTCAACAAGTGCCGTGAGATTTAAGCAAAAAACGATCGTTATCTTTGATTACTCGTGTGACCCGAAAAACGGTCAATTTTCCAATTACTCACAATTGGCTTCTAATTTGGAATAGGTACAACACTAGTAATTAGTGATGTGACGTAATCTATTATTACGATAATGGGTGACATGCTTCCAGTTCATTTTTATTTGTTCAATTAAGAATTTTAACATTATTTGGATAAAATTTGGTTTCGTTAGTTTTTTTTTGTAATTTTGTAATAAAATCTTTTTCATTAGCACCATTCTATCTACCTTGAAGGTGAGAGTGATGTTCAGGAGTAATAAAAGAAAGTGTACAAAGGTGTAAAAGTGTAAAAAAATAAAATATAATTGTTAATTATTTATCAGTTGGATGATTTAATGAAGTTTCCATTTGAGGTATCATTAATTAGGTATCTTCAACATTTTTTTGTCGTAAGCTATGCCTTTAAATATTTATTAATTTTAAATCAAATAAGTTACAAGTCCAGTACAAGCATCCATCTTTTATGTTTAGACATTTCTACAATAGGTCACTAAATGAACCCAGTACCAGTTTTCTGAAGAGTGTCCTTAAAGCAACAAAACACAAAAAACCTTACAACGGGACGGACTTTACAGTGTAGAATATACGAATATTAAACTTCCTACTGTCATTAAAAGAACATTATAACTAGTGCACTGTAAAAATCAGCGAAGGCCATACAAAATCGCTTTAAATTAAGGTAATTGATCACGACTAAGAACACAATTGCTGTACGAACGCGATTTAAATGGACGCTGCTAATGTTTAAAACGAACGAGTGTTAAATAATTATAAATTTATGATTATTTAACGTCAAACTTCGATTGGATTAAATAAATATGATGACTGTATGTGTATATACTGTTTAAGATATATATGTTATACATATAGGTGATCCTCTTGCATGATTGTTGCTTGTTGTACCAATTTTTTTTAGCTTTTCTCTGCATCGCACGAATAATAGGGAACGGACTAAGTGTCTTAGCACTAGGCTCCCAGAATCCCTCTGCCTACCCCGCTATAAATAATATGTCCCATATTGCATTGTCAAACAATAGGGTGTATTAACACTCTGTTCTAGCCAGTTATTTGCAGGAAAAATAAAAACCTACCTTCAGCTCTAGCCCGTCTCTCGAACTCGTCGAACAGTCTATTGACGTCATCGATTTCCCTCCGTAACCTCCTCAGTTGAGGGTCAGCTGGATCTCCTTCGGCGAGTAATTTCTCCGCGTCCTCGTTGAGGGCACGACGTATCGCCTGGCGTTGTTCCGCGCCCATTGCTACGAACTGTTGAAAGTGGAGGGGAAATTAGAAAAAAATATTGTAGATAGCTACATAAAGGGTTTGTTTTTTAAATATATAATTTGTAAAATTATAAAGGATAACTTACTTGTGGGAAGTCCCAGCCCTTTACAACTTTAATCGTAGCAAATATCATGTTCTGTCTCATTCTTAGTTGTTTCCTCTGCCATAGTTGTATAACCTTTAAAAATACAAAACTTTTAAATCTGACTTGTAAACATGTATTAGAATTATTTTAAGATTTCGTAATTAATTAAACTAGTAATTTTTCAAATCTAAGTTAATATTACATAGCTGAAGTGTTTATTTGGACGAATGCGCTTAACTCATGAACATTGGTGCGAATTGCAAAATTCTTTTCGTGTTGTACGGCCCATTATATTATGAAATAACTTACCCTATCATACCCGCTGCGTAACCCGCTCGCGGCGTCCAACGCCGGCTGGCAGGGCGGCGGCAGCGCCAACACGGCGCCCGGCAGCTGCGCCTCCGTGCCCGCGCCGCCGAGACGCACACGCCAGCGGGTGCGACCCGAGTTGTCTATTATTGTTATTGCTGAACCTTTTTCTATTGCGATCTGTGAACATAAAAACTAGTTAATATTTACGTAGAATAGGAGTAACGAGAAAAGAAATAAATAAAATAACTTAAAACATAATTTTCCTCACTTTCGATGAGATTAAGCTTAAAAACTTCATCAGATGATAGTTGTGGACTCAAATGATATTAATTACAAGATTTTTTGTATTTGTTTTCAGCTCATATATATACCGGAACTACATACATACACACCCAAAAAAATTAGCAAACTCACATTAGCGTGTTTATAGGCACACACGGTCTCAGCTCTCAGTGGCCTAGTGATGGGCGCCCGGCGTTGCTTCACTGGCCTTATTTCTTGAGCGTCTTCCACTAAACGTGATATCATAGCTCCTTGTTGGTTTAATTCCTCTCGAAGATCTTGCATGCCTATGAATAAAATAAGTAATAGTAAAAATAAGGTGGAATCTTAAGCACATGGTTACGAAGTACCATATTATATGTTATGTTTCTTACTTTGATAAATACAACCCATAGACATACATATATCATAGTAAAGGAAAGTGTTTAAAAAAACTATACCTTTGAGAAGCCTTTCTCCTTGGTCGAGAGTAAACTCTGATTGAGAGAATGTTGTGTTTAGTGCTTCTTCGCGTCTGAAATAAATATAGCGTATTAATTACTAGTAAATATATGCAAAATATAAAAAATATTATTTAATGCTTACTACAGCTACGACAATGAAATATTGAAATTATTTTAGTTCGAAATAATATTTCCCACAAATAATTTAACTCTACAAATAAATTGTAAATATACGGTTTGTTTTAGCTGTAGGTAGGTATTTATAATAAAAAATAGTTTTTTTCTTTATTCACTTACTTCTGTATCCATTTCTCGGCTTCTTTTACTTGTTCGAAGAAGTTATGATATTGGGTTGTGTGCTTCAAATGAGTTTCCAAACATAACGTAAGCTGGAGAACCCACGCCCACTGAGATTGCATCACCTAAAGAATTAAATATAATTATACTCAAACTGTCTAATATACTTTGTACTTTATTTAAAATTTATTTTTAGTTCGCTTTTCCCTACATAGCACTGTGCTCAAAAGGTAAAGAGAACCGACCACCACCAACCATCCAGTTTATGAGTTAAAATATAAAAACTACTCAAATCTGAATCTAAACTTCTAAACAATAAAGTCCAAAATCCAACCTGCAAATGCGCTTCAATAGTCTTCATAGCGGGATGATGTTGAGCGATGAGAGCTTCCCCGCGATCAATCACATTACTGAATTGTAATTCCCTTTTTTCCAATGATGACATCAGTTGCTAAAAAAAACAACTCTATTAGTATAAAGATAAGGTTTAAATTAAAATAATAAATGGATATATCTAAAAATATGTAAAATCTAAGAAATAGCGCTGTGAGTGTTTTTGTTTAATTATTATTATTAAGCAATTTTTATGTTTGTCTAAATTAATGCAAGTAAATAAATGTTTTATAATCTATATTAAATATAAATTTTGAAACAATTGATATTTCGCCTTTTAATTTATAATAATTTATACTACATAAACAACAGTAAAATTATGCTTTGAAATCGTGCATCATGCTATTTGCACTAAGATGGTGAATAAAGTTCATTTATTTATTTTTTAAATGAAACTTAAGATTAAAAATTTTAAATTTACCAAAAATTAAAGGCAAAATGCAAAGCAAAATAAGTATAAATAAATGAAATGGTGTAAAACAAACCTCTCTATCGTCTCCAAATGAATGCTTGCACAAAAAATGTAAATAAAAGTAAAAATGTGAATTTTTGTGACAATGGGCCAGTGGAAAATGGATTTTAATAGTGATGATATAGATGTTATTTACAATAATGTTCAGATAGATGATTATTATTTTAATGTGTTATTCATATATTTTGAATAATTAGAAAATTTAATTTAATTTAATTAAATGCAATGCAATTATTATTATATGGAATTCTAATATTTTTATTCTTAATTAATTAATTTTATTTCATAATACAATTAAATTGAAGATACAGATTAGTAAATAATTTTGATAATCATAAATATAAAAGTCTTTAATCAATTTTTAAAAGTCTTTAACCATTTTTTTTACGCCCAATGTTAATAATCAATCCTAATCCATAAATTGCAACCATAGATTGAAATAGACAGAGATGGAGGATGGCATGCAGGTTAGTGATTGGATAGATATGTCGAACAATACAAGATTGACGTTAACTGGAGATAGGAGATACATTATTAACATTGGGCGTTAATGAATAAAAAACATATCTTTAATCATAGTATATACGTTAAATACACCTAAAGTTATATTGTGTATATATTTTAATGGTTTTTGATGGTTTTTTTTTAACCTAACATTTCCTTACCTCATAATAATGTTGTATCGCCGGTAAATTTATATGTGGATCTGCCCAATCTCTAGAAAGTTCTATTTGTTCTTTTTCATTCAACCAGTTCAGTTCAGCCGTGGCCGATTGAAGGAATTCTTGTAATGCGTCTAATTCTGAAATTCTGTAAACATAGAATAATATTAGTAGTTTAACAAAATATAACAAAAACATTGCCATTCGTATTATTCTATTTTTTTAAAATAGTATACAAATAAATTACTCACCGTTTAGTACTAGAAGATAACAGTTCAGCGTATAGTTTCTGCAGCTGACTTAAATGTTGGTTGTACAGATTTAGCTCCTCGCCACTGAAGTTTGATCGGTTCATGACGCACTGTTCCACCTAATAACATATAAAAAATGTATATCTTTGATACATATATTTTTTTAGCCGGTGCCGGATCCAATACATAACAGAGTAGGCAGAGTAGTGTAAGACACTCCATTCCCATTAAGACTCTTCCGTTGCGTGTTGAGTAACGGAACTCAATGCTGCGCTTTGACTCGTAACCAGAACGAGGAAATGGAAAATATTTCATTTTCTCGAGCGGGAGTCGAACCCACAAACTGTCACGTTTACGAATGCGCCACAACTGGTCTCGTATACAAGTAAAGCAAGACAAAAATATTTATACTCTTTGCATACTACGTAGTATGTCTATATATGTATTTACATGAAAAAAAAGATAAATTATCATACCTTAGAATGGAATTGATCTATTTGTTTGTGTTCCCGCTGGTGTTTGTCTAACTCGTGCTGCACAGATGGCAGGTCTGACCCGTAGTCGGCTTCGTGAAGCTTTTTCTGCAAGAAATTATTTATAAGCTTATAATACTTTTTTTTAGCTTTACACTGTATCCTGCATATAGTATAATAGGTAGGAGGAACCTAGTACTAAGGCACTTAGCATTTCATCACCACTACTCGCAAAGTATTTTTTCCATCTTATCTATAAACTCTGAACATCTCAAACATTAACTAGAGCACTTTCTTAATTCTTTAAAACTTACCAACTTCTCCTTACACCATTTGACAGCTTCATGTAACTGCTGGAACTTGGGGTCGGCGTCGTGGACCCTCGTCTCTAGGACAGTGCGTGTTTCCCTCCTTACTGTAGTTTGTTGTACCGGCATTCGAACTGACGACAACCTCGGTACAAGACGCCCCGTGAACGATTGACGCGCGTTGAGCCAACGGTCGTGGAGTTGTTGAACTCTGGAATATGTGCGGATTCGTCAATATTACTTTATTTAAACAATATATACTTTTATTACATAAGAGAAATAACTTTTAATTTCTTATGATACTATGAAATTATGAGATGAAAATTTAGTTTTATTTCCCAATTATATAATCAAGACTAATATAATCATATGACACACGAGACGAACTCGTGATTTTCACTCTTTTAGCATCATGCATCTCCTCCATTTAGCCGAATAGACAAAAACAAAACCTAGTATCTAAGACACTCCGCTCTCCAACAAAAAAAATCCAAAAAATAAAAACAAACTTACCGTCTATGCAAATCGCTAGCTTGCGGATACCTTCCCTCCCTTAAGGCATGAGAATCCTGGAACATCTCTTGTATAGTTGTTTCCATGCTTCGTAATTCCTGTTCAATTTGTTCAGCGGCCATCTTAGCCTCGGCCGGGTGCACGCCGCGCTCGACGCGACGTAGCTCGTTTTCGATGTGACGCTCTACGTTGTCGAGACCGTTTTCTGTTTGCTTTATGTCTCTGTTGGATAAAAGGGTGGGTTGTGAAGTAAATTATAGTTGGCAATGTATGAAGAGTCAATTTAATTTCCGTTTATAAAGAAATATCAATAAAATTGTTTCGTTAAGAAAATACGCAAATATACTTAAAATTTAATAAAATGAATTAAGTATATATATATATAAATCTTATTATTATCTGGACATATATTCACATGTCTAAAACATACTTATATAGACAAAATAGCCCATTAGATGTCATCCATGACAATACAACTTCAACGCATTTCTACATTTCTTCATTTCCTTGCTCTGGCACCAAGACCAAGCGCGGCCACTCAAAAATTAAAATACCATACCTATGTAACTTCTCCGCCAACCGCTGTAAACGTTCAAGTCGTCGTATTTCGTCAGAGAGATCTCGTTCTCTCTCCTGCGCCGCCATCAAAAGTCTGGACCACGCTTGTTCTAACGCTTCTGGGCGTAGTGTCGGTTCCACTTCGATCTCGCCTACTGATTCGAAGTATTTCTGTGTGGGAAAAATAAATTAATTTTAAAATCTTATAATACTATAATAAAAAATATAGCTGAAACATAAGACATTAATATCTTCATTATATTTTAATATTAACTAACATAATTATTAAACGAGTTTTGTTAAACATTTTTTTTAACATATAGATAATTATAGAAATAAAATCGTCTACGTTCTACTACATTTTGTATATGTAGGAAAGATATTTAATAAGTCGCTGTCATTTTAGCGCAAATCTTATACTTTAAAAACTTTATATACAAATATTTGATTTAAAATAACTATCCTAGCATTTTAGTGAGACATATAAAAATATATAAATAATTGTACAAATGTACCTCTAGTTCCCGGTACTGGTAAAACAGTTTCTGTTTCTCGCGTTGTCGCAGAGGCACCTCCTCGGTGCGGAATCGCGTGCTCTCGCTAAGCAACTTTTTCATTTCGATCAAAGTTGACGGGAAGGCACGGTCCTGAGAAATAAAAAAAATACATTATATTATATTCAATCAATTAATTCAATTAGGATATGTACGACAGAATGTGAAAAACTGGTAAAAAAATCATACACCCAAATAAAATAAGCGATAATATGTTTTTTTTTTCTACTTTATGCTTTATTCCGTACATAGCAGAATAGGCAGAGAGAACCTAGTGCTTGGCACTACATTGTGTGTTAAGTTAGGGAATTCAAAACCACACTTTGTCTTACCAAAAAGTGAATAATCAACAATTCATTCTCTTGAGAAGAAATAGAACCGACAACCATTGTGCTTATAGTCAGAAGTAATCCCAACGACAGACAAAAGACTTAAGATGTCCAACTACAACGACTTCCTCAATGACACCGCCCAACAAACCTGCATAAGCGAGCACTTCTCGTGCAGCCAGGCGCGGTGCTGCGCCGCCTGCTCGGTGTAGGCGGCCGCGCGGCGCTGGGACTCCGCGTCAAACAGCGGGTGCACCGCGGGAGGCTCCGGGAATGTCTCGTACAGGGACGAGATGTACGTGATGAGTGATTTCTCGTCGGGCTCATGGGTGTCGACATCTGGGGGATTTTTTTATATTACTACTAATACCATCGACATACTAGTTTTTTTTTCAGTTTCACGCTGTATCCCGCACACAGCACGATAAGTGGAAGGATCCTATATATCTTAATACTTCCGGTATGATACAGGTATTAAATTATAAAAAAAAAAACAATTATTTTCACCACCAATGTCTACAACAAATAATAACAAAAAAAAAAACGCGCAATAACATTAAAAAAATAGCACACAAGGCGCGAGGTCAACCATTGTCTTACCACCACGACCTTAACATAAAATCTAGAAATAGAAATAAAAATAAAAAAAAAAACAACAAGAATAGTATGAAAATTGCGACGATTACGATTCTATTTCTCTTATCGCATGCAAAGTTCCCTTGCAGCGATTATTTACGCTAACCACGCTAAAGTAAATTATTATAGGAGTTACGCTTCGCCGTGTTAGATATACACAAATGTGATAACATATTGTATGATTTTAAGGAATGTGGGTTCAAATCCATTTATCCTATCTATTATACTAATAGATATTTATTAATTAGTAGGAGGACTCCTAATATCTAAACAACGACATTACATCCATTGGCTGTGAGTTCAAATCACAGACATTTAAAAAAACATTAAAATCAAATTTAATTAAAGAATTACAATAATTTTATTTGTTAGTAAATATTTACTTAAAAATAAAAAACAAACCAAACTAGCCATAAAATATCAATACAAAATAATTGGCACGTCCCAAATAGATGACTGACAATACTGACATCACATATCTATAACCAGGCGAACAATGACTCGTAAACCATCGAGTGTCTGACCTGACTGACTGTAACAATTGAATAGAAACAAGTGCAGTCGGTTCTGATGTTAAATGGTCCTTAACAATTTAGTTTATAATTCTATTATAACAAAAACATATAAATATATAAAACATATCAGTAAAATATAGTGAGACAAGACTTTATGACGCGGCGGCACGAAGCGGCGTCTGATTATAACCGCGACGTTTGTGGGTTCGATACCGACTACAAAGTACGAAAAAATTGGCGGAATAGCGGGCGTCTCTAACAGAACTATAGGTTCCATCTGCCTACCTTACTATTTGCAATGAAATAAAAAAAAATATATTCCAAATATTTTCATTAACTAAGTCTGGTTAAAGAAATTCAGAAAATTATCCAAACAAAAAATAAAATTACCACAAATTCTATATCAAAATAAAAAAATAACCAAACAAAAAAAAACAGATTAACATTAAGATACAGATTACATTACCAGACAAAAACAAATCTAAGCTAACGATATAAAACCTCCAATACAACTGTCTGTCCGTCGGTCACGCGTTATAAATCTCTATAATACCCGCGTACCCGATACGTTAGCTAAACAAAGCGTCTTAAACGCGGAAAGGACATTACTCTGTGGGAATTGAGAGATATTATTTCTATGCAAAATTTTATTGATATTTTTGTAAGCAGAGGGAATCCCCGCAACACCAAATTTTCAAGACAAAGCATGTTTAGTGGCGGTTCATTCCCCCGGATGTCACATTTATTCATTATTCATTCATGGGCCTATTGCAATTTAGTTAATAAGAAGTGAAAGTATAAACTGCATTTTTGTGTATATTGGCTAAAAGGTATCTCAGTAAAAGTTTTTTTGGAATTTTTTAACGAGAAGCTATAAAACGGGATCAAAATATGGTAGAAAGTATAAGAGTTGACAAGCCACATTGATATTTTTAATTGTCGTTGCATTTATGACTTAAGGCGACATTTAACAATAAATGTTCTGAAATCGTAGTTGTAAAGTTGCAACTTACGAAATTCAATTCGCAGTTTGTGTACCAGACCGAGAGAGTCACCATATTTGCAAAATTTTCTTGTCACGGTTGTACCGAGGATCACTTGGTATCAATTTGACAGTTGATAATCATTCGTGTTCATAAAATATTCTAAAAAATTGTACTAGTGTATAACAAATGGTGACTAACCTTCGGGGTCCAATAACCTAGTGACTCCATACTCTTTTTCGACCACGTGGAAAGCTGTCTCTAAGCGCTCGCGAACCTGTCTTGATCTGTAAAACAATATTGAATATTGTAAATTTGATATAATATATTTTTTATTATCTATTTTTTCTTTATTTTATCAGGGAACGAACTACAGGGTTATATAAAAAGTCTTACTTTAGCCAGACAAGCTAAATTTAAAAAGCTAACATGAAGCTGATGACATAGCATGTTTCAAAGAAAAATAAAACATTTTTCAATCTCATATAATTAAAATTTATTTACATTTGACATTACAATAACACATTTTCAAGAAACACTATATAATTATAAGAAAATAATATCTTAAAAGTTTTACGATGTATCGTACATTGTAGTACCTACTTGAATTACTGTTTATATTATTTCATAAATATTCATTAAAAATCAGTTTCTGAAAACTATTAGCCTTGAGATCTTAGGATAAAAATCAAATTCAAATCAACAAAAAAAAATCAGAAAAAAATACGGGTACGGATGTTTCAATTCTGCAGATATAAGACTAAAATACAAGAAATCTATATATTATTATGATATTCAATATTTTCTAAACTTTATCACCACCCTCATCTTACCTGATATTACGCCAGTCTATCAAATCAGGACGGTTTCTATGTATGAGCGCGTTGAAGGCGAGACCGTCTCGCCACGAGGATGTGAAGTCAGACACCCTGACCCCTGGATACTTGGCTGTGGAACGTCTCGCCCAGCTGAGGAGGGCTTCGCGGGCAGTTATGTTTGGCTCTTGGCCTACTACTATGTCTGATATCTGGAAAGAGAGAGAAAACTTTAGTTATTAATAATATTATGACCATTATGGCTTAGTAGTAATATGCTACATTGCAGATGTGGGTTCAAAATAAGTAAGTTTTCGTAAGACTGATAAGCCTAGGTGCGATATTCGATCGTTTCATTAAAATAGTAAGCGCAAAGCTTATACGTAAAATAACTGTAACAAAGATTGGTTTTGTAGAGTACCTAAGAGAAGTAAAGATGTATAATTAAGAACAGAACTTTAAAAAAACTATTTATTCTTTACCTATGGCTTCCTCATACAGAAATATGAGAGAAAAAAAATCAATTACCACTCCCAAGCTACAAGCAGTTAAATCTAAACGAATTATCTCACGCTCTTCGAATGAACTCCGAACAAAAAAGGTCTCGGACCATTCTTGTAAGACACTACACTTACGATTCTCATATAACAATTACACGCCAATACTCTGTACGTAGAGTAACAGCTCTATCGAACGATTTACATACAAACAATACGTATTTATTAAGTAGATACCGTCTGAGAAAGATACCAATTAAGGTGTCTCGTTACAGCGCTGATGGACAGTGGTGGGTAAACGTGATAGTTAAGGTTTTGTATTAAAATATACTTTAAAAGATAGATATTTTAAGAATGTAATTTTAACTGAACCAGGAAACCGGGTTTAAAAATATTTTTCTTTCCTGAGTGTGGAATAACACTTTAAAAAGTTAAATATACTAATAGTAGCTTTTAGTGATAACATTTCTTTATAAATCTAAAGTAATATTTTCAAAGACATCATATTAAAAACAAAATTGCATACACTCAAAACAAAAAAAAAATTACATACAATTACCATCTCTACTAACAATTAACAAAAGCAAAACCATCCAAAATGAGATAGCTTCAAGTAACGCCCTACTACCATCTATCTATCTATCTATCTATCTATCTTTGTCGACTAACTGTCAATCACAGATCAAAATATGCCCGGCCTGGATATCTGTCTGTGAAATATCGGTCGAAACTAAAACTGCTTCCGTTAGAAACATTTGACAAAAGGAAAGCGGAAACGAACGATTTGGTAATAGTATTGATATATTTTTTTAATTTTTCTGTGGCAGTTTTTAGTTTTTTTAGTTTTTTTCTATGGCAGCAGTGTTCTTGCAGTGTCTTCGCTGTCTTTTTAACACAACAAGAAAATGAAAATAATTGATTTCCTCCAAATTTCGGGACTCCTCCGTGTGCCGATGGAAATCGAACCCACAATTGTAGAGTTTACAGTCTGACGCTGCCGGCATAGCTATATTCTTTTTGAGTTAATATATTTTCTTTAAATATGTAGGTAGGTACGTAGCGGCTGATTAGAAGAACGGAGCGGCATTAAAGAAAACATAAGAAAAATAAAAGTTTAACGATTACAAAAACACACAAAGCAAAATGTTTAACTTAGTCATCCGCAAGAAAAAACGAGTTACATTTTCAGAAATATAATACAAATATCAAAAGTGTAGATTCCAAATAATATTCTGAAATACTAGCACTTGGACCACGTCCAGCTACAAATTTAACTAAAGCATGAGGAAGTCACATCTAAGCACTTACTAGTCACAAGCGTGTGTCAATTTAATATACCAAAGACAGCGCAGTTTTAATATGTTCAATTATTATTTTATTAAACTACAGTACTGTAGACAAGAAACCTAGTGTTAAGACACTCCGCTCTCCACTTTCCAGCGAATTCTGGAGGCATTGCGTGTTGAGTATATGACAATTATCGAAGCACGAGCAGAATGATCCAATAAAAACAAAAGAAATGCATTAATAAAATCATTTAATGTGTTCCATAGAAATAAGCGGTAATATTAAAAGGGCATTATGTCGTCTTTGCATACATTCATCTTTATAATATCTTCTATATAATTATCGCATTAATGTCCTGTCTGTTTTAATTATACGCTGGATTGCTATTAAAGAAAACAAAGCAAAATCCATTATTCCACGATATAATTAATTTAGTAACTTGTTCTCTACATTTATACTAAATAAATAATGGTAAATTAAGGTTTGTAAATTTTTATAAGATGCCTAAAATGGGTACGGAACCATGGCTGCGTGAGTCCGCCACGCATTTGACCACATTTCTTTTTACAGTAACGGTCTCGTTTTCCGAACTGTGTTTTCAAAATAACGTTAATAAATTTAACCTTCCATTTTTCTTTTTCTACATTTAGATATAATCTGGAATCAATGCTTGAAAAAAATGCATAAGGAAAAACAAGAATTGGCAATGACAAAGTTTAAATGAAATTTGAATAACAGTTACGTAGCTAAAATCAATTTTATAAGAAGTTATATCAACAAGATTGTATAAGTTCGTCACGAACCAGTGCGTCTAGCTCTTCAATTTCCTAGAATACTTAAAAATGTTCCCATTTTACATTTCTAGGAATATAAATATTCATAAAATTAATTATAAAAAAAGAATTAAATGACATTCTCCAAGCACCACCAATAACATATTGAGTTGTTGCAGAACTCAGCGCCGCGTTTTGTGTACCAGAACGGAGAAATGAACATAATTTGAATTATTCCTCCGAACAAGGATCGAACCCACAGCTAACGCGTTTCTAGCCAGAAACATTTCTACTGAGCTAACATAATAGGTAAATGGATCATTTAAAAGGCACACAGGTGGTCTCAAAGAGATATACAAAAACATTTGTTTTTATATTACTACTGATAATATCTTTAAATTTTTATTAAAATATTTGAAAAACGCGCCTCTTATATGATACTAGCGGCCCGCTCGCGGTTTCACCCGCGTGAACTATGTTATTATTAATTTCTGTCTCTATGAGTACCTACGTCCTATAAGTGACGTCCATGCAGAATTTGAGACTCCCAGCATTTGTAGTAACGAAGTTTCATACAAACTTTCAACCCCAAAAACAACCCCTTAGAAGTGCAAATTCCCGTCTTAGCGAGCACCTACGTCCTATAAGTAACTCCTATGCAAAATTTGAGATTCCTAGCACATGTAGTTTCTGAGATTTCGTGATGAGTGAGTGACCTTTCGATTTTATATATTCAAATAAAATTTATTCGTTTTAGGTGGTAGTTAACAAAAATATATACAATTAGGCTTTAACTTCTTAAAATAACCATCAGAAAAGCTCTCCAAATGGTCAATTCAACAAACAAAACTACAATTTCTTTATTAATTATTTCTATAATTAAGTAATTATAATTTCCATGAATTAAAAAGAAGAGACATCACTAATCTAGATCGATCACGAGATATTCCTTAGTCGAGCGAACGAAAGTAACGTTCATGCTTCATAAGACAAAGAATAGTCCAAGAAAGTGTTGATTGTATAATTTCTACTTTCCTATTTTTTTTTAATTTTTTACATTAGTAAATAGCACTGAGTTAAGATTTTAAAAGATATATACCGGATATTTTTTAAGGAAAAACGGCAAAGATTTTTTTTTTCGGAATAAAAGGGCAGTTAGAAATATCCTGTAAGCCGATACATACACAAACATATGTTCCTCTACATATTTTAAGCCGCAATATATTATGCATATCGTATTATACAAATAATTAATATTAAAACAAGAATTAAACCCAAAATTATTTAACATAACTAACAAATCCTACACAATATAAATATTACATAGAATAGAGTAAACAGTTTTAATATTAATCTAACTAAATTAATAGTACAATAAAAAAGGGGTAAATTCAGTGCCATGCGGTACGATCCCCATGACCTGACAGTAGGTCAATGATCACATTTTGCTTAAACGTAACTTTGATTACACTTTGAAAACTAGGTTCCCGGGTTCACTCTATCTGCCCTAATATGTGTGGAATACAGAATATGAAATATAACTCTCGAATTTGTAGGGAAAACAAAGAAAAATGGATTTTGTCTCCTTATTGTTAGAATGTACGAATTTTTCTGCCTATCCTACGAGAAAAAATGACGCACAAAAAAAAGCCAGAAAGATAGAAGAGTTTAAGAAAAGATGCGATATTCTTAGCACAAAACTAGCTCAGAAATCAGAAATTTATTTAAGCAATTTTGACCTGTACGAAAAGTAAATATATGCGTTATAAGGTTAATGTATAGATAGATAGCGTGCGTGGGCGAACAGTCGAAGCAATAATCCATGATGTCATCGTTCGAGCGCCAGGGCCTTCACTTCGTTCTAACTTGCTTCACTTTTATTACGAGTATACATCTATATACATATAGAATTTCGAAGTAAACTTTAGTATATGTCAGAAATATACGTAGGTACTTAAATATTTTACATTTTTTAAGATCTCCTAAAAAAATTATCCAAAAATAACCTCATAAAACAGAAGTACCAACAAGTTTCTATAAGTTATATTTAAAATAATCAACCAAAACTCTTGATTTATTGTCAGAAATGCAATACTATCATTGTTTTATTATGAAGAATTACATAAACCTTTCAATACAGTCTTGCTTCAGCAATTTCAAATTCTCCACTTTAAGCTAACAAGCAGATAGAGACCAGAATCCTTTGAATATTCACACTAACCACTTTGCGAAGTCGTGAAGCAAATCAGCAGACAATAGGTAGAGAAACAACGTCGGGTCGTGAAATATGGATCGGACATCCTTTTTTATTTGTAACTATTAAACTTTTTGCACCAATCTTGTAACAAATTATACAGTGGGAGTCTATTCTCGCTGGTGTGATATAATCTATATGAGATTAATATCTTGATGAGTTGTATTTCTTCTGTTTTTTATTCAGCTTCACGCTGTATACCGCACACAGAGGGGTGGGCAGAGGGAACCTGGGAATCTGATTTAAAACACTTTGTTCCAATTAAGATACATCTTCCGCCGAATTCTGCAGGTATTTCATTCCCCCAAATGGGAATCGAACCCACTACGTCACGTTTACAGTCCCAAACTTGTGTCCCTGCGTTACGACATAAGACAGTGAGTTTTGCCGCTAAACAAATATAATTTTCACGTAATTCATAATAATTATGATACCGTGCTTCAATACAGCCGAAACAGAACGAAGACACTCACACCTAGGGTTAATAAACATATTAACATTCCATATAAAAATTGCTCGCTACATTCAAGATTTTTACACGTAAAGGCCTGATGTAAAGCCCGATGTAAAGCCTTGATGCGGGCTGGGGTGATGCACGCTTTCCTAACAAATACCTATTCACTCTGTTTTTAAAGACCCCCACATCATATAGGAACTACATGCCGGGAAGTTCGACTAACATTCATTCCCTATAATTATCATGAATATATTTTTAATATTTTAAATATTTTTAATTCGACACTTAGGAAAAAAAACATTTTTTTAGAACACGTAATTTGATTTCTTTATGAAAAATACGTCGTTTTAAATCGCACTACGATAAAATATTTATACGTTAATAAAAAAACTTACCAGGTAAGTATTTCACGTTATAAGAACTTCGGAATTGACAAGTTAATAATATGAACCTAATATTAAAATGTCAATACCAAAATAACTTAATACGAGTATATGTCTAGCCAAAAACTTTCGGTCGTATAATTTGGTATAATTGAAGTTTTTTGATTGTTTTTTGTAAGATTTCAGTAATAGAGCATATTATTTAGAATAAAAAATATACATAGTTATCACAGTAGTGATTTACATGTAGAAACACCACTTCAGTAAATAAAAAAAGAGATTCAGACTTGAACCTGGGAACTCGTGATAAGACACTTCGTTTCCATCTTTCTCTTTATTTTTCAAGACAATACGTGTTGAGTGGCGGAAATCGAAACAATATTAACTTTCCCGAGTAGTGAACAAACCCTCAACCATTTCCTCAGCTATCCACTGCGCCGCAACGACATCATCGTAAATAGATATTAAATAAAACTGCAAACAAAACAAATAAACTATAAGCTTATTAAATTTTATCTACCAACTTCAAATCATCTAAACAATCAACGCATTGAATTTTCTATTTCAATTTTTAAATTAGTTCGACCAAAACGATGACAAGAGAATAATGCTTTTGATTAAACCTCACCATCTCATAGGAAAATTAAAAGAATGAAACTAATGTATTTTTTTAGCTTCACGATGTACCCCGCACATAGCAAGGTAGGCAGAAGTATCCTCAGAACCTAGTGTTAAGACACTCCGTTTTTAATCTCTGGCTATAGGTTAGTATAAAGGTATAAAGTAGTGAACAGAGTATCTTAACACTACGTCCTCTTTATCTACCGTGGTATATGTATGCGCTTAAATACCGTAGATTGAAAAAAATAATAAAAATCAAAACTATTATATCATCATATCATTAAGCGACGTGCCTACAGACGTTGAAAGTGGTTATCGATTTACCAAAATAGGAATCTTGCGGACATAAGGCGCCAGACCGATAGCGATCTATATAAGATTATACACTGAATAAGAAATTTAAACCTAGATTTCACTATGGTATTTAAGATGTGCCTATATGTAAATTGTAGATGTAAGTTCATATCCGTTAATATTAAGTTCGGCAGTATGGAGCGGAAAAATTATCTACTAGTTAGCTATTTCTGTAATAGAATGTGAGACATACTCGTGAAATCGAAATAAGACCTCAAATAACTCAAAAAAAATATTAAAGTACTAAAATAAAAACTAAAATATCATTACATTTTATATGTAATTTTTGAAAGAATCTTACAATTTCTTAAATAACTGTAATTAGTGTGACATACATGAAAATGCCAATGCAGTAAAACTTTAGCAATCGATATTACCACTTTAGGCAGCTAGCGAAATGTAACGACGTAATTACCCAAAAATGCAGCTATACCTAACGACCTAAATGATCTTTTTTTAGTTTCATCCCGCATTCTTCAGCTTATTTTGCTGAATAAAGTGAGGAAACTTAAGTATTAAAAAAATTAAATTAAAAATCTCCACTTTTTCTCCAATTAATTACAAAATAAAAGCCAAGATAAACAATAACCCTCTCAATTTTCCAACAAAGGACATTGATATGTCAACATATAAATTATTCTTTATCAGATGAGATCGAGATAGTGGAAACAATTGGTATTTCTCTTTCCCACTGCACTGTCGACAATCGTACAGCGATCTGACCGTCTTTGTACGTTTAATTGGTATTTCGAATGGGCGACGACTCGTGGACTCGTGGAAACTCACAAACGTGACTTACTAAACTAAATTGTGAGTTTACGCTATAGTCAGCCAAATAATTTGTATTATTCTGCTTCCAGAATTCGGCGGAATATGGGAAACGGAGTGTCTAACGACAAGGTCCTCTCTGCCTATCCTGCTGTGTGCGGGATACAGCGTGACAGAAAAAAAATGTTTCGAGGTATCCCATCTGTACCTATATGTGGTCAGAGTTGCCACCATAGACAACTCTAAGTTATTTCCATTTCTCCACGGGTGCTAAAACCCAGCTAGTATATTACAATACAATTTAATACTAAACAAAAGTAAATTTTACTTTTAATACAATTTCAAAACATTTCAAAGGGAGCGATCTCAGCACGTCTCATTAGATCGTGGTACACTCGTAGCTATCAGATGTACTGAGAAGCCACGATTGTAATAACTCCACGAGGTTTCGTGGGTCCATCGTGGAGAAAGCGGTTTAGTTTACTTAGGGAGCAAACTTATGGTTCCGAGAGGGACTTGGTTCGTGACTTCAGAGCCATTATTAGTATTTTATTATGTCTCGGAGTCGACGGGATGGTAGCGAGTTCGAATACAGATTAGAGTAATGTTAAAATTATTTCAACATGGTGTAACAAAGTAGCATATTTTGCTTCAAAATAATCTTTCAATGCCTAATTTGCCTAAAATATTTACTGTTATGTTATAATAGTTTTATTAATGCATACGTCAAAATACTGTAGTCATTTATGCATAAATGAATTAATAATAAAGTTACGAAGCCGCCGTAGCCCGGTGGCAGAAGGCTGTGACTGTAAAATAAGAAGTTCAATGGAGAAGGCCAGGGAAGAAGGATTTTTTTTCACATTTGACCAGCTTTTTTATACAGCTAAAAGCAAATTAATAACCCACAAAGTTAATCGAACCTGCGAACCATGTAATGACAGGTATTTAGCATGCGTCATATATTAGCTTTCTGAATAAATCAAACCGCATATTTCAATATGCCTCTAAGAATTCGGACGATGAAGTCATACAATATTGACATCATGACATTCGCTCATCGAGGTAATAGCCGGTGGAATATGTACTTAAGTATTCAATAACAAATATTTATGAATTAATATTGTGTCGACATTATTACTATGTTTGATAAATAACTATTTGTCGTTGAAGTTTAGTATATAATCATTATTAATCTGTGATGAAAACTTCCTCAATTACTATTATAAATGTGTATGTTTGTTCTATTTTCACGCAAAAACTACTGAACGAATTTAGATGAAACTTAATAGATAATACATGAGAATAACACATAGGCTACAATTTATATAAGATCAATGTCAAAAAAGATAAAATATCAAGAATATTTATGTATAATGCTACAACGGTAACTGGCAGGATAACACATACACGAAACGGCAACATATCGATATCCGGTCAAAAAATCCGTTTCGGTTTCATTTACAATTTTACTACTTAACAACCATTAACCGGTCCACCGGATGAGATTGACAATCCCAACGGAAGTATTAGTCTAAAGTGAATAAGATTAATAAAGATACTAAGAAAAAAACTCTATAGCATTCTATAATCAGACATGAATTAGCAATTGAGGCCATCGTGGCGCATTGGACCAGCGTTTCACTATAAATCTGATGTTTGTAGGTTCGATCCGCAATCGGGGACATGAATTCTTTTCATTGCTCTACTCTAGAAAGACAAAGCTCGAGTTTTAATTCTGCTACTTTATGCGCAATGTCTTAAAGACTTGCGGAAAGCGGACGACGGAGTGTGTTGACACTCTCACCATTTCTATATATTAATTTCTAATGGTATCTCTGCTATACACTTTACCTAAAATATGCGACAAGGTTTACATAACAAGGAATTATTTAAAGTTTTTTTCAATACAAAAAGAAACTAATCAAACCGTTAGTTTCTTCATCACCTACGCACGGCGACAGTCTCAGCGTGTGGTTAAAAAGTCATATAAGGCACCTGCAAGACGACTGCGTTTCTAGGAAGCTCGAGATTTTGCAGGCATTCCTTATATAGCTGGAGAATGCCATATACAGTAGCATAACGGTATGGAGAGACAGAATGTTTTGTGACTCAAATGTGCACGCGAGTTTTTTTTTAATAAAAATTGCCAGTGAAGTAACGTAATAATTAAAGTTCGCTAAAGTCTGTTCGTGCTGTTTCGTAAGAGAGGGTCGTGGATTCAGTTTCATCATAATCATACCAACTCCATACATTTAAGTAAATGTAAGGTAATTGGTTAATCGCCACTTAATACGTTTCATTATCGCTTAGGAGACAATGTGGAGATTTAAGTGATACGTCACTAGGTTTTGAATAAAGTCCATATTAGTTCGACTAATTAAAAATTACTAGGTAATATTTTTCGGATTTTGGAGGGATTGCGCCTTGTTCTGCCTCGGCTTCGTTACCACAGCGACAAAACATTAACAACAAAATTGATTTCCTGAACTGGGAATCGAACTCGCTGTCCTTTAAATTAAATATTGACACTCAATAATAAACTTTAAAATTACATGTAATATACCAATTATATTAATTCGCAAATAAAGATAGTAAAAATAGAAATTTTTAAAAAGTTTAGAAAGCAAGTGATCCTTTGACCCGTAACGGACTGTAATACTAATTTATTAGCGATACTATTTTATTATGCAGAAATATAAGTATATTATAGTATAGTATAAATATAGAATAGCATTAACCTAATTAATAGTTATTATTTATTTCCATTTCTATTTCTCACACTGTTTATTTTTAATAATTGATTATCAATTTCTAGGAACAACCAAGTATAAAACTTGGCACTTTTATAAAAACATGTTCAACATTACGTATTAGCAAAATCTTGAACCTCATTTTGCATGGCCTCTTCACCTCCTCCTCGTTTAAAGTAACGGAACTTAACGCCACACTTTGCCTCGTTTCCAGAGTAGGAATAGAACCCACAACCATGTCCCTGTGCTATGACGACTTTTATTTACTTTATATCAAACAAACAAAACAAATGCCAATATATCTATATAATATATGTACATACGCAATTCATGTCAACTATATAGGCATATCGGGTGAGATTAGATGATTAGCGGACAAGTGGAGATCGTATATCACTTTCACGATCGCCCTTTACTTTCCCCTTCGAGGTTATTAGGTTGGAACACTTTCAATACAATGTATTAGCATATAGTGGGATAATGCATACATAACTTAAAAAAAATGCATAACAACATATTTACTTTTCAATATCATAAAAAGAACGTTTATCTAATTAAAAAAAAATAATCAAAATTAGTTTTGCCACATATTATTAAGTAATTATTGTAAGATCATGACACTCGTATATTGTATCAAAATAAACTAAAAAATCATAATCAATGAACTAAAAAAAGACCTTTTATTTTCAATTAAATTAAATTCTAAAAATATCTTATTACAAAGTATTTTTAGAATATCACAAAAACATTACAAAAAAAAACGAAATCTAATATAATTCTGTCCCCGAGTCGAGTGCGCACGTAAGTCTCAACGCACGGCTGCGCCGGCGCACCTGCACGCTTCCTGTCTTCCGCGGGTCACATGTTGTTAGATCATTATGTTTTACTACCATATTGTTCGTAGACTTTATGTCTTTATAATCCAAAAAGGAATATAGTAATGTTTATGTTTAAAATAGATATAAAATAGCTAAGACTAGATAAGATAAACGTTTATTTTTATTTCCCCGCTCAGCTGATGCAAGACTCGGCGTTGAGTTCCGCCAATCAACTTAAGTTGAATACCGACAACGAAATGAGTGGGTAATGCGTAGGCGGAACAGACTCCTTTTAAAATAAGTTGACATTTCGACTAACAAAGAGCTTTGTAAATACATGAAAATACTTCGCCCCGCTCCCTAAAACTGATAGAGCTAATTTCAACTCTTTCTGTCCTAACCAAAACTAACCAACGAACCAACTCATCGTTTCAAACCAAATCAAATTAAGCGACCTATAAAAAAAAACCATTGAAAAACGTAAAATCTCAAAAATATAATCCAACAAAAAGGCCTTAATAGCAGCCAGACGTAAATAACAAAGGCTAGACACAAGCGGTACAACAGTACTATATAAAAGTACGTGCGAAATTTCAACGATTGCGGTCAACGGCGCGCATCTCCGCCTCGACTCCTCGAGTGACTTATGATGGCTACCGAGGAGGATAGAATTACATAAATCGACTTATTATAAGAAAAATAAACTATATTTGTAATAATAACTTGATTGAATTATAAAATCGATCGCTATCTTGATGTATGTGGTAAGATTTTGATATATTCAAAATCTATTCTGGGATGGGTGTGGGTTCGAGTCCCACTTGAGGGAATAG
Organism: Heliconius melpomene rosina; assembly: GCF_056956725.1. Lineage (NCBI taxonomy): Eukaryota > Metazoa > Arthropoda > Insecta > Lepidoptera > Nymphalidae > Heliconius > Heliconius melpomene. The sequence continues at coordinate 1,813,339 of NC_140400.1, forward strand.
GAAAATGCGTTTGTGGTTTTCTTCAGCTTCGCGCTTTCTTCGCATAATGGGGAAAGATAATGGTCGCTAGTAAATGGACCAAGTTCAAAGAAAGATTAATGTATAAAGATATAAATATAATGCATAATTTCGATATAAGTAGTGCATAAAATATATAGGTTTATGGCAAGGTTACAATATTAATGAGAATCTTACGATGAACAAATAACAAAAAATCACAACTACGTACCCGGCTATAGCGAAGTAGGTATTATTTACTCATAAAGATAAAAAGAAAAACTCGAATTGAAATTGACTTTAATTATTCTTATAAAGCATAGTTACATAAATATTTCTAAGTAACACTTTATTAACACGCGTGTAATACATGTAGGCAGCAATCTATTATCAAGCAACTCTCCGTTCTCCAGATGCTGTTTGAATTTATATTGTTTACAGTCATATGCAGTCCTACTGCGCCACGATGGCCGCTTCATAATATATTGTGTACTTAACTTGTTAATATAAACGGAAAAATAATTATTATAAGAAAAGATTTTCTTCATATTTTCTCTTACAATTTAAAAAACTAAATTCCTCCTCTTGTAACAATTTTCTTGACGTTTAGTCGTAACACATTAGAATGGTCGCTGGACCATGTTATCATCTGAGATCATTCAAATATGATTAAATATTTGCAATAGAGTACGAATAAACGATATTTTTAATTTCACGTTTTATCCCGCATGTAGCAAGTTAGGCAAGTTAGACAGCGGGTATGCAGTGTAGACACTCTGTTTTCCACGCATCGCTCAGTTTTGGATACAATGCTTCAATTCTCTCGAATCCAATACTGTCAATATTAAAATTTGGTGCTGTGCTACAGCGCCACAACAGCCTTATTTTTATATATATGACTATAATTTACTATGATTTAAACAAATGTAAAAAATTCAGTTTCATTAAATTTATTTCAATTTACGAAGTTTACTCATATTTTATATACATTGTGTTTAAATGTTGTTAAGATTTCCTATTTTTTTGTTAAGTAGAATAAGATTTAAAATATTTTTTTTTAATTTATATCGTACTTATGAATTTCCGACCTGCGTACCCATGTATCGAATAAAACAAACCTTATATTATTCTGTAATAATATATCATTCTAATGATGATTTTTAATCAATATTCAATTTAATTATATAAATAAAAGTTTTTCAACGTATACGTCAAAAATATATACATCTATATATATAAAATCGAAAGGTCACTCACTCATCACGAAATCTCAGAAACTACAAGTGCTAGGAATCTCAAATTTTGCATAGGAGTTACTTATGGGACGTAGGTGCTCGCTAAGACGGGAATTTGCAATATTCGACTTCTAAGGGGTTGTTTTTGGGGTTGAAAGTTTGTATGAAACTTCGTTACTACAAATGCTAGGAGTCTCAAATTTTGCATAGACGTCACTAGGACGTAGTCATGGAGACAGAAATTAATAATAACATAGTTCACGCGGGTGTCACCGCGAGCGGGCCGCTAGTTCTTTATAATATTCATAATAGATTTTATGTATATTATAGTTCAACTTACTACTCAATAAAATGAAAACTCTTTAATACTAATTAACATCTAATTAACGTTTCTAAGTATCAAAACTAAAAACCTACTAAAGGGTGATAATTTCTCATAAAAATGTTAATGTCAATTCTAGCATTGGACGCACAATACATTGTAGACTGTAATTTCACATCAATTATCATCACCGCGATGACGCGTCAGATCTCAGTGCGGAACTATTATCATATATGAATATGATAAATCTTTATTAAATGAGGCATTATAATGCTGAATAGATAGGTTAGAGATCCTCTTCATATTTTGAGAAGTACGGAAAATTTAGAAATATATCCTTTAAAAAAATCTTTTTAAACCTATGAAATCTATTGCGAGTTTTGCGGTATAAAGTAAAGTAACAAATGGATACGAAAAACTTATAATGTCATATATTTCTCCATATAAATTATAATGTCATATAAACCAGTGTGTAAATAGCAATTTAAAGTAAAAAAAAAAATAAAAATCAAAACTAGCAAGTACACATTACAGACAAACATCTAAAAAAAAGGTTTTACCTAATTTTGCAAGTATAATGAAGTAAAAAATCAAAGTCAAATGAAAACGTGTAAATAAGATTAATGTGTATTGGTCAGTGAAGTGGCATAATTTGCAATCAATTGATCACGCAAATAGCTTATGTCTGGAATGTCCACTCATTTTCCTATTAGTTTTGTAATTAAGAGAAATTATACAGTAAAACACGAAGAATTTTTTTTGAGAATCACTGTTTATCCCGTGAACAGTAGAGAGGTAGATATAAAGAATATGTGGCAAAACACTCCGTTTTTCGTGACACTGCCTGTTGAATGAGAATCGAACCCACAACAACCACGTGATATACCTATAATAAAACCCCCCACTGAGCTACATTGGTATTATATATTTAAAAAGCAATTTGTATTATAATTTTATGATAAGAATAAGCATTTCTATGCCTCTACCATTAGTACTGTAATAATGATAGTAATCATTTTGAATAGTAGTAATAGTAAGTAATAAGTTAGTCGTTTACCCATTTCATTTACTGATATAAGTATTACATACTTTTATGACATTTAAAGGTTCCCCCTCTATATGCAACTTCGTTCTCACTTTCCGCAAAATATCTGAAATAATAGGCGTTGTATGGCGAAACTTAACGCCGCGATTTGTCTACTAGAGCAGGAGAAATAAATTGAATATAATTATTCTCCGAGTAGGGATCGAACTCACCACCGCAGCGTTTACAAGCAGAGGCTTACAACCACAATTCTATGACATTTAATAATAAATAACATAATATATGGCGTTAGAAATACAATAAGAGTATACATCACAGCGTTCGTCCGTTACACTAATGGATTGCAACAACTTTACGCAGATTATTTTGAGATTTGAACTTTAACGTCCGAAGAATGTCTTCCCGTCTATTGTTCTTGAATACAGTTCTAGAGTGCATTCTATTCATAGATAGGCTCTGTGATAGACTTAATGTTTTTAATGTAAAGCGCAGCGGGCTGTGTCCGAGATAGCAGGTTTGATACTTACGACAAATCTAAAGCTAAATAGTTAGAAAACGTAAAGTCTTAGTGGTCAGAGTTTGCGCGGGTTCTAATCCCGCTATATTAATTTTTTTATACACTTTTTAAAAATATGTTTCTTTCCTAAGCATAGATCAATTCAAGAAGTTCAAAATCTAAATCCTTCAACATGTTATTATAGTAATTTATAAATTGTTTTTTTGTTTTTTTTTTTCTAACTTAATCTAATTATCCATCGCATTTTTAACTGATCTAGTTAAATGTCACTTTATGTATATCAACATACAAAAACTGTATACAACACTATTTTAGAAATATTCCTATTATTTCCTTAAGAAACCGTACTTAATATCTAAATACATGATTACAATATCAACTATAATATGTAGGTATACTTATTCTATAACCAACAAGCTCACGACAGTCACGATTTGGTCGCGTCGGCATTACTCTCACATCAAAATTCGCAACAGGGGTTTGTTTAAACTTTAAATACCAAAGTAATGTCGTGTTTCTTATAAATAGCTCTTGAGTTTACTTAATTATATTAAGAGTCAAGGATTATAATATGGTTTTTTTTTATTTTAATACATTTCTGATAATGTGTGGACAGAAAAAGCTAGTCATAATCATCTATACTGTAATAATTTTATAAATGACTAATTTACTGTATTTTTAAATTATGTATTCAATAATTGTGTAAATGTCCCATCGTTTGTAAATAAAAAACTTCAAATTAAAAAATCTTATAATCTCATTTATTTAACTAGGCGATTTAGAGCACTTTTGAATCGTCAAATGTCCACAGGAACCAACAGCTCGAAAGTTTGAGAAAAGCCTTTCTATTGTTTCGGAAATCTATATATGTACAAACGTAGATACATACATTTTTTCTACTTTTTAAGGCACAACGCTACTTAATTCACATTCAAGTGGTAGTCCTGACGTACGGACATCTATAAAAATATCGATGACGTCATTTGGCAGTAGTGAACACAGGGCATTTGCATAGAAATATAGTAATGCTGTGCATCTGGTTTTACCCAAGGCGATATATTGAATAAAAATTGACTTTTTAACAAAATATTATTAACTTTAGAATTGTAAAGAAAATATCTATCTTTTTCTGTACTGAGGGTTTAATACCTAAGCTTAAACAGCCCAATGAATAACAGTAGTAAAAATACAAATCAATTATACAAATAATGTAAGAAGAAAAACCTAAAAAAATTGAAAAATTTATGACAAACTAATATAAAGTCCACAAAATCAATCGAAAGTTACTCAACGAACTATATAAGAGATACGCTATACAATACAATTGGAATCAACCATAAAAGACAAACACAATACTATCATTTATAAGCAGATGGCCAAGATGAAGTATAAATAAAGGAATACTAAAATGGATAGCGCACGAGCAGCTAGTGCATAATGCTCTTTACAAATTGATTTCTGTTTTTCATTTAAGTGGGTTACTAAGATGATTTATCTTAGATTTACTTTAACAAAGATAGTTGCAAGTTATTGTTTACAAATGTACTCACAATTGCAAAATTTTACTTAAATTGCCTTTAAAGTTATTCTCAGTATAATTGTCAGTGTTTAGTAGTTATACTTAAAATATAAACGAAATAATAGTAAACGAAAATTTAAAACAATGTACAAGAATAAAAATGGAAACTATTATTATTAAAATAATAATCAAATTGAAATCGACAAAAAAGTATCCATACTTGTCCATTATAATTCTACCAAGTCATATAGATCATCTAAAATCCCAACGAATATAAACGGATGATAAATGTTAACTGCAGTAACCATATTTTAAAGCAACTCGTTTAAGAGTTAAGCTAAATATATTTCAAGTGCTCCAACTTATTCTTAGTCATACTTAACTGGATAAAGGGATTGGAGCATCCATATTAATAGAACAGTTAAGAAGAGCAAACGATATGGGATGAATCAGTGTCGGGATAGCGTCACCGACTTGAGGGTGGTTATTTTATGTTTCTGAAGATTACTCGGCTATGTAAATAGTGTATATCTTATTATTTTATTTGGATTTTCTTCTTAAGGCCCCAAGGAAACAGATTAAAAAAAGATCTGGTATTAAGTTATTAATTCATGTATAACAAGTAGTAGTACTCTTATAGCTCCTAAAGGACAAGGACACCTTCATTCAGATGTTATATTTTGAAAGTCGATTAAACTACATGTAACGTATAAACCTATGAATATTTACTAAACTTATAATAAGAATAGTTCTGCACGACAATCTAACAAAGCAGGTGTAGCTACAAGCTATATCTTGTTATAAATACAACATTCCTACATAGAAAGAAATATTTACGGTAAAATTGTTTACGATATGGTTGATTCATTTTTACCTTTACTTTCCTTGGAGACGCCGATTCCATTTCCACGTGTCTGTAGTGCTCGGCGGATCTGTGGACTTCTCGGCCTCTGACGTCCTCCATCGAGGATTTCTCTTCACCGCGGGTCAACGTGGTCACTTTCCTCACGATCCTGGTCGTGATGCGCCGCTGCCCACTCATCTCGTCTTTCTTCGAGATCTTCGTAGACTCCAAGGAAGAGCCCAGGACCTCGGTCGACATGCGCTTGTTCGTATGAATCGCCTGCAGTTCCGATACTCCTTGCCCGCCGGCCGACAGTGGCACGGCCAGAGCGCTATCGCCATCATACTCGAAATGCGTTTGGTTACCGTCATGTATTATCCTCCCATTGTAACTCTCCTCTCGATATGACCCAGAGCGATAGCTCGACCTTTCCATTCCGGGGTAATTCCCATCATACACTGTCTCGTGTCGCGTCAAACTGTCTCTAAGACTTCTCGGTACAGAAGCGAGGTTTAGACTCGTCGTGATGGGTGACCCCACGGGTGACGGCGTAGATTTCTTCAAGCTCGACTTCAGAGGCTTGGAGTCATCGTTTTCGAGAGTTCCTTGCACGAAGAGGCGCTTACTGCTGCCCTCTTTAACAAATCTGTACATCGACATTCTCGATTCGTTTCTCTCAGGCCGTCGCGGGCCGACACATAATACTGCTCAGGCTTGCGCTGCTGTAGCAATGTTCTCAACTTATTACGGATTCGACACGCGCGCCACTCGCTACACCGTTATGTGACAATACTTGCAAATAGATTACTTTAAAGGCTAAGATGAGTGAGAAATTGACTATTTACTATGCTTAGAGAAGATCACTCGCAGGTGCATTGCGGGTTTCAATTGAATGTAGCTCTGACGTAATTAAAAGGAATTTATTCAGTTTGACTCATGTATGTGCATAAATCATTATAATTAATTAAATACAAGTATTTCTTATTTCATCTAAACTTGAAACACAAAAAATTATAGTTTAACTATTAAGGACCACTTGTGAAACAGAAGGAAAGTGAACGTGAAGTTAGCGAAGTTGGGTGTCAACCGTGTTTTAGATTAAGCAAGGCTTGGAGCCTTATAAGGATCATCGCTAATATGGCGCCCTTCCGCCGGACGGCGTCACAACGTCGAGGAAACGTATTATCGCTGTATATATTTTACAATAAATATTGTATTTTAGCATAAATAATCTAAAACAAATCCTGTCACAGATTCGCAAAAAGATAACTTCAGACTTTTTTAATAAATGAATATTCGAGGGCATAATGTATGCGTATTTCGAGAAGTATATACGAAATTTATTTACAGTTCAACATATGAAGGTTTCGTTAACAATTCATTGAGCTTGTGGGCCTTGACCTAGGAGCTTACGTAAGAATTATTATATAAATTCATATAACTGTACAGATGACGTCATTTTTCTTATAAATAAAGGTTTTAATTGGTTACTTTAATATTAGAAATATCGAAAATGACATCTGCTTCTATTTAATTATTTTTAATTAAGACAGTCACGGAGTTTGCCAATTAATTTGTCTTTTTTTAATTGATAACAAAATATATATGAATTATATTATTTACCAACTTTGCGGATCGTGACTTCATACTTTTGTAAAGCCGCTTAATATGGACATAATAAATCGAAACTCATATAATAATAAATTGATATAAAGAACATAAAATGAAGTCATTGATCCTTGATAACGGATTTTAAAGAATATATTTTTAAGCTGCACATATGACATTTAAATACACGACGCAATTTTCAACGGTATACGGCCTGACAGACTTCGTCACGGCATATTTATTAAGTAAAATAGAGCTCACTCTCTCTATCTCTCCCTCTCTATCTCTCCCTCTCTATCTCTATCTACTATCCCTAGAAAACTGAAAGACGCTTGATTATAAGCAAACACAAACACGACATTAACTGAATATATCGTTTTTCTTTATAACAATAATCATTATCACATTTAAAGCTTTTCTAAGCATAACTGGGTCATTTGAGAATTTGTATATTATTTATTTATTTTGATTGTAAAATAATATATTAAGGTATGTTAAGTGTAATTTAAACTAGTTATGTCTAAGCCGGACAGTCTTGTTTATTGTATATATTAATTCATTTAAATGAATTTAAATACAAGATAAAGATTTACAAAATATATTAACTATATGTCAATATAAGTAAGGTTGTATGACATAACAAAGGCTCTGCCGATCACAGTCGATGATACCAATTTATTCGGACTAAGTGAATTGGTGTACTTTAATGATCTAAAGAATAAATAAAGAATATGGGAGCATAATATATATAACAAATTTGATAACATATATAAATTATAAAACAGCTAAACCGAAATTGATGAAACTTATACTAATAAGCCACATTTAGTTATATTTCCAAGTACTTCTGTACCTACTAAAATTTCTTTAAAGACTCCTTTATTCCTTTGTATAATATAAAAATGCAATCCTGCACGTGTGGAGGTGTAATGACACTTTTTGCGGGGGACATAACTCAATGGTAGACGCCTACACAGTGAAGCCTTGAATTTTCTTTATAAGGAGCCTGTAAGTGTCGGTTCGATTTTAATATCGCATGAATTAAAACTGATTTGATAATATTATAATTGTATTGATATTCAAAAATGGAGGTACACGAACATTTATGATAATATGATTTATTATCGACACATTATGAATATGAGGCCAGTAGTGGGGCGGGATGACAAGCGTGTGACTGTAAACGTAGGTTGTGGGTTCGATTCACACCTAAGGAAATGAAAATATTTAATTTCCTCACTCTGGTAAGGAGAAAAAGCGTGGTGTTGATATGTTTCTTCAGAATTTGGCGGGAAATGGGGAACGGAAGTGTCTTAATGGTCACAGAGTACGTTCCCAGGTTCCCTCTGTCTATCCCGCTATGTGAATGTAGGTATATTGCGTAAAATGAATGTTCGATATCCTTCCTATCCTTAAAGTGAAATAATAATAATAATAAGATATATAAAATTTATACGAAAATTGCTCCAAATAGGTTGTTTACGTAGTACACGCCAATTACCTATCTACATTATAAGAGAAGCCATAAATACACAAATTTAGTAAAACATATTCAATTTCACAAACAAGATTATTTTTATCGATAAAATTTAATACTAAAGTAACTACTTTGAGTAAGTCTTAAGTTGTTTTTGCGTGTCTTAAATGTCTTAAAAAAACTCGATAGTATGTATTTTGTAGAAAACGCATAAAAATTTTAACGTAGCGGGACTAGAACCTGCGCGCCTGTGCGATACTGTCCGTTATTTTAGTATTTTTCTTAGTGTGGAATAAGTATTCTAAAGGTACGAAAAGAATATTTAAAAATATATTAAAATAGGTAATAAAAGTCAATGTTTATTTTTGTATTGAATTAGCGCATTAAGAGTAATCTGCTTAACTATTTAAGCGAGTTATATAATACAAGTAATCTGTATTTAGAATTGCGCTTTACTTTGTTTCGTTGTAAGCACTACGATTCTTAGTTTTATTTACGATAAAAAAATTAAATAGGAGAGTGTAGTTATTTCATTCTCCTATATTTGTCTATAAAATTGACTAGACCCAGTTCATTAATAATGGGATTTGAACTCTCTTACTTGTTACAAAATTAACTAATTCAACAAACTCTACAAAGAGTAAAATAAAAATATACACAAACTTTAATCAAGTTTCAATTAGCTCAAGAAGAAATATTAATTTAAATTTCAATTATATAAATAAAAAAGACAGAAAAAAAAACATAAAATAAATAACTTAATAATTCCGTTTTGATATTGACCTTGGCTTCGTACATTTTGTGTTAATTGCGTTGTTTTCTTGAGTCATGTTAATTAAGTTTAATACTTGAAATGCTTCAACTAAAGAATAATGAGAAGATATAAAGTATTTTAGAACGGCCTTAAGCTATCATCTGGCTCTACGTACTGGTCGTAGCTCGCATCTTTACTTGCGTTGATATTAAAAGGTCAAATAAGTTTTTATAGGAATCCCACGCTCCCTAACCAACCTATATGCGAAATATCAACTTCCTTTCCTTTCTTACTCCATTAGTTTCGTCTCTGCGTTATAGTCACATATTTAAATATAATTGTAATAAAAAAAATATGAAAAAAGTCGTGTTATCTTACTTTCCAATGCAAAAAACTCTTAAAATTTTATTTTATCTTCGAAAACAACATATTTTGATAAAAGATAGTGTCAATAATTTTTGATATTCTGCATATTTATCAAATGATGTAGATGCACCTATCAATAATAATATTTCTAGATTTCTCTTTTGTTAGATATTAGTTTCATCTTCTTTACATGGTTTCGTATTTCTAAGTTATTTTCTAATATTTATGTTTAATTGTTTCTACTTTATGTTTAAAACTTAAACAATAAAATATTTTAAAGATCTGCAATACATATGCAGTACTGGCACAATTCTCATTATTTTTTTATTATTATTGTATGAAAAATAAGGTTATATTCAACTATAAGCTCAAATACTCTAAAAGTCGAAAAACCAAACTAAACACCTCTAACCTTTTGTATAAAATAATTTTAAAAAATCATACACAATAACAACAAAAAGGCAGATTCAGTTTTCTCATAGATCACAAAACAATGCACTCCCTTCAAACCTACACTACCAACAATTAGTGTACTTAGCAAGCTATTGAAAACCTATTGCACATTTCACCTAATAAGAAATCGTATTATATAAAACAAAAACGTGTCGAATCCGTAATAAAATTTTGAAAAAACTAGTAAAATATATTAAAAACACACCACTTTATATTAATTTTCGTTATTTTATATGTTATTTAGTATCGGAGTTAGCAATGCGCGCGCGCCTCTCGGGCTCTGACAGGTGACTGGCGCAGCTACGGGCCGTGACGGTGCAGCGGATCGTGGGTTCTTTTGACTTGAATTATCATTCGTTATTGTATTCTATGGTAATTTTGTTTTATAGAATAAAGAACGGAGAACGTAATGTTGAGTCACTATTTTATATTTTTAAGATAAAATCCAGAATAAGGTTCCTGAAACATATTTTCAAAGATTTTTTCTTTAAATTCTCACACCGAACCAGGGTAAAGAAAGGGAACCTAGTTAAGACACTCCATTCCCTACGCTCTACATTTTTTTCAGGAGATTGTGTGTTGAAAGAAAAATAACTAAGATACTTGATAATAGTTAATTTACCAATGTGCAGGTGAGATTTTAACGCTACATTATAAAGTAAAGTAATAAAATGTTATTCATTTTTTTCTCACATTTGATACTTTCATTGAAACTATTATGTTATTTACTTTCTGAATTCAAAATAAACTTTAAGAGATCGTCGTAATTAACGCTTAATAAATGTCATTATTCTCAGACTATTTATAAAGAAAATCTACGAAAGCCATTTTTTTTAATATGTAAAAAAGGCATCAATATTTTTTTTATATGGACAATGTCAGATTAAACGTCTAGTTACAACAACTCGAGAACTAGAGCTGGCTAAGCCAAGTTAAAGTTTTAGACCGTTACGGGCGAACGAGCACAAGGAAGGAACGCCTAGATAAAAGGATATAGCATATCAGATTCATAACTATGTAAGGCTTCACAAAAACAGCTGACACGAAAGTTCCGTATGAAATAACGCGGCGGATGTTTACCAAATTTCAATGAAATAATATAAAAAATAATAATTTTAAGGCATTTTGGATAAATAAAGAAAACTTGGTGTAGATATACTAGGCTCTCCGTCAATTTTAAGAAAATTACCTTTTGGATAATAGAAGTAAATTTTAAGGATGTTACATTTTGTATTTTTACTTTTAATAACAATGATATATAAAAGCAAGTTATTTATATAATTGTAGTTCAAATTATAGTCTATAATTAGTTTAAATAAAGTTAAATTCAAATAAGTAATTCCTTAAATAAGAGAAAAACAATATAAGTTAAACCATTTAAATTCGCAAGATAATAATTAAGGCACTTTGAAATACTCCATCAAGATAGCTTCCCGTAACTGGTTTCAATCAAAAAGTACGTACGAGCGATTTAGTTTAAACAAGTAAGTAATTATTTTAAGTAAACCTGTTGGAAATACAAATGTATAATTCGTATCTCTACATAAGAATATTAAAGCAGTTTTAATGTGAGATCCATAGAAAAGAATCAGTAAGTCTAATCAGTTATTTAGCTTTACAATTTTTTTTAAGAAATTTCAGCAAATTAATATTATTTGAACTTTTCTACACCGGATTTGAACTGACAATCATCAAATAACGTTCAAAACAATCATAGTTCGACATCTAGGCGGCTTTTAAAACAAAACATGATCTATATTCATACCGACACCTACACGTTACATAACATAATTAAATTAATTATTATAATTTCAGAATCAACGAAAAGTGTGGGATGGCAAATTGGTAAGACAACATTCTGTACATTTGTTATTATTTTTTTTACTTTTAAATATATGTTTAGAGATACCTTTTTTATCTGTATGTATAATACATGTATATATTAAAAAAACTCTTCCGGAGTTATCGATAGACTAAGATAACGCACATTAGAGACTACTGCGCATTGATAGTTGGAATTTCTTATGTGGACATAGAGTTAGAGAATAAAAAATAAATAGAAGGACGGAGAAATGATCAAATGTTCCAATATATTTAAAATATATTTATTCTATATATAAAAAGCCATGAATATAATATATTGTATAACATAAATGATTATCTTGAAAATCTTCAAATGAAATGGTAAAGCTTTAGTACCGCCATCTACCGGCCAGTGGCGTAAGCTTAGCCAAGCTTAGTCTTACATAGATATATAATAAAGATTATAGGATCAACGCCATCTAGCGTCGTTGTAAGCAAGCGAGGCACTTTAGCGATATATCCACTGACGACTTACCATAATCGTCTGCTAGTTTGCGTGGACAAATAAAATTTATATGTAATTAGTATTATAATTTTGTAAACATGACGATTTTTGTATTTTTTTTGTGGTCATGTTTCTTTAGAAGTCGTAAAGATGGCGCTACGGTCGGGGGCATATTTTTATTAAATTTAAATTTTTTTTTTTTTTTCTAAATATTTACATTAAAATCTAATTGAGTATATATAATGCTTAACTAATAATATTTAAATAATTGTACTCCAAACAAAATTTAAAAAACACAAAATTATTGGTCACCTTAAAAAAACGAAACCAACATATACTGCTTCATACAGGTATGTAGACTTAATTTACTAAACCAATTATAAATATATGATGCAAGACGTATGTTATAGATCATTGATAGAGAGATCTATAGATCATTAATCTACAATTATTGATATATACGTATATATCTTGGTCGTATGACATTGGAATGTTTAGCGTTACGACGACGTGATGTTATATTACGTATTAAATAAACTATTTAAGGATACTGGTTCGATGGTTTAAAAGTTCATATTATAATTTTTAGTTTAAACGTGAACTTTTCAATGTCAAGTTAAAAGTTATTTAGAACTGAGAAGAAGAAGAAGGAGGGAACCTACTGTTAAGACGCCCTGTTCCCCACTTTCCGCTGAACTTAAGAGCGTATTAATTTCTCCGAGTGGGAATCGAACCCACAGCCGTTGTGTTTACAGTCCGCACTGTGACTGAGAATAGCAATTCTATACGTGAAAATCTAAAGTTCGTATAGAAAGTTTCAAAATACGCGAGGGTGTCAGTGCGTTGTGGGCGTAACATCTGTTGGGTGGCCTTGCTCACACCCCCGACTTGAAAAAAGGTCAGTATGACATCATTTCCGAGTTATTATGAAAGTCTGTACAATAAAATCGATATCGATTAAATCGATTGTGTCAAAATGATAATCGAATATATATTCAAAGTTATTAACTGGATTTCGTTTTTTTAACTTTATCTTAGTCGCTTTGTTCCACTTATTATGCTGTTACATAGTAGGCTTATCCAAGATAACCTTATATAAAACTCCTTTCTTCACTTACGAGATTATGAGATTTTGTAACCCTAATAGAGATCGAAACTAAGAACTATGTCGCTTGTCCCTTCTTTTCCAAAATATAAAAAAATAAAGAAAATTTCAACTTGGCTACATAATTACTAAACTGAGAGATAAATAAAGAAGCTCATTAAGCAGAACGATCATATCAAATATGTACCAACACCAATAGAGCGTTTAATGCGCAGGTGCTATTGTTACGGCAAACACTGCGCGCGCGCAACGACCATTTTATTGTAATAACGGATTATTAATAGTTAATAGTAAGTCATTAGTCACTTGTTAAACAAATGTATTAAGTTAATAGTAATTATATATACGACTAACGATGTGCTATGGAACATAATATTTAAATAGCGATTCTATTAATAACTTAAGACACCTGCAAAAATTAAGACTTTAAATTATTTTTGTAGTTCATTCAATTTAAATTTGTTCTCCATTTACCATATTCAACTTTCAAAATGGTGACATTTCGTAAAATGAACATATAAATTTAATCTTGCTGCCTTCATATATCAGGGCAGGCAGAAATATCCTAGTGCTAAGTTATTTCGTTTCGCTCAACTATCAAGACGTTGCATAACTTTCGCCATTCAACAGTGGCGGTATTCCTCACTAAATGGGAATGGAATCCAAAACAGTCGCGTTCACAGACGTTGTGCCACTGAGCACATAAGCCTCTATCATTTTTCAAATTATAGAACCCCTCTTATTTTTTTCTCCATTCAATATGACATTTCTAAACATTATTTTGCTAAATTAAGAAATGAATTGCAGAATCTACCTAATTGGCTATGATATAATATCTAAAAATCCAAAGCAAAGTTTTCCTAACAAATATTAGTAAGCACTCGACTCGTAGACCGTAATCCGCTGTATTGTTTCAGCAAATAGCTGCGCACGCGCAACGGCCATCGAACTGCGACCTGCGTAAGACTCCTGAACTACCGTAACTAACTATGCAGTTATAGAAAATAAGAGAAAACCTATGACTATACCTATTATTTTTAAATATTAACTATATAAATAAATAACTAGTTCACTAAAGGTAAAAGAAGATTTTCAGAAAATTTTCGAAAAGTTGGAGCATGTGTCGAAATAAAATTGTAAACCTCTTTTTTCAAAGTCGGTCAACACTAAGCTTTTTGTACATCTAAGACAACATCGCAATATGATATTGAACAAACGGTCGCAAATAACTTATGAATAAACATATCACTATTATTTTAAATGACATCACTGCAGAGTTAAGTTTATTGGTAAATGGAATGTTACTTTTTAGTTTACTTATTTAAAAAAATATCAATAAAAAACGTATTTTTATTAGTAGTTCAAAACAGCAATAAAAGAAATATGCAATTTTTCACTTTCGATACTTTACATAGAGACCGTCGTTTTCATTTTACATTTCCCACATTTTCTTTTCTCCGTCCATATGTATGATATTTAAAACAAAATTTCACGAATTTTCTAAAAACAACTTAATTAAACAACCACAGTGGTTTATCCTAAGCATAAAATTTAAAATAAATTCAAAAACTAATCGCTAACCTAACTTGTACAAGAACAACATTATATAATTATTTAAATTAGTATCAATTAGAGGAGTAAGTATGCCGGGACATACGTCGAAGACATAAATTTGCTGGTTAGCAATGAATATTATAATTTCAACACTTTGCATATGAGAATCACTTTAAACGATGCACTTAGAATCTTAAGTTAGTGTTACTGAGCCAAGAGGGACAAGGGTAAAAATTTGAATCTGTACCAAATTTTCCTACAAATTGCTTAACGTACCTTTACTAGAATATCGTTATTCTTTGATTATATAAGAAAAATACAAAGACATTATTTGTTAAATGCTTACGGAGCGAGGTCTTCATTATTTACTAATAAAGTATCAATAGCAATAATTGATATTAACTATTTTTTAATTTAAAATTTTACTGTAAAAAAAAAATTCGCACTTTTTGCCAACAGAGTATGCATCTAAGAAGGCAATAGACCCCGATCTTGTTACCAAAGCTAGGAAATGAAAGTAATTAATTCCCCGTAGGAATCGACTCAACCAGTTCTTCATTATCAATAACAATAATAAATTCCAATTTTTATTGCCCAAATTGCATATCATACGCATATTATGCAACTACAATCATCAAAACATTAACCTTTACATCCCGTTACTCGGCCTTGCAGTGATTATATATCACGTCCTGAGAACACACTGTATATCGCCATATAAGGCAACAGTAAGTGTGCCAGGCAGGCAGGCAGGCAGCCAGGCAGCCCACGCCAATACCATATTAATAGATCGTAATTTTTTATACTGTAACTTGCCAGCTAATTGCGAAAACTGTTACAAATATGCTATAGTAAGTATCTTTTAAGGATAATTGATCAATCTCTAAGATATATGTAGGTATAGGATAATTGATCAAGTTGTAAGTTAGTTTTAAGTATTTTAGCTTTGGGTCCATACAAATTTAGAAATTTATATCAGTTGTTATCCATCCATCCATTAGAATGTAGAAAAAGACGATATAACAGTATTTATCTCCTACGAATAATTAAAGAAAAATTATAAAACTTATAGCTTTTACTTTAATGGTGTCAATTTATTACTCGAGGATGTCAAGACGATAATCATAATTAAGCCAATTATGTCACTTATTTTATTATTAAATTAGAAACATAATCCAATTATTAGACACGCTATTATATTAATCTATATTTTTGTTATTATCTTTTCTATGTGATTGTGGTGGATTCGATCCCGAACTAGGGAACTGAGTATTGACATTTTACCGTTCTGTCAAGACATAATGCAGCGTAATGTCTCGAATTTGTGTGAAAAACTGAGAATGGAATGTCTTAATATTGGCCTACCTACCTTCCTATAGGTATGCGGGGTAGACAAGAAATCTATAAATATCTTTAAACCATTCAAAATACAGACAAAACAATCCTTTATCGATAAGCCTAAGTACTGATAATTGTTAGAACAATGCACTGGCGCCGGCCAGCTGACTCATTTGTGTGCATAGGATCTGTAAAGGCAACTTGGATATCATTTAAGGTCGTGGAGAGCTTTAAATAAATCAATTTACATTCTAGTTTAGTATATAGTGGAATTATCTATTTCAAATTATGTATTTTATAGTTCAAAAGTAGAGTAGAACTATAAAGAAAATGTGACATATTTTCTTAAAAAAAGTTAGTGATAAACTTCTCCGCTCCTGTGAGCTGTGAGTGTAGTGTATGACGATATCGTGACTTTCCGTCAAAGAAATAATCGATCAGCGCTAATTACCCAACTCTATTAACTTTGTCACCTACACGAGTTCTCAAGAACAAAACAATAATGTGATAATATGAACAATTATTGTATATAGATTTCATTCCTTATATGAAGTATGAATGGAAATAACACGAGTGGGTATTGTGCAACCCTACCTAAGTACGTTGTGGGTTCATTTGGCAATAATATGTGTCGGACTGTGAGTTCTATTCCCCGGATGAACAAATTATTTTTATTATTTTCATCACTCTAGTAACAAGACAAAGCGCGGCGTTAAATTTCGCTACTCTATTGGTAATAGAAAGAGTGTAGTGAGGCTAGGTTTCCTCTGTCTATCCTGCTATAAACGGGATACAGCGTAAAACTTAAAAAAACATTTATTTATTATAATTCCAACTTTCTATACGTGAACAATAGTGATGTACCACTAAATCACTACTTAAAAAAATATTTAAACGAACAAATTATAATCCACAAAAATTAAAAAGAACTATAAATGGCAAACCTACCCACAAACTATACTTACAACAATATAAATAAATACATGTATTATCAAGTTCCCGGTAGCGCGACATATTTTCTAGTGAAAGATTGAACAACAATAGGTACCTACATGCGAGCGCAGTACCGAGAACAGGTTCCCAATCTTCCTTATTACAATTCTACAGACATCCGATTGAATTGCACCGGAACGATACCGGAGTGGCGGTCGAAAGAGATAGTATGGGCTTGTAGTTATGTAATATAAACTTATTGTTAAAGGACAAGAAATTGTCTGTACTTACTTTACTAAATAGGTATTGCGTATAAATATACGTATAACTGCGGTCTCGGAGCAGTTCTAAAGTATCTAAGTGAAGGTTTTAGGTTCAAATCTTTTAATACTTGAAGTGTTACCTTTTTTTTCTATTTTTCGTAATTTCATTTTGTCATTGATTGCCGTAAAAACAAGGAAACGTGTCCCACGTATTATTGATCAATAATCAATATATATAGACAAAATATAATATAATGTGCTTATACAATACTATCAACAAAATGACATGCCTATCATGTATAATATCTATAGAAGTAAATAAACAAACACAAGCAATGTCACGTGCAAAACTTATTGCAGGCCGTTACAGAGAAAGTGAACTTTGATTGAGTGATGTATGACATTTTACGTAACTTGACATTTTTAGTTGTCCGTGAGGTGACTGAGCGCGCAAAAAACAGATCTGAACGAGAGTAAAATATGCATTACTAATAATATTCTAAGGATAGTTATGAGGTCATTGTTATCACGGAACTTCAAGTATTTTTGAATTATTACATTTTGTATACAGTTGACTTTCGAAAGAGAGAACGTAGTGATATATTTCTCTGATTATTTCCATAGTAAAACAAATTGTTACATTTATTTTTTTTAGTGTCCCAATATTTTGCTTTACGCTCTGACGAACCCTGGGAACCTAATGTTAAGAACCGTTCATATTAAGACACTTTCGTTGTCCATTTTCCGTTGAATTCTGGAGGCATTGTGTGGCGCGTGGCGACTACAAAAGCGAGAAAATGAAAATATTAAATTTCCTCACGTGGGTATCGAACCCAGTTACGCTACTATCTCACGCCTGCGCCGCTGCACCACGACTGGCCTCATATAAATCTTGATTTAACAATTTACCTGTTCGCAAAAGACTATGAATGTTTCATCACGAACACTTGCGGTTCTTAAAAGCTGAACCAAATTCGTGTTTTGAATACAAATAAAATACTTACGTAGATCACTCCAAGATAAAACGTAAACCATGATGTAAGAAATCAAATAAGTCAACACATCATCATTAGACGCGCGACGGGTTTTGTATGACATAATAATATAAGTATAATCAATATTTTTATAAACACAAAGATAATTTATTTAATTTATTTTTAGCCTTTTTCATTTAATTTCTAGTCATAACTTATTGTTTGGCGAAACCCGGAGACGCAGGTTGTATTTCCAGTGTGCAGAAAATAAATAATTCAATTATAAGCATTTTACCCAGTAGAGAAGGAATCCACAACTATAGTATCGTATTCCGTTACGAAGGCCTCTAATTATGCATTAATTGCAACGTAAAATATTTATTAATGAAATATTTTCGTTCAATTATTTATTTTACATACTGAGTAAATTGTTCAAAATTAATCGAATAAATCGATGGTCTCTAGGTAGAGTATCGAAAGTAAAATTCGCAAACGTTTTTATCGCTCTTTTAAACTACTAAGAAGTGTAGTAGTTATTTAAACGTCTTTTAAACGTACAAGTAATCGAAAACTGTCCTTGTTAGTAGTTCAAAATTGCAATTAAAGATAGGTAAAAATATAGGGACCGTCGAAATTAAAGATTCAGATTTAGAATTATTTGCTAGACCGGCGCCAAATCCTAGAGACATTATACATAGATAAGAACCAACAAGGTCCCACTGCGCGTAGTTTAGCGTATTAATATGGTGTTTTCACAACCGATGCATGTATGTCACGGCGCCATGCTTAATTCATTCATAATATAAATGAGATTATATTATGGAGAATTGCAAAAAAATATATCTTTTATATGTATGTCTGTACATACATACATAGTTATGAAAAATTCATTAAATATTTGTACGTCTAATACAAAAGATATTGTTAATAAAATTAGGAAATTAATTGCATTTACTAGATAAAATCTTTTTGTATTAAAAAAGATAGTAGAACTTATAAATTGTACTGATATCTGATATAATATGATCTAATCACCGAGGACGCAAAAGATCGTGCAAAATGGAGTAGTTTGACTAGGAAGGCAGACCCTGGCAATAGCCGGGATTAATGCCAGGAAGAAGAAGAAGAAGAACTGATATAATATGATCATTGCCCTGAGTGGGAATCGAACCCACAACACGTGCCCCGTGTGCGCCACGACGGCCTCGAGGTAAAGGTAAGCAGGTAAATCGTTTATAAAGCATTTAGTAAGGATTACAAGGTTAAAAAAAATTGTTAACTTTATCCTCGTAAGGTTATTATTATAAATTAATATTCCGTTCGCGAATTCGCCCACATTTACTAAGGATTTCTCTTTTAATCTAATATTAACATATTGAATCACTCTGTCTATTAATGAAAACCGCAATAAATTTCATTGAGTGAACATAAAGACATTTCATTCCACTAATAGGAATCGAACCTACAATCGTGGCATTTACAATTCTCTACATAATAGGTAGTATATAATCATATTCTTTGTAGTCCTTAAGAAAGAGCAAGAATGTAAAGAACAATTTTAGTCACTTGATTTTTAAGGAACAACCACAAAACGTCTTACAATAATATATTCAAAGTATGTCGTGTTTACTTAAGTTTAAGTAGTTTTTAAATATTTCCTTATTTAAAACGTTGCTCTTGTTATATTAATGTGAGACCGTTAGAAGACGAGCAGTCGTAACTAGTACATCTATGAAAGTAATTTTGAGTTCGATTCCCATAAAAGGTTATATTTTGTATGCACTTATAATGACAATATCAATGAAGGTAATCAATAAAGTATATAAGTAATATTTGAGGTTACAGATTTCAGTTATATTCACAAGACGTTCATAGAAACATAGCATTTAGAACATAGAATTCTATATTATTTATAACACACTATAAATATTTCCTAAATTTAGATTAAACTCTAACAGTACGCGATCAAAATTGTCAAATATAAATAATAAAATATAATTTAAATATAACTTTCTCAAAACTACCACTAAAAATACAGAAATCAGAATATACAATCACGTTGACGCTTACGCAACTACTGCGTCGACAGTTTTTGAACAGAGTAGTGAGTGGGTCAGACGCGGATTAACTTGTACAAGCGATTGCAGTTTACATACACAGTGATGATATGACAAAATATTAGATAATTTTAATATTCACTTAGGATATAGAAGATTTTTTTTATATTTAGTTTTTAAACCAGTTTATTAACCTTACTTATTAGTAGACTAAATGTTCTTCTTCAATTTCTGTTTTCTCTCTGTAGCTTTATAGTGATAATACGAGAGAGCCGAGACTTAATTAATTTGATTGAATTTTATAATATAAAATAATTATTTGTTTGAAAGATATTACATGTAAAACCATTATCGTATCGTTATAAGTATAATGTCGTCCACAAGTAATACGTTCCAATTGCGCCCCAGCAGCAAAATAATATATAGACATTTCTAAAACACTAATAAATAAATAGTAACTAAAAAAAGTAACAACTGTAACAACAAAACTAAACTTATTTTCGTGTATGCCAACCCTAAAAAATCCCTAGATTTCGGTACAAAAGTCCTAAATAAAAGATCAAAAACAATAAATTGAAACCGGCACTAACCTGGAAGTGCAGAATGATGGTCCATATAAGTCCTAGGGTAAGTTTAGGGTTGCCGTCCACTATGTCCTCAGCCCGAATGTTAACAAGCTTGATCTTCTTGTATCGAAGGAAGTCCAACGCCATTTGGACATTTTGCAGCATGTGGAAACGCATACGACCTCGTTCGCGCGGCTGGAATAAAGAGAAGAATATATTTTTAATTATGAGTTACCAAAATTACTTTTTTTTTCTAATAAATATTATGTTTTTTTTAAACCTTCACGCTGTAACCCGCATATGTCACGGTAGACAGGCAGAAGGTACTTAGTGTAACTACCTTTCGTTTTTTTTACTTTCTACGCAATTTCCGATAAACGTTTTGAATGACGGAACTCAATTAGATTACCGGGGCTGGGAAGTAAAAAGCATGTTGTTTGATAAACTTTTATCGAAAAAATCCGAATATTTATCTATAAATACGATTAAGTAAATTAGGATATTTTCATAAAATTAAATAAAAAATTATACGGAACGGAACGAGAACGGAACAACTGAACACTAGCTTCTAACTACCATAAATCATAGAAGAACATCAACTGTTGTTTCGCAATATTACTATGACTTTTTTTGTAAATACAAAATTAATTATGACATGGCTTGTAAATCATAATGCGAGTGAAATTTATAGGCCGTGTAATAGTGTTACAGATTGTAATGAGCACGCTATGTTTGAATTATAAATATAAAACCTAACTGTCCGTGTGTATTTACGCTGAAATTAAATTACTAAACTGAAGTTAAAAAACGGTATAGACAGACGGACAATAAAATTATCCTATAAGTCTTTTCTTTTGAATTACACTTACCTTCCATTTAATATTTCATTTCCTGGCATGGGAATCGAACCTATAAACTGCCACGTTTGCAATGTTAAAAGTCATAATGTCATTACATGTGTAGGTATTTAAAATTACTAAAACGAGAATCTGTAGAAAAACTTATTAATATATGTATAGTCATCTCAAGATATAGTCGAAATGTATAAAAAATAGATATTCAATCCGCTATAATCAAAACTATATAAAACACCGAAAACTTAAACAATCAAAAGAAATTAACTTTTACCCAAATAACTTTTTAGTTTTATCAGATGTAATTAAACGCCGTCGACCTACTTCCACCCCGATACAATGTTTACGTAACTTGCGAGGGTGAGACAGCGTTAGGTTAGGTTAGCTTCCGTTGCCTCACCTTATTTAATTTATTACCAACATATGTCTAATGGAGGCACCAGGTGTATTTTTATTGGGTATTTATATTAATTAAAACGTAGTAGTTTATGGTTATATAGAACAAGTATAGAAACTTTTTGCTATATTGAAACTTTTTTAAAAGTTTGACATCTACATATTCCTATATATTTAAAAAATATACGCAAAACGGAACGTTAAACCATCAAAGAATTCGCAGATCAAAGATCAAAAGAGTAATAGGTTAATTTATTTTACGTTCATGTTTGTACGGCAGAAAATTTAAAAAATCTCCGAGATCCCTTGCTTCAATCACTTTGATATTACGCTTCTCATCACAATAATTAGATGAGGAAAACAGACGAACGTTCCTTTAATACAAATTTAAGCAAAAAATGCAGTACTCTCACAAAGCTTATACTTGTCTTGTACCAAGTAAAACCCTTTCTTATTTTTTTTTATACTTGTTTTTTAACGTCACGCTGTATCTTGCACATAGCGGGAGTAAGCAAAGAGAATCTGCCGAATTGTGGAGGCATTGAGTGTTGAGTGGTGGAACTGAACGCCGCGCTTTGCCTCGTTACGTAACAGAGCGAAGTAAACGAAAATAATATCTCATTTTCTCGAGAGGGAATCGAACCCACAGCCTGTCGCGGTTATAGTCACACACTGCCCCTGCGCCACGACTGGCCTCAACTGTCTACTGTATAAGGGTATAATTAAAAAATGGATTTGAATCCACAATGGCGATGATAAATACCTAATGCAACAGACAATTCTTTCGCACATTTAATCTTCTAAGGATTCTGCATCTTAATTACTCGAGCGCGCTAGCAAAATATCTCATTATAATAAAACAGACTGAATTAATTCAATGCAATATCCACTTCATTTAAAATGTAGAATAGTAGTCTGTAAGAACTGGTATCAAGGATGGCGACATGGCTTTCCGGATTGCTTATTTAAACCGCCTTTAGTTTGTAACGTTTAAAAACTTTGATCTATTAACGAATAAATTTATATATTTAAATAATTATGATTATAATTTCGGCATTGACAAATTATTATTTTTGGGGTATCGTAACCAAAGGGTAAAACGGCACCTTATCACTAAGACTTCGCTTACTGTTTGTCTGTCCGTCTGTCACTAGATTCTAAGTATCTCAAACGTAATATATTTCTGTTGCAGCTTTAACAACAAATACTAAAAGAACCGAATAGAATGAATATTTAAGGGCACTCCTATCCTATACTACAAACGTATTTTTTCCCTTTTAATAGATTATGATAGTAAGGAACGTAGAGAACATATTTTAGAGCTTTAGTTATGAGAAATAGCGTTCTCCACTTCCCATCGCTTTAGATTTTACGGAGGTTTCAAAGATTTAAATACTTATTATATTAAACATAGTCAGTACACAAAACTCTCCATCTATACTAATATAATAAAGCGGAAGAGTTTGTTTGTTTGAACGCTAAGATCTCTGGATCTACTGGTCCGATTTATTATGTTTTTGTTTTGTATGAAAGCTGCATTCTTCAGAAGTGCTATAGGCTATATAACATTACATTACACATATGTACTAATAAATTAAAATACTTTCTAATTTGACATGCAATTTACTCTGCCATGTTAATAACAACCGTCGCTGCTAAGCACCAGTTTGCAAAGTTTCTTTGTTGTTACAAGAAAACGTCACCCAAAATGAACTTTATTATTTTGATATTCATCCTTATAAAAATAAATATATTATATAATCTATACTAATATAATAAAGCGGAAGAGTTTGTTTGTTTCTTTGTTTGTTTGTTTGAACGCTAAGATCTCTGGATCTACTGGTCCGATTTATTATGTTTTTGTTTTGTATGAAAGCTGCATTCTTCAGAAGTGCTATAGGCTATATAACATTACATTACACATATGTACTAATAAATTAAAATACTTTCTAATTTGACATGCAATTTACTCTGCCATGTTAATAACAACCGTCGTTGCTAAGCACCAGTTTGCAAAGTTTCTTTGTTGTTACAAGAAAACGTCACCCAAAATGAACTTTATTATTTTGATATTCATCCTTATAAAAATAAATATATTATATAATCTATACTAATATAATAAAGCGGAAGAGTTTGTTTGTTTGTTTGTTTGTTTGTTTGTTTGTTTGTTTGTTTGAACGCTAAGATCTCTGGATCTACTGGTCCGATTTTCATTGTTTTTGTTTTGTATGAAAGCTGCATTCTTCAGAAGTGCTATAGGCTATATGACATTACATTACACATATATACTAATATATTTTAAAGTACTTTCTAATTTGACATGCAATTTATTCTGCCATGTTAATAACAACCGTCGCGTCGCTACGCAACCGTTACCGCAACATTTTGATATTCATCCTTATGAAAATAAATATAATAGTCACTATTAACATTTTATCTAGATTGAAATTATAGTTTACTGTATAACATTCTAATAAATAGTTAAGGAGATGTCACTGGTTCCAAATGACCAAGCCTACGGGCGGCTCAGTATATCCGACGCGAACGGGCAGATGACGTTGACGGTTTTATAAATTTTCATACATTTTCGAACTATTGTAAATGTTTATGTAATTATTTGCTGTTTATAATTAATTTAAGCTACACTTTGGTTCTCTTCTTATTTTATTTGATATTGCCCGCTAAAATTATCCTGCTTAATAGAGAGAAATGTTTAGTTATTTCGTAGAGTCGATATCTATGTACGCACGCACGGAAAACTTTAGGTACTTTTTCTAATATTAAGAATATCTATCCTTTAGTTACTTTTAATCCTTTTGTTGGTTAATTTCAATAACTCAGATAATTTTTTCGAATAATGTGTATCTACTTATTATTCTTTTTGATTATTAAACTTATATTTTCTTACTAATTCTATTGAAAATTGAAAATAATTTCATGAATATATTTAATAAATATTCTTATAGTTGAAGCAGGCGTAGCCGCGTCCGGGTCCACTAGTATTTAATAAATATTCTTATAGTTCAAGCAGGCGTAGCCGCGTCCGGGTCCACTAGTATATTATAAAGATAATACTTACGAGGTGTTCGCCAGATAGCACCTCCAGCAGCGAAATGAGGTTGAGTCCATCGCGCAGATCCTCGAACAAATCGTTCACATGTCGGTTCACCTGTAAGTATAATGACGTTATTTTAACATAAAATATAATTAAATATATTTAATTACGATACAATAATAACTTGATTAGATTTCTTATTAATTCATTATAAAATGGAAGAAACCCAATAGTTTTTAACAGGAAAATGGCCAACGAGGTCCTTAAGACATGTAAAAACTAAAGATAAACTTTTGTTATTGAAGAAACTGTCAATTAAAAACAAGGTCTATTGATATACATATCAAATCATATTGAACATTAAAACGGTTTCATTCAAAATTTGTTTATTTCATCAAATTATTATTGATGACTTCCTTTATAAAAATAATTTAAAGAAGACTGAACAAAGCCTTATATAATAGCTACGGAAATATTATTACTACGTATTGGTGATTAATTCGTGCATGTTATTCCAAAACAACAATTAAAACAAATTAAATTTTATTACCAAAAATGTACATTCAAGGTTATATCTATAGTATTTAAATGCCAAACGATTATTTTGTAATATTCTATTCAAATACTAAGACTACTCTGTACAATGCTATAAAAATATTGACTAAAACAACAAACAACAACAAAAAAACGACAACAAGAAAAATCTACTTCAATACACGAACTGCAAAATAAAAAGAACTAGACGAACAAGTTATAAAGATATAAAGAATCAAAAGTCATGCTAGTGAAGACTAATCTTCTCAGTAAGTTAAAAGAAAAAGCAGGAAATAAACACAAAAAAAAAACGACAAAATCTTTAAAGATCAATAAATTACTTGTTTAAAACACAACAAAATGGATGACATTTGCCATCAAACTCATCATGCCAAACTTACTTGCTGTGGCGGACAGCACGGTTGATTGTTGACTATCTCGCACACGTGCAACCGTGTGTAAGTCTGTCCGAGCAGCGTGAAATATGCAAAAACCTGGATAAATTGTGCCGATGTAATAAATATACCTAATATTTTTGATCCATCCTTACTAAATCAAGGTGATTTGGAATTTTTTAAGCTATTTCCAATTAAGTTCTAGAATTTTCAAAACACATTAAATTGAAGAAATGAAAATAATTCAAACTGTTTACTAGAATATAAAAATGAGTATGAGAAAAACTTAGAATTTTTTAACAAACTAAATACATGACATAACTATCAAGCAAACTAAAATACTACATAGAAAACAAAAACAATAATAAAAAATAAAAATATGTCCTACTGTTGTGTCTTCACAACAACAAACATTGTACCAATGTTCTAAATCTAACTAAAACAATACTAGACGGTGATAAAAACCTATATTTACATATAACAGTAAATAAATTAAATGAAGTACAAATCTAAAAGGAAACATATGAATCTATATATTTATTCCAATACGGACAATACTATTGCAATTAATCATAAAATGTGAGATCATTTCTAAAACCCATAAGTTTTGATGATGCATACAATTGACTATTGGATGATGCTTGATAGCTATTCAACAACAAGCACTCTTTTTTGCCCCAAAAATGGAGAAGAAACTAAGGCACAATTCAAAATATAATATAATGACAATATAATAAATAAATAAACTATCTACTAATAGCGTAAGTACACCTTCCCTTACCTTCAGATACTTCCAATGCTGATCCACGTCCGAATGAAATATGTTAGCAATCAAAGAAATATAACTTATATTAGTTTCTTAAAAGTAACTTTAAAACTAGTTGTATACTTTAATTGCTTATGGTTCTATAACGTATATAACAATTGACTTTCAATATAGGAAATTGAAAAGTTCAAAATATATTGAGTTGACATATGACGTCACATGTCTTTATAATAAAAAACAGATCATCTACTTTTTCGAATATCGTGCCAACGACCGATCATGACATCCGTTTCGTATTTGATATCTGTGTCGGTTTAAGCGCTGTTTAATACTTCTTGCTGGTAGGTATTAGGTGCTAATCTAACATGGGGGACCTTGAACTTTAATATAGAATTAAATATAGCTCAACGTCGCTACTCAATAATAATTTATAAAGAAAAATTGTTATCCTAAACATTCCTCAGTCTTAAATGACATATTTAAGAATTTCTTTAATATTTAAACCCATTGACTTCTAAAGCTCTTATAATATATACTTACTTTCCTTAGGAATCGAATTGTATGGCTCCGTTCCGTTTATCTAACGGTCAAAGAACAGGATTACAGTAAAGGAATGCTTGTGACTCATTGCATATGATTAATAACATCTATTACTGAATGATATACAAAAATTGCTCATTCAAATTTGAGTTTAATTTCTAATATCATAAGGGTGATAAAGGGGTGTATGTATTTGGATGTTGATCACCGTACAAATCTCATCAGACACGCTAAACATTAAGTCCATGATTAATTTCAACCTTTGAGTTCACGATGCCTTGAAGAGGGCCATAATCTTGGTTTATCAAAAATTTATGTAAGTTGTTTTTGAAGTTAAGATAAGAATAATTATAAAAATATTATAATTATTTTTCTTCTTAAAATGTATTAATAAAAAATAGAAATAAAGCGAAATAATGTCTAAGTAAAACATGAACAAAAAAATCTGATTTAATGAAATTCATTAAATGAAAAAAATATGTCATGTAAAAATCTTATGTTATTTTTTTGTCGCATACCACAATTTGGTCTTAGCTTCCGTGTCAAAATCTAACTAGTTTTAGAATTATGTTAAATGTTTATCTATCGGTATTTATTTAACTCACATGCTAGAACTCTAACAACATTTTAAAATATACTTCATAGTTTTTAGCCAGAGAGAAAGAACCTACTGACTTTCTTTTCACTAAGAAAGCAGAAAGATCTACTGTAGTGTCGCGGCGCAGGGACACAAGAGTAGCTACGAGCATAAATGCGACAAGTTTTGGGTTCTATTCCTACTGTAGAAAATGAGATATTTAATATTTCCATTCCCTTGCTTTGATGTCGGGTCAAATCGCGGCATTGAGTTTCGCAACTCAACCCGGAATGTTTCCAGGATTCGGCGGAGAGTGGAGAACGAAAGTGTTTAATGGGAAAGGAGTTTCTTTACTCTAGGTTCCCAGGGTTCCCTTGCCTACTATAAAACAATATAAAGTACACTATGTCAGGTTCAACATTTTGTGTATATGATTTTAAGCAGGCATATATATATTTTAGAAACAAATATACCTATTGGCGCCACACGTTAATCATACAAATATGATTAACGTGTGGCGCCAATAGGTATATTACATTTATGCCATATATAGTGTTAGCTTATGCATTAATTTGCATAGCAGATTATACATAAATTGGATAAAAAAATATATAATAACTTTTAAGAGCTATAAAATAAAAATTGTGTAGATACTAGAATTCGGAAGCTTTTTTTGTTATTTTTATATATTATTTAATTATGTCATAGTAATTATTTTATTTTCTTGAATTACATACAATAATATTTCGAACGTTCAGGAGATGTTCAAATTAATAATCATATAAAAGTGAAAGACTAAATGGCTGCTTGGCTTTGGCTGCTTCAAAAATCAATTTGAATTAATTTCCTTTATTATTATAGGTAAACGTCTTCTTTTATGTAGCCGAAAAGCAGAGGGAACCTGATGATGGAATGAGATGGAACCGTCTTCATTTCTCATTCTTGCAAATGTAATCAAGATTGGTACGAAGTTTTAGAAATATATAAAATAATTCATCTAAGTACATTCAGAAAAAACTTTTGAATACAACAATAGTCTCTCAACTAAAAAAAGAAAAATAACTAAAGATGATTTATTTCTTAAAATACCATATTCTTCATACTTAAGTAGTATTGGCTAATAGCCGTAGGTGGGATCATGTCATGGCGATAGGTTACCAGATATGGACCCGTACAATACGTGGTCCATCGTAAATTAAAATGACACCCACAATAAGAAAAAATATTACGTCATATGAGATGCTATTTGATGAA
The DNA here is from genome assembly GCF_056956725.1 of Heliconius melpomene rosina. Lineage (NCBI taxonomy): Eukaryota > Metazoa > Arthropoda > Insecta > Lepidoptera > Nymphalidae > Heliconius > Heliconius melpomene. The sequence continues at coordinate 1,842,945 of NC_140400.1, forward strand.
ATCATAATTATTTTTTAATGTTTGCCAGTAAAGGTTGGATTTCTATATGGTAAATATTTAACGAATACAATACTGTTTGTACTGTAGTTAACGATGATTACATCAAAAATCTATTTTAGAATAGTAATATTTATCTGCTTACTTATAATGGAAATTGTTTTAGAAAATAATTTTTCTTTAGCTTCACGCTGTATCCCGTATATAGCAGGGAACCTGGGAACTTGGTATTAACACTCCTTTGCCCATTGGGACAACTCCATTCCCCACTTTCCCCTTACCCTTCACCGAATGAAGAACATCCAACATCTCAATATCCCGATTCATCGAAACAAAGATATATTTGATTCAATTTGCATGCCCTAAAATGGCATGGTTATATAAAGCATAAGGCCATATCGTTTCTCTTTCACAACGCGACCCATTATCGTATATCTGAGTAAGCTAACCTAAACATCCTGGGATGTCTGCAGCGTGCGTCATGCTGGTTGAGCCTCCGTCATCCTTTGTGCTTGTGCAATGGTGGTATGGGAATGTGATTTTGCAGGCGTTTGGTTTTCAAGACTTAGTCATTTATATTTTTTTGTGATCTTTAGGTTTCCTTTTTTTCAGCTTCATGCTGATGATAAGACACCCCGCTACCCAAAAACATTCTATAGTAAAACTATTATTTTTGGACGACATTTCAAAAATTTATTATCGTACCAATATTTTAATTGTTTCTATTTTTCACTTAAACAAAGCATCCTTATTCTTAAGGGTTCTGCATTCAGAGATATCATGTAAAGGAAGTGGTGAGCTTGTGGTGAGGTGCGTCATTTTTTATGAATGAAACTTAAATAATATTTTAATATGTATTTAGACACCAAAGTGACGAAGGCAAGGACGTACGTGACAGCACATGAGGTTTGATTTAACTACAGAGCTGGTGGTCTAAGACGTAAAATGGAAAATCCCGTTTCCTCCTCATCTATGTATCAACTATAGGTACTATTGTAAAGTTTCATCTAAATTCGTTCATAAGTTTGTCCGTCGTGGCGCAGCGACACAAGGGTGTGACTGTAACGCGACGGTTGTGGGTTCAATCCCGGATCGAGGAAGTGAAATATTTATTTACGTATATATTCCCATTTCCTCGTTTTGGTGTCGAGGCAAAGCGCGGCGTTGAGTTCTGCCACTCAACACGTTACAAAACATTCAATTTAGTAAAAAAAAATTTTTTTTCAATTATGTAAAAACCACATATTATCGTAAATCTGAATCAAATAACTCAACTACATAAAAGTACATATTATTTTACGTACGCCACGGCGCCAGACGAATATGGAACATTTAAATATTTATACTCATACAAAATGTATGGGTCATGTCCAGCAGCTTTCCCTTGTTCTGTAAACATAAATTGTTCTCGAAATTTCACTGAATCACTGATACCGAGTGTGTGAAGAATTAACATGATGCACAAAATGTTTATGTGTTTCGAAACAATCGAATACAAAGGCATTGCAAAACATTACTTAAAAGTAAAAAACAATAATTTTAACTTCTCTTATTTTAAACCGTCATATCTAGAATTTTCTAAAATTATACGTAGGTACATAACTGTTACTGTCAAGTATACCATAGTCACTAGAAATCGATAGTAGTGAGTAAAAGTATGAATCATAAACCACTATCTAAACTTATCGGCTTGTTCTATATATCAATATCTTATATTATCATCTTGTTATTTCTTATATCTCCCAAATTCTACAGAACATCTCAGTGTAGTCTATTACAAGACATTGCTATATGTTGAGTGGTGGAACTCAACACCGCACTTTGTCTACCAGTATGAGGAAATGAAAAAAAAATCATTTCCTCGTGTCAGGATCGAACCCACAGCCGACATTTATATAATCAAATCGAGAGAACACCTATAAATTAAATATAAATATTTAGTTCTACAAGTTCCAACTGCGCCAACAGACAATGGAATCTTAACAAAGTCGCTTCTCACCGATATACGCGTAGATCAAACTACGCAACAGATAATAATATGCTCATTAATAGACAAAATTATTCCAGGAAAAGAAAAGAAAGAAGAACCTAGTATTACACACTCTTTCACACACTCCTTTCTCCACTTTCCGCTGCCTCCAGATTTCCTCATATACATATGTTCCTCCTATGTTTTATTATAATTATATATATATATATATAAGCCACGAGAATAACGTTAGTGTAAGATATAGTAATATCTTCTAGAACATACAATCACAGTCAATTTCATCTGACGATAAGAAACTTGATAGTAAATTAAGTTGAGGAAAGTTTAGGGTAGGACTCGCACATTTTATTACCATTGTAATTACAGTTGGACAGTGTCCATACACTTCAATAAGTATAGCTTTCTAGTAGCCACCTACTAAATACTTGACAATTTCTCTTTTCAACAACAATTAATATATGGAATTAAATTCAAACCTGTACTGAAGAATCCTATATTTTATTATAATTTATTTATTTGTTGTTAGTGACAAACATATTGCGGAATTAGATTGGAATTCATTTTCGTAGATGGCTATGTTTTTTTTAATAAAGTTGTTTATAGAGTATCTTCGTTTAAAATCAATTAGTATTAACAGTTGGGCCCATGGCGACGATCGAAGAAAAGCAGAAAACAGAGAGATTTGTTACTAAATTATTTTTTTAAATTAAGACATAATTATTATTCTCATAAAACCATAAGCAATTAATATATTTTGAAAAATGATATAATATTAAAATTCAGTTAAATTACCTTTTTAAGATGTTTGTTGACCCATTTCGTGAACGTCTTCTTCTGTATCGCGTCCCGCTCATCTGAAAAAGAAAATAAAACTATTATTAATATATTTTAAACATTTTTTAAAGTGTAATACTTAATAATATAAACTTTTTCATAAAATATATTAAGTTTAATCTCCTACTACTTGATATCAATCATATATCTTATTTCAATATAAACAATATAAGCTAAAATTGGCTTAGAATTTTATAGTTATGAAATCAAAAAAATATAAAAGTTATATATAACTTAAATATACTTTATTTTGTCACATTACGAGAGGTTCCAATAATATTCTTGATATTTAACTAATTTCTAAAGTATTTACTATTGACATTTAGCTAATTTTGTGCGTGTTTACATGAAGAAAATGAAAAATCCAGGTTATTCCAATCCTCGTAATCCAACTCCATAACTGAATTACATACCAAATTTCAATTCTCTTAATCCAATCTGCTGTCTGTTCGTTAATTATTAACAAAAAAGCTATATTTATATAGTCAGAAAAAAAAACTTTTATACTATTTAAACTATTCTTTACTACTAAACTCGTCACACGTATATTAGTAGGTACTAAGATAGGCATCGTTCATACTAAATATTTATATCACATTATAGCGCCAGTGTTGATCCATGTACATACATTATCCATTGTTAATATATTGAAAATTATATTAATCAATACATTAGAAACCTGGACACGTGCCCTAAAAGCATAATTACACAGCGATGTACGCAACGTGTCGACGATTTAAATGTAATAGGGGTGTTTTAGACCATAGAAGTGTTCCTTGCTCTATTGAAATGTTGTTTGTATATGATATTATTTTTATTTTTGATACACGATGTATCCCGCACATAGACAGAGGCAGCAGAAGAGACAGAGGGAACTTAGGAACCTAGTGTGAACCTCATTCTCATCTAAAATTTGGAAGCAATGCGTGTCAAATGGCGGAACGCTTTGCCTCCGGACCGAGCAAATAAAAATATTTAAAAAGTCTAAGTTAATTTATAATATATTGAAATATTATTATACATTTATTTAAAATTTACAATTATGGAAGGGGGCTTAAGCTATTCATAGCTTTCATAATTGTTAACCAAAACTTTAAACTTCTAAAAAAAATTGTATAGTAAGGTGAACGAACTAACTAACAGCTGTGCTATTCTATTTATAGCAAACAGCTAAAGGTCGCTCGCTGCCAAATTATTTCTGAATCGGAAGCTCGTTGGTATTTGTCTAGGAAGTAGATGCTTGGGCGGACCAATAAAGATAACGATAAGATGTTTTAGATATTGCTAATCTACTGGTACTTAAGGGTCAAATCACAAACGAATTTAATAAAAATAACATTTTTTTGTCTTTAGTAAGTTTAATTTCGGGATTTTACAAATTAGGCCATCACTCAGGGTTAAGCTGGAATGCACATAAGTATATGATAATAGTTGCAAGTTCAATTTAGACCTAATACAGACTTTATATTAACAACATAACAGAAAATAGGCAGAATAAATGCATAACTGCTTTAACAATTAAACTTTAAAGAAGAACCTTAGTAAAATGATAAAATTATTCACATATGTATACTTTGATGAATCAATCAATCATAACGTAATTTTTTATAATAATAATTTTAATTTCATATAAAAATTCAAATAAATGTCATGAGTCATACAAAACAAACTTATTATAATTTAGACACGTACTGCGTTAGTGCTACAAACATGCGTGTCGGTCAGTCACGAACAGAATAAACACGAAAACCAAAGACAACGAGAATAAGACTTCATGCAGATAGTAAAACAGACTGACCAGCGAAAAATATACACATTTTGAATAAATTGTTGAAAAATCCATCTTCTGAATTAGTGTTATGTAGTAAGCAGAGAGAAACTAATGTCAAGACACTTCGTTCTTTACTTTTCGCCCGAATGTAAGACATGACGTTTTGCGTGGCGGAAGTTAACCCCACACTATACCTTGCCAGAACGAGGAAATGAAAATGATTCATCCTCTCAAGTGGGAATCGAACCCACATCCATTGCGTTACAGTCAGATGCTGCCTCTCTACACCACGACAGCCTATTTAACGTGTATGTAAATTTAAAACCGATGAATGCGGTAAGATGCGTCGTCCTAATGGCGCCACGACTGCAATATTTATTTCAATAAATAGATTAAATTTATATAATAAGAATTTATAGTTAAAAAATTACTTACGTCCACTATATATACCTAACGCTGAATGACAAATAAAAAAGAAATTTCAAGTACGCGCAAAATTTCAATAAAGTTCGAGATTTCAGTTCAAAATCATTAATAACGCATAACCTTCAAACAAAAACACTTTAAAAGAAAGTTCAAAACCACATTTTACAGTATATTAACACTGAATTACTCAGAGCTACACAGATAATGGAATCTTCAATAAAAGTAAAATGTTTTACGATTGCCGTAAGTAAACACCGCCGTAAACAAGCACTAAATGTATGAACGTTTCAAAATAAAAGCGCATCTTTAATGCAACCGATTTTTTCATTTTATCTTTGTTCTGTTCCTTTGAAAGGTTTTTTTTATTTTACAGACGATATTACTTACTGAGATATAACAGAAGAACAACAAACCAACAACAACCAATTCTAAATTCGAAGCCGTGTAATATCGTATGAAACTTTTTACACTAAAACTATATAGAGATATTACACGGCGTTGAGTTTCGCTATTCAAAACTACTATTGTCTATTATCACTAAAAAGTTACTCAGGGACACTAAGTTAACTTACAGAAACTGTCAAAAGACATAAGTTCATTGAACTTCTGGACCTGACCTAACCTAACAAGATAAACGAAACAGCCCTTTCTTTGTGCATTCCATACTTTTCGCACTAGCCGCGCTCAAGTGGAGGACTCAATTGCGTTGATTGAATCGATCACGCTGCAACGGTTCACACGACATTTAGACGCATCTGCAGTCTATACTGCACTACACTGTACAACGTATAACCTATATTTTGATAAGATATATTAGGATTTAATATTTTCATTTTTTCGTTCAGGTGTCGAGGCAGAGCGTGACGTTGAGTTACACCACTCCTACAAGCAATGCCTCAGGAATTCGGCAGCAAATGGGAAATGGAGCTTTTTAAAACAATAGGTTCCCTCTGCCTACACTGCCGTGTATGTGATACAGCGTGAAGCTGATTATTTTGTTTATAAGTATACTTATACTCGTACCGTACCATACCCGTATGTCAATATAATTTTTAAGATAAGACTGTCGTGACGCAGGGGTAAAAACCTGCAACTGTAAACACGGTGGTTGTAGGTTCAATTCCGATTCGGGGGAATGAAATATTTAATATCTTCAATGCCTCGCCCTGGTTAAGGCAAAGCGCGGCGTTGAGTCTACACAACACTCAATATCTTAAAGAGAACAGAGTGCCTCAAAACTAAGTTTCCAAGTTCCCTCTGCCCTGGTACCTGCTACCTGCACGATACAATGTAAAATACAACTACTGAAGTGAACAGTTACAACATAATTGAATCGCAACGTGCACTACAAAATAGCGCAGTGGCTCTAATTAGCGATGAAATTCCTTAATTAAGCTCATCATTAACGTAATCACGTAGAACAGTTGCTATGAAATGCAGTTTGTGCTCGTAAAACCTTAATTCCTAGTAAGTATAGTTATATATTTCCACCGAATTTTCCAGATATTGGTTGTCGAATGGAGAAACTCAACGCCGCTCTTTCTCATAACCAGAGCGAGGAAATAAAAATAATAAGCGAGTGAGTATCGAACCCAAAACCGTCTCGTTTACTTGCAGATTTCAAGGTATCTTGCAAAAAATTGCAACACTTAGTTCCCCAGCTCAGAAAGATCAGCGCTTCATCCCACAGAGTAGAGTCAGCAGACAAAATCTAGAGTCAAAACACTCTGTTGCCCACTCTCCGCCACACAATAAGAGTTACTTTTCAATAAGCAAAAAGTCTGCAGAGTGTCGGTACACTTTTAACCTAGTCCCTATTTTATACGACTATATGATCCTTTCATAAAGTGTTTATGGCTTGCGATTGTTTCCTACAGTAATATGATATACGACCTAGCTACGGATCTCGGTCCACCCACGCATTGCAATGAATGCATCATTCGTCGCTTAAGATGACTTTAAAAACAATCACACTAGAAAATATCAGTAATGTACACTAAATTGGTAATTAAAAGAAAGAATATTAGTCATTTCCTGAACACTAACTTTTAAATTGATAGAATTAAATCAATTGGATTGAATTGAATTGAAACTGAGAAAAAAAGTGTCTCTAGATTTTGCCTCTAATAAATGACTGATTTTTCTATTTCTATTTTCGCGAAATTTAGTTAGATTTTTCTATGACGGCAGTGAACAACTGTTAATTGTATTTATTAACTACTATACGAGTATGAAATTATTCAAATGATTCATTCAAACACTTCATTCCTTATATTTCGGTGGAACTAAAAACTCTGTCTTGTTACGCAATCGTCGCTTTTGCAAGCTAATATATATTTTTAAATTTAACAATTATAAAAGATTATTATAAAAACCAAACGAAGTCACACGACTAAACCAGTGTTGAGTAATATGAAACAAATCGTTGTATAACTGAGAGTAGCTATCTTGATTCACTTCCTTCTGCCCACTCATTAAGATGAATGGTGCATAGATGGGTTCACACTTGATTGCGCACCTCTTAACGGCTCCTGGCAGGTTATGATTGTGATTGTGAATGGCATTGTTTTAATTAGACAAATACACTTTTGTATGCACTTGAGTGTATTGTACAACAGGTTCAATTCCTATGAAATATATTGTTGCAATTAAAAATAAATATCTCCCGCAAAGGAGACATAAACCTAATGTCGGACACTCCGTTGCCTGATTTTGCTGATAAGAGTGCTCTATTTGACCAGAAAGGGAAAATTTAAATATCATTATAATTTAAAAATTTGAAATAAATAAAAAAATATAGCACAAATGAGTTCAAGTCTCTAATACTAAGCATGATCGAGGAATTTATGAATGGAATAAGTATGTCTATTGTCTTTGATAATGACAATAAAGTGGAATAGTAATAATATTTTGTTTTATACAGCTTTATATTAACATCGAAAGGACGTGGCGGACTACACCTACTCTGAGTAAGTACCACATAGTGTCACGACACTCCTGTTTACTTTTCTTACAAATGTGAGATACTAAACCTTGAGTGGAGAAAATTTAACTCCAAAAGTATTAAAAACTAGCTTAATTTAAAATTTTACCCCGCTAAAATATCACTCCAACCACCTCAACGGGAAAAAAAGCTTGTAGTTTAGCAAAATATTAAATTTTCAAAAGTGCAGATCGTGGTAAAATGCTTGTAGTTCTTGAACTACTAATTCGGTTTTCATAAACCAGCTAAGAACTACCGCGAAGAACAAGGCTTTTGATTTAAAAAACCTATTCTAAAATCGGTCCACGAATTCAGGAGATACGGTGCCAGACATACAGATAGAACACAGATCGATACGTCAAACTCATAACTTCTCTATTATTGCGTGGTGAATGATTCCAATTTTCCAACGACTTAACTAAAGACCATATAAAAACGAGGTAGCTAGACTTTTGCTTCATAGTGCACCAAATTCAAAAGTTCAAATGCCTTGAAATGTCAGAATAAATCTGCATACAAATTTGTATTCTTGATCTCTATCATCCGCTAAGTATGCAAATTGCATCTAACATAAGTCAAGTGGAGTAAACGGTAAAATAATTACCAACTCGAAAATAGTTCACACTACTACTTATATCTTTTGCATATATTACAATTTCATTTTCACGCATAGCAGGGCAGAGGGAACCTAGTGTTAAGATATTCCTTTCCCAACGCACCGTCTTCCTTTAAAGGAAAAATAAATGAAAAACTTGACTTGTTTCCTCCCATTTGTTCAATAAAATGCACAAAATGTGTGTGTGTGTGTCTATGAAAGAACAATAAATGACACAAATAACCACAACAATTAAGTCTATTTTAAATAAACTGTCAGTGAAAGTAAAAATATACATATAACAAAAAAAAAAGTTGGCTTCACTGCACGTTAAGAATTTGGTTAAAAAAATTAAATAAATTAAATACATTCATCTTTTTAAGATGAAAAATAAAATAAAAGTACAGCTTAGTAGTAGTATTAAATTGATTTTATATTGCAAAAAAAATCTCGCGGTTTCGAGAAAAAAACTTTTGTAAGTATTGTTACGACATTCTCCACTTTTCGCTCTAACAGCTTTAGCTTTGATTGCGCTTTTAATGGCGGAATTCAACGCCGCGTTTTGAACTCTCAGAGTCCTAGCTCTGGAAATGGATGGTGAAATAATTTCCCCGACTGGAATAAAACGTAGAACTGTTCCACTCCACCATAAAAACTCCAAAACAAACTAGCTACAAAACAATTCAAAAGCACGTAACCACTTCGCATGTCAACCGCATCCATGTAATACGTTCAAATCAAATAGATAAGAGTAATCTAACACTAACTCTAACTCTAGCCCAGTCTGGAATCCAGTTAACCAACTTAGCAACAATGTAAAGCACCTTTCACCTAACCTAGCCCTAAATGTTTAAGGTCGAATAAATGTTTAGAGAATTGCAATTGCGGTTTTTGTTCTGTTTTTTAGAGCGCAATAAAAAATGATGGCACGGCGGTTTCACTGACATTGTTTGTTAGTCAGAGGTCGCGGGTTCGGTCGGATACGGTGAAATATTATATTAGTTGTGTATTTATTTAAGTTATTTTCTTTCATATTGTTGGTTGGAAAATTTTAAACGTTTTAAAGCAAAAAAACAAAAGCATATTACATCACATATCTCACAATACTGTAGAACGAATCCAATATGAAACACACTAGATATAAGCTTCGCGGCGTCAACTTAATGCGGTCTATTACTAAAGTGTCGACTTATTAACGAATATACCAATATTAGGAAACCGCAACTAATTTATATTACACAAGAAACTGCCCCGACTTTGCTTAGTAGCAAAAATAATGTTTTAATATAATATATTTATAACCAATATGCCTAGGCATATTGGTTATAAATATGAACCCACAAACGCCACGTCCAGTCAGATATCATTCACCGACACCATAATAGACAATCAATTGTATTTAATTGCACTAATCAAGCAGTGTCCGATCCGTTCTGAGGTCGAATGCGTTAATATGTTCTAAATTAATATTATATTAAGTAGATCAAACGCACCGCAGATAGCGCTATTGGAAATGACAAAGGATTTTTTTATAATGTATCAGATAACAATCTTTGATTATCTTATTGATATTAAATTACAAACAGCCTATATCTGTCTCATAGAAGTAATAAAAAATATACATTAATATATAATCTATTAATTTCTGGTAGAATATTCATAAAAAAAAGAACGAGTAAGAGTTCGATTCTTTACAGACTTTGCAGATTTCAAATTTTTAACTGAATATTGATTTCCCTCAGTGCAGATTGAACCCACAAACATCGCGTTTACAGGTAGACGTTGCTCTATTGCACTACTAAGCCCACAACGGCTACTTGTAACGAATAAGGAGTGTCTACTTATTACGAAATAGGACCATATCAGAGAGATCAGAGTAAAGACCTAATTATTAAACTCGATTCATTACTCGCTTTAGAACTATAGTAGTTTCATAAAAGGTTAATGAACCTAGCCAGGCGGAAGCGAACAAAAAAAACCTATAGGTTCACGTTATCAGTGAAACAAAACACATCATAATCTTCATATCTTATCAACGGCTTATAGTTGATAAATGATAACATTCCCTTGACTAAATAATATAATAAATAAATGTATGAAAATTATAGTGCCCCAATGATTTAATAACATATGTATAGAGGAGTACAGTACAGCTGATGTGTCGTGGCCGCCATGAAGTTCTACTTCCTGATCTTTTACGCATAATACTCTTATGGATAAAATAATAAAATTAAGTAACAAAAAATCCTAAAATCGAAGCTGTGCTGTCATCTACAACTAAGTTTAGGGCGGCCACGACTTGTTGACCGTATTATACAGTCTATACAGACCACCTAGAATGACACACATGCATTGGTAAATGTACTTATGACATACAAAAGAGCAACTGTAGAATTCTCGTCGGCTCTTTTCAGCAGAATCTGGTTTCCTAACTGGAAGTAGCTTCTTTAGGGACTGACACTACTGACATTTTTACATAATTTGTCGATTCAAAATTTATAAATGCCTAATTTAAAAAAAGATTATATTGTTTTCTATACAAGAATACATAGATATTATAAAACATTTGAATTTACTGAGTTAGTTTAGCTATTATCATGCACCTGTTGTAACGTATGCGCACGCGCAGGTGGACGAAATATATCTACACTAAAAGTTACCCATTACCCATTTACAGATATTAAAAAATGCTTTAGTATTAAAAGTTAAACGATATACAAAAAAATACTCCTACAAACATTTCTGTCATATTTATCATATTAACACTTAAATATACTAAAAGTTGAACTAAAAATACTAATTGGCAATAAATTAAAATATCATTCGAACGATAATAACGAACTTTGAAATATATATTTTTTAAATACCGGCTTTTAAACATAAACAACTAAAACGATTACATTGAAATGCTAATGTAGTGCTGCCAAAACTTAAGCAATATCGATATATTTCTCACAGAACCCGTTTATCGAGTTATTTGAAAAACATCTCGTAATATTCAAAAACATAACGATTTTAGCGTACGTCACTATATTATGAAACGGCTAAAAAATATTTTAGATTACTATAAATAAATGACTGTCATATTTACAACGTTCATATTATGGCTGATATAGGAAATAGTATTGGATATGATTTCATCTAGGGGAAACATTAATATCTAAAACGTTTTCGTTTCTATTCCAAGTCTTTCTAATATGCAGCGTTAAGTTCCGCAATGTCTTGAATACTCTCTACCCAATAAGATATGCGATCATGTCATATTTCATTTGTTCAAATTAAATTATAGCCTTTGACATGCTCTCGATGAATACAATTTGATTGGCACTTCATTTATCAATATCTTCTTACAGAACAAACGTATCAATTGGACATATTAAAATATCTGCATCACTTGATTTTAAATTGTCGATATAAATAAAAGGTACACACTGTATAAGAAATAAAAATTTTAATTTTATATTTTTCTGCATATTTCTTTTCTGGTAATAAATTAGTAATACTACAATATTATAACTAACCGTTCAATAAAAAAAATATTAGATATCTTCAGTCTATGTGGTTGGAAATATAAGAATATTTCCAAGAATCAAGAATAATAATGAAGTTAAAGCACCAAACACATTAAAACACCTATGTTATTAAACTATCAACTCAACACAACATAACATAAAAAGACAAGGCATTAATTATCACGCCATAAAAACGATTACATCTAAACAAACCATGGTTAACGGGCTCCACATAGTACATCACACCACACGCATTCTCTATAACCCACCACCACGAACCTGACTGTCGAATAAAGAAGTCCCAACAAGTAGTACCTTTGAACTTGGTCAGATTCTCCTCGTAGACCTGGTCGTGGGACTCAGCTCGGTCCCCTCGATGACGCTTCGGTTGATGGCCATCGTAGAAGCCACCGTTGACGCCTTCCTGCACTTCCTGGGGGTCGAACCCCAAACGTTCCTTGTAGTAAGCTTGCGTCGACATTTTAACACTTCATATCACTCAAATTTCACGTTTTGACTAGGGGTCGGTCGGAACGGGCAGCCGCCGTGCACTCACGAGTTATTATGAAGGGATCCGCCAAAATCACTTCACAGTCCCGCGCAGGCGAGGCCGCCACGACGATACACACTGTATATTGTCCACAAAAGGAAAGTTGCTACCCCTTGACACACACTGTTCGTTCTTGACACAATTTTTAAAAAAATTAACCGCGATTACTCAGAAAATTAATTAAGAAAGCTTGTTATATGTTAATATGGCAATTTTATTGGTTAAGCATTAGTTAGTATGGAATGTTCTGTTACTTTATTTCTTTCGTATTTCGTTTCGTTTACGATCACACTCAATTTTTGTATGAGTCACTCAATTGTTTTCACATAAGGCTTCGTGCACACTTGTATAAATACGAAACTATGGAAACCTGTAGACAAAGAGGTTGTAATTGAGAATTACAATTTGAATAATGAAATTACCTCGCTGAGTCACTTTAAACATTTCGAAGGCGACATCTTGAAGGTCTGAGAATTTGTATGGTTCAAGTCGTTATTTAATTACTAATTAATTATACCACGTAATGCTAGTAATTATAATTATTTACTCATTAGATACGAAAAAACAAGTTATTTAGAAATATATTTTGTTATTAACTTAAAAAAACAAAAGTCATAGAATCGTATAAATAAAATAAATATAATAATAAGTACACGTAAATTTGCGAGTCAGCAGCACGAGTCAATACGCATAGCGAAGTTTCGCGTAACAAACGTATAAAACGATATTATTTTTTTTCAAACCTGTTTGTTTCTAACTACCTGAGTTCAAGACGGTTCGGTTCCACTTAGCTTGAAAGCGACACGGTTCAAGGGCACGAGGACAAATACACACAATTAGCACATTTATGTTATATTCGCGATGTTGTTACTTACTGAACGCATTTTAACTCTTTTTTTCACATAGGGTAGTTAAAGGGAACCTAAGGGAAGGAAGTGTTAAGATTCTCCGTTCCCCAATTTCCTCTCAATTTTCGAAATACTGTGTGTTAGTGAAGGAGCTGAGCAACACGTTTAGTCTATCAGAGTAAAAAAATCAAAGGAATTAAATATAATCTTTCTCACTATGGATCAAACCCACAACCGACGCGTTTACAGTCAGACACTATACCGCTGCGTCACGACTGCCTTATCGACAGATCATAAGAAATGTTTAGCAACAAACAGAAGTTGTCTACTTAATACCGAATCGATACAATCTTTTATGTAAGTATAAGAAGATTTTTTTTATCTTTTTTTTAAACCATCCTTATCAACCTTCTCACTGACATAAATAACAAAAGTAAGGTCACATTCATTAACATTTTACAAAAAAAAAACTATAAGATACAAATCTTTTAAAAACCAATTATTTGATTAATTAACTACATGTTATAATTAACAACAAAATTTATTATTGGAATGAGGGCAAATTGAAATATGTTTAAATTCCTTTAAAAAATTACAAAGCTGCTCGCCAATTCTTTTGATAATTAAATCATAATTTTACTAAGATTTATTTAGTGATTTGTATATTTTAAATTAAACTTTGTGATGTGGGTTCAATTCCCAGTCGAGATCAGAATTTTTTAACGTTCCTTGTTCTCGTAACGAAACAAAAAGCGGGTTTTGCTTTAATTTAAAAAGGAGTAGCAGTAGTCTTTTGTCTTATACATTTTGCATGTGAAAATCTTACTGCGATCGAATCGCAGAAATTGCATCAATTTATCAATCAAAATTGCCGTTCAAACAAGTATCTTTAATTGAAAAATTGTTTCAATTCGGTAAACGTCTTCAATTTAACTGCAGTTAAAAGTTCTTATTTTGTGTAACTATTTAGTGAAGTTTTGAAAACTCTAAAAAAACCATCTACTCGCCTTTTCTCTTGTAGGCAAAGGTGTCATGTCACTCCGTTCCTCACACACCACCTAATTTTGTCTTTTTGTCCCACTCTTAGTCTTGTTACCATAGGAAATGGAAATTTCCCCAGTGGGAAACAAATTTTAATATAATATGCATGTATTGTATGTATTACACATACATCCTTTCGAATCATTCAATATATTAAAACTGTCGTATCTATACTTGGAAACAACACACCTTTCTTCCCAGATTTTAACTTAAGACCATTTAAGATGACAACAGCCCATAAAAAAAACCGAAGCTAATTGGGAAAACCAAAGACAACAACACTTTATTTTATTAATTAATATAAATTACATTAAATGACTACTATTCCAAAAATGATAAGAACATGTTATAAATAATTATTATTATTACTAAATGTTTTACAAACGATATAATTACTTGTAAATACATGTTTCAAATTTATTGCAATATATTAATAAAATAAAATGAAATGGATTAAAAATTATCTATAAGGGTCCTTGCTATCTAAGTTTCACGTTTTGACGTCAAAACATTATCAGATAAAAATAAAGATAGAAAATGTTGCTTGGCGAACAAATGTCTGGTGTTTATACTTTAAAACTTGAACGAATAAGTAGATAATAATAAAAAAATATTAAAAACGCGATGGATGTGAGTTCAATCCGCACTCGGGGGAATATATTATTTTTATTCTCTCGCACTAGTAGTAAGACAAAGACCTATAATCAGGTCCGCCACTCAACAGGCAGGCTGTAGGCTGTGCGTCGGAAACAGAGTGTCTTAACACTAGTGTCTCTCTGCCTATATTGGAAATAAACCGTAAAACTAAAACAGTAAAGAAATGTAAATAACAATTAGTGTACATTCTCAATGTTTTTCCTTTAGCTCTCCAGATATAAAAATCCCCCAAAACCACATTACACTTAATTTCGAAATGGACAAAGTGTTGCCCAATTATTTCCGCTTACAATGAGACTACTATAGAATACATTGTACTGTAATTCCCACGACGTGTATTTCGAAGCGAAGGTCACGTGACCTTGGACGACCGAAATGGGGATTTGCGAGTTTTGTTGGTCTGTCTGCGAGTCCGAGATATATGTACGCGTGAACATCAAAAAAGGTTTTGCTGTCTTTTTGTTTTAAAAACTAAATACAAAGAACATTAATTTATAATCTACATATAGATACATACTAAAATTATAAAAGGTAAGTTTGTTGAAGTCAGTAGTGGGGCTAATTTTAAATGTATAAAATATATTACCTTATGACATACAAACAAATATAAAGCAGTAACATACAAGTATTTCTTTATCATCATTTTCGGAGAAACAAGATGTAGTGAGTCATTATTCGTACGACTATCCAACTAAGGATAAAAACTTGCGGATTTATATTCTTGGGCATCGAAATTACCCACTTCGATACTTGTACTATATATTTTTCATTAAAATATATAGCGCTGCTCTCTATAACATCTTAATGATGATTGGGGGATGTCGTTGGCGGCAAGGGTCTCCCCTGCGGGACTCGAACCTAGGCTTGCGGCCGTGGATCGGGTAAAACCCACGAATTTCAATACCATGTTTTATCTTGGCGAATCTCAGAGTTAGAATCGAACTCACTACCACTAAATCTAAACTCATATTCTATTTTATAAAGCGAAAAAAATACACAATTCAAGCTACAACCAATAAACAAGCCTTTCATTTGAAAACTGAATTTAACGAGTTATTCAGAATATCAATTATATTCGTTAACAATGTTTAAGTAGATTGCAAGAGCCACTTCATCTTTGTGCATTTTCAATGACTATGTATACTCTGAAAGGCAACAATTGGAACATGTTTCGAAGAGTAAAGCAAGGTCTTTGGGGGAATCAAATGCTACTAATTTACTCTACATTCATACATAAGTAATAATAATATGAGAATAATACATAAGGTCATAAACCATCGTGGAGCAGCGGTGGTTGTGCGTTCGATTCTCACTCGAGGGAGCGAATTATAATTATTTTTATTTCTTCGCCCTGGTAACAAAATAAAACGTTGCATTGAGTTCCACCACTTAACTTTTTTTTAAATATTAACTATTATCAATAATTTGTTTAGTCTCAGTCAAATGAACAGTGGTAATTCTATTTAAATATTTAATTTGTCACTGTCAACTTGAACCTGAGTAATAAAATGTTAAGTGGGCACTAAACGACGTTTAACTTATTTAATTATTATATTACCTTTTTTTATTACGTGTTTCCTACAATGTATGTTTAAAAAAATATTAAAAAGATAAGAAATTAAAAAAAATTAAAAACAAAACTACGATACATTTTTAAAGCTTAAAATTACGGTCAAATGCACTAAGGATATTTAATAAGTGACACCACACACTAATGCTTCATCTGTCAAATTACTATCACCTGTCGTACAAAGTAACAAAAAGCGAATGTGTATATACAAACTAGGTGAGTATGTAATGGCGTATAAAAAAAGGATTATACATAACGGTCGAGGTTTGTACGCGTCTTGAGTCCCACCACCCAACACGCAAGGCATCGAGAATTCGGCGGAAAGTCAAGAACGGAGGTGCCATAATGGGAATCGAGTGTGTTAATACTAGAATACCAGTTTCCCTGTGCCTACCCTACGTCGTTTAAGTATTTTATATATTTTAATCGATTACCAACTTATAATTTTAAGACGTTATGATTAGGTCAATATAATTTATCAAAAGTGTCGGGTGACCAGACGCAGGTCAACGAACCTGTAAACCATTGCTTGTATGACACGCAAAAACTACCGAGAGCTTGCCGAATTTACTTCTTAAATGTTTTATGTGCACGTTAACGAGACATCTATAGATTATTATGTATTTCCAATATTTATTATTTATCATATAATCTTTTTCTTCCAACAAAATAGATTAAAGTGGAAGAAAAGGAGGCTTTTGCCCAACAACGGGACAATACGGGCTAGTATAAAATATTAGTTTTTAGTAGCGTTCTTGCTGGATAGCATGAAGGCAGGATGAACCTATTGTTAAGACTCCGTTCCCCATAAACTTCCCCCTTACAAGTACAGCCACGAAGATCTTAATATGTGATTTTTAATAATTTCCATCGACTGAGAATCGAAACTACAATCATCATAATAAACAATCAAATTACCACCTGCGCCATAAAAGAAAAATGTTTTACCAAGAAACAACTACAGTAACATGGCTAAATAGTGGTAAATATTGACATGAGCTCTGTCAATGCTACTGACATTTGACCTCCGCGGGTCTAAGTTGTTTGCCTCGTTCATATTCTTTACCTTTCGATTGTAAATTTTAACAAAATGTCAAAAACAGCCATTTAGCCGAGACTGATGTTCTTTAGATCACTAGTGAAGATCTGCTAGTTCAAAATTAAATACTATTAGTTTATTTTGTTTAATATTGTCTTTGGGATGAGATGACCAATTTAAAATGTAAAAAAAACTGTATTTAGGCTCTACGTATTTATTATATTTATTATAACTAACGCTTCATATACCATCAATTAAACATGCTACTCTTTTAATTTTTGGAAAAAAAATCGTATTAATCAAAAATGCACTCTAAAAAACGACCAATACGCTCCAACCCACAATTAATTTGAAAAGAACAGACAATAAGTTGAAACAATGAAGGAAAATATCGTGTGAATAATTTAATTTCTCAACGAGATGCCATTGTGCGTGAAGATGTATGAACTTATCTAATTCATTTTGACCGTTGACCGGATTTCACCGTTATGACAACCGAAACAACGAGACTATCTATTTGTAACAGAGTCGACGAACGAACGGACCAGCTGAATCTAGTTGGTTTATGTTGATGAAGTGAAGGTGGTTCGTCTTTGGTTCAGTAATTTCTGACGAAACTAATGAAAACTCATCGTAATATGTATATAACCTAGGCAAACCTAAGAAGAATCAGTGGAAGAAACTTCAGAGAATAAATAAAGATGGATACCCATATTTAAATTGATTTTTTTTTAAAAACGTCAAACTTGTATTTGGAGATTAGTTAAACGAAAAACTAAATCAAAAGTAATCTGGGTCGTGGTCGTGATCGTGAACTTGTTACGGGAGATAAGGACATGTTGCAAAGTCATACCATAATTGTAAATTATAAGAATCTACTTAATAGATATTTCCTTACTAATATTAGATAAAAAAAAAGATAATAAATAAACAGAGTTAATGAAAGCGTTACTAATAACGTGTTACACAGAAAATCAATAGTATCAATATATCTTTCTTTACTTTCTAAGACGAAGGTAGAATATATTTATGCGTTATCATAATAAAATATTTAAAAAATATAAAAATATAAATACAATACTCACATTATATAGAAATATGTATATCACATCAAACAAACGCAAAACAATAGTTTTAGCTACGCATTTCATGGTATTGACAAGTTCTTCGAAATAAAGAAATAAGTATTAAATCATCCTTGAAATAAAAAGACAAGTAATTAGATTCGGTTAGAGACAGTGAAATTGATGGCGAATATATTTTTGAACAAAAACTATAATTTTCCATTCTAAATGAAAACTGGGCAAAGTATAGCTATAGCAATGTATGCAGAAGGTTGAGACACTATATTCTCCATTTACCGCCAAATTGAGTTGAATGGGACGTTGAGTGACGTAATTCAATTTCAATTTGTCCTGAAAATGAATAAAAATAAATAATAATTCATTCTTCTGAGTGGGAATTGAACCCACCACCATCGCGTTTACAGTCAGAGGACGAAAAGCGGATAATTATTAATAATAAAAACCTAAAATGACACCAACTATGAATATCATTTTAATTCCTTTCACATGAAATCATAAAAGACCTAAGCACATCGCTGGTCTTAAAATAGCCAAAATACTTACATCTATAATAATTTTTACTTTATAAGCAAGTGTTTTGTAAGGAGAGTATCTAAAGCGCATTATGCAATACAACCCCTGTTTATACAACTAATGTAGGGAAGACGGTAAACATGTCTGCCCTTCGCGTGTCCTTGTACTTTGTGTGATCGTATTCTAGAATAATAATAAAAGCACGGCAACAATAGTACTAGAATGAAAGGTAATTATGTTTGAACCGTAGGGAGAAGAATTTAAAATACAAACTTCGGTGACTTATACGCATAAAGTATTATACTAATCATAAACATCCGATGAAAACAATTTCTCTATTCGTGCCCGTAGACAGTGTGTCAAGAGACTCAGTTCTACACTTTTCGCCTTCGCTTGTCAGAGAGAATTCTTCGCTTGGCGGAGAAATGGAAATATTTTATATTATCGAGTGAAAATCGAACTCAAAACCATCGCGTTTAAGTACAATCACTCTTTCCCACTGATTTTTAACATTGTCTTTATCATCTTCTACATGACCTTTATAAATTAAACATAAGGAAAGAAATTTGCGCTACCTACCAATAAACATGGAAAGAAAATCCGACTATTTCTTATAATGAACCTTCTACAATTATCTTTCCCAATAATATTGCAAAATAACTCAAAGTGGTATAGCAGAAATGAATCAGTAAATACAATTTAAGGACAAATAAAGCAAGAAATGCAAGGAACGCGAAGTATGCGGACCGGTTCCTAACGGGATGGCCACGCATAATGCAGACGATTTGACGCGGCAAATTGAGATGCATGTTGCTCGTGAGATTTGGACGGACTAGACACATTTTTTACATGATTTTACTTTTAAAATGCAGGAAGTTTGTATCAACATCGTATAAAATTGATAAGAAAATATATTTCGGTTTAGAGAAATTGGAATTTTAGGTTACTAAAAATTCTAGTATTTTGACAAGACTTTTAAATATCTTCTTTTATTTAAATGAATTATTAGATGAGACTGAGCATTAGTTATGTTTTTCTTGAAAGGAACACAAGCAAAATTATGTTCGCGTGCAATACTCCAGTAATCTACGAAGCATTTTTGATATTTGATTCGGTTATAATATCTAAAGTTTTCTACATATTATTTGGATTTCATGCACCACTAAACTTTATAGTCTGAGCGCCCATTAGAAGAAGCCTATAGTTATTTATATTCTGGTGTTAATAGTAGAAAGTAACTGTACACTAATTATATAAAAGACTCGATGACATCGTCCTAGATAACCTTTTTGGGAATAATTGCAGCATTCTGGGTGCTGCAAGAAAATTTCTTTCCAATTATTTTAATTACTTGAGATTGAAATATTCTTTAAATTCAAGATAATGGCAAAGAAAGTAGTTTACCCAAAAATAATTCGATTCTATTATTTAGAATAACTGTTGTCATTGTAAAAGCTAAAAGGAAACTACACAAATTAAAGAATAGCAGAAAGAACAACAAGAAAAAATATCAATTTCAAATATCAATAAAGTATAAAGGAATACTAAATCCATCAATAGTCATACCCCTATACAACGAAAGTTCATTGCACAGTAACGGTCGACTATAAGGCTTCAATGTTTACGAACTAAGTGCTACAACTTTAATCTCTCAGTGGAAATGAAACATGTGTTTGCAACATGTAATTTTATACTTCTTTTTTCTTTCACAACGCCTGGGCCTTGCTTTTTCACTAATTAAAAGTAATGATAAATTAAATTTGCTTCAGTTTTTATCTGTATAAATCTGCGATTATCATAATAATGTTTATGTTTCATCTATATATATAAAATCGAAAGGTCACTCACTCATCATGAAATCTCAGAAACTACGTGTGCTAGGAATCTGAAATTTTGCATAGGAGTTATTTACAGGACGTAGGTGCTCGCTAAAATAGGAATTTGTAATATTCAACTTCTAAGGGGTTGTTTTTGGGGTTGAAAGTTTGTATGAAACTTCGTTACTACAAATGCTAGGAGTCTGCATAGACATCGCTTACAGGACGTAGGTACTCATGGAAACAGAAATTAATAATAACGTAGTTCACGCAGGCGAAGCCGCGAGCGGGCCGCTAGTAATCTATATTTTTCCTTATAATTTAGAGCGTTTTGATCTAAATATTTACTGATTTATTAATTTACTTGTTCTGGTAACAAACAATATCTAGAAAATTGGGGGGAATATGAGGAAAGGAATGTCTTAACACTAAGTTCCCTCAGACTATTTAAGGGAAACATCGTGAAGCTATAAAAAATATCTCCTGATAAATCCACTTGCTTTCACTTATATATCACCATTGCTGTTCAAACAGCCTGGAGCTATGAAAGTCTTGGAACAAGCTGTTCTATTGATGTTGAGATTATTGATAACATCAATTGTTGTCCCATTAAAAGCGTATTGTAGAATTTTAATCAGCTTATAAAAGTGTCCATTTTTTTGTCAACTCCGTATATTGGTCTAGTTTATTATGTATGTTATTCTACTTAGGAATACCTGATTGCTTTTGAATGTCAACGGAATTAAAAATATGGAACTAATCAAACTAGATTCTGTGTACGAATTTCTTAAGAAGATTTACATATAATATGTTCAAAAAGTTTTTTTTTTAATAAATTATATTATTATCATGCAAATGATTATTTTTAAATATCGAGCTTCAGAAACATTAACATTAAGAAGCCTTAAATTTTAGAATTCTGCTTTCAGAAACAATTTAGCATAAAGTAACTGAACGTACTGAAAAATATTTATTGAATTTATTATAAACATTCTTATTAACATTTGCAAGCCACATCACTTCTGTAACAACTGTTTACATTTCATTACTGGTGCTGACTGTAGCTTGTTTTGTTATGAAATCGCCCGACTAAGTGTCATTACTCATTGCGTTGATTATTTATTCGGAGAATTGCTAACATTATTCTTTAAAATGATTATTGAATCGAAATCCAAGACGTTTGGTATTACCGTAAAATTTAATATTCTGTAACGGATTTTAGTACGTAACTAAATTATGCTTTTTTTTCAGCATTACCTGATCAATTTTTGAGTCAATAAAATTATTTATGCGTCCGAGTGGGAAACGAACCCACAACTGTCGCATTTATAGTCTGGCTTTGCCAGTGCATCACAACGGCCTTGGGGGTCGTGTGTAATAAATAAAGAAAATATATAATTGACTGAAGCAATGCTCGTGGAACACAGACACAAATAAAAAATAAAATTCTATATTTTAGTACATATTGCAAACGATTCACCAGTCTTTATAAATTGCGTAAGGAAAGAACTTATAAAAAGCCAAAGTTCTTATTATCATAATAAAATATTATATAAAAACTCAAGAAACAAAAATACAATAAATATAAAACGTTTAAGTCTTTGTCCCTTATTTCAATAATAAAAATTGTCAGCTGTGAAAATATTATTTACGTATAGAGGCTGTCGTGGCAGCACAGGGTTTGACTGAAAACGTGACGGTAGTGAGTTCGATTCTCATTCGGAATAAAATAATTATTTTCATTTCTTCGCTCTCGTAAGACATAGCCCGCTGTTGACTTTCTCCACTCAATAAGTATGTAACATTAAGCAGAACGTGGAGACCTAAGTGTCTCAACACTAGGTTCCCTCTGCCTACTCTGCTAACTTTACCCTGGTAACAGAGTAAAGCTAAAAAAACAAAACAATACAATAAATTGTATAAGTATTTGTCCCTCATTTGAATAATTAAAACTGTCAGCTGTGATAATATTAATAAGCGTTAAATATTTTATGACAACCACTTAACGAAGGTTGCCTCGTTAAGACTACTTGCAATAACAATGTGATTTTGCATACAATTTACGATCGAGAAAGTTTTATGTCGTAGCCTTTAAGGGTAGATTAAGGTCATATCTGTGCTGTACTTTTAACGTATGAGATAGTCTAAAAGTGGGTCAGGACGAAATATATGTAAATAAGGTTTGGGCAATCGAGATAATTATAATATTTTTTGTTCTATAATATATTTGAAAGCAGCGGGACTCGAACCCGCGGCCTCTTGGCATTTTTCAAAATGTGAAGTAACTACTAATTTGAACTACATTTTTTATTCCTTTACTTCCTTTTCTTCCTTTACGTTTACTGTAATCAACTTCTCAACTTCTTCAAATATGCTGTTCTAGTCGTCCTCACAGTCATTTGTCATTTGTCAACGTTTAGAGACACCTAGAGCCCACCATAACACCGGAACCCTTTACATATAGGTAGTACCGCATGTGAACGGATACTGGGGACACATTACCCTTACATCCTGGTATTGTTTAACTTAACTATAATATTATGCATTACGACTTTACTTAGTCAAAATATATTGAGATTACGAAATATATAATTATTCTAATTTTACTCGTATAGTTCTCTAATATACGTATATTATATGCAATTTCACTTTTATGTTATTAGTTCCGTTTTCATGGACAGCGAATTAGACAATCTAAAATTATTTTCTTCAACATTTCTTTAACAACGAAAACAGTAGTATTGGAATATATTGTACAATACGATTGAACAATAAAAATAATTAATTTTATTTATCTATTTTTCTTAGCTTCAGACTGTATCCCGCACATAGGCAGAAGGAATCTAGTGACTCTCCGTTCCCCGTTGCGTATTGAGTTTCGGAACTAAACGCCGCTCTTTCCCTAGTTACCAGAAAATAAAAACAAAAATTATTTAATTGCCCCGAGTGGGAATAGAACCCAAAACCATCGTGTTTACAGTAACACCCTTACCCCACGACAGCCCACAGTACTTATGTATTATTGTACAATATCACTTAGACTATCGCGGAGTCTAAAGGCATCATAACTCAAAACACTTTAGATTACGAGCAAGTCGTTTACCCAAACGTTTAGCGTTATACAATACTCAGCATATATTATAATATTTCATATTTTCTAAGTAATAAAGTTCAATTTGTCATCGTTTTCTGACGTTACATTGGTATGACGTTATCTGTGGACTGTGAGTCAAGCAAAATGAGGCATTTTTATGTTGTAAAGAAGTTTTTTTGATGAAACTTATTACACTTGTTGTATACGGCCACAAAAAAGTAGTCCCATATGGATATAATAATTATCGGTGCCTTCTCCGTGTTTTTGATTGATTACGTACGTGCTTTTTATAAAGAAAGATAACATAAATTTATTATTGGGAAGCTTTAAAGAAAGATGAATTTTAAATAAAAAAAAAATTCAATTAAAATAAACAAACATACATTTCAAATTACTTTGCAAATTAAAGATAATAAATTTTAAATTTTTATATCAAGGTCGTAAAGATAAACTATCGTAACTGATAGTTTTAGAATAGTACTAATAATATTTTTTAGATGTATTGAGTTAAATAAAAAACCTAAAGAAGATAACTAAAGGAATTATCAATAATAATAATAGGTAGTTCGCGAGTGATTGTTAACAATGCTAATCAAATTTGTCATATCGGCTTCCTTTGGTACGTTTATTATCCTCCAATATTTATAATAAAACATGATATTATAATATAGACAACATATAAAAACTTTAAATCGTAATTTTTAAGTCGGTAAATCAAGAAATGAGGAAATAAAAAAAACTGAGGAATGCGCGTATAAAATTATCTACTTCATAAATAATTAATTTGAAAAAATCTATATTATTCACAACGAAAAAAAACTTATTTAATTTTCATATAACAAAGAATGTACCCATAAGAGTTCATCGGAATCCTGCATAATATACAAAATAGTCTTATCTATTGCAACTATTTCATGAAAAACATTATGTCACTGTTATAAATACATCGGAAATGTGTCAACCGTTTTATATAAATGTGCTAATTTATAACATGTCCTCAACAAACTATAATAAAATAAATAAACATATTAATCTATATTAAATAAAATGGTATTATAGCGGTATTCTGCAATCTCAACCATGACAATCGAGAGTACCATTGAAATATCTTATCTTCCACTTCAATATCAACAGTTATTATAAATAAACAAAACGTTAGTTGAGCAGTTTTCGTTGAAGTCTTTAGTTAACCCAAATACGTTCGGAACGTTGACCGTAACCTATATGCTATAAAAAAAGTTCAAAACACAATACTCCCTGCAAAAACATCGAAAAAAACGTATAAACTTCGCAAATCCTAGCATTACGTGGTAAAAGCATGGCTTTGAAAACACCGCAAATATTTTGTAACCTCAAACTTCATCTAAAACCAATCTAAACATATAAAAAAAAACATTTAAAAATAACAAATTCTCAATATTTGTCGCCGCAAAACGTTTAAAATACACAAAAAAAAAACACTGGCACATACGTTTTTTTTTTAAATTCGCGTTATTTAAACGACAAGATGGCGGGCGATCGTACCGCGACGCCGTGCCTCGGCGAACTGACGTCTCACTGACACTGTAAACTGTAAACGTCAAACTGGCTTGGCTTATCTGTGTGCGTGCGTGTGTCCGTGTGTTGCCGTGTAAGGCTTGAATGGATAAAGGTTGAGCACCAGTGACTCAGTGGACAGTAGGTGTTATTTTGTAGATTTCGAAATTATGAATGTGTCATTTGTTTTTTTATAAAATAAAATAGTGAACTAAAAAAATACAGAAAGATCAATGTAACATTTATTACGATT
Source organism: Heliconius melpomene rosina (assembly GCF_056956725.1). Lineage (NCBI taxonomy): Eukaryota > Metazoa > Arthropoda > Insecta > Lepidoptera > Nymphalidae > Heliconius > Heliconius melpomene. The sequence goes on from NC_140400.1 coordinate 1,869,056, forward strand.
GTTATTATTTTAAGTTTTATTAATCAATGATTAAATCGCAAAATAACGAAGCCTTAGTGCAATTACGACATGTGTAGACAGAGGAAACCTAGTGTTAAGACACTCCGTTCCCAACTTTCCGCAGAATTTTTGAGGTATTGCGTCTTAAGTGGCAGAACTCAAAGCCGGACTTTTGCATTGGAGCCAGAGTGAAGAAATGAAAATGTTAATAAATAATAATTCTATCCCTCGAGCGGGGATCGAACTCAAAGCCATCGCATTATACATAAATATAAAATAATATATAAAATACTCTTAGTTAGCAATAAACATGTTTACTCCCTCTGATTATTATTATTTGAATTCCCATCATCAAATACACAACGTCTTCGCTTAGCAAGCCGAAGTATTATTGCTTGCAGGCTAATTATTGAGGTTTTTAAGACGAAATTAGTTAGCTTAATTTTTAAATAGATTTATTTGGTGACAAGTTTGTCCAAGATATACTAGCATGTACGGAGACAATCATGGCAAAGTGGAATATCGTTTGCGTAAAGATGGAGTGTAATGGTTATTTTTCACTCAGAGAAATTAATTTCTATTGACCGCTCTAGCAAGACACAGAGTCCAGTTGAGTTCCATTACTCAACGTGCAATCATTGCGTCGAAATATTTTGAATTTTGACGAAAAGCGATAAACAGAGAATCTTAACACCAGATTCCCTCTACAGTGTGAAAGAAAGAAGCTGCATTTTCTCTATATTTCTTGACTCCATCACTATCGGCTGTACCTACACAGTAATCAGATAGTTATGTGTAAATTGTACAAAAGATAATTATAGTTTTAAGCATGATTACACAAAAAACAATTTACTAAGCCAGCTAATGTGTATATTAATAACATGAATATTTTGTATCGGAAATACTTTCGCTTTAACTATCATTTGTTGTTAACTAATGAGCGCGGCAATCCCAAATGACTTATTGATTGAAAACGTCGTTAAACGAAACAACTATCTATTAGACTGTTCTTAGGAAGAGGGAGAATTTTAAGGTTAAGTGTTACTAGCATTTTTAATATGTATTTCCATTCTTAGGAAGAATTAATACAAATATGCTTGTACTTATATTAATTTTTGACGTAGCTGTAGACTTGCTTGACAGCGTTGAGATCCGCCACTCAACACGCAATGCCCTGAGAACAATCAGCAATCATTCCTTAATACTACAGCGCTCGGGAGAATTCTCTCTGGTGACGTAAACGAAGTTTTTAAAATTTTACTTTATACAATGAAAATATTTTATCATATTTGATAATCACAAATTTCTTAGTCGAAGCAAACACCGACTTCACATGAATTTTGCACAGTATAAATATGTCTTCTCATAATATTATCCTCAACACCAAGGCCATTAAGTAAATAGGTCACAATACCCTAGAATTGAAAGTAGAACAATTTAAAATAACTAAAGTAAGTAAAATTTTCCTTAAATTACAATAAAACGATGATGTCACAGAGTTTCGTAGAGAACAGATGTCCTTTAGCATATTGAGTCATTTCATAAACAAGTTCAAGTTAATAACAACTGCAACGTGATCCTTACTTTATGTAACTAGCATCGATTCGTTGCTTCGTGCATTAGAATTGTGAATGATAAATAAAAGCTCCCGCTTTGGAATTCAACGCCACAGTTTGCATTGCGAGAGAATGAAAATAATTCATATTTTCTGAAAATATTTAACTTTTTACTAATATAAATAAATTATAAGAGAAAAACATTTTTTTTTAATTTGTTAAACAAGAAAATTTATCGAAAATTAATTTCTTACACTATAAATGTTTACAATTTCATTTTGCCAAAGAAGTTAGAAAATTGTGGCATTTATTAAACTGACTATCCATCAGGCACTGTACAAAACAGTTAAAACATATAACTAGCTTCCCTTTGGCTGAAAAGCTCGAAGACATAAAAAAAGTACAAACGACATTGAGGAAAGTCACACTACATAAATCATTTATGGGAATAATAAGGCCGATATGTATAAAACCAACACGTTTACCTCCTTAGTTTTGGATAATATAGTGATTATAGAATAGGCGCATATACGGTGTTCCCTTGCACACGCTAGATATGGCGAGCTACGTGACCCAGAACTAGCAATTAATCTATAAACGACTTGAATGAACGAAGGCTTTGTTGGTCATTGAAGATTCCTAGATTCCTCTGTTTATTACTCTAAGTCTTTATTTTTTGTATTAAGAATAGAATGGGTATTTCGGTTTTTTTATTCTCACAAATATCGAGTAAGGTGGTAAGTCCAGGAACTCCTCTCTCCACTCCCATAACGTGTGAAATTAATAGCATGTACAAAATATATTAAAGTGTTATTCCACACTTAGGAAAGCACTAAAAAGTAATAATATAACATTTTATTGTGTAGTATTGTGTTATTCTATTTTTTTTCTATATTTATGCACCTCAGGTTCCCCTTTACATAAAGCTCTTCCGTTACTGAGTGACTGATAAAGAGCAGCAGGAACATTTCTGCTTGAAACGCTGAAACGCTTGTGGAGTGTAGGGAGTATTGCGAGAGGATCCAAGAGGCATCCAAGTGCTAAACCAAACGCGAAAGACTTAAGAATAAAAAATATTTTTAATTAATTTAAATATTAATGATACCATGACCCTGCTATATAAATATGGAAATATCTTTGATGTTGCCTTCCTATAAATATATATACGCCATCTAAGGATAAGGACATATTCATGTCAGCGTAATTACAGATTATAAAAACCAGAATTTTATAAAAAAACACGGTCAAGTCCGATTCAGATTAGTACACGAATGATTTTCATAGAAAATAAGCTGAAAAATAATAAATCACTGCGAATTTTTTAAGTTATAAATGACTCCAAAATTCGCTGGAAAGGGAGGAACGGAAGTCTTAATGGGAAATGAGTGTCTAGGTTCCCATGTATCCCCAATTGAATTACGACTTAAAGTTAATTATTACTTATTAATAATAATTTTATATAAACACTAACTTTATCAGTTGTTTACCAAACCTTTAAGTCAATTCGTACTGCACAATCTATGACAATAAGTTATTACTTCATTTGTTTGTTCAAATACCCTGTCAAAGTGAGTCAGTGCGTGGGATACACTAATTATACTGTTATTAATTCATCGATCTCGCTAGCCCGGCCGGTCAGCGGTCTAATCGCGTCAGGGAGAGGTATAAACTGTGAAATATTATATTTCTTAACTAACTTAGCTTGGGAATACAATTTATTATGTACTATTTGTGGAATAAAAAATAAATATATTGGCAAAATTTAAAGTTTTATAAAATCCTTGACTAAATATAACACCACCTCATTTTGTGCTTGTAGTTCTTAAAGTAGGTAATAATTCAATTTTCGTAAAACATAGCTAAGAACTACCGCGATCACCATATAACATAAGAATTGTGTATGTCACAATTTTCTTTAGTTTTTTTTTTAACTTCACGCTGAATCACGCACGTTGCTGGATAGGCAGAGGGAACCTGGGAACCTAGTATAAAGGTAGGTAAAATGGGTTACATCGAAACGATCAATGTGATGTCATAATAATATAGTCACAGACTACAACCTTCCTCAATAAATAAAGGGATATATAAAGGGACTAACCAATACAAAAGTTGTTTTGCAATTCGTTCCTGAAATTAGCTCATTCAATCAAACTCACTCTGAAGCTTTATAATATTAGTAGGTTTAAATTGTTATTACGAAAATCTAGTTTATTTCAAAAGAGAACCGGTTCTAGGTTCGATGCTTAGTATGCTAATGTGTTATTTAAATTTATGTCGCTAAATTTGTTGGTGCTGAAAATTATCTAAGGCTTAAGTCAGATATAATAAGGAATTTAATGATTGATAAATTATATACATATTAAGTATTATGATAAAAGCTACTAATTTATAGTTTAATAAATAAATGAATACAACATAAAAATAAATTTTATTGCAGTTAAAAAGAACAGATCTATTTATTTAAATTTGAGTATATCATTCAAAAAACAAGACTAAATAAAGCAATTAATTTAATTCATATACATTAGTTATATAACATTAATGTGGGATTGAATATTGTTGCAACTCATGTTAAAGAGTTATGATTATTAATGTAATCTAATCTAATTTTCTGTTTGCAGTTGTTATCACACAACGTTCCAACGTCTAACTGGAAATGCGACAGTTGTGGTTTCGATTCTCACTCTGGAGAATAAATTATTTCTATTTTCATCGCTCTGGTAACAAGAGGACACGGCGTTAACCACCACTCACCACGAGATGTATAAAAAAATTGGGCGAAAAATGCAAATCAGAGTATCTTAACTCTACGATTACTCTACTCTCTACCTTTTGCTATATGCTATTTACTTTGCTAAAAAAAACTACCTATATAAGATCACTCTCACACAGAAGACCACACATAAGCATTAAGAAGCACAAAGAAGCTATTAGTATTCTAGGAAACCAGTGAATCTTCGCTTATTTTCATTCAGCCATTATGTCACGCATTGCGAAGGAAGTAAATTGTGTTTTCAAATGAGTTGCGTCGACGCCCGCGCCGTACGTTTCAAAAGGACCCGATCTTATCATTCTGTTGCGAATACGAATAAATTATAATTAATCTCGATTTTAGACCAGATCTAGTGTTAAATTAATTTATTAGGTAACTCTCTTGTTGGATTTGTATTTTCTTGATTGGTTGTATTTGTCAACTCTATAAATATTTAATAGAAAAGATAAAGATAATATAATAAGAAAATAATTTTATTTGTATATCAAGTAATGGGGTAGGAAAATCGTTGAATCAAAGTATCCCGTATTTAGGATGTCAGCAGGCATAGCGCATAATACTTTATTATATTTATTTACCTATTATTTCAAACTAAGTGAAACACAGGCCAGAACTGTAAAGACTGTAAGGACGACAGGTTGTAGGTTCGATTCCCACTCGAGAAAATGATACAAGGCAAAGCGCGGCGTTGAGTTCCGCCACTCAACACGCAATGTCTCCAGAATTCGTATCTTAAATGTCTATCCTGCTAAGTGAGGGATACTGTGTGAACTTAAAAAACAAGTTAATGAATGGAACACAAATAATTTTTTTGACTAACATTTAATACACAAATCTATTCAATTCAGGTATACGTTCATCAATCATCAAGTGGCGCTTCGTCATGGCCAGTACTTGGTCGTCAGTACTTGCGTGGGTTTGTAAGAAACTCCGTTCTAACAACAAAAACCAATGTAACTTAACTAACCTACTTATTTAATCATCGATGACTATAAGTCAAGGAATATTTGCAAACAGTGATGACGATTTATTTATAATAGCAATACAATTGTATATAAATAATATTTATCTAGAGATGAAAATTATTCGAGAGGCCGTCTTGGCGCAGCAGCTGACCGTAACCGTGGCGGTTGTGGTTTCGATTCTTTGGGATATTGGATTATTTTCATTTCCTAGCTCTGATAACCGTTAAGATAACAGTCGAAAGTCTGTGATAGATCGTGAGATGTCGTTTTCATTCATGCGTAGGTCCTAGGGCCTAGGTTCTCTCTGTCTCTCTGGCGTAAAGCTAAAAAAATACACAAATGATAAAGATGACACATTGAAGAGATAGCAGATCTTAGGCATTATAATAAAAACTGATCATGTATAAAAACACTTGTTAATATGCAAAGTGTAATAAGTACCTACCTCCGTACTACAAGGCCGTGTTCATTCATACCTGTATATTGACTAGCTGTAAGTAGTAACGCACATTCAATTTATACAAATAAATAAATAAAAACGATATACGGTAACCATTATAAATGCGAAGTAGATATCAGCTTCACGCCTCCTTAGCTGACTTACCAGATATGCGGGAAAAAGCGAGCGTGAAAAGAAAACCTAGTGTCATACCCCACTTTACGTCCAACTTTTGGGAAAATGTGTGTAGAAGGGCAGAATTCAAACTAGCGCTTTGAAAAATAAATTATATTCTCCTGACTGAAGATCGAACCTACGACCGCCTCGCATTCATATTCAGACACTGTCGCATTGTGCCACGAAGTATATAACGAATAACATTTATTAAAAAAATATTTTAATTGTAAATGAAACAAATGGCGCAATTTCATACGTACGTGCGTAGATGTGATAGTTATAGACATAGGAATTCATTTTTCTTATTCATATTATATTAACTTTCACTTTAAATAAACATAAAGCGGCGTTATGGTCCGCCACAGAACACACAATGTCTCGCTCCATGGCAATTGCGTAAATAATTTACGGCTTATTACTAAAATGTGGGCTTAAGGCTAAGAGGAAGACATTACAAAAACAAGTGATTTATATATAGTGCATATATGAATTACAATTAACACCCATATTTGGTGAGTGAAGAACGTTCGCAGAATCGATTACCAGTGTGGCTGACCTACTTCAATCAATTAGTTGGAATATATTACTCGTTTCTATTTATAGTATAATTTTCATTTATTCAAGTTATTTCAATTTAAATTACTTTTTAGAGTAACATTTCATTATATTAAAAAAATTGTGACCACCGTATCACTATATCGAGATCGCCTACAGTGACGGGTTATTCATGGCAAATCGATTTTGCAATTATATTAATCGATAACTACAATCGCAAAAAATAGATTTTTTTACAATATACAATGGTAAGACATCATTAAAAATTACAGAGAATTTAATCACTAGGGAAATAAATGGAAATATAATACTCATAACAATACATTTTTATTCTAATAATAGCGTAAGACCATTCTAAGAATACCACCTAAAGCGTTCATCGCCATGACTTGAATGGTAAGTCAGTTTTCATATGAAATTAATCGGATAGTACGACATTTCTTTTTTTTTTTAGTTTCACGCATACCTATAGCTGGGCAGGTAGGTAGTAGTTTTAGAGATTTAGCGTATTGAGCGAAACTAAACGCCGAGCTATGTTCTTACCAGAGCAAGGAAGTGAAAGTAATTGTATAATAAAATTATCCGTTCTTCGGGTGAAAATCGAACTCACAACCTTGGCGTTTATAAACGCTGTCCCGCTGCGCCGCGACGACTTCAAACTTATTCATGAAGTTATATTAATGAAGTTAAATTAAGACGAGAAAGCGAATTTGCTTCAGTTGAAAACAATAGAAAAAGTGAAACGCAAAAGGTTTCTTAAAGTATTATCAAATATCAAATTTTATTTAATTATAATTAAGTTTATGGGTAACTGATTATTAACAAAAAGACCAGGAAGTGAATTTGGTGGTAGGCAGAAGAACGTAGACTCCATTCTCTTCTTTCCTAAATTCGAGATATAACGGGTTGAGTTACGGAGCTTATCGCCGTACTTTGTCTTATCAAAGTGATGAAATGCACATACTTTCATTCTTTCTTTTTCTTACGAATTGGGTAGAACCCACAACCATCCCGTTATTTCACTGTGTTCTATTAATATCTTTCAAGCTCTAAAAATAATATTGTATGAACACTACACAATAATAATGCACATCACTATTTTTAAATTAAGTTCATTCACTTTACTTCATATTTTACCATAAAATAGAGTGAGAAGTACTGTAACTTGTTTACAGTGCACGAGGTTTATGACCTAGGAAATAGGTGTTCGGAAACAACAGAAATAGGTATTGGCATTTCCTTCACTAAAGTAAGCAAGTTGAGCTAAAATTATTTTTCCTGTGAACTACAGTAGTTTGAAAGTAAACTTCAGTAAGAGTTCAGATCTATGTTCACTTTAAAGTGAAAATGTTTATAAAATAATGTATTTCAAATAGTTAATAGGTATATACGAAAGCATCAATAATTTCGTTAGAATTCATTAATTCAATTCAATAATTCCCTTAAAATAGATATGTATTATGTGAAAATACTAAAAAGATATGTATTATCTGTTCATGATTGCTGTATATTTGTTTAAAAAACAATTCAAATAGAAAATAATATTTTAATTATTTCAACATAAAGATAAATAATTAATGAACAATTAACAAAATTATTGATAGTTTTAATTTACTAAGACAAACAGTAACCTTTAAAAAAAGACAAATTGATAAATCCCTCTCTACCGCTCTGAGGGTAGAGAAAATATTTTTCATTTAAAAAAAAAATCGACCACATATTTCTCGACAAAAATAAAAATATTAATGATAAAATATCATTGTCATTATATTATGAAAAAGTGGTATAATACATATTTTTTGCTCTAAACATATATACTTCCGTAGTACAAAACTCCCGTCCTAGCCTATGATCGGAATGTTGTCAACAGCTATATCTAAATATAGTGCGGCCGCGTAGGCTTGATCGTAGGCGACGAATAGTCACAAATGATCACTACAATAGAACCTTGTGACAGCAATCTGCTATAGCATTCAATTATTACTTTTTAGTTAAAGAAATGCTTAAGTTTATTTCGATAACGTTCTATAGATTTAGCACGAAAGGACTCAAGATGCAGAATGTGGCTAGAACTTATATCTCTTAGCCTTATTAGTATCTTATCTTTGACCATATAAAGCAACTTCCGCTGATTTATTGTGATTGTCTCATCGAAGTGATACTGTTTTGATGCTTCTTGTCATTAAAATATAAATTTATGCATAACACATTTTATAAATTTTGTTGGATAGATTTTTTATAAAATTTTGCAATAAAATAATGTATTTTTTGTGTGAATGTTGTCGTAAAAGTGAAACTCAGATACTGTTTTGGTCATGGATCCATAACATTAGAATTTTTATATAGAGGCTAAAGAAGTTCACTCTGCAATTTATCAATAGTTCGTGTTTTTTTACTATAGCACGCAAACTTAACTTGTAAATATGAAGACGACAAAATTTATACACATAATAAAAACGTTATTAAAGAAAAAAATATAATGGATTATGTATTTTTATTCTCATCAATAACAACTGAGTTTATATGTAAAGACTTATCATACAGCTGACCTATAAAGTAGTTTGCTTTACGTATAGCGGAGTTTGTCGCAAGAAGTAAGATTTGGCTTTGCTACATCACTTTATACTTTAAACTTAACACAATAGTGCTCATTATTAAATTATGAATTTAAATTATTTCCTAGCTGTAGGCGGCGAGTTGGGGTGAATCGATTAAGTGCGATATTTCATAATGTTAAATAAATTACACAATTTGTTAAGCCTTTTATAATAATCCCTATATATCAACGTAAATTAATAATATATAAAAAATATCTTATAATAATTTATTCGCCCATTTGAAGTTAAAAATATATGAAATTCTCGCATATATTGTTAATGATATAGTCAACTTGCTTCTTCTAAATATGTCTACGGAGTTTCAAGACAGTTTAATGTATCGATTTTTTTTATTTATTGATCAATGCAAGCAATTATAATATTTTTAATTGTTAAAACATATTATATGGTTTTTAATTATATTGTATTTTTATCGAACAATGAATACTTTTTTACTGTTTAATCGAATATTAGAATGTTTATTAATATTAATATCATGCAAGTATCTTCCCACGCCTATCACGTTATACTTGATTAGATAACACATTTACATTTTAAATACCTAATGTATGCATATAAGTCTATATTTGCAACTTCATTCTAGACGCAATTTGCAAAAGGATAAGTATAGAATAGGATTTCTTCCTCTATAATAACGGACACGTACATTCTTATTTATCCTATATTTTTTACTTCAGTTCTAAATAGCATTAAATTCTATCAGATTTTACGGTGTTGCTTTTGTTTCTCTTCTTCTGTTTCTTTATTCGATTATACAACTATAAGACAACTTATAGGATAAGTGAACAAGGTTTAGTATAATAAAGAGAGTTCTCTCTTTATTTCTTACAGCTATAAGTAGATACTCGTAGGTCACAGAATAAAACAAATTATTCATCTGTTATAAAACAATTTATTAATTATCCTTACACCTATATTAGTTCATACAAATTTCTTCACTCCTAATACGAATGTCGCCCTTTAATTTATTCGCGTAATAAATCCACCGCGTAGGCGCAGCGGAGGCGACGAGGGCCGTTACCAAATAACACGTAGGTTTGATTCCTGATGATGTCATCGCCAAAACTTGCTAGCAGTGACAGTGCTTAGTAACAAAAATTTCTTAGCTTCACGAAATTTTGTATTAAATAACATTTTTTCCCTTTTTTTATTGGTAGGTATTGATTGAGATTTAGTTCTGTTCATTCATATTTCAAAAGCTGTGATTAATGAAATGCTCTGAAATGAAATACGTAGATAATATTTTCACTTTTTAACCCTTAACGAGGCAAAACTCGACAGAAAATGGGGAACAGAGCGTCTTAACTCTATGTTCTCCCTGCTCTTACCCTGCTGTGTGCGGATACAGCGTGACGCTAAAGTAAAAAAAAAACACTGAAAAACGGAGACATTTATCTTAAACACCATAAAACAAATTTAGAAGTCAGCCATTGAACATGACAATTTCTTAAAAGTTCTCACAACAACTTCTACTACAAGTCGTTTACAACTACAATCAGTATCAATTGTAATATAACGTATTTACGTCGGTTACCTCACACGACGTGTCATAAAATTTCTATCAAATCAATTTGTGGGACGCTCAATAGAACATGTTACTTTAGAGTTATTGTTTTGAAATACTAAATATTGATTTTTATTGGTTTAAATTGAATTTTAGATTATATGTTATGTAAATATTTTGTTACTATGTGATTTAGCTAAAATTTGGCATTTATGTTTCTTGGAGAGTATAGGAGAGAACTAAGAGAGGCGGAGGATTACCCAAATAATCATACGGAAATAGGAAGAAGCTGAATTTTACGTTTTACATTAAAAAAGTCTATATAATCATATATTAAACAAGTATTCTAAGCTTTTCGCGATACGCTGTGGTATGTCACTAGTATAATAAAATGATAAGTCATCGACCGTCTCCGAATTCGTCAAAATGGCGGCGAACGTGCGTTCCCAATTAGTTCTTGATTAATGGTATCGCTTTACGCCCGCTTTGCATGCGAAATCGATCTCCGAGATCCAGACAGACAGACAGATGTGGATAAATATACAAACAGAGAAGTATTGAAATATTTAAGATTTCTTATCAAAATTGTGCATGGAGATCATGATATCTGGCTGGACGTTATGATTGTAGGTTCGATTCTGACTCAGAAAAAAATCAGTCTAACATTTTTATATTTTAAGTTATAAGAAAACAGAACAGAAGTTTCTTTATTAAATTAATTTTTATATTCAAGGTACGATTTATATAAATTAACTTCTCCGAGTGTCGATCGAACTCACAACCATTACGTTTCCATCTTCCACCACACTCCACCACGACACCTACAATAATAATAATACATATTAATAAGAACATATAAACTTTAAATTTATTTAAATCAAACCTGCGAGCCTATCCACCAGCGTGGGTTATTGTGAGCTATCCTTGATCCGAATGCAGTAAAGAGCACTGTGCACAGTACTGTACAGTGTACGTATAATGTCTCTTTATCAGGCGATAAACGTTTCTATAGAGTATTGTGTGAATCGTGCCTACCTCATGACATCATTCAGATTAATTTATTTTTATGTTATTTTTGTAAAGATTATCAAATTTTTATTTATTTGTCCTTTTGTGGTTGAAGCTTTCTCTTTTGTACGGCGATTATAATATAAAGGTAGGAAAGTTGAAAACGGAATGTTTGGCCTATCCTGCTGTTCGCGTGAGATTGAGCTAAAAAAATTGTAGCGAATTTCTACTATAAATTAATTAAATATTGTGTTCATACCCCATTAGGTACTTCAAAATTCTTATAAGTTTATTAAAACTTTTATTTTGTTAACGTCAGTAAACCTCTATAGGCATTTTTTTCCATATACCTAATATGATTAAAATTGAAATATTAAAATTCACACAGCTCTCTCTCTTTGGCAAATATTTTTTTGGTTAATAAAACTTAATAGAAAGTCCTGTCGATTAAAAAAAAATTAAAGATAGCCTTAGTAACACATACTGCATTACTTGAAAATGTTTACAATTTTGTCAGTTATTATTATAGATTTAATAATTTACATTATTTATTTAATGATATAAATCACTTTAAGTTGTTAAGCAATCTATCAGTCTACGTGTCGCAAAGAATATATAAGACGTGGCCTTTCTTTATGGCTCATTAAGACATCAAGAGCCGCACTTGTAAGCTATTATTAGCTAATGTTGTTGAAATAATGTTGCAAACTAAGAAAATAATAATAATACAAAGTTAGGTGTAATTTTTTCAGCTCAGACAGACAGAGGAAACGTGATAAGACGCTCCGTTCTCCACTTTCCATCCTTTTTTTCGAGACTGCGTGTTGAGTAGTGGAGTTCAACATTGCGCTTTTGTTTGTTACAATAACAGAATAAATTTAAAAATATTTCATAATAATATGTTTTAACTAAATATAAAAAGTTTCTAAACGTTAACCAAAGTAAACACAATTGCGGGAGCTTCAAATATGTGAAGAAATAAAATAATTATTTCTCCGAACGAGAATCGAACTTCAAACCACCGTGCGCCTATTATGTGACTCACAGCGTCTTGTAGGCCTTAATTAATGACTAAATTTTCTTTTGTTCAACATCAACACTTGCATTTCCTCTATAATTACATACGTCAGCAAACCCATAACTTACGGTTAACATATGAGAGTCTCATGAATGAAATATAAGCATAGAATAAGTTAATGTAATTGAAGAACGATACATTACAATGCTTAAGGACCACCATTTATAAGCTATTTTAATTTAATTAACATATTATCATCGTTAGCAGTTTCCCTATTTTAATGAAAAATCTAAATAATTATATAAATTTTCAATACTTTAAAGAATATTGTTTTTTTTTTATAATAGTTATAACAAAATTATTAGCGATTTAATTTAATATATTTTTTAAATTTAGTTGAGTCTTGATTTACCAAATATAAAAAACAAATAAATGTATTATGTTATACTTCGTTAAGATTAGTGTATGACTAAAAATAGATGTATGATCGTAAGTATGGTGTCAAAACAAATATTACACAAGTATTTGCTGATAGACCTACGCGTTGGATTACTTTATTGATTTACTTCCGGATGTTCATTGTTACTTTTTAATCCAAAACAATACCTTTTGGTTTTGGTCGTGAGTTTCAACCTGAATTAATATAATCTGACCCCATATGGAATTCAATTCACATCAAGTTTATTCAGATACATAGCTACACTACCACAATGGTGTTTACTTAGTAAATATATATACCTAATTCGTAGCATATTTACATTATTTTTTTCATAATACATTTTAAAGTTTAAAAACAATAAAGCTAATGCTTCACCCGAGCTCGTAAAGTTCCATATTCGGTGTTCACTAGAAAATGGCGAACATTAAGTAAAAATACATAAAACTATAACAATTTTATGTGTTACCTTTACACGTGCTCGATACTTTTATGTATTTTTCGTATAATTGACGTCATATTTATTTTCAGAAGGTATTTGTAAAAAAATATTCTTTTCAATAAATATATATGGAACTTTATTTTTGGGTTCTATCTCAGTTCCTAAACGGCCAATAAACTTTTTTTTAGCTTCAAGTTGTATCCTGCACAAAGCAGGGTAGGATTTTATATTAATTTTGAACACTAATAAACATTTTTTACGTATTATCATATCTTTATCGTCACTCATTAAGCAATTATTCACTTGCGTGCACTTAGTAGATAAGACAAAGGGAACCTAAAGTGACGAGAATGTATTAAGACACTCCGATTTCCACATTTCGTTCGATTTTGACACATTGCGTTTTGAATGGCGGAACTCAACGCCGCGTTTGGTTACCACAGCGGAGATTTAAAATAGTTAAGATATAATCATTCCCCGAGTGGTATTCTGATCCACAACCATCGCATTTACAGTCGTATATGCCACCATTTCTCGACAGCCTTAAATATATCACCTTAATTATCTTCTGTTTCAAATTACAATACTACTCGACCTTTTCTTTCCGTCTAGATTTATTTTTTAGTTTTTAATATATAATCTTTTATCTTTGCTATCAATGATAAAAAATTGTATATGTTTTATTATTGGCAAAGTCTAAAAGTGCATACGTGACAAGAGTGACCGATGCACTGAAATATAATATCATATTTATTTCCAGATATTATATCGTCCTGGTATCTTATTACTTAAGCAGGATTTATTTATTATTGAAAATCTTTAATTATTATTTATCTTTAGATAACATGTTAAGTGCGAGGAACTAAAGACATTCCTTGTTGCGTTACAAAAGTAAATATTTTGCGGAAATATTTATTGTAAGTGTGACTGTCGTGTCTAGTTGTGGGTTCGATCCCCACTTGAAAAATGAAATATTTATTTAAATTTATATTTTCATTTCTTCGCTCTGGTGTAACAAAGTGCGGCATTGAGAGGCAGAATTTCAGCGGAAAGTGGGGGACAGAGTGTGTTATTATTAGGTTCCCTCTGCCTGCCCTGATGTATGTGGGATACAGCGCGAAGTGGATTTTTTTTTTTTTTACTTATTTTTGTTACAATGCCGTTAAAAATAAGTTTAAAAGATGAAAGAAAAAGAAGTTTAAAATTTTCTTAAAGTATTGAGTAAAAAACAAACTTTTTATCAAATAAATAACACACAGTGCATGTAGACTATAATTGTTTTTTAAAATGTACATAAACGTCTAAACACGTTATTTTGCAGTTATCTTTAATTTCTTACCTTTTTTATTTTACATCACAAATCGAAAAAAAATAATTTCTATAATGATTGTACCTGTAAACAAAAAAAAATTCATTAGTATCATGTACATTACGCCATCTTTAGTGTAGACTTGGAACTACGTAAGTGATTACACATATCGATTATTTGAGAAAGTTCACAAGAGCTTACAATAGATGTCGCTACACGCATTTTTTTAGTAATGACTATTTTCTTACTTTGAGCAAATAAATTGTAAACAATTTGCTTGCTAATAAATATTTACGATCACGTAAGTATAATAAAAAAAATAGTTAAAAAAGCGTTTTAATAGTCTTATAAAACATTTTTAATAATATTCCACCACATTTATTTACGACAATTTACATTGTTGGGAGTTTGTAAGTCAATTAGGAGAGCAATAGAATTATTGACAAAATAAAAACCCGACTACATACACAAAATTAATTTATTCAGTAACACTCGCGCCATCAAGATAAATCCAACTACATATAATTTATCAAAATCGGTTCACAGGTTTGACAGTTACAACGTAACAAATGGACGGACATACAATTACATAATAAGTACGTACGCGCTAAAACCATAACCTTATTTTGAACTTCGCCGCAGTCGGTTTAAAAAAAGCAGCTTCTCGCTTTATTCTGCATTATGCATATATATTCGTAGGCAGAAAGAACCCCGTTTTAAAACTCCGTTCTCCACTTTTTGTGTTGAGTGACGAAATTAATAAGAAACGTCTCTAAGAAAACAAAAAATAGAGAACAGAGTGATTTATTACTAAGCTTCACTGTTTCCCATATCAAATTACAGTTATCTAGTGAAAACTCACTAAACTTCGCAAAATTCTTACAAATGCAATAAATAGATATAGTATTTATATAGATGTCACAACTAGAACAGTAGTACGTACTAATAATGAATCATTGCTAATTTATCATTGACCCGTGACTTTAGATCTATTATGCTCTGTCCCTGTCAGTTAATGATTTTTAATTGAATTAATTGTTAACTATTTTAAATAAATAATACAAGAATATCCTACTATAATTAAGATAAGTTTTTATGATTATTATTTTTAATATTATAACGTAAATCGTTATAATCGAGCGGAGCAAGATCGAAGGTTATCTATGGCCTTATATTTTCTACTAGGGGACGCGCGCAGCTTCGCTTGCGTATTTAGGGGTGAATTCTAATAACCTATGAAACATGTATTCGATGAAATATTTTTAAGAGTCTAAATTTCAAATTTTATAAAAATCGGTGGCGATTTAAGAATTTGTCCATACAAACTTTCAACCCCTTATTTGCACCCTTAGCGGAGGAATTCTAGAAAACTATGAAACACGTATTCAATTAAATACTTTTAAAAATCTAAATTTCATATTTTATAAGAATCGGTGCCGATTTAATTTTTTTTCCATACAAACTTTAAACCCCTATTTTACCCCTTTAGGGTTAAAATTTTTTAAAATCCCTTCTTAGTGGATGTCCAGATTACGAAAGTAAACATCTGTCCAAATTTAACGTTTCTACGCACAGCGGTTACGGTTGTGCGTGCGTCTTACCTCAGTCAGTGAGGACAAGTCCTTTTATATATATAGATTACAACGACAGACATAAAACAGATGAAAACTATTGGATTTGGAAAGTTGATGACCTAATTAATACAAAACATAAGAAACATATTAAAAAGTAACCCAAAATATTAACCAGGTTATTAGAAGGAAGGACGTCGTGAGATTTTTTTAATAACTTAATTACTCAAACGCAATAAAAACATTTAGCGTGCGAAATTTTTATTTAAATTTTATTATCTGTGTATTCAATTAAGACGTAATTTATTTTTAACAATTTGTAACGGTAGTTTGTTTATTGTTTTTTATTTTAACTACGGGAAAAATATGTAGCAGTTAGAAAGAATATAATAAAACTAGTGGACCCGGACGCGACTACGCCTGCTTGAACTATAAGAATATTTTCGCGTCGGTCATACTCATACTATGCCGCCCGAAGGCTAGGTCATTTTGAATCAGTGACATCTCCTTAATTATTTATACAGTAAACTATAATTTCAATCTAGATGAAATGCTGAAAGTGACTATTATATTTATTTTCATAAGGATGAATATCAAAATGTCGCGGTTACGGTTGCGTAGCGACGCGACGGTTGTTATTAACATGGCAGAATAAATTGCATGCCAAATTAGAAAGTACTTTAAAATATATTAGTTTATATGTGTAATGTAATGTTATATAGCCTATAGCACTTCAGAAGAATGCAGCTTTCATACAAAACAAAAACAAAGTAAATCGGACCAGTAGATCCAGAGATCTTAGCGTTCAAACAAACAAACAAACAAACAAACAAACAAACAAACAAACAAACAAACAAACAAACAAACAAACAAACAAACAAACAAACAAACTCTTCCGCTTTATTATATTATAGTATATTATAGTATAGAAGTATAGATAGTAATTCATTCTCCTCTCTCCATGCTTTTAATACATTAACTATTTTGTTTTGACAGAACTCAGTTTTTCGTCAATTCAGTTCGGCAAAGTAAAATATTTAAACGTTCCAAATTCAAAATCAACGCATTCTAAGAGGCACGTGAGTTTTATTGGGGAGTCCGTTTCTCCACAGTAAAACGGTAATGGCGGCAGGCTGTCTTAATCCCCGCCAATTTGTCCGCTAATTTATAAGTATCTGTTATATTTTTCGTCATATTACGAATATTGGATACTATAATATTATTATTGCTACGTTCTTAGTAAGCAGGTTCTGGCTTTCCCTTTGAACGTGGAATTACTAAAATAGTTCGAGGCGACGGTGTCAAAACAAAATCTAATAAGTAAACAATAATCAAAAATCGCATTTTTATTTACTTCTTTTCTTCTAATAAACATAAGGAAAACAAGATAAAAACGTCTTTGAAGTATCTTTAACAATAACTTTCATAATTGTGGCGTGAGATAAGCTGCATAAAAAAAATCTACCAAATATTTATTTGGCAAAAGATCGAGAAGCCCTGACCTAGAGTTTAAATGCAATTTGTATGCCAACCGCGCTACGAACATTTGTTTTACCCTGTTACAGTTTTCGTTTTTACTCTTGTCACGTAATAATGAAGCGAAAATAACGGCATTGGTTTGTGTAATAACACTACTTAAAAAAATTCGCCGATTGCAGCGAAATAAAGAGTTAAAGTATGAAGAATGTAGAAATATTTACAGATAAAAACAATGTAGGGTATTATATTATTTTGTTGAAAATAAAAAAAAGAGTGTAAAATTAAGTGAAGTATTCATTTTATTTATACTATTCTAAGCGAAGCCGTAGTGGCACTACCCTATGACTGTAAACGCGAAGGTCGTGGATTCGATTTTGCCTCGGGGAGTGAAATAGTCAATAAAAGGGCGGCGTTAAGCCGCCACACAACACGCAATGCCTCAAGAATTCGGCCAAGAAAATAGGGAAAGGAAGTGTCTTAACATTAGGTTCCCTGTGCCTATGAAACTATGAACCCTTTGTATGTCAATCAAACTTGCACTTGACCGGTTCCGATCACAAATGAAGATGACTCTGAATAGGTTACATAACAAAGAGCTGCTATTGTGAGATATTTTCCTTTCCTTCCTTCAATTGCTAACATCCTATTCGAGGATGCAGTTATTTAATAAGTGTTTCAAATTATAATAGTCAATAGTGATTAAAGTAATCGCCACGTGACCACCGCGTGTACAACGCGATAGTAGTGGGTTCAACTCAACTTTCCCCTTCTCTTCACTCGAGACAAGAAAATGTAAATTTTCGTTTACTTATTTATTCACCAAAAAAAAGTATTGTTTAGTTTTTTACTTAATATGCAGGGTTTATAACATTAAGATATATCTATATTATATCAAAAATAAAATTAGTAGGTAGGTTCCTGTATCAAAAATATAAATGTTGAATGACAATTCAATATTTCCGCCATTCCCGCATGATCTTCAAAATTGGTTAAAAAGGGGAAAGAAAAAGAAAAACAAGGAGTGTCTTAACACTAGGTTTACTCTGCATAATCTTGTATATGGGGCTGTCACGGTTAAATTACTTAAAGGTTATGATTATGTAACCAGTAGGTATGATAACCATAAGGTCACAGGTTCTAATATCATAGTGTTAATAAATAACATACTCATAGAAAAGATTCACACGATAGTTTCAGTTATTAGTATTAGTATGTTAATTCCGTTATCTAAAATTAGATATAAGTAGCGTAATAACTTTAAAAGTAAATGTAAATATTATGAAAATTCCTTAATTTTTGTTTTATTTTCAAAGCTTCATAGTTGGGGTATGTAATGTAGGGTATTGATTTTTACGTTAAGCCCAAGGAAATGATTCCTAACATCAATCATAAGTAAAAAAATAGAACGTGAAGATTAAAATAGAACGCAACTGTAATATGTAGTGAATTTCAAAAGAACGTTTTTTCAGCTTCCCGCTGTATCCCGCAAACAACAGGGTATAGCATTTTTCATATCGAAATCGTATTCAATGAACAACAACTGCGTGTATAAAACAATAGTAAAAATAAGTTAATTATCATAATTGTATGTTTCATAATGAGAAGCGATGTTTGTTGTGTAATAAGTCTAGGATTTCTAGTGGAGTAATTTGTTAATGCTGATTACAATATGAATAATACGGAAAAGTACGGAAAATAGAATTCAATCCATAAGAAACTCGATTACAAAAACCTCAAATTTCCATATAAATAAAAAAATATGTATTTTTACAAGCAAATCGAAAGACAGCAAGCAGTATCGCACTAACGTTTAAACGAATCATTCCTTACACTCCTTAATAATAGGAAGTTCCTTTAAAACGGTTTTTGAACGTATGTTGTCAAGTCAGTCATCGGCGATATAGCGTCGGAAGTCGCCTATTCTGATAGCCGTATGTCATCTCGTTGTGGTTCTATCATGGGGTCATTACGTGTGAAGTAGAAAATTTGTGACTACTGCCTACGACATGGGGGGCTAATTTGACGAGTGATTAGAGCTGTGTCTGGTAAGCGAGCGTAATTTTTTTTATCTAGAGATAATATTTTTGAAGCCCGTCGTGACGCAGGGGCACAAAGTGTGCCTGAAAGCGCAACTGGTTGTAGGTTCGATTCCCGCTCGAGGATATTAAATATTTATTTAAATTCATATTTCCATTTCTTTGCTCTGGTGTCGAGGTAAAGCTCATCGTTGAGTTCCGTCACTCAACACGCAATGCATCCAAAACACGGCGGAAAGTGGGGAACGAGTGTTAGTCAAAATCTAGTGTTAAGTCACTCCGTTCTCCATATGCTGAAATGAAAATGAAAATAACTCATTCTACCGAATGGGAACCCACACCCGTCGCGTCAGTCAGTACAGTCCGTCGCTGCTGCTTTTTTATTATCTATTAATTCTAGCCAACGAACATAAAAAAAACAAATTTTCATTACCTTCACTCAAGCTTACACAACAAGATAAACACTCTCGTGGTCAAAACTCATAACAAATTAAGCATTTATTAGGACCTATTACGTAACTACTTACACTTTAAACGCGTTATAGAAGCTAGGAGTGAATGACATCAATTTATATTAAGACGTCTTGATTGTTTTAATTTAAAGCCTGGAGCTTGATTTACTTTGGAAGTCGCTTCCGCTGGACTTTTTTTGGAAAACATATATTTTTTAGATGAAGAGGAAAGAAATATTACGTTTTCTTGAACAATGATTTAAATTTTTGAGCTGAAACTGAACCCTTTAAAAATATTGAAACTATTTTTTGAAACCAAAAAATAAAAGCGATTTCATTGCATATAAATGATTACTTTGTATGCGTCAAAGTATTTAAAAACATTATTTGTATAACTAAATAAAAAAACGTTTCAGTGTAAAGGAAAAATTAGTACTAAGATTTCCAAAGGTATTCAAGATCAAAAGTCATTATTAATTTCCATAGAAATCTGATGTCATCAAATGACTACACTAAGTGAACACACAGTAATGGCGTTATGATTACAAATTATTATTATCATTTTATCATACTTTAGTTAATAATACATAATTAATGTATGTTATATATATATTAACTAGCGGCCCGCTCGCGGTTACACCCGCGTGAACTATGTTATTATTAATTTCTGTCTCCATGACTACGTCATAGTGACGTCTATGCAAAATTTGAGACTCGTAACATTTGTAGTAACGAAGTTTCATACAAACTTTCGACCCCAAAAACTACCCCTTAGAAGTCGAATATTGCGAATTCCCGTCTTAGCGAGCACCTACGTCCTATAAGTAACTCCTATGCAAAATTTGAGATTCCTAGCACTCGTAGTTTCTGAGATTTCGTGATGAGTGAGTGACCTTTCGATTTTATATATATAAGATACAAGTACTATCAATTGATTGCAAACGTTATGTTTAAAACAAACTATTCTTATTTCATACCTTTTCAAAAGGGCTAAACACGAAAGGCTTAGTTACTAATAAAAAGTAGTAATGTGACTAATACTTATATTTCGTCAGTCATTTTTTAATCTTCAAAACAAGCTGCCATCATGACTATTAAATTTTAATTAAGCTACCAAAATTTATTATATATAAAATTTGAAATATATATATATATATATATATATATATATATATATATATATATATTAACTTATTACTTATATATATATATATATATATATATAAGTATGTTTAATAAACACTTGACATTTTGATCACTAATGAGGTTATTTATGGTCACTTAGTCGCTGCGACTTAGACTTTAGAAGGTCACCGAAATTATGTAAAAACGATATTTGTATTGCTTGTGATGTATCAAATTAGTTTGACCTTCAAATGTTTCTATACATTAGTTATTAAATATTTCTTTTTGATTTAGCTTTACCATTTGTTAAGCCTCCACCTCCACCTCCACCTCCATTCACCACTTTCTGTCGAAATCAGGAGTCTTTTAGTGTTGAGTTGCGCAACTGTTAACTTTATATGCATATAATTTTAATTTAACATAAGTTTAATTCCCAGCGACTCCATAACTAATTTTAATCATGCACCAAATAGCAAAAAAAACTACTGTGCCATAAATTTGGATGGCTTGAAGGAGCTTTTCTTGATCTATAAGCATTTTTTTTTAAATCTAATCTATTTTAAAAACTCAGCAAAAAAAAAGAAAGGTAAACCAAGGATGATAAAGCACAGTGCTAATAGCCTGTTAGAAGCTACAGATAAGGAGGCTCAAGTGTCTAAACACTTCACTAGGGTGTTTCATAAGTGTTGTTTTCTTTCACTAAAAGGTGAGATAAAGAGATTTGTTACGGTTACTCAGATGAATGGATTAAATAACACGTCGTAAATAAACTTTTAAGTAGCATTGTTTATGATAGGTTTGAAAGGAAGGTTAGGTGGCGGAACTCAGTTACGCTAAGTCTTGTAACCTGAGAATTGGGAAAATGAAAATAGCCCATAATGTGGGGCGAACACATAGTCTAACATCAAATAGTTAAAATATTTAAATATGAAAATTGTATTGAAATCCATAACGGACACGTTGAAACAGTAATTAAAATAATGCAGTAATTGGTATTCCATTCTCTAGGGATAAAGCCGGAAGCTAAAAAATAAAATCATTAATCATTATATTATTCTTCAGTCTTCATCATAATAAATAGTGGAACCAATTTTGACAGAATTTTCATTAGTATTCCTAAAAACTGATAATAAAAATCTTTACTTCATAGTAAATAAAATAAACTTACAAAAAAACTTGTATAAACATTAAAAATCATAAAACGATATTTTTTATCAGATAATATTATTTAATTCAGCCTTGTTTCTTTATTTGACATAGAAATCTTATCGTATCCACGTTTGCTTTACAAAAACATGTTCCTTTGGAATTGTTACTTTGAACTTTTGAAGTATATTTAGTTATATTATTTTTTATTTAAAAAAAAATAGATTAGATTATACTAGAATCTTGGGTCTATTTGTATTTTTATTTTTTTTTATATTATTACTAGGTATTTTTAAACGTGGCGTCTCATTTTTAGTTCATTAAAAGATATAATATTTGTTTTTAAATTTTTTGTATATTCAAGACTGAATTCCGTATTTAGTAGAGTAGGCAGAAATACTAATAATAATTAAAAACCAAGCCGTAAGCTATCCATACAAACTCATCCACTCTGTTCATTTGCCTTGCATGTTAAAAGAACTTTTGCATTAATAATTATTATCGCGAAAGTAAAAATAAAATAATGGGAAGTAATAAGCAGAAAATCACTCATTAATAATGTATGAGATACAAAAACGTCCTTCTTTGTTGTAACAGACTGACATTGCACGTTATATGAATTATTACGTAATATGCATAGTAATTACTAGGTGTTATATTTTTTATGTAAAATAATAATATACTAGTCATCACCCCGCTACTTTGCTTAGATGGACTTTAAGATCTAAAATTAATCTGAAATAAACTTTAAGATGAAAAAATCCATTTTTGCCCGTTTGCGTGAGAATTTTGAGAAATACTTACTGCACTAGCTAAATTCGCGCCGTATCCCGCACTTAGCAGGCTAGGCAATGGGAACCTCGGAACATAGTG
Source organism: Heliconius melpomene rosina (assembly GCF_056956725.1). Taxonomy (NCBI): domain Eukaryota; kingdom Metazoa; phylum Arthropoda; class Insecta; order Lepidoptera; family Nymphalidae; genus Heliconius; species Heliconius melpomene. Next base: position 1,892,538 of record NC_140400.1, read on the forward strand.
TAAAGACATTCCGTTCCCATTAAGACATTTCCGTTTTCCACTATAGTATATATCATTTCACTCTCTAAGTCAGTAGTTATGTCTCTGCATTGTCTATCGGTCAACAAAATTAAAATTAAATAAGATAAAAAAAATCAAATTTTGTATTTGTAATATAAAATATTTACTTTACGCCAGGTAAATAAAACTGTTAACGACGTCGTCGTTACAAGTTAGTACTAAAGCTGAACTAATTAAGTTAACAAGCTCCTTAAAATATATAACAGCCTGTATACTGTAGCTGCATGTTATATTTTATTCACTACAAGTTCAAATTAGCAGCATGCTCTGCTTTCCTTCGGGAATTTGGATTGAAAAAGTACCTATTATTTATAGAGAGAGGTTTCTCTCTATATGTAATGAAAAAAAGGAATGTTTTAACACTAGGATTTTCTGCTTACCTTGCTATATGCGGAACAGGTGAAGCTAAATAAAAAATTTTTAGTCTTCGTGTTGCTATTGCCTAATGTGTGAAATAGCAAAGAGCAGAGTATATGAATCCTAGTGCTTAATAAATGTAGAAGAAGAAGTGACACATACAGTTTATTCTTTGTTTTAGACTTATGGTGTATTTGGCATATATCAGAGTAGGTAGGTACTTAGTCTGAAGACACTCCATTCTCCACTTTCCGCTCAATTATAAAGTCGTAACTTGTAGATTGGCAAAACTCAATGCCGCAAACTCAATGTTTTGGTACCAGAGCGAAGAAATGAAAATAATTTATTCCCCCGGCTAGAAATCGAATCCACAACCGACACGTTCACGTTTAGGCGTCGTACCGCTGCTCTACGACACCCTATTTTATAGCATTATTTTTAAATGCAAATAAAAAATGTAAAATAAATAATATTCTCTATTTCAATTGCCCCTGTATAATATATCAACTACTTTGGATACAATAAAATTAAATCAACGTTGAATAAAAATGCACACAATATACAATGAACTTCACTTCCGAGCAAAATGCAAATCAAAGAACCAATTGACCTCGAGCTGATTCGATTAAGACATAACCAGCGGATAAAGAGATAAGATTTCAAATGTATATTAAACATGAGAAGATAAACGCTTAAAATTTAATGGTTGCAAATTAAAAAACGCAAATTAATTATCAATATTAATGGGAGGTTAGTCATGGTGCAGGGGCACAAGAGGGCGACAGTAATCGCGACAGACTGTTGGGTCGATTCTCACTCGAGGAAATGAAATATTTAAATAATATAATTTTCTCGCTCTGGTAACGAGGCAAAAAGTGGCCTTGAATTCTGCTACTCAATATTCAATGCCTCTAGAATTCGGCGATAAGTGGGTAACCGAGGTATCTTCATGGGAACGGAGTGCACTAGTGCATAGTAGTGCATCTCTTCTCTAAGCTCCTCTGTCTACAATGCCATATGCGTGTGTTAGGCTTATAGAATTAATGATAATTAAATAATAAATAATACATATATGATTGTTATCATAAATAATGTTTGTAATTGACATTTGACACTTGTCATTGATTTGGCGTTTAAAATATCCATCTATGATTTGGTAGTTAAGTAATGGATTACTATAGAATTATGATTATATTTAATAGATTTATAAAGTTAATAGTAATAAAATAATAAATAATACATATACGATAATTACAATAAATAATATTTTATAATTGATAATGGACACTTGTCTAGGATTTGTAGTTTGATACATCTGCCTATGATTTGCTGGCTGGTGATATAAAACAATGGAATTACGATAATATTTGACTTATAGGATTATTGAAAATGTATTATATATCCTCGGCGATCTTTATTGTAAATGTTAGAAGATTTATCATTATTATAATGTTAAGTGAATCAACTATTATTGTAATTGCAAATGTGGTAAGTATAGTACAGGTAAGTTATATGTATTTATTAGTATAAATAGTTTATGAATCAGCTCAGTGGCTGGAGCAGTGAAAGGCGAGTGTTGTTATAACGTTAAGGGTACCCTGAAGCCTACAATTGTGGTTACAAGTCCACGGCACTGCTCCAAGCTTCAGATCATTTAAAAGGTAACATAACATTACTTATGGCTACCATCCGCTTCTGATGTTGATTAGATACGACAATCCTATAATTCATTCAGACAATTATTCTAATTTATCTCTATTTATATTATCTACTATCATGATTCTAACATCAGAAGTGGGATCAGCTCACTCTCACTCCCACTTTCAAGAGAAATAATATCCTGACACTCTTCGAAGTTTTAATGTTTTGTAATTGTGTAATATGTAAATTACAATGAAATCATAATAAAAGGAAGATAATAAAAAGGAGTTAGATTGCCCTTGTTGGTGGCTAAATTGTCTGGCTCTATGTTTAAAGTTAAACAGTCAAATCATATTCGAGGTGACAGAAACAATCATACAACATCAATTTATTAATAATAATTGATAATTCAATAATAAAAAAAGGTAAGTAATGTGTGATAGATTCTGCATTAAGTGGTACAGAAAAAGACTATTAGTACAGTTTGAAGTATACATGTTAACAATTGTAATAATATTATATTATTTTTATTGTTTAAAATGGCATTTTACAAAAGCAATGTTAAAACTATATCTGAAGTATTATAAGTATATAGTTTTATTATAACTCATTAAGAAGAAAGACATTATAAGAATTTTAATTAACTTAATACCAGATTTACATGATATTTTAATGAATAGAAATGTTAAAATACTAATATTGAAATAGTGAAAGATTTAAATTATATATATTTATATTTATTGGAAACCATTTAGAGTTTGCATCAATATTACTTCTATTTAGAAAAATTGTTACAACATAGCATTATATTTGTTTTAAAATCAGGAACATTAAGTATAGCGAATTTCAAGCAAAAATAAGAAAAAATTTCCCTTTTCAATATGAATATTATTAATATTATATTTGAATTATATGATTGGTGACATTTAATTTTCATAAAGTTTAAGTAATATTCATTTTATACATTTTTAATCTGATAATATTACCAAAATATATAATAGGTTCGCTGTACTATGGGGTTACTTAATTATTATTTATTATTATAATAAAACATTATGACAAAGTAAATTATACTATGTTTTACAAAACAGTTTAATCAGTTTGTATGTAATATCTTCTTACCAGTCTTTTTATACAAGAATACTAATAAAAATATTTAAATAATTCTTAAGAATTATAAAACAGTTAACTGTTATTAATATTTCAGATACTTTCTATCAACATATAGAAAGTATTTAATAAAAAAAAATATATAAATCAACTTTTTAAATTATGACTTGTTAGGATGTTTGTCAGTTACTTGGAATTTCTGTAGTGACAAATTTAGATTATATTATTTATTCATATATATAATTCCACAAGGAATAATAAAAGTTTCAATACTAATTGCGGAATTTAATTAAAAGACATGTTACATATGCCTCAGATTCATCAATGATTTGTTAACTTTTTGGAGGCAATTTATTGAAGTTAGTAACTTATCTTTATTTCTTTTTTCTATGTCTGCTACTAATATTACTATGCAATATGAATATATTGTTATTGAATATATTGTTGGACAAATAAAATATTTTGTTTATTTATTCTGGAAAGATAATAGTATAGTAAGTATATTAGATCAGAAATCCAAGCTCTTCTTATTGAAGATTAATTTACAAATTGAGTAATTTTAAAGTTTTCTTATCAAACAGAATTAAAAATGTTTTATTTTATTAAATATTTACTTCTGGTAATTTTATTAAATAAATTGCTTACGAGATATCTAATAGACATTTAAATATAATTAATAATTTTGGCCTTTATTTACAATGAATTTGTCATGAATTTTAAATAATGTTTTTTGTCAATAGTGTTTCGTTTGACATGTGTTAGGTTTATTTATTTAAATGATGCTGCTTCAGTTAACCTCTCCATGTCTAGTAATATTAAACCAATAAAACGTTTTATAGGGTTCAGCAAGGGACTTTCGTAAGTCACGATTTTGTTTTGCGAACTGTCAGATTGAGTATATTAATGAAAATGAACCGAAAATCTTATTTTAGTAGTAGAGCTTTGAGAGAGGTGTGGTTAAAAACATGTAATACCTCTTGATGAGAAATGGTAAATAAAACGAACATATCGATTGTTCAGCCAGAATACCTGAGCATAGGCATATAGCATTACTTTCACAGACTTAAGTATGATATGTAATGAACCGTCAGGTTAGCCGAACGGATTGTGAGAAATTAGGCTTTTTCATTTTAAATACGACAGTCGTTAAATCCACCGGACTTTCGTCTTGCTCGGAGCTTGTTCATTTGTATATTCTGATGGTCAGACCAAATAAGTTACTTTTATGTCATATTTGTACAATATATGAAGTAAATGAATTTATCCATATATTATATACAAATCAATGTGGTAATTAATTAAAAGCTTTTATTTTACTAGCTATAAATGAATTGAGATGAGAATGACGTATTATTTAGAGGTATTAAAATAATAAAAGTTATGGAATAGGAAATGAAATAGATCTATACAGTGATGCTAATACGATTTAAAGGAATTTATAAAATATATAAAATTCATGAATCTATTCAAAATATAAATTAAAGTGTCATTACTATTGAGTATAATGATATGTTTTGGAAAATGTGTAGTTGAAATATTGCTGTTGAAAATGCCATATATAAAATGTTATATAAAAAATATTACATTTAAAGATTACACCATTGAACTGAATTTTTATTAAATATATTTTTATATATTGTGTTATTTATATATTACATTTCATATATTATGTTATTTATATATTATATTTCATATATTATGTTATTCATATATTATATATCTTCTTCTTCTTCTTAATGTGCTTCTCCAACTAGTGAAGGTTGGCAGTCAACTTCGAATACTTAGTCCTGTCCCTAGCCAAATGAATCAAATCTAAGGCGGTTTTAATTCCAGTCCATTCCTTGATGTTCCTTAGCCATGACTTACTTCTACCGCCGGTTTTCATATACATTGGTATTGGTATTGGTTATATATACATTGGATGTGAGTGATGTGATCAGTTCCTGGAGTGAGACCTCCCGGACGCCCAAGGAAGGTTGGATGTCGTGATGCAGGACATGAAAGCCAATGGTCTAACCATCGAGGACGCAAAAGACTGTGCAAGGTGGAGTAGGTTGAGTAGGAGGGCAGACCGGGATTAGTGCCAGGAGGAAGAAGAAGATATTATATATACATTATATGTTTTCATATAATATATAAATATTTTATCTATCCGCTGGTCGATCACATATTTGGCATCAGCTGGTCGCACTAGCAGCGGGTGAATGCAGTTGATGTGTCTATTTATGTGACTTATGTATTATAAATCTTTTATCTATCCGCTGGTCGATCACATACTTGGCATCAGCTGGTTGCACTGGCAGCGGGTGAATGCAGTTGATGTGTCTATTTATGTGACTTATGTATTATAAATATTTTATCTATCCGCTGGTCGATCACATACTTGGCATGAGCTGGTTGCACTGGCAGCGGGTGAATGCAGTTGATGTGTCTATTTATGTGACTTATGTATTATAAATATTTTATCTATACGCTGGTCGATCACATACTTGGCATCGGCTGGTTGCACTGGCAGCGGGTGATTGCAGTTGATGTGTCTATTTATGTGACTTATGTATTATATATTTTATCTATCCGCTGGGCGGTCGCATATTTGGCATCAGTCGGTCGCACTGGCAGCGGGTGATTGCGGTTGATGTGTCTATGTATGTGGCTCATGACTCTGACATATTTATATTATTGTAAGGTCTATACAAGTGGATTTGATGATAAAATGTTGAGATGTACCTATAACTTCGGGGACGAAGTTGTGTCAGTTTGGCCGTGTTAGGCTTATAGAATTAATGATAATTAAATAATAAATAATACATATATGATTGTTATCATAAATAATGTTTGTAATTGACATTTGACACTTGTCATTGATTTGGCGTTTAAAATATCCATCTATGATTTGGTAGTTAAGTAATGGATTACTATAGAATTATGATTATATTTAATAGATTTATAAAGTTAATAGTAATAAAATAATAAATAATACATATACGATAATTACAATAAATAATATTTTATAATTGATAATGGACACTTGTCTAGGATTTGTAGTTTGATACATCTGCCTATGATTTGCTGGCTGGTGATATAAAACAATGGAATTACGATAATATTTGACTTATAGGATTATTGAAAATGTATTATATATCCTCGGCGATCTTTATTGTAAATGTTAGAAGATTTATCATTATTATAATGTTAAGTGAATCAACTATTATTGTAATTGCAAATGTGGTAAGTATAGTACAGGTAAGTTATATGTATTTATTAGTATAAATAGTTTATGAATCAGCTCAGTGGCTGGAGCAGTGAAAGGCGAGTGTTGTTATAACGTTAAGGGTACCCTGAAGCCTACAATTGTGGTTACAAGTCCACGGCACTGCTCCAAGCTTCAGATCATTTAAAAGGTAACATAACATTACTTATGGCTACCATCCGCTTCTGATGTTGATTAGATACGACAATCCTATAATTCATTCAGACAATTATTCTAATTTATCTCTATTTATATTATCTACTATCATGATTCTAACACGTGCCTGCAGCATGAAGATATTATGCTGTATATTTATGTTAAAAACATCTTAACTTTAATAATTCTAGAAAAACCTAAAAAAATATAACAGAAAATCGCTTTACACTTGTACCACACACAATACACAGATAATAACCGAGTGGGTGGTCATTCAACAATACCTGATTTCAGTATTGCATCCTTTCTTACTCATATACTAGCTACGTTTATGTAGGTATAGTGCCATTGTCGAGTATTGAGATGTTATCGCGGTCTAATTTAATTAATATTAATTCCATTGTACTGTAAAACGGTATTAAGATTAAAATTGATATTGGTCGTGACAAGAGTAGTCAGAAATAAAAATAGTTAAGTAGTTATTCTATGGAAATCCTGATTCAATGAGATAAACTTATAGTGGACAAACTTTTTTATTCTTATAGATGTATGAAAAAGCTGACTGTGCTGGCTGTCTTTTACAGTCGATTGTTGATTGGTTGACATAATTATTTTCATTCCCTCGTTATAATAAGAAGACAAAGATCGCCGTTAAATTCCACCACTCAATACCCAATACTCAGAAATTGGGCGGAAAGAATAAAGTATTTATGTATCATGTAATGACACAACTGAAAAAAATACTTTTGTTTCTTCATTATAAACAAGTAAGCTTGAATTAAGAAGTATAAAAAATTAAGCAAAGGATTATGCATGCAGAAAGCCTCTCATCAGGTCAGTCACTCCGTTTTCAAGTTTTGTGGTGCAAGCGGCAGCAGTCTTCATATCATATATTTTACATTAATTATATATGTTACACATAGATTTAAAAGAAATAATTATTAAACAGATTTTATTGCATTAACATTCTAATTATACATCCAAATGCCAGATTTCTGTCTGGCCAAACTCAAGATACACAAACTCGGCAAAGATGATTAACAAGGTTCGTTCTTCGCACTTATAGTATAAATCCTGTAGACCTGTACTATGAATTCAATCTTAGAAAGTTCTTTGAAGGCGCCACTGGTAATCTTACAATAATTTGGAATTAGGTGACAGAAGAAAGACTGTCGGAACTCCTCTTTCTACTGCACTATGTTAATGCTCATTTAAAGAAGTCCCCTAAATTTGCCCTCGGATCCTTGTAATAATCTTGTAATCTTGTTTATCACAGAAAGACTAACTTAAAAACATATTAGAGGCTTTACAATAGGGTCATTTAATTTTAGTTTATCAAATATGTCAAATAACTAAACTACTGTTTAAATTAAAAGAAGAAAAAAAAGTTTTTTTTAAATATATCTTCGCAAGAAACAAAAGGCTTTTTATTTTTCATTATTTTATCCGCGGCTGGTAGATAGTCGCTTAAACAATACTATCTTATAAGCTGTCCTATCAGAATGCGTGAGGCTGTTATAAACAGATTATGTATAAACAAAGTATGTTTGCGCGAGTGCCCTTTAATCTCGTTAACTCCAAGGCTCATCGGATGACATTATACTACTACTAGATCACCCTGGTACGCGATGGACGACATTTTTAAAAATATTTGGAACTTACAGTTCGATAAAAAGGAAATACACACATATCAAACAGTATATCGTTCAATTACAATAATTGTTAGATCTTGATACTAGTTGTTTTCAAATTACGTTAAAATTTGTTGTCAGATAATCAAAATAGATAGTTATCGTTAGTCTTCACTACCGTTATTGATTAAAACAGTGCGGTGTAGCGCAATAGATCGAAAAGCAGAGATCAAGTATCGGCAAAGGTCAGGCCAATCCCATTAGGTTGTTAACCTGACCGATATAGCGGGATAAGGGCTATAAATGCGGTAAGCCCTTTAAAATTTTTGAAGTAAATTAGAAAGGATTAAAAAAGAATTTTACAGGCATTGTCTCTTGTGTAGAGCATAGAGAACAGAGTGTCTAAACACATGCAAGGATCCCTCTGATTACCTTGCTTCATGCACACAGCGTGAAGGTAAAACTTTTTAAAACTAAATCTGAATTAATTAGCTCTACGCTGTGTCCTGCACACAGCGAGGTAGGCAGAGGGAACCTAGTGTTAAGATACTCCGTTCCCCACTATTTATTGAAACTAAATTTTAATAGGGATGTATAAAAACATTGCGTTATACTTATTTATGCTTTTCACAAGGCATTTATTTATATTACTTGGACGTTGTTACAATAAAAAAACTATATAACATACAAGAACATACATAAGTAATTTAAAATATACACCATAAAACCACCAATTTTTATTCGATTGAACTTTGCAGTTCTAAATTACATTTATTGTACCTTTTTTATATTTATTTTTTATTTTTATTGATATGTTATAACGGTGTAAGTACATGTCATATATTTAATGTTATGGCAACCTTACTTATCTATACTTATTATTGTCATGATGAACATTTTGCTTAGCAGAACGTGCTAATTTTCGGGACCATTGATTCGGATTCTACAAATATTTGTGTTCTTTTATTGAGGACGCTAGAGGCTGTATAAGGCCCACATAGCCCATTGTACCTGCACTCCTGCAGTAAAGTTACTTCGCGCGGTTAGACTAAAGTATAAGGCCCATGCTTATAAACTCTTCTCAAATCTGCAATCGATCTTGAGATGCCTTTTTTTATCAGCTTCACGCTGTATCCCGCAAACAGCAGAGTAGCTAGAGGGAACCTAGTGATAAGATACTCCGTTCCCCATGATTGCATTTTTATTCAAAGATACCTATGTAATTTATTGTAAATGATTTATACGGGCCTTATTTTTTAAAATTTAATTATACCTACTAAATAAGCTAATTGCAATTAGTAAATAGTATTGCATTCAGCATCCTTCATTACATGTAATGTTACACAATATAAAACATTCAACAAAATGAAAACAATACGTGCACTAAATAAGGAATTATTATTCATAAGAACATCTGATATAGAAGAATGGATCAAGTTAAAAGCGATCGTTTGTTAAATAAAAAAAGCAACTTCATGCTGTATCCCGCACACAGGGGGGTAGGCAGAGGGAACCTAGTGTTAAAACACTCCGTTCCCCTTTCGGTCAAATTCTGGAGGTATTGCGCCGTGTACTGAGTGGCGGAATTTATCGCAACGCTTTGCCTCGACACCAGAGCGAAGAAATGTGTAATATAGTAAATATTTCCTTTCTTCGAGTGGGGATCGAATCTACAATTAGTCGCGTTTACAGATACATACTATCTTTCATATTTCAGAAATTATACTCTTTACATAAACAACATATTATTTCCCGCATTCTTCTATACCTTAGACTGTACAATCTATTGCATAAAGTCGAACCGCACACCGTGACGGGCACTTTCTTGGAGTCACTCGCTCGTGACTTGCAAATACGTTTGATTATCTTAATTTGACAAGTTCATTATTTTTCTAACTAAGAAATATTAACAATTTTTTCAACTTGTAGTAGAGAAGATCCAAATTGCTTTCACAAAATAGTACTATGTCTATGACAGCCTTTGTTATTCTATGATACTAAAATTTCTAAGCGAAAGGTAATTCCAACACTAAAACTGAATAATTTTTCTTATCTATAAAAACTAAAAATCATATCGACATTATCATTTCTGATTAAATTAAATTCAGCTCAACTAAGTGGTCATTTACCAAAATTTCTTCAACTGGAATGAGGAAGTCATAATATTTTTAAAACAAACATTCTCACACACAAAAAACAAATCCACAATTATCACATGTACAGTCAGATATTTACCAAATGCGCTAGAATAATTAACACTCGTTTTTTTGTTTTCACAAGACAGGAAGGAAGAAATGACACTAAGATAAGTTTCAAGCTAAACAGAAATAAAAACTACAAAAACATAGATTGGTAATTTTTATTTAGTTATATAAAAAACATAGCTGTCAATTATAGTAATTAAATGTGGTATAATCTGTTAGAGCGAGCAGTGACAGCTAGTGATGTGTTCGAACGTTACGATATATTTAGTTTCGACCTACGACAACCATTGGAGGCAAAGAGTATTTATTTTAGAGACATGACTGTTTCTGTTCTACATATTAATATTTAACATACATTTTCAAATGAAACAAGGCTACGAAAATTGGCATTTATTTCTATTTCATAAAAAACAACTGCATATAAATATAATTATGCAACATAACACAATAATAAAGAAAGTATTTTTTTTTAATATTAACTTTATTTTATTTATCATAATTTCGATAGTAAAATGTTATTGAAAAATAGTTAAATTGTCTTACATAAATTTTAACAGTTTGCACAAGGCTAAAAATAACTAGATATAAAATAAGATGAAGCATAATAAAAGCACAAGATGGTTGTTTTGACATAAAATTGATGTAATAAAATAATCTTGTTAACTGAGTAATAAAACATTGATTGCTTTTTAACTATAAATTTTACCTGCCACTATGTAATAGATGTGTTATAGTGTACCTAGAGTCGCCAGTCAGTCGCCGTCTAAGCTGAAAATTGAGCTGTCTTTAACTAAATTAGTTTAAAAGTGTATAGAAAGTGAAGTTTAATTATGATGTAACGGATTAAGAGAAACTTTTATTTGACGAATCAAGTTTTTATGCTCTTTTTGAGCACTGATATTATTCTATTTACAGGTTTTAGGGAAGAGTAAATCAATTAAGTAATTGTCAAATTAAATAAATAAAACTTATTTTTTGATAAAATGTCGCGTCTGTTACACTCATTATATTGGGCTAGGTCAATGACTTGGGCGTATGTGGTCGAAACGCTTTTTGTTTTTATTCATCTAAACCATTCGCATTGATAACAATTATGATATCAATTTCTAATCAACTCGATTTTAGCGTTAAGATAATGTATGAAAGATAACAAATATGGATATTTGCAAGACTTAATTCATTTATGTATATAACCTACCTTTATATGTATATAACTCTTTCATTAGTATGTGACCGATAGAAAACGAACAGACTAAAGTATTGAACTTAGAAAATCAACATTTTCATGTAGTTAGATTAGAGAAGGCAGAAGAGCAGCAGAGAGAAGTAGTAAGAGACGACCATACGGACAGACCATGACCACTAGACCATGTTGACGTAAGTACATAGTTAGTATCATGCTTATCAAATACAATGAAGGAAAATAAAGTAATTTTAAGTTTAAAGACATATTTGTTTGAATCACAACCTTCTAACCTTCGTGAAAAAAATTTAAATATACAATGCATATATTTAGTATATTATATTAAATATCTAAATGTACTATTTATTTTCATGCAAAATCTATAAATATTTACATTATCGTATCATAATGGACACGTGTACAAATAACAAGCACCTGCAAGCTAATGACCGATAACCGCTGCACCACTCGAGTGACTATTAAAGTAATTGTATCGATTTGAGCATTGATCGATTTTATGAAGTATCGATATTTTTTATGAGTCTCATACTAGATTTTTTTATTAGAGGTTGTAGAGCTGTCGATGATGATGATGCTTTTTCCCGAATAAACTAATGGAATCGCATACAATTTAGTGTTAAGACCTAAAGTTTTCTGCTGATTGCCAAATTTTTAAGATCGCCGCACCCACAGTGATTGTATTTATAGTCAGAAGTTGTCCCACTACGCATCGACGGCCTTATTATTAATTAATAGATATTCCTTCTTACAAATTTGAGGCCAGTCACAGTTAGTTGAGCTTCGCCACTCAACATGTAAATCATCCAGAATTTTGCGGAAAATAAAGAACTTAAGTGTGTTAACGTTAGGTTCCCAGGTCCCCTCTACCTAATCTGCCACTGAGAGATACACCGTGAATCTAAAAAAAAGAACCATTATACATACTACCTTGTTTGTTACATTCCTTTTTGACAGCGTCAGTATACTCGAAGGGTATGTCATGGGATCATTTATTTTTTTTATCGCGTAAAGCAATTCGATACTTACCTCTTCGTTTCGTAATAACAATCAACATTACTCCGTAAAAAGGAAGAAGTATTTTTTTTTGTAATAATTTAAAAGTAGAGAATTAATAATTGAATGGTTTAATTTTTTATATGTTGCCGAAGTATTGTATAGAATACAGAGTCAAACAGATCGCCGGCATCATATAGGTATAGTAGGAACTAAATGTTCCAAGAAACAATATCAATTACATTGAAGGCAATCTCGTTTTTTTGTAAAAGCTTTCGTTACTTTCTTGGTAGAAATGTTTTAACTTAAACGGTATGTAATGGATGTACATTACTTAATTATTCACTTGTACCTTAAAAATTTTACACGAATTAAATAAATTGCGTAATATATTATTATGCCGTACGCCGTGCAGTAAACATGCAATGTTTTTCGGGCAAAATGTGAAGAATGGAGTGTCCTAACACTGCTCGATCTGAACAATGTAGTTGTATGTTCAAATCCCGTGATATATTATATCTAATAGCGTTAACTTTACTAAGATCTGTCTATCCAATGTGGCGGTAATTCAATCCGTAGACACTAAGGATAGCATAAAGACGATCAACGAACACAAAAAAGATTTGTTTATTTAACATGTTTGGTAAACAAAGGCTTCATAATATAGATATTAATTAATTCTGAGGCAGTCGTGGCGCAGGGGCACATATGTTGAGTGAAAACGCGACAGTTGTAGCTTCGATTCCCACTGGGAGGAACGAGATATATCTATTTTTTATATTTTATTCGCTCTGGAAATGAGGCAAAGCGCGGTGTTGAATTCCGCCACACGCCACGCCTTGCTAACTGCTAACTTGCTAACTACCCAGCTATGTACAACTTGAAACTAAAAAAAACATGAATATAAATATTTTCTCAGTGTCTACCTGCTTACCGGCTCTCAGTATTACCTATGTGTAGCTAAAAGCGTGTTCTTGCATATTTCGACCGTAAATTACCTGAAAAGATAAAAATAAATTAATTGCTGGTTAACATGACATGGCAATATAAAATAACTTTAATAATGACATAGAAGATGTAAAATATTAAAATATCTACAAAATAACTTATTATTTTAGTAGAAAGGTAATTAAAGGATGTTAATGAGTTCAATGAAAGTCTTATATAATTATTTATACCTAATATAAAAGGTTACCTTAATTTTTTCAGTTATTCAATACATAAAGTATCCAAAATATAAATGAGTCAAAATCGGGGAAAAGAGTGTCCAATCACTATAACATATTATATATCATAGAGAACCTTTCTATGCAGTTTTCAGCAATTTCTCTATAAAATGTAAACATTATTTATTTTATTTTATATATAAACATTGTAAGATATTTATTGCGAGCTGTCAAGCTAAAAGGTTTAGAACGAAAAGAATTTTAAGTATCATATCGTTTTGACAGGGGGATTAATGCATCTGGGAAACCATTGCGGTAATACGATCGACGAATGACAGACAGACATGAGTGTATTTATCACGTAATATAACTTCGTATATATTTTGATAGCATATTATGTAAGCATAGTAAATAAGAAAATATTAATATCAAATGTTTTTTTCTTAATCTCTCATCATAAATAACTCTTGCTCTTCTTCGAGAGATGAGAGAAAAGAGTGATTTCTATTACAACTTTTTTAATAACACTACATAATTAAAGAATGCTACATGACCTTAGAAGAAATATATAAAATTTTCAACAACATAGTGTTTCTACATAATAAGAAAGATAATTACTTCAAAGTGTTTCCAATTAGCTACAATTTTCACATAAGCGGGGCCTTTTCTAAGGAACTCTATCCCGTACAGTTAGATATAAGAGGAATGCGGTCCACGTGCCAAGAGCACTAACCGTTAGGGCAGAGCAACGCGACAGGCATAGTAATTATAATAATAAGATACTTAAGTTTATTTTTATAGGTTCACGTTTTAAGGTAGACTGAGGGAACCTAGTGTTAAAATAATCGGTTCTCCATCTTCTAAATAATTTTTGAGACATTGCGTGTTCAATGGCGAAATTGAACGCCGTTTATAAACTTTTTATTATTGGAAAACGAAACCTGATTTTATAATGCGTTTTTATAGTATTGTAAGGAAAGATAACAAATAACATGAGTAACCTCTGCATAATCATACATTTCCTGAAATAGATTGTTTACATATCATTATCGATATTTATTATACTGATAAAACACAGTTATCAGTATAATAAATAGTTTTCGTATAAACATATTTTTTTAATTTAGCCTGTATCCCGCACGTATCAGGGTAGAGGGAAAGCAAGCAGCAGCATGTTGCCTTAACATTGGGTTCCCAGGCTCAATTTAATATTTAATTCCAAAATATTAAACAATCCTGCTGGGATTTAAACTCGCACTCCCTTGATAACCCTAACATAATGCAAACATATATACCACGAAATGACTAAGGAACTGAATCAGCTATACGATGTCGCAATATGCAAAACTTTCTTAACTTAACCAATGCCTTTGTAACATCAGCATAGCATAGCAGGAGCAATGACTCCCCATGGTAAGACTAAGCTGGAGACACAATAAGAAAATTGAGGATAAAAGTAATGCTTGATGTATTACAACTACATGGTAAGAATAGTATTTATATCAGTATCACCTAGTAAGTATATCCATATACTATTTTTACTCTATTAAAGGAGTCAAAGGACAGAGGTCAGTTGTGGCGCAGGGTTACAAGCGTACGACTGTAAGTGAATGAAGTGTCTTAATGGGAACATAGTGTCTTAACAATTTTATAAGTCCAGTACTTTCGTCCGTGCTTTGTCTGTCACTAACTAATTTAAAGGGAGAGATTTATATATTTATATAAAAAAACTATAGCACACATTTGTATTTCGCAGCACATCGCGCACCGGAATTCTCATAAATAAATATTAGTAGAAGTATATACATATATTCTATGTTATATTATGTATCCAGCCTTAGTTCTCACATTATACACGCATGGCTGGCTCAAAACAACGCAAGTGAGTCCGCACCTGCGATACACTTTACATGACACCGTTCCTAAGTGAAAAATTGACTTGACATCAAATAGAATAATATATTGTAAAATTTATTATGTATAATAAAAGTATAAGCTATTTAAAAATATGTAAAATTACTGAAAATAGACATATTTTTAATTTTAATTAATGCGCCAAATACTATAAAAACTTAAATCATTTTATTAATGTAACTAAGCTATGAAAATATATATCTGTTCATCTAAATTAACTTTTAATTAAAAAACATTCACACTGAAATATTTTCAGTGAAATAATATTATTTAATATTGCGAAATTCATAATAATATATTATTAAACTATTCTCAAACAAAGATTTAATAGAAGAACTTAGGTATTATTCATACACTCACAAACTTCCATATTTTATTACAAAAGTGAAAGATTTTTTAAACAATCATTAAATAATATTTAGAAGTGTGCTCTTACTGAAAAGCGACGTAGAATATACTTACTTAAGACAAAAGTTTGTACATATCTTGTTTCTGGGTTCTTTTAATTTGGGTCGCAAAATTTATAAACGCCAGCGAACTTGGTCTTGACCTCCAAATTGCCACAGAATTTACGTTTAGGTATATTTAATATATTTACTTGGTCTCTTCACATTTGTCCAACGTACCTAGCAGAGAAAAAGTAATAAATTATATAAATAGTGATTGATATATTAAATTTCTGTATAAAAAAAATAAACGTTTAATAAGTACCTATGTTGATTTTTCAGCAATGGATACTTCCATTCAAAACACAAAATATTTACTTAATAAAGAGACTATAAAAAGTGTCTAAAATAATTTTCTTTGAGACTATCTCGTCATGGGTAATAAGTTCGTAGGTAATAAAGAATATGTGACTACTCTCATATATATAAGAGTAAAAGTACCTATTTAAAAGTTAGCCGTCCACAACTAAAATAACATTTAGAGCGTTTTTTTTTACATTAATATTGAAACACGATCTTCTCATCACACTCGTAAAGCGAAATGTAAATGGAAGATTTCAACCCCGAATAAATTACAATCGACAAAGTTATTTGTATAATTTGTAAAATAATATTATACAACAAAAATAGAAAAATACATAAAAAAATCAGGTTATATACGATGACGGTTATATTAAAAACAAAACGAAGTATTAACAACTAGTTCATAGAAAAAATACGCTCTTATATCAAATTTTAATATAGGAAGTAAAATAAAGTTTTATTAGCTTTACGCATATTTCTATATGCATATTGCAGAGAGAGCTTAGTGTTAAGACGTTCCTTCCAATTTCGAGGCATTGCGTGTTGAGTGGCGGAACCCAGAACGCTTTTTGTAGAGCGCAGGATGAAAAATTAAAATAATTCGGGATCATTAAAAGAAATAAAATGTAATTCCAAAATTTTATTATAAATAGACAACCGTTGCACTATAAATACGCTTGGTTTATTTCTCTGCATTCATTTACATACATACGAGTACATCAATGGACGGTCAGCTTAAAGAAAACGAAAGTGAAGTCAGAGAAGCGGCACGACATTCATATGTTAGGTATACGAGTATAGATAGAGTAGTTTATATTGTGGCATAGAATTACCACTCTTACTTTACAGTGCCAACGACTCATCAATGGAAAGATATCGCGAGTTTAACACTGGTATAAGAAATATCTAAAGTTTATTAATTAAGTCA
The DNA here is from genome assembly GCF_056956725.1 of Heliconius melpomene rosina. Taxonomy (NCBI): domain Eukaryota; kingdom Metazoa; phylum Arthropoda; class Insecta; order Lepidoptera; family Nymphalidae; genus Heliconius; species Heliconius melpomene. The sequence goes on from NC_140400.1 coordinate 1,909,901, forward strand.
GAAATTGGGGCTACAGTGTTTATAAAACAACTTAAACATGTCCATCTATTTATTTGTATTTTTCACCTTTAAAATGAAAATTATGAGAGATTTGCTACAAGCTGTATTTTTTTAACGGTTTATTTTTTTCAGGTTTTATCCCGAATTGCACCACGCTATACGCAACGGAGAGAATCTATATCAAAGCACTCCAATCTCCACTTTCTGCCAGGATTCGGGACAATATGAGTTAATTTGCTAACTATATGCATACTTCATACATTAAAAGTTTCAAACAAGCAGCTCTTACAGTTAGATACATTTAGTTAGTTCTTACAATTATATTTTACATACAAATATAAAAACTCAAGGTCAAGGTATACAATGTAATTGTATATGTACACATACATATTTAGATATTTATTATTCAAGATCTAGATCTTTTTCAAAAGTCTAGAGGCAGACTAATAAATAATAGAATTTGTATTTAAATAAATAAGTTTTGGCGTGACAAAGAAAATCCAAGTTTATGAGGTTAAGAACATTAGAAAATCAATAAAGTTGGCTTTCTCTTGCAATTCGTTATTTATTTCATGTGAGTATAAAAATTACTTTAAATAACTATTATAAACAAAATAAATAAGGAGACGTTGCCGTAGACGCACACGACGATCGTGAGTTCGAATTCATAAGATATCATTCGTCTCGTCTGGTTTTTGCCATATAATACTACTTTACTTTTCCGTTTTAACGGCCCCTTATTGTACCTACATATAGGTACTTAGAGCTTATGATATTGTTATCTACATTAATGCCATTTTCCTGATTCTTCCAATCTGTAGTTCTAGAGATTTATTCAAACAAACATACACGCTCTTCAGGTTTATTTTATTAATAAATACAGCATTTTGCCTATTATGAGTATAAAAAATATTAAAAGTTATTAACTTTTAACATAATTAAATGAGCTCCATTAAATTAACTTAAATGGTGTTCCGGTTAATTACAAAACATAAAAACGTCGCAATAAATACCATAAAGCACCTATAAGGGCAAGAATACCTTTAAAATTATAAAATTCCTATCAAATAATAAAATAAAAACACCTACGTTTCTGCTAATTCAATATAATTATATTAATTTACTTATTGAAATATCCAGAATCAGTATTCTTCATCTTTAAGGCCACCGTGGCCTTCAAGTGGCAATCCCTACATTTGGCAATGGATTATTTTCATTTCTCCGTCTCTTCTCTGATAAAATAGTAGCGTTGAGTTCCGCCACTTAACACGTAATATCTCATAACAATAGATTTGTGGAATATGCGGGATACAGCGTGAAAAGAAAACGGAGTGTCTTTCTTGACACTACTCTTTTTTCCTACAAAAGAGCCACATATACAGGTAAAAAGAAACACATACAAAACGTTATAACAATAATTTATAAATACAATTTTACCTTCACGCTGCTAGCCCTTGTCCTTCGTAACCTGATATTCTTGTTTAGACTAGTCGTTGCAGCTGGCTACGTTTATGAACACGCTTTGTTCCCAGTTTGGTGGGTGATGGATAAATTGTTTATTATTAATCATATTTTATATACGTTGTATGACACGTTCGATTACTTTGTACTTATAAGAAGTGAAGAATGCTAAAATGGCAGTAGTCTCTTCCATAAGACATTTGATATGCATTTTCGAAATGTCAGTTAATATAAAATTATAGTCGTTTATATGGGAAACATTAGGAGTAGGAATAGGGTCTTTAACCACCCAAGAATTTTTACTAACGAAATATAAATTGAAAATGAAAAAAAAAACCTTTTACAAAAATAAATAATAATAATAATAATAATAACACTTTATTGCACTTTTACAATTGGACTATACATTTGACTACACAGTATATATAAGATTAATGTGCAATGGCGGCCTTATCGCTAAGAGCGATCTCTTACAGGCAACCGACATTACAGGATATGTAGAACACAAACGCAGAACGGTGCAAAAAGCAAGCAAATCTTTCCTTATATTAAGAAAGTTCGGCAATTTTCGTATTAAATTGCATTTTGTTATTTTGAATTTGTACACGTATGAGACCAGTTGTGGGCAGGGGCAGGAGTGTACGACTGTAAACGTGACAGGCAATGGATTCGATTCCCGCTCGCTCTGGTAACGAGGCAAAGTTGAGTTCCATCACTCAACACGCAATGCCTCCAGTATTCTCAGGAAAGCGGGAAACGAAATATGTGTAAATAATATAGATATAATATTGAAATTTCTTGCCATATCGTCAATTAAATTTGCAAGCCACTGGATGCCAGGTTTCCTGGAAAACATTACTTTGAAAGGTAATTTTCTAAAGAAAAGTCGGACAGAAACAGAAATTATTACCAGTTGGTTATTTGCTAGTGTAATATTTTTTAGTAGATTTCCTAGAGTGAGTACAAAAATATGTATTGTAATTATTTAAACTAGAGTAAATCTTATGTATCAATACACAATTCATTGATGCAAGTCGCCTCGCCTTTAATTACAGGTGTAGCCGCGCCCGTTGACATCACTTCTAATTGTTACCTGATGGAATACACCCAATGTATAGTAAATATAGTATTTTTTATGTTTTCGTTCGTTGAGAAGACGGAGAGAATATAGAGAATTATCACTTATTTTTAAACATGTTTTTTTAGCCCGAATTGTAACTTTATGTAATAAATTTTAACAAACTTAATCTACTTAATTTTGAAGGCAAAATGTTCCTATTTTCGTCTGTGATTATCATAAATAGTTATTATTATCTCGTTAAATCTAACAGGCTCACCCTTTCACCAATTCTTTTGTTGATCAGTTGGGTTCAATTCCTACTCGGGAAAATAAATTATTTTTGCCTACCCTAATCGTATCCCACACATTATTTTTTTTCCATATTTCCATTTTAAGTAATTACACAATACAGTTTGGTCTAATTCGTACTGACTAACTAATACATTTAATATATGAGTACAATAGCATTCTGAGCATGCAGAATTTCCCTTTACATCGCAAATTTCCACGGTTTCTCTGTTCCACAAACTTAAAGCCCCTACAGCATATTGTTTTGTTGAAAACCTACTAGCTAAACTGTGACACGCTGGTCGAAAGCGTATAAAATTATAAGAATTTTGTTGATGAATTAAAAAAAATGTTAAAATTATATACATACTTGTTAAGTACCTACTTACGGATTTTTTGTTAAATGCTTGTCAAGTCCTACGTTTCATCTATATACGAGGGGCATTCAAAAAGTAAGTTTCCCTATTTTTTAAATGATGTTAAAAACAATTTTTAGGTTAAAAAACGCATATTTATTTATTATTTGAAACATAAACTATTTTTCTACATAATCGCCTTCGACTTGGATACATTTTTTATGTCTGTGTTGAAGTTTAAGCAAACCTTCCTTAAAAACGACGTGTCCTGTTTTGCACACACTTTGCGGTAACCCAGTTTGTCTTTCAAGATTGTAAAGATTGAAGTTCGGCAAATCTCAATATCAGAAGGAATCAATTCAAGAATATCATCAATAGTTAGTCGTCTGTCATCTTGAATGACTTTTTCAACAGCATCGATAGCTTCGTCTGTAGTGGCTGTTTTTGGCCGTCCTGCACGCTGTTCATCGTACGCCATCGTCGCACATTTGCACACTCGTACAGTGTCACCGTAAACTTGCACTAATTTACTGTGAATATCGTTTCCATTTAGTCCTTTAGCAGTAAAAAATCTAATAACTGCACGCAATTCAATATTGGACACGTTTTCCAATGATACCTCCATTGTTGTCAAGGTTAGACTGCTAAAAAAAATATTTTATGTCATCAATATCGGTGCCGATCTTACCAGCAGACCCAGAACTGAAACTATGTTCAGTGTGAGCCATGGTGCTCATTAAAAATGCCAGACCAGCGAAACTTACTTTTTGAATGCCCCTCGTATATAAAATCGAAAGGTCACTCACTCATCACGAAATCTCAGAAACTACATGTGCTAGAAATCTCAAATTTTGCATAGGAGTTATTTATAGGACGTAGGTGCTCGCTAAGACGGGAATTTGCAATATTCGACTTCTAAGGGGTTGTTTTTGGGGTCGAAAGTTTGTATGAAACTTCGTTACTACAAATGCTAGGAGTCTCAAATTTTGCATAGATGTCACTAGGACGTAGCCATGGAGACAGAAATTAATAATAAACATAGTTCACGCGGGTGGAACCGCGAGCGGGCCGCTAGTAGTTCATATAATTTGTTTTATCTTTCACGCTGTATCCTACACTTAGCAGGTTCGGCAGAGGGGAGGAGAGGAAGTGTTAAGACACTAAGAGGCACATTAAGAGACACATTAGAGGCTTTCATTGCCCATTTTCCGTTAAGTGGCAGAACTCATTAAGCGCTTTGACTCGTTACCAGAATAGGAATCGAACCCAAAACCAACCAACTATAAAATATATAAAAATAATTTTAACATTCTTTGTCACACTGTAAAATGGTTCAATTTTTCAGTTCCACATATAATCGGCGTTAGTAGAGGTCCTTCTAACTGCAAAAATGCGTTTTTTATGATAGTGAGGATATTGCTTCTCCATCACAAATAATGATAAGCTAAAGAAATAACAAATAGTAATTAAATGAGTAAAAAAGGCATACAAAAATAATATAACAAATAAGAAATGTACTAACTCGTTGCGATAATCTCGCAAGGCTGCGATGTTATTATAACATTTCAGTGATAAATTAAATTATAATTGCTAATGAGGCCTCGTTTCTTGCTGTTATTCATAATTTACACTACACTTCAATGCCGTTACGCATTACCTAACATTTTTTTTTTGTTATAAAAACTGATAGAAATTTAACGGATTTTTTAAAAATGCAAGTATTTTGTGCATCCAAAAAGAAAATGTAAAAGAAAAGCCAAGTTCAATATTGAATAATACATTGTACTTAGAAGACTACAGCCGACCAAAGAATCGGAGATTTCTGTATTCGTTAATTCATAAGTACTTTTTAAAATTTCTTAAAAATTGATACAATTTTAAATATTATTTATCACAAAGATCGCATTCTTTAATTAATTACGTCATCAAATATGTAAATTCTTTTATATTTTCTAAGAAATTATAACATAATTATATTTTACAATAAAAGAACTAATTTTACAACCGGTTGAGGTCTTTGAACGGTTAATATACATATATTTATGTGGAATTCTTTTTGTTTATGATAGTCATTAAGAACATTTATGTCAAAATTATTGTATACTTTACGACCTACTACGAAATAAAAAATAATAAAATAGAGCGTCAACATGTTTTTGGGTTTCACCAAGATTTTGAATAAAATTCTTAATATATCATATCAAAAAAATGTTACATGTTCAATGTCTGGACAAGTTATTCTTTGGAATAAACAGGATAATAATAGTAAGTTATAAAAAAATATATTTATATAAAATATTTCATACATAGGTATATTCCAGAAATACACCTTAATTAAAATTTCTGTTCCTCTGAGATCGTACTCGTGAAAATAAAATCATGCATTACTTATTCCATACAATACTAAACATTTGATAATTAAGAAATTTTAATAAACGCGTTTCTAAGTAGCAACTTTCCGGAGTTTAAACAGAAACAATTTTTTCCACCGCTGTCATCGATTTCGCCTCATTCTGCCCGCATGTATTATATGGTAGATTGCACATATGTTTATATATATTTAATCTGTATCAAATTCTATTAAGTACAGTTTAGGCTGTAAATTATAAGGCTTCATTGCGGTTTGGGTTTAATTCGTTAAAAATAATATACTTTTAAAGTAAATTAAAATAAGATTTCGCTCCACAAATTAGAGTAGTAATATAAATTATATCAGTAATAGATTTGTTGCTGTAAAGAATTAAATCTATTTTCAAGACCTAGATTTAAGTATTTACCGTCCAGTCTAGATCAAACCGGAATTAAATTTTAGCGCGACCTTGTAATTATCTAATTACGTATCACTCGTACTCACATCAACAGCAATTAAAAGTAAAATGTCATTTTGACAATTCTTTTAGGGTTCGATAATGAAATAGGACTGGGCTAATTAATGTTCCGCGTGGGAATACTTGACAGTTTAATTATTCATTTATTATCTGTGTCATTTTTATTTTTTGTTTTATTTTATGTTCAGATAAGTAAATCATAAGACCTTTACAATAATTATTGTTACAAAAAATAAATTATAAGTAATGAAAACTAATAAAAAAAAAAGAGAGTAGAATTTAGCTAAAAGTAAATTAAAAAGTTAAGCTTTTGACGTTTATTTACGAGTTTCCAACATTTTAGGTCGGCCTACTTTTTTTTATAAGCTTGCACCATATTCAAAGGTAGAACTTTTTCAAAAGCACTTACTACGACCTCCATTACAACATCAGCTATTTATGAGCCTGTGCAAGAGGAGAGACAAAAAGAGATATATAAAAAATAAGATTAAATTTAAGAATAAAATATACTTATAATTAAATAATTTCAATAATTGGATAACCACTTAACAGAAAAAAAATACATTACACAGACTATCCTTGTTAACCGTTACAGATAATAGTACAAGTTTTACATAACAATAAAACTTGTATTATTGTGGAGAGACGATGCACAGCATCTGTGAGAGGGCGCTGTATACTTCCCTTTGATTATCCAATGATTTTCACTTCCGGTTGCTGTCTTCGACCAATCAGCGATCGCCGGAAGTCACGTGGTCTCAGGTGGTAGGGCGCCGGAACGTATAATAGGCGACACTACGCTTCTTACCTCATAGCAGATTCTCACCAGGAGCCTTAAAATGATGCTGTAATGTGACGATGCACAGCATCTGTGAGAGACGTGTTTATAACTCCTGGTGACCACGCACGACGCTATGTGATCTAAATCAGAATGATTGTATAAATTGATTCTGATACATTCAGATAAATTGATCTGTAAAACCACAAAAAACATGAGTAACATTGTTTTATTTATAAGCAAATTGTAAATCGCTTAATTTTTTAATTCAATTAATAATCGCTCTGCCGGAAGCTGAGCTAAAATAATCTAACTTCAATTATTAGATTTACTTATAATTTGCATACAAACAAATTTTAGAAGATGATTCGCAACTCGCTGATAAGCATGAGTAGTAAAGGAAGCTCTCATAACCGTCTAAATAATAAAGCTAGACGTGCTCACTTCTTTTGATAATAATCAAATAAGTATTGATTATTATTCATGAAGCCCTTGCGTAGCCTCACCTCTAAGTTACACAACAAAATTGTTACCTTTTGTAGCCTGTTTCCGGTAGTCTAGCTAGTTTCTTAATGTAGAACCTAGAAAAACATTTTTCTTAGGATGACACCACCGTCTCTAGAGCGTAATTTTCGACAGGTCACCTGTTTCACGAAAATATTTCTAAATGAAATATGATGTTAAAAGTACGAGCAGGATCGAAATGCCAATGAAAATGTCGTCCGGTCTATTGGAAATTATCTCCGGCTCAGACAGCAGGTCGTAGATAGAACCGGCAACCAACTCCATACTTCCTTTTTTTAACAACTATAATAAATTTATAGTAAGTAGAGACGCGTTCTAGAGTGGACACCACGCCTTGGCAAGCGTAATTAAAGACGTCTTCCCGCTAGATGGGGTGACGATGTCCGCAAAGTGGCGGCAACGGCCGGATGCAGAGAGCCAAAGATAGAGCCCCGCGGCGCGCCATTGGAGAGGCCCACGTCCAGCAGTGGACGAGGACAGGCTGATGATGATGAAGTAGTTACCCGAGTTAATTTTTACCTTGTAATTGATGCCATTAGTAGAACATATTAATAATACTAGAGTATTTAATAGACTGCTCTATAAAATATTATGTACTTAGCCCAATAATATATTCTTAACCTGGTCAAACCTTTGAACGCATTTGTAAAATTTAAGACTTGATTTCCTTACTTTGAGTATTACAACTTCACAAGAGCATCAATGAATGCTTACCCGATCCGCAACCAGACCGACAATTCATGATATGAATGTCCTATCTGCTACTTAGGTACAGTTTTGAAGCAAACTGGACTTGATATACGATGCGTTAGAAAATGTGAATTTATGAGCTCATTACTTTTTCAACAAAATTTAAGCCGACTAATGATTATATCATTCTTCGAAGTGTAATAAAGTTATAAGTAATTGATACTACTATACATTGACATATAAAGTTATCAATTTTATAATATTTCAATTATCGCTTCTTAGCTGTATTTTATAACTACCATAGTTCACTCTCTGAAATTCGCTTTTAGGAGCAACTTCACAGTGTCAAAATATACGATTTAAATACAGATGTACTCAATTTAAACGTCCGACTTCCCCGGACTTAATGATGTCGTAGACATCCAACATGCTCTCCGCCATATTGGAGTTGTGACTACGTGTACACCTCGCTAGCCAGGTTCAGTTTATGCAAAACTCATGGCAATATGCGGCGGAATATCTACGTTACGCACGTGGATATCGCCAAGGTATATATGTATATATACCTTTACACAGCCCTCATGTCCCATGAAGACGATTATTTTCATTAGCTTTCCTCAGCTTTGGAACCAAAGTTACAAAAAACGAATGAAACTTCTCGATAGTCTTTTTGCAATATTATTGTGTATCATACTCTATCGTATCCAACTACTTAGTAATAAAAGGTTGTCTGTAATTCTCGCATTTCATATTTTGTCATATCTGACAACTTCAGTAATAAGTCGCTCAACTGGCGACTTTAATTTGGTCTTGATTTGCCTTCTGAATTATTTAGCTGCCTTCTTTTCTCCTTTCTCCTGCTTCTTACTCTTGCTAGATACAAATTTTACTTCTTTTTCCAAATACTAACATCAGTCGCCTTCGCATTTTCTAGCTGGATGCTTTTCTTCTAGCTGGATTATAGATTTCTTCCACTACATCAGCTTCAATTCTGATGGCTACTCGAATGCACCACAGGGATGCACGGTATCTATTATATAGTACGTCAGGTATAAAATACTTTTGCCGCGGCACTCGCGGGGATGTGCACTCATTTGCACGAGGATAATGCCAAATTAGCCTAAAGAAACTTTCGGCGACTTTTTATAATACTTGAACCCACTATTTTAGTCAGTTTAATTATTTTTGACACATTGCTTCTTTTTATCCATTACTCAACCATCCATATCCTATTGGTTTGCTTTATCAGTTGTAGAATGCGAGTCGAACTATTTTCTATCCTTGCTTTCTCGAACCGCTTGAAAATTCTTATTGGATAAAGCCAGAGGTGATATGGAGAATGCTCATTATTAAGTCGAAAAGAGTTTTCAGAGCCCCCAAACCATCTACACCCGTCTCCGATATACCCAGAGGCAGGCTCCGTATTTCTTAACACAATGTATACAGGAAGATACGGTTATATTTAAATAAAATTATTAACAATCATGCAATACCCTTGTACTAAGTTCTGGGCTTGTGTTACCCGTCGGCGGGTTCTCACTCCATACTACCGATATCCGGTATGCACTGATACTTGACAATTGCTAATGTATAATTAAACGTGCTAGAGTTTTATACTCAATGCATGCTTCTCAATTTTTGATGCATGTACGGTCGACGAAGGTCTAACTGCTTCAAATAATCTTGGAAAAGGATTATTGGTGGCATGGAGGTAAATGGCTAGATGCATTCCCGCGATTAAACCGGGAAGGGCCTACGGAGCCCAAACCATCAGCCACTGCCTCCGATACGCTCAGAGGCAGCCTCCTTATAACTGCCCCCCCCTCTCGTACAATTGAGAGCATTAAAATAGTACCGAGCTTTTTTACATTCTAATGTACGGATAAATGCACTTTAAATAATTGGACATACCTTATGTCAAGTAATAGCCCGAGTCCCTCTTAAGGCAACTAAGATACTATAAAATACTATGGAGCCCATTGCTAAATGTTATGATGTTCACAGCGATGGCAGTAACTATGAATAAGCAGCAAATCCACAATTCCTTTATCCTCACTCCTCCAGGATTGAGAAAATTAACCTCCGATATTCCGTGTTTGAAATACTTTTCCTGACAGGAGGCTTTGAAATTGTCTTCGAATCCTTGTGTCTAATTCTTCCGAGTATTCGCTTGCAATTGTCAAAAGAAGCCAAAAGAAACTCCCACGCAGATTTATCCATTGTTATACGTTAACTCGCTTAGGATATGCTCCCAGCGATTATAACATTTCAACAACGTTAGTAATTATCCTATTACAAATAAATAAAAAAGATTTATCTATAAATAGACAAGACTTTTTATATATGTCGCAGAATAAGGTGGTTGGGACCGGAGCTTGTTCCGATCCCATTTCTGATTGTCATCGATCGGTGTCACGTCAGAGTGACAGGCAACGCCATCTGGTTTTGACAGCTGTCAACTATTAAATAATCTGCTTCCCTGATATATATGATGAGAACAGAATTTTTTATATATTTGATAACTCGCTCAGGATACGCTCCTAACGAATTATCGTATTTAAACGAAGGTAGTATATTAATGGATAATACAACTAAGTAAACTGTTTACATCTGTTTACATCGCATGATATTATGCCGAGAACGTCTCCAAGAGCGTTAAACAAGCGATGAGTCCTCTTGCTTTTTGCAATGCCCGTTAGTTGAATAAAATTGGGCCATAACTGCTGAAAATCTGAGACATACCTAACCTTATTGTAGGTTATAATACAGCCGTGTTCGGTAAGCTCAGAATCCACTACAGTATTGGTATATATAATACCAAGCAATAGAACAGTATTACATGCATGTAGATACTTGTTACATAAGAGATTCAAATGACTCACCCGTTGTCCATTTTGTTACCTTTGAATTTGACAAAAGCAAATTCTCTTGATGAGGATGAACATCTTTGCTGGAGGCCTTCCCAGGAGTAGGCCCGATATAGAAATCCAGTTCACGATGTGAAGAAATTCCACCTCCAACACTACACTTACCACAGCACTTTCACTTTTAAACGATGTTACTCTAATGGGAAATAACGACGCTATGAGGTAAGAAGCGTAGTGTCGCCTATTATACGTTCCGGCGCCCTACCACCTGAGACCACGTGACTTCCGGCGATCGCTGATTGGTCGAAGACAGCAACCGGAAGTGAAAATCATTGGATAATCAAAGGGAAGTATACAGCGCCCTCTCACAGATGCTGTGCATCGTCACATCCCAAATAATATATACAGTTAGAAAAAACAAGTTCAATGTCAATATAATTATTACAAGCAGCTATAAAAAAAAATCTAACCACGCTTGATCGAGTGCGAGTGTGTGAATGAATTGCATCACGAATCATAGAAAGCTAATGCTAATGACCACTGACTTTCCTTTGTTTGTAAATAGTCTGGAAAAATGTATTATGTATCAATCCATCTAAAGGTGGTTCTGTATGTATATATTTTTTAAAGTTCACGCTATAGCAGCATCTAACAGGGTGAGCACAGAGAACTTCAGTGTTAAATCACTCCGTTCCCTACGTACTGAATTTTCAAGACCTTGCATGTTGAGTGGAGGAACTCAACGCCGCGATTTGTCTGGTCACAAACGTCGCACTGGGCCGCGACGGACTCTTTTTTTCACATACCTAATTGTTTTTTTATTGTTTAAGCAACTATTTTAGAAAATATGCTATTTTTCAACAAAATTATTTTAGAATCGATTTTTTAATGACGTTTCGTAAGTCTAATTAGAATAAACGTCGCGTTGTGGTGTCATTGTATCTACTGTACGGCGACGGTTACTAGTGACCTTTAGCGAATGAATAAAACTAGTGAGAGTAAATTCGATCGATCCAAACTTTGATCAAAAAATAATTGATCGAAAGAACCAAAAGGCAGACAATTAGTCTGTTTTTTGTAATTATTAGGCATCCATAGATTTGATTATTATAGGAATTAAACTTGAAAATAATCTAGAAGAAGAATAATACAATTTTAATTGTTCAATTTTCATGAATCCAACTGTACAATTTAAGAAAATTCTTATTTAAAGATAAAGAATTTTAAAATCATTATTGCATCTTGATATCGGGGGAGTAATGTTCTCCAATCACGAACAGCTTCACTTTCTAACTTATCAACTAAGTAATTACATGTCACCGTTGTTCGCTGGGAAAATCGTGAAAACACTGTAAGATACATATCGCGGGGGAATTACGTATACCTACCTAATACACGGCACAGCGTCTGAGTGTAAACGCGGCGGTCGTGGGTTTGATTTTTTTAGTGACTCATTTTCATTTTTCTCTCGCTCTGGCATCAGAACACAAGGAGTTATGTTCCTGTCTGAAAAAAATTGGGCGGAAAGTGGAGAAACGGAGTGTATTAACACTAGATTCTTTCTACCTATCCTGCTATATGCGGCATACAGCTTAGGTACAGCTATAAAACCGTTCAGAATATTTTCTTCTTATAAATTTTACAACTATGTAATAAACTTAATTTCATATGTATATTTTAGTTAGGTATTCTTTGTTACGAAACAAGCTCCTTAGACAAAAAAAATATAAATAAGCAAGTAGTTATGAGTATTACATAATTCATTTTGTCTGCATTAAACAACATTGTATAATAAATTCTATCGTTAATTACTCTAAATGTTAAATTATGAATGAATTATTCATAAAGTAAACGTATCCTTTCACATTTGTAGTGATATAAAAACTTTGAATTAATAATGTTCTAAATTACGCTCTACTACAGCTTTTATTGAGTACAATTATGCAATTTAATAGGAAAATAATCACTAAAATATATTTATATTTTACTTTGGTATTTAAAATAATAACAATTTTCAAATATATTTACATCCAGTCAATAATAAAAGTGAATGAAGATGAAACGGAAAAAGATAGATGTCCTGGAGTTGTGGTGCTGGATAAAGATCCTCGGGATATCGTATTGTATAAATTTATCCATATTCGAGGAACTGGTCACTAAACAGCTATTGTAGAAACCTGTATTCTCAAGATTTTTGGTTTCATTTCTAGAAAAGACTCGACCAACTAAAATCAGCTAATATTATAGTTATCAAATATAAAACCTCCTTCTATTTGTAAGTGAAAAACTATAAAACTTAAAGAGATAGATGTCCTAAATAAGAAAATCTAGAAGTTATATTAACCATATAAAATAATAGAGCAGAATGCAACGGCGCGGCGCCAGTCCTCCAGACGCCCGACGAGGAGCGCGGACGATCGATTGGCAGCGTACCAGAGTGTTACATGGCATCTAAAGGAAACCTTGACATTTCTAGGGCATTAAACCGAATCGCAAAACCGATTTTCGGACATTGATATCGATTTTCTTTTAGGAGAATATAATCGATTATATTAAAACACACTAGTTAATATTTAAATCAGAAGTTCCCATTTATTTAAAATATTTCATCACATATATTTATTGTGTAGGTTACCATAATTAAATTATGTGTAACATAACTCGTTGAAACGGAAAAGGAAACCGATTGTGAATAAAAATTAATCATACAATCAAATACAAATAATTTTTCATGTGTAAAAAAGTAATAATTAAAAATTATTATAATAATTAAAAATATCAATATTCATTAATATTAAAATTTTTAAATTGATTAGAAGTTTTTGAAGAACCATTGTGGTGCAGCGGCTTAGCGGGTGAATGATATCGAGTCAATTGTAGGTTCGATTCCCACTCTAATAAATAAAAAATATTTTTATTACCTTTGTTTACGATTACATTACGTGGCTTTGAATTCCGCCACACAACACATAATGTCTCGAAAATTAGTCGGTGTTTCTCAACGCTAGTTTCTCTCTGCCTATTCTGCTATAAGCGGTATAAAATCAAAAGGTCCGTACACTACGCTAAATTAAAATATGTACTAAAACTATGGTAAAACCAAATCAAAATATTACATACACCGCTTCGTTCTTACATAAGTAAATCGATTAGCTTCATACTAAAAAAAATATCAAATATTTCAAACTTTAATAGTGCTTTGACACGCCAAGTTGTTATAATGAAAAAAATGTATAACCACTATTTCACGTCAGTGTGCACGCGCACGCGGCCTTGAACTTGTGACCCCTTGATTGTTTATCGGAGTCACTGTACGTATAGTGGATCGGATGCTGCGTGAAGATCATCCCACGTCTCATCTTAGGAAACGCTTATCTGTGTAGAATTCTAAAAAAAGTAATGTAAACTTAAAAATACTTTTTTAATATAGAACAAATAATACAGAAAAACTGCTTTCCAGGCAGTAAATTTGTATTGTTTCTTTAATTAAAAAGTGCTTTCAAAAGTCTATTTGAATAAAGTTAAAATAGTAGTAAGTAAATATTTTAACAAATAACAAAAAATACATGAAATCAGTACTTTATATTGATAATTGACTGTTTGATGGCAATTAAACGCTAACCAAGGTCCCTGAGTGTCAGTACCGTAAACAAAAAATAAATATATAATTAGTTGTGGAGCATAAGTAAATCAATATTACGTATTTAGTAGGTATGTCCAGTACTATTTCAATCCACTGTATATAAATATTTAACGTGTTCTTTGTATGAAATATACAGATTTGTTTTCAGTCTAGACAGCTAGTATTAATTATGGCAGACGATTTTAATCCTTATATTGTCAGCCATAAGATCCATATGGTTATTAAATTTAAATATTCATTGTTATGTTAGCATATAGACTGTATGAAAAGGTTGTAGTGGGTAACTCATTACCAATTTAAAGAAGCTTTTGTTGGAAATGAAAATATAATTTTCTTAAAGGTTTTTAAAGAAGACACTTACTGAGAAACAATCATAAATTCGTTGCAACTAGTCCGTGGGTTCGATTTCCACTAAGGGAAATAAAATAAATATTTTAATTCATAATCTCTAAAAAGTGTCATCAATACACATGATTATAAGACAGTGAGACAGTGAGAGATTAAAGACAGTGAAGTAATTGCATAATATTCGTTTTAGAGATTTCTGCGGATCTAACGATTTACGCATCGATGATTTGTAACAAAAACAAAAGTTTATTTTACTTTCTAACAAAGAATAGCATTGTATTTAAGTGAATTATGATTGTAATGTAGATTTTTCTTTATAAAATATAAATTTAATAATAAAGTACTAAAGTATATTACTAAAGTACCTATCTTTTATTATTATTTTTTATTAAAAAAGAAGCTAAAACACATTTTCCCCAAACTGCGCAATAAATACACCTATAACTTACTTTAAAACTCCGTAGTTGGTTTAAAATACAAGAAATTCAAAGACAACCTAATTAAACAACACAAACATGAAACAAAATAGAAAGTTACATCAAAAAAGATATAATAAACTAAAGTTACAGTTACAAAGACAAAAAGGCACATCTCACACATTAAGGCAATAAATGTCATCCTACAAGGCCGATGTCAAAGACGCCGGAAGCTATAAATATAAGAACAATGCCACCGGAAGACGCTTTACGCGCTTTCCACCTTACGTTTTGGATAACCAAAGTGCGTTGAACTGTAACGTGTATTGTTTTATGAGAATTTTAGCATTTGCTATAATATAATCTAGGCGATTTAGTTATATTAAAGCTAAATTAGATATATTTTTTTTATATTATTCTAAATATTCAAACTATATTAAGTACTGTAAAGTTTCATCTAAATTCGTAGCTTTTGCGTGCAAGTGGAACAAACATTCATCCATCCTCACAAGCGTTCACATTTACAATATTAGCAGACTAGTCCTATGCCTCTAGAGCTCTGTAATCGTAGAAAACCTATTGTTAAGATACTCCATTCTGACTGTATTTATTTATTATGTTCTATCTAATATGATTAAATATTAGTATTATTTTTAAATTATCATAATAAATAAATCGACATAAATAATAATTAAAGTTTAGAGCGCTCAATTAGTTTAATGAATTGAAAATATTTCTATTAGTAAGTTGTACCTACGTTGCTAAGCCGAGATGACTGTAGGTCAAATCGTTGCGCGGTCGAATCCTTCAGAAGAATCTTTTACAATTATAAAACAAATATTTCTTTAGTTGTGTAGACAAAGCAAAGAAAGAACATGTTTTACGAAACATAAAGAGACAGTGGAAGACAAAGAGACAAAGAGAAGCATTACAAAATAATATAAATAGGTATATTTATAATTTTTTATCTTCACCCATTATAGTAAAAAAAAACTATTAGGTTAGTTTAAATCTATTCATTTAACAAGTGACCCATTTCCTGACGTAGTATCTCAGACTGCGTCTAGCCAAACTATTGATCGGGCTGTGAGAGTTCACAAACAGGATGACCTAGAAAGTAGAATACTCCTCCATTCCATATCAAAGTACGTTGATCTGAGATAACATCTATATAATATTTGATTTTCATATTTAACTATAAAGATAACAATTCCATTGCCGAGTATATGTACTAGTTTACACAATTAAGTCATAAAAATGTAAGCTGTTTTAAATATGTATAGCTTACGTCTATTTTTTATCGTTTCTCTGTTTCATTCGTGATGAAATCATTTTGCTTTATTTCCATTAAGTACCTACTGGCCAACGAATATGTAGTTTTAATAAGAAATTAAATATTAGAACAGATATTTTTTTTCCTAGCAGATTCTCCGCATCAAGAGGAGCAGAACTACGAAGCGATAAATCACTTGCTTCTTCACTTTCCGCTCATTTTAGGAACATCATCTATTAGTAGATAAGTAGCTAGATCGGTGGACTGAAAATATTTCAGAAATAAACATTAACCCCAATTATTGTATCAACACTTTTCAAATGTTTCAAGAAGACGCTGATGAAGTCATGGCGTTGCAGCACAGCGGCCCACTGTAAACAACACGGTTGTAGAGTCAATTTCCGCTCTGGGTCACGATTTATTTTTATTTTCCTTGCTTTGGTAAGAAGACAAACAGCGGCGTTGAGTTCTGCCAATCAAAACGCAATGTCTTCATATCTCGCTCTCTCCCTCTCGAAAACCTTTAATAATATTATTCTCTTTCACAAAAAATCGGGTAAATGAAGTTAAATTATCGTTATAACATAATTATAATTTATACAACGTTTACAGTATATTATTCTACGCCAGACCGCACTGCAGTACTTACGGTTAGGGTCTATTCCACAGCATTTACGTTTACATTTCACCGCATCAAAGAGGTTGTTTGAAAGAAAGTTTAACAATAACAGGTAATTTCTTTATAATGTTTATAAAATAATGTGAGTTTTCATTTAAACAGCACCAGTACTTCATACTAAGGAGTATGGATAAAAACCCATAAAACTAAGTATGGAGAGATTTATCATCAAATTATCTTGATTAACTTCTATAATACATAAAAAATAAATAGATAAGTAACTTTTAACAAAATTCAAAACAAATAATATTTTTTAGCATCTCGCTATCTATATTCTGCACATAGCATGGTCGGCAGAGATATTATTTCGAATTTCATATTTCAATATTGTGTGTCGAGTGGCGATACTTAAAGCTGCTCATATAAATAAGCTCTTGGTGGAATTAATAAATTTTATTCATATGAATACAGAAAGGAATGAATACATTTTATTCATATGACTAAATTTTATTCATTCCACAGAAATCGAACCCACCACCGTAGGCGTTTGCAATCTTACTACACAGAAGTAATACTTGCCCTTAATAAATATAAAAAAATTAACAAACACACCATACATCATAAAAGACGAATCCCATTAAGTACTATAATGGAACCCAGTACCTAGAAACGTTCCTTAGAATGTTATATTCTCCACGTTCTTCACTTTAGAGACATTGACAAAAAAGAGAATAGGCCCAGTCATTAAAGTAATGGTGCAAGTAAAAGACAGTGAGAACGTCACTCGTGTCGTTTACCAGCCAGCTTCTTTATTCCACTCAAGGTTAGTTTCCCTCGAACAAAAGTATTGTTAAGTAAATGTGAACGTGTTTAAATTATTTCAAGTTGACGCACACTGGACAGTCATAAATCGTCTTAACAAGATGGCGTTTTGTTGGTTTTGTCTCTTTAATTAAGTTTTAAAGTAAATAGCTTCACACTGTCTTAAGATACATCGTCCCCTACTATATTTTCAATTTTCAGCCTGTTGACTGGGTTGGGAAGGTGAGAAAGTGGAAATATAATTCCCTCGAATGGGAACCAAATCCACAACCATCGCGTTTACAGCCAGACACTCGGCCGCTGCGCCACGACGGCCTCCATTTAATTAATTTTCAAAGTAAACTGTGAGAACTCGTTCATTAGTATATGTATAACATGCTACATGGATAGATACTTTGTGAATACATTTTCCCATAGAAGTTTGAACCCGCGACCTGTACCGTTAAAGCGACGCTTGTTAGACAAGCTTCTCATAACTTAGATCTATAGAAAATAATAATAATTTGTGAAGTGTTTTGAAAATTTACCTATTTACCAAGTAATTGACTGTATATGTATACGACGACAATTGTGAATTCAGGTAATAATCGTGGGAAATGTTTAACACTTACTTAAAGTGAAGTTTACTTGAAGTTTTTTTTTATTTTTTAGCTTCCCACTGTGTTCCGCACATAGCCGGGTAGGCAGAGGGAACCTGGGAACCTAATGTTAAAACGCTCCGTTCTCCAGTTTGCCCTATTGTCGTTTACAGCGACGTCGATTCGTACAAGCCGGTAGGTAGGAAAGAGTGTAGTTTGTCTCGGAAAAAGTGCAAGCACTAAGTGGCTGCTTGAGAGGATGTCGTAGGTACAGTCCCCTTTACTAAATAAACTTTTTGTGTTATAAAGATTTTTTCAATTCGAACCAGTAGTTCCTGAGATTAGAACGTTCAACCAAACAAACTCTTCAATATTAGTATAGAAGTATAGATGGGGATGCAGATAAAACAAATAAACACATTGTTAACACTTCTGTGACACCCTCGCTTCCATTTTAAAAACACAGCTTAGATATCCTATAAATAAATCAACAGAATATTTTATTATAATGCACTTTTGTTTTCTTTTCCGCACCTATTAAAAACAAAGCGTGGATTATTTTACCATTTTAAATTTTTTGGATTATTTTGAACCTTATTAACAAGAAATAAGGCATATTTAAACATTTAGTGATATTTTTAGTTCCGCCGTAGTCGAGTGTACTTCAGAATACATCTGTTTAGTATTATCTTCTTTATTATGAGCTTAATGTGTATTCTCATTTGAAGATTTTTAGTTGTATAGATACTTAAAATAATTTGTCAGTCATAAAAGGAATCGTATCCAGTTCAGTGGTAGAAAAATTTAATAAAATATTTCTCTGTTTTGTTTTTCTTATTATCAAAATCTTTCAGTATAGCCAAGCTAGTGCGTTGTCAAGTCTGGCACTAGGAACTTTTAGAAATTTCACAGCGAGCTTTTCGATCCACACCTCTTTTAGATGAAAAATTTCTTTTTGATGAAAAAATTTTAAAGCGGAAGTTACATGTACTAACGTAGCAACAGCAATAAGGATGATATCCGTCATTAGTTGATTTTTACATTCAATAACTACCTAAATATATTAAATACCTACTGAGAAAGACAAAAAAAAATTATAAGATTAAATATAACTTCTGAAATTATTTTGATTACTATAAAGTACATTTCTTGAGATGCGGCGTTGAGTTTCCCCACTCATCTTTAACCACCACCACATTTTCAATGCACTATAGGTACAGTAAACAAAAAAGTTCATTAAAAAGTGCTTCTTATTGTAGAACACCGTTAGTAGCTAGTGTGTTATTTCAATACTTTAGCGTTTCCGTCTAAAGATAGATATCTAATAATAATGTTAATTAATGCCTAGTCTAGATTGTTGGCATTTTGAAGTCATGTTTGTACATATTATAGATGTTATCTATCGATACTTTACTAGATTTTGGTATATTTAACTTGTTTCAAGATAGGATAAATTTACATATTTAATTTATATCTTTAATTTTGTAAATTTCATGCTGTATCCCGCATGTGACAGAGTAGGCAGAGAGAACCTAGTGTTAAGACATTCCATTCCCCACGAATCAGATCAGCAGACCAAGAAAGTGGTGCTCAAGGTGGTGCTCGACGCTGACCTTTATCTCCTTATCATTGCCCCGGCTTCCAATGGTGGTTACTATTATAATTATTGCTATTGCAGGTACTGTGTAAAATATATGTAGGAAAGATAATAGAAAACTCGCTCGTGTGCTATCTCACACAAGGATTGTGGATTCGATTTTCATTCAGACACCACGTGAATAGGGCATAGAGTAGACAAAGAAGTGTTGATTTCCGTCACTTACAGTGTCTAACGACAGAGCATAACGCCGCATTTAATCCTACTGAAGTATTATTAAACATTGCTAAATAATAGCCGTTCACCTAATGATATACTATATTCTAAATGTTCCAAATTCGCTCCGGTGCTCCGGTTCCCATTAAACGGGTTTTCGATAAGATTTATTGATTTCAACTCCATTTATTATTTATTATAGATTATAAAAAAAATGTCATTTCATTTACTTCATAATAAAGAGGATGTAGAAAAATTATCGCAAACAAGTTTATATGAAAGAGCACAAGAGCTTTGATGAAAAAAGATTATATTTATATTTCTAGTTCCCTTTGAGAATTGACTCGTCTTAACCGTAACAATCGTGTCTTCAGAAATTGTTCTAAACTATATTTTCTAATTAGTTATTTTTCCACTTTCGTCCTACTAAGTGGTACTTAAACACACAATAATTATGTTTATTCAGGCACATACACCTATGAGGCTAGTCGTGGCGCAGAAGCACAAAGTGTGACTGTAAGACCGACTGGTTGTGGGTTTGATCCCTATTCAAGGAGTTGAAATATTTATTTAAATTTATATTTCCATTTCTTCGCTCTGGTGTTGAGGCAAAGTGCGGCGTTGAGTTCTGAAGCAGATTTTTTATATAACTATTAGGCCTTTGTGCGGTAGTAAAGACGAAGCAGGATGGTGCTGGATTCCGCTGAGTTCAGGTAACTGTATGTCTTAACACAAGGTTCTTTCTCACAAGCCAGCAAAAAGAGTGAAGCTATTTTAAATATAATTATTAATACTACAAAGCAACATATGGGGACATGTTAAACAATCAAACTTAACGATAGGCCCATTAACACTCTTCAGACAAATCCAAATCATCAAAGACAAGCCTTGCCAAGTTTTATGAAGGATTCCATTCCATTAGCTTTGGAACTGGATATTCCGAATACTTCTATTATACTTCCATTATACTGCCGTCGTTTGATAAAGGAATGTGGGTGTAAAATGATCGAGCCTCTCTTGCAGATTAAAGTTGGGATTGGAAAGGATTGGGTATCTGCAAAATTAAAGTATAATTTAGCTTTTTCTATATAAATATATTTTATTTTAATATTATATAAGAGGTAGTAAATTTAAATCTATAAATAGTCCAATGCTAATACGTTAGAAAAATTTTAATTTTTTGATTAAAAACAACAATTTAAGATTTAGAATATAAGAAAAAAATATTTTAGGTGTTTTTTCCTTCAAAGCAAGGTTAGTAAGAGATAAGCATGGATGCTACTTCCATGGTACTTGAGTATATACTGTCATTATCTTTAATTAATTCAAAAAACGGATCAGAAAATAATGAACTACCTACATAAAGAAGAGCAAAAGAAGTGTCTATAGGAAGCGCCAGGTTTTACAAATGTGGTAATGTCAAGGTAGCTTTTATCAGACTGTTCGCTCCGGTTTCTTATAAAAAAACATTTAAAATTTTAGTTTTAACTACCTCCATAATTATATTTCCAGTTCATTTTTATTTTTTAATAAAGAAATAGAAACAATATAATAAATCGTTTTAGGTACGAAAATATAAAAAATAATAATTGTACGTTGTACGTTTACGTACGTACGTTGTAATTATTTATTAAATCAATCGGTATGTAAATACTCAAAATGTTTGGTTTCCTTTGTAATAAGCTACTCAGAAACTAAAACACTATTTATATATTAAACTAAACGAAAAATGTTCTTCTGGCAATTCTAAAAGAATAAACAAAATCCATTTGAAAATATCACAGTAGCGAATAGACAAGCGCAGGGAAGTACCGGAAATAGACACAAAGTGATGCCGAATATAACGCCGTGTGTGATTCATTCATACGTGTTGAGTTCGCACCTGAGTTCTGAGCTAGAACATACGTACATTCATGTTTATGACCAGGCTGTACAATTCCGTGATAGCGTCATCACCATTTATAAGAAAAAGTTACTAATTTCAAGAAAAGCAAAAAATATATATTAAACGTGACCCATAGATTGTTGGGATAGTTACTTTTTTAACCTATATTAGTATAAGTTAAAAAAAAACAAGTACATTGCACAGAACTGCAGCACATCGACTTTTCTAATTTTGCATTTTATCTAACGAAATTACGTTTTGATCCTCGAGACTACCTACAAGCAATTTTATAAATGCGAAAGTTTGTGAGGATGTTCTACTTTCACATAAAAAATATTTAGCGGATTTAGATAAAAATTTACTGTAATGTAGCTTATATATCAGAATAACATATAGGCTACAATTTATGTGCAGATTTCGTACAATTTAGCCATAATATAACAATGAGATTCAGAGGGTGAAACCGTGAACCGGTAGCTAGTTAAAAATAAAATATATGTAATTATTGCATTAATCAATAAATTACAAAAACGAATCAAGAAATTGTAGTGAAATCCGTAGAGACGGCAAGAATGGAATTTAATATTTTAAAAACGTCTCGTCAGGGTGCGCCGTGGTTTACGGCAGTTTGCGGCTGATAGGAATTTATTAGTCGCCTATCGGAGTCGCCAATACCTATACCTTTAGCAAATTAGCAGTCGATGGTGACTTTTGAATTGGAACCAGCACTTCCTGAAATTAGTGTATTCAACTAAATTTCAAAGCTACAGCTATATTTTATTAATTATAATAATAATATAGTAGTAGGTAAATATATTATAATAAAACGTTGGTTTACTAAAAAAATACAAACGACACTACATCGGCTCAAAGTCGGCTAAAAACCGGAAGCACTAGTATTTACAAGACTCACTATCTATTATTTAAACGTAATACCACATTCGGCACCTCCGTCCGCAAACTGCATACGAAATGTCACGTCAATTATGAACGTCAACGAACTTATTAAGAACATCCTCCGAGGATCGTTAAACTTTAGTTGACAGCGTGTCGTAGATACGAGCCCATGTTTGCATTATAATTTTTAAGTACCCATCTAGTAGGTAATTGGTTGATTTTAAATGCTGGAGGTACACGTTCCTTAGGAAGAAGGTACTAGAACTATAGTACCTATATAAGTTACAATTCCAAAACAGAACCACCACACTAAAACAGGTACAGTCAGCTCATTTTGCAAAAATCCAGGGCAATACGTGAGGTTTTCTTTCGTAATTGACAAACGTTGGCGGTAGGTTGATATAATAATTGTGTCAACTGATACAATTAGCAGACAATTGAAAATTTTTCAATAAAGCTCAATAAAAATTTCAACCCTTAATACCCTTTAATAACGACTACCACAACAACTACTATAAACTTCATGACTTATTACTATTAAATGTAACATGAACCCAGCCCTAGGTCTCCAAAGTGTAGAATTACCAAGGTCTTGACATGCGAGAATATGAAAGCGGTTCCACACCGTTGAATACGACTCGTTTGACATTATCGAGCTGCACTATTATAGCTATAGATTTGTAGCTAGCTTTTAGTTATTTATTGCGTTTATTATTGTTCGATTTGTCCTTATTGTGACGAAGGTGGACGGAAGACGTGAGTTAGGAAATAGCGTGGCATCACGTTAACGTATGACATCTTTCTTAAAAGAAGGTGGATGGCATAGGATGTATACGAGAAGGCCAAGACCGGGATGGTTGGCGCTTGATGAGGCCTACATTCAGCAGTGAACGACGATAGGGTGATTAAAAAAAATGGCATCTTTGGTTCAGGTACCAGGTAAAAGCTATTTTTTATAATCACTATGCGATGACCATAAAGTGACGATAATATCGTATTCTACTAGTGATTTCTTAGTGTGCTATCGTCTACGTTGCAAAAGGTGAGATATTCATATAATGAAACATATTTTTCTTTGTTATACATTGACAATATGATAATATTTCACATATAGCTTATGGAACATTCTCACAATTTACACCAGATGTCATAATAACACTATGATTGTCACATTGGTAGGTACACGTATATCTAGTATTTTATATTTTTAAACTTCTTTTTTAATAAAAATTATATTCGTCACACTAAAATCAACTGATATTTAGTTAAAAGTACGTATATGCGTAATATACGTTAACACTAACTCGGATATGCGCAATGGCAACATTTATCATTTCTATTGTGGGAAAACCACAAATAGTTATTGTCGTTTGGAATTATTTTTATCATAATATTATATGATGTTCTTTACTATTCCTATGTTACTGATATGTTATAAGTTTTTAAATAAAAAATATATTTAAAAATATGTACAGCTGGGGATATGAGTTATATTTATTTATTATAGATAGAATATTTTTACTACGTTTCTAATTGTATTTTTTTTTAAAATGTTTTGGTTAGTCATAGGTCAAGTAAAAAATCTTTTGAAAACATTGTCAAATAAGAGATTGAGATATTTTCATTAGTTTAATATAATAAAAGCAACCTCTAATAACGTTGACCAACCTCTATTGCGTGTATAATCTAGTATCTACGTGACATTGGTGAATAAAGTATGCAAACACCTTTTCAAATTGCACACTTAAAAGCCGCTAAACAAAAATTGATTCAATACTGAAACTGTAAAATTAAATTAGTGACCGTTGTAGCGCAGCGGAGTAGTGTCCTGGCTGTAAACGCGACGGTTTTAGGTTTGACTCCAATTCGTGGGAATAAATATATAAATATTTTAATTTTCCTTGCTCTGGTGACATCGCCATGTTTGCCATGTCTCGATAATGGGACGGTACGTGAAAAACAGACCTAGCATTAGGTACTCTCTTTCTATCCTGCTATATGCTGGAGAGACAGAGTGAAGCTGAAAAAAAAAGTTTTAAATTCCATATATATACTTAAGTTATATATATTTTTCCTATATTGAATATTTCATTATCATTGTGTTTTGTACACGAGAATAACTTAACATGTATAAGTAATTTGAAAGCAAGAAAGTGTCCAGTCGTAAAGCCCGCAATACACCCGAGAGAGACCTTTCCAACCTTTTGAGCAATACCTTATACTCGCATGCCATTATTATGAATGCTAAAACATCGTTATGTATTTCTTTATTTTATTCTAGAAAATAGCATTTTACGTATTTCTTATACGGTGGACTGTATATTAGTCTTCTTCTGCTTCTATGGAACTGTATATTAGTCTTATTTGTAATTATGATGATTGCGGTTGTTGTGGCGCAGCAGAACAGCGTCTGACTGTGAACTTGACGATTTTGGATTCGATTTCTACTCCGAAGAATGAATTATTTATATTTCCTTAGTCAGGTAAGAAGATCAAAAGTGGCGTTCAGTTACACCGGTCAAAATGCAATTTCCCAAAAATCGACTGAAAAGTGAGGAACGGAATGTAGTCTTAACACTAGGTTACTTTGTCTACACTGCCGTTTGTGAGATATAGAAAAATAATTTAGAACTATCGCTTTTACTATAACTTTTGTCAAAAGCTAAAATATAAACATTTATTGGAAGACAAAATACAAAGGTACTATAATTTCAGTACTTACAAAAACTCCATGACCTATAACTAAACTAAACTAGGTTCCCCGTATGGGATGGACATCCTACCCACGTTCCATATCTGATAGGCTTGCGGTCAGCACAGATACATTAAACATGGTGAGCTGTACCTTATGGCTTACGGTACAACTGTATCTTTTATTTAGATTGTTCAACTTTTTCATTGCAATCACGTTTGATTTGGAACAAAAATTTATTGTTTAATATTTCGTATTCAACAGGTGTACTCGTAGATACGATTTATTTCTTTATTTTGGTTGAGTGATCTCTTGTATCGATAAAATTGCAAATTTTTGAAAAAAAAAAATGAATTGTAAATTTTCCTTCTCGAAATTTGCTAAGGTTAAGGCTGATGAAGCTAAAAACATATATTCCATCGACTGGAATCTAGGCTTTTATTCATTGAGGACCAATACACATATTACGACAGATAGGTACATGTGAGCCCTTCTTAAGTTTTTACATCAAAAAGGTACTGGACCATAGCGATAGAATGGTCATAACAGTGAAAGGAAAGTGCTCTCCGATCAGTAACTCGCGAAGCCCTTTCTTTTACCATCTGAAATACAATCCGATATCATATTTTAATTTGATTTACTATCGTTAAAATTAGCCTAGTAAACTAATTATTTATATTATTTGTATTGCATCTTGTTTAGATCCTTATTTTAATTTCTGCTTTCTAATAAATTTGTTAACATATCAAGTACATGCATTATATATTTTGAAAAACATAACGAAATAGAAATATTTATATTCATTTTAACACAATTCCCTATTAAGGCTCTTTCCTTTCCTGTTGTGATTCACGATTACTAATTATGTAGTGTAGAAACGTAAAATCATGCCTTTTGATTTAATAGCGTTAACTTTAGACCTATTTATAAATTATTTAATATTATCTTTATAATGAACAGAAAAGTATGAGGCTAGTCGTGGCGCAGAACATCGAGTACCGAGTTGTGGTTAGAACAACATGGAAAGCGCGGCGTTGAGTTCCGCACTCAACACGTAATGGAGAGCAGACCGGAGTGACTTAACACTATGCACTGCTACATGCGGAATATGGCGTGAAGCTTACACAGTTATTATTTAACAAGCAAAACCAAAATATTCAATAAGAGTTACAAATTTACTTACATCTAGTTCCTTATAAATAACAAGAAATAACTCACAAAATACAGTTACCTCATTATATTCAATGACCTAGGTTACCTAGACGTTGGGACGTGGGCGTAAAATCGATGCAGTGACGCACACTGCACACCGCCACGTTTCTCTAAGGATATGCATTAATTAAATGCGTGGAAAGATATTAGGCTAAATCTTAGAAATTACAAGGTAAATTTTGGTAGGTAATATTTACGGGATATTGCTGTTTGTTAGGGCTAGAGAATTGAAAATATTTGATGAATTTTTATTTGAAACGATATCTTCAATAAGATCCAATACGTATTTAAATTTGATTCTTTCTCATATTACATTTCAATTACTCATGTATACAATGCATGGAATCATAATAAATCACGACGACAAAGATATAAAGAACTATTTTTAGCGAATAATGGGCCTCGCTATTTATTATATTTACATACACAATATGGTATTTATTTTTTTATTATTCCTAGGTATAAAGAAAGGAGTCATAAGTCATAGTCATAGGAGCTAATGAAGAAAAATTAACATAACATAATCAAGTAAATATGTTGATAATAAAATACACCATCGGACTTGAATTCGGTTATGAATATTTTCTTTTGGTTAGGACCATGTTTAAACTGTCAAAACGCGGTGTTGAGTTACGCCATTGAACGCGCAATTTTTCGAAAATCTAAAATTAGGCGGAAAACAGTTTTCGTCTGCCTCTGCCCTATGTGCGGGATTAAGTGTGCAACAATGATATCAATAATAATTTAAAATTATATAATTTCTACAATTACTTCGAATTATTAAAAGCCGATTATCGTATCCAATAAAAAGAGATTCTATCGAAGACAAGTACTTACGTATACACGTACGTCAATGTAACAAGTTATAAAGCAACCTTTGGACAGGTGGTAAAATTACTAGGAAAAACCAGGTAACATATTGATTTTGTGACAAGTTCTAGGGCATGTGATGGGTGGAGAGGGCAAGGTGAGCTGTCTCTTTCTCTAATCTGTTTATTGTTGCTAAGACTGAAAGCAGTGGAGGCAAAGTATATTTTTATTGGGTTTTTACGGGTAGGCAAAGAGAAGCTAGTGTCAAAACAATCTGTCTCCGCTTTTCGTCCGAATTCGAGACATAGCTTGTTGGGTTGCGGAACTTATTTTTTTACTTTTTTCCACGATTAAAATAGTTTGTCCTCGACAGGAAATCGAACCTACAATCGTTGCGTTGACAATCTTTCTACAACTTTAAGTAAGCAGAATTGCGGTTACAGCTGTACAAAAGTTATTGTATAACATAGTATTTATCACACGAGGGACAGAAAGTACCTGCTTCGTTTTAAATACATTTGACAATTTGTGAGAAACTGGTGCTTAACAAGACCCTTTAGTTCATACCCCTTTATATGTACCTATATGAAAAGGGTTTTTTCGATGTTTTGCTTTGAAATTATTATTTTTAACTCGTTGTTATTTGTAAATAAAAATAAGGTTTTTTTTATTGTAAGCTTAAGTTACCTGATAAGCTACTATTAGGAAAGGGTAAGAATATTTTAGTTTGAAGTAACTAGTAAAATAGCTTGCAGAACAAAATAAAAATTATAAATCGATAAAGGTTATATATTTGACTGTAAACGGCAGATTGTGGTTTCGAACCGCACTTGAGAAAATCAAAATATTTAATATTTTTATTTCTTCCCCCTGATGCAGAGTTGAGTTGAGTCGCGTCACTCAATTGCCTTTAGAATTCGGCGGAGAGTGGAGAACGTATAGGTAAACGTATAACCATTTAATTATTAAAAATACAAATAATATTTTCTCAATATTTTTCAGTCGAAAAATTATAAAGAAAATCGGAAACAATATTATTTAATTGTACAGCTGTAACACTTTAAAAGTTAATGAACTTAAAATAAATAAAACGATTCGACATAGCTACGTTTGCTCACGAACCGATCGAATAAATTCTATTGGTCTCACATTGGTTGAATAATATATTTTTTTTTAGCTTCACGCTATATTCTGCATATGGCGGAGTAAGCAGGGGGAGACAGAGTTAAAGAACTCAGCTCCTCACTTTCCGGCGAATTATGGATGTATTGAAAGTTGAATGGCGGTGCTCAATGCCGCGCTTTACCTCGATACCGGAGCAAAGAAAATAAAACATGAAATTTTTCATTTTCTCGAGTAGATAATCACAAGCTTATAGCCATGCGCCACGACTGGCCTTAGACTCAAATTTGAATGAGTCAATGAGAATCAAATTTAAAGGTTCTGTATTAATAATAATTTCGAATTATAATATAAAAGGTCCCTGTCCCCTATTTTAAAGTGATTATTATTTAAAAAGACATTTAAATGAAGCTACCTTATGTAGTAAAAAAAACAAAATAGTCGTCATAAATAAAATTTATATACGGGTTACATATTAAATTAATTATTCAATAAGACATGATTTAAGTACTTATTCTATTTTTAATATTAGTTACTTAAGTCCCAAAGTGAATTTTACGCAAATCATCATAATATTATTGTGGGCGATATATGTTGTATTACGCCAAAACAAATATTTTCATTGTATGCTAACTTGTATTAAAAAAATCAATGCTAAATTATTATGCTACTCTCATACTATACAAAATAAAGTAATTACCAAATTTGAGGTTACTTTTAAATATTTAGACACTACCGTCTTACAATTTATATGTAGTATTTAAATCTACACAATTTTTTTTGTAATAATTATTAGCTATTATCGAATAAATTAGGTAACGTAATTGCCAAAATTATGTCACACTTAAGTATTTAAATAACATTAACTCCAATTGCTTTTGCTGAATAATCAGCACATTCGTTTTAAATAGGCAATTTGTATTGTAATTACTTTGTGTGTAACAAAGAATGATTGTAAATAATTAAAATGACGGTATTCTATAAAACTTTTTAATAGGTATTTTATTGTTTAGTTTGTCCAAAATAGGAGAGAAATATAAGAAAAAAAATCTATATAGGGTAAAAGTAGGCGTAAAATATAATATGTTTTACAGAAAGGCAATCTTTGCTAAGCGAAACAGCGTTATCAGTAGTCACTTATTATCACCAGAAATAAACCTCGCGAGGTCACAGGCAATTAATCACTATAGAAAAATACCCGAACTAAGTCCTAATGCGTTTAATTATAACAAAATACCATGTTTATCAAATTTAAGCACTTGTAACTATCAATGTCGTATTAGATAAGACTATGATTGTAATACCAAGAAGGTAGGACTTCCTTAGGGTGGTTATATCGATGTGTAAGTGCAAAAGAATGGTAACTGACCTGCTATCCTTAACACTGCACGGTCTGCCGGGTCCAGCTGCAGTATGGACAAAGGTTTGTCCTTCGCCCATTCTTTCAAGCTGAAGTCGTTTTCGAATTCCATATTTTTGTCATCCAAAACACGCAATCTCGCCCGAACTCTCGCACATAATTGAATCAGTACCACAACACTAGGGCCGAACACACATTATAATTATAATAAACATAAAACACGAATATTAAACAAAAAGTAAACAAAACGTTACGCTCATTGTAAAATGAAAATCGATAATTGTACAAAACTTGCAAGATACGTCAGCGCGTATCTAGGATTTACAATTAAATCACCACTTTGTGTTACCACGTGAATTGTAATAGGAAGAATATAAAATAATCATCCGAATAGCAAGGGGGACGGAGTAAATAATAAATGGTTTGAGGTTATTTATCAACGGAACGTCATACACCGAGCCGGCGGGCAGACATGATGCGACTGTCTAGTTCTTTGTGGTACCGGCACGTCGCTGCCGTCGCTCAGCTGTTTCCGCGCACGCTCATGCTTTATGTAACTCGACTAAATTAAAACCACACACATTGATCTACTTTATTATACAATTATAGCGTTTTCATTTATTCGGATAGCGTTTGTATGAATTGGTTTGTATGAATTGGTAGTGACATCTATGCAATGAATTTGAAATTAAATGATATCACACAGGTGTCGGTGTGACTAGATTATTCCGTCAGCATTGATATTAATAATTTTTATAATAATTTGAATAAATAAGATAAACTAAAACATAAATTATTCTTGTATCCAAAATTAAATTTTATTTAATACAACACATTTTTAGTCTTTATGTAAATGAAGTTATACTGTAATGTTTTAATCAAAAAATCAACCTTATTTAGATCTTGAAAAAAAATTTTTTTGATTACTTACATAATTATGTTATATTACACGGTTACGGTATATTATATAGATGCACCGTATTAATACATACCGTACCGCAAAAGAAATCAACGTCATAATATATTTTTTCGACTGGTATACCTCGTAACCATAGTAACGTCATTGTCAAACTTCTAATGTTTACATGTTTTTACATTATTTTCATTGCGATTTTATCAAAAAGTATACCTGAAATATGCAATTGAAAGTACTATTTTAAGTCATTTACGAGATATCTTTCGAGTAAAAAATTTTTTCCTATTAATATTACTAAACAACGAAAAAATATCTATGTAACATGAACTCTTATTTTGGGTGCCCTAATTTTAAGTTTTATCAATAAATTTTATCGAACCATAATTTGACCTATATTAGGTGATTTCCTTTGTTTGATATTATGTAAACTTTGCCAGAATATTTGATGTTCTTACCTTTTTTATGTAAAGCTCGTTATGGAGTGCTTTCGCTGGTTTTATATAATTTTTAGTGATATAAGTTGACGATGGGTGATGGCTTAACAAATAAAATATATACAGTGAGTATAATTTGTAAATAATAACATTCTAAAGTTGAACCTCTTTTATTTTCTTAATACTTTTAGAAATTTTATATATTTTTAATAAGACAAAAAATTAAAAACATATTTATAATAAATATCCTACTAATAAAGAAATCAAATAAAAATCGGGCCATCGTGACGTGGGTTCGATTCCTATTTAAAATAAAATCATGAATTTTATTTTCATTTCCTCTCTCTGGTGTATAAACACAGCATTGAGTTCCACTAAAAAAACAATGTCTCAAAAATTGAGTCGAAAGTAGGGAATAAAATGTCTTAACACTAGGTTCTCTCTGACTACCCTGCTATGTGCAGGGTATATCATGAAAAGTGTAAATAACATGTTGATATTTAAATTTAATACTTCATTATATATTTACAGCCTATGTATAGCCATATATCTAAGAAATCGACTAAGAAAAGTCAACCACACTTAACATTCAGTGGTAACTTTACCCATAGCCACCGTCTTTACAATATATCGTCATCTGATCGAGATAGCTTAAGACAGGATATATTAAATACTGTTATGAAGAAAACAGAGTCTATTATGCAGGAACATGACACTAATAATACTTATGAGGATCCTACAGATATTGGTAATAATTTTATTTTCATATACTTTGCTCAATTTTAGATTTAGCTCTTGATTGGATTTCTTGACTTATATTCTGTCATTCAAATTAATTTAAATATCTTTTTAAATATTTTCATTTATTTAAATATCTTCACATGTGAAAATATTTGATATGAAACGTAATAGTGGTAGAACTTACAGTTCCATGAGAAACAAATGTTCCTAAAAATCAAAATTTTAGATTAAAGAACCTCCATTAAAATAGGCTTACAGTTTATTTTTTCGAGGTAGAAATAAGACTTCTCACAAATGTAATATTTGGCTTTTATTATATTTATAACTATCATTTATAATTATTTTTATTTACATGTGGGCATAAGAGTGCGACTATAACCGCGACAGGTTGTGGATTCGATTCTCACTTGAGTAAAAATAATATTTTATATTTTCATTTTTTTGCTAGTGAACGAAAGTGTTTAATGGGAATAGAGTGTCTGAACCTTAGGTTTTATTTCCTTTTTTAAAATATAAAGTGCATGGTTAACTTCCGCTATTTGATACGTCGTAAATTTGGGCGGAAAGTGGAGAATACAATGTCTTTTTACGTAAAGTTGTTCATAAAAAAAAATATAATTAAAATTTCAGTTGAAAAACCACCAAAGCCGCCTAGAAAAAGAAATTTAGCAATGTCGTCTTCTAGTAATAAGGAAGATAAAATACTCCAAAAGCAAAAGAGAAAATTATCAAAAAAATATGAAAGTTTAGTGACAGCATTGATGGATAAATGTGAAGAAAATGCGCTTGCGGTAAGTTTATATTAAAATAAATATTTATATTATTTTGATATTTTCAATATTACTTATTAAAGTAAAATTTAAAATTAGAATTATTTATTAATTCTTACTATAGAAATAAGAAATAATACAGCATTTAATCATAGAACTAATTATAAATTTTATATTTTTTTTATATATATTAATTCTTAGATTTCCGAAAAAGATTCACAAATAAGAAAACTAAAAGATAAACTAAAAACAGTATTGGAGTATAATAGATTATTTGCAAATGAAAATGATAGACTCAAAGATCAATATACATCTTTAGCTAAATATGTAGAAGAATGTAAAACTGTTATAAGAGAGGAAAAAGAAAGGAATTTAGAACTTGATAAGAAAATAAAGAAGTTAGATGAGAAGATTAAACATTATGAAATACCTGATAAAGGTTTGTTATTTTTGGTTTAAGATGATGAATGAATGAATGAAAAAATTAATTTTCATTGACTTTTAAAAAGCAGAAAGAAAAAAGAATTATTTCACACAATTTTATTAATCTACCTCAACCAGAAATCAAACTAATTATTCCACAGAACAATCAACAACCATCCCTTTAGTGGAAGTATGTATGAACTGCAGCAGTCGTCAAATAGTGCTGAATCAAGTTAGAGAACAGAATTTAAGATTGCAAAGGGATATGCAAGCTATGAAAGACGTTTTATATAGGTAAGTTTAAAAATTTTCACATTTTATTTCCTATGATCTCTCTTTATATTTCCTATGATCTCTGACTTTAAGCGCGACGGTTGTGGGTTCGATTCTAATTCGGGGAACTGTATTTTTTATTTCCTCGTTTTAATCATAACACTAAGAGCGCCTTTGAATTACGCTGCTTAACACGCAATATCTCGAAAATAGAACGGAAAGTACTCACTTTCTGCGTGTTATGGTGTAACAGAGTGTCTCTACACTAGGCCCTCTCTGTATACCTACTCTGCATGAAGATAAAAATTGTATAGTTCAATGGCAGTGCTATTCTCATATTCGATTTCTGCTAAGGGGAATTAAATATTTAATGTTTTCATTTCCTCATTTTTTCTGGTAACTAGACAAAAGTGCGGTGTAGAATTGCGCCACTCAACCAGCGATGTCTGTAAATTCTCCAATAATGAAAAAAAGCATAATTAATTTGTATATTACAGATTAAACGTCCAATTATCTAGATACCAAGA
This sequence comes from Heliconius melpomene rosina, assembly GCF_056956725.1. Taxonomy (NCBI): domain Eukaryota; kingdom Metazoa; phylum Arthropoda; class Insecta; order Lepidoptera; family Nymphalidae; genus Heliconius; species Heliconius melpomene. The sequence goes on from NC_140400.1 coordinate 1,944,328, forward strand.
ACGGTTACGTAATAATGCACCAACATTATCAGCGGAGGGTACGGTGTTCAAACCGAGTGAAAAGTATGAAGCATTTGATTCTATATTAACATCAAGCCTTGGACAAAGACAAGGTAATGTTTTTTTTTAGCTTCACGCTGTATCCCGCATATAGGAGGGTGGGTAGGCAGAGGGGACCTAAACTATTCACCGAAATTTCGAGACATTGTGTATTGAGTGGCGGAACTCAACACCGTCTCTGTGTCATTCCCTCGAGTGAAAATTGAATACACTTTAGTAATAGTTGTAATTTTCTAATTATTTTTCAGAATTAAATGAAGATGGCGGAAACACGAAGTCAGAAGATGGCTCTCACACTGAAAGAGTGGTTGATCTGTCAGGGCTGTTAAGTGCTCAAGCGTTAGGTATTTATGGTTATTTAAGCTTCAGTACATTCCCAAATATCTATAAAACTTTAGAGATCATATGTTTTAAGATCTTTACGCTGCTTGCTTTTTATCGATGAACTCTTAAATTAAAGCGGTATTGCCTTTTGCGAAATACGGTTTTCACTTATTAGTGACAGTTAATTAGTTTAAGATGTGCAGAAAGTAAGAAAACTTCAATTTTAATAGTTACTAAAAACAAATGTGATTTAAAATATTTTTAAGACCTAAATAATTGACTACGAGAATCTTACTACTCGCAGTTGTTTTATATTTATACTTAATTTGGATTTTTTATTGATGACCGAAACTATGGCTGTAACAAGATTTTTTGGTGGCTACTAGTCTCGCGGGAAAAGCTGCAAACGGAACATATTCATTTTCTAATCTGTTATTATATCAAACAATTTTATGTAGGTATATTATATTTCATATGTAATATTTCAAGCACAGTAACATTTTTATTGCAGCTCCATTATTCGACGCCTACCAAGACAATTTACAAGAAAAAGACAAGTTAATACTAGATTATGAAAAACAGTTTGAGAACATAAACAAGAAATCGAAACAAATTGTCGAAGAGAACAAATGTTTAACTGACAAACTCAATGTACTAGAAGATGAAATGGCGGGAGTGAGACAGAAATACAAGAAAATAATAGTAGAGAAAGAGACAAATGACATTGAGAGAGCTACGTTGTTAGAAAGAGCCGAACGGGCTGAGTTTAAATTGAAGGAAGTTTATGAATTGTATGAAGGGAAAAGTAAGAATAATGTTTTTTGTTTTCCTAATATTTTGTGAAAACACCGTTTTGGTGCATGGGCATGAGCGTGTGACTGTAAAAGCGACGTTTGTGGGTTCGATTCCTCCTCGAGGGAATGTAATATTAACTATTTAAATTTTCTCGCATTTCAAGTTGGTTCCTTTTTTCTGCACTTTAACCTTTTTCACCTTTTTGCACAAATTTCGAGATAGAGCATGATGAGTGGATGGAATTCAACGTCGCGCTTTGTCTTATTACTGTTTTGGCAATAAGACAAAGCGCAACGAAAGCGAGGAAATTGAAATAATATATTTCTCTGCGCCACGACAGTCCTTTTATTTATTTTTTAATTAACAGTGGCAGCAATGCTCCGGGACTATGAAACGGTACACAGAGAATATTTCACTGTGAAATCGGCCTTAGAGGCGTCTACGGGTAAAATGGCGGCGTTGGACGCTTTGCGTGTTTCAACTGTGCCGGCGGACCTGCATGAACGTAGATTGGATGATTGTAAACGGTATTATTTCTTAGTTTTGAATACATTTTTTATAAATGTTGGGGCTTACGGGCCTTTGCCCTGTGGACCCGTATTATCTAGCTATTATTTGTGGCTTCGTCCTTGTGGACACATATTCAAAGTCAGGAAAGTAATTCTGACCGCAAGAACGCTTTTCTCGATAAATTGGCCTTCCAACACAAAAAGTATTGTTCAATTTGAACAAATCAAGGTCAATTGTAGCTCAGGGGCTCAAGGATGCGACTCTAAACACTATAGAGGTTGTAGACAGAGTGTCTTAATAATACATTTAAAGGTTCCCTCTACCTACTCTGAATTGAATTGAATTCTTGATATATGGCGTTTCGAGCGTGCCGGTTGAGCACAATTCATTTCGCCAATGTCACGTTGTATTACCTACTCTGTTATTTGTGGGATACAGTGTCAAGTTAACAAACAATTGAGCTTGTAACTCCTCGAGATTAGCGCGTTTAACAAAACGGCCTTATCAGCTTTGTGCTATTAGTATATTTTTTTTATTTCTTGTAATGTTTTATTATTATGTTCTTCCACACGTTTTGATATCATTTTTGTTGTGTGGTAAAGTGTCAAGTTTTGGAATCATCAACTTTCTCTTAAAGAAAAGGCCTATTTTTTATACGTTGTTTTTATGCACAACAATGTAATTTGAACAAATTGTCATTTTTATTTCTGGAAAAGTTCTAAATAATCTCAAACAAGAATTGAGCTCCTATTATGTTGCAATATAATATGATTTTATAATTCTTAAAGGCTACTAGAAGAGCTAAAACACCAATATTCAATGGATTCGGAACGTAAAAACGAGCAAATAAAGAAATTGGAAGAAGAATTAAATAAATCAGATGAGAAGTATAAGAAAATGAGTCAAGAACAAGAGGCTGTTAAAGAAGAATTAAGGGTCGCTTTAAAAAATGTCAGGTAGATGTCTAAAGTAACTTAATATTGTCTCGTATTGAAAAATACTTTAGAGAATAAATTTATTGTATATCAATTTATATTATTTTCAAAATTTTCTATAGTTATCGTCGTAATGGTTAAAATAATAAGTGTATATATACTTTACTTATGAAAAGTTACATTCGGTACCTAAAGCGCTGTATTTACGGTCTAGGTAAATAAGGCGCGCTTTGACTTTGACTTTTATTTAACTTTGACAACAGTCTGCAAAAGTTGCTGATGATATAAACCTAATATGGAAGTTTTGTTTCGTTTTGGCGTGTTTAATTTTTCCATAGAGTATAACATAAGCATTTTTCGCAGATTATACAGAAAAGCAGCGGTAGTATTCCGACATAGAGCTCGATCAGCCGCCGCGAGGGCGACACGGGCGAGAAGAAAGAAAACGCAAAGTGAACCATTACGCAAAGCTTTGGAAGCTTTGGAGAGGATTAAAGTGGAAATTAAGGTAAGTTGTTTGATTGTTTGAAGGATTTGTTGACGGACGCTGTATCCTGAATATAGCAGAGAAGACAAATGGTACCTAGTGTTAAGACACTCCGTTTCCCGTTCTATGCCAAATTTTATTGGTATTACGTTTTTAACATATTCTTCCAATTTTTCTACGACTGAGCTCTCGAATTGTGTTTGGTAAGCGTGGAGAACCATCTTTACATTATGTTTCCTCTTCCGAGCCAGAATTCCAGAATTCCAGAAAAAATCGTGAAGTATTTTTTCTTCTAATATAAAATTCTTCCCATTACCTTAGGCAGTAAAATCCCGAGCTCACACCTCCCTAGAGGAGTTAGAGCGTCGTATAATAGAGCAGGAGCGCCGTGCCGCGCACGCGCACACAGAGTACCGCCGGGAGCTGGAAAGAGCTTCACTAGCTTTGGAACATAAAGAGGCAATTATAAGGAGTCTTATTGATAAAGTAGCTGATGTTGAGGAAGTTAGGTAAGAAATTTTCATATACTTAGAGCGTATTTTTTATTTTTCGTCAAGAATTTTATGAAAGTCATACATGCTGAACGATTAATGTGTTGAAGAATACTACTTAAATTAAACATTTCATTGCAGACTAAGTCAAACAAATACGCATCGTCTTCAAGGTATATTATCAGACTCGTCGGATAAATCTCCCAAGAATATAGACAAAAGGGAAAGTAGTAATGTGAAGTTAGTTCCAGGACCTGGTGGCTACTACCAGGAGAAAGATAAACGGAAGAAATAAAATATTTATTAAACTTTAATATAAATAGTTATGGGTTTAAAAAAAAGCGTAACTTAACGTTGGTTGTGGGATTGAATCAATTTAGTACATTTTGCCTGTAAAAAATAAATACATGCATGTATGAAGATGATATGAATTAGAAATGTGGTTAGAAATTTGACAGAAAATAACAGTTAAAAAAATATATAAAAACACGTTGATTCACGCATGTCTTTAATTAAAATATTATTTTCTTTTCAACGAAATTCTTAAATAGTGACATAAAGTAAATAGTTGAATAGAAAATAATTTTAAATTTCTTTTGTTATTCATCAGAAATGAAATAGTCACGACACAAAATATTTCATGCGCGAGATAAACACGAAAACTGGAATAAAGATAACATTTTGGACATAAAATGTGTGTTACAAAGTCAGTCCTATTGCTTGTTTATTGTTTTCTTGAGAGCATTAAAACTATATAAAAATGCAAGATTTTAAATTACAAATTTTAATAATATTTTATACCACAATGATTCTATTCGTAGTCCGCTATCGACACTCCATTGCATGGCTCCTCGCCTTTTATCTTATGTTATGTATTTTAATTTTTTTTAGTTCCCCACAGGATCCCGCCCAATGCAGTATAGGCAGAGGAAACTTAGTGTTAGGACACTTCCTTCTCATTAAGATACTTTTGTTCCCTACTTTCCGCCAAATTCTCGAGGCATTTCGTGGTGTGTGGCGGAATTCAACGCCGTGCTTTGCTTCGTACCTGAGCGAGGAAATTAAAACATTAAATACATAATTCCCCTAGTGGCAATCGAACCCACAACCATCATCTTTACAGTTGCACGCTCGTAGCCATGCGCCACTGTTTCCTCAACTTACACACTTATTATAATTATGATGCAATTTTATCACACTAAATGAAAATTTTAATTGTTTCCTCGTAAACTGAATAAGGAGATGACTATCTTGATTTTATGATATAATTAATATTTTCAATAAATTATGATACTATTCTGTAATATTATTTTATCTTATCTTTTATATGAATATCGTATACGATAATGGTTGGTCTAATACAAAAAAATAAATGTTTTTATAGCAGGCGATTTGTCTTCCTAGTTTTATGTTATGAAAGGGCGATAAAAAAAGGAAAAAAATAACTATTTAGCTTATTCAAAAATGTAACCACTGCCAGAAATATAAATTAATCCTTAATTTTACATATATTAGAAGAAACTATTAATAAGCTATCTTCTACTTAATTAATTGTAATTTAATTATAGGAAATTACGTATTTACTTTTGTTATATTATTATTGATATTATTTTGTAAAAGTTACAATAAAATTACTCATATCAATATATCGTGTTTTATATTTTTCCCCCAAAAATATATAGCGGAGTAAGTAAAGAGAACCTAGTGCTAAAACACTACTTTCCCCACTTTGCTCTGAATTTTCGAGACATTGTGTGCCGATATTGCTGGTTGACCGAACTCAACGCGTTGCTTTTTCTTCTTGTCACAACGAGGAAATAAAAATATTTATCCCCCGAATTGGAATGGCACCCACAACCATCGCGCTTACAGTCAGGCAATGTGCCGCTGTGCAACGATGCCCTCGGCCGTATATAGTTTATGTATTAAATAAATATAAGTTTATCTCGGCATACTTTATTTATAAAATAAACATATTTTTTATCAATGTACAAATTAATATTTAAGAAAAGAAATACAATATTTGTGAAGGTTTTTCCTGAATTTTTATATGTCTAGGTTATAAAGCATGTCTAGGTCATTGGTTACCGTCCATAACTTTTACTAATGATAAAATGAGCTGAAAAAAATAAGAAAAATCTGTTACTAAAAGATCCAAGTCAAGTCCTCCTGGAAAATAAGATAATATCTTAAGATATGCCTATAGTAATGTTAGACATAACGTAACTCAGTAGTAGTTATTCAGTTTTGACACATTTTCAAAAGCTCATTGGCACGCCCACATTTGCAAGAAAAATATTAGGAAAAACAGAGTTATAATTGGGTATTTAAACTATATACATGCGTTTACGATGTTTTCAGGTTAGCGCTTGTTTATCAGTCTAATATAAACAGTAAATACTCACGTAGACCTAATTGTTTAAAAACAATAACTAAAATACTAGAGAAGCAAGAAAGGGAAACGTGATGCTAACCGTAAAATTATGTAAAATGACAACATAGGACATATGTAATTTCATTCATTTATTATAAATGGATAACAAAATATATACTAACATTAATATAGTATAGGTACCTACTTGTTAGTGTATTTTATTAACAGCTTCCCGCTGTATGTTTATATAGCGGCGTTGGCAAAGGGCTTATAAAATATATTTATTTCGTTGAAATACAATTTAATAGCTACAATAAATTTTTCATGACATTGAAACCATTGTGGTGCAGTAAGACACCGTCTCACTTCAAATGGTTGTGCAATAGAATCCAGCTCTGGTAAGACAGGAAAATAATTATTTTCATTTTTTTTTTAGCTTATTTTTTTTTTATTTTATTCCACGTAAAACAGGGTAAGCCGAAAGAACTTAGAACTAACTCCGTTGGACCCTTCCTGCCAGTATTCAAGAAGTTGTATTATTAACGGAACTTAACACCGCATAAACGATATATTTATTTTACTTATAATTAAGGAGGAGGTAACCAAGCCCTGTAGGCTTGGCACTTATTCAGATTTAAATAGATTTTATCGAAATGGTCAATGACCTACCCATATTGTTAATATTGAATTTGGCTTTATCAGTATTAATTTAATTTAAGAAATGATTTTCAAGCTAATCATTAGTATATATACCCACATAGGTCACAGAGGGAATTTGCAGATTTCATCGAAACTGTTGAAGTCGCCCTTGGCCCGTATGTCATTGCACTTAGATAATAGTTTTCAATACATTCGTTTAATCATTATTAATGATTTTTTTAAAGTTAAAAAAAATTGTATTTAAGATAATTTAAGTTTAAAAATTAGATCATGGACGACTCCTTTATACCTAATGTCGAAATAATATTTTATAATATTTTTTTTTGAGAAATCAAGGGACCCATGTGAGTACCTATGTATATGGTTTGAATTTCAACTTCACAGACAGACAGACGGACGGACAACAAAGTGATTTTATAAGGATCCCTTTTTGTTCTTAAAAGGCACGGAAACCTAAAAACTACGTAACATGGATCCAATTACAATATACATTTATACAATGATATAAATGCATAATTAATTATAATCAATTTAATCATCTATCTGTAACAATTACAGTGTGAATTAACACAAAAATATTCGCTCGAACTCTTATCTTTCACGACAGTGCACTAAATATCCGTCATTTTCCACGATGTGTCTATTTAATTTGAATATTTACCTTATTACGTGCAGATAAACACAATTTTCATTTGTAACATTTACGTTTTTACGTCACTTTTCTCTTAGATTTAGCTAGAAATAAGGTTTTATGATGTTAACTGGCGCTTCTTTTCAGTTGTATTACCCTTATACCAGTGTTTTATACGTGCATGACTGATTTAATATTAACTCGTATTTTCTAAGAGTTTTAGCGGGAAAATAAAGTTTTTATTTATTTTTTTAATTATACAGAAAAAAAATAAGTGTAAGAGATAATTAGAGCACAGTTTAAAAACATGTTATTTTTGTCAATTATAAAATGTAAAAAGTTAATTTGCGTGAAATATGTTATCTTTCATTAATTATTTACTTTCGTCAGTATTTATATAAATAAATATATATTTTGTTAGTACAAGTGTTACTAAGTAATTATATTGTCATGGTAATATCTTACATGGTGGCTTATCATATTTTTTAACATCGATATTTAATACAAAATAATACTATTTCCGAATCCAGCCAGCGAGTTGGTCCTGAAAACAGTGAGTTATGCTTGTTTACAATAAGAAAAAAAAAAAAAAAAATTACTATAGTAATTATATGTGGATAACATTTGATATTACTCAGATCAAATTATTATTTTATATAACTATTCATGAAAAAAAAACAATAAAAAAAATAATAAAGCTAAAGGAACAATTAAGTTTTATTAATAGCTGTATTCCGAAACTCTTTAACTTTTTTAAAAGGAATATTTTTCATGTATCCCGCACCCCACACAGCTGGGTAGGTAGAGGGAACCTAGTGTTAAGACACTCCATTCTCTATTTTCCGCCAAATTTGCTTATAATATGCTTTCCTCGGGTGGAAATCGAATGTAAAAAAGTTTACGTGTTTTTTTTTTAATACATATATTTTCGTACATTGCAATATTTATAAGATTTTTCTCTTTGATATTAAAAATTTTGGAGTGGGTACAAGACTATTCTGAAGTGGGCCTTGCTCACGCGGATGAAAGGTCCTACAAGTGCATAGAACAGTCTCTTCAAGACATCCATCGATGTCAAATGTCTTATGTCTTTACCAGTTTTTGCAACTCTGTTTCTCAATTTTTTAAATTCATATTTTATCGGTTTTGTTACAAGTTTATTCTGGTTTAAAAAATATATTTTATATTACCTAAACGTATAATAAAAATAAAATTGATTGCTGTCTCTTTATGGAAGACAGAGGGCATTTATTGTGTTTGATTGATAATTCAAAACAAAGTTTTTTATTTTTTTTTCGTTTTTTAATTTTTTTTCTATTTTTCGAAGTCGGTTTATAATTGCATTATTTACTTTATTTGCTGATGTCATTTTTGCTGTAACGTTAGGTTGACTTTCTAGACCACCCTATCAGTATAAATATTTGCATAATTGTAAAAATTGATAATCGGAAATAATCAGACGACTATAAAACTTAATTTAAAAAAATTGTATATTTAATGTGAAAGTAGCCATTAAATATCTAAGACCTGTGATAGTTTTTTGATGTTTTTATAACAATTGGATAATAATATAAATATACTTAATTGCTCTTTTATCTCTTATCAGTTGTCTAGTAGATTATCTGATTAACCGATTATTTTGAATTTTCAATTCTTAAACGTAGTGAAAATTGTAAGTTTCCTCATAATGTACGTTGAAATTGCTTCACGGTTATTTAATTTTAAAAAATCCATGTTACTTTATGCTAATGGTGGATATATATAATAGTGTATTCCTTTGTTCCTTGCGAAGCTCTTTGTATTTTTATTGATAAATGAATTTTATACATTTTCATTGTTTTTCATTACGTATAAAAAGATACAATTTGTTTATTTGTATATGTTATTAAAATATCTTAAATTATTTTCAGATGTACGTAGATGTCATTTTAATAGTTTTGCTCGCAGGGTATTCTGCAGCGCAAGATCCAGGCTGTGACTACGTACAGAACGTAAGTTTAACTTTAAATATATTTGCACTCTCCATATATCCACTTGAGGCCAGTCGTAACGCAAGGTGCAACTGTAAAAGCAGCAGGTTCTGGGTTCGATGTCCATTCGAGTAATTAATTTTTTTTTTTTTCATTTTGTCGCTCAGATATAGCAAGGCGGAGTGTCTTATCACTAAGTTTACGGACCGCTCTTCACTGCTATGTGCAGAACATACAGTGTAAATCTAAAAAACACAATGTCCATACATATTAAGATTAATATTTTAGACTAAATTTCTTATTTTTATGTATGTTTTGTTTTCCAGGTCCAGTCAGATCAGACATATTACATATACAACCAGAACTACCCAAACAGTTACACTCCAGGCTCGCAGTGCAGGTGGATAGCCACATGTCCTGTAGGGACCAACTGTAGACTTGACTGCAATGAGGTTAATTTGCCAGAGGTAAAATATCTTTAACTTTACTATTCTTTTGTTATCTACAACATGATTGTGGTTCAGTTTCTATTGGGGTATCACACCCATTTTTGAAAATTTACTAAATTCTTCAAGCTCGGAATATATCCAGGTCAAATAACTTGACATTCCGTAATCATACTCTGCGACATATATATTTAATCTATACTAATATAATAAAGCGGAAGAGTTTGTTTGTTTGTTTGTTTGTTTGTTTGTTGGTTTGTTTGTTTGAACGCTAAGATCTCTGGATCTACTGGTCTGATTTACTATGTTTTTGTTTTGTATGAAAGCTGCATTCTTCAGAAGTGCTATAGGTTATATAACATTACATTACACATATATACTAATAAATTAAAATACTTTCTAATTTGACATGCAATTTATTCTGCCATGTTAATAACAACCGTCGTCGCTACGCGACCGCGTTCGTTACCGCGTCATCTTGATATTCATCCTTATGAAAATAAATATAATAGTCACTTTTAGCATTTCATCTAGATTGAAATTATATTTCTATAGAAATTATATTCTTATATTTCAAGCAGGCGTAGCCGCGTCCGGGTCCGCTAGTTATAAATATAAAGAAAACAAAATTTAGTCGTTAACTTATAAAGATAAACTAAAACTCTAACAATTATATGTATTTCTCTCATTAGACTCCATCATGCTCTGGGGATCGTCTCTTGATATCTCGCACGGGGGACCCTCAGTTAACTTCATCTGAATACTACTGCGGCCGAGGCTCTGTATCTGCAGTGTCTGTGGGGCGGACTATAAGTGTTGGTGAGTAGGTATTTTCTGTCTAAACTATTTTGCATATACAATGGAATATTTTTTTTTTTGAGCTTCACGCGGTATCCCTGCAGGATAGGCTGCAGGATATGCGGAACTCAACGCCGCGCTTTGCCTCGTTACTAAAGGGAGAAAAATGTCAAATATTTTATTTTCTGGAATGGGAACTGGAACCGTTTCCATAAATAATCTTATAATATTCAATTTCAGTGCCAATGTAAAACTCATTTTCAATAACCTTAAAAGTTTTAGGTACATTAATAAATATTTACTTTTTTTTTCAGGGTTAATAACGTCAAAATACAGTACAGGAGGCAAATTCTTATGCCAACTGTACGCGCAAAAGGATGCGTCGGGCAGTTCATGTTCGTGCGGATATTCGAGAAGTGTGAGTAGTTAGGAAAAATGTTGTTATTCTAATAGAGCAGACAACAAAGCCATTACTAAAAAACTACAAATTGTAGTTACTTATTTTTTAAATTTAAAAATAAAATTTAATTATTTATGTGCTCCTAAGAATTAAGGAGTCCCGTAAACTACGCAAACTCTCGTCACACTATCCTTGAAGTATCCTTTCCAATAAAAAAAAATCCTCAAAATCGGTCGGGCACAAGGGTGTGACTGTAACGCGACGGTTGTGGATTCGATCCTTTTTCGGGAGAATGAATTGTTATTGATTAATATTTTCACCTCTTCGCGTTGGCATTAAGACAAAAAGCGCCTCTCAATACGCCATGCGTCGAAAAATTCAGCGGAAAGTGGGAATCGGAGTGTCCTAACACTATCCCTTCGCTCTTTTTAACACTATCGGTTCTCTCTGCCTACCCTGCTGTATCCCGGATACACGCTAAATTAAAATATTTTAAGGATCGAATCGTTGGCGGTGAAGAAACAAAGCCGAACGAGTTCCCTATGATGGCCGGCATAGTGTACGTGGAGGAGAGCGCTATCAAATGTGGAGCTGTCATCATTTCTAAGTACTACGTCCTGACTGCCGCCCATTGCGTGAAAGGGAAATCTCTTAACCAAATTGGAGTTATTGTAGGCGAACACGATATAAGCAGTGGAAGTACGTATCTCACTTTTGCTTTAGGATAAGCTTACGATAATCTCGAACTCAGAAATGATAATTGGTGTTTAATTTTAAGTGACATTGAATCTACTTAGTTTTCATTTTGTGTTATGGAAATGTGTATATTTTAAATACATTTATATTTGTGTAAGTGAACAACGAACCCACCATTCGTTTTAATTTTTTTTAATTAGAATTATTTACTTTATATAAATAATTATGTAAATCTATAACTTCCGTTACAGATGATTCCCCTGCAACACAACTTTTTAGAGTGCAATGGTATAAAGCACACCCGGACTTCACAACGTAAGTTTTATAATTAATTAATTTATGTTTTTTACAGTTTCATACTTCAAAACAAAGAAAACGGAATTCGTATACGATCGCTTTGTTGTCCACTTTTCTGTATGTTGCCTTTTTTCACATTTACTCTATGTAGCATGTACGGCAGAGGGAATGTAGTGTTAAGACACTTCATCCTAATTAAACATAAAAGTAGTAAGATCTTGTAAATCGTGTAAAAAATGGAAAACGAACCATTAGGGTCCTCTCTATACTGCTATACGCAAGATACATACATCATACAGAGAAAGATGTATGTATAAATACACCAATTACAATTTCAGCATTTGTTTTGTTCTTTTGCACTTGGGAAGTGCAGGGGAACTCTAAGTGTTGATTTCTCAAAATATCTACGAAAACGTCTAAAAACAATTGTATATGTTATAAATATACATTGTAATACCTATTTTATTTCAGAGTCAATTACGATGACGATATAGCTGTGGTAAAAATTCTCGGTGAAATAGTGTTCTCATCTCTCGTCGGGCCTGTCTGTCTACCTTTCAAATTTAGGAATAATGATTTAACTGGCGCTGTGGTCACTATTTTAGGTAAATCGATAACTTCAATAAACTTTTACATTGTATCGGTATTTATTTCTATAGAAACGTAACAATTGTGTAGATACATTTTTATTGTGTTTTTTGATTTAGTTTTTAAACATATTTTTTTATACAAAAACTTAAATAACCATAAAAATTATTTATAAAAATAAGATTTTTCGTCTTGTATTAGTATTTTAGATACTCCTTAGTGTTGTAAGCTTTTATTAAAATATTAAAGAACTATTTCACATATTAATTACAATATAAATTTAAATCTAGACGTAAAAAAATATATATTAATCTAGTTTTAAAATTTATTTGCTTCCAGGCTGGGGAACCCTATTTCCCGGTGGAGCAACATCGAACGTTCTCCGAAAGGTCAATGTGAATGTCATCAGTCAAGCGGCCTGTCGTAAAGACATCAGTACTGTGACGCCGCGTCAGATCTGCACTTACGCGAGAGGGAAAGATGCCTGTCAGGTAAAAAAATCAGCTTCACGCTGTATCCCGCACATAGCGTGATATGCAGAGGGAACCTAGTGTTAAGTAACACTCCCCACTTTCCGCCGAATGCTGAATTCTGGAGGCATTGCATGTTGAGTGGCGGAACTCAACGTCGCGCTTTGCCTCGACACCAGAGCGACGAAATGGAAACATAAATTAAAATGAGGTACGTGTAACGCTAGGTGCCCAGGTTCCTTTTGCCTATCCTGTTATCCTGAATCTGTCTGTCCGTTTTATCTTACAATTTTGATTTGTCTTTCTTGACTAACTGACCCTTACGCTGCGCTGCCCAGGAAAATAAAAATATAAAATACAAACACTACAATGGTAAAACGAAGCAAGAGAGTCTACCCACGCGCAAAACAGGAAAATATACAATAACAGAAAAAGTTTATATTTTCACATATTCTCATTGGAATTTCTTGTTTCAGGATGACTCTGGAGGTCCTCTTTTGTATACAGATCCGTCAAACGGCTTACTCTACCACGTCGGAATAGTGAGTTACGGCAAGTTCTGCGCGTCGACCACTCCCGGTGTTAACACTCGTATAACCGCTTTACTGGACTGGATTTTAACCAACGCCCCCGATGATTATTGCCAAAAATAAATTTATTATATCGTAGGTTTGATGTTTTCTTTACAATGTACCTATATGTTAGCGCCATGGCCAGTGCGTGATAAGGTACCTACAGTCGTAGACTCGCTTAGATGTGAACCTGCACTATTGACGCATGTTATTTGTACAGCATATGTAAATATAAATTATTATAAAAAAAAGATACATTTCAAAATATAAAAAAAACACTCTTCCGAGGGCGGGACAAGGGTCCAAGACATCGGTGGCTAGGGCTCCAGAGAGAGGAACCGCCGCACAAAACGTGCTGTCTCAAGTAATACTGCCTTCTGTATCCGGTTCTTGATCCAACAGCTAAGCGATAGCCTCTTAAGGTGTTGGTCGAGGCTTTTCGCTATTAAACCGTTAACCGAAACCACTATCGACACAATGATAATCGCATTGATATCCCACATGGCGGTAATCTCATGGGCTAGGTCAAATATTTAGATTGTTTTTCTTTTTCGGCCTTCACGAGATTTTCATCATGTGGGATAGTAACGTCAACAATCACTGCGCGGCGCGCCGCTCGGTCTACTAGTACTATATCAGGTCTATTGGCAACAATATACCTGTCAGTAATAATAGACCGATCCCAGTAGAGCAAAGCACAGCTATTTTCAAGAACAGACATGGGATTGTACCTGTAGTAAGGCACCTCCAATTCTACAAGGCCATATTGAAGAGCAAGTTGCTGGTGCATAATCTTGGCTACTTGATTGTGTCTATGCAAATACTCACCATTAGCAAGATGAGAACAACCAGAGACAATATGTCTGAGGGACTCCCCAGGTCGATGACACGCCCGGCAGATGTCGATAGTGCCATCTTTCATAATATGTCTCTGGTAGTTCCGTGTCTTGATAACTTGCACAGACAAAAGCTTCAGTTTCTCCGAAAAGATCCCCGAACTGTAACCAAGATAATGATGAAGCAGTATCCACGTCCTGGCCCACTAGGGCTCTATGGAATCTACCATGCAGCTCCTTGCTCTTCTATACAGCCATGCCATCAGAAGTAGTAAGTACTACAGGCCGACGCCAGTTCTCTTTGCCCAAGGAAAGAGGAGTAAGGGCTTTGTCAACTGTTACCACATCCTTGTGCATATCCACGTCAATCTTGAGAAAATATTCTCTAAGACTGCATACCTCGTGGTTATGGAGGTTCTTGACATTTGTATATTGTTATATATGTAATTTTTTATCTTATATTAATAGTAAATTTTGTTTGCACAATGCTATATCATTTAGATATGACAACTTTCAGTCTTTAAGCATAAATTACAACATATCTAGATGAATGAACGAATCTTTGAATGAACCTGGTACAAGTCCTGAATAACTGAAAATGAAAGAAAGCTAAAAGGAGGATTGAAATTAAATAAACCAATATATGATTAGTTAGAGATTGCCGTGCTGCCGCGGCATAATACCTGACTGTAAGCGCAACTGTTGTGCGTTCAATTCCCATTCGAGGGGTAGTTGTTTTATCTTCGCTATGGTAATAAGACAAAATTCGGCGTTTATTTCTGCCACTCGACCACGCATGAGCACGCAAACAAAACTGCAGCATCCTACCGTACGTAACCTAATAAAGGGCAAGACTATGTAAAGGTCTTATCAACTTTCATGGCATCGAATAAAATATATTATTTTTGTTAATATTTAATTAATTAAGTTAGTTTTCAAGTGTGTTACTTTTCACAATAATATATGGAGGTTGTTGTACCTATTGATAAAATATTTAAGCGACTTCCACTGTATTTATAGTCACCTACTTGCATGTTGTAATGTATTATTCAATTGCATATTTTATTTCAACACTAGCTATTACCTGCGGCTTCACTCACGGTGTCAAATGAACATAACATCAAACTGATTAACATGATCTACACGTAAAAGACTTTAGGTTCTAATATAACTTCAATGCGAACTAATAGACTCCACATAAAACATACAGGCCTCTGGAAATGATATTTTTAATAGTATCACTTGCTTTGCCTAGAACACCCTGTGCCCTCCCCAGAATTGAACAGATAGCCTGAGTTGTTTAACTCAAAGTGAGATTTTCCCTGGAACTTCCCTGGAATATTATGAGTGCCGCTTTTATATTCTAGAAAGAGGATGCGAAACCGAGTGCAACCACAGTCGGATAAATAAACAAACAAGTACAAATAATACAAAATAATTATATTGGTATGGTAATTAATATACCACGTACCCAGTGGCTTATCATATATATTCTTTAATTAATATTTGATTCTAATAGAATATTATTATTTCCGAACTGAGCCAGGGAGTTGGTCCTGTATAATAGTAAGTAATTTTTAAATATAATATTTACTATCTTATTTAGTTTCTAATAGTAATCCATACCTATATTATAAATTCGAAAGTAACTCTGTCTGTCTGTCTGTCTGTCTGTCTTTTCCGCAATCAGGGCCAAACCGCTAATTTAATTGTGATAAAATACTCATATAGAGATACTTGAGGGTCCCGGGATGAACATAGGATACTTTTTTTTTCTCATATTTGTAATATTTTCGTTATATACCAATATATTAAAATAATTAATTTGACAAGGAATTTATTCCGCCATGTTAATAACAATCGTCGCTACGCGTTGCTAAGCAACGGCTTGCAAAGTTTGCTGTTTTAAGAAAACGTCACCCACAGTGAGTTTGCTTAATGCATACATGGTGCGCGCCGATATAGATTTATACAAATCTCTTTATACAAATCATTAACAAAAATTAGATGATTTCTATAATTTGATATTCATCCTTATGAAAATAAATATAATAGTCACTTTTAGCATTTCATCTAGATGGAAATTATAATTTACTGTATAACATTCTAATAAATAATTAAGATGTGACTGATTCCAAATGACCTAGCCTTCGGGCGGCATAATATGAGTATGACCGACGCGAACGGGCGGATGACTTTGATGATTTTGTAAATTTTTATAGATTTTCGAATTACTATTATTTTTTATGTAATTATTTGCTGCTTATAATTAATTTATCTCAGTTCGGTTATCTATACCGATGTTATACACTTAAAATATCGTAATTTTAATCATTTGAGATTTTATTTCATATTGTTCGCAAAAATTAATAATTATTTAATATAGAAAAATGTTTAGTACGCGCGCACAGCAAACTTTAGGTTTTTTTTTCTAATATTAAGAATTTCCTTTAGTTACTTTTACTTCTTTGGTTTGTTCATTTCGGTTACTCAGATATTTTTTCTAATAATAAATCTCCACTCATTATTATTTTTTAACTTATTTTAATGATTTAGGCTTATATTTTCGCGGGCGTAGCCGCGTCCGGGCCCACTAGTCTATATATATAAAAGGACTTGTCCTCACTGACTGAGGTAAGACGCACGCACAGCCGTAACCGGTGATGGTAGAAACGTAAAATTTGGACAGATGTTTACTTTCGTAATCTGGACATCCGTTGAAAGTTTGTATGGAAAAAAATTTTTATCGGCACCGATTTTTATAAAATTTGAAATTTAGATCTTTAAAAGTATTTAATTAAACACGTGTTTCATCGTTTTCTAGAATTCTCCCCCTAAGGGTGCAAATAAGTGGTTGAAAGTTTGTATGAAAAATCTTTAAATGGCCACCGATTTTTATAAAATTTGAAACTTAGACTCTTAAATGTATTTAATTGAAAATATGTTTCATGGTTTTCTAAAATTCTTCCCCTAAGGGTGCAAATTAGGTGTTGAAAGTTCTCTTATATTCAAAGTATCTTTAAATCGCCACCGATTTTTATAAAATTTTAAATTCGGATGATAATGAATTTCTGATGAAAATTACTCTTAAAAATATTTCATTGAACACATATTTCATGATTTATTAGAATTCACCCGTCAGGGGCCAAATAAGCGGGCGCAGCTGCGCGCGCCCACTAGTAATAATATATTGATTTATTTCAGATGTACGTGGGTGTCATTTTAATTGTTTTTCTCGTAGGATATTCTGCAGCATGGGATCCTGGGTGTGATTTCACAACAAATGTGAGTTTTACTTTAAACATAGTAGTACTATCCATCTATTTTTTTGTATCCATGTATTATGTTTGTGTTTATTTTACTTCTAGAACCAAATGAAATCCTAAAAGTAAAATTAGTATTTTTATTTTAGAATTTAAAATTTTAACTAAAAAAAAATTACATTTCATTTTTTAATTTATGTGTTGTTTTTACAGGTTCAGCCGGGTCAGATATATTATATATACAACAAGGAATACCCATTCAATTACAAACCAGGCTCGCAGTGCAGGTGGATGGTTCGGTTCGGTTCTTTATTTATGGCGCTTCGAGCGTGCCAGTTGAGCACTATTCACTTCGCCAATGTCACGTTGTATGGAGAACACACAAAGGAGGTTGTACGGTAAAAAAGAGATTATATTACACGATAGGAGAATGCATGTCAAAAAGAGTCCAGTTAAAGTGTTGCCTTCACCTATAAAATAAAAAATCATAAAATAAATATATACATGAACATGAGTTAGTAGTAAATACTATTTTACAAATATATTAATTTATAGTTTAATATTATTATATCTAATATATTTACATAAAAATTTACATAGAGGACTAAACACAAACATTAACAAACATTGAACACTAAGAGGACGGGGAACTTTATAAGGAAGAACATCATATAAGGGATGAATTAATTTAGGACAGGAAAAAAGTATGTGGGAAGGTGAACCGTCGTCCAGCCCACATTCACACAGTGAGTGGTCCCTGACCCTGATCTTGGCTAGGTGCACAGGCGTACAAGCATGCCCAAGGCGCAAACGACAAATAGTTGATAAAACCCTCCGTTCAGTAATTTTTTGAGAAAAAAACCAAGGTCGCCTTGGGATATTGGGTTGAATAGTGGCATAATACTTACCTTTCTGAGATTTTGACAATTCCCAGAATTTAGTCCATGACAAATCCAAATGAGCTTGTGCAAGAGACAGCAGATCCTGAGCCGAAATAGAAAAGTGATCTAAAGTACCACACTGGATGGCTAATTTAGCACAAGAGTCTGCAGATTCATTCCCACTGATTCCAGAATGCCCTGGAATCCATGCCAAAGTAACATCTAAACCCTTTAGATAACATGAGTACAGTTCTTCACGAATCCTTAAAATTATGGAAGATCTCAATCTACTATGAAACGGATTTCCCTTTATAGCCAATATGCAGCTTAATGAGTCAGTAAAGATAACAGTCTGTTTAAAATCGTGGGAGAGTGTGAACAGGATTGCTTCCAACAAAGCAACAGCCTCTCCTGTAAACACAGATGATTCGGGAGGACATTTAAATTGTAATATAATTTTGAATTTTGGTATCCAGCAAGCTGCACCAACACAGCTTTCCTTTGAAAGCTTCGATGCATCTGTAAAGATGAGGACATGGTTTGGCCAATTTTCATTTACCTTGGATTGAAACATTGCATTGGTGTCAACAGCTCCCTTGGATAGGCCAAGATTAGTGATAACAGAAGGATGGTGAACTAAAGCCCGATAAGGCGTACAAAATAAAGGATTAGATGGACTACTGGACAAGGGATGAGGAAGGGAAGTAATTTTAAGGAAGCTATTGAGCAAGTATGGGAGCGGTTTGCCGCGGGGGATGAGGTCCGCTAGCTCAGATAGCTTAGGCAATAAGGGATGGGAAGACAGCTGTAACATTTTGCCTACAAATCGGTCAGACAGGAATTGTCGGCGGATAGGAAGGGGAGGATCCACACACTCCACCTGCAGAGCATTGGTGGGGGAAGACTTCATTGCACCTAAAATAATGCGTAGACACTTGTATTGTATACGATTAAGTTTTTCAGTAGCAACTTTGTTAAAGGGGTCTAGAACAAACAATCCGTAATCAATATGACTACGGATTATGGCATTGTACAGTAGTTTTTGAGTATAAGGGTGTGCACCCCACCACACACCAGATACAGCTCTTAAAGCATTAATGCCTTTTTCACACTTTCTAGTGAGATATTCAGCATGGGCAATTCCATTCAGTCTTTTATCAAAAACCATGCCTAAAAATTTAACATTTTCTGCAAAATTTATGTGTTGATTATTATAAACAATTTCAAAGTTTGGTATAACTCTCCTTTTGGTAAAAACCACCGCCTGGCACTTTGCTACAGATAATGCCAGACCATGTGAAGAGAGCCACTGGTTAAGGTAGTGCAAAGCAGTATTTAATCGATAAGTTATGTCCTCCACAGAATTTGAGCTGTGATAAAGGACGATGTCATCAGCATACTGAAGGATATTACAAAAATTATTAACAGACAATTCGAGGTCATGTGTGTAAATATTATACAACAGAGGACTGAGAGCTGAGCCCTGAGGAAGTCCTTTCCAGACATGTCTGGGAGGAACAGTAAGAAGGGGATGTTTAACAGACACCGTTCTACCAGTTAGCAAATTACATATGAAATGGATCAACCTCGGCGGGATGCTCAGCTGTTGCATTTTCTGCCTGAGCACCGGAGGAAGGACATTGTCATACGCAGAGGCAACATCTAGGAAAACACCCACCAAATACTCTCCTTTGGCAAAAGCTTTTCGAATGTCTGTAGCAAAAATGCTGAGACTATCTGTAGTACTTAACCCCTTTCTAAAGCCAAACTGAGAGGGAGCTAAGATATTTCTACTTTCCACTATCCATTCCAGTCGATTTTTTAAAAGCCGCTCAGTAATTTTTGATAATGTTGATGATAGGGCAATGGGTCTGTAAGAGTTAGGATCAGATGAACATTTTCCAGGTTTAAGGATAGGGACAATAATTTGGGATTTCCACGAGTTGGGGATATTGCCTGATTGAAATATATTATTAATTATACTTAAAAAGACGAGTTTAGCTTTCTCACTAAGTCTAGTGATGAAAGAATAATAGACACCATCTTCTCCTGGACTAGTGTCTTTTAAATCCGCTAAGATGTTTTTGAGTTCTTCAAAGGAAAAGGAGGTATCCATTTCCTCTGAAGATTCAACCAGCGTGGATGTAAGGAGGTCTTGTGATGGAACAAAAGGAGGAGCTAATTTGTCTGCAAAATCATTAAGCCAAATAGAAGGATTATTGGAATTAGGACTGTCGACATTGTTAAGTGACCGGCGAAATCTCTTAACATTTGTCCAGACAAGGGAAGAAGAGGAGCGGGGA
Organism: Heliconius melpomene rosina; assembly: GCF_056956725.1. NCBI lineage: Eukaryota > Metazoa > Arthropoda > Insecta > Lepidoptera > Nymphalidae > Heliconius > Heliconius melpomene. Next base: position 1,965,115 of record NC_140400.1, read on the forward strand.
CTAAGGGATTCACAAAAATTAACCCAACCAAGTTTTTTCTTCTTCCAAATCAAATTCCTAAATTGCGTATCGGTACGTAGATACTCATCGTAATTCTCCATTGTCATAGAGACTGCGTATGACACCTCGGCAGATATTCGCCGATCGACAGAGTCAGAGCATTCCTGATCCCACCAGGGATTGGAAAGCATCTGGTTCTGAATGGAGAGTTTTTTGGGGATATGAGAGTCTGCCGCAGCTAAAATGGCTGAGACAAACCGATCATAACAAACAATGACATTCTCATAATCAATAGATTCAGGAAAATTGGACAACATACAATCCACAGAGTCAGCATACTCAATCCAGTTAGCTTTTTTTAAATTAAATTTGAGAAGCGGATAAGGATTTGGTGTAGGTAGTGGTCTATTACTAAGGGATAAAAGAATTGGGAAGTGATCACTACCAAAGGTGGAAGGAAGAATGGACCAAGATAATTTGGGAGCAAGGGAAGGAGAAGATAAGGAGAGGTCAATGGCAGTCCTAGGATTCTGATTAGGATTAACCCTACGAGTCGGCGATCCATCATTGAGAATGCAAAGATCTACATCATCAATCATGTCCACCAACGAAGGTGAAAATCCATCACAGTAATAACACCCCCACAAAGTGTGATGAGTGTTAAAATCACCCAGGACCAACACAGGACTAGGAAGCGAAGAGATGATAGATTTAAGCTCTAGGAAGATAGAAGAGGAAGGACGGGGGATATAGACAGATAGAAAGGAAATATCAAAGGCCCTCACAGCAACAGCATTAATCTGTTGACTGTGAGTTGGGAGAGGAATACGGGAATAAGGAGAGGAGTGCCGGATAAGGATAGCACTACCCCCATACCCATCATTCCTGTCCTCCCTTAAACAGGAGAAGCCCGGCACCCTAAAAGGAGAGCCAGGCAACAGCCATGTCTCCGAGAGGGCAACAATGATAGGCTCATGCAGTGAAACAATATTAAGTAGTTCGTGCCTTTTAGGCCGAATACTTTTACTGTTCCATTGCAGGAATTTCAGTGGCGCCATTATTAAGGAACTTATTGCAAATTTTGGAAAGATTTAAGGCAACGTGGGACGGTAAAGAAAGTTCATCAAAGGTGGAAATTATGCTCACAAGAATATCTGTTAGGGCACCTAACAGATCATTTTTAGATGCTGTTGAGTTGTCAAGACTTTGATTGAGAGCACAACCATTAGGAAGGGAGGAGGAATTATTACCAATTATGGACTGGTGAGCTTGTCTATCAAATCCCTTTGCAAGAGGAGCGCGGGGACGTGGGGTTTGGAAAATGGTCTTACGGTAGGACTTACTAAGTGGTACAGGAGCAAGCTGGTGAGGGATAGGCGTTGAGGAAACATGAGGGGAAAACATAACCTTAGCAATATCTGCATAGGATTGTTTAACAGGAGGGAAACGGGAGGATGCTTCTATGTAAGAAATGCACTCTTGGGACATTGCAATTTTGATGGACTGCTGCCTTGCAAACTCAGGACAGTCCTTGTCTGTTGAATAATGCTTGCTAGCACAATATAAGCAGTTTGAATTTTCCTTGGTTGCGTCACATGTATCTCCAGTATGATCCTGGGAACACCTGTAGCACCTGGGCTTTGATCGGCACTGTGATTTAATGTGGCCAAAACGACAGCAATTCAGACATTGTATTGTTGGGAATTTGTATGGTTCTACAGGAAGCGAGGAATGATAGGAAAAGACCCTATCAGGCAACTCTTGTCCACGGAAAGTGACCACAACCGACTGAGTCGGAATCCATGTAGTCACCCCCTCACTAACATTCTTCCTGTTCAGCCTCCTTGCTTTCATCACTAGTCCACTTCCAGAGGGAAACACCAATGATTCGACAAGCTCGTCTAACGAAAAGTCTACGGGAACATCTCTTATTATGCCCATTCGAGTTATATTAAATGTTGGAATAATGGCGACATATTTACACAAACTCAATACTGGGTTAGTTAAAAATAAATTCGCTGCAGTAGCCGTTGAGAATTGAACACTAATTTTATTGCGTCCAATGTTCTTAACACCATCCTTAGTAATATCAGAAACTTTATTCCTATGTAGGAACTGGCCAAATTTTATTGCTTTAATAGCGGTACCCGCAGCGGGGTCTGGAGTTTCCCTCGACACATAAACAATGAAAGGGCCTTTATCGGATTCTAGATAGGATTTTGGGCTCTCGGATAAGGAAGGATGTATATACAAATTCTGGATTGAGGGTGTAGCGGTATCGGGATTTATTATTGTTTTTTTAATGAGACCATCACTATTAGCTGGTGAGTCTCCACTTTGTCTCTTTCTAGACGACAACTGTGAGTCCATACTACCTCCAGGATCAGGGGGATCAGGAGGTCGAACCGGCTCCATTGCCAATAAAAATAACCTAACCTACTTTATAATACAATTACGCTACATACAAAACAACACAAACACTTACTACAACCAACCACCTTGCTAAGATAAATTCTTTTATAACTTTCAACTTTTTGAACGACAAAAAAGAAGGATATCAGCACTAAAATAACAAAACTCTCACTAACACGTGTGTCAACCAAAACAAACGTCAGCGAAGTCCCAGGTGGATGGTAACATGCCCTTTAGGCTATAATTGTAAGGCTGACTGCAATGTTTTTAATATAACAGAGGTAAATTATATTTAAACTGAACATAAAAACTTTTTAAAAAACAAGCAGAATTTGAACCCGCCTTTTAGGAACAGTCTAAGCGCTCTCATAACTAGGCCACACGTTTAAAAATCAAGCCACGTTGAAATTTTTCTTCGATTATTATAAATTATTTATGTTGTTAGCATTTCTGTAGACAAATTTTTACTATAATATTATTTAGCAAGAGAGACTGCTATTTATTAAAACCTAGAGACTCATACGTGGCTTCCCTTAAACTTATTTATAGCGAAAGGATACTCGTCTTTTTAAATATATATATATATATATATATATATATATATATATATATATATATATATATATATATATATATATATATATATATTATAAAAAGTATCCTATATCCTTTCTAATATCTCTAAGAATATGAAAGTTTCATGATAATCGGTTGAGTAGTTTGGCGTGAAAATGTTACAAGCAAACTTACATTTATAATATTAGTAGGTATGCCATGAATGGAGTATAATTTTTAAAGTGTCAGTGTGTGTTAGGAAAGAGAAATACTGTAATCGGAATTTTAACGTTTAAAATTATTATTTTATAATTATACAAATAAAGCAAATCTAAAGCTTACAAAATTTATTCATAAATCTTTAAAAGGTCTGCTTCATAAAATAAAAAGGGGTACGGGTAAAAGTGTTTTAACACAAGGTTCCCTCTGCCGTGAAGCAGCGTGAAGCTGATTTAATTAGATTATTTTTTTACTAGACTCCGTCATGTTCTGTGGATCGTCTATTAATATCTCGTACTGGGAACCCTAAGCCATCTTCATCCGAATATTACTGTGGCAGCGACTCTGTAAGTGCTGTGTCTGTGGGACGAACAATAACTGTTGGTTAGTATTACTGATGAAGTTATTTAATATATACAATTTTTATATATACAGGTCTTAGTAAAAAAATCTGCAATTTTACTCTCGTATAACAGTATCAGTACTAATGGCCGCAACCCACGTATGCTCTGTTCGCCACTTTTAGTTTAAATGGTAGCTGTTCTTAAAATTACCCTTTTAGAGGTCCATTTTTTTAAAAAGATGGACTTAAAAAAATAAAAAGCATTTTGTTTTCAGTTCTAAATTCATCTATAGATAGTATGGGAGGCAATTTTTTATGCGAACTAGTAGCACAACTGGATACGTCCGTGAGTACGAGTCCGTGTACCTGCGGATATTCGAAAACTGTGAGTATGATAAATGCTATAAATGTTCTAAAAGAATATAGAAAAAACAAAGAATAGCTTAAAAAGCAAGAAAAGACGTTTTTTAAAACAATTATTCTGTTATGTTGGTTTTCCTAGCAAGGTTAAAGTTGTAACGGCGAAAAAGTTCTATCGTCATTGCGTTAAGATGATACATGAACAAATTTGCCGAATTTGGGTGGACGGAAAGAAGAAGATCAAAATAGCGTATATAAATAGACTATTATAAATGTTAATAGTAGTTTATATATTTATAACTATATAATAGTTAACTTATAAAAAATAATCATTAAGCTAAAGTCGAATATTATTAGGATCATATCGGCGGCGGACAAGAAACCACGCCTGGCCAGTTCCCTATGATGGCCGGCATAGTGTACGTGGACGAGGGCGCTATCAAATGTGGAGCAGTTATCATTTCTAAGTCGTACGTCCTGACTGCCGCCCATTGCTTGAAAGGGAAATTCCTTAACCAAATTGGAGTTTTTGTAGGCGAATATCATACAAGCAGTGGAAGTACGTACTTTAATACATTTTCACGAAAATCTGTAACTCAGAAATGATAATTAGCGTTTAACTGACATCAAATCGATACAGATTGAAGTTTTCGGTTTTATACCGGCTTAGTGTGACTTAAACGCTTAAAAAAATAGTGTTTCTGCTCATCTTATAGCTATTGTTTTGAGTGAGAATGCATTGAGAGATGCATCTTAATGTGGCGAGATTTCTAATGTGTGGAAATTACTATAGTTAAATGTAAATATTTCTAAAAGTGTCATGGCGCAGCGGCACAAAGGTGTGACTGTGACGCGACGGTTGTGAGTTCGGTTCCCACTGGAGGAAATAAAATATTTATTTACATTTATACTTTCATTTTCGTCGCTCTGGTGTTGAGGCAGAGTGTTTTAACACTAGGTTCCCTCTGGCTATATATATTTATATATTTGTATTTACTGTTGTAGATGATTCGTTTGCAACTCAACTTTTTAAAGTGCAATGGTATAAAGTACATCCGCAGTTCACTACGTAAGTTTTAATAATAATTCACATATATTTTTTGCTTTTCGCATATCAGGCTAAGCAGTGGGAACGCACTGTTAGGACGTGCTATTTTAAATTTTGAAACCAATTGTGAACCAATACAGTCAAAGTGACACTAATAAAGCTTTAGTAGCAAAATCTAACGTCGCTTTTTTTTATTTCACGCTGTATCCTATATATAGCAGATTGGGAAGGAGCCGGGGAGCCTACGGTTGTGGTTTCTATTTCCACTCGGAGAAATCAAATATTAAATATTCTCATATCATCGCTCTGATACCGAGACAAATCATGTTCTTGATTTATGTCTCTAAACACGCAATGGCTCAATAATGCAGCGGTTAGTGGAGATACGTCTTAATATTTTTTAGGTTCCCAGGTTTCTTCTGTTTCTCCTGCCGTTTGAACTATTGATCGCTTCACGCTGTCTCGTCACTCTAGATCTCTCTGCCTTCTTTGTGCCTAGACATTTCATTCTTCATGCACCATACAATTTTTGACACATAGCGAGTTAAGTAGCGGAACTAAACGCCATACTTAGCCTCGACACCGTAGCGAAGAAATGAAAATATTAAATATTTCATATCCTTGAGGAAATTGAGGAAATTGAACGCACAGCCGTTTACAGACACGCTTCTGCCCATGCCACACGACTGGCCCCATAAATAATTTAATGTAATAAATAATTTAATTTTGTTTTCAGAGTCACTTACGAATACGATATAGCTGCAGTCAAAATTGTCGGGGAAATAGTGTTCTCACCTACAGTCGGGCCGGTCTGTTTACCTTTCAAATTTGGTAACGACGATTTTAATGGCGCTATAGTCACTGTTCTAGGTGAATTAAACATTTTAAATACTTTTCATTAATGATATATATACATATATACATTTTATAAAAAATATCATAAGCTCAAAAAAAAATTATTACTCATGTTAACGTATTTGCTAAGAATATTAAAAATATATCTAAATAATAATACGTGAAGCAATTTTTCTATTCATGAAAATGATGCGGACGGAGGAGTATCACCTTTGGCACACACACACACAGAAAGAAGAGAAGAGTTCAGAATGCTTTTTTGTCAGATAATATAATAAAATAAATCAAATTAAAATAAATAATATATAAAAAAAATATTTAATTAATAAATTAAAAGTTCCATATATTGCTATGCGATCTCGTTATTCTACATAGATAAACTATTTGATTCCAGGCTGGGGTACACAGAAAACGACCGGAGATCGAACTTCGGAAGTCCTGCGCAAGGTTGACATGAGCGTGGTCAGCCACGTGACCTGCCATCACTACAACAGCGTAGTGACGCCGCGACAGGTGTGCACTTATGCGTCTGGAAACGACACTTGCCTGGTAAAAATATTTTAAGTCTCTTCACCTGTAGCTTCTCTGGTGTTCACGTGGTCGTAGGCGGCGGTGATCACAGATCACCTGCACGCTCGTTAGCCCTGTCTTTTTCTATAAAAAAGTTAGTATTTTATAGCAAGTGTAAATTTGATAAATGGTGGTGGATTTATATATTACTTTATGTATTATTAAGCTGTAGTCTGTTTAGTTTTTACCACTCTTACCTCTAAAATTGTCAGCTTCTAGGTTATTCTTATAATCTGAGAATTTTGTTGAAACTGCAGGATAAATCCTTTTTAGACATATTTAAATATGCAGTTGATAAACAAATGTATTCTATTTATTAATTCTATCCAAAGTATAAATCATACTTAAATCTCCATCGGATATTTTCGGAAAAAAAAGATATTTGCATATGTTGTCATAGCATTTTCATATTTCAGGAGGAGTCTGGAGGTCCTGTCTTGTATAAGGATACGTATAGCGGCTTACTGTACCATGTGGGAATAGTGAGTTACGGCAAATCCTGCACGTGGACCATGCCCGGCGTTAACACGCGTATAACTGCTTTACTGGACTGGATTGTAACCACCGCCCCCGATAATTACTGCGTAAAATAAATTAGTACAGTAATTATCGTATTGATGTTTTATTTAGATAAATTAATTAAAATTAAATCAGCTTCACTTCAGCTTCACTTTCGAAGCTTTCGTGGCGCATTGGCGCAAGTGTGTAAATGTAAACGCGACGGGTATGGATTCGATTCTCATTCGGTGAAATGAATAATTATTTAGTAATATTCACATTTTTTCGCTCAGCAAGGCGAAAAGTCTCGAAAATTCGGTAAGTGAGGAACGTATCGAAGCTCTTAACACTAAGTACCGGCTCCCTGTACCGGCTCTGCTGTATGTGGGAGTCAGCGTGGACCATGAAAATAAAACAAAATATTAAACAATGGTGTCAAAAAAATTACATAACAATTTGTAACTACGAAGTGATATGCACTCAGAATGCAATTACTTATCACCCTCATGTGACAAAACTCAGTGATGCAATGTAACCGGTAAATTGATATTCATCATGTTTGACATACTATTTGGAATTTCTCAGCATTTTTTTGTTGTGAGTTCGATTTCCACTCGAGAAAGTGAAATATTTAATACTTTTATTTCCTTGCTCTAGTAATGAGACAAATCGCGGCGTTGAGTACCGCCACCTAACACGCAATATGGAGTAACGCATGTCGGAGTGTAGTGCATAACGGAGTGATTGAAATCTCTTTTGTAAAAACGTAAATAATTGCTAGTTAGCCATTACTCACACGTTACTATAAATAATTAATTCCTTTGAATATTTCAATTAGAAGTTGTTCGACTCTAGTGCATTAATAATTTATAACGAATAACGAATCAACAATTTATAATATGCCTGACAAGAATTGTCACATGAAACTCAGTCTGTCTTTCGTGTGACAATTCTTATTGAATATTGTTCCACACTTTCTAACTAAATTTTCGTGACATAACCTAATTCGTAGATAAAAAAAATCGAGAAATTAAAAAAATCATCCAAGTGGTAATCGAACTCACAACCGTGGAAAGAGCAAAATGTGAAGTTTATTTCTTCTAAATTTGTGGTGGTGATATTTTTATGAAATATTTGCTTAAGGGTATTTTTTTATTAGTTTATCATATTATTTCATATTTTATTATTAAAAATATTCAATATTGTAATGCATCTCTAGTACAATACGAAAGCACGTGCATCAATTTTAAGCATTCCTTGTATTTATGCAAACTAGTGCCACTTCCACACGATTCTCTTTGTTTTAGTATATAAAACAAAATGAGATAATGCAGTGAAAAGCATTCGTGTGTAATTATAATCAGTACTGTTTTCTGTATTTTTTAACATACTTTCTCTTTTTTGTCATTGAAACTTAGCATGTCTTTAAAATATTAGACAGTGATTATTTAAAACCATCTAGAGTGAGTTTATTTCAGCTAAATTTCAAAGTTACAGTGTTGAAAATTTCTTTTTTTAAATTATTAATTAATATTTTTCTCAGCGAATCGAATCCAAAACCTATTGTTTACAAACGTTACTTTTAATACTCTAAATATATATATTTCAGATGGAAAATCTTAAAGTTGTAATTATAGCACTATTATTCAAATACGTGCAGTTGCAGAACCCCGATTGTGATTATTTTACATCCGTAAGTTGGTACTCAATAAATAATATTTCAACTACGTTTTTATCTACCTAGCAGCAAGTACAAGAAAAGGAATTAAATAAGAAAGAAGAAATTAATTAACTATATATAGTCAGTTGGAGTGATTTAAAGATTTGCATGTCTTGCATCTATGTTAAAATAAGAATAGTAAAAAGTAAACAACTAGCCTTAGTTCTATCTCGAAAAATAATAACTTTTAAAGAGAGAACTAAGGCATATTATTTCCATTATAGGTGGAACCAGGCAGGTTTTATTACATTTACAGCCCAGGTTATCCTTTTAACTATCGTGGAGGCACCCAATGTCGCTGGATCGCAACATGTCCGCCCGGATACAACTGCAATCTTGACTGTCCCGATGTTGATATACCAGAGGTATCCTCTTTTATTTATATTGTATACCAGTTTTTATCTTCGACTTCGTCCTCGTAAATAAATAAAATTAACCTCATGCTGTATCCCGCACACAACAGGGTAAGCAAAGGGAACCTAGTGTTAGGACACTCTGTTCCCCACTTTCTGCGCGAAGTAATGGGAATATAAATTTAAATAAATATTTCGTTTCCTCGAGTGGGGATCGAATCCACAACCAGACGAGTTTACAGTCACGCTTTGTACCCCTGCGCCACGACCGGCCCTACAATAATTCAGTGAGTTAAATCGAAATTACCGGGAACATAGCAATCTTCAAATAATGGACATGGAACAAAGATAATTTTTCAATTCGAATCAGTTCAACAAAACAAAAGTGTTTTTTACTAATATTAGTACTAAAATTTTACAAATATTATATTCTTTTTGGATATTTTGTTATCAAATTTCTGCCTTAATAGGTAACGTTTGGATGGTTATATATTTCTTTCTTAATAATTCCTAATTCTCCATAGAGTCCTTCATGCTCTCAAGACCGTTTACTGATATCCAGAACAGGTGACTCTGTACTGGAATCAGCGGAAACTTATTGTGGACGCGGCTCTATTCATGCTTTGTCAGTGAACCAACAAATAAGTGTAGGTAAGGATATTTATCTTCACGCATGCTCGTATGTATAAAAAGCAGAGCCAAGTTCAATTTATTAATTCTGATCGATATCTTAATGTAAGCGGGCAAAACTGTGATGCATTTTTCTATAAAAGTTAACAAAAATAGGCTTACAATACAATATCAGCTTCCTTATTTAAATTGTTCTCTCTTTTATCTAACCTTAGTTAACTAAATAAACTAGTTACTTAATTAAGTTTTTTATTATGTTATATATCTTAGGTCTAATAACGTCTGCATCGAGTCCTGGAGGCAGATTTTTGTGCCGTTTAAACGCTAGACGCATTCCACCATCGCGTTGCACTTGCGGAATTCATAATACGGTGAGAAAAATATTTTTTTATCCCCCCCCCCATACAGTAGGGTGGGTAGAGGAATTCAGTGTTAAGCCACTCTGATCTCTATTTTCCACGAGATATTTCATGTCGAGAGAGCATTGCATCTTTAACAGTCTTCAAGATTTTTCAAGAATTCTTCAAAATTTCTGTTAGCAAGTTCAATAATAAATATCGAGGAATCTGTAGCGCAGTGGCACAGAGTGTGACTAAACGTGACGTGTAAGGGTTCGTTTCGCACTCTTTATATTTTTCTGTTGATTCCCACAGAATCATACATTAGAAGCAAACAAAATAATAACAATAAGTTTATTGCAGAAACGTATAGTCGGTGGAAATGAGACAAGAGTTCACGAGTTTCCTATGATGGCTGGACTTTTGGAAGATGGGGAAGACATGGTAGCGTGTGGAGGCGTGGTCATCGATAAGCGATACGTTCTTACTGCTGCACATTGTTTCACATTGGACTTGGAAGAGGTGGTTCTTGGCTTGCACGATCAAAATACTCTAGATAGTAAGTTGGACTGATTATAAAAGTTAAAAGTATTGTTATCATATAACAATTTTAACCGTATTTTAAAAAAAATAACAGGATTTTATAGGGATTAGAAAATTGAAATTATTGAAATTATTTTATTTTAAGCTTATGCTTAAGATGGCGACGGAAACTGATGCTTCTATTTAATGACAACTAATATAATTTGAATTTAATTAGATTCGGTGTATTGTTTCAGCTAACTCATCATCACTGCAAAGAATCCGAATTGAGTCCAGAGTCATACATCCGCTTTACAATTCGTTAGTATAAGAGTACATTAGTTTTTAATTAATCGATTTGTACTTCCGTCCTCTACGAATAACTCCGTAAGATTCGGTTAAGACTTCGGTAGACCTTCGAACACATTTGTACTGTAAATATATTTAATACTCTAAGAAGGTCACGTGGAAAGCGTGAAGATCCCCCCGAGGGGGGGAGAGAGATGACAGTGGGACGAGGCGAAAGAGGTATGTAGGGTCCGTAGAGAGAAAGAGAGCAGAGAAGTTTGGCGCTCCATTCTTTCTGACTACTCCGCTAGGTATGCAATATGAAAGTCACATTAAGGCTCGAGGACCCAGCAACAAATGGGTAGCAGAGTGTCTTAACACTAGGCTCCCTTTGCTTACCCTGGTACATGCGAGATATGGCATAAAGCTGAAAAAAAACATATCATACCAGACATTGTATCAATGTGGTACAATATCCCCGATCATTAATTGTATTATTTTCAGGTCTACCTACGATTATGATATAGCAATAGTAAGATTGGAGGAAGATATTATTTTCAATGACTACGTAAGTCCAGTTTGTTTGCCGTTTAAATTTATAAAGAAAGACTTTACGGGAGAAAATGTTACGGTTACAGGTAAGTTTTTTAATCAACTAATAGACATTTATTGTTTAATAATATAAAAATTGTAAAATTTTTCCTCGGCTCCCGCTGCCTACCCCGTCATAATTACTTTGGTAAAAGACGGTGTTGATCACGAAAAGTGGTGCACAGACTGCCTTAATACCAGGTTCCCTCTGCCTTACCAATTATATGTGGGAAGCTAAAAAAACAATCAAAATAAATAAATAAATTTCAGGATGGGGTACAACTGTGGTTGGAGGTCCAACCTCTGACGTTCTAATGAAAGTTACGTTAGATGTGATTAGTCAAAGAAAATGTCGGATGACCAAGTCAACGTTGACGCGGAGACAATTGTGCACGTTTACGCCGGCGAAGGATAGCTGTCAGGTTAGTCATGACTTTTTACAGAACTTAACTCCGTTAACGGCCCTGCGAAACAGTGGTAGCTGTATGTTAATTCAATTCAAAGTAATCGAATTCAAAGTGCTCGCCCAAACCAACTGGAATGTATTATCTATGAGGCCAGTCGTGGCGTGGCCAACGGTGCAACTATAAATAACAACCACAACAATAAGAAATAACGTAAATCCTCAAGGATTTTGTGGAAAGAACAGAAGTGTCTAAACACTATGTTGCAATGTTCCACCTGCCTACCCTGCTATATGCGGAATACAGCGTCAAGCAATCATTCTTCTATCTAAAATATTAAATATTTAATTGACAGGAGTAGGTATCGAACACACACTCCCCCTTAACTGAGTTAATTTAAAAAATAAACAATGAGTTTAAAACTTATCTACCTACTGATACTAAAATCTTGTTAGTTCGACTCTGGCGGCCCGCTGCTCTACACTGATCCGAAAACGAACCTACTGTTTAACATTGGAATAATTAGTTTTGGTACTTTCTGCGCGAGCAACGAGCCGGCTATCAATACACGCGTTACCTCACTACTGAAATGGATTTTAGAGAATGCTCCTGCGCATTATTGCAAGAAATAATCATGGAAAAAATACATTATTTATATTTTAGAAATCTTTTGTTTTATATTTCCCTCTGTTTAAAAAATCCTTGCCGAATTCGAAAGATACCTGGAATTGAAAAAAGTAATATGTCAAATAAATAATTTATTTATTGTAGAACAGTCATCAGTAAAGTCAAGAATTGCTGAAAACTTAAAAGAGAACTAATTATTATTTGTTATGAATTGAAAAATAAATAATATAATTACTAAAATCTTTTTTTATGGAGGATGAAGTGTTTTAACACTAAGTTCTCTTCACCTGCAAAGAGACAAAAAAATATTCTCAAAATATATGTTTTCATGTATATTTTTAATACAAATAAGTACATAGTAATAAAACCTTTTGGTATTCTTTAATTAGGGCGAGCTACTCTAACGAGTGCCGCTGAAATGTGAAGCATGCAACATGTAGGTAAAGATGGTGTTAGTTGTTATACATGACTGCCTTTTAATTAGGTAAGTGTTTTTCTTTAACATTTAGGACAAGTCTAACTAAAAAGTATATATAATAATTGTAAGTTTTATTTCTGTATATTTTAATCAGGTGTATTGACACTTTTCATTAAGACATTTCCATTTTGCGGAATTTAACGCCACAATAAAATTTTATTAAGTTTTATTACTACCATTAACTATAGTTATAGTGGCGCAGTGGAGCAGCGTCTGACAACAAACGCGATGGCGAATGGATGATTTCGATCCTTATTCAGGAAATAAATAACTTCCTCATTCTGGTATCGTTGCCTTACCCCGTCTCATCCATGCAGCCAAAACAGTGTTAATCTGGTCACCTGCAGCAATAAACCTATCCTCATCCATTTCGTGTTTTCCGTCCCAAACATTGGACTAACAGTTCAATTATTATAATACTAAAGAAATACATTTAATTCAAATTTGTCATTTTGATTCAATTATTCACTTTACTCTTTTATCGCAAATAGCCATAATACAGGGTGAGTCATATTGAACTTTCCGGTTTTGGAAGGACGTTGCACGAAGAAGGGAAGGAGTAGAAGGGTGGGGATGGTGTCATTAGACGCGCCATGACATGCAGTTTTAGTGTGAGCAATGGCTTGGTCGGGACAACATCGTGCGTTCGTAGTTGAAGAGTTTATTAAAAATGGCGGCTCCGTGATCACAACACAGCGTGCGTTCCGTTTACATTTTGCTATTGGTCGACGTGATCCCATTCCCACTGAACCAACAATCAGAAATTGGGTATCAAATTTTAGAGCAACATCATCAGCATTAAAAACAAGACCACAAGGCCGAATTAGGACGTCAACGTCAGCGGAAAACGTGGATAGAGTGCGGGCTTCAATTCAACAATCCCCTCGGCGTTCTGTTCGGAAACATGCCGCTTCACTAGGATTATCTTTCAGTAGTGTCCGCAGAATACTGCATAGAGACCTTAAATTTCACCCATACAAGATTCAGGTAGTGCAAGAATTAACAGTTAGAGACTTAGACACACGAACAAATTTATGCCGCGACATTCAGCAGATCCCCCGCACTGCTGTTTTGATCTTCAGTGATGAGGCACATTTTCACCTCGCCGGAACTGTCAACAAACAGAATTTTCGATACTGGGCTGAGAATAACCCACGAAACCTACACGAACGACCACTTCACAGCCCTCGAGTGACAGTGTGGTGCGTTATTGCAGAGTTTGGTGTGTGGGGTCCCTATTTTTTTGAAGAAGATGGTCAAGTCGTCACAGTTACCTCTGCTCGGTATTGCGACATGCTTGAAACTTTTCTGAAACCGAAATTGGAGGAATTAACGCAGAATCATGACAACGATAACATCTGGTTCCAACAAGATGGTGCTACAGCCCATACATCCAGGCGTTCAATGGAAATCCTGCGACAAATGTTTCCCGGTCATCTCATTTCTTTGCGAGGTGACGTTGGGTGGCCGCCGAGATCACCTGATTTAACCCCCTGCGATTTCTTTCTCTGGGGTTACCTGAAGGAAAAGGTGTACACGCATCGTCCCCGAACCATCGATGAACTGAAGGCTGCAATCACGGAAGAAATCAATGCTATTCCGCTGAATATGACTCGACGAGTAATGGACAACTTCCGGGAAAGGCTTCAGCAGTGTGTGGTCAATGGAGGTAGACATTTACAGGATATCATTTTTAAAACCAACTAAATTAAAACTGCATGTTATGTGCTTTCAAACAATAAAATAATTTTTACTGTATGTCGCTTTGTTTTTAATACACACCTTATTGAAATCGGAAAGTTCAATATGACTCACCCTGTATATGCAATGTTATCGAGCTCGAGCATCTACTTCAAACAAGTGGCTCTAGCTTTTATCATTTTTATATTAAAATGCTAAAAGCTTCAATATTTTAAAGCAACAATCTTTCTGGTTATAAATTAGGTTAGGTTAGTAATATTTAAATATTCTCTTAAAAATGCGTATTTATCTAAAATAAACAAAATTAATGGTACCAAAAGAGATATTGAAGAAAAAGGATTGTATAAGATGAAGAGATAAAGTTGGACAAATTCCATTCAATTAATTGGTTAGATGACCCTTTCAATGTTTTTTTTGAGCTTCAAGCTGTATGCTGGTATCTGAGACTTGGGAACCTGGTGTTGGAATACTTCGTACCCATTAAGAAACTTCCGTTCACCATTTTCCGCCGAATTCTGGAGGAAATGAAGAAAATGAAAATATTAAATATTTTATTTTCTCGATTGTGAAACGAACCCACAACATGAACCATGACTGGCCTCAACTCTTCGCTTTACATTTCACACTCATATTATAAATCTGTAGATATAGTTCTGCTTTTAGACCTCAGACACGTAGGAAGGAAGGGAAGGAAAGGAAGCCGCGGGTGAAAACTAGTACGAAATAATCTACAGTTTTCTATTAATTCTTTTGCACTTTTGGCACGATATCCTGAATTTGGAATAACTTTGCGCATGTCAAAGCATCAGCCAAAGCTGCAATTTATCCTTGGCTGTTGTACCATTACTTAACTAACTAGGTTACTTACTATTTTTGTGATATGAAACTAAAAACATTGAAAAAACTATTAAATTATACAAATTACGACAGTTTCTCTTGTATTCATTATTAAAAACCATGCGATTCTTACAACTCCTTTTGATATCTGTTAGTATGTATGTAATAAATATGATGAAGTAATCTGTACTAGTATTATAAACTTGGAGAGTTTGTTTGGTTGAACCAGCTAAGCCTAGGAACTATTCGTTCAAGCTACGAAATACTGGCGAAGCCGCAGATAAGAGCTAGTAAAAGAATATAACTTGATTTACCCCTGTCCATAATGAGACAGTGTGTCAAGACAAATTATAATTAACTATAATTATTGTACCAAGATATCATTAAAAACATTACAATTTCAAAAAGTGACGTAAAAAAATAAAGTTTCAACCCCCTAACAGATGGCGTTGGCAGCCGTCGCACTTTACGGTACTATTGATTTATTTTATTCAATTCGTTGGTACATTGGGCCAACGTCATGTTGTAGGGAATAATATAAGCTCACAGAAGCAAATATTTGATCCAACTTGGGTCATAGTTTAGTAGCTCTTCATTTCGTTTCGCAAACCTGTCCATCCTCCGTTCTGTCGCAGTTTATTAAGCAAATATTTATTATATGGATTATTTCTTTGGTGAAAAATGTTAATATTTACTTGAAAATTAATAATAATAATGATTGTTTACAGTGGTTTTTAGTACAGCTTGTAGTAAAAATATGGCAGTGTTAATTTTTAGAGTGTGCAGGTAGCTCAATAGGGATAATGCCCAAACGTATTCCCTTTCATGTAGTTTATGCAACAAGTAAGTAATTTTTATTAATTATTAATAATTATAACTAGGTCTAGAAAATTAAATGGTAAAAATATTAGAAAACAGATGATTTTTCTCTATTATAAAAAATATATAAATTTTACTTAATAGGTACGTAGGTATTCCTATTTATTGTATATCGAATGCGACGAAAACATTATAAGGT
The DNA here is from genome assembly GCF_056956725.1 of Heliconius melpomene rosina. Lineage (NCBI taxonomy): Eukaryota > Metazoa > Arthropoda > Insecta > Lepidoptera > Nymphalidae > Heliconius > Heliconius melpomene. The sequence goes on from NC_140400.1 coordinate 1,981,482, forward strand.
ACTAATAGTACCTTATAATGTTTTCGTAACAATACTTAATAAGTATTGTAAAATTATTATAAATAATAAAAATAAAGCTATAAAACAACTAAGATAATACTAAGATAGTACTATTATAGGTAAGTATGTGACAAAAAAATTATAGAATATTTTTTAGGATATCTGATCACTAATTCCGATTAAGACATAATTGATTTCAAACTATAGTATTTGCATTAACATTTTATAAACTGTAAAATATTTTAAAAAAATAGGTTTCAGCCTTGTTATTAGTATAATTATTTTTATGCATTTCGAAATTTCTTTCATGTATAGAAGTGGAAAAATTTAAAAATGCCTGACACCTTTATCCATTCATATTTTTAATTATTTTAACGATGATGTTTACATTAGCGTAGTATTTATGCGTGGCATTGGAAAGTATCAAGTTCAATTCTTGCTTGTGGAGGCACAGGCATTCGTGCAAATTACACAGGTTGTGAGTTCGACTCCCACCCGAGGGTATGAAATATAATAATATGTTCAACTTCTCGCTCTGGTAATAAGGTAAAGCGTGGCGTTGGTTTTTTCCACTGAACACCCAAGGACTCTAGAATTTAGCGGAAAGTGTGGAACGGAGGAAGTGTCTTAATAGGAACTGAGTATCTTAACACTAGGTTCCCAGATAATCTCTCCCTACCATGCAATGAGCGGGCTACAGCGTGGATCTTAAAAAATAAGGACGCCGCTGTAGCGCTACGACTTCGATTGCCACTATGGGAAATTAATTATTTTCCTTATTCTGATAAGAAGAATAAGAATAATAATAAGAAGTCTTGAATACGCAATATCACTAATATCCTTATCTTGAATCTGTTTTGATCTGTCTACTCTGCTATGGAGAAAGCGAGCACTGCCGTGGCTTCGCTAGCTAACATTATCTTTTTAAAAACAATAACAATCAATACCTACAATAAAAACTAAAGGTTAAAAATAGAGCAATTCAAACGTAATATTACTTCATACTGATGTAACTTTTTATTTATGAAACGTTTTAGACACTAAATGTTAAGGGAACTTTGACAAATGGAAATAGTCAAAAACTGCATTTATTCTACGTTGACAAAAGTCCTCAATAATAGTTTTTTCTTATATATATCTTTCATATAAACAGCGATCAATTACAATTTTATTGGGTATAAATTTCTAAAAGAGCTCTTCGTCAAAGCCATATTTACAAAAGGTTAAAGGACGATGTCGATATAACTTTTAATAATTAAAAGAGAACTGATCGATACTTGTAACGATAGACATTATGAAGGGTTACATTATAAATGTAAGGTCGCCATGTCACAGCGGCATACCGGCCGACAGTTAACGCGACAATGGTATGGGTTCTATTCCCACTCGTGGGAATAAATAATTTCCTCGCTCTATTAAGAAGACAAAGTGCGGCTTTGAGTTTCGCCACTCAAAATTTACAAGTTTAATTACGAAACGAAGTGCTTTAACACTTCTGCCTATGCGGTATACAGCGTGAAGCGAAAAAACTATTATTAGTGTATATGCAGCAAAATATTTAAAGTACAGATTGAAATAGTGAAATACAGTCTAGGTTTCGAACAACGACGCTATGAAAGAGTACTGATTATTTATTCATAGCTTCGTCTCGCCATGTTTGTGCAGTGGAATACATTTACTTAAATATTTTTTTAAGCTTCTAATATCGCTCATATTACATTTTTTATGAATAGAATAAATAACAACCTTACCGTGATTTAATCTATTCTTAATTATCCGCTTTCTTATAATAATAACAATTTATAATGAGTTTATAAACTATGTTCACTTTTCGTTTAAAAGGAAAGGGGGAAAGGCAGACAAAGAGCAGCGTTGTGCTCCGTCTCTCAACAGCAGTCATGACTTATGACTACGCTGCCAATGTCTTGTCAAAAGAGTGAAACTGCAAGAACAATTCTAATTCTAGTTCTAGTTCTTTGTTCTTTTATTTTCAAGGATTACCTAGGATATTTATTATCTTCTCTAATCTTTCTAATGTCGCCAAATATGCAGAAAGAATCTATTGTTAGTACATTCAGTCCGTCAGTAATATAATTTTTTCTAGAGAAGAAAGCATGTATTTACATTTATTATATGAATATCGATTGATTGTTGCCGCATTTTTTATAATCGTCGACCTTAGCTCTACATAGTCGAGCGTATTATTAAGTTTCTATAAAAAATATATATAACAAAACACACTTTCAGGTGAAGACAGTTCCTATCCAGCATGCGAGTTGAACGCGCAAGGTCCAGAAGCCCGAGGCTGGAGGAGTTCTGGATCTCCACCCCACGAGCTCCTCCTCCGGCTCACTGCTGTCACGAATATACACAAGTTACAATTACTTGCCCATCATCAGCATATACGTAATTATGTTTTTCCCTTCGTGGGGTCCTCTTGTTTTTTACATAAGCTTCCTTTAGTATCATCAATAGTGTGTTCTCGAAAGTCAACGGAGGTCCCACGCTGGCTGGCTGGCTGGTCGAAACTACCACCAATACAGTCAAACACCGGACTATTATGCGTATAAAAAAATAAATTTAAATAAATAAATTTATTTCTATTTGTATTTGTTAGCGGAATGCGTGGAGGTGCTAGTCTCCGGCGGCCTCGTCTCCGAGGGGGCGGCCACCCCCTGCGGCGCCACGTACACGAGCGTGGGCCGCGTCGCCCTCATCAAGCCCGTCCCTCAAGCTCGTACTAGAGAACTTAGGTATATTATACATTAAATTCTTACATTTAAAAAAAAGAAATAAGTGTTTATTTGTTTTCATATATGCCAATATTTGTCCGCTTGTCCTTGTTGTTGCACCCTTAGGGGAAGAATTCTAGAAACATGTGTTCAATTAAATACTTTTAAAAATCTAAATTTTAAATTTTATAAAAATCGGTGCTGATTTCAATTTTTTTCCATACAAACTTTCGACCTATTTCACCCCTTTAGGGTTAAAATTTTTGAAAATCGCTTCTTAGTGGATGTCCAAATTTCAAGTTTCTACGCACAGCGGCTGTGCGTGCGTCTTACCTCAGTTAGTGAGGACAAGTCCTTTTATATATATAGATTTGTATATGATCTAAATTAAAATAATATAATTTTTCAGATCTGCCGCTCTCCCAGAACCAACAGTAGCTAGATTCGTGAAGCTCCGTCTGTCAGGGCCACATCCACCAGCCAGAGAGGATGAACAGGTACTATTACTTCTTTGATTTCTTACTAGCGAGCATATAATATATCATTAATTATTATTTATCTAAATAGTTTTTGGGTACCAGCATTACAAAAAAATTATCTACAGTATTGACAGCAATCAAAAGTGACTAAGAATTTTGACGAGTCTCAATAAGACTATACCTAAAGTTTAATTGTTTAGAGTGTTTGGACAAATTTCAAGAGAAAAAAAAATCAAATTCAAAATACGCGGCGTTGATTCCGCCACTCAACACGCAACCCTCCAGAATTCAGCGGAAAGTGGGGAACGGAGTGTCTTAACACTAGGTTGCCTCTGCCTACCCGGCTGTGTGGGATACAGCGTGAATCTGATTTATTCATTTATTTATTTTAAGTTCAAAATAGTGTACAGAAACCGCGATTTTTATTTTTATCAAAAAATCATAATTTTGATTGATAAGCGATGAGTTCTCAAGTTTTTTATTTAAATCCTTTCCTTGTTCTAATAAGACCAAATATCCAAGGTGTGCCATATAATATTTTAGTTATATTTTAGTTAAAAATGGAAAGCTGTCAGCTATCATTAGCTTACAGCTAAATAAATATTAATTCATTTTGTATTTTAGGTAGCTCTAATGGCAGTGAACGTCCTCGGCGATGAAATAGAAGATGTGAATAAGGCTACGAATACCAAGAAGGCTGAGATACGATTTTCTCCATACGACGATCTTGCTTTTGTTATGTACGTTGATAACGAGATCGCTGATCTAGTACGCACTTTGGATCAGAAGAAGAAAGCTGCAGTTGCTGGTATGATTTTTAAAATATTTATTTTATTTTGGATATTTAGTAATTAGATGTTGAACTTTTACAAAACAAAAGGAAATTTATTTTTATTATTAAGTTTTTTTTTCTTACCTGAAGACCTTTTGCAATGTTTTAAAATTGCTTATTTCTTCCATGCACATAATATGTAAATACTGTATGAAAAACCAATTTTAGGAAAATATAATAAAAAATTACAGATGAACGTTTCGAATACGCCCGGAGATTAAAGTCCGCGGGATCAGCTTTAGCGTCCGCCGGTATTCGCATAGGAAGATGGAGACTGAGGAAACGACAGGCAGCGGCCAGAGACGACTTCGAGTTAGCCAGGCGAATGAGGGACAGGATCACTGATGCCATCATCGGGGTAAAAGAGGACCCCGAACTTATAAGACTGTTTGAAGGTGATGGGGTAAGGGGATTTTGCATTTATGTCAGTTAAATATATCAGAAAATAGATATTCTACGGTTCAAGAAATTTTGTGAAATTAAACATTGTGGAAATTTAATAAATTTGGCTCAATAAATAAAACAATCTCAATATGACGCTTACATTCAGAGCGTAATTATCTTATTTTATTTGTCAAAAAATAAAATTACCCATACGAGGATTGAATCGCTCATTTGGTGCAGCAATGAAATTAAAAAAAAAACGAATATTTGAACATTAAAAATATATTATATTTTAATCATTTTTCAATATATTAATAAAATTCTACTTGTTACAGCCGGATCGTCGCAACGACTCATCAATGCCACAAGCCTACGACTTCTCTCACCACCTCTCCCCATCAGTAACTGCTGGCTGCCACACCCACAGCATGGACACGTCGTCTCCCGTACCTCCGGCCGCGCTTACTGACATACGTGGGATTGAAGACTTCAGTCTTGATTATATTGATCATATTACTAGTGTAAGTTTTGTAAATAAAAATATAGAAAAATTATATATGAAACCTAGTTCGTGGTGCAGTGGGACGACATACATTGACTACGAATGGTTGTGGGTTTGATCCTACTTGAATTTAGATTATATTTAAATTATTCTAATTTCACAGCCCTGGTAGACAATTTGCGGCATTGAGTTACGCAATGTCTCGGAAATTAGATAGAAAGTGGTGAACGAAGAGTCATTAAATTCCCTCTACTTAAACCGCTAGTTTTAATAAAATAAAAAAAAAATAATGGTTGTATGCTTAAATTGATTTTCTTTATCTTGTTGAACGTAGTGGACATTTCTTATAAAATGTATTTTTTTTTCTACTCAAAAAGAAGATAAAAAAGTGTTTTTTTATTACCTTATTTTTTGTAGCAGTACCTACGTGATATTATTGTGATAAGGTCAAATACTTTTTTCGACGAAATTAAGTCAATAAAAGTCAAAGAAAAAGTTGATATATTTAAGAGATATAATTATAAATAAAAAGAAGTAATCTTTTTTGTATATACAAAAAAAATGTCTGTATAGATAATTAAAAGGTCACACATTAAAAGGTTCAAAACTACTGAAGTGCTATTTAATTTACCAGTCACCCGTCCAAGCTTTTGAAGATGATACAGAAGTACAACCAGAACCCGCCCAACCGACCGAACCCATCCAAGAAGATAAGCCAGAAGCACCAAAAAAGGAAGAAGAAGAACTGAAAAGAGAAACAGACAGTCCTCGAAGAAGCATTACGCCCACAGCTGCCAATGGTCTACATAATGGTGACAAAAAATATATCTATTTCACATCAAATTTAGGATAAAAGATCTATAAAAATCCAATATACCTGCAACGAACGATGCAAACTCTTGAAAATAAATAAATAAATAATCTTTGCTTCCTAACTTTATACGTATTTGTATATTTTTTATTTTGCATAATTATTACTCAAAATTTAAAATTCCATCCGTTGTTAAAAGGATAGACAGACACCTAGAATAAATACCCCTAGAGCCTACTCTGTTATTTATAAGTAAAAAGTAATTAGTTAAATAATATTTCAAATATAAGATAAATTTACTATCCATATATTTTTTTTCAAAGTTGGGCATCCATTCCATATTTACACTACTACAATTAAAACTACGTTTTACGTTTCAGGTAGTTTAATAAGACGTAGAAATAAAAGCGCAGGACCAAGATCTACATTCGAAGCTTATGAAGAAAGACTGCTGCCAGCTCTAAGACAGTATGTTCTTAAATAAACCATCCAAAGTTATACCTCCATGGTCAAAAAGTTCTTAAGCGTTGTGTGTGACACATAATATATTTTGTTGTCGCTCTGATTAAAGTTGTATAGCTTAAAGCCATCATGGATAATTAAAATATATATATTTTTTCTTTTTGAACCAGTACTTTTTAACAAACGTCTCGAAAATTGAGTAGATAGTGGGGAACAGAGCATCTTACCTCTAGGTTCTCTTTACCTATCTTGTTACCTATCTTTTGAAAAGAAGTTAAGCTGCAAGAAAAGGGAGACAAATACATTCAATTTTCTATCCATTGCAGTTCACACACGAACGAGTACTTGCGAGAGGCACGTGAGGAGGAGGGCAGTGCGGGAAGTGCGACGCACATCCGCCCTCACAAGCTGAATGAACGCGAGAGGAAACAGGCCGCACTGCCTATATTGATATTTGGGTATCCCCTAGTAAGTATAAATAATAACGGAATTGTGTTAGGAAGTGAATAGCAACAGCTTGCCATAGCTTCTTGGGTTATTTTATTAGATAAATAAAATATATAAATAATAATGTATAAAGATTCAATTTTATATCTATTTCAGGTTGAAAAATTCTTCTCCAAAAATTATTTAGACAAGGAAGAAGGTCTAGCCCGACTTCGCGCTGAACTAACTTCTCCATCCAACGGCAGTACTAAGACTTCTCCAAACAAAACAGCGAGAGCGGCCGCCACTTTGCTACAAAGGGCTCTAAGAGACAAGGTGTTTTCCGTGTATAGTCAAGCCAATGAAGTTGTGAGGGTCCTATTTAAGGAGTTTGTTCCAGACCGGTGAGTGTATTTAAAATCAGTATATTTTAAGGCCAAAAAGGTAGGTCTAGAGTTAATTTGTAAGCGGCATAATCAGAAACGAGAAATGTAACGGCAAATATTCTTTATAACACCTTTAGAGACTTTAGAATTATCGTTTCATTTATATTGTTAATCATTATTTTATTTCTAAAATTTATGTACATACAATATCGAAAACGACATTGGCTTTAGGGTCGATGGTGAGTGAGGTGAGTGTCAAATAACTTAAGTATACCCTTTATGTGTTTATATCTTTATTTGACTATTGTGTATTAATATTAATTAATCATTTCAGGGTATGTGCAGCGGAGGTAGGTCGATGCTTAGAAAAGCTTCTTCCAGAACTGCTTCGAGCGTGTGGCGACCCCGCCCCGCGAGTGCACTCGACAGCGCAACACACTGTTCTCACTGTGGCTGATTGTCCTTTAGTTAGGTAAGTTGTCAGTTCTGCGTATACCGTTGGAGATTACTAAATTTCAGTTTCTTTATGTGTTTTTTTGTTTTCTATAGTAGGGCATCTTGAGTCCGTGTGTTAAGTGGCGAAGGTCAACGCCGCGTTTTGCCTTGCCAAAACGAAGATTTTTTTTAATTCCCCCGAGTACCAATTATTTTTATATCCTTGGGCTGGTAAGACAAAATTCAGCGTTGAGTTCCCTCCTGGACGTCTTAATACTATTTAGTTACCTATCCTGCTATCTGGAAAAACGGGCAGCTATAAATATTTTTTATCAAACCTCAATTACATTTTTTCCTTCAGATCGCTCCACATGATCCCACAGCAGTTGGTCCGCCCGGTAGCCGCGTCCATGCACCCTCGGCTCGCGCTTTCACGCCTGCAGATGCTGGAACAGCTTATATTGAGTCACGGCATATCTACTGATAAAAACAGGTAAAACATACAAAATTGGAGTCGTAGCGCAGTGGCGCTGTTGTCGGTTTGATACCCACTTGAGAAAATTAATTATTTAATATTTTCATTGCAGGCAATGAAATACAGGCCAAAATGTATATAATGATTAAGAAATATTTAAATTTCCGCCTTTGTGTTACATTAAATAAAGAACGGCTTTAGATACGAACGCATAAAATATGCCTGCCTGCCCCGTTTGATATGAGAAATGTTTAAAAATCAAAGATAAAACTATTCAACAGTAAATAAAAGTTGTAATTTTATAAAGGTGAAATGGGCTTTGGAAGTTTTTTTTATGTAAATTTTATAAGTTCAGATCTTTATCATTTAAAAAAACAATAAGCTTTACAAAACAAAATTAAAATAACAGTCGCTTTTGATGTCTAGGGGACACCCGGATTTGAACCGGGGGCCTATCGATCTGCAGTCGATTGCTCTGCCACTGAGCTATATCCCCTATAAACGAAGTGATGAAAATAAAGATTAATTCTAGCTTACCAAGTTTAATACATTCATTAGTTTATGGATTTATCAGACTTTGAAAAATATAATACCTATATATCTATTAAAAGCTTTACGCCGAACTTTTGAGACTTTGAGAGAGAGAAAAAATCATTCCCCGAGTGGGAATCAAACCCACAACTATAGCGTCACAGTCGCACACTGTGCCGCGATGGCCTCGATAAGTATTTAGTTGTTATAGTTTATTAAATCACTTATTCAATATTGTCACCGGCTTATCATACCTTAGGCTATCAACTAAAATATTTGTTGTTTTACATATATGATTAGATTTGGAATTCCGTTTTTTATTATTAATACATACATAACTTTGTATTGACATAAAAAAATATTTTTAGCTTCACTCAATTAATGGTACGCTTGCCAAAAAAATTTAAGACATTCTGTTCTTCACTTTGCGCCCATTGTTTTTAAGATATAGCTCATTGAGTATTAAAAAAAATATGTTTTGCTTCACACTGTATCCTCTCTAAAGTAGAGTAGGCAGAAGAAACGTAGTGTTAAGATACTTCATTCTCCACTCGGAAGTGAACGCCGGGTATTTTCTAACTAAACGATAAAAAATATATAATTAAATTGATTATTTCCTTCAACAGCGGTCTTACAGTCCGTCGGTTAGCCGAATGCGGAGCCGCGGGCGCGCAACACGCCGCGGGCTCAGTACGCGCGGCCGCTGAAAGAATATTACTTGCAGCTTACGCGAGATCTCCCAGAGTGGTCAGAGCTCAGCTACCACCAGACGACGCTGTCACACGGAGGAATTTGATATATCGACATCTGTTCCAGCAGTTTGATAGGATTGATATGCAGGTTTGTATTTTTTTTGAAAGGAGAATAAAAAAACAATAAAAGTGTTTTAGATTTTTTTTTAATTTGTCTTTCAATCACAAGTCTCGATAATAACCAAATCCCTATAATTGCGGGGGTACATATAATCGAACCTTCATTCTATACAAGAGAAAAAAAGAAATGGGGAAAGAAGTGACGTGTACAAGATTATTTTGCAAATTTTGTAAATAACCTTGTAAGTGTTACAAGGTTATTACAATTCTATCCTAAATAAATGTAAAATCAAGTGTTAAGGAAGATGCATATATATCTTCCTTATATCTATCCTGCAAGCTAAAGTAGTTTTATTTGGAGATTAATTATTTCTGAGATTAATGAGAACCAGGTGAAATATATTCCAATTTTGTAAGTATACCCACATTCAGGTTTTGAAATAGCATAATACACCGTAATTATTAATTTAATCATGTATTCACCAACAGAAAATGTTAAATCAAGCACCAACAGAAGAACAAATTCTGAACGGAGATCAATCGACTGATACTCTTGAAGCAAGCACCACCCAGTCGACTCGCAGCGGTACCACTGTGAGTGGTATCACCACATCTTTTGGCATGACATCATCATTAGACGCTACTTCATCATATAGCCTTAAGTCAAGTGCAAGTGGAGCAACCCTAGCACCATCAAGTTTGAGTGGCAGTTTTACAACTTCTAGAACTAAGAGTAGCTTGAAAAAATCTCCCACGAAGAAATATACTCCTAGTGTCAAAGGAAAAGATACAAATACCTACCTAGGATATAACAAGCTGAGGTTAGACAGCGCAATTAGCCCGAAGCACTCGCCCAGAGCGTCTGTTTCTGGAAACGAAAAGGTAATAGGTATATCATAACAAGACTATAAAATATAATTGCTTATTAGGTAATTCTGGTTATATTTACATACTGGTAAAAAAAATTCAACAGGTCTAATCTTTAAATACAATTGGACTTATATGTAACCGAATATTATTTGTATAACTATATATTATATAATATTTTTCAGGTACACTTCCAAGAAAACCAAACAAAAGAAGAAGAAATCGTTTATAGAAGAACAAGTCGAAATACAGAGAACCGGCACTCCATGATCCACTACGACCACGATGCAAACAAACCCCTACTAAAAGAACGTCCTGCTACAGTCTACGAGCCTTTACATTTAGAGTATAGAGACTCACCTACAATCGGGTCTCCAAAAACATCCAAGAACGATATGAGGAGCATTGATTCATTACCGATGGATTCACCGCTTATGTCTAGGAACGACTTGAGATGTGATTCGGACAGTCGAAGTCTTGATTCACCAAAATTAAAGGCTGATTATTTTAGGGATGTTGGGTTAGAGTCACCAAAATTAGTAGCTGGAGTAAGGAATTTGCATTTGGATGAGAGCAGCCAGATGGATGAAAGCGGTTACTACAGTCCAGGTACTTTGTTTATTAATAATTGAAAAATATAGAAAACATAAGAATTATAATAGATTAAATTGAGTAGCTTAGTATTAAATTTTTATTGACAGATTATAAAATAAAATATGTTGCAGAATTTTTAAGCTACATATATATTTTTAGTTTTGTATTTTTAGCTTTTAATTACTATCGTTATTATCATGAATACTTCAATCAAATATATTTTTTTCGCTCTAGGAAGAAGACAACAACTTTCCAATAACGAGCACAATTTCGATGGTTATGAAGCAGTCGGCGCCGACGCCAGCAGCGAAACCACGCCCGAGCCAGTGTGCAAGTAAGATATTACATTTAGTTCATTATGTTAAGTCACAATTATAATGTTTCAAATTGTTATGAACATTGCGTGTTAGTTGGCGAAACTCAACGCCGTTTTATCAGGCCTAGAAAATTAAAATAAAATAAATATAAACATTCACGAGGTTTGAACACACAACCGTCACATGTGTCGACGTCACATTGTAGTGACACTACAAAAGCAGTTCTTTGGGTAAAGCAGGCAGGCCAAGAGAACTATATACAGAACTATATAAGAGAACACTAAGCTTTGTCTCGCAGTAAGGTCGACGAGTCGTGGCCTCTGAAGCTTTCTATAGATGGCTGCGTAGATTTGATCTTAGGATTGTTGCTTATTTTTTATCGTTTTTTTCCAGAGTTAACTTTGGAGCGACCATGTCTTGTCGACAGTGCTATACTTACCCTATACTAGACCAACAATAGCTAGCACAATGCTTACTAGGTATATACTATACTTTCCAGCACATCCTGTACGTGGTGTGGGAGGCGGGTGCGCACAGCGGCTCTGGAGGCGCACTACTGGCGGCGCTGCGTGCTGCTCGCGCGGTGCCCGCACTGCCATCTCGCGCTGGAGGCGCGCGCGCTTCATGCTCACCTACTTGGTAACTTATTGTAAATATTGGGAAAACCTAGTGTTAAGACACTCTGTTCCCACGTAGCCACCAATTTGAACATGTTGCGTGTTGAGGTGAACGCCGCGCTGTGTTTTGTTACCAAAGCAAGGATATAGAAGAAATTCATTCCACCGAGTGATCGAGTCCACAACAGTTTCGTCGCTTTAATAAGTATAAAATTATACTTTCAATTCCACCTTATATAATGTCATAATAAAACAATTTCTTTTTTTAGCTTCAAGCTATATCCCGCACATGGCAGGGCAGGTAGAATAATTAAGTAAAAAGATAATATCAACAAATATCAAAAAATATTTTTAGTTAAGTAATCTAAAAATGGTTATGGTTATAGATTTATAATACTAATAATTAATTTCAGAGGAGTGTTCTCTCAGCGAAGGTTTATGGAAGGCATGTCAAAAATGTGGCGCTGCTCTGCGCTCTGATGAATGCGAGTACCACGTCAATTGTATACGTATGTATTTTTTTAGCTTCTCGCTGTACCTTGCACACAGCTAGGAAACCTAGTGTTAAGACTCTCTCTTCTCCATTTTCCGCTGAAATGTGGAGGCACTGCGTGTTAAGTGGCGGACCTCAACGCCGCGCTTTACCTCGACACCGGAACGAAGAAATGAAAATAATAAATTATCCATTTCCTCGAGTGGAAATCAAACCCACAACCTAACGTCACATGCTCGTGCCCTGACGTATATGACTTTTTTACATAGTTGATTTTACAGAGTTAGTTTAAAAAACATTGGACGCAAGACAAGGATAAATTGCACAGTATTTAAGAGCTTTGTATCTTTTGTGTTAAAGGATTTCTAATTAAGGATTTTCTTTCTCTTTTTCCTTTTAATTTTTTAATTGTAAAGATGCGTAGATATCAAGAAAGAACACATTAATTTGTTTCTTTTTTGTCAAATATCAAAAAATATTCTTTATTTTTTTCAAATCTAGAGCTTTTTTAGTACCTATCGTAATTTTCTCACTATCAAAACATATTTTTTAATTCCTATTTATTTATACTATTTCAGCTTTAAGTTTTGATGAGTGGAAATGCCCGTACTGCCTAACCAACGTGCTGGCCAGAGACCTTCCTTGGCAGAGGCATCTGATGCAGTGTCCACGGAATCCGAGGCTCAGGCAACAAAATTAATTACTTTTTAAGGTTCCAATTTAAATGGCTAAAATTGAAAAATTCCTTTAAAATTATTGTTGTATAAATTGCTTTACCTTTCTGCTAAAGTGCATTTAGAATTTTGATATAATTTTCGTTTTATGATCAAAATTTAAAAATTTTATGTATTTTATTAATTTACGAGTTAATGAAATCGAAACAAAATTATTTCTTCAATTATTTAGTTTAAAATAACATAACAAAGTATTACAGCTTCAGCTGTATTTAAAAATTATTTCATAATATCATAATGTTTAAAAAATATTTCATATCAGCTTTCAATTTTTCTGTCCTTTAAAATAACGTCCAATTTTATGCTAATGCCTATTGTCTACTTAATATTATGTTATTTTCTTAAATAAATAAAAAAATATATAATACTCTTTAAGTTCGCCAAAATGCGACAATATTTTAATATAATTCTTAAAAATTAAGTAAACACATTAATAAATACATCAAGATGACTTAAACTAAAAACATGCTGGTACAGCGTACAGATAGCATGACAGAACGAACTGTATGTCCAATAAGTTAAATTATTTATATATAATTTTTTTTTACTTTAAATAATTAAAAAAAATATCTTGTTAAAATACAGTTTGCTAATTAAATATATGATCTTTTGTTATACTAACATTTGTGTTGGTTTAGTCGAATTATTGTTGACAGTTCAAGTAACAACGCATCTTTCTGTACTTTAACGTAGAAATAAAATAATATTCATCATAAAATTGAATATCTACCAACAATTATCGGCGATCTGAATGTTAAGTCTGAATATGCATTTATTTTAAAAATAGAATAGACTCTGTAATCACTATTTAATATCTATTATAAAGTAGCAAAAACGTTGATTCTTTGTAATAGACCTTACTTAATTAATACGAAACGAAAACCCCGGTTGTTGTTTGAATTACCATGAGAAGGACTAAATTATTGTCATTTCTCCGCTCCAATATTATTAGGTTAAGTTTCGCCACTTCATACTCAATGTTTACAGTCAGGGCGGGACGTGGAGATCGGAGAATCTTGCCATTAGGATCTCTCTGCCTACCCTGATGCGGGAAAAGGGGTGAAACTGATTTTTTTTCTTAGTTATTCAAAAACACTAATTACTTAATATATTATGTTTTCTAAGTGTTTAATGTTGAATACAAATTCCTTGTCCATTGTTGACCGTCCGTTGTGTGGATTCCGTCTTAGATTGCTCACTTTGTTTTGTTTGTAATTGAAATGCCTGTTTCTTTTTTTAAATATTTTTACACTAAAAATGTTTCAATGTTTGTTAAGGTTAAGTTGTGCACAATTACTTAAAAATTGGTTGTATGAAATAAGATTTTTTTGTTGACTGTACTATTAATGTAATATTTAGCCCAACGTTCTTTATAGCATCTATTTTGTTTATATTGTTTTTGAGTACAAGTATAGTAAGTACAGATACATTTTTTGTTAATATAACTAACTACCTTTACAATTACCGTTCTTAAAAGCCATGCTAGTCACTAAAGTAAGTTATATAAAGTTCAGCAAAATTTCAGTAGATTCATAATATTTAACCAATATTGTTATATTAGTATTTGTAGATTTTGCTTACCGGTTTTAGTAGTTGAAGTAAATACAACATTGTTTATAATGTAGGTATTGTAGTACAAAAAAAATATTTTTTTTGTCAAATGGATTTATAAAGCACACTGCATTTACAAAATGAAAGTGACCTAACTAATTTTTTTCACAATTTGTGGGTAACACCATAGAATTCTAGAAAGGACCTAGTAATTTGAAATCTAATGTTATAACTTTTGATTTGACAATTTTTAGCTAGACCTGACAAATATTTTTGAAAATTAAAAATTTATGTCTATTATAGTTGTAGTAATTATAAAAATATTTAGTAAATAGAATGTAGACTGCATATAATATATTAACCATCGTCTCTTATGCTTATCTTACATTATGAACATAAATAATAAAACATCTAAAAAAGTTCAATTAAAATTGATCGATTAAGATTTACTTTTCAAGTCTTTAAAGCCATAGTGTTTTTGTTTCGTTTGTATCTCATCTGGATGTTATGTTCATGATTTAAGCACTAATTCAGCCAGCGTCTCATTAAGAATTATTTCTTCAAGAAACTCTTCGTCTTTACAACATAATACCCTAATAATATAGATAACTTAATAATTAAAATAAAATATTTAGATTAGTTCGGTCACCGAAACCACATCACCCACTGTGATATTGGGTCGCGGTTTTAAATGAAACAGGTTATTGAGAATGGATCTTCAGATGATGGTATACCTAGATTTAAGGTAGTTTAAAGCTTTTAGAAGTAGATGACTTTGGATATATGAATTCTTTTTCTTTGTTTTGAGTATATGGCTAGATTTCAATATTATTATTTACAGTATTTTTGATAAATTTTTTAAACAGCCAACTTACCAAGATTAAGCGAGCGATTAAAGCGTTAAAATACTCATTAGACATAGTTATTTTTTTCTTTTTTAATCTTATTTGAGTCTGATGTTTACATTACCAGTACCATCTAGGTACATTTCGTACGTACTTATTATATATGTATATCAAATTTATATTTTTTATATGCTTAGGAATGATAGAATTAAAATAATTATTAAGGCCATTTAGTTCGTTCTTGATAGAGTCTCAGGGGTACCTAAATTAGCATAAGTGAATTGGTGCGAAAGCCCAAAATCTTTAAGTTATTGATGAGATTAGCATATAGGTAGTTATAAAATAATCATAAGTATATTTTTTATTAAAATAGCGTTATAAAAGTAGGCTTTCTTCAAATATAAAACAGTTACTAAATTATTAGCCGATTTTGATAAAATTTACTATAATTGGAAAAGTGTAGATTGACCACAGGTTATTTTACTTTGACAATTTTCAAATTATAAATGATTATTGATAATAATTACATTTATTTAATTCAGACTGACCTTTTATATTTTAAACTCTACTCAGCAGAACTGCCTTCCGAACCAATAGTAGCTTTAATTTTATTATTCAAAGTGTCTACAAAAACATTTTAGATTAACGAACATTTTGATTTTCAATTTAAATATTAGATACTTCTTTTTGTAAAGCTTTCGAAGGCCCGTGTATATAAATCGTATTTTGTATGAATGACAACGGCTTCACAAGATTGATCTCAAAGTATAGAGCGGCTTATAAATAGTTTATTAAAAATTTAACCAAAGTAGCCCACAAATATTTTGAATTGAAACAGGATTAATTAGATGTATGACATTTGCCAGATTGCATTTAATGCGTAGTTGTAAATATTATAATTCGATACACAATATTCGTAAGCATTTATTAAATAATTTCTAAAGCATGATAAACATGAAATTCAATAAAACTTTTGCTCTAGGTACCTAAGTGTAGATGCATTATATTTATTATGCAGCCTTTATGTTCTGAATAAATAAAACCTTTATTATTCAAGATGGTTCTTGTAATGTTTAATAAATGATTATGAACAAATTTAAAAGTAACTTCTATTAGGTATCAGTGTATATATTTTTGTAAATATACTATAATAAGTCTTATGTATAATATCTATATCTATTTACCGGTTTTATAAATCCATTTGATAGAACAAATAACTGAAATAGCAATAGCTTTTTCATTTAGAAACAGTATAAATTAAAAAAAAAATGTTTTTGTATAAATTTATGAGCTAGATGTTAAAAAAACTTTCGTTTCATAAATCCTCAGTAGAATCCAAATTAAATTAAATTGAATATTTTTTTAAGAAATAAACTTTTCGTCAATATTTCAATCACCAAGCTGAGTCCAATAGGCAAGCAAAACTGGATATTATCCTATAATAAGGTACCTACTATAAACAATGTTATATTTTCCATAATGTATTTTAATATACTGACTATCATAAATAATAAAGAGAATAATAAAACAATATAGATATCTCAATCTCAAATGACAGTAGACGAGATTAACGAGAAAATATTTCTCAACATTTAGTTTTATTTCCTAAGTAGGTATGTTTAATTACAAATTTAAATCAGTTATACACTACTAGTAATCATTTTTGAAACCGATTCCTGTTAATAGTTTTAATATGCCCAAAACTTTGTGTTATATTTAGAGGTAAATCAGTTAGTTTATTTCACAGAAACAAATTAAGTTTATTGAGGTTGCCGTGGCGCAGAGGCACAAAAATGTGACTGTAACGCGACGATTTTGGGTTCGATCCCGCTCGAGGGAATGAATTAGTATTTATTAATATTTTTATTTCATCGCTCTGGCACCAAGGCAATTGCACAGCCTTGAGGTCCAATACTCAACATGAAATACCTCAAAAAATTCGGGGGAAAGTGGGGAACGAAGTATCTTAACCCTATGTTCTCTCTGCCTATCTTGCTGTATGCGGGATGCTGATTTCTATTTAATAGACTGACTGAACGTTACGTAACTTTTTGCAAATAATACGTTTCGTAACTAATTGCGAAAATTTATTTACTCTATAAATACATGTAATGTATTATTATGTTTCTAATCTACGTATGAATAGGAATAAGTATGTGTAACAACGCCGTCACATTGCATTTATTAAAAGTAAAATTCACTATAAATTGTGTAAATATATTTTTTGTGTACATGTTTTACTAAAAAATATATGAATATAAAATTTATTATCTTTGCTCAAATAAATAAAATCCAATCTGTCAAATTCTGTCAAAATTAATAAAACAAAATACATAGAAAGAATTGCATTATATTAAAAACTAGCGGCCCGCCTGCGGCTTCGCCCGCGTGAACTACGTTATTATTAATTTCTGTCTCCCTGAGTACCTACGTCCTATAAATGACGTTCATGCAAAATTTGAGACTCCTAGCATTTAGTAACGAATGACAAAGACAAATGTCATTAGTAACGAAGTTTCATACAAACTTTCAACCCCAAAAACAACCCCTTAGAAGTCGAATATTGCAAATTCCCGTCTTAGCGAGCCCCTACGTCCTATAAGTAACTCCTATGCAAAATTTGAGATTCCTAGCACTTGTAATTTCTGAGATTTCGTGATGAGTGAGTGACCTTTCGATTTTATATATATAGATTAAGAAAAACATTAAAAAAGTATGAAAACGTCACACAATGAGTCATACCAATACATTTAAATTTTACTATAACGGTTACTACATTCAATGCGCGTGCAAGTAGTGTTTGTTTCATCAAAATCGGGTCAGGATTTCCAAAATTACAACGTTGTAAAGTTCGCTTTGTCGCTGCGCCTACTGGCAAGACTTTTGCAGCTGAGGCCGTAATTTAATGTTTAATATCTCAATCATTTTTGAATAGGAATAGGAAAAAAATAACAACAGATTCTTTTTCTCGAGTCACCTTATAAATGCTGGTAATAAAAAACGTTGGTGTGACTCACTGAAAAAAAAAACTCGTTATTTCTAAATAATAAGTCTAATGAGCTTCATAATGAATTATTGATATTGGAAAATAAATAATAAATGAAAAAGAATTAACATAAGTAAGGCGATTACTACAATTAAAATTAAATATGCTTTTGGCGCGAAGCTTATGTACTCTAAAAACAGAATATATGTAATTAAATATGGGATGAAGTACGAAAAGAAAAGTCAATAAAAATTTTATAATAAAGAAAATAATAATTATTAACTCGGTACTGTCAATTTTGTTATTATATACGTAAATGACTATAGTGTCGAACTTTGCAATAACTATTTTACCTGTAATGTATTATATGTATTTAAAAATAGCATTTTTTTTGTAATAAAAGCATTATTTGTTAGTAAATTGTATTTTTTGTTTAATACATTGTATATTCTGGTGTATTAATGTTTTAAGTGTAAACTGTTTGCCGAATTATTAGTAATATTGTTTATTGTATAAATTGCAGCATTAAAATAAAAGTGACCTAATTCGAAAAAGTAACAATTTTCATACCACAGATACACTAATTTTAAATTACAACAATATTTTAGTTAGGTCACTTTCATTCTAAGGATCTTAGTATATATTACGTTAACGTAGGATCTCACTTTTGTTAATTCAGCACTTTGGTTAAGGCTGTATGGTTGGTTGGTTATCGAATGGAAAGTAAGAATAAACGATTTCGAAAATTCTTTATTGTTTTATTAGCGGCTCGATCGGTTTGGAACTACACATATAGTTATTTAGTAATCTGAATTACATCCATGTTTTATTACAATTGTCATTTTAAAGACAAATAAATATATACATTGAAAATTAAAGTTTCAGAAATTTCAATAATTCGATACGTAAAAAATATATATTTTGATATTTTAATTTTTTCACTTTGGTATCGAGGGAAAGCGCAACGTTGAGTACCGCCAAGTAACATGCAATACCTCAAGAATTCTATTGGAAGTTGGGGCGGGAAGTGCTTCCCAGGTAGATGAAGCCAAAGGTCAAAGCTAGTTTTAAATAAGACAAATTTTAAAGTATAAATATAAAATTTATTAAGCAATAATAATAATTGATAAATTACAATTACTTTTTATCATTATCATTACCAGCACCATTTAGGTGACTTTCATCTTCCGTCTCTGCAGTTTCAGTAATTTCTGCATCTTTACTGTCAGCATTTTCATTGTCAGGTTCGATTGCTTCGGCTTTTTTAAATTTATTTACATCTGGAACAACACAAGGAACTTCGACTTGATAAATTTATTTACATCAAAAACAACAATAAATATTTAGCAACTTTTTTCTTAAATACACATCTGTTTTGATTGTTGTAATTTTTTAAATAGTTGCTGAAATAGTTCGTTTTTATTTGTCTACTGTAGGCTACGTAAGATTTACACTATATGTCTCCAAGTTCAGTTCCTATATCCAATTTTAGTCGTTCTAGTAATAAGACAAATCGCGGCGTTAACATTCACGTTTCGGAGAAAGGGAGACGCGGGACGCGGGATATAACATGAATAATCTATATTCTCTCACCATATTTACTATAATCAGCGCCGAGCAGTCTCAAGTAGTGTACAGTGTCAGAGGTGGCGGTGTACGCACGGAGAGAGTGGACACCGCGCCACCCTACCAGTGTCAGCTGGAGATCGGTTGTATCATCTTTATACTCTAGGACACAGCTGCCGGTTGCTAGAATATATAAAACAAGCTTTTGATGTTTTCAATATTTTTTTATCAGTCATTGTGGCGCTTTATTATTTTTATTTATATTAAGTGCCGTGGGACAGCATTTGCAATGCACTCACGGTTATGGATTCGATATCCATGACCCTTCATTGAATAAATTATTTTCATTTCTCCGCTTCTCTAGGCATAGTGAAGCGATGGTGTGATAATAAAAGGCAAAAAAAAATTGGAATGGTGAGGCACTACTTTTTCTTAATTTTATGACAATATAAAAATTTGTAATATGTTTATTCTTTCTTTTGCTTTGTAATACACAAATTGATATTTGTTAACATACTAACCAAAATCCTTCATCAATTTTTGCGTATGTTCCGTAAAACGGTTTATATTGGGCGGATCACTCGGGTTATCATTTTGTAGGACTAAGATCAAATCTTCCTTTAATATACTGACACGACGCTTAGGTCCTATATGAAACAGTATACTCTGTAGACCCTCTTGAGATAATCTGAAAGGCATAAAAGTAAATAAATAAATATTATTATCACGATTAAGTGGGAATCGGACCCACAACCGTCGCGTTTGCAATCAGATCCCATGAAGGCCTCAAGATATTATAATAAAACATAAAAATATTTTATATATCAATCATTAAAACACAATCTATCAAATCCTTACCTAAAGGCACACGTCATATTCTTATTATCACACCTCACAAACGTCTTGACACCAGTGTTGATAATTTTTATATTACTTTCGTTCTTTTGCACCACATCTTTAACAGTGGGCGATACTAAATAAATATTCTTCTTTTTACCAACATGGCATCTCGTCAACAGACATTGTGAATCGAAACTATCATTTAAATCGTAATATTCTTTTATAGAAGGGAATACATCTTCTGTATCTCCTGAGAAGAATACAAAGGGATCTTCTCTATAGCCACCCATTCTTCTTCTCTTCTTGGGTGGTTCTTTCTTCTCTGTTTCTTCTGTTTTCTCCGCTTGAGGGACGGTTTGTTCCTTTTCCCATGGTAATATAGATGTCTTTTCGAAAACTGCTACGAAAAATCCACCTGTGTCTTGATGGTGGGGTAGAATCCTTATACTGTGAAAGATACATGTGACATTAACAAAGGAAAAATATTATTCTAATCTATTTTAGTGGAACTATTTAAAAGAGATTCTTCTTCTCCCGAAATCCTTTTCGGTATCATGATATAAAAATAAAATATTTAAAAAAAATGCTTTATATTTTACCACACAACTCAAATTACTCTATGTGAAAATAATAAAAAACAATATTGCACAAAATTAGTACAAATTAATTAAGATTTCAAAAGAACCTAGTGTCCGTCTGACTATAAAAGCGACGATTGTAAGTTCAATCCTGATAGGTGAAATCAACTATTCATTTCCTCGTCCTAGTAACAATACTAAGCGCGGCGTCAAGTAACACGTTAAGTAACAAGCAGGTAATATATCTAAAAATGGATGGTACGGGCGACAGAGTATTTTAGCACTAGGTTCCCCTATTATTGCGGGATATAACGTGATACTAAAAACAAAATCAAAAAAATCAAATCAAAAACACTTTATTGCACAAAGAAGATTTAAATTACACAATTAAATTTGTAATTTAGATACAGTGCATAGGCGGCCTTATCACTGTAAGTGATTTCTTACAGGCAACCCTTTTTTTAACAAAAACTAATAGTATGATACAATTGGTGGCGGTTAACTTTGCATAAAGATATTTTGTACTTTATTATATCAAACATATAAACATACGCTATTCATATATAAATACATACATACATTCATAAATACATACATATATACATAAATACACACATAGATACCACATATACATTTGTAGGGAACATTACTTATTCTAAATTAATATTATTACATTTACTAGAATCATCCGCACGCAGCGCATTGGAACAACTCAAACCTGTTCCGAGTTTTTTGTTATGCGTGCCGTAGGCTGCTAGCCAGCATCGCCACGTTTAAAGAGTCGGCTAGAATCGCTTGCGACATTCACTTGTGTATCCATTGCTCTCTTAGCTTGCATTCAATTCTCAACCTTAACTTCTTGCTATTACGTGCTAGTTTAGCTTGTATTTTCTATTGGTATTTATTTAAATTTCTTTATTTCCTTCTGTGATTATTTTCTCTTCACGTATCTGTGAGTTAAATAAATTTGGACAATTTCTCCACAAAATTTGGATTTTTAATTTTACTCATTTAGTGTAAAATAAATAAGATCATATTAAATAGTGGTATCACATCTCAACCGCTATATTGGTGACCCCTAAATTGGTGAGCACTACAATAAATACCTACGTTTACTGCTGGCAAGAAGATTTAAAACGGCAAGAGGCCATTTTGACGACCTTGGCAAGTGACCTCTGATACAAGATGGAGGACGCGACTACATCCAACGTGTGCAGAATTGGCGTGCGTATTCCACCATTCTGGCCGGAAGAACCAGCCCTTTGGTTTTCACAAATTGAAGGTCAGTTTGCTTTATCTAATATAACAAGTGATACTACAAAATTTTATTACGTTGCCGCTCAGTTAGATAATCAATTTGCTGTCGAGGTGAAGGATATTATCATTTCTCCTCCCGAGACGGATAAATACATCACTCTTAAAACGCAACTGATTAACTATTTCGTCTGATTTCAGATATTGTCTTACTGTCATCGACCGTTTCACACGATGGCCTGAGGCATTCCCACTTAAGGACATCACAGCTGATTCCTGTGCTGCCGCTCTTCTCTCTGGTTGGATAGCAAGATTTGGCTGCCCTCTTCGAATTACAACCGACAGGGGTCGTCAATTCGAGTCGCATCTCTTCAAGGCACTATCAGCCATGGTTGGTGCACATCACTTTACGACTACTTCGTATCATCCAGCTTCCAACGGCTTGATCGAGAGACTCCATCGGCAGCTGAAGGCAGCTATCATGTGCCATCCCTCTTCGACCTGGACGGAAGCACTTCCCTTAGTGCTGCTGGGCATCCGTAGCGCTTGGAAGGATGACATTCAGGCTTCAGCGGCTGAGCTGGTCTACGGGGGCCCCTTCGACCCAGGGCAATTTCTTGCACCCTCGGAAGATTACAAGACAGCAGATATCACAAATCTGGTCACTCGTCTTCGTGCTGGTATGGCACGACTCTCACCGAAGCCCACGTCATGGCATAGGACAGGTCCTTTTTATATGCCAGCTGACCTTGCAGAGACAACACATGTTTTTTTACGGCAGGACCACGTCCGCAAACCACTGGAACCACCTTATGCAGGCCCATACAAGGTTCTCAAGAGGACTCCTAAATATTTCAAAATAGACATATGTGGTAAGCCGAATAACGTTAGTGTGGACAGGATCAAGCCCGCATATGTTACGCGAGAGGCCGTTCCTGCATCAAAGAGGATAATAACAGCACCAAAGGCTATCTCTCAATCTGACGTGGACCAGACACTTGAGAAGCGGACAAGAAGCGGAAGAAGAGTCAAGTTTCCAGACTACTATCGCCCTTAACCAGGTCTCTGGGGGGGAGTACTGTAGGGAACATTACTTATTCTAAATTAATATTATTACATTTACTAGAATCATCCGCACGCAGCGCATTGGAACAACTCAAACCTGTTCCGAGTTTTTTGTTATGCGTGCCGTAGGCTGCTAGCCAGCATCGCCACGTTTAAAGAGTCGGCTAGAATCGCTTGCGACATTCACTTGTGTATCCATTGCTCTCTTAGCTCTTAGCATTCAATTCTCAACCTTAACTTCTTGCTATTACGTGCTAGTTTCTATTGGTATTTATTTAAATTTCTTTATTTCCTTCTGTGATTATTTTCTCTTCACGTATCTGTGAGTTAAATAAATTTGGACAATTTCTCCACAAAATTTGGATTTTTAATTTTACTCATTTAGTGTAAAATAAATAAGATCATATTAAATAGTGGTATCACATCTCAACCGCTATACATTCATATAGAGATACAATACTTACATATACTTACATATACATATGCACAAAACAGATACATAGATTATAACGATAGGTAGTACTCCTTTAGCCGGCGCTTAAAGATACCAACTGATGTCGACTGCCTGATACACCTGGGTAACTCGTTCCATAATTTCGCCGTTTTTACGGTAAATGATTCACTGTAGCACTTGGTGCGACATAGTGGAACCTCCAATACGTTGTCATATCTTGAACGGAGATTGAAAGACTGAGAGTGGGAGCCCAGGAAAGTGAATCTTTGTTTGAGGTATGAAGGAGTTAAAGGAAGATACAAGATAGAGTATAAAAGGATAAGTGCATGATAATTGCGTCGATGCTTGATGGTCAACCATTTAAGTTGAACTCGATGTTGAGTAATATGGTCATACTTCCGCAATCCAAAAATGAACCTAATTATTACATTTTGAAGACGTTCGAGCTTGTTTAGCAATTGCTGTGACAAATCTAGGTAACAGGAATCTGCGTAATCTAGAATGGGAAAGAGAATGGAATGAGCTAAAGATATTTTGGTTTTAAGCGGCAATAAATTTTTCCATCTCTTTACCCTCCCAATAGCAGCAAAAGCTTTTCGACTTAACTCTGCTATTTGAGGAACCCATGTCAAAGAACTATCCATCCTGATACCCAGATTCCTCACGCAAGTACCAAACTCCATCTTGCAATCATCAAGCATTACGGAAGGAAGGAGGGAGTAGTCAATTTTGGAGAGTTGCTTTGAGTTACCGAGGATGCACAGCTGAGACTTGGTAGGATTTATCGACAGACCAAATGATTTGCTCCAAGATCTGCAAGTCATCAGCGTAAAGATGAAAGGACAATGTCAGCAGTGGAGTTAAGAAGTTTATAAATATAGAAAAAAGTAACGGAGAAAGTACACCACCCTGAGGTACCCCAGCACTGAGTCGATTGTATGAGGACTGTTTGTCATTAGCACGAATGCATTGTTCACGATCGACGAGGTAAGAATAAAACCATTCAATAGCGTTTTGCGATATATTAATAGATTTAAGTAAAGCTAAAAGTATATCGACATCAATTGTGTTAAAGGCATTAGAGAAATCTAATAAGACTAATATGGTAATATTTACAAAAATACAACCTACCATTTATCTAAACCATATTTGTCAATATCTTCTTTATTAGGTGGGAACATTTGTGGTCGTACTACGGTCTGCCATTTTTCCGGCACGTCTTCATACTTGTCGTAGAACACCATGTCCTTTGAGGCGGGACGCCAGTGAGTCATGCCTGGAATAGAATAGAAGTATATTTGACCTATGCATAGAATAATGTTATTTACTATTATAAATCTACTTTCATTAGTTAAATCTTAATTTATTATTTTAAAAATTAATTTGATTTTACAATGATAAACTTTTTAAGGTATTTAAGGATTATTCCATATTTAGAAAAGAAAATTACCTTTTTAGAAAACTTATACAAATTAAAACGTGGTAGGATTTAAACCCGCGTCTTTTGGAAACCTCTAACCACTAAGCCATACGTTAACGTATGCATACGAGAATATTAAAACTGATATCAAATAAAATAATATTTTGATGCTGCGACGGTTGCGGATTCCAATTCGGAATAATGAAATATTTAATATTTTCATTTTTACTCTGGTAACAAGGCAGAGCGGCGTTGAGTTCCGCCACTTAACACGCAATCTCTCGAGAATTTGGCGGAAATTGACGAACGGAATGTCTTAACACTAGGTTTTGTATTAAATCTATTGTTATGCATTTCCTACTTTTCCATATTTTTTTCACACGCGTTTATTCTTTTTACCAGTACAAACCTTCGAATAGGAATCGAACCAACAACCAACGCTTCTTTTGCTAAGTCTATATACTAATATAACTTACCTTTATGAAATTTCAATCCAGGTAACAAATTAGATACATCAACTAATTTAATCGACTCTCCCGCTTCTTGCAACATACGACGTACCACGGCTTCGTTTTCTATAGGATTGAAGGAACAAGTGGAATAGACTAGACGACCTCCAATGGATAAAAGTTCACAGCCGCGACGGAGGATACGGTATTGGACTCTGTTTAAAAAGTAGTAAAATGTGCAGTTATTATTTAGTATATGGTTATGTTAGGAGAATAACGTAAATATATAAACACGCCATTCAACAATGCCCCCAGAATTCGGCTGGAAGTGGGGAACGGAAGTGTCTTAATGGGAACAGAAGTTCTCAAGTTTCCTATGCCGACTCTACTACCTTTTGGATACAGCATGAAAGATATAATAGTTATAAGCAGAAGAATTGTACATACAATATAGAGAACAATTTTCTCTTACCCATGTAAATTATTCCCATTGCCAGTGGACCATTTCAGCCAAATATCAGGGTTTTTTCTCAAAGTAGCGTCTCCAGAACACGGTACATCACATAAAATACGATCAAATTTCAATGGTTTTGTTTGTCCAGGATTCTATAATTTTTTATGTAGAATTTAGAATAGAGAATAATTATTATTAAGGCACCCCATTCTCCACTTTCCATCTGGGAAGGGAATCCAAAATCATTATTTACAATGAAACACTTATCCATTACCACTATAGCGCGATTTTACATGCAATATTGTATACAGAAAAAAGTGTCTTAACACATTGTCATTTTCTGCTGCTATATGTATAAAGCTAAAATAAAACCTCACTTGTCCTTTTTTATTATTAGGTACTATTTTCATATATTGACTCGTATTACTATTCATATACACGATTAATGCTTATCATAAGAACATTTTATCAATGTCTTTTTTAATAATTATTTTTTTTTGGAAATTGATAATTTTTAAGTAAAAAACTTACCTGTTCATCAGTCATAACTAAAGAAGGCATAACTGCTGAATCATGATTAGTTATAACTATACTTGGTGAGTTCAACCTTTTAGCTTGATGTACTAACATGTAACAACGACTGTTGTCCACATCATTGGCCATTACAAAACCTAAAATAAATCTTTACATAAAAACTTTTACATCAATGTAAAAAAAGATAAAGATGTAAGGATCTTAAAATGCAATATGACATATTAATCATAATAATAAATAATGTCCATATGTGATCTATGTAGAAATTCATAATTTTACCTGTAGGTGTAATACTTTCATCTGCATGTAAAAATTCTATAAGTTGTGCAGTTTTAGATCCAGGGGCGGCACACATGTCCAATACCTAAAAAAATAAAAATACCTATTTTAAATAAAAATCAATTGTAAAAATTATCATTGTAAAAATTTACTAGTGTGTAATCTATGTTGTGGTGTATTTGTAGTGAGTCTGAGATGAAAAGAGAAATTTTGGTATAGAGAGACTAAGGTATAAGATCTTGCTTAATCTCAGGTTTGGTAGAATTTTCATTGGTATATTTGAATAACATAAAGTTAGTATATTTAAACTAACCTTATGGTGTGGCTCAACTTGTAATACAACAGGAGGTATCATAGACACAGTCTCTTGTCTCGATACTCCACCAGCAGCAGTTTCTGCTACTAAAAAGTTGTGTAATTTGTATAAAGGTTCACTTCTGCGTATGTCTACACGTGAGATACGTAATTGCCATGCTAGACCTCCAGGATACCTGTAAGAAATATTTTTATGTAAGATGTTAAAATAAAGTAGTAAGGCAGCTTTTGTTACTGTAAGTGCAATGGTTGTCGGTTTAACATCATTAAGAGAAGGATTTTATAATAATTGTCCTAATTATAATATGTTTATAGTAATTTAAATATTTCAATTATTTTTATTTTACTCCTCCTTCTCACAAGTGACCATGGTGAGTTATTATGTTACATATTAAAATAAAATATGATTTTATTTTATTATATTTAAATATAGTTATGAATGAAATAAATATACAAACCAAGGCAAATTAAAGGGCTTAATTTCCTCTTCATCTTCTTTTCCTTCTACTTTAATTTTTGCATTGAGAATTTCAGAAAAATATTCACTTTTAACAATGTTCATTAAAGCATTAGCTTCACATTTAGAGCCAGTTATCCTGAATGCAGTGGGTAGGTTCATTTTAAGTGAAGCCATAAATTCTTTCCATTGGTCTTCAGGGCAAACTTTTTGTATCTAAAATATTGAATAAAACTTAAGACCTCTTTTACTAAGATAAGATAGTACATAAAAATAAGGCTAAACATAAGATGATGCTAAATGTAATTTCCTCTAACCTCTGCTAAAAACCAAATAGAATCTAAATTACCTTACAGTACTCTTCGAATGTAGCATTCTCGCGCACGATATCTTCATAATGTTTTCGGTTATCACCTGCCGGTTTCTCTTCTGGATTATTAGCCTATTAATAGAAAAGTTATATTTGCGAAAACCATAAATTTATTTTAATTTTATAGACCGGTATGAACGTTTTTTTACCTGTTCTTTTCGATCTCTTTTTCTTTGAGCAAACTTATTAACATTTCTGTTTTTCCTAGCCATTCTTTTAATATATTCACCAAGTGAAACTAATCTTTTCTGTGAAAAATAAAACAAAACATTCACAGAATTGTATGTTCCCAAATCTACAACGTTTTGACATTGACAATTGCTATTTTAGGTTATATTTACACATGCGTTCGTAAATGACTTCTGTTATTAATTTTAAAACTCTTGAGTGCTACGTTCGAAGATTGTTATATACGTTATTAAAATTAATATAAAATTTTATTAATAAATAAATATACTTTTTACTAAATCTAACAGCAATAATTTTCTTTGGCTAGGTACATTACAAAACGTCAAAAATATCAAAATGTAAATGTACATAACAAAACCATCTTAGTCACAGCAAACGATACTAAGTACTATTTACCTTATATTAAGTTGCGTATTGAAGTGTAATACCTTCTGAAGATCTGAAGGATTTTAAAAACAAGTTAACTTTATCAATTTGATAAGAAATTTGACATTTACAAATAATGTAAAAACTTGCAGCATTTATCTATTTCTATTGGAATATTGACACAAGTCGTTCATGAGGTATTTATTATTTAACTTATTAAAATAAACAATAATAAAAAATCTTTACTGTACTCACTTATGTACGTCTAGTATTACTTATAAATCGTATGTATATTATGTGCTATATATAAAAAAATTCTCATTTCTTACAATAATTTTGTCGTAATATTTTTTTGCTACAATTTTTATAATCTTATTATAAATTGTTGTTTAAATAAATGTTCATGGAATTAATTAGAAAACGAAAGAACTATTCATTTTGCATTAATATGTATAATTAAATAGACCTTGGCGTTGAGTTCTGCCACTCAACACGCAATGCCTCCGGAATTCGGCAGAAAGTGGGGAACGGAGTGTCTTAACACTAGGATGCGTCTGCCTACCATGCACCCTGCACTCTGTATGTGGGATATAGCATGAAGCTGAAAAAAAATAGTCCTTGTAAAATAAATTTGTAAAAAGTGAACATTTCACATACTAATAACTTTAAAATTATAGTATCTAATAATGATTCAGCAAGTTAGCATTTTCCTTGAACCTTCAACAAGACAGTAGCAGCTTTATTTTATGTCATCTCATCTCACAAGGCATTTATTTGTTCTTTTATCAAAATATAAATATAACAATGATAAGACTTAATTGAATTCTAATGTCGGCTTTGGTATTTCTTTACTTAAAAGTACAGGTATGATACATATATTCATTGCTTAATATTTTTTTCATCATTTTTGTTACTTAAATAATTATGTTTATTTCTTTTTAATAGGTAAATTTTTATTCTGTTTAAGGTAATAAAATGGGCTCAAAAGGATTTCAGTTTGCTATTGATAGAGGAGGTACCTTTACAGATGTTTATGCAAGATGTCCAAATGGAAAAATTTGTGTAATGAAATTATTATCAGTAGATCCGCAAAACTATGATGATGCGCCTAGAGAAGCTATAAGGAGAATTTTACAAGAGGTATACTAGAAAACTTTACATGAGTTCTAATAGAAAAATAAAAAAAGAATGTTAAATAAATTATGATATTACTATTTTATTTCAAACAAGTAAATTGAAGCCTGTAGGAGCTCTGTGTGTCCTCAGTACAGTACAGCTTGTGTATGTAATGTCTTGAATACAGGTGGATAGAGCAGAATGGAGAAGCTAGTGTCGACTAAGTTGTCCCTGCTATATGGCTAGATGTAAAAAGTGTGAAATGTTAACATAATTGACTTACATTTACTGTACATTTCTTTACATCAAATTTATCAAAATATTTTTTATTTAAATACTCTTTTATAATTTGTAGGAAACAGGTAAAGCCCTTGATAAAGATGGCAAAGTGAACTCATCACTCATAGAATCAATTAGAATGGGAACAACAGTAGCCACAAATGCCTTATTAGAAAGGAAAGGTGCCAAAATGGCACTTGTTATAAATAAAGGATTTAAGGATTTACTGTACATAGGTAATCAAGCTAGGCCTCATATATTTCAATTGGTGAGTTAATTTCATATAAATAATTTTGATAGTATTTATGCTAAATCAGTGTTTGAGCTTGAAGTCCTTTAAATTATTAGGAAAACTATTTTTTGTGCAGTTATAATTGTAATCATACTGAATCAATGAGATGGTCCTGGGTTCAATTTCTATTGTTTATTATTTTTTACTCCCACAATTGTTTAAATTTTGAGTAAAATAAATCAATGCAAACTGTAACAACATATTACTATCAATTTATTTTATTTTAAAACTGACAGAAGTGTGATGGCACATTTAGTGGTCGGAATAAAAATATGGCAAGGATTGGCGAGGAAGATCCGTTTACATTTAAAAAAAAATTGTGCTGACTTTTTTTCTATGACAACCCATGTAATGGCTGCGGTATAAGAAGCCTATCGGGGAAATATATTTTAAACAAAATCTTGGTAGGTAGTTATAATTACAGTTGTAATTAAAACTACTTTTGTAATATGTGTTTAATTACTATTGTAATTTAAAAACAAATTTAACTAATAAATGAAGAAAAAGGATAAAGGATAGATTTGCTGTCACTAATGAAACTCTTTAAAGGAGAAACATTAAAACTGATGACCTTATATCGATCTTCATTTAGATTTCAATAGTCTTAATGTAGAGGGAAACATTTTACTAGATTTACAACATTGTAATTTTGTGTTCACAATAAAAATAATAATATATATTTATTAGTTTTTTTATTAGCTATTGTTTATATTATACACACCTATTAATGTAATGTCGTCACAATTCTATTTTAAAGTAGTTGTAGTTCTTAGTGAGTAACTTACGTCATTGGTGAACTACTTGATATGTATTTTTTTACTTTATATATAGTATTTTCTTTAGCTACACGCTGCATTCCACTTATAGCAGGGTAGACAGTTCCCTCTGTTTACCCTGCTGGGAATCTAGTGTTACGATACTCCGTTTCTGTCAACACAATTCCGTCCCCCACTTTCCGCCGAATTCTTGAGGCATGGCGTGTTGGGTGGCGGTACGCCACACTTCTGCCTCGTTTCCAGAGCGAGGAAATAAAAATATGATATAATAAAAATATAAAATATGTTACCTATTCCTCTAGTAGGAATCGAGACCCCACAACCTGTCGCGTTTCCAGTCGGCCGCTTGTGCCCCTGCGCCACGACTGCCCTCTAAAAATATATATTAATTACCCTTATATTACGTGAAAATCCCTATTCATTCGGGTTAAAAGTAATTTAATAATTAGAATGAAGAGAAGATAAAACTTAAACATAAATGTAGCTGGCTTGAAAAGTATTATTTTAAGATTAGTTAATTTACGCCTGGCGTGGATAGAGTCATAAAGAATTGATGATAATGTAATTTCTAATTCCTGAAATTTCGAATTTGAATAATGGATATTTTTATTCTGCTTTCAGAATATAAAACGTCCAGGTGTCTTATATACTCAAGTAATAGAAGTTGATTGTCGAGTCATACCCGCATTAGATAACTGCCAAATTGATAAATCTAATTTGAATTGGAAGGAAGTCTATGGGACTACAGGTCAAAAAATGCTAGTAATCAAGGACATAGATGAGAAAGCGGTAAGGAAAGATCTAGAAGCTTTAAGAGAGAAAGGCATAGATAGCATTGCGGTTGTTCTGGCTCATAGTTATACGTATCGGGACCATGAAGTAAGGATAGGCAAGATTGCTGAGGAATTAGGTAATATTTTTTTACAATCTTTTCAAGTAAAGATAAACTTTCTTTTGAACCTTTTGGTAATTTTCTTTGTCCTTTAATATCTTGTCTAATAATTAGAAGATTTAATACAAAAATGTATTAATTTATGTAATTGAATTTTAGTAAAAAGTAAAAGCTGCATTAGCACATAGAATTTCTGCAATAATAATAATTATAGTAACAGATAGGATATAATATTGTAATTTAGATGATCATATTGTTAATATCATTATGATTAGCGCCCAATATTAATAATGTATCTCCTATCTCCAGTTAACGTCAATCTTGTATTGTCCGACATGTCTATCCAATCACTAACCTGCATGCCATCTTCCATCTCTGTCTATTTCAATCTATGGTTGCAATTTATGGATTAGGATTGATTATTAACATTGGGCGTTGGTCTACCACAGTATCTGTTTGACTGTAAATTCGAAGCTGATTTAAATGAATAATAAGCTTGTATAACATAAATTTATCATTTTGTATATTTGGTAAGACAAAACCAAATGTTTGGTACCTTTGTTTTATAAGCAATATCTGCACAATGCAAGAAATATTGAAAATGATGTGTTTAAAAAAACCAATAAAATTTATTATATTTCCATCTCTTTCATGCAGGTTTCAACCAAGTATCGTTATCTCACTCTGTCATGTCTATGATAAGGATGGTACCGCGTGGTTTCACTGCATCAGCCGATGCTTATTTGACTCCACATATAAGGGAATATTTAAAAGGATTTTCTAGTGGATTCAGTAATAAATTGAAAGGCTCTAATGTGTTGTTCATGCAGTCTGATGG
Source organism: Heliconius melpomene rosina (assembly GCF_056956725.1). Classification (NCBI taxonomy): domain Eukaryota; kingdom Metazoa; phylum Arthropoda; class Insecta; order Lepidoptera; family Nymphalidae; genus Heliconius; species Heliconius melpomene. The sequence continues at coordinate 2,014,536 of NC_140400.1, forward strand.
AGGATTGACGCCTATGGATTTGTGAGTAACTTATTTATTAGATTAGAAAAAATATTAATTATTGAATAAAATATATATATTTTATAAATATTGTCTGGTTGTGAGTTCTTTTATAAAGTAAAACATCACTTAACATATGAATTTTATAAAATCTCTAAATTTCTTATTCCATTTTATTTTGTAGGTTCAACGGGTCTCGCGCTATATTGTCTGGTCCCGCAGGTGGAGTGGTGGGTTATGCGATGACTTCTTATAATAAGGATACTGGGTTGCCAGTTATAGGTAACCAAAAAATATTTTCTTAAAAATATATTTTCAAATGAACAGAAACTGGCAAACATATTGATAATAAGTTTAGGTTCTTTATTTTTTCTATCTTTATTATTAGGTTTCGATATGGGTGGAACATCTACAGACGTTTCTAGATACGCAGGCGCTTTAGAACATGTACACGAAGCTACTACGGCGGGTGTAACTATACAAGCGCCGCAGTTAGGTAAGAATGTTTTTTCTTTTAAAGAGCGTTTTTAATAATGAAATTAAATACTTTAACTGGGGATCGAACTCTTAACCATCGCATGTACAGTCAGGCGTTTCACTGAAGCACAATAACTTAATTATTTTATTAATTTATTAGTGATACTCAGGGCTCCCTCGCTTGAACTATGTACTGTGTATATTTAAAAAGTTCACTTTTGTCGACCAAAATTAATTAAACTAATATACTTTTTTATTTTATTTTTGAATTGATTACAATAAAATGAACACTAATTGTTGGGGTTTAAAAAAGCAATTAAATCGGTTTAGCTATTAGCGTTAACAAACGCACAGCTAAACAGTTAAAGAGACAAAAAAATAAAAAAATCAGTGTCTTATATTTTTAATGTAGTATTGATTAATTATTTTTTTTTACTTAAACATGATTTCCATATATTACAGATATAAACACAGTAGCAGCCGGCGGTGGTTCAATGTTGACATTCAGATCGGGGTTGTTCGTGACGGGTCCTGAGTCCGCGGGAGCCGAACCCGGACCCACCTGCTACAGAAAGGGAGGCCCGCTTACAGTCACTGATGCGAATTTATTATTGGGTATTTATGCGTTTGTGGATGTTTGTTTTGTTTTAGCTTCACGTTTTATTTCTATCGGGATAACGGGATGTCTCTTTTGTCACGCTACCTGTCATCAATGGTCTTATCTACATGATTTGTTTATAAATGTTCTTTATAAACGTTTTTTTAGCTGTACTTATAGGAATGGATTGGAAACGATATAAAACGGATAGGCGAAAAGAATAAAGAATTTAATATGTTTCTTAGCTTTAAAATAAAAAATGCAATAAGTGTAAAAACACTTATTGCATTTTTTAAAGTAAATTAATAGTTTTCATGAATTAGAACTTAAATTTTTTGATCTTCATTTCATAAATTGAACCTTTTTTAAAACTTACATCACATTAATATAGTATATAATATTATTATTTAAATTGTTATTAGTACAAATAAAACTTTAATTAGAATTAAAACATATCTAAATGTTTCTCCATTTCATTCTTTCGCTTTCACCAGGTCGTCTCCTTCCTGAATATTTTCCAAAAATATTTGGTCCCAATGAGAACGAATCATTAGATAAAGACGCGACTACTGATGCTTTCAAAAAGTTGACAAATGAAATCAACATCTTTTTGAAACAAGATGGCGGTAAAGAGGTAATTATTATTACATTATTATTATTATGTAATGAGAAAAAAACAGTTTTTTTGTTTTTGGGTATACAGGTTGTTTTCTTTCTCTGGTTAGACAAAACGTATTGTTAGGTTACTTAACTGATTGATTCTTTATTGTATATGTATTTGCCTATTTTTAAGATATATAATCAAAATAAGTTAATATAAACCATATTTGATGTTTTAGATGACTATGGAAGAAGTTGCAATGGGATTCATTATTATTGCAAACGAAGCTATGTGCCGACCAATTAGGTAATATATTTGTAGCGTACCTAGTGTCAATACACTGCGTTTTCTCTTTTAAGTAAACTAAATAAGTAAATTAATAATACAGATTTTGAGATTTAGATGATATGTAAGAGGATTGTTCATTTTTTTAATAATTTGTTCATACGTAAGAACTTCTTTTTTTTGGGTCTTATTTTATTGAATATATTGTCTGGAGATTGGGGACAAAAGCGCAGCGTTAAATTTCACAGCTGAAATTTATATTTTTTATAATTTATATGAAAAATTATATTAAAAAAGAAACATATGTCTTACTTAATATAAAATATTAGCACTTGAACATACATAGAAATAAAAACGATATATAACAGCAATTATTTTCTGTAACACAAAACACATTTCAGGGCGCTAACGACTTCCCGCGGCCACGATTCCCGCGATCACGCATTAGCGTGTTTCGGTGGTGCAGGCGGGCAGCACGCGTGCGCGGTTGCAAAACAACTGGGGATTTCTACTGTTTTCACGCATAAATATGCAGGTTATTATTATATACTAGTACTTACAACTTGCTTTGTCTGTATTTGACTGTAGTCAAATACGGAAAAAGATAACAGTAACTCTGAACGCGGATGCAACGGATTACATCGAAACGATTATTATATATGTAATATTATACCCTATAGCATACTTCCTCGATAAAAAGACACACATTTTTTTTCTTTAATTTCTATAAGTAGTAACTGAGATTATTGCATTAAACCAAACTAACTCTTTAGCTTTAGTATAGCTTTAGTATAGCTTTAGTATAGCTTTAGTATAGCTTTAGTATAGCTTTAGTATAGCTTTAGTATAGCTTTAGTATAGCTTTAGTATAGATATTATAGTATAGATATTGGAATTCAGCTTCCTATCTTTTTAATTCAGTTTCACGCTGTATCTCGCACAAAGCAGGATAGGCGGAGGAGACCTGGAAACCTAGTGTTAAGACACTCCGATCCTATTAAGACACTTCCGCTCCCCACTTTCTGCCTAATCTTGAACCTCGTTGCCAGTGGGAGTGAAAATATTAAATATTTCAAGTCCTCGACTGGAAATCGAACCCGCCTGTCGCGTTTACAGTACTACTTACTATTTTCCTTACTTACTTTCCTTATTCTTTAGGTATCCTCTCAGCTTACGGCATGGCGTTAGCTGACGTAGTGCAAGAAGCTCAGGAACCTTGTGCTGTGGAATATAATACTGATAATTTTGACAAATTAGATGAACAATTGGATAAATTGGGTGAAGCGTGTAAAGATAAGTTGAAAAGTCAGGTAAGAGAAATGGATGAATACAAATATTGTGTTTACTTCAAAAAACATTATTTTGAAATTAAGAGCTGCTTTGTAAGATTTTTATTGAAAATCAAATATATCAGTTATATATGAGATTTTCCTTATAAACTTTTAAAGTATGGTAAAATTTATAACAACAGATATAACTATTTATGTTCAGAATTATAAAAAAAAATATAATATATGTAAAAATACTTATTAAAAAAAATCTAACATTTTATTATATTTTATGCTATAAAGCAATAATTCAATATTAATTCTAGGGTTTCAAGGACAGCCAAATAGTAGTCGAGCCATACCTACATATGCGTTACTTGGGAACAGACTTCGCACTTATGGTGCCACCGGCAAAAGGGAATGGCACTAAGCATGGGGACTTCTATACTTCATTTGTTAATAGGTATGTTTTTAATCTGCCCTTATAAATTTATGATTTGTAAGTTTAAATCATATATGGTTGAAAAAAATTAGTTGACGGCACACAACAGGAGCGGGTTTGAGCCCCACCATGTTCAAATTTTAAAATGCTTCTAATTAGAACGTGAACAAATTTCTTTATAAAATTATTTATTACTTATAAATTATTATAATCTATTATTTTTTTCACATTTTAGATACAAAAACGAATTCGGTTTCACATTATCCAATAAAATCTACATAGATGATGTCCGAGTTCGTGGTATCGGTAAGAGTGAAGTGGCTAACGAAATAGCACCCTCTAGCGGTAAGGGAATCAAACCCAGCGTGGAAAAGGTAACTTAGTTTTTATTTGTTAATTTTATTTTCAGCTAAAGACTTACAGACATTCGGCTTGTACCTATTTTCCATATATATTTTTTATTTTACTAAATTTGAAATATCACTTTTATTCTGAATAAGTTTTTTTTTGTGGTTATTATTTAAATTATTTGAAGAATATTCCTTTATTTATACTTTATTACAACAATATGAATAAACACAAAAGGAGAAAAAGATAAAAATAATCGGAAAACACAGGATTGTTTAGATTGTAAGTATTAAATATAAAAAAAAATTTATAATTTTATAGGTCGTGAAAGTATATTTCGAAGGTGGCTATCAAGACACCGCTATATATTTATTAGAGAAGTTCCTCCCAGAACAAGAGATCTTTGGACCAGCGATTATTATGGATAAATTGTCCACTATACTTGTGGAACCTGGTATGTGTTGTATATAAAAAACAACATTTATCGATATAAAAATCGATCAGAATATATTGATGTGTGATATGACTAATATGATTATCAAAAAAAAAAACTTAATTAAATACCTATAAAACACATTTCAATTAAATTTCGAATCCAAGTAAGCGGTTATTATAATATGGACATTAAAAGGTTGTTTAAAATATTTTTGAAATGGAATTTCTTTAGAACGTTGTGAATTGTAACTTTATGAATTGAAAATGGATATGGATATGGATAAACTCTACATTTGCCATACTCATTGTTTTATTTACAGTGTACTTCACATAATATATTTTTACTCGACTTTATAAAAAGAAGGTTATGATTATTATTGGAATTTGATAATGTTTAAATAGGATGATCGATTTTCCAAGCATGTTTGCCAAGTTTCGTAAGTGTGTGTTATTTACAAAACTTTTCGGAAACTATTAGTCTTTTTTAATTTAAACAGTTATATTCTCGTTAACATTTCTGAAAGAAACATATATTATATAGGCCCAGGTAATTGACACGTATTTAAAGTTAGAATTTTTAAAATTATTCTTGTTATTACTATCAACTACTTTTTATGTATTTAGATTGTAAGGCAGAAATAACAAAATATGGCGATATTCGTATTACAATGGGCGCGGGAAAGTCTAAAATGGTTACGGCGGACCTTGATTCCATACAACTGAGCATATTCTCTCATCGTTTCATGTCGATCGCTGAACAAATGGGCAGGTAAGAATATAACTCTAAAAAGTAATATACTAATTGTGATATCGATGATCGCAACCTCTAAATAAAGTAGCCTAACTAGTACCCACAATTTCTACAACTTATAATTTTTCTAGAAAGTGATTATATGCCCTATTTTAAAATTTTATGGCGTCCTTTGTATTTTTTTTTCAAATTATAGTTTGCAATATTTTTTCATGAAATTTTGGACCATCAAGCATGAGAAAATTAAGGCGCACTGGCGTAGTGTTTGCGAGAATTATTTTAATTATCCGCCACTAACCAGCCACAGTTTGGAAATTGGCTTTTAATATACATATATTTCAACACCAGATCATATTGTTTGTACAGGGTGTTACAAAGAACATCAATATCAGTGAATATAAAAGAGAGACTAGATTTCTCATGTGCATTATTCGGCCCCGATGGTGGCTTAGTGTCCAACGCGCCTCACATTCCGGTTCATTTGGGCGCTATGCAGGAGACTGTTCAATATCAGGTAAGTTATTTTATATATCAAATAAAAGTTCAGCTTCACGCTGTCAAATTTAAATAAATATTTCATTTCCTCGAGAGGGGATCGAACCTACAACCAGTCGCAGTTACAATCACAAACTGCCCCTGCGCCACGACTGACCTAATATTTTATGTCAGCCAATATTAAAGAAAGATTTTACTTCTCCTGTGGGCTCTTCGGCCCCGATATTGGCCTGGTGTTTTACGCGCCTCGCTTTCCGATACATTTGGCTGATATACAGGAAATCGATCTTTTCTGTAGAGAGTATGTAGTGTTACGCTCCTTTTTCTAGAGTTCGTTCTTTATATTATAAATGTTATGTGTTTTTAGCTTGTGTTGTGTTAGGTTTGAACCCAGTACTGTGAGAATTACCTCCTGAAATTAGAATATTTATTTATTTCTATTTAAATACGCAGCAAAGTCTTAAAGAATAATTGTGTTAAAATATAACAAAATTCAAGTAAAACTAAATAATCAAAAATTACTTACTATAAGTGTAATACGTAATAATATTTGTACTTTCAACAGATTAAAGTGCGTGGCGATACACTTAAACCAGGAGACGTACTATTGGCAAATCATCCAAAAGCGGGAGGTTCACATTTACCAGATCTAACTGTCATCACTCCAGTTTTTCATAAGTAAGTGTGTATAGTACGATTAGGCATTCTGAACTTTTGTGTGTTGTTCACTCGAGAAGAATATAATTAAAAATAAAAAAAAAGCTTCAAATCAAATCTGCGCAGACACTTTACAGTTAACTTCAGGACGGTCACAACTCGTTGTCCATATTGTATCTACTAATACCCTGCTATAAGCGGGATACAGCGTGAACTTAAAAACAACAAAACAAATAATTAATTAAAAAATAAAAATCCTAGCTCCAGCAAAAGGCCGATCTTCTTCGTGGCATCCCGGGGACATCACGCGGACATTGGGGGTTTAACGCCGGGCTCTATGCCTCCGCACTCTACCACTCTAGCGCAAGAGGGCGCCGCCTTCCGATCCATGCTTTTAGTGGATGGAGGGGTTTTTAAAGAAAAGGAATTGGTTGAGGGTAAGAATTATTAAGTGCTTAAAGTGGACGAACACGCGAATCGCGTTGTGCGACGACACCATTGGTGTCATATTTCATTTACCGGGTGGAAATCGAAACCATGACCGGTCGCGTTTACAGTCACATGCTTGTGATTCTACGACACACGACTGGCCTTTTTAAATTGTTATTTAGTAATAATGTGGAAGTGAAGTAGTGTAATATTATTATCTGTCAAGGACAACCATAAGCAAAATTTATCAGTGTTCACAAAAACTGTAAAAATAGATTTTAGTTTAATCAATATTAATATAGAATAGTTTTATACACAAATGTATAACAATAAAATATATTTCAGAACTAATGAAGCCAGGGAAAATAACGGGATGTTCTGGAACAAGAAACCTGAGTGACAATTTGTCAGATTTAAAGGCGCAGGTCGCTGCTAACCAACGGGTAAAGCATTTCTAATTTTTTTTGCTTGTAAGAATATCAATATGTTTGTTATTCTTACAAGCAAAAAAAATCTATTATCTATAAAACATAATCTATTATCTTTAAAACATAATAAAGCCGTGCTGAGTAAAACAATTGGGTATATTTATTTATGCATTCATTTACACCAATAACATTTATTTGTATTTTTAAGCTAAAGAAAATTGCATTAAAATTTGAATTGAAACAATTGCATTTAAATTATTATGTTACAAGTAACTGCTAGTTACTTGTAACATAATAATTACTTATTTCAACACATTTTTTTTATAATAATTTTATATTTATTAGAATAATAATAAACAATTAGGATTTCTTTGTATAACAGGGAATTCAGCTAGTAACTGAATTAATTGACGAATACAATTTAGACGTCGTACAAGCGTACATGGGGCATATACAGAAAAATGCTGAATTAGCTGTCAGAGATATGTTGAAGGTATGTTCATCATTCTTAAGTATAGCGCTTTCTCTTACTTTAAAGAGCGGCTTAACACTAGTTTACCTCTGCCTACCCTGCTCTATGCGGGATAAGCGTGAAGTTATGAAAAATAGGGTGGGTAAATAATAAATGATTAAAGTTTAAATCTTTTATTATTTTAATTGTAATCAATCTTATTTATGTGGTCTTGTATTAAACATTTTGATATTTTTAGTTCTACTGTAAGTTATTATAGTGATCATAAATCTGACATAAGTTTATTATGGCGTAGTGGAACAATTGACAGTATTGTAAATAACAACTCAGCTTTAAATTTACTTTAAAATAATGATTTATTTATATAATTACAACATATTATATATCATAGGAAATAGCAAAAAAAGCAATAGAGAAAACGGGTTCAGCAATACTAAAAGCAACTGAGTACATGGATAATGGTACACCCATCACACTAACAGTCACTCTTGATAAGGAACTAGGTAGTGCTGTGTGCGATTTTATGTAAGTTATATAGGATTTATTGTTACTTGTTATTATTTTGTGGTCCGATAAGAGGCTTTTTTATGTAAATTAATTTTTACTTTTTGTTTTTTTTGTGTCAAATTTTAATTTTATGTTTAGTAAAAGAAAAAGAATGTCAAATAATAATGTCAAAATATAAAAACGTATCGATCCTTCTCCTTTTTGATTTGTATTATTTTTTGTAAGTAATGAAAATAAAGTAATTTTTTGTAAGTACAGTGTACTTGAAAAGTGTTATAATTTTCTAAAACGTCAGATTTTTTATTAAATATGCATCATATTCTTTAATTTTAATTTAATAACTTTTTATAATAACATACTCATATTTATATTTTTAGGGGCACCGGAGTAGAAGTATGGGGTAACCTGAACGCGCCCCGGGCGATAACACTATCAGCTCTTATATATTGCTTGCGTTGTATGGTTGGATACGACGTGCCTTTGAATCAGGTTTTCTTACTTTTTTTATATTGACGTATTTCTTGTACATCTTCCTCATTCCTCCCTTTGCCTAACCGGTTTTCTGTCTTTCTTATACAAAACTGGGATGAAGACTTAACCGATCTGAGTATATAAACGTGGTTGTTGTGGATTCGATTTCCATAAAGGAACTGGTAATATATAAATTATTTACGTCGGTACAGTGAATAACGAACAGAGTGTTTTAACACATTAATGTTCCCTATACCCCAATATGCGGGATAGAGCGTGAAGCTGTAAAATAACTTAGTATAATAATCTAATTTCTATGCATACAGGGTTGTTTAAATCCAGTCAAAGTGATAATCCCACAAGGCTCCATACTAGATCCTTCAGAACACGCAGCGGTGGTTGGTGGTAATGTGTTGACGTCGCAACGTATTGTAGATGTTGTGCTGAAAGCTTTCCAGGTAATTGTTTATATTTGTATGTATTATTTGTGTAGTTTCTATTTTGTGGTAAAGGGGGCCTTAATTTTCAGTTGTATGATCATGTCTAAGGCAGAAGCTGTTAAGAGCTAAAATACTGTATTTTAAATGTTAAAATAATTGAATAAAGTAAGACCGTCATGACACAGTGGGACAATGTATATATAGTGAGTTTCAGCCAATTCATTCATCCATTGATACAATAATTTTACAGCAATTTAGTCGAAAAAAACTGATACAACCTTTTTATTAATGAATCAATTAAAATAAAACAAACACTAAATGTTAAAGGAAATTTGCTAAAATACAATAGTAAAAACGGCATTTAAATCATTTCTGAGGTGGCTTTTTTCATAGTTCTCATTTATTTGAGATTTATTGATTATACCAGGTCTGTGCAGCATCTCAAGGATGTATGAACAATTTAACCCTAGGAGAGGCGAATTGGGGTTATTATGAAACAGTGGCCGGTGGTAGTGGTGCTGTAAGTTGTATTGTAATCATTTTATAATAATTAGGATTATTTTGAAAAAAAAAATATTTTTAATTTTAAGCTTAAAAAAAATTATATTTTTTTCCTTCCATTTGAAATTTCAAAACTATAAATATTATTTGGATTCCATTCTAACGTCAATCTACAGTCTAAGAAGAAGCTCTAATAATTGTCAAAATAGCAGAATACTAACAGTATTTTATATATTTTTTCCCATTTATTTCAGGGTCCCGGCTATAACGGGGCAGGAGGTGTCCACACACACATGACGAACACGCGTATAACTGATATTGAAATAGTTGAGACGAGATATCCATTACTGGTCACTAAGTTCAGTTTGAGAGACGGATCTGGTGGAAGGGGTGAGGCATTTACGATTTAAAAAGAAATTAAGAAAAAAAATGCTTCATGGGGGTTTTGGCAACGCTTTATTTTAATTTATTCCCACTTTACACAACCCTCCTATGCGTTCACAGGACTTAGTGTTAAAAGATACGCAAAAAAATAATTACATAATGTCTTTTCTCATACAATTAAATTATTTTATTTGGAAATTTAAATGTAACGATTCCATACGTGAGTCTATACTCTATACAACCAGACCATAGTATGTGAAGAACAATAAATAATAATTGAAATGTTATGTAATTTTATGATTTTACTTTTTAAGATTTTTGAAGCAATTTTATATTGAATTACAAAAAACATTATAGGTCAATGGAATGGGGGCGATGGTATTACAAGAGAATTAGTGTTCAGAAGATCAGTACAGCTCTCTGTTCTGACTGAGAGAAGATCTTTCCAGCCTTATGGGATGAACGGTAATATTAAATTTTTCATCTAAATAGACATTTTGTTACCATGATTTACTTTAAACTTGAAAATATTTTAAAATTATTGGTGTTTCAGAAAAAATCTAATAACAAATATACACTATTGTTCCTTTCATAATAGTCATTATATTTCTATTTATTTTATTTTTAAGTATGTCCTACGCTCTATAGATTATATAGTTAGTAATTTATAATTTGTACATTAATTATTTTAGCAATTTTTAAAATCACACTGTATTTTAATTGTAACTGTTTGAACCGAATAATCGCGCATATTAAGAATTCGAGAATACATTTTAGAAAATCTGACATTTTGATCACTTTGTTTAATTAGTGGTACATGATTAGTCAATTTTATTAATCGAAAAAATACGTTAAATATTAAATATTTTCATTTTCTCTAATAACGAGGCAAAGTATCGCATTGAATTTCCACCGTTCAACACACAAAACCTCCAGAATTCGGCGAAAAGTGGGGAATGGAAGTAGTTTAATAGAGTGTCTTAACACTAGACTCCCAACCTGGGAGTCCCTTACCCCCTCTGCCTACTCTACGATACAGCGTGAAGAAAAAAAAAATTACATATGACATTAAAACTTTAAATTATTCTAGTATAAAGAGAGATAGATATAGATAGAGAGATATGTAAATTAAAACAATTTCGATTACCTATTGCCCGTCTCTTTTAAATTCGTATATTTAACATAAAATAATTTAAATACAAAATCTTCTCCTAAAGGCGGTGAACCAGGAGAAAGAGGACTCAACCTACTTCAACGCGCTGACGGTAGATTGATCAATCTTGGAGGAAAGGCATCTGTTGAAGCTAAGCCAGGGGTGAGGATATTAATAATAATAAAAAATATACTTTATTGCACTCAAATAAATACATAAACATAATGCATCGCAATTTCGGCGGAAAAGGGGAACGGAGGGTCTTAACAGTAGGTTCCTGCTTAAAGCTGCTGTTAAAGCTGAAAAAAAAACTATATTATTATGTTTCTCAGGATAAATACGTAATGAATTCTCCAAGTGGAGGTGGCTATGGGCGTCCAGACACGAAACAAACGAACGTACAAACAAATGAAATATATAGTGAATTTCTGGAACGAGGCAGCGTTTTTGAGTATAGAAGTGCACAAGAATCTGTTTGATAAGAGTTTTATTATTTTTCTTCAATGTTATTAGAATGGTATGGTATGTAATCATTTAAATTAGTGTTTTGTAGCTTTATTTTCTTAAACTTTTGTGTATTTTTTTCTTGCTTTTACTGTGTTGGTCTATATATTTCAAAGTCTTTATACAGTTTGTTTGATCAAGGAATAGACAGAGGAATAGTGGAGTTATTTTTCACAATAAAATCTATTCATAACTTAAGCTTTGTTAATTACTTTAAATGATTGCTGTTTGTTTTAGTTTTTCAGTAATTTCTGCGGCTTCTTTTGTTTGTAATATACTTATAATACACTAGGCACAAAGTGTAAGTACAATAATATAGTCAAATTTTTAAAAATTTTTTAATTAACACATATAATGGGCGATGGTGTTCTTTTTATAGCTTTAAATATTAAGTACAATGAAATATAATATTATATACATTTGTTATATTGTAAAATAGGTTTTAGAAAAATATTTTTAATCATGTTATAATAATCATTACTTTTATCATATTATATTGTTTACTATTGTTATATTTTAAAATAAATGTTTAATCTGTTAATATGTCTTTTATTTACCCTTGTGATATATATAATATAGACACCCTATAATGTACTAAATTATGCCATGTGAGATGTGGGTGAATAAAATTACGACTTAGATTATACCACTACTTTATCCATATATTGCATTATTATTCAAAATTCATCGTACATATATTTAACTCAATTATATTTATTGCAACTTATCAGTCTCAAGCCGCATTTTGATAAATCATTTTTAAGTAAATATCATCTTTCTTATCAATCTTCATATGTCAGGGACTCCTGCAGCAGTCAACGCCTCTCTATTCTCTTATGCCCAAAAACCATGTAATTCAAGTGATATGCAGTATGTCCATGACCACTTCAAAACAATTATTTAGTGATTGTAAATTCTCTCGCCCTGGTAGACAAAGCATGGCGACAATATCTTGAGATTGCGCGATATGTGGGGAATGGTGTATCTCAACACTAGGTTCCCTCTGCCTACCCTTCTATACGGGTAAAAGCTGAAACCGTCTTTTTCATCATTTTAAATGAATATCGACTTTCTTGTCAAACTTCATATTATGTCAGGCGTGATCTCCAGCCGCGGCCAAAGCCTCCCTATTCTCATATGCCCAAAATCCATGTAACTCCAGCAATATGGACACAGCAGTGTGTCCGTGCCCACTCCTAACTAAATCTTGTAACGTTATACGGGAGGGGTGTTCAGGTCTAATCATATCGAATATTTCGTCTTTTACGTCGTCGAAGTTGACAGGTTCGGCGCCGTGGGCTATCATTTGTTCTTGTATTGCCTGTAACAAATAACATATTTTAAAAACAACTGCTTTTATAATACAAGGCTTTAATAATATCAATCGTTGATTTATTGAGGATATTTAACTCTTTTAAGCATCCCGCACTTAACAGAATAGGCAGAAGGTCGGGCATGGGAACTTAGTGCTAAGACACTCCAAGGAAATGAAAAAATGTAATGTTTCATTTTCTCGAGTAGGAATCAAACTCACCACCCGTCGCGTTTAAAGGTCGCAAACTTGTGCCATTACACCACGACCGGACGCCTGTTTTCTAAATAGCAATAAATTGATTAAATAATCACAAATATTCTTTTCTAATTAAAAAAAACTCCTTTCCTTCCATTAGTATCAAGTTTAAGTACATCTCACAGTACATCTAATTAACATAATGCTGTCTTATGACTGACATACTGACATTCTAATACCTTTGTAGATTTACTTATAGCAGGACAATTTTTAAACGGTGAAAATGAAATATATAGAATCAAATACATGGACGATAACCGCAGGGAAAAAATAAGAAATAGTTTTTCTTAGCCCATTCCACGTACCTTAAAAAAATAATTCAACGTGAAAGCATCCAAATATCCCTGCGAGTTTATATCTAACACCCTAAACAGGTATGCGAGCGCGGCCGGCTGCCTCCTGTTCTCGAGCGCCAGCACTAGGTCCAAGTACGTCTTATAGTCCATCTCTCCGTCGTACGTGAGGCACTGCTGGAACACACGCTGGAGGAACGCACGCGTCAGTGTGCCTGAACCGTAGCTGGAATTATCAACATTCAATACAATTATGTACATATAATTCTTCTATAAAATACATTTTAACACGATTTTAGTAACACTAAAACGCTACGCAGTTATAGGTAGCTTAGGTGATAATACAATGTTATGGTATCAACAAGCTGGTGTGATGATGGAGCTAGGACTTGAATATTGAAACTCGTCAGAGGTTATCAGTAAACCATTTGAGCTCGAAGGTATAAATTATGAGCCTACAATAACAATCATACAATTTATAGCTCCGAGCACAATCTAAGGTACTTGTATTACTTGGTGTAGAAAAGCATGCTGTTTAGTTTCTTTTTAAACTATATATTATTTATTTAAAAATGCTCTTATTTAATACAAGAGTGTAGGTGTTGTAATCTTCATATAAGATCACATGATTTCATTATGGCAGGCATATTACATTTACAACAATATCTAATATATTACCACTGCTGAATAGTGAACATATTTAAGGACAAACCAAAACTCTTAAGTCTAAGCAGTTTCAATAACTCTATCATAAGATGATACCGAAGAATATACTCTCTTACTACCTGAAGATAGGATGTAATACTACTAAATAGAATTTTCTAAAAGCTACAAAGGAACTTACCCAGCTAACTCAGTAATGCTCAACATGCCATTATGATCTCTATCCAAGTTCAAGTACTGTCCGTATACACGTAAAGCTGATGCGGCACTAAACCAGTTCTGTTCTTGCAATTCCATTGGCAGATCTTCCTCGCGTAACTTAAATTATCAAAATATATTAAATAATTATAAGCGTTTATGAAAATGTTTGATTTGTTATTATAAAGTTAATTTGTTGTTATTTAAACTATAGGATTACTACAGAAATATATGACAGATTTTTACTTACACAAAATTCTTAGAACTTAAATGATATATAAAATAATTACAATAAGAGTAGGACATCCCTTACAATGGAAAAAGTATTACAATATATTAAATACATATAGTTATCTCTTTCTTAACACATCATCCGGGAAAGTGCTGGACAGCACATCTCTCATCCTAAGGTGTTCCTCAGTTTCAGGGTTTGCGAGAGAGGGACAAAAGTGTGACATACAGTCTTTTTCTAACTTTCATATAATCCTTTATAAAGAATGTAGGATGTGTGGGATGTCCTAACCTTCTATTTTAAATACAATATAAATTATAACATACTATTTTCTTCTCACCTCAAGCAAATCATCCAAGAAAGAGCAGGACAGCACATCTCTAATTCTAACCCGCCCCACTCTTAGAGGGTCCAGGAAGAAAAGGAATTTTCTTGCAGCAGTGCATACGTAGAAAGAGGTAAATGACGAATCTAGACCATCGAGCGCTGCTAATGACGGTACTAGTTCGGCTATGTAGCTTTCTAGGTCCTGTGGAAATTGTAAAAACTAGCTTGTGATGTTTGATAAATTTGTTACTTTGTAAAATTATCCATTCATAGAAAAATACTGATGCCGTAAATAAGTTTAGCAAATGTACAAACATAAGTTTAGCAAATACATGAGGATTATGATATAGCTCTACAAGTTTTTATTTTCATACTATTTGTCATATGTGATAAGGTAGGCAGAAGGCGCAAAGTGTTAAGACACTCTATTTCCCTCTTTAAATGTATACTGTTATCAGAGAGGAAAATAAAATAATTAATTCCTTCAAAGGGGTATATATATATATATATGTATATTTTATACATCATACAACCGTTTGTGTTAAGTCTAGTCTTGTTGTGAAAGCATATTATGTTAACATAATATTAAAAAAAATGACACTGACAAACCGACTCACATGTTCAGTAAGATATCCTTGTCCAGTAACATCGTACAAGGACAATCCTATCCTAGTTTGCTGCAACCAAACTCTACGCATTACGTAATTAAACAATGATACACCTCTAACCCGACCAACTCCACCTTCCGCTGCTTGGAGACGACCAAATACCTCTGCTGTGAAGTATGGACTGAAATATGATTGATTTTTATGATTACTTAATAATTCAACAGTCATCATTTATCAAATTTGTGCAGAGAGGAGACAATGAAATATTTCAACACTGGGTTCTTTCTGCCTACATTGTTATATTCAGCGGACAAAAAGTGATAATTAAAATTTTATTAAGCATTTACCTATATTTTAGTCCAGCTTCTTCCCTAATTTTTTTAAA
Organism: Heliconius melpomene rosina; assembly: GCF_056956725.1. Taxonomy (NCBI): domain Eukaryota; kingdom Metazoa; phylum Arthropoda; class Insecta; order Lepidoptera; family Nymphalidae; genus Heliconius; species Heliconius melpomene. The sequence goes on from NC_140400.1 coordinate 2,030,458, forward strand.
CTGCAAATAATCAATAGTAAGTTCATCACTATTGGCCATACTGTAACTTCCATTGGACTTCTCAAGAAGGCTCCATAGAAATTTAAGTTCACCATTATCTAACAATTCTTTGCTTTTCTTCTGTAAAAATTGGGCACGGGTTTCTTCTCTAAGTTTTTGGGCTAAAATATCATCGGGCCGTGGCAATTTAAAGTAGAATTTAGGTATTTTTTTGTATGTCTTTTTATCACCTTCTAGTTTGGGTTTGTAGAGTTGCTTAAAAGTTTCAAGTTCGACTTTTTCACTCTCTTCCTTGGTAGTGCTTATATGAGTTTCTATAATAATAACAGTTACTTAATAAAACAATAATGAATACATATTTTATAATGTACAAGTCATGAACATGATATTTATTTTGTGTAAGCCACCATGCCAAAACTATGAAATTTCAAAAACTACATACCATCCAATTTTTTTATATATTTTCTTAAACGATTTTTTAACATTTCATTCATTTTTATGGTTTCTTCATCCATTACAGTTGCAGAAGAGCTTAGTAGATCGCTAGTACCAGTTTCTACACTTTTGTTTTCTTTATTGGACATTTTTAGTTAAATATTTAACAAGTAAATTTAGGAATTAATTAGGTTAAGTTATTGTTTATTCCTTGCTCCTGAACTATTTGATTTTAAAATTGACGGCAAAGTTCTAAAGAAAATAATTAAACGTAAAATAGAAAATTTATCACGATACAAATATAATAATATTAACAATCAACAAATTAATTTGGCAGCTCAAAAGCATTTCAAAACACGCAATTCGCAAACATTATTTAAAATTATTGGACAATAAATTAATCTAAATTTACAAAATGTTAAAATATTTACACAAAATATATTATTATTTGATGAATATAATATAAAAACTTATAGTATATTCAGAGAACATCGTTTTTTTATAACAGAAATATATCAATTTTAGTTCTACCGTAAATTGTAACGTATTTAGTTTAGTGCTATAACTAATGTATAGATGGCGTTGCTAGAGACAAAAAAGAAAAATAAAACTTCGAGCACGTTTAAGTCTTTTGTATGTAACATTTGGTCGGCAATTACAATTTTTAAATTTCACAACTAAACGCACGTGTTTCTTTATTTATTTTATATACTTAACACGATTTGTTTAAAGACAGATTGTTATAATTTATTTTTTAAACGAAGAAGTTTTTCACTAAACATGTATCCATTTAATAAATACAAAAAACATATTACTAATTTTACATATTACATACACATACATAACAAGCTATGACATATCAATTAAAAATTTCTGTTTTATACATAGGTAGGTATATAAATTCAAAATTAATAAATTAATCAGAAACACTGAACTAAAATATTTAGTCCATATATCGAGAAGCACCAGCCTTGGCGCAGGGGCACAAAGTGGGACTGTAAAAACGAGTGGTTGTGGGTTCGATCCTCACTCGGGGAAATGAAATATTTATTTACATTTATATTTTTGGCGTTAAGTTCACCACTCAACATGCAATGCCTTCAGAACTCGGCGGAAAGTGAGGAACGAATATCTCAACACTAGTTCCCCTTGCCTACCTTACTGTGTGCGGTATACAGCGTAAAGCTGTTTTTTTCTATACACTATAATATTTTATAATGGTCAAAGTTACTGGGCACTTAGAATATGTCATATTGTGCCATTCATAACTCTTAGGTATTTCCAATTGACCATGCAAGTAGAGCCGCAGGCAAAAGCTACTATATTTTAAAACTGTTATTTACTCCCCACACATAAAAAGTTATTTCTCAATATCGAATGCTCTTATTCTATACTAATTCAATAATTCCTATAGCTATAACATTGGAATAACTATTTTACCGCAACAAAATCAAATTTTAAGATCCAGCGGTTGGGGTTTCGAGCTGAGCTTTGTAAATTATTTGCGATTTCTGTTCCTTATAGACATAACATCAAAGTTTTATGGACTGTTTTACGTGCATTCGGTTATTTCAATGGTAAAGAAGACTTGTAATACAAGTTGTATGAATTTAAATCACTTATTATAAAGTTGCATAGGATTACTTTTTTATGCAACTTAATTTGAATGCAGCCATACTAAACTTTTGGCACGTACACAATACTTACAAATTGTTAAACATAAAAAGTTACAGATTCTAATGATAATTTGGAATATTCGAGGTTACGATTTAAAGCCTATAATATTACAGTAATAAGAAAACAAATTATCTTATTGTTATGATCGTAGTTTTCTACATTCATAAAACCAAAGCTATAAAAGTTTATACACTGTATTTTACATATAGAAAAGTAGGCAGAGAGAAGTCTCGTGTCTAAACTCTCTATTACTCCTCAAATTTGCCACGCTCCGTATGGAGTAGCGGAACTCTACGCTGTACTTAAAGTAAAACCGGCCTGAAATTAACCAATGTGTTGAAAAGATCAATTGCTCATCTAACTTCTACAGGGAAACGAAAATAAATATCGAATAAACAATTTCCCCTATATGAGAATTGAATGCTTTAACATTGCGTATATATGACAACTTACTACTGCACCAAGGTAGTCTTAGCTAGCTGCAGTAAGTACTTATGTATTCTTTCATATGTCTGAATCCAATTGAACTTATTTCCGCTAGTCGCAATTGTTTAGTTTTTTTTAGCTTTACGGTGTATCCTATCTATAGCAGGGGGTTTAAGTTGCGGAATTTAACACCGTCCTTTGCCTCTTTACTTAGATCGATTCTTTCTACCAAGAGGGAATCGAATCCGCAACTGTCAGGTTTACACGCTTGTGTCATGTGCTACGACGGCCTCTAAAAACAATTTATACAATATAAATGTTCTATAAATATATGTAAATTTTATAAAATTACTATTTCTTTGTGAATGAAAACCAAATGAAAGTATTTCTATGGGAATCCCTAATGGGTAGTTAAATACCAATAACCTTTGTAGGTATAATTCGAGTACTTTAATAATCATAAAAGCCGCAAAAGTTGATTTTACTATTTAAATGGGCAATATCGCTGACGCTTTATGCTGGGACGCTTACGAGCGGTTGTACTATTAACTTTAAAGGTATTATTTAGGACTTAAATTTGTCACTTCTAGAACTAAAATAAATAATATTATTAAGAAAAAATCATAAATAATGTATATGTAAACTTAAAAGAGCATAGAAAATATAGACAAATACTAAGAGAGCATTGATTTTAGCATAGATATTTTTATCTGTACGGTATATAAAAATAAATATTGTTTAAATCTGGTTTGATTAATCCTATTTTACTGTCATTTTAATGTGTTTATTTAAACTATTCGTTGTGTACAAAGTAGACTATTAAAAAATGATTAAGTCGTGTGCCCTTATGTGGTTGATGTCATTTCCAGTATCTATATTGGGTACCTTAAGGTTCCCTCTGTGAGCCTTTGTTGCGGTTTAATATAAAAGAAAGACTTTCTTTCAAATCATTTAATGTGATTTCTAAGTGAAACTGTTAATGTTTTCTTTTTGTCTATTATACGTGAGTTGTGGTACTTAAGATATATATTATTTTATTTTTAAGCATGAGAGGCCGTTATGATGCAGTGGGACAGAGTTTAACTATAGACGCAAAGGTTTTGGGTTCAATCTCCAATCAGAAAAATGAATTATTTAAATTATTTTCATTTACCCGATAGTAGACAAAAACAGCCATAGTTTACTTGTAGTTTCCTTGTATATATCTAAGCAATATTACGCTATCTTAGCTGATGTAACTAAAAATGTTTTACATACTTTGCTATACAAAATTCAAATGAATATAGTAACATATATTATGTATGATAAATCGGTTTCCTCACTACAGCTATGCACGTAACCGAGTAATTTCACTTATAAAACATACATACATACATTTTTTTTATATTGAAAATGATTTCGTCCGTTTTGCGTTACGTTAATGGCGCGAGTAATTATATAAGATTGTTAATTATTACACAATTTTACTTTACGATTCCAATTTAAGATATGATTGGAAGGAAGTTTTCTATTATTTTTAATTGCATTTAGAGGCCGTCGTGGCGTAGGCGTAAGGGTGTGACGATAATGCGATGGTTATGGGTTCGATTCTCACTCGAGGAAATTGATTGATTTATCAATATTTTCATTTCTTCGCTCTGGCACAATGAGGAATGGGGGGAACGGAGTGTCTTATAAAACTGAGTTCTTTCTGCCTACCCTTCTTTGTGCGGGATACAGCGTGAAGCTGATTTTGATTTTTTTATTGCATTGTCCTATATTGACACTGACGTGTATCCTTTTTACAACCTTTTTTATTATTTTATTAATACAATCGTCAATTGATTCATAAAGTATGCTATTGTTTCAGTTGTCTAACAGAATGGTTCTCCTATGTTTCTAATAAGAAATATTTTGTATACCCATTGTTTATAATGTAATTCAACATATTTTATTATGTTAAAGGCAAAGTAAATTGCAATAATGTTTAACTATGGTTTATGCTTGTCACACGACTACAACACGGCTGGGACCAAAGTTACCGTTAAATGTTCTGAAACTCTAAAACGGTATTTATAAATGAGTGGAGCAGGCTTCAGAGGTAAGTTTTTATCACCGCCATCGATATCGATGAAAGGGTCAAATAGCTTAAACGATTTTGCGGTTAATTATAATTACTATTGAGTTACAACCTTTTTATGTAAGGCAGTGTGGAAGTGACTTGGTCTTTCTTGAGTATTTAAGATGAGGATGTTCTATCGAATATGTCATGGTTTTTCTGGATAAAAGTGAAAAAGCTGTTCAAATGAAAACTTAATGCTAGCGTTTGTATTTCCTAAGTTATAGCATCAACCACATTATAAACTTACATTTGTAGTTCGTTTTATACAGAAAGAGTGCATACGCCGGCAAACTGAAGTTTGTCAATTTTGATAAGTTGTACTTCCAGTTGACCTACAATCCGAAAATTGGATTACGGCATGCTGATACGGGAGCGTTGGTGTGTGAGTTCGACTCGTCCTTGACGGTTATTTTTTTTATAGGTATAGCAGGATAGTAAAAGAGAACATAGTGTAAAGATATTCCGTTCTCCCTCTACTGACGGAATTCCCAGCATTCCGTGTTCATTTAATATCTATTAAAAAAGTATCTAAACTAAAGAAGTATCGATTAACTAAATTTACATAAACATAAATAGTAACATTGTACGTTGATTATACATAAGAATTAACATCAATATTCAACTTTATTTGCATAGTGTTTTTTATAGACTGAGTGTAACTTGACTATATTAAAATAGTTAATGTACAGATTAATGTAAAACTTCGTATTATCATGTTTCAAATTCCATTTACTTCTATTCTCATACAATTTTGCGTGTATTGATTATATATGTGCAATATACTCTACTGTATATACATTTTTTGAAACTATTTTATATTCATGGATTGATTTAAATTTTTAAAAGCCACTTCAGTTAAGATCTTACAAAAAGAACAACAAAGGCAGTTTAGTTAGACAGTCAAATATTTTGATTATTAGTACAAATAAAAATAATCAGTCAATAATCCAAACAAAAAATGCCAAATATTACATAATTTAAAGAAACTGATATATTCTTATGACAAAAGGTAAATGAAACAACTAACAAGCGTAAACCGGACCATCCGTTGGGTGCGCGAGCGCAACTAGCAGTCGCAACCGCCCCGGCCAGTTTCTTAGCAGGCCTCAGTTATGCTTGAGACTCCGTCGGGGGCGCACGTGTGCGGTCAGTGTCGATGTTTAGTGTTCTAACAATTGGTTGAAAAAGTTTTACAGAGCTTTTGTGATTAATATGGACGGATAAAATTATTTACTTTTGGTGAGTTAGTTTACATTTTATATGTAATTTAAGTTTAATAGAGTTGAATAATATGTAGTGTTGAGCTTCTTTACTTTTTCTGAGGTTGTGTACAAATCAATAGAGTTAAGCATGTAAAACATATTTTTACGGTATCCATGTTGTAAACGGAGAGTTTTATTATGGTTTCAATCTCTCCGACCTTGTAAGTTGGTGGAATGTTAGGCGGTCAAAGAAAATGTGAACGTCGATTTAGGCGCTGTTCAGATCCGGTACTATGCTGTATATAAATGTATTGTAAGGGCACAAATACTCGGAATTTTGTTTAAACTCATATATTTGGTAATGTTTTATTTATAATCTGTATGACACATAGGAAAAAATGTGTATGTCACAGATTTGCTATAAATATTTGTCTTGGACCTAAGATAAAAAAAATCTCCTTTTTTTAGTAGAGTTATAAATATATTTTTTTACAAGAAACAATGAAATATATTAAGTATGTAGTGACGTTATTTGGTTGGTTCTATACAAGTTTTATATAAAAGAAATACTTTATTTAATTTACTATATGCAGGAATGTAGATTAAAATGTAACAATATAAAATTAATATTTTGATTCGTAAGGATCCGTCATAATTATTTGTAATATTAACCTCCATTCCATAATAAGTTTATGTAAGTCATTCGAATTCAAACCATGCGTGCTCCCTTTAATAACGTACGAAACAATTGGACAGTTGATGTATGAAATGCTATTAATCGTAATTTTTTTTTTTTTTTTAGTGAAAGTAATCTAATAAATAGATGGGGAACTTTGGGGAACCCCACAACATGTTTTCTCTGGTTTCTCTGTAAAATGCGATAGAAATGTATAAATCTACATATATGTATGTATAAAGTAAAATGATGATAAGACTTTTATTTGTTTAAAGTTATTTATTTATATTGAACTTACTTAAATGAAGACTTATATGATATCTATTATATGTTTCTTCGAAGTCCACTATTTCATTCATAAAAATTGGCGACACAACGTATACTTACTTTAATTAAATAATTTTGAACTTTTGATTTACAAATCTAAATATATATTTTTTTAAATATTCAAATGCATAATTATTACAACTAATTCATGCATAACTCTACATATCTCATTATTGCATAAGACACATATCTATTGCATATGCAATACAAAATGCAAATTATGAGTCATATGCAAAATAATTAGAGTCAGTGCAGATATGAGAATTGTTTACTTTAGATTGCAACGCAGTTACAGGGTCTATCTATTAAGAAACATATTTATCGAAGTGTCTCATTTTTCCTTATTTTCGTATTAAAAAGATATTTTATTATACAATTTAAGTCCGATTATCTTATGTATCCATGTTTTTTAATAGACTTTCAGTAAGTGGGTATTGCTTATTTTTTTTCTTTGTAAGATTACTTAAATATATGCAAAATAATTAATATAGCGCAAAGTTTTCATATGATACAATATATGTTTTTGCTTCACGCTGTATCTCGCGTTTAGTAAGTAGGCAGAGGGAAATTAGTGTATCCATTCTCTACTTTTCGAAATATTGCTTGTTTTTTTTAGCAGAACTCAACGCCCCGTATTATCTTATTATCATAACAAAGATATTTATAAAAAAATGTTTTCTTCCAATTATTACCGAACACATGAGGCCATCGTAGCCCGTACGCTGTGCCTGTGCCTAGTGTGTCTGTAACGCGACGGTTGAGGTTCGATCCCCTACTCGAATTATTATTTATTAATATTATCCTTTCCTTGTTCTGGCCCGGCGTTCAGTTTCGCCACTCAACAGGCAATGCCACGAAAAATTCAACAGAAAATGGGGAACGGAGTGTTTTAACACTAGTTTCAATCTGTTTACCCTGCTATGAGCAGGATACAGCATGAGTTAAAAAAAATTATAACAACATATAAAACTATCGTGCAACATGTCGATTTTTTAAACGTCACTAAAAAAAGGTAGCGGCACCTTCTGCAGTATTACAAACATAATGAGCACACAATCAACGGATTAGAGGCAAACACCTAATCAATTGAAATTCGCAGACCAAAATGCGAGGTATGCCTTTCATAATGCAATTATTTTGAACTGGTTCTGTTATATGAAATTTTGTATGGCCAGGTGTTGCGTGTTCGATGCTCTACCTATACCTCTACCTCTACCTCTATCTTTACACTAGCTATTATGATTATAGTCGTATATCATGTGATAATTATTATTAGAATTGCATATGAAATAACGTCCCGAAGCTATGTTTTGGTAATCTTGAAATCTAAAAAGGAATACAATTCTTTATTAATATGTTCTGATAAATGTTGCAATATTTTAAGGTTGCTTTGCTCCGTTTTTAACGAACTGTAGATATTTTCATAATTCAGTTTAATGAATTATTTAATTAGGATAGTTGTTGCATGAAAAAATGATTATATTTAAAATATGCTCGATATTCTTTGCATATAATAATTTCGTTTTTTGAGTTTTGTTTATCTTAAGAAAAAAATCGTGTGGTGTGATGATAAAATGTTTATTATATTTAGTTTGTTAAAAAATAATTGGATTTAAGGCCAGTTTTGCCGCAGGGGGACAATCGTGCGAGAGACCGGCCGGCTGTGGGTTCGATTTCCACTCTAGGAAATAAAATATTTAATATTTTGCGCGTTGTCCACCGCGATTCTCAAAACTAATTTAGAAAAAAATATAAATGTAACATAATAGCTATTTTGTCGTTTTTTTAAAATCTTGCAATATTAATATTAATATTATTAATATTTGCTGTTAATAATATAATTAAATATAGACCAGTATTACGTTTTGTTTCGTTACTTCTCTTTTTATTGTTATTGCATTAAACATATATTTGTTAATTATTATATTGTATAAAATAACATTTATTTCATAATTTAAATAAATAGAAATCGATATATTCTTTATATTAGTATTATCGATATCGTACATATTGAAGGTAACTTTTTTATATAATGTTCATACAATACCTTTATATCGGCTGTTAAGACTCCATATAATTAGTACAAAAAATAATATAATAGAAGTATTTTAGCAAAAAAGGTATTTTAACGAATCTTTTTATCGAATTGGTTTCGATGCGGTTATATTGCGAAATCAGTTCTAACCTTGTATTGAAAATCTTAAAATGAAGAAATTTAACGCAGTTACGCAGAAATTTTGATAGTTCATTAAGTACTACTTAATTGTTGGGAAAAATTATAAGGTGAATTATTATTGGTAGTAATTTAAATTAAGCTGTTTTATTCTTCATTTTTTAAGCTAAGCAATAAATATCTGAAAAAATATTTTGAAACATTATAAAACTTTTTTGTAGCTCTTACTAAATGTCACAATTTTTAAAGAATTTGTTTTTATTACTTCTTTCTTCTTTCTATCTGTTTTATCTTAAGCTTATGAGAATATTATAAATTCAATAAGTTTCCGGAATGATCGAAAAATATAACATTTATTAAAAAAACTGTACATCAACGAATTAGTAAAACTTTTCTAAGTACAAAAGTAGCTTACATTTTAAAATGATTAGGTCTCAATTATAAAGTAAACTTTAACATTAAAGTTTAATTAATAACTGTCTATTTCTAACATACTCGTAGTGTGCGTATCCCAAGGCTACTTTTTGCATTCTCATAAAAAAGTATAAAGGCATAAGTAATGAAATTGTTTAGTACCAAATAAGTAACAGTGTCCGGATAAAACCAGGTCACATTGTTAAGTTTTTTTAATCTGTTTAATGCTAGTTTTTTTAATGTATAGATAACAAAAAAAATTGTTTTCTTTATAATTTTTTTAAAACATATTTTTTTATTAATACATTTACATATGTAATAATTATAGATAAAATTTGAAGATAGAATGATAAATATAGCTCTATGATCTTTAAATATTTTGTAAAAATATGTAAAAATAAAAAAAAAAACTATAAATTTATCTACAGATAAACATAATAATTTTATTTACCAGTACCTGTACTAATTGGTTAAAATTTATTTCGCGTGATCGAAGGACGATGATGTGAAATTGATTTATTCATATAATTGCTTTGCTTTATAATATAAATGTTTAAGTTAAATCACCGATGAATCATTGCGCGTGTATTTTTGTATTACGAAATAGATAATTGTATCTTTTGTTGGAAATCTGGGTGTTATTTATAGTGCTTATTATATTTTTAACTAGTATAACTCTAGTTTGTACAGTTCGTGTATTCTTTAATATAATTATATATTTATGCACACATGCTATTATTATATAACAATCGGAAGGAATTGAATTAATGAAAAAATATTTCTGTGTTGCCTAGTTTGTTTAATTAAAAACGACAGTATCTAAAAGGGAACACAGTGTCTTAACACTACCTTTCCAGGTTCCCACCTTGTAATGTGTGGGATACTTAAATATTACTTAATATTACATAACGTTAATAATTTTCACGATAAAAGCTAGTAACATATGTTTTAATCAGATGCAATGATAACAGGTTGAGAGCTGTGTGCTCTTACAAGTACATCAAAATAATCTACGTTACAATCGAAGTGGGTCATATATTTAATTCTATTGTATAACACTCTATATATGTTTACAAGTGAGGCAGCTGTAACTGTACTGTAAGTACTAATTGTTAGAGAAAATATTTTTTTCCTCGAATAGGACCCACGATCCCCACTCGTGGCAATGTATTATTTCTATTTTTTATTCTGGTTGGTAGGAGAGCGATGTTGAGTTCCTCCACTCATCATGCAATAGTCTCAAATTTTGTCGGTAAGCAGAGAATAGTGTTTTGCCACTATTTATACCATATTTATGCCATACTATACATTTATTCATTTATTTATACCATATACCATTTCATTTATACCATATACCATATTTTTTTTTCTTCGTTCTGCTGTCGAGGCAATGCGCGGCGTTGAGTTTCAATGCCTTCAGAATTCAGCGAAAAGTGGGGATTGAAGTATCTTAAAACCGGGTTCCCTCTGTCTACACTATAGTGTGCGGGATACATCGTGAAGCTGATTTATTTTATTAATATTTATTACGTTTTCTAACAATGATGCAACAAACAAAATGATTTTGGCCTAGAATAGACTAGTTTCGGAGGATATACGTAAGGTCGACGCATTACCGCCGTTTCCAGGATGAGCTGCAACATCCGAACGTATTCACTCAAATCTTTATTTATCATTCGATCTATTATCTCTGTACCTATATAATGTAAAGACATTATATAGCCCATTGTGGCCCAATAAAATAGTATTTGGCTGTAAGGGTGGTGTAGGTTTGATTCTGTGAGGTAATGATACTTAAATTGTTATGATAGCTAAATATATTTCAATTCTTCGCTCTATAGGGAAGTGTAGTGTGGCGTTGAGTTATGGACTCTCTCAGCACTATGTACTACTTCTCTATCGTAAGAGGACGCGCGGCGTTGAACTCCGCGACTCATAATTTAGTCTTGAAATTAAGTGGAAAGTGCGAAGGACGGTGTGTCTGTTGTCTACTCTAAGAAGATTAAAAAATGTATTACCAAATAAAATGTAAATTAGAATAACGGGTTTAAATTTTAAGATATTATTTTAATTTTATGACAAAATTTAGCTTAATATTATGTAAGTGATACATATTTCCCTAATTAATTCAGCGTAGATCGAGATCGAGATTGCCTTTAGAATTTTTGGTTATTGAGTCATATATGGTAGTAAGATACGAAATCAAATATAAATAAATATAAATTAATTTAATTAAAAAAAGTTAATTTAGTTAAAAAAAGATATAGGCTTGCTTTTAGGTACTAACCACACAATATCATAGGAATTGCCAAGCCAACTTAGCGAGTAATTGCTATGTCCAGAGAGTGGAGAACGATGTAAAGTATTTCTACTTCAATTTTACGATGATTTTTTTTTCACAATGTATAATCGCATATAGCGGGATAGGCAAAAGGAACCTAGTGTTATAAATGTTCATTTGAAAGAAGAAATGAAAAAAAAAATACCTCGAGTGGCTATCGAACCCAGAATTCTCGCGCTTATAAGCAAATACTTTGCAGCTACGCCAAGACGGCATTTCAAATAGGTATATTTACAAAATAATAATCGATATAATTCTTATTATAGCTTGACATTAAGTACGCTGAACACGTAAGCCTATATTTTAATTTTCTAAATATAAAAACAATCAAATTAACTACGATCTCATAATAACATGCTACAAGAATATCTCTTATAATATATTTTACATAATTTAGAGGCTGTTTACATCTAGAAACAAAGGAGGCGATAGTCTTTGAATATGTTCTTTTTAATATTTATTGGAGATCCGGTTTTTATAGCTTAGTGGGTGACTGACCGAAGTGACAAGTGTATGTAGTCGTAATTACGCGAACTCAGTTATTTAGTTAAACGGCCGGTCGAGTCATTACGTCAAATGTATGTTTTAACTTATTATTTTCCAAGGTCGAATTTTTTGATAATAATTGCTTTATTGTGGAATTGGGTGATGATTTTTGTTGATTTTATTTTAAAATACTATTTAGGGCCAAATTTTTATTACATTTTGATAGCGTAATAGAAAAGAAGAATCAACAAAGCTTTTATTCATTTTTTATATATTTATATAAAAAAATAAATAAAGAGATACCCATAATGGCAGGTACTAGTGAGAATGTCACGGTGAGAATGAAGAAGAACGTGCTCAGCTGGTTTGGGCACGTCAGACGAATTAGTGATGAAAGAATAGCAAAAACGATTTATGATGGAAAAGTGAGTGTTAAGAGAGATAGGAGGAAACCTCGGTTGACTTCGAAAACAGTATCAAAGATACTGGAGGAAGGTCAAAAGCATGAGGACCCCCCGGAGAGCATGTATGAAGAGGTTGATGACAGTGACCGAGGCGAAAGAGGTTTGTAGAGACCGTAGCGTTTGGCGCTACGTTCCCTCTGACTACCCCGCTAGGGATAAAGCGTGAAGTTAGGTTAAGTTAAGATATTAAAATCCGCAAATTCTTAATCAACATATATGATCCAACAATGACTATACTAAAAGCCTTATTTGATCGACCCGCAACACGAGAAGCAGTTTATCGTATCGATCGCCCGTATGGGTTTTATTACTTAACTGTTTTCACGCTTTACAACACAATAAGTTGTGGTGGTGTAAGACTTTAGTTGAATATATGTATATTAGCGTTATTATTTAGCTTTAGCTACAAGCTGTATCCCAAACATGGCAGGACAGGCAGAGAGAACCTGGGAATCTAATCTTAAGATATTTCGTTCCCATTAAATATTTCCCAACTTTCCGCCGAAATCTGGAGACAAAACAATAAAATCTTTTATCTGTAATTTTTATTCTTGTAAACATTTTATTTTCCCCACGTAGACTCTTTCATAAGCAGAATAATTTTGGGACTCTCCCGAAAGCACATTTACTTCTAAAAGCGTAAAAAATATTTCGTAAATAAACTCGTTTTTATTTTAGAAATAAATATTACTCTCAGTGTAATTTGAACCAATAATAAAAGCACCTTATTCACATACACGACGAAAGATTTTTTTTTCAATAATTAATAACTGCACGCTGTATATCCCGTACATAGCAAAGTAGTCACAGGGGACCAAAAATTAAGACATTGTGTTCCCTCACTTTCCGCCCAATTTTCGGACTTAACGCAGAGTGAGGAAATAATATTAATTTATTGACTGACTGAGAATCGAACCCACAACCGTCGTGTTTGAAATCATTGAAATAACATGTCGTAAACAAACAGTGACTGAACTCAAAACGTTTCGAAGGCCACGAGACGGTAACGGATCAGTCATTATAAATGAATATTAAGAGGAAAGTTACATTTGAATGAATTTTTATACGGTACTTAATATAAACGTGTTACAAGCTAATTTGAACGATAATATTTATTTTTTTATACAAATAGTTCTATAATCTCAAACCAGTTTAATATATTATCAACGATTATTAAATTTTAAATGATAGTTGGGTATCACGTGATAGTAAATGAAATGGTTGAATTTTTAAATATTAATGGAATTAGTATTTATAAATGTTTGTTTAAGAGGAGAGAATCTGTTGATACAACTCTCCATTCTCTACTATATATACTGATATCTTGAACCCGTGGTAACTAACTAATTTACTTAGAAAATAGTTACAATTTATGACATATTCTCTTTAAGTCAAGGAAAATATATGGAATGTTAATAGCAGCTAGAAGTTCATTAGGCAAGCCCTTGCATAAATATGTTCACCTTGCTTAAGTCTTTAATATAGTATATGCATACATGAGTACTATATTATTTGTGCAATTTTAGTTTATGAAACGAAATTCTTTCTTTTTCTTTTATCTATATGAAAAAAAGCCCGTAGCTATAGCCCACAACTTCGTTTGTATGAAATGTAAGATCGTGGTTTTACAGTTCCCCTAGGAACTCCTCATAGAACCTAGTTGTTAATTTTTTTAATTCTACATCCCTTTGTCTATCTGTCACTCAGTAGCGTTAGAGTCTTATATTTATTTTTGATATTAACTTTTATCTTAAAAAATATATTAAGTACATTAAAAAATTCGGATATATCTTTTTAAACACGTTGACATTATGCATGATGTAACTTTTTACAACTCGTGCAAATAAAAATACCAAAATGACTCCATTTTGTAAACAAATATAACATTTAAAGAGTTCAATGGCCATATTAAAATGAATGAATCTTTCTTATTTCTATTAAAAGAATAAAAAGATTATTTATTCGTGTGCATAGCGAAGTTGCCAAAATATAAAACCATATCGTACGATTTTATGAATAAATTATAATATATTTGCAACGAGTTGCTTATGAAATTATAACAATATAGATAATTCAGGTTTCTGTATGTACGTTTGCACATTAAAGTGCTCTGTTATAGCTCTTTTACTTTTTTAAAAAAACCTAATAAAATTGAAAGAGCCTATTTTACACTTTTTGTCGTATAGCTTCTCCTTTCGGCTTTACGTGTTGAATGGCGGAATTCAACTCCGTGTTACAATAATTTTATTGTGTTTTTTTTTACTTCTTCACTTGTTCTTTGTTTCAATAATATTGTTGAACGAGCAACGTTTGGTGTTGATGATAATTATGTATTATAATTCATAGTTACAACTGGTTTAGCATAAGGCAACCTTAACCGCGTTTGAATATAACTTACTATCAATAGTTGCCATTTCAATATTTTTGTATCTTATAGGAATTAAAATATAGAAGAATACGAACACAAAAAGTAACAAAGGTTAATGATTATATATAAATGTCCTTAAATGTTACATATCAAAACCATCGAGACGTATTAACAGATTCGATTCCAACTCGGGGCAATGATATTTCAATTATTTTCATTTTCCCATTACTTAACACGCAAAATCCAGATAATTTTGCAGAGTATGAGAAACGGTGTCACTACAATGAGGGAGATACTCTTTGCGTTGCGTAATTTTTGCATTGTTATTTTCCTTAGTACAAAGTGGACAAAAGAGAACCTAGTGTTAAGATACTCCGTACTTCATGTAGACCTATAATATGGATAACGTATAATTTTTATAATGCAATATTTAACTTGCTAACTGAGTGATGCTCGGGGCGGTGCGACATTCCTTCGCGGGCAGATGTTGGTAGAACTGCAAAGTTTTACAATTTACAGCTGCTCTTAAAACGGCTTTTATTAAATTATATTACAGTAACTGTGGTATTCTTACATTTGGTGACTTCATTCTCCACTTTTAATCTTATTTGAGAAATTATGTCAAGAGTTGGAGATACTCTGTATCTTGCATATAGTTTGATAGGCAGAGGGAACGTAATGCCAAGACGTTCCATTCCCTACGCACCGTTTTTATTTAATTCATTCTTTCGTGTGGAAATCGAATCCACACGCGTTTAGAGTCAGACGCTGTACCACTGCACTACGACGGTACTATTTTCATAAAATATACCATTAGTAAAAGGCAAATAAACGAAACAATTTCGAACTAATATAGACATTATGTTAATAAGAAAGTTCAAACACAGATAACAGCAAAGTATTAAATAAAAGTTGTAGTTCGCGTGTTCGCGTGACGCACATCAGATAGCCTGAGCTTGTTTTAATTGAATTTACTCTTTGTAGTTCTACTTAGTTCTTTTGATATACTAACTTTTAAGCTTACCTAAGTAACTTTGAGTAATATATGTTGTAACTTGAAATGATTCTGTAGTTTTTATTTGTAAGTACTAACTAGTTGATAATTATGTATGGTTTTTGCACGTTCTTACAATTTGTACTGCTTTTTACACTTTTTTGCTCTTAGATTTTGCTTTTAATTTTTGTGAGGTAATCTAAAAAAAGAGTATCTAAGAGACATTATGTTTTAGAAGGACTTATGACTTATATAAACATACAAACTACATACTACAATATATAAAACATAACCATTTTTATGGACTTACATATATTAGTATGGTCATCACAGTTTTCAAACTTTCATTTATGTTAAGTCTTATATCTCTTTCAAGTAAAAAATACGTGAAATTTAAGGGTTATTCCGCCTTCCACTTAGTTTTTTTTAGGTGTTTTATTTTTTTAACTTCACTAAAGCTTTATTTCTAGCTATAACCACAATTTATATATCCTCCATATCGAACAGTTAAGAGTCGTTCAAAGTATTCGTTAGTATGCGACGCTCAGGTTACTTTCTATGACTAATTTAGAAAAATGTTAATGAAGTAGAAAGGTTAATATATATATGGTTGCTTATTAGTAACGTGTTACCTTTTTTCTTTTATATATTTTAACGATTTAGCGAAGAGAAGTCACTCCGCTTTAAGACATTTAAGACAACATGTATATCACTTTTAAAAAAAAACTTTTTTTCGCTTTTCGAGTGGCAAAGTTCAAATCCGCAATTTATCTTATTAACAGAGCGAGAAAATGGAAATAATACATTTCCTTAAGTAGGAATCAAACTCAAAACCGTAACGCTTGCAGTCGAATGCTGCCTATTCTACTTCATTTAAGGTATTATAAATACTTAATTTATTTAAAAATAAATATATTTTTTATATTATATTGTAAATATATCGATGAGTCAGATCTGGATCTAATGGACAACGGACGCGTTAATAAAAGACATAAAATTATTAGGTAATTGTCCAGCTGAATGCATTTCCTGTGTCATGTTTTGTGTCTTTTTCAATAATAAAAACTTTAAAAAAACTTAAGCGTCTTTATTGGGATAGTATCTTAAAACTAGGTTTCCAGGTTTCGCGTTTCTTCACGCAAGTAGCGTGGAGCTAAAAAAAGACAAACAAGCAAAACATTAATAACGATAATAATTTACACAAGCAGGAATAGGAACATGCGACCTCTGCAATAGAAACAGCTCTCTATTACGACACTTTGACTACTTCACATATATTATGGAATATTAAAGAATTTCTTAAAAAAAATGTTACAATCTTTGAGCAATGCTTACACAAACTTCCCACGGCTGTCGCTGACCTGTTCAGGATGTGCAATTAAATAACTGTAGAGAACTGTAACGGTTCAATTTGACTTACATCGTTACTTCTTAATAACCAGATTAAAGGAACTTGTTAGGTTTAATGGCGGCTATCAAGGAAACCCCTTTAATGGGGGTTCATTATCAGGGGAACTGTTTTATGTATGTTTTTTTCACTTCATGCTTTATCCCATATTGCATTGCGTGAGAAAACGGGTGCAAAGAGAATCTTGTCTCCAGAAACTCCGGCCTTCGCTTTCTGCCTGGTGGCAGAACTTAACGCCGCATTTTGCGGGGAAATCAATCGCTCAAATAAAATCAAGAGTATAAATTAAAACCATAATTAAATTTAACCGCCCAAGTAAAGAGAAAGTAATATATTATTATTGTAGAGACGTCGCGCCGCAGTAGGACAGCGAGAATTTTGCTTTGAAGGAGTCTAAACTTAAGCCTTACTTCTTCTTCTCAGTAGAAAACAATAATATAAAATTACTTGCAAAATCTTTAATATTTTTTTCATCTTAATATAAATTTAAAATAAGCAGAGAAAAAAATATAAAAAGCAAGTACAAATCAGTTTCAGCAGAATTTTGTAGAGTCAAAGCAAGTCTATAATTATTTTTGGGCTATATTTGGTAAAATATAGAATCATCATGGTTGCAGCGTTGAGTTCCGTCACTATACAAACAATACCTCAAAAATTCAGCGGAAAAAGGGGGAACCACCTGTAAGTGTCTTAATGGTTCCCTCTGTCTACCCTGCTATATGCGGTATACAACGTGAAGCGGTAATTTTTCTCTGCAAATCACGCATATTAAATTGCTTATCATCCATGAACCAAAAAGGACAGCTGTTACGAACCTACGTTTCGCTTGTAAAGTTCACTCCAGAGCACAGTTTGGGCGCATTGTGCTCAATAACTCACTGAGCTTTTGAATTTTATGGCACGTGCGAAACATCTGCTTTAGCTTTTTTTTTTCATATAGTATTTTTTTTAGATCTCTCTGCCTTTTTGCCCTTGGTTGTTATGGTTCTGAAGCCCATTTCTATGGATAGCTTACAATATGTTTAGTTTATATATATTGCGCATATGTACGAGAATTAAAATAAATAATTAATTACTATGCGTTACTGAACGAAGCAAATCGTATCTTTTATTTTATCTGAACTTTTATTAAACAAAAAAAATAATATCATCAAAATTAATACATAAAATGGCAACGTTTAACTACTTATTTAGTTCAAGCTGTATTTGTGTTAGAGTATAATAATTGTGTAAACCACGTGGTTTATGATTGACAGTAGAGTAAATAGATAGAGTAAATAGATAAATTGTAATAGATAATAATTGACACTGATTCTAAATATTTGAACTATAAAAATCAGCTGTACGTGCGAAAAATATAATTCTAAATTGTATTACAAAGACATAAAGACCATTTTACTCTAATATATCAATGACAATTCGGCATCTGCTACATTACTTCAATGGCCAGGTGTTAAAACACAGTTGACGCTTTAAATCTGTTGAGTAATTCTATCAATGCCTTATTTACTTTTTGATGTTTAACTATGTAATATTTTTTTTATAACCCTCTTTAACTTTAATAATATAGATCCTTCTCTTAGCTTCACGGTTTATCCCACATATGGCGGTGGAGGAAATCAACGAGGAAATCAAAGCCGCGCATATTTTCAAAATTAAACATTTATGCCATCGATTTTTTTTGACTGAATTCTTATTCAGGTGATATTTTCAGATAAAGTAAGACATTATAATAATAATACATTTTAATATTTGTTTGAGGTTACTTAGCTGTAAAAAAAAAGCTATAAATGAATAAAGCGAACAACGATTTTATGACGTAGAGCCGATAAAGCCGTTATTGAGAGTTAAATGACTTTAAAATACGATTATCTTAACAATGCAGGTACACAAGAAAGCTGATTTTGATGAAACATGTCCAGAACTTGAACCACGTTAAAGAAATCTTCTTATAAATTTTGTTTCTTTATATAGTGTTTTCGGAATTTGAATAGTTGCATTTTGTGGATTTTTTTATATTATAAAGTCATATTCTATAGATTCTCGTATAACCTATATTTAAACATGTTCAACCACTTTGTCTAAATTAAAACCATCTGAGTGAGCCGTCAAGGGCGACGAGTAACACTTTTGATTTTAATTACTTACCTAAATCATTCTAACAATTATTAACAGGTTTCCGGAATCGTTTGAAAATGTAAATTTGCAGTAAAATTGCAAAATTAATTGAACTTTACACAATGTATCTACATATAAGACACTGGAACTCTTGTAGCTTTGATAAAGTTATTTCCTAAAATTTTTTTCTTAATTTTTTTTATAACACACTTGTTTTTTTTTATTAAGCAACTTAAGTCAAAAGTTATATATAAAAATTAAAGATTTCTTTGCATGCTATTATGAACTATATAACTGCTAAATATTTACAGCTACTTAACCAAACGAAAATTAATCATAATAGACATGAACTCAATAGTAAACTCAACGTTAATTACAAATTAGCATTTACACATTAATAATTAAAAATGGATGCACTCTACAAGTAATTATGTAATTTGAACTATTTTTATGCGCTAGCAACGCCGTGTTTTTATTGAGAAGACTGGCACTGGTTTAACTGTACTTGTTTGTTACATGGATGCATAATGTGTATTGAATAACATTATTATGTTATGAAATAGGTTTTATCATATACTAGCTAATTAGTTTTATTAAGTAGTTGTTTAAAAAATACAATTAATTTTAGCCTATTTCGAAAAATAGGAGGTTATTAGTTTAAACTGGACGCCCGAGATATTTGAATATGATGAATTGATAATCTATACATATATCTATTAGTCTTCTAAGGATGAGTGCAAAATTTTGTAAACGTATGTACATATCTATGTTTATCCATAAGCTTTCATATCGAGATTATCTTTTATCAATTAAATCACACATATTCCAAATTACGAAAAATTCTAAGTTTTATTAAAAATGGTTTAGTGTTTTTGAGATATGAGTGTCAAAATGTTTTTGGAGGATAAATCAATACTTTAGCTTTTTTTATTAAAGTAAAAAAATTTAACGTGCGTACAAGGTCATTTTATGGTGTAACGTGATCGTGTCCAACGTTTCAGTTAAAGAACATCACGAATCAAGTGCCTATTGGTAATAGGTATTTATATTTATTTAAACAGCTTCATTTTCCCGCATACCCAGTGTTAAGATTCTCCCTTACCCAAATAGCAAATGGAGACACTACGTGTTGAGTGGCAGAACCCAACGCCGCATTATGTCTACCAAAGCGAGGAAATGAAAATTATTTTCAAACAATAATTTTCAATTATTGCCATTTACAGCCACACTCTGTACAACTGCCACGAAAGCCTCGATATATTTATTCAAGATGACAATAAATTGGGCCAACTTGAAGTAATAAGTCAGTCTCTAAGTATAAACGTGATGGTCGTGGGCTCAATGTACATTTGGAGAAATTAATTGTTTTGAATTTCCTGCTCTGGTAACAAAAAGTGCGGCGTTAAGTTCTGTCATTCAAGACTCATGTCTCAAATTTGGGTGGAAGGCGGAAAGAGGAGCGTATAAACACAATTTTCTGACAATTCTGCAATATGTAGGATGTACTACAACTTCAACAAACAACAGGGAACTAATTCCATAAAAAAATATTTACAATTTTATAGATCAATAAAATTTTTGCATTACTTTTTGCATAATGCCATTAGCAAATCAAATTATGTTTTATCGGCGTCAAGCGTTTACGAAATATAAACAAATTGCAAGCTATAACTAGATATACACAATATTACATTACTATTAACTTGGATCATGATGAAGCCAGTCGTGGTGAAGCGGCAAAAGCGTGATTTTAAAGGCTATAGGTTGTGGGTTCGATTCCCACTTCAGGAATGACATATTTAATATTTTCGTTTCGGTAACGAGGCCAAGTGAAGTGATAAACAGTGTTTTAAACCTAGGTTCCCTGTAATATGTGGGATACACCGTGAAGCTATAAAAAATAATTTTCCTTAATATGTGTGGATACAACTTATTTATTTAAAAAAAAACTTAGTCATGAAAATATCTGAGCAAACACAAAAAAAAAATTAACACTATCAAAATTAAAACACTAACACAGACCTCTAACACCTCTTTACTCAACTAAAAGGCCGTAGTGTCAAATCAAATAGACTTTTTGTGAATGAAGCCATGTAAGAAGTTACTCAGCGTAACGTCACGTACGTTGAAAGAAAAATTTACGAGCTATTTGCACTTATAATTCCAGTTTCATATGTTAAATTAGACTCTACCACAACATGATAAAGATCAAAATATATTGCGTGTCATTGTAAAGGAGCTGAAAAATTAAATTTGTCTTGTTTCTTAAAACAAATATAGCCTATTCGACGTACTTAGCCTTATTTTTAACTTACCAAGGTCTAATTTTGAATAGCATTTCGCAGTCAAAGTTTCACAGTTCAACGAACCGAATGAATGGTTAAGCAAATAAATTGGTGCTAGCAATGGGATGCTGGAGTGAAAAAAAACGGTACCTTGGCACGGATAGGTTAGATAATGCATCTTAGACCATCCATAGGGTACCTAAAACGGCGTGGCGACTAAGATCTAGGGTCTAGCGTTTCCGGGACGAAGCCTTATTTGCAAGTTGAATTAATGATTTGCCTTTTGGAAAGGTTTCCAGGTAAATTAATTTTGTTGTTAGAATTTTTTTTATTATATAACAAATCAAATCTAAAATATTTTTTTATCAAATAGATTTTTGTAAGCACTTTTGAATTTAATAATAAACATGAACCATTTCACTCGCTAGAAAGGCAGTTCTGGTGAACGAAAAACAATTTCTTCTTCATTAAATGATTAATAACATTAAAATTTTACATAAATAATATAAATTACAACAAAAAACAGTTTGAACTCGTAACTATATCTATACGAAAGTTTCATAAATATATATCAACATTACAAATAGTGAACTATATCACAGTATCACAGTGCGTAAGTTAATGAATGCAATCAAGGTGAAAGATTCAAACTGGCTTCCACTTCCGTAGTATTTTACAGGAAGTGGATAATCGAGTCATAACAGTATCTGTGTTAAACAGCTACTCGTACCGTAATACGGATTTCGGATGATAATGCGAAATAAAGTGATGGATCTCTTTTTGAGTATTGTAGATAGGTGTATAGACTGTATAGGTATGGAAGATGTGCTGAGAAACGAGGTTATGGTATTTTTAATTGTTTAAAATGAAGCGATTAAAATCTCTTCCTCCATTTCATTGTTAAAATACGTTTGGAAGAAATATCATTTAAAAGTAACAAGAAAAAATGTTGTATGATGAATTTCAATTTTTACTTCTTGCAAGTAAGTTATATGATGCCGTTGTGGCGCAGCGGTACGAACCGAGCTGGCGGTAAATAAAAGCTTCTTCTTTTTTATTTAAGAAGACAAAAGAAGTAGTTGGTTTCACCACTCACCATGCAATTTCTATTTTTTCCGTCTTTTTCTGTCTAAACAATGGGTTCTCATAGTCTATCATGCATATGTAGAATACGTTGTCAAGCAAAAAAAATTATGGTGCCAACAGAAAGGGTAATGGACTTCATCAACTTCAGAAACGGAGTGTCTTACCATTAGGTTCCCTTTGTCTCACTTTATATTTTTTTATACATATTTTCTAAGCAAATTAGTTAATGAATCAAAAAAAAAATTCCATACATCTATAGGCAAAATGAGGATTATATACCACTCGAAAAAAACAAAAAGATTATAATACGTCGTAACTCATAAACGTTTCTAGTGGTTTTGTTCAGAGCGCGCCCCAGATACAGTTTTGTTAGTGTATCAAGGCTAAGCCGGTACAGAGATTTGTACGATCATTAGTTCTCGTATATAGTTGGACGCAGTTGTGCAAACTATCTAAGCCGTATCTACCCAATTGTGTTCTAAAAGATTCTGTTTTTTTTTAATTTATTTTAGTTTCACGCATAGCAGAATAGGCAGAGGGAATCTAGTGTTAAAACACTATTCTCTGCTTTCTGCCCGAACTCAAGTCAACGTCGCGCTTTGCCTTTTCACCAGAGCGAGGAAGTGAAAATATTAAGTATTTCATTCCTACTAGCAGGAAACGAACTCACAAATATCTCATTTAAAATTAGCTGCTATGCCGCTGCGCCACGACGGCCTTCTCTTCTTTTATTTTATTATTAGATAGCTTTATCGTTTATTAATCTATATATATAAAATCGAAAGATCACTCACTCATTACCAAATCTCAGAAACTACATGTGCTAGGAATTTGAAATTTTGCATAGGAGTTACTTATAGGACGTAGGTGCTCGCTTAGACGGGAATTTGTAATATTCGACTGTTTTTGGGGTTGAAAGTTTGTATGGACGTCACTTATAGGACGTAGGTACTCATGGAGACAGAAATTAATAAAAAAGTAGTTCACCCAGGCGAAGCCGCGAGCGGGCCGCTAGTATAATATAACATTGTTTTTACTATGAAATTTCAAAAAGAAACACATTTTCATAAATTATAACATTTTGCATAAATACATTCTGTTCTGAGTTAATCGCAAGTAAACGCTAAGTCACGCTTTGTGTTACATCTAGCAGTATTGATTTACCTAACCTACTAAATTACTAGGGGATATACTACCTATATATTATACCAACAATGACTATTGAAAAGGGAAATAGCGGTTTTGTTAACATTATAGTTAATAATATGGAGAATGAAGAATATTTAAGCCAAAAGTAGCGTATCTTAAGTATTTTAGTGTCAAAATATTATTTTATTAATTAGGCTGTTACAAACAATTTACATCATAATATCAGTAGTGTCTGTTCTATAGGAAGGCAGTGGAAGTTCTCGAAGGAGAAGATCTTCTGAGAAGAGTGGACTCAATTAATATAGTGAGATTCGATTTTATGTAAGAATTTGATAGTTGATATTTGATATTACTATATAATATATTTTAAGAACCAGACTTGTATTTTACGCAGAATTTCAGTAATTTATAGATTTAGATACCTAAAATTTTAACCCACAGACGCTACAAAAACGGCGGCTTCGCCCGCGTAGTCAATTTCAAATTACTAAGAGTTATGTATGACACGTGTCACATTCCAAGTGCCCGAAGTAGGTACCTCTGACCGCAGGCACAGTGGCTTACATTGATTGGTGGCGATTAACGTCATGTAATATAGTCCATAGCCGACCGACAAATAGACTATCTAACACAAAAATATAACCACTGATATTTTCAATTCATATCAGTGGTTCCCGAGATCAGCGCGTACAAGGAAACAAACTCTTATAATATTAGTTACGTAGAATCAAATATTAAGACACTCCGTTCCCCACTTTCTGCCGAATTCTGGAGGGGTTGCTAGTTGAGTGGCAGAACTCAACGCCGCGCTTTGCCTCGACACCAGAGCGAAGAAATGGAAATATAAACGTAAATAAATATTTCACTTCCTCGAGTGGAAATCGAACCCACAACCGTCGCGTTACAGTCACACCCTTGTGCCGCTGCGTTACGACGGCCAACGAAAGATAAGTATATGGTATATATCTCAAAATCATTTTTGGATCTTCACTAGGTACCATTGTAAATTGTTTCTGCGATATGATTAGATGGAACCAGTTTAAGTTTTTGCCTGTCTGTAACGGGATGGCCAATTGAGGGGATTTCCATAGGGAAAGATTGTTAGCTTCGATACGTTGATCGTATGATATTTTTGTTAGGACCTTTAGAACTTTAAATATACGTGCTAATCTATTTTATTACAAATGCTTGTATGTTTAATGTCGATAGTAAATTAAGTAGTTAAAATATTTAATAACAACTATAAAAAAATTATATAAATATTAAAAAATAACGCGATTCTATTATAAAAACTAATAAACTGTATGTAAAATTACGACTGCTAACTCTACAGTAAGAAACACGTCTATTGAGACTTGCTATCCATATTCATACACAATGAACTATATCAGCATAATTTCGGTTGTATCTTGCATATTATCGCCGTCAGCAGAGAAAACCTAGTGTCAAAACACTCCGCTTTCCGAACGTAGAGTGTCAGAACTTAACGCCGCATTTAATAAACTAAATTTAATCTTAGATTTTTTTTAAATTGCTAAGCGCAGGTGCAAAGCCCTTACATGGAAGGTTAAGTTCTAAAGAGGAAAATAAATACACATACAAGGTAATGTGAGAGAAGAATAAACACTTTCATCCGTCGTCGCCTCTCGTTGCGTAATGTGGAAACCGGCATATTGTTCTATGATTTATGTCGACAAATAGATGTATTGCTGCCGTTTTAGTGATATATTTGTTTTCTTAGCTTCACGCTTACAGAGGGATAGCCAGAGTGAAGCTAGTGTGTTTTCACGCACCGCCAAATATATAGCGTTTCTATTCCATTTTAAAGTTTTTCCGAAATAATGTTTCCTGAGATACGTACAGTAGTATAGTAGTATATTCTTTAATTTCATCCTCTTTACGTAGGGTGGCACTCACTAAAAAGACGAAGTGCAGGTTGCTTCAATTTAAAGAAATTTTAAACAATATCCCCATTACGTTCTTATGCTTGTCTTGTCGTATATAAAGGCAAGCAATATATAAGGTTACCTACCTATTATTTACGACCAAATAAGAATACTTGTCGAACTAAGCTTTTCGGATTTAATATAAAATACACGACAATTTATCCATCAAACCGGTAAGCTATATAATAAATTTACATCAAGTTTCGGCTACCCCCACTAAATATCTATATACAAAATACAAATTTATTACAATTTCAACGCATAAAGTGCACCCACGCGACGTTAGATAATTGTTTATCGTGTATCGGTTACCTAATAACATTGTTGATGTAAGCATTGTATAGAATAGAATTAATGGTTCTTGAAATAAGGCTACTGTCGTTTTTTTTTCGCAATGTCTTATTTTTTTGTATGAACGAGATACTTGGTGTCTTAATAGTTACATGTCATGCAATGCTTGTTATATTCTTGTATTTAATCTATGTTAATATTATAGAGTTGAAGAGTTTGTTTGCTTGGTGTTAATCTAAAGAACTACTGAATCCAATTGGAAGGTTCTTTTTGTATTGCATAGCTCGGGAATCACGCTACGGTACTCCGATTACAATGAAACCTGCAAAACCATTTATTTTTGTTATATTATATACAACTATATTTATTGCATTTTCACCTTTTTAAAACAACATTATTTAAAAAAAAACACAAGAAATCAACAACCAACAAGCCCAATTTATTCTAATAATTCAACTCAAGTCCAATTTAGATAAAGCTTAGCCACTCTCCTTTGTGTTACAGTAATTATAACAATTGAAGACAATACTCTCATGGCCCATTAACTTTTATTTCGCGCAACACTATGAAGAACTGCTTACATAATGTAAGAAGTAACTTGACTAGATTTGTAAATAGCAAAAACCCTAAAATTGGGTTAGAACGTGGGACTTTAGATCAGAGATCATGCAATTGTTACGACACGGTGTGCATCAATTGAAATTATAGATGTTATCTACAACTCCGATAGTTATACGATGAGAGTTATAGTTATGTTACTATAGCTAATGTAGTAGAGTTCCGTTATTTTACTACAGTTCTTGGCGTATGAGTATAATGTGTAATGAAATTTTATTATGCTTAATACATGATTGTCGCGATATGAGGCCTTCGTTGCTCAGTGGCGGTGTTGATTCGCACACGGAAGAATGAAGAATTTTCATTTTTGGCCCGAAAATTTGGCGAAATTTGGGTAACGTAGTGCCTTAACACTAAATTCTTCCTGTCTACTATCTCAAATAATGCTATCGGCGCCATAAAGGCGCATTTAGAACGTTTCTATTAGAATGTAATGGTAGCGGGTTCTTAAATTCAAAGAATTAATCATATTATCTGTCGTCTATCCGCAATGCGTTAGTTTTAGCCAGAAATCATTTTTATTAAAAGACTCTAAGTATAGAATCTATAAATTAATTTTTAACAAAAACAAAAACCGACTTCTAACAAAGAAACTAAAAAGTGAAAAATAATTTTATAAAGATTTTATAATTTTCAAGTCGGTGCCAAGTAAAACAAACAGGCTTAGTAATTAGATATTGTAGTAAGGGTGTTGTAGCATTAGTTTGACACCGACTTCAAAATTATAAAATCTTTGTATAATTATTTTTCACTTTTTAGTTTCTTTGTTAGAAGTCGGTTTTTGTTTTTGTTAAAAAATAATTTATTTTACGATTTTTAGTGATGGGTAGATCTTAAGATGATGCTTCTTAAATGAGTGGTGATGGTAGTGGTTGTCAACGAGTGGTTGTGGTTGTCCTATGTAAAACTTTATTTAATTAGGTATTATTTTTGTGCCAAGTTACATTTTGGTATATTGACAAGAACATACATAAAAAGTATTCGGGCGAATTGAGAATCTCCCCTTTTTGAAGTTGTTTAAAAATGAGAACATCCTCTTTTTTGAGGTTGGTTGAAAAGAAATGCAACGATCAGGAATCTCACCTCTCTTCTGACATCAATTTAAAAAGTTTTTGCTTGTAACTATTACAGTATAATCAATTTTTTACCAAACTTTCTAAATTTTCACCGGATCCCATAATCGAAACCTAACCAAACATTCACCAAATTATCCTTGAAGTATATCCTTTCAAATAAAAAAAGAATCATCAAAATCGGTTGGCGCGACATTGAGTTATTCGTCTATTTGTCGCGCACATACCTAATGCAAATTTAAGACTTATGTGATTTTCTCATGGATACCATTGTCAGACATGGACCAAAAAAAAATGGGACCATTCGGGAAGCTTCACCTTTCAAACAAAAAGAAAATTTCAAAATCGGTTCACCCAGTCAAAAGTTATGAGGTAACAAACATAAAAAAAAATAAAAAAAAAAAAAATAAAAAAAATACAGTCGAATTGATAATCTCCTTTTCTTACAGAAGTCGGTTAAAAAGTAATCTCGATTTCTACTCCATTGAATATAATTTATGTCAAAATAAATAGGTATATGTACAACTAAATCAAATTTACTGTAGAACGCAAAACAGACAAGAGTATAAAAAAATCTTTAACAAAAGTTATAACTCATTACATTATACTTGACAAAATTATATATTTTATTATTATATACATTTATTTTTTATTCTAAACACAATTGTAAGTTACTTAACAGTTGTAACCCCAACGGCGTACAAGTCTTAAAGCCCCGCTTAAAATATATAAAATCCCCATAGGATTGAATCTACAACCATTGTTTCTATAGTGACGTCCTACTGCACCACGATGGCTCATACCACATACATTCACCACCAAAGATTTTTTATTATATAACAAATATTTAACGAAGCATTTTGTTTGTTTCAAATTATTTTGACTATTGACCTTCTAGACCAGGTGTTCGTATTAATGGCATGCTGTAAAAAATACTCTTGTAATCTAGCTATTTTTTTGGTCTTATAACAATGAAGATTTATGACGTGTTTGTAGGCTTAGTAGGTGTAGTGGTTAGAGTATGTAGCCAGCCAGCCTGTAATGGTTTCGATTCAGGATATTTATTTGACTAATATTGGTATATATACTTAGGTAAGGTAGGCAGAGGGAACCTAATGTTCAATAAATAAATCTCCCTATAATAATGATAACATCATAATTGTTTGGCTTAGTGGTCAGAGCCTTGGACGATTTCCAAGAGACATGGGTTATAATATCGCTACGTTCAATTTTTTATTACTTTTCTATAAAATATTTTTCGCTTTAAAGGGTCTAATAAGACTTTAAGAATATACTATATAAAATATTCCATTCTGGTTTATATAGGTAATTTGGGTGTCATTATACTATGACGTAGGTCGCAGGTTCATATTTATATTATATTTATAACGTATATAAACTTAAGTGCCGGTCTCGATGATGTACGATAAAATCTGAAAGCTAATAAACTGATGTTACTAGTTATTGCTATCAAATAAGGAAGTTCAGATGTTGTTGTTTATTTTCATTCGAATAATTTACGTGAGTATATAAAATATGTATGTGAAAATTAACTCTAATTAGACTTAGGTGCTTTGCCCTAAAGTGGCACGATAATGGCCAATTACTGGGCCTTTGAACTATAGAACGCCTTTTTGAGAGAGCTTTTGTGAAGCGCACAGTTAGTATTGAATTATTAGGTATATTTTGATTATATTGTTCTTTTGTTATAAATTTAAACCCAGCGACACAGTGTCGGGGTGTAAAGATGACAGTTGTGGATTCGATTTTCACTCATGGAAATGGTCAATGGGTTATTTTAATTTTCTCACTCTGGTAGAGGTGGTCATATAAATCACGGCGTTGAGTTTCCCCAACCTACATACAATGTCTCGAAATTTGAGGAAAGTGGGGTTAGAAGTGTTTTAACATTAGATTCCATCTGCCTTCCCTGCAATATACGGGATAGAGCGAGTAGCTAAAGAAGTATATCTATATATATAAAATCGAAAGGTCACTCATTCATCACGAAATCTCAGAACCTAAGAAGTGCTAGGAATCTTAAATTTTGCATAGGAGTTATTTATAGGACGTAGGTGCTCGCTAAGACGGGAATTTGCAATATTCGACTTCTAAGGGGTTGTTTTTGGGGATGAAAGTTTGTATGAAACTTCGTTACTACAAATGCTAGGAGTATCATATTTTGCATGGTCGTCACTTATAGGACGTAGGTACTCATGGAGACAGAAATTAATAATAACGTAGTTCACGCAGGCGAAGCCGCGGGCGAGCCGCTAGTATACTATATAGACATTGGAAGTGGACTTACAAAATATTTGATGTTTGCCGCCAAATGACTGAGTTAAATGCCTTTTAAATTAGAGATAATGTTGAGGAAAAATTCTTGTTAAATTACTTCCTATAGGTATATCTGCAACTGGTTAAGATATGTGACAAATTGCGTAATATTATCTTTTTCATTTCAGAGTTATAGTATGAAAATATAGCCTTTTAAGGTATATACAGTATGAATGGTTGATTTTTTTATTTTCAACTACAATTTGCGTTCTCAAGCATGTTGTGCACTTTTATAGTTACTTAAAAATACAAGACTAATAGTTCTAAATATTAAGTTATTTAATAATAAAAAGTATAAAAAATATAATTAATATAATTACGCTATACCTCACTTTTATAGCAGACCAGGCTGAGAAAACTCAGTGTCAAGACATTCCGTTTTGCATTTTCCACGCAATTTTCTCAATGACGTGTTTTGAACTAAAGCTAAGATTTCCTCCCACAGAATTATCTCCGAGTGGATATCGACCCCACCACCGTCGTGCTTACACATTGTGCCGCTGCGCAACTATGTACGACATTATTAAAAAATTTTCTTAAAAATATTTATAAGCACATATTTTATCTATATATATAAAATCGAAAGGTTCACTCATCACGAAATCTCAGAAACTACAACTACGTAGGTGCTCGCTAAGACGGGAATTTGCAATATTCGACTTCTAAGGGGTTATTATTGGGGTTGAAAATTTGTATGAAACTTCGTTACTACAAATGCTAGGAGTCTCAAATTTTGCATGGACGTCACTATGACGTGGTCATGGAGACAGAAATTAACAATAACACAGTTCACGCGGGTGTAACCGCGAGGGGGCCGCTAGTATATAATAAATATATTAATAAGGAAAAAAAGACTTGTTTCTATATGATACTGTATCATAATAACGCAAGCGATATTTTACTAAACACTGTAAGGCTATATTTCATAGGTCCATAAAACGATATGGTACTAGCGGGGCAATGTTTCAGATGTTTTACAGGTCTATGAAATACATTGTTTTAAAATATGCTGGTATACTTAAAATATGCTGGTATACTTAAAATATGCTGGTATACTGCCGGTATATTCTAGGATACTACTATAGGTTGTCGTAGAAAAGGTACGATATGGAGGTTTCGCGTTTTTTTTGTTACGGGTTTTATTTTATTTTGTTCATTTATTGCTGAAATTTTAGTTCTTTAACATTTATTAACTTTTCGTGAAAAACGAAAAAGAATGAAGTAATTTTCTTTCGAAATTACAAACGAACGTGAAAAATTCCCAATAAAAAAAATCGAATGACGTGAGTATTTTAGACTATCTTTTTATTTAAGTTAAACATAATTATAGCTAGGAAAAGTCAGATTACAAATTTTCTTCTACGAGTCAGTTTCAACTCAACTAAAGACAAAGTTAATTTCGTATTATCCTTTAGTATATTTTTATAGCTTCAAAGACCTGGGGACCTAGTGTTAACGCGCTCTATTTCCCAATTTTCGCCGAATCCTGGTGTTGAATGGCGGAATTCAACGCCGCACATTACCTGTGTTGGAATATTAAATATTTCATTTCCTCGAGTTGTAATCGAACCCACAACTTGCGGTGTTTACAGTTACGTGCTTACGCTACTGACTTAGTATATTAAATTGTATATTTATTTACATATACTTAATTGCATGTTAGTTTTATATTAGCATTATTATATTTAATGTAGGCATTAACTATTATAAGCTATTTACGTTATATTATCAGTGTAAATAGCAGACTTTACAACATAAGCCTTAATGTAAATAGCCTTTCTATATGTTTATTATATATTTGATAATGAAATTCTTATTAATATAATAATGATTTTAGATATATTTTCTACATCGAATCAAATTTCATTATTTTATATGTTTAATGATATTATTAACTCTATACTGTAATATCCAATAAAAGTTCTAGGTATATTTACAAGGAAAGCTGTAGGTTTGTTATAAGAATCTTTTATGTATTCTTCTTACTTTTTTTCAGCTTCATGCTACAGCCCATATAAATAAAATAAACGGTAACTAAAAAAACTCAATGTCAAGGCACTCCGTTCTCCACGTTCCGTCTAACTGGTTAAACAATGTTAAGATATAGAATTAGTTATTACTTATTGTCTTATTTATTATTGCTAGGATTTTGATGAAGCATATTTTAAAAAATCTAGCGACATATTTTTATTAAAATATTCTATTATAGGCAGGTTTTCTTCACTAGTTGAATTAAGCTCAAAATTTACGATTTTTGTTTTGTTTCAAAATATAAGCAGACCATTCACAAAAAAGCATGAATAGCAATGACTAGCATTCAATTGTTCTGATCGACCTTCCTCATTATGGACGACATAAAACAATAGCCTTGTCCTCTCCCCATAATGTAACATCGAAAACAAAAGGTAGGTACAATAACGTTTTATATTAGAAATTAATTGGTTTATCTTCAAAACTTAAATCATTTTGTAGGATAGGTTAAGAGAATACAAATATAAGCATAGAGAACATAATATATCCATAGAGATATAATATAAATAAAGAATTTAGTGAGATATCAGTTTGTTTTGTAATTTGGCTTTTTTGTTGAAACTTAAAGATGTTACTTATTGGGTTGCGGAAACTAAAGAGGCACTTTGCCCAGTCTGATTCAAAAACATAAAATTAAAATTTAATAATGAAGAGAGATATTCCCCGTCACGCTTATCTCAGAAACGGCTTAAACGATTTAAATAACCACCAATTACCACCATTCTGCTCGAATTTCGGTAAACTTCCCCTCACATTTATTGAGTTTCAATTAAATCTTAAATAAAAAAAATATATCTGTATTTAAAATATTAATATACTTGACATTATAGGATACAAAACAATAAATAATAAATAGTAATAGCCCCGCATCGGTAGCAGTACCGGTACCGTAACGGAGACCGAAGTACTAATGAAGGGAGGCATCATTCATCCACATCCACGCATTACTAATTACACGCATCTATTATATCCTGTGATGTGCCCTCTATCGAGGATTGCTGTACTTAACTGTATGGGGGCTTCAAGCTGCGGGTCGTAATTATTTGCAAATTCTTCTATCTATACAGGTATGTATGTAAAACTCTACTGTTACTGAATGATTGGCGAACAGCCGGAATTACAATGCGTTGAGAGGTGATGATTGGTATGTGTTTGAGGAGTGTATGGGTGTGTAGACTGCAGGAAGAGGACTTCCCGAAACTCCTAATGAAGAAAGGAGAGGAGGAGGAGATTTTATAACCAACGTTGGTTTAATTTATTAGTCTTGCTAGCAGTAACGATAATAGACTTTTTTCTTAAGATATCGGTACGGTATCCTCAAAATCCAAACCAAACTTGAACCGAATATATTTAACGGTACATTCTATATTTTCGTAGTTCATACCACTTTGTTCTTAAAAATTGACTTGCTTTTATTTTTAAATAAAAAAAAAAACAAAAACTCCTATGTCCATAAAAGTTTAACTTGACAACGCCTACCTTACGAGTAGACCATCAGTCAAGCTGTGTAATCTATCATTGAGCGGGGTTTACGCGTCCAGTGAGGAAGCGTTTTCGTGTTCCACTCGGAGCGAATACTTGCAATACGAGTACATACGACGCGCAACGGCTTGAGTGATGGTGGCGCTTAGGATTGCCATTTAAATACTTAGACTTAAAAAAAATCTAAGGAATGTATGATAAATATCTCTATATATTTTTAAAAAGCCGTCTTGGCAACGACAGACGTTTGCGGGATTGATTGCCACTCATTGGATATTATTTTTTTGTCTTTCATCCCTTCTTGTTTACCAGACAAAACGCGGCGTTGAGTTTCTTCATACATTTCGTAATTTTTGGAATTTGAGCAATGCGAGTGTCACAGAGTGTCTTAACACTAGATTCTTTTACCTATTTTGCTGAGATATACCATTAAATTGACCAAAAAATATGAAAAATATTTTTTTCCTCAATGTGCAATAAATAGCTTTATTAAAAAAAGGTAATTTTAAGTAATGTTGTTTTATGAGGCTTATGTTATGTGATAAATCGCACATGTTAACTTGACTTATCTCGCTGATCCTCAAAGGTAAATAAAGAAACCGGAAGAATAAATCATCCCGTATCCTCTTTCATCTTATGAACGAATATACTTTTATTAATAATACTTATTTAATTTTTAATTTATTATTGACGCCGTCAGCAGCACAGCGTGTGATTACAAAACGCGACGCTTGTGTGTTCGATTCCCGCTCTGAGGAATTATTTATATACTTTTATTTCTTCGCTCTGGTAACAAGACAAAGCAAGGTAAAGAGTTCTACCACTATCTCATTGGGTGAAAAATGGTGAACGTAGTGTCTTAACACTACCTAGTGTTAGCCTCTTCCGTTGCCTTATCCTACCTTGCTCTATGTGAACGGCAGTGTGAAGCTAAAAAAATCATCAAAAAACAGAATATACCTTTGATCACATATTTTTTTAAGGCGAAACCAGTGGAATTATTATAAAAAACCTGATAATACAAGAACCTCATCAACTTCGATTGACAAAATAAAAATACATAGACACATTTTGAAAACTTGTCGAAAGCACATTGTTTCATACTTTAGTGTTTGTGTCAAGAAATAAAGACTAGGTAGATATATCTACGAAGTATGCATTATTGAAAGATGTTTCTCACGCCGCCGACGTCGTCTTACATCGAAATTCAAGTAATATTGTATTATTATGGCGTTAGTTATTTATACAGCATAAAGTGATGTGACAAAAAACTGTAGAGTTATTCTTTAAAAATCTTTAAAAAATATTATGGATAAAAAAAATATTTTTAGCATATTTTGATATTAACGAAGAAATTGGAAGAGATTTACTAGTTAACGCACATATTTTGTTTTAAGGTATGTGTTTTATTCGATTACAATATTTTTTCTTATTGGAAAGGTTATGCCTGAGAGAGTGTTCCTATATGAATTATGAAGCTATTAATATTTTTTTATTATCTTCTGAATTTTGGTGATTCTATGTATTCAAAAATTATTGTAAAACCCAAAATATTATTGCAGTGATGTGTTTTTATAGCCTCACGGTGTATCCGGCATATACCTCAGATGTCCACGCACCACCAAATTTACTTGAGACTTGCGTTTTGAACGACGAGAATGTACAAATACCAGTAAAGTTTCTGTGGAGTGGGATTTGAAAAAACAATACCTTCAACTTCATTACTGCAGTACGATAACATCAACATTCATCATTTGCTCCTTGGAATGCCCATTTCAGTAATCACCTTACAAACTAACTAGAAAGATGACAAAAGTCATTACCGAAAAGTTAGTGCGCAACCTCAAGATAATATCGGTAGCCTCAGCGCGTAAAAACCAAGGATTTTCATACAATTAAAATTACGTGGGAACATAGTTCGCGATTGTTTATTGTTGTTACAACAATCGTAAGTAGGAAATTGTAGAAGTTAGTATAAGGGGACAGATTACCATTAAATCACTAATTTTGTATTAGACCCCAACTAATTCTAAATAAGGGGAGGTCGTGGCCTATTTTTATTAAATTAAGTCTCTTTACCATTACAAAAAATATTTTTTGCCGGCAAAGGCCGGCAACGCACCTGTAGCTCCTCTGGTGCTGCACGGGGTCGTGGGCGGCGGTGATCATCATTAGGTGACCCGAACGCTCGTTTGCCTTGTCCTTTTTCCATAAAAAAAATATATTAAAAGAGCTGAAGTTACCTAATATGAGGACTTACAACATATGAATAATGTCAAATTCTTTCTTAATTAAAACAATGACTTGACGTTGCAAATTAAACATTACATTTATTATTTCGGAAGGTTTCAAAATAAATATGTTATTTTATTTATTATAAAAAATTTGACATACTAAATTATTTCTTAAATATTATATAACAAAAGCACTCTCACGGAATGAATAGAGAATGCTAGGGGGCGACAATTTATTTATCTTTTGCAGCGTTGTTTGACTGAACCCGCGATCCGCTAATCACATAGACGTGTTGCCCGAGGTCAGCTCCGTTGCACGTCAGTCGACATGCCGAGTGCAGCCTGGAGCTATATCATGTATAGAAATACTATAGTTGAGAAACCATCATGCCATTGAATAATTTTACTTATAGATACGTTTAAACAGATACAAATTATATGTGATTTGTGGAAAATATTATAAAGATTATAATTTTGAATTACATAGATAGGTACGTTAGTTGCAGATGTGGGGCTTGAAATTGATATCTTTGAAATCTTTAATGATAGTTTTCATTGGATGACTGGATAACTGGGCATGACTGTTTTATATTGCAGCGGTAAATAGATAGAAATTATCAATATCTAAAAAAGATCGATGTATAGATAAGAAATGTTACATTAAAAGAAAAATATGCAAAAATATACAAAAATATGAAATTTTCTCTCTTCTACATTAAATCCTGCTAACCACATTTGCACTGCATCACAATGACACCTATAAATTGAGATTTAAATCCTGTTAACTTCACATTATCTCTATAAACTAAGAAAAGAACAGAAAATCTTCTCTGTCTTAGAATGGCAGCCATGAATTGGCTTCTTCCATGTGTAACAGTAGTTTCACTCTGTATGCCGTATACAGAGAGAACCTAGGCAGAGGGAACCTAGTGCTAAAACACTTCGTTCCCCATTTTCCGCCGCATTCTGGAGGCGTTGCGTGTTGAGTGGCAGAACTCCGCCTCGCTTTACACCAGAAATGGAAATAACAAATAGGTATTTCATTTCCACGAGTAAGGAATCGAATTGGACCTAGCGCGCTTATAATTCAACACACATACAAAACATAAATCAAATAACAACTCAAACTGTACTCATAATATCTTATAACATTTCTGGAGTGGTGGGTACACATCTAAATAACTCTAGTGTCCACAAAACGTTCGTCCAAACGATTGTGGTATTTCAATACGTCTATTAGCGTTGCTAGTGCTCGTAGCTCGCTGTTACTGTACCAACTTGACGTCCAACGCTAAGTGTCCTTAGGCTAGTGATGTTTAAGATATAAGCGTTTAGCGAAAAGCGTTTTTAGTAAAATATTCAAGAAGACCATTTAGTAATATATTCAAGATTCCTATAAAGAGGAAATAAGCTATTTAATTTTTAAACTGGTAGCAAGCCAAATTGCAGCGTTTAGCTCCGCCATGCAACACACAATGTCTTGAATATTCGGCGGAAAGCGGGGAACAGAGTATCTTAGCACTAGGTTCCTGCTGCCTATTCTGATATATGTGGTAGCGAGAGGCTAAAGAAATAAAATAAACAATTGAATTTATGTAGTGACCCTCACAAGCGTACTGACCCTGAAGTCTAAGTGGGAGGTCGTGGGTTTTATTCTCATCCATGACAGTTATTATATAACGTTGTATGTTTGTTTTTATTTTTCTTATATATATAAAATAGATTGAATGGAATTATTTGTTTAAAATTACTATACCTAAATGCTAAACGCTTTAGTTATATCGTCCAACTCATTTAATATATAGTAATAAAATCTAGAAATGAAATTGCCCCACTTGTAATAATTGTATCATCGTGAAACTTGGCAATTATTAGTATAATTATTGCAGTTTATTATTGTAGATGACAGCAGCAGGTATAGCTTGTCTGACGAAGCCGGCAGTACCAATAATAGTGAAACTCTTCATAAAAGCGTGATATTTTACGTTTTTCTTAACTATATTTTTGCGGTGTTCAGTTACGCCATTCAACTCGCAATGCTTTCAGAATTCGGCGGAAAGTGGGGAACGGAAGTGTCTTAATGGGAACGGAGTGTGTTAACACTAGGTTCACAGGTTCCCTTTGTCTACTCTGCTATGTGCGGGATACAGCGTGAAGCTAAAAAATATATTAATACATATAATACTAATATCTAAATACATAATTAATACTCATTCGCCTTCTAACTTACACCGCTCATATTCTAAACAAGACTACCATATTCGTCAACAGTGACACCTATATCAGGTGTGCACTTGAAAAACGTCATTTCTAATTTAAACCTTAATATTAACTTTGTAAAGGCGATAATAGCGTATTGTAGATTAACTTTAGCATATTATATATGATTTGTATTCACCAGGCTTAGTTTATACATTGTATTTTATTCGCTTTATGTTTTTAATGACGGCACCGAGCTTCCTATAAGCTGAGATGACAAGTGCAATGGCGTTGGAAAAATTACTCAGATTTTCTTTACTTGCCTCTAAAGGAAAGGTAAAAGGTAATGGCTTACAATACAATACAACATTTGTATAGATTATCAATTTTGTTTTGTCTGTAGGGTTATTTTAAAAAATATCTATTTAATTGATTTTAGGTGGAGTTTTGTGTGTAATATTAGTTAGCATACTCATTAATTTTATGATTTTCTAGTTGAATATAATAATATGTGAATAATACTAGGTTTTACCAGCAGTTTCGCCCGTTTGGAGAAATGAGAAATACTAAGAGTACCTACAACAGGCAAATTGTCGCTTTCTTGTGACATATTTGTTAATCTGCTCATATAGCCTTACTTGAAAGATGAACTATCCAACACAAAAAGAATTTTTAATTCAATAAAGTCGTTTCTAAGAAAAGCGTGTTTAACCAAACAAACTCTCTAACTTTATGATATTAGTATAGTATATAGCATGAAAATTGTTAAATATTTTCATCCTCCTCTGAAATTCGACCGCCTAGAAGTCGTATTATAATATTAATATCGATTAGACATGAAATGGTAGTACAAAGTAGTTTTTTGTACCTCCCACCTGCTCAGATGGGATTGACTTCGTTTCTGCTTCCAAGGTCAGAGATGAATACAACCAGTTTTATTGTTCGTAAGATTATTATATTTTTACCATTGATAAAAAATTACAAGTATTTTTTTCCTATAGTGCTTAAATTAACACGAAATCTCTATCAAATATAAGGTTAAATCGTCATATAAATGTTAAAGCTTTGAGTGTGTTAAAGAATAGTAATATCAGTTTTTAACCTTAAATTGTATAATTATATTTATATAATTTAATATATATATCATTCAATATAGATAAAAAGTAAACAAAAACAGGAGAAACATTTTTTTTTAAGAAGCAGTCTTTGAAACATATGTACATACAGATAGACTAACTCTATAGAGTATAATATTCCATGTATATTTTCCATAAAATGTAATGTTTCATTAGCCATAATAGCTTACCATTATTATGAGGACTACTCGTCTGATATAAAATTCAATGTCAGCGAGGACAATGATTCATGCTCTAATTTGACACCTGGCCTTCCGTACATATAAAATGTTTGGGGCGTGTCGATGTGTATAAGAAAAAAGTTGTTTTTTTATACATTCATGGATAGCGTTTTTTGTTGCTATAATCTATAAACATATATTTTATTGTTATTATATACCTACAAGTAGTTTCTGAGATTGGCGCAATCAACCAAAGGTACTTATACTTCGGCTTTATATATTACGACTCTATTGATTTTTGAAAGAAAATCAAATATTTAATATGGAAGTTTATTTTTAATATGTAAGTGTAAGTTTATATTTTTCATTACACAAATTTAATATTATAATTATCGAATTTTGAAATGTAATGAATATTATGATTGTCCTTGTGTGTATTACACAAAGCCATCAACACAAAAAAATCAATGAACAGACAATAAGAAGAACATACAATATAATTTTTTTTATGTAGATACATATTTAAATATCTATACATATTTTTTATTAAATTTTTTCGTTGTCATGAGGAAACCGAATATTATTGAATGGTATAAGGAAATTACAATACTAGTGTGGGTAGTACAAGACGCATAAAAATGACCCAGTTGTTATGTAATAAGAAACTTCATTTTTTTCTTTATCCTGCCATTGAGAGTTTGAGTGAGAATTGTAAAGCTTCTTTTATTTGTACTTATAGGTAAATATACTTGTCGACGCCCGCAACTTTGCTTAGGTGAGCTTTAAACGTAAGAAAACTTTCAGTTCTCAAAGAAATTCCTAATAATTCTTCCTTAGTGTTTTCCTATGCTTCCTAACCTATGTTCTGTCTGGACACAATTATCACTTTTTTGCTTCACGCTGTATATATTTGTAGGACAGGCAGGCAGGGACAGAGGGTACAGAGTACAGAGGTAGTATAAGGACACTCCGGTCCCCAGTTTACGTTCGATTTACGAGACATTACGTGTTGAATGGCGGAACTCAACTGCGCGTTTTGTCGTGTTTTTACACATTACACTTTGTTGTCCCACTGCGCCACGACAGCCCTAACTGCTCCTTACAAACGGTCCACCCACCCCAGAATAGTAATGTGCCCATTATAGAAATTTCACTAACAAAAAAATTACCCTAAAAAAATTTAAAAAAAAAACCTTTACACCAACATATTTGTCCAAAGCGAAAATCCAGGCCACCCCAGTAAATATCTCTAGATGCTTACAAATAAAAGGAAAGTAGAGTTCTTTCTCTCGATTTGCCTTAAACCTGTAAAATATATGAAGATATAAAGGAAACAATAATCATATAAGTACAATAAAATTTTACTATCACTTGCTTTTTCCACTGTTTTGCTCTTAGAAAGTTATATAAGAAACAGAATTAATTTGCATACTATTTTAAATAATAGCATACACATTTGTTGATATGGAAGTGATTAGCAAAAAGATAATTTGTGTACGACGCGACGCATAATTGGACGTTTCACTTATTAAAATCACGTAAAAAACAAATATGTAAATTGTTAAATTAATTATAATTAGCTCTATAGTTTTGTTCTTATTGTAATTTTATTTAATTTAGATGTAACATTGTGTGTTCTGCATAAACGAGTATATAGTGGTTGCAGGTTCGAATACCAATTGAGTGAATTAATTTCTAGGAGAAATTGTAAAACGATGTGTCCTGACATTAGATTCTCTCTGCCTACGCTATATATAAATATATAATGTTACTGGATGGATTATGGAACGGATCTAAAACGCGCGGAGCGCGTGGCCAAGTTTTTTTACAAACAAAACTGGCGAGCAGCACCGTGTGTTATTTTACACGAACCATTTGAAGCCACTTTTTACCTATTAGTAACTCAAAAACTATTCTATCTAAAGCTGTCATATTTGGCTCAAATATTTAGACCCCCTACCTGTATACGTGCATTAAATTTCATAAACACAGCTCAAACAGTTATTTAGATAATGACGTCCAAAAATCGTAAATTTTTAGGGGGGTGACTGACCTATAGACCTTAATGTTAACCAAGTTCCAGATGACCTGGAATGGTGAAATTTAGCATCCGGTTAAGTAATTGGGTGTATGTAAAGGAAAAAATCCGAAACTAGTATTTTTCTAACATTTTCTTATAATTTTTCAATAAATAGATTCAATTACGAACATTTACTTATAGTGTAGCGCCTGCCAATAAAATAAGAGCAATGCATTATTTATACATATTTGCTTTTATTTATGTCACACGTTAGTAAATATTTTATTTGTTTTGTAGACTAACTTCACTATTACTTACGTAAGCCATCTAAAACAACACGATGCTTTCAAGTATATTCTAATATAAGATATGTCTCCATTTGTAGCTGAAAATGACTCTAATTTATGTCCTGAGAGAGCCTGTCGTCATGTGGACTTCAAGGGCTTCACGTAAACATATAATAATACTAGCGGACGCGCGCAGCTTCGCTAGCTTATTTAGGGGTGAATTCTAATAAACCATAAAACATGTGTTCAATGAAATATTTTTAAGAGCGAAATTTCAAATTTTATAAAAATCGGTGGCGATTTGAAGATTTTTCCTTACAAACTTTCAACCCCTTATTTGCACCTTTAGGGGTTGAATTCTAGAAAACCATGAAACATGTGTTCAATTAAATATTTTTAAGAGTCTGAATTTCAAATTTTATAAAAATTGGTGCCGATTAAAAAAAATCGATACAAACTTTCAACCCCTTATTTGCACCCTTAGCGGGAGAATCTAGAAAACTATGAAATACGTATTCAATCAAATACTTTTAAAAATCTAAATTTCAAATTTTATAAAAATCGGTGCCGATTTAAAAAAAAAACCATACAAACTTTCAACCCCTATTTCACCCCTTTAGAGTTAAAATTTTTCAAAATCCTTTCTTAGCGGATGTCCAGATTACGAAAGTAAACGTCTGTCCAAACTTTACGTTTCTACGCACAGCGGTTTTGGTTGTGCGCGCGTCTTACCTCAGTCAGTGAGGACAAGTCCTTTTATGTATATAAATAATAAATGGATTAACATCCTTAATTATTATTTACTAGCGACCCTATTGCGGCTTCGCCCGCTTTTACTACTGGATTATTCATATAATGTATGTTTGCAAAGCACTTAAGATAATGTGAAAATTAATTAAACCCTAATGCAACCCGCATTTTCGTAGTTTCAATAAGGATTTTCCAATTGTTTTACACAGCAAGGATTTTTTAGTAGGTACCGTAATTTTAAATCTGTGCTACTAATGTTTTCAAGTACTTTTTAAAATATATTTAAATGACTATTATTAGATAGTTAAATGACATTAAATAATACATTCAACTCGAATTATCCAATACGTGCAAACGCATCTAAATCTTCGTTGCTATAAAGGCAGGCGAGTTTTTTTTTTCGAGCTTGTGGTTAATGCTGAAGAGGGTATTCTGTCCCTGATGAAAAGCAAGCACAACGTGGCTGCCTGTGACGAAAATTAAATAGAATGCATCGGCCGGGAATAGAACCCGGGCTGCCCGCGTGGCAGGCGAGTATTCTACCACTGAACCACCGATGCGTGTAAGGCAGGCGGGCGCGGCGGACTCGCTTGTATAAGCATAACGTCACGAGGCGCGTTTCACAGCAAGGATTTTTTGATATTGTAACAACTTCTAAAGTACTTATTAAAATGAAAAACAGAAAAGACAGTTTTGATCTACATTAAATGGCCAACGTAACTAATATACTTATTTATATGCTGAGAGTAAGGGATAAGTGAAACTTGAGTCGGCACAGCTGATGTGTCAACGGCGGGATGTGTCAACAATTAAATGCGTTTTTCTCTAAAGCTATTCGCAATTTCGAAATAGTTTAAAAAGCAAATTTTATCTTCGTTTAACGTAGAAATTTAATAAAGTATTTTAAAGGATAAGGATTAATACCATTATGGAGAAATATCCCTCACAATAAAAAATATATTGAAATTACTATTTTTAGACAGAAATATGATCACTACACGTTATTCTTAAAAGATACGAATATGCTCTCGCGGACTTTTTTGTAGATCTTATTAAGAGGAACAATACTCCAGTACATTTTTTTCATGTAGTATTTACCATTAAAGCAGCGCATGCGCCAAAGTGTCTCAGCGGGTAGGACTTTATACACATTTATCGTATTTATGTTAATTTACATAAGAATGTACAAATAATAAACTATATATAAACCTTCCCTGAGAAATACTCGACCTAATGGTGAAAACCGCATCCAAATCCGTTGGGTGGTTTAGAAGAAGAAGAGTTAGAAAGTTCAGACAGACACAAAAAGCGACTTTGTTTTATAAGATACTAGCGGCCCGCTCGCGGTTACACCCGCGTGAACTATGTTATTATTAATTTCTGTCTCCATGACTACGTCCTAGTGACGTCTATGCAAAATTTGAGACTCCTAGCATTTGTAGTAACGAAGTTTCATACAAACTTTCGACCCCAAAAACAACCCCTTAGAAGTCGAATATTGCAAATTCCCGTCTTAGCGAGCACCTACGTCCTATAAGTAACTGCTATGCAAA
Organism: Heliconius melpomene rosina; assembly: GCF_056956725.1. NCBI lineage: Eukaryota > Metazoa > Arthropoda > Insecta > Lepidoptera > Nymphalidae > Heliconius > Heliconius melpomene. Next base: position 2,074,706 of record NC_140400.1, read on the forward strand.
ATTTGAGATTCCTAGCATTTGTAATAACGAAGTTTCATACAAACTTTCAACCCCAAAAACAACCCCTTAGAAGTCGAATATTGCAAATTCCCGTCTTAGCGCGCACCTACGTCCTATAAATAACTCCTATGCAAAATTTGAGATTCCTAGCATATGTAGTTTCTGAGATTTCGTGATGAGTGAGTGACCTTTCGATTTTATATATATAGATAGGATAGGATTATAATTTAAACATATGTTTTAGTACTTATTATACTAAGAGTATTTGCATAGTCGATTAACGTATTTGATATTAAATTATTATTACAATATTTAAGTACTAAGTCCTATATAAGATCCTATAAGGGTTCTGTTTTATTGGTTTCGAGGTACAGAACCCTAAAACAGAAAAAAATACACTAAAATATAAATATAAAAAAAATAATTATATTGATAGAAATATATATAAAATTTAATAATAATATACTATCTGTAAGGTCAGTCGTGGCACCGGGGCACAAAGTCTTCTTCTTCTTCCTGGCATTAATCCCGGCTATTACCGGGGTCTGCCTTCCTACTTAACCTACTCCACTTTGCACGATCTTTTGCGTCCTCGGTGGTTAGACCATTGGCTCTCATGTCCTGCATCACGACATCCAACCAGCGCTTCCTTGGTCGTCCGGGAGGAACTTGTATAGCAAGGCACTTGCGTCCGACATAGTTCTTAGGCCGGCGCGTAACGTGGCCAAACCATCTCAAGCGACGCTCTTGGAGCTTATCCGCTACGTCACGGACCCCAAGACTACCTCGAATTAATGTGTTGCGTATGCGGTCAGACCGCGTTACGCCGCACATCCACCTCAGCATCTTCATTTCCGTGACGTGAAGCTCCTGAGTGTGCCGAGATAGTGCTGGCCAACATTCGCTGCCGTATAAAAGAACCGGTCGGACGATGCTCTTGTATATCAGCCCCTTGAGCTTGGGCGGTATTCTGCGGTCGCAGACCACACCAGTGACCTCCCGCCATTTGGCCCAGGCAGCGCTTATCCGGCCATGGACATCGTGATCGATGCCTCCAGACTCGTGCATAACGGATCCAAGGTACCTGAATTTCTCCGACTTGACGGCTGGCTCAGGACCTATAAGGATGGTGCACGAGTCCCGGCTCCCGCAGGCCATGTACTCTGTCTTCGAAACATTTAGTTTAAGACCGCCGTTCTCAAGCGTACCCTTCCAGAGGTTCACTTTACGCTCCAGCGTCAGTCGGTTCTCGGCAATGAGTGCTATGTCGTCGGCATACATCATCAGCCATGGAGGCTGGTCCTGGATGTGAGCCGAGACAGTATCGAGCACCACATTGAATAAGAACGGGCTAAGAGCCGAGCCCTGGTGAACTCCCACTGTAATCGGGAAGGGTCTAGTGTCGCCAACAGCAGTCCTAACCATAGAAGCGGAATCGTGGTACATGCCCCTGATAATCTCAATATAGGCCTCAGGGATCCCTTTGGATCGCAATGCCCACCAGATACACTGACGAGGCACACAGTCAAAGGCCTTCTGCAGATCTAAAAAGGCCACGTGCAGAGCTCTCCTTTTTTCCCTGTATGCCTCCATCAAAGTTCTGAGGGCGAAAATGGCGTCCATGGTGCCCGATCTTGGCTGAAATCCATATTGAGACTCAGAGACAGTACACTCTCGGCGGAGCCTGAGGTCGATCATGCGCTCGAAGAGCTTCATGGTATGACTCATAAGCTTAATGCCCCTATAACTACCACAATCTTGAACACTGCCCCTTCCCTTGTAAATAGGGGTAATAAAGCTAAGCCGCCACTGATGCGGCATCTTGCGGCACCGGGGCACAAAGTGTGTCTGTAAAACAGACTGGTTGTGAGTTCGATTCCCACTCGAGGAATTGAAATATTTATTTAAAATTATATTTCCACCACCAGGCAAAGCGCGGCGTAGAGTTCCGCCACTCAACACGCAATGCCTCCAGAATTCGATGGAAAGTGGAGTTACTGAGTGTCTTAACACTAGATTCTCTCTGTCTACTCTGCTGTGTGCGGGATACAGCGTGAAGCTGGTTTTATTTTTAATTTGATATATTGTCAGCCTACCAGCTATCTTAACAGAAGTAATTATAAAGTAATTATTAACAGTAAAAATTTAAGTAATCGTTAATAAAAAAAATAAGAGAAAAAAAGAGAAAATTAAAAATTACTTAAACAAAATAATAAAAAATAAATAAATCTGCTTTACGATGTATCCCACACATAGCGGGGTAGACAGAGGGAACCTAGTGTTAAGACACTCAGTTCCCCTCTTTCCTTCGAACTCTGGAGGCATTGCGTATTGAGTTATTCCAACAAAATAATAAAATTAGAAAAAAATAATAATAATTATATCAGATTTCTAAACGCAGCATACATTAATTACTTTCTAATCTGACAACTGTCATTTAATTAACAAAATAAAAACTATAGTCGAGATTCATAGATAAATATAATCTATTTTCATATATAATTAAATATCGTCTTAAGAGTAATAAAACATAATATTATTGATCATAATAAAAAAGTAAATATCTAATTATATTAGATATATTTTATTGTACGAAGGCGCTCATATTTTAATGGTTTTTTTGGCCTGGGTTTCATGATTTTACTGGTTTTAGGAACACTTGTGAAAACGGCAGAGAACGAAGTCGACCTTGGGATCATATCAATTCAGATTGGTACCGTCAGCACTTAATCCTAGATAGATAACTATATTGCACTTTACACTAAAGATAACCATACGTCGATTCAACGTGCGAATGTTTAAGTGAGCATATTTTGGATTATGTATATCCTAGGTTTATGAATATGATATTATCCCATCAAAAACATAAATGTAAAATGAAAGCCAAGTTTTGTAATAAAACGTATGCTTTCAGCGATAAAAGAAGTGAGATGTAAATGTATGCCAAGTTCAATGGTCAGTCCTGAAATTTATTTTTAACAATATAAAATATTTTATAACAACTGAAAATGCCCATTCTTCTTACAACTTGGAGACTTTATCTATGTGTAATATCTGATTCGGCTAGTTTTCTTATGAATTTACAATAGAATCTGAGTAGAATAGAATTTGAATACATTAATTTATATCGATGTAAATTCATTTGAAAACTAGCCAAGTCAGATATTACACATAGATAAAGTCTCCAAGTTGTAAGAAGAATGGGCATTTTCAGTTGTTATAAAATATTTTATATTGTTAAAAATAAATTTCAGGACTGACCATTGAACTTGGCATACATTTACATCTCACTTCTTTTATCGCTGAAAGCATACGTTTTATTACAAAACTTGGCTTTCATTTTACATTTATGTTTTTGATGGGATATGTCTTAATACTGGGTTCCCAGGTTACCTCTGCCTAATCATGCTGAAAGACCACTTTGGACTCAAACAAAAAACAATCTCATTACAATTTCCATACCGTAGCGCCTAGTATTCCTAGAAAGGTAACATTATAAATCCTCCTTTTTCCATTAATTACACGCTAACTGGTCTCCTCGGGGAGGCGTCATACAATTAATATTAGTATTCTAGTTCTCTTGAAGCTTCATTTGTAACCTATCAGATATACCATCAATCTATTTCATTTACAAAATCCGATAAATGAATGACATGCAAAATGAAATAGTATTGAAATAATAACTGCATAGTATTTTGTATGGTGTAATATATTACGTTTATGATTGTTAAATAATTGTATGAAATAATTCGATTTTAGGGTAAGGTTTTTAACAATTAAAATTTTTTTTGTATGAACCACAAACAACTAACGATTATTTTCGTTATTGGAATTAATTATTTCTCTTCTCTTTTCTTCTTTTTTCTGTCTAGAAAATTATTCAGGAAGTAGGGAACGAAGTGTCCTAATAGGGAAACTACCCTTTTGACTATTCTGATTTCTATATTTATATGCGGCATAATATTTGTTGCTAAAAAGAAGTATATATTTGTATAATTTGTTTTAGCATATTTATGGGTTCATTCATATACTTATTTTATTCAGCTATTTATAATTTATAAATAATCAAGACCTGAAGAATTAGTTATATTAATATTATAATTTTATTGTATTTATCATACCCATTAAACTCGGAGGCGTTTTATTAGGGAGGGATTTTATCACCATGAAAAAAAATTACATACAATACTAGAATATTACATACATTCCTAAATCAATCTCAATATGAATCACTGGTTTCCTCATCCAACTCTGTGATATGGTAAATGGTGGAAATAATCGCTAAATAATCGACATCTCAACTACTACGACGTTTAAACTCATCCGTTGCTCGCTTTACTTGCGGTTAGCTGGTTCTTATAACCACGTGATTACTGATATATCATTGAAAACTATTGCTCTATAAATATTTGCTGTCGTGGTGCAAGAGCACGTCACAGTGTCAACAAGGTGTTTTTGGATACAATTCCCATATGGGGGACTGATTTCTTTCCATTTCCGTTGTGTTCCGTTGTTCAAGTCGCATTGTCCCGAAAATTGACTAGAAACTGAGTATCTTAATACTCCTTGTACTCCTTGTGTACTTGGTATCCCCCAAGTATCTTAATCCCCCAATAATCTTTTTTTTCTATTGTACTCTTTTCCTAATCTCTGTAATCTCTGACCTGATCTGGAAAAACAAAATGCAGCGTTGGGTTCCGCACAATAAAATCTAAGTAGGTATTCGTAAATACTACAGTACAGTAATAAAGAAACATTTCAAAATTTCACAAAAAACTATATAATTCCTCCTTAGATCGAACTTACTACCACCTCCTAACTCTTCCACAGCACCACGAAGGCTTCGTATCTCATTACTTCTCAAACATAAGCATATGTGGTCCTCGCTCGCGTTGCGTGCATACGACGCACGTAATGAGCCGATCGCTGATTGATTGTTGCTTCGAAACTATTTACCAGGTTTGCGGTAAATGAGATGCTAATTGCGAAGGTTTTGTATAGTTTACTTGATTTTTTTGTTGTGTTTGTCTTGTTTTCTTTGAGATAATTGTATTTTGTGGAAGGGAACTTTGTTTTTTTTTACGTTTTTTTTGTTTTCAGCTTCACGCTGTATCCCGCACTTAGTAGAGTAGGCTGAGGAAACGCGAGAAACTAGTATTATGGCACTCTGTTCCCATTAATACACTTTTGTTTCTCATTTTCCGCCGAATTCTGTAGGCATTGGCAATGCCGCGCTTTGCCTCGTTACTAGCATAAAATATTAAATATTTTATTTCCTCGAGTGGAAATCGAACCTACAACCTATCGCGGTTATAGTCGCACACTTGTGGCTCTGCCACGTCATGCGTCACTGCCTACTTTTTGTTTAGATTTTAGGTTTAGGTTTAGTTTAGTTTAGATTAGGTTATTATTTACCTTTTTTACTGTCACGCATATTCAGTTGTTAGTAGAGTATTTGATTTTTTTTCTTCGCGATGTACACCGTATATATCAGAGCAGGCAGAGAGAATCTAGTTTGAAAAGCGATGGTTGTGGGTTCAATTCCCACTTGGGATATGAGAAAAAAAAGATTTGTTTAATTATTGCCCACGTTACTATTTATATCTCGTGAAGTAATAATAACAAAAAGACAAGTAAGTAGCATAATTGAAGTAGTAAGTGATTGATGGTAAATGCAGCGTATGGAACTTTAAATACGAAAGAATTCTAGATGATTAAACTTTTTTACGTTTTTGATAAATAACTTATACTTAGCATACCTCGATCTATTATACACATAGTTTTTTTTTTGGGTATGCTAGTTTATATAGGGTAGGCAGAGGGAATTTAGTGTTAGGACACTCTGTTCCTCGTATTTTCAAAGCGAGTGCATTGGGTGTTAAGTGGCGGAACTTAAGCCGCGTTTTTGTTTTGGTACCAGAGCGAAGAAATGTATACATTAATACCTTTTTGTAACTAACCTTTGAATGTTATATTCCTTATATGTTTTGAGTGCAATAAAGAATTTATAAAAACAATAATCCATTACTCCGAATGGGTATCGAACCCGCACCGGTCGCGTTACAGTCTCTCCTGAGCCACAACGGCCTCAAATAGTTCAGTTTTGCAAACAAATGTTCATTAATAGCAACAAATCAATGTGCATCCGAGTCATTAGCATAATTGCACCTATTATACGTGAGACCGAGAAAGGTAATATGATATTGTAGTTATTCCTTTGGTTTACGCCATTAGTAGATATTAATATTATTTTACTATACTTCAAGGCATTTTAGTTATCTGAGGCTGTCGTGGCGTTGAGGCATGGTAGTGGGTTCTATTTTCAATCAGGGGAATGAAATAATTCGCTCTGATATAAAGGCACAGCGTGACGTTGATTTCCCCAACCCAACACGCAATATTTCAGTAAAATGTGAAGAGGGGAAGTGTCCTATTAGGAACGGAGGGTCTTGACACTAATTTCTATTAAGGTCTGCCTACTTTGCTTTGTGTACAGTGTGAAGCCAAAAAAATTTCTAATTGATTGGTTTATATTCGACCAAGCCATGATAAACCTGAGGAAAAAAAAACTTTTTTTATATAATTATAAACTTTTCGTCTAGTACTTAATGGTTTTGATAAGTGATAGTATGTAAGACCTCCGTTATTTGATTGATGAAGTCAAGTACGTGTCAGAGTTCAAATGCCAATACACTGTTAGTTCAATCTATAAAATTATTAGTAAGCGAGGCAGAAAACATGTTTTTTTAAAAAAACGGAGAGTTGCTGAAGGAAATAGTAGATATTCTAAGTATTCCATTTTGAGTCTATTAACTTTTGTCCAGTGTCGTGTTTTATTTTATTTACTAGGAACCGAACCCACGGTCAGTCCATCTCTGTCCATGTCTCATCATCATCATGTTTATACAACTGTCAAGCACTGTTCTATGATTTTTTTAGGAAGTACACAGTACATTAAATATCAGTAGTTAGTACTTACACGTAAGTCTCAAGAACAACAATACCCAAAACAAGAATAGGAAGCCGCTTCTTATAATGGAACCTAGTGATAAGGTATACCGTCCTGTTTTCAAGACAATGCATGTTAACTTTGACAATAAAATGCAATATTTTATCCACAAGAGTGAAATGAAAATTAATGAAATATACTTTTGATATATGATCCCAAATTGGGATCGAACCAACAATCGTTTTCAGTCAATTGTTGTCCCACTGCACTACGTTGGCCTCAACATCGTTACTCTAATATTTGTATTGATAATTAAAATTATAGAGTTGAAGGAAGCTAACAGAGAAATAAGTATCAACATTTTTCTTCTCATTATTCTCTTTAGAATGGGAGCTATCATTACACTACAGAAAAAATCCAAGATTTAAAAACATTTTAAAGAACGCTACTTATTAACTATGCTTATTACAGGTTCTTCTGTATAATACTTACAATCTATCTCTGTGAGAAAATCGTAATATATGCTACTTTAATACAATAGGGTTGCCAATAGTTTTATTTAATAAGATTTGCTTAGAAAACGTTGAAGGTTTGATAAGACAAGATATTTTTTGTTAAAAGTGAATAAAAGTGTTAAGAAAATTAATAGGTCGTTAATTGACTGGCGTTTAGCATACTGTTGCTCACGAAGGAACAAGATTCATTAAGCAGTTAATTTTAATATGTAAACAATAAATATAATTAAATAGTTACAAAGACAAATTTCAAAATAAAAATAACATTCAAAGGAACATATAACTTGTGTCACAGTTGCTATAATAAAAAAAAAACTAAAAGTATTATACTAGCAACCCTAAATGAGAATTTGTAATGGCACGCATATTTTTTCTACTAATCTACGCTAAGAGTTATGTAATAGGTCGAGACGACAGTAATTTTAATTAAATCTACATACTTAAATGAGAAATAAAATAAATATATTTTACTCTTGCCGCTTACAAAGAATTAAAAAAAAGTTTCTGATTTCTGCAACTATGAAAAGGTTGTTTCTTTTATTTTATTTTTGTCAACTTTACACTTTAAGGGAGGATGGATTTCCACTATAGTGCCCGTCACGGCTCGTTCTCGGTCCGACATTAATCTGTCTAAAAAAATCTCCATCCACGCTGTATCTTGCAAGGCGCCAGGGCGTAACCGAACCTAGTGTTAAGACACTGCGTTCTCCACTTGCCGCCGAATTTTTGGAGGCATCACGTGTTGAGTGGCGGAACTTAATGTCGGAATTTTGCCTTGGTCCCCGACCGAAAATAATAATTCACCCCTCGAAAGTTCGAACCTTAACCGTCGCGATACATTTCCACTCTTGGGCCCCTGGGTCACGATGACGTCTAGTCTGTTTAAAATATGTTTATATGAGAAACAACGAGAGCATTCTTACTATCGTTCCCGTTGAGCTCAGGTCCAATTACAAATATAAAAATATTTCTCATTCAAGAATATGAGAATAATATAAAATACTTTCCAATTATTTACGTACTCTGTGTAAAAAATTGCCTTATACGTAAACAAATATGTACCAACAGAGGTAATATTGAATTTATACGGAACTTGGAGCTCAATTGCTTCAAAGCAATCAATAGTCTTTAATTTGTACGAACTAAAGGCTGTGGGCTTAATTGATACAGAATCTTTCGCAATTGTGTTAATTACAATTAATTTCAATAACATAGAACATTACAATTAAATGTTTAATTATATTTAAAATTAGATTTATTTAAGACGTCTATTGCTTATTTCGTAATAATAGCAGTGACTCGACAAAACTTGATACAGTTTTTGTTACAGCTTATTTAAGCTTACTGAGAATCAGATAGAAATCTGCCGAGGTAATTATGTATATAAGTCTACATTTTCCCCTTCTGTGATAGCTTTATTATTACTATAAAAAGAAGACACAAGTTGATAGCTCCAGAAAAAAATTGAAACGAAGATCCAACAATAGTTTATTGTAAAATAAAATGAAAAATGTTTTTGCAGTGATGTCTTTATTATTAACTATCTACATAAATAACTTATGCTTGTATTTTATATGGCAACATTACATAGTTATTCATACAAAAGAAATATATTTATATAATCGTTTTAAATTATAACAAATCATTTCATTTGTTTCAGGCGCGAGCATCAATGGCCTGAAAGGATGTTCAGAACGGCGTCAGTCGAGTCCGGGCCGCGGACGCCACCGGCGTACGCCTCGCACCCGCCCTACGTGCCACCCCGTTTCTTTCCACCCCGGTTACGACCACCGCCCCCGCAGTACTGCTTCGACGCCGCCCGCTTCGCCTGTGATGCATCTAAGCCTAGATACCTCGACGTCGAACGTGAACGGCTCGTCACTAGATGGCTTGCTGAAGCCAATGAAGCTATGGTCAGAAGAGATCGACCAAGGTACAAACCAAAAAGCACCGAGAAAAGGCCAGAACTCCCTGAACGGCGACATGAATGGTCGGACAACTTCCTGCTAGGACGGAGAAATGGTTCTGTTGAACCGGAAGAGGAGAGTAGTGATGTTATGACGCTTAAAGAGTTTGTCGATAAGTTTTCTTTGCCTCGTGTAGTGAGGTTCGAGGGAGAGGATAGGGCTGTGCTATTATATCGAGTGCTGGAAGCTCATAGACGTGTTGAAGCTGTTCCGCTGTCTGGGAAGAAGGGGAAATTGGTTGGAAAGCCACTTTACATCCCGGATTCATATGACGGTGAGTTATTTACATATTTATATAACAGTAATACATATATAAGATTAATACCTTCCTTCAGAAAACCTTCAAAAAGCGCCTCTATCTCCACCTCAAAGGCCGGCAACGCATTTGTAGCTCTTCTAGTTGTAATTTCTGTTATTTCAATTAATTTTAAACTACGGATCGTACATTGGTAGACGTGACTCACACTTGGCCAGCTTTTATTAAGAATTCAATTAAATAAAGATATCAACGTGAGCCAGTGAAAGCCTACGGATTATACTAAGTTACTTACGAAACGATATGTCATGTGTAATCTCGTTATATTTTTAAAAGGAAGTAGGCTCTATCTACTAGAGCTTCTTTGTCTGCTCTTATAAAAGTATATAGTAATTCTCTATCATATTAATGTAATAGTAATACATACTAGAATTTATTAACGGCTTAAGACACTCCGTTCTCCACTTTTCACAAGTGGTGGTTTATAGTGAGGTGCTGTGGCACGGCGCATCTATTCTAAGTTTTCAAGACAACATTGTTACACTAGGTTCTCGTATTTCCGTATCACCTAGGTCACGATCCCTGTGTTAAATTTTAATATTTTCCTTTGCATAATGTAGGTGACAATAAACCTAGCCATTAAGGCATTACCTAACAATGCATAATAGTCTGGCCTAAATATCTAAACGCTTGAAAACTACAAATATTCTTAGAACGATTTCAACACTATTGTCTTGTTAATAGAGACGAAAATCCTATTACAAAATTTTAATAATCCTGAGTATTTCTTTGCGATGACTTTATAAGGTGTATGCAAATTTAGTCCTAATAATAATAGTTATGACGTTCAGTCGTTCCTTATATTGATATTATAATAAAGCTGCTATAAAATAGCCTTTATGGTCATAGTAATAAGAACGGAGTTTTGAACTACGTAAGGTGCATTTGCATCATAATTGCAAAGTTGCTTCAATTTTGGTATTCAATGGCATATAATAAAGACTACTATAATATGCAATTTTTATATTATAAAATGTAAGATAATTCGCACGATATATGTGAAATATATAGTATACATGTGAAATATATGTGAAACGAGACAATAATGTCATAAAATAAATATATATTTTTATTTCTGAATCCGATAGTTTCGTCTGTGCGTTGTCCGTCAATCACTCAATAAGTGTTTTTTAAATATATAAATTTCCAAACCTAATATAGTTTCATATGTATTTAATAAATAAAATTTGTACGTATAGAAATTATAATTAAATTGGAACTACTAAATTGCTATAAACCAATTTGAATAATTGATTCAATCATAATACAAATTAGAGGTAGGTTTATAAACTGGGTGAGGCCCAATTCTAATACAAAATAAGGAAGCCAGAAATCAATGAAACAATTTGAAATTAATACCATAAATTAAAACAGTTTACCTACAATTTTAAATAATATTTAATGTTTTATATTATATACCTATGTATGTTTATTATTATAACATATTGTAAGGTCAACGCAATTAGTTTTGATGGATCAAATTTAAATTAGTTTACTATTTATGGTTATATATGGCCGCTTATATATGTGGAAAATAATAAAAAAAATATAAGGTCAAAAAGTAGATTATTTTTTTATTATTATTATTTAATTTATTTTTGGCTTAACGCACATAACAGGACAGGCAGATGGAATCTAGTGATACTCAGTTCTCCGTGCACCCCTCAATTGCGAGGCATTAGGTATGTGTTTAGTAGGTAATTGAATTCCGCCATTTGAGTTCCGCCACTGAACATGCAATGCTTCTAACATTCGGCGGAAAGTAGGGAACAGAATTGTCATAATAGGAACGGAGTGTCTTAACACTGGAGCCTACCCTGCTATATGTAGGATACAGCGTGATGCTAAGAAACAAAGAAGAATATATTTTTATTAAAAAAATATATTTTATTGTTATTATTAAACAGAACTCAATTAACTTCCAGTCAATCATTCAACACACTTATAAAAAGATACCGGATATACTACAAGTATATATAACTTAAATAAATCCTATAGCCTGGCCATTTCAATGCTATATACTAATCGGGTTTAATTTGATGTCAAACTGGAAGGTCTAAGGAGGCCCCATTAGAGTTGACCATAGAAGGCAAGGGTCGTCTGTGTCTGACGCTAATATAACTGATCGCTGAATGTGTGTATTAAAGAAAACGCCGCTAGCCTTGTGTGACTGTTATTTTGTATGAAATATATTTAAAATTGTATTAAATATTGGTATTTTAAATAATAAAAATAAGTCAAATATACAATTTTCCTACGCGTAAAGAATTGAACCCAAATAAAAGCTTCATTTTAAATAATAAAAGCAAGCCTTTTTTGGAATAATTTATCCCTAAAAGTAAAAGTTAAATGATACAAAATTCTCGATACTACGTAAAACCTTCAATAATATATTTTATGTAAGTTTATTTGCTGTCATTGTGGCGCTGTTGGCACGCGTCCGGCTGGACGCGTTGTGGTTTTCAATCCTACTCAATGGAAAATTTATGTTTATACTAGCTTTTACATGCAACTCTGCCCACGTGGATAAATGGAAATAACTAAGAGTTGTGAATGACAATATTATTTTGGACCACATGTACAGCGGGTTACATAGAAAGGATTAAGGTAATGTAATATAGCCCCAATACAAATAAAATAAACAGTAGTTCCTGAGATTAGTTCGTTCGAACAAACAAACTCTTCAGCTTTATATTATTAGTGCAGATTATTTCTCCAATTGTATCTTTTTGATCTAAGTTCTGTCATTCAACACTTAATAAACGAAAAGAAGAGTAAGTTATTACTAGTTTGTTTTTTTAATTTCAAATTATTGAAGCTTCAAATGTGATATAATGATGAATCCAATATTTTGGTTATCTTTATGGTATTATTAAAATAATTATTAAAATTTAATTTTAAAATTTTCCATGAAAATATGAATGTAATACACTAAACCTTTTCGAATCCTAGTGTCCTTTCACCCCTAATACGTGGGTTTGACTAAAACGGGCACTAACTCAAATAAAATCATAAATCGCATATGAAAACAAAAATGCACCGATATTATCTTAACGACCTAACAACTAAGTGTAGGTACTTCCTTGCCACATATGGCCTAGCTAATGGGACCGCCCACCCACGCTATGGGCCAAGGCTCTAGTACGAGGACGTTGTTAGAAACTTAGAATTTGCTTATAAAATAAGAAAGAAAAGTTTTCATTGTTTCTATTACTAGTGTTTTGTTTGTTCATAATGTATTTATACGTAAGTAATAACGGTAGTATAATATCATATTTAGTACAAGTTAAAGAAAATAAAATATATTATTGTAATAAAAAAATGTAACATAATACAACTAAAATTTCTAGTCACGTATGTTATGCATATTGCATAGGCAACAGTTATATTTACTAAATGTCATTAAATTATAATATTCATAAAAAAAATCGATTTTAGTATTAAATAACATTAAAAAATAAATAAATATTTTTTTAAATATAAGATTATTACTAATATTTTATTTTCAAAATTCTAGTCTGTATCACTTCTAAGTCAATTTCACATTCTTATAAATAAATACCGAGACATAGAAGTCATTTTTAATTAATTTTACCAATAAATATTTAAATGGATCAATGAACATTGTAGATATGAAACTCGATATCTAACAGAAGACTAGAAACAATCAAAACAATGATTTGCATACCTGTGTATGCAAATAATATTTTATCTATGGCGCATACAAAGCCACAAGCATCGATAGTTTTTAAGTGATTCACGAGTGTTGTGACCATTCGTAGAGTTGTTTTCCGGACTACTTTAATAATAAATATAGATGCAATTTTAACATTTTGAAAGAGAAAAGAATTAAGTGATATTTTACTGCATTTTCTATTGTCTGTCCATTTTACAGGCTTTGCGTGGAAGTTATGGAAATTGAATGTCTGACAGCTTGACGCTTTATTGAACATCAGGCAGGGTTGCCATAGAGAACTTTATCAAGGCGCTCTGTTGTCTACTTTCCGTCAGAATTTGAGACATTGTGTGCTGAGTGGCAGAACACCGGACTCTGTACTCTTAACTGAATAAGAAAAATGAATTTTCATTCCCGAGTTTAGATTGAACTCACAACCAAGGCGTTTACAACTACGCCACGATAGCTTCAACTGTACTAAGCGATATTGAATAGTTATTAAGATTATAAAGATTTTTTTACAATATAAAAACAAAAAATATATAAAAAAATACAGCCTTAAATATATTTTTTAATAAAATATTTATTTATAGGCAAAATCATATTGAACCTACAGAAAATCATTCGCACGCTACAATCATCCGAGACCCACTATCGCAAACAAACGTGCATAGAATCCACAACGGAGTAATATTGAAAAGATAACGTTTCCGTTCTAGCATTACTCGAGATTGGTACTCAGTACTACTGAGAAATATTTTGGTTTTTGAAAATTCCAATTGCATGAATGTATGGAGTGAGATATGGTAGTGACTCTATATATGGTGCTTGAATAACTATTACCTAAATACATATTATATACCTTCTATATAGTTTTATTTTAACGTTTTTTCTTTTCTTCAGAGAAAAGTTTTTGTTTAGAAGTCTATTCGGGCAGTCTATTTTGCCATACTTAGGAATTGCTATGAAATATTGAATATAAATACATATATTTGCCTGTCTTAGGCACGTTATAAGTGAACTGATTACTATTACCTCTACTACTTCTAGAAATGCGTAACACTGTATATCCATATCCAGTATAATGGGGAAACTGTAATGTTTTAGAATCAACATAAATTATTATTCATTAATATTTTCATTTTATCACTGATAACAAGGTAAAGTGCTGTGTTGTGTTGCGCCACTAACACACAGTGCCTTGAAAATTCAGTGTACAGAGGGGAACGAAGTATCCTAAAATTAGGTTCCCTCGGCCTTTCCTGCTATATACCTATGGCAAACAGGGTGTAGCTGAAAGAAAGAAAATGTGAAATGAAATAATAATCACTGGCTCCCTTAAAACAGGAGGTTCTAGATTAACCATTTAGGATTCAAATTTGACATACATATATTGCAGTTAAATAGATAAACGTTATATAAATACACCTAACTGCACTTTTAATGTCATCACTAGTATAGCCAATGGTACTGCAAAGCAAGATGTCGGTTAGAACAGTTAGTCCTATTTAAATGTTTTCTGTTACAAGTTTTATGACAGTTTAATGTAATTATGATTGTTTCCCTCTTTGAAATGATACTAAAAATAATTAAAATGATTATTAAGTTTAATCTATTTTAATATAGAACTGTCTTTCACCGCTTCAGTTCTCCTCCTAAGAAGCAATAGAATGTCGACTTCGGATGAAAAACGTACCATGGAGTGACATGATTCTTTATTCTTTTTATTTCTATGCCGGTTAAAGCAGGAAACTAGGAATTTATATACATTTAGGAGCTGACCGATTAGCCAGTCCTGTTTAGTTAAGTAGGTAATATTATTCTTTTTATTAATCATTTAATTTAAATAATGTAGCGCTGAGCTATCTCTCAACACGCATTATCTTAAATTCAGTTGGAAAGCGGAGAGTTCAGTGTTCTATATTCTGCTCGATGAAATCGGGAGGAAGATGAAAGAAAGTAGCTTGACAAAGGCCATAAAGTCCACGTAAACTTAAAGTAAATAAATAAATATTTATATTATTATTTATTTCACAGATTTTTGTTAAGAAATAAATGTTTTTTTGTCCAACACTATAAACTATCTATAATAAAGTTTATTTTCCCTTGAGACCTTGTTGTGAGGTAAAATAAAATTTTATTGGTACGTGTTTCCGATCGTATCGAGATAGAGGCGGGAATGCCATTGTCCCTCAAAGAGGAGGGAATACAGTATTTAGCTCACGCCAGCATTTCTGATGAAGACATTGTTCACGAAATATTCAATTATACGACAATGTGTTTACTAATTATGTTTTAAATGACGAATTTAACTAGAAAGTTGTTATTTAAATTAAGTTGGGAAGAATCGAAGTAGCATAAGAATTTGACTTTAAAAAATATTAATTTGAGGCTTAAAAAGATGAATTGTATGTATAAATCTTGAATTTGAAATGTTAAATTACGAATTTGATCCGTAAAAGTTTGAATTAAAACACCGGATTGAAATACGTATATAATAATTTAATTAAAATTGCAATATTTATTTAATTTAGTAACGTAGTAACTTTACTCACATTGCTCAGTGGCAAATCCACTATCACCTATATAGAAATACCCGTAAATCTCAACGGCCTTTTTCAAATTGGAAAATCGAAACGCAGTTTTACTTAGGCGCGACATTAATTACAATAGGTAGTGGTTGCAAAACTTCAACAATGGTTGTCTATGGGACGCTTACGCAACACCGTACAATGGAATATAGTAAGCAAGTAACTTGTGGGAAAAATTCACATGAGGACAACATAAGAACAATAAATATCTAGAATCGCTTATACGAGTGGCATTCGAGATATATGTATGTAGTTACTTTCATGTATTTTTTATGTAATCTATGTACATACCTGTTAATATGTGTGTGGTTATTTAATATTTGATTTGTTTTTTGCTTCGTATGTGAAATTGAAAATATTTCATGTGGAAATTGAACCTACAATCGTCACTTTGTTAGTCAGATGTCGATAGAAGTAACCAGGGGTGATTGCGAGTTTGGTCTGCACTCAGGGAAATAATTGTAGTAATTTCTTTTATCTGCTAAGATTAAGAGCAAAAAGTTTCAACAGATAGTGAAAAATTGAGTATTTTCGCATTTATTTCAATATAAAAAAAGAGAAAAAAATCCAATTCGTATCCGAATTTGAACCTACCTCTATCGATCCTTCCGCATTTGATAAAACATACAAGAACTATATAAAACGGAACAATTAAAACGATTGGAACAATAATAATTATACGGAACCAATCATCAGCACTTTCCTTTTCACAGTGCAATTTGTAGTGTTAATTTCTTATTGGTTTTATAGAAAAAAGAATAAAAATTATAAGCTGCACTTTAATCAATCTTGATTTCAACTAAAAGGAACTTCGCAAATATTCCGACTTCGCCCGCTTGCACTATACAATTATATCTTCTTTTTTTAGACATTATTATTTCCTGTTGAGTGTTTATATACTTTTTTATACTTCCTTATATGAATGTATATACTTTTTGACTTTCAACATTTTTTTTTGGTTTTGCAAAGTAGTTGAAGATCCATCTCTACTTTTACGTTGATTTATTTATATATTAGGATTATGCAGCTTATCCACAAATTTAAATATAAATATTTATGATAATAATAATAGTAAAGCTCGGTTTCCACCGCGTAAGAGAATTGAGTGGATAATTCAAATAAAATAGCTTTACATTTCCACCAACAAAGAGTGTAGTATTTTGTAATTACTTCGCTGGACACTACTTAGAACTGAGCGAGTACATTTCAACTATTTCCGCTCCATTGGTATTCCCGTCTCACTATTTATTGGTGGAAATACAAGTATGCAGTACAAGCAGATGAATACAAGTATACAGTAAGTATGTAAATATAAGTAGGTAATAGTATATACATGGCTTTGTATGCCAAAAATAGCTAAACGAAACGTTCTCGTTTCGTTTTTACCATTGGATTATTTACTACAATGTAAAATGTGGGATATTTTTGAAGTTACGATTACACAATATTTTTTTTAATATATTTACATAACTTGACAATTTTACCGTTTTGACAAAGTTTGGTAATGTAAATTTAGTAATTTCTAGTTTTAAAGTAGTACGATACGTAATTTCCTCTAAAAGTGGGAAATGATCAATCTTAAGAATTTTTACTGTGTTAATCACTTATAGATGTTACGTGGTATTGGCTACTAGTTTAACCAGTCACACACAGGTATGTCACAGCTCTTTATTTTTTATGGTGTATTTCAAAGAAGAAATGATAATTTTGCTTTTTTATTGAATCTTTACTTTTTTTTGCGGTACCATATAAAACATGTATTTTATATACTGTTTAAGAGGGAGAGAGAACTTAGTGTTCAAATACTCCGTTCTGTTTAGAAATATTGCGTCAATATGCGTATTATAATAAATGCCGCGTTAAGTTCCGCCTCTATTGAATGGCAAAACCCAGCAGGATATTTTACTAGAACCTATTTCCTAGTATAGTAGTATATCGAAGCTACATTCATTGCGTGTAAAATCAGATATCACACTGCGCCAGGATGGCGTCATATAACTGTAATATTTAAACAATACATACATACGTACAGATATATTCTATATATATATGTAAGTTTAAACTGGGTCAGAACAAGTTAGTTTCGGTTGTAAATCCGACTACCAGCAAGTAGCACTGCACGCTATTGAACCAGTAGCGAGACCGTTAATCGAATAGAGATCGATGTATTCAGATAATTATGTAATGTTTTTTTTTAGATTCACGCAGTATCCCGATGATATATATGTAGGTTAAGTGGGAACCTAGTGTTAACATATTCTGTTTGTCACTTTCGCATTATTTTCGTGATAGAGTTGAGTGTGCGGAATTCAACGCCGTGATTTCTCTTGTTACCAGCGCAAGGAAATGAAATTGGTTCATTCTTCCGAGTGGGATTTGAAACCGCTACTGTCACGTTTACAGTCAAATATTTAAATATTATAAAACCTACATGCGTGTTAATTCGAATAGTTTTAATAATGTCATTTATTGTCAATTTTCAATATATTTAAAATAATAAGATGTTCACTTTTTTAAAAGCTTTTATTTAACTTTTTACTAATATAGAGACTATTAAGGTGTATTTGCTGTATTATCCAAATTGATCATAAATAAACAGTTGTCGTATAAAGGAAGCACGATGTAGGTCAATATAGGTTATACGTTTGGGTTAACTAACGCCCTAGACTAGACTAGACTGGACTGGAATATAGCCTAGATCTAGTTTGTGATGTGAGAAATTATTTGGAGGAGGTATTTTCTTTAAGTTTTATTTTTATATATTTAAAAAAAGTTTTTATTATTTTCTTTCTTCTGTCCAATTAAATTTTTATACGAATGAATTTTTACTGTCGCATAGAAATAATTTCATGAATGTAGCGAAAGTGCTTAGAGGAGTGGTTTATTCAGAAGGCCCGTGAGTATTGCGGAACTCAACGCCACACTTTACTCACTAGATAATAAAAAAAATTTTTAAAAAATAAATATTTCACAGTTTGCAAAGAAAGACTCACCGTTATGAGTGCAGCGTGTACTTATTTGCGCTTCTAAAATGACATAAATATTTTAAGAATCTTTAGTGAAAATATATTTTAATTTTTTTTTCGTTATTATTTGATAACATCAAGGTCATTTCAGATACGAGATCACGTTAAATCTCAGGGGACGTATTGTTTCTTCTTCATTAAAGCCTCGTGAGGCATGAGCATCTGCTTATGTAATTAGAATCTTTTTATTTCTACTCCATTGTTTATTTAACACGCGGCCTTGAATTGTAATTTTGTTTGTTTTAATTATAATGTTAGCCAACAGCTTTAGAATTGAGAGCAACATGCACATGCTACAAATATTCACAAATATTTATGTACCTACTGTTGTTACACTTAGAGAATACAGTCTAGAAACGCTGTTCTCTGCTTTCCGCAGGAATTGGCGCCACTTGTGTCTGAATTTGCGGAGCTTAACGCCACGCTTTGCCTGAACGAGAGCGAAAAATTGAAATAATTTTAATTTAAGGATTTCCACGTTCAAACACTAGCCCAATTCGCCACGAGGCCACGAAGACCTTAGAAAGAAATATTGATATTATTTTACGAATAAAACATTACTTGTCTTATTTATGAGCTAGATTCCATAAAATATTGTCACTTTCAATTTAATCTATAACATAAACACATTAGAAACATCCGCCCAAGCCAAATACGCTCAACTGAAGTAACAGAACTGCCTTTCTATGTTTTTGATTTTATTTTTACGCTATTACCTGCATTGCAGTGTAGGCAGTGCAAATCTAGTGCTAAGACGATCTGTTTCCGCCTGATTTTCAGACATTTCGCGTTGAACGGCGGTACTTAACGTCGCACTTTGTCTTCTAAAGCAGGTAAATGAGATTTAAAAGATTAATGCCTTCAATGTTGATTTTAACCATATAATAAACACGTTACGTTCCAAACTATGAGACCTGCAATACCACATCCATTCGGCATATTCGTAGGAGTCGAACAGGTTGTCGATGCTACTTGACTCGATTATTTGATTATCGTCTTACGTAAAAACTATGGATCAGAGGTTACGTTGGCATTACGTCTGGTATCCTTTTAGTACGTAATAGGCGAAAAGTCAGAATTAAATGGAGCGTGCTGCAGTAGAAAGGGAGTTTGTTGTGGATTTAATATTTGATGCTAGAATTATAGGTTATTATTAGGAAATGGATAATTCTGGTGTAGTTGTTTTTATGTACGCGATGGTTTTGAATTCGATTTGTTGATGCTTGATTGTCTTAAATGTTCGCATAAAATTACTTATCATCAAGCATATATTAGTGTAGTATCACCTATGATTACAATCGCCTTGTGATTACAAGGCGGCTGTGGACGTATTCCCTATTCCACCCCCAGAATTAAAGTTATAAAACTCAAAAAAAATATTTGTGAAAATATTAGAAAATTATTTATATAGAAAAGTTACTAGAGATCTTTGAGTTAGATTACTTTTACTTATTTCCTCGCTGTGGTAGACAAAGCGTGTGCAGAGTTGCGGTACCCATCAATAAATGGGGAACGCAGTGTTGTAATGGTATGTTCCTACCTTGTTCCTGTCTTGTTGTCTACCCTGATTTGCGGGAAAGGGCGTGAAGCAACCTTAATTTTTTATGCTATTGCCCATTTTTAATTTATTTACAATTTCCTCGAGAATTTCTTTCATTATTTACCGACTATTACCTCATAAATGATGCAAAGTTTAACGTGAACGTAAAATAAGAAGTACATGTGGAATTTTAATTTCGTAACTGCATACCGAGCGGCTTGAGCTGTCACCATTCTATGTTAATTACTAATTGTCATTTGAATAAGTCGTGTATTGTATGATTTACCAAGTGGATATGAAAGAAATTGATATTTTGCGGAGAAAATGGAGAAATATATCTTATCTTTTCGTAATTCAATTCTGAAAACATATAGAGAACGTTCTAATGTGTAATTGGGTTCTATCTTCTTTGGCCAAAAACCACTTAACCTTTTTGACTTTTAAAATCCGCTTTATTATAAGTAGCTTCACATTTTTCCCGCATATCAGTGTAAACAGTACGGAACTAGTGTTAGGACACTCCGTTTCCTCCTTTTATACTCAATTTTTGAGACACTACATATTAATTATCATTAATTAACACTCAACGCCGCCCTTTATTTACCATAGCAAGGAAATTAAACTTTTTTTCAATTCTAATACAGTGAGGATCAAACCCACAACAGATATTGCCCCACTGAGCTATGACGCCATCAAATTTACTATAAACTAATTGCAAATAAGCTTAACAATCTGCAATGATAATAATATAATTAATGGATGTTATTTTATTGTTACAGGTACGTTTATTACTGCTGTGCCTATATTGTGTTGGGTTCTTCATATTAAATTAAATTATATGTTTATATGTTTTACTTTTACAGTTGAAAGTTTTTTTTACTACTAGTAGGGTACAGATTCCGTTCCTAAAATTTTCAAGATATTTCATGTTGAGTGGGGAACTCAATGCCGTAGTTTATCTTCTCACTAGAGCAAGAAAGGCAAAAAACCAATCATTTTTCTCCATTGGGAATTAAACCTACAACTATCGCGTACAGTTATATATATATATATTTACAACAGAGATATTAACGATGCAGATTTTAAGAATAAAAATTGTATTGAAATTGATAGTTTCGCACACGCGCGTGTGACCTACAAAACCGCGAAGCAAATCTCCGTCGGAAGGAAAATATGAAAAATTATGTTTATTAAATCGTATTTAACTAATTACTGAGCGTAGTTTCATATAATTTTTAAACGTTTTACATTTTATAATAGTTACTATTATAATGATGCCAGTGGTGGCGCAGTGGTACAAGCGTGCGACTAAACTGGATAGGTTGTAGGTTCGATTCCCACTGGAGGAAATGAAATATTTTTTATTTTCATTTCCTTGCTCTAGTAACGAGAGTAAAACTAGGGAAGACTTCTGTTACTCAACACGCAATGCCTCTGGATTTCGGAAAGTGGAGAACAGAATTTTTTTAATAGGAACCTTATGTTAAGACACTTCCCTACTTTTCATTGAATTCTTGAGGTATTGCGTGATCCGGAAATTTAAATTTTAATAACACTATATACACTAAATACATACTATAAATAATTCCTGCTTTTTGACCTTACCACCATACTGCAGTGACGTCACAAGGTCCGAAATGGATATGCTCTGATTGATGTGGCTTTGCCCCAGTGTAGGTGAAACAGAAAAACGCATAATTAAACTAATATTAATTATTTCAATGTTAATAAACAAACCACAAACGTACATTTTTTTATCTATACTAATATAATAAAGCGGAAGAGTTTGTTTGTTTGTTTGTTTGTTGTTTTACTAAATATTCTTATAATTTAAGCAGGCGTAGCCGCGTCCGGGTCCACTAGTCATGGATAAAATTAAATAAATTTTATTTGAAGAAACCATCAGGCCATTGTAAAAAAAGCGGAGTGGTGTCTGTCTGTGGTTGTGTTATGGTTGTGTTGTGTTAAGAAAAGCTTAATGAAACATTAATCAAATAGATTGCATGGGTATGGCTACGCTAACTCTAGTTAAAAATTGATAATTTTTCAGACGCTATATAATAGATAGAAGAGCTGTTATCAGAGACTTGTATAATCTAATTCAGATAGCTAGCCCGACTACAATGTTGCGGGTAGTTCCATCAGATGTATATCGGAACACGGACAGCAGTGGCTCCTAAGACCAGCCACGATCTTAACAGATAAGAACAAAGACGAATTATAGAGAAATATAATTTAAAAAAAAACAAATCTAGCTGTATAATATTATTAAAAAAATGGACTTATCATTTTATATTTTACTTATTTAAAAATTTAAATATTTAGGTTTATAAATACATGCTTTTTTTTGATCCCGGACTTCCCATAACTCTCCGTTAAATTCTATTCTTTACGTGTACTAAAGAAGATACATTATCACTCTATTAGCATCTTTATAGTAATAGCTGTGCTAAATGAATACCTGCTGTTAACTTACTACTGCATGCTGGGATCATCTTTAATTGCATAAAAACATTAGAGGGTCATAATCAGAAAAAGTGACCATTTTGTGTCTTTTCTTGTCCCGCTACTTTGAATGCGTTTTAAAAATACAATTTTAAAGATAGCTTAAATATTTTGCCATTTAAGATAGATTTACTTATTAACTTAAAGATTTTTGTAATATTTTAAATGTATTATGGCTAATAATAGTATTTTTTGTTAGTTGCAAAAATCCTTTCAAAATGCTTCCATACAATTTTTCGTGTCCCATTCACCACTTTACTTTTTAAAAATAGATTTGTTACGAATATTTATGGTTTTATTTGATTTCAGATGTGTTTATATTACTTTACATTATGCATAATATTAAATAGAACTACTTTTATTGATATATTATTTAGTAAATAGTATATATTAGTTAAGTAAATTTGTCCCAAAATATTGTCTTTTTGTTACTCAGGGCTAGTAACGTACAATTAAATTATGAACGCAATTATTTTGAATGATATTTAATATTATTTTTTATTGTGGCACCATAATTCTTAAAGTCAATGCTGTCGTAACTACAACCAGTAGTGTTCTCGCAGCAGTTGAGGGGTTCAAATGTTTTAGAGGGAATGCGTGAAATTACATCTCAGGGTTATAAACGGCTTTTATTTTGGTAAGTATTCTATAATTTCGTTTTCTTGTTTATGTTATTTGCGTCTTTTTACAAAATCTCAAAAAAGAACTTCAGTGCTTGCACATGCAACACATGGCTTATGAGCAAATATTTAAAAAGGTTAAAATTTCTCAGATTTTATTCTCAATTTTGTTATATTTCGTTACGTAACGGAACTGAGAAAATATGAAGCCTAGTTCATAATTACGTTACCATAGGAAGATTATGTATATAAAAAAAAATGCTGGCATATGAAAAAAATAATTAGTGACTTTTGATAACGTGAAGTAACCAAAAATAATGATTTTTAAGTTTTTTGTCTGTTTGCTTGTTTGTTTAATGTGTTTGTGCACGCTTATCTCAGAACGGCTTAACCGATTTAGTTAAAAACATTTTTTTATTCTTCCTGAAATTAGTAGTGATTTTGTAATTTTTTTTTTCTCTGGAGATAGTGCATTAATAAATATGTAGCTCAAGCGGGTGAGGCTGTTATTTAAAAACAAATAGGTTCTGTACTAGACAATATACATGAAATATTATTAAATACCTATTGATAACTATTTTTTATTTTCAGTAAGCGTCATGGCTCCTATGTCAAATGCTGATAGACAAAAAAGATATAGAGAACGTCTTAAACAGACCAATCCTATTAATGAAGATATGCGAAATAAACACTTACAAAGAATTCAACTTAATTCCCGTGATAACGACTCAAATTTTGATATATTTTAAAGTGGGTTTAATTTTATCATTAACTTTGTGATTTCTAACTAGAAATATAAGTTTATTACGTTACGAACTAGCGTTATTATATAGTTAATATTGTCACTTTGTTATGTTTTCTTACATTTATAATCTATTAATTCAACGATTGAATCTTTAAAATTTTAATTTGTGTCTCATTAAATAAAAAAAACCAATAGTTTTATTCATATAATATTCTTATTTTGTTGTGTATAATGCCTTATAACATCAGTTTCGTAACAAACATTATCAGCATTGTTACTTATCAGTTACGTTACGAATTCGAAAATGTCCACTTTTCTGATTATGACCCTAGAAAGCTAAAGGATAACGATTCTTGCTTTTTTTCTAAAGATTTTTTTATTATTTACTAGAAAATTTGAACCTGCACTATATGTTTATCTATACTGAAACTGAACCACAACATCCGCAATCTATTTTTGTATGTAAATATATTAAAGGTTAACATTAAATCTATTAAACATATAATGTTATCGATATCCGGCGATCGTGAATAAAGGGCATTACCATGTTCAAATAGATAGCGAGGCGTGGTGGAAATAGAAAAAAAAATAGAGAATTAATTCACCTGTTTCCTCCTGGAAATTGGATAAAATAATATGGATTCCAGATTCTTTTTATTGTTTATTATAAGAATTGTAAAAAAAGGTTACGTTTTACATTGTTTGATTTCTTTTTAAAGGTGCAATAAAGTATATTTTTTATTATTATTATATTTTAAGTAAGTATATAAATGTTTTTTAATCTAAGCATAGAAATATGTTTTTAGATTATATAAGGTATTTATGTGTAAGAGTCTGCGGAGTCAGTAAAGAAGACAGTGATATGTTACTTGCTTCTTTATATTCCGTCCACTAATAAATGTCGGGTGTTTTATCACATCTTATTATTGTTTGTAAAAATATATCAAATAAAATACCTATTATCGAACTAAAGCTACAGGAGGAATATCTATGTATATGGTATAAAGAACTTAACAAAGGAACATTTACGGATGTATCTCTCTTTCGCAACAGGAAAAAATCCCCATCCGGCTGATCGAAGATATGCCGGACATCGAACCCGCACCATCCGAGCCATCTCGATAACAACAATTGAATCAAACTATGCCTGTCCGATCATTTCATAGGCTTAAAGAAACTAAATGTATATTGATGTATTTGCCGTTATTGTATGTATAGTATAGTAAATATAAATAAGTGATTAACTAGAAAGAGATTGATATTGATTGTACTCTGCACAATTTTAAGACCGTGTCCGTGACCGCGCGTGTCGCGTAACTCAACGCCGTGCTAACTATTTCTATAAATATATTTCGTGCGTAATTATCCTTCACTCACGTCCCGTTTTATTATACCTTACAAAAATATTATTATGGGATAGTAATATCTATTATATTGTATAGCTATCCTATTAATGTACTATAAAGCCACTTTCAGTACAACTTATTTATTTCTACGACAACCTGATAACAAGTGCGTCGACCGAATCGGCTATAGAGACGCTCGTTCATACTTAACTAAAGAAATGAAATAAGCTATGATTTATACTCTGATAATATCTCTAACACTGGCTCGTAATAAAAACATAATGATGAATATCCTTTGCAATTGCTAAGAACATTTATTGCTTAATAATATTATAGTATGGGTGTGTGATTGTAAACGCGAGTGTGTGGATTCGATTCCCACTCGAAGAAAAGAAATATTTTTTTTATTTCTTAGCTCTGGTGTCGAGGCAAAGCGCAACGTTGAGCTCCGCCACTCAACAAACTATACTTTCAGAGTTCGGTGGCAAATGGGAAACGGAGAGTCTTACCACTAGGTTCCCTCTGCCTATCCTGATGTGATCGGGATACAGCGTAAAGCTTTAATAAAAATATTATAATCCTTTTTTAATACAAAAAAATGTTGCAATTTAGCTATGGACGCGTATATCTTTTGAACTACGCAACGAATTTTTTGTAGTGTTCATTAATGCACCGATTGTTCAATAGAGAACTTTAATTATAGAATACATGTATGGATAATTATTTATTGTATTAAAGTAAACTCAAAGATTAGACAGATTGTTATCGTCATATAGTAAAACACCTATTTTTTTACGTTCGTACAAACACTACATAGTGTCCATATTTATATATTTAGTATATGAATGTAACCAATGTTTGTTAAAAAATAAGATTTTAAACTTAGTTTAATTTAAATATATATATATATATATATATATATATATATATATTACATAAAAAAAATACTTGTATAATTTTTCTTCCGACTGTTTGGGTTAAATAATTTTTGAATCAACATTATAGAGAGGCTGCACGGGCTAGTGAGAATTTAATCATACAAAACAATGTAATCTATTGTCAACCTTATACCTTCAATAATAAAGTTAAAATTAGCATTTCCGCATAAACAGGAACAAACGGGACCATCTATGAAATGCAGTGGACAGAGATACAAGAGGCTTTGTTGTCGAATAACTGTATAATGTACTAGCGGTCTGTGACATGGTAGAATTGAAAGAAAAAATATTTTATTTGGCTAGGTTCCCTTAGTTTCCTTTTGGTTAAAATTCAATGTGGTTACAAAAAGAGGGTTATGATTTAGCAGTGTATGCATGTGTATGTTTATCGATGCGCTCTTAACTTAAAAACTATTAAATGGAATTTAATGAACGAAATGATTTTCATTCAATTTATATGTCAATTTTTTTGATAATTATGATCTTTTTATATATAGTTATAGTTTGTTTATATACAAACGTACCCTACATCTAGACTTATTATATTTAATAACATAATACTACTCAACATGCAATGCTCCCAGAATTCGGCAGAAAGTGGGGAACTGAGTGACTTAACACTAGGTTCCCTCTGCCTACCCTTCTGTGTGCGGGATACAGCGTGAAGCTGATTTTAACATAATACTAATTAGTACAAACACAAGTTGGTAGAAACCAAAGAACCTACTTACATATAATTTCGCTCGTCAAAATTACTTTAGCATGTTATTTGTTCCGTTATTTTCAAAATAAGGGACTTACGTCTTCATAACGGATATTGCCTCGATTATCCCTCAACATGATTCAAAACGAATGAAATTTTATACAATTCCAATAATCGAACAAGTAATCAAATGGAAGTAACTAATGCAAATTAAATAAACATAATATTATAGAATGTAGGCCAGTCGTGGCGCAGGGTCTTGTGGCTATAAAAGAGACAGTTTGTGGGTTCGATTCCCACTCGAGGAAATGACATATTCTTAATTTAATAGTTTCACTCTGAAGTCGAGTCAAGACGCGGTGTTAATTTCCGTCACTCAACATGCAATGCCTCCATAATTCGGAGGAACTGTATAGACGAGACCATGAACAAAATTCCGAAATTTGGTATATCTGAAGTACAGAAGAGGACGAAGAGAAGCTTTCCCGAAATTACCACGAAAACGCGAAAATATGGCATTTCCCGTCTAGTCTGAATAAACGAAGTTGCCGGATACATTTCATCTATTATAAATGTATTAATAATATTATGTTAATTTCTATCATAGTTGGCTTCGCACATAAATTAATTATAAGAAAATATTTCATATTCAATACCTAATATTTTAATTATATTTATAGTTATTTAATTTTTATGATCGTGCCATAATGCTATAAACGTTCGTTCCCGCGGTGCATTCGGTATGTTAAGAACTTTATCCGGTGTTCAATTATAGCTTAATTTAAAAGCTTCTCACTTTACGACTGCGGCATATTTATATTGGGACTGGTTTTTTAAAATGATTTTAATTTTTAATATTTACGAAGTTGAAGAAGAATAACACGAAATAACGTTAATTTTACAATAAGTTTATCTTCTATATATATAAAACCGAAAGGTCACTCCCTCATCACGAAATCTCAGAAACTACATGTGCTAGGAATCTCAAATTTTGCATAGGAGTTACTTATAGGACGTACGTGCTCGCTAAGACGAGAATTTGCAAATATTCGACTTCTAAGGGGTTGTTTTTGGGGTCGAAAGTTTGTATGAAACTTCGTTACTACAAATGCTAGGAGTCTCAAATTTTGCATAGACGTCACTAGGACGTAGCCATGGAGACATAAATTAATAATAACATAGTTCACGCTGGTGAAACCGCGAACGGGCCGCTAGTTTTGTATATCTATACTAATATAATAAAGCGGAAGAGTTTGTTTGTTTGTTTGTTTGTTTGAACGCTAAGATCTCTGGATCTACTGGATCGATTTACTTTGTTTTTGTTTTGTATGAAAGCTGCATTCTTCAGAAGTGCTATAGGCTATATAATATTACATTACACATATATACTAATAAATTAAAATACTTTCTAATTTGACATGCAATTTATTCTGCCATGTTAATAACAACCGTCGTCGCTACGCGACCGCGTTCGTTACCGCATCATTTTGATATTCATCCTTATGAAAATAAATATAATAGTCACTTTTAGCATTTCATCTAGATTGAAATTATATTTCTATAGAAATTATATTCTTATATTTCAAGCAGGCGTAGCCGCGTCCGGGTCCGCTAGTACGCATATAAAAGGATAATCAGGGGGAACCTAGTGTTGAGATTCTCCGTTAATAGTCGCCAATTTTCGAGATGTAGCAGTGTTCAATGGTGGAACTTAACGTCGCGTTTTGTCTTGTTCCCAGAACGAAGAAAGTAAGTTAATGATTGCCACGAGTGGGAATCTAACCCATAGTCACATGCTGCGCCACTGCGCCACGGTGGTCACTCAACACGATTCTTTTTAATTGGACAGGAAATAGGGGATGGAGTGTCTCAAAATTAGGATCCTTTAGCCTACTCTGCTATAAAGATGATGCAAATTGCAGCTTTCGTAAAAAAAACTAATTCACTATCATCGCCATATATGTATGTAGATACAATTATACAAGTGATAAGGCTGCCAACAAAGAAGACAATAACATGTAATTTCTATTATTTTATTTAAAGCGGGCGTAGAAAGTGTTTCACAAATGCCAGGAGCGGCAGTTCGCACGTCGTACGTTGTTATTGTCGAGTGAAACCGCCCGGATGTTACTACTGATTAGTTTTTATCTTTAGTGTATGTGTTTTTAGTACTTAAGTCATTGTTTTTATGTTCTATATATTTACTATGTTTTCGATTTTTATGTGTTATTTTTTATTGACATATTTCTAAGCCATTTTACAGTATTTTTTATAACACAATTTTGACGTAGCATAGCGAAGTTGTACCGAAAGAATTTAGTTGATCAGAGCCCTTTGACGCTTTCATATTTTCTAAAGAGAAGTATTTTTCTATCCTAAGTGTAAAAAATATTTACAGTATTTTCAAGTCAAGAAGAATCTCAGAAAACCTCTCATTTGGTTCAATATTTTCTAAGACAAGTTAAATATATATCAATGTCTTCTGTAATATTTTAAGAAGTAGAAAATTACGTCGTAGCCGCTCCAAACTTCTAACATACCAATATATCTATTATATTAATTATTCTATTTGCCTTTCTATAAGATGCAATTTGTAAAGAAAAATTGTATAATATCCGAGCAAAATCAGAGCGACCGCCTTGTATATATTTCGTGTATACAATACCTAATATAGACAAAAACGTCGTTAGAACCATTAGGTCCAATTACAATTTACATAAAAAGTGAAAGTTGCTTATCAGTTAGAGTAAAGCGTTTTAAAAGGAGACCGCCATACGTTACTAATATGGCACCGCTGTGGAGATGCCATACCTTCCAGACCTCAATAGATAATTACTTTCCAAGTACTATTTAGTGAAGAGTTATGACAATTTAGAATAAAGCTAAATTTACTACTTTACCTTTTTTCCTTATAACAGGGTAGGTAAAGGGAACCTAGCTTTTTTTAAAAAATTTCGAAACATTACGTGTTGAGTGGCAGAATTCAATTTCGCACTTTGTGTATCAGAGCGGGCGAATTAAAATTTTTAAAATATAATCGTTTTTCCGTGTGGGGAAACCCACAATCACCACTCATACAGTCAGTCCTTTTCCTACTATCATGGTGATCACTATGACCTTAGTATCTACTAAATATCAAATATTCTAGTCAGAGATTTTTTTAAATTCTGCAACTGGCAAAAAGGGAAAGGATTTACTACTATTAATTCCTTAAAAAAGTACCAAGAAAGTAAGCAAACCCATAAAAAGTAGTAGTTAAATACAACTCACAAGGTAAGTCAACGTACGCGGAACCAATGGGACATTAGACATGTAAAAATATTCAGAGCACACAGTGAAAGTATTGAGTGCAGTTCAAGATCACTTGAGTTTCTGTTTTTGTTTTTAAATCTCATCTTTACTCTTGATTTGCATGTCCTTGCTGGTCTTTTACGTTGGCAGGAATGGTAAGTGGTAATGATAAAGTGTTTTTTTGTGCTGGTTCTTCTCAGGTCTGAAGCAATAACATTAGTGACAGGTCGTGGGTTCGATTTCCACTCGAGGAAATAAAATATTAATTAAGGTAACAAGGCGTTGAGTTGTGCTACTCAATTATAGAATTCAGCGGAAACGGGAACGGAATTATCTTAATGGGAACGGAGTGATACAGTTTGACCACTCAACACGCAAAGCTCCGACTTTTTTTTTTTAATTTTAATTCACCAAGTTCTCAGGTTCCTTTGTCTACCTTGCTATGTGGGGAATATAACGTGACGCTACGAGGATAAATTTCTTTCATGCCAAATATAATAAATATAAAAGATTAAAAATCGAATTACAACTTTACAATCAACGTGAACTAAAGTCTCAATAAATTCTAAAATCACATTCGTATTGCCTCAATAAGAGACAGCGAGACGTCCTACGTCAAAGGTTATGTGTGTCAGCTGAGTACTGACTGCCTCGGTGCGTTACGTAAGCGGTAAAACACCATGGCGAACGCCCACGTGCGCTGATTGCGCTATTGTAGAGCTGTTATATATGATTGTCTTAGTTTTGGTGTTTAACCGACCTTACAGAAGGAGGTCACAGTTTGTCCTGTGTGTATGTATGTTTGTTCGCGATTACCTCGCGTTTGGCTTTGGTTTTCAGAAACCCTGTTCTTAGGAGATTTTGGTGTTGGGTAAGGTTTGGTCTTATTTATATTTATTTGTAAATGGTTTTTTTCTCTAATATTGTTGTAGTTGAGACCGTCGTGGCACAGGTGTGGTTTCAATTCCCGCTTGAGAAAATTATTATATTTAATTAGCTGTTTTCGCCATTGAACACAAAAAAAATTGGAAAGTGGGAATATATGGGAAAAACTCTGAAACTGCTTTTTTATCTGTTATGTTTCCTTAATAGTAGGATTCTATATTACCCAAAAAAATATATAAAACTTGTAAAGTTTGCGAAATAATACTATACTCTATTGATATTTGTATTATAAAATAATTCAATTAAGTACTAAAAACTCATATAAGTAGCTTAGAATGTGGTAACATTTTATTTTAGTGACACTTAAAGTTAAAAATAATAACTAGATAATCTTAATCCAAGGGTACCAGGTTCAATTTCTCAAGACTTCCAAGACTATCCATACAATGAGCTTTCGTAATAGATCGCTACTTACTCTAAAAGTCGTTAGCTGCGCGTGCGTTTCTCTTTATAACATTATATGTCGTATCCAATCATACAAGTTGTGAGATGATTAATGTATGAAATTTGAAACGTTATTGTTTAATATGTGTTGTAAAAATATATTTATATTTGGGGCTTACGTAATAAACGTACGATTGTAAAATTTTGTCTTTTTTCCCGTTGCCGTAGAAAATTAGGAATATCTTCTCTCTCCGCTAGAGTTAATGAATCTCTAGCGGAGAGACAGAAAGGCATATTTGTCTAATATATTAACAATGGTGAATGAAGGATAGGCGTATTGTTTGAGCTTTGAACGAAATATAGTATATTGTACTTTGACAGACATCGCTACTTAAATATTATTTATGCTGACTTTAGTACTAAAGTTAATGTTAAACACAAGTAATTACAGTAAAGGCTATAGAATGTATAAATTAACTATAGGAGTTGGATTAGCCCTTTAAGGGTTCCGTACAAATTTTATGATTGTAGGTAAACGCGAACACTCATTTTATATGCAAAGTTTTATAATTCTAGGTCAATGGGTATATCCTATAGAGTTTTATACTAATTTCAGCGTATATACGCATTTATCTATTATTTGCCAACACAAAGTTTACTTTAAGTCAACACTTAAAAGCTTATTTTCTTTGCTTCAAGGCACTGTGGACATAGATATTGAATATGAATTTAAGCTTTACAGACTGATAGACAGTCCTTTTTTCATTTTAACGTATGGAACCCTGAAATAGGAATTAACAATAGTTATATGGCACTAAAAATATCATATATTTTGTCACAGAACTAAAGTAAATATAAAGTAACTCATCACTTTTGGACATGCGATTACAATGTTTGCTCAGAGTACGGGCGTGTTTATGCTAAATAAGATTATCATGACAGCTCGATGTTATCATCTACGATAACAATATAAATATTATCATTTCCGTATCTATGAATAAAATACTGATACTAAAATATGAATTATTTTTAGTTTGACGTTTCACGCTCTCTCTATCATTCAAAGTAAATATTTATTTAAGATATTTCCGGTTGAGTGGGGTTCCGAGTCGGAATTGAATCCCCAACCACGCTGTCCCGCTGCGCCAAGCCGGCTTTTATTAAATTATACTTTACTTTATTAAGAAATACTTTTAGCGATGTTACAACAATTCTTGATTATTAACAGTTTTGAGCTTGACGTTCCGAATACTTATCGGTAGTCCTTGGTCTAAATCCATTTACACGACAAAACCTTACAAAGTAGGTACAATGTAGATATTAATTTGACTGACTGTACTGAAATTAAGAGAAGATAAGTAAAATTTTTATCATTTTTTTTTTTACAATTTTTATATTCTGCCTACCATTACCATAGTACCAGGTACCATCAGAGGAACCCCACTCGTATAGACACTCCGTACCCAATGTAGAGTGGCAGAACTCTTGTTACCAGAGCGAAAAAATGTAAATAAACTGTTCCCCCAAACGAAAATCGATCCCACAGCCATCACGTTTGCATTAAATTAATAGCATTTCTATATCGCATTATAATATTTTATATATTAACACGAACACAAACACTCTTCCTACAATCCAAGCCGGTGAATGTTGGTATAGCACACGATTATTACCATACATTTAGTATTACATCTATTGAATTTCCTATATTATATATTTATGTTACATTTTACATGCACGATTGGCTCCGTCTGGCCGAAGCCGATGCTCAATAGATCGTGAAAGAGTTATGAAATGTACGTAACATATTGTTATAATGTTATATGAAACTTCTTACTTGTGTAATGGATGTTAAATTTTATTATTTTCATTTTTGGGAAATATTTATTTCAGAACAGCAGGGAGTATTTAGAGTTAAGAGACTCTGTTTCCCACTTTTTTCTTTTTCTTTGCCTTTTTATTATCGTAACAAATTTTATCACAGATTCAAATTCTTGAAAAAAAATGCTAAATTGACAGTAAATCAAGCACCTTACTAATCGTAATATATAAAGTTTAAGCTTCAATACTTATACATTAGTGTTGAAGCACTTCGTTCCTCATATTTTGGTTAAGTTTTTAAGACATTGTGAATTGAGACACTGTACTTAACGCCGATAAACTTTGTTGATTGAAGCGGGGTCATTTCTCCAAATAAAAATCGAATTCACAACCGCTCTTTTCACTAAAAATAATGGACTATATCAATGAAAACAACAAAACAAGTAAAACAACCATTCTAATGGTATTTAGAGAACCTCGCCATCATCCAAGCTGCAGACTGCCGTGCTATTGTAGTATAGAGTAAAGGTCAGTGGTGCACGAGGCATGTATAGGATAGAGTACTCTCACTGTTACAAGACATTGAAATATGTGCAGCTTATATTTAACATATTATAGGTGTAACGTTTCTGGGTTAGTTTCCTTTATGTAATACTAGTGGGCCCGGACGCGGCTACGCCCGCGAAAATATAAGCCTAAATAATTAAAATAAGTTAAAAAATAATAATAAGTGGAGATTTATTATTAGAAAAAATATCTGAGTAACCGAAATGAACAAACAAAAGAAGTAAAAGAAGGAAAAAGTACCTAAAGTTTGCCGTGCGCGTGTACTTAACATTTTTCTATATTAAATAATTACTAATTTTTGCGAACAATATTTAATAAAATCCCAAATGATTAAAATTACGATCTTTTAAGTGTATAACATCGGTATAGATAACCGAACTGAGATAAATTAATTATAAGCAGCAAATAATTACATAAAAAATAATAGTAATTCGAAAATATATAAAAATTTACAAAATGATCATAGTCATCTGCCCGTTCGCGTCGGTCACACTATACCACTCGTAGGTTAGGTCATTTTGAATCAGTGACATCTCCTTAATTATTTATTAGAATGTTATACAGTAAACTATAATTTCAATCTAGATAAAATGCTAAAAGTGACTATAATATTTATTTTCATAAGGATGAATATCAAATTATAGAAATCATCTAATATTTGTTAATGTATACAAATCTATATCGGCGCGCGTCATGTATGCATTAAGCAAACTCACTTTGGGTGACGTTTTCTTAAAACAACAAACTTTGTAAGCCGTTGCTTAGCAACGCGTAGCGACGATTGTTATTAACATGGCGGAATAAATTGCTTGTCAAATTAATTATTTTAATATATTAGATATCGAAAATATTACAAATATGAGAAAAAAAAAGTATCCTATGTTCATCCCGGGACCCTCAAGTATCTCTATATGAGTATTTTATCACAATTAAATTAGCAGACAGACAGACAGAGTTACTTTCGAATTTATAATATAGGTATGGATACCATATTAGTTTTAAAATAGTATGCTGAGGCCATTATAGCTATTTGTCTTATTATTGTACATGGTATGCTGATATAGATAAATAATTTTAATATATTTATTATTTATGTTTTATTTGGGGCCAGTCGGGATAGGTTATTGATTGGTTTGATTTCCAGAAAATTAAATAATTAATATTTTCATTTCTCTCGAGTGTCGAGACAAACGTTTGGCGCAATGTCTCCAGAATTCTGACGATATATAAAAAAATATTTATATTTTAATTGTTTAATGTTTTAAATCTGGTAATTGCGCACCTTGTTTGTTTGAAATGGACTAATATTTATTACGTCTCTATTATTCATAAATACAATTATTCTATATTAAAATTGTTTCAGAGGTATGACATTAATACACCAAATACCGTAAATATGTAACCAAAAGTCATTGGCAGATAACAAACACTTTACTGCATAACGGTTGCGATTGTTTATATCAAAATTGGAATTTGATCAAAAACCTTGTACTGGTCTCAAATATACAACCTCCTTACTCGAAAATTCAGAATAATGCTCTGGAAATCCACGAAAATGCTTCAGCAATATGAATCCAAGACCCAATTGTTACGGTTGAAGTTGGTACAAATATATAATAGATTTTAGTTCGGAGAAAGCACTGATGTACGGTCCAGGGGTTTGATAAGTATACTTCCCAGTTTGGTGCAATGCAAATTATTATCACTAGTTTGACCTGACTTTTGTGGGCGTTGTATAATCGTTATTTATGGAGACTATCGATGGTGATCGTGCTCGTAAATTATGGGTTCGATTCCTGGATTTCAAAGATATTCAGTTGCTTCATCTCGCTGGAGACGACGATAGAAATCGCTTTAGTGGATGATATATTAGAGATTGTAATATATCATGAATTTAGGTTACATGAGATTGTACTTAAAGTGGTTTGTCATTTTATTTACATAAATATATAATATATATGTACATTAGTATATAGTCGATTATTAGTGTGTTTGTGGGTTCGATCCCCACACGAGAAAATTTTATATTTACATTTCTAATTCTTCGTCTTCGTATCGAGGCGACAAGACAAGACAATCCATTCCCCACTTTTCTTCGAATTCCGTAGACATTACGTGTTGGGTGGCGAAACTCAACGCCGCCCTTTAAAATATATATTTTAAATATATATTTCTCTGTGCATTTCAGAAGTGCGTAGTAGTGATTGTAAAATATTATGATTTTCCCAAAGTCGTGGGTACAAAACCAGTTACATATACTTATGTGTGCATTTGTCTTTCTAAAACCCATAAATAGCATTATTTCTGTGATATATCAACAGTTATGTCACACAACCTACACGTGCGTGGGCTTGAAGTGCTAATTCTATAAAATAATAGCATTTTACTTCGAAAATACAACTTTGAACAGAATTTCGTTTAAACTTTGTTTATTTTGTACGAAATTTTATGCTCTTTCAATAGAAAATATTTGAATAACCAATTGTTTATAGAAATATATGTAGTCGAATGCTTACTTTCATTTGACAAGTGCTATTATAGTAACCTTAGTTGAGTATGATCACCATATTAGCAGATTTACTGACATCTTACATAAGAGATTACCAACATTTCAATATTCCAGTTAGAAGTTGAATGTGCTTAACGAGCTGTTATTAATGTACTTAGAATAATAAAATAATTTAATGAATTCTATTGATAAGTGAATTATCTATTGAAAAATCTGAGATATACATATTTTGTTTTAAAATCATAATGGGTACAAATTAGAGTCTTATCTAGAAAGAAATTCTTAAATTTTTTCACAGTATAACTTAATTATATTTAAAACGTATTAATTAATGTATTAGAAAAAAAAATTACAAAAAAGAATACATATATTCCACAATCCACCATAATTTACAAAATCTAGTAAAGTACGAAAAGCTGTTCACTTCTCGGAGGTTAGTGACCCGCTTTCGTACAAAAGATCTGCTCGGATACAGCGCACGCGCAGCCTTATCACTTAGCGCGTTAATCTAAATCAGGGCTTGTCAAATTATGTTCATGAATGTTTTATTCTATAAGGGATTATTTAATATTTTTTTTTATTAAATTCACGTTTTATCCCGAATATACAGAGGGCATAACCTAGTGTCACCATATTCTGTTTTTCGCCATGCACCGTTTTTTCTGCATAATCTATTATGTATAAGTTACATAAGTTTGTCCATTAATGCAAATTGTATTTCTCGTTGAACACACTCAAATTGAACTTGTAATAAAGAATGATTCATCTAAACAACGCATCTTCCTCCTGGCATTAATCCCGACGTATGTTGCCAGGGTCTGCCTTCCTGCTTAACGTACTCCACTTTGCACAATCTATAACGTCAAAAACTAAATGAATTTACCTGACTTTGGTAAAATTTAGCGTCTTAATTGTTAGTTGTTGTCCAGGCATCCCTGATCTAGGCCGAAGATCTGTATGGGCGATAATGTTACAGTTAGGTAAATTGGAAGTGGGCTAATTACTATTTGGAGCATGTTCGGTATTTGGTCGGCTATTTTGAAGCTAATCTTATAAATTTTATAAAATTTTAAAAATTAGCTACATGCTGTATCCCTATATGGCAAAATTCCATTTCCCACTCTCCTCTGATTTTTTCTTGTATTACTAGAGTGAGGAAATCTAGAATATTAAATAAATTCACCCGAGTGGTGATCGAACCCCAAACCGTCGCATTTTACGCGAACGTTTTGCCATATATATACATAGACATAGCCTTTTCCTTTTGACTATTCAATTGAACCCACTATCTATCTACAAATCATTGCTTAACATACTACCCAATCTAACCAGTCAAATTAACATTATT
Organism: Heliconius melpomene rosina; assembly: GCF_056956725.1. Taxonomy (NCBI): domain Eukaryota; kingdom Metazoa; phylum Arthropoda; class Insecta; order Lepidoptera; family Nymphalidae; genus Heliconius; species Heliconius melpomene. The sequence continues at coordinate 2,113,008 of NC_140400.1, forward strand.
AGGTATATTTTGTAATAATGTCATAATAAGAATTAACAAATTATAAACAATAATAATTTATTAAAATTACCCATACATCATCATCATTACATCAATACTTAAAATTACAAAGGTGAAGAGTTTATTTGAGCGCACCAATCTCATGAACTGCTGTGGTGTGTTGGTGATAATACATTTATGAGGAGGTTATTCCTTTCAATGGAACTCACTACCTACGGCCTAAGTTACTTCGGGCACTTAAAATGTGTCTACACAACTCTTAATTATTTCCTTATGACCACGCGAGAAGAGCCAAAGTTAACAAAAAAGCAGCTTCACACTGAATCCCGCACACTGCAGGGTAGGCAGACGAAACCTAGTGTTAAGACACTCCGTTCCCCGCTTTCCACTGAACTTTGGAGACATTGCATGTTGAATGGCGGACTTCTAGGCCACGCTTTGCCTCGACACCAGAGCGAAGAATATGAAGATATAAATTTAACTAAATATTTCGTTCTCAACTGGGAATCGAACTCATAACCAACCGCGTTTAGTCACACACTAGGTAACAGCTAGTCAGATATTAAATTTAGCGTCTAATAATATTTGATTGGCAGAACTTGACCATTGAGGTCAAGAATACCTCGCGTTGTGTATTATGTGACCCACTATACGTTAATAATCATAAGACTGAGATGGAAATTGGTATTGTGTCTGTATAATATATGTAGTTATTTTGTGATGTTAGTTCGACTTATGTTTCTTTAACTAAGATAACAGGAAGTGGAGGTAAATGTGTTTTTTTGTAGTTATTTAATTTTTTTTTATTTTAGCTTTAGCAGTAATTAAGATTTACTAGAAAACGGATTTCAGTTTGATTCACATAAAAAATGTTTAAAAAGTATTTACTTTTCTGGAAAACGTAATCAAAATATGCCGCTGAGTTTGAACCTGCATCTTTTCGTAACTAAGAAGTTCAATGAAAATGTTTGGCATAGTCGCCACTCGCGACACAACGCTGTGGTGATTTTCAAAAGGTGCAGGTTCAAATCTCTATGCTACGTCAATATTTTTATGCGTTTTTTTAAAAGTACTGTGTAAATGTATTATTTATTACCTTATAATATTTTAGTTGAATTAGGATTGAAATGCAATAAAAAATACAATTGATTTGAACTGTTTATACACAAATGTCAACTATTAAAATTTTTGCCCCTTATCTGCAGCAAATCAAATGGACACCTGTCTGAGTCACGAACTGTATGAGCTGAGCTTAAAAGCTCTATACTAATATGGACTAGTATTGAGAAACCTTTCAGCATATTTGATAATGTTTGTAATTTTAACTGAAATTATTTTTTATATTCTACATAATTTAATAGATATGGTAGGCGGAGTACGCCTAGTGTTAAGACACTCTGTTCATTTTTCGCAAAATTTTCAAAACTTTGCGTATTGAGTAGCAGATCTCAATTCCGAGCTTTGTTTTTTGTTAACAGAACAGTTCCATTTTCTGAAAATCCTTCCCTCGAGTGAATCGGACCCACATCTGTCATATTTTTAGTCTGATGACGCAGATAAATTGAATTTAACTTAAAATTATACAAGATTATGTATATTTCCATTATCGTTTATTTTTATATAGTAACTTAAAACGCCTCATCATGATCTAATTAGACAACAAAAACATATTAAACCGACGCTATCGTTACACACTTGAAATAAAATATTTATAGGGGTTTCAATTCGTTCTACACTAATTAACGGAGAGAAAAGAAACATAGAATATTTACTAATATTATTCTCCTTCAACAACACAAATATGCATAAAATAGCTAAAATACTATTCAAAATGCAGTAAATCACAAGATGTTCTTATACCATATACCTAGATATATTACGTAAGTACTGAAGGGTAACGACCGTCCGCGAGACCTTCCTCCAACAGAACAGATACAAAGTGCACCAGATTGTTCTAATCTATGAGGAATCACGCGAAATCCAGTACAATAAATAACCTGACAAACTTGTCTTACTTCGCAGTTATACAGAATAATGTACGCGATTACGTTTATATATCGTATTCAAAGAAGAATATACTAAGGATGTAGGTTGTTTATTTTTACGTTGTTAATAAGGTAAGGCGCGGCGTTTAGCTCCGACATTCAACACGAAATGTCGTAAAAGTTTGAGCAGAAAGTAGAATGGAATAATACAAAAAATGCAAATAATATATATATATTTTTATAACTGTAATATTATCTTTCATTATTTCAGTAATAGATAAAAGTTATTTTATAACGTATTTAAAATTATAATTGAGTATTTTTACAGTTTGAATTTTGACTCTAATTTAATTATAATAATTTTAAAGCTTAAAATAACGAAATATTTATTTAGATTCTGCAATTGTCTAACCATAAATAGTTTCCCATAAAGATGACGCCATCGCAGCAACTTGTCTGGCTGAACATAATAGGAGTGGGTTTTAAATCCCACTTTATATTATTTTATATATACACTACCTCAGTTTTCTTAGATATATTTCAATAGCTTTTATATGCGGCTTTGGTCCTGTCCTGTGGCCAAATGGAAATAACTAAGAATTATGTATGACACATGACACATTCCAAGTGCCTGAGGTAACTGATCGCAGGTGCTGTAGGTTACATTGAAACATTTTTTTAACTTCTCCTGTATCTTGCACGTAGTAAGGTAGACAGACAGAACCTGGAAACCTAGTGTTAAGATACCTCGTTCCCATTTATTAATCCCAAAAATAAACAAGATAAAATGTTGTAAGTAGCATAGTAAGAGTATATTTTATTAAGAGGAAGGAGATATTAGTTAGTGTGAGGCCTTTGATCGAGTTAAATGTATAACAATGGAATTTTAACCTATCACATGCTATGTTATGCAGTAGGTATTTTTATTGTTTATTTTATTTGTCAAGAATAGAAGAGACTGTAAACGCGACGGTTGTGGGTTCCCATTCCTGGGAATGAAGTATTAAATATTTTCAGTTTCCTTGCACGCGTGGCGTTGAGTTCCGCCCCTCAATGCGCATCGCCAATGCAGAAAGTGGGAAACAGAACAGAGTGCCTGGGCACTAAATTCCTACCGTATATCCTGCTTTATGCGGAATATAGCGTGAAGTAAAAAAATATATATATAGTGTAATAATTTATAAAAAATAGGACAAGAACGTAAATTCTTTTTTTTACGTAAATAACAGATCTGAAGAAGACCACAGTTTTATAGGTATGTTATTACAATATAAGCAAAAAATAGTAAATTTTTGTGAACTCTAAATGTATGACACACATATGTATTTGAATACTGTCTAAAAAATTACACAATTTATAATGTTTTAAATGTCAAAATAATTATGTTATCTAAATATTACGTTATAAGCGATGTTATTTTAATAAAAAATGTAACAGAATACCTAGATCGATCATATTAAATAGTGATTATTGGTATTCCATCTCACGTAAGCTCACTTCGCTAACTAATTTGAATGTTAAGTCTAAGCCAGGCGTCAATGACACAAATGAAAGTTCAAAAGCTCTACCAGTGACGTGGAAGCTTTTAAAGGTCGTTCGTAACTCTGTCTTTGATAATTGTGAAAGTAGGTACTAGATATATATACCTTTTGAACTCTGTAATATGTGATCGGTAGGGGGTTTTAGGCGAGTTGTGGCGCAGGGGCACAAAGTGTGGCTGAAAACGCGAAGTTCTGGGTCCGATTCCTTCTCGAGGACATGAAATCTTTAATATTTACATTTCTTCGCTCTGGTTTCGAGGAAAAGCACGCCACTCAACACGCAATGCCTCCATATTTGGCGAAAAATGGGGAACGAAGAATCCTTATTTTTAAAAGTAAATATTTAATTTTCTCGAGTTGAGTCGAATTTGAATCGAACCCACAACCTGTCGCGACTGGCCACGACTGGCCTCAACATATATTATAATCTGTTGTATATAGTAATCATTAGGTATATTGTAGTATGATGAATCTTTGTGTATCATTTAAAATGTAATTAATCTCAAGCCTTTTAGGATTATAGAAAATATTGATACATGAATATCTTTGAAATAGCTACGTTATGTACCGATATACCTAGTACATTCCTAAAGGAAAGGATGTGCTAACGTGCAGTGCTGAATAAATAAGGAAAATCAAGAATTAACTGCATCTCCACAGGATAAATATACTAAAAGGATCGCAAATAGAATGATAGTACGGTTATTGTGACTCAGCGGCACAAACATGCGACGGTAATCACGATGGTTGTTATTTCGATTCCCACGAAGTAATAAAATATTTAATATTTTAATTTCTGATCTGATAACGAGACAAAAGTCAATGTTTCAAGAATTCGGCGGAAAATCTGGAACGTAGCATGTTAACATTAGGTTCCCAGGTTCCTTCAGCCTACTCTGCGAGGTGCGGGACACAGTGTGAAGCTATTTAAAAATCTTTACCTTAAAATGAACTGAAAAAGGACAAAGAGTATCTTGATACTATATATACTAGCTATATATACATGCCTACCCAATTTGCATACTTATTACCAAAGTTTACAATAAATTTTATCATCATTCAAATTTTAAACACATAACTATAGCGATATTTACCCAATTTCGTACCCAAAAAACAATTAATTTAAATTCTATTAAAAGGTAAGCTATATGGTTATAATTAAACAATATTACACCTGTACAAAGGTAAGCGATCAACCAGAAAGGCAGTAGGCAACCCGCGACCGGACGGGTCTGTCCTTGAAGGTCGCCCGTACCGGTTACATGGTTCGAAAACCATAAAAACCCACCATAAAACATGGAGCGACTCAATGGAATAGAGTAATATTTCTAAAGAGCAAGCTTAATATTTCTTTGTTATATGATCGTTTTAGAAGAAATATAAAAATTTTACATAGCGGAATTTGAACCCGCACCTCTGGGACATAGTTTGTCGTGCGTATTGTTTGTATAAAGATATAAAAATAAAGAAGTAAAAAACAGAAGGAGGCCCAGCTACATGAAAATTTAAAAGTAAAAATAAAAATGTAATTTTGTTTTTTTTTCTTTATTTTTTTTGTTTAATTATTTAATACATATTGAAAGAAGCGTCTTAATTGAACGAATTATTCCACTAGGTTCTCAGGTTCCCTCTGCCTCCCCTACTATGTGTGGGATACAGCGTAACGTATAAAACATAATTTTACATAGAATGCATAATTCTGTATTTTGTAACATTACACTATATTTACAAATATGTATGTGTGAATTGGTTTTGCTATTACTCGCTAACAGCCGTTTTATGTGGCTGCCTTGTTCTTAGTATAGATTTTACATATCGCGACTAATCGATTATAAAGTTTTATTACGTGATAAAAATGCAACTTCAATATACGAATACAGATTTATATTAAACAACTTGTTTGAAGTTAATAAATTATTTGCTAATGCTTTATTTATTTTTTAGCAAAATCTATGCTTTTTTCACCTTCCTCTTATTTAAAAACATAAAAAACCTAGGATCTTAAACCCTACACTTCGCGCTTTCCACACGAAATCGAGACATTGCATACTGACTAGTGAAACCTAACGCTACACTATATCAGACACAAAATATTTGAAATTCCAATATATTAAACCCTAATAATTCTACTCATTGTTTCCTCTATTCTACGATTACTCTGTTCGAGTAAAAGTGCCAGTCTTCACTTTTTGCCCGAGCGCAGGCTAACAGCCGCGTTATACAGTACGGTCAACGAATCGTGGCTGAAGGTATATTTTCTGAACTTTTGCGCATTTTTCACTCGAGAAGAAAATATTAAAAAATAATCAAAAACTTAAAGAAGAATTGCGCAGAAGTCTGCAGCAGAATTTCAGGGCGGCCACAACTCGTCGGTCGCACTGTACGTTCTCGTAGTTTTAGTGGGCACGCCCTTGCCGCATCTTACCGAGTCGATCATAATTCATAATTTTAAATTATGAAACGTTAGATCTTCATAACGATACGTGAATTACTTTCGAGCTTTTTAAGTTCCCTCGCAGTTTTATGAGCGAAATTATAACTTTTTTGTTTTGTTTCGTGTCGAGACTAGAATTATTATAAGAAAATGCATATTATAATATGCAACAGGTTAAGATAAAGCATTTTTATATGCATATTATTTTTAAACAGGCGTCGTCACCCGCAAATTTTGTTTGGTTTGACTGTAAGACGTTATCTGCAAAGTCCAACTTTTACCCGTGTTAGGTTTAAAGTTAAGTAGGATTTTTACTAATAAGTGTGTAAGTAGAATAAACTCCCGCTTTTTCTATGAAAATCAATTGTTTCATACCCGCCTTCCTGGGCAGCTTTATTTTTCTTCTCTACTATTGTTCCAATTACAATTAAAACACAAAAAATGTAATGTAATACCTTTCTTACTGTTGACGTATACGGATGATTTTACTCATTAGAATATGTATCAAGCATTTACTAATTATTTATTAATTGGTTTTGTTACTTAGCAAACGTATATACATCTATGCGAGGATGGATGTTTGTTCCACTTACACTCAAAAACTACTCAACTGATTTTTAAGAAACTTTCTAGTATGTAATACAGTTTATATATCCGAGTAACACAGAGGCTACAATTTATGTTAAGATTTAGTATTTTGACAATAATATAACAATACGTTCAAGCAGGCGAAGCCACGTTTCCGTTACTAGTCTTACATAAATAAGAATGAAATTTAAAAACAATGTATATGATTTAAATAGCACAGCTTATAATACTACTATATTATAATTTTATATATACTGTATGTATGTACGTGATCAGAAAAACATTACAAGTACTCGGGAATAATTAAAGTTTATAAATACATAAATATATTATGGAAGTCTATTGTATCTTATAGTATTGAAAGTAAGATTTATTGAATATCTATCCTGTGTTTTCCATTGTCCATTTTACCTGGTACTTCTCCAGTAAGCATCAGGTTAGGTCTGCTTTACCAATGTACATCTAAAGTAAGTGATTTTTTTGAACGCACTAACCTCAGGAAGCTCATACAAAGCTTTCAGTTTTTTCCACATGACCACGGGGGCGAAGCCGCAAAGAAAAGCTATTTAAATGATATATTTAATTCAAATGAATAAATGAGATACAAATATTTACTTACTAGGTATAATATTTTTTATACAATTCTTATTTTAACATTCTATCGTCGACCGACACAGGAAAGATGAGAATGCGATACAGGCAGGGTTATCTTTGCCGCGTCTACTTTTTTGACGGTAAAAACGTTTTATGGCGTGAATACTTTTTTATTTAGTCATTTTTTATAATCTCGGTGATATTTTTTTCCTATATCTTTATTCATACCAGTTTTTATTATTGTCATTAAAATACTATTAAATTTTACTATTTTGATAGGACAATGGTTACTAATTCATTTATTATCTATTATTTTTTAGCTTCGTAATATTTTTCTTTAATAGCACAAAGAGGTAACCTAGTGTTTAAACACTCTCTTCGATAACTACTAGGGAGAATGTATTATTTTCATATTCCCGCTTTGTTACTAAGACACAGCGAGACGTTGAGTTCACTACTCAACTAAGTCTCGAAAACCTGCCTACCCTCCTAAGTGTAGGATAGAGCGGGAAGCTGTAAACAAAATCTTCCGAATACAAAATGGATAACGGAATATCTTTTTTTATCTTCTACTTCTCTCTGCATGCCTTTAGGAATAACCGCATGCAGTAAAAATTCCGCTACTAGTAAATATTCCTTCCTTAGTGTAAAACATTTAATTATAAAACCAATTACTTCTAATGTCAAAGTATACATTAACTCAGACGTGGGTACGACCTTTCTTTCTAAAGGCCATTGTTTTACTTAAAAGGACGCAAATTATTATAGTTTTTTTGTATAAAATGATGATTGGTCCGACGTTCCGTCTGTTAATTGATTGTTAAAAACTTAGTATAAGTGGTGCTTCTTAGTATTTGAAACAGGGTAATCAATGAGCTGTGAAGAAAGATTCAAACACAAATTAAATAGAAATAAATACCGCTTAAGTGCGAGTCGGACTCGTCCTTTAAGGGTTTCGTACCAGTTTTTGAATTGTAGGTCAACAGGTAGAATCCTATATCTTATAAAACAAAGTCGCTTTTCGTGTCTGTCTGAACTTTCTAACTCTTCTTCTTCTAAACCACCCAACGGATTTTTATGCGGTTTTCACCATTAGGTCGAGTATTTCTCAGGGAAGGTTTATATATAGTTTATTATTTGTACATTCTTATGTAAATTAACATAAATACGATAAATGTGTCTAAAGTCCTACCCATTGAGACAAATTCGCGCATGCGCTGCTTTAATGGTAAGTACTACATGAAAATAATGTACTGGAGTATTGTTCCTCTTAATAAGATCTACAAAAAAGTCAGCGAGAGCATATTTTTATCTTTTAAGGATAACGTGTAGTGATCATATTTCTCACTAAAAATACTAATTTCAATATATTTTTTATTGTGAGGGATATTTTTCCATAATGGTATTAATCCTTATCCTTTAAAATACTTTATTAATTTTCTACGTTAAACAAAGATAAAATTTACTGTTTACACTATTTCGAAATTGCGAATAGTTTTAGAGTAAACCGCATTTAATTGTTGACACATCACGCCGTTGACTCATCAGCTGTGCCGACTTAAGTTTTACTTATCCCTTACTCTCAGCATATAAATAAGTATATTAGTTACGTTGACCATTTAATGTAGATCAAAACCGTCTTTTACTGTTTTTTCATTTTAATAAGTACTTTAGAAGTTGTTACAATATCAAAACATCCTTGCTGTGAAACGCGCCCCGCGACGTTTTGCTTATACAAGCGCGTCATGAGCAGTCATCGGTGGTTCCGTGGTAGAATGCTCGCCTGCCACGCGGGCTGCCCAGGTTCGATTCCCGGCCAATGCATTCTATTTAATTTTCCTCACAGGCACCCACGCAGTGCTTGCTTTTCATCAGGGACAGAATACCCTCTTCAGCATTAACCACAAGCTCGAAAAAAAAACCCCGCCTGCCTTTATAGCAACGAAGATTTAGATGCGTTTGCACGTATTGGATAATTGGAGTTGAATGTATTATTTCAGCGCGATATATTTGGTTTCATATTTTTTGTAGTAGTTATTTGTAGGTAGGTTTTTGTTTATAATTTCTTCCGTTTAAAAATAGTCATTTAACTATCTAAAAATAGTAATTTAAATATATTTAAAATTTACGATACCTACTAAAAAATCCTTGCCGAGTAAAACAATTGGAAAATCCTTAGGAACTACGAAAATGCGGGTTGCATTAAGATTTAATTAATTTTCACATTATCTTAAGTGCTTTGCAAACATACATTATATGAATAATCCAGTAGTAAAAGCGGGCGAAGCCGCAAGGGGGTCGCTAGTAACTTATAAAACAATAAATAATTCCACTCGTGGTATAGATTTTTCTTGTAACAAGACAAAGCGCAGCGATGAGTTTTGATGAATATTTCAAAAATGGGGCGGAAAGTAGAGAATGGAATATTTTAACACTAGATGCCTTTTACATTATTTTTATTATTTTGAAATATTATTTATTTTAGTATCTCTTAATTGTAGGTATGTATGTGTGTTCATTCTCATCATTAAATAAGTTAATAAATAGCCATGACCTAAGAGTTATGGCCTACGTCCTATATTAGTAATGTCTAGCAATCTACTAGACGTTTATAAAGTAGAGAATATTCGTCTTCTCTTAGTGAGAAATCACTCTATATTTTACATTATTACTTATAATACAATTTGTTTACGTACCTACTTAAAAGTAAGATTTGTAGGAAAAATTGTTTATTGTGGTTATTAATTTAGTGGGAAAGTTACATAATAATTATAAATATTTAGTTACATTGAAAATTGGAAGTTTACTAATATATATATGTTTTTAATATGTTATGGCATACTTATCTTTCCTTAATTTGTCACTTTAGTAAATATTCAAATTAAAATTTGTAACTTAATATTTTTTTCACAGGTTGGTTTTCAGCGTGCGGCTGTCGAGGTGGAGCTCTTGCAACTGCTCGGGGTTCCATCGCCGCCCTCCTTCGAAGTCGAGCCTTCGCCCTCGTGTCTCCACGTGCCATCTCAGCTTATCGAGCAAGGCCTGCTTCTGGTAATTTCATTTATGTTTAAATAATTTATTTATTCTTCAAAATGTAATGTTTTTTTAAGATGTAATCTGTGCTGTGTGATATGAAAATGTGATAAGGTTCATATTTTCTTAAGTATTCCGTTTGAATTTGTGTGACAGGACGAATGGGGTATTTGCTTGGCGGTAAACGTCGTACAAAGTACAATACAGTGCCGCCCCGACTTCGCAATACGTCGTCACTCATGAATATGGATTTAAAAATATCTTCATAGCCGTACGAGTCATAATATATGAAGAAATTTATTAGAAGACATTTCTAATTTAGTAAAATAAGGGAATAATTTCATATATCAATATTTTTTTATATTTATACGAGTTCAGCTTCGAATTTCATAATTATTAGATGCTAAAACATATTTCGCTTGAAAAATCTGAACATTATATCCGACCTCATAAGATAATTCTTGACTAGACTTATAATGAATATGAACTTGGACGAATTGTCCAATTGTTAGACAGACAAGCTTTTTTTTATTTCTTTTTATATTCCTCTCTGGTGTTTCTTTATGGTATCAAGTAACCATTATGACACAGTTGAAAAATGTAACTATATACGGAATGCTTGTGGGTTCTATTCCCGTTCGGAACATGTAAATTATTTTTAAGAGAGTATCGCGGCGTTGAGTTCCGCAATGATCTCTGCCTGCGATATACGATATAATTAGTGTACTTAATGCTTAAAACATATGTTACTAGAATAATTTTAATTACAAACACCTACATAATATACTAAGACATGCGTTTAATATTCAAGTGACTTCACAAACTCTTGTAGAAGCTTGAATTTAATCGAATGATGGCGAATGACAGCTTTATAGCTGGTTATTGATTACTACCGTTATCGTATTCAATTTATATCTTATATCTATATTGTGATGTGGAGGAATGTCTTTAAGTGTATGATGATTATTGTTTCTTTGACTTTTGATGATCAGAAGAGTGAAGGACTCTCGTAGAACACTCTTTGTTTTTCATTTATTTACGCATCTCTTACAAACAAGAGAAAATTATATTTTCGCTCTTTTATTTGGTGAAAAAATGGCGTATTTGGAAGAACTTGCAAAATTTATAAATAGTTTTTTGATATATTGAATTAGTTTCTTGTAGTATGTTAATATGTAACAACTAAAATATACAATATTTATATGTATTACTTTGTATGTTTTTAATATATTTTATATACAGAAAGTGGGCGAGTAGGCGCGCAGTACGAGCGTGCCGCAGCGCGACCGGGGACTCCCCTCCGGCTGGCCGGTGTCTTTGCTGACGGTAGCAAGGCGAAAGCACCAAAATACGCACAACTTATCGATCCACAAGGAAACGTAAGTAGATTTTATATTTTCTATTTAAAATAATGTTTTAATGTATAAACCAGGGAAATCATTTTTAAAAAACACGGAAGACATGAATTTCCAAACAAAACGGCGTTGACTATCGCTGTCCACTGTCTGGAAAATTTTGGAAGAGACATTTGATAAAAAAATATTTCCTAAAATATTTAAAATACGTTTACGCATAGCACAACAGCGCCTTGTTTCGTACATTGCATTTCAAATTTGGATTTAAACCTGCATTAGACACTGTATAATAAATTACTTGTCTACTTTTGGACATACAGACGTAACTAGCAGACTAGCAATTTCGTGTATTCCATACTAAATAGAATTGAACAAGTTTGCTTCAAATAAAAACATCGTCGCGTCGAATAATAGAAATTTCATTAGTGTTACTCAATATTTTTGTTAATATTGGAAAACTATTTAAGTGTAAATATTTTAAGCATTCTTAAATTTTATTCCTAAAAGAAAAAAAGCTTGCCAAAAATAAACGTGGCTTTCTCTCTTCTCTTTTATTATAATACAAATTTCTCGTTTCCCATATACCGCAAAAAACTACTTATCTAATTAATATTACTAAGATGTTAAGGCTTTATCATAAATATATGGAATTTTAAACATTATAAACTTCGATGTATACACCGATTTGAATCAAAATGGCTTCTCTAGCGCGAATCTTTTATGTACGACGTAATAGCCTTCTACACCGTGCCTCGTAATTTACCATATTATACTAAAGAAGATTTACTTAATAGTCATTGTTGGGGCGAAGCCGCGGGCGGGCACGGATAAAATAAGAATATTACAAACGGTTATCTATTGCAGTATATATATTTGCATTTTTTGTTATAATAAAAGATAGTTTACGTATTTCTATGGGCAGATTTCTTTTTTTTTGTAATAGCTTCTAAAAGAAGTTATATAGCACCCTACATATATGGGATTTGGTCACTTAATACTGTCTTGATTGAAGTTAAGACTCAGAAGATTCTGTATACCATTAAGATACTTCCCTTCCTCACTTTCCGTCACTTTTTGGAGACATTGCTTGTTGAGTGGCGGAGCTTAACACCGCGCTTTACCTCCGCGTTCGTTCCGCGTATTGAGGAAATTGAAATATAAAATTTGTATTTGTTCGAGTGGGAACCGAACCCATAACTCACGCATTTACAGCAAAAAAATGCAAAATTGGAAAATAGTAAATAAAAATATGTATTTAATATTATCAATAATTTTAGGCGCAGTGGAGCAGCGTCTGTCTTTTAAACTTTTGAGGCTGTTGGTTCAATCCCCATCAATTTGAACCCATAACCATCGCGTGCCTCATATATACAGTTAAAATATGGCTGCAAGTTGTCATTTTTATACAAATAAACAATTCAAAGAAGATCTAGTGCAGGCAAATCCGCAGGAGGTATAATAATAAAGAATTTTTACTCCTACGTTATTGCTAGGACATGTCTGCCCACGGGCCATCAGAAATATAATATACCTAAGTGACATGTTCCTTAGTAAAGTTGGCAATAATAAAATGTAATATGTTATAACAAACAGTTTAAAATTCATAATGATTATATAAGGTTTATTTGATTGTATTTTAGTAAGACCTAGTGCGGTGTTCGGTTCCGCCGCCTAATGCCTAATCATCACATAATGTTTGGTAATTGGGGAACGGAGTGTCTTAATTCTAGGTATCCTGCTTACGTAAAGCTATAGAATAATTAAAATAATAAATCAATCTTTACCTTCTCACCAAGGAAGAGGAACGACTTAATATCTACTTTTTTAAAAACGTATAAAAAATTCGAGCGTAGCGGGATTTGAACCCACGCTACTGGAACGATTTCCAAATCCCGCTACATTCTAATTTTTATACATTTAAAAAAAAATATATAAAAATAGGCTTATTCATTTACTTTTCCATATTAAACATATAAAAACTATGGTTAAAATTTATTACCAAACTGCAATAGTTAACTCGAAGCAAATAAAAGTAACAAATGCGTTTCTATCAAGTATAAACAGCGCATGCCGTACTTTATTACTGAACCAATATCGATTAATCAAGAACATCACGAACGTCGAACAATGCAAAGCGAAAAAATAGATTCCTTGCTAACATCAGCTTAAGATTAGTAGCATACTAGTCAAGAGTGTATTTTTTTATTTAGGATATACCAGGGTAGGCAGAAAGAATATAGTGTTGAGACTCTCCGTTTTTCACTTCCCGCCCGTTTCTTCACTTATGAGGGTATTAGAACTAAATGAATTGCTTTGGCTACCCGGGCCAAAAAATATATATTAGAAAAGCAGTTTCACAGTTTTTTCCGCTTAGCAAGGTAGTCAGGGAAACTAGTGATAATCCTCTTCGTTCCCAATTTTCCGCCAAACTTTCGAGACATTGCGTGTCTATTGACGGAAATCAACTCACTTCTTGCACCAAAGCGAGAAAATGAAAAGTCACAAGTTATTTATATTATTTTTTTTACTTATTATAAGTATATTTACAGCTCATACTTAACAAAACAAAATATATAAGAAAACTTCATTAGCTCTATTGAACACTTTATTTAAATTGAACTATAAAATAAATATATAGGCGAAACGGCCATTTCGTAACGTTACAGTATATACGAGTACTATTATATTGTTTTGTAAGGGCTTCATTATAAAATCGCAATTCTCTCTTTGCAACAAAATTAAAAAGAAATACGTCCTTACACTCGAAAGAACATTAAGTACTTTTGTGTCTATTTTCCGTCGACAACCCATAGTAAGGCACAGCAGGACCTCGACAGTATAAATCTAGCCAACTTAACTTAAACTCCATTCATTCAAATGTATCCCTTATTTCGTTTGCGATAGAGTGTTCGTAACACGCAAAATGAAGTAAAGAATTCGTGTCTATACAAAGCTTTTGTAACAATTGGTTATAGTGAAATAGACTTTATGCTATTGAATTAAAAGTGTATATGGACGCAAAGGATTTCCTTTTGTGTATTCTGAGGGCAGTGTCCTCGGTGAACCGTGTTGCTAGGACGACTGAATAGGGCTGTCACGATTTTATTTTTTATTTTATTATTTTTTTTGCTAAGAAAATAAAGGTTTAGGTTAGGTAACTGTTGGACTCTAGGACTCTATGACCAGTTTGTTTTTTTTATACTATAAATTTATTTATTTGAGTGTAACTTTTTAATTTATATAATAATACAGATATGTTTAAATTTGTTTTGTTAATAAGCATTGTAATCATACATAATAAAAATATTCTCAAATTATATAAAATAAAATATAAAAATACTGATTTTATTTCAAAACATTTCTATTATATAAAATAGCCTATTAAAGTAACTATTTAAGTCAGTGCTTTGCAAAGCGTGTCACTTGTCAGGTCGATCCATGTTCTAACGATTATCAGGAAGTGAGTTTGGAATAAAACATTTTTTTTTATAGTTTCCTACTTGTTCATGTAAATAAGGAATATAGATTATATTGTCACTATATTTAAATAAGTTAATAATTCGTTATGTTTTATTTAATATTATAAAATAGAATTCAATAACACTTAACTACTTCTTTTGGGCATAACCGACAAAAAAAAATAGTTTTTTTTAATGAACAGAATGAGTCATGGGTTCGATTTTCACTCGAGGAAATGAAATATTTAATATTTTAGTTTCTTTGCTCTGGTGTCTCTCAACACGTACTACCACCAGAATTCGACGATCAAGTGGGGCATGGAGTGACTCAACTCTAGACTCCCTCTGCCTACATAAAGCGAGCGAGATGCCTACATAAAACTAAAAACATAGGTAGTATAAAAAAGAGGCTGTCTTGGCGCAGGATCTGACTGTAAGTGGTAATGGTTTCGATTAGCACTTAAGGGACTTGCTAACAAGATGAAGCGCGGCAATTGAATTCCGCCATTCTAATCCCAATTTCTAGATTAAGTTACCTACTCTCCTATATGCGTGACAGCGTAAAGCGCAAAAAAGTACAAAATTTCAAATTTTTAATAATATATATATAATACCTAGTATTTTTTTAAGTTTTAAAGTTAAATTTTAAAGCATAATATTTTTCTCATCACCACATTCACAGCCCGCCCCTGGGATATACAAGTGATGCGCTCGACATTTCGTTTCTGGTGTAATGGGCTTAATTATATAAGTACTAGAGACTATTACGAATAATACGAGCACAATACTAAAGAAATGATGCGTTATAAAGAAATTAGACGAGTTATGATATGTAAGTGTTTAAAATACTTTATATTCTTGTACTTATACAACATTCAAAAATAAGTTGTACTTTTTTGTGTGAAATTCTATCTTAAATATGTTGAGGTAGTCGTCGCCTACACTTGGGTTGCGTGGAAATGTTTTATATAGATATAGATATTTTTTATAACTTGGCGCTTTATTTCGTACATACCAGGGCACCGGGAAGGGCAGGGTGCCCTATAGGCCTATGCCTATAGGGCACCTAGGGACCTAGGTTAAGACACTCCTTTCCCATTAAGACACTTCCGTTCATCACTTTCCGCCGAATTCTGGAGGTATTGTGTGATGAGTGGCGGATTTCAACGCCATGCTTTGCCTCGATTCCAAAACGGCTATTAAAATTCACAAATATTTTAAATATTAACTATGTAATTTAAATTAGCTATAATTTCAATATTTATCATATTTACATATACAGTTGTATACGATTTCTTTATGCATACCTAAGTGTAATTATTACAAGGAACACCTAGCTACAAAAAGCTTGAGTAGTGTAGGAAGTCGATACTTATAAATCGAGAAATAAAACAAAATTACCAACTTAAAAATAATATTAATATGGTACTACCGGCATTTCTTAGCCTTGTAAAGACAATAAACTAAGATCTCAGGACCCCCAGACCTACGTCATTTTAGCAAAGCTGAAATTTTGAAGATTAATAGTCTAATATGTAGTTAAGACTGTATGCATACTCTCTAACTTGAAATTGGGGACCTTTGAAAATAATTTGGAAAAGTGTTCCAAATTATTTTCAATACCTATGTTTACCAAATTTTTATTTTATTAAAATGATTTAATTTCATCATTATAATATTTAAAACATATTTTTTATTCCCTTGGTAAAGATATAGATTATAAAATATAATTAAGTAAAATTAGTTCATCTTTTTATAGTGATGTAGTCTAGGTCTAAACATTTATCAGCGTACCGCCGCGAGCTATTCTTAAAGCGCACGACTCTAAGACGAACAGCAAGAAATGGTAATGGGATCCGTAAGTGACTCGTTGTCATGAATTAGCTTTCTTGTTACAATCTGCATGTTGTTTGTATGTAAATTTGCCTCTCAGCCATATATTTTTTTCTTTTGTTAATATAATTATGTATCTATATAAAATATAGGCGTGCCAATTGAGGCCAGTCGTGACGCAGGGGGACTAGCTTGTGACTATAAACTTGACAGGTTGTGGATTCGATCCGACATTTGAGGACATGAAAATTAAATATTTAATATTTTATTTCTTCGCGCTGGTGTCGAGGCAAACTGCGGCGTTGAGTTCCACCACTCAACAGGCACTGCCACCAGAATTCGGCAGAAAGTGAGGAACAAAAGTGTCTTAATGGGAACAGAATGTCTTGACTCTAATTTAATAAAATATAGATATATTTAATTATAGATTAGTGATGCAATGATAAATTCATATAAAGGCTACACAGCGCAAAAACGATGAGATACGGATGTAAGTTCGTTGGGGTGTATAGGATAGCACTAAGACCTGTATTTATAAATTGCTCTCAATTCTGAGATCGCTCATAAGATCAATAAAACGTTCCTTGGAGAGGATTTCTGGAAATTTCAACGGAGACGGAAAAAATAAGATTTTTTTGTTTTAGTAGACGCTCAAAATAAAGTTATTATTGTAGTTTTTTTCTATATAAAATTGAATAAACCTTTACACTGTAATGTTTAATATAATGTATTAGTAACCCCATTAGAAAATGACCACCACCACCATTTGACCGTCGAGTGGTAATTTTTGAAACGGTAAGTGAGCACACTTTCATCTGCTAATGTCTTGCTTGCGAACAAAAAAACTTGCGGTCAATTATGTAATTTCGCTGTTATTTATTTAAGTAATAACATATATTTCTCGATCATAAAAGAATTTGTCGATATTTTAGGTGTCATTTCAGAAATTCGAAATGGTCGCGCTTATTATATTTTTCTTCTGACTTAAAATTTAACTTTATAATGTAACCCGCATACTTTATAATGTTTCAATAAGATTTTTTTAAAAAAAGATGGTAACACACGAGTCGGCGTTTCTATAGAAACTAATATTCTTCGAACCATGTGTACTAAGAACATTTTTAAAATGGACTACCTGGTGCATCCTAAAATGAAATTCATTTTAACGTAGACCCAAAAAGATCTATACTTACAATATAATTAGGATGTTCTGAGAAGTTCTTATAACTTGGAGGCAGGCAGACGCTCCCTTGACCCTTCAATCTGTACCTAAATGACCTTACAAGGGCGTTAAGGGACAAGGTCATTTTATAGCTAAAAAGGCGAAAACTTGTTAAAGTCTCTAAAAAATGAATAAAGGCAATAGATAGAATGTTTTTTTTTTGTGTGTTTGTGTTGTTACCAAAATAGATAAATAAAAAAAATATTAATTCCCCGAGTGGAAATCGAACTCACAACCGTCGTCTTTACAATAAGGCGCTGTGTACCGAAGATCTTCATTTTATCAATAACAATATTTCTAATTCGTAACAGTTTTTAAGTATCTTGGTTTGATTGAACCTTACGTCGTTTAATTTGATAATATTAGATTAGATTATATTTATACACATATGTCGAAAGTTGTTAGATATATAATCTTTTAGTTCTTTCGAAAACTATGAAATATATATTTTTATTATGTTAATTAGTATGTGAACATATTAATTAAGCTGACGCCAACATGGCGCAGTTGTGTTATGCTTGACTGGACACGATAATTGCCAATTCTAATCACACTCAAAGAATTTTTATAATTCTACCTACCTTTTGCCTGCGGCTTCGCCCGCGTGGTAAATGGAAACAAGTAAGGATATGACACTTGACTCATTCTCAGTGCTTAGGGTAACTCAGACCGGCCGAGATGTAATATAGCTTATACGAGAAATAAATTCGAACTAGCTATTCCTGAGGTTATTACGCTCAACCAAGCAAACTCTTTTGCCTTATTGTATTAATATCAATACACACGTGTTTTGCTATAAACTTACCAATATGACGTTGTGAAATCTGGAAACTTACTCTGGACATTGCATTATCTTTATTTCTATGCTCTTATATTCAGTGGACAACGGAGTGTTTTGACACTAGGTGCTTTACTTACTGCTATGTGTGGAATTTAGCATAAAACTAAAAAATATAATTACTTTTATTATAATTCATGTTATAGTAAAGATAATACAACAATTTTAATAATATTTATCTTATAATTTTTAACTAAACCATCGTTTAAACGCTACCTACAATGTCACTGCGCAAATTATTAAGACATTTAAGAACAAATTGCTTAATAGTCCCCGTGTTTATTTAATTACCTATACTGCCTCTTTAATTGTAGAGTAGAAGATGGTAGGGCTGTTCTCTTTTTATTGTTTGTACCTGTATCTTTTATTTTATATTCTATTGCTAACTCTCTTTTACGACCTTAAGTGGTTTTATTGTTTTTACAAAGAAATGAATTATTAAGGTATTCTACCTTACTGTAATATTTTTAATGGCAACGTCGAGAAAATACCTAAATTTTTTCTACACAGGTTATAGATTGCGAATTGGAAAATGGAGTGGTCAAAGGAATATCACCAAAGCCAGACATATCCATAGCTTCCTAATAGGACGCCAGGTAGAATTACTTATTCAGATTTAAATAGTTCATGAAATGCAATGTTTAATACATTGTATGTATATAGAATTCACATAGTTGAAATTATTAATAATTAATTACCTGCAAAACTTTAATAATGTATCGCTTGTCCTGATCTAGTACGGTGTATTGGGTCCCTTATAAAAATATTAGGGCAGGTTCTTTGATTTTCTTTTATTAATTATCTTTTATTTAAATCAAACTTCAGTGCAGTTTTTCATTCTTTTTTTAGTCTTTTAGAACACGTATAAAATCCCCATATGTTTAAATTCTTATACGTTTTGAACCTACTTTTAAAAAAAAAAGATTCTCAATTTGTTGGAACCTTTTTTCTAACTAAAGTATCTTTGTTTCCTAAATGTGGAATAACACTAGACCACGGAATATCCCGAATTTGGGCAAAAAATGGAGAGCGGATAGTTTTCCTTATACCGGCTATCTACGGAATACAGTGTGAAGCTAAAAAAAATAAAAAACAATATAAAATGCCAGGAACTCTACATTTAGGACTCGTCTCTACCACCTAACTAATACTTAGAAACTTTATAGCTTACGAGAA
This sequence comes from Heliconius melpomene rosina, assembly GCF_056956725.1. NCBI lineage: Eukaryota > Metazoa > Arthropoda > Insecta > Lepidoptera > Nymphalidae > Heliconius > Heliconius melpomene. Next base: position 2,133,065 of record NC_140400.1, read on the forward strand.
ACGAAGCGCACAATGCACGAACAATATTTAAAATAACAATTTTCAACTTAATTATTATAATAATGAGGCATAAAATAAAACAAAGGGTAATTTATATTCTGCGACAGTTTTTACAGTCACGCTTCGGCCACGGTCAGTTTTATGTATTTGAAAATCATAGCACGAATGCATTTACTAAGACAATTGTTTTTTTAAATTCCTTTTGCCAATCGAAATTAGTTCTTATTTTAATGAAATAAAAGCTACAGCAAATTTTTTCGTTAGTAAATAGTCTTTTTGTGTTTTGCCTTTGACCGAAATTCTAATGCAGTAAGTTTCAATAAGTGGTTGTAAATACGACTTTATTACTAAAGGAATAAAGATTATGGTGGTTTTAAGTACTGAAAGTAGCCGCAGCTGAGTGTTTGTCTATTTTAAACCATATTTGGGTGAACTGTGACATATGACAGATAACTTTTATTGCTGGTCCGTTAGATACACTATATTTTAAAAATACCAACCAGATCTGGATATATAATAATTTCTCCAAGCAGAAATCGAACTGACAACTGCCAATGAACAGTCAGATACTATCCCTCTGCTTGACAACGGCTTCGTATACTTAAATATGTATCAAAGTCATATAACTACCAGGAAAATATCTGAATAAATAAATACAGATATTTTCCTGGTGGCTTATCAAATATCTTTACATTGGCGGAAAATTGAGAACGGTAATTTTGTCACTAGACCTACTGTATGTCTACTTTTTGAAAAGTTCTTGTACAATTTTTCTGAAATATTTCGTAGATGACTATTATTTTATTTTTTTTTAATTTTGACATGAAACGTCTCCTCAAACAATATTTAATCTACATACGATTGACATAAAATAGACAAAATTTTTGCAACGACATTGTAAAATGGAGTCCAATGACTTAAAGCCATATAAATGGCTATACGAAGCTACAATATACAACAAAAACGACGAGAAAATACCCGTCCAGTGGCTTGAAGAAAAAGCTGACGTTATAATACTTCTTTTCACCGCTTATAATGTTGATAGAAATGGTATTATTGAAAAATTCTACGAAATATATGAAGATGCAAAATTTCTGAACTTCCCCATAGAAGTGATTTATATACCCATGGACGATACTGAAGAAGGCAGTGTCAAAGCTTACGACAATCAAGCTAATTGGTTCAGAATAAAATTTAACGATCCTCTAGTGACGATTCTTAAATATATGTATTCTGTTACCAGTATACCGCATTTGTTGGTGATCAAAATCGATGGTACTGTAGTTTCAAGCCATGGTATACTTGATTTGGAGCAATATGGGAAAAATGCTATTATAACGTGGACGTCCAAAACCGCCTCTGCAATGAAACCTCGCAAATTGAGTAAGGAGTTCATATTTTATGGTGAAAAATGGAATTATATGAATAATATGAAACCAGACAAGGGCAGCTATCAGAAAAAATATAAGAAGGGTACTGAAGCTGGCAAACACAGTAAATCAGATTAAAATAGTCTTAAAATTAGATATTAAACATGTATTAAAAAAATAACTTAGTTATGTTTAACTTATATTAGAACTACCAATTCTGAAAACATTATAAAAATTATAATTTTATAGTAATCGAGCTTACTGTCTTCTTTGAGAAGCTAAATTCGTTTTTTTTAAAGAAATATTTCTTTTTAATTATTCGCAGTTAAGTTCTTATATGATTGAACACTAAGTATAAGACTTAGTGTTCAATCACTTAAGAGCGACACTATTTAAAGAACATGACACCTCATTAACGAATCGTCACAATATTTGACAAGTGATCGCTAAGTAGGCGTGAAGATAAAACTGTTTTGCATGCAAGCTCAACTTTTTATAGCTTTTTTGCAACACTAGGGCTGTCACTTTTAAGTTTATTTTTGTAAGAACTTGAATGTATTATTTTTATTTCTATTTAATTACTGGGCCAGAAAAGGCTTTTGTTTTAATTTTTTTAATTCTAATATTGCACATACTATAAAGTAGGTTTATGAAAATAAAAACAGAGTTATACTTTCCAGCTGATTTTTTAAAAATAATTATTTGATTTGTTATAACTTTGTTAAGACGTCCCAAACTCCGCTTTTCACCAAAATTCTGGCAACAGATCAACACAGATCAGAACAGATATGATCGAACCCATAACCAACGCTTTTTTATTATGTTTTGCTAGTACACTTTAATTAATATTAATAGTAAATAAATATTTGAAAGAAATGCTATTAACTTGTTTGCTCGTAATAAAAGAACCACTAATATATGATAAGTATAACTAATGTGATAAATAGGCGTGAACATTTTATAGTTTTGCATATACAAGTTAAACTTTTTAACAACTGTTTGCAATATTATCGTATATAGGGTTGGCACTTATTATTATATGTTTCATGAATACATTCATAATTACTATTTCTTTTCTTTATTTAATTTAAAATAATAAATAATATTAATTAAAAAGCAATATCTCAGTTAAATTAAATGAATAAACTAAATAAAAAAATATATAATTTCATAATGACAACCCTACGTGGTGTGATTAAATAACTTGTATTCGCATCAGATAAGAGTTACAACACTACAGTATTTGGGTTATATCAAACAAGTTACAAGTGCTGCGATGCTTTGTGAAATAGATTATGAGATAGATTCGTTGAAATTCAGTATACTATACAAAGATAAGAAAAGAATAGGTGTCTACTGAACTTTAATATATTCTGTATAATAATTTCAAAATTGAAACTAGTTCTAATGATTAATAGCGTTGTGTTAATCAATTATTAATTATTGTCGATTTGTTTGAATACTGGGTACAGTCGTTACCTAATAATATTTTAGATAATGAATTGAAAAAACATATGTTAAAAAAGTTGAGCACATTTTAGATGTTTTCTAATTTTTTATATTGTACTTATTGTAGCTCGCCACTTTTTTTGCAATGTTTACGAAACATAAAATCCAGTTGTTTCCCGTTTCCCGCAGGAATTTCGAGAAAACACTTCATAGAGTGTTATTTATATTTTCGTTAAGTTCCAGCGTTCTACGCCGCGAATTTTCTGCTAAGCCTGAGCATTTACTGAGTAACAGGCAAGATATACCTAAAGATTTTTTTTGTCATCCCTTTTTTATCAAGTATATAGAGACATCCACATATTATTTATATGGTGGCACAATTACGACGTAATTATGATTCCATTCCGTTGCTTTCCGGTCTTTCTTAGTACAACTGTATTTCGAGTCGACGGTAGCTTTTTTAAGAATTGACAACAATCAACGCCGGCTCTTGTATTAAATTAACAAAGTAAAAATTTTATATGCATATTATGTATGTGTTATAAGTGTTTAAGTGTAGTTTATTTTTTTATTTCACATTTTCATTTCCGTATTCTGGAGAGAGAAAGCGCGGCGTTGTGTTCCGCCACTTGGCACGCACTTGGCACGCAATCCAGGCGGATTGTCTAGAAAAGACTGTCTTCACAGTAAAGAGACCAAATCCCTTTTCGATTTTTGCCATTTTTTCGAACGTTCACGAATTGAGTGGCGGAACTAAACGCTGCGCTTCGAACAGAGCTGGAATTTTAATGTGTTATTAATCGAACCCACAACCGCCGCGTTGACAGTTGAAAATGTTAATATTTAGTTTATATATTTGTTATTTTCTTGTAGGTCTCCATTTTGCTATGTTAAGTATAAGATTAATCAGTGGTCGTAGCGTCGCTCGCGGTGGAACGTGTCGTAGGCTGATTACACACTGATAAGCTAATGGTTACATATTTCATGTTGATATCAAAATATATATTTTTATCTATTATTTGAATTCACTTTTCTCTATTATATACTGCTATTACTATTTACAATTTGAAGACACTCGTGGCACAGGAACAGAAGCGAGCTGTAAACTCGACATGTTGTGGGTTCGATTCCTACTTGAGGAAACGAAATATAAAATATTTTGATTTCTTCGCTCTGGTGTCGAGGCAAAGTGCGTAGTAGATAGAGTTCCGCTACTCAACACACAATATCTCCAGAATTCAGCGGAAAGTAGGGAACGAAAGAATCTTAATGGGAATGGAGTGTCTTAACGTTAGGTTCCCAAGTTCCCTTCCAGCGTGAAGCTAAAAAAAACTACGTAAGCTGTGTAGCTACTTGGACAGGTGTTTCTGGAAAGCTTGAAATTAAAAGCACTACCGCCAAATACACCAAAAGCTCCATATACTCGTAGACTAAAGCAATTATTTACTCTAGCAAAAGAAATCTTATTGAAATATATTCGTATGTTTGCTTGTAATATTTTAAATAACGGACGGTAACTTTACGGGCCCATTACTGGTTCCTTTTTTGTCTTTTTGTGATTTGCTATTATTTGTTTATTTTGCTATTGTGCAAAGTACCTACAGTAGAACGGCTATATGACCTAGGACTCGATTTTAGCTTGGTTTTTACTAACTTTCCATCTACTTATCCGTTTTTCTCCTTCCGTGCACCATCCATGGATGCTTTATCAAGTTTTTTAGTGTACATCGTATATTAAACAATCTGAGTGACATTCATATTATAATAACTACTTATCTATACACTCCTAATCAATTTCTACCATAACTATTAAAACTTATCCTGAATATATTAAGAGTACTAACATCAAGGAAATACAAGTACATTGTATTGTAGCCATACTTTGACAATGGCGGCCATGTTGGAATGCCGTAACGCGTGACGTTGAATGTGTTGTAGTGAATGGCCCGCCTTATAGTTATGTCCCTTGTACACGTGGACATGAAATAATTATAAATGGGATTTAATTAAATATCTTCACGCTTTATCCCGCATAAAGCAGGTTAAGAAAGAATTGAGTGTCTAGATTTTCATACTTTTTTGGTGGCGGAATTCAACGCCGCGTTTTGTCAGTGTGGAGCTGTAATAATCAATTAATTAAGAAAGAAAATAAGTTTTGATTATATTTTAAACATGCAACGTTTTATCAATAACTAAACCTGATGCTATTTGTATGTCAAAAATCAGTTGGATCACAGATAAAATATTATGTAATTATGTTTATTTAATATTTTTCGTTTCCTCGGCTTGACTAAAGCTTGATGTTAACTTGTATCGGACAGGATTATTACATTGTTATTGAAAAATATTTTGACAATGTATTTATATCTATTAAAGCTATTTAAAAATAAGTAATAACTTAATTATCAATTTTTATTAAACAAAAAATTTCTAATTTCAGGAATTCTTCGTCCCAATCAACACTAAGGGCGAAATGTACGAAGTGTGTCCTGAGGAGCTGTCACCGGCGGAGTGGGAAGAGGCTGCACCTTCAGCTACTGTGCCTCCTGAAATATCCTCGCGAGCTCATCGACTCCCTCATCTCTTGAGTTTGTGGAGGCTTCCCACACGAGTGAGACTGTTGGCAGGCACCGTTCCTATTGAAATGGCGCATGATGTTGGAGGTAAGCTTATTGAGAACAATTTGAAATGTTAGCTTTTTTTCAGTGTACAGAAAAAGAAGAGATTGGATATTTTTTTTTACATTTTTATAGTGTTTTGTAAAAACAACTTTGGACAAAAAAATACTTTTTTAGAAAACATATTAATTTTTGAATGTAATGGGATTAGATTGACGCCTCTCGGTTGGTTTTCAAAAAGAGTTCCAATCCAAAAATAGCAATATTCAATTTTAGATTCTACTTCTAAAAATGTAACACTTATATATTTTGTAATAATGCCTATTTTAACTAAATTTTATATAGGTATCTTTGAATTAAACGGCCGTGATTAATATCGAACGATTAATCTTTTTCTTTACTGATAGTGGCCTATGAGAAGTAATCTCATATATTTTTTGCAGTGCAGTAACAAAACTCTATGATATCATAATTGTAGTTCGTAATTTACCGATACGGACGATAAAATATCGATAATAATCTTTATTGCTTGCACTTTGTTGAGATGATCCTATAAATAAACTTGCATTACTAGACCCACAGACCCGTCTGACTCGTTTTATTTGTTAATTTAAGGCTTTTGTCATGGCCGCGCACTCAAATAAATCATCATTCTTATATAAACCCTGCAACAATAAATACACATCAATTGTGACATAGTACATGTTCTTGAATAAACGTTTGTTCATTTTATTTGCAGAGGACCTTTTGCTGCGAGCGGCGATCACTGAACCTGTGCTAGTGATGTGCACTCTCCCAGAGTATAATTCCTCGCCGTCCAGTCCGAGCAAGCAAATGGATCCAAGATACCACGCCAAGGAAACTCTACAACTTCTCCCATTGAACAGCAATATAAAAATACGAAGAACTCAACTCGGATTTGAAAGTGAAAAAAGGATGTTCCTCTCTGCGCGCCTTCAAAAAGCACTAACCTTCTGTCAACTGAATGTTGACAACTGGATCAGGCAGATCTCTTATGCAAATTCGACTGTTGTTAGCAAAGCAAAGACAGTTGAAGACCTCATCAAAGAAGACCACGAACCAGTGAAATTTGAAAAAGAAAAGAAGTTTACTCTACAAGGCCTAAAAATAGACACGTCTAGGCTTTTCGGGAAAAGTGATAAAGTATTAAAAGATATACCAGATGAAACAGAAGGTTCAATCATATTTTTAAGTAAAAATGAACTCGAGCATATGAACTATGATGTATACAGCGATGACGAAGGTAAAGACGATAAGAGTGAGGAAAAAATTGAATCAGAACAATTTGCCAATGATAAAATGCATGTATTCAGAGAAGATGCCGGGGCTAAGAAAACTAAATGGTTCAAGAATCTTAAATTGTTAAAAAGTACAGAAAAATTAGATGGCAAAATTACGGCTATTGAAAATAGTGAAAAGTATAAGGACGTTAAAGATCCGTTTGATCCTTTAGGGGAAAAACATAGTTCAATAGAACGCTATCAAGATATGGCTAAATTAATTGAAGACAGATTTGGAGTTTTAAGAAAAAATGATGGGACAGCAGAGAAAAGCCATTCTTACAAAAGTCTAACGACTTCGTCTTCTGATATGGGTACAAGTCAATGTAGTTCTAATCACAAGAAACCAGTTCTTACTAAATCAGTATCAGTGCAAACAGGTATGCCTGACAGCTCATACACAGAAGAAGAAGACAGTGGCATAAATATGAAACATGGCAGAAAAAATCTAAGTGTTGATCAAATTAACTATTGTGGCTCAATGGAAAGTGACTCAAGTTCTGGTAGAAAATTAAAATCTCTTGACGAAAACATGCTTAAAAAATCATCAGCTAGTAAATCTTCATCTAATCTGGAGCGAAGGCAAAGAATACAACCAGATTTGATACCAGAAAAAGCAATGGTAAAATCAGAATCGTACAATCAAATTCAAAGCTGCGAAGATATTAATATGTTTGGAGCCGGATCTTTATACAACGACAGTGATTTTGAAATTAATTATAAACAGCACTCTTTCATTACCGAAAAACTATGTTCAGAATTCCACGTTAAAACGAAAAGAGTGCTCAGCAAATCTACTTCTAACTTATTACATCCTAAAAAATCTAACGACCGAAAAGAATCAAGTAATAGTAATAGCATGCCGACAAAAACTGAGCGTTCTAACGAAAGTGAAAAGTTGGTAAACTTTAGAAAAAAAATTGACAAGCCAAGAGCTCCTACACCCAAATCAGAGTTAGATGATGGGGTCGCTGTAGACATATCTGAAGAACCACAGGTGCAGAAAAAGCTTAGGCGATCTATATCCTCCATTCAAAAACGAAAGTTACCTGTGATCGAAGATTTACCATATGGTCAAGTGGCCGATGCGGTGCACATAGAAGAGGAGATAATAGATTCAGATTCCAGTACAGATAATATTTACGCTGAAATATGCGCTCCGACCACTAAACCCAGTGAAGAAGAAACCTATGATTACAACGTTGATGTATTAGCAACGGATCCTGTGATATGCAATGTTAAGAAAGAAGTGAATGATCGTAACGATGAAAGGGCGAAACAAATGAATGGTAGCAAAGATAACCCTTTTAGACACATAGAAGTAGTAGTAATAGAGAGGAGTGAAGCCGAATTAGACAATTCCAGCGTCATGTCGAGTGAGTTGGATGAAACAGGAAGCAAAAATGACGTCTCCATCATAGGTTCATGGGAACGTGATAATACTAAAAGTGAACCAAAAATCCACGCTATTAGATTAGAAATAACCAGTAATATAGAGGACTATCCTGTTGACAATCAAAATTTAGACAGCGAGGTTCATCTCAGTAAAGATAATTCATTAAGTTTTAGTAATAGTATACATTTGAATGGTACATATCCCAACGAGGCCATCTACGATACTTTAAAGTAGGTTAATTGTATATTAATATATTGTCTACAACAGAAACACTGAACGGCGGAGCCACATCATATCAGTTCGATTATTTTTTAAATGAAAATATTTATCGATCAATTGATGTTTAAGTTGATATTTAAAAACATTTTAAAATAATTCAGCGTTACCCGTAGGTATTCAAAAATGATGTTTTGAACATGCAATTTTATAAAGAAATATGTTATAACAATATGTATATTCCTCTAGAATTGCTTTATTAGATTTTGCCTAGTTTTTTAGATACACCGTTCGTTCACATACATAATGTGTCATATTATAATCTTACATTTGTAAAAAAGAGGCTGATCACATCCATTACTTGTATGTCTCTTAATTTTTTTATTGATGTTGATTCATTGAATCTCCTACATGTTAGTAAAATTTACAATTTATTTGTAAATGTAAATTCTAGCACCTGCACCAAACCTTATATTATTGTTTTGAATAATTTTTAATAATATACTTATATATTACAAATGTTTTATGTTAATTCAAAAAATATATTAAAAATACATAAAAGAAACCTTAAGTCAGTACATATTTTTTTGCAATATTTTATATTATAAATCGGTGCTATTATAGGTGCTCAATGTTACGGTAATTTAAATTTATATAGCCTTATTTCACTTTTAAAACTGGCCCTTAATATAATATAAGACAATATTTCTGAAATAAAAAATATTATTTGAAAATTATAGTAAAAAATAATATGTTATCTACCTTTCTCTCTTATATTTATATGCTGAATCATTAGTGATTGTATCAGAATTACAATTGGTGTTTAATAAAAAAAATATTGATTTACAAAAATAAATAAAAAATATATTTATATCTGTATATAAATATATTATGACTGTAATGGGCTATAACTATATAAGTATCACATATCACATGACAATTATTATAATTATATTTGTAAATTGTTTGTACCATATAGTTCGATATATTGTGTATTATAAATATTGATTTAAATTTGTCGCTCTCGAAAACGAAATGTAATAAATTGTTGTTTTAGAGCTTTCAACAAATAAAACGATTATAAAAAAATAACACTTCGTCTATTTTAGGAGTCTTCTAATTTGCATGATTTCCTTCGATTCAAATGTATTTTTAAGTTTTCCTATTAGAAAATGAGCAAAATATCATGAACGTGTATGTACCTAAATAAGTTACTCCACACTTAAATAAAAAAGTGGAAGTATAAAAAATTATCTTTAAAAATATTTAAAAAACATTAAAAGAAAATTAAAATAAGAAAATTAATTTATTATTTCACATATTATACTTCTATTCTTAAAAGAAAAACTTCAAATAAAAAAATAAAACACAAATAGACAAATATACTGTATTTAATCAAATAATTTACATTTAAAATTATAAATAGTACCGACAAATAATTTCATAACATTGGGACAGAAACATATTCAACATAATAAAATTACAGTCAACATAACTTTGCAGAAACAAAATTATGATTTGTGCGTTGAACTTAATTTAATAATAAAAAAATTAAGGAATGAAAATTAAATTTCTTGGTCGAAATGCACCTTAAAAGTAAAGCTGAGACCACACTTGACAACCAAATATAATTATATATTAAAAACATATAATTAAATTAACTATTATTTAATATAATAATAATAAGGTACTATAAAAATTCTCAAGTGCGGGCCAAGCTTATATTTATTTTACAATATACAAGAATATAGTACATACAAAGAGATTACCTGAGCTTAGTCTAAACACAGATTGCATTTGCAGCTACAGGAAAAATGGATAGGCTTTATATCAATCAAATATATATACATGTGTATATTTCATTCATACAAAGTAATGAAGATGTTACAATTTTTTCTAGAAATTGTGGCAAAAGTATGTTAAAAACAATTAGTATTTATAAATTTATTTTTTCTATTAAAATAATTCATAATTAAATCAAATAATATTAAGGCCCTTCTGAACATTTATTTAAAAAATATTTACATTTGGCAAATAGAATTATAAAATATATTAGAAGGGATATGTTTAATTGATAGGATGGAAAGTAAAAGAAAGATGAAAGGAAGAATACTTAGCCACAATTTCGTGATACTAAAATTATCAGTCGGGGAATCACAGGTTTAGGCTAACCTAATAGATTGAATGATTTGGAAGACGGCCGAGCCACAAACTACAAAAATGAAAAGAGCTAGTAACCATGGTGCTACGGGGTATTGATCGTCCTTTTCCTGGAAATAAAGAAAATAACATGTCAGTCGCAATAAACATAAATAATAAAAAAAATTGATGAAAAGATATTGCTAATTAATGAATTATAAATCATAATACATTTTCTTCTATATTATAATTATATTACTGTTAGAGATTGAAATTATAATTATTTTTAAAGTAATACTGACATATAAACAGAAAGCCATAATATACAACATTCAATTCTCCTCCATAAATAAACCAACACCATGTGTGTGGATTGAGCCCACTACCATTGCATTTACAGTCAGATGCTATCCCGCTGTGACAAAATGGTATCTAGTAATTATGTTTTTGATATATAAGAGCATACTTAGAAAAGGTAATCATATCATTAGTTAATATGATTTTAAAAATATAATTAGTTTAATATTAACGAATTTAATTGTTTAGTTACTAAATCATTGTAATCACTGTTCAATAATAAATTGTTTAAGATAAAAGAACAAAATAAATGAAAACAAGAATTTATCAGTGATAATGCAAGATTAATTAGTACATATAATAAAAGATTGTGGAGTGTCTAATGATTAAATTTGTTGTTAAATCTGTTATTTTAAAAGTTGACTAAGTTTCTATCAAATAAAATTATAAAAAATTGTTGCATTGGCACTGTCCCCTGACTGACTGTAAACATGGTTGTGGGTTCAATCCCTTCGAAAGAGAAAGACTATTGATTTTCATTTTCCCTTTATGACAAGCATGGTGTTAGGTCGGCCCATTTAATGCATAATATCTTAAATTTTCTTTATGCTCTCATTAGCTACCCTACTATGTGGAAAGTCAAGAGTAAGATAAAAAAATTACCTTAGTGGTTTTAGGAACATTCCCCCTCATGGTGATGTTTTTGCTTGCAATTTCATTTGCAATACGCATTCTCTGTTTGGGCGCCATTCTTCTTGTAAAAACAGTGATATTTGTCCTGGAAACAGTTAAATTTTACTTTATTACTTATTTCTTTTTTTTATATCTTCTCAATGTATCTCGCATATGGCAGGGGTATGCAGAAGAAACCTAGTGCATTATACCTATTGCTTATTGAGTGGTGGAACTCAACGCTGGGCTTTATCTTCTTACCAGAATAAGTAAATGAAAATGATTTATTCCCCTGAATGGAAATTGATACCATAACTGTCTCATTTAGTCAGACATTATGTTGCTGATTTATAGACATAAGAATTTGAACAGAAATCAACATAAAATAATTAAATATACAAATAAAAGCTACCTCATAGTTTAATTCCTAAAAGAAAGCATGAAAATTGCAATTAATTTTACAGTAAAGTGAAAGCAAAATCAAATGAACATAAAAGAAATATATTTTGGAAAACAACATTTCTAATGTAAAGAGACTCCTACAAATGCCTTTTAATAATGTATTTAAGAAGTGCAGGTTTTGATCCCACTATCTTAATTTATATATGTTTTCTAAAGCATTTTTTATCGTTAGTGTGGAATAACACTTTAAAAATGTAAATAAATATACACATATGTTACATAGAGTATTGGATTTTAGTTAGATAAATGGGGTTCCATATGGTAACATAGAAAATAAATATTTATTGCCCAATCATATATGCTATATAAATCAATTAATCTTCATGTGAGGTATATTTAATTAAATAAAGATACTTTTAAAAGCTACAAGATACACAGGAATTGCGTAGTTTTATTTAGCTATACATAAAAACAATACAAAAAAGAACTAAAAATGTTTGCACAGCTGTTTAGTTTCTAAAATAGAAAGTAGCTCGAAACAAATATATTAAAACGAAAATTTGGGATAAATATTGCTTGCATTTTGCACCGATAATATATAATTTAACGCTAAGTTAACAGCAAGTGATTAACGAGAAATCGTTCTAGATTTTCCATAACGTAAATATTATACCTTGAATTGGATATACTTGACAATTTAAATAGAAATGGTTAAAACTTTTAATATGCACTAAAAAAACTTATTCTAAGTAAAGAATTGATAAAAAATACTTACAATAATCTTAAAATTAAAGGCTTTTAAGCCAAACACGCACAAGCTATCTTGACACGTATGTAAAAGTGAAACAATTTGCCGAAGCGACTTTATTAAACGTCAACACGTCGCGTTTGTACGTCACTTCACGAAATTCCTTTTGTTGTTTGCGCCTGCGCGAGCTGACACGCGTCAGTTTTGTGTTGCCATCATTAGAAAATATTTTTTTGTAATTATATTATTCACTGTTTTCAAATATAAAATAAATAAAAAATAATTAAGTTAAAAAAATATTTAATTGTTAAAATTCGCGTTTTATTTTTAAATAAATTTGATAAATAATTTTAACCGATGAAAGCGCCACCTAGTAAACTTAATGAAAACTATTTGCTAAACAAGCTTATGGGCTGAGAAAAGCTTATACAATAACTCTTTATTGTATAAGCTTTTCCCCAATAGGTGGAACTAGCAGGATTAATTATAACTTTTGACCACTAGATGGCGCTGATAAATAATTTCACACTCACTTTGGCAGCTATATTTATTTTGTTATGAGAAGTATACAATTATATTGGAGTTATTATCCATTATTTTTAGCAATTATAGAATTTACTAAAAGAACCTTATTATTTCAGGTGTCGATTATTATGTTTGAATAAATAGGTATAGTTTATTGTAAGCCATAATTATGTCGTAATTACTAAATTGAGTTATGAATTGCCCTCTGTTAATTGTAAAGGACAATTGAAGTAGGTACTTATGCGCGTAACTATTAAGTAATTAAGATTAATGAACGGTCTATTGACGTCTTAAGTATTTTCTACATGAAGAGATATGTCGTTTTTTTCTGTACGACAAAGATTAAGATCAATGTAAAATTATTAAGGTAATACGAATTATTAAGCAGATATCTATGAAAAATAAATATAATATAAAATTCATGAGGCCGTCGTGGTACCTAGACAAGGGATAGATGTGGGTTTGATTCTCACTCGAGTAAATTAAATATTTAATATTTTAATTTCCTCGCCCTGGTAACGAGGCAAAGCGCGATGTTGAGTTCCGCCATTCAACACGCAATGCCTTTAGAATTCGGTGAAACGTGGGGAACAGGGGAATGGAAGTGTTTTAATAGAAACAGTGTACACTTGGTTACCAGGTTCCCGCTAACCACCTATAACTTATTTTAAAGAATAAAATGTTTTTTGCATCTTCTAATTGTATACCTAGCTATTAAGTAGGCATGATTGAGATCTTAGGTACCTAAGTAAGTGAATAGGTACCTACTACGGTTATTAATGTTTGAAGTACCTACCTACTTATCTAACTATTATCTAGATAATAAGGATATTAGATACATATTACATTGCGAGATAGAATATAAATATCCATAGAAATTTGATATACTGCCATTTTTTTAGAAACCTTTATATAATTTATTAGAAGTAACAAGACAAAGACGTAATTTAGATAAGTCAATAGAACACCTCAAAGATAAAAGTACTTGCTCCTTAAGTACAAAGAGATAGACATACACTGTATTTGTAGGAACAAAAGAGACAGATATATATAGGATGTAAGGACATGATAGGTGTCAGGAATGTGACCAATCAGAATGATTCATTATCCTGTGAGGGTGATCCTTGTTCTCTGATTGGTGGGAATAGACAACGCCTGGCCACGCCCCTAATAAGTCATTTGAATTCGAATATCGAAGGGAGAAGGTTATAAGTAACTGAAATAGATAGTTGTATCTATAGATATAGGTAATATGTTGATATTTAGCTTATAATTTTATTAATTTTCTTAATTTCTTGAAATTTAAATTTTACATCTTTAAAAGTAATGAAGTCTAATAATTAATGTAACTTAACTCTCATAATAGAATACTGTAGTTGATACTTTATTTTTATTAATAATAAAAACTAATTTTAGTCTCTTACGCGTGTATCTAAATAAACAATCTTTTTATATGTAGCAAGTCGTTTTAAGTACATAAAACTTCACAAATTTAAAGTAGAAATGAGAAATCCTACTAAGTAATTAGTAAAGTTAAGTAAAAATTATCTTGATTCTTGACACATCAAAAGATGTGTTTTTATATAGGTAATAGATAGAGACCTAATAGATAGTTGTCAAACATTAGAAACGATGTATTTCTTTAAAGGTTGCCTGACATGCCTGTTAAATGGTGCAACATAATTCCACGCGTTATCATCTTTTGGTTGGAAAAAAAAAATATTTCCCGGAGTATCAAACCCACTATCAACTTTCAAATAGTTCATTAATTTACTCTATAATAGAGTATATAGTAGATGTATCTACTATATTCCAATAACTGTTTCATATTTTAAATTTTATAAGTATTTAATGAAAAGTAATTTTTCGACACCCAATACCTACCTAATCAAGAAAAAAAAAACAAATAAGCAAAATTACCAAAATCATAAATTCGACAATATTAATATAAAAAAAAACCACAATAAATAATAAAACAAATAGTCATTTTGTTAAAAAAAGAGCAGCCCTCATCCCCTATAACCGTAGCACGCCAGGATGTGTATTCGTAACACGATATTTTATTACAGCACTATTGCGTAAGTGACTGTTCACTTCTGGTTGCACCTTGCTGGGGCATGGATGTGATGGGAAGTAACTGGCTTTTGTTAACATTTTTGTAGGTTACTTAGTACGAAGGTATTTTTCGATATTTTTGAAGATAGTTTGTATTTTAAAATGTTTTGGTAGTGAACCTAGGGAATAATAATGTAATTATTTATAAGTACATAGTTAAAAAATAACTAAAAACACCTCTCCCCTACCAAATACTATAATATAATACTTATATTAGAATTTGCTCGGAGCTGTAAATTACGTAGACATAAGAGCCTAAGCTAGAATGATTTACCCACCTAACCTTTAACCTTTGAAAAATTCCACTCAATCATCAGCTCGGTACCGGCTGTCTCGAAAATTGTGCGAAAATTGAGAAACAGAGTGTCTTATACACTTGCCTCTCATATAGTAGACAGATGAGATATTTCTATATGCATAAAATATTAAATATTTCATTTCCTCGAGTGGGAATTGAACTCACTACCTGTCCTACTTACAGTCAAAGTATTGAACCCCTGCGCTACAACTGGCCTAACAACTGACTATTTAAAACTCTACGTTAAAAACTAAATCAAATCTAACCATAGATAGGTACCTTCCATTTTATTTAATTACCCTTAGCGAAAGAACGCTCACAGCTATCACAATGGTCCAGGATGCGTTCTCGAAATACGATATTTTATTAGAGCATTGTTTAAACAATTGCGTAAGTGACTGTACTGTTCTGTCTGCACCTTGCGTGGACGGTTTAATGCGGTGTGCTCCATTATTTTACTATTTTTTAGGCAAAAAGTTACTAGTAATTTAAAATACACTTTAATTTCTGTGCCGTTAAACATATTATTTCCTAACTTGAGAAGAAGATTCTAACTTCTAGTAGGTTCGAGTAACAGAACTCAACCCCGTTGTTCGTCTTACCAGACGACTATACCAGAGAAAATGGAGTCCAAGTGAAAATTGAACGCACAACACCAAAAAGTCACGTTTACACTCAGACGTTGTACCTGAGCTGTCGCTTCTTCACGACGGGTTTTCCTGATCACTCGTGATAATTATTATTTATACTATTTTGATTTCTTTGCTCTGGTACCATGGTAAAAAAGCATCACCAAAGTCCTTCATATTAATGAAGCACATTGTTGCATATTTCGGCATAACGCCATCCAATTTAGTATTGAGCGGCATACGTTTCGCGTTAGGGGAGGTGGGGTGTATCGGGTTACGCCCGTCGGCCCCGGTTTGTATAATTTTAGATTCACGCTGAAACGAGGGATGGTTTGGACGCTAAGTATCCACCTATCTATCTCATGTCTATCTAAACGTAGCGGTTTGGAAGCTAAAATACATAATAAATATGATTTTTGTAAAGCTAACACGCATAATAAGCATTTATAAAAAATTTAAAAACTAGTTTTAATATCATTTATATATATTTTTTAGCTTCACGCCGTATCATAACATCTCAGGGTGTCGGAAGATAACTACACTCTAGAACTTTCGAAACATTGTTTTATCTTGTTACCAGAGCGAACAAATGAAAATAATAAATAATTGAATTTCCCGAGCGGAAATCGAAGCCACAACACACGCGATTACGGTCGCACACAGCTTCACGACGGCCTCTAATTAATATTACTATTATTTTATTCCTTAGTAAAACATAATAAAGCTATGACCAACGTCATGCATCCTAGAACAGATAAAAAAAAATATTTTATTACTCCACAGAGTAAACAAACATTTTATTATATCTATACCTACTTATAAAAAAAAAGAAACGATCGACATCGAAAGATTACGGCCCACACGGATTTCACACATCGCTTGTTAATAATAAACCATTAAATTGGATTTTGGTTAATTTTTCATACGTGTGGTCGACGCTACTTGCATTACGTCGAACCTCTTCACAACTCAAGTCACGCAGAATAAAAAAGAAAAAAAAAACTATTTTCGCGCGCTTTTTATAGATTTTTTAAAAAAATTTGACTAAATTATAAGAAAGTATCAAGTTTTGAGCGTGGTAGGTATGTTTTTTTTTCTTTATGTAATAACTACGTATGGAGGCAGTGAGAGCCTATTCTATAGGTATATGGGCAATAGGTAGTGTTCTCTAATGTTTGTCTGTCAATATTTTAATTACATATTTAGCTTCACGCTATGTCCCGCATATGGGATATGGGAGGATGGACAGAGGGAACCTGGGAACCTAGTGTTAAGACACTTCCATTCCATTCGTTTTTGTTTCCGTTCTTCTTATTTTCCGTCGAATTCTGGAAGCATTGCGTGTTTAGTGGTGGAACTCAAGCTGCGCCCATATCTTGTGTGAGAATTGAACCAGTCGTGATCCCAGGTTCCTTCTATCTACTCTGGGGGACATAGGTTAAGGTAAACAAAAACGTTTCATAGACTAAGACTCTACGATCAATATATTTTATCGTAAATCTCCATTAGGTTAAAAATGCGCAAAACCTGTAATTCGGAGCTAATACGTCTAATACATACATACAAATCCATATAGGTATATCGAAAGTAAACTTATTTAAGCTTACAATGGAATAGCGACGCTTCGGCGCCGAGCGTCTGTCTGTGGATAATCCCTATAGAATTTACTTAGTTTTTGTTTATTTTTGCAAATGTTCACGCACATTTGCACGTTTTACTTTAATTCCTGATAACGTTTCGAGATAAACATTTTACTTTTACTTTGTTCTAGAATTAAATTTGTTTTTTTTTCTGGTATTGGTCTCTTGTGTCTTAATGCCGAAAAATTTTGGATATGTTTTAAAAAGATTCGGTCATATTATTTGTATACAGTATACTGGTTGTATTGCAAGTTAATTTATAAAAAGGAATAGGTAACACTAATAAGTTAAAATTATTAAATGTAACAATTTACAGTCGCTTTTATGATCTATTAGAATAAAGTAAATTTTTAGTAAATAATATGAAGCTTCACAATTTTCCCCAGCAAACGAAGCAGAGGGATTAATAATTAATGATATGCATCTCATGCATGGGCACAAACAAGCGCAACAAAACGTGATAGATAGTTGTAGGTTCGATTACCACTCGAGGAAGTGATATATTTAATATTTACTTTTGCTCACGGCGTGTGTTACCTACCACTTCTTTCAGTTCAGTTTTCAGTTTCCCAGATTCTCTCTGCCTATTGCTATATGCAGGGTTCTGGTGAAGCTAAAAAAACAGAAAATAATATCTATTCTTTCCCGTTTCTATAGACATTTTAAGAAATAATTCTCATGTCAAAACTCAGTTTTCAGCCTCCCACTTTGTCTATACTAAACAAATACGAATACGTGAAACAGATAAAAAAATATATTTTTAATACAAATTAACCAATTGGCTTGAGAAAAGATGAGATATCTTTTTTTAATACATTACTATTTTATTCCCTTGTCCTTAAAAGATTATAGATAACATTGTAGCGTATACAATACTCGGATATTTTTAAGGAGCTTTTTCGCTCGCGCGCTTTTATTTACCTATAGGTCCACCATCTACCTATAGGTAGATGTGTATCACGCTTATCTATTGAAACGGTAGACATGAAATGAAATATATAGATATAATACGTCGCCATTATGGTTAATGTGTAAAATAGAATAGTGTGTCATTCGTATTTATTTCTTTTGCTTTTTAAGCATATAAAAATATATTTTAATTTGCTATTTGCCAAATATACCTACTAGATATTGAAACAATATTATTATGTTGTTTTCTAAGGACTATTGTTCTTACGAAAAAAAATATGTTAAAGAACACAAAAAGTAAAATAAAGAGAGTGAGAAACACTGAGAATCACTACTTTTTTATTTGTAATTTGCAAAAATTAAGACATATCTCTTCTATTGTCTATAGGAATCATAACTGTCATTATTTCCTGTCGGTACGTACCTCCGACGCGATAATTAAATAAAGCTTTTATATTCGAAGTCAACGTTCTACTAATCAACTTAGACAACTATTATATTAACTTATGTAATATTGAGGCCATAGTACCATACTAGCGCATTTGCAATGATGACTACACGATGGTTGCGGGTTCCTAGTATGAAACTAACAAAAAATTTTTAAGACTGGCGATATCTTTCTGCTCCGTAAAAAAATATTTTGTAAATATTAAGAAAATTCAGTATTTTTAGTGCTTGTAGTTTTTTTTACTAAAAACAATCTGAAAATCAGATAAATACAGTTAAAATACCTATTTATCTGATTTTCACAGCACATTTAATAAAATTTGGCTTGTTTCTACGATAATGGACTGACAGACAATTATTCTCTCGAAATTAATTATAGATAATATATAAGCAACGCGAGCACGACGGGAGTTCACGGTGATTGAAAACAAAATTATTTTTTGTTTAAAAGTGAAAACTAAGTTCCGGAGCTTTAGCAAACAATGCGGATAGAAGGCGCCACTGGCAAATAAATAACCTTCGTATGTGTACGTATCTTACTTTTGCCTTTCTGTCCTAAAATAATAGGAAATGTCATATCACTGGAGGAGACGACCTTTCTTATTATAAACCGTTGTGGTACATTGGCACGGTGTCTGTTTCGCGGCGTTTAGTTCCGCTACTTAACACGCAATCCAGAATTCGAAAATGGTATACAGAATGTTTTAACACTAGGTTCCTTCTGCTTACCCTGCTGTGTGCGGGATACAGCGTGAAACTATAAATGAAATAAGTTTTAAGAATATTCAGGTTCACGCTATTTGCGACACCAGAGGGAAAAAATGAAAATATTAAACATTTAATTTCCTCGAATGGGGATCAGACCCAGAACCAGTGGCACACACACAGTCACACACTTGTGGCCCTGCGCCACGACTGGCCTCAAACAAAGAAGTTGACACAAAAATTTGGCGCCGGCAATACTTACCTACGCTATTACCAATTTTAATGGTCAACTAAACATTTCGTTCTAAAATACAATTGCGTATTTGGTTTCATTATAATTTATATACCTTACCTAAGTTTTTGTCAATTTTAGACGAAACTATCACTTTATTTGTACGCAAAAGGCATTTAAGAGTTCTTGACTATCACTTTTACTTAGTCAAGAGGCTACGGTCGGGCGGAGATGTAGAGAAGTGTCTTATTGTTGGTTGGTATGTCTCTTTGTATTTTAGGCAATTTGGAACTTGAGGATTTATATTGTGAAGTTATACGGGTGACAGTTTTTGTAAAAGGTATTGAATACGTGTAAGAATTCTTTTTGAATCGTTTGCGCAATTGTTGTTTAAATAAATTTTACTTCTTAAGAGAATCTATAAACGTCATATCGGTATGTATTCCGCACGTGACAGTGTAGGCAAAGAGAAACTGGTAAGCTAGTGTTAAGCAATTTTCTTCTCATTAAAATACTTTCGTCCTTCACTTCTCGCCGATTATAGAGGCATTGTACCTAAGTAGAGTTGCGGGACCCAACCAAAGCGAGGAAATGAAAATATTAAATATTTCAGTTTCTTGACTGACGACTCACTGACGCCACGCGAATTTTTCTTCTCTTTACTGAAATTAAAATACAATTTTCTAACCGTTCTACTTTTCTATCTCGAAACTACTAATATGTGGGTTGACTCTCTTTACCATCAAAGCGACGACATAGACGTTAAACATAATTATACACATTTTTTAGCATTAAGAAATCTTTTTTTACGATGCTATATAGATTGTATAGAATCAGGTTCAGTAAGAAGCTATAAAAAACTTCACAGAATCTCAAAAATACGATATCAATTAAGCTCGATAATCATGCGGGGTACCCGTATCTTCTTTGATGGCATGAAATTCCAAATTCCTTTATATTTCTACTTAATGGAAGTATGTACATATAGCGATACATATTTTATAAATATAAGTATGTACGCCGGTGTACTATTATCTCAATAATAAAGAAAGCTTTCTTCTTTTTCCCCAATATCTGGATAGGCAGAGGGAATGTAATGTTAATATATTCCGTACTCTCCTTTCCACCAAACTTTCAAAATATTGTCTGTTGAGTGGCGTAACTCTATATTAAGTTTTGACCTCTTACCAGAGCCAGATAATTTCCTTCCCGTACTTTAAATCGAACTTGCAACCGTCGTGAATACATTCTCTAATAAATATAACATGTAATTATTTCAATCTATCTGTTTTATAACAAAAGAACCCCATGGAAAACATATTTTAAGCTTTTAATTTCCACCACAACACGCCTGCGGGGTTTCACTGTCGGTGTACATTTTTCATCGCTCCCTGAAGGGTTACGAAGCCTCACAAATTAGTGGCTTTGCTTAAGTTAAAAAGTTAAGGCATTTTGTTTTACGGCTTCCTACAGAGTTTTACAGGATAGGAAATATAAATATAAATAATGTTTGTTTTCTTTACTTAAGTTGTTCTTTTTTTTTCTTATTTGGGGGAAAATGCGAAACTTTTTGTTGATATATAATAATTGTTTTAAATTTTTTATTAAAATATAGCTGTATCGTTCATAAAACGACGTAAAAACAACATTAACATTCACTTATGCTATAGAAGAAATCAAATAAATCCTAATACCTACCTACTACCAAGGTATAGTTTGAAATGAACTGCAAAAATATTCTTCGAAGCTTTCCCTGCAAAAGTTGGCATGGCCCGGCAGAAATCAATATGTTCAACCGACAAAGAAAATGAAGATATAAGTGTTCGAATGATTTTTTATTAGGTTTTTTGTTTTATTAAGTTTTGACTGCCTATTTTTATGAATGTATTTTCCCTGGTCAATTACATTAAAACAATAAAACCTAAATTTACATATCCATTACAGAACCAAGACATTGGAGCTAGAGATTCTCCGAGTGAGGATTGACTCGCAACTGAGTACCTGTATAGACAATACCTACCTACCTATACTTATTACTTATACATTTTATACCATAATTGAAGTGATATTATTATTTAGCTATAGGTAAGCAATATTCTATAGTGAAGGTAAAGCTCGCAGTCAAACATACAGTGTGTTTCTACCGTCACGCCTCGTGAACAATATTATTTTACCATCTTGTAATATGAGAAGTTGGTATGCAACACTAATTATTATAACGGTAATAAATCTAGATTATTTTTATAAATATTTGATTTTTTAATATTTTAATTTTTTTAATATTTAATTTGCATTAATAAAATTAAATTTCAGGTCAGCAAAGAAATATTGTATTTTATTAGTCATTTCAATATTTTTTCTATTTTCGTAAATCGTAGATATGCTAATAGCGTACTAAGCCTCAGGGCACACAATGTCTCAAAAATTGACCGGAAAATCGAACGATATCTTAACATTAGGTTCCCTTTGCCTAACCTGCTGTAGGTTGTTTACACGAAGGTAAGACACAAAGAAAAATATAATTCCTTAAATACAAAACCAAATATTTAGGATTATCTCAAATAAAAATCACATATAGATATAATTAAACAGGTTTATTAAACAGAGAGCGTGTCGGTGCCGTCACGCCTCGCGCCCAGTGTCACTTTACCTACTTGTAATATGAGCAGTCTCGGTCTGTGACAATGTGAGACAGAATAGACTAGAAAAGCTAAAGTATTTAGAAATTTATGATAATTTTTTTAAATAAAAATCAGTCGTTATAAAAGAATTATTATTATATGAGGTTTATTTGTGTAGGTCGATTTATCGCAAAAAAAAACATACCTATGTATTTTTTCATTCGAGATTGATGTAAGATTAAAAACTATATAATATAAACTTGCTATAATAAGTACCTACCCAATTATCGTAACAATAATATCAACATTTTATAATTTCAACTTTTATCTACTTTCAGCTTATAGCATTATTATGGCTTTCAGCTTCCGGCTTAAAAAACTTAAATAATAAAAACACTCTGTCCTCCATAATTAATCTGTGTCATAAGAAAATAAAAAAATGAATAAAGTTTCCTGTTTTTTTAGGTTTTTAAGAGAACAAAGTTAATCTGTTTGCCGCCGTGTATGCGCGTTGCCTCACTGTCAACATTACAGATACCTCGTAGGTACCTACGTACGCCGCGCCGTTCTGTATTTGCTCTACAGTGTTCCGGTTCTTACTGAATTTGGGGTTTGTAAGATGTTTTTTGTAATTTTGAAGTATGCTTCCTAAATAATTATATTAACATTGTTTAAAACTGAAATAATATCTATATATTAATAATACATATTTAATTTACTTAAAAACTTATTTTTTTAAATTCTTCTTTCCGATATCGAGGTAAAGCGCGGAATTGAGTTACGTTACTCATCATGTCCAGAATGCACACCTCCAGAACGTAGCGGATACTGGGGACGGGAGTGTCTTAACACTAGGTTCCCTCTGCTTACTCTGCTGTGTGCAAGATTTGGGTCTGATTTTTCTAATCTATTTAATAATTTCAAGCAGCATTTTAGATGCATACAAGGTTAGGTATTTTTTGAGTGCGTGTACCTTATGTTTTGTTTGTCAGCTACGTCCAAACCGATGGTGTTTGCGTTGGACGGGTATTATATTATTTCAAGTGGTAGTGATTTGTGGGCCTAACTGTAATGGCTATTACGTTATATATAAATATTTTAAATAAATAGATAGGTACCTTTCTTATCTAAACTGAGTTTAAATATTTCGATATTTAATGCATGCATGGCGTTAAGTTCCAGGACAAACCATGTTACCATAGCGAGGAAATGAAAATGATGCTTTCCCCTGAGTGGGAATCGAACCCACAAGCGTGGCAGTTATAATCAAATGCTGATGACGACGCTGAGCAACAATGGTTTCAGGTGATAGACACCTATTTACTTAAAAGGAACTTAGTGAAACTCTTTGTTTTCACTTCATACTCAAACAGACAGAGTTATGTACCTACCTAGGTATATTTAAAATTTAAGACATTTAAAACACTTACTACTATAAATAACTAGAACCAATATTTGTCGACTAACCGGTTAATTTACCTCGTAAAAGCCAAATTATTATTTACAAAGAATGCTGAAAAGTGAACAAAAATTGGCCAATGCAAATGTTTGTTCCATTCAAAAGTATTTCGCCCTCTGTCTTGCCAGTGTCAATAATTAAATAAAAAAGTTAAATACATTGCTAATGAGGTTTTAATGTGTTGCCTACTGAGACGAGAAAAAAAATATTAAAATGCTCTTTTTAAGTTGAAAGTAAATAAACAATAAAATACTGAAATAAAAAAAATGAATAGTAGGTATGAGTTGTTCATGCGTAGTAAATAAATATTATTCTTTATATATTTCTTTGAATTTCCGATATAAGTAAAGAGACAAGTGATATCTTACTCTATTAAAAAAAATTGTGTTTAAAATCGAGCAGTTTCCAAGCGGCAATATCAAGTAGGTACCTAGTTATAGAATATATTGCTTTAAATGGGATTTCAATTGGAAATTTTAAAAGTAAGCTATTGTTTTTTTACTTGTACAGCTGTTAATTTAAATATTATCTAGAGCAGCCTTCGCAAATTATCGTAGCGGCACAGTGTTTGCCTGTCACCACGACGCGACGGTTGTGGATTTGATTTAAACTAGAGTAGAGTAATAAATTATTTTACTCTGTTAATAAGACAAAACGCGGTGTTAAGTTCCGTCGCTCTCCAATCCCCAATATGAAATCTCGAAAATTCGGCGGAAAGTGGGGGGAATAGGAGTGTTTAGCACAAAATTCCCTATGCTTATCCTGTTGTATGCGGGATACAGCGTGAAGCAAAAGATAATTAATAATATCTAATAATTAATAATATTTAACAATATACAACAACTTAGGTCGGACCCACACACGGTTGGCCATTAAAAGCTTAAGTTCCCTTGAAACGGAGTGTTCCTCAATTAATGACGGCCCTTCCTCATAATAGTAAGTCACGTGCCTTATAACACGTTGCCTTTGTTGCCGTCAAACAAAGCTCCATCTATATAAGCCTAATATTTAATAATTACGTGGAATCTAAGTGCGTAATAATTATGGTAGACAAGTTTTCTTGATACATTTAATTATTTAATTTTTATATTTAAAAAAAAATGAACGTAGCTGGATTAAAACCAGCACCTCTTGGAAATTTTTAAAATGTTCAAAATACTTAATGTTTTTTTTTATTATCAGCTTCACTCTTTATCTCACATTTAGCACGATAGGCAATGACAATGTAAGGTTAAGTAAACCTGCCCGTATTTGTCAGGTCTGAGATCGAACTTGAGATGACGTTTTCATTCTTAGATACAACATAAATTGCGTATAGGTAACATTAATTTAAATTCCATATCTACATAATAAATTATGTATTTTTTCTTAAAACATAATGATAACTTGATTTATTTTTTCTTTTAGTATTTAAAAATATTACTTTCAATTAATGATGCTTTTTGAATTAATAAAGGAAAAATCTCATTGCCTATCGTATTTCTAGTGGTTTCATAAATATAACTTACGTATATAATTTAGTCTTTGTACAAATACTATAGAAAGTGCGAAAATAAACTTTAAATACAATATGATAAGGTTAAATTTTGTTTTGACTAACATTACGCGTGTGATAAGGTCGATTAAAAATTACTTATATTTTCTGTATTGGTGGTGTTGGTAGAAAAATAAATATTTATTATTCTTTATTTCCATTTATGGTTATATTCAATTTAATTTTAACAATATTATTTTAAAAAATTATAATTTTGTACCAGGCTTTCATAAGTTACAAGACGATTAAAATAAAACACTCGTTTAAAACTGCTCCAATTTCCACTAAAACCAGATGCACGGTAATTTGATATACAGGCTGAGTTTTTTTCGTGTATTTACGTACGCTTCCGCTCTCGGAGAATATTTTTTTAAGTTTTTACCTTATTTTTACTTTGTTTAACATGTCTATACGGTTTACTGAAATAAGGTATTTTTGTGAAACGCGGTGGGAGTTTTGGTTTTTGTATTTTTATGGAGTCTTTACAGCTGATGGTGTCCATGGTGCCTATGTCATAAAGTGAAGTGATGTAAATATAGAACGTGCTTGTAGAAAACTCGTTATTGAAATAAGTTTTATTTAACATATTTTGAAACAAAAATTAATAGCTTTAGTAATATTTAGTACGTTTGTGTTGTGTAACCACGTTGGCTACTTAGAGGTAAATAAAAAAACTGTACTATTCAACAGTAATTTAATCTAGCCTGCCAGGTAGGTGTAAGAGATGAACATAACTTAAATACCTATAGTCATTTTCCGATTAGATATTGAGTCCCCAACTATCACATGTACCTACTTCATGAATTTTCCTCTGCGTCATCATAAAGTAATTTAAAACAATATTTCTTAAATTATACAGATCTTTGAAACACTGACAACTTATGTCCTACTTACACTATGACTATTTTTTTATTACATAGTGCTATTATTCTGTGTATTATTTTACACCCAACGTTGTTTTAAGAATCTTAATAGCTATTAAAAGTGTTCCTATTTATTTTTATATACTGTTTCAGTCCTGTGACGGCCCATTGTGGTTGCCTTTGCGGTCGCGGTGGGCCTACGTAACTTAGAGCATGCTGTATATTTATAGAATGCTTCTCACTTACAGTTAATTTTAAGCCTTATTATATAATTTAAACTGTTGAAATTGTTTATTAAGGTGTTACTTCGAAGTCATTACAGGAGATATAGCTGTTGTGTTTTTATGATACCCCAATGTAATGATCTAATTACATAGATAATGTATTTTTTTAATTTAATTAAATTAATTTTAAATATGCAAGTAAATAAAATAATAACTGTAAAATATGCATGTAAATTTAATATAACTATAATTTATGTAATTTTATGTTTTACACACAGCATACGTACATTAGTCTATAAATAGTTGATGCATCATGTTATTCAGTATAATAATTTACCAAAGATATGAAATAAATCAAATTCACGCTGTATCCCGCGCACAGCAGGAAACCTAGTGTTTAGATACTCCGTTCCCCACTTTCGGCCGAATTCTGAATGCATTGCGTGTTGAGTGGCGGAACTCAACGCCGCTCTTTGCCAGAGCGAAGAAATGTAAATGAAGAAATGAAACCCATGACGGCCACACCAAAGATATGATGCTTGTTATTATAAACTTCTTACGTATGTACGTACTGTACAATTATTTAAAACGATACATTTCATTTTACGATGTTACCTACGTGATAAACATAAATTTATCAGAATTATTATTTATTATTATGAATATATACATAGGCATATGTATTAACTAGTGACGCAAACGCAGCTTCGCCAAGCCAAGTTATACATTTTTTCTAAATGTATAAAATATATTAGGTATAGTACAGTTTAAAGAAAATGCGTCCAGTAGTTTTTGCTCGAATGTGGAAGAAACTTCCATCCTCATATATTTTAACATTTATAATATTAATAATAATAAATGAGATAAAATGTAGTAGGATTTATATGCACTTAGCGTGTTATGCGTATAATATATAACTAAAGATAAAGTAAATTAAAAATCACAATTACGCGGCACGCGCCTGACGGAATTAATTATTCGAAATCCGATTCTCCCTCGTTACGGTAATAGCATAATTTGACGTGCTCACTACCTATGCGACCCTGGTAACGATTACCTATTAACTATGGAGGTGTGGTTCGTTAGAGAATAATAAATAAATAAATTTTATTTTACCTGTATACGTCTATACGTATACGTAATAAATACGTCTATTTATTTTTTGTAAGCAAGATATATTTTTAAAAAATATTTTTTATCTGTGGCTTTAACCTTGTAATATTTGACTAAAAATTAAAAAGGCATAAAAAATTGTATTTACATATATATAATTTGAAATTTGGAATACGACTTTAGTTGACAATAAAATTACATATAATGAATATTGTTTTTAATTCAAACTGGTCGCAACAACAAAATGGGAGATTACAAACCCACCTAATATAAAAAAAACCATATACAAAGCTGTAAGACTTCTTTAATTAATATTTTATGTTATTTGACGATTTTTTAATTTTAATAAATAATTTTAAAATACTTAACGTTTCAAAAACAAAATTAAAAAAGTCCATATATTATGTTATTCTTTTTGGAGAAATGATTCTATCAAATATAGAGTTATCATAAGACGAATGTAATGTAGATGAAAGTGACGTAAAAAACTATCTAATCTGGGCAACAAAAATAAAGTTTTATAACTCTTATTTAATTTTACATCATATTTAGTAAAGCTAGCCCATCATTATAGCCCACCGAGGCACAAGGGTGGAGTATTTGGAACCGCACGTAATGATTGTGAATCGAGTCCTCCCCAAACAAAAGGAAGGGTCTGTTTGTTTCCATTGCCCCTTTTAATAGAACAAACAGTATAATGGCATCGCCTACATTTAGGCACGATTTGGTTTTTAATTTAATCATCCATTATCGTAATTTAATAGCTTTGCACATTTATCATTTATTTTCGACTAGTCGTCGTCGTCCACAACTTTGTTTATGTAGACTTTAAGATGTAAAATGGAAAACATATTTTTATTCCTAATTCCGTTTTAAAGAATTTCGAGAAAACTTCTCTTGGTGGTCCTACGCTCTCTAACCTATCTACATGCAAAATTTCAATTTTCCAAGTCCTGGATATTCTGAGCCTGTGCGTAGCATGGATATCAGTCACACAAAAGAGTTTTGTACCTATTTGCTAAATCTGAATTTATATAGGTAGTATAAGAACCATTGATTCTGCATGTGTACAAGTTTAACGATATTCTTCAGAGAAAGCCGTCCGACAAGTATAAAAATACGTAATTTATTATAGTTTGTTAATATTTTTCCAAATCCTTATTTTTATAATAAAAACATAAATTTGGATCTTGAGAAATTGCACCTTTGACCTCTATTGTATTGCTGAACCATTTTTTGTCACCCTCTGCCACATAATAAAAGAAAGGGTTAACTTAAAGGAATATAACTTCTATGAATTAGCTACTACTGTAGGTACCAATAAAAATAATGTATAAATAAAGATTTTTACAAATATATATTTATTTTTTTCTATAATGTCATTTTTATTTCTTTGCAAGGACCTTTATACACATGTGATATGAATTGAATCAAAACTATTCATTCAGTTTCTCAAACTTTGATAAATGAATATTAAAAATATGATAATTTATCTAAATTATACTCGTACTTACCATTATATAGTAGGCAGTCATTAAAAGTTAGGCAAAACATATAAAAAAGAACCATTAGGTACATTTTTCTTTGACTATTTATAAATCTAAACTGGGTACAATCTATGATCACATCTATTTACTACACTAGGTATTTTAAATGATCTATCATTGGAAGGCTTTTACTCGAATGTTTTTTCGCCAATTCTCGTAGTGTTTACTTTTCCTAAAGTACGAGGGTAGCGAGGGCGGCCGGGAGTGGTTCGCAAACAAACGGCGCCGACCTGCCGTGGCCACCTGCTTCTTATAATACGTATTTTGATTTGCCTTAAAACTGCCTCGACACCAGAGCGTAGAAATGGAAATATAAATTTAAATAAACATTTCGTTTCCTCGAGAGGGCATCGAACCCACAACCACGATGCCACGCCACGCCACGACTGGCCTAAAGCTGTACTTATTTAGTCTTGTACAAATGTGTGTATAGAACCAAATCCGTCGCAATCTATGAGTCCACTTGTGAAGCGAAAAAGCATGAGCATAAGCATGAGCTAAGATTTTTGCGCGACCCGACTGCGCCACACAAGGGAGGGTAAAATTTGTATAATTTGTGTATATCGATTATATGATTATTTCAATACAATGGTGTATATATGAGAGCCAATGGTCTAACCACTGAGGATGCTACAACCGTCCAAAGGGAGTAAGTTAAGTAGGAAGGCATACCCTGGCAACATACGCCGGGATTAATGTCAGGAGGAAGAGGAAGACAATACAATGATGCAGTTTTACTTTAAACAAAAGTATCGCATTTGTTTTTTTTTTTAAATCATGAATATTACTTAAATGTAAGATTATGAATTTTCCATGTTCTATATAATATAGTTATTAAAAAGCTCTGGGATTATAAAAAAGTCCCTTCTAAGACGATAAATTATAATAATAAAAGCATACAAATTTTAAAGGAATTCATATTAATATCAAAAAAATGTAAAAAGGTTACTTAAGTTTATAC
The DNA here is from genome assembly GCF_056956725.1 of Heliconius melpomene rosina. Classification (NCBI taxonomy): domain Eukaryota; kingdom Metazoa; phylum Arthropoda; class Insecta; order Lepidoptera; family Nymphalidae; genus Heliconius; species Heliconius melpomene. Next base: position 2,163,495 of record NC_140400.1, read on the forward strand.
TAAACATGACCCTTGAGAAAAAGTTTAACCTCCACAAATAGTAACAATAGGGTTAATTCATGACCTTCTTGAGTATTTTTTCGATTTTTTTAACCCAAATTCAAGAAAAGTCAATAATTTAACCCTTTTATTAATAAAAATGAACCCCTCTAAATTCTTCGATTTACGTTTCGTGTGACCTTACTTTTAAATGAGTTATATTCAAAAACTCCTTTTGTACCCTAAAGTATAACTTTTTTAAATTAATTTTCTCATAGGTCTCATTAAAAAGTATCCGATATTAATATTGAAGGTGAACGTACCTTTAAGCTTTGAAAATTAGATTTTTTTATGTACACTTTCCTTTTTGTTATTTTATTATTGGAACATTGGAACTTGATAAATAAATTGATATTATAATAAGTATAAAGATAAATTGAATAAGTTGATAAATAATATTTCAATTCCTCGAATGAGGATCGAACCCACAATCGTCGCGATACAGTCACACTCTTGTGCCCCTGGGCCACGACGGTACCATACGGATAAAACTTCTCAAAAGATTGTTTTACTTTTTATAAAAAAAATCTATCATTCTTTAAGTCATATAAATATTATATATGGTATATAACATAGGTAGGTGATACATGCGACAATCGGAGCGTGAACTAGAAAGCCAGCGATATTCGTGGGACCGCGGCCGTGTGGTGAACCGCGATAGCGTACCTAGAAGTCTAGCTTCGTCGAATGTACTAGGAATGCTAATAATAAAATAAAACTAGAACTAGAGTTTATTGCAATAAATGTAAGATTTATTCGTAACAACGTATGTAATAACTATATGTACTACATATACTTATTAGGGGAACGGAGTATCTTAACACTAAATGCCCTCTGTCTACCCTGCTGTGTGCGGGATACAGCGTGAAGATGATTATTTTTTTTTAATTTAAGTCGTAGTACAGTGTATAACGACATACGAACTTTTTAATGTTTAATTAAAACTACCAACGTATCAAACGTATGTCCACCAAACGTCACGTGACCACAGAAATAATCCGCCCCAAATCCGTCCAAATCCCAGTACATTACTAACTACAGTACCAGGAGAGCATAACGTAGCGGAAAGTCGTTGACAGCTGATTGACGTCTCACTCCGGCATGTTTATCTCATTTCTATTTACCAACTTAAAAATATTCATGAAAATCTGTATTTTAGCTTTTATTTACAGGAAATTTAAAGTCAAATTTGTTATTTCTTTATTTTTGTATTAGAATTTGTATGTTGGCCATACGTTACTAATGTATGAATGACTAACAAGACAGAACTAAAGTAAATATGGTAGAAGCGCGCCAGCTGTGTCCGGTGGTTGGTTTAGTTTTAATTGTAAATGGGTTTTAATTAACGGCGGCGATGTTACAAATGTTTTGTGCAGGTGTCAGACAGGTAATGCTTGCCAAAATAATTTAAAAAGAAATAAAACAGTTGTGCAATTTAGTGTTAATTAAAAATATTTTAATAAGTAGTAGAAATAAAAAAAATATTGGATCTAAGCGTGTAAAAATATATATAAATATATATAAAAAATAACAATATATAGTAAATTAAAGAATAATGTATCCACTGAGGTTTGAGCAACCCTTTCCTTATACAATTAAACAATAAAAAATAGTTCATGTAATACAAGACATCACATTAAAATTAAAGGTCGAAAAATATTTTTGGAAACATTTTATTATTGTAACTCAAAGGGTCATCGATACAAAGCGTTATAATTTTTGGGATTTATGTGAAAAAAAGTAACGGTTGACCCTTTCTATGTATCCATTGTTCGTAAAATGTATTTTTTTATTGATTGAACGGTAACTCTAAACCGCAAGCACATGCGCCGATGCGTCTAAGAAAAATAGACTTTTACAATATTCCCTAATTCGTGCAAAAATATCGAATTTCCTCGTTTCTACTCGTCCGAACACAATTTTTCGGTTGGTAGCTCTGATTGTGCATATGTTTTTGATAAAGGTTTTACTGATGAAGGTTTAATTTAAAAATGTAAGGTTTATTTATGACTAGCGACCCCCTTGCGGCTTCGCCCGCTTTTACTACTGGATTATTCATATAATGTATGTTTGCAAAGCACTTAAGATAATGTGAAAATTAATTAAACCCTAATGCAACCCGCATTTTCGTAGTTCCAATAAGTATTTTCCAATTGTTTTACTCGGCAAGGATTTTTTAGTAGGTACCGTAATTTTAAATCTGTACTACTAATCTTTTCAAGTACTTATTAAAATATATTTAAATGACTATTTTTATATAGTTAAATGACTATTTTTAAACGGAAGAAATTATAAACAAAAGCCTACCTACTAATAACTACTACAAAAAATATGAAACCAAATATATCGCGCTGAAATAATACATTCAACTCCAATTATCCAATACGTGCAAACGCATCTAAATCTTCGTTGCTATGCCTCTACAGCGGGCGGGTTTTTTTTTTCGAGTTTGTGGTTAATGCTGAAGAGGGTATTCTGTCTGTGATAAAAAGCAAGCACTACGTGGCTGCCTGTGAGGAAAATTAAATAGAATGCATTGGCCGGGAAGCGAACCCGGGCCACCCGCGTGGCAGGCGAGCATTCTACCACTGAACCACCGATGACTGCTCATGACGCGCTTGTACGAGTATAAATAAGCAAGGATGTTTTGATATTGTAACAACTTCTAAAGTACTTATTAAAATGAAAAACAGTAAAAGACAGTTTTGATCTACATTAAGTGGTAATGGTACAGTTTTGATCTACAACGTAACTAATATACTTATTTATATGCTGAGAGTAACGGATAAGTAAAACTTGAGTCGGCACAGCTGATGAGTCAACGGCGTGATGTGTCAACAATTATATGCGTTTTTCTCTAAAACTATTCGCAATTTCGAAATAGTGTAAACAGCAAATTTTATCTTCGTTTAACGTAGAAAATTAATAAAGTATTTTAAAGGACAAGGATTAATACCATTATGGAAAAATATCCCTCACAATAAAAAATATATTGAAATTACTATTTTTAGACAGAAATATGATCACTACACGTTATCCTTAAAAGATAAAAATATGCCTTCGCGGACTTTTTTGTAGATCTTATTGAGAGGGACAATACTCCAGTACATTATTTTCATGTAGTACTTACCATTAAAGCAGCGCATGCGCGAAAGTGTCTCAACGGGTAGGACTTTATACACATTTATCGTATTTATGTTAATTTACATAAGAATGTACAAATAATAAACTATATATAAACCTTCCCTGAGAAATACTCGACCTAATGGTGGAAACCGCATAAAAATCCGTTGGGTGGTTTAGAAGAAGAAGAGTTAGAAAGTTCAGACAGACACGAAAAGCGACTTTGTTTTATAAGATATAGGATTTATCATCATGTAAGTACTTTGCTTAAATTTGATCAGTGCTAGGGAAATATTAAATTGTTCAAAAATGTTGATTATAACTTAAAATCTTTTCAATAGGAACAATATGTAAAATTAGCACTTAGGTATAACGACATTCAAAAATTATAAAGTGCATGAAGTCCCTCCGGAGGTCATGTATATGGAAGTTCATGACAGTGGACGAGGCGAAAGAGGTATGGAGAGGTCGTAGCATTTAGCGATTCATTCCCTCTCGCTACATTACAGTGAAGCTAAATGAAGTTAACAACATTCTACATGTTTTCATAATATAAATATGAATTATATAGAATTTTAAAATATTTTTTATATACATAAGGTAAAAAATATTACAATAGTACAAATATCAAAAATAGGTTTCTTCGGTGATGAAGTAATACAGCTTCAGACGCGACGCCCTAGTAGACTGGGATCCGGCCGTTGAATCCTGCATAAACGAGTTTTCTTAATTAAACCTATATTAATGAATAATACATGATTAGTAGAACAGATTACACCTGGGTTGCCTGGAAGAATCCTGCCGCAATCACCTTTAATTACATTTTTTCGTAACTCGTTTTTGGAGATAATTGCACCAATACGTTTTTTATATGAATCGCACATCATTTGAAAGATAATCGCATAAGGAATTGGAAAATTAAGGGTTGCCAGCTCTCAGTCTGCCGCAAGTCTAGGGTTGCCTGGTTTAAAGATGTCACTAAATGTTAATAATTTGCACTCATGTGTTTTTTTAATGAATTATATATCAAATTAAAGCTTATTTTTTTCTGAACACTATAAAACAGGGTTGCCTGGAAAATTCCTGCCGCAAACTGGGGGTTGCCAGCGTTTGAAATATTTTATTCCGGTTCCGTTTGACTATGAGAATAGACGATGAAATGCGCGGTCTGCCCTATGTTTTAAAGTAAAATATTATATAATAGAAGGTCAATCTTAAAATCAATGTTTATTCTAATTGTTCACCTGTTAAATGATGATTTTAATCATATTAAGTACACGTAGAAAACTATTTAAAGATGAAATCATCCTTATTTTTCAAGTAAAATAATGAATGTATAATATTGAGTCTTTGCAAAATCTATTTTCTAAATACTAATATTTATTTAAATTACCATTTTGAAACAACTAAAATATTTTATTAAATAAATGTTTACAAATATCGATCTACTATAAGCTATTAATATACATACATATACATCATGTTTCCTTAATATAATGAAGGGTGACCATTATTGCGGATATTTTTTAAATTAATTATATTGAAAAATATATTTCAATGAACTCTCTGTCTCTCTCTCTCTCTCTCTCTTCATCCTCTACTTGTTTGATTTGACAACGCTTGCCGCAACTTTTTTTTTCTCACGCAACTTTTAATAATTTGCATAGGAAAAAAAAATATATATATAATAGAATTATAATAAACAAAACTAAGTTAGCAAAGATTAATTCCAAGAAAATTCGGCAGTAATGCCGACTAATAAACGCTATTTACGATTTATGACCAGGAGTCGGCAAATATCAATTAGTTAGTTCGCTATTTTTTACTATAGATAAACATTTTGCAGCGCGAAACAAAGCAAACCACATGCAATAAAATTATTTTCGAAGATGTATTGTTTCTAAATGCAATAAAAGGGCAGATGGCCAAATGAGTTGTTTTTGAGCATATTACTTAGTTACTTACCTTTCGTTTTAGAGTAAAGACGTTTTTACTTGACAAAAATGAAGATGTGTTTTTTGTGCGGCCGGAGTGAAAATGTGATAGAATTTAACGAGGAATCTCTCCAAAAGTGTAAAATTATGCTATTGTTTCGCCAAAAAATGAATTTTAAATACAGTGACATTTTTTTTAATAGTGACACAATGCACGGTTATCATTTACAGTGTTACAAAAAGTTCATTGTTTTAAAACAAAAATATAAAGAAGTATTTTTTAATTATTTTCTAATGCAAAACGTAAGTATACTTTAATGTTTAATATTATATATTTTTATCTATGTAAATAACTTCTAATACAGAATAAAATCTAGACAATTGTGGCAGTGGGATAGTTGCCTCAGTTTTGATTACACTAAGTTAGGGACGTTAGGAGTGATTGTGCTTCATTATAATTATAAGAACAATTATTTCAGACCTAAATGCCTTAAAAACTATCAGCATAAACGGACAAGTTCTTGCTAGTGAAATTTTTTATTTATAATTTTTTAATAGTTATTATTAGTTGAATAGTTTTTCTTGGAATTAATCTTTGCTAACTTAGTTTTGTTTATTATAATTCTATTATATATATATATTTTTTTCCTATGCAAATTATTAAAAGTTGCGTGAGAAAAAAAAATTGCGGCAAGCGTTGTCAAATCAAACAAGTAGAGGATGAAGAGAGAGAGAGAGAGAGAGAGAGACAGAGAGTTCATTGAAATATATTTTTCAATATAATTAATTTAAAAAATATCCGCAATAATGGTCACCCTTCATTATATTAAGGAAACATGATGTATATGTATGTATATTAATAGCTTATAGTAGATCGATATTTGTAAACATTTATTTAATAAAATATTTTAGTTGTTTCAAAATGGTAATTTAAATAAATATTAGTATTTAGAAAATAGATTTTGCAAAGACTCAATATTATACATTCATTATTTTACTTGAAAAATAAGGATGATTTCATCTTTAAATAGTTTTCTACGTGTACTTAATATGATTAAAATCATCATTTAACAGGTGAACAATTAGAATAAACATTGATTTTAAGATTGACCTTCTATTATATAATATTTTACTTTAAAACATCGGGCAGACCGCGCATTTCATCGTCTATTCTCATAGTCAAACGGAACCGGAATAAAATATTTCAAACGCTGGCAACCCCAGTTTGCGGCAGGAATTTTCCAGGCAACCCTGTTTTATAGTGTTCAGAAAAAAATAAGCTTTAATTTGATATATAATTCATTAAAAAAACACATGAGTGCAAATTATTAACATTTAGTGACATCTTTAAACCAGGCAACCCTAGACTTGCGGCAGACTGAGAGCTGGCAACCCTTAATTTTCCAATTCCTTATGCGATTATCTTTCAAATGATGTGCGATTCATATAAAAAACGTATTGGTGCAATTATCTCCAAAAACGAGTTACGAAAAAATGAAATTAAAGGTGATTGCGGCAGGATTCTTCCAGGCAACCCAGGTGTAATCTGTTCTACTAATCATGTATTATTCATTAATATAGGTTTAATTAAGAAAACTCGTTTATGCAGGATTCAACGGCCGGATCCCAGGGTATAGCAACTGCATTCAATATCATGAATGAACTAGTATAATTACATGCACAACTCACATATTACGTCAGCATGGAAAATATTAATAGATTATAATAGACGTCTGTCTGTGCGTCTTCCGCATCTAATGTTGAGAAGTAGAGTTAGATTGGCTCCATAGACTCTATGGTTCATATATATGTAGTAATTTTTTTTAAATTGCATTTTGTATATTAAAATTTTGAGAGAGAAATAATTAATCAATAACTTTATTTACTTCGTTAAAAGAGAACAATAGTTCTTATCTTCACAGATACAATAGTAAAACAAAATAAAAAACATCATAATTAAATAAGAAGAATCAAAATAAATAAATACATTTTTTAACAGATAAAAAAAACCACAGACCCATAAATAAACAGCACATCAATTTAAAAAGTAAACATTCTAATTTTAAAAGCGCTCATTAAAATGGATACGCAGAAGTGTCGTACGCTCTAGGTATGTTTTTAAACGAAATCGGTGTCGAATGGCAATAATATTTATCATGTCAAAGGGTTTGGTTTTCTTCGCCTGTCAGGGAGGGGGCGTGTTCGCTAAATTTAGTTTAGATATTAGTTAAAAATTACATGTATCTTTGTCATTTTAGTTCTAAAAAACATAGGTAGGATATTGTTACAGTAAGAAATAGTGTGAAATCCTGTTTTTTTTTGTGAAGGCAGGACATTTCCTCATCAATCATTCATATCTCTTTATCCCTCTCTTTCTCTATTAAAATCTGGGTAAACAGAAAGAAACTAGTGAGAAAAACTCCGTTTTCTAACTTAAGCTAGAATTCGAGACATTGCGTATTAACTGACGAAACTCGCAGCCGTGCTTGGTTTTACCCTTAGTTCCTAATGGGGATCGAACCCACAATCATACCATTTACAGTCGCCGACTCCATAACCATCGCGTACAGGTGTTATATTTAATTTGTAAGTTTCAAGAGGTTTTTGTTAAAGTATTTAAAGATAACAATAATATATTAAGATTTTACAATACTAAATAATAAATATTAGTCATATGTAATTTTCGTATTTTATCACCAGAACTAGGTGTTTAGGTCATCTGCCCTATAATTGTGATTTATGGCCGACGGGCGAGTGCAGTCATGCTTTAGTCATCCAGTTATCAACTCATTAAGATAATATACTCCGTTTGCGTACTCTATACAATAATAATAATAATGTGGTAGATAAAAGTGATTATTATTATTAATAATAAATCATAATATAAAACAACCGTTGTGACTTAGTACAAAAGCGATGGTTGTGGGTTTGATTCCCATTCGAGGGAATGAATTCTCTTTATTTTCTTGCTCTAATAAAAAATAAAGGATGACATTGAATTCCGCCTCTAAGCACAGAATGTCTTCAAAATTGTGCCACACTACGTCCCATCTATCTGCCAAGTTACAATATGCGGGGTAAAGCGTGAACTAAAAAAAATATATAAAATAAAATAGCTAATAATAAATATTTTGAATATGCATAATGGAGTACACAAACTTTATCTTATTCCAATGTAATATATCAGGATCTATTAAAATTATTAATTGTAACCAAACTCCCTGGAACAGAAGGCTAGCATTTATCGATTTTTTCTATTTAATAAGAAGTTGACAAACGCACACGCTTAATCGATTCTTATACGTATTAATATACAACTACCACCAAAACAATTCGTTCATCAAGTAAAGGATCACACACGATACAAAAAGGGTTTTTAAAAAAAAAACTTAAAACGGGCTCCAAGATAAAAGTCCTTTGCCTTTAAAAAAAAAGAAAAATTAAAAAGAAAACTTAAGGCCGCGCCACACTGTCTGCTATCCGGTTTCCGACATATTGGGTTACGGTTCACTCGACTGATGGCTTTACTTTTATTCGGTGACGTAAAAAATTATAATTTTTCTTTATTGAGATAAATTGTACGCGACGATGATGTTTTTTATGAGTTGATTGTTGAAATATCCACATAATAAGAGTTTTGAAATTATTTTCATGAAAATTGTCAGTTATGAAAAAAAGTAAGGTAAATAATACTTGTTTTTTGTTGGAGTATCTAAGCGCGTCGTTGAATTCCGCCAATCATCACACAGTGTTTTAAAAATTTACTATAATAATATAATATATTCAAAAGACAGCATTTTAAGATATTGCAGTTTGGAAACACTAAAAATATTTTAGTGTTGTAGTGCTATAAAAACTGTATTCAATGCTAAAAACAAAGCATTAATAAAAATTGAGTTTTTTAAATTTGACGTCGTTATTATACGTTCCTGCATAATAAATGTAGGCTGTACCTATACCTATAACATGTAGCGATTAGGCAAAGGGAAGCTCCGGGAAGTTGAGATACTCTACTAGTGGTGGAACTCAATGGTGCGTTTTATCTACGTATTACAGCGAGGAAATAAAAATTATTCATTCCCCCGATTGAAAGCCGAACCCCGAACCAATACCTAGAGTCAGACACTGTGTCGTTGCGCCATGGTAGATATTTAAATGATACAGTTATATCGAGTATATTTACATTTTAAATAATGGAATGTAAGACTTTAAAAATATACACAGAAGGAATGTTAATTTGAACTTCCTTTTTTTACTATAAAATTTTTGTAAGGGTTTCAAGAAAAGCCTTAAATATTCTAAGCTCGTATGCACATCGTAAAGCAAATAACATAAAAAATAACATCGACATTCCAAAGCGATAAGAGGCCAATTTTAATATAAATATACTAAATTTTACAAGGAAATTGTTATATCATATTTTGCTTAATGTCTTTTCGACGAAATAGGATGAGATGGAAACAAGGTCGTAACAATTTTATAACTTTTTAAAATGTTATTCTCAGACAAGATAATTTAATTAAAAGGTACACAAAAATTCGAGGCCTTCGTGGAGCAGTGGGGCAGGGTCCGGCTCTACAAGTGGTGGTTGTGAGTTCGATGTCCACCGCAATATCGAACGAAAATGGAACTGACGGTGCAAGACGGAGTATCTTAACAGTAAATTCTTTTTCTCTACTCTCATAGGAGCGAAACGGCGTGACTTTGCAAAAAAAACAAAAAATTTAATGCAACAGATTTACTTGAGCTGAACTAAAATAAGATATACCTACCTAACTTCGATCAACTATACGTCATATGGATGGATAGTTGATTTAAGTTACCTAACCAAATATCTTCTCTAGTGTATTTCACACAATAATAAAGTGTAATAAGTAAATAAATTTCTAGGATAGGTAGGATTTCTAATCAAAAAAGAAGTAAAAGAAAACATCGAAGAGATTATTGGCGTATCGGAGCGAGTTGCTATACTGAACCTGTCATTAGGAAACCAGAAATGGTCTATAGTACAAATTTATTCTCCTACTGAACAATCAAGTAACTCCGAAATAGATCTGTTTTATTTTAAACTCAATACCGCTCTGAAAGAACATGCACATAAGAAAATAATATTATTAGGAGATTTTAATGCGCAAATTGGAGAAAGAAGGCAAGGCGAAGAATCAGTACTAGGATCCTTTTGCTACGGGAAAAGAACCAGAAATGGCGAAAAGCTACTAGAACTAGCATATGAGAATAATTTTAAGGTGCTTAATACATTATTCAAAAGCCGCAAAAAAAGTAGATGGACGTGGAGTTCTCCCGGTGACCTGTACAGAAATGAAATCGATTATATATTAACGAACGCTAACACCTCTTTCCAAGATTGCAGAGTAGTCAAAAATATTAATTTTAACAGTAACCACAGAATGGTTAGAGCAAAACTGACAGTTGAACACTCTAAAAAAACCAGACCATTTAAAATTAAACCAGTAAATACTAACCAAGTCATTCTAACAGAAGAATTTAACTCCAAGCTGAAAAAATTTATTGAAGAGACGAAAGAATTCGGAATACAAGATAAGTACGATGCACTGGTACATATAATTACTTCATCTACCAAAGTAAAAGAAACCAGCAGAAATAGCAAACTGTCGGATCATACTAAATGGCTACTAGAGAAAAGAGCGAAGCTACTAACTGACGTTAAGACAAAACAAGTAAGGACAGAAATAAGTTCCACAAGCAAATTAATAAAAGAGAGTTTAAGACAAGATCGGAAAGCATACAGGTTAAGAACTTTTGAAACACAAATAGCTAAAACAGGAGGAATCAAGAAAGCCATACGCAATCTAACGGAAAAAAGAGAATGGATACCTACAATAAAGAATAATATAGGAAAACGCATGACAAGAAGACCAGATGTATTAGCTTCAGCCACGGAATTCTACCGCAATCTATTCTCCAAAGCCAACGTTAATGAACAGACGGACATTACAGGAACAGATGCCGTACCAGAAATTTTGCCAAGAGAAATCGAAATAGCAATAGCAACCCAAAAGAAAGACAAATCTTCTGGACCAGACTATATCTACAACGAGTTCTTAATTACGAATAAAGAATCATTAGTACCAATATTTATGAATCTATTTAATGATATAATTAAAAATGAAATGATTCCAAACCAATGGCTAACATCCACAATAACATTAATATACAAAAAAGGCGATAGGTCAGATATTGGCAATTACAGACCAATCTGCCTCATGTCTAATATATATAAGGTATTCGCTAAAGTGTTACTCAACCGTATATCCAAAAACCTCGACGAGAACCAACCTAGAGAGCAGGCAGGATTCAGAAGCGGATACTCTACACTAGACCACATACATGTCGTCAAACAAATCATTGAAAGAAGCAAAGAATACTGTACACCATTTTACTTCTGTTTTGTGGACTATTGCAAGGCGTTCGATTCTCTTAACGCTACATATATCCCGCACATAGCAGGCTAGGCAGAGGGAACCTGGGAACTTTGCAGAATTTTAGAGACATTGCGTGTTAAGTGGCTGAACATAACCCTACGCTATGCCTCATTAGGTATTCCGCCGAATTAGAATCGAACCCACAACCGTCGTATTTACAGCCGCACGCTTGTACTTCTGCGCCACGTCGGCCTGTAATAGTTTTAATACAATTAATTCTTAACAAAAATATCATTACTATATGTTTTTTCACTCTCTCTGTCAATCTTATTAGGGACAATAAGAAGAGACAAACGTTACTAAATTTATGCCTTTAAGTAAGCTTATAAACATTGTAGACCATTCAATTTTGCCAATGTCATGTACAAGTGAATAAGAAGTAATCAATGTTCTAGTTGTAATATATTATACCTAATGTTTAAACAACAGTTTTAATATAGACAAGCAAATAAAATAATAATGTAATACGATTCTCTTTTTATTTCTAAGAAAACTTGTATAAACAAGCCTTTCATGTACCGAAACTTTTGCAATAGAATTACGTAAAATAATAAAAATAATATGACCTTGACAGTGGTGACACGTTTTTTACAAAGAGTATGGTGTGGTTCGTAGAAATGGTAGTTCGTAGTAATTTTTAGTTATTGTACTTATCTATATAAACTTAAATCTTAATAGTTACCTAAAAAAATAAAAAGCGTTGTAATAAAAGTTGTTAGAAATTTCAATGTCGAAGTACATTCTTATAATATAGAAATGTTTTTTGTATTTTTTATTTTTTGTATAAATATGTTTCGTCGCAGTAGGTATTGTACGTATTGTATTTTTGATAATGTTTAAAAAATATTATAATAAAATTTATTTAAATCAGTAAGAATAGTTAATTGTATTACATTAGATTGTTCCTACACGAAGTGAGCACAGTTTTTTTTTATAAATTTAGTATAATTAAAAGGCAGCCTACTCTGTGATTTATAATCACACTTCAGCTTCTTAGTAGGGAGAGAATTTTCAAAATCGGTCTAGTAAATTTTGTCATAATTGATGCCCACTTTTCTCATACATTTTATAAATATTTCTTGCAAGTAACGTCTACAAGCAAGTTGCTCTTTGCCCCGTAATCGCCAACTTGCTGTTATCGTAACAAAGCAGACGACTCAGCATTGGCGTGGGAACGCCTCGTCTACTCTTTATCATATCGACACGTTTATTTTTAGTGACGTTGTATATTTATTAAATAAATTAAAACTTATATGTTATAATTATATTAATCTTATTTAGTATAGAATTAAATGCCTATTTCATACTAAATACGATTTACAAGTCCCAGTGAGCCCAGTCATGGCGCAAGGGCAACAAGTCGACTGTAGACGACACTTGTTATGGGTTCGATCCCCACTCACAATACAATATATATTTACGTTTATATTTCCATTTCTTCGCTCTGGTGTCGAGGCAAAGAGCGGCGTTGAGTTCTGTCACTCAACAAGCAATGCCTCCAGAATTCGGCAGAAAGTAGAGATCGTAATTAAGTAAGTCTTAACACTAGGTTCCCTCTGCCTACCCTGATACAGGATACAGCGTAAAGCTGATTTTTTTTTAGTTTTTACAATCCCATATTTTGAGGCACATTGTGTTTGGCGAAACTTAGATTTCAGAGGCCGTGGAAATTACTACCACTTTTATTAATAAAAGAGACACTATATGGAAGAATAATCAATAATATATAAATTTATTTATGTTAGATACATAGATATATTCAAAAGTGTAAGATGAGAAGAGCAACAAAAGCTATCGGTGTAACGCACCTGACATAATCCACGTCGGAAGTCCGTCTGTTTGTTCTCCAACTTTGTATGGGTTCCGTCACTTCCACGCCAGTAGGTACAGTGAAACCAATTTTATATTTACGTTTATAATTAATAAATATATATAATATCTATATGATATCTTATGAGATACCCTACAAATTTTTAAAGGGATAAATAATGCTGTATCTATTAATTATTAAATTCATTTATCTATTTCCTGTATGTAGCAGGGTATACAGGAGCCTAGTGTTAAGACACTCCGTTCTTCAGTTTTCCCGAATTTTCAAGACATTGCTTGTTGAGTGGCGAAACTTAACGCCGTGCTTTTGTCTTGTTACCATAGCGAAAATCTATTTTAAGATATTTATTACCTCTAACTATAAACGCGACGTTTGTGCATTAGATTTCTACTCGGCAGAATATATTAATTATTTTCATTTCCCTACCCTCGTAGACAAAGCACGGCGGTGAGCACTGAGCTTGTTGCCATTACATTAACACGCAATATCTCGAAATTTTGGCAGTGGTTGGTGATCGGGCTGTCTGAACCCTAAGTTCCCTTGTCTAACCTACAACACGGGAAAAAGCGTAGAGTTGCTTTTAGCTTTATTACCAATTCAATAATAATACTTATATTTTTATTTATTTTATATAGAAACAACATAAACTCATTTCTAAATATTTTATAAAAAAACGTTAACTAAAATCAATTACATAATAATTATAAAGCTAGTATAGTATAGCGTCCATATTCTAAATTCGAGTGTCCACCGTCACCGTGTGACAGCTGTCACAACGGCGTCACGCCGCGCGTCCGGTTACCGTCGCGCCGTGCGTAGAGCGCGCGACGCTAAAAATATCATTTCCGATATCGAAATAGTATTCTAGATTATTAATTATGTTATTTATTATTAATTTGTTTGTTGTAATTTGATTTTTTTATGTTAAAAGAATCTTTAAAATATTATGAATTACAATGTTTTTCCACACTCCGTCTCCCCCTCGAGAGTCGCTTTTACAGACATTTTTAGGCACCTGCGCCACGACTGACCTCATATTAGAAAGGAGGCTGTATATAATAATTATTTTCAAAAATAATAAACATACGAATAGTAGGTAGATACTTGTTAACTTCTCCGTTTACTACTTTAAACAAAAGTCAAAAAGTCTCCGTTTTGAAGACTTTAAACAAAAAGAGTTTTCCAAGTTTCAAATTTTAAATATACTTACTTTAATATTCAAACCTCTAAAGAAAACAGTAATTACCTAAATAAAAATCCACCAAACTCCTCGCAATAAATATATTGAGAGAAAATAGAGATAGTCACGAACTAGGACTAGTATAACAAAATATATGCATTATTTCACCGGAAGTGTCTAAATTAGTGTTCATTTTGTAGCGTTTTAATCGCATTAGGTAAATTTAGTGGAATAGTGTAATGAGAATAGACACTAAGTTAACAAGACAGCAATTTAAACTTATCTATTTGGCATCAGAATTCATCATTTCTTAGTGTAAGTTAAATTGAACTTGGCCGTGTGTCTAATGTTATGACTTGAATTTAATTGACATTAAATCAAATATTTTAATATTTTATAAAGTAGGTATTTTGATACAATATGGGAAGGAATGGTCCTTCCAGGAATTCCTCTAATATGGATTAGGAAAGGTATACAAATTTTAGCTCAACAGGGCTCGAACCTGCGTCTGTGGGATTTTTTTTTACTTCACAATGTACCCCGCACATAGCAGACGAGGAATGCCAATAGCAAAGCGAGGAAATGAAAATATTAAATATGTCATTCCTCCGAGTGGGAATCGAATCTCGTGACCGTGCGTCACGGCGGCCTCAAAAGGGTTTTGTTGTTTTTTTTTCAATTATCCGACTTATTAAAATTATTGAAAACATTAGAATAATTAAGCACTAAGCTCTACCTGCCTATACAAAAAGCTAGAAAAGATACAAGATGAAAAACGAAGCCCTAATTATTGAAAATATTGCATAACAGAATAAAATAATGATTGACAGTTAAAAATAATGAATAAGTACTATCATTTTCTGTTCCTACCTACACTCCCCACGCAAAAATAATTAGTAGCATAATTTATAAAATAAAACCATGACTATAAAAGATAAATCCAATAAACTCCCCTCTTGCCACGAATAATGTTCACAGTTCATCTCTAGGGACGGGTTGTTATGGGGGAATGGTGCTAAGTTACTTTATTTTGTGTTGTAAGCTTTGGCAGTTGATTTTTATACCTATGTTTGATATGATAAGGAAAATCAAATCAGTCTGCTCACCACTTTTAGCCGAATGTTGACATCGTGTGTTGAGTGGTGGAATTCAACACCGCGTTTTTATTTTGACACCAGAGCAAATAAATGAAAATATTAAATATTTAATTTCTCTGAGTGGAAATTGAACACATAACCTGTCGCGTTTACAGCCACACCTTGTACCACCACGCCGCCCACCACCGCTACAACTGGCTCATACGATAAAACAAAAAAATACACTTAGTTTTAAGATTTGGGACTTAAAAATTTTTTAGGTAAGTACTTTATTTTACTTAATAACAACAATCAGTTTAGCAGTTTAGTCCTATAAAAATAATTCTCAATCATAATTATTTTTTCAGCTTCACGCAGTCTCTACTTTCCACACAATTTTTGAGACATTGTCATACCGCGCATTGTCTTGATCTAGTACAAATCGAAGTCTAGTACACACGTTTTATGTTAAAATTAACATGTACATAATTAGAAATTAATACTCCAATATCACAATCACTTATCTAACAACATATATGGTTAATTAAACCAGAAAATTACCATAAATTTTAATTCAATTAATATAAAAACACAGTATTAGCGCACTCATGCGACACTCAATTACTTCCACTTGTTATAATTTAGCATTTGACGCGATTTGTGCGATAGCATCGCTATACACGTTTTCCCCTGTTATTTGTCACTCTAAAGTCTTTTTAGGGTGTACGTAGACAAGAAATAATATGGTAATATCATTTTATTTAGCTTATTGCTCTATATCTTGCATATGGCCGGGTAGGATGATGGAAACTAGTTTTAAGATATTCCGTTCAATTATAGAGACATTACGTGTTGAGTGGCGGAACTTAACGCCGCCCTCAAGTAACCAGAGCAGGCGAATATATGTTGAAGTTTACTCACA
Organism: Heliconius melpomene rosina; assembly: GCF_056956725.1. Taxonomy (NCBI): domain Eukaryota; kingdom Metazoa; phylum Arthropoda; class Insecta; order Lepidoptera; family Nymphalidae; genus Heliconius; species Heliconius melpomene. Next base: position 2,180,064 of record NC_140400.1, read on the forward strand.
TTTGGAATGACTTGATGTTTGTTTAAACATAAAAATAACTCTGATAAGGTATAAGAAGGTTCAAAAGGTTTTAAATTCGTTAAGAATAAGTCGTTATTTCTTAATTTTTCTACACGTCCTTATAATAATGTCGTTCACAAGAACAATCCTAAACTATAAACCCAATGATTTATTCCAAAAACATACTTTAGCATAATTTACAATATTTACAATATAAACAATAAAAATGCTCAATACAATGTTATGAGCTGGCACTCGAGGGAGGAGGGCCCATGGGCGTGCACGTCCTAACCGATTTGTCGGACATTTTCAATTTTATCCCCTGAAACCTCACACCGCGGCTCTGGGGTATAAATTAAATAAGTTTATCTCGATGTTGGTGGCTCAGTATGATCTTCTATACATTATCTTACTGTATCTTTTATCTATATCTATGTATATGTATTCATAAAATTGTACGGTTTGATCGTCTCGTAAAAATCTATGGATAGCTATTGATGGCACGTTATTGTAATAAAGTGTGAATTTGTGTGTTTATTATATAGTGTGTAATAAATTAAGCATTGATAGATCTGGTTTGTACGTTATAGTTAAATACTTTGAGGTTTAATTTGATTGAAACATATTAGGTATAATATTTGATCGAATTTATATAAAACTAGCGGCCCGCTCGCGGTTTCACCCGCGTGAACTATGTTATTATTAATTTCTGTCTCCATGACTACGTCATAGTGACGTCTATGCAAAATTTGAGACTCCTAGCATTTGTAGTTTCTGAGATTTCGTGATGAGTGAGTGACCTTTCGATTTTATATACCTATATAGATGTCACTTAATACATTAAAAAAATATCTCTGTTAATAGATATAAAATTTGTTTAAATGTATTAATATTTTTACTTTATTTATACTACATATATTTATATAGTTGTAATAAAATAAATAATATTAAGAAATTATATAATTTAAGGCCATCTCAGCCACTCAGCAGTGATTGAGGGTTCCATCCCGAGGCAAAGACAGTAAATAAACCAAATTGCAGCATCGAGCTTGGCTACAGAAATTTTAATTTTATTTCATGATACCTTTATATAAATCACTGTATAATACCTATATATATATATAACAATTTCTCCTGTGTAACCCCACACCGCCGCCCTGGGGCTTAAATTAAACAAAAGTGTATTTTGATGTAGGTGGCTATAATAATACAATGCGACGCCTCGTTATGTCAGTTATTGTTTTGTAGGCAGCTATCTGATCTGAACTTATTAATTTATGTTATTTGTATTTTATTTATCATTTATTTGAGTTATTTAAAAAACTGAGTTTTGTTTTTGTATTTAGGGTTCCGTACGTAAGGGTAAAACGGGGTCCTATTACTAAGACTGCTATATCTGTTTGTCCGTCTGTCACCAAGCTGTATCTCTTGAACTGTGATAGCTAGAAAGTTGAAATTTTCACAGATAATGAATATCTGCTGCCGCTATAACACCAAATACTTAAAATATAAAATAAATATGTTCAAAAGGCATGATAATGGCTCCCAAACAACAAAAATGATTTTTTGCAGTTTTTATAGATAATGGTACCCTTTGTAGCGAGTCTGATTCGCTTTAGGCCCCATTTACTTTTTTTTACGAATGTACTGGTTGCTGGAGCTCCGTTTATATTGAAATTATAAGCCCATAGGCGTGAAAATAGGAAGGACTCGGTGGTCCGTGTCCATTCCAGAAAGTTTAGTCACTTTAAAAATTAAAGACAAAAACCTTTACACGAACAAGCTAGAGTCCAAACGCTCCAAACATTCAAACAAAAAAAAGGATTCATTATGAAATCACTTTTAACTAACATAATATTATTTCCAAACAATGACAGATAAAATATGTTATCACTATATATATAAAACACATTAAATATTTCAATACGCAACACTTAACTCTCCTACATCAGTAACCGGAGGATATCCCGTTACTTCCAATAAAGCTTTAATTAGTAAAAATTAAAACAATAAACAGCGGCCGTTAAATTTAGACGAATCGAAAACAATCACTGTTTCCGCTAAATAATTACTGAGTTTGAAATGAAAGCAAAAAGACAAACTGTTTTGTTATTGAAAGCTAATTTGTTAGCTTAGCGAGTAATTGTTCGACAATGTAGCCTAGGGTTGTTGATAACGACCATTTAATTAGATATTAAATTTTTTGCTAATAGTGTGTTTTTTTTTTTCAGAAGGGACAGAAACCAGAACGTACACGACGCAAGAACCCTTTATTACTGGTGTGTGTTAGTATATAACTTATTTGTAATCTATTCCGACCTCGCTTGAGCCTAAATACATCTTATTCGGAAATACATATAAAACATATATCAGCATCAAATTATACCACCGTTGCAAAATAAATATACATATAGGAGATATGTTACCTAATTGGGAATACTAAGAGAAGAAAAGAGGAAAGCAAAACTCCTACGGAAACAAGAAAAGGCGAAATTTTACGTTTCATATCATAAAGACCACGTAAGCGAAATTATATTGAACCTAATCTAAGAGATACTAAAATAAATAACTAAAAGCTATACTTAATTATATTATGCAATGATACTCGTAGATAGCCCTGCGCTGTACGTGTTATCGGCTCGTTAAATAGGTACATTCGATATTTTTAGTTCAAACTTAGACATAATATAGCGTGGATTCAAATCCTTGTTGTACATATTAATTTGTCAATCTGCCCTTGTATGTATTGTACGCTTATATTCATCGAAAATTCAAAACCAATTATATTCAAATATTTCACTAAATCGTATGTTGCTAAATTTTAGAATTTTTCATCTAATCAAACGAGATTCGTCAATCAACATGCAAGATCACTCTGTCAACGAGGCAGAGAGTAATTACCCCTACTAGCGCTGCACCCTTTTTCAAGTTCCCTCCTTTATGTAGTGTTAAGACACTGTGTTCACTTTTGGCTAATAATTTTCGAGATCTTGCATGTTGATTGACGAAACTCATCGCCACGCTTGCTCTCTGTTAATTGCATAAAAAGAGAAGTCAATACATAACCTAACACAAGACTCGGATAAAACAAAGCGACATATTTATTCAAGACGCAGCTACTTGTAAGTGTGAACTAACGAGAGCATTAGTTTAAATTAAAACAGCAAAGGCCGTTTTCATTTGCATCACACGTGACCGTCTGTCACGTCGTCTAGCCGCTTCATCATCGCTGAGAGCGATTAATTCGTATAGTGCGTGCTGAGTTATGAGCTGAAGCAGTTTTAGAATGTTTGGAATGAATATTGTGTGTAGTTTTGTTTTATTTAGTCAATTATCTTATACTATTCAAGAGTTAGGGTAATTAATATTGTTATTTATAAAGTAATGAAGCCAGATTAGTATATATATATATTTTGATATATATCTTTTATTTAGACTTGTAGACTTATATCAACAAATTAAATTATGTTATATAATGTGAAAATTCTGTTACAGTAAAATATAGGGGCATATCAGTTATTTAAATTTTTTATTATTATTTCGTACATATTATAAATGGAAGCTGTAACATTCGTTTTCCTATATTAATTTATTTAAATTTATAGTCTTTCCTAACTATTACGATTCCAATTATAAGGCTGCCAAAGCACATATAAATTAATTAGCATATATCATTAATAATGTGTTAAATATAAAATAATCATCTTCTATATTATGGGTCATTTAAAACTGCATTTGTCACGACTGTGCAAATTATTAGTTCATTAACTAACACAAGTTACAATCGGAGGCGATTAAATGAAGTAATTTTTAGCAACAGTTTTATCATTATAAAAGTCATTCACGTCAGAACCAAATTGAAAATTCACAATATTTTTAAAAAATAAGTATTAGAGTTTTTGTTTTATACGTAGAGTAAATAAAATATATGTAAATGTGATAACTGAAACTAAACTATTTCACTGTATTAAGAATCTACTGCAAATAACTTTTATTTCTTATTAATTTTATATCTTTTTAAGTAAAACTGCAGGATATTTAATTATCGTGATTTTTATACAAAACTCTTAGTTGGGGGTAGACTGAGTTGGTATTTTATCTTTATCAGGCGACCGAAACTGCCGTAGATTCTTTTAGAAATTTGTTACTAATATCATTAAATCGACATAATGAATTCGCTTGTAAATTATGCCATTCGCTTATCATTAGTACGTCGAGCCGGATGGTCTCAGTCTCACACCTATTTACGCTTCCTCTTGTGTCTGTCTGGTGTCCTAGTACCATTAGATAAACATTAGCTTATCAGTTAGATACTTGGTAAAATAATAAAAAAAAAATCATTATTTTTATACCTAGCTCAAAAATTTGGCGGGAAGTGAGTGGGAAATGGAAGTGTCTTTATGAGAATAGGAGTATCTTAACACTAGGTTTCCAGGTTCCTTCTGCCTACCCCTCTAAGCGCGGATCCAGGGTGAAGCTGAGAAAAAAAAATCTATATTAAATAATTTACTTTAACAAATATAAATAAGATAAATACTAAGTATAATTGAAAGGTTTCTTAATTTATGTGTACATCTGTAGTCTATATACATATTTATTAAAAACATAGTTCAACAATAATCAAAATTACACAACTATAACGAATTAATGGACAAGATAAATTCATTCTATAAATAGCAATATACCCACAATATAGGATCGATCCACCTGTGTTGCCACGCGACGGAGGGCGCTATTCGACACCGGCGCGTAATTTGAAATTTGACACTCGATAATGTCTGTGTTGCCAGTTGATCCCCAAATTACATGTTATCCCTTTAATGTTGCCATACCTTTTACTTGCACGTATTTAATTAGATTAGTTTTGGTTTTAAATTTTTAATGAATTGCAAGTTTTTGGTTTTTGTTTTGGCTTATTATAATTTTATAATGATTATAAAAAAGTTTCTTAATATTTACGCCATGTTTTTTTAGCTTCACTTCGTATCCTGCACATAGATGGGCAGGCAAAGGGAACCTAGTGTTAAGAACACTTCTTTTCTGGTTGCATTGCGTGTTGAGTAACGGAACTCAACACCGTGTATTCTATACCTTACCAAAACAAGGAAATATTAAATATTTAATTTTCTCAAGTGAGAATCCAACCCTCAACCTGTCGCGTTTACACCCACGCTTGTACCCCTGAGCCACGACTGGCTTGTTTTTAAATAATTGTTTTATATACCTACCTACAATAAAACAAAATCCCATAGGAATATACCGCAAATGGAAACGAGACGAAAATAATGATGCCCATTTTGCATAACGGCCCCGCGTCCATAGAGACGCAGTTGTAAAATAATATTCATTAATTTATGCACCAATATGTTATATTTCACCTACATACATGCAAACAGGCGTTTCAATTGAGCAATAATGCGACTCCCGAGTACAGAGTAGCCTCTTGACAGATACTTTAGTTTTTTAAACACGTAAAAAAGTAATATAAAAACTTTAAAAATATATACTTTGCACAGTATACAGAATATTTTTGTCCAAATTATTCAAACATAAGCAGAAAAAAAATTAGAAAAAAAATTGAAAAAAAATTAATTTTGCTTTAATCGACTTGACTGTGCCACAGTTAAAATAAGTGTTAATGGTTCTGGATACAAATAAAAAAACTATTAACTTTTGCTTGGGTCTAGATAGAAAGATAATTCAATAGATGAATATATTGCGATTAAAGGATTTTCCACAAAAAAATGTGGAAACTGAAGTGTAAAGGGAAATATGGACAAATACAGGACCATCAAGCTAGCCAAACTACAATTTCCAAAAACTAACAATTAAACGAAAACTCCCATTACAAGGCAAAGAAAAGAAAAAAATATTTTAGCAAAATATATATAAGCAAAATGACCACCAAACTACCCTATATATAAAACATCGCATCAAATGAACATCTGTCGGTCTGCCCGTTTGTCACACACTCGCACGGGACACAATTAACGTCGTTAATTGCACCACTGCGCTCAATTAGCTGATGTGCGAGTGCGTTTTACTGCAACCGAATTGTTTTATAGATTTTTATGGTTTTTCTAAATCTGGGTTTTACTTTTTAAATCAAAATAAATCAGCTTCACACGGTGTCTTGCACACAGCGTAGGCAGAGGGAACCTAGCGGTAAGACACTCCGTTAAATACTTATTAACTTATTTTATTTATGTTTTGTTATTTTATTATTGGAATGGGTAGATTTGTTGTTTAAGAAAATTTAAATCAATAATTTGAAACCGACGTTGTGGGTTCGATCCCCACTCGAGAAGATGAAATATTTATTTCAATTTCAATTTCTTCGCTCTGGTATCGAGACAAAACCGCTCCAACACCACCAACGGTTGAGTTCCGCCACTCAACACACAATGTCTCCAGAATTCAACGGAGTGTCTTATTACTAGGATCCCTCTGCCTACCCTGCTGTGTGCGGGATACAGCGTGAATAATAAATATATAGGTTTTTACTCGAATGGAAATCGAGCCCACAACCCGTCGCCTTAACACACTTGCGTACTCTTACGCTACGACAGGCCCCGAGCAAGAAGTGACTAACAAGTTACTAATCTACAACGGAAATGCCACAATGATTTAGCACACATTAAAAATAAGTATTTTTATAGAGTATATTCTTTACATGTCGAAGTCAAGTCACCCATAGCTATCTTTGACATAATGATATAAAATAATTTGCCTTTTATTGTCTGAGTTAGTGAAAAACAACGTTCAGCCTCTCAGCAGAATGCTGGGTACGTAGGTTCCTTCGTGAGTATAGAGGAGGACTAGGATTTTCCGAAATTCTTACGACAATGCGAAAAACAACATTTTAAGTTTTATAGTCTACAGTCTACGCAAGCAAAGCTGTACGATACGATTTATTTATATTATATTTATTTATTATACGATCATATTAATTATGAAGTGAAACGAATGAGAAAAATGAGCTGAAAGAACTAGATCGATATCGATCGACAGTAATGTTGCACCATTGGTTCCTCTCTAATGTATAAAATATACCTATACAAAAATAACATATCATTTAAATAATATATTTGACATTTTACACAGTAACATTTGTAACTTAACCAGCTTTTAACCCTGAACACCAGGAAACCTAACACCAGGACGCTCTTCCTGCCCTGTGGAAGTGACATAAATAGTTTAGCTAGCATTCAATTCAAAATTTATATTAATAAAGCTGCAATTACCTATTAGCCATTTTTATTTATTAATATATGTTGCATTTTGTTTTGTTTTTTACGTTAACGCCGCGTTTTACTTACCAGAACAATGGTGCGGGGAAATGAAAATAATTATAATTCTATTTGACAGTCAGACTTTCCATAACGACCTCAACGCATCAAGATTAAAAGAGGAAAAAAAAACAGTTTAATTGATAACTTCCTTTTCTTACAGAAGTCGGTTAAAAAGATCTGTAGCATTATTTACGTATGTTAGACAAAGTAAAATACAATCGAATTGATAACCTTCTTTTCTTACAGAAGTCGGCTTAAAAAACTGAATTGTGATAATTTTGATAAACTTAATATTCTTATTTATATTCATGGCGAAAAAATAATTGTTCACATAACCTCAAGAATCGAAAAGATGCGTATTGAAATAACATGTCCATTTTCTTTTTTATATTTCTTCGTCTTATGATAAGATGACCTATTAAATAATCATTGTGATAATAATATAAAATTATGATTAAAATTAATCATTATTTCATAGCAGTTGATAATGATTTAACAATCAGTATAATCGTATATATTAGTTGGTACACTAAAACCAAAACCTAAAAAGATTTTTTTAAGCAGTGGTATCGTGATGTATTTTTTAAAAATTTAGGATGTGTGCATAACAAGGTTATACAGAAGCAACCTAATTCTTCGTACCCCACTTTAAGCCCAAATTTTAATGGATTTGAAATGTTGAGTGGCGGAACTCAACGCTGTAGTTTTACATTTTAAAAAAAATGTCTTATCTTACTTACATATTTTATATACCTATTTCCTAGATCTTTATTAATATTACTAAATATACTGGTGTACTCAGGTACCTTTTACAACCTTTTACAAGATATATATAGGTTAGGTTATATTTAAAAGTTACCTAAAAGTATACTAAATAACCTACAAATTACTCTAGACACATGTTTTTTGTTTATCTGCCATTGACTGTCCCTTATCACTGAGCGAAACGACCACGCCATTAAAGTACTCACACGTTGCTGTCACTTGAAGTGAATCGCTACAACTAACTAAAAACCTGTTTTTACTATAAAGAATATCATAAATTATGAATTTAAATCATGTGCTATTGCTATAAGGCTTAATATAAGATTTTTTAGCATATTTAAAGTTATATTTTGTTAGCAATTAAAACGCGGAAGTTATAGACAGTTGTGTGAAGTTGGTCAAAATGTTCGGATATAAATATTTAACGCGGGCCCATTTGAAAGGATTTGATAACTATAAGGTCAGTTACGTTACTTAAATAACTGTTATTTATTGTTTTTAGTGTATTAAGTTATATAATAATGTGTATACAATATAAGATATAATGTAAATATAATGTATGTATTATTTACATACATATATTTACTATGCAAGTGTCATTATGTATACTGTGACGTCATAGATAATTTGTGATGAGTAACATCACTCAAGAGTTCGTGGCTTCCACATGGGGCATATTTAATATGTATGTTTTTATGGGTAAAAGTTGTGAAAGTATCCAAATTTCACTGCTTCCAATGTTATGAAACTGGAGTGAGAGAAAAGAGAAGCAGGGAGGAATCTCGACGGGGTTTCGACAGTATTGATAATACAAGAGGAAGGCAAATAAACAGTAGGAGGATCCTCCGGAGTTGATGGCAGTTGACGACACGAAAGAGGTGTACAGCGACCGTAGCGTTTGGTTTATTTTTCACAATTTGAACCAGTAGTTGCTGAGATTAGCGCGTTCAACCAAACAAACTCAGCGGCTTCATAATATTAGTATAGATTTACTAAGTTGTTGTGAATCTAATAAGCCGGCTGACTACAAATAGGATCCACACCATAAAATGGAGAATGTGTTAAAATATGATTTAAGAAATCATCTATAATATTATTATACGGTCATTCGATACGTTCACAATAATGTGTGTAGTTTATTCTCAATTAACAGTTACGATAAGGTTATGACCGTAGTTTAGTTCTCAATGTCTAAAGTTACTCGTCTCTATAATTAAATTAAAAATTATATTTTCGTTTATTTTAATTTTATGGAGGCTGGCGTGGTGATTAACGAGACGGTTGTGGATTCGATTCCCACATAGGTTCCCCTATGTTATTGTTGTTGTTTATTTAAATAAATGTTAAATGTTATTTATTTTCATTTCGTTGCTCTGGATGAAGTTTAGACTTCCTTTATTTAATTTTTCGCTTATTACTTTTATTGATATAACATTTTCTTACAGTACAGTGCTATAGATACGAGCCCTCTCAGTCGATATGTTATGCATCCCACATGGAACTTTACAGTTAAGGTAAAATATGTACTTACATATAAATATTCAGATAAAAAAATAAAATTTATAAAATATAATTAAAATTTAGAGGTATGATAGAATTAAAATAATCATCGTAGCGCAGTGGGATAGCGTTGAAATCTTAACACGACGGTTTTGTGTTAGAATTATGAAAGAAGTATAGGAAAGTGTAAAACGAAGTGTCTTGCCACTAAGTTTTCACTTTATTCCAAAATTTAACAGTAAAATGTAAATAAAGTCTGTACGTATCATTATTCTTAAAAAAATAGTAAAAAACTTTTCTCTTGCAGTTTATACCTAAATGGATAGCGCCAAACTTGCTAACATTCGCTGGTTTCCTTTGCATGGTAATATGCGTTATTCTATTACTTATTTATGACTTTGACTGTACCGCTGTGGGTCGTCCTGGTGTCAAAGAAATAGAAAGCTATGACATACCTGATTGGGTTTTCTCTACATGCGCTGTCCTGTTATTCCTAGCATACAATTTGGGTAAGATTTAATTTTTTGAAATAAATTTCGAGGTGGAAGAGGTATGTAGAGACCGTAGCGGTTGGCGCTTCGTTCTGTCTGACTACCCCGCTAGAGATAAAGCGTGAAGTTAAGTTAAGTAAGTTAGAAATAAACTTAACCTATTTGTATTAGCATGGTGACAAGAGATATTTCTAAATTATTATACCTCTGAGAGTTGTACGCTGCATAAATAGTGCAAGATAAAATAATTAATTTATAAAAAGTTTTAAAGTGTGATCCTTTGAAATGCGGTAAGATTAATTTAAAGTTTTTTTTTTAAACTTATTATTTAATGTTTTAGCTATACATGTACTACAACAGAGACGTCACTCATAATTCAAATTTTCAACCAACCTTCCTCTGTGCAGCCTTTACCTATATTATAATGTAATTTAATTTAAATATCTAGAATTCAATAATAGTAAATCTATCTGCTGAAACAGTTTCTAGGTGCATTGTCTCTTGTAGTTGTAAATCAAGGTTGCGGTAAGATTTGAATGAATCAACATGAAACTATAGTAATTAATAGTATTGTATTATATTACCAATCTGTGTCATAACCAATAGTAAGATAATATGTGTAATTTCATAAATAATTCCACTTTTATATCTCTTTTAAAAATGTAAGTGACAAATCATTCCGTTCTATTCTTCCTGATTTGCTTTGTTTATCAAAATCTGTAAAATATGTTTATATATAGCGTGTTTCTTTAATAGAATTCCAAATCCATAGCTGTCGTGCTCATCTAGAACAACTGTCTCTATATTAAATGGCATATAAATAAAAACAGCTTTAATTTAACTAAAAGTAAAATTCGCTAAAATTTCGTAGTAAAGCAAAAAAATAATCCATAAAATATAACAAAAAAAAAAATTTTTTTTTCTGCTAAAGTTCGACACAACTCTTATTACAGACGGTATAGATGGTAAGCAAGCTAGGCGTATCGGAGTATCAGGTCCTATTGGAGAAATGTTCGACCATGGCTTGGACTCGTATATAGTTTTCTTAATCCCATACTGTTTATTCTCCGTTTTTGGTAGAGATGAGTGGTCTATCCCCGTATTCAGGTAATTATATATTTTTTAATACATATGTCACGTCACGTTTTAAATATAGTTTTTTGGTACTTCTGCTTAGATAATTTATCCGCCATTTTGGACATTTTTCCCATTTTCTTTTTTTAAGCAATTAACGAACAATATAATTTCAGAGGATATTTAATTACTATGAGCGTAGTACTGAACTTCTACGTGAGCCACTGGGAGAAATACAACACCGGTACGTTGTACCTGCCGTGGGGGTACGACCTCAGTATGTGGGTCAGTTGATTTTATATACCTATGATTTAAATATTTTTATTTATTTTTATGAGTTTATCGTAATTTGAGAAAAAGAAAATATTTATAAAAAAATACCTTTTCTTACGAAATCGTTAGTACTTTAAAAATATTTTATTTAGATTAGTAGAACCCACTACAAAAATTTGAACAGTCAAAAATTTTTTTACATGTCATTTTATTTTATCTATAATCGTGCGCTTTAGTGAATATAATACACACATAAACATAATAGTATATCTTCTTATTTTAAGTAGTGTCATAACTATGTCATATTGTAGAACGCAAAAAGACCATAGATTAAAGCTAATAATAATTATTAGAAAATATCTTAGGAAAGATTAGGTAACGATTTGTCCTTTCATGTGCGTGTACCACACCTTTCTTACTAAGTGACAGACAGACAATAAACAAAACTACTGGACTAAGCAAGTTGAAATTTAGCATGTTAGTAAGTGCACCCTGAGCAACAAGAGAGGATTTCTCAAAATTCTTTTGGTAAAGAAAAAAAAACGAGATTTTTCCATATTTTTTCACAAAATCGACTAGTATAATAAGCTTTTATTCCTAGGTATCAACAATCCTCTTCTTAGTCCCAGGCATATATGGAACCGCTGTATACAAAACGTATGTGTTCGGAAACATCACTTTCGTTCAAGCCTTAGAAGTGGCTATCCATTGTACCGGGCTCTTTACTACGCTGCCGGTAGCGATATACAACGTGTATTTGTAAGTAAAATTACATAATACGAATTATATTTATATTTTTGTTTTCTAATTTCACTCAAAACACAATGCCTTGAGAATTCCAATGTCTTAATGGGAACACAGGTTCCCACGCTGCCTAAAAAAATAGTTTTTTTTTTAAATTTAGCTTAACGTGTTATTACTTGTAGTAGGGTAAGAGCTCTATTCCCTATTTTTTGCCCGTTTCTTCGAGACATTGCGTGTTGAATGACATGTTACCAGAACGAATAATCGAAAATAATTAATTCCTTCGAGCGGGAATCAAACTCACGATCGTAGAGTTTACAGTCAGATACTATGCCACTGAGCCATTAATTCATATTTAATTCTTTTTAGATCATATAAAAACAAATCCGGTAAGATGTATCCAATATTGGAAGCTCTACGGCCAATATGGCCCATGCTGACCATGACAGTTGGTATGACGGTGTGGGCGCTGAAGTCACCCAATAATGTGTTGGAGAGAACCCCTAGAGTCTTTTTATTGGTTTTTGGAACTTTATTTAGTAATATTGCTGTGAGTATATTCTTCGTTTTAATGTAACGATGTATTCCGCATGTAAATCGAGCCTTATATTAAGACACTCCGCTCTCCATGTGGATCTCCGCGCCGCGTTGTGCCTCGACACCAGAGCGAAGAAGTGGAAATATAAACGTAAATAAATATTTTTTAAGAAAATATAAAAACACACAGAGTTATATATATATATTTAGTATTATATGTTAAGTACCTAATAACTTATATTTCTGTTGACCACACATTGTGAAAAACAAACATTGTTTATGATTGCAAGACGAGAACCCGGCGCCTAAAAGAGAAACGCTGACCCGAACTTACATTTGAGATGACTGACAAGAATGGCGGGATTGCAACTTAAATATGATGCCATTTTAAATAAAGCTCTTGTATTGTTTTGACTTATTATCAGCATTTTTAAAAATGTTTATAGATACTTAATATTTTCATTTATGCAAAAAATAATACCTAATAGATTTTTTTTGATCTTCTAAAGTTGTTAGGCGGACGATAGAGTTCGAAGTGTATTAACACTGGATTTTCTCTGTATTTCATTCTAATAATTAGACCATAAAACGTTATTTTATTTTATTATTAATAAATATGATTCTTAGTACGTACTAATGAAATAAAATTATAATGTTACGCACCCTATGTTTCGTCGAAAACCGACGGTAAACGGCTTATCTGCTTAAGAAAATATTACCTTTTTATATTAGTTAAACCTAAAATATAATCTTGTCTAATATTCAAAGTTTCTTATGGTAAGAATCCGTAGTGGCGTAGCAACACAGCGTGTTATTGTAAACGCGACGGTTGTGGAATCAATTCCCATTTTAGGTATAGATATACTTATATATTGTCTTGTTCTGATAGAAAGATAAAATTCCACCAATCGATAACACAGAATGTCTTGAAAATTACAAGGAAAGTGAGGAACGGAGTGTTTTGACACCCTGTTATATGCAGGATACGGCGTGAAGCTAAAAGATATACCTATCTAAAATTCAAAGTGTTTTATGGTATTAAGTAATTTAAAAGCTCTTTTTACTTTCCAGAGTCGTCTCATAGTTGCAGAGATGAGTGAGCAACGTTGCGATACTATCGGGTGGATTAATCTACAATTAGTATTAGCTGTAGCAATATCTTTGTATCAGCCGCAATTTGAAATTACTGTTTTACATTTGTTTTTGATTTTTGTTATATTTGCCCATGTCCATTATGGGGTTTGTGTGGTGAGTACTACTTCTGTCAATAACTTGTATTTTGTAGTTTTGAAAGGAGACAAATTATAAAAAAGTACTTAGTCTTTTTTATGAAAAGGATTGATTGATTCGTACTTTTTTTATTACCTACTTAGGATAACTTCGTATTGTCCTTAAGTGAAATGTAAATTTCTTTTGAAGAAATTAATGATTAAACTATAATAATTTTAAACTGTTATAATATCTATCATGTCCTGTCCATACTTACAGTAATTTAGATTAAAAAAATATGTTTGCTGTATGTCAAATGTTAATAAAATCAAAAGATTTTATTAACTCAAGTGCGTCAAATACATTTTTTTTATATTTTTAATATTTATTTTTACAGGTCCGACAAATGTGTAATCACTTTAAGGTGCAATGTTTTACCGTTCCCAAGGAAAAAAGAAAATAAATGCACGTCATAAATTGTAAAAAAACTATTATTTTATTTTATATTTTTGTTATAATGTTTTCAAATAAAAAAAAACCTATATTTTTGGCCTTTAAATTGCACAAAATGTGAACATCAACCTGCCTCATCCTAAAAACACCAGGTAAGTAGGTACCGAGCAAAAATATGACACCGCACAATCTAATTCACAAAATAATACGTAATTCAATATAGAATAGCAAAAAATGAGCAATACGACAATATCGGGCCAAAAGATGTGCTTTTTAATGGGAGAGACAGAGACAACTAGATTCGCTCTCTCAACATAGTAGCTCCGTCTTTAAATTATACGTTCTCATAGCCTTGTAGCGCTCCGGGCGTTTCGATGAATGCCTGAATCGACATTACTTGCTGCAGCATTTAGAGCTTTACGACGTTAAGTTACGTATCAATTTCGTGTTATAATATAAAACGTATAAGTCCTTTTAGTTTCTATTAGAAATTCAGTAATGGGGGGTGCTGGACACAGACACCGAAAGCGGGGTTTAGAATTTCAGTACAGCTTCGGATAGCTGCGGAGCGCTGTTTTGTTGCGCTTCCAATTGTTTGCCGAGGATATATCTATACATATTTTTTTGTCCATTCGTCTATTATCGTGAACCGGATCCTCGAAAGCTTCAATTTAATACGTATTATATTTCAAAATAGTGTTGTGTCTTTGTGCTTGTGTTAATTTCGAGTTATGCTGTAGATTTTTCGGGTAAGTGAAGTGAATGCCGGTACGATTTGGATGAAACTGTGGTTGGTGGTGTTTTAAAACAATGGCATGATCGGTTTTGTAGCTATACGCATGCGAAAATAAAAAAAACAAATGTAGCGGGAATGCAGACTATGAGGCTTGAGGTAAAAATGTTTTTCAAACTTAACTAGTACGGATGTTTCTAATAAGAACAAGCTTAGACACGAGGTTTTTGATGCCTGAAATTAATTAAAATTAAAATAAAACTTATATTAGATGTCTAGTTAGGTCATTATAATAACTTTTATAATCAATCTATTCATAAAAATATTATCAAAAGTTGAAAAAGAAATTTTCATACAAGACTTGTCTGTAGTAAGGCTTCTAGGTAGCTAAAGCGCGGTTAAAAGTTAAAACCATAAGAAGCTTGGTAAACGCAGCGATAAATAAATACACGTTAGGTACAAATTCGATATCGACGGAACCCTAATAAAATATATATTTGATATTGGAATTGGAAATAAAATATATTTTCACTATATTTTGTAACGTTTTTTACAGTTGGTACAATTTTATTTAGAAATAAAAAAAATATTGTAAGAATAACAATTTCTACGCTAAATAATAGGTACATAGGTACTTTTTGTAAGACTTTTTGTCTTTTTTATAAAATTAAAATGTAGAAAACTTACCCCAGTTCATATTTAAGGCTAATCTTAAAATATTATTTATTCTCATAAAATAATAGATATGAATTGAGTGAATAAATTTGTATAACACTTTAAAATCCTTTTTTTTATTTTATTAAATTGTACCTCTATTTTTTTCTTAAAATGTCTTGTAAATAGAGAAGTTTTAATCCAATCCACTGCTGCATGAAAAGTAATAAAATATGTTAAAATTATTTTTAATAACATTATATTAATAAAAAAATTATCAATCTCGTAAACAGCCCTTTTTAAGTTAACCCACTGTTAGAAAACTAATTATTATATTATAAAGTTTATATTATAAACTATAAATAGATAATAATTATACTGACTAAATTTATTTCAATTTTTACTCAGCTACGGCGTCATATTTGCGGTGAAGGCAGATAGAAGAAATTAATGTATCTACTTCATTTCATTAGTCTGGAAAATTCTAGAGACACTCTGTACTAGCCGGCGGAACCTAACGCCACACTATATTCATCCAGATAATTTTACTTCATTGGAAATGACCTAAAACCTTTCTGAATATTATATAACTCTCTACCCTTATAAACATAATATAGAGAAGCGGTCCACGCCAGGATTTCTCGAAAATTTACTTAAAACATTCTTAATTATAAGGACTTATCTATAATATATCCCATTTTTACATATCAATGATTTCTAATAAGTAATAGCCGTAATGGAAAAGTTAATTATTACTGAAGTATAACGACGAATGTGTTTATAAAATTTTGCGATTTGTTTTAGTTTTTACTGTTGTACGAACGATTTCCAAATACGATGAAATTTGTTAAATATTTACATAATATTAGTTAACTAGTTGGTAGAGTTTAATACGTGATATACTTACTTACATATACAATCTTCATGTATTAATAATAGAAAGACCAATAAAAAATAGTGTTGAAATACTAATAATATTATATTATTAGTATTTCAACACAATTTTTTATTGGTCTTTCTAATATTCCTGTAATATAATATTATTTATTTATTTATAATATTAAACTATTTTTAAAAGAAAAAGTTAAGGCTTAAATGTAAGTTAGATGGTGTTCAAAACCGGTCGGATTAGAATATTTAGGGCAAAAAAGAACTTCTACTTCATATATAAAATACTAGCGGCCCGCTCGCGGTTACACCCGCGTGAACTATGTTACTATTAATTTCTGCCTCCATGACTACGTCCTAGTGACGTCTATGCAAAATTTGAGACTCCTAGCATTTGTAGTATAACGAAGTTTCATACAAACTTTCGACCCCAAAAACAACCCCTTAGAAGTCGAATATTGCAAATTCCCGTCTTAGCGAGCACCTACATCCTATAAGTAACTCCTATGCAAAATTTGAGACTCCTAGCACTTGTAGTTTCTGAGATTTCGTGATGAGTGAGTGACCTTTCGATTTTATATATATAGATTAGGTGAACATTGAGATTTTTTTTTATAAGTAGCACAACATGCAATAGGTGTAAGTACCATGCTATGGTACTATAAAAAAATGATAAAAAGAGACATAAAACGAGTTTCTGAAAACTATCCTTATTTTTTAAAATTTTCATATCTACTGCAAATCAAAGCAGATCAGACATATTTTAAGTGGAACTTAATCTTGAGGTAGGTAGGGATATAAACTTTTTTAAAATGTAGCTTCACAGTAACCAAAGGGAACCTAGTGTTAAGACACTTCGTTCCTAATTTCCGCTGAATTTTCGAAACACTGCGTATTGAGCGACGGAATTCTATCGCCGCGCTTTGGCGAGAGCAAGAAAGGAAAATATTTAATAAATAATTCCTTCCCTCCCCTCACTATTACATTAAATATACCAGGCATAAATCATTAAATTAATAAAAGTCATTAAATTAATACAAAAATTTTAACGTTTAAAATTTGTAAAAAATTAAAAAATATTTAGCGGCCTTCGGACAAAATCTTTATAAGCTTTCTCCGTATAAATAATAACGTGATTATGAATATAAATAATACCCTTATAGCTTTTACATTTAAACATCGATACATTAATAAATATTTAATATTATGTAAATATTAAATATGAAAATATTTATGTATATGTATAGATTATGTTAATATTGTAGCAATTGTATACGATTATAGCTACATATAGTATTAAACAAAACTGCTGCTCAGCGATTGTATGTTCGGGGCTGCGTTGAGTACCGTCACTAAACATGCGATGTTTCTAAAATTAAGAAGGAAAGTTAGAAACGGAGTATTTTAACACTAGGTTCCCTCTGTATCTATGTATCGGATGGAGAAGTATCATCATCTAGGTATACATTTTTCTAGAATTTTGGAACTAGAACAATTACGGTGTTTTTAAAGCCTGTGACATGTACCTAATGCTATAAGACATGCTAGACATGCTAAGAGAGAAGACTCCTGAGAATCCTAAATACAGTTAGTTCTTCAGATGAGCTGAATTACATAACATACAGTATTTGATACTAAGTGCGGCGTTGGGTTCCACCACTCAACATGCAATATTTTAAAAGTTTTTTGAAATGAGGACTATCTGTGCATGGGAAAAACCGAAAAGATGCCAAAGTATGTCTATTTCAAAGTAAAATTGGAAGATTTATCGTAACTAAACTAAAAATGATGTATCCACGATGTTTTCTGTTTTAGAAAACATCGTGGATACATCATTTTTACATCTCCAACTACTTTACTATTTTAAATTATTTCCCTGATATAGTATTTCCAAAGGTAACCATAAAATGATGAGTCTAAAACCAAGTTACAACACAAAATGCTCGAAAGAATGCTATAAATACTTGTAACATGGAGGCAGTCGATGTGGAATCTCCTATATTCATTGGTTTGAATATCTTAAAATATTTGATACAGTTAGTCTGATTGAAAACACGCTTAGATAGAATCTAAATGTTCTCGACGTCCAAGTACGAGTTATTTTTAAGCTTGAGTGTTCTGTACGTTAAAATAAAAATAATTGTAAAGGTAGGTAGTTATAAATTTAAAAGTATGTACTTAGTTAATTTTATTATTGTATATTTTCATTTGATTACTTTTTTAAATCGTGTCGTAAAAAAATATTAAAAGACAGAATTTAATTAGAACATAGGAGAATAGGTAGAGGGAACTTAGGGAGTGTTAAGACACTTCTTTGCCAATTTTTTGGCTAATTTTCAAGACATTGCGTGTTGAGTGGCGGAAATTTGGGAAAATTCGGCGGAAAGTGGGGAACGGAGTATCTTAACACGAGGTTCCCTCTGAATGCTGTGTTCGGGAAAGAACATGAAGCTCATTTGTTGAGCTGAAAAAATATTTTCTTATTCTCACAAAATTACATTTAAATATATTACAACATTCAGATTACCTCGTATTTATATACCTAAGGACAAAATTTAACAAATTTAACAAGGGCAACGAAGTGTCTCAACACTAGATTTCCTCTACCTTGCTACAGAGATGTAATGTAAGAACACTCTGAAAAAAAAAAGCTACGTATATGTAAAATGTATATTAGTATCTTTATATACATAGATATATATTATAACAGGTATACCCGTTCATAGATATAAAGTAACACCAGAAGCACGTATTTGCTGTTCAATTGAAATTTCTTAGGCGTAAGGCAACAAACAATTGTGTATATTTACTACTTCGCGTTCTCGCTTAAACGTAAGAGACAAATAATAAAATAAGGCAGTGGAGGGTAAAAGGGCTTAAGGAGTTAGAGCTAAAGTTACTGTACTGATATACAGAAAGAAGGTTTTATATAATATTATATAATATTACTTATATTCTGGTTAAAGAATTCTTTACTTTTCTGATTTTAGAGTTTAAATTTCAATGTAGAGTTCAGTTTATGTAATATATTAAGGGTTGTGGGCGCTTTATTCTTGGAAGTAATCGTTTAGTTTTAAGACTTCAGGTATTCTATGCATATATTGGGGAATAGGTAGGAGGAACTGCTATAATTCAGTCTTCATATATTCCACCTGCTTTATATTTTATATTTTCCCTATATGGAATTCTTTTTTTTAGCTACACGTTATTGTATTTCAAATATAAAGGTAGGCAGTATTGAGACACTCCGTTCTCCAGTTTCCGGTCAATCTTCAAGTCGTTTGGTCTTATTACCAGAGCAAGAAAATAAAAACAATTCGTTCTCCGAAATGGAAATCGAACCAACAACCGCTGCGTACAGAGAGAGGCTGTACTACCTTATCAACACATTAACATAGTCTTTCTTCTTAATAAAAAATAAATAAATCTGTCACCATAGCGTACACAGATACCACCCAATCAACCACCAGCCCGACACGTCCCACACAACTTTACATTTACTTCACACAACAAATATTACCGCGTAATATATACGAGTGTCTCCCATAAGTGACAACCCTGCTAGTACAGGCGTGTGCAAATAGCAGGGCCTAATTAAACAAAGATAGGCAAAAAGTATAAAAGTGGACAAAGGAGCGCTGTCTTTGCCTACCGAAGCGTAGTAGTTGGTTTCTGCGAATCTCTACAGTTTTTAATATGTGTCGGGGATACTTAGCTTATTCAGCCGTGGTTAGGGTTGATTGGGTGTATCGATAAATTTGTGTGCCTAGAAAGTTATGGAATATTAATATTCTTTTTTTATTAAATTTTTTTAATAGCTCCGCTTTGCTATATTTTAAATATACTCTTACTTTCAAATAGAAAGGTAGAGCCCTGATTTTAATAAATTACATTGTCATTAATTGAAACAAATGTATAACTATATCAATAATTAAGCACCTAGCGTAGAAATCATACGGAATTAATAAGAATTATTAGTTTAAGCAGTACTAAGTTGTAGTAGAAAATTAAATAAATTATATAAAGACCAAAGACAATACGAGTAAAGATTATATTTACTAAGACCACCATCGACACATCCACGCCCGTCGCCCATCACTAAACAGCTCGTGCCTGTAAAAAGAGGACAGTGCACACTTCATTAACAAAAGGTTAAATAATGTCGAATACACCATATTGCCTTCGTTCCGAGATAAAATTTCATCATCGATAGACCAAGTTTTAAAAATTAACGAAATTTATGCTTTTTACACATAATAAAAGCAAATGTTTTTTTATAAAATAATATTTAAACATTAATAAATTGATTTATCGAAGCACGTTGTGAAATAATATAGAAAACTATTATATTTAAAAAATCGTACTGAAGGAAAATGTATTTATGCGAATGTCATCTGTACCAAAGTACTAACAACGTAATTTTTTGTCAATAAATTTATTATAATACATTAAGTTTATTTGATTAATACATTTGATTGAAAGTTCAAATTATAATGTAAGTCCTTAAAACTTGGAACAACGCACATAAATCCAAAGCAATGCGTTAATGCTATCTTAACGACAATCACGACAGGATTAATAACGAATATTATCAAAAAACATAAATTTCCTTACACGACAATAAAATACTCCCAAAATCATCTCGTTAGCTTTAACGTAGCAGCGCATATGATCGTAAAATATAAGCTCGATATTCTTCATATATTTAGTTAGATAACTTATCGTTTATCAGTAGGAAACGTATTAATTAAAATAACACTTTCAAAGTTCACCATATTCTAAAATGGGACAAAACAAACGAGACAAGAATGACCATAAGGTCCAAGAACAATCGCCACATGTGGCCACAGATTAACGAAAAGAAAAACAAAATTAATATCCATCTCCCTTCTCTATCTAACTTAGTATTTATATATATAACTGTCTCGCTCTCACAACGAAATCATTCTTGGAAATGGGCGCACAATGCGGGTGTTGTGGCCACGAATTCGAAATTCAAAAAAAGAGGAATCGTTCGACGGTCGGCTTGTGCTAAATAGCATTTCGTTTAATTTCTCAGTGCGTTGTTTAATAAAACGCGTAATTATGGCGGTTTTACTATTAACTAGTTTTCTAGACTGTTTATTGTTTTTCTATGGATTGTAAATTTCTAATGTTACGTAATAAAAAAACATTATAATACAATAAAATTAAATGGCAAAAGAACTTACGTGTGCCTATTAACTCTGCATTTATAGTAAAGAACATTTTTAACAGTAACCTTTTCAGATACTATCTTTTATATAACCATAACTTATTATATAATAGTAATTTAGATGACGTTTAGGAATACTCTGGAAATCTTGATAAATACAATATTAATAGTTTTATATATTATATTTATAATAAATCAGTCAAAAAGCTCTGATTTACTTTATATTTTTTACCCGCGTGCGGTCCTAAGCGGATGTATTGTTTAAGTCCACTCGTTATTTTCGGCCATTTATTCATGAGTAATCACTGTAAACATTATTTTTAATGCGACGGTTCCGCTTCTTCTCAAAGTCATCAGTTGAGATTCGTTTGACTAGTTATATGAATAAAATTAGTCAAAATGATGTAACGACCTAGAAGACTCACATGAAATAAATTTCCTTTCTTAAACGTACTAATATAGTAGTATAGTTCGAATACAGAACACATATTTCTTTAATTTTATAAATCTACTAGCGGCCCGCTCGCGGTTACACCCGCGTGAACTATGTTATTATTATTATATTTCTGTCTCCATGACTACGTCCTAGTGACATCTATGCAAAATTTGAGACTCGTAGCATTTGTAGTAACGAAGTTTCATACAAACTTTCGACCCCAAAAACAACCCCTTAGAAGTCGAATATTGCAAATTCCCATCTTAGCGAGCACCTACGTCCTATAAGTAACTCCTATGCAAAATTTGGGATTCCTAGCACATGTAGTTTTTGAGATTTCGTGATGAGTGAGTGACCTTTCGATTTTATATATATAGATATTGAATTAAGTGTTAGTCATATACACAATGACAAATTTAATAATCTATAATTCTATTTAAAAGATTTTGCTTACTACCTATATAATATAAATATTAAAACTACAAGTACTAAGTATATAGATAGAATACCAAATAATTTTTTGCTTTCTTGATTTGATATTTATTTTATCATTCAAAACTTTAGATATTTTAAAAAGTCATAACTCCATTTTGTATAAACCACGTTTCTTAAAATTGATGTAATTTTAAATATTCCACAAAAAACAACAATTTTTAAAAAATCACACAAACCAATAAAAACCAACAAAAAAAAGGTCTTAGAAAAATATTTTTAATCTGTCAACGAAATACACCAGTCAATCATATTAATTATATATTCATACATTGTACCAGGGACACAGGAATGTGTAGGAGATTAACATCTCGCTTTCAACGGCCCTTATCTCGTATCGCCAACCTTCCAGCCACGAATTTTGGTTCATATCTTAACATAAAAAATGATTTCTACCGTATAAAATAATAAGCTAGTTTCGCTTGTTTATGGCTATGTTTTTAAAATATTTTTCGTGTATAATAATTTTTAGTATTTATATTTATGGATTTCATTAAAAAAATATATAATAAATTTACATAAATAATACTACTACTTACATGTGACTAAAGCAAAATCTAAAATTAAATAGAAAATATTGCTGTGATGCACAGGAAAATATTGTTTTCAATATTATATCACAGAATATAGAGATAAGCGGATAAGAAAATTATCTTCTAATGCCATTCTACATACCTAAGTGCCAACATGTGGATTGATTACAAATTACTTTACGTGTAATATTATTAAAATAGTAGGTATTTGTATTATATAATAGAATAAAGTAAAAGATAAAAGAAATAAGAAAAAATCATGATCGTACTTGATTCTTTTCTAAGTAAGATTTTGTTAGGGTGCTGAAGGGCTTATATCCCCGCTCGCACTTGGCCAATTTTTGGGTGACCATAATATTTTTTAAAGAGTTAGTTATCCGTCCCTGATGGGGAAAAACCTAATTCTGTTAAAGAAATTTAATTTCACTCCGCTTTATATTTTGTGCCTTT
The DNA here is from genome assembly GCF_056956725.1 of Heliconius melpomene rosina. Classification (NCBI taxonomy): domain Eukaryota; kingdom Metazoa; phylum Arthropoda; class Insecta; order Lepidoptera; family Nymphalidae; genus Heliconius; species Heliconius melpomene. The sequence goes on from NC_140400.1 coordinate 2,203,782, forward strand.
TTTTTTTTTTTTTTTTAACGCTGGGAAATGCAGTTTACGCAGACCGACAGAGCGGTACTGTGGGGCTCACCGGAGAATGAACCCGATACTACCCACTAAAACCCAGCGAGACCTACCCACCTAAGCAAGACGCCGCAGGATCGCTCACGCATTCCACTACGGCGACTCGGTGGAAAGCCCGCCTGTAGCGGACCATCGTCATATTATTGGTGACTCTCTAGGGTATTTTGTGCCTTGCAATAACATAGAGTCCAAAATTTTCTCTTGGTAACTGTTACTCAGGTAGCTTATGTGATAAAGTGACATGAACTCACAATTATCGTATTCTGCCAATAATAGTACTTATTTAAAATGTCTTATTTAAAATCTAATGCTCATGGCTCATGCGCTTTGGTTATGAATTCGATTCTCACTCAGGGTTCAAATTAATTGTTGATGATGAATGTTGAATGTACCTATTATTTATTTTCGAATCAATTATTCAAACATGAAGTTGAGTTACATCACCCAAGTTCCGCCCCTCTGGGCGGTTTATTTTTTTACTAGGTTCCCTCTGCCTAATCTATAGGTAGGTAGGTACAAAGCGTGAATCTAAAAAAAAAAAAGTATTAATGAAATATATATTTTTTGATAAATGTACCTTAATTTCTCTTTACACTTTCGTTCCTAGAAAAGGTAATAGTAATCCCTTTAACATATTTGATGGAGATTATTTTAGAATACAACCGAATTGGCTTACCTATATATTTAATAAAATACCTAACTAATATTTTATTTAATTCTTATATATTATGATATATTTTCTAATAAGGAATTGTTTACTCGGTATACCCGATATTGCATATAATCGAAATACAATCGTGGACGTCGGTACTTTGACATCGACACCCGTCAACTCGGCACAACGTGTGTGCGTCACACAACATTGTTTTACTTAAAATGTATGGACGAGGCTTAATAAGTTTACATCTATAAATTTTATAAGTATATAAATATTTAAATATTAATATGTTAGCGTGGAATTCGATTGAAGGTATGATAGTTGTTGGTTTGATTCCTTTCTGTAGAACTTTCGGAGAATTTAGCGGATTTTATTTAGTACAGTCATATTATAATTTGTTTAAAATGAATATACTTTTATTAAATTAGTGAATCAATTTTAAATTTTTAAATATAAGTTATTATAAAAAAAATACATTTAAAAATATAATTTGTAACTGAATTATCATTATATTAATCCTCCATTGCGTATCCAGTAAATAATAAACAGATTGTAAAAATTCTGAAAATTATATTAGGTATTTGCCTGATTTTATCTTCGATTACTAAGAGCTTTTGGTAATGGTAAGCTTCTAAGAATTTTTTATAGGAAATAGTATACATATTCAAATTCAAATTTGTCAAATTCAAAATAGTTGGTGGGCGGCGGTGATCACCATCAGGTGACCTATGGTAAATATGTGCTTATGAGCACATTAGTCTTTTCATTTCCACAAAAAAAAAATACAAACTAGAATAGAATCTAAAGTAGAGTAGAACTATTTGTTTAGAAATTTGATATATAAATTATAGTACTTATTTAAATAAACCTATGACATCATCTAATACCACGACCACCATGCAAGCGAAACTTAAGGTGCCCAGATAAGGCTACAATGTAAACAACAAACTGTAACGTCTAAATCTTTTTGTTATCCTCCTCTAGGAATTAATATCATTAGCCTTCACATACCTATTGGTCTTTATTTTATTGTACTTATCTGTTTCGTATGACTGTCCAATAGAGTAAATATAGAGTATTTTTTTTAGGTATTACTGTAGCGAGCAAATTGATGAGGAGGCAAAGTCCCCTTGTGATATTTTAGTACAATTTCGCTATTAATAAAAATGCAGATACTAAATAGACTGAGGAACCTAATGTATAGACATACCGTTATCCACTTCCCACTTAATTTTCAAGACGTTACATGCGGAAATCAACACCTAGCTTTATCTACCAGTGCGAGGAAATGAATATATCGAACCTGTAACCATCATGTTTTGGCATTTCTTGAAGAGATACCTATTTAAATAAAGTTGACATATCAATCCCATAGCAACAAGCAGCCATATAACTGACGCTAATACGGTTTATCCAGTATATAAATCATTGTAGAAGCGTTTTATCCTGAATACCTTTTATACAAATGTAATAATGCACTTACTAAAATAGTAAAGGTTAATTAATGAAATAAAAATGGTATAAAAACATATCAATTAAACATATTTAGTTTATTGTAAGAAAATTTAGTTAGATATATATTCGTTTAAGATAATGGTGGTGGTAACCTTCTGTATACTAATTTAATAATAATTATGTTAAAAAGGAATATTGTTAATGAAATTAAAAAGAATCTTTGGTATTTATAGTTTTATTTCGTATTAAGTAAGAGATTAACTTCATTAAGTACAATGAGTATATGTGAAACATCATGTAATTCTGTTCAATCGTTTTTGAGTAATGATCATACAAACACACATGCTTTTACATATTTTATAGCATAGACAACTATCGTATTACTAAAATTAACTGCTGAAACTACCATCAAAATAAATATTAACTGTCAAAAAAAGATAACATCAAAGCAAAATAGATTCTACTCAAATGAAAATAAAGTACACATCCATAGATCCTAGTGTTTCAATTGTTCGAAATTCAATTTAGTTCGGCGGGCGGAAGGGGCGTGGCCTCCGCTGGGCGGGACGCGGGAAGGAGATAGGACGTTACGGATGTTCCAAATTCAAATTTCGCAGCTGGCCATTGTGTACTTGCTCGTATAATACGGGTTTAACCGTATAACTCTATCATAAATAGATTGGGACAAGCCATTGTTAAGAGAAATTTTTTTTTGGTTAACGCTTAAATATATGTGAAAAAATTAAAAAAAATGTGCTTTTTTTACAAAATTGTGTTAGGTATATAGTATGCCGATAATTTATAAAAAAATTGTTGTCTAAAAGGTCTCATGTTTTTATATTTTCTATAATGTTAAAGTCACTGTACCTACTGGTAACAAACCTATAGTAGTAGGCTATAAAATATTTAAGTACCATAGTTACAACTTTATATCTTTTTATTTTAATATCATTCGTTTCTAATATTTTTTGCTATTAAATATATTTCTTAAATGATTTCTACGTAACTTATATACATAACTTCTAATAATATCTGATACGACATATTAATAGCTTTATAATTTTGTCGTAACATATTGTTTGCCCTCTTCAAGGTTAAAATGTCATCGGAAGTAAAAATAACGGCAATGCATAAAAATATAAAACGCTGATGTGCGGAATTTGCACAAACAAACTTAACCTACATTACGTAATCAATAAGCAAATTAAGTTTTTAATTTACAATGTAGTGTATATTAAAAACTTAATCAGAACGTCATTACGAAAATATCAATAAAATGTAACTATATTTACCTTTGCAAAATACTATTGCAATTTTCATATTTTTGACATAGGAGTAGGGAAAGGGGAGAGGGCTTTCCCTTTGCTCACTCCAGAAATTTTAGAAACAAAAGTTTGCTATATAAAATAAAAAAAACCTTTGCAAGAACGTATCTGTTCAAACATAAAGACCAGGTCCACCCCAGAAAACATATCTACATAATACATAACATTCTACATAACATTCAAAAGGCAACGATCACATCTCACCGTTGACATTAAAAATTATACAAAAAAAACAGAGTAAATACGGAAATAATACAATAATAATTCAATTATTAAAATTATTATTGCCATTAAAATCCTTTAATCAACTTCGTCTGTAAAATAAATAATTACACATAAATAATTTCTTATTAACTTAAAAAGTATAAAACCTTCTCCTCCTTTTGCCTGCACATTAACAAAATCCGATTACGAGTAATTTGGCGAGCCATCGGATTAAAATCAATTAATTTATGCGTAACGTCGATGCTATCTCGCAATCTTTGTACCGTTTTGTCGACGCCGTGCCGCGTTTAGTGCACATTTTATGCTAATACTCAATACGAATATATTTAAAATTTTACCTTACAAAGCTAAAGGACTCTTTGTATATTTACTCGTATAACAATACGTTTTGTTTTATAGGTATTTATTGCCGTTATAATTTGTATTTATGTATATTAAAAACAACCTGGAAAATCTGGAAATCGTGAGTTAAGTAGATATTTTTCTTTAAAAAAAGAGAAGAAAGTACAGTAATGCTAACAATAATATGTAGCATTCCATGAGTTCACCGTGCTTGTGCCGGGACCATCACGTTGCAGGGTGAGCTCAGAGCAGTGCATAGGACTTACAACCCAAGTGTATGTAGGTTTAAAGTGCCCCTTTATATACGCACTAACATCATCTCCACTGGCCAAGGTCCTGTGTCTACCTAATGAAATTCGAAAATCTTTTTTTAAAGCAGGCAGAGAGAACCTGGAAACCTGAATCCCTGCGCCACGACGGCCTCCAAATATAATTCAGAAGTAATAGGAATTTGGATTTATTTTATGCTTTTAGATAATATTTATATTTATACAAAATGCTTACTTACTCATTTTCATGAAGAATTTTTATTACCATAAAAGCTAATCTAATTTAGACTTTATCTACTTAATAATCTTTATCGATTAACGATAATTAGGTAAATCTTAATGATGTTTAAGTGCCTATTAATTAAATATTCATATCCATATAGGGTTATATAAATATTAATAATATTTACCTAAGTATGTTCAGTTTATAATCTAATTATTTTACCCCAGAGTTACTTTTAATATCACTTAAACACTTAATGGACCTGTAATCTCTACATTTACAAGTTGTAATATGCAAAAATTTTAATCTTTGATAGTATCATATTTCGTCCTGAATAAATTATATTATAAAGAACAATAGAAATAAGTAGATAGTAGAAAAGAAACAATTGTTCTCAATACATATATTTTATTTAACCGATAGTTCGTCTACAATACCAACACGATGCAAACGAGCCTCAACGATCACAAGCAATCGATTTTAATTCGATCGTAAACACTATCACATTATCGATACTCGGAGCCACAGTGACGTACTGGCCATCTGCTTTTTTATTTTAAATTTAAATCGAACCAGTTTGTAACTTGGATATATAATAAAATAAAAAAATGATTTGAAATACAAAAGTGATTTGTAAATATAATTTGTTTGCGTTAAACAAATGTTAATCGTGTTGATCGTAGTTTGTGTCCGATGAATATTCAATTAATAATACCTTTCAAAAGGTTCTTTACCTTATGACTTTTTAAAAAAAATATTTTTATATCTATGTCGAAAGTATAAACTCATTTTGTCTAACATTTTTATGTAAGCATGGTGAAGAAGTAAAGCGTGAAATTGGGCGCTGTCACCCAACATGCAATTTTACAGCATAAAAAAAATAATAACACATTTATTCACAATTCATTTAATTTAAAACTTAAAATTATAAGCGCAAGCCTATATAAATAATTTAAAATATAATTTCTGTTTTATCTGTTTAGTCTACAAAAAAAAAAAAATACCAACAAACATTACCGTCATTTTGTGAAATAATATTAATAAAAAACATTTTTTATGATCATATCTAGGGAGATACGCATAAAATAGTTTTATATGGTCAATAATCATAACGTCATACACCCGCGGAATGCCAGTTAGGTTCCTTTATATATTGCCTAGATGTGTAGACTAATATCATAAGCGACAAGTCTTAAGCTTTTAGTTATTTAAGAGTTTATTAGTCAGTGTAGAATTTTATAAGGTACCCTGGACAGGTAAGACAAGAGTTAGATTTTCTTTTATTTTAAAAGTTTTGATGCTTAATCTGCTATATGCGGAGGCTACAAAAAGGTGTCGTTATATTGATAATACTGTTATAGAAAGAATATGTATAGAATATAGATATTTAAACTATGTAAAATTAATTTTACCGTGAGATAGAATTCGAGATTTTTGTAGATATATAGGTATAACATAATTACATAATAAATATTTCATAATTTTATAGAAGTAATAAAACTAGTAATAAAACATATTCACTTCAATAATTATCTATTAATAAATCGTGTTCAAAGCAGTTTGAAGAGGTAACGCATTAAACTCTCTTGTTTTAGACGTGACAGCGTCGCCCCCCGTCGTGAGGGGTCAGGTGTTCTAATATGGCGGCCATAGAGTGACGAATATTCTATATTTAAACGGATAGTACACTTAATGTGTTTAAATTAATTATTTATTGTATATATTAATTGGAAATATTTATATTATAATTAATTAAAATATCATCATCTGAGTGTTTCGTGACTCGTGACTCGTGACAAAAGTATTAAGAATTAAATAACAAAATTTTATATCATCGAAAATAAATGGATATAATTAGTTTATCAATTAAATATACTTACAGACTTATAATTATAATATAATTATTAATAGGTTTATTAAATATTATAAAACTTTTTGTTATATATAAACTTAATGCGGTCTCTACGTACCTACTAGGAAGAATATAGAAGAATTTAAGATAAGCTTTAAATTAATAATTCTCTTATAAAAGGTTAAATTTAATATCTACGTACATTTTTTGTACCGTCATGGTCACACATCGCATCACGCGGTGAAGAACGCTACCGTAACCCCCCGCCAGGAGAGGCCTCACCTGTAAACCATACAATATATATTTTACAACAAGGTAGCTAGATCAAACATAAACGTCATATTTTATTCGTATTCTTTCCATTTTTTATATTTAATGAGGAATTAATTTCAAAAGTCTTGTATCTGTTTGGGATTTTTAAATTAAATACCAGAAGCTTTTATGGGATTTTTCCTCGTTATAGATTCCAGAATGTGAAGAAATATTTTAGGGTGGCGTCTAATGCCTACCTTAAGAAGTAGTGGCTAAAATTTTATTAAGTATTCAAATTGAAGTTTTTAATAAATAAATAAACATAAACAGGTGTGATAACTATCTTACATGTAAATGAAACAAATTCTTTTATGTATATCCTTTAAAAAAAATCAAATCTAAAAACTAGCTTTAAGAACTGCAGTAAAAATTATCGCTTCTTAATTCGTACTCTACTTTAGAAATAACACATTCTCACACTTAGAGTCATAGTTAAAATTTTGCGGTTAGCACTTTTAAACCTTATAATTAATAATTTCCTTTAACAGAAGCTGCTAGACCTTAAAAAATGCAATAAAAAACATTCCTGATTACGTCAAATCCGATTTGACAACTTGATGAACACGTTCCATCGACATTCGACATTCGAATTTGAAAACCTTGTGGGTGGTCCGAGCGTGTAAATTTTTTTCCTATATTTTTTTCTTTTGTTTTTATTTTTTCTTTGATGTAGGGCGATTACTAACAGCCTTTCAACTAGCCACCAGCGTAGCGTAATGATCGATTCTTTTAGCGTGAAATTCCTAACGCAGGATGATATTATTATTCGCTCATTTTAATTGGTTGTCATCAGAAGTAGCTGAACCAAAAAAAATATTGGCGTCTAAATAATAAAACACCATTACCATACCATTCTTAAATATTATAAAAGTAATAACTAATTTTCTAACAAAATTCCCAAATATAAAACAATTTAAAAGTGATGGATGACAAACTTAATAAAACAATTACACGCAACATTAAAAAGTAAACAATATGTCGAAGAAACTTTCCCGCCCGAGAACTGTCAAAATGACCACAACCAAATAGTGAGTGAAATGATCCGTTGAAGCATCATGGTGACACTGATGCCGTGTGGGTACCTCGGCGGTGCTTCCCCGCGCTGCAACTTGGACCACGAGCCTAAGGTCAGCAAAGAAACAGTTTTAAGAGCACAACTCAAGTTTTGTACATAATTAAGTTATATTTTTTTTATTTTTACGCACACTTGCACTACCGCTTTACTTAGCGCTGCACGTTTTTTTTTGCATGTTTGATTCTTTCCGCATGATATTAAAATATATTTGAAAATAGATAAGATACATCTATTTGTATATAGAAATATTTTTAAACTGATTGAAGACATATTTTAAAGGTACCCCGAATTTATCCTGTACAGAGAACATAAGCTCGAACAAACTGTTTATGTTTTCCAGGTTGAATGGCGTCAGATCTCACGTTACCCATTCATACCCGTACGTTAATCTTAAGAGCCCATTAAAAAGTCGTAATACATCGATGTGGTGTCATTCGTACCTACGGGACAGTGCGTCGTTAGCCACCCGATACCTGACTATCATAACCGTGTAGGGTTAGTTTTCAGACAGACGACACTTATGTAGTTTTGGAATGCAGGATAAATATGGCGACCTAATTATTGTTTAAGTATAATAACTATTAAATGATTGAAGATAAAATATTAGATATTAATTTCAATTCCAAGATGTAGCAGAAGGGATTAAATGTTTAGCTTTAATAATAATCCATATCGTTTTTCCCAACATACGGCTGAATAGTGATTTCCAATGACCGGTAAACAATGTACGATTTAAAAAAACAAAGTCAAGGTATCGATACACAAAGCCACCCAAAGATAACACCAATAAAAACAAATTTGTACAAGTTGATTGCTTACACGAGGCGATTTATCGAGCGAGATGTCTCTCTTGATAGTACTCCTTAAATTGTAACTTATTCGATCCAGTTCCAAAATGTCGTATAAAAATATACCTGTATTTTAATATAAGTCTTAAATTTTAAAGAGGAAGGTGTGTTTTTCTTTATAAAAACTCACAATGCGATTCGAGGTTACGAATAGAATCAAGTAAAGCGAGAGCGATAAGTTCGAAATGAACCGCCTTGTGCTTCATGACGCCCTGGTACTTTCCGTAATAATTTTGTGCTAAAATGACACATGTCAAAATTGATACGTACCTATTCTGTAATAGTGACGTCTGTACTTTGTTTATTGTAAAATTATATGAATTTACTACAATAAAAAATGCTTTCGATTTTTTTAGTGCTATAAAGATACTAAAGCAAATACTAGCAAATAGTTTACGGCTTGCGTAATCATTTTTTAATTTGTTATTTATAAGTGGATTTTTTTTATTTTAACTAGACAAAACAAAGAAAATTTAACCAATTAAGTAATTTAATTTATAGTTAGTTACCTAACATATACGCTTAACCAACATAAAAAAACACTAAAGTCAAATATAAAAAATAATGGTACCAACATTCCGAACAACAAAAACAAAGAAAGGTACCTACTAGAAGCGTGCCACTAAAATAAATCACTATTAAAATTGACATTTCACACGATTCCTAAAAAAATATATATCGAATTAATATAACACCAACATCTTTCGTATTATCAGCCATAAATATGGTTGACGATAAATTTGAAAATTTATTCGTGGTGCCGGGAGCGCGCCGGGGCGAGATGAGGACCAAATCGTAAATAAAATGAGATAAAACAATAAACGAATTACGTATAAATAAATAAGAGTTTTGTTTAACTTGTTTAGATTATAGGCTGCTCCGAGATTAATTGAATTTAATATTTCATTTCACATGCCACGAAAGGTGACATGCTTTATGTAAGTGCCTTTCGCACAAAGTATCTTGTAAATATCAATCTCGTGTTTTATTTTATGGCTGATATATTAGGGTTTACCAGGGAATGCTGTTACAAATTACTTCTCAAAATAAAGTTCTTAGTTTTATTTTTAATACATTGTTGATATTTTAAAACTTTGCGTATAATATATTAAAATAACTATTTGTTCATAAATAAAATATTATTTTTATATTAATTTTAAGCATTATGCAAATTTAAAAATAGTAAAAACTCTAATTAATTAATATTAAGAATTGTCGCTATAAGAATGTTTTTAAAAGTTAAGCTATATAACCTATTATTTACCATTAAAAAAAAAACAAAAAATAATGCACAGACTAAAAATTAAATCGCATATTAATAGTTATAATTTCCACAAAAGATGAATCACGGCATGGCGATGGGCAAAAGTATCCAAAAACGACGAACAGCCTGTGTAACAAATGACGGGGCGCGTTGTCGCCGCGTAAAACGTATAAATTAGGGGCTATCGCGCGATCGGCCTCACACCTCGCGTTATGCGCCCGTGATTTACGTTCACAGCTCACACGACACGGGGTTACGTGGTTACAGATTGTTTGTTCATCTATCACAAAAAAGGCTTAAGCTATAGCTCCCAAATAGAGATGATTTTAATAATATACTTTAGATATATCCATGACAATTTTAATAATAACAATGGAAAAATTGTTTTTAGCTGCTAGCCGTCGATGATGTTTAAAATAATAGAATCCTTTACTCTACTATAGAATACTCTATGCCTTTCACTCAAATGTGGAAGATACGTCAGGATATAATATAATTAATTATGGCAACATCTTTGACGACATTGTGTCTATTAAAAGGAAATGACAACAAACTAGTTATTGATTTTATAATATAACATTGAAAATTTATTGACAGCCAATTGAGTACGTAATATATTTGACGTCATAACAAGAATATAATTAATTGCGTCGACAGAATAAGCTCCAATATTGTAAGACTATTAAGAAATTGTTATATTCAATCATTTCATCTCCTCTGACTGTCTTGAGCGTAAGTCAAGACAGTCAGAGGCTAAGAAATCTATTTAGATTTCGTACGTAGTAGAAGCGAACTTCTTCACCTTTTATAGAGTTTAGAGTTTTCAACTTATATCACTATCTCCATATTATGCTAATTGTTAGATAAGTTGTGAAAATAATTGCCATATTTATTAATTACCCTTTAGATAAAAAATAATTGCATAGGATATTTGTAAAATTGCATCAAAGCTGCTTAGTGTTAAAAAGTCCGTAAGCTTTAATTAAAGATAACATAAATGAAAGTAACAACATATAGACTCATCGATATAATTTATACATTAATTAATACAGATTATAAATTATTTACATAAACATAAGCAGTTCATTTTATTTTTTAAAATTATAAAAAATACTTTTATTTAAAACGAAGTTTTAGTCGACGAAAGTGACAATATCACCTCACTCACTCAGCCTTCTTTTTTTGGAAGGGCAATAAAAAAAATAATACTAAATAGTTAACAAAGTGTACACAAGTACCAGGCGCACATAAAAATGAAGGAACGTGAAAATATTCGAACGATTCACGAAATTGATATGATGCGATTTGATAAATTAAACCTTGTTCAGTTAGTTTTAAAGTTTATAATTTATTAATTTACTTTTCAAAAGGTCACTTAAACAGCCTAACAATTTGTATAGATTAAAAATTACTACCGGCCGCTCGCGGTTTCACCCGCGTGTACTATGTTATTATTAATTTCTGTCTCCATGACTACGTCCTAGTGACGTCTATGCAAAATTTGAGACTCCTAGCATTTGTAGTAACGAAGTTTCATACAAACATTCGACCCCAAAAACCACCCCTTAGAAATCGAATATTGCAAATTCCCGTCTTAGCGAGCACCTACGTCCTATAAGTAACTCCTATGCAAAATTTGAGATTCCTAGCACTTGTAGTTTCTGAGATTTCGTGATGAGTGAGTGACCTTTCGATTTTATATATATAGATAGATAAGGTAGATAAAAAAATATTCGATAAACTTAAAAAAACTTAAAAACGTTGTTGAAATTTCATGGACATCTTTTCCATATTTCGTTTGTTTCACAGATTAGGCTATTTGAAATATTATATAATCTTTCCCACTTACCGTTGAATTCAGATTTCTGCAATGGCAGAACCCAATGCGCCTTGCCTCATTACCAGAGCGAGGAAAAGAAAGTACTAAATATTTAATTGTCTCGAGTTGGAGTCGAACCCATAACAATTGCACGCTTGTTCGCCTGCGCCACGTTATCTCAAATATTGTATACATATATTTTATTTTTTGTAGGAAATATTAAGTTTTTGTGAACTCGTCGTATAAATACTCAAAGTGATGCTTTTTTGTCCAAATATATGTAGGTACGGTGTACCTACAGAAACACGAAAAGGACATTCTTAAGGTATAAAATTCATCGATTCGGACGGAATAAATTGTTGTGCACATTCATACTCTATAAAAGCTGTTTACTCTATAAAAGAAATGTCGTTTTTGAAAAAATAAAAACATTTATTTAATTTATCATATATTTTAAGACCATATATTATGTATATTGACTTCGCGATTTGGCAAGAAAGTAGGTTAGGGAGTGTAGGGTAATACTAAAAGAATATTTAACGAACGAATTAGAATTTTGGGAACGAAGGAAAACGGGATTTTTATTTTATGTCTTAACATCGCGAACAATGCGAGTGACGACTAGTAATATGTAGATAATACGGCTTACATTATATATCACTAATCGTTGAAACCTTACTTATTATAATAAATTATCATATATCTTACAACCTATAATCTAAAAACATAAATAAGTACGTTTTTATAGATAAAAAAAAAGTTGGAAAATATTCTTAGACCACATCGACTCTACCAACTAATTTATACGTATATATCAAATGAGACACGGTGGCGCCCTCTCGGCTGTTAAATAAATTCGGCTTGATTTTATTAATGCTGTTACCCCAATCTTGATCTGAGGGGACATTTAGAACTTTTATTATTTATAACTTAAGATTTATCTTAAATCTTATGTAGAAAATTTGGGTTTGTTAAGCACTATCGTGTTAACTTGTTGGATATTAATTTTGTATGGACGTAGGCTTTATGAATTTTATTTTATCTGTACTAATTGTTGTATATCATAGATTTAATGTGGTAATTTGGTTTGTATAATTTATTTTCTTTTGTAAGTAAGATTCGTTTTAAGGTTTAAAATAAATATACCTAGTTAAAATCTAGTTGTCAATGTCAATATTTCTTATTTAGTTGCTAAAATAATTTTCAAAAACCTTTTAACGTTTAATTTTTATAAGGTACTCATGCAATCATTTTATTTTACAAATTTTAGATTTTATTTTCTTTTGAGGATATTTTTTAATTGTTGTCATCTCTGACTACAAGTACCTACGTAACTATTAGGTCCATACTTTCAAGCATAACGTCAAAACATCGATTACAATGTGTGTTTCTTAGAAGAGCACCTTCGCTGCTCTACATTTGAACGTATTATTGAAAACCATTGATATTTCTTGCACTTACTATACTACCTAAAATAGAGGTTGGCTATTGAAACTTTATATTGAAAAGTTAAGGGGGGAAGTTTTCGGTAAACGTCTTGTTAAAAATGTAATCCTAACATTCAGTATCATTTGATTCAAAATTGCAATTTTTACATTCAAATAATTGAAATGACAAACTACGGACCTAAATAAAGTAAAAAAAGTTAACTTTGCACCTTTTCTCATAATATATGAACACAACCTCGCGCTTTGTCTTGCTGAAGAAGGTAATTAATAATATATTTTTATCCCGGGTGTGATAGAACCCACAACTATGGGATTTACAGTAAGGTGCTCTGCCACTGCGCCACGATGGCCTTTATTAATTATTAGCTGACTCTCTTATATTTAACCTTCAACTATGGACGTCATTTTTCTATAACACTACTATGGAGGTGGGGTATGTGAGGCCCCAGTATTTATTACTTATAGAAGAGGAGTATTTTATGTCTTAGTTTACATGAATAGGCTAAAATTAAACAAAATCAATATGGATAAAATAACTTTTTATGAAACTACGTATCACAACGATTTCAGGCTTTGGCCACATAGGAGGACTCATAATATTAATTAAAAGTTAAATAACTTTACCACGAGCGATAAAATTAAAAAAAAAGCAATAGAGACATTCTTTACTTTGTTTTAATACTTGTAATAATAAAATTTTATCTCCTAAAAACTATTTTTGTTTAGTAATATTTAATTAGCAACCATCCGCATAATATGTAGTAATATGTGTAGCACAGCTTTTTCCATAATTTCACTTTGTTGCATGTATAAAGAATTATATAGCACTAAAGATAGTTTAGATAAACAGATAATAGTTACAAATTGAAGAATATGGAGAAGTTTATTTTTATTATTTTTACATTTATGCTTAGGTAATATATAAATTAAAATTTAATTAAGGTTTTTTTTTTGTTTCACGCATATGTAACGGGGTAGGTAGAGAGAACTTAGGAACCTGTTGAGTTGTGTGTTGTGTGTTGAGTGCCGGAATCCGACGCCGCACGTTGCCACAGTGAGGAAATGATGGGAGTTGAACCCACAACCAGTGGAGCTTATATTCGTAAAACTCCCTGTGACACGACTGGCCTCTAATGAAGTTTCCATAATTAAAAATGCTCTCGTATTGTTACAGGCAAAAAGATCCAGACCCGACACGGGCACTGATGTACGGTAAGTCAATTTGCTTTTGTTATTAACATTATATATATGGAATTCTGTAGGTAATGTTGCTGAAAAAAAATAAACGTACCTATTGTTTTTACAACTCTAGCTCATCTTATTTACATAATAATATTTCATACATTTCTTTTATGAATTTGTAGCTTTCTATCTATTTATATTCAATTTTAAAATATTATTTGTACCTTATCGATGTGCAGTTCAAGTTAGAATACTATGCAGGTACCTATATTCCTACATAAATATAAAAGCTAAAATTTAAATATGTGTATTTGTAATGTTAGCAATATTGATTGTCAACTGTAGGGTCTGTACTCTGTAAGTAGGTACTTGTCGTTTCGCGCTTTGTTTTATAGCTGCATTCAATTTTAATATGCTTTTGAGACATATGTATATTTTAAAAACATTCTAATATTGCGTTTATTTCTACAAAAAGTATATGTAGGTAATCAAATTAGATTTATCTTCTGAATAATACGGATATTTCTCTGATTTAGACGTAGAAAAGTATAATATTGTTAGTTGTTTTTTTACAGTTAAAATAAAACTATACTAAGTAAAGAATTCAAGTACTTATAAATATTTTACTTATATATAAAGAAATAGTCCTTCCACCGTATTTGTTTTGAAGCGTCGCACTCCAGTTGATGTCATGCCGGGCTACACAATGTAAAGGGTCCTTAATCTCGTGTAATCCCTATATTGTTGATACACAATTGCCGTGAAAAGAGCTACTTAGTGAATACCAAATGAAATTCTCCCTTTAGAATTTCACAAATTATCACGCCTCGATCAAAGGAAGTGATTCGAATGCACAATAGGTTTAGTGTTACAATGTGTCGATTTTGAATTTCGATTTTAAAGATTGGATTTTATGAAGTAAAAGATAAATATATTTAGTTTTTAAATTCTGCGAAATTTTATCGATGTGTTGTGGTACATGGTACATTTATTTTCAGCTTCATGCATATACTAGAGTAGACAGAGGGAGCTTGGTGTTAAGGCACTCCATTTCCCATTTTCCACCGAATTCTCGGGTTTGTTTGTTAAGGGGCGTAGCTCAACGCCGTACATTTTCCTCGCTGGTAAATAATAATTCACTCCCCTGAGTGGGAATCGAACTCATAACAACGGTTAGTCTCACGCTTGTACCACTGAGCCACAACGACATATACAATTTATTTATTTAAATATATAAATAAAGAACAATTATTTTTATATTGTGTATTTACACTATGACTTAATAGACTCTTCCTAATTATAACAACATTTTGCTACGAAAGAAAGATTTTTTAAATTTTTTTCATGTTAAAAGATAAAAAAGAAAACCATTTTTGGTGTTTAACAAGCAGCATTCCAATTTAGATGACACATTTGCCGGGTTAATTAGTGGTTAACACGACGTTCCACAACTTTTTAGGGAATGGAAAGGTATCTATTTAAAACGGCAATAAGTTTTGTGTATAATAATAAATCATTTTTTACGCAATTCCGTTCCGTTACACGTTATGATTTTTTTAGGTTTTGACAGACAGGATTTAAGATATCGTATGACGGACGCGATGCGAGATGTTCATCTCAGTTTATTCTTGTTGCTCTTGATCTATGAATATTGTTGATGTTACTATGCTGACAATGTTATATTATAAGAGATACACTCTGTATCATTTTCATAATGTTCTACATTTTTTTTAATATATTAGGTACAGTATATTGTCATAAAATATAGGTTAACACGTGTACGTGACAAAGTCAAATCTTTCATTTGTCATAATAATATTAATGGTTATGATGATTGTATACACTATAAACATATGTAATTTTTATTAAGGCCTCTAAAAAAATTAGCAATTAATAGAATTTCAAAGCACCCGAGCTTGACACGTGGACGCCAAATGGCGGTTACTAGAGGGTCTACTAATGTTTAGGGTTCAGCGAATTCAAATGGAAATAATTAAATACGAAATAATGTAATATTAAAATAGTAATATGATTATTATTAAATTTTTTACCCAATCAAGGACGTAAATATTAATAACGTGTTTTGAAAGTTTGGATATCCATTCAAATATAAAACGAAAGAAATTCTAGTATATTTATGGCTAGGTCTCCTCAACGTGCTGGTGCATTGTACGTTTAACATATAATTAATGAATATAAATATATCTCCAAACAATACAAAGGGTTCTATCAAACTAAAATATATTTATATAGATATTTTTTTATATAGATATTTTAAAAAATCTAACTTTGCAATCCTTTATTTTACAGTTAAAAACAATTAATTATTGAACCAGCCATCAAATCTGTTATAATATATCGTACTAGATTCTATGACATATTAAGTATACTTAAAACCTACATACAGAACCCATACGCTAAGTTTAATGAGAACAACAAACTTATTATTTTTTCTTAAAGCTCGGAGTGTGCCGACCATTGTGCCCTTGTCAAAGGGCAGGGTATATATTGTTTTCTTTTCGAGAGCTTGTATGGGATTAATAGAAATAATACTTAGCCGCACAATGAAATAAGGAGTGTCAAGCGCAACGTACAAATCATTATATATTTATTATATGAGAAATCTTAATGTAGCTTTTTTATATGAAAGTGTATGTGGGTTATATATTTACATGTATACCCATATATGTAGGTAGCTCTAAAGTCAGCTTGGTAAAATTGGCATGACAGATTTAAGCTTATAAGTTCTAACCTAGCCCGTTATGTATCAAAATGAGTGAAAAATAGAGAACGAAATGATATAATTTTAGATTTGCTAAATTGACTACCTTTTACAATATTATAAATCTAACAAAAACCGAATTTCGATGTAAATTACTAAATAATATGGATTTAGAAAGCATTTAAATGTATGTAACTATAGAACAAATTATTTTAAAGATCACAACAATTTGCCGGACAGAACATAAAATTTAAAATGTGACAAGTAAACTGTCAAACCATATGGATTGTCATTCTTTGCTCTAGGACGAGAAACTATTAAAAGCGTTTGAAGTCTTTTGTTAGATAATTTTAAAACGGTTTTACGACGACTACTGCAAGTAAAAAAGTCAGTGAAAAAGAGCCGAAACATTAAAAAAGCTTTCAATTAAAAAGATAGTGATAATACTTGCCAACGTTAACAGCGATTCCACTCTTTTGATATACGATAGTGTTGTTTGGGAGCAACTCTTGAAGTGGCGGCAAAAAGCAAAGTGACACTTGTAAAAGGCGCGAACTAATATAAACAGGGGTTCTTTTTTCTAGACAAAGACCATGGTGTTCGACTTCTCGGCCAACTTATGAATATAGTTAATACTTATTATAATATTTATAATTCGTTTCCTCTTGAAATTAAATATGTATTATGCATGTGCATATATGAAATTAAACGGAAACTAAGTTTTATAATCCCGCGGCCACTTTAACGTCTAATTAGTCAAATAAAACATAAATATCTATTAATTATAGTAACTATTTAAATCGGAGATCAATATGTTAGCAGCAGTAAAACAGTTGGCATAAATAAAAAAAAATATCACAGCATGCTATTAGTATATATTTGCATTGATTATATTAATTTGATTACGTAAATTATTATACGTAATAAGGTGTGGCTATATATTCATAATTATAGATATATTTTATGATAATATTAAAATTATTTTTAAATATGATTGCAAAATACGTGTTCCCATTGTAATTTGCATGTCATAAAACAGTCATATCGAATTATTTAAAAAATTATGTAGTGTCACGTGGCCATTTTGTACGTAGACTAATTATTGTCAGTCACCCATGACGTCATACTCCAGTTGTCGTGTACGACAAAAAGCTTATTAAATGGCGCGAGCGCGTTCACAGGCGTTGATAACGAGCTAAATTAATCGAAACACATGTAAACAGTTTGTTTGATAAATCCACTAACCACGTTATATGAGATATGAGGGGTCTGGCGGAGAGGCATCTGCTATTTGATTTTGGTGATTACTTTTTATGGTTTATAATTTAAAACAAATAGTCCGTGATTTAATGTCGGCATTCGTATCTTAATTGGTATCATATATAACATTAAAATCTCATACCACATTAGATATCTATTAGATTTTTAAAAGAGAGACATTTGTACTGTGCCAGCGTTGCGTACATCTTAAATAACTTTTTACAGTCGGTTTAAAAAATGTTTGTTTACCATCTCAACTTCCGAAATTAAGACATTTGGGATAAGTGATTGTTTAAGTAAAGACGAGCTTTTGTAAACAGAGCGGTACCGTTTAATAGGTTTTTTTATATCGATCGTTCGAAACGGAGGAACGCGAACGTGTGTAATTACTTTACCGATACGTCTATTTTACGGCCTAACTTTTGTTTTACCTGAAGCTTTATGAACATTTAATTTTATTGATTAGATCTTGGATGACATCCAAATGACGCGAATACAAATCCCGCAAACAATAAATAAGAGCAATAAGAAATATAATTTATTTTTTTACAGGTTATCAGGCGAAGTCAACACAAGCCCTTGCGAATCAGAATCAACATCTGACTCACCGCCTTCCTTACTGCAGGATGGTACGTTACCAGCTCTACTAGTATCTGGAGCTACTACACTATTCCAAAACACAGCTTCACCAGCTACCAACGCCTTAAGCTTGACATCTGTAGATAGCTTAGGTTTAGCTGGTAATTCAGAAGTGGAAAACTGTAGCTTGGCGAACGGATGCACCACGAGCTCGTCGCTAGCCGGATTGGCTCTACCTTTAACGTCGTCTGGCGGGTTGTGTTCCACGACGTCGTCGTCGGCGGTCGCTTGGTTGATGAATGAGGATAGTACGGGTAAGTTATATTATTTTTTGTAGCAGGTATTAATATATTGATTAATAATTAAACTTTATTTAAATTTTACACAATATTTTACAAATTAGGTGGTGGTGTCAAGAGCGAAGTGCGCAGCCCGGGGCTGTGCGAAGCAGACGTGGCGTTGTACGGGGAGTCACTGCCATACGACCAGTCCACGCTGCCTTACCAGTATTATAATAGGTTTGATATATTTTATTATCTATGTGCAGTACGGTCGAGGAGTCGTGAGCCGTAGATGGTTTCACACATTTGATTGCAGGATTTTTCTTACTTTTGATTATTTTCTTCCCGAAAGCTTAACATGTCATGGGATCACAATAAACAAACTCTAAGAACTGACATACATGCATAGTAATCATTTTATGTTAAAAAAAATTTGAAATATATATTTTTCAAATATATATTTGTCTTGATATTAGTAGTTGTTTTGATAACTACTTAGTAAAACTGTTCGGTGATCCAATATATATCTACTTATTTGGGTTGATGAACCTTTGAGGTTTTATCGGAAGCCACAAAAGGAACAAACGTAAAATTAATGAGATTAATGTTATATTGTTAATAAAATAAAAAGGAAATATTTAATAGCTACTTTTACTTTCATTCTAAATCGCTAATGTTAGTACCTATTAATAAATGGGCACGTTTAATGAAGCAACTACTTTAACAATGGGTATGTGGGCCCTATGTCGGTAAATCATATAATCATAGGTATACTACAGTCGAAGAGTCGTGGCCACCCTGAAATTAACTGATGCCTGTGTGAATTCAATTTTGGGATTTTTCTTACATTTGGTTATTTTCCACCCGAGTGAACAATGCACAAAAGTTCCGAAAGCCTGACTTCAAGATGGCCACGATTCGTTGACCGTGCTGTACCTAAATAAGCTTTGGTACACACTAACTGAGCACAGTGACAGTAGAAAACGGTGTGACCTAAGTATAATTATTTCCTGCTAAGATAAAATAAATAGTAAAGAAAATGTTTTTGACACAGTATGCAGCAATATGGCGGCGGCGGCACAGCGTCGTCGTACGTCGGCTCGACGTTGTACAACCAGCCGTACGCGGCTTACCCGCCACCGCACAACACTAATAATAGGTGAAAATTTAATTTTATTTATATATTTTTATTTCTGTATTTCATAGATAATGTTGTAATTTTTAACACTTATATTTAGTTTATAAATGGGTATAGTTATGAAACATTCCTATATTAATTTTTAAACTTTTAGGTCGTCATGCAAAGCGACGCCGACGTATCTAAGTTACGGCGTCGGTAGTGTGGGTTCGGTGCCTAGTAACTTTACAGCGCAACCTTCACCATACTATCCCTCTTATAATGGAGGGTTGACACAGTCGTTTACAAATACACAGCAGGTAATTACAATTTGCTATTCTATTAATATTTAAATAATCAGTTAATTTTAAGCTATCTTTAAGTAGTAAATGGCGCACAAATAGCACAGTTAATGAGTGTACACGCAATAGCTATGATTTTTATCCGTACTTAGTATTTAAAGTAAAAGTTAAAGGGATGATAGTATTTAAAGTTATGCCATTTTTTAATTTATGCTTGTAACAAAGTACGACAATTGTTTTTTATATGATGCGTCTTTTATATCCTATTACATGCGTGTCGTATACACGAAACTAAAAAAATATACTCTCTAAAAATAGCCTTAGTAACGCCATCTATTAAACATATACGCTGTTTAGTATTCACTATAAGATAACGAAATAAAAAAACAAGCATCGTCTCATAAATCAGAAGAAAGTATATCTAATCATTGATTTATTTTCACAGGACTATAGCACCTACGCAACAGGCTACGCAGACCACAGCGTGGCTCAATATGGGGGTTATTATGCGACGCCTAGCTATTCCCCCTATGTGAGTTCGCCAAGTAGCAGTGGTAGTGCTGGCCATACCTCTTATCACCTTGGAGGTGCTTTGTCGGGTAAGTAGTTTTATTTTGGTATTTATTTAACGTTTTTATAGCATAAGAAGTGTAATAAAAGGTTCATTTCGTAGTAGGCTGAATGCTTACATTTGTGTCAGACGAAGAAATCACGGTGGCTTATTTTATCTTATATCATTTGAATTTATTTCATCTTATATTATTTAAAATTAAATATTAATACCTATTACATATTTGACGAAGAATGCAGAAGAATATACATAAGATATGTTATCTGTACACATAACATTAACTGCGATTATTTTTAATCTGGCTACCAATCATTTTACTAAAAGTTTAACCAGCGGTTTCAGAAAATAAAATTAAACTTTATTTTGTAGTCCATAAAGGCTACTTTGAAATATCGTTTTTATTTGTAATCGAGATATTTGACAGCCGCTTTATATTGAATTTGACAGACTCAAGATTTGTTTTCGTGTGTTGTTGTTTATGTTTTAAATTTCTTTAAATCTTTTAAATATGTTGAAATAGTTAATAACATTATCCAATTAGTTTCTTTTGTTTATAAAATAATTCATTCCTTTATTTATTTTTATACCAATCTCAATAATCTCATAAAATTATGGTAAAGGAAAACGAAAATATTCCTAATAAACGCAGAAAATTACAAAATAGTGATGCATTAGTTGATTACGATGATAATTCAGATTATTGGCCGGATTCAGATAGCAATGATGGTAAACATTAATGATTCTTTATATAACCTTAAAATATTATAAAAGTTAATTTCAAACTTTCTAAACTAAGTGGAATGCTATATTAAATATTTCTAGAATTTTCATAATTTCATGGAGCTATGATTAAAGAAGGAAAATATACTTAAAATTATAAAAAAAAATTTACATTACTGTTTCAGAATCTCCTTCATCCATGTTGCCAACATTAAATGATACTCCGCTATCCCCAATAAAGAATGAAGTACATGCTGCAAGTCGAAGATGTCGGGAGAACTCTGGGTAATTGTTTTATTTAAAATAGAATTAAGAAGAAGATGATTCAATACTATTTTATGTTAAGAAATGGTGTATATCACACTTTTTCTTATTACATATTCAAAAATATGTGTATTGATTTTTATTCATTTAAAACATACAATAACTATAACTAAAATTTAAGTGATGCTTAAACAATTTGCTTATGCAAATCTATCATATATATATAATATTGTTTGATCTAAATCTATACTGTGATAAATAATATTTACTATATACATTAGTTTGTATATAATATGGTTGAAGACTTGTGGCCGCCGTGTCATGTGGTAGATGGCTTCTTATTTATGATTATTTTCATTGTATAAACTACTATTGTGTAAACATTGTGCCAAAGCCTAGTTTCAAGGTGGCCACAACTTCCTTTACCATATTGACAGTTACAAAAATATCTTAAGTCTAAAATCAGAATAACATTAAGATCAATTTCGATACAAGAGTGTTGACCAAAGAGTGTTGAGAGCTTAGACCAAAAAGTGTAACTTCCTAATTAATAGATACACACTTTCCACAGTAAATAGATTTGAATATAAAAAGTAAATTTTTTAAATATCTCTATTTCCAGGGAAAGCACAGCAAGCAGATCACGAGGTCGCGGCCGTCGTAACACTTCATCGTCGCCCGCACAGCATGTCCCCGAACCTACTACAGAAAGAGTATTCATATGGGATTTAGATGAAACTATCATTATATTCCATACTTTACTCACTGGTACATATGCACCTAAGTACAATAAGGTAATGCATTTTTTGCTATATTTTCTACTTTATTTATTATTTTTAACAAAATGTTACCAGAGCTGAGAACTGAAAATATTAAATATTTTGTTCCCCCTGAGTGGGATACCCATAACCGTCACATCGCATGCTTGTGCCCACCACCACAATTGCATCATTTATATAAAAAAATATACAACATTTTATTTATTTATTTTATTTCTATTTCAGGATACTCAACAGATAATGCAATTAGGTTTCAGGATGGAAGAAATGATATTTAGCTTAGCAGACACACATTTCTTCTTTAATGATGTGGAGGTAAGAATTTTATGCTGAAATTACATATTAATATATTTTTTTTATTCCCAACATAGCAATGTAGGGAAAGGGAACCTGGGAACCTAGTATTAAGACACTGCTCTTAATGGGAGTAAGAGGACAATATTTACATTTCTTCCAGGACTGCGACCAAGAACACATAGATGCAGTAGCGGCAGATGACAATGGTCAAGATTTGTCCGCCTACAACTTTGCTTCCGATGGTTTCCATGCCAGCGCTGCCCCCAATACTGGGCTGTGTGCGCCAGGAGTACGTGGTGGAGTGGACTGGATGAGGAAACTGGCCTTCAGATACAGGAAGATCAAGGACACTTATAATAATTATAGGAATAGGTCAGCCCTTGTGTGTAATTATATACTGGGTTATGTGCGCCAGGAGTATGTAGTGGAGTAACGGCACTGAAAGATCAAGGATAAAATTTATATTAATTATAGGAATAGGTAGATGTTTTAATTTGTTTTAGCTTCACAATGTATCCCGCGTGTGGAAGGGTAGGCAGAGGGAACTTAGTGTTAAAACTCACTGTTCTTTACGTGTCGCCGAATATTCGAGACATCGCGTATTAAGTGGCGTAACTAAATGCTACGCTTTGTCCTAAGACACCTTTTATTTTTATCATTATTGGAGTGAAGAAAAACGTTATTTTTTAATTCAATCCCACCCAAGAGTCGGAATGAAGGTAATAAGACAGTGTGTGGGAATGTGGAGCGTTGAGTTCCGCGGCTCAGTACACAAGATTTCGAAAATTGGACAGAAAGTGGAGAATGGAATGTAACATTAGGTTTCCTCTACCTACTCTTATATATTAAAAAAAACACAGGATTTAAATTTTTGGTTGGAATCTTTCTGATAAAAATATACATTTTTACTTATGTCAACTATTCAAATAACGTATGTATGGGAGCATACATACATAGTTCTAATATAAAGATATTTTTTTGTTTTCAGTGTCGGTGGTTTACTTGGCCCGGCGAAAAGAGAACAATGGTTGCAACTGAGAGCAGAAATTGAACAAGCGACAGACAACTGGCTGACATTGGCTTGTAAATGCCTTAATATGATTAATTCTAGGTATAAACGTCTATATGTTTTACTTTTTAATATGTTGTGTACTAGTTAAATAGTTAATCTCAAACATAATATGTTAATAGTGTCACTGCTTTAATTTTTGTGGTTATAGAGTTTATTTATTTCTCAAAACAGAGATTTTTAATAGCCGATGCAATATTTTTTGACGCTATAAATAAAGTAGGATGAAGTAGTGATATATTAGGACGGAAGGTATTTTAAAAATTTAAATTTAGCTAGTAGATACAGTAATTTTTAAATGAAAATATTTATTTTGCTATATAATATTTTATTTTTTAAAATTGTATTGTTTGCAAATAAATAATAATAGGTTGTAAAAAACTATAACCTACTTAGTAATATATATTTACATTGTGTTCTAATATGTTGCAGGGAAAATTGTGTAAACGTACTAGTGACGACAACACAGCTGGTTCCGGCGCTGGCTAAAGTACTGTTATTTGGTCTCGGTGGCGTATTTCCTATTGAAAATATATATTCTGCCACAAAAACAGGTAATTTATATCAAAATATCTCTTTATTCATTTGGTGTCATTAAATTATACGTAAACGATAAATATTTTTTAAATATGATTTAAAAAATAATAATGAACTTAGCGGGACTCGAATCCGCTTCTCTTGGATTCCCCTAATTCAACATCGAACCTACAACCACCACCAATTATTACACAATCTCACCTAAAAAAACATTCTGTTTAATTATTAAATGATATATACTATTTTTACAGGAAAAGAAACGTGTTTCGAAAAGATAAAGCAACGTTTTGGAGAACGATGCACTTACGTGGTAATAGGTGACGGGCAAGACGAAGAAGCGGCTGCCAAAGCGAAGAATTACCCATTTTGGAGGATATCAGGCCATTCAGACATAGCAGCGTTATACAACGCTTTGGACATGGGCTTCTTATGATTTGCTGTCCTGCTACTTGTCCTGAAAAATAAAAGAATAATAATACTAAAATATAATACGAAAACATCGGCAGAAAGTGGGGAATGGAGTGTCTTAACACTAGGTTCCCTCTGCCTAGGCTGCTGTGTGCGGGAAACAGCGTGAAGCTGAATTTAATACTAAAATATTAATTTAATTAAACTTTCCTTAAGTCTTTTCTGAATTGAACTTCTATGACTTGATGTGACCCTGGTACTTCTGTTACGTATTACATGGTCAATGAAGCAATTTTTTTTGTTAGTCACTGAAAGTCTGTCGAACTTGCTTCTGTTTGCTGATGTCCTGGTACACATCTTGAAGATAAAAGAAATTTAAATATTTTACTGGGTTGAAGAACTACTATGATTTATGTGCCCCTAGTACTTGTCTTGAAGATAAGATTTTTTTTATTATTACTTTAAGACTTTACTGAGTTAATAAAGGACTTCTATGCTTTGATGTGACCCTAGTACTTCTGTTACATATTACACGGTCAATGCAACAATTTCATTCTTGTGAAGGTCCCGTCTAGGACTTCCTTGTATTTTACTGGCGTCCCGGTTATAAAAATATATCTATCTTCTTTTATACTACTGCCAGCCAATGTAAATCAAGAACTCTTAACGCGTAACGATTACCTTCAGATTACATTGAAAATTGTCAATCAAAACTATTATGGAGGTCGGTCGGCACAAGATTTCTTATTGTGTACTGTTGTCCTAGTATTTTGTTAAAAAAATATATTACATACATAATGTTTATATATTAAAAAACAAAACAAATTTCACTATTTATATATACATAGACAAATTAACTTCTATCGTTGGATATATTCCTGGTACTTTTGTTGTATTCTATTGAAACTTTTAACCTACATTTTCTTTGGAGGTCATGCGTATACAACATACATACGTCAGTAAGTAACTGTTATCAAAAATCACTTAAATTTGTATAATTTAAATAGAACTCCTAAACTGTTATGTTATCTTGGTACATTTGGTACAATTGTTACATTGCCAAATTTGTTACTTTACACATAAATAAACTACATTCGCCTTCTAGTTTCCTAGTAACTTACTTACGTACGTATTAACAGTACAATGAAACAAATATTTTTTTGTAAAATGCTAAATAAGTTATAAATAATTCTTTCTTTGATATTTTGTATAGAACATTGTGCTTCTGACTGTACCTCTCATTAAAGTGCAAATTTATTACGTCCGCTTTGATTTTGCAAAATATAATCAAAAAATTTACTCTTAGAACGTTCTGATGTCCTGGTACATTTGTCAAAATTCAAAAAACGCTTTTAATTTTCCAAAAAAAGTGAAAGTAATGTATAATTTAATTTTTGTTCATTCTCATATAAGAAAGTCTGTTGTTGCGTATATATGGTTTTTTTTTAATATAATAAGCGGCCTAAATGTTTTACTATACGTGACATTATATAGTAATTTAATTTATATACAACGACTAAAAAAAAAACTTTAGATTCAGAAACTAAAATAAACTATTATTAATTTATATTTACTATGGAAGATGGAAGACTGCGAGATTTTATTATAATCACGTGACTCGTCTGTTTTAGTTGTACAAGTATAAAATTCATATCAATAAAGGCTTAGGCGTAAAGTCTCTCTTAAGTACATTTATTCATAGGTTCAAGTTTTCAATATTTTTTTCAGTAACTTAAAATATTTTAGTTTTAAAGCTCAAAGTCAGCTCAAAACTTGCGACGAAAACTACTAGGAATCTTTTGTAAATATTCAAATGTAGAATAAATTAGTTTATCTAATTCCATTCCTACTACGTAAGTTTTTATATTCTATACAACTGTACAGATAATTAATATTTTTTAGTGAAAAAGTTTTTAGAAAAATGTTTTATTAGTAATAACTTTTTGGGCATTTTTTTAACTTTCATACACCGTTACAGTGTTTTAGTGAAATTGATTAAATCAATTTTTCGTATATATTTTTTAATTTAGTATAATTAATTCATAGCAAAACGCATTTGAGATTCAGATTTTTAAGTGGCCTCGAACAAATATTATACAAGAATACTATACTCTATACAATTACAAACGTAATTTCAAATTTGAAACTGATTACTACACTAAAATAAAAGTAAATAATGAGTTTGCATTTCCTTAACCAGTTTAGCTATTTCTATATTGTCATTTATCTTTAAAATAATATTTTTGTTTAAATTGCACAATTATTTAAAATGTGTTTTAGTGTATAACGACAGGAGCAACAGAATATTATGAATATTACTTTGAATTATAAATTAATGGATCTGCAAATTATTATTTTTTTTTCATATCAAATATTGATTATTATTATAATAGTTCTTTATTATTGAATTTTTGAATAATTTTTAACATTGTTTTTTTTGTAAAATTTGATTTGTTAAGATTCAATAATTCTAATTGCTCCTAAATTGTCTGCATACTATTTATTTATTGTCTGTCCAAAACTATACTAGTTTTATTAACTTTTTTATATTTATTTACATTTACTGCCAAATAGCTGACAATATACTGCAATATTTTTAGACAAACTTATTTTACGCTAAAATATAGGGACATAGTGCTTTTTATAATTGTATTCACACTTCAGTTACAAAATGGTTTTATGTTAAAGGTAGTGCTTTAAGTCAAAAAAATCTGTCGTAATGTAAAGTAATGTGTGAGAGAGTGTAATATTATAAAATAGAAAGTTATGTTTTTTTTTAGGAATCGATTACGATTTATCACTGAATCGATATTTCAAATTAAATATCTCGATGATTAAAATAAAAAAAACTTTAAATATAGTGATGCTTAATACTAACAATATTATGTTTTCTCATATATTATTATTATATATATATACAACAGATAGTTTTTAGATTTGGTATTGTCAAATTTTTTATTGCTGTTTTTTCATGTACACTAGTAGACACGTCTTGAAGACACAGTTTTATGGAAACTAGCAATATTTTATATATTAAATTAATGATTGGATTGTGTAAATACAGGCTAAATTTAGATGTAAAAGAAATATTATAGCTTATATGCTAGTGATATGAAATTTGATTCGAAAGTTTCGATTATTCGAGATGTAAATAAAAATATATTATTTGATGATTATTTTTGACTTTTATTATTTTACCTTGAATTTTAAATATATTTATGATTTTTTTAAGACAATTTATTTGAAAGTAAAATAATAAAAATAAAAATTTAAAGCTCTTTTTTTGCGGAAAGAAGGCGTCCGTTCCTCTTTTTACCTTTTCTGTATAAAAGTACCTTACTAACTTAAAATAATAATATAAAATAAACGATCTATTTCTATTCATCTCGATATAAATAAATATTTTTAATGAATATTTTAAAATATTTATTTACTTAATTTATTTCATTAAAGTGTGGCTTTGGCCTACATCTATAAGCAAGCACCGTTTCTATGGAAACAAGTTTGTGACAACAACAAACAAAACATCGTGTAACATAAAATAATATTTTATTTATTTTTGTATTATTGTGTATTTTTACATAAGATAAAATGAAAGCTATAGACACAATATTATTTGATATATCCAAAAATGAACTATTCAAAATAAATGAAAACTACAAGATGTTGCATCGGAAACTAAAAACAGCGTGGAAAGTTATGATGTGAGTTTTTATATAGAGATTATTAAATAGGTACCTACTTAGTTTTATATTTCATATCCTTGAATATTATAGTGAGATAATGTTTTAATATTCAAAATAACAATCAAAATTCACATGAAAAGTAAAATGTAAAAATGTAAAATTTATTCTCTTGTATATATCTAAATAATAAATCTAAAATTAAAAAATATTTCTTAGTCTTAGAAAAAAATATTTTAATTTTGGCGGTAGACATTTAATTATCCTTTCGATAAAAGCAGCAAAATTTTTCTTACAACTATTGTTAATTTCAGGTACCTACCTAAAAGCCCATCTTCAATATTTGAGGCCGCTACCAAATAGTACTTTATATTAGTATTTTCCAAAAGAAAGAACTGTAGAGAATACCTATATAGTTACACTAATTGGTAGAGAATTAAATATAATATATATAATTAAACTGTCTGGTAGAGATTTAAGGCAGTTTAATTATAGTTTTAGTTATCTAGTGATTGATACCTTCTAAATTTCAACGTTTTGACTTACAAATTTGTAAAAGTGAGCAATATTACCAAAGACATACTAAAAAAATCTCATATCTAAAGTCAAGTTCCAAATAAATATATTTAGGTACCGACAAAAATTACACTTAATAAGTACCTACTTAAATATTAACTAGATGCCATGTATTTCAGTAACCGAGACGATTTATCTTCGAACGCACTTCAAGATGTCAAAATCTTAGTAATACCGGGACCACAAAACGCATTCACTGATGATGAACTGGCTGCTTTAAAGACTGTAGTGGAGAGAGGAGACTCCGTGTTTGTCATTATGACGGACGGCGGGGAAGAGAGAATGAACACTAACATTAACTTCTTTCTAGAAGAATATGGAATTGTCGTTAACAATGGTATAATATTGACTAGATTCATACCTATCTTATTATATTTGGTAACTAAAATATTAATTAATGTTCTTATTCTTTAATTTTTAGACTGTGTTGTTCGCGCCAAGTACCATAAATTCTATCATCCCAAGGAGTGTCACATTTCTAACGGGATCTTAAATCGCGCTGTTTTGAAACATATCATGAAGATGCCTAATTATACGAGCGAATCAGATGACTTTCTGTAAGTTTATATAGGATAACTAGATTAAATATATATATATATATATATTTGAAGCGATTGAAATATAAACAATAAGTTAATGTCGTAAGTAATTGTCAAAATGTCGTAATTGTGTAATTGTCAAATTTTATACGACATTTCTATTCTTATCAAATTACAAATAAATAGTATATACTTCATTCGTATTTATGTTTTTATTTTGATAGGGAAGACCCGCCAACACCAAATTTCGTGTATCCGTATGGAGCAACACTAACTGTAAAGAAACCTGCCGCCGCCATTCTATCTAGTAGCGACGTTTGCTATCCCGTGAAAAGACCAATAGCCGCTTTGTATACTTCAGAGAAAAGTGGAGGTGGGTTAATAATAGATAACAATAGTATTTTACAGTAAGGTTCTCCATGTTCCTTCTGTCTATCGTGCGCATAGCAGGGTGCAGCAAAGGAGGCAATATCCCGCAGGTATGTAGTGTGATGCTCAAAATTACTATTATGATTATTTATTATCCTGATTGAAGAATCACTCTAGGAAATAAAAAAATATTAACCTAATATTTTCTGCATAAAAGTTATAGATTTCTTAAAAAAATAGTCTATTATATTTTACAGGAAAACTCTTTGTCATTGGTTCTGGTCACTTCTTTGCTGACCAATACTTGGAGAGTGAGTGCAACGATCTCATCAGAGAATTGATCTTCAACCATTTGGGGGGTGTCACCGATCTACATTTGAATACTATAGATGTGGAAGATCCTGATGTAAGTTTTATTACTTACGTGCCTAAGCATACGGGTTACCTACTGCCGAGCGTACGGGTTACCTACGGCCGTGATAGACGGCAAAAAAGTGATTTAATGTCGCTCGTATGAACAAAGCAAATTGTACGCGATTTAAAATCTCTTTCTCTTTCTCTCTCTTTCTCGATTTTTTATCTTCCGTGGGAACGTGGGGTTCTGATTTCAGACAAACGAATACAGGACGCTCGGTGACACCCTCTGGCTCAGCACCATACTGCTGCCCGAGCCGGCGAGCGCCCCGCCGCCCCGCCTCGCGCCGCTGCACCCGCACGCCCTCTTCACGTGGAGGCTGTTCTCGCTTAACTTGTCTCATTGTAAGTCTTCTAGCTTTAAATATGCAAAACTATATTTTTGTTCTAAAAATACTTTTTAAGCAATTTATCAGGATACAAAAAACGTCTCTAAAAAACGATGAGTATTATCAGAAAGTTCACAATTTCGAAAATTGATTTGTATCCTCGTAAACATAAAGGTCAATTTTGTATTGTTTTTAAAAATTCGAACGCTATAAAAATGTAACGATGTAAAAATAATAAATTACACTTAGCAGGTTTACCTCTATAACCCGACGATATAATTTTTCAGTGCCCGAAGTACTAGGACTATATGAAGAGCTGGGAGTTAAACACGAACCTCTGCGGTTGATAGCGCCTCAGTTCGAAACACCTTTCCCTCCGTTACAATTAGCTGTTAGTAAATTTAGACTTGATTTATAATTTCTTTTAACAGACTTCTGTAAAAGGAAATCTACTTTTGGAACCTACATAAGGAGGACGACTGTATTTTTTTTGTTTGTTACCTCAGAACTATTAACTGGGTGAATCGATTTTGATGATTCCGTACATTGCAGGGTAGGCAGAGGGAATCTGGGAACCTAATATTAAAACACTCCATTCACAAGACAATTCCGTTCCCCACATTCCACCGAAATCTGGAGGCATTGCGTGTTGAGTGATGGAACTGAATACCACGCCATCGAACCTATAACCGTCGCGTTTACAATCACATGCTTGTGCCCCTGCACCACAACAGCCTCAATAATTTTTTCTTCAGGTATTTGCACCAACATTCAGAGAGCCGCCGCCACCGCCTCTGGAACTGTTTGACTTGGACGAAGCTTTTAGTTCCGAGAGGTCTCAGCTTGCAAGACTCGCTAACAAATGTGTTCAACCTCAGAATACTCGATTGGGACAAGGTGAATAATTTTAAAGTTTTCTAAGTATATTTACTTTTTCGGGATTTTTTAGGTTTTCCACTCAATTGAGTTTCTCATAGAGTTGTATTAATTTTTTAAATCAGCTTCACGCTGCATCCCGCACATAGCAGTGTAGGCAGAGGGAACCTAGTGTTAAGACACTTCGTTTCCCATTTTTCGCCGAATTCTGTAAGCATTGTGTGTTGGTGGAACTCAACGCCGCGCTTTGCCACGACACCAGAGCTAAGAAATGGAAATATACATTTAAATAAATATTTAATTTCCTCGAGTGGAGACCGAACAAACTGACAAAATAATCTAGTTTAAACTTTAATTCCATTTTCCCTTTACAGGTGATGGTCGTCAGTTAGAAAATGAACTAGAGTACTTTGTTAGGGAATGTGGACGAGCAGTGCGCCTCTCCCGAGCCATCTCCGACGACGGCCCCGCGGGAAAGCAGATTTTGCACCAGCTCGCTGTCCAACTTGCCACCTTCAAGAAGATTGCTCCACGGGATTAGTTATTATGATAGATTAGTTTTAAGATGTTGTTTAGTTTTAAATAAATATGATTTTTATAATAATGCATTTGTTTTCTAATATTTCTTGAGATTACTTCTTAGAGGTAACTATATGAGTATTTACACTATAAAGCTATAAATTTAAATAATTGCTATAATATTTATAGCAATGAACTTCTGTATTAAATAATTGTCCACGTGTTCGTTACATACTTTTTATAGGTAAATTTTGTGTTAAGGTAACGTGATTCCGCGATGCCTGTACGCCTGAAAACTAACGCTTTTGTAAAAATAAAATTGAATTAAAGTCAAAACATGTAAAACGATAAATTTATCGCTTCCACATACCATATCACTGGTGTACATAAAAAATGTCGTAAACATTGATTGTAAGCATATAAGTTTTCGTCGATATTATAAACTTAAAATGAAAATACTACTAGCATTATTTTTAATTTCATTTGAAATTATAATAAAAAGCGAGGGAACTCAAGATTTAGGAAAAATTTATAAGTATCCAAAAAAGGTACATATTCCGGTACAAAGGAGCATTAAAATATTAAATTCTAAGAAGTTTGAGAAGCTGAGAGACTTATATAAGGAAAAAGCAAATATTAGGAAAAAAGGCACGGGGGACAATACTTACACAGTTTTTCCACCCATTACTGAGAGGCGATTACTGGATGTGCCAGAAGAAGTATTTGTCCAGGATCTGCAGGTTGATTCTCAAAAGAGTAGAGTAAAAAAGGTATTACCAGAATATAATCTGACATTTTTTAGAAAGAAAAGATCTGTTAAAAACGTAAGTTCAGAGACAAGCAAAAATACTAAGAAAAAACATAGAAAACGCAGCAGAAATGCCACTACGGCCATAAAAAGTGGAGGAAAAAAATCATCTAGAAAATCTAGAAAAAATAAACTGAAATCTAAACGTAACATAACTGAACATATTGTAATGAAGAAAATAAAGAGTAAAAAATCTAATAAAACTCAGAGTAAGCATAAGCAAGCCATCGGGAGATCCCGTGTTAATTTGAAGTATACTGGTAACCCTGAGAAAAAAATAACTCCTCGCTTTAGAGATATAGTTAATAAGAAAGCTGCAAATCAAAAGTCCAATCGGGATGGGAGAGTACAAAAAAAGAGAGGTAATTTCGACCTAATATTACAATAAATATTTGAAAAAATCATATGAATTTCCTTTCTGAATCCGTCGCTTAATTGTATATTTCTTCTATTAAATTGATAAATTATTATTTGAAACCTTTGCAATAAATCTTAAAAGCAATCAAAACATTATTGACACATGGATGGGTAGTCCGTAAAATTTCCAATATTCTTGCTTAGAAAAGATTAAACTTTATTTTGAATTTGATTTTACCTTACTTAAAGCCTAAAGTTTTATATTAAGAATGGTCGTAGGTAATTCTCAGTATAAACCTTTAAGTAGTCGGGAAAACATAACATTTAAAATTAAAATTTTCAATGTAGATGCCCAGAAGGATGCGGGTGCAAGTGTTCAAATATTATTATTATAATAAAGATTTCAAATATTTTAGTGCGTAACAGACGTCTAATAGCTGCGAGAGATGCTGCAATAGAACAATACCCATACGTGGTGTCTATACAAAAGGATGGCCAGCATTGGTGCGCTGGCGCGTTGCTAAACCCTCGCCTGGTCATCACCACCGCTAACTGCGTTTGGAAGTAAGTTTTTATTATATTATTTAAAATAGATGATGGGATTTAAAGTTCAATAACAAAAGGTTTCATTGCAAAATCAATTGCAATTAAATTATGTTATAAGTAGGCATATAGTACGATGCATGAAATTAAATCAATTAAATTAAAGAAATCCTTCAATTTATACTTGATGTATCGCACTATATTTTGCTTATATAAACGAATGGCTAGTTCATAAATAATGCTAATATTTATCTACAAATAAAATCAGAGCGCGAAGCGTAAGCCGTATGACAATTCGAGCGGGCAGCAGATACATGGTTAGAGGCGGTCAGGTCGCCAAGATCCAAGAGGTCGTGAGACACCCTGACTGGAGCGTCCGCAGCCTCCCCGATAATGATGTAGCGCTGCTGTTTCTTGATAGGAATATTAAGTGAGTTAGTGTGTTAAATATTTCGGACTTTTTGTTTGCTATATTAACTTCAATTAAACTACCTATCTAATGTAAATGACTAGGCAACATTATAATATTTAATTTTAATGTTATACTTTCTTTTAAGTTTTAATTATTTTAATGTTAAAAAATCTTAGAGAGTTGTTAGAATATGGATTGAGGATACTCGTATAGGATCA
This sequence comes from Heliconius melpomene rosina, assembly GCF_056956725.1. Taxonomy (NCBI): domain Eukaryota; kingdom Metazoa; phylum Arthropoda; class Insecta; order Lepidoptera; family Nymphalidae; genus Heliconius; species Heliconius melpomene. Next base: position 2,238,691 of record NC_140400.1, read on the forward strand.
AGTCACTATGTGTCCCTTTTTCTGTCCAAATTCAAGATTGTATCTTGAGTTACCAGACTGGAGAAATGAGAATAAATTATTCTACTGCATGAAAAAATACGGCCATTTGTAAAAAATGAAGCTATGGATTGTTTGACTAGACACAATGCAAATAATTGTAGATTTAAATATCACTCATGGTAACTTTGTCTAAATATAGATACCTAGTTAAAGGTAAAAATGTAAGCTTTTCTTATAAAATGCTACATAGGTTCTCGGACTCAGTTCATGGTGTAGATCTTCCTAATCACGCGATGTACCCAGTGTTTGAAGATGCCTGGGTCACGAGCTGGGGCTCGGATAGAGTAAGTAAAAGCTTTTTACGCAAATATTTTTATACAAAATAAACTAAAATAACTTAGCTTTAAGACGACATTGTATGGCGGAAGTCAACGCCGCTCTTTGGGTTACATGACCAGGGAAATACAAATAAAAACATAACTTAACGATTATTTTCGCACAGCTGGGTTGGCAAATGTTAACACACCTTTTCCCACTTCCAACACCAGTTTCCGCTCAAATTTCGACACCAGAACGAAAAAATGGAAATATTAAATGTTTTATTTCCTTGAGTTGGAATCGAACTCACTACCTGTTTACGCATTACGCACTTGTGCGCCACGACTAGCCTCAAATATCAACATTTTTATTCGTTTTCTAACACATAATGCCATGTTTACAGAGAGACGGTATATTCTCCAAAGTGGGTGTGACGTTACAAGTGTACCACGCGCGACTCCTCGACCACGCCAAGTGCAACAACATAACACAACGCTTCGGTGTCAGTGTGTCACACAACTTCATATGCTTAGCGCAGACCGGCAGACGAGCACCTTGCACGGTAAGTTTTTTTAAACAAATGAATTGGTTTTTATATCTATTAAAATTACTTGAAATAACGGTAAAAAATATTTTATTACTTTTAATTTTGATTTGTTTATACTATTAATTACAAAATACTGTAGGAACATAAATCATAATGTAGAACAATAAATAAACACAAACTTAAATATTTAGCGGATTGAAAATTTATCTCATACATCAGAATATTATACAGGATGGAATTGTCAGCACCACTTTAAATGAAATCACAGTTTTAACTACTCTATAAAAGCCTAATACAATAAAGAAAAAAAATATGAAAAAGTTATTTTTTCAAACAAAATAAATAATAAAATTATCGTTTTAAAATACAACGCCATTTGTAAAGTATAACATAGGCACGCACACACTTACCTGTCCAAACTGTTGAGGTACCTTGATTAATTTTTTTAGCTCTGGGTTTGAAATATTTTACCCTATATGTAGTTTCAGTAAAAGAAGCGCTGCCTCTTCCATCCTGTATATGCTACAATTTATGTATCACATGCATAGCAAGTTAAGTTCGTTCGTTTCGGTAGATATTCTAATTTTTTTTCATCGAAATTACGTTAATATTATTTGTTTGTCACATAGCGCGATACAGGTGCGCCAGCAGTGAGCGATGGTATCCTCTGGGGACTTGCCTCTTGGGGTATACGAAGATTGTAAGTATATATAAATATTATTAGTAGTAATTTATAAATAGATAGATGAAACCTAATGCATCTTGTCACTTTTTTTTATTATAACCTTTTCGAAAGTAAATGTTAATTGTAGCGACGGCTATACAACAAGTTCCTCACGTTTTATTTATTCTTGACTTGAATTCAACTACAAATTCTAATAATTGTTTTCTTGAATATTAAAATAATTATTATATTTCAGATGCGGTACAGAAAGATTCCCAGCAATGTTCTCGTACTTGGCGTCCAAATCTAATTTAGATTTTATAACCAACGCCACTCATTACCTGATGTCGGATAAACGCATGTACCCCTATCCAGATCGCTTTATTATCAAAAGTGGTATTACTGAAACCGTTTTAACTACAGGCGTCTAATATTAATATTTTTAAGGTATAAACAGAAAAAAACTGAATGAAATGAAATTTTTCAGTCTTCGAAATTATTTTCTAATCTGTAGCTGTATGTTTAATAAAAATAAAACTCTTTGGTTAATTTAAGAAACTTAAATCTTAATTAAATTATATTATTCTAATCTAATATTATGTTTAAGAAATCAAAGTTTATCTACTAGATAAATTGAAAATTGACTGTTCTAATTATAATTTACAATTTTAATTGTATGAAAAACATATTATATTTAGTTGTAAGGAATAAGTAAATAAAATAAAACAGAAATAAAACAATTTTGTTTTGTATATGAGCATATTTAATATATTCTTTTTCAAAATTGTAAAACTCACATTTTGAAATTGCAAAAATTATAACTAAATTCTCATATCGTTTATAGTAACAATCGCCATTTTGTATTTTCTGTATCAAATTAATAATAATAGTAAACCATTTATACAACTCTAGTAATAATATATTTTAATCTAACAAATTCATATCAACGTTCCATCAGTTTTTTGTTATTTTCGTTATTCCAACATCACCAACATCTAATTAACTTTTTTTATAATATTTCTAATCATACTTTTTACATTCTCCATTTACAACTACTGGTTTCTTTATGCACCGAATATTTAAAATAAAATATATTGGAATGACTGAAAAATCAAAAGTTCAAATTAACTTATCAATAAACTTACATTAAATTATATAATAATGAATTACAAAGAATTAGAATAATCAAATCGATTCTTTGGCAATTTTTTTTTCGTATTCAAAAGTGAATTTACAATTTTATAAAAACTGGCATAAGCTTTATACTATTGAGATAAACTGGCAAAATGGATAAACTATTGTACATTGTGGTGGAGGGCTGTTGTCTTTTTTTTTTTCATTTTAACAGGTTCTTCATAATAAATAAATGCGTGGGATTCATATTTGAATTTATTAACACGTATATTATTCTTATTTTTCAATACTTGTATTTTAATACTAATATTTTACTGGTTTAGATTTCTTGTAAAATCTTAAAGATGGGGGATATTAGATGATATATCTCATGTCCAAATGGACAAATTTAATGCAATAAACAAAACTTTTTATATTAGTTACTTAGATAGACAGCCCCAGAAACAGACAGACAGCCCCAGAAGCAAAGAAATAAGCTTTATTGTTGAATTATTAACTATTACAATATGTATGTGATAACTAATTAACTTATCAACGAAAACTATTTTCTATTACACTATTGCATGAAGAAACAACTAGAACTGGCCGAAAATTAAAAAACATATAGTAAAACGTAAAATATAGACAAAATAAAAGGTAAGACACTTACGTTACCTAACAACGGAACGAATAACATCACGAGGTATCTAATTTACAACGAAAATTTAGGCCCAAAATAGAAACTTCCCACCAAGAATAAGATCAGATACATATATATTTGTGTTAAACCTTATTTGTACATAAGCATCTAACTTTAACCCTACCTAAAGTACCTGGCCATATAATCTATGGTAACAAGTATGCACACAAAGATCAAAATATTGTATATTGTACTGAGCAAAGCGAAAATATTGGCATTTCATAAGTTACAACTAGCAACACCGTAACTTAAACAAACGTAAACATATTTATTACCTAAATACACGAAAATAGTATTAAAATAAAACATCAGTGTCAGTGCTGCGAAGGAAATGCATAAATAATTTTGGATGGAGCCAATCACATACTGGAATAAATTTATATATTAGAAATATATTAATCGTTTGTAAATAACTACAGAACTATTAGTATAATACAAAACAACAAATAAATTCGTGCTTCTTAAAACTAGAATGCCATTTTAAAATCTAACTTTAGACTCTGTTACGCTAAAACTTATTTTTTAAAGAGAAAGTTGTATTTCATCACCGAAACTTTTAAGAATTCAAATATATCGCTGCCCGCTTTTTAAATACTAATCTATCGCACCAGGCAAGAAATTTTTCGACCTTACACTAAAAACTCCCTGATTTTTTTCTTAATTCTAAATATACACAAAATAATTTTGTACTCTTCGACGAGTTAGAATGGCAACACTTTTTACAATATGGCAGCTTTGTACGCCGAATACACTTACTTTTTTGTCAAAACTCGTTAGCCTAAGTGAGAATGCTTAATTGATGATAGAACATTTACTATTACAGACAATCAGTTATATGTCTCTTACGTAATATTATTGATAAATAATTCTTCGCTATTTTCGAAATAGTTGTCAAAAAGACATAAGAAATATACAACTGACTCTCATTTAAATTACAAGAACAACAACAGCATTGGGATGCTTAAGCATTCAAAGTCCAAAATTAAACACGATCATAGATTTATTTTTTTAGACCTGTGTCAGGTCACGCATAGAACGATATTAGAATACCTTATATATTATATAGCAGCATTTATAAAAATGTTGGATAATATGAAAAAAAATCTAGTGACAGACAGACGGCGATCAAAATATATGTTCACATATAGAAAATTAATTTAATTTGTTAACGTGATGAAATTTAAATATTAGATTAAAATGTTGGCACATAAAGTTAAAAACCGCCATCTTTGTCATGAAATATAACATTATAACAGATAATTATTAAATAAACAATAATTGTTTTGTTATCTATGAAGACGAGACAAAACATTTAATATATAATTGTAAAGATGTTAATTTAAATGAATGTGTAATTTCGTGAAAGATCTAATAAATTTGAAAAAATGTTAAGAAAATTTAGTTTTAAGTAAGTTACAAAAGTACTCAGAGCAAACAGCTTTTTATGTTTTTACTTCCCAATTCAATCTTCTGAAAATGTAACCATTGAATTGCCAAGTAAAGACGAGAAACTACTAAGTTTTCCAAAAGACAAGGTCCAATTCCAACCTTAACTAACACCACAAGCTACAGAATTAATATTTTTTCATATTTCATCTTACAATATATAGCTTGTGGCTACTAAAATAATAACAAAATTCCCTAATTCGTATTATAAATTTACATTGAAACTACAATCCAAATTGGTATAAACCGTTATTTTCTTTGATAGTTCTTTTGCCGTGTCAAAACGTTGGTAAACCACAAATCCGAACGAAACACAAACACTTGGTTCATTCAGAAGTATCCGAATTTGAATCCGAATAGATCTGAGAAACTTTTAGGTGTGTCCTAGGGTTGGTTTAACAGTAGAGCCTCTAGCTCATCGGCTGACCGTAGAAGGAAGGCAGCAGATTCGCGATATCCTGTAATCAGCTGTCGAACTGCTCCAACTTCGGCACCAGATAGCTTGTGGGACAGCTTGGATCCAGATCCTGAGATGGATGAGGTGGATGTCGCGTGTAAAGGCGCTGATGATGTCTTTAATGATAGATCTGTTGGAGCTGGAATAGTTGAGAGTTTAAATAGATAAATGACATACGTCCGAATAACACAAAATATTGAGTAAAATTTCCTCTAAAAACGCATTGTTTTCGCGGAAATTCGAGATCGGTAATTTTCTTATAAAATTTTATCCGTTCTTTTACAAGAAAAGCAAATAATAATGATTTCTTTCATATATTTTTTTAGCCTCACGCTTTATAGCAGATAGCAGAGTGGGCAGAGAGTAGAGAAATCAGTGTTAAAATACTCAGTTTTCCCCTTTCCACCTCAATTCAAGATATAACGATGCCAGAGAGGCGATATAAAAATAATTAGCTTTTTCCAAATTGGAATCGAAACCAAAATATCGTGTATTAGCTAGCGCACTGCGTCACTATAACTTTATTATTCAACAAAATATATTATTAGCAATAAAATTACCAGTGAGATTCGGGAACGTATGCGTATGCGCCGCCATGGCTGATAGCAGAGCACTCTGGTAGGCCGCCATTGCTGCATTTACTCCTACTCCTGTAAACATATAAATTTAATATCTGATTTTGTAAGCGAAGGAGATAATTTTTAGTAAAAATAAGTTTTTTTTACTTTTCTTCACGCTGCATCCCGCAGAATCACGCATATAGCAGGGTAAGCAGCGGGAACCTAGTATTAAAGACTATTCCCCAGTTTTCGCTGAACTCTTGTCAGCTGAGTCATTGCGTCTATATTGCATTTGGGGTAATAACTAAAATTTATCAATATTCTATAGTACCTGTTGGTGGCAGAGCAGTCAGTGTTGATAGAAGCGCAGTGCTGGACAGCGCCGATGTCGGATTCGTATTTGAGCTAAAATAAAATAAAGTCATATACAAATATGTTATATTATTTAGTTTTAATTTATACATCTTTATTTAAATTATTATAGGTCAATCAATAGATTACCTTTGGCATATTCATAGATTATTTACTCTTACTACATAAGTGAGAGAAAAGTGTTTTGACTTAATATTTTTTTCTGTTTATTTTGCAAATTAAAAGAGCGTTTTTAAGCCCGTTTTCAAAAACCACTCTCAAGTCTGAGATCGATCTTGAGATGCCGTTTTCATTTAAATAAAATTTATGTTACCTTTGTCGTCCAAACGTTGGTGGGTTCCCAAATGTGTTGGGGAACGATTGCCTGAACAGAGGTGCAGGCGACGAGGCGGGACTGGAAGGATAGAAGTAACTTCATCAAGAATAATTTTGTAATTGATGAATGAAAATTAAATAATCATTATTTAAAACTTTTTGAAAGTGTAAAAATATAACTATCACTAAAAAAAAAAAAAAATATTTCTAACCTAGCTGTCTTGCTGCCAGTGTTTCCATTAGCGTTATCCAGCTTCAAAGTATTATTATTCAAAAGTGGGTTTTCTAGAGATGGGCTGGTTGAGGGTCTGGTGGTATCAGCAGCTTGCTTGCTGTGGCCTGCTGAGGATGTGGTGTTGGCGGAGCTGGTGACAGAAGTAGACGCGGGGCTGTTCATAGCGCCGCTATAGAGACTCAAGAATGAAGAAGCTGCTGATGACGCCGTTGTATCTATAGCCTGGGAGGAGAATGATTTCCATCATTATAGGGAGTACAGATAAATAAGACATAATAAAGTAATCGTAATTTATTAAACGGGTCAGTATAAAAATATTGTTCAAGTGTAAATGTTTGGATATTAGCTATTTACGGAAATTTCACATAAAAATTAATGGTATTTTCAGTAAAATATTTAAGAACAAGGGATATTAAAACAATGTATGTATGTATGTGTGTATATTGTATAACATTAACGTGATCCGTATTTAAACTGACCATGGGCGTGGGCACAGTGGGCATGGGCTGGCTTACAGGGTCTAGTCCGAGGCGCATGCGTTTGGCGTTGAGGCTCTCGTTCTCGCACGCCTGCGCCAGGATGTGCTCCGCCTGCACCGACGTCAGGTGGGCGGGGGTCGGTCGCACCTAGAATTTAATCATTTATAATATAAAATAATACATTTTTACATCCTATGGAGAGTGAACCTAGAGTTAAGACAATCTGTTTACTACTTCCCACAATGGTTCAGTAGCGGAACTCAACGCCGCGCTTTCTCCTGTAGCCGGCGCGAGGAAACGCAAATTTTAAGCAATTTATTCCCCCAGGTGGGAATCGAACCTACAACTTTTTCTTTTACAGTCTGCCAATGTCTCATTAAGCCACGAAGTACCCACTTTATAATATGTAAATAGTAATGACTGGACCAATATAACTCATATTTTTTTCCTGATATAATAAAAAAAAAATATACAAAATATCAAATACAAATGACAAACATATAACAATATCACAATTCAATATCGATCGAACCCTCACCGCGGTATCCCAAGCGTTGCCAGAGGGCGTGTTCCCTCCGTTGCCAGTACTGGGCCCGTCTCCCCTGACCTTCTTATTCCGCCTACAGCTCTTCAAATAAGTCCTGATCCTCTTGCGGGCGCGTTCAGCGAACTCAGGGAACTGCCTGGTGCAAGAATCTATGATAGCCTGGATCTTTTCTTTGGGCTGCTTGGAAATAGGAACTATTCTGTCAAGATTCTCATCGACGAACAGACGGACGAACATCTGGAAATTATTATAGTAAATATTGTAATACTGTTTTAATATGGATAATTACAATTTACTAATAAAATTACAAATAGGAAAAAATATTTTCTATCTTTATATAGGTATAGGCAACATCATGCATCGCCCACGTCAATGAAGACGTCACGTCCACGTCAGTGACAGAATCTAATTCTCTCCTTTCTCCACGTTTTCTAATCAAACAAAGGAAATTAAAATTAAAGCAATCATATGTTGTAAAATTAAGGCACCTAAAATATTTTTCTTAAAAAAAACTCACATTAAACGCCTTGAGTCGTTCCGGATCGTGATGTTGCGGATCGACTCTATCATCACTGTCATCATCGGAGGCGCCGCCGTCGTCATCGTCCTTCGTCCGATCTGATGATGATGTCTCGTCATGTGTAGACGCTGGCTCCACTGGTGTTGATCCGACGTGGATTGGGCTCTGTGGATATTAAGCTTCTCAATTAGACACAGTGACTCTAACGCGGCTTCGCCCGCTCATTGTTCATTAGTTGTTGTTATATAAATAAAATGTAGCCTGTGTTATTCTGATGTACCTATAAGCTAAAAGTTTTATTGAAATCCGTTCAAGCATTAGCGTAGAAATTTGAACAAACATCCATCCACTCAAACTTTTACATTTATATTAGTAGAATTTCATAAATATTTAACCTAATATTTTGGTCAGACATAGTAATACCAAAAAGACATAAAGAAAGGTGATATGGTTATCATCATTCTTATTAATAATAATAAATTTTAAATAAAAAATGAGAAAAAAGTAATAAATGAAACGCTGCTCAACCTTAAAACTCACCGAGTGTCCGGTAGCGAGGGGCGTGGGCGGTTTCGGTGGCTTGCTGCCCAGTCCTAGGGCACTGTGATAGGATGCCCATAGATCCGCCATGCTGTCTGCTCCACTCTCAGATAAATCACCGTTGCGGCCTGGAATCAAATTATATTTCTTGATGATTTATTGATTCAAAATAGACCGCTTTTACGAAAAAACAAAATAAATAAGACCTTAATTCTTTACGCTGTATGCCGCACACAGCAGGGCACAAAGGGAACCTATTGTTAAGACACTCCGTACCCCGTCTTCTGCAGAATTTTGGAGCTAAGAAAATGAAAATAGTAAATATGCCATTTCCTCGAGCGGGGATCGAACCCACAACCTGTCGCGTACAGATCTACAGTTGCACATTTGTTTTTTATTCATTAATTTTAACTATAATGTAAGATAATATTTATAATATTTATTAATTATTATTAAAATAGATAGAAAAAAAAAGAAAATAATAGTAAAAACACTATCACAAAAGTTTATATTATAACAAAAGTTAGAATATTTTTTCCTTAACGGCCGTTATACAAGAGTGTTAGCATTAATATTAACTAAAGGAACGTCACAGCTGCAAGAATTAGTTCATCCAATGATCGATTTACGTAATAGTAGGTTTAGCATTCGAATACCTTTAATCGTATACTATAATTAAAAAATTGCATTAAAACGTTTCGCTTATAATTAAAAAGTCTAATAACCAAGCTAATTCTTTGTCTAAGTTTAGGCATTTAAAAACTACGTAGAAAAAAATACAAAGTAAATTGAAAATAATAGGTAGGTACTATTTTAATAGAAGAAGTGGTTACAGAGTTATGAATTTTCTTAACTAGTATTCAGTAGTATTTTTAAACATATAAATAAAGTAGAAAACTAAAACGACAACTAATATCATCAGGTGGTTCACATAACTTAAATTTACATATTATTAGAGACCAGTCGTGCAGTGGCACCTTGTGATTGTAAACGCGACAGGCTATTAGTTCGATTCTCACTCGAGGAAATGAGGTATTTAATATTTTTATTTCTTTACTCGAGATAAAGCGCGGCATAAAGTTCTGCCACTTAACACGCAATGCCTCCAGAATTTGTCGGAAAGGGGGGGGCGTGTTAACACTAGGCTCCCTCTGCCTACCCTGCTACACGCGTGATACACCGTGAAGTTTAAAAAAATATTTATAATAATAGATAAATTCGCACTCCAACAAAAGTTACGGTCACGGTCAAGGCATAAATATTTATACGACATTTCCCATATAAATTCCAAACATAGTGTATAAACAGTGAATTATTATATTTTAAAGGAAAATATATTTAAAAAATGTCTTATTTTAACCAAATGCATACAAAATTAATATAGTAAAGTGCGTCAAAATTCAGCAGAACCACTTGGTGTCGTAAAAGGGGAACTGTAATTAGAGTTCTCTTTCACTTTCCTCCGCTGTAACGTGAAGAAGTATGAATACTGCAATTAGGAGTGCGCTACATGTTTCTTAAATGTTTGTGTGAACATTTTTATGTACCAACCTACTAAGTATATAGCAGAGTATGTGATAAAGATGGAAAAGCAATAATTTTTTTTGTAAAGAATGTATAGCAGGGTAAACAGGCTAGGCTTCCTCGCCTAGTGTTAAAATACTCCGCTACTTTCTTCCGAATTCTGGAGGCATTGAGTGGAGACAGCGCTTCGCGTTGCCTCGTTACCACAGCGAAGACATTAAAATATTAAATAATTCATTTCTGTAAGTGGGAATCAAACTCACTACCTGCCGCGTTTACAGTCAAACACTTGTGGCACACGCCACGACTGGCATCTAAGCACTTTATATGTAGGTATACATATTTCAAAGGTTTAGTTAGAAAAAATGCTAAAGGTAAAAAACAACCTTCCCGCTTTTTCTTGTGTAGGAGGTTAGTTCAGTTCAGTAATAGGAGGTTAGGCAGAAGAAAAATAACGCTTATGACATTTCGTTGGCCAATTTCCGAATTTTTGAGACATTGCGTGTTGAATGATGAAAATCAACGCCGCTCCTCGTCCACCAAAGCGGGGAAATAAAAAAAAAAATCCCCCGAATAAATCCTCACCCTGGGGAAAGATTATTTTTTTGAACCCCCGATCATCACACTTACAGACGCTGTCATATAAGCGTTAACTTTACCTTCATTAGTTACGTTGGAATCTGAGAACATACAGACAGTATTGTAAACTAATATGTTGGTGTAAAACAAGGCAAGACTGCTAACAATGTATCGAGCGTGCACTATGTTCTGTACATAGCTCTTCCATACATACATACATACATATACTGTACATGTATCTATAGATATTTAGACGCGCTTCACTTCACACCCCAATGCTAAGACACAACTAAATGAGCTATAAGATTTTATTTCGCATTCGAATATAAAACTATATTTATAGGTTAGTGGTCATCAGTCTACCTAAGTGGATGTTATTTTTATAATAAATCATTTTTTATTAAAATATAATACGTTAATTATAAGCTTCACTCTGTACCCCGCGTATTGCAGGGTTAAAACACTCCACTATCCATTTAAAGCCCCTGAATGGGAAACAAATCAAAATATATGTAAAGTCTACAGCTCAGAAAACAAAACAAAACTAGGTAGTTCTTTTACAATTTACCAATACCGCAATGGAATTCGAAATGACAACCATCACACACTGTCAAATGAAACAAGACTGCGCATCAACGTTGCAATTTTCACGTTACAATATTACATATTCATAGTAAGTCAGCAAAGAATTAATGATAGGGTAAGGACGGCCACGGGGGACCGGTGCATCTGCCTCTAAATGTCAACTCGAACGTGGCTATAAATAATTTGAGGTATCTACCCTACATACCTACCTATACCTACAGATACCTATAGAACCTATGCCTCTCAGATACACTGCCATGGTAAAAATAGAGAGCGATTTTACCATAAAATTATGCAAACCTCAATGAAACCGTTTGACAAGCGATTATTTTAAGTACACAACGATTTTTTTGTGAAGATATCTTTTGTCTGATGTCTTGAATATATTTGTAGTGTATTTCATTTATTTATCTATTAAATATGTATGTAGATAAAAGTACATTTTTTAAAGTTTTTGCTTGGTCGGTATTTCTTCTATTTTTATGGGTTGTTGCGTTTTTAAAAGGAAAGTGTTATTCTGTAAAACACATTGCGTAGTTTAATTCCTTATATGTTTTTAAAGTTAAACAAAAAGAAATACGCGTAACTACATTTCCATGAATTTTACGATTAAAAAAATCGTAATAGTAGATACTTATACTCTGAATTCGATGCAAATTTCTCAGTTTATGGGGGCATCCTAAAATTCCATGTATCATACACGAATTTTTAATAGTCTACTTCGATAGCGTTGTTCAAGGAATAGTGCAGGTTCAAATCCCGCTCAGTTAAAAAATAACGCTCTTTAAACTATATTATCATTCAATACAATTCAATGAATCGTTTACCTGGCGTCTGGTGGTAATTCCATGCTAGCAACATCATTTTCAACTTCTCAGCGTCTTTCGCGTAGCCATGACCTGCACCAGATCACATTTGCCAATCAATTTCAAAAATTTGGAAAAATATATTAGAAATTATTAAAACAATTATAGCCAATCTGATGTTACTTAGAGAAGGCCTGGATGACGCATATGCCTCAATATCATATTGATTTGATGCAAGTGGCTGAATAAATAACGACTATATACTAACCTAACATAACATTTTACCTATATTTTATTTTAATTTTAATATATTCTGTTAATATTATAATTTAATATATTAAAAAAGAAAATTGAATAGAAGTATAAGTAACTTACTAGAAAAATTGTCATCATCATTCATGTCCGCCGGCTCTGGAGTTAAGTTGTCCTGTAACAAGAGATAAATTAAGTTTTTAATTGGTTTTCATGTATTTCTAAAACTTTAGCTAAGTCGGTGGCTAATATTTTGAACTTGCTATATGTTATAATATACAGACCGTCGCGGCGCAGCGGCGTTTAACCGTAAACGCGACGGTTGTAAGTTCGATTCGCACTCACGAGAATGAATTATTTTCATTTTCTTGCTTTAATAAAATAATGAAAAGCGGCGTTAAGTCTGTCACTCCAGACGCAATGAATCGAAACTGGGCGGTTCCTAGGGTACCTACAGAGTAGATACAGTAAGATTTGCGTATTTTTTCGTCAATAATTTAAATGTTATGAAATATTAAAATCATATTCATAACTTAAGAAACTCCACACGCTTATGAGAACAAAAGTTCGATATGAAATTAATGAAAAAAAAACTGTTTACCGCATATACTATGACAATTGCCGTTACAATATTAATTCTTTAAGACTGTTTACAATAAAGGCTGATTACCATATTTAAGTTTAATTTAAATATATCCGAATAACAATACAATCTCATTATTAATAATTAAAGGTAGTTTTCAGTTTGCACGAAAAAATGAGTAGTCATTATTGCTTTAAGATTCACCTCAATGACCTATTGAATAAAATTGTAAGACAATATATGAGGTAGATTGATATTTCTGAAAATAAAAAGGTAATGATAATTTTAGTTAATTAATGAAATTTCTTCTTTGTTCATATAACTATTATTTGCTGGATTTCTACGTAAATAGTTTTCCTAAAAAGTTGACATTTTCAGATTATCATTTTATTTTCCGGGAAAAACGATATATTTATAATATGATCATAAGCTCATATTTTGGTTTCATAGACATAAAGACTTAATAGAGCTTTTAAATATGTAGAAAAAGAAGAGCTGAGTGATGTGTCACTATGAAGCTTAAGCACACACAAAATCCAAATAATATTAATGACTGTAAAAGCTATAGATAGGAGGCGTAACCGTTGCACTTGACGTTTCGTCCTTTCCGCGCACCCCGCTAGGGATAACGCGTGAAAATATATTAAAAAAAACATATCCTTTACCAAAAATTACCCAACCCCATCACCATAATTAACCATTCGTGTCACCATCATGTAATTCCTCCTATAAAGCCTTCCTCTCTATCTCCCAGAGTCAGTTAGTGTTAAATAATTAATAAATTAGCGAAACGGCCGGCCAGGTCGTTGCTCTCGACGAATCGATAACTTGAAATGGACATGCCACTGCCACTAAATATAGCTTCACGTGTGTTGGAGCCCCCACAGTTGACATTTAAGGTCTATTTGGGGTCTGGACGCAGGCGGCCATTTTTTTGCAATTTTATCGTATTTCAAAACTGGTTGGTACATTTTTTATTAATTTTATGTATTCTTGTATGTGGTGTGGTACTTTGGGTGTGGTGGGAGTTTGTGGGTTTTTGTGTTTGGGTCGTGCATACTGGCTGGAGTATGAAGATGGTTGTTTGGGTCATGATTAGAATATGGGGGCTTCCAACAGAGTTGTATCTAAAACAGTCTTAATAAAGTATAATAAAATAAATATACGAATATAATTTTGGATAATTTATGACATCCTATATCTTATAAAACAAAGTCGCTTTTCGTGTCTGTCTGTTGTTTCTAACTCTTCTTCTTCTAAACCACCCAACGGATTTTATTGCGGTTTTCACCATTAGGTCGAGTATTTTTCGTAGAAGGTTTATATATAGTTTATTATTTGTACATTCTTATGTAAATTAACATAAATACACAAAATATGAATAAAGTCCTACCCGCTGAGACACTTTTGCGCATGCGCTGCTTTAATGGTAAGTACTACATGAAAAAAATGTACTGGAGTATTGTTCCTCTCAATGAGATCTACAAAAAAGTCCGCGAGAGCATATTTTTATATTTTAAGGATAACGTGTAGTGGTCATATTTCTGTCTAAAAATAATAATTTCAATATATTTTTTATTGTGAGGGATATTTTTCCATAATGGTATTAATCCTTATCCTTTAAAATACTTTATTAATTTTCTACGTTAAACGAAGATAAAATTTGCTTTTTACACAATTTCGAAATTGCGAATAGTTTAAGAGAAAAACGCATTTAATTGTTGACACATCACGTCGTTGACACTTCAGCAGTATCGACTCAAGTTTTACTTATCCCTTACTCTCAGCATATAAATAAGTATATTAGTTACGTTGGCCATTTAATGTAGATCAAAACTGTCTTTACTGTTTTTCATTTTAATAAGTACTTTAGAAGTTGTTACAATATCCAAAAATCCTTGCTGCGAAACGGCTCGCCACTCGCCATGCGTCCGCCGCGCCCGCCTGCCTTACACGCATCGGTGGTTCAGTGGTAGAATGCTCGCCTGCCACGCGGGCGGCCCGTGTTTGATTCCCGGCCGATGCATTCTATTTAATTTTCCTCACAGGCAGCCACGTAGTGCTTGCTTTTCATCAGGGACAGAATACCCTCTTCAGCATTAACCACAAGCTCGAAAAAAAAAACCCGCCTGCCTTTAGAGCAACGAAGATTTAGATGCGTTTGCACGTATTGGATAATTCGAGTTGAATGTATTATTTAATGTCATTTAACTATCTAAAAATAGTAATTTAAATATATTTTAATAAGTACTTGAAAAGATTAGTAGCACAGATTTAAAATTACGGTACCTACTAAAAAATCCTTGCTGTGTAAAACAATTGGAAAATCCTTATTGAAACTACGAAAATGCGGGTTGCATTAGGGTTTAATTAATTTTCACATTATATTAAGTGCTTTGCAAACATACATTATATGAATAATCCAGTAGTAAAAGCGGGCGAAGCCGCAAGGGGGTCGCTAGTAAAAATATAATTCTAAAAAATCATTTTTATGATAAATATTTTTGTTAAAATTTGTCTACCTTAACGACGATTGGACGTTACAAAATTCAACAAATAATTAAAAATTTTAGTATAGCTACATATTTTATAACGTTAGTGCCACAGTCTTACAGTCATTTACGAAACATCAAAACAGAAGTACCTAGAAACAAAATCTATTAAACATAAATAAGATCTCAAACAAAACTACAGTCACTAGCTAGTATATAAATATATAAACAAATTACAGAGTAGCTTTACATTTTACTGCACTTCGATAGCCTCTTAAAGCCAAACGCGTTGAAAGGAATAAAGGCTCGCTAATACCGTTACGTTTTCGAATGGCAAGTTGATTGTCTAAAATTTTTCTAAATATCCTTATGTTTTAATTTACATTTAAATATATTTATTTTGATTATATTTATTTCTGAAAAAATAAATATAGAAAAATTTTGTCAAGAATAATCATTATGGCAATGACTTTTTTTATGGCTTCATTATTTATCTCGCATATAGCATTATATTATTATAGGGTTTTCAGAGAGAACTTAGTGTGGAGACACTCCATACATAAGGACTTTCCACCCAATAATCGAGATAATGTATGTTGACTATTGAGAAAAGCTCAACACCACATTTTATCGTATTACAGAACCGTTGCATTTACAGTCAGACGTTATGCCATTGCACCACGATGGCATAAATAACCTGTGTTATTTTAATTATCATCAATAAAGATTCCAACAGGATCTAAAGCCAAACAAAAAAATAAGAAATATCATCTTTTATCATTATCCAAATTACTCATAATTACTAAAAACCATCAACAAAGCAGATGAAATGCTTAAAAATATTTAAAAAACCGAAAAAATTCTCTACAGCTTAATTACTTATCGCTTTTTGCAAGTGTTTTAACATATAAACGCACTAGAATTTATAAAATATTTGAAGTATTACATTAAGAGACGTTTTAATATGCATTCTAGTTCCCATTCGACGGGGGCCGGTTAGGCAGGTGAGCCATTATTTTTGCCAAACAGGCAAAAATACACTTCTATTTATTGCTTATTCACAGAGTTTTAGGGTGCATGTGCACGTTTAAAATACTTATACGTGTCTATAATTTGAATTTAATTGCGGTTGCATTTTGTTTTTAGTATTAAATTCACAAGTAGCTTTTGAAATAGCTCCTTTTTTCAGCTTCACGCTGTTTACCGTATATAGAAGAGAAGGCAGAGGGAATCTAGCGTTAAGACAGTTCGTTTCCCAATTATTTTAATATAGCGCGTGTAGTGGTAAGTGAGAGAGTAGCGGAACTCAACGCTGCGTTTTGTCTTGTTACCAGAGTAGTATATGAAAATAATTCACCCCCGAGGCATTAGCCTCTGATTGTCTAAGATTACCGTGGGATTTAAATACTTAACTATCACAATTAATACCTAAACAATTAATACATAAGCAAAATTATAATGAAAATTAGGTAGATTATTTAAATTAGAAATAAGCTTAGACTAGATATGAAAGAAAAACATTATAAACCATCTAATGACATGTTACCGTAGCCCGGGGATTCTTAGCACCCTCTGCCCTGCCGTTACCAAAGTTGCTACCTTGGTTTGGAATAGCGGAGCGACAGGGAAAGTGATGTCCAGTAGTGGACGAGGACAGGCTGATGATGATGATGATGATAATGATGAATGACATGTTATAGCCGACTAATGTATCTACTTCTAGGCGTTAGATCCTTAACTTAGGTACATCAAATAGATATGTAAGTAGTAGATGGCAAAATCAATAGTGCACCTATGTATCAACAACAATTAGCTATAGATGTAGCTAAGTAAGTTTCTAAATGAGGTCAACGAGCTTTCGTCAATATTATTTACGAGATATCTTTATAATCTATAGTAACAGTAGTACTGTCTCCTGTAAGACTGACGCAACTGACATGTCATGTAGGTAACATGTACATGTACATGTATTGAATCCACTACTATCAGTAGAATAAACGTTGCTGTGCTATCACGACTTCAATAAAGATTGCTTAATTTCACCCAACTCACCGACATAAAGAAGAGTAATGTTATTAATATTAAATCTATGTATGTACGTACATGTTTCTAGGAACAAACATACTAACATACATATGTTTGGATTCATAGGAATGTGGTGTTGTAGAGACCAATGGGGCTGACTGATATCGAAGATTCTTACGTCAGTCAGTTCATCTTGACTGAAATTAGTCGAGGCCCGTTCTAGAAACAATCAAAACCAAGGAGCCCTGAAACGTGGTAACCCTTCTATTGAACTGAAAAATATATATATACCTAGTATACTATAGCAAAAAAACTTAACAACATAATATATATTTTTTAAACCAAATCTCACAAATTAGATTTTTATCTCGGCTTTAATGAATCTTTGGGCAATGGTACGCATAGACATACATCTAGATCTAGACATATCTATAGTAGGTACCTATATATGGCTATGAGCTATCTAACCTCACAACGCAATGTGTACTAGTAACTGACGCACGCAAGCCAAATGCTAATCGAGCTGAGATGACAGTGTTTGGCATTCATATTTTATTGTAATTCCTTTACCTATTCTTGTACTAGCTTTTACCTTCGGCCTCGCCCGTGTGGTCGCATCGAAACAATCAATAGATATGTATGATACGGCTTCACGCTGTATCGCGCATATAGCAGGGTAGACAGAGGGGAACTAGTGTTAAGACACTCCGTTTCCCACTTTCCATCAAATTTTTCGAAGCATTGTGTTGAATGGTGACATTCAATGTCAGGGTTTGGTCTTGGTGCCAAAAGCGAAGAAAGGAAAATATAGGGATCGAACCCACAGCCGTCGCGTTGCAGCGCACTCTTGTGCCCCTACGCCACAACGGCCTCGCTGTATGACAATGTATGGTTCATGACACCATCACATTCTAAGTGTACGAGATAACTCAAATCACAGGGACAGTAGGCTACGTCGAAATTATTAAAATGATGTATTATTAGATAGCTCTACCGTCCTAGATAAGTCGACTATCCAATAACAACCAACAGAAAAAGAAATTAAATGTAGAATATTTATTTTTTATTGTTCTTTTTAGATAAAAAAAGGAAATTGAGTACTGCTACTTAAAGCATAATGTCTCTTTGGGTGGAAAACGAAAGAAAATAGGAATTAAATATGTACCTTTGTAGATCCTCTTTGGTCTTCCACACAAAATGCAGAGGATGTACAAGACGTAAAAATAAATAGTGTCTCTATTTTGAAATTAATCACTCAAGGCTTATTATTATTAGTGTTTAATAGAAAAATATTGGACAGAACTTGATAAAACTACGAATACACCAATATCAGCTATCAAAAGTATAAAAGTTACATTTTAAAGACACTTCACTGCTATAAAACAATACGACAAAAATAAAAGATTCTCCATTTTATTTACAAAAACATAAGTGAATGAACATTATATTAAAAATGCAACAGTTTGAGTCCTCAATTTCACGGCCGGTGTAAACTTACGAAACAAAGATTTCATTCAACAAGTGGTCGATATACTTCTGAATATTTAGATTCAAGTCATTTTGATATTTATTATCACAGCATAGAGTATAAAATAGTTTGTGGTGGTTTCCACAAAATTTTACTTCAAAGATTAATGTAAGTGATAAGATATGTTCAATCGTTGATAGAAGTTAAAGGGTTGTAAATGCTGTTTTGCATATTGATAGGTTTTAGTCGTTGTGGCGCAGTGGTAGTGTCTTACTATTACCACGGTTGTGGGTTCGATTTCCCAATCTAGAACTCTCGCTCTGCTAGACAAAGCGCGGTTTTAAATAGCGCCACTCAAGGCAATATCTCAAAAATCTAGCGGAAAGTAGTGAAGAGTGTCTTAACACTAGATTATTATGCAGTATTTTTTCTCATATTGACCGATATTTAGATTTATTTATTATCACTTACACAGAAAATGCATGTGTGGTGTTAAAATCAATTATCTTTCTCAAATTAAATGTATATTTAAATTCAATTTCCAATTTCAAATTAAATGTATCCAAACGCGAAAAAAAAAATATCCTAGAAGACAACATTTTTGTATTAATATTGTTATTTAGTTAACAGAATAATGTTAAAATATTTAAAGGTAAAGATTTAAAAAATATCTAGAAACGATTCAGCTTTTGACCTTTCCATCTTAAATCAGACGAATCAGCCCCAGTAATCTCTAATTGAAATCAGTTATGCATAGTCTCGTACTTTTTAAATTCGGTGCCAAGAAATAAAAGAGCGGAATGTTGAACAAGTTTCAACGGCGAGTAGGGTGTGAATAAAAAACTTCCAAGTTAGGAATTTTTTTTTTAATTCTCTTAATATTTAATATAAAAAACAGCTTCTCTCTGTATCCCGCACACCGTAGGGTAGGCAGAGGGAACCTAGATAATGACTTATAGTATATACTTACCTATATACTTATGTATTTCTAACTATTGTCTTAAATTATAATTATCACTAATTCCCTAGATTACACCTCTGTGGTGTACTTGCAGTGTTCGACAACACGCGATGGTTGTCGGTTCATTATCCTCATTCACATGTTACTGACTACACATTTTTCCTATCCCCACTAATCGCATAATATAAGTAGAGGAGAAAAAAATAGAATATTTCTTAATGTAATATAAATAAAATAAAACTTACTTAGACTATTATATAAGTATATAAAACTTTCTCCGTCTGTTTGTTTATATAAATACATTAGATACAACAAAATCAAATAATAAGCTTAATTTTTATCAAATATTTCTTACTATGTCACGTATAACGTGTTGGCGAAGTGATTAGTGCTCAATCAGCACATTTAGTACACCATAATAAAAAAAAACAAATATATAAAATATTTTAAACAGATAATAAATGAAATATTTAAAAAACGTTGCGAAAGCGACAGCTAAGTAAAAATATATTTTGCAAAACACTATTGTTATGAAAAATATGTTTTGTATAATAATCAAATTTCTAACCTCCATATTGTTGCGTGTTTGTCACCTCATGCCTTACTAACGTTTCGCTTACGAAGACTATTAGCGAATAAGAACGCATACATAATATTTATTTGATGATGACAATTGAAAAAATGTTTACATAAACAAATATTTATAGTCGTTTTTACTAATATTGAAAATGTAGTAACGAAATAAAAAAAATAGTGAAAAATGTCAAAATCTTAGGTGAAATTCCATCAATTACATATCTTTTGAGCCAGTGCTTCCTAATGGAAGACGGACAATGGACAATTTTTTTTATTACTTATTAATAATAATTTACTCAAAAATCGTATAGTGCAACTCTACCTACCTAAATGAGCATATACCACAGCAACAACTCAAGACACCACAACCCACTACCCGCACTACATTAACTAGAGCGAGCGACGCCACGGCCCGCCGCTAGTCATAAAACAAACACTCGAAACGTGTCACGCTAAGTACCAGGTACATAGACAGTTAGGTGGGGTGTTATCGACCGTCTTAGGGCGTAGCCAAGGACCACATCTGCTATGCGGACACTAAATATCCGTTGACCCTTCCGTACTTACCTATATCTATCTATATCTATATATATATAGGTAACCCGTACTTAACTATATCTATCTATATCTATATCTATCTATATATAACTAGCATGCAATTCAGCTGTAATTAATTACACCTCAATGACAGATAGGTGCAGCGATGCGTGGGTATATAAAGGTACATGATTACTGATCTAGCTTCATGGGTAGGTAGGTAGCTATGTGCTTGTAGCGGTAGTGGTGGTAAGTCACTCTGTTTTCCAGTACACGTTAGAATAGAGAAATCGCATATGAGCTTACGGAAGCCAAAATATAATCCTGGTTCCTAATTTGATGGTAGAATGGTTTATTTTTTTAATAAATTATCTCCGAAAGTGGTAGTGGTGCAGTCATACACTACTCGACTTCATAATAATATTAGAAACTATTGTTAAAAGAGGATCTTAAAGTGTTCTCAAAAGCGCAGTGACGAATTACATGCCTATGTTTATTCGTATTTTGTTGATACTAATATCATTCTATTATAGTTGACGTCTCCCTAATGATTAAAGACAAAAGTCCATAGTTATATTTATACCTTTTTATATTCATTCAGTTATCTTTTGATTATAGCCTGAAATAAATAAAGCTATATTTAGTAATTCACGTAAAACCGCGTGCAAACCGCCAGTCCGCGAAATCCGCGACGGGTCATCTGTCGACGGCGAATAAATTGTGAAATAACCTAGTTTCCGATACAAAATAACTGCAAAATTCGGCATCCACAGCTTATATACCGACTGGCTATGTACTGATACATGGGCTATGTACCGCAGCTCCCCCTCGTGGACCCCCGTGTAGTGCCACCCCGCGGATAGTGCGGCACCACAGCCCCACGGCTATCGATACTGTACTACTGTTTATCGATAGTCGATTCATCTATATTATTTACGGCTATATGAAATATATTGGTATTATTTGTGCCTATATATTTTGTATTATGTTCTTGTATTTTAATATTAAAATTACAAAGGTATTTGATATATTAATTTTGTTATTTGTGTATACAAATTACTATAAGTATTTCATAACAATTCATATAATTGAAATTTATTAGAAATATTAAAAATATATTATAGAAGCAAACAATACCACATAAGTCTACCATAAATGCGTAATAGAAGCTAAAGGATAATACAGGTTTTAGTGAAGGCATAACAATATCGAATAGCCGCCCACAAAAGTTTATCGATAGCCGTGATGATGCCGTCGCACGGCGCGGCAATCAGGTGGCAGTCAGCGTATAATCATTAAATACCCACGCGGGGTGCCGACGCCCGCGGCACCACCCCGCCCGCGCCCAATTATGAAAATACGAACAAAATACATTTAAATTTCAACGTCAAAGGGTACTTCGATTATCGATCGCATATATCGATAATAATAGTCACATCCTTATTCTTTGTTCGGCTGATTATAGATTTGAGATGAATTAAACGTACTGTTTTTGTTCTTTCAATAAATATTGCGTGTATTTTTTATATTGGTTGCTTTGTAATTTACATATAAATATGTGATAATTAGTTTCTTTCCCTTCTCTAGTGTCACACTATCTTTGATTTAGTGACCTGCTTATGCGTTGGCAGAAACAAAGGAAATGTGCACAATTTAAATAATTAATAATAACAAAAAAGTTTCGTATTTCGTTTTTAATTAATGATTTCTTTGAAATGAAGCCTACTTGTATACACTTGTAGCTGTACAGGTCTTTATTAATTATTGATTTCATTATATATCTATCTTTTCCTTGAAATTTAAATAAACATATTAATTATATTTGTGTTTTTTTTTTCATTTCCATTTCTATAGCAGCATGATAGGAATATATTTCATTTCTCTCTGAATAAAGCCCAGCATTCTGCTACCCTTCTAGGAGCGAGGGGTGATAAAGGCAGATAATCAGCGAATACTAGTTAGAATTTATTATAAAATATTCATTATATTAGCTACATTTCTGTTCGTACTATTATTACATATGCCAAAGGTTTTATTTCAATATGGCTATGTTACTCGATCACACTGAAATGCTTATACTTATTTTGATGCAATTCTTTACATAGATTTGTTACCTTTGTTAGCAGCTTTCGCTGAAATTATATTTTTTTCTTCTAAATAACATGTACTAGTAATACTGGTTATATTAATTTTTAATTTACTTTCCGATCCAATTCTAAAGTCAAGTCATGAAAACGACTAGCTTAATATTTTCATCATATTTCATGTAACATTATAATCGCTTTAACATATTATACAGACTTTCGGTAGCTACGGTATATTTCCGAAAACACCTATAAAAGCACATTAAGAATAAATTATCTGAAATATACACCGACATCGAAATAGGCCCCCATTGAAATGAACAATGCGTTAAGTAGTTAATGCTGAAGTTGGAAATGTTGAACAGAACATTTTCAATGACCAAGTGATTTCGTTTCATTCTATAATATCGAATTTGATTGTCAAACTAAAATTACTTGACAAAGGGCATCGCGATTCACAAAGGTACCGTCAGGGTAGATTTTTTTATTTTAGAAGGGAAAGCAGGAGGTATCTAGTGGAAAGATACTCCATTCCCCACTTTCTGCTATAATTTTGAGATATTGTAAGTGGCGGAACTGAACTTCGCAGTGAATATAAGATAAAAGCAAAAATAAAAAATAATACATTTCCAAATAACGAGATTTAAGTTCCATGCACTTTTTACGCTCAGAAAAAAAAAATAGCGCTAATAGCTCGGACGAGGGTGCTTTTTACAATTTTTTTGCCCGTCTCGACCAGCGCACTGCTAGTAGGTCTTCGCGGTCTCTCAAAATAAACTTCCTTTAGCATTCTGCTGGCACGGTAGTTTCGCTCTAGTATTTTTAAAGCGGACAGCGCCCCCCTGCGGCACACGAGGGGGGCGGCCCCCAAGCCCCCAAACCCCCACACCCCCACACAGTAATACCATAACGGGTGCGAGCTATGACGAGATTATCTACGTACGCGTATATATAACGGTATATATCAGTATATAGTACATAAGCGGTGTACATAGCAGCATTGATTTACTGGGCCGGACGCGCTGTCATCGGTGCAATGACGATTACAACGTGTTTAACAAAAATTATTGATGGCCGTTTGTAAGTTTCTTGTTGTATTTGCAAAGGGAAAAGGAGAAAAGGGCTTAAAATACGGAATATAATTTCAAGTAAGGATTCTGACAACATCTTTTGTTGCTAAAAACAAAAAATATAACAAAGGATAATTTATTACTCGATGATTTTTACGCGATTTTTCCTTTATATTAAGGTTAAATTTGTATTTACCAAATTAATTCTACATCTAGGCTGCACAACTGTAGCTGTACTGTACCTTTTCAATATTAATTGAAATTATTTAAATCAAAATATTCTTTGTTCTATTAAACCATTAACCAAAGGCTTATAACACTTCATCTAATTCAGAAAGGGCCTAGAGTCAAAACACTTATCGGATTTACTATAAAATAACTAAATGCAAGGTCATATAAGTAAAAACTGTAATAAACAATTTTTGTTCGAGTTTAATTTATATAAGTACATAATTTTTATGATTTCCTCAACGTTCCCATGGGCGCGAGATATTTACTATGAACGAAAATGCTTTTTTTAAAAAATGCAAGCTATAATTTATTCGGAATCGCTAGAAAACCTCGGAACAATTTTCGATATTTTAAAATTACGGTATTTAAAAGTTAGTGCGGTACCCGACGGGAAAGATGCGCGCATTTAAAAAAGACTTGTGGCAACTTATTTTATAAGGCCATATAATTATTGGCGTGGTGGGTGAAGCTCTTTTGTTTTTCTTGTCTTGGTCTAAGAAATAAAAAAAAAATACTTAAATATATTATGAATATGTAATGGTGCTAATTTAGTTTCTCTAGATTTTCGTGTTCTGAATTATGTTTTTATAACAAAATTTGACTGGAACTGATGTTCTTTCCTTATAACAATATTATGTTTTATACTTTATTACTACGATGGTAATAAAATCAAAATTAATTATACCATATATTAGCAACATGTAACAACTTTACCAAAGCCATGTGTTCATTAGCCACTCTTTAAGCCTCGAAGCTGCACCCTCTACAAATGTTCATTCATATAACCAAAGACAGATAAAATTTACCAATTACAAAATTAAGGCCAGTCGTAGCGCATGGGCACAGAGTGTGACTGTTAAACCGACTGATTGTGGGTTCGATTCCCACTCGAGGAGCTCAACACAAAAAAAGAAAAGAAAGTGGGGAAATAGTGTTAACCTAGTAGGTTCCCTCTGCCTACCCTGCTGTGTGAGGGATACAGCGTGAAGCTGATTTGTTTTATACAAAATTAATAAAACCTAACAGTAAGTATCATCATAAATTTTTTTCCATAGATAAGCACAATTTTAAGATTCACCCTTAACTCCAAAGACACTTCCAACATTTGACGCACCGAAAATCAGTGGCAAAGTGGAATAAACTAGCATTAATTAAACCCATAACGGTGTTTACTGTATCAAACGGTGTTATACGAGTATAGCGAGATGGCGGCAAATTAATAAATAATTGAAATGCTCGGGGGCGCTGCCTGCGTAAGAATCGCGCTCTGAAATGTTACTTAGGGCACTTACACGTTAGCACGTGGCTTGGAAATGCTTAATGCGATTTAATATGGGAATGATTTAGTTATGCTATGTTTGTGTTGATTATTCATAGTTTATTTCGCTCAGGTGGTGTGGAGGTTTAGTAAGGAGGTTGTTGGTTCAATCTGTTTTTAAATTTGGAGTAGACAGATTAAAATATCATCATCATCATCATCATCATCATCATCAGCCTGTCCTCGTCCACTGCTGGACATAGGCCTCTCCAATGGCACGCCACTGAGCTCGATCTTCAGCTCTTCGCATCCAGCCGCTGCCCGCTACTTTGTGAATATCATCACAAAGTAGTGATTAAAATATACCTACTTTATTTATTAATTCTTTATTTTTTTTATTATATTTTTGTCTGATAAGCGATCAAATAGCCATCATGACAATTATACCCTACTGTACATTAATATGAATAAACTGATTGGTAAAAGTAAGAAATTTGATAAAAATAATCTTTTATTTCTAAAATCACAGAATTGAATCAATCATTGTTATGGTTTTTTACCTTTATTTTTAAATGATTATAAATAAATAACATAGAAATATGTCAATATTATTATTAGTTATGTTCTTGAAATTAATTATTCAACACACAATGTCTTGAAAATTGCGTAGTGCCCTGGGAACAGAGTGTCTTACCACTTGGCCTCTCCCTCTACCTACCCTGCTATACGTGAAAGTACGTGAAAAACAAATGTCTACATAAATATCTTACACATTCCCAGTGTAACATCAGCTTTACAGGGGGAGGCCGACCTCGAAAAACCGACGCCGGGGTAGGTTACCAACATCGCGAAATTCTCAACGCTTCCTAGTTACTGGTATCGCAGGGAACGCGGTCGTAGCTTTGAACTGTGATAAACTTGTATAGAACGCTATTATATGCTGGAAGTATGTACACTTGGCTTGTTTGTTAACCGACTTCGCGATATGTTGGTTAAGATATTCTGTTTATTGTTAAATATTGCTTATGTTTACTTTTGATTCTGATTTATGTTTACGTTAGATGCATATTTTTTAAGCTTTTTGTTGTCTTTTTTGTTTATATTTTGCAATAATTGTCATAAAACATAATCTTAGCCTGTCATCAATCTATTCCATATTGAGGTCGTTGTGTCACAGCAGCATAGCGTCTGACTGTAAAAGCGGGGTTTGGGTGATGGGTTTGATTCCTACTTCGGGTAAATAATTATTTTCGTTTCCTTGATTTGTCTGGTCTGACGTCTGGCAGCTATTTTTCATCTTTTTCTTTAAGGATTAACTTTATTTATTTCTATTACTTTTAGTATAATGTGTCTGTACTTATCTATAGTAAAACATTGAAAAAAGAGTGTCTTAAAAGTAACAAATATAAATATTTTTCCCAATAAATAACTTAGGATGATGAAGTCAACTTTCATTACAGTAAATAGTAAAGGGGAAATAATTATAGCACACAATCAGTATATTTATAGCTCTTACCTAATGCTATAGGCTAATTTAATTAAATAAAAACGGGCTTATGCTTTTCAATATAACATTACTAATTTAAATTAACTATTTGAACACTAGATACATATAAAAATATAAAAAAAATATGTACCACCATTTTTCGATCAAAAAATTAAAAAATACAGAAATCAATGGTAGCTGCGAATTCAATATAAGTTTTCAGTTCCACGTTTCGAAGGGAACGCGCCCGCTTTGAAATCTAGACCGCTTGTACGCGAGGCGATGTGCTCTCGTAACCTGATGTCCCTCTGGTACCCCGTGCATATTTAAAATATAAAAGAAGTGCATTAAACGCTGTGGTCTTAATAAAAACAAAACATAAATGCTTAACCAGAACATGAATCCACGACCTCAGGTGATGAAGTGAATTTACGCATGCCCTCCACTAATCTAGCACAGTCACCTAAGTTATTCATTCGACTACTACTAGGTTAGGTTAATTTATTAATGGTTTAATTACTGAAATTGACAATGGACTATAGGATTGCTATGATTATGCGGACGGATACCTAGTCCCTTATATTGGCATATTCATTTTATGGCGTATGGCATAATAGTTATATTATTATCTGAAGAGAATTTGCAAAGAGATTGTATTAAAAAGAAACTATAAATACACTAAAATATTTTACTTGTAAGTACTTTAGTAAATTACGTGTAAATTTTACAAAGTAAAATCCAGTCAGTCAATTCATCGCTTAATGTTCTATTACGAAATATTGTGTTTTCAGTGGTGAAACCCAACACCAGGCTTTGTCTTACATGAGTGGAAAACATAAGTTTTAAATAACATCTCTCCCACAAGTGGGGATCAAACCTATAACCCTAACCATCGTGTAAACAGACAGTTGCTATCCTAATACTTCAGTAAATATTTTTGAAAAACCTAAACGAGAAGCGTTTAAATTATAAGTATAACATCCAAAACGAATATAACGTAAAATATTTTACTTAAATATCACCCCCATGGAGGCCGTCGTGGAGCAGGAGCACAAGAAGTGTGACTGTAACCCGAAGGTTGTGGGCTCGATCCCCACGAGGGAATGAATTATTATTTATGAATATTTTCATTTCTTCGCTCTGGCACCAAGGCAAAAGCCCGGCGTTCGGCCGCTCAACACGCAATGCCTCGAAAAATTCGGCAAAAAGTGGGGAACAGAGCGTTTCAACACTATGTTCCCTCTGCTTACCCTGGTGTGTGTGGAGTACAGTGTGAAGCTGATTTAATATCACCATAAGTTTACCTTAAGTTTATTACTTACTAGGCAGGTTCTATAAAACACCATTAGACAAAGTTACGACAGGAAATAGAAAATGCCACTAGTTCCGCTTCAAAGAATATTATTTTTAGTTATTCCGGACGATACCTTATTACTGGGGCGACTCTTAAAGGTTAATTTTGTAGGTGACATTAGATTTCTTCTTTATCTAGTGTTATTGTATTAATTGTTTTTTCTTATACGTTAGTAAAATAAATAATTAATAAATAAATATATAAGTATAGGTATACGTCATTTTTAATATTGGTAGTCAGAGAAACTTGCCATCTCCCAACTTATCATCCAATTTCAATTGACAAGAATTGTTACTTTGAAAACAATTAAGCACCAACTATTGTTTTTTTATTTAAATATATTATAGTCAGCTTATCAACTTCCAAAGCCTCTGAAAGTGTAATTAGGGTATAGGGTAGGGCTGTCTTCTAGGATAAAAAGTATGGCTCGCCCTACACCGAGTAATCGCAGGAAATGTCTTGAGATTTTTTCAATAAATTAATTTTATCGTTTCAATTTCAATTAATTGTTAATTGGCTAAGTGTAGCTGGCATTGCTTCAAAAATATCAAAGAAAGATAAGGTTACTAATAGGAAAACAGCCTTTATTGCCATTCTGACTGACCTTGTTCCGTAAACTGACTAGGTTGATGGATTAAAACGTTTCATTTATCGATTTTAATAAATCCTATCCAAATATTTTTTTTAACATTAAAAGGTTTAAAAAGAATAATTTGTTTTTTTTATATATAATACAAGTAAGCTAATTTTACGTGTACTAAAATTCTCTAGATTTTTATTTCAGTTGATCTAGAAAGATAGAGATATCTCTCCACAAAAGGTCTGTAAGGAGAGTTGGACATTGTATAATAGAGTATCAAAGTTTACAGTCGACATAACACAATCGCTTAAATATTTCATACTTAGAAGCCCTTAAAATTCCACACCTATTACTTACCGTTACATATGTATCTTATACCGTTCTACCGTTATATATAGGTTATAGTATATCTTCTCTAGCCTATAGCAGAGTAGGCAGATAGAAGCTAGTGTTAAGACACTCTGTTCCCGTCGTCACTATGTTTTTTTGTTCTGTTCTGTTCTTTCTATAATGGCGTTCCGAACGTGCCAGTTGAGCACAAAATCACTTCGCCAGTGTCACGTTGAACACTATGTTTTTTTATTACATTTTATAATTGACAGATAAGTGATCGGCATATGTATATAAAATCACGACATACGGATGTTTTTATATAGGTATATATACAAAATATAACAAAAAAATATCTTCTGAATTTTCGACTGAACTTAATTTTAGCTGCATATTCAAAATGTCTAGAAATTTAATTCTTTACTTCCACTTTTAGGATTTATACCTCAATTGGCGGGCGAGTTCATTTTTTTGTATACTAGGCAAAATAAGAGATTTACATATTATATAAAAAACTCCACTTCAAGCCAATAACTGAAATCAGTAGTTAGTTAAAAGGATAAGGACATGAATATTGTTTTATAACGAAACATCTATAGATACATGTACATGTAAGTACATATATGTGCATGTTTTCTTGGCATTTGCCCAACTAGTAAACAGTCATGACTGACAAGCCAATATTCTTCCTATATTCTTTGCAAGGAAAAAAATGCATCTTGTAAACTCATGTCATGATATGGCATATTACATTAAATTATCTTTGTAAATTTTACTTAATTTTAACAGTATATATTTTGGGCATAGCAAATTCCAAAATAATATTTGAAAGAAAATGACGTTGAATTGACAAATTGCTTTTCTATAAGCTTTTACATAATTTATATATAAATAAAACTTTTCCGTTAATGAGTGACTGACTGGAGAGTGCAGGGTACTAAGGAAAAATTCAACAAAAAAATTTACTAACATTTAGCATTTATACTTGAATGAAAAATAAAAATAGATTACAAAATAAAAATAAAGTTCCATTGAAACCTCTTCAATATTCATGCTCATATCAATGTGCAGTCATAGAAATATAAAGGAATAAAGAATTTTCTAGGATATTTCTAAGAAAAAATCACGAATACAAATATAATTTATAGGGATGGCTTTCCTCGCGAGCCTGCATGCACCTTCGCACTAAGTATTGTAATTCAAAGCATATACGGTCAATGCATTCCAAATACATTATAAGAACACTAGTCGATTTTGTAAGCGGTAAGATTTCGCATAAAGTCTTGTCTTGAAGTTGTTAGATATTCATTTATTTAAAGGCCAATAAGACTACTTCGGTTTAGACCATCATGGCTTAGTCGCAATGGGACAGAGTTTCGTTGTAAGCCTGACGTTTGTCAGTTCGATCCCATTCGAGCAAAGATTAAACTTAAATTATTTTCATTTCGGTAGACAATTTGCATGTAAAATGCCGCTACTCAACACGAAATTTGGTAGAAAATGGCAGTAAATAGTGATTGCAGTAATTTAACAAGTAGGATCTCTTACGCCTTCCTCGCAATAATTTTTAGTGAATAAATTAACCCAAAATAAATCAATTATCAATTTAAATTCAATTTTAGACACAACTTGAAAGATAGCAGTGTTAAGCCCCATAGATATCTAATGCCGGCGTTACAGCACTCCGTATCTCGATTATATTGAATTGCTCAAATAGAAATATATAACTTTTTTAAAAACGTATAAAAAATTAAACTAAACGGAATTTGATCCTTGTCTCTTCGACTGTTTTCAGAGGCGCGGGTTCAAATCACTCACACGCACAAGTGTGGAATAGCAGTTTAAAAATGTAAAAAATATTATTGTATATTAAAAAATGTAAAAAATGGTTTTATTTATTGATATGATATGTAAAAAAATCCGCATTATATTATATAGGTATTCTGTTTTTCCCCTCTTTGACTCGCTTTACAGACATTGCGTATTAAGTGGCCAAATTAAAAGACTTGCTTTGCGTCAGCAGACAAACCGTCGCGTTTACACGGACAGAATGGCCCACGGCCACAATGTTCTTAATATTACTAGAAAGAACTACAAAAAATGAACACGGGTTTCTATATTATGATAGTTCAAAACAGATTTATGTAAAACTGGTGAAACGTTCATCTCTCCTTATTCCTTGAATTGTCTACAAAAACTATAATCAACTTAAGTAGCAGCATTGAAGTATACACTATCAGAGGTATTCAAAACGACATAAGGTTATGACGTTTCGCACTTCAAAGTTACATACAGTAGATTTATACTATTTCATACTATATCTTTTATAAAATAAATAATATATAATAAATATTTGGAGTGTCTTAACACTAGGTTCCCTCTGTGTACCCAGTTTATAGATATAAGTAATGGCTTGACGTTAGGTCGTACAGTACCTCATAAAAAATGTTAAAATAATAATTCAAAACATTTTTATAACAACACTATTAGTAAATGACAACACTTGGAAAATATTTATTTCTATTATAATTAATAAATAAGCTAATTTAAAATTATAATTCTCTTGTTTTTTGGTTGCTAAGTTTTATCACATTAAGAGTAGATAAATTATTCAATTTCTGCGTTCACTGCATCAGGTGGGACGTGCAAACCGACACAACACACGACACTCGTTGAATAATGTAACCGTTTCGAAGTGCTATTTATTTATAGGCTATCGGTTAAGCCTTATTGCGTTTGCTATTAGATTTTTTTTTAGTTTTATGGTATCTATGTTAATGAAATCATCAATTGCCTGATGTAGCTTCGTAGTCAGCAATCACACCTGTCCTACTAATCCTACTATACATTTATGAAGGTTAGGGAACCTTTTGTGAAACTTTATTGGTTATATTGTTAATTAGTTTATAAGTTTATCATGAAATATACTAATAATGCCTGTAAATTTTCCAAATTCAAAATAAAAATCAATATTTTTAGTGTTAAGGCACTCCCCTCCACGCTTTAAGCTAAATTTTAAGTGTTGAGTTGCAGAACTCACAGCGGAATACAGCATGAAGCTAAAAAATATAAAAATATTCTTCAAAATGTGTTATAAATACACATTTTCAAAAATATTTGTTTAATATATCTTTTAAACAGTATTTAAGCACAAATTAACGAAGACGATACCTAAAGTCAATTAGTACGAAATAAAATAATTTAATTTAACCAAGTAAGTACTAGTATGTACAAAATATTTTATTCTTCTAAAAATATATGAAAGAACACGGTCTCGCAAAGTAACTCCACGGGTGAATGGAGTGAATGCTATTCAGTGACGGATGGGTATGAAAACCGAAATGACGGACAAAACTGAGGTTAGTGGGTCGATTAGAACTGGCTTCATTAGTGACACGGGATTTTTTTATATATAGTCTTCTTTTTTTATATATTTTTCTCTTTTTTATCTGTGTTTTATGACGTTGTAGTGTTGTAGCTATATTTTTTAAGTGTCTCAATGTTTTTATAATTTGGAAGTTTATTCATAAATATGGGCATCATTATAAAGATGATTATAAATTATGTTAAATGGCAGAAAGATAATCTAAATTAACGTCAAATACTATGCCTTATATTTCTTGACATTTTTATAATACATATATGTTCATATTATATAGGTTACTCGCTACTGCCAGGAAGTTGAGAAATAAAGGAAGAATGCCAATCACTATTCACACATTATTGTTAGTGTGAAGTTGTTATAACATATATTATACGATATATTAATGATAATATCCAAGTTACCAATGCTTAATTTATTTAATTTTTATATAGAAGCCTGTCAAAGTTACTTTAATAGTGTTTACTCAATTCTTTCCCGTCTATTTAGGTAGAAAGGCTAATTGTTTAAACATGAAAATGCTTAATGAACAACACATGTCAATATTATTTATACAACATGGATAATATTTGAGGCCCTCATGGCGCAGCGGCAAGACATCTGCCTCTAAGCGGAACGGTTGTGGTTTCGTTTTCCATTAAGGGGAATGAATAATTGTCATTTTATTACTCTGGTAACAGAGCCACTCAATGATAGGTGCATAGGGAGCGGAGTGTCTCAACACTGGCTTCTCTGCCTACCCTGCTATACATGTGAGATCATACTAAATACGATGTACGAATAAGACATTTGTTATAGCATAAACGTATAACACGCTTATTTACAAAAATGTTTATATAAACTTAGTTAAATCTATCTTCGGTGGCCAGTAAAACATATTTTAGCTGCCTTGCCTAGACTCAATAGACTTGACAGGTGGCAAACCTAATAACATAATCCTAGATGTGTACTGCTCTGAAGATGACTAGATATTTATGTAAAATAAATATTTAGCTTTTATCTTAAGGATTGCGAAAAGAGCAAATATTTGAATATCTTTTTTCTTTATTTTGTTATAGTTTACTTAATATATATATTTAATGTTGTTATTTGCCCAATTAAAACAGCTATAGATAATCAAACAACGACCAATTTTATAATTTGATGGCAAAAACATAAACAAAATAACCTAAAAAAATTAAATAAAAATAATATTATTATAGTAACTGCGAAGCTATATCTGGTACGGCACTACAACCTCTCCACTATATCCACATATCCTATATACCTAAGATCTTTGCTTGTTATATACAAGCGTATATACGCATCTAGAATTCCTCACTCCCACTACTGTATACGAATTCTATAAGCCACCAGATTACATAAGTAAGCCTAGGTACTGTTAAGCTGAGGCTAGGATAGACAAGGTCGCCTGCCTCATTGGTCACTCCTTGACGGTTTATTATGGATAAGCTTCTCGTATTGTAAATCATTTTCTTTAATCGTGTTAATTATATTAAAACAGTATCGACAGTGTAAAGAGGATTGAAGGTTGCCAGTTCAAAATCTATTTAAGATAACTTTTTATTTCTATACATGTTGGACTAGAAATGTTCTGTTCCTGTTTTTTCGAATAAGTGCCCGGAAATGGCTTCTTTTCTGAAGTAGATAGTTCCGGTAACTTCAGTTGCTGTTTATTATGTCCATCGCAATTTCGTAGTTGATGTAGAAGAAGACTCCAAAAGCACGCATAGAAAACAATACATAAAATTGTTTAAAATTAAGCTAAAGTATGTCCAACGGAGAAGCGAATTATTCCTAATTCAGCGATGCTAGTTGTATTTTATTTTTATTATTAATAATTATAATAAAAAAGATAAATTAAATTATATTATTCGAAATTTATTGCTAGTAGGCATATAGTGTTTTTTTAATGGTCTTTAATGTTAATGCATATATCATGCTTGCTTCTGCAATATTAAGTTAATATAAAGATGAAGATGCATTACTCTATGCTCTAATAACGACGTGTATAGGAACCTATAGAAGTAATTTTAAAAAGTAAGTTTTTGATCGCTATATTTTTTTTACGTACGCATATGTCAAACTTCATTCAAATTCGCGCCATAATACAAAAAGCTAATTTATTGAAACTACTATACATTACGTTCTCCGTTTACTTGTAACTAAGTAAATAAAAACGCATAATTATGTCGTTATTCAAATGTCAATATCAAATGCGATGAAATTACATAAGTAAGCCTAGGTACGGCTAAGTTTAGACTGGGGTAAACAAGGTCACCTGCCTCAGTGTTCGCTCCTTCTTAGAATTATATGGATATTACCTTCCATTAAAGTTTAAAAAGGTATTCAAATACTTTTTTGGGTATTAATACAGGTAACATCTAGTTACGATTCACTTAAATGGTCCATTACCTTAAAAGAAATTTGATACACATATAAACTTACTTTTATTATTTGCAGCGAAAAAATTTATATCTCAATCAAAAATTTCATTATTAGTAACTATTATTGTATTTTATTTAGTTTAATCTATACTATATACATACATAAATGATTAATGCAAATATTACGTTTAAAGTAATAATAAAGAAGTCGATATTTTATTTAAATGTTAAATAGTGATTTCAATTCGCATATAATTACAATCATCCAGGTATTGTATAAAATTACATAATATGTGTTTAGTTGTATAGATAGATTGATATAACGTTACTCCAATTACTTTTATTACCTATGTATAACTATAACAAGAGTAGCAATTAAAAATATTAAAAGAATCATTTACCAATATTTTTAAATTAAAATATTGTTTACTTCACTTATAAATGTTGACATAAATATGTTAAAATCGATTTATTGTCGATTTCCATAATAAACAAAAAACTAAGTAAAATAGCTTGTAGTACTTAACTAGTCAACTAGTACACTTAACTCTCGTCCAAAGTAATTTATTCCAATACAAATATCCTAAGCAGTAAATTTAAATAAGAAGCCCTGTCCATGCTAATGTAATAACTGCGTGTCATTCGAGACTCCGCCATTTTGCAAGGCGAACCGCCCGGCGGGAAAACTGACTTTGGCGATTTGGATGCAACTATTACGCGACCGCATACACACGACATCAACTTCCATGGCTTCTCTACACGACCACCCGTTTTTAAAACGTCCGGACTATCATTATAAATTCCTTTAATTATACCATCTTTGCTCTACAGCTAGAACCCGGCCACATTATACGTGCCGTCAGCCTTGGCATGTTTAACTTGACCAATGGCGGTGACCTCGCGGCAAGTGTGATGGAAATAAAATGATGGATCATTTTAAATTGGTGATAGACTTACTGGCTAGTTGAGGATGCGTAAAAAATAGTTAGTTACCTTTGGCAGAACGTGTTGCAGCAGTGCGCCAGCTTTTCTCTTGGCGGCCATCTTGAATATTCTGTTTTAAAAATATAGCACTTTTTGTCTTTGGTTCAATTGACACGGCTTTTGTAAATGTTCAATAATTTGACCCCATTTTTTTAACGAAAGTAACAACAGCCTGTTGAAAGAGATGGTTTGTAGTGCTTCGATTTATATAAATGTCACTTTTATTGTTATTAGTAATGTGTGTTTTTACTTAGAAAATGTCAATTCTTTTAACACTATAAATATATTTTATTTGTTTCTTATAACACTATGAATATACTAGTTTATTTTTCATAGATTAAAATTGAAATATTTGCATAAAAGTATATATAAAATATGAACCTAAAACAACTTCAAACATACGTTTATTAGTATTTAATACAATATTTATACCTTTTAAAACTACTACAGAATTAATAATAAAACTACTAGACCACTCGACTCATTGTCAACACATTTTCTTTAAATAAATTGTAAAGACGGAGTGCTCATTAATAAAAAATTCGTAGAGGGGACAACCCACGTCGGGCAAAATTGCGTAGGTCAGTCCGGAGGGTTCCTTTACGGTGGAAAGACCATAAATATAAACGATTATATATTTTTTTTTAATTATAAAACCATTTTAGTTTAAGATTAGATTATATTTATTTTGTTGTAGTATGTAGTAGTAATAAATAAAAAAATGTTATCTGCTTTAGATTTACAGCACAATTTATTATTTGTTTTACAATTAGGTATACATCACGTGTCAACAAAATAATATTTCTTAGTTAACGACTTTTATAAGTTTGCAGCTCTCAATTCCAAATGTCCTGTAGTGAAACTTTAGTTACTCTAAGAAGCTTATTATTTCGAATTTAATTAGTCCTTTTATAGTTCGGTTCTTTTTGTTAAGAAAACAATTAGAAGTAACGTAATATGAAATCTTTAATATTATTTAATACCAGGTATATGATGGAGTGTTTTTACACTAAGACTCCATTCTCGACTTATCCTATTATACGGGAAAAACATGTGCTACAAAAATTTTATTTGCCATTGGTATATTTCTATATAATATGAAAAATACATAATTTTATACCTATATTAATTACTATTAATTAAAAAATTGGAAATGTGCAAAAGTATGTGGATTCGAAGGCTTTCCAAATAGTTTTTTGTCCATATCACGTGAAGTTGAAAGTAATAGAAGTTGAAGTTTAAGAATAATAATAATTAATTGAAGCAACCAAACGGAACCCTGCAAAGTTAAACTCATGTCCGTTACTTTAAAAAGAGTAGTTTTACAGAGGGTGCGCTCCGCCCCTATTTGCACAATACTTCCCAATCACTGTTTGTTACACAACTATCTATTTGTAGGGGATGATTACGGCGCTACGATTGTTTTTACTGATTACTTTCTTTTTTTCATGGTAATTTTAGTATCGGCTACCTACTTGAATATTATTTATTGTTAATTAATCAGGCAATTAAAGTTCTTGATAATTTATATAAATAATAAATATTATTCTATTTCTTTAAGGGATATAATAGAAGTAAGTTAAGCTCTAAGTTTGCTTTTCTCGTTTTTTTTTAACTTCCTAAAGTATATTTATATTCCTATAGTATCTTTAATCAAAAGATTAAAAAAAGCAATATAAACTAAAAAAATATTGACCTATTAAGACGTTAAATAACATATTTTCCATAGGTTTATATTGAAATCAGGTAAGTCAGCAAAGTTCTATCTATAGTTATCGTTAGTTTATAACATCCTTTCTTAAATAAAAAAATAGTCTCAATAATTATCAATAAAATAAAGTTTTAATATACTTATAATCAAAATCAAAGAAAACTAAAATCAAATAAAGAATATAACATAACAGAAAAGAAATAATAACAAGTACTACCTATACTTTATAATCTACGTTGCAATAAAGACCCGAGATCCGTTTCCCACGTTTAAGCAACAAATTAGCACAGATAAGAGAAAAAAGAAATTAAAAAAGTGCACGTAGACTAAATTCTGAGAACGAGTACTAGCGGAGGAGCTTTGACCAGATTACATCGTGAGGGCCACTCATTCTCATGCGGTGTGCGATAACGGCGCGGACGTTTTCAATCATAGATCTATTTTTTTCGCTTCACGCTCTATCCCGCATATAGGCGGAGTGAACGTAGTGTTAAGACATTCGGTTTTCTATTTTCCACTGATTTTTTTAAGCACAGCGTGTTGGGCGGCGGTAATTAACATTTTGGAGTAGGAATCGAACCCACAAACGTCGCGTATACAGTTACACGCTTGTGTCACTGCGCTACGACGACACTACCTGCTGGTTACTCATTTGATGGTCTCTTCTTACTATTTAAGAATGCGTCTATGCATGTGTGTGTCATACATTGCAAATGAAGATTTATAATGAAGATTTCCAAAGTATTATGTCATATTCTTGTTTTTTTATAATGGCCTATACTATGGCTTCTTTTTATAATATAACCGTTATTTCATTCGATTTGAACCTGTATCCTGCGTGTAGACGTACTTTAAACCTAAGTTAAATTGTACTTAGAATTTTAACAACAATTTATCTTATACTAGATCGTTCGTTTTATTGTCGGCTGTCGTCACCATCTTAAAACACGTCTAACAGATAAATATAGCGAGAACATTAATAATTTTGACACCTTGAAGGTGTATTTTTCAATTTACAATATGACACTTTAGTTTCATTTCTTTATTTGATGATATTTTAAAGATAAGTGACATTTAATTTTAAACTTAAAGTAAATATTCTTTTCGTAATGTGCCTACATACGGTTTTCTATTTCATAGTTCTATATAAACAAGAAAGCTATTTGGCAAGTTTTAATAAATGGAGGTAAATTCTGAAAGCAATTTTAAAGTAAGGTGTGATTCCGGCGGTGCATAAATTTTCACTATACGAGTATGAAATCTTTTAAATGCTCTCGTTAATCATATCTGTCTTTGTATGGACCGAAATGCATCTAGTTTTTATATTTAAGAAGAAAGGGTTATTTTTGAAATTTGATTTAAATTATTAATCAAGATGAAAAAACCATTAGGTTCTCTCTGTCTACCCTGTTATATGCGGGATACAGCGTGAACCAGATTTTTTTTGATCAAGACAAAAGAAAAACAACTTTACGCTTTTCCCGCGTAACAAAATAGGCAGAAAGATCCTATTGATAACGCAATTCGTTCCTCACTTTTCGTCTTTGTCTACCAGAGCGAAAACGATTTTAATATAATCATTCCTCTGTGTGGGGATCGAACCCACAATAGTCCCAGTCAGACACTGTGCTGCTGCTCCATGTTTGCCACTATAAAAACAAATATCTTATATATATCTCATAATATACTTTCTAAGAAATAATAATTTTATAGATATAGTATCTATACATTTTACGAAAAACCAGCATCATTCACCTATATTCGAGGACAGGTTAAGTTTTTTACAATACCCCGCAAGTATATGAACTGGCTATTACTTTGAAATGAAAATGAAGACGCGGTCCGCTACAGGAATGCAATTCGGTCAGTGCACCGGTGTCCGCTGCTATTTCTTTGCGATAACAGCAAGGCCACATAATGACTTTGGGCACGGTGGCCGGGTTCTTATAACCGTTTCGTGCACGCCATGAAATGAAATCGATCCTTTTTAAATTTAAGTTCGCTTTAACGTTCTTTTTTTATGATTACAGTTTGTATTGTACGAGTATACCTACGAGAGCTAAAGTTTTGATCTGTCTTATTTGACCAGCTTCAAGGTTTCTCCTGTGTAGCAGAATAGACAGAGAGAATCTAGAGTTAAGACATTCCACATTTCGTTTAGTTTTTGAGATATTGCAATGCGGGGAGGTGTAATAAAAAATAACATTTCCTATGTTTTTAATTTTAGTATTATTTGACGAGGTTTTATTTAATATTTGATATTATTATGTATCTGTAATATACCTATACACTAAGATGCAAAGACAAGCCTTAAAATGCAAAATCATATAATCCTTCTAATATAATAGATTGTATTTTTGAATGTAAAACTCGATAGATTTCGATAATATTCTTTATACCGTTTTTTTACCGTAATAATAATAATATGAAGACGTAGAAATTGTTCTATCAATTTCTTCAAGACGATAAATCACGTTGACGTCAATATCCAAAAATTTTACAGATTAGATAGTTTTCCAGCAGTTTGGCTGCAAATACCTGGCAAAGCAGTAACCCTATAAGTTTCCTGGCAAAAGCTAAGCTCATGTTCAAACTCCATACAACTTTTAATAAAAAAATATGTTTGAAATAAAAATCCTAGAATTTTCCCCCTGTATAGAGCAATGCTGCATGTAAGAACGTACGACGCACACCGGCAATTAACTCCATGGAAGATATTTTTAATTTCTATTCAATAAACTCAGAAACGCTGTTTCAAGAACAGCGAGATTAATAACTGTATCCGGCACAAAGGACCAATTAGTTTGTATTACTACTACTTTCATATGTACTAAATAAATCCTTTTATTCCCGCATCATTTACTATTATAATATAAATAAATGATGAAGATATTTTCTAGAAATGTAAGCATAATGTTATAGTGAATTAAGCTATACGTAATTTAAATTTAATTTTCTTTAAGTAAATGATTCTGAGATATGATCTTAGAGAGCACTTTGCGAGGAGAAATTGTGTGCAAATCATAGGCTGATAGTCACATAAGTACTTGTAAGTGCTGATGAGGCGAATAGCTCCTAACTACAGTTTCGATATATAGTTATACACCGTTTATGGTACATAGCAACGATATAATATTACATTCTTGAATAGTTTATGGTTCATTTATTTTAATTTTCATTTTATTCTTACTTTAGAGCTATATAAAACTAAATCACTACTTAATTAAATTAATAATCGGTTATTCTAAGTTAATTATCTATCTGTGGTTCAAAATTAATTGTTATAATCTGTATTTTGTATAAAATTTGTTCCGTCTGTCAAATACAAAGCCCGGGAAAAGGTAGTGCTATATGTTATAACTCAATCTATGCGACAGAATAAAAACGGAGAATTTGCCATCAATGTTTAATGGAAATTAAAGTATCTATTATAAAACTTATGAGGATTTTTATATGGCATGATTTAAATCACATTTAGGATAACTTAATTAAGAAAGGTGACTAAAGCAGCAGCAGGTTTCGTTATCAACAGCGTTGTAAATACCGTGAACGATTTGATTAGTTCGACGCGCGTGCACTCCGAAATTACTTTCAAACTTTACGTCTATGTACTAAACTTCTGAAGTCGGACTGATACCGTTATGTAAACTGCAATACAGCTTACTCCAAGATGGTTTTAGACTACAATTATTATAGTAAATTACTGTAATTACACAGAATGTCGTGAAAATAATTAATATATAGAATAATTTGTTTGTTTTTCAGAATATTTATAAAGTTTTTCTTTAAATTCCAATGTCAATTAATGATATAATGAGTAACGCATAGAGTATATAATATAAATCTTAAGATAAAACATCAGATTATAATAAAAAAAACAGTTTGACCATAAAACGAACTACTGACAACTTGCAAGTGGAATATTTTAAACTAAAAGGAAACTAGGCAATAATACTTAAGGACCTACTAAGGCCGATAGATTAAAAACAATGCCTTCTCACTTAGTCTTAGCGTGACAAAGGAAACTTAGGTAACCTCATCGATGCTTTAATTGCATTTTTTGCAGTCACCGCGTACCAAGGTTCCCTCACTCGATATGTCCGTGTAAAAACACACAATTATACAAAAAACCACCTAGTTCTAATAAAATAAATGGAAGCACTACAACAAACCTTGAATACACCGAGTATATATTATTATTTAGGGATCGTATTTCGCGAAAGTTGAGAGAGATGGTCGTACGTCCGCACTGTACGGCAACCGAACGCACACTGGCCTGTGCGTTAATGCTGTCCGGCCTCGGGCCTTCCCCCCAACCCCCATTCCGAAATGCATCAATGACACTCGAAACACGCACATTGGTTCGCGGACAATCGATGCAAAAAAAAATATACGTGTAATAAATACTAGAATGATGGTTAGATAGGTAGTCTGAGTTTTATATCGAAATGCTTTGTTGCTTGAAAACTGTTCAGATTTTATAGTGCTTTTATTGTAGAGCTTAGCCTGTGTTTTTTTTTTGCTAAGTGGACGCGATGTGTTAATTAAAGCCTATCTATATATATATCTTTTATTTTTGACTGCAATTCTATATATCTATTTCTTTTTTAACTAACAAAATCCCTCAAACAAAAACGTACAGCCTAGAACAGTTAGATAAGGCTTATGCTATATTAATTTATAGCTTGTACAGTCACCTACAAACGTGTCACTTCTTAGTTATAAGTAACAGAATTAATCGCAATTAGGAAAATCAATTTGACCGACGCATGCTTGATTACGAACTGATAATGACGTAATTACAGAACACACACACCACAGTTCGGTATATAACGCGTGAAATACATACACACAAACAAATATGTGTGCATGTGCGTGTATATACACTCATATATATGTATATACATATATAGCCGAATTGACGTGTGCATATGTTTTCCAATTACGCACACCGTGATGCATTGTGTTTGGATGAAAAATCAAGCGCGAGCTGCGTACCGAATGAAACTGTTATATCGTAAAACATGAAAATCGTTATTTGTTTGCTTCGTTTTATGTCCACGCATTTTATGTTTTTTATCGGGTTTCAGAGAATCTAGGGACTATTCTCTCTGTTTTACCATAATTGGTATAAAAGAGGCTTGAAATCTTGGGTTTATTATATTAATTGGGTTAATTATATTAAAGAACCGAAATGATGGGTCTTATATTTTTTAAGTTCATACAGTAGTATCTTCTACTCTTTACTAGGCTGGAGTCAAGAAATGGAAATACCTTATTCAAGTCAGTCAAACGCAATCCCTATGCTCTAGGGTTATTTTAAAGCGATGACGTTAAATTAATTGTGTTAGGTTGATGTACTTTAAATAATTACATAATATGAAATAATATATCTTAAAATGTACAACAATGCAAAAGATTCATATAAAGCAATGAAGAGCAATAAAAAAATAATAGAGTAAGTTAAAATTTTTGTTGGTCTTCATATCAAAATAATCACGAAAAAAGACTTTTTTTTAAGTTTCTTTAATCTTTAATATTTGTTATTACTTTGGTTTCAACTAAAAAATATATTTGTGGAAATCGAATCCACAACCGTTGCGCTTACAGTCAGACGCTGTGCCGCTGCACTACGATGGCCTCATAATGCTCACTGATTTTATTACTAAACAGTTATTGCCTATTTAATTAAATATACTATAAGAAATATTTACTCTACATTAAATTTCCATTTTCTAGTAAAAAGATATCACTTCGAGCCTTAATCATGCAAAAACTGATGCACTTATTTTGATTTAGTTCTTGTTTAGAAACAGTCGTTTTTGTG
The DNA here is from genome assembly GCF_056956725.1 of Heliconius melpomene rosina. Classification (NCBI taxonomy): domain Eukaryota; kingdom Metazoa; phylum Arthropoda; class Insecta; order Lepidoptera; family Nymphalidae; genus Heliconius; species Heliconius melpomene. Next base: position 2,282,576 of record NC_140400.1, read on the forward strand.
GCGCGGACCAATCCGGGTCGTGTAACTAGGCATAATAACATCTTAATATACACCTTTTTGTAGATTATTAATATCGTAGTACATATTTCAATATGTCGCTATTTCGCTTTATATTAGTTCTAAGAAACAACTCTACTCTAGAGTAGTTCAGCAATTTGGAGTTTGTAGGAGATTAATTTTGTATTTAATTTATTTTTCAATTTATATTGCTTTGAACTAAAATTGTTAAATAATGTATATTGAATGAAAATAGACAAAATTCTATTGTAATTGATATAAAAAAACAGCTTAACGTTTTTCCCGTATAGGCAGAGGAAATGTAGTGTTAAAACACTTAATTTTTTGAAATATAACACATTGGGTAACGGAACTCAACATTATGCTCTGTCGACTAAAGCGGTGAAATGAAAAATAATTGTCAGTTTCTCTCTCGAAGTAAAATTATTACCTCGAGAGGGGAACTCACAACCGTCTCGTCCTCATCAGAAAATAGGTAGCTAATTAGTTACCAACATACAAAATAATTATAGTGTCAGTAAATTCTTCTATTACACAAAATAAAAAAATACTTAAAATATAAGTATTCAATTAAACTTAATTTGTCACAAGTCATCTTGTTGACATTAGTAAGGCTTAGGCACTATCGGCGGAGATCTCGAGGGGGCAATCGGTAATTAACACGGATGCCGTTTCAGGCTGCTCGTAACGTATAGTGCTTCTAATAACTGGACTTCTCTATGGGTAGGTATGTAGGTTCGAATGGACATTTTAGGGCAAGGATGTTACCTAAGTTCGATCGACTTTGATCCAGTTATTAGAACGGATTTATATGAAAGTAATAAAATAATGTGATTTTGTGTTCAAAGGCGTTGTTGACGTAAAAAGTAGTATTTACCAAAATTAGAAGATATATTATAATTTTTATATGGGTGTAATAAGACGATAAAAAAAGACGCAATTAATGGCACGCTCTTGAAGTTTAAGGTTATACATCAGAACTAACTATTAATTCAATTATCTATCTATATATATAAAATCGAAAGGTCACTGACTCATCACAAAATCTCAGAAACTACAAGTGCTAGGAATCTCAAATTTTGCATAGGAGTTACTTATAGGACGTAGGTGCTCGCTAAGACGAGAATTTGCAATATTCGACTTGTAAGGGGTTGTTTTTGGGGTCGAAAGTTTGTATGAAACTTCGTTACTACAAACGCTAGGAGTCTCAAATTTTGTGTAGACGTCACTAGGACGTAGTCATGGAGACAGAAATTAATAATAACATAGTTCACGCGGGTGAAACCGCGAGCGGGCCGCTAGTCTCTTATATATGTGTTAGTTATCTAGAAATCTTATCTAGGATTCAGGTGATGATCCAATAAATTAGGGCTAGAGCAACGCTGTACCGGACAAGGTTCCTCTAGGTCTCTAATAAAGTATATAAAATGCAGTTTTTTGTGGAATATATGAAATTGAAATATAAACCTGATGCTTAGAATTATTTAATACATAACCTGAGAACAAGAGAAAAATGGAAAATAGAATGATGGGTTTTTGTGAAACAAGTCCGCAAAAACGCTTAGGTGGTTTCTCACAAGAGCTAAGTTTACAGTGAAATATCATATTATGTGAAACGGAACTATTGATGTTACGATTTACAATTAATATGAAATTCTTTTTACTTTACATGTATGGTTTATGTGGAGAGAACCACCACAAAAGATTAGTTCGAAATTGGAGTCAAGAGCTTACTCCTCATCCCCCCTCTGAAATATATGTTCTATATGCATCCAAGAGTGGAGAATGGAGTGACAAGGAGTGGAGAATGAAGACACTAGGTCCACTCAGCCTACCCTGGTATTAGCGGGATACAGCGTAAAGCTAAACGACAACAAACACATAAATTATAATAATTAATTGAAATGCCTGTCCATGATTTTCACATTTCGATTCTAATTATGTGTATTATTGAAATATCAAGTTATAACATTCTGCAATTACCAAAGCCTAGTGATATTTGATCATCAAATTTCAAGTAAAACGGTATTGATATTCTGTCAATACACCATTAGTAATATGGATATTCATAGATGTCAGTCGAATGTAGAATCCCATGCAAAAGCTATATTGTTGAAAATTGCTAGATAGATAAACAGCTTTTTTGCATCTCGATATATTTCACATAAAGCAGGGTGGGCAGAGAGAGCTTAGTATTCTTTACACTCTCTGTTTTTCATTTTTTGCCAGATTTTCAAGACTGCGTGTTGAGTGGTGGAAGTCAATGCTTCGTTTTGTCTTCTGACTAGAACGGGGAAATCAAAATAATTAATTTCTATTTTCCCTATACTCCTCTACGTTCCTGCATCTAAATTTCAGCGTTCTACACCGCTAAGTCAGAGTTACGTACATGTATAGATAAATTATTTATTACATATATAATAAGAAATATATGAAATAGTTAACAGTAATTACATAACGTACATACACATAAGTTTAGCAAAAGCACAGTGTACAATGTCGGCGTAAGTCCCTAAGGGAAATCGGTAATTACTACCAAGAAAACGCTCTCTGGTGGTTTGAAAATACACATAAATTATACATTGAGGGGGATTACACACTCGCACTCGTAGATTTTAAGTCTCGCTAGTGATGTTATTACTCTTTGCTCTAAAATGTACTTACCTAGTCAAGTATGGCATGACTATGAAATGTTTTTGAAAATAATCACTTTGGTGTAAGAGTGAGTACCATACATTGTAGGATACATTTTTTAAAATTTTATTTAGCTTTATTTACCCTTATAAAAAAAAGTTATGAGATAAACACCCAAAGTCTCTAGAATTCGGTGGGAAGTGGGGAACTAAAGTGCATAAATGGAACAGTGTCTTAACACAAGTTCCTAGGTTCCTTCTGCCTACCCTACAAAGAGTGAAATGCAACGTGAATCTAAAAATGCATAAATGTTCAGAAATATTAAGCAATACAGTCTCATATATTACATGTTTTTGTCAGATTTACGCTTCAGTGAAACTGTTGTGACGTCACCACCTAATTTGTCTATCAAATGGGGGAAATTCATTCGTGCCTCCAAGTAATCGAACCCGCAGTCATCACGTTTAGAGACCGACCCTCGCCCACTGCGCCACGAAGGCCTCAATTAAGTGATTTTAAATGTAATCTCAACATTTGCTTCTAAGTTCCAACACCTCAATATCGCGTTTTCATTGAGTAATGTGAGAACACGTGACGTCTCCATAAGTATATAAGGAATGTTATATCTATACTAATATAATAAAGCGGAAGAGTTTGTTTGTTTGTTTGTTTGTTTGTATGTTTGTTTGTTTGAACGCTAAGATCTCTGGATCTACTGGTCCGATTTTCATTGTTTTTGTTTTGTATGAAAGCTGCATGCTTCAGAAGTGCTATAGGCTATATGACATTACATTACACATATAAACTAATATATTTTAAAGTACTTTCTAATTTGACATGCAATTTATTCTGCCATGTTAATAACAACCGTCGCGTCGCTACGCAACCGTTACCGCGACATTTTGATATTCATCCTTATGAAAATAGATATAATAGTCACTTTTAGCATTTTATTTAGATTGAAGTTATAGTTTACTGTATAACATTCTAATAAATAATTAAGGAGATGTCACTAATTCCAAATGACCTAGCCTACGGGCGGCATAGTATGAGTATGACCGACGCGAACGGGCAGATGACGTTGACGGTTGTATAAATTTTCATACATTCTCGAACTATTGTTAATTTTTATGTAATTATTTGCTGTTTATAATTAATTTAAACTACACTTTGGTTCTCTTCTTATTTTATTTGATATTGCCCGCTAAAATTATCCTACTTAATAGAGAGAAATGTTTAGTTATTTCGTAGAGTCGATATCTATGTACGCACGCACGGAAAACTTTATGTACTTTTTATAATATTAAGAATACCTAACCTTTAGTTACTTTTAATCCTTTTGTTGGTTCATGTCAATAACTCAGATAATTTTTTCTAATATTATGTCTCTACTTATTATTCTTTTCGATTATTTAAGCTTATATTTTCTTACTTATTATATTGAAAATTGAAAATAATTTCATGAATATATTTAATAAATATTCTTACTGTTGAAGCAGGCGTAGCCGCGTCCGGGTCCGCTAGTATATATATATATCTACACCTATCGTTAGTGTATCGCTTATGTCAGATGTATGCTACAGAGCGTGGGAAAGATAGAGGCATTCAATAAAACGTCTGAATTATGTTTTTTTATGTAGAGTTTAAAATTACAGTTTAATGTCATGAATTGAAAAATTGTTTTTCTTATTGAAGATGATAGTAAGTTTCTGAGAATCTATCTTAATGTAATACCTTTAATAAAATATAGGTACACTTTATAAAATCAACGTATTTATTATTAAATTATTTTGTAAATATAGTTTACTTCTTACATAATTTATTGACTTGTGCAAGAACAACAATTAATTATCTTTATATCTTCTTTTTCAGCAAGTTATGACACTATGATTTTAAATATAATAGTGTTGATGGTTATTAAATCTATTCTTAAAGCAATCTTTCTAAAAATCCCAAACAATGATTTAAATTTAAAGTAAAAAGTTAAAAATAAAATATTGTAAAAAAAAATGGAACCAACTTCAAAACCATTGAAGTCGTTTGATAGGTCCGAATATTATTATTTAAATAATTATAATAATCTTTATATTTTCATCTACTGCATGAACTGACGTTACCTTCTTAAAACATTACCATACAGTAATTGATTTTAACTTTAAAGTTTACTGTTCTGTCTATATGTATAAAAATAATAATTATATAAATTACTAAAAAAAAAATCTAAATTTATATTTTAAACGTGGCACAAATATAAATAAACGCCCTTCCCAACGTCTGTTATCAGGCTGTTATTTTTTGCACACTAGTATTTTCATAAATTGCCCCTATCTTCATTACTAGCAGTAACATCCGCATATGTAACAGATTATAATAATTACAGCTAAGGTGGCTTATTCAGACATGCGTACATAAATTTAAAGGAAATCAAATCTTAATACTAAAATATAAGGCACAAATTTCTGAATCACACATAAGTATTTATAATGACCGCGTTTTGGAAGTGTATAGAATCCTATCCTCCTATAGTATATTGATACTCAAGTCTATGACATAGTTATATGTTAATTATACTAGAAATAGTTATATATAGTATATTAATTCATCAAGTACTCGTATGTATGTATAAATCGTATAAGTGTATTCGCGATTGAGAGGAAATTTGAACAAAGCGTAATTAGTGACGAAACATTTTGTTTTTCTTTTGTGCTGCTACAAAAAACTTAGTGTTAAGGCTTTCTGTTCCACTTTGTCTATAACAGTTAGGAAATAAAAACAATTCTTCGAGTGGGGATCGAATCCACAACCAGTCATAGTTTGCGCCCTTGTATATTACTAATATTTATAAATAAAGGCGTTTCATAAAACCGTATCAAAATGTAATAATAAAAAGAAAGATTTTCTTTTATTTCCGGTCTCGTAAACAATTCAAAAGATATAAGTCAATAATATAAGTTTAGTAACATTTTGGTGCTATTTTGAGATTAATAAATAATTTATAATGACGTAATACCAATGTTGTCAACTTTCCTTAGTGAATTTTCACAGATAAAAAAAGCGGTAAATTTATTAAGCTACGAAGTATGTATTGTCTTTATAATATTAAATTTATTTATAGTGGCATATTACTTGGTTGGATATAAAATATTTTAACCAGCTCCACGTTTTACAAACATAGCAGGGTCGAAAGAAAAAATCCCTGTTCCCCATTTTCCTAAAATTCTAAACATTGCTTTTATTCATGCTTGCAATATTCAATTTTTCACGCAACGATTACCTAACTCATAAAAACAAGGGAAATGTCAAACAAACGAATAAATCAGTTTACTAGACTCATTTCACCACCCTTCATCATTAAGAGACACCATATAAAGGTGTTTTTATTAAAAAAAGCATGCAAATAAGCCGAAACTTCACAAATTGATTTAAGGGTCCTCCAAAATTGTCTCTGAACAAAAGACAAAAGGCGGCAGGCACCCCTTCGATAATGCGTATAGAAAGAATCATCTGAGGTGTTTGATTAGCGCACATCATAGATTTTCTTTCTGCAAATTCTTTTCAATTTAGAAAATACCCACCCTCAGAGGCACAGGGTGACATAACGCGGCAGTTAATTAGTAAGGGCGCGGCGGGGCGCAGCGCGGGCGCGGCGTTTAGAGGAAATTGTCGTTTTTCTACGGCCTCCCCCTCCCCTAACATTCGAATAATGAAACAACATAGTTAGATGTCTTATAAGCACATGTCGCCTTGTAATAAACAGAAATTAATATCTCAGCCCGACCGTTTCAGTATACGGCTGACTATCAAAAAGGGCTAGCATAAACCATAACGTTGTGCTCAAACTTAAGTAAAATGCCATTTCCGCCCCTATTCTTAGCAGCATATGGCTAATAAATGCTTGCTGTCAAATCTATTGTACGAACGGGGCTAATGGCATCCTGTAATGTTAGTACCGAGCTTAGTCTCTATTTCTGTTCTTATTCTATTCGGCGTCCTTTTCTCATCAAAGAAAAGAGAAATCTAATTTTTTATGCTTTCATAATTCCAATATTGGGTTGACATATTAACTATTATACTATTTTCTGCCGAATTCTGGAGGCATTGCGTGTTGAGTTGCAGAACTCAACGCCGCGCTTTGCCTCGAGACCAGAGCGAAGGAATAGAAATATAAACGTAAATAAATATTTCACTTCTTCGCGTGGGGATCGAACCCACAACCGTCGCGTTACAGTCACATCCTTGTGCCGCTGCACCAGGACGGTCTCATACAGATACAGCTTGCTCAAATTTTGTTTTAATTGTAATAGATATCAAATAATACTTAGTAATTCCACGCTTACATTGACGATAGCACAGTGAGCTCTGCACCAGTCGAGAGTGTCATCATCCCATTTTATTTCGCCCATTAAAAACCCACCCCGAGCCCGTACGAAAACATTGTACTAAAGTACCAGGGCAGCATAACGCCAGATATAGTCTCGTTCATAGCGTAATGCGACCGCGCGGGCCCTCGTAACCGTCTAGCTAAAACCGGGCGATTCGGTTTTATACACACCCCCTATAAAAGCAAAAGGACCGGGCATGGTCCCGGATAAGGGGCCTGTATCTTTATATCTGGACTCCCACCACCCCATCACCCCCTGGGGCATTATGGCCGGGCGTTCTTTGGACAGCTAAAAGAAATATCCGGTTGCTTACCCGGGTATGGCGGTAATTCCTCTTCTAAGTATACTTTGCTTATTTACGACGTTTCTCACCTCCCGTGGTGCACATACGGTTTTTAATTAAGGCAAGGGCATACTGGACGCTTTTAAGTTACGCTTTTTATTCTTTTGTTGAATGTACCTAAGTTTATATTAAAAGTGTTGGGCTTCAATTTTTTATTTTTGCAATGACTGAAACCTATTACCCTAATTGTAATAATGAAAATATATCTATAGCTTATATTTAAAAAAAACAATAGAATTAATAAAAACTGCATGCATAGCAGTGATACTAATAAAGCAAACAACAATGAAGCTGGGAATCAAATAAAGTTCCTCAGTAATTGACCTCTTTCAATTTCTGCTATCCTAGTATTTCATAATGCATTCCCAGAACCTGTTTACGTGCGCCTGGTACAAATTAAAGTTACTGGGAGGGATATATATAACAAGAGAAATAATTAATAAAATCGATGTTTATACTATCGGTACTTTACTTTGCATACAGTTTTAGATTAGGGCATTTTTTATTTTTTTTAAAGATTTTTTTTTAATAATATGCTAGTTAGCTAACATATATTTTTTAATTATTTTCTATATAAATGATGTTATAATATATACAAACGAAATCAAAACATTGCTTTTAAAATAAATTAAGCACTATTAATTACATAGATAAAGAGATTTTGTACACAAAATTGTTTATATTTTAGAGACAAGTCGACTTAAAAATTATTTTGGCCAGTCCTACCGGATTTGAAACCTATTTGAACTAAACTAACTGTTCTAATCCAATCTCACATATCAAATTATTTATTTTGAAATCTGCCTTTCCTTTATCTTCACCCTTTTACACGCTTTTATGACCTATGTTAAGACACTTTGGACCCCATTTCCTTCCACTTTTGTATATTTCGCGTGTCAAGTGGAGAGATTTAACACAGCGCTTTGCATATCAGAGTGTGCACATACAAATAATTTAAATATTAATAATTCCTCAGAGTGGGAATCGAATCCACAACCGTCGCGTCGTGTTTACATTCAGACACTGTCACACCGCACCACAATGGTGTCGAGGCAAAATTATAATTCATAGTCTATTAGACAGCATTTAAACTCTTTAAATTTTCCGAAAAATATATTTTGCCATCTTATTAAGAGTAATTGAACTCCCGCAGTTTTGCTCTCCTGTTGTTTCATTATAAGAAATATGCGTCGTATACCCATACACCGTAGCACTGGGGTTATTTATTATATTTCAAAAATAAATACAATAAATTTATAGGTGTTTCAAATTATCTTTTTAAATTCAATTCCTCTATAACATTGCTCATATTAAAAAAAAGATTATTGAGATTAAAGTTTTATAAATTGCAGCAATGCCGTTTAGTGAGTCAATGATATTATCAACTTAAAAAACTTTTCTTAAAATTTATTATTTTTAAAAAATACGATAGCCGGCTGCACCTATTTTAACTTTTCGTCCAGCGACACTCTGTACCCCAATTTCTGTCTCAATTTCGAGACATTGCCTATTGAGAGGCGGAACACAACACCGCACATCATCTTGTTACAAGATATGACAAATAATTATGAGACATGTAAACAATAAAATTTACATAAATGGGAATCGAACCCACAACCGTATCGCGTTCACAATGAACAGATCTCGAGAAATAAATAAATCAACTCTCTATATATTGAAATAATAATATGTTACTATATTAATAAGTATTTAAAATATAACAAATCATTATTTACAGTTTCTTAGGTCGTATGTAAGGGACCACACTTTTACTTTTAAATGTGACATTGTCTTTGAAATATTTATCAAACAAAAGACATCAACGTGTTTGTTTAGCAACCCTTTAAATTACTTTGAAAATTTAAATTTGTAAGATTTCTTTATTGATTTTCTTTTTAAGTGGTTATTAATTTGTAGGTATTATATTAATTTCTGGAATTAAAACTATATTTCAAATACAATTATTGAAAATTATGAAATTTATGATTTAGAGATAAAATTTAACAACGAAAAATAATAACAACGAAATATATTTTAAATATTAAGTTAAAACGTTTTTGCGATATTTGGATACCGAACTATTATTAGAAATAAATAATACATTATTACATTAATTAATATTATCATACTAAAAATAAACCATCTACAATAATACCAATTTAAAGGCACCAACACACTAATTAACAACAATTTACACAGATGATAAAACTATTAGTACAAAATAGCAACAGATAATTAATTAAATTTTAATTCATTCGTAACGTTAACCCCAAAAAATAAATTCTCCATTGTATAATCTGTGAACTAGCCCAACCTAAATCACCAGGCGTGCAGAAATTTCAAAGATATCAACTAATCGGGACGTTGAATTTTAGGGTTTTCCCTCTAAAGTTCTCAAAGACGTCCTCAAAGGGGGGTGGTACCAGGGTGGCAGTGGTAGGGTGGAGGTTAAAGTTTGTCGGCTATTCGCAGTAGGCGGGTTCGCCTTTTGCTGTCACGCGGCACTTTAGGGACGTACCGTAAGTACGTAACGCAAAGTAGCGTTATATGCCAAGTTTCAGGGCATTCATATGCCATGTTTATAATATCTGCATCGTTTCACTGTACCTGGAGTAACATGTTTCCATTTATATTAGTCAGTTGAATATTTTGAAAGCAATATCAAAAGATAAGTTAATAGTTTCAAATTTATATTTATTTCATTTTATTGGGATATATTTAAAAAAATAAAGCGTGATCTTAGTTATCTGAGGCTATATTTTCACGCTTATCTTCTTCTTCTTTTCTGAAATTACTCTTTTACAATGACTAATTTGATTTTTTTATTAAATATTTTAAATATTTATTATAATTTGTTTTTCACACGCTTGTATGATATTCTATTACCCTCAGTTTTTAATATTTTGTATGAGTTTCTTGTTACTAATAGTAAGTACTTACATTATATATAATTACTTGAACAATTCTACTCATAAAGCAAAACCAAATAGCGAATACTTATATAATTTACCGTCTACAATTTATATAAATTTCACAGAAACGTACTTTAGAGGTTTAGAGGTAATACATAGCAATTAATACAGCACAATGTTTAGAAGAGGCCCTCCAGAGATCTATTTGCACGCACTACCCGAGCCTAATCCTCAAACTTTTATATAAGCCTAAACCTACATAAAGGTCAAAATGCTGAAAATGGTATATATAGACCCCAAACACGGCCTCTAAGGGTATGGCGGTCCCAAAAAAGTATATAACCCGTGCCAAGGGTCCATATAGGCGAGGCGTCTTGCCTTCGAGCAGGGAAACGTTAAGAAGGGTCCGGGAGGGTCCGGGAGGGTCGCCTCCCTTCCGGAGGGGGTTGGGGAAAAAATTCAGACGACCGTACCCTTGGTACGACCCGCTGCCGTCTGCGTAATTAGTGCGGGCTGGGCGCGGGTCGATATACTCGTAGCTAGGCGATGATTGTTTTTTTTTTTTTTGCTTTTTTTGTCTTTTCTTTTCTTTGCTTCGTTTAAGTGAAATTTAGTTTTTTAATATGAAGCTGGTGTTAGGTAGATGTATTGTTGTTTAATTTGGACAATGTAATATGTATGAATGTAATTATATCAAAATCTAATATATTAAGCACAAAAATATTAATTTTGTTCAATCCGATATTGTTAAATCTTATACTAAACATAGTTATAAAAAAAATACTATAATTCAAAAACGTTACAAAAAAAGAATAGACACAACAGTAACACATGAAACAAAAAAAAATCGTTCACCTAAAACCGTACAAAAAAAATTCACCAAACAATATATAAAAAAACAAATTGTATCGATAGCACAAAATGACATCCCTAGAGATTATGACAAGATACAGAGCAGGGCTGCTAACGACGGCGAGCTGTCAAAAGATCCTACATTAATGTTATTATAACTTTTTCTAGAACCAGTGTACGTACGAGTGCGAGTACATACTCGTATGTATGTGCTGTAATGAAAGTTTCTTGCGTTTAAACCTAAAAGATTGTTGACAGTGTGTCCTCGTGCTTACTTACCTTTTTATGTCGTACTTCATGTGAGAATTACATTTAACTAGTTTTTTTGTTTAGGTTGTTGTTTTTTTTTAAGTTTTTGTAATTTTGTTAAGTTAGATATAGTTTTAGATTTTTTTTTTCATATTATATTCGAAAATAGTTAGTTTTATGAGATTAATATAATTACGAATTAATTACAATCAGTTTAGTTACTTACAAATGGTGTCTATAAAGATCTGGATTTTGAATATTACCTGGAATAATAGATAAAAATAATAATTATTATTAATGATTAAATGAAAATATCTAAGCAGTTTAAAGTATGTTTAAAAGTTTAAATAAAATATTCAATTGATATATACTAGTTCTAACTAGTCTGCACCAATATAATTTTTTATCAAGACTTTTAAAAAGTATTCATTTAATACTAATACCAAACAATTAGACATACATTCATGATCATAATTCGGAACTGTACTAAAAGATACTAAGAAATACAAAGAATAGAAGAAAATGCCAATAATTATTACAAGATTATGAAATTAATCTAATAAATACAGACTCAGGTCTGAATCAAAAAATAAAAAAATAAATTATCAGATATTATAGCTTTTAATACCATATCCTAATTAGGTGTTTATTTATCGTAAATACATAAATAAATTAAATTTTCATCTGTTACTATGGCCGTGTGGTTGGCAAGTTTTGATATTGTTCCCAAACAGTTAGAGCCAGTATAAGCTGACCTGCAAGTTTCTTGTTTGTATAGGTTTGCGATGATAAGAACAGTTTTATCCAATCATTTTATTAACGTCTATTATAAAAGAGTGGTTATCTGTGTATTTTATTTAAATTTTATTATTCCTTTTTTTACGAGGTTGTAGAGAGCGCCTGATTGTAAACTCGACGGTTGTAGGTTCGATTTCTACTTGGTTGGCCTATATAATTATATTTAGCTATATAAGTATATTTATGTATCTAATGAAAGTAATAATGACATCGTTCTTTATTTTTCACTCATTTCGGGTCATTGTACATACATATTTGTTTTAATTGATCAGATCATCTACGACCATAGAAGCAACAGTTTTTCCTACCTTTCAATCATAATATTATTATAATATTAGAAAACTTTTTATTTTTAAGTTAACCCACAATATAGATAAACTTCCATAAACTCGTAGAGCCCATTAAAAATGTAACAATATTAAAGCTAGCAATGGTTTCTATATAAATTTTACCTTAAAAATCCGCAAATACAGAGAGGTCCGAAGGGTCCGAAAGGGATTTGCCTTGGGTTGGGTCCTTCGGTACCCACACTTATACAAAATGTCCAATATAGGTTCGACCCTCCGCCCTCCGGATCTAAACATGCTAAGAGTAGCCAGTAAACAAAGAAGTTTGTTGCCTCTCGCTAACACTCTGTGCTCTACAATGTCTGCCTCGTGGATGTATTCTGTTGCTATATCTTTTGAGTACTAAATATTATATAACATTACTTATTTTCAATAATATTTCATAGAAAATAATAAAAAATTATAAAGTAAATATTTTTATACATAATCAATTGAAAGAGGAAATTATCAAATTTTGCCTTAAGTGCCGAGACATTTATTATAAAAAAATTGTTCTAATATTTATTTACCATTCTATATATACACTATCTAAAAAAATTAAAAAATATATAAAAAATGAACACTATTTTTGTACTATAACCATAATTTTTTTCCATAAAATATTATTTCAGGACGATTGTTTCATCTTTCATCAACAAAGTAACATAGCCTCTGGTTCCTTAAAGGAACTTTGGCATAAAAACAACTTTGCTTTGCAAAGACCGAGCGCTAGTACGAAATACTGAGAGAAATGTTGGGAAAAAAACTCATTATAAAGATCATATGCGGCCTAATTGGTTCTAGCGAGAACTCAATCCCTCATCGGCATTACGTACCTATTGATATTAGGGTGTTACTGGACATGTAACGCTATAATATGGAAATTGATTATTTTTTAGAATGATAATTATCATGTGAATATCTAAAGATTTTGTAGCTTCACGCTTTATCCCTAGAGAGGTAGAGAGAGAACGGAGCGTGAAACACTACGGTCTCCACACCTCTATTACAGCATTTTTCTTTGCTTTTTATACAAAAGTAACTTTTAATGTAATAAAAGAGATATTATAAGATATAATTAGATATTAGATACAATATATAAATATGTTGTCAGAATTATCCTTATTACGAAGGTCATAAGCGGACTAATTGGTTGTAGCGTGCGAGAAAACAATCCCTCACTCATATTACGTAGCGACGTTTTTTGGACTAATGTTTTACTTGGAACTGAGAGCTATAAAATAACATATCTTTGAAGGTTTCAGTACATCCCAAAATTTATTGCTAATATAATATAAATACGTTTCGGAAGAATTGTTTAATATATTTTTTATAGTAAACAGCGTAATAGGGTTAACTTATTAATTAATTTAAACATTAGCTGTTGAAGAAGAAAACATTGAAATCGTTCAACTGCACTTTGAGAAGTAGCATTTCCATATACAATAAAATTCAGATGGACACATTTCCACATTTTCAGTGGAGTCTGACCAAGATGACGTCAGACCGGTGCTTTATCGGAGTTATAAATAGTGCGGGGCATGCCAACCTTCTATGTGCCAGTACCCTTCGTACCCTCGTCTCTAACAAGATAACAACCATATCGGGTGAAACGAAACTAAGGGAAAAGTACAGGACCGGAATTAGGAATTGGGTCACTCTTTATATGAATTAGTAGAGTGATGCCAGTGTATTTGTATTGTCTGTGTTGTAATATTAATAAAAACACAAGTATACTAAATATATACAACATAAATATACTATATAAAGACATTATTGTTGCTTAACTGGAAATATTTAAGTACTTACATTGAAATTTTTCAGTAAATCGGTTGTAACTTAAATTGATAGGGAATTTCTAATTAAACATGAGAATTACTTTTTTTTACCACGCTGTATCCCAGATATGACAGGGACCTAGTGTTAAGATACTCCGTTCCCATTAAGCTGATGCTGATCACCATCATCACTAACTCTCTATGAGTATTAATTGTTTCAATAGCCCTAGTATCTTTCAAATTTAAGAATCCTTTCGTAATTTTTTTTAAGGGTAGTTAGTGTATTTGCTTTATTTTTTTACAATAACCTTTACTAAAGTTATCTAAAATTTTTCACATACGCACAAATAATAAGCACATGAAAAAAAACTAGAACACCTCTTTCTTAATTAATTAAGTCGCAAATTGATTACTTTCGACGGCAGGAAGGAATAAAAAGCGGGTAGGCACTAAGAGCGCAGCGGGTGGGGTGCCGGGTGCCGCCTTGCGAGTGGGTAATGTGAAAGCAGACACACGAACCCTGCTGGCCGAGTACGCGTCGCAAAAAACTCAACCTCATTTAATATTTTTCTTATTTTTTACTTTCATGCTTTATCCCGTATATAGCAGGGTAGGAGAGACAGAGGGAACTTAGTGTTAAGACACTCTGTTCGTTACGTACGTTCCGCCTAATTTTCGAGACATTTTCATGTTGAGTGGCGAAACTCAACGTCGCGCTGTCTTTTATCGGAGCTAGGATATTAAAATATCAAATAAATAATTCCTCCTGATGGGCAGAGAACCCAGAATTAACGCTTTTACAATCACACGCTGCACCACTGCGTCAAAGGCCTCATTTGGTTTCTTTATTTTATTTAACTACGTCTGTATGTGTTGAGGATGTAATGAAGTAAATACATACACAAATAGAAGATAAAGGATTAATCAATATATAGAGCCCTCCTTTGATTTAAAGCAAAAGCTTTAACAGTTTACGAAGAAAGCTTACCTTTTTTTATAACCTTTTGGAATCCTGACATATTAACTCTCATTATATAAGCACATAATGAAGACCAGTTAAACATTGTTTGAGTATATTTTATTTCATTACAGATACTGTCACGATTTCCTAAACTTTGAACTCAAATAAAATATTATAAACCCAAATATTATAACAAAAACAAAGATTTTGACACACACAAAATGATATATTTCGCAGACCGTACATTTAGACGGCCGGCGTGCCCAGCGTATAGCAGTTATTATTTACCGGCTTTATCATTTCGAAAATTTCATATTCCCCGTACTTGGACGCTTGAGGTTTAAAAGCGTAAGCGTAGGGGGTGTACTTTTTGCCTACAACTCGGTAGTTTACTTCGGGGGGTCATAGGGGAGGTCCAGGGGGTACAGCTAAGGAATAATAAACCGCACTTGCTTAGAACTGTGTTCGATGTAGCGCTGCTATATTATGTCGCCTGCCTTGTGGTAACGTTCACGGCCTTTTAGGGTTTAGCCGAGAGAAATATTTAAATGGTTGCTCTTTTCTTTTTGACTGATTAGCTTTGTGTTAGAGTTGTATGAGTTTTAAATGGCGTATGTTATTGTTAACATCCCTAGTAGAAGTAAATGTTACTTTTCTAAGATGATAATTGAATTATGCTATTATATAAGGATATTAAAAATTAATAAAAATAATTAAAAAACTTATATTTAACTTAAGACAAAATATACATGCATTTAATAATTACACTTAGAGCGTGTACAAGTTGGTTATAAATAAAGCAACCGCAAGCTGTCTGTAGTTTAAAAAAAAAGGAAGAAGTGAGCGCACTCGAAAAAAGAAGTTTGAGAAACAATGGTTCAAACAAAGTAAAGCTAAATGAGCATTTTCTAAATATGCGTGAGGAAAGGTTCTTTGTATAAAACGTTTGCGCTGCGACGTTTAAATAATTACTATGATAGAATAAAAAATTGCTATTGTAAATTATTTTCTGGTTCTTACAACTACTTAAATGGCATTACTAGGTTTGAATTCTGTATGGGGTAAAAATTTAAATTATTAAAAGGCTTACTAAATTTTAAGAATATTCTTGATAGTATATTAGAGAGATTGTTATATAATAATATTGTAAACTTACGTATTCTAATGTAACAATGCGACAAGTACGTATACCTTCGAGCTTCACAATCCACATACTCCTTCACCCCATGACATATTGATATTATTGACTTCTTCTAGTGAGACTTTTTTTGTTTCTACAGATATAATTTAATAATAAACCACCATTAAATGCCTGATTTTATAAGTAAAATATCTCATTTTTTAGTTTCTTTTTTAAAATTGAATTTCACCGCTCTTAGAGACATAAATTAACGTTTAACTGATATTAAATTGGTCATCCTACCCTACTAATATTATAAATTATATAAAATGTATTAGATTGTAGTAATATAGTTTATCGTTTAGAATATCAAATTGGCTAAATAAAATAAATAAATTAATGAGCTTCACGCTGCATCCCACAGCAACAGAGTTAGTTAGTACGTAGAAGAAACATAGTGTTACGACCCTACGTTACCCACATTCCGCCGAATTTTTCGTGGCATTGCGTATTGAGTGGCGGAACTCAACGCCGGACTTTTTGACATTGGGTAAAATTTGTGCAAAAATATTGTATTCGCCTACAGTATAACAATAAGTTTAAGTCGCTATTATTCTACAATGTAATTCGTCCCTTTTTGTATTAATTATTCGCTAATTAACCTGTCTGAGTGCGGCTATTGCAATTAAAACAACTTAAATAGTGTCAATACACTAACATAAAATAAACAACGATCATATTATAAAGCATAATTATGGAAAATATTCTATCGATATCGAAAATAACATTCAATATCGACCTCTCAATACAAATAAATCACTACGCGTTGAATTGTTGACCCTCTCTTACGCTGCATTAAGTGGCTCTATAATATGATATAGCGATGCTGGCGTCTGACTGCGAGAGATAAAACAAATTCTATTGAAAATTCGTATAATATAATCCTTCTGGCTAAATTTTCTTATTTCACTTTTCGTTTCTTTTGTTTTTAAAGAGCTTGATATGAAGATATTAGGGATTGTTAAGTAGAGTTCTTTTTGTAGAGGTTTTTTTTTTATATTATAGTAAGCAGCAACTTCAAGATTATTCCGTATAGCAGGGTAGCGAAAAAAATTCTAGTGACAAGACACTACGTTCTCTACATTACAACTCAATTAATGTTATAACTGTTAAATACTTAAACTTGATGCTGTATCCCGCAAACAGCAGGGTACGCAGATAGAACCTGGGACCTTGTGTATAAACAAAACTTACGATAGATATATTCTATTGATTTACAAGTTTCAGTGAAATTCAATATACAAAAGCAAAATTATTATAAAACTTGTCGCTGAGAGAATTTGAATCTACTTTATCGAAGTGCAAAACCTGGACCATTTATTAACCTAGACCACTGTACCATACTTTAAGTTTCCAAGATTAAATCTATTTTTTATACTATAGGAACAACAAGTAATAACACTGAATGATTATTCGAAACATTGTTCGTTCTCCCTTTATTCAGCGGGTAACATTTCAAAAGCACAACCGGATCGCAAGGCTAGTGCCTAGTATAGTACGACCGAGAAGTTGTGGCCGTTCTTAAGTTAAGACTTCTAAACTTTTACACATTGTTCACTTGCGAAGATAATTATATATATATTATAGTAAGAAAAATCATTAAATCAAATATGCGTATTCATTTACAATTCTACAGTAACTTCATAGCGGCCACGGCTCGTCGACCATACTATACATAACAGATCTTAATACAAGTCGGCGCCGGCTAACCCATCAGGGTCTCCAGTATTTTTAATGAAAGCTGCGGCGTCGGGCGGGCGTACGGTGCCGTATTAATCTTAGCGGACCTCCTGTTCGCCCCTGCTCGCCTGGTAGGTGGAATCCCCGCTGAGGGGGAGTGCCGATTTTCTCTATAATTTTCACCAATTTTTTTGTGTGCATTTTAATGCTGCTTTGGAAAATCGAAGAGATAGATTTAGGAAGGACTTTTAAATATATATTCAAAAAATATGGAATATATATTCATTATAAATATTCATAGTCTTTTAAATATCACAATTGATTAAAAAATACAAAAGAAACATTAGTGAAATATTTCCGTAATAATCTATGGTTATTAAAACTATAATTTTTGAAACGTTAATTAGAACAAAATTCAAATATAAAAAATATATATAAATAAATAAACCTCAAGTTAAATAGTATTGAAATAGATATTTACTTAAATAATAAAAATAACTTGTTTCACCAATTACGCATCCACTTTACAGGAAATTTAAAAAAAACACCATGACATGACGTCTTCACAGTATCTAATCATTGTTTTAATGAACACAAAAACAAAGACTCGCCCGACGCGGACGTCCAGCGAATCACGTGTCAATAGAAGAATCCACCATTTATTTTTCATTTCAGCGGGAAACGAGGAAATTACGAGCTGCTAAAAAAACGTCTCGATCTTCGCCGGCGTAAAAAAAATCCGCCGAAAAGGAAGTGAGCGACCATTAGGGTATTATCGGGGTAAAAAGGGCGGAGGGGAAAAATCAGAAAAAAATTGCTCGGTGCCCACCCTTTCCTTTTCGTGAGCGTCGCCTGTACCTCCTGTGCCTCCTGTGCCTCCCCAGCCTTACATTAGACCCCCGCCGGGGGCGCCACATGTATGGTGGAGGCGAATTACATAAACGGCAGGTGAATTTGGAAAATTAAAGTTTGTACACTATCACGTTTGACGAAGTGGCTACTGGGACTGCCGTGGGTCTAACAGCCTGGGTGATTAAAACGAATTACCTTCAAATTCTTCCAATCGTTAGATAAAGGTGACCTTTCGTCATAAGCATTAGCCTATTATGGTATTTATTTATAAACTATGTTTTAGATATCTAAAGATACAATATATTAAAACAATAAAAACATATATTATAGGTACGATAATATAACAATATATATCATTCAAAATTTACTTGAATTTCACAAATAAAGCTCACATAAGGCTAGAACACCCTCCAAAAAGAAACACAAAGCTAAGGAGATAAAACTGAGGGCGTCAATATCAAAATAATTCATATGTGACAATAATTAAGAGGTTTCTCCCTCCTCTAAGGGGTATAGGGGACGCCTGTTCCCTCAACACTAGTGTTGCCAGATGTTACGTTTACCTTGGATCGTCTTTCATTAACAATATTTATATTTTTCTTTTATAATAATAGACGAGCACATCTATAAATATATTATTTTAAACATTATACCTAATTAATAATAATCAACTTAATTATCAAAGAAAAATAGATAATAGATAAATAGCATGTTTAATTATTTTCGGTAATATTATTATGGTATATTATATAGAAATATTTAAAATAACATTGTTTTTAAATCTGTCCCGAATTTCTGAGTCGTCAAATGGCAACACTAAAGTTGGAACATGGCGTAGGCACGGATTCTTCATAAGAGATTATATTTAGGCGTTGCGTTCCGCTGCCTCGCGCCAGGCGGCGGCGGCGGCGGCGGCGGCGGCGTGCAACTCATCTCTAAATGTAGTTTTCAAATATGGTTTCAATATTAGTGATTTCCGAAAGCTTTTGTTGCCTCGTACCGTAATGTAATGAATTGAATGATAATGATATGAATGGATGTTTCGTTGTTTCTAATATTTGATGGAATGTTTCATTAATGGGTGTTTCATTTAATAATTATTGCTTAGTACCTACTTTATAATAGATAGATAAATAAAAAAGATTACTATAAAATTAAATGTATATAGCAGCGTAAGCAAGGAAATTGCAGTGTTAAGAAACTCTCTAGTCTACTTACAACTGGAATTCGATACATTGCGTGTTGAGTAACGGAGCTCAACCCCGCGCTGTAATTATATATAATAACTTACTCAATAAATATCTTCTGATATACGAGTACCTACTTTAAACTAAGTTGTCATTAGACGTGATACTCTGTATAACAAAATGCATGCAAAATCATTACAGAACATTTTAAAACAATTAAAACGTCCTTTCAATCCAATTCATTAAACCAGAGATCACGAGCGATTATAATTTCAGCATCAAAAAAATAATAATCACCTCAGTAATTACTGTTACCTAGTCATCCCCTCGGCGGAGTACCAGGCACGCATAAAGCATGAGGAGCACTAATTTGAGGGAGTAAGGCGAACGCACCTACTGCGGGTCCGAAATGATTATTTAATAGTAACCCACCCTAGCCCCACGGCGAGGGGGAGACCCTAGAAAAAGTTTTGCCACCGCGTCTATCAAACTAGAGAGAACAATGAGCGCCGTGGAATGGCAGCACTACCAAATTGTGGGTTTTAGAAATGGTATCTTTACTTAAGGAACGTTAATAATTATATTATAATTCATAACTGCGTGTCTAATGAAATAAACTTTTACGATTTTTTAATTTATTGATAGGTAGCATGTATGTATTGAGTCTTTAGTGGTGCAGTGGGTTCGATTCCACACTCATGGGACTAATTATATTTAAATTGTGCCATCCTCCCTAGTAGATAAAACAAAGCGTTACTGTTACCTAAGTTTTGCCACTCAACATGAAAGGCAAAAGCTGTCTTAACACTAGGTTCTGTTCCTATCCTGCTACGCGGGATTTTTAGTGTAAGTATATAATTATATGATATATAATTATATATTTGATTTTGTAAGAAAAAACATTTAAGGAGTTGGTTTATTAGAATAGTAAAAATATATATAATTAGTTGTCATATTTTTGATTTAATTGTTTTTATAATACATTTAAAATTTATCTTTAGTACTAAAAAGGGGAGTGATTTTTACAATATATTAGTGAATCTTTATATATGAAGTAATAATATAAGTAACGGAGGTCACGTTCAACGAAATGCGTGAACTTTACAGACTGAAACCTTTCAGAGTGTTCTTTTGTTACACATTAATATGTAACATGTTTAAACTAAGTATACCTATGTATATATAATTTTAAAATACAGTATTAACAAGTATCTTTTCTATCGTCATACCCGTATACCGTATATAATAGGTATGTAAAGAGTTCCTAGAGTTAAGACACTCCATCAAAACTTTCATGACATTACGTGTCGAGTGACGGAACTCAACGCCGCAGTGTCTTCCTATCACATCGATGGGCATTATTAAAATATTACTTCATCGACAAAATCGTTTAAAATCGTTCTCTGTCAATCATTATTCAATTATGTAGGTACATATAAAATATTTAGCAATATTATTTAAAACCTAATAAAATTATAAGCAAAATAACAATTATTTTATTTAGAATATGATAACATAAAGAATGAAAAAAAAAAACAAATGAACCATCATACAATTACTTAGTTCATATCTAGAACGCTATAAGATATACATTAGCAAAGACCGGGCCGCGACGCTGTCAGTGCAGATTATATGGGGTTGAGTTGTACCAAGGGTCCCCGGGTGGCCCCGAACTACCAGGAGATCATAAGTTTACGAGAGAATTAGGATAAGGTATCCGGACCCTCAGTAATGAGGCTTCAGCCTGAATACTCAATTTTTCACGTATTTCATGTGAATTTTGGGCGTGCGTATATCATTTATAAGTTTTTGTGTAAGTTTGGAATTTGTCGTGTGTTATATATTATTTATAGCATCATTTTAACTAAAAAAGCTTAGTTTCACTTATTTTTTTTTGAAATTGTGAAAAACAAAGATCTTCATCATAGATTTGTAAATAAAAAATGTACACAAAAAAATATCAAGAGTTCCCTCTAGGTGGCTCAACGACTACTAAATCCATTTAATTGAATCTTACTATAACAATTGATAAAATCTTACCATTACTTCTCTTTCTTCCTTCTAAATTTGAATAATAATATATTTTTTAATTCAAATTATCAAAAGACTTGAACCCAGCAACTTCTCCATCTAATACAGTAAAAAAATAAAACAAACCGACTAAATTAAAAATGCCATATCCATATACGAGCGTTCGTAGTACAACAGAGCCAGTCCGTCGGGTCGGGTGCGCGCGGTAATGATTTACGCGCCCTTAAAACATTTATTGAGGCCCCAAAACTCATTCGAGCCTGATTTTTGTCTGCCCCCGGACTCCGGTCCCTTACGTACCCACTGCGGGTAGAATATTGTAGTTGTTGGTGTTTTAGATTAACAAGGTGCTGAGAATATGGTTTTAGTAATGTATTTGGTAGGATATCCTAATATATGAAGGTAGGTACAGATTCGATGAACTCAGATATTTATGTAGAATTTATATTTCCATTTCCCCAGTCTGGTTTCATGGCAAAGCGCGGCGTTGAGTTCCGCCTTTCAACATGCAATGCTTTCTATGCATGATATCCTTATGCATGCTGCAAGATATCCTTTTTCAGGGTTCCCCTACGTTCCGTAACCTAGATGTCAAATTTCAACTAAGCAACACCGTCATGTTTTATCAGACGCTGTGCTTCTACCCCACGACGACCTTAAGAAAGGAAGAGTTCTTTACAGATATAGATAACATTCGGTAGTTTATCTGAACACACCTTCGGAATTTTGTGTAGTTCGCGTAAAAAACCAGTGATAAGATGATAAGCTCTTCACATTTCATTCGTTTAGAAACTTTATGACGTTTAAAAAATATTTCTGATGATTAAAGAAAGTATTTTAAAAAATAGTAATGTCAATCATTAAAAACATCACAGTTTTTTTAAAATTTTACGGTCTACCAAATGAAAATTTGGTAATAAGATCTTTTAATTAGTTGCTGTAATGAAACTAAGTTCACTCTATTTCCATTATAACACTATAATGGAAATAGAGTGTCTTAACACTAGGTTCCCATGTTCCCTCTACTTACACTGCTATGTAGGATACAGCGTAAAATTAAAAAAAATAAATCCAGTTTAAAATAAGAATAATTCTAGAATTGATCCCATACCGTTCACATCGTATTATCAACACATATGTAGGTACCCCCAGCATCAAGGATACGTCCACTATTCATTCAAATCCACAAAACAAAGAAAAATAACTCTCTTCTCCTACAAAATAGAGTTTAGAATAATTTAAACACTAAATAGGTCAGTACAAGGGGCTACTTACAAAAGGCAGTAAATACCTAACGAAACGAATGCAAGCACTAAAATGACCGACCCTTCGTGACATGTCGACCTAATAGCTAAGTTTTTCTAACATTTTAAAATTGATTTCTTTTGAGGATTATGCGTCCTATGCACGTATGAAATGTAATGAAACAAAATAACCTTTGAGAGCATTATAATTATTAATTATAATAATAAACATATATATATTTTTTTGTTTTGTTCTTACAAAACACCCAGTTAGGAGATTTGCGGGATAAAGCGTGAAACTATGAAAAATAATCGATTGTAATACTTTTATAATAAACATGTGGCATTACACTAGTTGTGCGCAGGAAAATACGGAAAAAATATTTTTTTTAGCCTCACGCTGTATCCCGCAATGTAAACAGAGGGAATCTGGGAACCTAGACCTAGTGTTTGTTTATATTCCCCGATTTCCGCGCATTACCTCGTTACTATATCGAGGAAATGAAAAAATGGCAAAAAGCAAAGAAATGACGACAGTTCATTCATATCCCTGAGTGGGAATCGAACTTAGTGTCCCAGTTTACTGAGAGACGTTGAGCTGCTACGCTATAGTCGCTCCGCTAAAGTTGAGAACGAAGTTTCTCAAGCACAAACTTCTCTTTGCCTGTTATAAGTAAGTATACAAAATGCTTGGAAGCTAAAAATAAAATAAAAAGAAAATACATAAAAAGCGAAACTATAAACTACATCGCACTAACATTCCTCCAAGTCGGTTATCCTTATTTTCGGTTGGTTAATTTCGTTGCGTGTAGACACCTCGCAAGTTACTAGGCGCTAAAACTAGGTGCGGAGGTGGGCGGCGTACACCAGGCGACACGAGTTACGTATAAATATATATACAAATGTATTATGTGAGGTACTATGTGCCTCAAAAGTTTGTTAAATGCTTTGAATATATTTGCTTTATTATATGGACATTTTTTATAGTTACAAAACTACAGCAAAACCTTAGTAATTTGTTAATCAGTTCAATATATATAATATTTTTACTTTTTCAAAATTTTTCATTAGTCTACCTACCGTTCCGTCCGTACCGTTGGACCTACCGTCCGTATTATATTAAAAAGCTATTCATATATCAATCAATTATTGACATTTCAATAAATAAATTAGACAGAACGTAAAAACCAACGCCTCAGTAGCGAACCTGCTCTAATCTAGAAAGACATGTTACTCCAGTAACACCTCTAAGATTAAGCCAAAAATTGCAACAAATCAGACTTAAATCTACAAATATACGTTTATCAAAATAGAGAAAAGATTCACTTATAATCCTGAAAATATTACATATGTGAAAATTTATGACGATGCTTCTTCTACTTTCACGCAAAAACTACTGAACGGATTTAGATGCAACTTTACAATAATCTAAGCTTCTACATCAGAATAACACATAGACCTCAATATATGTAAAGATATTTTATAATTTCTCAATAATATAACAATATGTTATGTTTTTTGTTTCACTAGTTCTAGATATAGCATAGCTAAGTGTTAGGTTGTACCCTGAGTTACTGCGGCGCCCTGCAGGCGGGCTCGCGACTAATTCCGTTAAAATTCTCAGTACGCTATGCTCGCCTGGTAGCGGTAAGCAGGGTAAAAGGGGGCTGGCATCCACCCCGGATTAAACTCGAGGTTACACTGTACTGGAGTATATTTGCTAAAATGTATATGAAATTTGTTTTGATTTCTTTTGTTTAGCTGTTTTTATATATTTTAGTAGATATGCAAAAACGGCTGAGCAGATTTTGAATAAACTTGGAAAAATATATAATATGTGTATTAATTAAACAAATACGCAGCATTTATCGGCCTAAAATACCGTGCCCTAGGGTTTACTTTAAAAGTCATGTACTTTTTTAAATTTATATAATAGTATATGCAAATAGAAATTTATTTTACAAAATAATACTGAGGCAACACTATCTTATTTTTACTTAAATAATTCTTTATATATATTTATATATTTTTGAATAATAAAATCTTTTTATTATTATTACGTACAGGAAAGAAAAAAAATCTTAGGCTTCCTTAAAATATGTAGGTACATATATGTCTCACGAATGCACTAAGCTTTAAATGACGTTCTGCGACTTAGTCGCAAGTTGGCAGCGCGCTCAAGATCCACTCGAACCTTAGATTAAGCGAATCCTGGCATTTTCATATAAAGTTATTTTAGAAATGACATGGCTCTAGTATTGAAATTTGACTCATCTTTTATATATGAAATTATAAAATACCTAGAAGTCCATAGAATAAGAAAAGATTTTTATAATATGAATGACGCCAGTATGCCATAGTATTAGACGTATTGCGGCGTTAAATTCCGCTAGTCAGCTACATAATGCAGTAAAATTATCAAGTGATTGAAATAATAACTATGTCTAGATTAGATATGTAGGTATATTATTAAACTTAACTTTTAGACCGTTCTGACGTTTTTTTTTTCTTTTTCTTTATCCATAATTCCTAGTACTAAACATAATAAAAGGCGTTAATAAAATCAGAAATTAAAGAAAGTACAAAGTAATTTCTTTTTCCTTTGATGATTATGTTCCTTTACGAACATGTTACAGCTACACTCAATACTAATCTATACAGACCTAAATAGGATTAACATTTTTATTACGTATTCTCGTACTGAATATTTCTACTATCAGAATATTCATTTCCTAAGTAGTACCTACGGGTTTTTTTTATTTTAGGTAAAACCTAGTGTTCCTAGTAGTTAGTTCTCCGTTTTGCTAACTAATTCCAACATTGTATGTTGAGTGGCTGTCCTTAACGCCGCGCTTTGTCTCACCAGAGCAGGAAATTGAAAATCTAAATAGTTTGCCGAATGGGGATCGAACTCACAATTATAATGTTTGCGACTGTAAACGCTACCCCACTACACCACGATGGCCTAATCCTATGACTAGGTCATCGTGTAAGTAGTACTATTACTTACAATGTGTTTACATAATAACATCCTGTTAATTTAAACTATATTACAGTAATAAATTAAATATACCATGAGAATGATTTACAGATCTTAAAAGCCATATCTATTTGGGCACGTGCACCAACAAATAACGTAATCATTAACTAAATTAAAATTTTAAAATTACTCTAACCTTTAACACCTAAATAATAGGTTTCAAAATCAATTGCATTATCATAAGTCATATTTAACACGGACAACTAACTCTAGACGTGGTGTAGGGCCGAATAGACCCCTTGT
Source organism: Heliconius melpomene rosina (assembly GCF_056956725.1). NCBI lineage: Eukaryota > Metazoa > Arthropoda > Insecta > Lepidoptera > Nymphalidae > Heliconius > Heliconius melpomene. The sequence continues at coordinate 2,309,286 of NC_140400.1, forward strand.
TAGTACAAAATCGATTGAAGGGGACAAAACTTAATTATGTCACCGTTCAAGGTCGAATACGATGCATTCAGATGTGATAAATGCGCCAATCCTACTGGAAATCTAAGTAAAACTGACGTGGGAATATTATAGAATATCATAATAAAAGATTAAATATCACAGTAGTATTATAATTATGGTAGATTTGTATATGTTTGTATGATAATTATCGATTACCGTTTTTTTTGGGGTCATATAAGATACCAAGTTTAGCACATTGGTAGTAAGGAAATAAACAGATAAAATATATTTGAATAATCATGTCTTAAATTGGTATTACAATTGAACTGCAAATATGAAGGATAATAGTGTAGTGTAAATTAGTTAATTGTTTTATTTATTCTAATTTTAATTACACATACAATATTAATTAAATTAAAAATAATGTTTTATACATATTACACCTACTACTTTAAAACAAATTATAATCAAAACAATTACATATTCAATATAATAAAATCAATACTTTTAAGGAACAATTAGGTTTAAAATACATAACGTATGAAAAAACCTTTAAAAAATTTCAATAACCAAAATTAACGATGCATAGCCATAGCAAAAACAAAAAACAAAAGGGACACCAAAAAACATTGCTCTAGGTCGCAGACATTTAATCACTCATTCACCACTAACAAAGACGCAGCATCCAAAGATCATCAAAAGGAGCATTTTTATGAGAATACTAAAACAATGCAGATCAAAAACCCCAATTGTACCTACAATAACATACTGAGCCAGAATTAAACAAACTTCTAATCTCTGACATCAAAGCCGTCGCACGAGCCGCAAGTGCCGGCCGACGAATAAAATAGCCGGTCGTGTTATTAACAGCCCCTGTAGGAGAAAAAAAGGGGGTGGTTATGGAAATACATGCGCTAGATGTGGCCTGGACGTACAAAAAAATTTGCTTATCAAACATGATAATAATACTGTGAGAATATAATTGTTTAAATAAATTAAGATTATAAAATGCTTTATGATCAAAAGATCGATTTCGTCTGAATCAGGTCAAATAATTACAATTTTGATATCGATCAAATAATATTAAAAAAATTGTATGAAATATGTTTTTTTTTCGTAAAGTAATTTGAAATAAATCAATATAATAAAATGTTACTTTATAAAAATATTAATTTTGGTTGTATGAAATAATCTATATAAAAGTCCAAGATAACTTTAAGTCGACGCCTAATCCATCTAGCCTCTCTAAAACCTTGTCTTTAGTATTCGAGGAAAAAAGAAGGGAGGGACGAATATCCCGCAGGGGGGCAGCAATGGACTGAAGGAGCCCCAATCAATCTTACAAGTCGCACTGTGATGGGGAGGCACTTTCGGGGGTCGAAGGGACCGTACCCTCTTACGGTCTGACTGACCCTTAGGGAGAAACGCGGTGGAAAAGGTCGAACCTAAACTCTGGATCCAAGGTTTAATGTTTGTGATTAATATACCGTTTCCAGTGTTATATTCTTGATGAATCAATTTAAAATGATGAAATGTGTGTTTATATCTCTTCTTTTCATATATTAAAAACGGTAAACCAAAAATATACCTTTGATGTTTTTCTTTTTACTAAAACATAGTAGCTACGATATGTGAATATACTTTTTAATATAATTACTTTTAAATGTATAACTGCTTTTCATTTAGCTATTACGTATAAATGCCTACTAAATACTTTTTTATTTCAGTATATACTTTAAAAAGATATTTTATTTTCAATTATGTAGTATTTTACCTTAATTTAATAACTATATATATTATTGTATATTGTTATAATACTGTAAAAAGTATTCTTTATGCATACAATAAGCAGTTTATTAATATAATAAAATTTCATATAATTACCACCTAGCAAAACGTTTATTACAAAACACACCACCAAAAAACTTGTAATATCCCTCTACATATACCTAACACACAAAAATAAATTCTTATATACGCCAAAAAGGTCGTTCAATACCATCCCGCTTAATAATTTCCAACAAACATTATCGTTGGGAACGAAAACCTATAACAAAAAACCCGTCAAGAAATTGTACTTGCTCAGTTCTCCGTCGGGCATCGTTTTTGTGTCTTGTCTAATACCGTAACCCCCTGATGAAGCCACCCTCTGCCACCCTCGCCTCAAGCGAGAAAAATGAGTTAGAAAAGATGCGGCGGCCGATTATTCTCTAACGCTTTGTATGGGGTATTCTGAATCAATCGGTCGCGAGGGCCGCCGCCAGCGTCGCACGGTTAGGTGCTCGTCAGGTGCGGCCGCCTATCAATCCCGGTGGCCTGGTAACGTGAACTTTTACCAAATCTCCCGCATTCGTCAGATTGAATCGTCGCCTGTACGATGACATTGTCTAATGTTCCCATTTTGACACAATGGCGTTAACTTACTTATTTGGGTGCTTTTTTGATTGTGATTGATTGAATTATTATACTACTTAGCACACTTATTCGTAAGGATAAGTAACTATAAGATTTTAACTATTTCCATCGCTTTAATGTGAATTAATTTCATATATAATATATCAGTTTTGGGCGTATTTTTTTCTAAAAGATAAAGAATGACAAGAATATAAAGAATAAAAACATGCCGTCATAATCTTAAACTAGGTAAGTACATCAATTAATAAGAAAAATAAGCTTGTCTTCGTAGCCAATAGACAGTACATCCGTTATATGGTGTCAATGATTCAATTTAATAATAACTTGGAAAAGATTATTAAAATGACTATTGATGTCTTATTATGCCGTGAGCATTATAGAAGCTAAAGTTTAAATATTAAAAAGAAAGTTTTACGCTGTATCCTGCAAATAGCAGGGTAGCCAGAGGGAACCTACTATTAAGACTTATTACTATTTAGAGAGACACTCTCTATATTTTCCGTAAATAAGTTTAAGCGGGCGAAGCCGCATTTGGGTCGCAGTAATATATTAGTATACTAAATACATATATATGTACCTACATACAATAGAGTATTTAAATTGGCAACACATTGAGGTGAGTTCTAAAATCATAACAAGGGGCCCGACTCGTACAAAGGCGTGCTTGTGGCGCAGACCGGCTTTGGCTAGTTCACAAAGTTTAAGCTAGGGTTAAAGCCGGCCGCGAGTTCGCATTTCTAAATATTCGTATGGAAAAATACGTTTGCGGCTTTCATTGGGTGTGTTGTGTTGGTGTTCGTTATTGAAATTTGTTTTGTTTTGTTTATTTTGTTTTTGAGTGCTTAATTCGGAAATTTTTAGCTTTTTGAGGTTACTTTAAAAAATTTTTGAAGATTGAGGAGAAGGTTGTTTTATAGCATCTTATAACGCTCATACGTATGTCAGAGCCTTTTGTGTGTTTTAAATGTCTTTATGTCTTAATGTCTTTTTACTTTGAATTTATAATTATTTGGCACAAAAACAATTAAATTCTCCGCTCTAAATATGTAATAAAAACAATAGACAATATGTTATACGTAATATATTCAAATGCAATATATTCTACACGACCGCAAGTAATAATATAGCTTCATAGATGAAAAAAAAATACCTTACCTTATTGTCCAAGTCCATACGGTCGTGACTGCCCATGTTCCTCATATGCTTCAAGTACGCCGTAGTAATCGGCACGCTATAGTCCACGTCATCGCCATAGAAGACACCACCATCTGGTCTCCATGGTCTTGGGATTCTGCCAAAAGAATGTGGATATTCGAGGTTTGCAGGTAGCAACTTCTTGCGAGGAGGTGATCTCGATTTTGGAGGATCCTTTGACGTTAAATTGGCAACGTCCAGTGGATTATATTTCTTTTCTTTTTTATCTGTTTTGTCATTTTCCTCTTCAATTTTAATGTTTTCGTGAGATTCTTCTTGAATTACTTCTTCTTTTGGTAGTAGAGGTAGTGGACTATCAGGTTGTACGTCTTCCACGTCAATTACGCTATCATCTTTATCGATTTCAGGGTCAGCACGCACTGGTTGTTCTTCTCTAAACGGCTCTGTATTAAAAAGAGGTGTATCAAAACCGTTACTTTTCTTTGTGGTCAATTCTATATACGTGGGTTCTTCTTCTTCAGTTGGTTTAGGGCTATCAACTTTTTTGAGAGGCTGCAGATCAGTATAATCGTATTTAGGCTCGAATGCATAATTCTGTGCCGCATCTATCTCAGATTCCCAGTTTCTGGTGAATTCTGGTTGACAGTGGGGTAAGAAAGGGAGGTAAGTGGGGTGTCTGGTGGGAGAGGGGGAGGGGGTTGGCAGCGGCGGCGGCGAGGCACTGCGCGGGCGCCGCGCGCACTCCGCACATCCGGTCAGGAAACGCGTGACTGCCTCGCGGGGGAGGAACGCGTAGGTTTCCGTTATCTGTGGGTAAAGAAGATTTATTTATATTTTTCTTAATATTGTCGCCAGTTTTAAGGAAAAATATGTAGTAGGAATTTTGTTAGGTAATTTCTTAACAGCTTTTATATACTACAAAAAGTCATTTAAATATGGACTATAAATAAGCACCGTAATAAAATGTTCATGATTTCATTCAGGTAAACTATTTATGTTTTTAGATGAATTGAATAATGTCTATACTACATATATAAACAGTCATTTTGGGTTTTAACATATAATCGAAATATGTATAGATAATAAAATATCAATATCAATACAATATCGATATAACGACAAATATCAGTGTTTATGATGCTTCTAAGTATTGATATTATTTATTTTGCCTAATTAAATTTTGTATATCACATAATAATAGTCATCAGTTTGTAATAATAGCTTTAGGATTGGGGCTGAACGCAGATAATGCTGCCATCTATAAGTCATTACACTTGACATAGCGAAGTTACATCAATATAGAAGTTCACTTAAACGTTACTAGATGGCCCTACCATCTATAATTTGTTCATAAATAGAAATACTCTACAAATATTAAAAAAAGCTCAAAAATATGTCTGATTGAACGCCTTAATGTTAAATAAAATTAAATGAGTAATACTTACAGTTCTATAAGTTCGTTTTTGTCCCGCATGTTTGCCTGGTCTTCCTTCAAGTTCAACGTGCACAGTGTAGATTATATCAAAGAAATTTTCGACAATCGCTACTTTTCTGTATACAGGTTCTTGATTGGGGGCATTCTGTAAAAAAATATAAACGTTTTAATATAAACGTTTTAATGTTTATATTTTAATAACAAAAATTTAAATAAAATTATCATGTCAGAATACTCTCTGAACCGCCCTCTATCGTTAAATAGCAACCCAAGCCTCGCAACAAGCGACTCCAAAACTAACTTTTCTGTTTTAGTTCTACCAGTCGTCCATAGATGGCGATGTAGTAAGAATTGTATTAAAATTTATGGTCACAAAAAATTGTTTTAAGCCTAGTTTTAAATTAGGTACTTCAATTTAAAAACCAAGTCAAATAAACACTATATTATATTTATTTCGAAACGAATATTAAATTTAAGGTTATTTGTGGCGCAGGGGTGTAACACAAGCGTGAGACTGTAAACGAGACAGATTGTGGGTTCAAGACCCATTCAAGGATATGAAATGAAACTCAACGCCGCTTTTCAACACGCAGAGCCACCATAATTCTACGAAAAGCTCGAAGCAAAGAATCTTAAAACTAGGCAGGAGAAATATTGTAAATTCGAGCTACCTATCTAAAAGCAACGTGACGCATTACAATAAGCGTCATAAATAACATACATTACCACCGACCGGGATCCGGGATTAGAATATGATTGCGGGATCATACCCACTCTGACCACTTAATTATAAATTGTCGTTTTGTTGTGTATTTTATTTAAATTTTAATCATTATATAAATGAAGCATATTTTCATTATTGAGGCCGTCGTGACGCAAGGGCACAAAGGTGTAACTATAACGCGACGGTTGTGAATTCGAACCCCACTCGGAAATGCTTCGAAAAATTCAGCGGAAAGTGAGAAAAGGAGGGTAACAGTAGGTTCCCAACAAATCAATCCTTTAAGCAGAGTTTGAATCCACAACCATCGCGTTTACAGACACTTAAAAGACTTACTTAGAAAAGTCTTACAGGTTCTTTAAAATAAATGATTATTTTTTTAAGAATTTCAAACAATATGATAAATGAAGTCAGCATCAATATCAAAAATAAGATACCAACGAGCTATCCCACGCCCGCATCGGATAGGGGGGGTAATGGCCAAGCAATTACCGGCAGCGCTGATGGGAGGGAGCTTTAACTTCTACCATCAATCTTAGAATGTACTACCACTTTATACGAAGAAGTCATGATATAGCTATATTTTTTTCCTAATAAGACCTATAGTCTTATTTAAAATGTATGTAAGTAAATACTTAATTATGAATCTGGAATAAAATACTTAGAAAAAAGTTTTTGTGATCTGATTTGCCTGGTGCAGTTTCTGATATAACTGACAATATGTTCTATGTTAGTGGTATGCCATACCATAGACATGTTCGTTTTGCTAAACCGAAGTATTTGAATTTTGAATATTAATTACAACCGACTATACAAAACCGATTTCTTTCAGCTTTACACTGTATCACACATAGGTAAAAATCTCCGATCCTCCATTCTCCGTTTTCTCCTCATATTTAAAGATATTGCATACTGTGTTGCAGAATTTAATTCCGGGCTTTAAGTTGCCACAATAGGCAAGTGAAGATAGTTCATCCCCTGAACGGGACTTGAACCCACAACCATAGCATTACAGACGGTTTGCAGTTGCCAAAAGATATAATTAACAAAATATGTAACAGTGCAAAGAACCTTTTATAATATAAAAACCAAATTTATTATGCCGAGACTCGATACAATTAAAGGTCCCCTACTCCACCCCAAATGAGAATCAAAGTTCAACTAAACATTAGATAGCCGTGGCCCGTGACATGTGGCCTGTCATGAAACAAGGCGACTACTCCAGCCTCCGGGGAGGGGCTAATGGCGATCGTAATTATCACACAGTTGATGATTTATATTGTGTGAAAGCCATAGATTGAGGCTTGAAATGATAGACATATATTATCTTTATATTATTTCATGTTTTATTTTAAATTGATGGGAAAATGTTTTATTTAAATGTTTTATTTTAAAATGAATGGAAAAACTTTTGGAGTGTATATTGTTTTATTGACACTGACACTATTAATAGAATGGTCTATATGTACCATTTTTTTTACAGCATGAAGCTGTAAAAAATGCTTAAACATATTCTAAAATTATCACAAAATTAGTAAAATGTTGTAGAGAAAACAGATAGATTTTAATGAGAAAAAAATGGCAAAACAAAATGGCGATGTCAGTCCTGTAGTTAGCAAACAAACTAATTTTTTACTAATTGAGTGTCAGTCACTGCATTATAACACTTGGAATTTGAATAAGGAATTACTTTGTTACTTCGTTGGTTTTTTTTTTTCATAAATTTTGCGCTACGTATCTTTTTTACAGTTTACATTTTTATCTACCAAACTGTGCTTATAAAAATATATTTACATCAAATGTGTAGTGACTCAACACCCTTTAGTGAACAGTTCTAATTCATTGAGCAATTTTGAAGATTTTTGTATAATAAATGTTTATTGTCTCATCGTGTCCTCGTAGACAACAAACAATTTATGCAATACCTCTAGGCTTAAAGCAACAAGTGGACGTTGGTCGAGTTCTAGCCTTCGGAATAGCTCAGATTTCATAGCACTATGTACTATTTCGAATAAATACCGGCTATTATTAGTATATCATTTAAAGTAGGTGCTGTTATTATTTAATTAAATATAAATTACATAGAATTTTAGAATTATTAGAAATTTTTGCTTCTATACATAAGGTGAAGAATTTGTTTGATTGAATCTCAGGAACTACCTACTGATTTCGAAATGAAAACACTCACAACAACACAAACACATATATTGAGAAAGGCTATAGGGCCTATAACCTATAGTATAGGCTATACTAACATTTCACGTCACGTTTGGAATAAGACTGTCCCGAAATTTGGCACAGGGACGTACAAAAGTCCCGTTTTTCGGAATGGCACGTAAATTAGGTCGGTCGAAGAAAGTTTAGCAGTGATTATCGCGGTACGCCATTGTTAATAACTGAATGGTATAAGTCCACAAAAAAACGGAAATATTTAATTGTTTATTAAAATTTGGTCAATTATACTTAAAGAAAAAACTAAAAAACTAATTAAAATTTGAAAAATATATGTTAATGTTCCATTTTAAGCCTGCAATTCTGGAATCAGAGTACCTCAGAGACCAACAATATGTTATGTATCATACACAACTCTTATATATGTTCATTTGACTACGAGAGCGAAGGGATTAAGGGCAATAGAGAAATTCGTCACTTTCATTATGTAGAAAAAAAACAGCTTCACGCTGTATCCCGCACACAGCAGGGTAGGCAGATGTAGTGTTAAGACACTCCGTCCCCGCTATTATATAGTATTGTAAGTACGAGTATTCCATATTACAAATCAATATTTCGCACACTCTAGATACAATATATCGCGCCATTATCAGAACCACTTGATCATAATGTCATCGTCATTAAACAGGGATGTGCGGCGAAATATCGACGTTTCTACTCGAGCGCGTCGATAATGATTCAGCGGCGCGGTACAACTCCCACCCGAGGATTAGTGTTGGGGTTTAGTGTTGGCTTAATATCGATACGGGATGGTTGGATTATATTTATACTTTTAGTAGGGGTTGCTTGATATTATATTTCTTTGTCTATTGAGTGAGAGAGAAAAGGAAATCGGGATTATTTTTATAGATTTTTTGCTAAATTTGACAATTATGTGTTTTATACAACTATTGAATATAGTAGTTACTATTTGAAATAATCTTAGCTTATCCAAATTAAAATTATTAGAAAATAATTTAAGCAGATATTTTTTTTACAATTTTTAATGTTATCCCAATTAGGAAAGAGCAACTTAGACAAAGAGGCGCGGATTTAAATTCATCTACGTCGAATATTTTATATTTTTTCTAAAATAGTATTATTATAAACAGAATAAAATTATTATAGATATTGAATCAAGGTCTTAGGTATAGTATGCTTACTTTAAACTACTTGAGCTTACGTTTTATATGACGTGATAAATACTTCACATTATCACTCCTTCAAATTGAGTGCAATCATCATTTTATGGAAATCGTTTTAAAACATTTATGAGGCCGGTAAAATATCGACATTTCTGGTTGGATGCTTCAAAAATGATTCAGCCAGGCGCAGCATGTCGGCGATTCGTATAATTCCCTGCTTAAAATAGAGTTGGTAATTTTATTTTTTGTATCGATAATAAAAATGTAAAAAAAATATTTTACCAAAAAAATATTAAGGCCAATAAATAATATTGAGGCAAGCCGTATCACAGGAGCACAAAGTGTGACTAAAACTCTACTGGTTCTGGATTCGATCCCCATTAGAGGAAATGAAATATTTACAAAAATTTATATTTTCATTTCTTGACTCTGGTGTTTAGGCCAAGCGCGGGGATGAGTTCCGCCACTCATTACGTAGTGCCTCTAAAATTCCACTGAAAGTGGGGAACGGAGTGTCTTAACAGTTATAGTTGCAATTTAATATATAAATATAATCCATTTATTGGAATTGTATTAAACTTTCTTTATCAGATTTTTGACCTCGAAAGTAAGAACTAAAATAGGACTTAGCTATGAAACAAGAACCAGTGCTTAATTTAATAACAAAATAATGGAAAAAAATATTAAAAACACATATCTAAACGAGTAAAAAATGGAAACCTCTCCTCTTCAATAAATAAATAAATAAGCAAATCATATATCGATAGTAAGCACCCCACCACTACCGCCGCTCGCCGCGCATTAATCAGCTGTCGTTTGGTCTCGCCGCGTGCCAGCGATCCCGACCCGACGCTCTGCAGGGCTGCCACTGACAATACAATTTTGTTTATTTTGTGATACGTACTGTTAGAAACCACTTGCCTACGTACTTTCAGTTATATCACAGTGCTACCACAATACTGTAATAGTGCTAAAATTACATGTGATAATTGTGTTTGAAAATATTAATAAAAATTGATCTAAAGTATATCATGTTATGCCATATGCTATATGAATAAGTTTAACATCTTAGTTATAATATACTTCTAATTTAAAATGTTTATTAGTTTTATTTAAAAGATTCGTGTAATAATAATAAAATAATAATTGAAACACAAAACATGTTGATTTATTACGCTTAAATTACATTACCACCATATTAATATTGAATAGTAAAATATAGCGTTTATACGGAATATGTGTATATAGAAACACTGTGTGGAGTGTACAATATCGGTATAAGGTACGTCCCACACTACAATTATTAATACTGAATTATAAAGAAATATTTAAAAACAACGAATATTTTTAATTGTCTTTTTTAAATAATTATAAAAATAATAGATACAGTTGCAATCTTTTATATTATTGGAAGTAATTTATAATAAGTGTTTTATCTATTCAATTGCCACCATGGGCGTAGATTGTGTCAATAATAATAATCTTACATAATATTATAAGCGGTTAACGTGAGCGTCTCAAAAGCCTAAGCATTATGACGAAGCATTCTATAAATATCTTGAGTGCAAAATGTTACAAGCGATAATTACTTCATTTTCATTGATACATAATTTATATAGATAGTAAATTATGTTATTCTTACAAACATAATATACTATATAAATCTTTATGATCACACAATCAATAGTGTTTATTTAAAATATTTAGTACTTTCTTCGTTACTATATTCTAAAATCATAAGAAACAATAGCAATATAAATTTAATAATTTCTAATTATTTTTTCTTCTTTTGTATACGTTTTATTTTTACTTTTTATTAATTTAAAACGTTTATTATTATTCCTTTAAAATATAATAAAGATTAAGAAAAAATCCGCAAGACCCTAAGAAAAAAGATCACGGTACCCTTGGCAACGGTGATAAGTCAGGGTCGTAACAAATAGCAACCCTACGAGCTACGGTGCGGTTTCACTTGACAAGTGGTCCTCGCCGATACGTTTTAACACTCGCCGCGATGTCGATGTCTTATATTTTATATTTTTATTCAACGAGATTATTAGGTATTTTTCAAACTTATGTTTTGTTATGTTGCTTACATAATCGTTTGGATGTTATAATACGTCATGTACGGTTTATATAATTAATAATGATTTTCGTCAGTCGGATATAACTAGATAGCGGAAATGGAATCCGCTACAGAACTAAATGATTAAATGAGAACAGTGATTAGTTAATATACATGCCTATATACATTCCACGACTTAAAATACTTGCAAAAGTCTATTCACATAATAAATATTTAGATTTTGATAATGCAAAGGACAATGAAAAATATGATTTTTAATTCTTATTTAAGAGTGTTCTTGAATGGTTAAAAAAAGAAGACTCTGTCTACCCCACAAAATATGAAGAGCGAGAAATAAAAAAAAAGTGAAATATATCGATATAAAAGACCAACCCTACAGCTATGTCTCGCTTGACAAGTGGTACTCACAGCGCGTTTCGACGGCACACACCGTGTCGTCGTCTCGTTACTGGGAGAAGTTTTTTTTTTGAATGAACAAACAGAACCGAGGTTATTTGTGTACACTTGGCTACTTGCGTTAGTAATTACACGAATTTTTAAGATTAGTTTGTAAAAATGTTACTATATTTTATATTATTATGGTATTTATTTAGATTTAAAAGCATAATAATTTTCTGTAGATCAGTCGTGGCTAAAAACTGTTAAATACTGTATTTTGTTCCCTTCTTTGCTTTCACTCTCCTTACCACAGTTACTAAAAGAAATTATAGTTTATAGTAATAAAATTATATCATTTTTCATAATAACACGTACAAAATTATCGATAATCGACAAATATGTACGTATCTATTGCGTGATGATCGCGCCGAGTGGCTCTCAAAGGGGTCGTGATTCGGGGGTTGTATATCAAATGTCACGCCGACATCTCATTAGCGATACTGGATGTTAAATGTACCTGCATTTTATTTTTGTGTATGATTAAAGGATTTTTTGGTAAAATACTTTATTAAGAAACGTATAAAAATTTGGACGTACTAGGATTTGAACCCCCGCCGCTTAAAATCCCAATTTAAGAACCAATAATTTTATTTTCATAAGTGTGAAATGACAGTTTAAAATTTGTAATATAGGTCTGTACCTATACAATAATAAAAATATACAATACATGTATAATATACTCCCTTTTTTGTTTAAAAAATATATTTCGTATACCCCTATTTTATAGGCTACAAATTATCGGTACTTTCTAGTCTCTAGATAATTCTTCTCTCTCTTAGTCTCTTACCTTTATCACAATACTACCGGCAATAACGCCGAAAATCACTTGTTAAAAGCATTAAGATTTTATGATACAGTTTGGTAGCTCAATTTCTATGGTACAATTCAGATTTAAAAAATGTATTATTTAAAAAAAATATACGTAAACCTTCTGAATCCTAGGTACAAGTAATAATTGAATGGAGAACCGAATTGTTTTAGTGGGAACGGAGTGTCTTAACAATAGGTTCCCATGTTCCCTCTCTAAAAGAATAACTCAATTTTTTATATGTGATAAATTACAATTCCACTAATCTCAATAATCATTTAAATTAAAATAACTAAACAATTATCTGTTCCTGCTTTTTCAATACCAACAAGCAATTTAGCTATGTACTACTATATATAGAATAAATGTAGCCGAGTAGTGTCTGAAGGCGTCGGTTGGCGCCGACTTCAAAGGCGCAGCTGAGAGAGACGCAATATCATAGATATTGAGATCGTTCATTACTTATCCTCTCGTCGCCGTTAAACTCTATTCAGACGTGTGTTCGAGCATTGTGAGGAGATGTTAATAAACCTTGTCCGTACTGGACTGGAAAGTCGCTTGTCAATTGAATGCGAAAGTATAAATGGTGTACGGGATAGAGTAAAGCAGAAAACCTTTATATATTATTCCCATATTTAGACTTATAGATTTTTGGAAACCCGACGTTTCGAACACTTTACTCGAGGCATTGCATGTTGAGAGGCGGAACTCAACGTCGGGGTTTTGCTAGAGCAATAAAAAATTTAATAAATTTAATTCATTCCCTCGAGTAGGGATCGAACCCACAACCGTCGCGTTACTGTCACATCCTTGTGCCCCTGCACCGCAAAGGCCTCTCATATATTAATATAAAGCGTATATAATATATAAAATACGTCTGTTCGTACGTAAGTAAGTATATAACATATAAGCAGAGGCCGCTGCGGGATATTTGCGCGCTATATTTGCACATAGCGGGTGTTTGCTGCTAACAACACATTCGCACGTCTACGAATATTAATACGAGTTTTATTAAATGTCCCGGTGTTTGAGCCGCGGCTATATTAGGTGGGTGCTTTTTATTTTACTGGTTTATAATTCTATATATATATATATATCCTGTCTCTACTTAACTATAAAATCTATATTACATTTTGCTTTCGACTTTAAATTAGTAAATTGAATTGTTTTTATCAAATATAATCACTTGTAGTAAAAATAAAAAGTAATTTAAGATGTTTTTTTCAATGTTGTAGATTTTATAATGATTTTACGAAACCAAAACGAATTTAAGTAGAGTCTTACTATATTAAAATTTTCATTTTAAAAATATCACAATCAAAATCGTAATATTACTTATTTAAAAACACCATTATAAACACTTTTAAGTTGCTGAGTTACAAAAATGTCAGTTCTAAAGGAAGCTACGACTGGCTCAGAAGGCAATTCTATAGAATCCTTTCTAGGATCGGGAAGATTCCTACGAATATTATATTAGAAATTTAGAATCCACACCCGCCACATGTAATCTAATCGTTAATCAACACACCTATAGAACTAAAAATTCTCACAATTTGTCCCAATGTTCTTTTAAAAATGTTAAAAAACTTTTGTGCAAAGCGAAGCATGATAACCGTCGTGCGGTCGTGCCCGCATGCCCGCGACCGCAGGCGCTACGTAAAGGACTATACACTATAAGATGCTGTAGACATTATTATATGGTTAGTTCTAAGTTCATTCTAATAAATAAATAAAATAAATTCTATCTTCATGAATTTTTAAAATGTTTGTATTATTTATGATTATACTAAAATGTCTCAAGACAAAACGCGGCGTTGAATTTCTCAACTTAACACGTAATGATTTAGATTCTGACGGAAAGAGAAGGAGGGAGTGCCTTGACACTCAATTCTCTATGCCTCCAAATGCCATGTGACGAAACGTTGGAATTAATGAATTATTTTTTGCACGTAAAACACACTTTTACACGTTATTAAAATTGATTTGTACTTTTGGGCACATCTACAATTATTAATTTTAACAAGAGAGAGAGAAAGAGGTCAATTAATAATAATGATCATATAATAATTAATATACCCATTATACTACAAATATATAATTAAAACATAAAAACCGTCAGCAAAATCACAGTACTCGTATAACTTAGTATAATATAGACTTTATTCGCTCCTCAAAGTATCGAGTAGGGGATAAGAACGTGGGCTGACCGCAAGGGACGGATGCGTGAAATTTTGTCCTGTTGTTGGCCAACCGGTGGATAATGATCGGATTATAATGTCCTTTTGGGCTTATTTTCCGTATAAAAGAAAAAAGAAAGATGAAAATATCAGCTGTAGCTTTACATATTTTTTTTATTTTCACGCTTTATCTCTAGCGGGGTAGCCAGAAAGACAGAAGCAGCAAAAGCTAAGGCTGCTAATTAAATAAAAAATATTTTTATTTCACGCTGTCAGCATAGTGTAATATAGGCAGAAGGAACTTAGTGTTAAGACACTCCGTTGCAATGCCGAATTTTAGAGAAATTCACATATACTCGTACCTACTTTATAACCCAAAGCTTATGTTCTGTAATCATCGATAAGATAAAGCCGTTTCTCAGCAAGTGCGCCTTTTAACGGATGACATAAACGCGGTGACTTGGCAAGTAGGGGACAACTTCGAGAGCCGCGGGGGGCGGATGTGCTCAGAAATGGCATTGTCGATGTACAACCTACTTCAATACAGTGCGATCGACGAGTCGTGGCTACCTACATATATATGTGGCATAAGCATGTGAGAGCTTAGCGATAACGGTGTTTGAACTTTTGCGTGGACAAATATTTATGTATTTTATAATTATCTTCGGAATTTTGATGTAATAGTTATTGTTATTTAGCAATATAAGTAATTTAAGTTCAATTGTGCATTTTTTTTTCTTGTGGTATATGTTGATAGCTGCAAGTATCTGTGTTATTATTATACACATCATGAGGTAAACCTGTCTTAGACAGTTAGGGACAGGAAATTTCCATTTAGAGATAGATATTGTGTGATTGGCAGTACCCAGCTATGCACGTTGCAGCACTAGAGTAGGTAATTCTAATTAAGCGTCTTCACGCTTCTTCCCACATATATGTAGACCCTAGAGAGAGTGGGAACCTAGCGTTAAAACACTCCTTTCTTCATTTTCTAAACAGTTCTAACGTCGCGCTTATCTAGTTACAAGAGCGAGAATTACTTTATTCCCCCAAATGGGAATCGAGTATACAACTGTCGTATTTTCAATCAGAGCTCACACCACAAATTTATCATAGAATATAAATATAACTCATCCAAATGCATATGATCAAGAGGCAGTCGTTTCGGTAACGATTATAGTTTAGTTCTCGGTTTATATTCCGTTTCGACGGCAAGTGGGGCGTGGGACGAGCGACATCGCGAACAGAACTGGCGAGCGCCGGCCTCGTCTCTTGTTGCTCGCCATTAGGGTTGTGGCTGCTTTATTTTTTTTTAAATATGAAAATATAATTTAAGTGATTATTTTTCAAAATTAATGATTGAGACTAGATTAATTAATTGAATTTTATATTTATTTATGTTTGAAAGTGTGTTTAGAGTGATTAATAATTGTAATATGTTCTTATAATAATGACTAATATATGATTTTGGTCTAAAAATTAAGTCGCTCAATTCAGCCAATGAAACATATTACTGGTAAACACCTACGTCGCATTTAAACTAAATACACCGAAGATATATTTATAAAAAGAAAAGATTTAACTTATTGGAATTTCAATATGAGTATATAAACGAAGAACGGACACAATGATAGATGATGATGATACATTAACATACAAATTGTGTACATTCCTATTGGGTAACGTCGATGTCACAAATTCAGTTAAACATGTAAAATCATAAAATCACTTTTTATCATCTATATATATATTACGAAGTAGTAAGTCTGCCTTAGCTTTTAAACTTGCTCAAAATTAAAAGCAAACATTGCATTAGAAGAACAACAGATTGATAACACTTGCCGAGTTTGTGTATTCAAAGTGTTAGTGAGGCGTGGGACGAACGATGCCTAGCAAACTGTCGGTGTCGCTTTTAGCTAGCTTCACTATAAGGAATTTTAAGTATTATAATTTTAATTTATATTAATAAATGTACCAACAAATATACCAATATTTGCTATGGATCTAAAGATCTTTAGACTCAAATCAAAGAAAGAAACATCGATGTGCTTGAAAATAATAGTTACTGTATTGAATTCTGGCATCTAACACGTGACGCTACGCATATAGATATCTAAGTGAATATAAAATTAAAGCACATGTTAACAATAAAAACATAGTAAAAAGAGTGCAGACTAAAAGACACTTGATCTTTAAAGTGTATGTATGTTCGTGTATTAAAGTGAAATTACAGATATTATACAAAGATTTTTTAAAAGCATGTTCTAAACAAGGAGAGGTTAATAGTTAGATACTCGGTTTAGTATGCTGTAGGCTACACTCAGGTATGGGATAGATGACATCTCCTGTAGTACTGACAGCGTTGAGTGTTGTTGCTCGTCTCTAGGCTTTAGGGTTGAAAGAAAATTGATATTTTATAAATAAAAAAAACATGATATTATCTACAATATCCACTAATATAGTTTCAGTTTGTATATATTTATACGTGGTTAAGAGATATACATTAAACTATATTAAATTCTATGTATAATAATATTGTTTTTTTACAATAAATTTTATATTTAAATTACTAATAACTGAATTTGGAATCCATAACCTACGTATTTCTATAGATAGCTTATATAAAAAATAACCATTTTTAAATTATTGTATAATATTATAGTTACCGTAAATTCATATCAATATTTTTTTTAAAATACAAAATATTACCATAAAAAAAATGCAATTCTAAAATATACCTCTACCAATTTATCCGCATTAACGCACCGACCCTGGTAACGGGGCAACGGGGAGGTGGAGGGCGGAAGTGTCGTGCGTGCGATTTAATTCCATCGCCTCGCCCGGGACGCCGACTTGAGTGTACTTGAGACTGTTCTGTATAGATATCGAGACTTTTGCGAGTTTATTTTTGTGTTACAGTATTGCGATGGAACTGACTTGTGTGGAAGTTGCATATAATGGAGGTTGTATATTTATACTGTGGATATTTTTTATTATGATGAGCATATTGTCTAAGAAAGAAAAGAGCCATTTTTTCTCTGTTTATTAATTAAAAAAATACACTGTTATTGAGCTCAAGCGAAGTTAACTATCGGGAGATTGACAAATTTTAAAAAATCATGACAAAAATATTTTTTAAACACATCATACCTTACTAAAACAGTTATATACTAGAAAACATATTCAAATACTAGAAGTCAAAGGGCCGTCGTGGTACAGCGGTAGAGCGTCTAAATGTGTCTTTACACTAATTTCCCATTGACTACCCCACTAGATGAAGCATACACTAAAAGACAACTAAATTCTCAAGAAAAAACCTAAAGAAAAATTAAATATCGACATTATATCGACATCGATAATACTATAAAGTGGCGCAGCACTCATGAAAGTTAGAAGCGGCGGCCGACACAACGGGCTGCTCGTAAAATTGCGAGCCCAGGTGACTGTCGGCGCTCACACATACACAACCTGACATGCTCGCAGGGCTGGCTGACATATTGAAGAATTAAATATATTTTTTTCATCTGTTTTTTATTTTCGAAGCATTAAGATGTTATGTAATTAGTAGAGAGAATAAAGATATTCCATTTTAATATCTATTTATAGAGAACACATCTTATAATTACAAACAAAGGTTTCCATAAATACATAATACTAATAAAAGTAATTAAAATAAAACAAACTTTACACATAAATATAAAAAAAATATAATAAAACATTTAATAACACAAGTCTACGATTCCAGCCCTAAGCTCGGTAAATATGGCATCCGCCGCCTACTTAGTGCCCGCGCCGAGGTGGGAGCAGAACTGCCGGGCGTCGCCTATCGGATAAATAACCTCGCCTCATTTTATGCTCCCTTGTGGTTTTCATATTTTTTTTCTTGGGTAATTTTTGTTTATTTTACTTTTTTTTATTTTAGGGTTTGGTGGTGGGGCATTTGGTAATAATCGAGTGAATAAAAATCATTGATATTTAGGTATCTTAATAACAAGCAAAATTAAGAATAATATCAAAATTATAAAGTTGATTACTTTTTAATTAATAAAAGAAAAGCAAAAGTAAAAAATATTTTTTCTTTTCCCATATCAAAATCTATTAAATTTGTTATGTTCTTAGATTATGGCGTTCCGAACGTGCCAGAGCACTAATCACTTCCCCAATGTCACATTGAATAAAGAACACACGAAGAAAATTGTAGGTACTATAATAAGAGTTTCTCCTATTATTATTATATAATTAAAGACTTAAATAATTTAATTCTTTACCATTATTCGGGGTTGACCACCGCCATTCAACATGCTATGCATCGAAAAATTCGAAGGAAAGTGGGGAACGGAATGTCTTAACACTAGGTTCCCTTTGCCTACCCTGCTGTATACGGGATACAGCGTGAAGTTGATTAATGATTAAAAATTAATACTTAAATAATTTCAAACATGAACTCTCAGTTTTAAGATACCTAAGTTACAGTAAGCACTCGAGAACATCTTTGTTCGGAAGCTATGTGGAACGACGGGTGCAGACAATAAAAAGCATTTATTACGATCATAAAACATTTCATAGTTCAAAGACTCATTTAATCGGTCACCTACGTATTAAAAACCAGTTTTTTATAATGGTTTTAAACTTTTAACCATATATATGGTTATTGTAATGATTTTTGTTATTTTAACACTCCCTCCATTTATGGGAAACGATTCCTTTAAAATAATTTAAATAAACATTCTGGGTGAAAATATCGACAATTCGACGGAAGGTGTGGAATCTAAAAAAAAGAAAAATATCTGGAAAAAATTAATTAAATTATTCTCCCGAGAAAGGATCGAACTCACAACCACGCGTTTATAAGTCAGGCTTTATCCTACTGCGTTATGCAGGAAAAAGTTAGTTACTAATTTTAACATTTTATCAATATTGTTTCAGAGGCATTTATAATATGAAATATGGATTGAATGGAAATCTTTTGTGCACACATGATTTCAGTTTAATAACCTCCAACATACCTACAAATACCTATATATAATACTTATAATAATATACAAAGGGATGTTTTGGTCAGTTAGTTATGCGTTACATATAATAAATAATATTTTCAGTTAAAATTATGAATTGTTATGTAAGAATAGTAAATACGTACGAATATATGTCCAATAAAGTAATTTTATATATTCAACGCTATTTTCAGTTGTAAATACATATAAAACTTATACTCACACAGGAATCGAAATAAATACTTATTCGTTTTGATTAGAATAAACAAATCTTCAATATTACTATTTAAAATATAAAATCTCAATATGTATGTATAGCAAATTATGTTCTTAAGTTAATATTTAAAAAATATATATAATCTTTTACAATTTCTTAATAAATATCCTGTTTTTTTTCTATAAATCCTTAACTTTAACAAGGACAACCTCGTACTGACAGATAGCTAATATTTATCCACACACCCCTACCATCGAGTAAACCAGCCCTACGCGTTTAGAGCGATGCCCTAACGTCTGCAATAAATGCTGCACTATTTCTCAGCGCTAATACCCGTTAGAGGGACCAGGTTTCTTGCTGCTGGGAGATATAACACTTATACCCTGTACGGTGACCATACTAGCGGGATTTATATGAGATAACTGTAATATTAAATACTATGGAATTTAAAACCAAAGAACATAGAAACCATTATAACAAAATTCTAGGAAAGTTGCGTAAATCAAATGTGAATAAAACTTAAAAAATGTTAAAATAGTTCTGATTTATTTTACATTATATATATTTATAATATTTTCGTTTTCTAATCTAATTTAAATAGTAGCAAGTAAATTAGTGAATATATTTAATCATAATCAATACAAACTCCAATCTCAGTGATAAGAAACGTCACTTTCATAATCAAACCAGTAATAAATGCGTCCAGAGTCTCTTTATCCGTCTCGACAGGTTGAACCGAGATAATTCATCAATCAATACAAGCAGCCCCGACCGGAACTCTCAACCAGTTTGTACTATAGCTCCCGTGGATGTTACTTATCACTACTCCTATATAGTGGTGGGGCATAAAGGTTTATTTTATAGAGATATCTCGAATTATAAAGTATGTACCTATTTATATAACTTGTTAAAATTTATGTAATTTTTCTCTTTTATTGTTGCTTCTTTTATTTAAATTGAATTTACATTATTAATTAAAAATTAATTTTTAATTATTCGTTTACAAGTGCTAAACAAAAAATAAAAATAAATAAAAGATTAGTATTATCAGTTCCGAAAGCTGACAAACCGATTTAAAAAAAGCCATAAAATAATAAATGATTACGTGAAGCTCTATACTCTATACATATTACCTAGAATGGGAATAGAACCCCCAACCTGTCGTGTCTACAGTCATACGCTAAAGCCACTGCGCCACTACCGGCCTATAATATAGACAAAAAATTCAAACCAATTGAATTTGAAGCGTTGTCATCTGTCAAAATAAATGATAAAACATCGTCTGCTCAGTCCCTATTTTTCCGCTAGCCTGGTACTACTATTGAGGAAAAAAGTCGAGTTTGCCCTTCCGCCTGAACGAGGCGTCTCTCGACTTCGAGACGCATTGTTCTAGTGGCGCCGAGTGCCGACGCAGAATAATAGCGTTGGATGTTCTTGAAATTTTATATTTTAGGTTAAATTACACTTTTAACAAAGAAATTCTTTCTTATTTCAGTTTATACACACATATCTTCATGTATAACATGGTTTATGTCTATCCATAAATATTAATTACTACGTTTTGTAGATAAGATTTTAGGTTTATATTGAGATTTTCAACTGAAGAAAATACCATTCAATATCACCATTTGATCGCATACAACATACTGGCTTTCGACTTTGGCTTTGACACTATCCACACAGTACGTCATAAACTCAAGTACCATCTACACCATCTTCATACGTGGCACTCCACTACTGTGCGGTTTTGTAAGAACTTCCTTCCATGCGGTACAGTTGGGTGAAAGTTCTCTGCGGCAGTGTTTCCAGATCGATACAACTTAGGTGCCTCCAGAAACCGCTTCTATCTCCACCTCAAAGGCCGGTAACACACCTGTTCCACACATTGCTCCTCTGGTGGTACACAGTGCCGTGGGCGGCGGTGATCACTTACCATCATGTGACCCGTACACTCGTTTGCCTTGTCTTTTCCATCACAAAAATAAAAATCCAACCAAACAACTCTTTTCAACAAAAGAACCTCTCATATTCGAAAGAGGTAAAAAAAACCTGACAAAAACCGCTGTATCCGACGACAAGGCGAGGCGTGGTACAGGCGACCATAAATTAGAGGGTAGCGGTCGGCCCGTAATTGCATGGAAGCGCGAAGTGGCGCCGGGAAGGGCGTACTGATTACGTATTATAGCACGCGATGTTTGTTATATTATTATTATTATACTGGTGGCGTATTCTGGCCCATGGTGTTTAGGACCTTGGGATTAGGTCATTTACAAATAAACGGGTATTTCACAAATTGACCCATTAGATCTGGCTGTATGTGGATTCAATATTTTTGCTAAATGGTCCATTCAACCCCTTAAAACTCGGACATTGGGCGAAAAATGAAGAACGGAGTGTCTTAACACTACGTCTCCTCTGCCTACCCTTGCTATGCGGGAAAAGAGGTAAAGCTCTTTTTTCACTCTTAAAATACGACTTGGCTTTTATTAAATTAACAGACCTAGATGTTCGATATTTCGATTATAAAGTGCCTTTACAATTCGCGGTAGTAAAAACCACATAAACATGGCAAATAAAGATACTTTCCCATAGAACTACACATCTTTATAGTAATTTTCTATAGACTATGGTTAACGTTTGCCTATAAAACTACTGACTCTTATATTTTATATTCGTTGTCGTCCAGAAAACTTGATGTAGCGTTGCAGCAAATCGATATTTTTATTTTATGCACCTTTAATTACCTATAACATGTGTATAAGATACTTTTAGAAAAGAAAATATCGGTATATTTAATAACAGTAATAATTAATAATCTTTATGATACGTAAGACATATGTATATTTAAAAAAAAATAGAACAACGAAGGTTTTTTTAAACAAAATATGTAAATTGCATATATAATATATGTATGCATAATATAAAAAATACAAATGGCGATTGTTGAAAAGAAAATAAAGTACGGACATTTGATTTTTACTTGGGTGTCAAGTCTCAGGTACTGCTCCGAGCTCCGAGCTCCTATAACGCGAAAAATCTGGCACTCGCACGACGAAATCATGGCATACTAAGTAGTTTCTTTTCTAACCTATTTTATTGGTTTGTCATAAAAAAAATTAAAGTTAAAGAAAATACATATTTTAAAATAGATTAGGTAATTACAATATACGTAATTGTAACAGTTGCTTCATAATTGGGCCATGCCCGACTTCAAAGCGAGGTTAAAAGGCTCCTTCTTTTGGTTGCTATACTTCCCTACACTTTCTTAGAAAACTACGCATATTATT
Organism: Heliconius melpomene rosina; assembly: GCF_056956725.1. Taxonomy (NCBI): domain Eukaryota; kingdom Metazoa; phylum Arthropoda; class Insecta; order Lepidoptera; family Nymphalidae; genus Heliconius; species Heliconius melpomene. The sequence goes on from NC_140400.1 coordinate 2,332,375, forward strand.
ATAAAACAGCCATTTCTAAGATTCAAAATCCTTATTACTTCTAGCACAAAACACATTTCAACAACAATAGATTATTATAGATCTATACAACTGAGGTGTCTCTCATTAATAATTTATAGAATACACCAAATATGGCGTCTGTATACACTATGGTAACCCAAAATTACGGCGTCAAACTTGATAACAAGGTAGCACTTATCGTACCGGAACGAATCAATCAATAGGGTGACGGTGACGGTGACGGTAATGAACGGGAGGAGGGGGAGGACTGAGGAAAGCCCCCGGATCCTGACTAAGACTTGGCTTAAACTTGTCTTTTTACGGCCACTTCTAGTTCTCGAGTTGGTAAATGCTTTGCGTAATATCGGTTGGTCTTTTAAGGAAATTGTTTTTGGTCCGTTATAATGTTCATTTGTGGGTTTAAAGTGAAAATTTAACTTATATTTAGTTTTTAAGTTGATTGGTATCTTGTATTTAGTTTTGTGTTATAATTGTTTTACACTGCATGATAAAATTAATATGCATTATGCACAATTTATTTACGTATTTAAAATAAATATTACTTATCATAGCGCTGGAAGGATCATTGTACAATCAATTTTCATTTTTTTTTTGTATTTTAAACAATTAACTACTCTTACCAAAGTTACGACCAGAAAAAGTGCAGAGTTGAGTTTCGCTACCTTCCACACAAAATATGTACCTACATCTAAACTACTGGAAAGAGGAGTGATTATGGTTGTCTCTTCAGGTGTCTGTCAACCTCCAAAAATGCAAATTATGTCAATATGAGTTACAGTTAGTGAGAAATCGTGGGTTAAGACCCAACCTTTCTGAACACTATTTACGTGAAACACTATTTTATTCGCTTTATTATTTTTTCCATACCTATTAACAAAAATAATAAACTTCTATTTCAAAAAATATTTAAATGTTGAAACTAGTTAGTATTTAGAGGTTTTCGGTAAAAAAAATTACTCATTAATTTGAACAGGCGACGCGCGCTGATTGGTCCGCCCTCCTCGTTAATGAATGAGGGAATGAAAATTGGTTTCACGCTTTTCGATCTTCACTTAATATTTACTCCAAAACAGGATGGGTACTAGAATATAATGTTATATATTTTATAATGATTTGAAATATGTTTTATGACAAAACAAATCAAAGATAAAACTAAAGGGTAATTGGTGAGCTAGTGTTCAGACACTTTGATACTATTGAGACACGTTTGACGGTCTCGATCGCCCGCCGAATTATGGAGGCATTGTGTGTTGGGTGGCGAATCTCAAAGCCGTGCTTTGTCTCGTTACCGGAGCGACAAAAAGAAAATATTAAATACTTCAATTATAATAAAAAAAATGTCGCTTTTACACTCTGCAAGTATTTTTTATGTTTAATTAAAGGAACTGTCATAACAAAAACGCAATTTTAAATTTAGAATGTTTTCACATTACAAATATTTGTTCCCAGATATACCTTTAAAATGTAAAGATAAGATTGTTCCAAACACTCAATGTCACAAAAGATACGTGTGACGCACCTTTACTCGTACCTACCTACCTACCTACCTCTACCTACCGACCTCTACCTACCTACCTAGCTACCTTCCTCTACCTACTATCTCCATTGGTTTAATTCCGTAACGCGCCTTAAATTCCACTTTCTAGGAACGATTAACGCATATTAAGATCTGGAGACACGGCTCTAAGCTGAACCAAGTACGCTTTGCTTGAATACTTCTATAGAATGTTTAGGTATAATATATGTATGTACTCGTACGTATGCATATGCATAATATAATTATGTACTTGTATAAATAAATATAAATATATGGTGTATATTGTGTTATTTGATCTCGTCATGTGGATTTTAGGATTGATTGTAATGAAAGAAAATAATGAAATTTATGCCTTGACCTATGCCTATTTATGTTTTGACGAATTTTAAGTTACATTGCGGCTTTGCAACAACTATCCTAATAGTCTTATAGTCTTCTTCTTTCGTTGACCTTATAGAATATATTACATATACATATTCTTCGCCGTCTTGTCTCTTACTTGGTGTAAAATCGGTGAAAACCGCCAAAACGACAGCCTTATTACCTAATAGCTCGGGGTCGTTGTGAGATTCTTTTGTGTTTTGACGAAACTTTTTAACTTTTTAAGCAAATATTTTTCATTTGAACTACCGACGTTCACAAATACTGAGAAACGCCGAGGGAATTATCATTTTACTTATCTGGTTGGTGCCTTGGTATCTTGAATTCTCTGCATTTTATTTAAAGCGACTGTGGCAAGTTTTGTTGTAGTTGTTATAATATATTTTATGGCCGTATATTATTATATATAAAGGTCCTATTTAGTAAAGAAATCAGTATAATCTTTATATAAAATACTATGATTTTGTTAATAAAAATGGTGAATACTTGGTGAAATAATTTTATACCACAAACATTTAATAAGTCATTTTTATGGCAATCGCGTTCAAAGTGATCTAAGGTTTTTTTACGAATTTCTTAATTTTTAACGCAAGACAAAGTATTTTGCAGAAAATTATAACTTAATCATATGGTATTAGATATTATTTATTCAAAGATAATATTGCCTAATCTTTCTAACTATTAGATAATCTAAAAATAAAATACCAAATAAAATATTTTCTCAATAAAATACAAATAAATGAAAGAAACATCAGCATATCTACAGACAAATCGAAGTCGCCGGACATCTTGTTATCAATCACGCACTAATGTCCTCAATGTATAGCACACATGGGCACTGCGCGGCTAATGGTGTATGCCGTCATTATAACTAAATTATGTTGGTGCCTCACGCTAATGCCACCCGCTGGCGGCGCTTCGCAAACAAACACGGAAACTTACTTTATATTGTAAATCGTAACTAGCGAAATTGTATTTTGCTTTTTTTTTTGCATATTTTTTTATTAACTAGTATCTAGATTATAGTCTTTATAGACATAAGAATAATTTTGAAATGTTTTTGCTAGATTATTTACTGTCAAATTAAAAAAAAAAATGTTGTCATATTTGACAGCTGGTAATGTAAGTTTTATTATGAGCTATGACGAAAATCATCAAATAAAATATCGGAACTTTTAAGGCTTGTAAGCCTATTACAGATTATATTTTATTCTCGTTAGAAGAATTATTTACAATTCGATCTTTATTCTCTTTTAGACAGAGTGTTGAATTTGTATGCAATCCAGGTGTTTAATCGTTAATGATTGCTTTTTAACATTATTTCGGTGGATGGATACATAAATATGTATTAGTGCGGTAAGTACTTAGCAGTTAGCAACCCAATTTTATAACCTATAAGTAGGTACTCTTTACCCCTTTTGTATTCTGATGTGAGGAAAATGACACCAGGTGATATAAACTTACAAGCTGTCACCTTACATTGAATCATGAAACGAGACAATGGAGAAGGAAATCTTCACAAATATATAGTTGTCTCTTTCTTTCATATCATTTGGCCTTTTGTAAGTGAGATATACTATGCTTTTAATGTTTCCTCACATTTCTCGGTAGTGGTCATTCACCACATCACGTATCATTAAAGAACGATAGCTGTTGCTAGTTGCTACTATATTAGTTATATTATTTTTTTTATATTTGTATTAGTAGTATGTAGCTGCATTTATTTCCTAATCAAATACAATTACCATTTTTTTTTTAAAAAAAAGAAACAGACGATGGAATAAAAATATTATTTTGAAAAAAAAACCTCCATTCATTATTCATTTATATTTAACTAGACTTTGATTTAATGTACAATTTACAACTGTATCTATTATTATCACATTACTGCTACATCACTTACATAAAGCCAAAAATTACTTAATAAGGTTATTGAAAGAGTTTTAAAAAGTAAGAGTAGCTATCTGATTTTTTACGATTTCATATTCTTTTTTAGCATAGCAAAGGGAAGATAGTGACAAGACACTCTGCGACAACAACCTAACCACAACAAGAATAAGCATAAAATCGTCCCCAAAATATAAATATTTGAAAAGAAATATCCAAAAAAGGGAGCAAAAGGTAAAAATATTCCATCCGTATCATCGGGTGTTCTTACCGCCGCCAGTTGTAAAATGCGGCTCGAGTCAGTCGCTAAATAAATAATAAATGGTAAATCCCTGCTACCGACGACGCGTCCCGCACGTGTATGACCGGCTTATATCTCACACTGTCTTGGCGTAGGGTTATCGATATCGAGTTATGAAATATAAGAAAATTAGATTTTTTTTTTGTGGCTTCACGCTTTTTTCCGTATGGCAGAGCAGGCAATTTAGTGTTATGACACTCTGCTCCGTATTTTCTGCCCAATTTGTGAGACATTGTGTGTTAAGTGACGGAACTCAACGACGCGCTATAAAGATCACGTTTAAAATTAGACACTATTCCGCTCCGACAAGATGGCCTCAATATTATTTTTTTAGAAGAAAGTTTTAGTAAGAAGTTTCTGTTTGTATTTCATTTCTTTTTCAAACAACATTAGCTTACACGTTTAAATGATATGATCTAATGATACGTATATCATTCTAGTTTTTCTAGCCTGGTTGTACTGAAGAAGACTTTCGAAAATATTGACAACATTCTAGTTATCCACATTATAGGTGGATCAATGTCACCGCGTATTTACTATGCCTCAACGCACTGCTACGAGTCCGGTCGGATTCACTGATCGGTACAGGACAAGCTATATAGGTACAAGGGTAAAACTCTATTCCAAGAAACTATTAGTTAATTCTTATTTTAGTAGCTAATACTAGAAATTATATGTATGCTAATATTATAAAAATTTTTTTTGATTGAAAGCGCTAATATCAGGAACTATCTGGTTGGATATCCGATATACCCGAAGGAGGCTGTAGTCTATATTACACGATAATCATTTAGATCTGTACTGGCAGTAAAATTTATCTCAAGCATTAAGATTATTATGATAGATAATTCTTAGTTATTTGCATTTGAGCACGCGGGCAAAGCCGTAGATAAAAGCTTGTTATAATATAGAATAACTACATAGATTACTGGAAACCGTTTAAAATAAAGTTCACCTTATGGTATCTTTCTGTAGCAAGAAAGTATATAAATAGTCGCGGCGAGCTGCAGAAGCACCACAAAAAGTTTGATCAAATGTTGGAAAAATGAGAACGGAAAGTTTTTAACAGGGCTACCAACCATTAACTAAAAACTTAAAATATATTTAATTTCTTTTATTATTTTAGTTTTCAATACTGCATATTTCAAATAAAAGTAAATTCCAATTCCACTTCCAATTCCAATTCCACTTCATTTTACACTTAACACTTTAATCGATTTAAAAGTGACAAAAGTGTAGTTTTATAATACAAACGTCAGCCCTATTGAATGCGGGAAGCGGGTGCGGCGTGACATGGGCTCTGTCGGGTCGGCCCGCCGTTACTTGCCGGCCGACAATAAAGAGCGACCAATACGCTTAAACCGAGACATTTTGTGTTTGTACGGACCTGCTATGGATGCGATGTCAGTTCAATGTACAGTACGGTTGAAGAATCGTGGCCTCCTTGAAGTTAAGTTTTCTGATTTTTGGTGCATTGTACACTCGGAAAGTAAATTATGAATCGTAAGAAAGTCTTAAGATTAAATCTGCGCATTTTATCTACAACTTCATGGCGGCCATAATCCGTCGGCCGACTATAAACTTTTATGAACAAAATAATTATGAAATTTGATTGATATTTTAGAAATTTTAAAAGTTATAATTAAGGAACAAATATATAACAATATAATATATTTAACCCTATACTCGTAATAGAAAACATCTCTTCGTACACGCGAAGGCTGTAGGTCTAATTCCTTCAGTAAAACGTGTATATTGAGTTATTTTTATTTCCCTAGTTTGTATAGAAAAAAGAGCAGCTCTCTTACAAAAGCATAAAAATAAGTGGTATGTAGAGTACAGTGTCTTAACATTAAGTTTTCTTTCACGTTCTTGAGATAAGTAAGTATCTCAAGAACGTGAATGCTAAATTATATTTTTAAAAAATACATAAATTGTAATGTATTGATGTGATGTGTAAGCTATATTACTGTAAAGACTTATACAAATTATAACCGTTCAGTAGTTTTTGCATGTAAATGGAACAAACATCCATCCTCACAAACATTCTCATTTATAATATTAGAAAGATATAATTTAATACGATGTTATACAGCCCTGCGTGCGGGCGGCGGGCGCGGCGTGACATGGGATCTGTCGGCCCGTCGCGTCGCGTGCTGAGTTGCCGACCGGCCTCGTAGCGCGACCGAAGCGGTTAGACCTTTTATATTTTATTTTATATTTCAAACACTACTTTTGTTTCTTTAGTATTTATTCTTTGGTATTGTAACAATGTTCTATTTTAAACGGTTTTTTATTGTATTGTAATATCGTCAAGTCTATAAGATATTTTAGTTTAAAAAAACTCGAAGTTTACAAAAGTTAACAAATATGTAAAATACCTATATATTTCTATCTCATCACAACCTATTTAAAGGACGAAGCTTATTTATATACTTACTGCTGTCAGTGCAGGTACATAAAAATCACTAGTAATAGAAACCGGTGATCCATACCTGAAACAGAAGGAAATAAAACATTAAATTAAAATTAAGATTATAAAATACAAAAGCAGGATAGGCAGAGGGGACTCAAGTGTTAAGACACTCTTTTCCCTTTTTTGACATTGCATTTTGTTCGAAACTCAACGTCGCGTATAAAACAATAAATATAGTATAGCAAGCTAACAAAAACCATGTATGTATGTATACGCCATACAAACGCGCGAGTCACGTAACGCAAAGCACCAGCCGTTATAAACACAAAGGTATAGAGCAATATCGAGCGACGAGCATCACAGGATACGGGCCGCGTTATCGCCCCCGCGCGCGTCACCTTGTCACCGAGCGGTTTAATGGGCTGCCGTGTACTGTGGCGGACGGTTTTGATATTTTATTTTGTTAGGATTTACGTCGTTTTTTTTTAATATTACTTATTTATTTGGCGAGCTAGCCAGAGAGAAAAAAGAGAGAGGATTTATATTTTATTTAATCTGTCTATAGGAAATTGATGTCATGGGAGTATATATTTTGATCTCAAATAAATTAAAGTAATTTATATAATTAATAGTTTTACAGTAATCAATATGATACATCATTTGGTCAATATTTAATTTCATATTAAATTCCTTATAGCAACATTATTAAAGTAACTAAAACCGAAGAAAATCCCAATATTTAATATAACGCATTTGTTTCATGGTGGGGTACACAAAGAACGTCAAAGTGAGACCACTTCATTCCCTGTTTTATATCGACTTCAAAACGTGAGTGACGGGTTTCAATGCTGCACTTTGTAATTCTTGAATAAGACATCTTTGTTGATATCAAATCGTTGATATTTTATATATTAATTGTCATAGTTTCTTAATCATAAAGTTTTAAGACACTATAAAAGAATACGTACTACTTCTTAAATTAAAGTAGAGATTTCATAAATGCGTTATTCAAAAGTTGTATTTTACATAACTTCTATATGCTTTTAGCTTTACGCTGTTTCAAGGTCCCCATTACACTTCCCACACTTTTCGCCGACTATTTTTAATTATTTAGATTTCGATAATTTTGTATTATATCTGCATATTTAAATGCTGAACATTTCTCATATTACCTAGAATCAAACCCGAAACTTCATTACTCACTCCACTGCAAAAGCTCGTTAAAATATCTTCATTGTGAAATATCTACTTTATATCTCATTATATCGCCTCGGGCGTAGTTATAGAGGTAGGTAAAAAGAAATCAATGGAACATCATCCAAGCAAGGTAGAGCGAGCAGCTCCGCGTCAGTTCGCCGCAATGTGCTGTTGAAAAAAGCCGGCCTGTGGGTTGCATAAAAAATGTCTGGCCTGGTGGCGGGTCGCTAATGCCGCTTCTAATGACGGCACACTCGCCGCGCTCGTTTTCGTTGTAGGGTCGCAAATGATTTTGTTTTTGGTTATTATTTTATAATTTATATTATTTTCTGCCTGACTATGTCGTGCAGAAAATAATATTGTATTTTTTTATGTAAACCAATTCAGTTTCAATGTTGTATATAAACGTATAATTTTAGGTGTTTGACAATAAAATGTTAAATTATATTATAGGTTTTATGTGACTTGGCGTACTCTTAATATAATATATCATATCGTTTATATAATACAACATTAATGATATATTAATAATAATGTGCAAAATCATTTACATCCTTGATATCGTGGGTGCGAGCGCTCGCCTCCTACATATTTAATTTGCTCGGACTGGTTTCTGTCCGGGCGCCGCGCTACGCTTTGTGTTTCGTTATGGCTCTATCGTCTGCGACTATAGGGCTGCTTGATTGAAGCATCGCTACTTTATTGTTTACCCGTTTTGAATTCACAAAAGAAAATAGAAAATTCGGTGTATAAAAATTAACATTTTACATTTTCAAAGTGGTCTCCCGTTTAATTGTTACAGAAAATTTTATTCAGTAAAAGTAAAAATGCAAACAAAAGATAAGTGGTACCCAGTCAAGGGTAAGTCTGAGATAAAGTCGAGATTCGAAGGGCGTGAAATGTATAAGCCAAAAAATATAATCTTCGTCACGAACTCCTTGGTTCTGTGGATTGAATATACCCTACTTTTATAAAGGAAAATTTTAGACCGTCAAAATAAAAGAGCTTGTTATCTCTACTTTGAAAAACGAACTTGGTTTTGTATATATAGAGTTTTGAAAAGTTAAGATATAAGCTTTACCCTTTTATGCCGAATAGTAAGATTGAGAGACAGTTCTCCACCTAAGGTCTGAGTTTAAGATACCGCCGAGTTTAAGATTTGAGTGGAGTGAGTTTAAATATATGAAACATAGATTTTTTAAATTTTATAGATTATTTTTACAAAATAGACATTAATATATTGTTTTTTTACAAAATAGACATTAATATATAAAACGATTTTATTTGATACGACTAGAAAAAAGTAGACAAATATAAAGAATAAGATTGAGTGGATAAAAAATATTTAGAAGCTATCCGCTTAGTGGACTATCCCATATCTTAATTCATAATTCAATATACACTGATGTCGCAAAGTGCAAGTTCGCGAGAAAAAAGCTAGGGGCACAGAAGGGGATGCGGGTGGCAAACACCCTCTCGGGCGTAATCCCTTATCGTTGCCACCGTCCGCACATCCACAATTATTATGAAGGGCTGATGTAAAACAGTGTTGCCTATTTATAGCTTCTAAATAACAACTAAATCCGTGTAATTTGTTATTTAGTATTTCTCCAATTATTATTGAAAGTTAAAAATTATTATATATTAAAATTCAATTTATTAAGTTATTTATGAAATCACTTGTGTGAATATTTCTATCAATAAATGTCAGTAAGCATGTAAGAAACTATAATTGCATATTTTATGTTTCAGTGAGCAGAAAACTTCGTCTATTCTTGGTATCATCAATATTTTTTCAATATGTTTTCTAATCTCAGCGCCTAAAGCTGAGCAAAATTCATTTCTCAAAGAGAGAAATTCAACAATAATACCTAATACAGTTCTACGGTGCCAAAAAGTAAAAGATTAATGCTCTAGTTTCCTTATATGCCCTATTCTCGTTCTTGGCATAAAGGCTAGCTATATTTTAAAGTAGCGGTGACACATTCGGTAATTCGTTCTAAGCATGCAAATTCTTTAAATTGAAATGTAGCTACTAAAGAATATGTAGAATAAAATTTTAAATCCTGTTGAGTTAATACTTTATAACAAAATATATATTTAATATCAAAAATGTATCGTATTTGTATAGACCATTGTCTTGAAAAATATCCATTTAAGGTATTCGTGAACGGTCAGTTTATTTTAGTTCTTTACTGCAACAGTACGTACAATGATTAACATGTTTGATCTATGCTTACATATGAGTATATTTTTTTCATACTTTAAGTGTTGTTCCACACTTAGGAAAGAAGAAAACGTATCAAAATTTTAACAGTGATCAAAGACTTCTTGGACTTAGTTTAGTTTCCAAGACCTATTTCTAGCCCTACTGCGTAATTTGTTTTAAAAAAAGTACATATTATATTATAATTTTTCATTCCTTTTAAAACCATACCGTGGAGTCATGAAAATAATATATAAAGTTCTAAATCAATTATCTAGTAACGCAATACCATTTCGGCTTACTAGACTGAGACACACTCATATAATTTTAACAAAAAATGACGACCAAATATTAAATTTGAACCTTTAAAAACATCTTCAACAAAAGAAAAAATATATAACTCATAAATAAGGCAAAACCCATGTTCCCAGTCCACGCCACGTACCAAACCGCCTCGGCCACTCTATATGGGATCGCGGTCGCAAGCTATGTAAGCCAGGCCCGTTGGCTACGGGTCCCGCAGTGACCGCTGTCTCATTCACACTTGGATAGCGTTGTATAGTGCCATCTCGCTCACACCACCAGTTATGTAGGGTTGCAAATTTTTGATGTGCTCGGGTGATGTAGGTCCAAGTAAAGTAACATACGGTCAGAGTTGTGTGTGAATAATCTGATATCTTTTATCTTTATGTTTATACTGTTCGTTTTTTTGTATAAATATGAAAATTGCTTCTAAAAATTTTATAAAATCTGTTCTATCTTTTATTGTATGTCGATTGGAAATATATTATATTGAAAGACACATCAACTATATTAATATTAAGAAAAAGGGGGAATACACAAATATTTATGAACTTTAAAACAATAATTAGTAACAAAAAGTCAAGCAATATCCATCGCTCCTGTTCATAAACGCACATTATTAAATATCCTTCTCTTTGTTAACTAGAAGTAAAAGTTAACCAAACTATTAAAACAAAAAACTTATTTAAAAAATACCTAGGCATATAAAACAAAAAAGTTTTTTAGCTATACCTACTACCACCGAGTTGGTAACATAGCGTAAGTATTCATTACACTTGCCAACCCTGCAGAGCTTAGGCTAAGCCGAGCGAATTTCATTTCTCAGACGGCGTAAAAATTTAATAAAGACGCAAGCAGTAGTTGCGGGATGGTGTTTCGGCCGCTAATTTTGTCATTATTTTTATACTTTTTTACCATGTCAGCCTTTTAATCGTGTCACGTTAAATTTAAAAAAATGTGCCCTTTTTAAGGGTTCCGTTGCCGTTTTTATGGAGAATGATGGAATAGGGAACCTCTTTGTAATTTAAATATAAGTAGATATTAAAACTTTATATGTTTATAATTCTATATTTCATGTTATGAAGTGAAAAAAATTGTTGGTTCAAGGCGCTAACATCAGGAACTGTTTTCAAATTGAAACATTCTTTTAAGTATTGGATAGTCCATTTTTTGAGGAAGGTTAGAAGTCCCCCATCATCATGATAATGTTTCGATGTAACCTACTGCACTTAGAATGTGTCAAAGTTTAAAGCCGATTAAATATTTATGTCTAAAAAGTTTTCAGTAATAATTAATATTTACATAGGTAAACAATATTTGAATGCTAGTTTAAATTTGTAAAAAATATTTAAAAGTACCTGCCTACTTTTATTTCATACGTAAGCCTACAGAAATGTAAGCTTAAAAGGAATCGTGGAATACAGTGTTATATTATACAGATGCGAATAACACAATGCATCGGATGTGTCATTTCGCGCCATCGCGCCATGTTTGAACGATCAATGGCGGCGCCTTTTGGCGGGAATGTGACGCAGTCTATAGGGACACTAATAAATTTCAACAGATAATATATGGTAAGTAGGTCAACGATTAAAATTTAAACGAATTGCAATATTTCAACAATACTAGTTTCATTTTAATTGTTTTTGACAACGCATTTAAGTATATAATAAATATAATAATCATATTTCCTTTATAGTTCTGAAATTAAACGAATGACCTACATATAAACAAATATTATGTGCTTATTCTGCAAAATTGTTATAAAAGCGAGATGATTTAAATATTTTCGACATTCGAAAACCATTAACAATCTACAATATATCAAGTGTACCAAATCTTACCAACAAAATAATTCATTAAGTCTTTGTTCAACCAAAAAACCTAATGTAACCTTACACGCTTGACCAATTACCGCCCTCGGCTTTTCCCAAATCCTGATAAAGAATCAATAGCATCGTTTCCCTCTACTTCCGGGGACAAACGTGATTAGAATTTTCTAAAATATATAGAGCGAGATATTTTATGATGTCGGTTTTGTTACGCCGGAAATTAAATAAGTACATAAGGATTTTGTTGGAAAAGAAGTGTTGCTTTCAAAATATTTTGGTTCTTTTGGGTTTATGCGGCTTTTTTATCACTACGCTTATTATTTTATTACGGAGTAAGTATAAAGAATTACTGCATTCGCTATAAGAAATATAATGTCTCATTTCTATTAAGGTTAATTATCGTTTGTTATTAAAATTTATTAAGAACAGCATATTATTTTTATTTTTCAGTTTCACGCTGTATCCCTCATATAGCAGGGTAGGCAGTAACAAACATACCTAGTCCTAAGAGTACCAAAGAACTCCATTCACCTTTGGTCCAATTTCCAACATTGAGTGTTGAGTGGCGAAACTCAACGCCACGCATTGTCTTTTTACTGGACCGAGAAAATGAAGAATGAAAATCATCCATTCTTTTTAGTGGAAACTGAACTATTTTCCCATAAGTTTTCAAACATTCAAATCATCTAAAAAAACCATCCCGATCGGAATTCGGCATAAATAGCATATCACATTAATGCGTTAGCTCGATTTTGGCACTATCAAGCAAAACAGTATGCAAATACGCGATGCAACGCTATAGCAAGAAATATGCTAATATTGCAGATACCGAAACTGCAGTTAATAGCGCGCCTCGAACAACGACGGCTATTTCGATGGGAATCGATGTGTTTGAACGCGGTTGATGTGAGTTCGAATCCATTGGAATGTTTGTGCTTACAGTGGAAATTCGTTTTTTTAAGCTTCAGGCTATATCCTCATTATCTATATCGTTTCATTCTATTTATCTATAACCCTATGACATGAGTATATTTTTTTAAATGAATGGATATTGTGGCTTAAAATGCAACGGGGTAGCCCGGAGTGCCAAGCGCTACGGTCTCTGCATACCATTCTCGCCTCGTCAACTATCATTAACCTATTCATACATGTATATATTGTTTTTAACTTACTAATTAATAACATAAACTTAATTTACTAATTGAGTTTTCTGAGTGCGCTTGGAGCCACCGTCTAAAATATTTCTAAATTTGATGGGCGTAGTATATGCAAAATGTGCAGATGCCGCCATAACAAGGCAGCAGTAAACAGCAAAGCACTCGGAAGTTTTATTCCGCGTCTCCAGCTATTCGGTTTACGATTACGACCACAGCTGCAAGTGAATGGGCTATTAAAAGTAAAATGAAATATTTGCTGACCGAAACCAATATAAATTGACACCGATTTGACAAAATAGAGTGTGAGAGATGTCTCTATTTCTATAGTAATATTAGAAATCAGTACTTCCTGAGATAAGCTCGTTTAACCAAACACACTCCGTTTGGTTAAACGAGCTTATCTCAGGAAGTATTGATTTGAATTGGAAAATTACTTTTGTGTTAGTAGTTGTGTTTAGACGGCTAAATGTTATAAGTATTACAACTCTCATTTACTTCATTTGGCCATGGGAGCAGAGCCATATGAAAAAGCTAGTTGCTTCATATTGAACCGTATACTAATATGAGTAAAAAGCTAAATTAAAAGATTTTTAAGTTTGAAAGTTAAGAGCATAATTATATACCTTATATACATATAAATGTTATGTTCTTTAAGTAAAATATTTATGTGCGTGCATGGATTAATTTGGTGTCATCAATAAAATTTTATGAAATATTTTCTAGCTTCGATATTTATGATTATAATATTCCAAGGCAGTAGTAAAAGTATTTTCTCTACAATATTCTTGCAATACCTACTTGCAACGGTTGCTGTATATGGAAATTTTACAGATGCTGCCATAACAAGGAGCACAAATGAGAAATGACCTGGAAAACATTTATTTTTGTCTCTCGTCTCAAGACATTTAAAATTTACGGTTACGGCGATGTTTAAAGTGAAAGAAGGTATTTTTTAACCCCTACCTCTCGTAGAATAGACAGAGGTATTTCTTTATTCTTTACTCCCAATTGAACCGATTTTAGTATTCGGTGTTGTAATGTTGTTATACTTTATTAAAGTTAATATATTGAAACTAATATTATAAGAGTCAATTAAAAAGGAACATAATTTGTTTTTTTTTTAACGATGGTAACATTTTATTACCAATGTTTACTAAGAATATAGTTTGTTATAGATACATGTGTATATAGACATATATTTTTTTATAATGGCCTGATTTTGCGATGACAGGACAAATCATTTTATAGGTAATGAATACTAACTCCATTGTCATAAACCTATTTTATCTTCTCTATAAAAATGAAAGGGTTGATCGGTGAGGATGAGGATCGGGGCTGCCAGTGATTAAAACGAAATCTGACATTTATAAAATATTTATTTTCAATAAATCACATTCCATTTATATAATCGTGGCACATCGAACAACAGATAAATATACTCCGTACTATATCAAATCTATACTATAAATCTATTTGAGGTATTTTTTTCGCTATATCTAAGTAACTTTCCAGTTTATAATATACATATAAGCATCTATCACACTGAAAATAAATTCGTAATGTCTAACGTACATAATGATTTAAGTAAATAAATTTTCCAAAATGTGGTAAACATTATAGTATACATTGATATAAAATTGTATTCACTTCGATTGTAACTTTGAATGTTTTTGGAAAAAAAAAGAAATAACCTAAACACAGCCAAATGTCCAAATATCTAGACTAGATCAGAAAAATGTCTTCCATTTATGTCTTTCTTTTATATTCTGTAGGTATATTTCCATGTATAATTTGTACTTTGGCATCCCATCACTGTCGTATGTAAAATCACGGTCCTAATATAACATCTATCACATTTATATAAACATCTAAAACACGTACATACATTTAGTTTTGGCAATTGTCGCTAAATAAGAGATGAGAAGAAAATATTTTTATCATGGCATAAAATGTTGTTGTGTTAAATTATTGTACTTCTGTTTCTTTCATTAATAAAATGTAATTCTGAAATATAACGGAATATTTGAATATCATTTATCTCTCCGCTTTACAGAGCTTTGGCAACCACCAAAACGTCGTTATAATATTATGAGCAATGCTTCTCATTTCATCGGATCATAAAACGTTCGTTCCATTTGTATATTTCACCCCTTAATCCTCCACTTCGGAGCCCACAGAGTACTCGGTTTTGAGATCTCTATTCAAGTCATCCGGTGAATCATTTCTCATGTCCATTACGGATCGTGACGCGTATGGGCTCTGAGAGGCCATGCTCGCTAATATGCCGTTAGAGAGGGCCTGCACAGACAGCGCCTCCTGCGACGGGCCCGCGTAGCTGTACTGCTGGTAGACCGCCTGTATGCGCGCCGCGTTCACCAGCGTCTGTATCTTGAGCTGAGTGTCCAGCGCCAAGCTCAGCGGCAACTTACGGAGCTGACTAGCGATCAATTTACCGAACATTTCGAATTCATTTTCGTTCCCATTCTCGGAATGCTGACTCAAGTCCTGCGGGGTCTCCGATTGGTCGCTCCGCTCGTCGAAAGTCTTTTTTTGTTTCGCTGGCACCGGATAGATGGTGGCGAGCGAAGTAGTCAGCGGCGTCGCTATACCAACGGGGGGGTTGAGGAACGGGGCGGTAGTGGAGGCCGGCAGGATGCTGAACGGGGACGACGCCTGGCTGAGCCCAAAGGGGGTGCTCGGCCGCGGGGATGGCGTGTTCAACACGTACGGAGTCGACGATCGCGTCGAGCTGCGACGTTTTCGCGGACTTTTCTTCTCCGGCGACTTGCGTTCGCTCAGGTCTTGAACTATGTCGCTGTCGTCGCTCATCGGGATCTCGAGCAGGCTGTTGTCGACCTGAAACAAAGAAAATGTCGCTTCGAAGTTAAAACGCCAGAGCGCATGTGCGGCTCACAAGCCGTAGCTACGAGCGTGTAAACAGAGGCACTCACGGAGCTCGGGGTGACGATCGCCCGCAGAAACCTGTCCGCGTGCTCGAACCACGTGACGCTCGGACGGTACGCATGCGCGCCGGCCTTCCGCGCCGCGCGAATCTTCTTCAACTCGACGCTGTACGACGATCGTATGTTTTTTATTTTATTTTTCAGCTCCTTAACGGTGATGTCCACTAGGTTTAGAGTTTTAATAATTTCGACGTAGCCCTGCTCGCGTACTTTCTTGTTCTTGTAGTTCTCGGAGACGGGGTTCCAGAGGTACTCGCGCTTCTCGTACTCAATGATCATCTGGATGGTGAGGTCCTCGCTCCACTTGGGGTTGGCCAGTATGGCGACCATGTTAGACCATCAGAGGCGTTCGCGTGCCCCGAGTCGAGCCACGGGAGCGCAGAAGGGTGCGGGCGTGTCGCATGCGCGCAGCATACTAAAAGCACGTCGATGGGCCGGCGCCCCGCGCGGGGGGACTATTTCGGGAGTAGCCGGTACGCAGCCGCGTGCTTTGGAGCGTGCTATTTCCTCTCAAAGGCGGCGGAGGCCGAGCTCGAGTGAAATGGAAGATTTGTGGCGACCGGACACGTCCGCACGCCGCGCGTCGCCGCTCGGTCAGACGTCTTTGTAAACTTTAAATAGATTCAATTGCCATATCGCGCACCGACTCTGAATGTTCAATGTAAGAGCGTCACGACTATTAATTGTATGGGCGAGTTTTGCAAACACCTACATACGCTGCATTCAAATAGGTAGCGATTATATTCATATTAGAATATTGTAAAAAGGCGTCTGTCGGCAAAAAATTACATTTTTGTATTTCTATCTATTTAAAGAAACAAAAATGAATTTTTAAATAATTTTAAGAAAATATTAATTTTAAGAAAACAATTAAACCGAAAATTATTCAAGTTTAACAATACTTGCATCTGTTAATAAATGTTTTGTTACTTTTTCCTAGTTTTCAATCTTTCTGGTCTTGATAAATAAAATCGTACAAATGCAACGAAAACGTGTCTACCGATTCACACGTGGGCCATTTTACCGAGAACATTTCACTTTTCACATAATTCACGTTGCACCTCTTTGTGATATCAAAATAAACGGGCTAGTTGAGAGACATCACTTAATTCCTTTATTTATTTCTTAAACAAAGATGGTTCTAAAGAAATGTAAAATCTTATTGTATTTTTTCTTGTACCTATTTGTTTTTATATTTTGAAAGCGTTTCGTTCATTATGTTGGTACATTTTCAATATTAAAAGTACTTCTCGTCGATGCAAAATGTGATGTAAATGTAAATATTTTTTTTGTGTTCACATTTAAGAAATAGTTTTTGTCTTTTGGAGAAATCGTTGAGTTTTAGAATATTGTACTAGGTACAGTTTTTAAACGCGATGGTTGTGAGTTTAATCCCCGTTCAGTGAATTATATTTAAATTATTATTATATCTCTGCACTGAAAGAAAAATTGTGGCGTTGAATTCCGTCACTCAACACGCAATGTTTCAAAAATTAGGCAAAAATCGGCAACGAAGTGTTAATATTTGGTTCCTTCTGTCTGACTTGAAGCTATTTTTTCCCTACAGTTTTTACCGATAGGCTGAGGGAACGTAGATATTTCTAAATAGACACTTAGTTCTCCGTACTATAAATAAACAAGAATTAAATTATATCTAAGTAAAGAACAATATTAAAAAAATGTGATTTAAACTTAAAATTTTTAGTCGAATTAACTAACAACTACACTAAGATAAAGTGCTAATCCTCACAACATCTCATCTATAGCTAATTGTGAGCAAAATGTGCAAGAAAATAAAATCCAACTTCTAAAGTAGCAAGGAAAGTAGCAAATATTTTATCGCAAAAATATTACTGTCCATTCCCCAGATCCCGTACTCGGTACTCGGTGCTCGGTAGTCGGTGGCCGGTTCACATTTCACATTTCTTGTTTGCTCGCCAACGATTCTTTACACTAACGGTTTGGCGCATCGGCTGGGTTTAATCTTTGTCAGGGCTGCTAGTGCTATGTACTTTTGCTTGTTTGTTCTTTCACATGGGTTTTACTGTTTTAAAAGGGTTTTTGTTAAGTTTTTTTGTAACGAAAATCTATTGGGTAGTTTTTGATCGGATTGTGACGATTTTGATGTGGTTTGTCTTCAGGATAAAGTGCGGCGTTTAATTCCATCTAAGCTTATTATAGAAGACGATATGGGTTCCGAGTCACGTGATATTTTACTATTCGTCGGAACATGTTGAGTGCTGGGCGTTGTAATTCAATATTACACTTTCTTTATATTGTCAATAATAAATACGAGGTCGAAATAAGAAAACAAAAACTAGCTTAATATTAAATTTAGGAAAATCAGACAGTTCTTCAATTTACATACTAAACATATTTGGAAAATAAAAAAAAAGATTAAAACATTTTAAAATCTTCTTTCTCTCTATGGTTTCTACATCTTGTATATTGCGCTCGTAGAACAAAGCCACGCTTACATTCTTAATGCAACGACGAAGTGAAATAAATTTTGTAAGCACAAAAGTGAATCTGACGAGATACATCGCGAGGCATTTTCTCATTCTTGAAACGGTCGGGTGCGAACGTTTTACTTTTCGCGTAGGTAGGTATCTACGGACAAGGTCTTCAGGTAAAATGGTATAACCCACAAACAACATAAAACTATCTATGTCCATATACTAATAATATAAAGCTGCAGTTTATTTGATTGAACGCGCTAATCTTGGAAATTATTAATTTGAATAGTTTTTTTTGTGTTATCAAACACCATTCCATTCTATTTATCGAGGAAATATTTTCGTAAGCAAAATCGAACTATAGAAAATAAAAAGTCTCATTGTAAAATAATAACAAGATTGAAATACACATAAAAAATAATTTTAAGATTAAACTAAAACAACACTTAGGTCCGCTTTGGTACAAGCGCGTCATATTTCTTGTTTGCTCGCCGTCCGCCAGCGATGCACGAACAGACTCGTAATGGAGCTAGAGATTGCTACTGGAGTTTCTCTTCGTTAGGATATTTTGGTTATTCCAATATGAGTTTACAGTAGAAGACGCTGTTTATCTGATATCGATATGTATTCTTATATATTTATTTATTTAAAATATGTATTTTAAAATATTTCAAAGACATATTTTATCAAACTTTTTTATGACAGCTTAATAGTTACAGCTATCAATTATATTAGTCTATAATTAAAATAATTTACATTTAGGTGTTCCTATAGTTATCTTTGAATTGGCTAAGATGACAAAAAAATAATTAAATGGCAAAAACACAGCCACCTAATATACTAGATACACACGTTTCTACAGAAAGCTTAGTCAACAGTCATGTCAAGAGCTAACTGTACCTACCTATGCTACTTACATTTTGCACAGGTGAATTGACACGCGTCTTCTATAAGCATCTTATAGATATAAATAAAATTCTGTAAATACATAGAATATCAGATCCGATTCGGCCTTGCTTAGGTGAGGTCGCACAATTGGGCTATTATATTTATTTCGATCCCTTGTCGAAGTGATACTGTATTTATATTAGTGTTGTGCTGCGGATTCCTGCGACTGCTGAGCTGCGTGGCGTCCTGCTGCGCTGCGTTGCCCTGTGGTTGCCGAGTCCCGCATCGCTCGTTTCCAGCGTCCGGATTGTTTGTTCAGTAAGTGAATACACAGTTGTTATTAGATAGGTACTCACCTACTGTTCACCGACGGTAGATTTTGCTTGTTATATATAGTGTTAGTTTTAAAGCACACACCCCGTCCCTCGCCGCAAGGTGAGGGGAGAGACAAAGCATGGCCGGCCTCAGTAGCTCCGAGCTGCTGAGGTACTTAGAGACCTTCCACGGGGAGGCATTCAACGCCGTGATGAAGTTCGCGCAAACGCGACACGATGCGCCTAGCTCGCCTAGCGCGCCAGAGGTCGGCCCGGATGCCGATATGCAGCCTTCAGCTGCCGGCCCGAGTGCCGTAGATGAGCCGTTGTTCTCCGGTGGGCCTTGCGACCTCGGAGTCGCCCCGCCGAGGGAGCATTCTCGTGCCCCTACGCCGATCCAGACTGAGGTAGAGATGGAGGAGGGCACTTGCCTGTCCTCCGATTCGGACGATGACGGTTTCGAGACCGTCGGATCGCGCTCGGCCAAGCGTAAGGCCAGGGCCCCTAAGGCCCCCCCCCCGCCCAAAAAGGCGAACAAACCCGACGGCCGGCGTTCCCGCGCGAACGACTTAACGGTTTTCCCCTCCCCTGCCCCCGCCTCTGCGGTTGAGCGGGAAGAGGATGTACCCCCCCGCGCGCCCCGCGTTAAACCCCCGCCGCCCATTTATGTGCAAGATAAGCACAAATGGGGCAAGGTGTCGCAGTGGCTCAATAGCCACAATGTCCAATATTCCACCGCGCGCTTAACGCAGGTTGGAATCAAAATCCAAGTTAGGTCTTCGTCGGAACACCGACAATTTACCTCTTTCCTTCGTGAGTACCAGATAGGGTACCACTCTTACGCCCTGGAGGACGAGCGCCAATTGCGCGTCGTTCTCAAGGGCATTCCCAAAGAGATCGAAGTCGATCTCGTGTTAGATGACCTTCGTAGCAAAGGCTACCCCGTGCGCCAGGCGCACCGTCTCTATAATTCGCGTACCAAAGCGAAATTCGATATCGTGTTAGTCATCCTTGACCTCACTAAGGAGGGAAAGGAAATATTCAATCTGAGGTCGGTGTGTTCTCTCACCGGCATCAGAGTCGAACCCCCACATACGAGGGGTCTCATTGGGCAGTGTCATCGCTGCCAATTATACGGGCACTCTGCCCGCAATTGTTTCGCGCGGCCTAGGTGCGTTAAGTGCCTAGACGATCACGCGACTGCGGATTGTCCCCGCAAAGTCCCCGATCCCGCTGTGCCCCCAAGCTGCGTGCTATGCGAGACGCAGGGCCATCCCGCGAACTATCGCGGATGTTCCCGCGCGCCGCGCAGACGCACTAGGCGCGGAGGCAAAAAGCGCACCTCCAATAAAAAGGAGCCGGCTCCTACTCAATACGAGCCCGCCCCTCTCCCTAAAGAGAATGCGTGGTTTAAACCCGCACCTACACCGGTCGTCGCCCTCGCCGCGGCACCGGTACAGCCGCCTACCCCTCAGGTAGCGGCTCCCCGCCCCGCGCTCGCGCCTTCCGGCGCGACCGCGACCGCGCCCTTGCGCCCGGCGCCTTCCCGCGCCGCGCCCGCGCCCGCACCCGCGCATTCCCGCGCCGCGCCCGCCCCCTCTTCTAACGCTAGCGACTTAGCACTTGTGCTAAGATTCGCTAGATGTTTTGATTTCAAAGAAATCAAAGTCCTCGCGGCGAAACTTAGGAACACGAACGGTTCCGACGATCGCGCTCAAGTTATTATAGATCATATAGATCTCATCGAAGCCATTCAAGGCTTCGTCGCGGTTTAAATTTTTCCAATGGCGGTCATAAATAGATTTACCCCACGGCCCGCTGACTCGCAACTCGCGCGTATTAAACCTAGAGCCCTGTCAATAGCGACCTTTAACGCAAACGGTGTCAAACGCCAAAAAGAGGCTGTGAGCGCCTTCGCGCACGCCCATCAAATAGATATCTTATGTATACAGGAGACTTTTCTTAAACCTGCTGTTCGTAGTCCTGGCATTGCGAACTACAGGATTGTGAGAAATGATAGAGCCACCCACGGTGGTGGCACTATGATTTATTACAAGAAGAATTTACACTGTATACCACTCGACCCTCCGTCTCTCGAAGCAGCCGAGGCGTCGGTGTGTCAGGTATTCCTCACAGGCCATCAGCCTTTAATTATAGCTTCAGTTTATCGTTCGCCGTCTAGGCAATTATTAGAAAGCGACATTTTGGCGCTACTTAGTATGGGAGACTCGGTCCTTCTGATCGGGGATTTCAATTGCAAACATAGACTTTGGAATTCGTCGGTGACTAATGTCAGCGGCAAGAGGCTTCTAGCCTTCACAGAGAAATATAACGCTTGTGTTATAGGCCCGCCTTCTCCCACTCGCTTTAGTGTCCTCGGCACAGGCGATGTACTCGATATTGCCATACTTTCGAACGTTGCACTGTCGCAACGTTCAATAGATACCATTCTCGACCTAGATTCGGACCATCGTCCTGTCATTCTCAAGTTAGGTGACGAGCGCCCCTCTGGCCCTCCCACCAAAACTGTGGTCGACTGGAGGAGATTCGCAAAGCTCCTCCGCTCGAATGAATCCCCTCTTAAGGAATTAATACCTGGCATCGCCGACTCCGCGGCGCTAGCGATAGACGCGGCGAATAAATTTACCGATTATATTTTAAATACAATCCAGAGTTGTTCGAAAGAGGTAACAAACTTACCCGACGGTAGGTTTGATATCTCAGAAAAGCTCAGGCGATTGATTAGACGCAGGAACGTAGCTATGCGACGACACGATACCTACCCGACTGACAAAAATCGTAGGGAATTTTACAGATTAAAGAGGAGAGTTCGATTCGAATTCGAACTTCTGCGCGGTGAGTCGTGGGATAAGAAGCTCGAGGGGCTCGCTCCATCGCACCAGGCATTCTGGGCGCTGTCGCGAGCTTTTAGAGTCGATTGTCTCTCGACTATGCCTCCTCTAGTTAGGTCAGATTGTTCAATTGCCGCCGATGACACCGAAAAAGCGGAATGTCTCGCTGACAGTTTAGAGGCTCAATGTACCCCGAGTAGTCAGCCCTGCGATCCGAGCCACATTGCGCGTGTGGATTCCGCGGTCGCAGAATGGGCGCTGACGCCCCCGCAAGGGGAACCGCTCCGCCCGACCTCTGAAGACGAGGTCAAAGTCATCATCAAAAACCTCAAAGATAGGAAGGCCCCGGGGCCCGACAAATTGTCTAATAGAATGTTCAAGTCCCTACCGGCTCAGTTCATATCTCTATTGGTCATTATTTTCAATTCCCTTCTTAAGTCGTGCTCATTCCCCGACGAATGGAAGGAGGCCATAGTCATAGGCATTCCCAAGCCTAATAAGCCGCGGAATATCCCGTCCAGTTATCGACCTATCAGCCTTCTCAGCTGTTTAGGTAAAATTTACGAGAGAATCATTCTCGTTAGACTCTCAGAGGTGGTAGAGGCCGACTCTCTGCTCTGCAATGAGCAATTCGGTTTCAGAAAGAAACATTCCGCCATACATCAAGTCCACCGTGTTGTAGAGCATATAGCTCGATACAACCTTAGGGATCCTTCTCACAGCAATACAGCTGCTATTTTTCTCGATATAGCGAAAGCTTTCGATAAAGTCTGGCATAACGGCTTGATTTACAAGCTGCGCGCCGTTTACGGCTTGCCAGACTGTCTCGTACACATCCTGCGGGACTTTCTCTCGAATAGATACTTTCGCTATAAAGTCGAAGGCACTCTCTCTTCCCCCCGCCTCCTCCGCGCAGGCGTGCCACAAGGCTCTACGCTAAGTCCTATCCTGTACTCGTTGTACTCCAGTGATATCCCGCTCACTCCGGGTGTTCACCTGGCTATGTACGCCGACGATACAGCCCTCTTCACAACCTCGCGTTGTACTATCCTATTAAAAGATCGACTCCAGAAAGCGGCCCGCGCACTCGGTGAGTGGTTCCGCCAATGGAGAATCGAAGTCAATCCCGAGAAGAGTAAAGCAATACTCTTCCCTCTCAATAAAAATATTAGAGTCTCTACCATCCATCTCTTAGACAAACCCATTCCCTGGGAAAAACAGGTCAAATATCTAGGTGTCACTCTAGACTCTAGATTAACTTTCAAACCCCACATTACAAAAGTCTGCAATAAAGCAAAGTACATTCTCAATAGATTATATTATCTCATAAACAAGAATAGTAAAATGTCACTTAGAAATAAGCTGACACTATACAAAGCTTGTATTAGACCTGTCCTCACTTACGCTTGCGTTGCGTTCGCGCACACCAAGCTTGCTCCCTTGCAAAAAGTGCAAAATAAATTCCTGCGCATCGCATCAGGTTCCCCCTGGTACGTGCGTAATGTCGACCTACATAGAGATTTTGAACTGGAATCGATTCACGAGCACTGCAAACGCTTAGCGAAGCGCTACTTTGAGCGCGCAGGCTCGCACGCGAACCCCCTCGTCGCCGCGGCGTGTAATTACACGCCTCACGCGATTCGTAGACGCCCGCGTAGCGTCCTCTTAGACCCCGATGACGCCATTACCGTAGCAAACGGCCCGTACGTAGGTAGGAAACACACTACACACGCACGACACACACACCGTCGTCGCCGGAATCGACGACGTAGTCTAGCTTATCTCACGGCCCGGCGGCGCCTCGGCGCCGTCGGGTCCAGCGGTTAGGGACCGTTAGCTCCCTTAGATTAGTCTAATTTTATCCCCCGGTCGCGGCTTCTGTGTCGCGGCCGGCTTTGCTTAGAATAGGGAAACTCCCAGCCCGCTCGACGACCGCAAGCCGAGGTTCGAGCCCCGCAGGGGGCGCCCTTGCGTCGTCGGCACTCCCCACAGGCAGCCACACAGTGCCTGCATATTTTCAGGGACAGAGTACCCTCTTCCCTACCCACCCGGTGTCGCTGTAAAGGCCAGTAAGGCTAACAGCATTAAAGTCAAGTCCGAAAAAAAAAAAAAAAAAAAAAATACATAGAATATAGGTTATACTATTGTTTTTACTACTATTTATTATATAACAATAGTTGTAATGTAATGTTTTAGATTTTATAATTTAGTCACGAAAATATTTTACTTATTACGCTGAAAGTAAAATGTTTCGTTTTTACAACTCAAATGAACATTTTTGATCATTTGTAATAATTTAATTTCATTGAAAATAATTTTCTCAACATTGATATGGCTTTTATTATTAAAGTGGTGAATTGTACATTTTCAAACAGAAATAGAGAAATCGGGTCACGTAGTGGTAAAGTATTAACAGCGAAATATTGCTGTTGCTGCGTCCCTTAGCTTAGTTAATGCAATTTGAAGGCAGCGCGCCGCGGTTATCAAAGCTGAGATCGCTTGGTTTGTAAAATTAAGTGTTTTTAATTTCTAGATTGCGAAATTATTATGTGAAGATTATTTTATTGCAAATATTAAAAAATATATTCTTCATGTAGTTGTTTCCTTGTAACATTTATAACGATTGTTGCGTACCTTCTATAAAATAGAACAATATTATACATATTTATCCGTTTAATATCTAAGGTTAGGTTAAAACTCCCCATGTCCCTTTATATAAAAGGAAACATTTAAGAAAATAAAGTTTTGTTAAATAAAGTAATGATATCACTACAAAGTCGAGACGTTTGCTTACAAGGCGCCTGACGGTGACAGGAAGCGGATATTAAGCTTTTACACACAGGATGTATTATAGTCTCGATCTGCGTCCCGTGGCGAAGTTAAGTTGCGATATGATAGATGCATTTTGCAAAATAATCAATGTTTTATACTATGAGAAAAACGTCTTAAATGTAGATTTTTATGTACGATTAGGCCAATTAGAATATATTAACACTTGGTAAAAAATATTTGATTACCGTAAATATTGTTATAAGATATTTTAAAGTGTTTTTTAGCTTCACGCTTTAACACATATATAGAAGTATAGACAAATTGAACATGGAAACCTAGTGTTAAGACACTTCGTTCCCGTTAACAATTCAACTTTTTGTCGAAGTCTGGAAGTATTGTATGTTGAGTGGTGGAACTCAACGCCGCGCTTTGCCTCGACGCCGGAGCAAAAACATTAAAATATTAAATATTTCATTATTTCGAGCGGGAATCGAACCCACTACCTGTCGCGTTTACAATCACACACTCGTGTACAAGTGTGAAGTGTGTGTGTGTGTATTAAAGAGATAAATAAGAAATATTCTGTTATTTTAATTAAAATCCCTTCCAATATCTATAAAGATATTAGCCACCCAATATCTATAAAGATATTAGAAATATTTTTTATTAATATAAAAAACCCCTGATTTATATTACAACAACAGTATTATTAGATTTAAAACATAGCCACTCTGCATCAAAACAGCATTTTCATCATTAGGCGACATTAACTTATTCCTCTTGGCACGATTCCTATAAAGTCTTGAGATAGCTCTGGCATTCACAAACGCACAGATGTCCCGTGGTAATTCTTGAGACGTTTACATCGTCTTACCGTCTTAGGCTCAAGATTAGGTGCGACCTCTACAAACAGGAGGTTTATGACAGGTTGGACGTTGACCGGCTTTTAAGTATTTGACCAACTTGTGTACATTGACACTAAAATAGTGCTTTATGAATGTTTGCTTCTATGTGTTTTTTATGTTAAGCCGTAAAAATATTTGCAGTTATCGTGACGAAGTTTAAGAATCTATGATTAGTTTCGTATTATTTGATATTATAGATTTGACTTTGATTTTTCTGCTTCGCTCACCATTTTGTTATTTATATTATCGCTACATAATATAAATTTTAAAATGATGGGCGCAAAGTAAATTATTATTATATTTTATGGACTTATCTATATAATAATAAAAAACCAATAGATAATAAGAATAAACTAAGTTTCTAAGTCTATACGTAACCCTATTATATAATCTTCCCTATTACAGTAGGCTAACTCGGTGCAAATTGGTAGTTTCGTAAACAGATGGATTTACTCTGACTAGCAAAGCAGTTCACCGGACAAAGGCACTCAATGAAGTTAGTCGGGCGACGTGTTGCCTTGATCAGTGCAATATTAAGATGTCAAGAGACAGAGTTTGAAGATAACTGGGAATTTGAATATACTTAAACATGACATTTTTTTGCTAAAACGCACACGCAATATTTTTTATAAATAAAATATCTAAATGGTACACAAATATTTATTAAAATCTAGTAAGAATTTAATTCTGTCAATCTTTTGTATTTGTATAGAAAAGGAAAAACTAGGCCGCATTGATGTTATCACTTCATTATAAAGTAATTCGCGAAGATTGTAAAAAAATATTCTCTCTGTATCCTTTGAGTTTCAATAATCTGGACGTCGCTCTTATTATTAATTTCAACATAAATAACAAAATCTATGAGACTATACTTTTTTAAAACTAAATTACAAAAAGATCAGCTTAATCACTAAGTACATTTTAAGGTTGCCAGGCACAATATTTTTCCATACAATGCACAATGCTGTCAATTACATGATGGAGGCAGGACAAAAGCGCTACGATAAAGGCCTTCGCTAGTATATCATAATGATAAATATACACCGCCACTGAAGTGAGAGCGAGAAAATTACTGACCGCGCAGCTTCAAAGGCGATGAGTGCGAAGTAGCGGTTAGAGGCACAGACTATAGACGGTATTTTGCTGAGTTATTAAGATTCACGTTTAGAATAAGTGAAAAATGTTTTCTAGAGATTTTTCTGTCTCAAATTTATCACTAGGTTGAATTATGTTAGATCTGAAATAATTTTATATAAAAAGTGATTAAATTTTGGATTTTAATAGAAATTTATACCTAATGATATTGCATATGTGCTGAGCAAAAAAAATTGTAGATAATTGTTTTATAAAATAAAAATTATATTTAACCAATTATTTAGTGAACTCGAAAACATACGCAATGTCAATTTTACCCGCAAACATCATTTACACCTGTACCGTTTAAATCTGAAGATGTAAACGGAGCTTCGAGCGATATTTATCTGTCTCTTGGCCTCGCCGGCATCTATCAAGTCGACAAACTTAAAATTTCAAATAAAGTAACATTTATTCCTTGGTATTAAGGTTCAGAGTTGTATGGCTCAACATTAATGCGTGTTTAACCATATACCACCGCAGATAGATGTACGTGTGTGACGCAACGTGGCCTGACATCCACATTATCTAGTGTCAGTAAATGTGAGAATATGCCAATCTGGCAAAATACTTATGCCGGATATATGTATATCATAAGCGATTCTGTTACAATAAATATCTTATCAGAGATCAGTTATGTAGGTTCTTCTTAGAAATTGCAGTGTTATTCTCCAATAAAAAAAATAGCAACACTCACAATATAAAGTATTCTTATCATTAAAATTTACTTTTATCTAGTTTATCTTATTCAAAAATTAACAAATAAATTCAGATTAACAAATACATTTAAACTCTTTTCGCAAAAAAAAAAAAACAATAAATATATATTCTAACAATTTATAAATGGTTAAAACCTTAAATAGGAGCGGAGGCGCTCTGAATCTTAATAAATAGATGCACCGCAACTGCGCCAAGCGGTCATCAATCCAGTTCATCACAACGCTTTAACCTACAATAAATTCGTGCAATTTATTGTACGCCACGAATAAACATTACATATGTTTACTGTAGTGTGCGTGTGATGTATTATAGAGGAGATACGGGAATGCCGAAAGCAAGGGGTAAATGGGTATGTCAGCGAGACAGCTGTATAAATTATATTTTAGATAATTTTGGAGATTAGAAACTAAGCCAAGTTAGTATCTAAGTAAAACTTAGGAGTTCATCCACTTTCGTCAATTAAATTTAATATAAAGTTTTGTTTACTCAAGTAATATTTCGTATTAATTTATTCAAATAACATATAGTAATTTTTTAATTTATAATGTTTTCTATTTATTTTTTGTGAATTTATGGTAACATTGCATTCTGAGTTTTGTCTTATTAGAAAGGCTAAGCATTTACCTATAGTATAAATACATAAAGACATTCTCTCGAATGAACCGATAATCATAGTGTTTCTGTACAGTCTATCTACTCTAGAGTAATATTACTGTGTTTTCTATAATTTTAAATTACTGCAGGGTAAAAATCAGCAAGGCTGTGAACTTTAAGTGCGTATCACACGACGCGTAATGAGGGTGACATGACGCCCGAGGGGTCTGGCCCGACTGTCAGTGAACATCTGGGTGGGAACTTGTCATTCAACTTGCGTATTGAAGTACTATGCTAAACAGGTTTGATGGTTAAAAACTTATATTTTATATGTATACCATTATTGTTATTTATTTTTAAGTAAAATATTGTTGTAAGAGATGTAGAAAACAATCTAATACAAATTTTATTTATTTTTACATGATATATTTTTATAATGGACTTATAATAATAAATATATATGATAATAGCTTCTACCAGCCAATAATTATAAAATAAAAGAGTCAAACATAATAAATACATGTGTATTAAAATTAAATATATCTACAATATATAATAATTACACTGATTCATCCACTACCTATCCACCTATCTATAATACAATCAAGTAAACAACAAAATCATACAACATAAGAAACAACAAAAAAAATATTGATATATTTCAAGTATCAAACCGCACCGCGCGCAGTAAGTCCCGTCAGCACCTCGACCGAAACGCGGCCCGGGGCACGGCTCACCATCTACATAACTACGTAACACGACTCGGTAACTCTAGATGCCGACTGTATATAACATAACTGTTGGATTTGCGAGTCGAGTAGATATTGTATATAGAGTCTGTTATATTATATGTTTAGATTAAATATTATGAGGCCAGTGGCGCAAAGTGTGACAGAAAACGCGACTGGTTGTGGGTTCGATCCCCTCTCGAGAAAATGAAATATTTAGTTAAATGGATATTTTCATTTCTTTGCTCTGGTGTCGAGGCAAAGCACAGTGTTGAGATCTCATCCTAAGTAACCCTTAAAAACATCAGCTTCGAGCTTTTTTCCTCATATATAGACAGAAGAATCCTTGTTTCTAAACAAAAATCATTGTCCTAATTCTAGATTATATGAAATTTAAAATGGATTTTACTATTATTGACGGAATATACAATTCGCTACTTATTATACAGATTTATTATTTAACATTTTAATATAATATTATCTCATTCACTATTTTCTCCATCTTTTCTCTCTAATAAACAAGAAGTAAATTGTCACCACAATATAAGCGGCCATAACATCGGTTCAGCACGGTAGCACGCGCCATTAGCGGGACCGGAACGGGCCCTATTTCCGCGCGGAAGCACCCCCGCACCCGTTATGTTCGCCTGGTAGCCGTCTATTTTATTTGCTCCTAGTTGCTACTTACGGAGTTTGTCTATCTTCCTTTCTTATTCTAGAAATTTCCTTCCTTTTAAAGGGTCTTCTTTAGAATCAATATATTGGTAATTTGGTGCAACAATAACTTAATTACATTTTTTTTCAATAAGCAAATTAAATATGTCAAATGTATGCCGGAAAAAAATATTTAAAAGAAATGGAAATACGTCGAAAAAACAAAGATATTCCGTTTTCCAATGCAAGAAGACATAAATGAAATTCAGATTTTTTTATAATTGAAAAAATGATTATAAAAAATCTGACTCCCTATTAATAAGTAGTTTTTATGTTCATCACTTGTCCCTTCTGTATTTTTTTGTTTTTTTATTATTATTATTTTCAGAGTGGTAAGTCGATTTCGCATGGTTAGGCAACAAATTAATAAAACAGTTATAGCAGAATTAGTAATATTTGGTAAAAGTTGACGTTACCTTAATGTATACTGGTGGGTTGGGCTTGTGGAACAAGTCCGCCAACACCACATTCTACTATTGCGTTTTATTCATCTAGAACTTGAGTTTTGATTATTTTATAAGGTATTTAAAAAAAATTACCAATTTTAATAGAACTAATGTATTATTAAGCGATATACACCGACAAAGAACGATGTCAGCAGTTTCAAGCTTTTTTCAGCTTTACGCCTATCCTCGAGTACATCAGGGTAAGCCAGTTTTAAGAAATACTGTTCTTTTGCAGTTTCAACGACAATAATATTTTTTAATTAAAAACTTATCATGCAGCTAAGTCACACCTATCAGAAACATTAAAATAAAAACAGAAAAACAAACCAAGAACTTTTACATAATATTCATAATTGTGTCGTTGAACTAAGCCATTCCTCGATGTCGCGTCCCGCACTTAAACGCAATATGGCGGATTTCCGCAACCCGTGTGGTCCTTTATTACCGTCACGAGTAGAACGACTTTGTCCATCGCATTACCTACTAATACAATGCTGTTTGAAGTTTGTATATAAAGTATATACAAACTTTTATTTTAGTTAAGATAATGAGGTCGTAGTGGCGCAACGGCAGCGTTTAGCTATATGGGTAGTATGGGTTCGCTTCTCACTTGGGGATGTGTAAAATTAATTTAACATTTATTTATAAACCACAAACGTTAACGTTTCACGGAACAAGAGATAAAAAGAAAAGAAAAAAATATTTTATCGATCTATTTTCTTCATTTTATCTGTTCAAAGTATAAATAAACGTATCTATGACAAGTTAAAAATATAAATAAAAACGTAACTTCAAAAGATGTCCAACAAGCCTGATGTTTCCCCGGCAGAACTTGATACTTCATCGCAAAGTGCTTCGGTGTATTATTACTGTTGGTAGGTAGGTACCCAACGAAAACGAAGTTAAGTTTCAAATGAACAAAAATATTATAATTGTCAGTGAAAATATCTCTTTTGTCTATATATTTTATGCTAGTTTTCAAATAATTTAGAGAAGGAAAGTACTTTCACTTGCCCGCTCTGGTAGGACAAACAACGGCGTTGAGTGCCGCCACCACAACACTAACTTACCTCAGCTTGCCCTTTAGGGTTATAGTTTTGAATTCTAATTACTTCGCAGGATATAGGCATAACATGTGCGCAAAAATCAATGTTCAACCCACCAGGTAAACGTCACGTAAACGTCATTTAGCAGTTCCTGTTTCGATCTCCACCGACACTAATCCATTAAGCCGCAAACAACGACAGTCGACAATGCAAAAAGACCTAATTTCGTATTTGGAGCAGTTCAGCTCGGGGCTCGGGGCTCGGGGGAGCATTAATCAAAATTAAAAGTGGATTAGGCAGAGGACACGGACTAAGCAAATGAGTCGCCCCTTCTAATGTCTTTCGACCCCTTTTATTTGTTACTTTAAAAAAGATTTTTTTTTTTATGTTTTTGAATATTTTTTTGTTGGGAGTTTTGTTGGTTATTAGCGGAAACTGTGGCTTGAAATCACAAAGCTCATTAATTTTTAAAGTGTGTAATATATTTTGTATTCAATATGTACTATATTTTAATAAATATCTATTAGTTTATGCAACTATGAAAAAGAAATCTCAGGAGGTATCTTTTAGACGTCAATAAATATATAAATTAAATTAAGGCTTCACCTTACCATTAAACATTTGAGAATTTACCTTAAATTACATATATTCGAAAATATATAGTGATAAAAAAATATATATTTAGATTTGAGAAAAAATATCGATGTTCACTACTCAACGGTGAAAATACATTTCATGCCAAAATCGTAAAACTTTACTCAAGCAAATGAGTATGAAATTTCCAAGGTTTTATCTTACTAGTAGTCGACCGCAACTTTATTTGCGAAGACTTTAAGACATAAAATGGAAAATTCGAGAAATCCTCTCTTAGTGCTCCCCTAAACTCCCTAACCTACCTACATGCGAATTTCAAGTTTCTGAGTCCAGTAGTTTTGATTGTGCATTGTCTGTTAGTGACGGAAGAGTTTTGTAACTGAGATCGGTTTTTCCAGAACATATTTTTCATAAAATTGCTTGGTATCGATTTACAATGGATCGACACAATTATTTTGTTTTTTGTATATTTAGCTAAATCATTGTTTATTTAATTAAATAACCATACATTTATATAGATAATAATTGAGATAAAAAATATACATATCACTTATAAATATAAAAATTGCGTAGAGTAAAATAAGCAACGCTATAATTCATCTATACCTATACATATACTATATAATACATTACCTTGCCGCGGTAATACGAGACGTGTTACCTTGCACTTGCACTTGCACTTAGGTACGATGTATTGTCGTGTACTACCGCGCCTGTAACGTCCGCCTTGAGATGTAGCCTTCGTTGGCGCGGAAACTTATATTACACTTATATCAGATTGAAATACTGAGAATTTTTCAGCTTCAATTCAATCTAGTGTCTAAGCACTCCGTTCTACTTACAATAACACTCTACGTCTGAATCCCAGATTACGCGTGTGGTTTAATGGAACTTAAACCACCAACACTTTATGTTTATAAGATTTAGTATTATTTTGTTTAGTTTTTTTCCTATTTTCTTAAAGGAACTATGTTATTACATATAGGTAATTAACGCATAGTAGAATTGAGTGATTCTGAGTGATTTATCACGCTGTTAATATTTTTTTGTTCAAATAAGAACAGTACCTACAACCAAAGCTTTCAATTGAAATATGCCATATACACCATGAGGATTTCCTATATTTAAAATATTATTTAACAGTAATAAAAAGTATTTCTCTTTTATGAACGAGTTTAAATATACTATCGTCAGACGACACTTTGGTTTAAAATCAATTTCATATAAAAAATTGAAGCCTAAACTTTTTCCGATTCACTGAATACAGAATAAGTGTGGAGGATGAGTTATTCAGTTGGACAAAAGCAGGCACTTTAATACAATTTTAGAATATTTAAAAATGAAAACTAGTGCAATTTTAGAATTAGGCGTTATTAGACATTGTTGCGAAGGTCTAATATGGTTGTCAGGTGGAGCTTCGAATTCAACTAAAAATGTTTATAGTTAATTTATAATTTTTTGTTTTCTTAAACTTTTTTTTCTTCTTATCTTATACTACTACAGTTTAAAAACAAAAATCGAACACACACAGCTCTCACAGCTGTGAGACATTATACTAAAAAAGTCTTATCACAAATCATTTGTAAATTTGAATCAAATTTCTCAAAATACACTAAACTTTCTTAACTAAGAGCAAAATCGAGCGACGAGAACCATACGATAAAACTGGACCAGTGCACTGAGTGCCGTTAAATTGATAACTCGATAACCGACCCTAACGTGTCCCGTATCCCGTAACCCCGCATCCCGCGACCCAGCCCTTCAATCCCGGGGGATTATCTCGTGAAGAAAGCTGCTTTTTAGTGGCGACCCGCCCCGTTTATTATTTTATGTAAATCGCTACACGCCGCCGGATGAAATGATAACATCCAGAACCACACGCCTATATTTTCTGTTCAAATGTTAGGATATGTTTTTTTTTTTCGTAAAAGAAATATCGTTTGTTGTTGATAGCTGTACAGCGCAAGAGTATAGGGAATTAATTAACAAAAATCCAATAAATTGCTGATTGAAATCATGTTAAGTATAGATGAAAAGAAAAGAAACTCAGTTACTTTTTGTCTTATCGCACATTTCCCGGAGTATCAAGACACTCTCTTCTCCGCTTTTCGAACGAGACGTTGCATTTTGAATGCCGGGACTTACCACCGCGTTTTTATATTGCCAGAGGATGGCAATAAAAATGATTCCCCTGAATCGGAAATAACCCGCAACTAACGCGTTGAAAGCCAAATGTTGTTCCACTACGCCACCAAAATGAGGGAGGCCTGGACTTAACAATGCTTATTTTTAAGAAAGTAGGTATATATCTAAATGTGTGAACTTCAATCCATACCTATATTATAAATTCGAAAGTAACTCTGTCTGTCTGTCTGTCTGTCTGTCTTTTACGCAATCAGGGCCAAACCGCTAATTTAATTGTGATAAAATACTCATATAGAGATAGTTGAGGGTCTCGGGATAAACATAAGATACTTTTTTTCTCATATTTGTATTATTTTCGATATATACTAATATATTAAAATACTTATTAATTTGACATGCAATTTATTCCGCCATGTTAATAACAACCGTCGCGGTTGCTAAGCAACGATTTGCAAAGTTTGTTGTTAGAAAACGTCACCCAAAATGAGCTTGCTTAACACATCTCTCTATTGAAAACTGAAAATAATTTCATAAATATATTTAACTAGCGGACCCGGACGCGGCTACGCCTGCTTGAAATATAAGAATATAATTTCTATAGAAATATACTATTATATTTATTTTCATAAGGATGAATATCAAAATGACGCGGTAACGAACGCGGTCGCGTAGCGACGACGGTTGTTATTAACATGGCAGAATAAATTGCATGTCAAATTAGAAAGTATTTTAATTTATCAGTATATATGTGTAATGTATTGTTATATAGCCTATAGCACTTCTGAAGAATGCAGCTTTCATACAAATCAAAAACAAAGTAAATCGGTCCAGTAGATCCAGAGATCTTAGCGTTCAAACAAACAAACAAACAAACAAACAAACAAACAAACTCTTCCGCTTTATTATATTAGTATAGATAAATATTCGTATAGTTCAAGCGGGCGTAGCCGTGTTCGGGTTCACTAGTTTAATATAAAATATAAAAAAAATACTCCAGCGAAATTTAAAACATTTTAATTAAAACAAAACCGAAAGGAAGCGTTATTCGCTTCTTATCCGACCTTCAAACGTTTATTCCACGTAATGAGAAAAACGGGACCATTTGATATCCTATCCTCGAGTGACCTAATAAAGAGAATTAAATATCTTGAGGCCATTAAGGCTCAGTGGCACAAACTTGTGACAGTAAATGCGACAGTTGAGGGTTTATTTCACACTCACAGAATGAAATATTTATTATTTCCATTTTCTCGTTCTGGTAACAAGGCAAAACGCGGCGTTGAGTTTTAACATTTAACACGCGATGGTCTCGTATATTTAACGGAAATTGGAGAAGACAGTGTCTTAACACTACGTTCCACTCTATTATAAGCGGTGTTAGGCGTAAAGTTAAAAAACCCACACTCTATAGAAATTGACCCGCTCGGGATATTCAACTCGGTCGGTATTGGTGAATTGACGGATTTTAATTTTGAAAAAAGTCTCGGGTTCTCGCTTGAGTGGATTGGGATGAGTCACTTAGCTTAAGCACTGTTCGGGAACTTTTTTGGCACGGAACTTCCGATGGAGTATTTAATATCAAGATTGTAGTTATGTAGAATATGTAACTTATAAACTATAAAATGCTGGTTTGTCTGTCTTGTTATTATTGTAGATTAGATACTTCTTCAACAACATATCGCCTTGACAGAAATATATGTTTAAGTTAACAATTTATCCTACAAAATACCCCAATTTATTTAAAACTTTCTTTTAATTACTCCATATTAACAACTTTTTACATTTTAATCATTGTGCTAAAAGCTACCTACTATAATCCCATCAAAACAGGCTCAGCCATTTTAAAGAGCAGCATATTACGTAATACCCGCATTTACCTACGGCGCTAGAGACCTCTCAGCGTTTCCGTGCGAAGTGATTTCCCTGGCTGGCGTTGGGGTCGAAACGCTAATTAGGGTGCGAATGTGCCGGGATCAGGACGTCACGTTCACTACACCAGTGATTAAGTATAGTGTTGACAGAACTAATTATTTAGCCAACATTTTTTTATTAAATATTAATATTATATATGAAATTATCTCGCGCAGGCGGACAAGCATGTGATTGTGGCGATAGGTTGTGGGTTCGATTTCCACACGTAGTAGTGAATTATTATTTATTAATATTTTCATTTGCGTTGACTTTCGCCTCAACATGCAATGCCACAAACATTCGATGGAAAGTGAGGAGTGAGTGTATTAACACCATTGTTCCCTCTACATTTCCTGCTACACGGGGCATCTGCCTAATCTGCTATATGCGAGATATAGAGTGAAAAAAGAAAAAAAATTGAATTGTATATTTATGTTTCCATAAATTTTAAATAAGTTATAAGAGTAAATGTCATTTTTGAGGGGCCCTTTACAGCTACGCTTCAGAAGCAAACTTGCAAGTTTCAGGCACTGCTCTTAGCTCCTCACCTTGCGATAGGCCGGGTGAATCCATGGAATGTTAAGTAGTTTCTTCTCAATATATGCATATCCATGTAAGACATTGGTAAAATGATTTTGGACTTGTATTTATATTTTCTTTAAATGCTAATTATATTAATTTAGTCTTCCTTCTCAATGTTTTTAATTGTTTGTAATTTTTCAATGCAAGTAGTCTCTCTCCTAACAATCGTTGCAATATCATCTACAAATTTTTTTATAATACATTTTAAAATTTAAACTTTTATCACATTTTCCAACTTTAAACTCTAAAATAACAACACTAGTGACCGTAGATAACAACCAAGGGATGTACTAATTGGGGGCGATATTGCTCGGGATTACCTTAACTCGCCGCTATTTTAGCGAAAGTAACTTTTTCTAACTATCGTTAGACTAGAAAGCTGGTTTCCAGCTACGTTTTTAAGTAGTTAGAAGTGAATGCATATTTATTTACACTATAATAATAATAATAATAAAAACTCTTTATTGTACACCCAAAAAAGGAATAGTAGAATACAAGAAAAAGAATATGGTACAATAGGCGACCTTATCGCTGAAATAGCGATTTCTTCCAGGTAACCTTGAGGCGTTGGAAATCGCAAAAAAAATAAGTAAATAGTGAGTAGGGTGTGAATAGATATAACAAACAACAACTACAAAGAACTATATAAATAAATAAATAAATAAATAAATAAATAAATAAATAAATAAATAAATAAATAAATAAATAAATAAATAAATAAATAAATAAATAAATAAATAAATAAATAAATAAATAAATAAATAAATAAATAAATAAATAAACCTTCACAAAGATAGATACATATATACATAAATAAATACATACATACTTACATACATACATACATATACACTTATAAATTATGTTAACATATGGATACATACTTAGTATAGAAACAAGGGGGAAAAAATAAATAAAATGAAAATAAAATAAATAATAATAATAATAAATTACATTTATATTAAGTAAGTACGGTTAAAAAGATTTAGAGGGCTAGAAAGTGTTTTTTTAAGCGTTTTTTAAAGGTAAGGAACGTTTTTGAATTCCTAACAATCAAGGGCAGGGCGTTCCATAACCGACTCGCAGTAATTGTAAATGAATCACCATAAAATGACGAGGAATGTTGTGGAATTTTTAGCACCCGACTATAGTCGGATCGCAGACGTCGTGGATGTGAGCGGCCCAAAAATTCAAATCGTTCCTTTAGGTACGGGGGAGTAGTTGGATTGAACAGAATACAGTAAAGAAGATGAAGTATGTGAGTATTCCTACGAAGCCGGATAGGGAGCCACTTGAGCTTTTTTCGGAAGTCGGAAATGTGATCATATTTACGTAGACCAAATATGAATCGTATACACACATTTTGAAGACGCTCAAGCTTATTTAATTGCTCCTCTCTTAGATCAAGATAACAAAGATCAGCATAATCGAGAATCGGTAATAGGAGAGTACTTGCTAATGCAATCTTGGTAGGTATAGGGAGAAAATTGCGTAACCGTTTAAGAGATCCCAGTGACGCAAACATCTTTCTGCTCACCTCACATAGCTGTGAGTCCCAAGACATGTTTTGATCCAAGATGATGCCCAGATCTTTCACAGATTTACTATAAGGTATAGTGACACCGTCAAGAAATACAGGCGGTAAATTAAATAAATCAATTTTGGATATAAGTTTTCTACTACCAACTATAATAAGCTGCGTTTTTATCGGATTCAGTCGCAAACCAAATGACTTACTCCAAGCACATATGTTCTCCAAGCTTTCATTTATTGCTTTTATAGCAAAGGGTAAATCCGGCAGTTTGGCTTGATGGTAGATTTGGAGATCATCTGCATACAAATGGTAGAGAGAAGAAACGTGCTGAGAAATAGTATTAATGAATACAGAAAATAACAAAGGAGATAACACGCCACCCTGCGGAACACCGGCTACGACAGGACACCAGTCAGAGTGTGAATCCTGAATTCGTATGCGTTGCCGACGCCCAAACAGGTAACTACGAAACCAGTCAATTGCATT
Source organism: Heliconius melpomene rosina (assembly GCF_056956725.1). Taxonomy (NCBI): domain Eukaryota; kingdom Metazoa; phylum Arthropoda; class Insecta; order Lepidoptera; family Nymphalidae; genus Heliconius; species Heliconius melpomene. The sequence continues at coordinate 2,371,397 of NC_140400.1, forward strand.
AGGAGATATGTTAAGTGACCTTAGAGTAGCGAGCATGATATCGAAATCTACAGAGCCAAAGGCATTACTGAAGTCAAGCAAGACGAGGAGTGTAACCTGCTGTGTGTCCATGCCTTTTCGAATATCATCGGTTACTTTTACTAAAGCAGTTGTCGTACTATGACCGGGACGGAAACCAGATTGCAAAGGATTTAGAAGGTTATGACAATAGAGGAACTGTGTGAGTTGAGATTGAACAAGACGCTCAAGGGCTTTGGACAGAAAAGGAAGGATTGAGATTGGGCGAAAATCAGAGTAATCAATAGGATTATTTTTTTTGGGTATTGGGACGATTTGAGCGTCTTTCCAGGCAGAAGGAAATTGATTGGACATAATGGAATAATTAAATATAGAAGTAATTATAGGGCAAATGATGTCGAGGATGGGAATGATCATTTTACGACTAATGCAGTCAGCACCCACTGAATCAGAATTAATGGCTAGAATGGTCTTCTTAACATCACTTTCTGCAAATTGACTAAAGAAAAAACTTGGATGCCTAGGAGAGGATAAAGCATTGAGATTGTTGATTGTATTTAGTTTCGATGTGTCATCAATAACACTAGAAGATGAGAAGTGCTTATTAAGTTCATTGAAATTGATGTTATGAGGATTAATGTGTTGTTGCGCTTTACCCACTCCTATGGATTTAAGAAAGTTCCATACTCTGTAAGAGTCTTTTTCTTCAATCACAGATTTGTGTATGTGGCGTCGTTGATTATCTCTACATATAGTATTGCAGCGATTACGTGCTTTCTTGTAGTTATTTTCGTTTTTAGCACTGGGATTAGTTTTAAATTTCAATTTGGCAGTGTTTTTTTTATGTTGCAGTTTTTTAATGTCGTCTGTTAACCAGGGAGCAGGAAGATGTTTCATTCGCATAGGACGGATAGGAGCATGGTGATCGTACAGTTTGATGACGAGGGAGTTGACTATGATGGTCGGAGTGATTGTGTTCTCCGTATAGCCGTTACGTTGATAGTGTATATACATATTTTCATCTGCGGCGTTGAATTCTGTTGTATGTAGCATAAAGCATGAAGCCAGAAATAAATCTTTAAAACCAATGATGATGAGAGACTGATGAGTAGAAAATATTTGGAAAACGACACGTACTAACATTTTAAATACAAGTAAAAGGTGAAAAACATCGACAGGTAATTTTATAGGTGTTAAATATTATATTTTATTCTTTCACAATTTTTTCTATCAGGCTGCACACCAGTGATTGAAAAAACTATGTATTTTCAGAGCGCTGGCTGCTCTAAAATTCCTGCCTTCAGGTAACTTGCAGGTAGATAAGGAATCGATACGTTAGACGTAAACTTTCCAGAACATTTCTATCGGATCGTACGTTTTTCAGCAAACAATGGTTAAATTACGTAACAAGTAGCGCAGCCAGGTGCCCGAATTACTAACTTCTGGATGTTCAACCGTGAATTCCTACAGTGCACAGATAAAGGAACCTGACTTGTGGCAGGTTTGAGGTAATATTTTTTTTTATTTATACTTGCTTTTTTGTCTCTATACATTTCTAAGATTGTAGATTGAATGTTTTAATAAATTACTTATTTGTGAATATTGAATTTAGGCAGACTAGAAATAAATCTTTGTAAAGATACCACAAAGAGCAGACATCATCCTATGCATAAGCCTTGATAATAATTCGTATAAATGTTAAATTTTTCTCTGAGAAAACCTATGATATTTTTTTCAATTATAAGCAGATTTGTTAAGAAATGATTAATTCATTTACAAGGAATCTCCTTCCGATGGAACGATTTTTTTTTTATTTTTTACCATCGCTTATCCAGACTCTGTAAGTATATATTTAAAATTACTGTAATTTCATAAGCACATATTCTATTCTATAGTAGGTATATCAGAAACAAAACACAATAAAAATATGTGATTTAAAAACTAAAAATTCAAATTCAGTGAGTCCGGGCGGGCACGTTCGCCATTTTACGTCGCATTTTTACGATGTACCCGATAACGTTTACGAGGCGCGCTGAGTGGCGTCGCCGCGGCTCGCCCCGGCTGATTGCGTGCGAGGGTAGCGTGCGATAGGGATAGGGTTTATGTTCATACAACATCGATAATATACGTCTTCGACCTGTTACCAGAGCAAGAACAGAAAATAATTAGTCCTTCAAGTAGGAATTGAACCCACAACCGTCGCGTTTACATTCAGACTTTGTGAAATTGCTCCCCGATATCCTTTTTAAGAATAAATATTTTTATCAGCTTCACGCTATATCCTGCACACAGCAGGGTAAGCAGAGGGAACCTAGTGTTAAGACACTCCGTTCGCCACTATCTGAATTCTGAATCCTTAATTGTGAAGGTGTATTTTAATTTCAAATTTATTTTTCCGGTGCGACTGGAAATTACTATGAAGATCTCATTGTTCTAACGTAAGGTTCTCTCTCCTTTCCGTAATAAGGAAGTTAAAAAATGTGTATTATTATGCCACAACATAAAGCTAGTACAGTCATTAGTCAAGGTCGCGTATCCATCACACCACACCATTTGAAATACTCGTTTCCATAAGGAGCAATATATAATAAGGGCTTTAGTGCAACTTTCATGGAAAGTTAACTAACTATACCTACAACAAACCTACGTTGTCTCTATCGTCCACATTTAATAGAAAGAAAGTGTGAATATAAAAATAATAAACAGAAATATTATCGATATCGGTTCGTATATCCGTGACACCCAGACAACACAGCGGCGTATTTAATGTGCTTCGCCACGTCGAGCGCCTTTCGAAATAAACTTAAACACTAAATTCTCTCTACATTTGCTGAATTTGCTACATTTACTGAGAAAAAGTCAAGCGGAATTAAATGGCGTTTTTTTTCTATTCTAAATACAAGGCAATATAAAAACACAATAATTAAACCAAGGTGTTCCCAAAAATACACGCTTCTTTAATAAGCAGAATTTACAAAATCTGTCGATACGTGGAGAACCCAGTCTCTTAACACTAATAACTCCCCATCAAATCTCCAACAAATAAAAAAAAGACATCAAAAATAAAAAAAGAAACAAGTATCGATACGATGCAAAGCAAGCACTAGCCGGGTCGTGTATCCGTGACACGCCGACGCCCCGCCACGCCGAGCGCCTCTCGAAATACGCGCCGCCGTAATGAGCGGGCTTTGACGAAATGGAAAATAACGAGAGGCCGACTCTGACTCGACTCGACTCGACTCGTCTCGGCTGACGACTTGCGTTTTAAGATGCAACTGTTACTGTTACTTGGTGTACTGCTGTTTTGTGATGTGTAGGGTGAGTTGGTAGTAGGTTCGGTTTTGGTTTCGTTTGTATTTGTTTTAGGTAGATTTTAGATATATATTTTTGTTTTCCCAAAACAGTATTTTATGTAAGAAATTGAAAATATAAAATTTCTTTTTTTTTTCATGCCCATATGGTATCATATATAAACCCATATTCATATATAAACTTTAAATTATTCTGCAATAGCCTAAATTATTTACTTATATTTATTGACTGACTTTACAATATAAAAAGGGTACACTTAAACTTACAAATTATTGTAAATATTTTATACAGAAATCTGGAAATAGAGTTAAAGGACGAAACCGCAGCAACTAAATTAGCTAACCGCGGGACAAGTTATTTTCAGTTAACAAAGTAATTGCAAACAAAGGAAATACTGATGAAAAGTGTTTCATTCTATAGTTCGTTTAAAATGAATATAAATATATAGGTATGACTTCTAATTGTAGAGTCGAATATAAGGTCACCCACTACAATAATTAAAGGGCTTGTTTTAAATATGAAATATCTAAATATTATGGAAAGGCCAGTTATGGCACAGAAGCACAAGAGTGTGTCTGTAAGCTTGACTGTTTGTGAGTTCGATTTTGACTCCAGGATTCAGAATTCAGCGGAAAGTGAGGAACAAAAGCTTAACGCTAGTTTTCTAGGCTCCCTCTACGTAATGTTTGAAGGTAACGTTTGAAGCTAAAAGATGAGTTTTTTTTATAAAATGAAATAGTAAAAGTGAAATTTTTATTTCAGTTATTAATCGTATATCTAAAAGATTAATCATTTATTTATATAGATACATATAAAGATATATAAAATTTAGACATCTTTAAATATCAGTATATTAATACAAAATGTATTAAACCAAAACAACATGTTGAACGCCAAACGCGACGTGCCAGATCTATAAAAAAGGGGAAAATGGTTATATTCAAAAAGAGAACTTCATACGACGACATCGACAAGCACCGACGTCTCGACACCGACGCTTCCAATCTGCTGCTCCTACACTCGATAACTAAGAACAGCAGTTTTTAGAAAGGATAAAACTTGTTTATTTTATATAAAAATGTTATAATATACCAATATGGAATTATTGTAATATTAGTCTGAGCGTAACTAAAATAAGAAACATTTCGATTAAATATAGATACTTTTGTTAGGCTTTATGTTTAAAGTACAATATCAAAGAGACATTTAAAAATATTTTTATTTTATCTTAACATCATTTTCTTTCCTTTAAAGATGACGAAGTAAATCATCTTTAAATTTAACATGATTTATCTATATGAGTGGTCATATAGATAACCTAATCTTTATATAGATAGATAAAGGTTCCCCCACAACTAAAACGTATAATGTTTACGAATATACCAAATAATTAAAATATTTTAAAGTGAATGCTAATTAAGTACGTCTTAATGAGAACGGAGAGTCTTTACACTACGTTCCTATGTCTATCACGCTCACAGCGTGAAGCTGATTAGTACCTATTTAAATCTAAATATAACATTAAAACAAAAGAAAAAAAATCTATAAATCTGTATTCCATTCGTCACCACACCGCATACGTTCCGTTCGTTTATACGTTCGTACGTACATATCTACAGAACAAGTATACATATATATACATATACAAGTACATATATACGTATATATCGCACTCGTAGCGGGCGGTAGCGCCGTCGGATGTATAAAGTGGCGCGCCGGTGGCCGCATGACATAGCTATAACTCTGCATGACAAACAACCGGGTGGTGTGGAGGCGTTTTCGTTTTCTATCTTATTCTTATTTTTTTTTTTTTAGTTTCCTTCTGCGTTTCGTATTTAGCAGAGTAAAAATAGGACTTGGTGTTAAGACACTACGTTTGTCACTTTGTGCTGAATTTACAAAATATTTCGTTTTGAGTTGCAGAAGACAACGTGATATTTTTGTTACCTGAGCAAGGGAATGAAAATATTAAATTATTCTTTCCCCCAAGTGGAAATCGGACTATTATTTAGTTATTGATGATTAAGGTGTATGATTTGAATTAATTTAATGGTTGTAGCTTCCAGATCTTAGAATTTCTAAGTTAGAAAGTATAATTTTTATTATATTTGAGATGGAGATGCGTTCCCAAATATACACAATATGTCAATATTTTAATAAAATATGATTAAATTATATTAATATTCTTGTAGAACAAAATAGTAACCCACATTATACACATAATATATATAATTAAAAAAATCATTTAGCAACTCATAATAATAAAAATAAACAAAAACAAAATAATCCCAACACGTCTCCACAGCACTCTATTCCACACTGTAGGGCGCTCGCTAAAGCGCTAGTACGGGCTCGCCTCGGGCGGCGCGAACCAATTACCCGCGCGGGCATTTACCCCCCACCCACCGCCGCGCTGGTAGGTACTGGTACTGGCACTGTATCTGCTTACTCCTGGGCCTGGCTCCTGGCTCCCGCCCGCAATGCGAATGCCTTTTTGTTATCGTGTTATCACTTATCACTTAGCGATTCTTTTAGAGGTTAGGTTTTGTTTTATTATGTAGGCTTTAAAATAATAGATAAGTTATAAGTTTTTTTTCTTATTATTCGTATTGGCTCTCTAGTCGCAGGTCGTGGAATAGCGGTTCAACGACTGGCTCTAACCCAGTACATGTGGGTTCGAATCCCACTTCGTGAATTAAATTGTTCCCTACCCTGGAAATAAGACAAAAGTTTTGAGTTCTGCTGCTCAACACGCAATATTTATATAATTTATTATAAATTGTATCAGGTACATGTGATACAAATACTAATGGGAGACTTTTAAGAATTTGCTGTAAAATCGATACAAAAGAGAGAAATATCATTTACGTATATACTACCAAAAGACAAGCAAAGACGAGCGTATAAATTATAGCAATAAATCGTTCACTAAGAAAAAGACACAATAAGCACAAAATATTAGCCACGTAACTAGCGGCACGTACTGCGTAGCCATTACTGTATAGATTTCACACCCACTTCAAAGATTTCAGCTTGACTTATCGGTTTCAAGTGAAGACTTATATTTTATTCGCGTTTGAATGAACGCAAAAACTTCGAACCACGTGCTCTGACTGTTAAAAGAGGTATTGCAGAAGGTGTTTCGTACAGTTGGTAGACTAATTTTCAAAACATAATTTCATATGACGGTCTGTTAAGATCAAATAAAATTAAAACTTGGATTTTTCAACAAATATAAAAATGATATCAGGAGAAAGGATTATGTGGAGATTAACGCCCAATATCTCCTATCTCCAGTTAACGTCTATCTCGTACTGTCCGACATATCTATCCAATCGCTAACCTGCATGCCTACCTCCATCTCTGTCTATTTCAATCTATGGTAGCAATTTTTGGATTAGGATTGGTTATTAACATTGGGCGTAAAAAGAGTTAGATTAAAGAGTCTTCATAAAATTGATTAATAATGTGCCTGAGTTTCAAGTTAAAAACCTTCAAAATATATTATTAAATTAGGAAACCGAATTTTCAAATTCTACAGTAGGTTCTACATATTGTAATTAAATTTAAAGACAATAACGTGGTCAAGCTAATAAAATAAAGAAGACATTTAATTTATTTCCTACCTTTCTAATGAAGCCTACAGTTTTGAATGTCAAAGTAGCCGCGACGGCATCTAGATTGGTACCCACTACCCATTGGTAATCAATCAACGCACCTACTTAACGTGACGGCGTGAGTAACAAATAATTAATTTGTATCGGTGACTTAAAAGGTGTGGAATTCAATTTGAGTGTTCATTTAAACCTTTTTAGTTCGCCGATTGAGATAGTTTAGTTTACAAATGACATGTAAAACTAGATGTAAAATTTCACATTGTTAGGTTGGTTTGGTTGGAGTCTAGCTCGTGATCTCTTTCTCTTAATATATTATATCTTTTACTGTTAAAGTAGAGTTAGAGATAATTGTAAGTTATCTTACTTAAAAAGCTATTTATCTATTTAAAATAATTAATAATAGTAAATAATAATTAATATAACTAAAAAAAAGACATTAATGTTTATTAATATTCTTTTAAGTATTTTTTTTAAATCTTGTTAAAAAAGATGTGCATGACTAACTTTAACCTCAGGGGATGAAACCTATATACCACCATTGACTTAAGTTAACACTGTCCCACTCAGAAACAAAGAAATCTCAGCACAGCTTTTTAGAGCTTTAAAGGCATCTTGGCGCAAGTCCACCGTCACTTGGACGCGGTCAATTCAGTAATTGATTTTATCTATAAAGTTTTTTAATTTAAATTTTAGATCGAATACACCTTGATCTCTAATTTCTTTGAAACTAAGTATATTCATCAAATGTAATATGTATTGATAATTTTCTCTCAAATTGTTTTCTTCAATGATTTTTTTATCAGCTTCATGCTGTATCCCGCATACAGAGTGAACCGCAGAGGGAACCTAGTGTTAAGACACTCCGTTCCGAAATTATATTCTAAAACATGATGATTTTTTTTTCTATCCCCGTATTTGAATCTCCACCCGTTACTTACCTCAAAATCTAAATCCATCAGTGCCATTATACTTTACAGTAGGAGTTTATAATGTAAGAGTGTTTCATTAAATACCTTTCATCGATCAACATGCGGTGCAGAAACTAGTTTTTTTTGTTTAACAAGGCATAAATCATGTAACTGTCTAGCGGGCTACTTGTGAGTTTGTTTGTAAGCCAACATTACAGTGTGTTCTGTATACATTGCGAGTGTACTTAAAAGTTATATATAGAAAGTTAAGCTTGATATATATTTTATATGGCGTTTTATTTTTTTGTAAAAAGAGCACAGTGTAAAATATTTTATTATGTATTGATTACTTCTTAAGCTTCGTTTAATTTGATAAAGCTTAATAATAAACCATCCATTTTAATTCATTCCAATAATTAGAGAATTTAAAATTAGGTAGGCCATACGCTGAACTATATAACATCAGTTAAATCCTAATTCTACTTTCTGAGAGCGACTTTAAAATATGGATAAGTTTTTTTTATTTAAGCAGCAATATGAATATTCAGATAGCATAGCTCTTAAGACAGTCGGTGAAACAGCGGATGACATAAGCAACGTTCGTGATATCGTGGTTGGGTCGCGTCGTCGGGTGAATGCTCACTCGACGACGTACGTACTGCTTTGAGTAAATCATCTATTCTCACTGTAGTAGCGAGTGGTTTTACTTCTTTTTGTTACTAATAAAACTAGTAAATAGTAAAGAATTATTTATTATTCTTTTCGATTTCTCAATCCCTTAGACATAATTGTATACTCCAATTTATTCCTAAAAATCAGCTTAACACTTTGTCCCACAGGAAATAGACTTTCCGGTAAATCACTAAAACATCGCATGTTAAACTGCGGAACTAAGCACCGCATTTGGTCGTATTCTCACAACTTTCTTTATACTATAAACATTTTCAATAAAATATTGTGCAAAAACAAGACAACACGACATTTAACATACGACCCGCCAACATTGCGTATAGACCCGACAATATTTTTTCGCCTCGCCTTTGTGATGTCGCTAGCATTCCCGGTGCCGACCGAGCACGTAATTTACGCGGCCCGCACCTACCGGCACCGGGTAGCTGGTGGATTTATTGCCTCATTTTTACAATGCCCACTGCAGTCCAGGAGTTTTTGATCTGGTCGCTCTTTTACTATACTGTTTAACCTGGTTTGCCTTGAATTATATAGAGTAAGGAATATGCTTAGTATATTAAATAGAGTGCTTAGGTATACAATAAGGCTAATAGAGTCAATTTAGTGCCTCATTTTTATAATACTTACTAAAGTCACTGAGTTTTTGATCTAAGAGCATATTATATCTAATTATTCTTAAAATAGATCGCCAGTCAATGCGCATTATATCTAAAGTAGGTGGAAGTAAAGAACAGTGTGATACATCACTCTCACTTAGATACGCGAAGATAATGAAAATTTACTTTAAATTGATAGAAAATAATACTTTATACGCTCACAGATTTAGCTTGACTAGTTTAAATTTCATTGTAAAAGTTTATTTCTACTTAATTATAATCATTAAAAAATTATCTACATGAGCCATAATTTTTATAATAAGTATGCACTTAAATGGTTTTTTTTATTATGACAAGTTATATTTTTCTATAATTATTTAACATTAAATTTATTAAGCCTTAACGCTATATCCCGCACATAACAGAGTAGGCAGAGGCAACACAGTGTTAAGACACTCCGTTCCCCATTCAATTTATATTGCAAAAAATAACTATTTTATTAGGTAGTAGTTACCACGTAGTCACAGTAAGTACACACTAGATTTATACGAAGCACTTAGTCGAAAGTTTCATGATTTCTACTTGCAATATACCCGGCCCCGGCTCCGGCCCGTACTGTCCGCTTGCTTGGATTTATTGCCTCATTTTTACAATGCCTTCCACAAGAGTCGCACCCCCCACTAGAGTAGCTTTTGAACTAATTGGTTAACTGCTTCTAAGTTCTAATATATGGTAGGTTAAACTATAATTCAAAATTTTAACGAATTCTTTGAAAACTTATTACATATTTTTTTAAACTTTTATATATCTAACCGTAAAAATAATTTTGTGCAGCAATGACGTGTTTGCAATGTTTGAAATATTTCAGGACATACTATCGCAGTTCGTAAATAGTTTTTCCGCAAACATTGATATATTTCACTTCTTATTTTTTGTTTGGGCAACGACCAAGAGCGGTATGCTTCTAAATAAAACTAACAAGTATTTACAAATAACTTTTTTTTTGGAAACAACACCAATGAATTCTGACATTATCTAAAAAACAAAATGGCAAAGGCTAAAATCGATTCTGCCATACTTATGAAAATTAAAATAATACCCAATTTTTTTAACGAGCCCGCCAATATTTGCGTATACCTTTTTGGCCAATCAATATTTACAGCATATAAAGGATTTTTTCGTTAAAACCGCTGACAGATTGGGTTTTTCTATTTAAAGGGTGGTAAACGACGTAATATCCAGATTGTGATGATGCGTGATAATTTAATTGCTGGTAACGCGGACGGGATAGGCGTTCATTTTTTATTATCCATGTAGACTTGACTTGAAGACCCTTAGACTCTTAATCACAATGCCTTTTATTTCTTGCATATTGCTTTGTTTTGTGGAATATTTATTAGGCTGGGTTTTATACTTAACAAAAAAATCTATAATTTTTTTTATGTAATTAATATAAATTTATATCCACAATCAATTTTATATCAAACCTTTTTGTTTCTAAATCAATATTTTAAGTCATATTAGTGACTATTATTACTTGTCATTACCATTATGAATAGAAAAATATATTAAAAAAAAAAACAAAATTTCAATATATTACAGAAAACTAAGGTATATATTATTTCAGTACAACAAAATTTTAGGCACGTCAACAATTTTAGACTAAAGTAGCGTTGTCCCGTCAAAACACGTCGCTTGGTCACGGCAGGTAACACGCCGCGGGCGGTGCGGCATTCATTTTAATCAGGCGCGTCACCCGTTGGCCGATTGCCTGATGAATTATATCTGTTCTGCTACGTATTCTGACGCGCGGTGAATATTTTATTTTTGTTTTTTTTTTCAGCTTCACGCTGTATCCCGTATATAGTATATATCCCTTACCTGGATAGACAGACGGAACCTAACCGAAATTAGGGAGCACAATGCCTTATCATTTTCCGCCGAATCTTCGAAACATACGCAATGTTTCGAAGAGCTGAGTGGTGTTGTCTCGTTACCAGAACAATTAAAATGAAAATAAAAAATAATTCATACTTCCGAGTGGGTATTAAACCCACAACCGTTATGGGTATTGAGTGGGTTTTAACACCACAGCGCCACGATGGCATCTGAAATTTTCTTTTTATCTAGATTTTATAATTATTTTGTTAACATTATTATATATATTAATATTTGCATATTATATATCTTTGTATATAGCGTGTTATAAATAGGTTTTGTATCGACGAACGTGTAAGCCTTCGCTGTAACATGCGAATATCCGATCAATATTTCGCACGTATCGAATGTTTTACAAATACATACTCGTATGTATTTATATAGTAATTGAAGCTGGTGTTACGCTTTTCAGTCTTGTTTCTCTGCCTTGATGGTTGTTTAATATCTGAATCCAACTCTGTGTGAATATTTTGTACTAAGATATACCGTCGTAGTGCAGTAGCATAGCTGGTTGGATGTCGTGATGCAGGACATGAGTCCTAATGGTCTAACCACCGAGGATGCAAAAGATCGTGCAAAGTGGAGTAGGTTGTGTAGGAAGGCAGACCCTGGCAATAGCCGGGATTAATGCCAGGATGAAGAAGAAGTGCAGTAGCATAAACGGCTGTAAATGTGACGGTTAAGGGTTCAATTCCCACTCGGGGTATGAAATATTTTATATTTTTAATTCCTTGATTTAGTAACGAGGCAAGCGCGGCATTAAGTTCTTCCATTCAATACGCAATCCCTTAAAGGAAGGGTTTAATGGCAAAAAAAGTGTCCTTAAAGTGTTAAGAGAAAAGAATCTAGTGAGAATCCCTCTGTCTACCCAGTTATGGGCGGGATACAGCGTGAAAAAAGAAAAATTAATGAAAAACAAAACTGAAAGATCTTTTTTCTTTAATTTGCACGTATTTAGCATACAACACGAAATTGATTCTCGTGATTACATAATAGAAAATATAAAAAAAAATACATATAAAAATGATTGCCGACGTGACGAACAAACGTTAGGCGCATTTATAAAGAGTACCTACACGCTTCGTAGTACTAATCTGTTACAATCTGGTCCGAAGACGCGGAAGTAATTAAGACTTGTCAATGCTCAGGGTGTGACTCTCTCGACCGACAGACGATGTAATTAATGAAATGATCATTTATTTTAAATGTAAAGTTCATTTATTTGTACATGCTCAGTATTCAGCTTTATAGAGTAGGTTCGGTAGTATTAGGTTCTATTCGTGGTAGAGTTAATGTACCTATGTTATAAAAGTTTTAAAATATTTGCTGAACATATATTAAGGTTATAAAGAAAGTGGAAAGTGCGTACAGAAAGGAATAAACCATAATTAAGTTTTCAGATAAAACTAGATATATGTAAATATAATGTTTGTTTGTAATATTAGCAGTTCAGAGGATTCATAAATATTTTTTCTTTTTTTTTAATTCCACGCTGTATCCGCACGCAGCAAGGAAGGCACAGGAAACCTGGGAATTTAATGTTAAGACACTCGAAGATTAGAATTCTGGAGGGATTGCGTGTTGAGTTGCGGAACTCAACGACGTGCTTACCTTGTACCGGGTTATTGGGCTATTTCTGATATTGTGTGTTATATCATAGTAACAAACTTAATTAAGTTACAAATGAATGACTGTCGCATTATATAAAAGGTATGGTATAGGTATGTATTGTTTTTAAATATTTAAATTGTAATTTCAATTCTAGTTCAATATAAGTTAAATTTTTGTTTAAATCCTGTATACAAATTACTTGGGCTTAATACAAAATGTTTTAAGACATACAACTCTTATATGAGCAGAAACGGAGAACAGAGTGAAAGACGTCAGAATCTCGTCAACTTCTGAAATGTTTTTCTTATGCTTCACACTGTTTTTCGTACATAGCAGAGTAGGGAGGGTATTTGGGAACCTAGTGGTAATACTCCGTTCCAATTAAAACACTTCCATCCCCCCCGAATTCTCGAGACTTTATTCTCATTATGACATCATCTTAGTTATGACAAAATAAATAAATAAATAAATACAATATTATTAAAAAATACCTAAGATAGCCTTATATTAGAAAAAAAGACTATATCGATAGGAAATTGTCGTTTAATTAATCGAGAACGTGTAATAAACTCGATTTAATCGAAGTAATTCCATCGATACTTTCGATACAAATCATCAGGAGCGCATAATACCGTAGAAGTTCAAGCCGAACATCGATCGTTCGGTTAGGCTTTTCTACACTGTTGCTTTGTATACCTACTAGCTATATTATTATTTAAAATATTGTAAAAAAGAAATATATTGTAAGATATTTACTTCGAAAGTTACATATATAAATAAATAAATAAAAATAAATAGAGATAGAAAAATAAAGTATACGTATAGCTAGACAAACTTATATTTAAATAACAACATAATAAACTTATCACAAGTACTTATGATTACTTCAAAATCCTGATTGAACCGGTGCTAACTAGACTGTGTCCGTAGCGACAGTATGGTGGCAGCCTTATCGCCGTTGCGGCCGCCCATTGTTCAGAGCCCGTTTTTGCTAAAACCACGCTTCGCCTGGCGAATATAAATTGAAAAGCGTTTGTTTAAAGTTTCACGTGTTGACGCTGCACGCATAGATATTGCTCTATCCCGCGGGCATCCCGTGTAATCCCGCCTGTATAGCGTTGCTGCGGTAACTGCCGCTCAGAGACGACTATTGACGTGAATTGCATAAGAGGTGTTCGTGGCACAGTGGTATATGGTCTGACTGTAAATAGGATCGTTGCAGGTTCGATCTTCATTCTAGTAATTTAAATCGGCGTTAAGATGTGTTCACAATAGCAGTGTCTTCAAATTATGTCCTCTTTACGGATAGATGTGGTAGATGCGCAGAATTAAAAATTACTTTACATAAAACCCGCCAAAAAACTTCTGTTAATTTAATGACAGTTAAATGTAATTGATGTTGGAGGGAGTGACTGTGGGCACAATTAAGTACTATGAATGTAAAATAACATCATCATTATAATCATTATTAGTTTAATTATTTTTGGTATAGTCGAGAGTTTATTAAGTAATTATATTTGTTATACGGTAAAAAATAAATATATTTCTATTGATAATTGGAACCTGCAATCAATATACCGTTTCAAACAGCACCACGAAAACCATACTATCTGCCGACAATAAAAAGAAATAAAAAACAAAACAAACCAAAAAAAACGCAATGCAGTTTTAAATAAAACTTTAAAAATCCGAGATAAAACGTGCCAAGTGCTTTTAACTGGGATAGTGGAAAGTATTAATAATAAGCCTAGTCAGGTGAGACCTGGCGGGATCATCGGCTTTAATATACATGAAGCCGCAAATAATAAATGAGAGCGGGCGAGTGGACGCGACGTGCCCAGTGCTTGCTTGGTATACAGTATACATTCGATTACTGTTCCATGTAAAACGGTGTAGATGTATGTTTTTTATGTCTTTTAAATGTATTTTTACTGTGTTTTTGTGAGGTAGACAGAAAAATTGGGGTAGGTCACTCTATTCTCTTTAGAAATGTTACAAATTGGGTATGTATTGTGGGAAATGATGCACTTTTCTTATTAGAAGAGCAGATTTCGTAATCTCAGGCGCTATTATTTTATGTTCACGCTATATCCATCATATAGCAGAATAGACAGAAGAAACCTAGTGCTAAGACACGCCATTTTCCAATTTCTGCGCAATTTTCGTGATATTGTTTTAAGTGGTGGAACTCAACGCCGTGCTTTGTCTTGATATCAGAGCTAGAATAATGAAAATAATTCACTCCAGCTGGATCAGACCCACAACCATCACGGTTACAATGACAGGCTATATCGCAGTGCTACCATGGCCTCCTAAAATTGTACTTGTTACATAGTTTTGTTAGCCGTTCGACAAGATGCAGGAGATGAGTAAAGTGAAAATATAAAAAAATATCATATTTTTTTCTTAATTTCGTCTTTCACGTATTTGTCTCATTGAATTATCGATCAATATCTGTGTGCATACTGTAGTTGATGGTATATCAACAACAAAAGTATTTTATTTAATTTGGTCCAACCAGTTCTTTTTTATTAAAGTTTAACTAAAATTCTCCGTCATAAATATATTAAAATGCAATCTGAGCAAAGTTTAAAGTACCATGAAGTTAAAATTAAAAACGGTTTCCATTATTCTAAAGTAATATAGCTGAAAGGCATCAAAATAATAAAATCCACTGTAGGCACTGTACACATTCGTACGTTTATAACTCGCAAAGCAAATCGCTTTCTGCGATAACAGCGCTATTAAAGTCTCCGCAGATTACATCCTGTTCAAATTGTGAAAAAATAAAGACTTGGAACGAACGTTGAAATTCAAAATAACAAACAATACAATAAACTAAATACCATTTTACCACTAAGATATTATATTTTTTTAAGAAGAATCAGTCGTCGCGCAGGGGCACACGCATGTGCCTGTAAACGCGACAGGTTATGGGTTCGACTCTTACTCAAGGACTTGTAATATTTACTATTTTCATTTCTGTAATCAAGGCAAAATCACGGCGTTGAGTTCAGCCACTCAACACAATGCTTCCAGAATTCGGCGGAAAGTGGAGAACGGATTGTTTTAAAAGTAGAAGCCCTCTGCCTACCCTTCTTTCTGTAAGAATATTATTCTTCAGTAACTGCATAATATTTTGACGATTATATCGTTAATATGGTGCAGTGGCACAATTGCTAAAAAATGATGACTGTGGGTTCAATCGCTACTGAGAAAAATACTTACCCGCAATATCGATATTGTATATATACGAGTAAATGTCAAGAAAATTTAGAAGACTGTCTTAGATCGTTCCACCTATTCGTGGAACAATTTTTAAATGGTTTTTTTATAAAACTTATCCGTTTTTCCGCAAATGCAATCTAGATTTAAACCCGCTACCCATTAGTGTTATAAATGAGCACAGCGGCAGCGTCCCGGCGAAAGCACTAATGCACTGCGAAAGACGTTTGACTCATGACAGCACGTTTAACGATGAATCGTTATAATGACGTGTAATCTCCTCTGTGATTATGCGACCCTGGTACTGCGGTGGCACACATCACCTGTTTGTATGTCGTTTTTTTTTGTAATGATGACAGTTTTTTTTTTACAAAGTTTGCTTGAAGTTTAGTAACAACAATATAAGGTATAAAAAATGCTTAAAAATAATATATACAGATAAAAAAACATCTTTTACAAAATATAATAAAAAAATCTTATGTAAATGTAAAAGTTTATGAGAATGAAGGTTTGTTCAACTTTCACGCAAAAACTACAGAACAGATTAAGATGAAGCTTTACAGTAATATAGTTTATGCATTAAAGTAACACATAAACTACAATTTATATAAAGATTTTGTGTAATCTGTTCATAATATAACAATTAGCAAGCGAGGACGCGTGTGGGTCGATAGTTACACGGATATACGAGTATACCACATAAATAAAAAAAATAACCTTTATCCATTTTCAATACACAAATATTTCCACCGGGCTGTATAAGAAATCTTAACGAATTTACATTATTGTAGAGTTACAGTTTCACCTTACAATTTATTCTTACATGTACCTATGTAGATATAAACAGGTTGTGTAGATGCGAATCTAATTTAGCCTAAAAATCTTTATAAAAAGGTTTACATACGATTTAAATTATTTAGTTAGTTTTTTTCATGATAAAAGCGCGTTACTATAATATTTATTAAATTTCTTAACTATGAATGACCAGCTATAATACTACTTATAGATAGGTGTTAGTTCTACAAACAGAAAGACTGCTCAAAGATAATTAATACAAAATCATTTTTTTTAATTTAATGCAGTCCTTAGTGCTTATCTCGTCTGTTCAAAATATATATTAACAAAACAAAAATCCATAATTTCTAAAAACTTAGCTGAAAATTGTTATATATGTTTTATTTTAATTAGTGTAGACCCATATCCTATTTATAATTATTTACTAAAGTCAAGCGGCATTTGACTGATAAGTGCAGCAGCGTTATCTTGAAGTGTTTATAAATATTTAGTTTTAAAGATGTCACAATGAAATGCAATATCATGAAAAAATATATACCTATCAAACTCTCTAATGCGTATACTAAAATCAAAAATATGTTTTATTGAAATTATACAAATAACATTTATAAATGTAAAATTTAATTTAATAATATAAAGTAAATGTAACGTTACCTTTAACGGCGGGGTGGGTATATACAATGGAGGATCGTTCTGCGACCCCGTGTAGATCTCTTGCCCGTCCGGCCCTCGGCTGCAGCCTTCGGCGTCAGCGACGCTGTACCTGCAGACGATGCCGTCGGCGGGCTTCGCGTCGTACCCCGTCGGCCTGCCCACGTGGAAACCCTTCGCCTTCACCCAAAACCGAAATTTAGAGCTATCAGAACTGTTGCATTCCTCTCCGCGCAGTGTTCGCAAAATTCTCGCATACTTTTTCAGTGTTATAGTTTTCGTTTTTGCCAAATCTCCATACGTTTGGATCACCCACGGCTGGTAGGTAGAGAACAAGTCCACTTTTGGATCACCCGTCTGTATTTTTGGTCTTTTATTGTTGTTTTGCTCGTTTTTCTTGTCGTTCTTGGAACTACTGGGCGTCGATTTACGCTTCGAAGGTTTTTTGGGTGTTTTCTCGGGTATGGCTTCCTGAGTGAGTTTTTTACGCAGTCCACGGTCTTTTATCATGGCGGCCGCCATTGTTAACAATAACCGACACTACACAACATTCACAAGTTCAACCCCATTGTTTCAGTACATTCAATTATTAGTTCACTTCACAAAATGTTCAACAAAATTGTATACCCGCCAGGTACGACTGGTCCATCTGAAATAACGCTCCGAAATTGCCTATGGATTGTTTTCTACAAAGTTTCGAATTCGTAAAGTTTGGAGACTCGCGTGCGTAAAACTTTGAGAACGGGAACTTTTGACTGCCAACTTCTCACCGACCGAAAGGACTTTGCGAAAACTTTTCCCGGCGGTGACGGGGAAATGTTCTGACAAGGTCTTTATTCTCGGGTTCATTGCACAATAGTGATTGATTTAAAATTAAATTAATTGTGCATTTCTGCAAAATTATCACATTTTTTCATACAACTACAAAAAACAAACAAAAAAACGCAAAACCAAAACAATCTCAAAAAAAACCTAATCAGAAATCAACCCAAAACCAATTAGAAAACAATCCGTTTTTCCAAACGAAACTAATAATAATCAGTAAAAAGTTTACGTGAACAGGCAGCTTTAGTTGCGATCGCGGAACTTCCCACACAGCCACTCGCGTGGGGCGCGCGCGATGCACTGCCGGCCTGACGGGCCTGAGCGCGGGCCGGCACGTGCGGGCCGGGCCGGCGCTAATTGCCCGCAAAACAATCGGCCCGATCGTCCGGACTCAGGGCGGCCGATAATGCGGCCTTGCGATAACGCCATTGTAGAGATGGGACTTCGGCGTCGCTTCGTTAAGAATTGTGCATTATTTTTTATGACTTTTGGGGGATTTTTGATGATAAATATATAGTGTATTAGAATTTGTTATCGCAGTTGTATTGTGTTTTATCATATATGGTGGATATAGATTAGAAACTTATTTGTGGATTATTTATTGTCAAAATATCTTTTTTTCCATGGTCTGGTTAGATAGATGACACTAATTGCCTGCATAACAGTCGGGCCCATCGTCTGGATTCAGGGGTTGCGATTATATAGTACGATAACGGCGTTGTAGAGACGGGACGTGAATACTTTAAGAAAAGTTCTTTATGTTTTATATATATTTAAATATATTTATTAATTATTAGATATTGATATTGTTATTAGAATGCATCTTGTTATATTTTGATTATATATTTTAATTATCTTGTTTAATGTCAAATTCATCTTTTTTCCACGGTCTGGTTAGTTAAAAATGACTAATTACCCGTAAAAAATTCAGGTCGTCTGGATTCAGGGCAGCTGATAATGTGGCCTTGCGATACCGCTATTCTAGAGGGATATTATAGAGATAGTTAAGAATAGTGTATATTTTTTAGGGCTTTTGGGGAAATGTTTGTGGATTTTGTGTGAAGATTTTTTTTTATGGTAAAACGGCCTTTGAGGTGGAGATAGACGCGCTTTTTAAAGGTACCCATATCGTACCAACCTGGAAACACTGCCGCGGGTAGATCGTTCCACAGTTCGGTGGCGCGTGGAAGGAAATTTCTACCAAACCGCACAGTAGTGGAGTGCCACGTATCCAGATGGTGTGGATGATATTTAAGTTTGTGACGTGCTGTGCGGTTAGAAAATTCGGCGGCAGGTAACAGGTCAAACAGTTCTTCAGAACACTCACCATGATAAATGCGATAGAGAACGCACAGCGAGGAGACGTCTCTACGCAGAGCCAAAATGTCAAGCCTTTCACAGCTTACTGGGTCCTTAATGATTCGAACAGCTCTACGTTGTATACGATCAAATGGGTCAAGCTGATACTGGGGTGCACCAGACAAGAGATGAGAACAGTACTCCATGTGTGACCGAACCTGGGCCCTATATAGGGCCAATCGGTGTTTTGGCGTGAAGTACCGTCTCGCTCTATTGATGACCCCCAGTTTCTTCGAGGCCAACTTGGCCTTGCTTTCCAGATGATCGCGATACTGGCAGTCACTCGAAACATTAAGGCCCAATATGCTGATACTGGGCGCGGCTGAAAGGGGAGTGTTCTGAAAGACTGGCGATACGATAAAAGGGGTTTTTTTAAGTGTTTGATATTCCAATTGGAATATGTCATATTATGACGACATCAAGTATATTTTAATTGTCAAGGTATCTTTATTTTCATGGTCTGGTTTATAGTACATATTATGTTTTATGCTTTCATTTAAATCACAAAATTTCGGTTTTGGCAAAACTGACATATTCTTTTTTAAAAAAGAATTAAAAATAATGAATGCTTAAATTGATTATAGACTATTAAGTATATTTATTATAGTGAAGGTTACATTTAATACTGTATAATTTTCATTTGTAATTGGAAATATATATTTTATATAACAAATTAATTAAACGAAAGATGTCTTCTATGAAAATGGCTCACAAAGTGAGCAAGCAGTAAATGGTACAAGTCAATTGAAAGATTCCAGACGTATGGATAGAAAAAATAATTGAACGAATCTAGTCTCTCGGGTGCACTAAGTTACGTCACGTCTATTATTTCAGGAGAAGAAAAACATAAAGTTCCTTAATATTTGCTTTCTTTTGTTCTAAAATTTTGAGCTCTTTCAATGAGATAATAATATAAATAATGATGTAAGCAATAATAATTATTTAAATAGGTACTTAAAAATTATATATGTGTGATTTATCCGCTACAAAGCTGATAAATTTAGGGCGCTGATACAATTGATATTTATAAATAATATTAATACTTGTCCAATACCCCTGATACATATGTATGTATCGTTGTTTTATTCAAGATTGTATTTAGTAATTTCTCCTTATTTCCCTATAAATGGTAGTTTTTTTCATACTTATTGCAAATCGATTTTTTGAAATAATATTTGATTTATTATATTTATTTGATTTTAACACTTATATAATTAAACATTTTCAAAGATTTATTTTAAAATTCGAATCTAATAATCTAAGAATTTTCTAACGTTCTCTTATACAATACTTCTTAGAATATGTCCATTAAAAGAAAAAAAATCAGTTCAAAACAGGTGTTTGTTTATGCTAAAAGACGAGTATTATACATACATACGATTAAAAACCTTATTTCCAACGAAAAAAGGTTAATATTCGAATGTTGAATATATAAGATTTGTACATCCTTTTGCAGTACAGTGAAAGGCGCACGCGCATCCAGCGCGCGACTTGCGCACTAGTCCGCTGGCTTGCGCGAACAGTGCGCAAGTTATTAGGAAAACATGAATGTTTAGGAGGTTTGATGGAATAGCTTTACATAATGTTGTTCTTTGATTTTGAACTCTATTGCAATGAATTAGGTGACAATTTTGTTGTTATGTGCTCTTCGCCTGAGCTTTGATTAGTAGCCATTGATGAGTAGACAGCTAAAAATACTGTGGAGCTGGAGACTGACTTATGTCATTTATGTTTTTTTCTTTATGTTGGCATGCAAGGGAAAAATTGATAAAAAAATGTAGATATTTAGAAATATATACAAATATTTAAAAAAAATATTTATAGGCTGTGGTTTATTTCACATAATATATTTTTTTAAATAAAATTTTAACTTTATGTATGTTTTTTTTAATAGTCAGGGTCTATCTAAATTTAATTTTATTTACTTTTTTTTAATTTTATGCCCTTATAAAAAAATATGATACGATAAATAGACTAAAGAATAAAAAATAAATGTTTTTCATAAATATTTTTCTTTAAGGCAATTTTTTTTGCAGATTAATTTTCTCGTCCGAATGGGCTTCAGTGTTGCTTCATTAGGTCGAATTTGTACCAAGTCTTCATAACCATGAAAGAAGTGTCTATAGATCATATGGATTTTTACAAAGAAATTCCGTGACACTACAAAAGATGGCGTTAATGGGAATATATTTATACAAAAGCCAGCCAGCGGCGTATGAGTCGAATTTAAAGTGACAATTTCGTCATCTTCTTTTGTCTATTTAATAATATCAGATAGTTTTTTGTTTAGCATATATTTGAAGTATTTATGGTCTAGCATACTCGTATTTATATATTTCTTTATTTTTTCCTATACATGCAAAATCCTCAGGCCATTTTGCTTCTTTATTTCCCGAGTTTTCGCCTATTTAATGAAGTTGTATTCTGGTTGACGGAACCTGATTGATGCAGCTTGCTATAAAGAAATAGCTGTTTCTCCATTGACTAATAATAAAAAAATATAATTCTTCCGCAATATGTTTCAGTATTCTTTTAGGTGCTTTCTAATTAAAAAAAAATCTAATTAATACAAAAATCTAATAAATCCTTCAATGGCTATGCAAAAGATTGATAATTGTTTTACGTAGGTCAATAAAATTTTATTAAACTTCTGCCTACCCTGCTGTGAGCGGGATACAGCGGGAAGCTGATGTATTTATTTATTTAGTAGGTGGTATTTACTAGGTATAAGACATTCCAAATCCTACCTATTTATTTAATTTATAATATTATCTACACCGTATTTAGTTATCTTGAGTGGTTATTAAATCATTATCGTAGTATTGCACAATACTAAAAGTTTATTTTAACCTACCTGACTATTTTAATATTGTTTTTTTTATAGGTAGTGCAAGAAGAACTCAATTCACTTTGAAACTACATTTAAGCATAATATGTTGGTTAATGTATAGCTATCTTAATACATAGTTATTATTTTATTTTTACTTAGCAATAAGAATTAACGGTACATTTTAAGTACACCTTTTGCAATTTTCAATAAGTTATAATATTTTTTAAACTTTTACAGTTTTATTGCTCTTGTTAAAAATTTATACGGTTCATAAATAAGCTAAATAATAAGTTACAATATTCAATATCAATATGTATCTTGTATGATGTAATTGTATCTAATATACTTATATTTGCTATTTGTTATTAATATCCGAAATGTCATGTAAAAGAAGTTTTATTTTGTCTTATAATTCATTCTTAATATTTCAAACTTAATATTTCAATATTAGTAGTATCGCATATAATTTGTAGTAATTTCACAGATTTCATTGAATTTTTAAGAGGCTGACGTGTCGCCGACTCTGTGTCCGACTGAAGACTTGCTAGTTTGTGGGTTTGATTCCCAATTGAGGTTATATAAATTAGTTCCGCCACTCAACGCGCAATATCTATACATGTACAATGTACTCACATATAAAATACATGTATTTTAGTAGAACATGTAATTTAAAATCGAACCTGTATTTAAGATTCAACGTAAAACTATCTGCAATACTACACCTATAGGTTATAGGTATAGCTGAGCACGTAGAGGTTATGGAGCGCAATGTACGGGACGCTGCGTTGTCGGGCCGCGCCTCGGTGAATCATTGGGTAATGCGGCGAAACTCTCACGCTACGGTTTAATACTTTACTTTTATTATAATTTTCTATCCTTTTCTAGATTATTAGGGATTTAATGTTTTGTTATGTTCTTATGTGTATTACTAAAGGCCCCCTTAACTTCAACTTCTTAATTAATTATAATTTCAGCGTTCTACGTCGCATAATGCTGTACTTTGTGTGTCAGTTACTCAGTAAAAGAAGAGTTTTGTAAATATATAATGTATGACACATATAAATATTTTAGCATCTTAGTAGTAAAACAAGTTATTTTTTTCCCATACGAACTTTAGAACACTGTATTGTGTTAAATCCATCGCAACCATGACAATAAGTAAATCTACATTGATATATGAAACACTAGCGGCCCGCCCGCAGCTTCCCCGCGTGAACTACGTTATTATTAATTTCTGTCTCTATGAGTACCTACGTCCTATAAGTGACGTCCATGCAAAATTTGAGACTCCTTGCATTTGTAGTAACGAAGTTTCATACAAACTTTCCACCCCAAAATAACCTCTTAGGAGCCGAATTTTGCAAATTCCCGTCTTAGCGAGCACCTACGTCTTATAAATAACTCCTATGCAAAATTTGAGATTCCTTGCACTTGTAGTTTCTGAGATTTGAGTGAGTGACCTTTCGATTTTATATATATAGATTTATAATAACCTTTAAAAAATGCTATAGTGATAAATATTACCTACTGATCGGCAATATTTATCACTAGAGCGGTATGTAGATCTATAAATATTTACTTTAGAAATGGATGATTGCTTATCACTCTTCTTATCAATGTTAGTGTACCTTCGTCTTTGTTAATGCTACAATGAAACATAGTTTTAGGAATATATGAATTAAACTTAAGCAATATTTAAAAGCTACTATCAAAATGATTCAATCGCGCTACACCCGAGCGGTGAGTGGCGCTCGCCGCGGCTGCTTTGTTCCCGCCGCGCCCAGGGCTACCGCTTTATTAATCACACTCTATTATTTATTTTTTATATATATATTCCTATCCTATACATTACCATCTGGGGCGTGTTTCGGGAATGAGGTGTTTTATATTAACTGCTATAAGGGTAACTGTATTAGATATTATGACAATGTCTTGTGCCTTTTTTTATATATCGTATAGTTAATAAGATAGCTGAATTAACAATCTGAAAGAATTATTGTTTTGCATTATTAAAAAAATCGATACTAATGGCACTGATTCCGTAATTAAAGATCAAAATGTATATGAGATAAATTAGGAAATACTTACTAGTTAACGAAGGAAAATTCTTATATCATCGTAGTCATATACGTAGAGGCATAATTCCAAATTCATGTAACTGTTATCTTTTTTACTACATTTTAAAATAACCGGGACAGCATTTGAATATAAGTGTAATGATTGTAGATTCTAATAAGTTGTTTTGTATTACCCCGCTCCCCGCCCCGCGATAATTCTGATTGTTTAATTCTGACTGAAAATGAATTGGATGTTTTGACACCATACTTCCTGCACCTACACATCTAAATGAATATTGAAAAAGCGAGATTCTATAAAACATTAAAGAAAAAAAAACAATAAACATTCAATCAGCGCACAACCCTGCACCCGAAGCGGGCCGTTAGCAATATCGCTGAGTGCGCGGCACCGGCGCGGCACGAGCGACTCCGCGCCTAATTTACTCCGCCACCGCCTGCGCGCGCTGCTCGCCTGGTACGCGGCGCGTGGAACTGACTTACGGTGTATGGCAGTTTAAATTGCCAAATACGGATTTTGGTATGACAGATAGAATCTTTGGAGGTTTTAGGTATAAAATATTTGTCTGTGTGTTCTTTGCCTTTAAAACAAACTCAAATCTAATGTCAAATGGAAATAATTTTTGAATTGTTTGTGTATGACACATGTGACATGACAGTGAGTGCTTGAGGTTACTCTGTCTCAGGTACATTGGGTCATATTGTAATGATAAATGGACACAACTAATAAACAAAAAAGTCTTTTATCAACTAGTAGTTCCTGAGATAAGCTTCACCAACTAAACTTTAGCTTTATTATATACTTAAGTATAGATAATAATTATTTATGTATGAACTATGAATATTGTTTTGTGCAGTACCTACGGAGTAAATAGATGATACACGAAAATTTATGAAAAACCTATATGTATATGGATTTTGACTATGTGGTTTTAAATTTATGTACAAAATATTAGGTCTCCCATATTCTTATCCTTCTCAATTACAAAAAGTATAATTTCTCTAAAGATTTTTTTCTGCGCTATAGTTTTTTCTTAACTTAAATAAACACGTGCATGTATTACATACAGTTAAAAAAGTAAATATTTATCACAGTTATAGTTCTATCTTCTGACTGTGAATGTCTTGTTCCTTTAACTTTAGTACATTTTCTAATTGTTTATTTCTATTTTAAGGTATATTTATAAGTATATATAGTTAAGGCTAAAAAAATCTGAACACAATTTGAAATGCGTTGTGCAAATTAAATGAAATAGTAACGCTGTAAACAAGAAAATTTTACCCGAGGGGAAATGGCCGTCAGCAGTATTTTTAGCGATCCATTCAATTTGCAACTCCTGCATTCGATAAGTATCCCTGGCTTAGCGTTTTTTTATATGGACAAAAATATGTATTTGTTATTTTTTTTTATGTCATTCAATACTATAAAAAATAGACTATAATTATATATATTTTACAAAATGAAGAGTGGAAATAGTAATAAAGATTTTATAATAATAATTAATTAAATTCTATAAAGATAATAAATATCATAATTATTGAAAAGCAAAATTTTTACAATAAATAATAATAATTAATAAAAATTTACATTTATTCCTATATGTATTTTTTCTCTCAACATAATCAATATACCTAAAATTATTTTAATAATCTGTATGCAAACGAGAAACTTAAATTCAATATATCTATCAACCCTGACAACTAACTAACTTAACTACTCTCTCCAAAAGTAGGTAAAGAAAAAGAAAGTCTTTTTGCCCAACTGACATTTACAAATATGTAACCGGGTACCAGGGTTACATAAAATAAAAAGAGACCTCCACAGAGACCGCCACCGAGCACCGAGCACCGAGCCGTAAGCTATACGCTGCATAGAAAAACGTGCCGGTGGCGAAATGAAATATTTCTGCACAGGGTTTCACAGATAAGCCCCGGGCGGTGGGAGGGGTCCCGGCCAGTAAAGTAGGTGTCACTAGTGATGCGTTTCTGCTTTAATATTAGTATCGATATCGATAGTTTTATTTGTTTACTTTGACGGTTTTAAATTGATACTCTCACGCACACGGCATCGGTAGCCAGGTCCCTTCTTTCGCATTCTAATACACACTACTAGTCGTATTCTGGACAGACTCTTCTCTCTCCTTTCTTTGCATTTTTCGGTGTTTAGTGAGCGGTAGATATACTTTTGATAGCGACCGTATGACCTAAATGCCAATTGTTACTTTTGTAAAATTAAATGATAGTAATAATGTATATACACAAAATTCTAATATTTATGAATTTTTAACTAAGAAAAAATATATATATAACTACACCTACCCCCGATTTACACGGTACTTTTTTTACACGTTTTCGCTTTTACACGGTTTTCCAAATAAGTTTTTTTTTTGTTTTTATCGCACTCGTGACATAAATCGCTGCTTGGCTCAATATGAAGAAGTTTACAAAGATCTTACAATAAATTCGAAGCAATTATTAATAACTGATTTTATTACCATCTCTCATAATGTAAATATTTCTGCTTCAAACATCGAATCGGCACAAATATCTTCGAGTGATGTAAGTGAATTCGAACCTTCGATTCTGAAAAAAAGAATGAGAGTAATTTCTGACAATGATGAATGATAATAAAGCACCACTGGTTTTATTTTTTGTTCTTCTGTTTAATGTATTGTAATTAAATAAAAACTGTTAAATAGCAATATTATTTTATATTATATTTCGATTTACACGGTTTTGACTTGAAAATTTTTAATTTTCGATTTACACGGTTTTCTCAGGAACGTATCTACCGTGTAAATCGGAGGATAGATGTACTACTATTTAAATAATTTAAATATTGAATAGTTCAACATAAAATAGTTTTAGTTATTACTTCTATCGGGCATCCCGATACGCATACGTTATATATTTTCTTGTTCCACGCTCTCGCTTGCACACTCGGCTCAGACGGATCATGAGTTGTGCTTTTTCGTGCGTGCATACGTCGTCCTTCTATTTATAAGACATTATTACGTCAAATATACAACAATACATACTTTAATTACCATCACAAATTGGGACTACGATCTCATGAAAACTATAGCAACATCATCAACTACAAAACAAATAATGTATCGACAAAAACAAAATGTAACAGGCAACACTAGCACTCGGCGCGGCGGCGGCGTGCGGCTCGAGCGAAGCGGCGACGGGACGCATTAGTGAGCGGCTCCGGTTGATTGTATCATTGCTACACACATACACCATGTATACTAGATATTATACTATACTGTAGATGTACACTCTAGTATACTATAGTATATACTGTAGTAGTACATGTCACGCGATTACTTACTGTTAAAGCTTATTTCTTTCTATATATTGTGTTTTGTTCTGTGCTAGGCATCTGTGATACGCTAGCGATCTTACGTGGTAAAATCAGATCTCAGCTATAGTTTCAGTTTTCTTCTCAGTAGGCAAAAGGAACCTAATGTTAATTTAAAATAACCTACTGACTGAGTCAGAATTGAATCTGCCAAAAATTCTCATTAAATTTGTAATAATAGTTTTTATACAAAAGCTTCTCCTGTAAACAATTATTAACTTGTTGTTGTAATTGCTTTAGATATGTTTTTATTTGAAAAAAAGAACTACTATTTCCTTTCCCAAAAAAATATGTAAGTACCTTCCTATTGGATAACCATCAATAACACAAATGTGTCTGTAAGCTCTGTTCCCGTTTAAGTAATTTGTGGGTCAAGCGTATAAATAAATATTAAGCAATATATTTTTCTTATACATTGATCTTCTGGCCATATTCCTCATTTCCTATTAGGTATAATTATCTGACTATATTGACTGATTTTACACTATAGAGTTTTGTGAGAAGCCTGAGATCCTCCCCTTTTTAACCAGCTTTTGTAAAAGGAGGAGGTTATCAATTCGACTGTATTTTTCTTTATTATCTAAGACTTGAGGCCAGAACATCATTCAAATAGTAGGTAGTAAGTAGGCTATAGGAGTAATGCTTAATGTATTTGTATGGATATTATAGCCGCCCGATCTCAGTCTACTACTAAAATTAGTTTTTGAGAGTATATAAAAATACATCTTTACCATTTTTCACATATAGCAGAGGGAATTTAGTGTTGCGACATTCCGTTGTCCACTTTCTGTGTGAATTTTCGAGCAATTCAACGCCACACTTTGAACGGAGACATGAAAGAAATTAAAATAATTATTCTGCGCCATACCGTCTTCGGATAAATTTTATAAATATTTACATATTCGAGTAGATAATACGAATAATATTCTCAAAGCAACATAATGTTATTGCAACATGATACTAAAGCTCCAGTAATCCCCGCGTCGTGTACGGTGTATGCAATAAGAATTCAGACGAATTAACAGATTAAAGCTTGTACGTGAAATGGACGCGGGACAGATTCACCCCGTATAAAAAACCAGAGGGTGGAAATAAACCCCCTAAATACCTACCTACCTCAATAATACTACCTGATAGGTGTGTCTGTTTAATGAATATATGACACGTTTAGTAATAATAATAATAAATAGGAGATGTATAATATGTAGTTACACTGAGATGGTGTCAATTTTCTTAAATATGTAAAGAATATTAGTTAAATATGAAAACATTATTATATTAAATGCTATTATTGCAAATTGTTTGGTTGCTAATACGTTGATTGTGGATTCAATCCTCAATCGAAGGTGTAATTAAATTGAGACAACGAAATAGTCTGAAATTGGATGAAAAGTGGTGAAAGGAATGTCTTAACTATAAATTTTACTCAGTCTATTTAGTCTACATGCGGATGATACTAAAAACACCTTTTACATACCTATTAAACACATAACACGATTTAGTTCAAAGTCGGTTAACGCTAACGTGTTATGCATTTAATGCGAGCGGTCGTTATCTCGTATCCAAACAAGTGCGAGAAGGCCATCTGTATCATCGCTTCCCTTTCACAAGTAGTTCCGGTTACCAAAATGTACTAAGAATTATTGTGTGGCTTTTGACGTTCAACTTGTTTTTATTATTTATTTCTGGAAGTAAAATCTTGTCCTTTTGAATAATACTTATAAATTTAGGCTTTGTGTAATAAAAATAACTATTATTTTAATGGTAAATAAATCGTGTTGTTAATTAAGTATATAAGAAAATCTTCAACGACTTTAATGACTATATCATCAGTTATTTGTCAGACGCTTTAATTAACAGTATTTTTTTCTTACGAGAAAGTAGGGTCAGTTTCGGGTAGATTTAATTTTTATATACTGATCTTGAGTACGTTTAATATCCGTTACATCAATACTATTAATTTACATTCTGCAAAATAGTGTTTTTCTTATTCTATCACCAAAAATCAAAATATCAATTCCATATCTTACCGCACTTTACTAAAAGTTACACCATTAATAAGAAGCTGACGCAACTCACGCGCATACATCTCCTCCACACTGATGCTTGCCTGGTACTTATTGTGACTATGTTAAGCTCCATGACGCGATGTAGCGGGGTCAGTTAGTTGTACTTGGTCAGTTAGTTGTACTTCCCTTTCTACAGAAAGGGAACTTGCTTTTTAATTAAGTTTTGTCAATCTGTCTATGATTTTTTTACATATTATTTTGATACCTACATAATTGATTTTTTTTATTATTTATATAAAAATAAATAATCAATTATGTTTTATTATTGTTTTACAATTTTTGTTAAGTGACGTTTGATTTTTTATTAATTAAAACTTTAAGAAACATTTTGACATTAATTTGAATACATCATAACTGTCGCGTGGCAGTAAAAAGTGCACCATCGAAACATCTAGAAATAAAAAAATCTAAAATTAAATGTGTAACTAGTGGGTATTTTAAATTAACTCTTAGAATTACTACGGCTTGATGAGTTTTTAAATAATTTCCTGTAATAAAAATCTTACAATGAATTATTATATGTTAAAAATTATCCTTTTTTTGTAAATTATTTCTTAGAAATAAACATACATTTTGGTACTATTAAATGATTCATAAAAAGAAATAAGTGGGTAGAATAAAAAGAATATACATATCGAAATGTCTTTTATTTCATACTCAAATGTATGTATATAAATTAAGTAATAACTGATTTTATACAAAAAAAATCTAGTCTAGTCATAAACCACAAAAAAAAGTATACATTAACGTATTAATCATACAAACTAAGTCATTATACATACAATTAGGTTACTTGGAGCTAGTATATTTAGTGACGGCCTTCGTTCCCTCGCTGACAGCGTGTTTCGCGAGCTCGCCGGGAAGGAGGAGACGGACGGAGGTCTGCACTTCCCTCGACGTGATCGTTGACCTCTTGTTGTAGTGCGCCAGGCGGGACGCCTCGGCCGCGATGCGTTCAAAAATATCGTTGACAAAGGAATTCATTATAGACATGGCCTTACTCGAGATCCCAGTGTCCGGGTGAACCTGCTTCAACACTTTGTAAATGTAAATGGCGTAACTCTCTTTCCGTTTGTGCTTCTTCTTCCTTTTGTCGGATTTCGAGATGTTCTTCTGTGCGGCACCAGACTTTTTCGCTGCTTTCCCACTAGTTTTTGGTGGCATGGTTGTTATAACGTGCGTTCGTTACGAAATGCTAGATCGGTGTGATGTTGGCAGTCTACCCCCTGTATTATATATAGGGTCAAAACAGACAGGGTGACGGTACGCGGACGAGTAAGCGATTCAGACCAATGGAAGCGACGTAGCACAATGCAGTGCATGCCATGGAGGAAAATATAATCAATAAACTAAATAACATGTTCTTTACTTCACTCATTTTTGTTATGTCATTTATATTTTTTATATTTTGTTTTTCTTTTACAAAGTTTATTATGCTGTGATGATTATTGTTTTTGCATATTGCTGAAGAAATTGAACTTAAAATATATTTTATAATGATGGGTATAGTGACATCTGTTGACAAGGAGAGTCATAAATTTACTAGTGCCATCCATTATTGAATAGCGTAATGTCGCTTCAAATTAATATGATTTTTCTTTTTACATGGTAAATGTAACCGTTTTTAAAATAGCCTGTGTAAAAAGGATCTCGTTATATCTTATCATACTAGATAAATGAAAATTATATTAAATGTATAACATTTACAGTTATACGCTGCTACTACACCACGCCATCAGGTTTTCAGTATATTATTATTCATATTTATTTCGATTTAATGCTTTAACTTTTACCTTTTTTATTTTGAAACATCTTTTTTATTTTAAGAACTATAACAGTCAGCATTTGCAATGATATTATTTTTATATCTTTTTTATTTTACCTCTTCTAGTCACAGTGGCGTAGCTAGGGGGGTGCGAGCGGGGAGGTCGCACCGGGCATCAAAAGGAAAAGGGCATCAAAGTCGACGATCAGTGTGTTTTTTCTTTGTTTTTTAGACCTTATACCATTTTAAAGGGCATCAAGTCCTCTAAGCCGCACCGGGCATCAAAAGGAAAGGGGCATCAAAGTCGACGATCACTTTGTTTTTTTTTTAGAACTCATCGTCGACGATCCCTTTGTTTTGTTTTTTTAGAACTCATCAACAGGAAAGGGGCATCAAGTCCCCCAAGCCGCACCGGGCAGCAAATGCCCTAGCTACGCCACTGTCTAGTCTTGCAACTTTTGTAATCTCTTAAAATCAAATGCAATTTTCATCTTTCATAATATAATTTTAGTAATATATTTATAGAATATTTAATAACCAATAATAACTATAATAACATTAGGATAAAGGACAAATACCTAAATAAAGTGACAGTTAATAGTAATAAATAAAGAAAACAAATTATGCAGTAAGATTCCTTTATTCTTTGTATAAATTTACAATTTTTATGAAGTTTCTAAGGAGCTTTGCCCGGTGAAAAAAATATAAAGGCAATGACTATGATATGCAATTCAAAGCACCTTGTAACTAATCAAACTTAACAGTTATCCATAATTATAAAATATACTTAAATTTAACTCTAAACCAAACAGTCATATCATAAAAAAAATGTTTACTTCATTTTGGATTTTACATGATATTTTTTAAATAAAATATATTTTTTTAGTTAATTTCGTCAATAAATTTGTTTTACATAATATAAAAAAAAATTAAGGGTTTTTTTGATTAACAAGATAATTATAATATAATAGATAATTACTTTGTCGATAGTGGATTTGTAACGAAAAATATATTCGGTTATACACAAAATACCGGTACCTTTCTGGCTGATCGGCTGAATATTAGGCAAACGTAGTCAGCTTGGGTAAAAATTTTCCGAGAATTATTTAAATGCACAGAAAAAAAATAAAAAAAATATATATACAAAAGATAGAGTGAGAGAGACAGACTGATGTACCAATGATTTCTTTTATATTTATCAATTATCTTATTATATTAAAAACAAAATAAATTATTTAAGTATCTGATTTTTAAGCTGATTTTTTTAACAACACTTATATGATTTGCATTCATAGTCACATTTTGTTTTAAATTATTAGAATCAATATAGAATATAATTCTTGACATTGGAGATAATAGAAACAGTTTGTTTGAGCTTCTTATAAACTTAAATGATATTAATATTAGGGTTAGGTAAATTATGAAAAATTATATATCAAGCCCCTTAGATTATCCCAAAAACTGTTATTAAAAGATAAAAAAAATATATAAGAGAAAGATTAAGGCACTTCTACATCAATACTCACATGGCACTTCTACATCCTTAAGAAAGTTATAAAACAAGATACATTTACTTATCCAATGTCAAGAACTAGTTTAATGTCAATATCTTTATTGATTGGACTCCATATTGACTCGATTCAAGAAAATATTTGGTTTGTAATAACTAAATAACTATTAAAATATTAAAGGCCATTCACTTAAACTCTAGAACTATTTTCATTTCCCTGCCCTGAAAGAAAGACAAATCACAGTGTTGCGTTCAGTTTACT
This sequence comes from Heliconius melpomene rosina, assembly GCF_056956725.1. Lineage (NCBI taxonomy): Eukaryota > Metazoa > Arthropoda > Insecta > Lepidoptera > Nymphalidae > Heliconius > Heliconius melpomene. The sequence goes on from NC_140400.1 coordinate 2,404,820, forward strand.
CAACATGAAATGTCTTGAAAACAGAAAGTGAGGAACTGTCTTAGCACTGAGTTCTGTCTGCTAGCCTGCACTTACATTCGAACTTATTCATACTTATCCCACGGTACATTATCTATAGCATGTTTCTTTTGCTTATGTTTCTTAAGATATTTAGAATCTATGAAGGCCTCACCGCATATTGAACATACATATGGTCTTTCACCAGTGTGGGTTCGCAAATGAACTACCAAGTTACCTTTTAAGGCAAAAAACTTCATACAAACTGAACAACCAAATTTCTTTTCTCGTGTATGAGTTAGTTGATGAGTTCTTAAATGAGTTTTAGTTTTAAATCTTAAAGAGCAAAGTGGGCACGGAAATGGCCGCTCATTTGTATGGACCCTTTCATGCATTATCAACATGGCTTGGCTAGAGCACCCTTTACCGCAAATACAACATTCAAACCTTTTGCTAGTTTTATTAATTTTTTTATCTTGGTGTCCATCTGATTCAATAATGTGTGAACTCTCTATATGCTGTTCCAACGCCGATTCGACGGAAAACATTTTTTTACATAATGAACAGGCGTAACCTAATAATTTGCCATCATCTGTTGTAACTTCTTGTTTGACTGTCTTCATTAATTCTTCTTTAACTTTACATATTCTAGATTTTGAGCATTCATCAGTTACTTTATGGTGTGTTAAATCACCTTTATTTTCGAATTTAACACCACACTGGCCGCAGGTGAAGGGACTTATATGCGTAAGTCTGTGAGTTTGCATAGTTATTTTTTGATGGAATCTTTTTTTACATATGTCGCATTCAAACTCTTTAATACCACTGTGTATCATCATGTGACGTCTCAAATTATTTTGATTTGCAAATGTCTTACAACAAACATCACACTGTGGTTTACTATTGTGCATATATTTTATATGTTGAGTTAGACTACTCCTTTTAACGTTTTGATTGCAAAACGGACAAGTAACAAATGGGCCAGTTGGATTGCTGTGTATTAACATATGTCCGGTCAAAATCTCTGCAGATTCGAACCCTTTACCACATAAATTACACAAATGGTCACCAGCTGGATTGTGTTTGTATTGATGTTTTTCATATGTCTCCAAGTCATCAAATTGTTCACCACAGTCACATAAGAAAGTGCCATCCTCTTGTTGTAAAATAGTTGCAATTTGACTATCATCCGCATACTCAATTACTAACTCGGATCCATCACATTTGACTAACTGGAACTGTGAGTCATCACCCTCATACAATATTACTTCCTGTGGAATTGAATCACTTTCAAGTTTTATAGTATCAGTACCTGTTAAGTACTTTACACTATCACCATTAACTAAAATAGTCTTTTCCACTCCAGATGGAGTTAAAATTTTGATGAAATTTTTAGAATTAGATAGGTTGTCTATCATATCTTGTGTTAAAGGTATAGCATATTCGTTTTTTTCTTGAGAATCTTCATTAATTGATAAATCTTGGGACATATGATTGACATCAACATCCATTGGTTGATCAAAGTCATTTTCCACTTCCTCATTTTCCAAAATTGTGTCTGGTACATGCATTGACACTTTTGGGTTAGTTACAAGAAATGAATCGATTGTGCTCTCAAACTGATTTGAACTTGGGCTTGCATCATTATCAACTTCTTCCTCCTCTCTAATCACAGGTTCCGTTGTTATATTATCTTTACTTTTCTCATCATCCGATTTGTTATCTTTTGGGTTACCTACAACAACTACATAATAAAAGTCATCTTCGTTATCATTTGGTTCCTTTTTTATTATAGACTCAAGCTGTTTGAATGATTCCTTAGCAAGATCTTCTATTGTCATGTCTTCACTTGCTTTCAATTGGGTTTCTATTTGTGAAAAGGACATTTCTGATAGTTCATCCTCCTTATTTTGTTTTATGAGGGATTCTAATTGAAGTTTTAACTCTTTGTCTACTTTCATGCACTGCATCCTGAATTGATATGCTGATGTCATTAATGTAAAACAATCACTACATAACCTTTGAGGTAAACCATCATCTTGTTTTGGCTGAAAATGTGAAACAATATTGTTAAATTTCTTTAACATATAATATGCATATAACATTCATATCTTTAAATATTTGGAATATTGGTGTTTAAATAAGTTCATAAGAGGGTCTAAAACTCTAAATATAAGTCAATAAAAATATAATTCAGGAATTCAATTATTCACACTGATAACTTGTTTGTGATAATCAAAACAAACATTAAACAATTCATTAGGAGAAATTATATTTGTAAGATTATTTTCAATGTAAAGTAATTGACTATTAAGGATATTAAGTATATGTTTAATGCCCATTTACCTCAATTGTAGTAATTTCCAAAAACTTCTCTTGCACACTATCTTCGGCATCAAAAAGTGACACTTCCGAATCTGGAGCAAGACAGCAGCGACACAAATCCGACCATGATTCCATGTTAAAACACTTCATACATAATAATGCTGCCGGGAAATCCTACGAAATACATAATTAAATAATTAAAATGTTTTAACAACATTGTTTTGACAGTTGTGTACATGTAATCATAAAGTAGGTGCTACCCAAAGAGTAAAAATTATCTACGGACCTTGCCATAAAGACGATCTATTGGAAATTATAGACAACAGAGCGTATCAAAATGGCGGCACTGCACGCGGCGAGAAATGGCCGCGGATGTAGCGTCATAATTACTGTCAGTGTCTACTGTCTAGGCAAGAGCGAGACGGCGATACACCACCGTTCATACATTCAATATTGTAACTTTTTATATTTATATTGTAAATGTTAAATTAAATACATGGATAATAATTAAAGTAAATGTTTTAAATAATATTTATAAATATCTTTTAGTTAAATGGGATCCGACGATCCGGTTTTCACTTTACTTATGTTCTCCTCATGTTGGTACTGTTTCCGTCGAAAAGTCAACTTGATGTTGTTATAAATATTTTGTAATAAAAAAGTTTAAAATATTTATTAAATATAATTAATAATAGAGTGAAATTAATAACGAACCTAGTGAGATTAATTGATATTAATTGTATCTGTAATATACCGATAGTAAATACGATGTAATATGTAAATATACAATGAAGTTCAGTTTTCTACCCAAAGATGTCGTTTATTTATATTTGTTATTTTTTATAAAAAATCTGTGAATTTTTGCACTTCATACAATTTTTTTCAAAAAGAATTTATTATTAGTCTCCGATATCCAATGTACCTGGTTGAATCGACCCCTCATAAAGGGGTAAAGGGCCCTTACATATTTTCTCGCTTAGACTGAGTTTGGAACCGGCAACTCTTTCACATTCTTTTGTTATTGATAAAATATAAATACTTATATTGAAAATTACTTTTATTATTATTATCTACATAATACATTATAGAATTTTTGTTACTATACTACAAGTAGTAATTAATGTGCAAATATAAAAGAAAATATTTTGAATTAAAGATTAAAAATCTAATTAAAACAAAGTTTTGGGGTTACTGTAAATGTACAAAAGAGATTTGCAAAATTAAACAAAAAAAAATTCCAGCAGACTTTCGCATTCGTACCTCTTGTTTGACGGACAAAGGCTCAGCTTGACCGCAAGACTACATGAATAAAATAATACGGGATTTATCTGCCTCGGAACAAGAGGGAATTTTCCTAAAGTTTCCATTTAGAATTTAGGGATGTAATACTTGTCTGGAATTTTCTTGTCGATAAAAAGATAATTTAAATATTGTTTTTTTTTTTCGTTTTGAGATTGGGTTAAGAAATGAAAGTATTCTTACTATTTTATAATCTTTTAATAATTAAAATAAAAAAAATCAACTTCACGTTGTATCCCGCACATAGCAGGGTGTGCAGAGGGAACATAGTGTTCACACACTTCGTTCCCCACTTTGCGTGTTGATCGGCGGAACTCAACGCCCCGCTTTTGCCTCGATACCAGAGCGAAGAAACGGAAATATAAATTTAAGTAAATATTTCGTTTCCTCGAGTGGGGATCGAAGCCACAACCATTGCGTTACAGTCACACCCTTGTGCCCCTGCGGCACGACGGATTCGATAAAAATAATATAATAAATGAATTGTTTTAATTTAATTTTAGTACTTAATTAACATATTGTATATTAACTTTATTTATATTATTGGTTTAAGTTCCAAAGTAACCTAAGAAACAAAATAAAACGAACAAACAATAAAAATCCTACATCATTATCACGTAACTATAACAACGTGTAATGTAGTTTTTGTTTAGGTAAAATACCTATATTTAATATGAATACCTGTATTGATGAACCTTTCTTTATTTTGGTAGCACGTCTTTGCTATAAGTATACGAAATATCTGTGAGCAACCTACCGAAAATATCGATAAATTTCGTACTGTTTACAAGCCCACTCAAAAAACTTAAAAAATGGTATAGCAATTTAATTTTGTTACGGAAAAGGTTACCTAAGCCTAGTTACAGCCCTAGTACGCTGACATTTCATCATAATAGGGGACCGTCTAAATTACAACAGGGGTGGAATATAGGTTATTCATTTCATTAAGTTATTATGAACGAAAAGTCCAGAGTGGCTATAAATTACAATAAAAAATGACTCTCTTACTACTTTTATCAAAATGTTTTAAATGTTTTAAAATAGGAAAAAAAATATATTCAAAATATTCTTTATTCAAATAAACTTATAATAAGCACTTTTGAATCGTCGAATGAACATATGAACAAAAAGCTACCACCGGTTCGGAAGGCAGTTCTGCTGAGAAGAGCCGGCAAGAAACTCAACAGTTGCTCTTTTGTGGAGTTTGTCATTTCGTTGAATTTTTGTAATTTTGCGAGTTGTGGGTGCAACTCCCGTATGTAATAATTTTGTTTTTAAAGCATATTAATTAATACACATAATAATAATATGACTACTGAAACAGAATGTTGTGATATGTGTTTTATGATGGATGGATGATATAGGTTCATACATATTATATATTTTTTACTATATCTTTGCTATCAACAAAGCAATAATATTTTACATCTCATAATGAAATTTATATAATCGTAACATCTTAAGGATTTTTCACGTTTTTGCCATAGCCCAGTTGAAGACATTGCATGGAAAAACGAAAATAATTCAAATTGTATAATTTCTTCTAAATGGACACCTAAACCTCACTTGTGGTGAGTGAGCGTTAGATGTTTATGGGTGGTGTTGGTTGATTAATTTTATAAATACAAATAACTAACAATCGTCCAGACAAAATGTAGGCAATTTTCTTATTGCCTATTAAGAGAATTGCTCGGATCGCTTAGAACAGTTTTCGACATTAAGTTAGAGTAAAGAAGAGAAATGCCTTCGTTGAGCCCATAATATCATAACAATTAAAACATTGTTATTTGTTTCCTCCGAGAGTCTTTCTTATATTACTTGTAGCGGAAAACCACTTACGACTTAAATAACTTTTCTGTTACAAAAGTAGTGTATAATACAATATTATATTACTAGCGATATTAACTTAAATATCAATATAATTGCCTCTTTTCATAGTTATTTTATTAGCTGACATATATTTCTTTATTTCATAGATTATAATACTATTTCAACATTAAAATTGTTCAGCATTAGTTTTGGTAAAACTCTAAGCTATTGGGTTGGTTATTTTCTTTTTAGTTTTGCATACCATATTATATCTTCATACATAGTAAATTTTATTATAATTAATTGATTTATTAGCTTTTCAAATGTTTTTTTTCATTTCCCAATTTTAACGGTATCGTGTAAAATCCTAAAACACAATAAATATTTAAGCGTATGAGTATAAGAGGTTTTATCTAGATGATGGATGGGCCTCGGGGACTGTTCAATCACGGCAAGGAAAGTGTGTCCACTCTCCTACTATGGTTTTTCTTAAATAAATGAAAATGCTTTTGTAAAATCGACTATAAATAACATTTAATATAATTTAAAATACTTAATGAGTTATTCAAAATATGTCAAATGACAATTAAAATTACATAGATATAACTGTTGTTGAGCTCGAGACTTCGCCAGAGGGGAAATTAACTATAATCTACATGACTTTAGTTATTTCTCATTTGAGTAGGTAAACGTGACAGGTTAGTACCTACTATGCTACATTAATAGGCCAATGTGGCACGGCGACACAGCATCTGATTATAAATTAACGAAAGTTGGGCGGAAAGTAGAAAACGAAGTGACTCAACACTAACTTCGGTCTACCTACTCTGTAAAACAAAAGTAAAGCGATTTGATATCGATAATCTATCGAGAACCCGTAGTGGCTATTAACTCACATTCAAATGAAAACGTTTGTAAGCGTTCGATTCGGATAAAAGGTCCGTCAGTTCTCACATACTATGATTTATTTACCGTCCATCCTGAAGGCAACATACGTAGGATGTGTAGAGGGAGTTTGAAATTCACTTTGTAGAGAGGCTTCACTTTATTCGTAATTACGTGTATAGTAGTTCATTTTCTCGTATTTCAGGAGTTTTCTCATTTTTTAGGTAAACAGAATGATTATAGTGACTAATCACTTCGTTTTCGTTGTCTGGCTATTTAAAGACATTGCGTATTTTGTGGCGTTCTGTCTAATTAGACTGGGAAAATGAACGATAAATAGTTTATATCATATACCTACAAGTAGAGTTTTCGAAATGTTTTTTCGCTTCACGCTGTGCCCTGGTGTTGAGACACTCCGTTTCCCACATTGTGTCCAATTTGGAGACATTGCATGTTGATTCTCAGAATTGTGCTTCTTTCATTCTTTAAGCAGAGCGAGAAAACAAAAATAATTAATTCCCTCGAGTGGGAATCGATCCTGCAACCGTTGCGTTTACAGTCAGATGCTGTGCAGCTATGCCATGGTAGTCTATTTGTTTTTGCAGCTTCACCTAGTGAATGGAGTCTAGTGTTGAGACCCCATCCACTTTCTGATGAATTCTAGAGGCATTGTGTAATGAGAACTCACAACCTGTCGCTTTTACAGTCACACGCCTGTTCCACTGCACCAATACTGGCCTCTAAATTTAACGTATGTATAATATACTATTAAAGAGTTGGAGTATATCTAAGTATAAAGTCTGTATTGTTTATAATCAGTGGGCTTAAATATGCTGACAGCCTTTGATAAGTACAGAATTACCGCAGCACTTAATCCTTTGGTTTACACAACTAACGCTCACTCGCTACATAGCATACAAAATTATACTAATTTGTAATAAAACAGAATAATTTATAATGACTAGCGGACCTGGGCGGCTTCGCCCGCTTACTATACGAATGTTTATTAAATATATTTATGAAATGGTTTTCAATTTAGGATGTGAATTCTAAAAAACCGTGAAATACATGTTCAATTAAATATTTTTGTAATCGAACCCATACCCGTCTCGTTTACAGTCACACTTTGTGCCACTGTGCCAGAACTGGCATCAAATCTATTATATACATAGATATAAATATGAAATAGAAATATAATATGAAATATCAATTTGGGTCACAAATTTAGGTTTCACGAAATAACTTGTTGTGCCTAAGCAGCATTAGCGCCGGCCGTAATTCGTTTCGCCATTACTTATTCAGCAGAATGATTGGTTAGGACAGTCCCGACTGAAAATCGATACTGTTTTCTTACTATTTATTACAAACTGTAGTGGTATATTGTTTAGAGTTTTGGGTGGTATTATATTACATTTATAAAAGCTCTGAATAAATAATAATAGCTTTTTAAAAGTCGTTGGCATATGAAATTTGACACAATTGTTTTGTTTGTTTTAGCTTCACGCTGTGTCCTTGGCTGAATGAAAATTAAGATATTTTCATAAAATAAAAAAGAATATTAGAATATTTGTAAATGGTTAAAAATATGCATCAAATGATTTAGTATTTAAGTTAAAAAATTAAAAAATTAAAACGGGACGGTACTTTTTACGGGTTTTACTAAAACATACAATTTGGTGATAAAAGCAAGAGGAAACAGATTGCCTTTTGTGTTGACCACAAAATTTAATTAAACAAAAGAAAAGGTCCTACTTTTAGATGTCCAAGGTCCTAAAACAATAAAGCAAGCGTGGACTCCCTTTCATTTTCTTGTTCTAATTAAGGAGCTATAATAAGAAATATTGCAGTGTCGTGCGGTTGTTTAATTAACTAGAATTGTAGCGGAGATTGATGGTAAAAGGAATTACTCTCTGTAAATATGAACATTTACTAAAACCTACATGTTTATAATATATAGAATTTGTTTGTATACATTAATTACATCTTGTTGTAAAATTTAGTGTCGACTATTAGTTGTATATACATTTAAATTAAATAAAATTAAGATAAAAATGCCACAATAAAAATTTTTGCTATTTCTTTAAAACGTTAATTACACGCGAGTGTTCTGTAACTATAAGAGAATTGCATCTATATCCTGGAGCCAGGTTAGTCTAGGTTAGTCCAGGTTAGTCTAGTTATTTAAAAATAACCAATTACCCAAATCTTCCCTTTGTATAAAACAACCTGAATATTTTCGCCTCCTTTATGAAGTCCAATTAAAAACTGAAGCTTGCAGTCATTTTGCTTAGCTATAGACATTTCTGTACTGCTGAATAAATTTTAACTGCTATGTTTTTAGTCGTATTTCTCCGCAATGCAGAGAGTTCAAAGGACTAATTAATCTTTGTGCGCTCATGGCCTAGATTTAGTTTCAAAATAAATACGTGTAAGAAAGTACATACATATATAGAGATTTCTAACTGTAAACCCTACGGTTGTGGATTCAATCTCAAAGATCATGACTGTATTATATTATTATTATATTTCTCTTATTCTGAGGATTTCAAGTTCAAATGAACCAGGTCTTTTGAAGGGCTTGCGGGATCCATCTCTGAGTAACCACAGACAATTGCTTAGACCGAATAATGCATAGGAACTATGGAAAATATAGACAACTAAATTGAGACGACTATGAACGGTTTAGTTTATTATATTATTATTGTTATTTCATATTCCGTCCTGGTAAACTAAGCGCCACGCGAGTAGCAGAACTGCTAGTCAACAAGTAATATCTCAAGTATTGAGTGGGAGTTAAAAACGGAGAGTTTTAGCACTATGCTCCTTTGCTATACGGGAAAACACGTGAAACTATTTCTTATATACACAAACACATATATGACTGGTATACCTTTGAAATTATGCACAGCATATACCAGGCAGCGTAAGCCTCGCTGGCGGCTATTCATCTAATTAACATTCCTCCTTATATTGTTATAGGTAACCCCATTGTTTTCACAACACTCGAATAAGCCTGTTGTTGCCCACTTGCCTAGTCAGCGCTTTGTAATTTAGCGCTATTTTTAATTATATTATATATTTTATATTTACAAAGCTTATTTTGAATATTTAAAGATTTTTAATATTTTATTACAATTCGCATGTTTTATATTATGTTGATAGATTAGACATATAAGAAATTATAATGTAAATTTAATATACTAGTCAAGGGCCGATTGACCAATATATGGTAATGGTAGGGAGAGGGAACCTAGTGCTAAGACACTCCGTTCCTCACCTCTCTTTGAAGTTGTTTCCCAATTTTATATTTGCCATTATTAATATTTGCCATATTATTTATGTTATAATTTTGAACTGACTGACACATAACTGACATATTATAACAGTATTAGTATACAAAAGTCAGTATACAATCACGAACTAACTTTTAGACGTATTAACAACAAAGTTCACAGTTTGATACCTTAATGTAACGAGATTGTAAACTTTATCATTCCACACACAGCTTTTGATATATTTCGTATATTATGTTATACGAATTAATTCTATTTTCGTTTTAAAATTAACCTTGCGATTCTTATTTGAATAATGTTAGTAAAACCAATCCAAAAGTTCATTTTGATTCTGTATTGTTTGAAACTTTAGTTTTACAAAAGCTCTATTTAAAAATAGAGTAATAATATGAAAAAGGAAAATATCGTATCGTAAATATCGTAAAAGGAAACTTGAAGGTGAACTTTCACGAACATCTTCAATAATGGATAAGCTATTGCTAATGAATATCGTGTAAATCGTAATGAATTGCGCCATAAAAGAAGAACGATATTGTATTGTATTGCTCGTTGGTTGGATAGAAATTATCACTTAAATGAACCTGAACTGAATCGAACCCGTTGCATTTGGTGAAAATTTAATTAATAATCAATAATTTTAAGCTTTTTCCTTATTAATCAATTTGTTATTTTTATTCTATATTTTCACTTATTTCATAAGCGAAATTTAAAAAAAAATATCGAAAATTCATTATATTCATTCATTCCTCCGATGGGAATCGAACCCATAGACTTAACGTTCCGTCATAGCGCAGCGGCACAGCGTGTGACAAAAGTGTTAAAGACTTTTTTTGCTAGTGTCACCACCACAGATCTCCACTGAAATTGACCTACTTGAGATATAACCAAAAGAAAAAAAATATTTAGAATAAAATCAGAAGATTTAATTATTGTATTGAGACCGAGAATACGATTTGCGAAATTACGAATCAGGTCAAGAGGAAAAATGTTCAAAAGCAGCCCAACGGAATAACAAATTATGAAGCATAACTTTATAATCCTAAATATATTAGGCGTAATACAACATCGAGTTAAGAACAAAGTGTTGACGTTATAAATAACTACTCTGTAATTTCAAATATACGAAAAAAGATTGTTAATTAAATGCATTTTTGATGTAAAATTTCCATTTTCCATGTATTCTTCGCCTTTAATGAGGTAGATACGCAAACGAGGTGGCGAAACCCATTGAAATGACTTTTCATAAACTAAACAAAACTAATTTTATGTATTTATAATTTTTACTCATAAGGCATTGAGGCCACCGTCTGTCAGTGGCAACAACGTCTGACTGTAACCGATGGTTGTAGGTCCAATTACCAATTTTTACTCAGGGGAATTATTATCATTTTTTACTTAATTTACTTCAGTAGTTTGTTATAAGCTCTAACCTTATATTCCTATATAAGGTTAGAGTGATGAGAGAGAGACCGAATGATGCTAGATGCTGTGAACTGTAAAGGTATATTCACAGTTTGTGGATCGCACAAAGGATTCGGGCTTACAAGTCTAAAATAGGGAAATATACCCATTATTTAAGGAAATTGGAAAATATATGGCTTTTAATATTGAAATACTAATATATATTTTTAAAATACCTACTTCGCTGGATATAAAGGTAAATTATCATGATAAATCTCTCCATTCTTAATTATAGAATAATAAAATATGTATGCTTTATTAACCTGTACATTACACATAATGACTATGTCATTTTATTTTAAAAAATAATCATGAATACTATAATTAAATAATTGAATATAATATTAATTATAATAATATTTTTTATAATTAAAATATAAATAAGGCCTTAATATTTTTTATTTTCAATTTAACCAAACTTGAAATAGTTTTTAGCTATAATCTGATATAAAATACTTACCAAAAAATACATAATTCTATACAAAATAAATCAATTTCAAAATTTCAAACGAAAGAGCTTTTCAAGCAAACATGGCAACACTAATAAACGCGCCGGGAAAACGAGCTGAGGCCTGTATCTTCAGTCGGCCGTCGGAGCTTGGGCAGTTATAACGTTGTTATAATAATCGAATTTATATCGATATAATAATTTCAATTCATATTTTATTTCGGTTTGATGTACTTTATGTTATAAGCAATTTGTGTACGTTACGTTTTGAGTGCTAGTGTAGTGAATTTTGTTTTATCGTGCTTAACAGGTGAGTCCACGGTAAACATACTAGCCTTTAAGTTATAACCTAAAAAGCTTAATTCAAATTATAATTTAATGTTATTACTAAAGATTTCTAATACACTGATAAACATGTGACATATTTAAAGAAAAACGCATTTAGTTTATATAAATAGTAAATTAGTGTATTAATTGCTGCAAATATTCGATTTATGAATAAGTTTAAGTATATTTCCCGCGTTTTCTTTTTTAATATTCTTTTTTTAAAATTGTTTTGTGTTGTATTTCGAATGTGAATTTATATATATTTTTATAATAATCATAAAAATATTATTTTAATCAGCTGCTTATATTTTAATACTTTTAAATTTGAATAGTGTATAAATATTATTTAGGTCTATAATATTTATTAATAAGTTAATGATAATAACAGCCTAGAAATAATACAATGCAATAAAAACATTTTTTTTTACTTTATAATTCTTTTTCTTGTATAAAATATAAATATAGCTCATTAAAATTAAAAAGAATTGGTTCTACGTAGGTTTTATAGTAAAACTTTTAACGAAGTCCCGCTCTGTAAAGTAGGTTACTTGTCAATTAACAATGCGTTCGTTTTACAGTCGCGATTAGAGTTTTTCATTGCCGAGTTATTTTTAACTTATTGTATGTTTCAAAGGTTAATTATAAAGAGTTTGTATATGGGACTGACTATTTATATTTCTTTAATCTAGTAAAAGACAAAGAAAAAAATTTGTCGAGGCAAAACGCGGCGTTGAAGCTCCATAATTCGACGGAAAATAGGGAATGGAGTGTCTTAACACTAGGTTCCCTCTGCCTACCCTGCTGTGTGCGGGATACAGCGTGAAACTGTTTCAATATATTTTATTAGCATTTAATACTGATATTTGATGTACAAATCAATTTAATATAAGAGCAATTAAGCATTTATTCATAGCATTTATAAAGTAAAAAATTCAGTTGAAGGAACTTAGCGTGACTTGAAGCCCGATCTAATTAGACAAATCGTGGCTTTCGTTTCCTCCGTCCAACACGCTATACTGATGGAAAATGGTGAACTATCGCAATTAAGAAAAATTGTATGGGTTTTTTTATAAATACAATATTTGTTGTTTTCTTATGTATTGAGTAATCCATTTGATGGCTAGCATTATCATCAAATCAGGTTCATATCAGAGGGACCCTAGTATTAAGATACTTTGTTCCCCATTTTCCGCAGAATTTTTCGAGACATTGCGTGTTGAGTGGCGGAACTCAACCCCAGGTTTTGTCTTGGTGCCAGAGCAAAGAACTTAAAATATTAAGAATTAATAATGTATTTATTAATATATATAAATAACATGGAATTTCGGCCATTCTTTTTTATAAAAAAGATGGATGGATTAGAAATATAATTTCTAATCCATTTTCCCGCAAAATCCCTCAAAAATTCTTTCCTATTATTAAACGTACGATATTATGTAGGCTAGAAATCATAAAGTGCTCGAAACGAGCCCGTGCAGTAATTGCTTCCTCTATAGGAAACGCAGCGTGCAGAACCTCCATTTCTGCCTCTCAGCGCAATAAATCTGGAACGAAATGCAATTAAACCATTGGGTGTACCCTTATGTAGTACTATTCTTGTTTATTTGTATGAAATGTGCTTAGCATTGTATGGTGGAAGGAAAAATTGTTTGGTACTGTTGGGATATACGTTATTGAAAGCGATGGTCGTAGATTTGAATCCGACGCGTAAATATATAATGTAGTTATAATATATTAGCTTTACTTGGAGAAATGAAATAACTAATAGTTATGCTCTTAAGCTCTTCCGTAATTGCTACATTTTTCATTGTTACTTCGATTTTACAGATTATAGCGTAATGTAATATAGGTTAAAGACTTTTTTAATATATAGGCTGTCAAACATAGTAGTAATTCCTGAGTTTAGCGCGTTCATCCAAATAAACTATTCAGCTTTTAAATTTTAGTATAGATATGATTACCTAGTACAGTTATACAAAAGTAAGTAAGTCTACTGAGTTCTTTCTGTCTACTCTATGAGAGTAGTAATATGAACAAATATTAATATTTTCACATTTTAACGTAGTCGAACCCGCTCCTCACAGATACATACACCTCAGTGGTTAGACTACTACGCCATATCGTTCCCTGAAAGAAATATATATTATTAGCTATAACTTATTTATGTTGTTATTTTTCCATATCTTCTTTTTCTTTCTTAATAATATAATTTAATTTTTAAGTTAACATTTCTACTGCAGTCCTTGACTAAATATCAGAAAATGAACTTCTTAAACTATCGTTCAAGCGCGGTAATTACTTTCCGCCACACGTGCTGTGAAACCTGCCAGTATTAGACTCGAAATAAACCCACATACAAAATATATAATATGTGATATTAATGTCTCTGTACTTAGAACTACATTAGTAGTAGGTGTACTAAAATAATGATGATGAAAAATAAAATAGAATAGACAATGTATACTAGTCCCGAATAACTCCTAAAAACATATATACTCGTATTCAGCATGAATCTAAAACAAATGAGAAAAATGGACGGAAGAAACAACTGTATTAAAAAATATTTATATTTTTTAAGTTAGACCTTCATATTGTACAACTCTATTGAAACAAAACCGAGAATGGTTAAATATTTTTAGAAACAATACAATTACAATAATATAACTAACACATTAGAATATCACACAGGCTACAATTTATGTAAGCATCCTATATCTTATAAAACAAAGTCGCTTTTCGTGTCTGTCTGTTGTTTCTAACTCTTCTTCTTCTAAACCACCCAATGGATTTTTATGCGGTCTTCACCATTAAGTCGGGTGTTTTTCGTAGAAGGTTTATATATAGTTTATTATTTGTACATTCTTATGTAAATTAACATAAATACGATAAATGTGTGTAAAGTCCTACCCGGTGAGACACTTTCGCGCATGCGCTGCTCTAATGGTAAGTACTATAGGAAAAAAATGTACTGGAGTATTGTTCCTCTTCATAAGATCTACAAAAAAGTCCGCGAGAGCATATTCATATCTTTTAAGAATAACGTGTAGTGATCATTTTTCTGTCTAAAAATAATAATTTCAATATATTTTTTAATGTGAGGGATATTTTTCCATAATGGTATTAATCCTTATCCTTTAAAATACTTTATTAATTTTCTACGTTAAACGAAGATAAAATTTGCTTTTTACAATATTTCGAAATTGCGAATAGTTTTACAGAAAAACGCATTTAATTGTTGACACATTCCGCCGTTGACACATCAGCTGTATGTTACTCAAGTTTCACTTATCCCTTACTCTCAGCATATAAATAAGTATATTAGTTACGTTGGCCATTTAATGTAGACCAAAACTGTCTTTTACTGTTTTTCATTTTAATAAGTACTTTAGAAGTTGTTACAATATCAAAAAAATCCTTGCTGCGAAACGGCTCGCCACTCGCCATGCGTCCGCCGTGCCCGCTTGCCTTACACGCATCGGTGGTTCAGTGGTAGAATGCTCGCCTGCCACGCGGGCGGCCCGGGTTCGATTCCCGGCCCATGCATTCTATTTAATTTTCCTCACAGGCATTCACGTCGTGCTTGCTTTTCATCAGGGACAGAATACCCCCTTCAGCATTAACCACAAGCTTGAAAAAAAAACCCGGCTGCCTTTATAGCAACGAAGATTTTGAGTTGAATGTATTATTTAAGCGCGATATATTTGGTTTCACATTTTTTGTAGTAGTTAGTAGTAGGTAGGTTTTTGTTTATAATTTCTTCCGTTTAAAAATAGTCATTTAACTATCTAAAAATAGTCATTTAACTATCTAAAAATAGTCATTTAAATATATTTTAATAAGTACTTGAAAAGATTAGTAGCACAGATTTAAAATTACGGTACCTACTAAAAAATCCTTGCTGCGTAAAACAATTGGAAAATCCTTATTGAAACTACAAAAATGCGGGTTGCATTAGGGTTTTATTAATTTTCACATTATCTTAAGTGCTTTGCAAACATACATTACATGAATAATCCAGTAGTAAAAGCGGGCGAAGCCGCAAGAGGGTCGCTAGTTTAGTATAAGTTGGCTATATACAAGTAGATCGAGCGGACGAAGCTGCTTTTGGGTTGCTAGTTAAATATCATTAATTATCCACGAATATTTATTTATTTATTTATTAGGAAGCCAACGTTACATACTAAGACTACAATGGTTACAAACATTTTTAAATACATTGATACAAAGTATGTCTCAATTATAGGCTAATTTTGCATGTATAGTAAAGTTGTTGCTCATATCTAAATTTTAAAAAATAAATAAAATCAATAATAATAAAAAAGACTACTAACCAGGTATATAAATTTAAACTTATAATATAAACATTGCTGTAATTATAAAAAAAAGAGAGAACTAAAAAAAAGGTAATACTTAAATTTAAAAAAAATACTAAAAATACCCAAACATAAAACAAAACAAAAAAAAAAATAACAAACTACCAAAATCAAAATTAAAATTCTTAAAACAAAAAAGCTTTATACAAACGTAAGGAGGCCGATACTGTATCGCTGCGCCACGATGGCTTCATACAGTTCTATGTAACTCTCGCGTTTTATTTAGTATTTCTCACAAATAATAACCCTTAAAAATAATATTAAAATGTAAACTTAACACATTATTATTATTAATATATGTTTGTCATATATGCTACTTCGTTAACCCAAATTCAGAGAGTGCATATTAAATTATTTTAATTAAAATTATCGTATATTATTTCTGTATCCATCTTTTATTCTGTTAATATATGAAAATAATAATGTTACTTTTATTATATAATTTGGACACGTTTAATATTGTAACGGTCGGTTCATATACCATATAAAATTTGTAGCTTGTCTATATTATATAATAAAATACTTTTTTTGGCTTGTCGCATAGTGGGAGAGAACTTGACTGTAAATGCATAAATGCAAAAAATTGTGAGTTTGACTTGACTTGACTATGACTTGAGGAAAGAAATATATTTTTCGCTATGGTAGATGAACCACGTCGTTATGTTCCACCATATAACGCACAATGTTCTGGAATTTGGACGGATATTCTGAAAACGGAGTGTTTTAACCCTGGGATCCTCCATATATTACATTTGTTTTAGTTTCATTTTGTATGTCGAAGAATTCTAATCTCCACTTTCCGCCAGAATTCGAGACATTCCATGTTGAGTGAGTTCGTTTTAGCGATAAGAGATTGAACCCAAAACCAATGCGTTAAATATCAGAAGCTATTTCACTGCGCCACAATGCTTTCATATGTTTATGTTTCCATGTATTTTCAAAAAAGGAAACATTTTTTCATTAGGTTCTTAATGCTGCTCGAATTCTAAAGATATATAAAAATTAATTAAAGAGATTAAATATGAAATCTTTTGTATGAGAAGTCAAAGTCTAAAACCTCTCTCGTTCCACTGAAATATTTCTACATTTTAGCTAAACATAAATTTTATATATACGTCGGTAAATATCGAGCAAACTATACGAAACAAGCTCGTGTGTGGTCAAAGCAAATATTTTGCCCGCGCAAACAGATTTAATAGGAAATTTTAATAGTAATATATTAAAATGTACATAATAAGTAGGTCAAAGATGAGTAAAATGCATACTGGAGTTGTGCACAGTATGGTGTGATAATCTTTTTCCGCATACGAAACGCTTCATTCGAAAATATTTTCCAGTACTGTATTTTATTAATCTGGAGTAAATGTAATTAAAATTAACTTCGAATATACTATATGAGTTATGTTTTATATATTATAAAAAAAAACTGAATTTGAATAGATAGAGTATTCGATTATTGTTTTATGCAAAAAAATAATATTTATAGACTGGATTTTATTTATAAATTAATTTAAAAATATACACATATAATTGTTTTTTTAACTTTGATGTTTGTGCATATGATTATTTTGTTATAATACCATTTATTTATATAATAATTATTTTGTAAAAAAATGGACTAGTGGGAGTCGGATTAATCCATCGAGGGTTCCATATCAATTTCAGGGTTGAAGGTCAACGGGAATTAATTAGTTCAAGGTTCCCTCTGTCTACGCTGCTGTGTGTGGGATACAGAGTGAAGCAGATTTTAACGATGTAGAAGAATTACCAGTAGAGACTAATTGAAATTTAGTTCCTTGGGAAAATTAAATTGATCAAAGAATGGTTGCCGACTGTTGATATTTATATTGTGCAAAAGATATGTTATTGACATTTTTGAAATTTCAGTTTAAATTAAAATAAAAAACAACAATAGCCATTGCAATGCAATTTCAAATTTTAACTGAACTGAACTGAACTGAACAGAAATCATAAAATACGAGCACAAACCGTTCTTGTGTGGAGTAATTGCTTCCTATAGGCGACGCGGTGGAACCTCCCTGCCTGCTCGAGTTGCGATAAATCTGAAGCAAAATCTAATTAAACTGCACAATGCTTATAATTTATTGTGCAATAAAATATATTTAAATCCTCACTTTAATGGGGGACAATAAATAAATAATTTATATAATCAATTTTAAAAATAGTGGAAGTTCCTGATATTAAAAGACAAAAAAATATTAAAAAATATATTATTGTCTTTCTGTTTGTCCAAACTTATCTCCAGAGCAGCTGAACCGGTTTTTATGGCCCTATAGGCTACCTTTTATCCTTTTATTCCTACAGTATAGAGATTAGCGCAGGAAAAAATTCGTTTGGTGTATGAAATATTTAAACATTTCTCTATTAAATACGATAATTTTGAGAGCAAAAGGAAATGAAATCCCAAAAGATGTCAATTACAATTTATTAATTTTAAAACAGTACCTATATATAACTATATTAAGAGTAAGAACAATTTTTCCTTGAATGCTCTAAATAATATTGAATGAAAAAGAAGTAGGCGATGTCCCGCTGGGGCCGCTAGTATTTATAAAGTTCTTTCTTATTCGAGTATATAACAAAATATTATTTTAACTTCATAGCTTTAGAAAGGTATATCCTTATCGTCGAATCTTATAAATATGTATGTATACTAACAACCCGATATTCCAATGAGGTCGGTTTTGATGAATGAGATGTCATCCGATTCCACTTTATCGTCCAAGCGATATAATTTAATGTTTTTAGGCTAAGTAAACATAAAAATATTTCATTTTATTTTTTTGTTACAATAGCGTAAAAAAATATGTGCTGTTACTGTTTAAGGTAAAAAACATTTTGATGTTCATATTTGATAATATTTAGATATTTCACATGTTTTGACATTCTACATATATTTTCTAACGAGTCCATCTCAGATTAACGAAATTATTTTATTTATATATTTTAAAGATTAAAATATTTCAGTGCTTCATGGAATTCTAGTTTTATGGCTCTTACCCTCATTATTTTTCTAGTGTCAGCTTACCAAGGATAAGCGTAGCTCTTTATACTAGTAGTAGGCTTCAAAAAAAAACATCTTGAATTATTCCTTTTCTTTATTAATTATTTATTTACGTATATAAAGTATGTAAAGTTATTAATAACATATAGTTTCCTTATATGACAATAAATAAGCTTATGATGATCTAATTAATAATTTATACATGATTTATATAGAAGATTTATACTTAACACAACTTGTAAGAGTTCATATTATAAAAGTAACAACGTAAGCCGTATCAGTGGTTTTGAAACATTTACAGGCAAACGTTTTTCATATAAGTATGACGGTGGTTTCTTCATGCTCAATTTACTAATATTTTATATCAGTTAAAATAAATGAAAAACAACTGGGTATATAACTGAACAGCAGATTCGGATGATTTGAAGGCCTTAACCATACGCTTTGTCGCTATACTAGAATGGAGAAATAAAAAGTAATTATTTTATCGAAAGGAAATCGAATGCACAACTGTCATGCTTAAAATCAGACGGTTACTAAAAGAATATTTTAATTAAGATATTAATTTTTGGATTCCAAATTCTAACACAACAAAATAATTAATTAAACAATACCGGATTAACGGAAGCAAAGCTCCAATTGTTACAACATAATTTCCCAATACAAGGTTAAAACTTTACAACCGTCTGTCATTTGAAAACAATCTGTATTCCAGCAATATTAAACTCCTTCAGGATTATTTGTTAGTCGAACGAGTTAGCGATTCGTCATTGACACTTGTTATTTGTTTTAAAGTTTGAGAATTTGTAAGTAATAACTGTTTTGAAGTGAATTAATAGAGAAGTGGATTTTCTCATTGTCGGGTTCAGACTTAAAAGTTTAAATTGTTACGAAAGTATTGTCGATTTATTTATTTGTAACGGGCTGTAATATACTAAAAGAAATTATATTAAATTGTGTTAGATTTTTTTAATACTATAGAAATTTTGCACTATATCAAAAATTTATTTATAAGAATAATTAGCCTTGTTAGCCTTATTCATATGTAGCTATGAATTATTTTCAATAACTGTTCTGCAAGCCCAGTGTTATTTTATAAGTTATAAGATATAATTTCTACTCATCTGTAGCATTAAGCTATTTATAAGTATCTCAACACATCCAAAAGTGCTACGAAAATGCTACGAAAGTGATATCTTAATAATTGTGGTATTTCTATGATTTTTTTATGTACATTGTTGTTTTAGCTACACTACGGCTTGCAGATTTATATTGGAGAACTTAATACCTGGCAGTATTCTTGGGCTATATTGCATCAGGCTACGGCTAATGGGAATGGAGTAACGTTGAAAAAAAAGATGGCAAAAGCAGAAGAGCTTGACAATTTTCTTGTGTATAGCATATTCTTACTTACTTACTGTCAAAGTTAGTTAGTTAAATATATACAGAAGTATATATTGTTAGCTGGATTTATCCTATTTTTTTTATTCTTGTTCTATTTATTTGAATAATATATTTTTTCTGATAAATAATAAAAGAGTATCTAATATATACTCGTACGGTATTATAAAGTTGTTTAAAGGATCGTTACAGTCAACAGTAAAAACTTGCCAAAGGTCCTGAAGGTCCCGTGTGGCGGCATTATAAGCGTTATCGGCAGTAAATTGCTTACCCAACTTGTAAAGAGCTAATAAATCTGGACCTCCATAAATAAAAGCCTATCTATATATTAACTTCGAAATAAAAAATGCTGTTAAGTGAATACTGTAGAATCTAGTATGGAGACATTCAGTTCCCATTAGGACACTTCCATTCCTCATTTTCCGTCGAATTCTGGAGGCATGTTGGAGGCAGAAGTCATAGACATATATGCGCATTAAACAGAAGAAATTTAGTGTTAAAACACTCCATTTTTTCCACTTAATTTTCGAGATATTGTGTGGTGAGTAGTAGAACTCAATGCCGCGGCTTGTCTACCAGAAGGAGAAAACAAAAGGAAATTAAATAACATATCAGTGTATGAGGCTCGAACTTGCAACTGTCACCTTTACAGTCAGGCACTTTACTACTGCGCTACAAGAGCCTGTTTATTTTTAATAATAATTTCATTGCATACGAATATAATTATGTATTATTTAAACTGGTATCCCCATCTCCTTTTTATCTCCATCTCCATCTCCTTTTTATTAAAATACACAGTTAAATAGTACTACTACTGATACTATATGATTTAGTACCTTTAGATTTAGATTTAGTATTATATATGATAGTTTAGAACTTCGGTTATTGCTTCATAAATCTTACCACACTACTTTATAACAGTCAACAAGTGAACTTTTTAACTTTATGACACTCAAGTAAAATGGTTGGTTTGGATCGCATCCAAAATTTTCTACATGCAAAGTTAATTTAGCTTCTTAGTAGGTTGATTTTAAAAATCTTTTATCTTTAATGATTCATTTGTATTAAAATGTTCTTTTTATTTTTTTCCAATATGAAATATACATACATAAATATATAGCTTAGTCTTGCAAATAGGGAATGTAGTATACATTCCCTATTTGCAATATTCGGAATAGCGTGTAGTTAAAAAAATCATTACCATAATCCGTAATCATAATCATTTCATCATTTACGTAATCTTCCACCAGTATTATTGATGATACTGTATTCTCGAGGACTGTATTCAACTAAGGTAGAGAAAATCTTGCCTTTCTTATCAAATATTTTCGTTTTCACCTGCCGAAATGTCTGTTTAAAGAGGCATTTTCCTATCCTGTTTATTTTATTATCGACGATTCCCCAACAATGTAAATTTCAATTCACAAGAAATCAGATACTTAATGAACAGCCGAATTATATTTAGTATCCTTTACAATATCTCATTATAAATTTAATATTATAGAAAATTGACAAACAAAAAAAATTAATAAAAAATACATAAATTTATGCTATTCCATACAATTTGGTCCAAGATATACATACTTATTGTCCTACTTATTAATATTATAAAGCTGAAGAGTTTGGTTACATTTGCATTGCATCACGCTGAGACCATTAAGACTAAATTAATGCTGAAAAGTATTACGATCGAGATTAAAAATTTTCTTAGTTATTTCGATTTGAACACACAGATAAACGACTGGCAGGTAAATGTTAGTTAGTTTATTATGTACATAAGAATTGTATACTGTCTGTATGCACAAGAAAATGATTGCAACGTTTACTTTGTTAGATTTGCATTATTAACATATTATTATGTAAATCTATGCGAACGCTACTCTCGTCGTTTTCTCGTATTGTGAATGCGGAAGCTTCGCAACTTAAGGACTTTCACACGAGCGTTAGTCAAAAGTAAGAATTTTATGAAATGAATGTAATAAATATGTCATTATGATGGTACTGTACATCAATGGTGGTTTCGTGGTTAATGTATGTTTGTAAATATCTATACTTATGTACTTTAATTAATTGTAAAATTAACAATATTGGATATTTACAGGAAAAGTATATTTAAACAAAAGTTGCCTATTTATTCTTCTAACATAGTTATGACATATTTGTATTTTTTTATTATTAAAGTAAATTGTTACAATATAAATTATTATTTTTAAATAAATTATTAATAAATATAATTATAGTAACGGGAATATGTGTGTGGTTCTTTGAAATTGTAATACAAAAGTAGTGGTTGAAGTCGTCGTAGCACACTCGTAACTCTTGGTGAGGCCAAAGCCATAACACGCTACAGATATGTCTGGTAAAACAATAATGATAACTTACATTTGTTTTTATTTATTTTATGTGGTACAGATAAAGTATTTAACAATAATAATAAGGAATAGAGAATTAAAAGTAAAAGTAGGCTCGAGGCCGTCATAGTGTTGAGTTTAATTTCTACTCCACTAATTAAATAATTTTTATTATCTTCTCTGCTAACAAGACAAAGCACGGCGTTGGGTTTCACCATTCAACACGCAATGTCTCAAAAAATCGGGTGGGGAATGGGAAATGGAGTCGCCTTAACACCAACTTCCCTCTGTCTACCCTATGTCAAAGTAGATACAAATACACACTCGTACATTTCAAATTTGTGCTAAGTCAGTCTTAGTCTGAAGGCATCCTTACTTTTGAGAAAGAGACGTGACATATGAATAATTCATAGTTTGCGATTCAGTGCATAAATGTTGTCATCCCTGACTCTACTGATGTTTGCCTCGACGCACCTCAGCTTCCAGCACCGCTACTTAAAGAGAAAATTTTGTATCTTTGTGAAGCTTTACATAAATAAGTCTTTTGCTGCTTCGTTTTATATTCCAGGAAAGGCAGAAGTGTCAAAACATTTCATTCTCCGCTTTTTAAACTAGAAGAGTTGCACGTCACACGTGGTAATTCTAAGTTATTTGAGTAAGTAGGTACTAAAAGTGCACCACAGGTTTATTTTAAAAATAACAGTAATCAGTAAGGATTTATTATTAGGATATTTATTACGCATCTATAATTACTGATGTTTTAGAGATAATTAGGCAATATTTTAGTGAAAATATTTAATTATGAATGAAATTTATTATTGTTCCTATCTTACATATGGGCTTCCCAAATGCATCACGATAAAAGAATTACCATGTAACAATGCAACAAACGAATTTTATCCGTACATTGTATATTTGAATTTTCAAGAAAGAATTACATACAAAATATTTGGCATATATCGAAACCGAAGCTTTGTAATATATTGACTGCTATAAAGTGGATTATGCAAAGCGGGTCTCGGAGTAAATATTTATGATTCTTCATATCATCATTCTTTGCAAAGAAATCGGTGATTTCAAACAGAATATTTAAGGGGGATGGAATGTAAAAGGGTATTTCGTGTTTTGGTAATCTTTAATATTTTTTTGAGCTTTCGTGTGTTATGTCGTAATATTATGTCGTAATATATATACGTAATAAATGGTTAATGAACGTTTTAAAAATTAAAATATAATAGATTAATAGAATTAATTAGTTGGTTTATTAAATTTGGTTGGTTAATTATTATGTATATTATGCTTTTTATGAATGGACTGGATGGTAGGTAGGTTATGAAAAGTTGGTGCCATATCAATCAAAATAGACGAAGTCGTGAAGAAGAAATCCAAAAAAAAAGCCTCATTAAATATTTTTTTAACAAGTGTTCCCAAAATGACGACTAAAACTAAACATAAATATCAATAGTTATTTTTAAATTATCCTTATTTTAAGTACAAAAAATATTACCTATTAGTTTTTGTATAACTTTATATCTGTATACGGGTGGTTTTTAAAATTAACTTTTGTTTTTTAACATAACATCTCCGAAATAAAAAAAATTCAAAATGAAGTAAAATAGTAAAAGTTTTGGTTATTTAAGTAGAAAGTTGTAACGTTAAGATTCCATAATGTTATGTGATTCAATGTAAGTTTTTAGCTTTATTACAGTAAAATATGTGTCTGAGTGCGGTGATAAAAGTGACACTTTGAATATTAGCAATGGGAATAAAAGTTTATTTATTGTACATATTTTTAAAACTTTTTTAGGTTTACATGTCAGCAATAATCTATATGTTAAAACACTCCGTTCTCTAATTCTAAAATATTGTTTAGTGTTCTTGAGTGAAACCTTATATTAAAACTTGTCTTATTAGAATGGGTGAACGAAAATAGTTTTTATGTAATGCCGAGCAGGGACTGAACCTATAACCATCATGTTAATAAACAAACGTTATATTTCTTAATATTTAGTATGTTCGATAGGCACGTATTCCACGGATATTTCCACGTATGTCTTTTTCTATAATCATTGTCTTTAAGCTTGTAATGCGGTTGACTTTCTTCACCATCAAATGGACGATATTTTTTTTTTAAAATGTGTAAATTGAAAAAATATATATTTTTTATTATATACTACATCTACATGTACTCAATATGCAATGCCTCCAAAATTCGGTAGAAAGTGGAACGGAATGTCTTAACTCTAGGTTCCCTCTGCCTACCCTGTTGTGTGCAGGATATGGCGTGAAGCTGACTTATTTTGATTTAATTTTAATTTATATGTAGTAGTTTTAGCTACATACCTACAAATAAAATATACATAGATCGTACCTACTAGCTTTATAAGCCCATTATACATTCACAACGCAAACTCAACACAATATATTATTTATGATCGACCTATTAATTTTCCTGCCGTTAAATAATTAATGTTCTATAAAATCTTGTTAAGGCAGTTTTGGAAGCTTATATATTAATATTTTTCCACCTACAAGTGCAGGTTTGTACTTCACGGGGCATTCCGTATGAAGCAGGGTAAGCAGAGGGAACTTAGTGTTTAGACACTCCGTTACGTAGGTTCAACTTTCATATATTATTATTATACAGTAGTTTTTCATTGGTATTTTCGTGTTTGGGTTGCCCAAGTGGTAAAATGGAAGTTAAGGGTAAAAGCTGTGTAAACGATGGAAATATTTTCATTTCCTACCTCTGCTGACGAGGCAAAGTGCGGCGGTTAGTTCCGCCATTCAACAAGCAATGCCTCCTGAACTCGGCGGTAAAGTACGGAACGGAATTGTCTGACACTCTGATATATTTTAAACATGTTCAATTCAATGATTGTAAGTTTGAGTAAAACTTTGAAGAGAATAAAGAAGTACAATTATCAATTGTATATATATTAAGAAGATGAGAAATTTCTAAGTAAATTAGCATTGTTTATTTAAATAAAAATATCATAATTATATAAAACATTTCTTCATTAGGACATAGTATATTACGATATAACCGCCAGAAACTAGGATTTAGTTCACAGTTTATATCCGGATTTAATATGCTTAGTTCATTACTAAGCATACTAAACCCGGATAAAGGGACACAGCACCTCTAAATACATATATTATTCCTGTAATGTAAACATTCATATACCGATATATTAATTTACACAGTTTCAAATTGCATTTCGGCGGCTTTTGCGTGATTAGCGGTTAGACAAACAGGGCGTGAGCAAGTCTATAGAATAGTATCGTCAATATACATACAATAGTATGTACGATAAATGTAAAATATACATTTAAATATTACTTAAATTTCTTTTTCTTTATACTTTGCTTCGAAATAAAAATATATTATTAAATTTGTTTTTCACTAAAATTTCCGAAATTCTTTGAATTTATATATCGTCTATTACTCGCTGTGTAATATGTATTTCATTTTAAAAGTAACTAATGAATATTTAGAGACAGATAGCGTATACATCACATGTCGTCATTAAAATGAATTCATTTCCATAAGGATAATTAAACCTACTATATGTCGCTTTTTTACCTAAACTTCATCACTTTCACTACAATACGCATAAAAATAAAGTAATTTCAAAGAAATCGCTACCTTTGAAGTTAGATTTCAATAAGCCATAAAAACTGAGCCCCACAAAATTGTTTTATTATTGTCAATTCAGTCGTATTACGCTACTTATTTTTCAAACAAAAATGTATTGTTCAGGCATTTTCTTCGATTCCTAAGAAATATTCAGTGAACATGCCAATTACGTTTAAAAGAATAATGTAGCGGAGAATGAAGTTTGCTTTCCACCTGAATAGATACGACATTAATAAATTGGGTAGACGTCAGTTCGTAACATAAAAAAATATATTATTTTGTTTTTAAAAGAAAAAAAATCAAGAAAAATTACATTATATAGAAATAACACATTTTTTAAACTCGACCTTCTAAAGATATATAAATTAAGTAGTCGTGGGCTGTAAGCACAACATGGTTGTAGGTTTTACGAATGAATTCATTTTTACGCTCTGACAAGAGTTCCGCTACTCAACAAGTAATGTATGCTAATTGGGCGAAAAGTGGGGACCGGAGTGTCCTAACTCTAGGTTCCCTCTGCCTACCCTGTTATATACAGAGTAAATACTATATAACCATATATAAAAAACCTATTTAAATCTGTTTGTATGTACATGTTTGGTCGGTTGACAAAATGTGCACTTAGCTTTTGCACCGCAAAAGTTGTACTGCGACCCGGCTATAAAGCAACAATGGTATTGTTTGGGAACAATACTTAAACATTAAGAGCTTCGGTCGAACCATTTTGTAAATGTTGTAGATTTGTATTTAACAGATTAGTTTATTCTTATTTTGTAGTTCGAAATATACTTTTGTAGAATAGCTAAATTGAGTGAAAAAATAATTTACATTTACACCATAAGCCATTTTGTAGTAAATAAGCTATAATTACAAATTTATATTATTTCTAATAAAATTGACCAAATAAAATTGACAAGCTAGAATTTATGTACAAATGTGTAGGGCTGTAATATTTTTTTCTATAAAACACCTCTAAAGTTTCTTATAAATATAAGTTTTTACTTCGTGCCAAATATCATGACTGTAGGTCCAGGGGAAGTGCCGAATATGTGTTAATTATAGAGCAAATTTAATACAAAATGTAGCCAAAATGAAGCGTAAATGGCCGCGTCTTTTAATTAGGTTAAATTAGAAGCTTGAACTTTTCTGTGCTCTAATGGACTGTAGTCTACAGTCAGATCAAATATTTAATCCTCGCACATCCTCACGATCTCGAGATAAATGGCGTCAACAGACGTACAAACGTACAACATGCCTATTTTTCCGTTCGTCCGTCCGTAGTTTTTTCCTTCTGAGATACGGAACCCTAGAAATGTATAAAATCATTGAAATTAAAAATAATAAATGCATACTAACTTTACTTTAACTAAATATAAAAACAAGTACCTACACGTGCTGCTACCGTAAATTTTCTGAAACTGTTTTATTCATGTTTGTTTAATTCACGTTGCTTTGTTACGGACCCCGTGATTTTATTTGAACGTGAAATTAGCTTAAATTTCGGGCAATATTCAGTTTTATGACAAAAGCATAAAGCGTATATTTGAATGAAAGCTTTTTCATATTTGGGTTACGTAATTAATAATTCGTTTTGCGATCCTACATTTTTTGTAATGGGTACCTACTGCGACGTCAGTTAAGACTTTTTGACGCAGTGTGTAATTGCTTGGGCTTTATGTTAGATGTATAAAGAAAAATATACGACAACATACTATAATAGAGGTAGTGTTATGCTTTTTCTGCTTTTATTTAGCTTCACTTAACTATATACAGCATATACATCACAGAGCAAGAAATTTAGTGTTAAAACACTCCGTTCTTATTAAGGTACACTCAGTTTCCGGCAAATTTTGGTGGCATTGCTTATTTAATAGCGGTAGTAATCCAACTCGTTACCAGAGCCAGGAAATTAAAATATTAAATATTTCATTCCCCTGACTGAGAATTGAAGTCACAACCATCGCGTTCACAATCATATAGTTGTCTGCACCACGATGGCCTCACATGTATGTATATACACGTAATATATATATATATATATATAAATATATACACATTTGCCCGTGCGTATGTGGTACGGTAAACGTTTACATAATTGATCATGGCTTATTGAACAACGTACGAGCGGCTGTAATTAGTAAATAGTCTGAGGGATTACTGTTATTTTAAGCTTCGCATATTAATTGAAATTAATATGCTTGTTATGAAACGTGATGATGATTAGGGATTTCTAGGCATCTTTCAAATTTGGATAGTTGGGATAGGAGAGGATTTAGTAATAGATATTTTACTTTCCGCTTATATAAATTAAAACGCTAAAAGCCTAGTAAGCATTTTTTTTAGTACTATTGTTAATATTTTTTTTCTTATTTGTGTGCAATAATGTATAATCTATTCGTTATAAAAATACTAATAATATTTAATCTTGTTTGCTCACTTGGAGATTAAACCAGTATTTAATACTACGGCTTAATTCGATTATATTTTTCCCACATTCAGACAACTAAAATAAAAAATCATTCATAATTAAAACGTATTGTTTAATGAAGTCTAGAGCTAGAAGCTAAAATATTATAAGCGGAAATTCATAATGGCTTCTTTTAAAAATATTTTTAACCTCTTTCAATGGGTAAAATATTGTTTCATATAATTTCATTATTACGGGGCGTATACAGCTGATAAATCATGTTTTACGGTATAACACGCTCAATAACAACCTCAATATTAAATAGGCCGAGAGCTAGCTGGAACTTTAACTACTTGTTTATTAATATTACCTTGGATTGATTATTGTTAAATAAATAAATTAATTATTAGTTTATTAGTATGCAGCGTGAAACTGGACCACTAATTAATTATTAGAAAATTACTTTGTTTTATTTATTATACGAAAATATATTAATATATATAAAAAAATTATGATTTTTTTTATTTATACACCAATTTCTTCTAAAAAATATAGTAAGTTTCATAAAAGGTAGTATAAAATGCATAAAGCCATCCCTACGCAAAGTGTGGACTTCGTTACGGCTGGCCGGCGCGCTCGAAATAGACTGGAAATTTTTATGTTTTTCTTTATGGTGGAGGCAACCTATACAAGATTTGACCTACTCCAGTTTTATACACGCTACACTTGTTATTCGACGTTTGCTTAAGAGCTGTAGATTTTAAGATTGAAAGCATAATTGAATTATAATTTATTTAATTGGTAAAGATCATATACCTTACATTTGTATGCATGTAATTAAATATTTAATGAAATTCTCAGCAAAGTAGAGAAACTTAAGTATACTTTAAGGCCTATACTGAGTTAATTTGGTTACGTTTTCACCACTGAACTCTCAAGGTGATTACAAATTTCTTTATTATCAGTACAATACCATCTTTTTTATTATTATCTTCACACTGTATCCCGCATATATCAGGGTAGGTAAAGAGAACCTAGTGTTAAAATTCCTCTTTTTCCGCCGAATTTGCGCAGTATTACACGGTAATTTAAAAGTAATAATATACGTATGCTTTCCTACAAAATTTTCTTATAAGTATTTATTATATTAACTATAGATTAATATGTAACGTTTTCTTGTTAAATGGATAGAGTATTCCATTCCATTCAACGACTACTGCTACGAAAAATGCTACGTAACCTCTACGAAACATCTACAACTGTCTACGTGTAGGATTGCCCGCATGAAGGCAATAGTTTAATGTCGCAGCCGTCGACATTTGGACACATCCTTAGTATTATTAAATATAGTTAAGTTATTCCCTTATATGGTTGTCGGATGCAGTTAATACGTGTACTACATAAACGCGTAACCTAGGCACGCGAAGATAAAGCAATCACCGACTAAAATGAAACAACTTCCACGTTGTTCTTGATAATCCACTCGACTTATCAGGTACATCGTGATATAGCCGGTTTAACGGTCAAAGAATAGAGATTTTTGTTTTTTTTTAAATTATAGGATGAGTAGAGAAAAACTAGGAACCTATCGTTAAGACATTCCATTCCTATTAAGTTCCGTTCCCCACTTTCCGCTGAATTCTCTGGGCAATAGGCGTGTAGAGTGGTGGAAAATAGCGTTTTATCAGAGCAAAAAAAAGGGCTGGAAAAAATATATAAGCGACCTAAATTTATTATTATTTAAATTTCTTACGCCATTAATAGCGTAAAAAAGGATATGTTCAAAAATAGCCTTTTTATTCCCGAGCTATTTTTGTTTATTTTTTAAATAAATAGTCTTCTTTATTGCTTCATAAAATTGGAGTCGATTAAAGTTTTTTAATTGAACGAAAATTGAATGTTGGTCACGATAAGTGCAGCAATTTATTGAAACACGCCCAATTAAATCCAAAAAATATATTGCAGTTACCTGGAAAATACGGGAAAATGACAGGAAATAAATTAACAATTTGCATATTGTTTTAAAATATATTTAACATGTATAATATGAAAATATTTGAAAGAGTTTTTATAAAAATGTAAGGCAACAGCTACGTCGCTGCTGAATTGAACCATTTAAGTAATTTATATTTAAGCTTAGCTATACAGCCCTTATTGCAGAGTAAGCAAAAAGAACCTAGAGTCAAGATTGTTTTCCACTTCCTGTTTTGTATGTAAGTGGTGACTTTTTTCTAATACTAGCTCATAAATTTAGTATGATAAATAAAACCACGCATGTCTTCAGTATTTAAGATACTATATGTACAAGAAACTTTATCTTAGTAGTCTGTAGTTCAACTAGTGAATATAAGTTGTACTGTGAAGCATGGAGCAACTTCTCTGATATTGACAAGTTGCAACTCGGTCTTTGATGCTTGGAAAACGTGACTTGCTTATATGATTACAAGACGAAAATTTGGTTAAATTTGATTATGTATAGCATATGGCAATTATTAGAGTTGAGTTCGGCTACTCAACACGCAATGTCTGTAGATTTTAGAGGAAAACGGGGGAATGGAGTTTCTTAATACTTACATACATTTACATATGTAATTTCAGGTTCAAGTTTAACTTTGAATAATTTTTAATTGAGTCTACTTAGCAAAAAAAAACATATTAGACATTTTTGAAGATCATTAAGTTTCCTACAAGAATATTTATTCATTTTTATACCAATACTATTCATTTAATAGTAATAAAGTTTCAAATGAGAAAAACAAAATTCCCCTTATTATTTATATGGAAAATTGAAAATCACAATGAGACACCTCCTAATATAAAAAATAAGTGTGGCCCTTTTAATAGACATTTTTTTAATAAAATAATTGGAAAAAATTGTTTTACCCAACTTAAAGTTTATGGCCATTAAGGTAACATTCATAATGTTCAAGTTGGGTAAATATTTAAATTGAAAATACTTGGCTCAAGTTAAGCCTTCTAACATACCTAGTAAAGTGGCGAACGGCATGTTACTCGTATATTATCATTTTATAATTTTCTACTACAAATATAATAAATAATGAAAATTTCATTTCGTATTCATTAAATTTCACACAGAAGTGCAGTAAACTTGTAGCTTTTCAGCAACTTATTACAAGTATAACAGCGATAACGCTCATATAAGCTATCCTCGAAAAGAAAATCTATTCTACCAATTAAATTTGTTTATTTCAAAACTTTTTAATGGAAAGCTGCAACATGCAGGATATAGCGTGAAGCTGAGAAAACAAAAATGTAAATTTTTACAATTATTTATCATTCTTTTTAATTTTTTTAAATATATATTTTTTCAGCTTCACGCTGTATTCCGCATACAGTACAGTAGGCAGGGGAAACCTAGTGTTAAGACACTCCGTTCCCCACTTTCTGCCGAATTCTGGATATTTTATCATTATTTCCAAACGTTATATGACACTTCGATTTTACAGAACTTAATATGTGAAAAATTATTAACTTGCGCCGAGTGAATTGAGGACCAAATCCCGGATATAGTATATATGGGTTGGCAAGTGTTAAGATACTGTTCAACACAATTTTCAACACAATTTTCGAGACATTGCGTATTGAGTGGAGGAACTTAGCGGCACGCTTTATCTTGTCATCAAAGTATGGGTGGTTCTTCCGAGAGGGAATCAAACCTACAACCGTCGTATTTATAATCAGATGTTCTACCGGCCTCGATACACCTATTTTAAAATATTTTAAATTGAAAAATTCAACGAGGCGTAAACATATTCCGTTCTTCGAGTCTCGATAGCGAGCAGTAGTATATTAAAGCAGTTTTGCGAACTTAGCTCAAAAATTTTACATTTCGGAAGCTAGTTCGCTGCCAAGATGATAAGGTAAATGGAGTATTGAGAAGGAAGATTCTGCGACATTTGGTCGGAATTAAACATTAATATTTAAATATTTTTGTAGGTAGTGATGATAGGTTGTTCCTAAATTCGGATATCACAGCAGGTGTAGATATCATTCCAATTCTGGGGAAGCGTGAAAGGATGATTTTATGTAGATCTATCTATCTTTGTTAACTACTTTTAAAACCTTTTGATCTGTTAAAAAATAAGCTTATAAAGTACAAAATAAGATCGCTACAAGTAAGTTTCACATACCTATATCTTATTTAAAATTTACATCTCAATCGTTTCTCCAGTCTTATAATTAAGTTCTTCCTTCATGTTCCACTCACAAGGGCTTCAACTAATTAAGGTGTTCTTTGAATTGAAATAAGAAAATTTAGGGAGACGTTGAGTTTATTGTGGAATGAGAATATATTTTAACTTCTTATATTCTACCATCTTATTTCTATAATCTAGTCGAAATATATAAAATATTATTTATTTTTACTTACATTAGGACCTATTAAGAAATATTTAATATTATCATTTTCTTCGCTCTGGTGTTGGTGGGAACGGAGTGTCTTAACACTAAGTGACCTCTGCCTATCCTGCTGTGTGCGGGATACAGTGAAAATATATTGCGTATTACATGATACAAGATCTATAAATAATAAAATATACGTTTATTTTCAGAATAATGGGTGCTTTATGACCAGATATCTGGACAATGGCTTCGTGTGACGTTTAGAAGTGATAGAAGTGGTAGAAGTGCGCTTAAAACTGTGCTGTAGCTGGGAAAATGGCGGACAATGTTGCTTTCGATGACGAGGTAAGTTTTTATTCTATTAAGCCATATTAGTGAAATCTTATTTTAGGAGAATATTCTGCGTGACCTTTGGCTTACAAAAACCACGCTTTTCTACTCAAAACGCTACAATTGCTCAGAGCCTTAAATTAAGTAAGTTTCTCTCCTAAGAAGTTCCTCTTTCGTTTTCTTCTTTAGGATAACTTACTCTAGGTTATCCTAATCCTGAATCTTTAGGATAACTCAATGCGTGTTCAAGTCAATGCCGCCTTCCTTCGTTACGAAAATGCGGAAAAAAATATGAAATATTTCATTCTTCCGAGTGGGAATCGAACCGACAACAATCAAAAACGAAAAGTATAGTTCCGCCACACAGAAAATCGAGAACTTCATGTCTTAAAACTAAGTTTTTGCTTAACCCACTAAAAAGCGAAACCGCAGAAATATCGAAATTAATGTAAATATTGATATTAATAAAATATTTATAAATTGGCTCTTCTACCTTTTAATAGTATTTTCAATTGAAGTTTCATTACAGTTTCATTTTATTCTCTCGTTTCGTTCCAATAAAAACTAATCGTATCGTGAAAAAAAAAATCAAATTGGTATAACACAAAAAAGTAAAAGTAGTACGCGACCAGTATTTGTAGTGGTCGTTTTGCCGTTAGTTCTAACTTCGCCGACCTCGAATATTAAAAAAATACTAGCAAAAATATTTTTGTCAACAATAGACGGCTTATGTAGTTCTTATACATATAGTTGTTTATACAGACATATTTATCATATTATTTTATATGTTATAAGATGTTTTAAAGTTAATAAATATATTTTTACTCTGTAGTGTCCATTTTTGATCAATCATACTAACACTTACAGCACGTTATGATAACAAGACAAAGCGCGGTGTTGAGTTCTGCCCCTCAACATACTACGTCCTTAAAATTTGGCGGAAAGTGTTGAAGTTGCATGTTCTTCATATAACTCTTACATTTTTTACTACTATGAGAAATACCGCAACAATATGTACGATTACTTTACTAGCACATAAGACTACGAGTTAAAATTAAAATCATTTTGAATAAATAAAATGAGTGAATGCTTAAAACTTAAAATTAAGAAAATAATATTCGACTACAAATATTTATATAGCAAGAAATTGTATTCGGATTTGTGCCAACTTGCCAAGTACAGTAATGAGACGATAATTAAGCCTGCCAAGTACACTGCTAATATTAACCAGTAGTTCATTATACAAAAGTTAATTAACAATGCCGAAATTGAAACACAAAATTATAGTTAATATTTTAATTCTTTGATAAAAAGTATAATCAGTACAGAATTGTCATCCATTGACTTTGACAAATGCAGATCCTAAATATAATAACGCAGTGATTTATTTTTGAATTTATTTTATTTTATATGTATATAAATGAAAATAATTTAAAATAAATAGCTTGTAACGTTTTTTCCTGCAAAGAAAAGTAGATAGAACGAATTGAGTATTAAGACTCACAATTTTTTCACTATAATATATATTAGTTGCTGAAATTTGAAATGCGCTGATTCCCACTCTGGAAAAATAAATATTTAATTTTTGCATTTCCCTGCTCCGGTAACGAGACGTGGCGTTAATTTCGTTAACTTCCGCCACTCAACACGCATTACCTCGAGAAGAGGAAGCGTCTAAACACTAGGTATCTAGGTGGGTACCTGGGGCCTATATGCGGCTGAAGGTATTATTATAACAATAAACGATATAAAATACTACTGTAGTTGAGTAAAACCAATTTACAACATATGCAATGCAATTAAAATATAAAAAAAAATATTGAAATATAAAATTTTAATAAAGTATAAACCTATATGAACAGTCCATACGAGCGAAAAGAGTACAATAAGTGCACAACGATTAATTTCTTTTACCAAAATATTCTTATTTATTAATCTCCATTGTATCGTTCCCTTTGAAAGGAATGTTGTTTCCGAATTATATCCGCTTCGAATACTTGGTGTTTCCGGTCGCTGTAATTAATGTCTTGGTGTTTATCTCTTTCTGATTCCCACGGCGATTCTTTATTAAGATCTTTTTTGGTAAATAAATGAAAATATATATTATACTATATACATAAATTAAGGTAATATGTCGTCTGTCTGTTCAGAGGGAAATGGGAGATGTGTTTGTAAAAGTAAGGAAAGTAGTTTATGGTTTTTTTCGAATAATAACGTCTAATTCAAGTATGGAAATAAAATATATTTACTCTGCAATTATAAGGAATATGTGTGCCGTTGTGGGTTCTATTCCTATTCGCGGGAATTCATTATTTTTATCTCCTTGCTTTGGTAACAAGATTCATGTTAACGGTATGTTCCTCTGTCTACCATGTAGGATAGCGCCACCCAATATTAACATACATAGCGTATACAAACTTTTTCAATTGTAATTTTACTTTCAAAATTATTGCGCGAATTTTTCACTTTTTTTAGCTTCGCGCTGTAACAGCAGGTAAGACAGAAGGAACCTGCGAACATGATCTTAAGATAAATTCTATCATTCGTGATTGCTGATGTTTAAAATGTTATTCACGCGCCTTAATTGCTTCTAACCTCATACCCTTCATTATGTGTGTTTGTATAATACAATACTAGCTTTTACGGTTGAATAATTACTTTCTGTTGTAATATCCAAATACATTAATTATACATTATATTCTCTAATACCTTATGTTCTCTAATTAAAGTTTGTTATTGGCATTGGAGAAATCTTCGCTCAAAATTACTTACGTTGTTAAGATTAATAAAAAAGTTTTTATTTTCGCGTATTTTTTGCTTTTCAAGAATAGTCGGTGTATTTTTTCAGTATTAAATGCCATATTTATATCTACATAATTGCCGATTTGTAACTAATAACTATAAAGTAAAGTTTACCATACCTATAAAAACTTCAACGCAGCTTGGTTGAGTAGTTAGACCACGTAGACAGTTTTCAGGGGGCACGGGTTCTAATCATATACTTACCACTCCCCCTTCCTCTCATATTTTTATGCATATTTTTAAAGCAAAATGTATTAATTAGTGTAGTGTGTAGATCACAATAACGTACAGTTGAGGCTATCCCGTAAGAAACAAAAAAATCTAAATCAATAAAATGTTGAAATATTGAAAGTATTACTTAGCCTGTTGTCTGTAAATAATTAAAACATAATATTTCAAGCTCTATACATGTGTAAACATATGTAAACATTGAAGCAGTTCTTTAAAACATTCGCGATATAATGTATGAATGTCGAGATATGTAGCTAAACTTGAAGTACAATTAAAATATAAAATATGCTGCACTAACTACGACTGCAATGCAGTGTGTGTGCTTTGTGCAGTGTGCATGCATTATGTTTCAACAATATGCTGTCATCACTGCAGCTGAGACGTTAGGATTCGTCTAGTTAGGAGTATGAGTGTTTATAATATAGGTTTATTTCTTTGTTTCCTTGTAACTGTTAAACAGGTAGGTAGGTTAAGTATTCGATATATTTAGCTTATGCAGTCGGGTTTTTGATTTTATTTTTAATTAATTTGTTTTAATATTTTTCTTTCTTTAGTATGGAATAATACTTTAAAAAATGTTAGAATACCTTAGCTTGTCTATATAATTATTATGTTTAGTCTTTATAATTTAATAATTATTATGTATTACAGAAATATTTTATGAATATTTTCTAAGAAAACAGCAATTAATGAGCTATTCGAGTTTAGCCATATTAATTTCCATCTGCCAAATTCGTCGAAACTACGGTAATACTTATTATTTAGAGCACGATTTCTCAAGTATTTAGATAATAATCTCTTATTCTGTTTTTCCTGTACAGATTATGAACGATATATTCGTACTTTACAATGCTATTAAAGATTCGCTTAATATTTTTTTCAGTAAAGAGGCCGTCGTAGTCTGATGGCACAAGGGTGTGACCGTAAACGCGACGGTTGTGGGATCGATTCCCAATTGGGTAAAGGAATTATTCAATATTTTCATTTTCTTGCTCTGGTAACGAGGCGAAGCGCGGTGTTAAGTTCCACAACTCAACACGCTGTGCTTCAGAATTCCGTGGCAAGTGAGGAACAGAAGTGTCTTAATGTGAACGTACTGTTTTAACACTAGGTTCCTAGGTTGTCTGTGCATATATAGATATATTTATATACTACGCTATTATAAAGATGTTCAAATATATGAGACAAACAAAACTAACTTAAACTGTATGTGGCAAACTTAATCGTTGTCAGGCGCACATCCCCTCGCGTGAAGGGTGAAAATAGGTAGGAAATTGCTCATAGATTAACTTTCTTTGTTCGCAGTTTTATTGGTAAGCACTCGTTTGACATAACCGGGGGAAAATGGGATTGTTTTGAAGATTATGAACCTTCGAGGCCCGAACGCTTGTCGATAAAACTCGTAATATTTATCAATTGCCTGTAATAAATGAAACAGAATAAATATCGGCTTCGCGCTGTATCCCGCACACATCAGCAAAGGGAAGTAGGGTAGTAAGTAGGGTAGGGGCTTATTAGCGAAAGTCGATATTGAGTTATTCGGGAAGTGAAGAATAGTCTTCTAACACTTTATTCGGTCTTCCTATCCTTTTATATGCGGGATAGAGCGTGAACATAAAAAAATGTTACAATAATTATACACATAAATAACTGTTCCATTAAGAAAATGACCTGGCTTTGTTTTCTTTGCATAGATTGTTCTTATAAAAGTTTTATATACTTTACTGATTGATCCCTAAAAGTTAGCGGTTTTCCTGTTTATAGAGGAAATTGTTTTCGAAGGTACTAGGACGCTATGAGACAGTAAGAGGCTTTGTGTAAATCCGTCCGCAGAATAAGGGAGCAATCACACTGTATGGTAAGCGTCGAGAACGAAATTGATTGTCTGAATGTGCTTTAGTAATCGTCTTAAAGTTAAAATTGATGTCTGCCTCTATACATTGCCTGGAGGCAATTTATATGCATGTAAAATGTGTTTTTTATTCACGTATAACAGATTATACTGTGGTCCTTACTTTCCTGTTAATTTTGTGAACCGGAGTTGGGTGGAAAAGTCAGATCGGATCTGGCAGAAGCTAACGCCGCGGGTTTGCTTTCCAAGGTATAGAAATGACTGTTTATTTTAATGGTGAATCCTGGATTTAGAGGACAATTATTTAGTAAGTGTGGAAAAACTGTACTGTAGAATGACATGAGGGGTATTTTAACGGCTAAACAATATGTCTGTTATAACGATATTTGGCATTGGCAAATATCTGGACAGGATACAGGGCATGTTTAATTCTAAATTACGTATAGTTTTTACACGACTGTGGTTTCCAGGTTGATACGACGTGGGTACATGTGGGTCTACCAACCGGCAACGCACCTGGTCCCCCCCCTGGCTCTTGGGCGGCAGTGATCAATTACCATCAGGCGACCCGTACCCTTTTTGCGTTCTTCTTGATGTTTTAGACTAGGCAAAGTCTAAGCACATAGCAACACAGCTGCTGACTCAGCAGTTTATCACTGAGAACCAACGTTCAGTATAGTTAAGGCCTTTGAAAGTAGCGCAAAACTGTTGCGTCACGTCGCTTAGATCTATTTGAATTGTTAAGAGAATTTCGTCCACAAATTCTTGACAGGGTTAAATTACCTTTTGTATAATCTGGATCCTAATTGAAATTCTGATGATATGTATATATTATGTTAAAAGTTAGGACAAAAAATGTTAGTGTTAAGACTTTTCATTCTTCATTTTTACCCTTTTTCTGTAAGCATTACGTTTTGATTGATGGAACTCAATGCCGCGTTTTGCCTCAACACCAAAGTGAAGAAAATGGAAAGATTAAATATTTCGTTTCTCGAGTGGGAATCGAACCTACAGCCTGTCGCGTTTACAGTCACTGGCTCAATATTATTAGCTTTTTTTATATCAAAAATGTATAATGAATGCTTTATATCATAAGTGCTACCGTCTGGCATATTTCCCGAGTAAGTCCGAAATTCGTCTATTGACGTATTTACGACACACTCGACTAGATATATTATTTTTCTGCGAGTAATAAATAGCTCTTCATATCTCATGGTATGATAGTCAAGTTTATGTATACTGAGGAATTGATATTATATATGAAATATTGCATTAGGTATATAAGTTAGCATCTTCACGCTTTCTCCCACATAGCAAGCTTAGTGTTATGACACTGCGTTTCCCACTTTTGAGATATTGCATATTGAGTGGCGGAAGTCAACGCTGCGTTTAAATGTTGTTATCTAAGCAAGGAAATAACTATAAATAAAAAAATTAAGAAACTACCAAGATGCCTTGCATCATTTTGGAAAAGCGATGATAATCTTCAAACTACTGGACTGCAGGAAGACTAACTCTTCATAAAAAAAAACAACATCGATAGGGCAGAGGGAACCTAGTGTTAAGACACTCAACAAATTTTTTGAAGCATTGCGTGTTGCGTGGCCGAATTCAACGCCGGGCTTTTTCATGGACGCCAAAAGGGACAAAATTCAAAATAGGTATATAATAATTAATTCCTTCAAGTGGAGATTGAACCCAACATCACCACGTTACAGTCACACCCGTGTGCCCCTGCGCCTGCGGTCTCAGCATTGAAATTAATTTTTAATCAGTCCTTAACAAAATTCAATAACAGTCATGTCATTCAAGAATAACCAAAAATCTCTCGCATAAATTTTGTATAGGAAGTAAAAAATAAAGGCAATTGTCAGTTTTTAAATTTCCCTCGACGTATTCACGGTGAACGTCGAGGGACGGAACTGTCCAGTGGATAATTTTATCACGAAATCAGAATATAAAAGGAAACCAGGAGAATCGATGGTCAGATTTACAAATTTCACTTTCACTTATTGCAAATATTTTTGTTCAATATTTTAACAATAGAATGGAAAAATTTCAACTAATTCTGTTTTCCGTTTAAAAATGAAGGAATAAAAAGTTTAAATTATGTTTTTGGGTCTATGTTACTTTATTTGAAGCATTATTAACGTTCAGTTCTGTATTCTCGTTCTATCTTGACACCATGTCCTTGCCG
The DNA here is from genome assembly GCF_056956725.1 of Heliconius melpomene rosina. Taxonomy (NCBI): domain Eukaryota; kingdom Metazoa; phylum Arthropoda; class Insecta; order Lepidoptera; family Nymphalidae; genus Heliconius; species Heliconius melpomene. The sequence goes on from NC_140400.1 coordinate 2,445,635, forward strand.
ATTATTCTGCTATGGGACATAAAGCTTGAAGTTAAAAAAATACATAAAAGTATCCCAAACAATTCGTAGCTTCACTGCGACGTACAAGCCAGCTTTGGAATCCTCATTTGCATTGAGAGTAATTTGAACCGTAGCTGCATAGCTTTGTGAAAAGGAATATAATTAAATTGCTAAAAGTTTTTGAATTATGTCTGTATATTTTAATGTATGTAGTGGTGGGAATGTCGGTTTTAATATGTATATGTTTATTCATGTTTATTATAACATATATGTTATATAATATGTTGTTGACGAATAGTTTTTTTAGAAGACGTATAAAAATTTGAACATAGGGGGTATTGGAGGGTTTCCACGAGGCACGGCACGGGTTATGTGCCGAGTACAGCTTGGAGTAAAAAAAATAACATTACACTATTATATACTTTATTTCAATTTCTTATTTTCTAATAATATATTATTTTCTAATAATATATCGCATATCAATTCCAAAGGTAATGTTAGTCGAGTAGATTACTAAGTCCAGTCTAATTGGCGGTCAAGCAAAGCTCAGAGTAATAAGTGGATCAGTGTATATTTGGACGAATATGGTAACTTTAATATCTGATATTGCATGTAGTTAAGTCCAATATCAACTTACTATGATTAGACCAAATGCTTTAAATAACTAAATGGCTTTTATTTTCTGTATATATACAGACATTTTAACTTTAATCTCAAATTAAAGATAAAATTAACATTTATTCTGTAAATATTATTTGAAAAATGTAAGAAAAACCGTAAAAAAAATACGCAGTATGACTCGAACTCGAGCCTCTTGGATGTGAAATTTGCACGATTTTTAAGAGGCACGGGTTAAAATATCGCTTTGCTTATAAAAATACAAAATTTTTGATAACTCTAGAAAAGCCACAACAAAAGATATGGATATCCTATACAATCGTAAGGAATAGTTGAAAACATTCCATATGTATTGCATTACGTGAGACATGCGTTGGATGTTGATCTACTTCAATATCGGTGGCGTTCTATCCCCAGAGGCTTTAATTTGCATGGAGAGTGTCTGTTGTGTTTGTGACCTACATATATATATATACAAAAAAAATGTAGAAGTTGTTTGCTTCAAAATTAAATCTTTGCATTTAAATAAATAACATTATAATCACATATTTACATTTTACATCAGAATAACACATAAGTTACAATTTATGTTAACATTTTGTATCATTTGGCTATAATATAAAAATAAATCGAAGCGGGCGAAGCCGCACGTGGGCTAGTATTAACAGTTACCGGTCATCGATCGGTAGTTATTCATCTCTATAGCCTACACAACTGTACAAGCGCTGTAATAAAGCGAGGCCGTAATTTATTGTTACATTAACTTAAACGCCACTATAAATACAACAGATTGCCGATTAAGAGCGTCATATATAATATTTCAAAAAAGACTAAATATGTACCTAATGTAAGTATAAAAACGTGTTAGATAGATAGTATTATTTCATCCTAGTGTGATTCAAATATGTAGTGATTTGTCACTATTTTATAATAATCAAGAGCTATAAATACTATTTAATGAGTCGGCAGGTAAACAAAACTCTAGGAAACCAAAGAGCGGCGTTGACTTCCGCCGCTCAACAGGTAACGTCTCAAATTCGTCAATTCCTTCTTTACATTCACATTTAAACGTTAGATGTAACTTTGTTGCCAGGTCATTCTTAGTTCTATATTTATAATATACAAAATATGGACTTTAAAGGTTAACAGATGAGTTCTCGAATTTTTTCAGCTTCACATTGTATCTCACATGTAGCGGGGTATGCAGAGAGAGCCTAGTGCTAAGACACTCCGCTCCCCACTTTCCGCCGAATCCTGGAGGCAAAGGCTTGTGTGTTGGAGGCAGAATTCAACGTCGCGCCTCAACACCAGAGAAATGAAAATATTAAATATGTCACTTTCTCCGCATTTACAGTCACATGCTTGTGCCCCTTGCGCCATATTTGGCCTCTTCAGGAATGTTTAATAGAAACCAAAAACTATGAAACCCGTTTATAGTTTAACTATTAAAAATACAATCCTCCAAGTGTAGCAACACCAAAGTTTCCCTGACAGCCACATTTTTATTTCCAAGTCAAATGATAACGAGCGCTATATTTAGAGCTATCATTAACACAAGCGTTTTAGCAGTTTCTCTTTTATAAATAATTGCGAAGCTTCGACCGTAAACGCGACGGTTGTGGGATCGATTCCCAATTGGGTAAAGGAATTATTCAATATTTTCATTTTCTTGCTCTGGTAACGAGGCGAAGCGCGGTGTTAAGTTCCACAACTCAACACGCTGTGCTTCAGAATTCCGTGGCAAGTGAGGAACAGAAGTGTCTTAATGTGAACGTACTGTTTTAACACTAGGTTCCTAGGTTGTCTGTGCATATATAGATATATTTATATACTACGCTATTATAAAGATGTTCAAATATATGAGACAAACAAAACTAACTTAAACTGTATGTGGCAAACTTAATCGTTGTCAGGCGCACATCCCCTCGCGTGAAGGGTGAAAATAGGTAGGAAATTGCTCATAGATTAACTTTCTTTGTTCGCAGTTTTATTGGTAAGCACTAGTTTTGACATAAACGGGATAAAATGGGATTGTTTTGAAGATTATCAACCTTCGAGGCCCGAACGCTTGTCGATAAAACTCGTAATATTTATCAATTACCTGTAATAAATGAAACAGAATAAATATCGGCTTCACGCTGTATCCCGCACACATCAGCAAAGGGAAGTAGAGTAGTAAGTAGGGTAGGGGCTTATTAGCGAAAGTCGATATTGAGTTATTCGGGAAGTGAAAAATAGAGTTTTCTAACACTTTATTCGGTCTGCATATCCTTTTATATGCGGGATAGAGCGTGAACATAAAAAAATGTTACAATAATTATACACATAAATAACTGTTCCATTAAGAAAATGACCTGGCTTTGTTTTCTTTGCATAGATTGTTCTTATAAAAGTTTTATATACTTTACTGATTGATCCCTAAAAGTTGGCGGTTTTCCTGTTTATAGAGGAAATTGTTTTCGAAGGTACTAGGACGCTATGAGACAGTAAGAGGCTTTGTGTAAATCCGTCCGCAGAATAAGGGAGCAATCACACTGTATGGTAAGCGTCGAGAACGAAATTGATTGTCTGAATGTGCTTTAGTAATCGTCTTAAAGTAGAATTGATGTCTGCCTCTATACATTGCCTGGAGGCAATTTATATGCATGTAAAATGTGTTTTTTATTCACGTATAACAGATTATACTGTGGTCCTTACTTTCCTGTTAATTTTGTGAACCGGAGTTGGGTGGAAAAGTCAGACCGGATCTGGCAGAAGCTAACGCCGCGGGTTTGCTTTCCAAGGTATAGAAATGACTGTTTATTTTAATGGTGAATCCTGGATTTAGAGGACAATTATTTAGTAAGTGTGGAAAAACTGTACTGTAGAATGACATGAGGGGTATTTTAACGGCTAAACAATATGTCTGTTATAACGATATTTGGCATTGGCAAATATCTGGACAGGATACAGGGCATGTTTAATTCTAAATTACGTATAGTTTTTACACGACTGTGGTTTCCAGGTTGATACGACGTGAGTACATGTGGGTCTACCAACCGGCAACGCACCTACCTGTACCTCCCTTGACTCGTGGGCGGCTGTGATCAATTACCATCAGGCCCGTACCATTTTTGCCTTCTTCTTGATGTTTTAGACTAGGCAAAGATTAAGCACATAGCAACGTAGACGCTGACTCAGCAGTTCATCACTGAGAACCAACGTTCAGTATAGTTAAGGCCTTTGAAAGTAACGCAAAAATGTTGCGTCACGTCCCTTAGATCTATTTGAATTGTTAAGAGAATTTCGTCCACAAATTCTTCACAGGGTTAAATTACCTTTTGTATAATCTGCATCCTAATTGAAATTCTGGTGATATGTACATATTATGTTAAAAGTTAGGACAAAAAATGTTAGTGTTAAGACTTTTCATTTTTCATTTTTACCCTTTTTCTGTAAGCATTACGTTTTGATTGATGGAACTCAATGCCGCGTTTTGCCTCAACACCAAAGTGAAGAAAATGGAAAGATTAAATATTTCGTTTCTCGAGTGGGAATCGAACCTACAGCCTGTCGCGTTTACAGTCACTGGCTCAATATTATTAGCTTTTTTTATATCAAAAATGTATAATGAATGCTTTATATCATAAGTGCTACCGTCTGGCATATTTCCCGAGTAAGTCCGAAATTCGTCTATTGACGTATTTACGACACACTCGACTAGATATATTATTTTTCTGCGAGTAATAAATAGCTCTTCATATCTCATGGTATGATAGTCAAGTTTATGTATACTGAGGAATTGATATTATATATGAAATATTGCATTAGGTATATAAGTTAGCATCTTCACGCTTTCTCCCACATAGCAAGCTTAGTGTTATGACACTGCGTTTCCCACTTTTGAGATATTGCATATTGAGTGGCGGAAGTCAACGCTGCGTTTAAATGTTGTTATCTAAGCAAGGAAATAACTATAAATAAAAAAATTAAGAAACTACCAAGATGCCTTGCATCATTTTGGAAAAGCGATGATAATCTTCAAACTACTGGACTGCAGGAAGACTAACTCTTCATAAAAAAAAACAACATCGATAGGGCAGAGGGAACCTAGTGTTAAGACACTCAACAAATTTTTTGAAGCATTGCGTGTTGCGTGGCCGAATTCAACGCCGGGCTTTTTCATGGACGCCAAAAGGGACAAAATTCAAAATAGGTATATAATAATTAATTCCTTCAAGTGGAGATTGAACCCAACACCACCACGTTACAGTCACACCCTTGTGCCCCTGCGCCATGACGGTCTCAGCATTGAAATTAATTTTTAATCAGTCCTTAACAAAATTCAATAACAGTCATGTCATTCAAGAATAACCAAAAATCTCTCGCATAAATTTTGTATAGGAAGTAAAAAATAAAGGCAATTGTCAGTTTTTAAATTTTACGTCCCTCGACGTTCACCGTGAATACGTCGAGGGACGTAACCGTCCAGTGGATAATTTTATCACGAAATCAGAATATAAAAGGAAACCAGGAGAATCGATGGTCAGATTTACAAATTTCACTTTCACTTATTGCAAATATTTTTGATAATATATATTTTAACAACAGAATAGAAACATTTTAAGTAATTCTGTTTTCCGTTTAAAATGAAGGAATAAAAAGTTATGTAAAAAGTTAAATTATGTTTTAAGAATTATTAACGTTCAGTTCTGTATTCTCGTTCTATCTTGACACTATGTCCTTGCCGATTATCCTGCTATGGGACATAAAGCTTGAAGTTAAAAAAATACATAAAAGTATCCCAAACAATTCGTAGCTCAACTGCGACGTACAAGCCAGCTTTGGAATCCTCATTTGCATTGAGAGTAATTTGAACCGTAGCTGCATAGCTTTGTGAAAAGGAATATAATTAAATTGCTAAAAGTTTTTGAATTATGTCTGTATATTTTAATGTATGTAGTGGTGGGAATGTCGGTTTTAATATGTATATGTTTATTCATGTTTATTATAACATATATATTATACTAGCGGCCCGCTCGCGGTTTCACCCGCGTGAACTATGTTATTATTAATTTCTGTCTCCATGACTAGGTCCTAGTGACGTCTATCCAAAATTTGAGACTCCTAGCATTTGTAGTAACGACGTTTCATACAAACTTTCGACCCCAAAAACAACCCCTTAGAAGTCGAATATTGCAAAATCCCATCTTACCGAGCCTACGTTCTATAAATAACTCCTATGCAAAATTTGAGAATCCTAGCATATGTAGTTTCTGAGATTTCGTGATGAGTGAGTGACCTTTTGATTTTATATATATAGATAATATGTTGTTGACGAATAGTTTTTTTAGAAGACGTATAAAAATTTGAACATAGGGGGTATTGGAGGGTTTCCACGAGGCACGGCACGGGTTATGTGCCGAGTACAGCTTGGAGTAAAAAAAATAACACTACACAATTATATACATTATTTCAATTTCTTATCTTCTAATAATCTATACTAATATAATAAAGCGGAAGAGTTTGTTTGTTTGTTTGTTTGTTTGTTTGAACGCTAAGATCTCTGGATCTACTGGACCGATTTACTTTGTTTTTGTTTTGTATGAAAGCTGTATTCTTCAGAAGTGCTAAAGGCAATATAATATTACATTACACATATATACTAATAAATTAAAATACTTTCTAATTTGACATGCAATTTATTCTGCCATGTTAATAACAACCGTCGTCGCTACGCGACCGCGTTTGTTACCGCGTCATTTTGATATTCATCCTTATGAAAATAAATATAATAGTCACTTTTAGCATTTCATCTAGATTGAAATTATATTTCTATAGAAATTATATTCTTATATTTCAAGCAGGCGTAGCGGCGTCCGGGTCCGCTAGTATATTATCCTATATCTTATAAAACAAAGTCGCTTTTCGTGTCTGTCTGAACTTTCTAACTCTTCTTCTTCTAAACCACCCAACGGATTTTTATGCAGTTTTCACCATTAGGTCGAGTATTTCTCAGGGAAGGTTTATATATAGTTTATTATTTGTACATTCTTATGTAAATTAACATAAATACGATAAATGTGTCTAAAGTCCTACCCGTTGAGACACTTTCGCGCATGCGCTGCTTTAATGGTAAGTACTACATGAAAATAATGTACTGGAGTATTGTTCCTCTTAATAAGATCTACAAAAAAGTCCGCGAGAGCATATTTTTATCTTTTAAGAATAACGTGTAGTGATCATATTTCTGTCTAAAAATAGTAATTTCAATATATTTTTTATTGTGAGGGATATTTTTCCATAATGGTATTAGTCCTTATCCTTTAAAATACTTTATTAATTTTCTACGTTAAACGAAGATAAAATTTGCTTTTTACACTATTTCGAAATTGCGAATAGTATTAGAGAAAAACGCATTTAATTGTTGACACAGCCCGCCGTTGACACATCAGCTGTGCCGACTCAAGTTTTACTTATCCTTTACTCTCAGCATATAAATAAGTATATTAGTTACGTTGGCCATTTAATGTAGATCAAAACTGTCTTTTACTGTTTTTTCATTTTAATAAGTACTTTAGAAGTTGTTATAATATTAAAACATCCTTGCCGCCCCGCGACGTTTTGCTTATACAAGCGCGTCATGAGCAGTCATCGGTGGTTCAGTGGTAGAATGCTCGCCTGCCACGCGGGCAGCCCGGGTTCGATTCCCGGCCAATGCATTCTATTTAATTTTCCTCACTGGCAGCCACGTAGTGCTTGCTTTTCATCAGGGACAGAATACCCTCTTCAACATTAACCACAAGCTCGAAAAAAAACCCGCCTGCTATAGAGGCATAGCAACGAAGATTTAGATGCGTTTGCACGTAGGTATTGGATAATTGGAGTTGAATGTATTATTTCATCGCGATATATTTGGTTTCATATTTTTTGTAGTAGTTATTAGTAGGTAGGTTTTTGTTTATAATTTCTTCCGTTTAAAAATAGTAATTTAACTATCTAAAAATAGTCATTTAAATATATTTTAATAATAGTTGGAAAGATTAGTAGCACAGATTTAAAATAACGGTACCTACTAAAAATCCTTGATGTGTAAAACAATTGGAAATCCTTATTGAAACTACGAAAATGCGGGTTGCATTAGGGTTTAATTAATTTTTACATTATTTTAAGTGCTTTGCAAACATACATTATATGAATAATCCAGTAGTAAAAGCGGGCGAAGCCGCAAGGGGGTCGCTAGTATTATTATAATATACTCGCATATCAATTCCAAAGGTAATGTTAGTCGAGTAGATTACTAAGTCCAGTCTAATTGGCGGTCAAGCAAAGCTCAAAGCAATAAGTGGATTAGTGTATATTTGGACGAATATGGTAACTTTAATATCTAATATTGCATGTAGTTAAGTCCAATATCAACTTAGTATGGTTAGACCAAATGTTTTAAATAACTAAATGGCTTTTATTTTCTGTATATCTACAGAAAAAATAAATACATTTATTTTAACTTTAAACACAAATTATAGATAAAATAAGTATTTATTCTCTAAATATTAAATGAAAAATGTAATTTTGTAAATGTATAAAATACGTAGTAGGACTAGAACCCGAGCCTCTTGGATGTGAAATTTGCACGATTTTTAAGAAGCGCTGGTTCAAATCGCGTCGCTTATAAAAATAGAAAATTTTCGATAAATCTAGAGAAAAACCACAACAAAAAATGTGGATATCCTATACAATCGGAAGGAATAGCTGAAAACATTCCATATGTATTGCATTACGTGAGACATGCGTTGGATGTTGATCTACTTCAATATCGGTGGCGTTCTATCCCCAGAGGCTTTAATTTGCATGGAGAGTGTCTGTTGTGTTTGTGACCTACATATATATATATATATATATATAAAAAAAAATGTATAAGTAGTTTAGTTCAAAATTAAATTATTGCATCTAAATAAATAACAATATAATCACATATTTACATTGTACATCAGAATAACGCATAGGTTACAATTTATGTTAAAATTTTGTATCATTTGGCTATAATATAACAATAAATCTAAGCGGGCGAAGCCGCAGGTGGGTCGCTAGTATTAAACAGTTACCGGTCATCGATGGTAGTAATTCATCTCTATAGCCTACACAACTGTACAAGCGCTGTAATAAAGCGAGGCCGTAATTTATTGTTACATTAACTTAAACGCCACTATAAATACAACAGATTGCCGATTAAGAGCGTCATATATAATATTTCAAAAAAGACTAAATATGTACCTAATGTAAGTATAAAAACGTGTTAGATAGATAGTATTATTTCATCCTAGTGTGATTCAAATATGTAGTGATTTGTCACTATTTTATAATAATCAAGAGCTATAAATACTATTTAATGAGTCGGCAGGTAAACAAAACTCTAGGAAACCAAAGAGCGGCGTTGACTTCCGCCGCTCAACAGGTAACGTCTCAAATTCGTCAATTCCTTCTTTACATTCACATTTAAACGTTAGATGTAACTTTGTTGCCAGGTCATTCTTAGTTCTATATTTATAATATACAAAATATGGACTTTAAAGGTTAACAGATGAGTTCTCGAATTTTTTCAGCTTCACATTGTATCTCACATGTAGCGGGGTATGCAGAGAGAGCCTAGTGCTAAGACACTCCGCTCCCCACTTTCCGCCGAATCCTGGAGGCAAAGGCTTGTGTGTTTGAGGCAGAATTCAACGTCGCGCCTCAACACCAGAGAAATGAAAATATTAAATATGTCACTTTCTCCGCATTTACAGTCACATGCTTGTGCCCCTTGCGCCATATTTGGCCTCTTCAGGAATGTTTAATAGAAACCAAAAACTATGAAACCCGTTTATAGTTTAACTATTAAAAATACAATCCTCCAAGTGTAGCAACACCAAAGTTTCCCTGACAGCCACATTTTTATTTCCAAGTCAAATGATAACGAGCGCTATATTTAGAGCTATCATTAACACAAGCGTTTTAGCAGTTTCTCTTTTATAAATAATTGCGAAGCTTCCCTCGCGTCGCCCATTAAATAAATTCTTCCTCCATATTTTGAATTACAGCCATTGTTGCCTTTCGCATACTTTAATAAAAGTTGAGAACAAAATATGCGGCGTACACAGTTTGAGAAGTGGTGGCGTTAGTTGTTTTTTTTTTTAATATTGCTAATTTTAAAGGTAAAATATTACTTGAAAGGTGTTATATATCTCAATACATCTTCCATATATTTTTTTTATAATTTTTTATACTAATTATTCTTTTTTCTAGTCTTAAGTGATATTCTTTTGAAAATTAATGAGGTCTCTTTCTCGCCAAGATCTTATCTATATTTGCATAAATTTAATTAATCGTACTTTACGAGTATAGCGTGCAATATGCCTTTAAGATAAGAAGTTATTACAGGTAGCTTATCACAAAATTATTAATTATTATACTATATGTAGATACACACATATATATATATACTATACTATTTATCTACTTTGGAAAATGAATAATTTTGGATACAAAATTAAACTAATTTATATTTACAAATAAACCACTACAAGCTCTTTTGGAAGATAAATAATTATCAATTACGTCTTTTAATTAATATAATATTTATGTATGGTTGACATTTATTCTAAATTATACTTTATATCATGAACGAACTATTTACCTATAAAGCTGCGGGCGTGCGTGCCCAAAATACACACAAATATTTACCTTTCTATTCTTTCTCTTTGGTATTTTTTTCCATCTGGAATGTGAAAAACACAGTGTAACAAGTTCAGCCATAAGGATGAACGCCAAGTTCCGGCATATAATTTTCGTATTTACAAAACGATAGAATAACATCTAATTTATATGCGAATAATATTTTATGGAACGAAGGTATTCTGAGATTTTTGTGTAATTATAGAAGTAAGCACAATGTACGAAATAAAGCTTGTGAGAAATATAACAATACCATTTTTATTTCAGTTCTCTTTTCTTCTCACATTATCTTGTATATCTATAGTAGGCAAAGAAAACCTATTGCGTGATGAGTGCCGAAACTCTACCCCTTATTTAATCGTAATTGAACGGTGAAAGGAAAATAATGCATTCGAGTGGAGATTGATTCCACAACCGTCATGTTATAGACAATAACTCTCAAATTACACGACCACGGCCTACAGCGTAATTTGTTAATTACTGCGTAATTTGTTAATTGTATTTTAATAAAAATTCTTGTTTGCAATACTTTAGAAAATATTTCTTATAAATTTAGGGACATTCACATAGCACTTTACAGGCTAGTGAAATAACACCAGAGAGTAAACAGGTCAGTAATTACTAACAAAAAGTCTGCAGAAATTTGAACTGTAAATATACATCAATAAAACCTAAATTTATTTGCATATTTATAAAGTTGAATCGTAAACTGAAACAACCCTTAAAATCTGTTATTCCGGAAATATTAAGACATTTTACAAATTTATTCTCAACTTACTTTGATAAATTTATCATATATTACTAGTATCTCATTAAATATTTTAATTTATAAATATGTTTTTAATTTGATTTTTTTAATTAAAATAAAAATTGAATATATAACTGCAATTACAAATCTTAATGAACTACTTAGAAGACCGCCAGGTTTTAATTTCACCGGTTGAAATGAAACCTTTAAAACGTAGTTCAGAACATTAAAGTTATTTATTTCCAAGTTTACTCAAAAAATTTATTATCGATATTAAAGTATTGATTAAATACGAGTAAATATATGAATATAATAAAAATACAAAAATTAAATTGGAACTATCTTCTTTTTGAAATCGGTTATATACTAAGTTATATTAACTAAGTGGATTAGTAAAAGTTTGTTAGTTATAATCCAAAAGAATATATTCAGTTGGTAAATGTCGAGTAAAAACCAACTCTATCCTCTATCCTAGAATATCTACTCCTAATTCATTATCGATTCCTAATTTCTTTTAGCTTCGCGCTATATCCTGAATATAGCCAGGGAAGGCAGAGGAAACGACAATCAAATCAATTATTACTGTTTTCTAGTAAATTTTTGCCAACTAAATATAATTATTAACCAGTTCCATACATTTGCCTCTAAATTATAATCTATAACGATAGCATGCATCGATATACACTAGAGTGTAGCTCGTAGAGTCGCCGGGGACCAATTATGTGTTGTTTTACAATCATTGGCAGGCTGCCTAACGAGAAACGGTAAACGAGACGTGCTTGTATTTTACGATATATTCGTGTGATCATATTACTATATGACTAAACGGGAATTATATTAGTTATATAGTAGGTTCGATTCTCACTTGGTTTGATCATTATATTTACAACTAGCGACCCCCTTGCGGCTTCGCCCGCTTTTACTACTGGATTATTCATATAATGTATGTTTGCAAAGCACTTAAGATAATGTGAAAATTAATTAAACTCTAATGCAACCCGCATTTTCGTAGTTTCAATAAGGATTTTCCAATTGTTTTACTCGGCAAGGATTTTTTAGTAAGTACCGTAATTTTAAATCTGTGCTACTAATCTTTTCAAGTACTTATTAAAATATATTTATTTAAATAGTCAGTAGTAATAGTAGTAATAGTCATTTGACTATTTTTAGATAGTTAAATGACTATTTTTAAACGGAAGAAATTATAAACAAAAGCCTACCTACTGATAACTACTACAAAACATATGAAACCAAATATATCGCGCTGAAATAATACATTCAACTGCAATTATCCAATACGTGCAAACGCATCTAAATCTTCGTTGCTATAGAGGCAGGCGGGTTTTTTTTTTTGAACTTGTGGTCAATGAATGTAGAAAATTAATAAAGTATTTTAAAGGATAAGGATTAATACCATTATGGAAAAATATCCCTCACAATAAAAAATATATTGAAATTACTATTTTTAGATAAAAATATGATCACTACACGTTATCCTTAACAGATAAAAATATGCTGTCGCGGACTTTTTTGTAGATCTTATTAAGAGGAACAATACTCCAGTACATTATTTTCATGTAGTACTTACCATTAAAGCAGCGCATGCGCGAAAGTGTCTCAACGTGTAGGACTTTAGACACATTTATCGTATTTATGTTAACTTACATAAGAATGTACAAATAATAAACCTAAATAATACTCGACCTAATGGTGAAAACCGCATAAAAATCCGTTGGGTGGTTTAGAAGAAGAAGAGTTAGAAAGTTCAGACAGACACGAAAAGCGACTTTGTTTTATAAGATATAGGATAGGATAGGATATATTATTTATTTGACTTTGGGAAGAAATTGTACAGCCGAAAAATGTTAAAATGTAAGGGATAAGAAACTGTACGATCTTTTTTAAAAACAACAACAGAAGTTAGTGAATTTAACGCGGCGTTGAGCCCCACCACTCGACGCCCAAGGAATTCCGAGCGGAAAACGGAGAATGTAGTGTCAGAATAAGCCCTTTATGCTTCAGATTTGGTCTCATTTTTAGCCGACAGTTGTTGCAATAAAATGTAAATTCCATTGTTCATTTAGAGAATGGACTGTTATAAGAGACGTCACAATAAATAATTAGTGCATTTAACTTGAGTCTTTAACCGTCACTGGAAGGAAATTTTAATTCAAATTCTACAAGCATTGTTGATATTGTTAGTATTGTACTGCATAATATGATATTTATACTATTAAGTTCATTTACTTACAAAAAATATATTTCTGTAAAGATTTTTTCTACATAACACATACACATACTAATTCTAATCTATATATATATAAAAGGACTTGTCCTCACTGACTGAGGTAAGACACACGCACAACCATAACCGCTGATGGAAGAAACGTGAAATTTGGCCAGATGTTTACTTTCGTAATCTGGACATCCACTAAGAAAGGATTTTGAAAAATTTTAACCCTAAAGGGGTGAAGTAGGGGTTCTAAGTTTGTATGGAAAAAAAATTAAATCGGCACCGATTCATATAAAATTTGAAATTTAGATTTTTAAAAGTATTTAAGTGAACACGTGTTTCATCGTTTTCTACAATTCTCCCCCTAAGGGTGCAAATAAGGGGTTGAAAGTTTGTATGGGTGTTTTTTAAATCATCACCAATTTTTATAAAATTTGAAATTCAGACTCTTAAACATATATAATTAAACACATGTTTCATGGTTTTCTTGAATTCACCCCCTAAAGGTGCAAATAAGGGGTTGAAAGTTTGTATGGGAAAATTCTTAAATCGCTACCGATTTTTATAAAATTTGATATTTAGACTCTTAAAAATATATAATTGAACATATGTTTCATGGTTTTCTAGAATTCACCCCCTAAGGGAGCAAATAAGGGGTTGAAAGTTTGTATGGAAAAATCTTTAAATCGCCACCGATTTTTATAAAATTTGAAATTTAGACTCTTAAAAATATTTCATTGAACACATGTTTCATGGGTTATTAGAATTCACCCTTAAATACGCAAGCGAAGCTGCGCGCATCCGCTAGTAATTACATAATTATACATGTGTGGTTGTAGTGCAGTTAACCACTAAAATCTCATCAATCATCATTTTCAGCTTTACCCTGTATCCCACGAGTAAGAGGGTAGGCAGAGGGAGCTTAGTGCTGTGGCATTCCGCTCCCCACTTACTGAACTTAACGCCACATTTTGCCCCGACACCAGACGAAGAAATTAAAGTAATAAGTATTTCGTTTCCAAGTAGGAATCGAACGCACAACCTGTCACGTTTACAATCACACTTTGTGCCCTGCGCCACGACTGTCCTCAAATCATAAATGCTACGTTAAATAAAAAATAAAAATAATATTAGTCTTTCCTTTATTGATTAATATCATAATGTTCATTTAATTTACTAAGCCAGTGAGGAGGCATAAATTGCATAGACTTGCTAAACTTCTGCAACCACTCCTTCTTCTTTTCATTTAGTACATTAGGGTCCATTGTAGTCGACGTTCTCGCTTTAGCCATATTCTGTAGGTATGACTCATAAAAACTCATCCGTGGTATAACAGAATTATCCTCAGCTGGCTCTAAAGGCACGTCAATGGGCTCAAATGGCAAAGTGAGCATGAATTTTTGTGGATCTATGAAAAAAGTCGATTCGGTAATCTCCGTAATATTTTGCGGCAACTCCGTAGTTTGCGCGATGGGAGTCGAATTAGTTGTGGGTCGGCTGCCCTCATCCCAAATGACCGTGTCTAACCATCGGGAAAATGTTGAAACTTTGGGAAAGGCATGAGTTTTTGTGTATAGCGCGCAAGTATGTAGAAAAGATGATATAGCTACGAGTGTGTTGTTCTGGATGACAGCCCCGCCGTTGTCTTTCTGGAAATAGATAAAAATAATTTCAAGTTATATCAGAAAATGTATTTTAGTAACATTTTAACTATTTGGAATTATTTGCCTTTAGATTGCCTGTTTTAATATTCAATAACATAAAACGTATTTTATTTGAAAATAAACTAGAAGTTCATAAAATATCTCTTAGTTTCTATATTGAAGATAAAATTGAATTTCATAGCGTTTTATATCTCTTAGGAAGTAGGAAGTCGATAGGAGACTATGAAATATAAAACTTATACTTTTAGAAACGTATTACATAGACGTGTTCAGGATATTTTTGTTGAGAGCGTTTATGAGTTTTTGTAAACGACTTTAGCAAGAGTATAGAAAATATACTGATGTTTTGTAAATACTTATCAGCTTCACACTTTATCCCCGCATTTATATAGCAGGGAATGCCTACAAAATCAAAGTCACGATATTCCGTTCTCCGTTTTTGATCCATTGTGTGTAGACCTCAACGCCACTTAAGGACTAGAGGAGGCTAATGAAAGTAATTCATTCCCCCGAAAGAGGATCGAACCATGGCGTTTAAGTTCAAAGGCTCATGCGTCTCGCAGAGGTATTCTGGGAACCTGGAGTTAAGACACGGGAACGCATTTCCATTAATAAGTGTTCTCCGTTCCCCACTTTCTGCCAAATTCTCGAGGCATTGCATGTTAAGTGGCAGAACTAAACGCCACGCGTTGCCTCCCGAGTAGGAATCGAACCCAAAACCGTTCCGTTTACAGTTATAATGTCATAAATTATATTTACAAAAATATTTTTTTATTACTCAAAATAAATTTTCATGGGTTCAAATCAACAAAAATTAAGTATAGCCATTTTCGTCACATCATAGATGAAGCGAATGAGAATAAAATTATACAATGTAAATGTAAGCATATTGTATATGATATATTTTTATATATGTCATATATTTGTAGTAAAAAAATAAAACTGGAACGTTTACTGCTTGCAAAATTTTAAATTCGTATATAAACAAGGATTACGGCCCCTACGTAAGCCAAATATGAAAATTTAAGGCTGTTTGCCTAGCAGGTTGCAGAATGGAGGAATTGTGACTCTACACGGTACTCGCGTATTAAATTAAATTACATAGAAGCATACATATCCTAAATTATTTAGGCTCTCATATGTATGTAATTTTTGAATTTTTGAAACTACATGCTTTCTGTGGTTTTACTTACATAATTAAATTGAAAATATTGTAGAATTATTATAACCAAAATATATATATACCAAAGAAAGTTGTTGCTGGCCTAAAACTAAATCTAGCTGCTGGCCACAACTCCGTTTACGTGAACTTTATAACGTAAAATGGGGCCCATAGGGTTTAGGATTTTTTTTCTTACTGCTTCCCCAAGACAATTTTAGATAGAATTTTCATGTAACCACCTATTTAATAATGTTTAAAGTAGAGAATGAAAAATAATACAAAAAAAATATTGAAAGGGTTCTTTTCACATTTTTCTTTTGAATGACGAAGGTCGAATGCTTAGAATTTAGACAATACAGTAGCTGTTTCTCACGCTTGACCCAGAATACTGCCGTTTTCAATTAAGATAACAATATATTCCTTCATGTTTTGTAACATTTTCTTTGAACAAAGAAAATTGATACATTTTGAAGAAGCTACATACGTATTATAATATTTCAAAGAAAGGTTATTTTCTTTGTTATTGCTTATGTCAATATTATAAAGTGATCAAATCGTTTTCTTAAAAGAATCTCACATGGCATCATAAATTTCTGTTGCTAACTAATTTCAACTACGTGTTCTGTTTGACGCCGTCTTGGCGCGGGGACACAAGGGTGCGACTGTAAACGTGGCATGAGGATTCGCTTCCCACTTTGAGTGAAATATATATTAAATATTCATATTTTTTCGCTGTGGTGACGAGGCCAAGCGCGGCGTTGAGTTCCACCTCGTAATGGAGTAGAAATAGGATAAAAAATGATTACACTCTGTTTAAAACTAAGAAATTTAACTGAAGCAAAATCTACGTTATAAAGTTTTAATAAAATTTTTGCCTTAACATTCACAACTGACTTCTACAAAATTATGCGTAAATTCATTGTGAAAGTATTTATCTAAAACACCTACATACCTAAGGAAGGTAACTAAAAATATAAATATTCTTTGAAAGCGGTACGTCACATCTTGCTATGTTGTTGAAAATATGCCGATATTGTGAAATATAAGAAATATCTAGTTCCTTTTACCTTTTGTCAAATGTATCATTGTCACCGCCCGAAATCGAAAACCGGAAAGGTAAGCCGAAACGAAAGATGGAGGAATGCTTTTGATATTCCAGTCAAATAGTAAATAGTGTTTTGTGTGAAAGAATTATAGTAAGATACCATTGTAGCGCAGTCGCGACGATAAAAAGATAAAAAGAAATGATTGTAAGTTCAAATTATTTGATTAAGTAACCATATATGTATTAAATATTTTAGTTTTTCTGTTATGGTTTCACAAAGCGTGCTGCTGAGTTCAGCCATCTGACATGAAATATATATTTCCAAATGATAAAAGTGGAGAATGAAGTCATTTGTTTCTAAGTTTAACTGAGTTTTACTAAAAATATTGACCAAGTAGAATTTAAAAATTTTAAATAATTTTGATTATATTTGATCAAAATCACTACAATTTTGAAACTGTTGTATTAGAGATAAAAGACACGATCTACATTAAACATTTATTTATTTATCTACATTATTCAACTAGAGAGAACTAATTGCACGACGAGGTTGCTAATTCAAATCTCATTCGAAGTGTCATCGATTATATTATGCACGGACAGGTCTCGTTCACTGTTGGACATATCCAACTGGCATACTAATTATATGGTAGGGTTATATCTTGAAATCTTGTTTAATTTTTAATCATTTGTATAAAATATAATTCATATAATTTTATTACAGGAAAATTAATTTGAATAGTTGAGGTATCATAGCACAGTGGCATAGCGTCTGATTGTAAACGCGACGAGTGTTGGTTCAATTTTCACTTGGAGTAATATAATATTTATGGTATAAAAATCGCATGGCGTTGAGTTTCGCCACTCGACACATAAAACTTAGGGAAAAGGGCGGAATGTAGAAAACGGAGTGCTCTAATACAAGGTTCCCCTGCTATATGCGGGATACATAGTGAAGTTAAAATAAAGTAAACTAATTGTAAAGGTAACATGTAAGTAACTTACTCTACAAAAGTGTCTATTAGGATCCTGCACACCGCCCACGCAGATGTAGCGACCAGGGAACATCTTAGTTGACGGTTCACATATCAAAGGACTTATTATTGGAGCATTCACTATTCTCAAGTGCTAGAGAAAAAAAATACAAGAATAAGTTTATTAAAAATATAAAACTTACAAAAAAAAAATTCAGCGGAAAGTAGGGAAAAGAGTGGTTTAACACTAGGTTCCCTCTGCTACCCTGCTATATGCGGGATACAGCGTGAAGCTGCGTGACGCAGCGACACAGCTCCTGACTGTAAATACGACGGTTGGGGTTATGAGTTGTAGCTAACTTAACGCGGCCATGATTCGTTAAATACTGTACATTCATGTTAAGTGTATATAGAAAAAGTTGAGAAACTTACACCAGAAGGAGTCCAAGCTAGCATGGAGGAGAGAAACCCTAAAGATACTTCCTCGTCGGGGCTTGGCAATGACACTGGTTGTACGGTGGAACTAAATTCTAAATACCTCGTCAGTTTCACTGCTGACACTTTGACATCGAAGTTATTGATTAGCATTTTGATCTATAATAAAAATAATAACAATACAAATTAATGGATTCAGCTGTAAACTAATATTGGTTATGGTTAGTTGTTATGTTTCATTATTTATTTATACAACAATATAAATCCCTGAGTCTATCTTAGAGCTAACGAAATAAAGTAAATAATGATTTTATTTACAACTATTTTTAATATTTATTTGATTTCAATTTTATAACAATTTTAGGTATTATTTACAGAAATCTTAGCATAGATCGGGATTTAAGCTCACGTCCACTCGCTGTCAGAAATCTTTGAAAGTGTTTGCGATGTATTAAAAATAAAATAGATGTTGAATGCCTTTCTTTATTAAGTAAATGACCAAAGTAGGAAAATTCAAACAACATCATTTCTTAAGTAATAGTTAAGTAATACTTAAGTAATAGTTAAGTAATAGTACGCACACTGTCTAAAGACACGACTTCTAGCTATCTAATATTCTCAATATTACAAACTGTACAAGCTTCTTGGAGTACATTAAATGAAATAACGATATTCTCCAGAGAGTACTAACGCTTGCCTTAATATTACATAGAAAATGTAAGTAAATGTTTAACTTTACCATTGAAACGGAGCCGCCCTTATTATTATAGGAGCTGCCGGTCCTTATCGTGTATGCGTCGAGGTTCCTGTGACTGACGTACGCTGACACCACTCCCCTGGTGGCAATATTAATATTATAATGTAAAGCAAATATAATTATTAATTAAGAATTAAATAATTTAATGATGGTTGACCTTTATTTGACCTTTTTAACGTTAAATCATAGTATTTTTTTATTTTACCTAGTTAGTACGGACTGTAGTAACGTAGATGATATATTTTAAACCATAAAATTATCGAATAGACATTTTGACACTTTGTTTTTTATATTAAGAACTCTAATTTGAATCTTAAGTATCCACATTTTTAGATGCTTATATATTTTTTTTCTCTACTCTACAAAAGTATTTATATAATTCTTTTATATAAAATTCACAACGGCCTAATTAAAATTGAAACCTGCGCACTCGATGAACACATTCCACCGGACTTATTGAACTATTGTTAAAATGTATTGAACAGAAAAGTTATTAAAAATAATGTATTATTTGTTTTTAAATCTCTGCACTTGATATTTTTTAATTTGTTGTTTTTATTTTTATAGCTACACAAGGATCGTGGGTTCAGTTACCACTCGTGGAAATGAAATATTTAATATTTACATTTGTTTATTCCGGTAACAAAGCAAATTCGGCGAAAAGTAGGGAATGGAAGTGCCTTAATAGGAACGGAGTGTCTTAAGCGAGACATTGAAGCTTAAATTGTATTAGTATTTATGGAATAGAAAATATCATTCAAGCTTTATGACTTTCTACTCCGTCTTATGACGTAGCACGAGGAAACTTAGTAGACACAGAACGATGAGGTTTGGTGAGAACACGAATTTCCACTTTTCGCTTAAATAAAACGTGACTGTACGTGCTTACGAAGCATCAAGCCAAGTTGTACATAATATATTTTATTCAGTGTCTGCACAAATTCGGAAAATAAAAAACCAAGGCTTTACTATATAAGCTTAGGTTTAAGCTTAGGTTCAATTCTCAAGAGATAAATAAAGGTTTTCTAATAGATTTGTCAAAATACTGCGTAAATTTTTAGATAGACTATTTCAAAAGATTCTTTAGATTCTCTAGATTTCTTCGCCGTGGTGACGAGGTAAAGCGCTTTGTTTAGCTCTGCCACTCCGCTATGTGAGGAACGGAAATGTGTTAATGGGTACGAAATATCTTAATACTAGGTTCCCAGGTTCCAGCTGCTTACCATACTATGAGCGGAACACAGCGTGAATAAAAATAAAAACATATATTTGCATAAAAAGGACTTGAAATACTATGTATTTTTTTTCATCTTGTAGGTATATTCTGGTTAATACCAGTGAAGGCGGTACGCTCGCTCCAAGATTTGTAGGGCATATGTTAGCCTGGGTATCTTTTATTGTAGTATTACAGTCCCTTCTCAACGAGATTGCCATAAAGGACCCCTTTTACGAATATTTTATAAGCGATATAACTTTATTATTACTTTTCACCTATTTTCTGGAATTTTATTGCGGTCCTATGTATATTTGAATACGCTTAATAATATATGTAATATGTATTCTTTAATGTTGTGCTTTTTTGAGGAGCCTAAATGATGACAGGGGTTGTGTTAAATGTGGCATAAGTATCCCACATAAAATAGTATATAAATTAAATAAAAATATCATAATTTTTTTTCTTTGTGCGAAGCAACCTAAAATAAATTTTCCAAATTTGATCAATTAATTTGTGTAATCTAGGTTAAAAATAATAGAGATAATTTTCACATGACCTATTTTATTATTTTAAGGTAGTAAACATACCATAAATACTGATAGAATATTTTTTTTGCTCAGTACACAAAGAAAGCCTGGTGTCAAGACTCTCTATTCTCCAGTTTTCACTGCCCGAACGAAAGCCAGATCTTAATAATGAAGTTTGTCATACCACAACCGATAATATTAAAAACTATATTCTAAAACTAAGGATTACTAAAATAATCAGTTCTGTTCTATAACAATTTTAGGTTATGAAATTTAGAAGACAAAATGTCTCATTTTGTCTTTATATTTGGTCAGGGTCAGGTTTACTAGTTTTAAATAACAACTAACCAACAGGCTTTAAGTTTAAATAAGTGAAAGCGTTCTTAGCACGTACTTGTATAATTTTAAAACCTCTCTAAATTCGTCCGGGCCGCTGCCATTAGCAAACATTTCCACACTAAAACTTTTGGGGCGTTTCAGGTCTTTGAGACCTTTTATAAAGTTCAATTGTGCGCTTATAATAGTAGGGACACTTTAATCTATTGTTTTAAATTAAACTAGCATTAAAATGTAGGTATTATTTATGGTTATTTCTATACTAACATTATAAATCCTTTTTTTTATTCACGCTGTATTCCGTAAATAGCAGGGTAAGCAGTGGGAAACTAGTGTTTAGACACTCCATTTCCCCATTTTCCCCAAGCCGCTCGAGGAAATGCATGTTGAATTGCGGAACTTAACGATGCGCTTAACCGCGGGGAAAATGAACATGTTAATGGCAATGTGTTGATGTCAATGAATAATTTAATTTTCTCTCTGAAAATATCAAAAAACTTTTTCTTACTCTCTGAAGGATTGCAAAAAAGGCACAATTTTGTTAATGTACGATTATAACTGTTAGTAATAATAATAAAGTTAACAGTTCCTAAAGTCGTTACGTAGTGTTTACGCGTTTTGTATTTACTGGCTCGTTGGTGGTTAGTTCGCCCTCTAGATAAGCGTAATTACAGTTTAAATTTGGTTTTCCGCAATTATATAAAAATAAAGAGTTTTCTTTTTTTTAACTATCTTTTGCTTATAAAATGGTTTTATAATATAAAATTATTTAGTACTAGTTAATAGTGGGCGATAGCCTACTAATTCATTTGGGTGAAATATTAAATCGTTTTTCCGTTTCGATGAATCTTCTCTTAATGTTCTCCTACATTCTCCAAGGAACTTATACACGTTGTCTGTGTATTTTCTGTCAGTCACTAATTACGCTATACATTAAATTATAAATTTCGATTAAGAATATTGATTTTTTTACGTTAAATTGAACGTCACACAATATAAGGTTTCAGTATAAGAGCTATGACAATAGCGTGATGTAATTGTATTGATTAATTTGCTTAGAACTTGTTCATGCTGTATCTAATACAGCATTTCCATTACTGGATGAAAATTATATCGTTGGTTTTATAACAATTTTAATGCTTTTAGCATATTAAAAATACCTGTACATAATATTCTAGTTGAAATGAAAGTTACAGTTTTGGTAGACAGAACTTGCAGCATTCACTACGCAATGTCTCAAAAATTTAAAAATTTCTTAATACAAGTTTCCATCTGTTTACTTTGCTATAAGGGAAAGTTGTGAGGTTTTTTCTTATATAGTAAACTAGTGGACCCGAACACGGCTACGCCCGCTTGAACTATACGAAATATTCGTTTTTTTAAATATATTTGTGAAATTATTTTCAGTTTTCAATAGAGAGATGCGTTAAGCAAGTTCGTTTAGGGTGACGTTTTCTAACAACAAACTTTGCAAATAGTTGCTTAGCAACGGCGGTTGTTATTAACATGGCGGAATAAATTGCATGTCAAATTAATAAGTATTTTAATATATTGGTATATGACGAAAATATTACAAATATGAAAAAAAAATATCTTATGTTCATCCCGAGACCCTCAAGTATCTCTATATGAGTATTTTATCACAATTAAATTAACGGCTTGGGCCTGATTGCGTAAAAGACAGACAGACAGACAGACAGAGTTACTTTCGAATTTATAATATAGTTATGGATGGATAATACTTACGTGGCGAAGCATTTAGATAAAGTAAGTAGCCAGTAATTGTTAAGTAGTACTGCGCTGCATTCGTAAGCATCGTTCTTCAATAAAACAGCTGCATAAGGGTGTTTTATTATCTGTGTAACGGATGCACCTACTAGCAATCTGCTGTCTTGTTTATCTGTGGAATAAAAAGTAATTTTATATATTCGTAAAATATATTAAAAAATATGATTATAGAAAAAAAAAAGAAAATATTTAATAAGACTCTCGAATTTATTGATTTTAATACTTTTATTTATTAAAAATATATAATGAGAAATCTTGCAAAATTTATGTTCAAAATATTTATAGTGAAGCCCTGTATTTTCCTTAAATTAAAGCAAATCTTACCTATATCCTTAGGGTAGGAGTAATTTTGCGTGACATTATAGTCTCCGCTTAAGTCCCGATCTCCTAAAATAACATAAACAAGGTGCCTATAATATATGTAATGAAAATGGAAATACGGGGTAACGCTTATTTTAAATTATATAATAAAAAAATGTGTAATTTCAAAAATTAACAAGACTCATGAAATAGATGTTATAGTCTTATTAATTAATATAAGTATTCCGCACATAGCGGAGTAGGCAAAGGGAACCTGGAAATCTGGTGTTAAGACACTTCCGTTTCCCACTTTCCGTCGAATTATGAAGCGTGTTCAGTGACAGAATCCAACGCTCCGCTTTGCCTGGTAACCAGAACCAGAAAATGAAAATATTAATTATTTCCCAGAGTGGGAATCGAATGAACTACCTGGCACGTTTACAGCCCCACGCTCATACCTCTGCGCCACGGCTGGCCTCAAAAAGCGTTTTAAGTGACTAACAAAAAAAAACACATTTATTTTATTTCAGCAAAGCATCTGAAATTAGTTAAGTGAAATATCATGTCCACTTACAATTAGGAAGGAAACAAGGTACTTTACTTAAAGAATTTCTGAGACATTTTTGTTTAGAATTAACATACAAATTATCATCGTGTAAGAGTGACTGTTAACAGAGTACTGAAAGAACTTTATTGTGCATAGTTGTAGGTAAGTTTTGCGTGTTAAAAACAGCTTTAAACAGCGTCACAATGAGATACGAAAAAAACATGATCATTATACTATAGGTTTTTGGGGCCCTTTTAAATGCATATTATTACTTCATCTACTATCCGAACTCCCCTCTTTATATAACCAAACTCGAAATGGTTCAACTAGCGCCGCCTTCGAAGTACGTTCTAGAAATTATAATTAAATTGATAACAGTTCGCTGTACTTGCAATACTTATTGCTCCTATTCTATCAAGTAAAATCATGTAATTGTTAAGAAATAGTGAGAACTACAATGATATCTCCATAACATTGCATATAGATATCTATGTGTGATATATGTATGTAGTAAACTTAAATATATAATACCAGATTCTTTAGTATCTTCGTCAGTGTCAAGTTTCCCTCGAACGAGGATGAAAGTAACGATCAGTACAAAGCCAATATACCGCATCTCTGGAACGCACTGCGACGGTTTATTGAAACTTTTTCTTAGTTTTGCGATTGTTTGCTATATAGTGCTTACAATGAACAGAAATGTCGAAATTACATAATCTTTAATATTTAACTCTAATCTAAGTTGAGCTTGCACAATGATTATGAAAACTTTTAAATAATCTTGTATATCTATATATTTTTTAAAAAGACATCTCTAGGTATTTACTACACATCTATTGAATTATCTATTTAGCACGGTAGCCAGAGAGAACTTCAAAGAAAACAAATGTTAATGTATTCTAATCTTCACCTATCATCTATCACTGGCAGGAATCTAGCAGAATTCTTTTGTCTTATTAAATTGTAAAATTAAAATATAAATATTTCTATATCTCGAAGTCTTATCTACGACCAAAGCTTTTACAGTCAAATACGTCACAATAGAAGCTTTAATACTTACATCGAATATAAATTCATAAACTCACACCTAAAACAGAGGACTAATGCTGATTTTCATCGTTCAAATATTTATCCGTGTCGCACGACTGCAGGGAGGCAACTAACGTAACTAACCTGTAGTCAATCAACATGTCAATCAAATATGGTTTTCGAACTAAATAACTATGGGAGAGTACGAACTGGATATCATCATGTTAATACTAAGTTGGGATTTAAGAGAAATATTATTATGATTTGAAATCAAATTTCGAATAGATATCAACTGTTTTGAACTTAAATTTTAAACTGGCGTAAGCTATAAAACAAAAGTACAAGCAAAAATCGACTTAGAAGGCTGAAAACATATTTACTTACCAGTTCCTTCTAGTTACTAGTTAAATAAAACATTATCTGAGACTGCCATCTTAAAAATATTTTTCTATTTAAGTAAGTTCCACAAAGTGCCAATTCTAATATATTGTAAGGTCTATAGTATACAGGATGTTTTCGCTCGCGCTGAAAGTGTTTACGTCTCGCGCGATATGACCGCGATTGAATCGAAATCGAATGAAGGAACCAATATTGCAAAGAGCAATAAACGTCTCATACACTTCGCTAATGTGCTACAACGCTTGAATGACGTTAGACTTTTATACAAAGTAGATTTAATAACAAAACAACTTGCTTAGTATCTGTCTAGCTCTTATATAATTCTATCATTTTCTTGTAATTATATAACTTATATTCAGTTATATATAAAATTATATATATAAGTTAATTTAATGCATAGGCATCGACGTGGTCTAATTAGCAATATTTTACAATATTTCAGGTTTACTAGGAAAAAGTATTACTTCTATTCTATCTAAACGTTCTTGTAAGATAATGCAGTATAAATAAATATGTAAGTAAAGACCTACGAGTATCTGTACATTGTTTTCAGTAACATTACTATAACAATAGTGATATTAGCGTCTCACACTCGGTGTAACGTATTGCCTTTTGGTATCTGATATTTCTTGTTTATACTATATTTGAAGTTAACACTCTTAATACATATTCAACCTCTCAGAATTGGATAAAACATCGTTTTATCGACTTCTAGTATCGAATTTGTTATAATTTCGTGAGTATATCCAATGAAATACAAAAAAGGTGTTTGGTATTTTGTAATTCATGTCCCAAAAGGCCAAATCGAAAGTTTAAATTTGTATAGACAAATTGCAATCGCTGTTAATCAAAGCTTGAACGGATTGCTGTAAACAAGGGATTCAAGTTGAAAACATTGCAACCAAAATATATGTACTCGTATAATACTTGGTTTAAATAGATTAATTAAATAAATCCAATTATACAAATTTAAAAAATATTAAATATGCCTTTTAGATGGTACCTACCAATGGTATGTTAATCTGAAAACTAAAAAGATTGCTTCTATCTAAGAACCTGGCGTCAAAACAGACCATTCTGCATTTCCCTCCTGAATTCGAAACGTTGCGTGTTGATCGGTGGAACTTAACGCTGCTGAAAATAATCACCAACGCTGATCCACTGCGCTCTTATGACCTTTTATGATTGAATATTCTTTCTTATAATTTTGAGCGAGAATCAAACCCATATCCTGTGATTCAACAAACCAGACTAACCATTAAAGCAACAGGCAATACAAAATAACGAAGTTACTTATAATATCACAAAATGGAGATAGAGATACACAAAGTACGGATAAGTACTGGAAAGGAAAAACAAACTTGATACGAGTGATCTCCGCCGTTAATAGCCACTTGGACGTTAATGGGGGCTTATCTTAATTCGTGTCGCCTTACACTATGTTTTCCTGTGGCTAAGAGTATATCGTATAGCCCTGATAAGACGTTCGATAAAAAGTTTCCGCCAGATAATGGGGGAAATAGTTTCAGATATATCTAAAGTTAATGTAATGATATCTATACTTCTATTCTAATGTTATACAGGTAAAGAGTTTGTATGGAACAGGTTAAGCACAGGGACTAAGGTTTAAATAAAAAAATATTTTTGGATTTGTTAGTCGATATATCGAAAAACTTTTTAATTGTACTATTTAAATGATTATTTCACTTCCCTACTAACTTATGTTGCTAGAGTAAGAAAAAATCCAATTATACTATCTTATATATTTTATTGAAACAGTCCGATAAAAAACTTCCATTTGGTAAGTACATGGAGAATCTGCTTTTATTTTTAACGATATCAGTTTTTATTATGCTTATAGTATTAATATAATGTAATATTTATTCATTTAAAAAATGAGGT
The DNA here is from genome assembly GCF_056956725.1 of Heliconius melpomene rosina. Classification (NCBI taxonomy): domain Eukaryota; kingdom Metazoa; phylum Arthropoda; class Insecta; order Lepidoptera; family Nymphalidae; genus Heliconius; species Heliconius melpomene. The sequence goes on from NC_140400.1 coordinate 2,473,008, forward strand.
ATGGAAGAATAATTAAAAAAATATAATTTTACGTACGAAATGGGACGTAAAGTGGGTTTATTTACCTGCAGCTTAAACAGCACCTGCTCCCAACTGCGCACAGCCTGGTTACATATAATAATATCGTTAAATTTAAGGGTATTTCTCCTGAGAGTAGAAATGCTTTCAAATTTTCGACGTCCGTTATGTCCTTACATGGACATTATTGATAGATACGAATCAAAACTCGTTTTACAAATGTTTACAGTTGCAACAAATAGATTTAATGAAATTTACCCTAAATGTATTTTATAAACAATTGGTAGATCCGTGTCCATCCCTGAATTTCTTTACCCACCCCAAATTTTTTGTAAAATATATGTTTTTTGAAAAATTAAGAAGCCCTAACATAATAAGATCATCAATTTAAGTCAAGAAAATATCCATTTTCCCACAGAACTTAAATTTTCGTTTTCCCATGGTCTACATAGACCTAACTTCATGGGGTTTCTTTTAATAATACATTAAATTCTAGTTACCAAATTCACTATATCTACACATATCTACACTTTTAAATGTATATCTATCTATACATTTAAATTATATTTATAATTAAATTGTTCAAATTCTAAATACTTCAATTACTTAAAAATACCAATCTTCCAATGTCATAGTGAAAACTGATAAACAATTCATTTCGTTGAATTTGATGAGAATTTAGCTTAATGGGAAACATAATGAATGCGACCGAAATGTCGCCATGGAACTATTGATCATTGGAACGCAAAAACGGTTATTCGACAGCAGTTTGGGTAATTAAGGTCAACGGAGGCATCGTTAAATAACTTTCCAATTATATTGGTTTCTGATTATGATTCATAATTATAAAAGGAAATGAGAATGGGATATTGCTTATTTGGTGCAGTAATGACGTATTTACATTTTAAAAAAAAAGAGTCAATAAATGCTAAAATACTACTAGTTAGATAGATTGTCAGTCGTGCAGGTTTTAAAAAACAGCCCTGTTGTTAGTCACTAGTTTGTCAGTGTTAATGGTTTTTTAGTGATTTATACAGCTACATGTCGAGTGATTTTTTACTAATATAAAAGCCAAATTCATTAAATATTAATATTCCTTTCATATTTATTTAAATTTCGCACATTCTGGATATAAGAACCTAGTCTAGATAGGTATTACTCAACACATGTTACGATAAAAAAACGATTTATTTCCATATTGAATATATACATACATATATGTGCTAAGTATAATGGTCCTTCGAGCCAACCTAAAGCAATTGATCATACGCACAAAACCGATTATTACGTGAACGTGACATTGCGATATTACCCGTACATTATATTTCGATTTCCGTAGACCTTTGATGCTTTAGACTTGTAATTTTTATAAACAGACTAAAGGAAATTTAATTTGTCTGTTAATTATTAGTTTTTTGTTGTTAAACACACATATATAAATATATTAAATGTAAATTGATGAAGATATTGAGATTACATATGTTTGTAAGGATGGATGTTTGTTCTACTTTGACGCAATAACTACTGAACACATTTAGATGAAAACTTACAGAAATATAACTTATACAGCAGAGTAACATTAGCCACAACATTAACATAGGCCACAATTTATATAAAGATTTCATATAATTTGGTTATAATATAACAACAACTTTAGCTTGTAAAGGACAGTCACTTTTGACGCAATGCAAAATATCTCTTTGAGAACGTAGTGTCATAACACTAGGATCCCAGGTTCCCTCTGTCTACCTAAAAGCTAAAAAAATCCTTTTTTTAAAACTGCGAGTTTTTAACATGCTATATCTCGAAAATAAAGCTGTCTTAAGGTTAGGTTAGCTTAGATTTCTTCTGTCTACTCTGCTAGGAAACAGCGTAGAGCTGTTTTTATGAAAATGTATACATATTTGTCCTATAAGTAAAATGAGAGATGGAATCAGGAAGTAATAAATGATATTATTTTCTTTCTACTAGACCTCTTTAATGTCTATACTAAATTCAAACGAGAGTATTTACGAGCATATTCGGTACAAGTAATTGCACCATTTTGATATGAGAGGCTACAAAATGGCGTCTCCAAACCGAACCTTGAATAATTATGAGACGTGTAAAAATATAATAGCACGTAAAATATATTATTGTATCAAGTATTTTTCATATAACAAGTTAGACAGAGAATACTTAGGGTTAATACACTTCGTTTTCCATTTACTGTCCAATATTTGGGATATTACATGTGAAGTGGCGGAACCAAACGCCGCGGTTTGTCGTCTAATTGGAGCTAGGATATAAAAATGATTGATTCCCTCGAGTGGGAATGAAAGTACAGATATTTTAACGTAGTTACTATTTTCCTATGATTGCAATAACATTTACGAGCGGCACCCTAACTAGAACTTAGATTGGATTCGCACAGATTCATTGTGTCAACCGACGTTTACTTTAGTTGGATATTGATGGATGTGCAGATGACCTCCTTCGGGAGGAGACGTTGGGCATTCGGAATTAGTTCTCATACTGAAATCTGTATTCTCATTTAACTAGTTTGGTCTCAATGCATAGGAAGTTTATCCAATTAGATTAGAATTCAGTCATTTACAAAGAAAAGATAAAAAGATCGCTTCAGTAAAAAACGGATAGTATGATGGAAACCTTACATCTTGGTGACTACTGCCTAATTCAAATTTTAAAAAATCTAGATTTTCCCGACTTTTAGACAAAAAAAAACAGTTCACGCAGTATTTCGTGTCTTGCTAGAGTAAAGAAATAAAAAGTAAATTTCCTGTCGATATATATTTATTTACCTATACTTTCATATCATAATCACTTACAAATTTGTTATAATATAGGTCCGAAGCTTCAATCAAGCGTGTATCCTTATCACAAAACACTTCTAACATCGTATAATGGACGAGTGCGGGTAAAATGGCCTTCAGGGTGTAATGCCGACGCAATCCTACACTTCCAGATATAATATCCTGCTTATTACCCGTTATTACTTTTTTGTATTTTGGAATATATGTAGACGTTTTAATTCATTTGAGGGTATGTAATATTATAAAAATTGAATACGCAATGCCTCCAGAATTCGGCGGAACGGAGTGTCTTAGCACTAGGTTCCCTCTGCCTATCCTGCTGTGTGCGGGATACAGTGTGAAGCTGATTATTATTTTTTTTTTCATTTATGAAAGTTTTTTTTCAGAGAGACAGAGACAGAGAGACAGTGGTGGTTTCAATTCCTACTCGGAAAAATAGATAACTGTTATTTTTTCTCACTAATAACAAGATAAAGCGCGGCGTTTAGTTCCAGCATACCACACTCAATGATAGAATATAAGAATGAAAATGGGGAATGGATTATCTCAACACTAGGTTCCTTAAGCCTAACGAAAATAATAAATAATAAAAAGAATAACAAATCAATTATCTATAATATATATATGAAAGTTCTAAATATACTAAAAATAACTGATTGCTAACCCTTAACGTAATGGATTTATAGCACACAGTACGTTATAGCACAGCATTGTTAAGAGCCATGATAAATCGACTGTTTCCGGTTCGTGCGTTATCAACTCAATAGCCTCAGATTTATGGTATTTTGTAGCCGTTTTTTATTAAGAGAGACCATTATTTTTAATTTAAAAATGTTTTTTTTTTAAATATCCAGATTAAGAGAAGATTGTTTTTAGGTGAAACTTATAATTGATTAATAAAGAAGCTGTAAGATAATACAAGCATTTTTTTAATATCAATAAGTTCAGAAATTTTTAATAATTATTTTTAATTTGTTCTAATGACCACACTTTTCTTAACCTAGAACCTTCATGCACAAAGTCTCAGCTATTAACAGTAGATATAATAATTAATTTTTATTTTTTTTACGTTCAGATCGATCGAGACTAAAACTATATAAAGGCCGTATGGTTTTTGTAATAATATAATCTTTGTCGATAAAGGAACTATCAATCAAAAAAAGAAATTATTCCATTTCCACAGTTCCTAAGATTAACATGCTTAAACAAACAAATTCCTCAACCTATAAGGTTATTAATATAGATAAATCTTCTTATTTTTTCTAATCGTACATCATATAAGAATATATGAGAAAAAAAATGGAAATTATAAAGCTAGGTACTAAATAGATTGCATCCGACGTATGTTGCCTTTGTAAGGCTTTGCGTGATCTAACCCGATTTACTTGCGCTTGTATAGTTTCTATTAAGTTATATTGTTTTTATGATGCTTAGGTACAGGATGTTCAAATATATGTCCATACATGTAAGTAATAATGTGCCAACTAAAATGGTTCACCCATTTTCATATATAACATTTATTTTACTGCAATAATTTCATATATAGTGACAGGGAACCTAGAATTAAGACTCCGTTCCCCACTTTCCTCTGAATTCTCGGCATTGCGTGTGAAGTAGCGGTACTCTACGTTGCATTTTGTCTTGTTATGTAAACTTATCCAGAGTTGAAACTATGAACTAAGTTTGCATAACACTTAATTTTATCTTGAAAATATTGCTAAGAAATTAAGAAATTATTGACTTAATTCTTTTATGCGATATCTTCAGTGAAATTTTACCCTAAAATCAATACTTACAGCTAAATATTGCAATAGATTCGTTATTAAAAAATAATTTCACGCTTTTTCCGTAAAACAGGATAGGCAGAAGGAACCTAGTGCTAAAACTATTACTATCGATCTAACCAAATAATTTGTTCCAGAAGCTGGTAGTTGGCAGTCCGAATCAGCGTAACTGGAGGGGGATACTCATAGCTCTACTTGTGATAGTAGCGGTATTAGCCCTCATCGTGACATCAGTCGTTCTCCTGACGCCTCCTGATGAAGGGCCCAGGGTTAAGGGAAGAAGGCTGAAGATACAAGACCTATTGACTGATGAGCTGGTGCCTGTGAGATGGAATGGGACTTGGATATCTGGTAAGGACTATTTAATTGTAAGATCAAATCGTTTTCTTTATAATCATATTTGTAAATAGATTCATTTTTATAACATGAATCTGGTGTCTTTATTTAGGAGACCAGGACGATAAAAAAATAACTTTAACCATCTGTTGGTTATTCTCTGAATTTTTTGTAGTATTTAAAGATCCAAAGTTTTACAATCGTTATTTACGTTTTATCGTTCTAAGTCGTAAATCTTTATCTAATATGCCGAAATCATAAAGTACTAAATAAAATGTATTACAAAAAGAATTTAATAAAATCTGTCGTGAAATAATATGTCAAGCAATAAAGTGACAATGGAGCTATAAAATCTGTGTGAAATAATAAATTTTCCAAGAAATAAGTCTAGACTTTTAGATAATATCGTAAGAATCTTGTAGTATAAAATTCTTTATGGATAAGTCCATGTTTTTATGCTGTTTAGTGTGTAAATGACTTTATTATATTTAAACATATTTTATTAGAAGATCTCTGTATGTAACTGCTAAACTTTCGAGACATTACGTGTTTAATGGCGGAAGTCAACGCCGTGATCCGTGATTTGTCTTGTTAAGATATCGAAGAGGATTGAAGAGTGATGAATGAATGTAATAATTTGTTTTCTCGACTGTAAATCGAACCCACTACCTGTCTCGTTTACATTCGCACGCTTGTGCCCCTAGGTTACTCCTGGTCTTACTATACGTTTAAATTCACATAAACGGAGTTACAGGCGGTCACTAGTTACCAAATAAACCAAAACTTCACTCCTTAGTATCCAACATATTTGATTTATATGCAGTCATTAATTAACGTCACATGGGAAATTATATTATTGTTCGTAGAGACAATACGTCTATTGTTGCCTTATTTTCTCTGTAATTTCTTATTGATTTTGTTATATTTTTTGGTTAATATTTTTTTAGTTTCACGATGTATCCCACATATAGAAGGGTAGGCGAAGGTAGTGATAGGACACTCCTTCCCCACTTTACGCCTAACTTCTGTTCCAGCTATACAAAAAGGGTTTCCAATTATGTAAACCATATTAAAATTAAATTCCAAATAACTCAAGAAGTGTTTTAAAAACTTCGATAAAAGTCTATAATCCAAAAAGATGGAACTTACAAAAAATCAATGCCTCCCAGCAACTTTTAGCCGTTGTTTAAACATCGCTCTGACTTTATTTACCGATGCTAATGGTATGCTTTCGGTTTGTTTTTTCAAATGATCAAATGAAATTGAAAGAGAAACTGTATATTTTATTAAGTCTTATAATTTCTTTAAGCTCTATTTTTAGAGATAAAGGTGTATATATTTTTTTAAGCAAATGAATATTTTTTTATTTTTTTAAATCGATAAATAAATTATTAATACTATGAAATTGAAATCAAAATTTTGATATTTTCATAAAATATTTAGCTATAGTAGTTAAGTCTATGATGTTATTACTACAGTAAATCACTTAAAATTATCGTCAAGACTAAGTATTAAAAAGATAATAGTTGACCTAAAAACTTGATGCGCTCCACTGCGAGTAGTTCAAGAATCTTTTAGACTGAGAATCTCGAGAGTTTAACTTATGACTTTCATACAGAAACAAGGAACCATGGCTGCTTAAAGTATTTAATATTAATTTATTAAAGAATTATTGAAATATGTAAGAGTTACTATATCGTGTAATGACATAACACAACCAAAAGCGATACAATGACAAAACAAAGCAATTGTGTTGCATCTAAGGTAATGGACAAGCGAGTTACAATTTTACATATTTATTTTCACATAACGTTTACAGAAAAAAAAAGGATATTCAAAAGTAGATAAGATCTAAGATATATATTTTAACTAGTAGTCCCTGAGATTTACTTGTTAAACCAAATATATACTTCAGCTTTATAATATTAATATTTGTCATTTGGGAATCGAACCTTGTACAAAACAGAACTAGCTATTAAATAACAACAGGTAAAATCAATACCGAATTCAATGAAGTCACGTCCAAATCATTTTTTTATTGATTGATCAAAGGAATTTTGTAAAACGAAATTAAAACAAACGCAAATAACAGAGGAAAGTTAAAATGGTACAAAAATAGGTTTGCGTAGACGACTGTCGTTAGCTTTTGTTTGTAGAGACTGTTCTATTCAAAGGAATGTGAAACGTTTATAGTATAGAGTCACGATATTTCATATAATTAACATGGTACAGAACTTTTTGAAGACTTTTTGTTAATATATTTTACTTATAGTAAATGTTAAATTCTAGACTAGTCGTGGCGCAGTGGTTAGGTTCTGGATTCGATTCCCTATTGAGGCAATGAAATTTTTAATATTTTCTTCAAAGCACGTCGGGCGTTAATTATTACCACTCAATCAATTCGATGGAAAGTGGGGAGCGGAGGGCCTTAACACTAGTCTCTATATCACTAAAATCTATAATATATAGACATAATTATTACCAATGATAGATACTAATGTCACAGAGTGAAAATATCACATTCATTTCAGCATAATAGATACAACTGTCCTCATTATATCCATCGGCATCGTTACTATTATACTGCACTCTATTATTTGAAATTTCTTTGTTGCTTGTTACATATACATACATATATAGAACAAATTCAAAGGACGCTACCCCTTAAAGATTTTTCAATGAAAGGCTATACTATTACTGAATATATTGTTGTCGATACAATTATTTATTTACTGTAATATAATAATCATTATAGAAAAGACAGTTTTAAAATTTTATATAAGTGTAAACACGCAAATATTGTGCACAAATGCAAGTGCACTTCTTGCTCACTTCGATAGTTAAACCATCATCGATTGATCATTGATTCCCACTGGGTGGAATGAAGTAATTTTATTTTTCTGCTGACAAAACAAAACGTGATGTCAAGTCCCTGGCGGCGCGGGTTAAAAATGTCTAGAATTAAGGAAGTGGAGGTCAGATTATCCTGAAACTAGGTTCAACTGTGTACTCTACAATGCGGGAAAAAGCGTGAAACTGTAAAAAAATATCACATGTCTAAATAAATAATTCGCTTAGTAATATCACAATCAACTCGTCTTATCGACAGTATTTAAAATAAAATTTTAGGAATAGCCTTGTTGCCACGAGAAAGTAAATGTTACTTTGCCCTACAAAAAATACTTGACCTTAAAGCTTTGTACAAATAAATATATACTTAGTATAACACTATGCGATTTGCGATTCCATACTTACATTTATATAAAGAACCGCAGTTCAAACGAGGCAATCTGGCGTTCAGCCAAATTACTGGCATATTAAATACTCAGTTACACTTATATGGTAGCTTTGAAGAAATGATGCTTAAGATATTTTTAAAATCGTATAAAAAAGTATGAATCTTTTTTCTTTTTTTTTTTGCTTTATGCTGTATCCCGTTCTAGTCGCACAAAGTTGAATTTCAAGACGTAAAAATATTCCCATTTTTTCGCTTCAGTAGGAATTTTGAGGATTCCTTAGTGCTTCCCTATAATCCCTAACAATAACTTATCTATGTCCATGCTAAATTTCATCTTTTTAAGTCCAGTCGTTTCACCTGTGGATTGTCCATCAGTCAATCAGTAACGGAAGAAGTTATAATGTATGAAACATTAATACAATAATATACGTATAGCAATCAATATATTCTCTTTATCACAATTGATTTGACTTCACCTTTGCTCTCAAAAGAATATGAAATATCGAATGTCTTTTGAAGCTTCTTTATTATTGAAAGTAGCAGCTGTTACACAATACTGTAGCAGATCCTTTGTATCGTATTGAGAGAAATAACTTGAGGAATATTATTGAAATAGAAATAAGTACAGTGTATGTCTGTGTGACTCAATGAGTCGGTTGCTAGTTCGATTTCCACTCTGGGAATGAGATATTTTTATTACCGTTGATAACAAGACAAAGTGCGGCGTTAAGCACCGCCGTTAAACACGCAAAAATAACGCCACAGTATATATAGCACACACTATGAAAAGGAAATATTTTACATATAAACTTACTTCATAGTTTTAATCTTTAATTTAAAATTTTAAAAAGTCACTTCATTATATCTGTTCCTAAATCATCGACGACCGCAGCGCGAATGGTCTTTCCCGTTTGGCATTAGTCCAAATTGGAAGCATATTACACATAGACAACGTATTTAGGCTATCGGTGTTCAAGTGATAGAATTTATGGCTATTTCTAAAGCTTGTCAACGATAAATTCTAAGTTAGTTCAATTTTTGTAGAATTTATATTAATTTTTGTTATAATGGAATATCCCAAATCCAAATTATCAAAATATTCCTAGTTTAGTGGTAAAACTCATATTCCTATATGAAAAAAGAATATACCTAAATTTTTTAAACACAACAAAACAGTGAATACAAAAAACATTGTACAACGTCTAAATCAAAAATAATATCTCTAGAAATATTACATTGTATTTTTTTATTTATAAACGTTCCAAAAAAGATATTCGTTTTCCTTTCGGTAAAACACTTTATTACATTATTTGACATTCAACTTCATTCCTAACAGTTTCTTTACAAAATAAATATGAAATTAAAAATGGTAAATCTAATAAAACCCGAGTTTCTTTTCGTGGAAACACAATGAGAGGGAAATTAATGGCGGTATTTAAGACGTAGACGAAATTATTATTTTGGCTTTTGTTTTTAATGATTTAATAATTCAAATAAAATGCTTTATTTTTGTATAATGTGATAATATTATTTCTAATAATTTAGGTTTTTTATATTTACAGACTAAAAGATTATATCAATATGTATTTCTACAGTCTAGATAATACTGTAGTAAAGTAGCTGAAAGTCTTAGTCATTATATTGGCACCCAGCTTGTAGGTTAAAACAAAAAGTTGTAACGGGAAAAACGTTGTAAGGAAAAAGTAGAGTATACTGAGGGATTATTTTTCATGTAGGGTAAAACCGGGATAGATGCCACAGTGGGATAGATGCCCCATTTTCAAAATACCTAACTTCCCGAACTCGCGACAAAAAAATAATTGTACAAGCAGGAGCCACAGTCTTCCCGCACCAAAGTTATTCACGGACATTCGTGCAATGAGGACGCGTTTAGCACATTTTAGTAAATATCTCCGCGGCGAAAGTCGTGAACGCGTCAAAGATTTAAAGGTTAATATTTTGCGTTGTATAACTTTATAATTTGTAATCAATTACGCTATATTTTTTATTACGTCGATGTATTGGTTCATTAAGACTGTATCTAGGTGCTTATAGATTCTATTTTGTTTATAATTTACTAAAAAAATTCCTTGGCATCTATCCCTATCACAAAGGATAGTTGCCCTGATTTTTCGAGGTATAGGTGCCCTTAGGGGCATCTATCCCTTTATACTCAGTATATGGAGTTAGGTATATATTTTTAAAATATTTTTTAAAGTATTTATTAAATTAGCATTTTTTAAACACAAGAAAGATATAGCTAAGAGAAAGCAAAAACAATTGAAAACTAAGTTAGACTGTTTCATTAGAATGTTTAGAATGTTTTGAAAACTATAAAAATACGAAGTCGCAATCCGACTGGATTCAATGTGTAATGTGTCAGAACTGGCTACATGAAACCTGTACACTTTTCAGAAATTATTGCGCAAGATGTGGAAAAATAAAAACCCTATCTGGCTAAATTTTAATTAAATTGGAATAACGAATAATTATTATTTGAGATAATTAGAGAATTAGAATAGATGATTAGAATAGATAACTAAAAATTATATTTTGTTCTTTTTAATATAAAAATGTATAATTGTGCAATGTGGATGTTAGTATTTATGATATTATAATATTTTAATTTATAATATTAGTGTTTTACAAGAAAAAATATTAAGAATTGTAATTTTGTTGTAAAAATATGATAATGGATGTTGAAAGAATTAATATTTTAGTTACACAAATGTTTTAAATTTTTAATAATGGTTACCTATTTTTGTGATATTACAATTTAATAGCAATTATAAGATTTTAAAAAACACTATATACTTTTCATTATTATGATTATGTTTGTTGGAAACAAAATTGCTGTTTTAAAATTAGAATTATTTAACAATTGGTTTGGTTTTTTCATTTAATCGGTATAAAGTGCACCTACCTTACTCTGCAGGCATCTATCCTCCCCAGCATTTTCATAGTGGGGCAACTATCCATATAGGTGGGCATCTATCCTCAAAATTAGTGTTTCACGAAAAGCTATTTTTTGCAAAATCTATATTTGATTTGTTAAAAAAAAATATAAGTAATTCATCACAAAGGATTGAGCTAGCTAAATAAATAAAAATGATTCCTATAAAAAATATATTTCATCTAATTAGGTGGACATTTCAAAAAGTAGGGCATCTATCCCGGTTTTACCCTATAGTGTGCTGTCAGCAGAATAGAGCTCGGATAAAAAATAAATAAATCAGCTTCACGCTGTATCCTGCACACAGTCTACCCTGGCACAGAGAATCTAGTGTTAAGACACTCCATTCCCTATTTTACGCCAAGTTCTGGAGGAATTGTGTGAGGGGCGGAAAACATTGCCGCGCCTCGACACCGAGTGAAGAAATGAAAATATACATTTAAACAAATATTTCATTACCTCGAGTGGGGATCGAACCTAAAACCAGTCACGTTTAGAGTCACACCTTTGTGCCCCTGCGCCACGAGTGTCGCTCTAGCTCAGACTAATTTTACACTATTAAAAATTTTATAAATGTGCGATATAAAATTTTGCTAAAAATATGTCTCATATTAGGTATCATACAAACGCTAGGTCTTCTTGTCAAAGCCTCTTGGGCATGAAGTGTGAATTTAAAATTTAATATAAAACCTTATATCTGTATACACAGAAGTCGTTCTTGGTCGCAATTGTATCTGACTTTTAAAGGAATATTTTATGGCGTCGTAGCGTAGTAGGATATTTCTGACTTTAAACACGGTTGCTCTAAATTTCCAATTAGGGTAAGATTACTTTTTAATTATTTACACTGTCCGACTCTGATGAGCCAACAACGTGGCGTTGAGTTCCGCCTTTCACACACACACAAAAACACATCGCACACGCACACTGTGATGTGTTCAAAAAAGTATGTATTCCTGAAATACCATAAACTAGTTAATAGATTACGAATACGCGCGAATAGAATGATCAATGGACTTTCTAATAACAAAAGCGAAATCCCTAAAGTATTTGTAAGAGCATTAAACCTGTGACACAATCTGAAGGGATAAATTTTGAATTCAATCTTGTAGCTTCATGCTCCCGCACAAAATTAAATAATGATGGTAGTTTAAAATATCCTGACTGAAAACTTCTAAGATAATAACTAAAAACAAAATACGTGTTCACCGATAGTTGTGGATTCAAATTCTACTCTATCTGCTGACAATATCTCTCAGGTTGCAGAGAGTAGAGAACTATGTTTAGATAGAAACATAATATTCTCTCCGCATATCCTGCATAATGTAGGAGATGTGAGTTTTTTACTATCTACCTACGTGTTTACAGTCAGCCGCTATGAAACTGCGCCACAACGCCCTACAAAACTTCCTAACTAACTAAATTTACAACATTTTTTCTACTAACAACAACACATCCTATTTTTCTTCACAAGTTTCAGTGAATCGCAAAGTTTTTGTAAACAAATATCGTGGATGGCACAAGCCTTGATGGCCAAACAAGTTATATCGTTAAACTTCTGCAGAGAGCAGCCATTCCCCACATCTGTATGACCGCTCTTATATCACCTTTATGTGAACTGTGATTTAAGATTCGTTATAAAGAATGAGAAATGAAATGGAATAAGCATTATAATGACAATTTTCATTTCAAAGGCCAGACGTGGAGCAGAGGAACAAGCGTATGAATGTAAACATGATAGGCTAGGTTCAATTCCCACTCAAAGAAATGAAATATTTAATATTTTCAATTCTTCACTTTGCTACTGGTACTAATGCAAAAGCGTAGCGTTGAGTTCCGCCATTCAACACGCAATGCCCAAAATCGTTACGTTAGAGTCACACACAACATTTCTTCTCAATTGTTTATAATAATGTATCTATGCAGAAGTCGCAATTCATCTAATTTGTAACTAACGAATTAATGGAACTACTGATCCACATATACGAGTATAAGTTAACTCAACACACTGAGAACTATTTAAACTATCGTAAAAACGTTTATACGAAGGCAATGAAAGAATGTTTACACATACTGGCTTTCGAAAATAAAATCACATATAAAAACCATGAATCCCTCATAAAACTTATTATTGCAGCGTTTAAAATTCCAAGAGCTTTTAGAATTAATCACGTAGCTGAAGTGATGTCAACATTCAACAGATTAAACAACGGGTTTAGTTTCGAAATGAGTAGAAGAAGTGGAACTCTAAAAATAGATTTTATATTCGAAATTTTGATCTTTTAATCGACTTTTAAGTACTTCCGTATAGTGTTATTGTTAGAACACTATGCAAGAAAAAGCAGCTTTACGTTTTTTTCATTGAACAGCAAAACTAGGCAAAACAAAAAAAAAAGACACTCAATTCCCCGCTTTCGCCTAATTTTCGAACCTTATATTATTAATAATTTAAATAATTAACTGCACTTTTTATATCTAAATTAAGTTATAGGGGCTACCTAAAAAGTCCTGTACGTAATAACGTATTACTGTACTTATATTATTCTAAACTCTATAGAAAACAAAGGTGGCTAAAATGTATAAACTCATCTTTGTTTAGACATTTTTTATATGTTTTTGACAACTTTTTAAACTAAATGATGGTAGTAATTATTGATTACAAGTTGGCCACGTTTGTGGAAATACAGATATAAAATTAATAAATGCTTAGTTATTCGTATTATATTTGCAAGGAAATGAACGGCCTACCAAACGTTAACAACGGTATTGTAAAATGATAAAAGTTTTCCTTTTATTCTCGCAAAACCTCTTGTAAGATAAATTGTGCACAATTTTTCAGCTGGTAACGATTTGCTATTTTTCAAACGTTTTTCACGGGATTACTGTAACAAGGCTATAGAGTAATGGAGCGTTTATTTGTGTCGATATAATTATTTTTATGTATATTACTTGTAAAATTTAAACTTTTTTGTTTCACGCTCTACCCTACATATGTCAGGATTGCAGAGAGTTTCTAGTATTAAGGCACAAAAATAACTTTAACTTCTAAGCTCCAACCATTACAGGACATCTTATACAAAATTTATATTCACAAACTCCAAAACCTACTCCAAAGAAGAACATATTATACGTTGGGTATAAAAGAAAATAACGTTTCTTTAGCAAGTCGGTCAAAAGCTTATTTAATGAAAGGCATACATAAACGTTACGCTGGCGCTACACAAAAGGCGCGCGATTCAAAGCAATAACTTGTTAGTGGAACAAACAAAAACAATACTGAGCAGTGAATAATTAAAACGGGCTGAATTTCTGCAAGTTAGTTTATGTATCGTTAGTTGTTGAATTATATAGTATATTTTTTGAGTGTGTTCTTTTTTTTGGGGTATTTTCACTTAGCGGGAATTGAACCCGTGCTTCTTGGACGGTTTTCATGCAACGCTCAAAAAGTACTTTTTTCCTTAGTATGGATTAACACTAAAAATAAGAAAGATACAATTTTCCGTATCATATTATTTGATGCAACAACGACATGATTGGACTCTTTTAAATATTTCAGGAAATACAGTCAGGTTTATAAATAGTGTTTCCATATATGTGGTATATCGTCATAGTACTAACAACTAAGCTCAATTATGGATTTTTTTTCGAATGCTTGTATAATCTATAGCAAGACTTATAACGTGTGCCTCTCTGATAAGGTTCTGTTGTAAGCCTTTGAAACTAAAATGTTACATCTGATTTTTATGGTTAATATTTCTATAAGAAAAGTTATATATACAATATTATTAAGAGGAAAATCATCTGGCGAAAGGAAACATTTATATAATTATTCTGAAATCTTCATATTTTAATAAATTCAATAATAGATTTTTAATAGATTCAATAAAAACATTCTTAGAACTCTAAAATCAAATTATCGAATCTATAATCAATTTTCAAGACATTTAATTACAATATAAAAGAAAACGACTTAATGCTTTTGAAATGAGTTTTGGATTAATCCCAAATTATTCAGAATTATCGTGATAATAATAGCTTTAATGATACAGACACTCAAATGGAAATTTAATTAAATACTATTTACGTCCGGGCATTAGTATTCAATCCGCTACAAAAGTTAAAATTAATTAAGTTACAAGGCGGGAAAAAAGTTATATTCAATTAATATAGTTCCGTTAGTATTTTTTTTTTATTAAAGTCATTGTGACACTTGTCCCTCAGTGAGCTCTAATTAAAAAAGTGTTTTTTCTCTTATTTTTAGTTTCACATTGTTTCCCACATATACAAGGGTAGATCCCCTTGGACCTTGCATTAGGAAACTCTGTTTCCCACTTTCCGCTGAACTTTTAAGGCATTGCGTATTGAGAGACGCAACGCAACGCCCAGCTTCACCTAGGAATAAATGCACCCGCACACACCAGGGCAGACAGAGGGAACCTAGAGTTAAGACACTCAGTTCTCCATTTTCTGCCGAATTCCTAAAGTAATTATTTAAAATGAATCAGAGATTTAATTACACACATTACAGGCATGTTTTACAGTAAGCAGATGCACTTTACTGCGTACCTTGACTCGATTGCGTTTCGACTCTTGATTTTATGAGTCACTAGAGACATAAAAGCGACTTTGTCTGCTTAAAATTATTCTTATATAATAGATGAATTACACATTATCTTTACATAAATTGTCCCCCATTTGTTATTTTGATGTATAAGCATTACTGTAAAGTTACATCGAAATCCGTTCAATAGTTTTAGCGTGAAAGTAGAACCAACAATCTCACAACATCTCTCTCTTTACTTTATTACGTTAGTAGAATAAGATCTTAAGTTATTTTAAAACTCGGTTTATTAATATTATTAAAATTATTTTTTTATTACAATATATCGTTTTATATCACAGTAATATACAGTTATATTTACTGTTTAGTGAAACATCAGTTATAGGTTCACTCTGGAACTTGAACCTATAACCCATGTAAGTAAGCATACAAACATATTTCGTGCACATAGCGGAGAGGAACCGTAGTTGTTCTTCCTCCTTTCTCCACTGCACTGACAATGTTTAGAAACATTGCACGTTCAACAGCGGAGTTTAACGCCGTTCTTTTTCTTAGTAGTTTTTTTATTCAGAAAAATAAAAATAATTTAAAACCCACAAAAAATATGCACAAGATAATGTCCCACTGCGCCACCAAAATGTCTTAAGAAATACGATGCAATTTATATAATTAGAAGACATTAGCATAAACAATTTAATGACGTCATAACTTTTACAGGGGGATTCAAATCTCTTTATGAACCGTTTACTAGTACTGTGCTGTACTCTATTGTATCAAATAAACCTTTCTTTATTACATAAATTATGTTTATGATCTACCTTTAATGTTTACCACAAAACTCGTAAATCCTGTAGCTTTTGTTATGTTTTGTATTGGTACTAAAAGCATATAATTGTAAGACGTTTAAAAAAGAAACCGTTGCCGTTACCGTGGCGCACGAGCCCACGAGTGTTATTATAATGTGACGGTTGTGGATCATTCTCATTTCTTCGCTCTGGCATCAAGGCAAAAGCACGGCGTTGAGTTCCGTCACTCAACACGCAATGCCTTGAAAAATTTGGCTGAATGTGGGGAACGTACCGGGAACCCCATTGTATGAGGGATACAACGTGAAGCTGATATAATTTGATTAGATTTTAAAAAAGTAGAGAATGAAAAGTAAATTATATTCATTATATGTATAAGTGTATTAATAATATAAATCAGTGCTTTACAGTAAACATTTATTTCACGGTTACACAAACAATAGATAAATTACCAACACGTCTGCTCTCGCTCGTGGCTATCTCATTAATGACGTAGATGTGATTGTGTTGACTGTTTGTTCCAGTGAATGAGTGAATGAAGGATATATTTATGTGGGTATATTCTACAATAAATGTCTTTAACAAATAGTACAGAAGCAAAATGATACATTTATCACTGACTAATGTAGAAAGCTCCAAAGATGTATGTGATGCTAAAGATAGTCGTTAGTGCAGTATAAAAATATGTAATTAGAATGAGACCGTCGCGGTCCAGTAGCATAGCGTCTGAATGTAAATGCTTTGGTTTTGGATTCGATTCCTACTCGAGAGTCTCTATAATTGGGCCAAATCCCAACACTAGGTTTCCTCTGCCCCTATAGGATACAGCAAAAAAAGCATAACATTATCCTATGCTATTTACTGCTTAATAAATTTCAATTCAATTCATCCACTTTTGTATTTTGTATATGATTTAAAATAATATTTTGATAAACTAAATAGCGATATTGACATTCACAGTACATTCACAGTGCAATAAGTGACTGCAATAATAATATTTGGGTTCATTTTTTAAAGGACGCGATGGCCGCCTGCCAGTGCGGTGCGAGCACATCTGCAGGCACGTCGTTAAATTTAATGACACAAATAACTTCAAACTACAACATTGTACACTAAAAACCTACACTAAATATTGACATTTTCAGCTTTATTTCGTTTCCTTTCCGTTATAACATTTGGGTTACTAAATATGTAAATGTCAAATATAATAATAATACTTTTATTTATTACTGATTAATTTTATTCCATGCTTTATCCTGCGTGTATGTAGATAGGTAGGCAAAGAGAATGAAAATGAGAAAATGTTAAAACTCTCCAGTCTCGACTTTCCGTCCATATTTGAGACACTCCGTGTTGACTGTCACAGCTTACCGTACGAAACGATAGAAATAAATAATTTTGTCAAAAAATATGTGACTGGAATGGCATGTACCATATAATAAAACTAACTGATTCTGCTCAAAGATATATGAGAAAAAATATTATTAACTCAAAACTAAGATGTTAAAATGTTGTTCTCTATCTCTCTAAATGGTCCTTCATAATTTTTTTACCCAAATAATAGTTTCGTCCAAATTGCCTACATATATATAACTAAGTTTTATATATTCCATTACAATTATTTCGTAAGTTTCTACTCTTAAGTGCCTTTGTGTGTATTTTTTATATTTTCTTTCTTTTTTTCCTCACCTGTAAGTAGTCAACTAAAAATATATCTCAATAAGACATCGAAAAGCGAACATATTTCACTTCCGTCCCCCGGGTCAATGATTAATGTATACCCAGAAAACACGCTACGGTGAATTATATAACGTACACCGGAATAATAAATAAACTTAGATTGGTTAAAAATGCTTGTGGCGTAGTGTGGAACACTTGTTTGTTAGACGTCTCCAGTTCAAATCCTGTTTTATCACTTATCCCTCACATGCTAGGACAGACAGAGGGAATCTAGTTAAGACACTCCGTCTCCATTAAAATACTTCGTAGTGTGTAGCACTAGCTTAAGCAATAGATATCCAGGTTCCCTCTGTCTATCCTGCTATGTACGGTATACAGCGTGAAGCTAAATAGACAAAAAGAAAAATATCTTCAAATTATAATGTTTTCTATGGCTTCACGATTTCTGTGTTATGACACTCCGTTTACATTTATTCCTTTCCTTTAACCATGATGGCCTCAAAAACTTTATTTATTTCAAAAAATATAAATTTGTATAAATACATTAAAAAATCTTTTCCATTTATAATAACTACAGTTAATTTCGAAAAGCACTTTATATTTGATAAATGATATTGTATTTAAGCTTTTAAATCTCATTAAGCACCGTTCGTTATACAATGATATAAAAGTTTACAATTCAAATTATAGTCTACATGTGTACTTGTTAATAAAAGTGAAATATGTTATTTGTTATTTTTACAAGGTTTAATTTATTTAAAAGTAAATGTAAGCTCAATTTGCTCCACTTCTCAATGCTGATTAAATTGAAATTTATATTACGACTTCAATTCTGACGAGTGATTAGTAAAATACACCAATGGACTTGATTCGTAAACACACCATGAAATTAATAAAAGCTTGCTATTTCTCCAGCTTCACGCTGTATCCCGCATGTAGAGAGAGGAAGTGTTAAGAATCCGCTCCCCAATTTTCATCGAATTCCAGAGGCATTGTGTCTTGACGTGCGGAACTTAACGCCGCGCTTTATGTCGATACCAGAGCGAAGAAATGAAAATATTACAAAAATCCTCGAGTGGAAATCGGACCCATAACCTCTCGTGTTTACAGTTGACCCTTTTGCCCCTGTGCTACGACTTTCCTCTATATAGTATGACATAATATTCATATTTAGTTTTAAATTATTTCTTGTACATATATTCAAATGTATGTATATATTCGAAAATATACAAATGTCATATCTTCGTTCCATTAGTATAATTATGCAGTTCCATATTAAGCCGCAGTTTACACTGTAGCGTAATGACCTATATATGTACCTATGTACTTTAAAGCACTTGAGACACTAAATAAAATATGACGGCTTAGTCTAAGAAATTTAATTTTACTACTTTTAAAAGTAGTCCAGCGGTATTGTAGTGTAGGTCACCGGTAGTATAGAGGTAGTATAGGGGTAGTACAGAGGTTGTATAGAGGTAGTATAGTGGTAGTATAGAGGTAATATAGAATTGTAATTTTGATTTTAAATATGTTATACTAGTGGGTTAGATTTCCACTCGAGATAATGTTTACATTTATTTTTGTATCCTCGCTCTGGTAGACAAAGCCTGGCGTTCAATTGATTTTTTTATTTTTTGTTTTATAAAATATCATAATCGTTGTTTATTAGTGGAATTGTTGCTTAAAGCAATGTTATTTACTTTAAGGCGTATGTTTTACAACACGTATTACGGTGTGATAGCGTCCTTACCGTAGAGTCCCGATTTTTCTATTTATTAATATTAGCAAAACTGTTGAAACCTAATATTACTAATGGCATTATTAGTAATATTAGCACTATATTATAGTAATATATAAGTTTGCCAATTTATATATTACTTAAAAAAAGCAAATTTTCTTTCGACGTTGTCTCGTCATACTCGTAGTAATGGGTCGTTTTTACGAGATCTAAAAATATCTTATTAAGTCGAGTCAACCAGAAGCTTTCCCGATGATTGGCTTGAATATTTTATGGCCATCACTCGTTCTCTTTCTATGAAAAACATTCTTAAGCTGTAGACGCTATGTTATTACTTATAGATAAAACATAACAACCCAGTATAGTACTAATTAAAAAAATGATTTAAAATTAATAAATATCTTTTATTTTGTAGAACAGGAAGATCATGTGTAGTGAAAAATTTGTAATTTTGTAATTCATATTTAAAAAAATGTTTTTGCATGCGTAAATATTTTAGAATAAATTTTAAACCCCAGACAGAACCAAAAACGCAAATTTTTCTACGATTAACATACATCCTATGTATGAAAGTATGGTACATCATAAAATTTTCTGTAAATAAAACGAAAAAAAAATCAAAGTTTAGTTCATCGTAGCACAATGGTTGTATATGTCTAGTCAGATTTAAAGTCTTAAATGTGAAAGTTGTGGGTTCGATTTCCGCACTGAACGATGAATAATTTTCATTTATTAAAAATGCAATGTTTCAAATATCAAAATGTACAGAACGAAGAGTGTAGGCAATAGGTTCTCTCTGCATATCCTCTTATGCTAAGTAAAGCGTAAAGCTTATAAAAAAACTAAGTAACACATTTCATTACTTTTCTAAGTAGGTACATATCTACGTACGTATATAATTAAAGTAACTCGATCGGAATGCTAATGGTTATTCCAAGACCGTTATTTAGCGGTGGCAAGTGGTTGTTAACCATCAAGTTTTAGGGATAATCATTAGGTGTGAAGTTTCTTATAGCATGTTCTATAGTAACATATTTATTAGTACTATACTGTTTTCTGAAGGCCTGATCTGTCTGGGTAAAGGAAAATATTAAATCATTTATTATCGCGATTAGGAATCGAACCCACAACGGTTGCGTTTATAGTTACACGCATATACCCCTGCCATGATGGCCTTTAATTTAAGCTGTGAAATTGATTAATTATATTGTTGCAAGCCCAATTATATTGTTCCAGGTGACGAGTTCGTGTATAGGGACCCGTGGGGCGGGATCAGCCTTATGTTTGCGGCGAACCAAACAACGAAGACATTGATGCCTAATACTACTTATGTAAGTATTACTAATATTAAAAGTAATAAATTCTTCTTTTGTATGTAGCGTGAAGGTGAAAAAATAAATCTATAACAATATTGTGAATTTTTGGGATAATATTTCCAATATATGCCAAGTACACTTCCTCAAAGAAAATGAAAAAGCAAAAGTTTTTAGGAAAAGTTCTTGTTTTTTTTTTTACACTTTTAGGCTGCTAAATATATGTTGTATAATTATAAAATATTAAATCATGTCCTAACACTAGGTTCCCAGGTTCCCTCTACTGGTGAAGCTAATACTTATGCTAAAATTAAATCTCTTTTCAACGAGTCATTACGAAATTACATACAAAACGCTACAAAATTAGGGTTGAAAGCGTGTAAAAAGTGGATAACCTCTTCAACTTATAACTCTGAAAGGTTATGAAAGGCCAAAAGACTCGACCCCACTCCAATAAGGAACAAAGTATTTGCATAAAATATTAAATGAAATGAGTTTTTCCATACTGTGTTTCAATAAAATACAAGATACATTTGATTATATGAATAGTACAAAAATATATACAAACATTTATAGCTCTTTTTTGTAGTAATTTTTACATAGTGTATATAAGAACGAAAAAACAAAAGCGAACATATAATTATAGGAGATGTATTGTCATACTGTAAATATATTAAAATTTCGTACAAAGAATTATTTTATAATACTCTTTCCTTGAGAAATGCCAGTAAAATTACAATAACTTATAAGATCAAGAACGTTTAGAATCCCTATACTAAGGCTATACATCACAAAAAATGTTACTTATAAAAACTAGTGTGCCAAAAAATTTGTCATAATTTTCCAAACCACCGAAAATGTTTTAATTATTTTTTGCTTCACGCTGTGGCTTGTCTAAAACAGAGTATCTCGCGAATGGGAATCGAACCCACAAACGTCGCATTTACAACCAAACGCTTTATCTGCGCGCTACGAAAATGTTTGTGTGTTATTTATGGTCACCTAACCATAAATAACGTTTTTGCACATCATGGAATCACATGGGATATTGTATTTATGAAGATTTTAGTGATTTTATTTGTACGTGAAATTTTGTCTTCCGTTACTGAGTGACTGACAACGCCCGGAGGAAATTACTGAAATCAAAATTTGGCAAGAAACTGAGTTAGAGAGTATAAGAGAACTAAGAAACAATTTCCGAAATTCGTACGGGAATGAGATATAGATATTATTTTTTCCATTTTACGTCTTAAAGGCCATGGAAACGAAGTTGTGGGCAAATAATAGTTTTCTATATAAGAAAAGCAAAAAAAAATCAATACTCAAAAGTTTTCAACTTACAAAAACACTACGAGTTATATTATTTTAACTTAGTATTCAAGTATCGTACATATCGGTTCGAATCATTTCAAGCACGTAATATGCCAAATTCAATTACAACTATGATATATTACGATTTATATGGATTTCCTCTATATTTCAAATGAAAAATTTGTAATTGATGTGAAAAGAAGGAATTTAAGAAGTGAATTATTTTCATATCCACTGTTTGGAAAAAAGATCGCGAACTTTGACTTGAAGAGTGGGCGGTGCAGGGTAAACGGAGTGTCTTAACACTTAGTTCTCTCTTTCTACTCTATTATGCGGGATAGCTAAAAGAAGTTCATAACCAAATCGGGAATAAAATTTGGCCAGTACGAAAAAGTAATTTTTAGTTTCAGTTCAGTTTTGCTATGGCTGTTCTATCTACCCTACTACATTACTATTTAAAGGATGATGAGTGAATCTCAGGTATAATTAATTAAATTATATATATTACTAGCGACCATCTTGCGGCTTCGCCCGCTTTAACTACTGGATTATTCATGTAATGTATGTTTGCAAAGCACTTAAGATAATGTGAAAATTAATTAAACCCTAATGCAACCCGCATTTTCGTAGTTTCAATAAGGATTTTCCAATTGTTTTACACAGCAAGGATTTTTTAGTAGGTACCGTAATTTTATATCTGTGATACTAATCTTTTCAAGTACTTATTAAAATATATTTAAATGACTATTTTTAGATAGTTAAATGACTATTTTTAAACGGAAGAAATTATAAACAAAAACCTACCTACTACTAACTACTACAAAAAATGTGAAACCAAATATATCGCGCTTAAATAATACATTCAACTCCAATTATCCAATACGTGCAAACGCTTCTAACTAAATCTTCGTTGCTATAGAGGCAGCCGGGTTTTTTTTTTTCGAGCTTGTGGTTAATGCTGAAGGGGGTATTCTGTCCCTGATGAAAAGCAAGCATGACGTGGCTGTCTGTGAGGAAAATTAAATAGAATGCATGGGCCGGGAATCGAACCCGGGCCGCCCGCGTGGCAGTCATTCTACCACTGAACCACCGATGCGTGTGAGGCAGGCGGGCGCGGCGGACGCATGGCGAGTGGCGAGCCGTTTCGCAGCAAGGATTTTTTTGATATTGTAACAACTTCTAAAGTACTTATTAAAATGAAAAACAGTAAAAGACAGTTTTGGTCTACATTAAATGGCCAACATAACTAATGTACTTATTTATATGCTGAGAGTAAGGGATAAGTGAAACTTGACTCGATACAGTTGATGTGTGAACGGCGTGATGTGTCAATAATTAAATGCGTTTTTCTCTAAAATTATTCTCAATTTCGAAATAGTTTAAAAAGCAAATTTTATCTTCGTTTAACGTAGAAAATTAATAAAGTATTTTAAAGGATAAGGATTAATACCATTA
Source organism: Heliconius melpomene rosina (assembly GCF_056956725.1). NCBI lineage: Eukaryota > Metazoa > Arthropoda > Insecta > Lepidoptera > Nymphalidae > Heliconius > Heliconius melpomene. The sequence goes on from NC_140400.1 coordinate 2,497,014, forward strand.
TGGAAAAATATCCCTCACAATAAAAAATATATTGAAATTATTATTTTTAGACAGAAATATGATCACTACACGTTATTCTTAAAAGATACGAATATGCTCTCGCGGACTTTTTTGTAGATCTTATTAAGAGGAACAATACTCCAGTACATTTTTTTCATGTAGTACTTACCATTAGAGCAGCGCATGCGCGAAAGTGTCTCAACGGGTAGGACTTTATACACATTTATCGTATTTATGTTAATTTACATAAGAATGTACAAATAATAAACTATATATAAACCTTCTACGAAAAACACCCGACTTAATGGTGAAGACCGCATCAAAATCCGATGGGTGGTTTAGAAGAAGAAGAGTTAGAAACAACAGACAGACACGAAAAGCGACTTTGTTTTATAAGATATAGGATAAACTGGAATAATTGTGTCACTAAGCATTCAATGTAAGTAAACTATAGCAATAAAGTGAGTCAGGGGAGAAGAAACCAATTATATTAGCATCTGTTGACCTTCTTTGAGGCAGTGACAAATCGTTTTCTTGAATTAATTAACGCCAGCTTAGCTTCGACAGGAGAGTTTTATACTTATTAAGTTATATGAGTTTTGAATTCTTTTTTCTTTCTTTTTTTTTTAGCTTTACGCTGTACCCTCCATGTAGAAGGTAAAGCAGAAGCAGAAGCTAGACACTCCCACTTTCCACCGAACTTAACGCCGCAACCAGAGCGAAAAAATAAAATTGTTAATAAATCCGACACGACTGATTCAAAAATAAAAAAATATATATTTTAATTAATTGAACAAAGCAATGAAGATTCATATTTTTAAAATGTAGATAAATGTGAGTGATAATTATCTAAAACTGTCTTTTAAAATATATATAGGTAAATACTACTTATACATAATACGTATACATAAATTTAAATCGAGAGCCTGACCCTATGACTTATTTATATAATGTTGATATTACTAAGGACCAACGAGTAAACTCATAAAACCTGATGAAATTGCCTTATCTTATGCATTAGACCCGCAAACTTTGCAGAATATATTAATGTTAGCAACAGTATACATATTGTTTGATGATGATCATATATTTCAAGTTTACCTTATAAAAATTGCTGCTGAATTTCTCCTCACCTCATGTCCTTCCCCACTTTCCACCGATTTTAGGAGCCCCTAGAATTTAGTGCATTCCTGTATTATTATAAATTACGGTCTTCTCTACTTTCTATCTAGCCTAAAGATATAAGCTAAACATCTAAAACCTAGAACAATATGCCAATACGAGTATGTCAACTAAACTGAAAAACAAATATCTCTCAAGTATTTCCTACCTCAACTAGTTATGGAACTCGCAAACATCATGTATATTTTTTTTGTTAAAAAAACATGTTTTCCGCATCTTGTGATGAAGTGATATAACGTAATAACAAATGCTGACGTTGTTTTGTTTCCGCCCTCGCTCGGTGACAAAACGGTACCAGTTTGCCCCAACCAGGCCCGTACATACTAATGTATTTTTAGCTAACTTTCTATGAATATGAATAATTAAGATGGTAGTAGTAAGATTACGATATAGTAGTACGGAAGTGTATAATTGGGAACGGAGTGTCTTAACACTAGGTTCCCAGATTTCCTCTGTCTACTCTGCTATGTGCACGATACGGCGTGAAACTGAGAAGAATAAGCGGATGGGATCTGAATAAGCTCGACGTTTATGGGTTCGTGTTATATTCGGTGAAGTAAATTATTTTCATTTTCTCACTCTGGTAATAAAGACTACGTCGTTGTGTTCCACCCCTCAACAAACAATGGGACGTAAGCCTAATAATAACAATCGATTTCAAAATTAAAATATTTTTTAATTTTGATGTCATTGCTACGATAAGGCTAACGAAAACGATTTATTTAAATTATAAACAAAATTTAACTCACAAGCTTTACCTAATTGGATATGATATAAAACCTAGCTAGTACAGTCTGACTTAACCATGGGAAACAACCACCCATCCCCAAATTTACGTTCCATTGCATCCGAATGTCCATCACTGTCAGAGCACTTGTTGGACATCGATAAAGGGCAACGGCATAGAGACAGATTGACTCTTCACAACGCATGACACTTTGACATCTCTAAATGCGCTCTAGGCGACACTTATTGATAGAGCCTGGCTCTACATGTTGTGGATTAGTGTGATTGAACTAAATTTTATGTGTTTAGGCATGTTGAAGGGAACCGTTTGTATTTTGACAATATTATGGAAAATTACTTAATTTGGGAAGTAATTTTCCAAATAGTAAAATACAAGAATTGAAAAGCTAAACTTTTCGATTTGAACGACAAATTCCTGTTCAAACGGAGTTAATTTTAAAGTTTATTTGATTTTCATATGGAAATTAAAGCTTTTACAAACATTGAAAGGAAAACATAACACGTGTACGTGTACATTAGTTTTTCAACCTTCGGCTGTCCAGTTTTCTATTAATATTGTAAGACTGCATCGAGCTAATGGGAGCGTCCGGTCATTTGTTACCGTCAGGCCTGAAGTAATGGACTAGAATATTTAAACATGTATTACGAATCTATATAATTCATGTGTCTCATTGTACTGGAAATTTACTGACATACTACATATTATTTTCGTTAATTCTCGTTTGTTTATTAATATTGTCTTGGGTAAGTAGAAAACGAGAAAACAGAGAACAACTGCTTTATATTTGCCTTTTTTTAGTTTCACGCTAGAATTCAGCACTTAGTAGGGTAAGCAAAGGGAATCTAGGAATTTAGTGTTAAGGCACTCCGTTTTCAATAATGCATTTTGTTTTTTTTTAGAAGTTTACTGAGTAGTAATTCTATTGAGTAATTAGTTAATTAAGATTAACAACTGAAATATTCTTTAAGTTATTATAAATTCTTATACATATATATGCGTTCTGATCGTTATCTGGAAAACACGCAAGTATTAAATTAATTTATTAATTTTAACAATTTTATATGCCTATTATTCATAACATCGAGTTATCAATAATGGTTATAATTATTATAATTTATTCCATAGCCGCCTTATCAGATAGTTATAAAATGGTACGATAACGTTTTCGCGTGACAACCAGCACGCTAAGTTACTTTTGTCATGAAACGCTTAATAGAAAATCCTTTATATAATTGAATAAAGTTGTCATTGCGGTTTTACCTTTGTTGTTTGATTTAGAGAACGTCGTGGCGCGTGTGTTACTGTTAACAGAGTATTAGCGGTTGCAGGTTCAATTCCTACTCGAAGAAATTAGTGATTTTCTGGGTTTAAGTTAGACAAGATTCTGATTCTGACTGCACAAGATGGTCATGGATTTGATTCTTACTACAAAAAATCAAATCAGCTTCACGCTGTATCCCGCACACATCAGAGTAGGCACGGGGAACCTAGTGTTAAGGCACTACATTCCCCAATTTCCGTCAAATTTTACTATTTGCAACTACGCTACGCTTTCCTTCGACACTGGGGCGAAGAAATGAAAATATAAATTTAAACAAATCCTCATTAATCCTTATGTAGGAATGGAACCCACAACCTGTCGCCTTTACAGTCACACTTTGAATGAATTTGACTGAATTATTGTTCTATTCAAACATAATAATTATTATTTGTCATAATTCTTTTTCTCCATCTCTATTTGTTCTTTTACAGAGAGTTTTAGAGCCGGCCTCGTTCTCGCTGTCGGCGGACCGGCGTTTCTTGTTGCTCGCGCACGCGCCGCGCAAGATACACCAGTACTCGTATTTAGCGAGATACACTGTGTACGACATACTTACCACGTGAGTTTTATATTATTATAGCAATTTTTTGAAGTAATAAAATAAAAACTCTATTTTAGTCTTAATATTTCTACACAACAGATTTTTTCAACTTCATATTGTATCCCGATGATTATATCATTTAAAATATATTTGTATGAGTATAAAAACGATGGCCTCAGAGGCTTAAGTACATTGAAATTTTAACTCAGCGAACACAGCAGAAAAGTAGCAATTGAAGTAGTATAACAAGCTTAAAAGTTTTGTGCATAGCTGTGCATACGAACATATGTATATCTTGGATAACTAAAGCTTTTAGACATGCTTATCAGGTTATACAACTTTAAATCCGACTCAAGTTAACATTTTTATATAGAAATTTCGTTTTTAGAAGTTACTTAAAACATCAAGTATTTTATACAAAATTATTTGGGAAGTGTCAGCCCACGGCGACGACAATGGAATATCAGTCCTCTGCTGGATCTTCTAAAACAGATTTATAAAAAGGCCGTTGAAGCCGTCCTGGCTAGATGGCAGAAGGGTGTGATTGTAAACGCGACGGTTGTAGGCTGTATTCGTACTCGGAGTATTTCTCCGATAGGGAATAGAGCCTACAACCGTGGCACATAAATATTTAATATTTTCATTTCTGGTAAAAAGGCAAAGCGCGTAATGCCTCAAGAGTTCGGCAGAAGATAGAGAATGGAAGTGCTTTAATGGGAACAGAGTCTTAACGCTAGGCTCCCAGGTTCCTCTGCCTTCGCTGCTATATGCGGGATATAGCGTGAAGCTAAAAAGAAAAAAAAATAGATTAAAAAAACATGTTTTAAAACATTTTGACTTAATGTTAACATCAGGTTCCCTCTGCTTTGTGAAAAAATCGTGAAGCTGCTACCTAAATCTAAATATTTAAAAAAATGATTGCTTTGCAAACGGTCACACCAACTTCATTATGCGATACAATCAACCAATTATGAGATAAACTGTGTCAAACGCTAAAACGATGATTGACATTAGTGGAAAATTGACCCAAATACTGAGCAATCTACATAATATATATGTATTGAGAAAGGCACCCAAATCAATTTAGTTGTTAATATATGACATTAATTTTATTTTCCAATATTAAAGCAAAACATATATTAAAAAGGTATACAAACAAACAAGCTGAGATGTAACGATGTAACCGGAGATTAGGGGCTCGGTGATATTAATTAGGAGTTTCGACAACCTAATTACCTTTATTCATTAAGAGATTACAGACCCCGTATAAATCTTACGGATTTTATCAGTTTAAATTAATTGAATCAATTTAAATTTATATTATAATTTGCTACGTTTTAGATATTTTGTTTCGTTTGCATATGGTAAAGACTATCGGGGCGCAGTGAAATTGTGGAGGATTGTACGTGGGTTTGATCCCATAAGAGGAAAATTGTTTTTTAATTTTGCATATTTAGTAGTTTTTTTTTAATTATTATTAATTTTAACACCTTTTATAACTCTTTAACGAAAATTAGTAAGGTTATATAAAATTTGTCGACAATAGTAAATAATATCACCAACTTAAAGTAACATGGGAAAAGGGAAAATCGTGAATTGAATATAAGAAATATAATATAACAGACTATATATTTGGTTTTCGTGCTTTTTTACTATAAAAATTTATATTCTTTTATGGTAAATAATGAAATTTATAATTAATCTAAATAGAAATAAAATACATATGACGAAAGAGGATGTGGAAGTATTTATATAAAATAAAAAATACCAGATCCTTTTCGAGCCGCCTTTTAAACACAGTAACATGATTAATGCTTCTCGAGCTTTCGAGAATTTTATTTTCGAGAATTTAATTTTCTTTAAAATGAATTGTTTACTTTTAATTACTAACAAGGCTTGTATTTAAACATTTATTTTATGTTCCATAGATAATATGAGTGTAGAATGATTAATATATTTTTTGGCTACAAGTCCTTCTTCGAGACCGTGGTGGCAGAGGCACAAGGGTATGAGTGTAACGTGACGGTTGTTGGTTCGATGTCCACTCGAGGGAATGAATTATTAGTGTCAAGTGTTCGTACTGCATTCTCTATTGCATGAGAGATACAGCGTGAAGCAGACGTGATGATTTCTCTTGAATATACTCGTAATATAGAGCTACTTAATCCCCAATTCTTACTACTAATACTAAAACAAACATATTTGTTAAAAAGGTACTTAAAACACTATATGTCGATAGGATTGTTAACGTACCTTCCATACTAGAACCTGGCAGGCCATCAATCTAGTTTCTGATGTAATACGTCAAAGCGAAGTGTGACTGACATATTCAATCAGAGATCGTCATTGTAAACAAATAAATAGACCCTGTTGTCTAGGGTATGAAAAATCATATAGTTTTGGATGTTTGTTAGCTTTACATGAAAAAAAAATGGTTATATTATTAGATGCGTGAGGGAAAAAAAACTAACTGAACTTACTGAACAGGTTGAAGCTAAATGGGACGCTTCCATCATTTTACTATAGTAATAAAATACAATAATTATTAAGTCTTGATTTTTAGTTAATTATTTTCAAAATGACAAGAGCCTGAAAGGCGCAATTTTATGTGCGTCAGGGTTGCCATACAACAAAAAAGTTTCTATCCGATGTCGTTTTTATTATAACGTTTCAATACGTGGCATGTCACCTTTTGCCTATTTATTTTATTTTCCTTTGCGCATCTTTCATAATGGTGGACCTTAACATTGGAAAAAAAATTATGCGCCGCGCTGAGAATCGCAACTCTACACGCACAGCCTCAAAAATAGATATTTAAACTTTTGTATATTTTACAACTGTTTACGTTATATCACTGCTACATTTCGCCAAGGCGCTCGTTCAGTCTTACTCAGCATATAAATTGGATCACGTCCCATCCGTAATAACAGTGGCTGGTTTCCCTACAACAGTACATTAAATATCATGTTATTCTTACATCAACTTGATCTCTTGAGGGCATCATGGCAAAGTGGGGCAGCTGATTGTAGGCGCGATTGTTGTGGATTCGACCCCCATCCCGGAATATGATTTTATTTTCGTGCTCTGATAGACAAATTGTGGAATGTCGAAACAAGTTGACTACTGTTGCAAGCCGCAATGTCTTGAAAATGGGGCAGAAAGTGGGGAACGGACAACCTGTCTTCCACCTACGCGGGAAAAAGCGTGAAAAAAATAAAATAAATAATTTAAATAGTCAGACGCTTGTACCACTGCGCTATATTAACCATAGTAATATAAATATTACATCTGATTTCTGTTATCATGAAATTCATTAAAATATTTCTGTTCAAAGAAGATATTTTCTAAAGATTCCTATCTTTTATATCTCTTTAAGCAAAGCATTTCTTTCAGTCATCACAGTCGTTACTATGGCAATTTGCTTTTACTATTGAAGCACTTCTATTTAACTGTTTCCTTTTTTTTTCTCTTAATGTTTTGAAAGAGAGTTTTATGTATGGTAAAAGACGTATAAATTGACATCATACATTTATGATATATTTAAAAAAAATAATATTAGTTTTAATTTTTTTATGGCCTTTTTTATCGTAAAAATTATAACAATTATTAAATGGATAGCAATTTGCGAAAAGTCACCATCTACAATTCTTCAGATATTGTATGAAAACTAAATAATCAAATGTTTTAAGCATACTTTATATTTAACATAACTTCCAGAACTAAATTGGTCTAAAACTAGGGTACGTACGTAGGGTACTACGTAGGGTAGTGGTGCCTAAAATGGTATAAATTTAGGTATTTATATGCTCACAATACAAACATTGCACTTTAATTAAAGATTTATGTATAAACGCGTCCAATTTAAACTGCAGTCGACTGCTCTGACTGGCCGGTGATCGAATCAGTGTTGACTGTTCCAGTCATGAGTAATTATTAGTTATAATTGGGTTTTAGCCTATTTCTATTCACATTTTACCTTCATATTAATAGTATATATAACTATGAAGTGATGTGGCAGATCACAGCGTTGGGTTCCTCCTTTTAACACTAAATATCTCAAGAATTTGGCGGAAAGTGAAAAACGGGAGTGTCTTAATAGGCAACCGAGTGTATTAACACTAGGTTTCTAAGTTCTCTCTTCCTACCTTCCTTGGTGCGGGATACAGCGTGAAGGTAAAAAAAAGGAAACTATGAAACGAGAATATCTGTTAATTAATTATTTTATAACTTTATCTCTTTGACATAGCGACATCTCGTTATAAATTTAACACCTGCACCAACAATTTCTATGCCTCGATTAAAGATTTATGAATGTAAATATTACGCAGTGCAGTAACGACCTGCATTTGAACGTATAAAAGTAGAACTGTCAGGTCACCGGTAGAATTTCATATCAAAGTTTATTTTTGAAAATATACATTAAAAATATCGTATAGGGATTCTTTAATGAGTAGGTACGGTCTTTTTAGCTTCACTCTGTATTCCGCATATAGTAGGATAAATAAATGGAACCTAGAGTTAAGACACTCCATTCGCCATCTTCCACAATTGTCGAAACATAGAATAATGACTCGCGGAACCCAACGCCGTTGAGTTAACGACGTCTAAAAAGACGGTAAAAACTATCTTACCAGAGAGAGAGAGGAAAATAAATATCACAATAAATGTCACTTTTCACTCCAGATTAATAATAGAAACCTTGTGGACGAGAGAATCAACGGAATGAATATAAATAGTGAAACCAACAGATTTACAACAAAAACTTTACGAACTTGTACCTCACAGTCAAATAATAATATAAATTAGGAAAACGCCCAAAGTTAGCCAAGTAAGTGGGTTCACTGGCTACCGTCCTAATCGCAGAGGCCACGCTACCGTAAAAACGAATGTGCCCGTTCATTCTTCCTTTAATACTTTCTCGTATCAACCTAACACTGGATGCTCGTATTAAAACGTGACTAAGCATATAATGTTAGGTTTTTATTAACAATCTTTATTAATGCCTCACAATGTGTTCTTTCAAATGTTTCTTTTTAGCGAAACGTTGTATCCTGCACATAGCAGGTTAGGCAAGGGGAAACTGGGAATCTAATGTATGGCACTCCCTTCCTAGTAAGATACTTCCGTTCCCCACTTCCGCTGAATTCTGGAGGCATTACGGGTTGAGTGTCGGGACTCATAAAATCAAAATATGGAGGATAATTATATTAGGTAGGCCTTTTTCGATAAATGGACTATCCGATACAAAAATATAATGTTCAATTCGAACTAGCGGTTCCTGAGATTAACGCGTTCTGTTCAAGAAGATGAAAAACTTGTTGCACAGTTGGTGAACGTTTGACTAAATGTCATAAGTGTAGATCCAAATATTACAATTGTAAAGCGCACAAAAAAAGGACCCAAATATTACTGTCTCTGAACTAGAACTGAGTCTAGACTGGTCTAGACAAGCGAAAAAAGCGTGAACCTAGAAAATTAATTTCAGAAATAAATTTAGTTATATTATGGTACTACAATTCTAAAATCACCTCGTTTTATATAAGACTTTAATACTATTATCTGCTTCCTACAGTAAGGTATTATACAACCCACTATCCAGCATTTCTAAAGTGTAGTGCAAAGTAAAACGAACTTGAACGTACATTTAATATAATTTGAGTTGCAAGACGTTTTATTTGCCTCTTAATTATGGTCTTATTGTCTGCTTACTAAGTTTTTTTTTTGTTATAATAAAGAGGATATACATAAATACAATTGTAGTAATTGTAAAAGGAAATTATAATATAAATATAATATAAAATTATAATATAATCAAATAATATTATTTAATAGAATAGAAACACTAGGTTCTTTACACTAGGTTTTCTCTTCCTGTGTTTAAGCGGGAATCTGAAAAAAAAATCTTTACATAAAATTGCTATACAATATCATTAGGATATTAAACCACATATTGCGGCTTAAGTGTCAAAAGTCAAAGAATATAAATACAAATCTATGACCCTTTACAATAAAAAAAACCACTATAACTTTAGAGAAAATTATAAAAGGCACAATTCTACTTTTTGCTTTTCAGAACTCTACAAAGTGTTCCTTTGAGTGAAGCGCTGTAACACTTGTCGGGGTTTTATTTAACTTCATCTCGCATAAACCCAGTACAGGCTCCTTGGCACTATACATTTCAATTTAGTATAACAAGAAAAAGCTTTTGTTCATAAGTTTACCATGTTATAATTGTACGTCCCTAATGCTATGTGAAAAAAGATATTTATCTATATTTTTATTAATTACTATAATTTTGTATATCGAGGCCGTTTTGATGCACATCATATCCCAACAGTATGATTGTAGATTCGATTCCCACTAGAAGAAATAAATTATTTTCTTTTCTAATTATTGGTCTCTTGTATGTTATGTATTATCTATAGGTCGAGGCATATCTTGAATTGTTTCTAACCATCACAATTTATTTCAGGGAATCATATCCACTTACACCGTTACCGGACGACGTGGGGGGAGGGGTAGTCAGCGAAGGTCCATACTTGATCCTCGCGATGTGGACTCCGAAGGGCCATGGTCTGATCACCGTGAAGGACTACGACATCTTCTACAGACCAGCCCCAAGGTCCTCGACTGGATATAGAGTTACCGATACTGGTATACCTGGAAGAATATTTAATGGTGTGCCCGATTGGTTATATGAAGGTAAGTTAGTTTTAAAACTTATTATAATTTTCACAATATTATTTTAAGCGCAGAACCTAATATACTCAAATGAACACAATAATAAACTACCTAACTAAACTCGTAAGTCAATTTTACCCTATTTCAAACCAATCCGGTCCTCAAGCGCGGTCCGGTGGAAAGGAATTTCGAAATTAACTAGAGATCTTGAGATGCCACCCCGCCTTACCCGTTTAAACGTTTTAAGACAAACTACTATAGATAATATAAAGAATTTAGTACAATTTAGAAAAAGCACTAAATAATTAAAGGAAAGCTTTGAAATTGAAATAAACTTTCTGAACAACCAATAGCAACGAGGCTACAAAAGAGTTGCAACTCAAGTGGCCCACATCGTCGTCAGTAGTTTACCAACCTTTTGAAACGTTTCAATACGACGACTATAATACTGTTATAGTGCTTCAAAATACGCTTCTAGATTTTGAAGCACGAATTTTATAAGGTTTAAAATACTTAGAAATTGTGTCGATAATCTTTCATTTCAGTCTTATTGAGTTTTAAATTTATGATACCGTCGTTTAGCTGTGCTGTGTTGAACGCGACGGTTGTGGGATCGAATCCCACTCGGGTAACTAACCGGGTGCGGAATTAAAATTCTACTGACTTTAATTCCGCATGGTATCTATTTAAACAAAAGACATTGTGAAGCTGAAAAAATAACATTCATATTATATTATCGTGCATATGAAAGAGAAATACAAATCTTTAAAATAAAAAAATAATACACAATACCCGTTGAAGTGTTGAAAACCGTTGTAGACCTTAATTAACTTAACACAAAAAACAGAGCTGTTGATTTCGAGCAAATGAAACATGTTTCTCTTTTCTTTATTATTTTATTACGCGTCAAATTAATTTTACATGTTTTACTGCTCTACGTTTGGTGTGTGACAGTAATGCGATGGATTCGATTCCCACTTCAGGGAATAAATGATTATTTTTTATTATTTTAATTTCTTCGCTCTGGTACCAAGGCAAAAGCGTAGCGGGCATTGATTCCCTTTGATTTGTGCATATAAAAAAATAATTTTATTTTTTATATATATATTTTTTAAATATTGAAATAAAATATATATGCCATTTAATACAATGACATTTCATTTTTGTAAAATCACGCTGCATCCCTTATATAGCAGAGTAGGCAAAGGGAACCTATTGTAAGGGCTCTTATTATAAGAGCGAGAAAATAAAATAATATAAATTTGTTCCGACGACGGAAAATCGAATCCACAACCATTGCGTTTGTAACTGCCGCCGCGCAATAACAACACAATTCAACGTTAATATTATATTGAAAAAAAATGATATAAAAAATCCTTAATTATTCTTTATTCTTAATTCTAGACGTAATTAAAAGGAAAATTTTAAGTATAAATTAAAACCTTTTATAAAGTTTCGCCATAGGCTCTTTCCAGAGATCTAGCGATTACTCATTTAACGAACTTCCCGCCATCAATCTTACGGCTATCTAGATTCGGAAACACTTAGGGACTAAAGCTTAGTAAGTTTTTATTTAAGCATTAATTTCATTTAACGGCTAGCAGCGGAGTAGGAATTTTAGTACAGATTTCAATAACAAATATTAAACTGATTGGCGTTTAGCTGAAAGCAATGATAAGATAATCAGTTTCACACTGTATCCCGCACACACCAGGGTAGGCAGAGGGAACCTAATGTTCAGATACTGGGTTCCCCATTTCGAACCCACAACCAGTCGCATTTAAAATAATACACTTCTACCCCTGCGCCACGACTGACCTCTTAAATGAAAAAATCTTCACTTCCCGCCTTTCCGGACATAGCGTGTTGGGTGGCGGTCCTCACATACCAGTACGCGTAGTTTGTCCACACTCGGATAGTTCTTGTGGCTGGTGAAATGCTGGTGGACCGTCCAAAAACAAAACAGGTAGTTGTATAGGAATTCTTCTTACTTATGCAGTAAGAGAAAAATGTATTGAATAAAAACCATTACACATACAGCGTAAAGCTTAGTATTAATAATATTAATAAAATTAGAAATATTCATCTTTTCTTAGGAAAAGAGAAAGTTACCTAATTTTGGACTTGAACCTAATTTGTTTAGATACTTCCTATCATATATTGAAAAATGTATACAATTTAAAATATACCAGCTTTAGCTAAAACAAACTCAAACTTTAACCAGCGACAGCTTAGGGAGCTTACTTCTGATCCTTCCTTGTAATGACTATAGTTTAGTTTTTGTGGATATAAAAGATCCATAAAACCGATACACATAATATATAAAAAATAACTATTTTTATTTTGCCTTTATTGTCATGTCCTTTTATAAAATGAGTCTCAAAATTAATATCAGATTTAAAAATAGTATTGTTAAGTAACACGAGCCAATGGATTATTTGACAGAGGGACACCAGTCTGTTCACTACTTTTCGTTGAATTTTTCGTGGCATTCCACTGAGTGGGGTTCGAACCCACAACCGTCGAGATACAGTCCCACTCTAGAGCTCCTGCGCCATGATAGACTCTTTAAGTGTTAATAATAATCTACAGTAAAATTACTTTGGGATAATTTCTATAAATAGCCATATTAATCTATAAAAAGACCTAGAAGTGAGCCGGAGGATCGATTTTACTATTTTAGCGCTTGTGATGTACAAAAAACTTTAACATATAAAAACTTAAAACGACATTTCTATGTTTATTAATAACAGGATATGACATTTTGTCCGTTCATTACCAAGCCAGGCACATTAATGCCAAAACTAATATAGATGCCGAAGTGCATGCGATGAATAATGAATGAAATATATAATGCCATTTCCAGATGTGCAGATAAAAATAAACCCAAAATCTTCTTACTAATTTTGTATCGTCAATTGTCAGGATTTCCAATCAAAAAAAGAATTTTTATTTTCAGTCAACTTTCTGAAGCTTCGAATACTTCGACTTCTTATTGCATTCTCTTCGAATATTTATTGCATAAAATAAAAAACATGAAAAAATATAAGCATTTATGCAAACGCAGTTTTTATTGCTGTTATTAAATTCTTATAAATGACTTTTGACAATATATAAGACTTGTAGTTAAAAGGATAAAAAGTGAACAACGTTACAGTGTACATAAGAAAAAAATATTTAAAATATATTTAATATTTTCATATAGGTTATAGATATATCAGTTATTTGTATTCTTTTACAATAAAATAACTGCATTGCAAGGTCCTTATGTTGTCATTAATTTTAAAAACATTAATTTAGTATTTGTAACAATAAATTTGTTTCTTTTGTATTTATTAAATACTAGCGACCCTCTTGCGGCTTCGCCCGCTTTAACTACTGGAGTATTCATGTAATGTATGTTTGCAAAGCACTTAAGATAATGTGAAAATCAATTAAACCCTAATGCAACCCGCATTTTCGTAGTTTCAATAAGGATTTTCCAATTGTTTTACACAGCAAGGATTTTTTAGTAGGTACCGTAATTTTAAATCTGTGCTACTAATCTTTTCAAGTACTTATTAAAATATATTTAAATGACTATTTTTAAACGGAAGAAATTATAAACAAAAACCTACCTACTAATAACTACTACAAAAAATATGAAAAGCAAGCACGACGTGGCTGCCTGTGAGGAAAATTAAATAGAATGCATGGGCCGGGATTCGAACCCGTGCCGCCCGCGTGGCAGGCGAGCATTCTACCACTGAACCACCGATGCAGGCGGGCGCGGCGGACGCATGGCGAGTGGCGAGCCGTTTCGCAGCAAGGATTTTTTGATATTGTAACAACTTCTAAAGTACTTATTAAAATGAAAAACAGAAAAGACAGTTTTGATCTACATTAAATGGCCAACGTAACTAATATACTTATTTATATACTGAGAGTAAGGGATAAGTGAAACTTGACTCGATACAGCTGATGTGTGAACGGCGGGATGTGTCAATAATTAAATGCGTTTTTCTCTAAAACTATTCGCAATTTCAAAATAGTTTAAAAAGCAAATTTTATCTTCGTTTAACGTAGAAATTTAATAAAGTATTTTAAAGGATAAAGATTAATACCATTATGGAGAAATATCCCTCACAATAAAAAATATATTGAAATTACTATTTTTAGACAGAAATATGATCACTACACGTTATTCTTAAAAGATATGAATATGCCATCGCGGACTTTTTTGTAGATCTTATTAAGAGCAACAATACTCCAGTACATTTTTTTCATGTATTATTTACCATTAAAGCAGCGCATGCGCCAATGTGTCTCAGCGGGTAGGACTTTATACACATTTATCGTATTTTTGTTAATTTACATAAGAATGTACAAATAATAAACTATATATAAACCTTCCCTGAGAAATACTCGACCTAATGGTGAAAACCGTATCCAAATCCGTTAGGTGGTTTAGAAGAAGAAGAGTTAGAAAGTTCAGACAGACACAAAAAGCGACTTTGTTTTATAAGATATAGGATTAAAAAAATACATAACAAATGTTATATGAGTGATGATGGGAGTAATAAAAATGTAAAAACATGTCCTAAGTGAGATAGGTACGACAATCACGTAGGCGACTGTGGGCGTCGTTGGGTCTTGATTAATTTAAATGTAAAGGCGTATAAACGCTACGAAAATATTATATTTAGCTAAATTGTAATCTTTTTGGTAAAAGTACAGTTTACATGATAAAATACTACAATGTAAAAGAAATAAGTATGGTATAAAGATATACTAAAACCATCATTGTTTAGTGGGTCAGAGTCTGACTGTAAAACACAATGATCGTGGGTTCGATGTCAACTCGAGGGAATTAATTATTTTCATTTTCTCGTTCTGGTTCACTAAGTATTATTCTCTGCACATACTCATACCACTGCGTTTGGGATAAGGAGAAGGAATCCCCGAGTAGAATTCAAAATAACTACCATCGTCTTTAGTAGGGCTTGCCTTTTTTAATTTATCTTTTAAAGTTTTTCTATACTGCCTGTACAGGGCGGTCAAATGCCGCCGTATAGCGAGGAAAAATTCTAAAGATAGCCCGTAGTAGAATAATAAGTGACGTCAACAAAAATGGTATCGCCGCCGTAGTGGATGAAAATAACGGCAAAACACGTTTTATTACACGTATTAAGATTAATGGAGCGAGTAATGGCGAACGTAAAATTAAGTATTAACCGTTTTGAAACAAGCTTCTATGAATTTTTAAATAGAAAATTGAAATTTGCGTAGTGTTAAAAATATCGATACTTTCTGATGCGTTGGATCGAGTTATTAAGTTGGTTAAGCCGATTTTGAGATTAGCTGGAACAAACCCACAGACAAACAGACAAAAATCAAATGTATGACGTTATTAAATGCCACTTATAATGTTTTTTCTTGTATATCTATATATAAAAAAGAACTTGTCCTCACTGACTGAGGTAAGACGCACGCACAGCCGTAACCGCTGATGGTAGAAACATTAAATTTGGACAAAAGTTTACTTTCGTAATCTGGACATCCACTAAGAAGGGATTTTGAAAAATTTTAACCCTAAGGGTGCAAATAAGGGGTTGAAAGTTTGTATGGGAAAATTCTTAAATCGCCACCGATTTTTATAAAATTTGAAATTCAGACTCTTAAACGTATATAATTAAACATATATTTCATGGTGGTGGAACTTAACACTGCGACTACTTTTTGCCTCAACCCCAGGAGCGAAGAAATGAAAATATTAATATTTTATTTCAAATGAAGAATATTTTCAACCTATAACAGAAATTTGAATGTTGGGCAGTGGACTTCAACCCACACTTAGTTTAAGCTGTGTAGGAAGTTCCTATATTTTAAATATAAAATGAATGTTGGCTCAAAATAAATCCGTGGTATTTATAAAACATATTTTGCTAACATGACAGCCTAACTAAATAGTATATATTTGAATAGAGCTTAATGAAGCGGAAATTTTATTTAGGTACTTACTAGATATTACTAGACTTAATTTGCTTACGTTTTTAGTGAAGAAAAATATTTAATTTCAAAATCTCTATTTTATACCGTTATGTTAAAAGAGCACTGACATGACATTCATTTAGCTTAAGACAGTTTCCTTCAGCTTCAAGCTTTATTCCACATTGCAGGTAAGCCAAAGAGTACCTACATGGTGGCAAGTCTTTAAGTTGCAGAAAGTTTATTGATACAATATTTAATACAGTCCCGACTTCAGCAGAAAATAGAGAACGGAGTGTTTTAACACTAGGTTCTCTCTGCCTACCCTGATTGTGTCCTGGATACAGCGTCAAGCTTAATGCAGGTCTAGTCTATTATACATAATTAGGCCTACAATTAAAACGTTTGTCGAAATACTTTTTTATTTCGCAATGAAACAGTCACAAAGGACTCTTGAACAATTCACCGATCGGCGCTCTCTCATCGGAAGAATTTTTGCTCGTAATGAAAAATTACCATATAAATGGGTCTTCACGAACACGGGCTTATTTTGTGAATAAACTTCTAACGAATGTTAACGATACGACTTTTATAGGTATATGCATAACTTTTGGCTTAATTAACTAAGGAAATTCTTAAGAAGAAAATAAATTCGTTCGTTTTCAAGTCCTTTTGGGGTATATAAATGATATTTATAGTGAAGTACCTGATGATGAGAAGAGCGCCTACTTAGCATTCCATGTATTCACTGTGTCCATTGCGTTGCAGGGTGAGGAAATCTAGGAGTCACGGACTAACGCCCTAGTGTAGATTTTAATGGTTTTTAATTCTGTCTTATTATCCGAAGTATGTTCTATATAAAATATATGCAGCTTTACTCTTTTTTCCGTAATACAGGATAAGAAGACGGAACCTAACTCTAAGACTTGCCCATTGCCCACTTTTCACTCCATTTTTGAGACATTGCGTGTTGTCTGGCGGAACTGAACGTCACACTTCATTTTCATCCGATATAAAAATAAAATTAGAATATTTGTTGTTCAATTTGGCCTTATGTAATTTGAACTCACACGTATCACTGATAGAAAACATTCCATTTATACCACAATATCGTATTTTTGGCTCGAAATTGTGTTATATGAACACAATTTACTTGACCTACATAACATACGTGACAAGATAAAGAACAATAGATATATTTTGTATCTGGATATTATCCAAATATAAATAAACTTTATTTTTGTTTCTCCGTTTTGTAATATATAATGCATATTTAATATGCTTTATATATAGATATTTGTGCATAAATACAGTAACTATATTAAAAAACAGTATTAGATTACAATTAAACGCTTTTATTGAAAATCATGCAAGTTTTTTAAAAGTAAAAAATATTTAAGCAGTCAACTAGGTATTATATATTATAATTATTATTTTAATATAATTTAATACTTATTATTATTTGATTATATTGTTATTTAATTGTAAATAAAATTTCTTATATGCTCTCCCTTGCCAAGCCTTTTGGCAATTTGGATATATTGTCATTTTGATTTACATATAATTTATATTCTAAATCCTATTATATCCTAAAATTAAAATGATTCTTTAAGCGGCTTAGACCAATTCCTCTAGTACATACTGAATATCAACTTCATGCTGTATCTCACATACAGTAGAAGAGCAAACATTCACTGAGTGGGAATCCAACCCATAATCGTCGCGTGAACAGCCTGATACTACCGCTATGCCACTACAGCCTCAATGTTATTAGGCGGAAAATTAGTAACAAAGATATATAGATTGTTATCATCATGTAATTAGTAACATCTGTACTGTAATAAAACATGAGAAGAGTAGATTATGCGTATAATATATAAATGGGTCTCGATTACACGAAGTGAATGCCCCGAGACCAGCTGTAGGCTATTTGTGTACGACTACTTGTAATACAGGGAGATAGATGTATATTGTATTTCATATTTTATTTGAAAAAAAAGAAGCTCCTATGAGGCTACACTTATAGAAGTTTACTAGTCCCCTCTAAAGAGTTTCTCTGTTCAGGTCCTGGTTCCATCATCAGATCAGCTCGAGGATTCCATAATATTATATTGTCCACCATACTACATATAGCTGCCAAGTTTCTTGTTGAAATAATTTTATTAAATGCGGATTAAATTGAGTTCCATTGATTTTATGAGTACAAAGTTTCAAATCGAGTTCACAAGTGTGTTAACAGTATGTTGCAATTTGTTCAATGTAAAAAGCTCGTGTACTAGAAAGAGTAACTTCAACATTTTATAAATGCGAGATCGGCGTAAAGTATATTTTTTTATAATTATTTTTCTACTAATTATGAATAGGTCAACTCTAACTACAAAATAAAGTTTTGTTTAATTCATATATAAAATATCAAATTTTACTTTTTTATTAATAAACATTCAATAAATGCTTTATACATTTATTATTTATTTATTTATTTTCTTTCACCATGTCTATTCGGACAGTAAAATAAATTCAACATTTCAACAGAAACATCTTTCTACGCCTTATCTAATCTCCACAAAAACAATACATGGCTGACCAAAACCAATCGTGTTTTGTAACAGCGTCGAAGAGACGTGAGCTGAATATAATTCGATTCAATTTACCCGCAGGATAAACATCTAGGCTGTGAAATATAAATCAATATAGAGATGCCTTAGTAGAAATAAGAGGTAGGCTGCTTAATGAAGTCATTCGTGTGAATTTGCTGAAAATTTATTGAGTAATTTTCAGCAAAGCAAGGTTTTTGTAATTTCTTTTAAATAAATAATATCTTAGTTAAATAACACCTTTGAAAAATATAATTAATTCTCTAATTTTATGTATTAAATACTTTTCAAAATATTAAATCTGACAATTGATTATAGATACATCAATATAAAAATATATATACTGACAAAAATAGATTATAGGTAGTATTTGTAAAATTTTTCTCCACAATGAACAACAATCCTTACGTGTTTAGTTTTTTTTATCTTCTCTTTCCGAGTACCCACCAAGTAACTGTAATAGATTCACAACGTGAACTTACTTGTAAATTAATCCATTCTCCATTTTCCGCAATTAACAACTTAATTAATTATGCTTAAGAAGTCGAAATCCAATACCTTGAATTCTTCAAACAACCAAAAAATCTAAAAATAGTTTTATAACTAAACTTTTTACTACATATAACTTTTTTCATATAATTAGTCAAGTTTCAACTACATCAGATTGACGTGTCCTTCCGTCCTTACTTTGCAGAATAAATATTAAATATTAAATAATAAATAAAAATATATCACCCCATACACGCTCGATATTGGCACGGTACATTACGCACGTCGGTGCGTGCATGGCTGCACCGGTTTGATGTCAAACGAGTGACTTATTTATAGATTGTTTATTTATGTGCCGTTAGCTCTCAAGTCTTATATAATTTGCAATAATATTATACAATTATATTATGCTGATTTATAAATACGTTCTATAATCCGTTTACTTAAATAAAATATATGATATTTTTAATTAATTAGAAAAAAATTATACTCGTAGAAAGTAGTTTGAAAATTAAGTAATTATTTTGATTTCTCTATCTATTAATTATTATAAAAAATGAAAAATATAAGAAAAATGTAATGAATAACTAAATATACAGTATATTATAATTAAAACAATAAAACACTTAATAAAAATCCATCAAAAGTTTTACAAATACCTTAAAAATGCCATGCAAAGAGAAACTTAACCAACGACTTTATAACTGAGCGAAACAAAGCTTGTGCTACACAATTCTAGACGCTGAAATATTAATTACAATCTCTGAAAAAGGCAAAAATCTAAAAAGTATTATTCTGAATTCTAATACCGAAGCATAAAATGCAATTTTCAATTTCAATCACGTACAGATCCGATTTGTTTGGTTTCTGCAATTTGGTCTTTAGGTACCAGAGCTAGCTCTTAGCATTAATTTAAATTGCTTTTCCTAGGTTTTAAGAGAGTGATTCATGAACTCGAGCTTAAGCGCTTGCAACTTGAGAGCTTAGCCTTGACTTATTTTTAGCTATTCTTAATATGAAATTAAATAAATATCACACAAGAATTTAAATCATGAAATAGTGCTATTACAAATATTTACAAGAAATCGTTTTATGCTTCTATTGTATGGCATAGTAGACAGAGAGACTTTAGTATTGCGACACTTTACTCTCCGCTGTCCGAAAGAATTTGAGCAACATTTAAATTACCGTATACAAAATAACATTTATGGGTCATAATCAGAAAAGTGGACATTTTCGAATTCGTAACGTAACTGATAAGTAACAACACTGATAATGTTTGTTACGAAACTGATGTCATAAGGCATTATACACAACAAAATAAGAATATTATATCAATAAAACTATTGTTGTTTTTATTTAATGAGAAACAAATTAAAACTTTAAAGATTCAATCGTTGATTTAACAGATTATAAATGTAAGAAAACAACAAAGTGACAATATTAACAATATAATAATGCTAGTTCGTAACGTAATAAACTTATATTTCTAAAGATCACAAAGTTAATGATAAAATTAAATCCACTTTAAAATATATCAAAATTTGAGTTGTTATCACTGGAATTAAGTTTAATTCTTTGTAAGTGTTTATTCCGCATATCTTCATATTTAATAGGATTGGTCTGTTTAAGACGTTCTCTATATATTTTATGTGTTTCAGCATTTGACATAGGAGCCATAACGCTTACTGAAAATAAAAAAATATTTATCAATAGGTATTTAATAATATTTTATGTTTATTGTTTAGATCTTTAACAACGCTAGTACAGAATGTTTTTCTTTTTAAATAAAAGCCTCACCCGCTTGACCTACATATTTATTAATTCACTATCTCCAGAGAAAAAAATAGTAATTACAAAATCACAACTAATTTAAGGAAGAATAAAAAAATGTTTTTAAGTAAATCGGTTAAGCCGTTTCTGAGATAAGCGTGCACAAACACATTAGACAAACAAGCAAACAGGCAAAAAACTTAAAAATCATTATTTTTAGTTACTTTACGTCATCAAAAGTCACCAATTATTTTTTTCATATGCCAGCAATTTTTTTTTTATATACATATCTTCCGATGGTAACGTAATTGTGAACTAGGCTTCATATTTTCTCAGTTTCGTTACGTAACGAAATGTAACAAAATTGAGAATGAAGTCTGAGAAATTCTAACCTTTTTAAATATTTGCTCATAAGCCACGTGTTGCATGTGCAAGCACTGAAGTTCTTTTTTGAGATTTTGTAAAAAGAAGCAAATAACATAAACAAGAAATCGAAATTATAGAATACTTACCAAAATAAAAGCCGTTTATAACCCTGAGATGTAATTTCACGCATTCCCTCTAAAACATTTGAACCCCTCTACTGCTGCGAGAACATTACTGGTTGTAGCTACGACAGCATTGACTTTTACAATAATGGTGCCACAATAAAAACTAATATTAAATACCATTCAAAATAATTGCGTTCATATTTTAATTGTACGTTACTAGCCCTGAGTAACAAAAAAACAATATTTTGGGACAAATTTACTTAATTCATATATATTATTTATTAAATAATGTATCAATAAAAGTAATTCTATTTAATATTATGCATAAAGTAAAGTAATATAAACATACCTGAAATCAAATAAAACCATAAATATTCGTAACAAATCAATTTTTTAAAAAGTAAAGTGGTGAATGGGACACGAAAAATTGTATGGAAGCATTTTGAAAAGTTTTTTGCAACTAACATAAAATACTATTATTAGCCATAATATATTTAAAATATTACAAAAATCTTTAAGTTAATAAGTAAATTTATCTTAAATGGCAAAATATTTAAATTATATTTAAAATTGTATTTTTAAAACGCATTCAAAGTAGCGGGACAAGAAAAGACACAAAATGTACACTTTTTCTGATTATGACCCTTATAAGCTTTGTACCTATTTGTGGCTTGAAGAATATTTGTAATTCAAAATAAAAAATAAATTTAAGAACTAAAACTCAACTAACGAAAATTAATCACTCTCTGAAAGAAAATATTCTCACTTTCTCTTCTTCCTGTTAGAATTAGGACAGGTGGTAGATGACAACGACTGTCAATTTTAGATGAAAATATTTACTTTTTTCTTCGCCTTAGTCGGGTAATAATGTATAATGAAATAAAAATAAAAATTTTCGTTATACCATCCATCCATCCATCAGCCTTTCAACGTCCACTGCTGGACATAGGCCTCCCTTAATTCTTGCCACTCCGTCCGGTCCTGCGCCCTTCAAATCCAGGTTATAACCATTGTATATTTATATAAATTTAAATTAATTAATCTAATTAAAAAAGTGTTCTTTATTTGTTTTTTACGACTCGACCCTTTATAGCTTCAAGTGGCGGTAATGAAATTTGGCACGTCGCGTCGCGTCGCCTTGGTGGTCTCTAAATAAAGTGATTTTATATAACTCAGTTAACTAATTAAGAAAATGAAGTACTTCCAACTCTTAAGGAAAAGTCTACGGGATTTATTAAAGAATACCTTTAATGAAGGGTTGACGCTCGTAAAATCTTGGTTTTTTCATACTTGTATTAATATCTTCGTACAATACCCTAAAATTTTACAGAACTTTATTTTTATGGAACGTGGCGCCAACATAAGTGGAATGGGATAAGTGATTCCTTTCTAAGTCTTCACTTTTTAACTAGCTTAGAAAGGTTATTTACTTCTAAGCCGACAGAACATTTATATTGTAAATGTTTTCCAAAATGTAATTTGAATTTATTATTTAAAAGCTAAACTTTATTTATTTATTTTAAAAAGTAAACTACAATTGTTTCATTTACAGCAATTTTCTTGTTACAGTGGAAATTTTGAAGTCCCGAACAGCGTTATGGATGTCAGCGGACGGTCACATGGTGCTCTACGCCACATTCAACGACACTCTGGTCCACGAACAGAAGTATCCCTGGTACGGAGCCGCTTTGGATACTGATGATCCGGCTAAGGTATTTATTTTTCTTTAAAGTCATAGTTACATAATTTTATTTTAAAATAAGAAGCTACATGCTTTATGTTTTGGACGTCAAATAATTTACCACCAGTTCACTAAAGTTAATGCCTCAGACTTTATATAATCTACACCAAAGATGGTTAGACGCTGAGCTCCGCCACTCGACAATCTATCAGAATTAGACCAGAAAGAAGCTAAATAAAACGAAAAGCAAAAAGGGGACAAGGCACTTCTAATATATTTTTTAAAAAACATAGTGTGTTTTGTTTCACAACAAACAAATGCGTTTATTACTTGGTTAGTTCTCGCTTCGTGCCAATTTTCACGCAAATAATCAATAAAAAATATTTAGTGGAAGTACTCGAACTTGTTATTCAAAAGACCCCCATTCACATCGTTCTATTTAAAATCTCATACATATTTATCAATTTACTTGAACTATAAAATTACTTAAATCATAAAATCGCTGTCGTATGAAAGTGCAGTATAATATTGATATACCACGCGAGTGGCAAGCCAATTTAATTTTGCAAAGTAAACGCTTTGTCCTAATATTGTATAAAGTTTAAACCCAGAGGCTAGAAAGAATATGAATAGACTATGCATAAAGAAGATTAGGTCGTTCATTCAAGTAGGCGAAGTATCGTTTGAATAAATCAGACCAAAATGTGATGAATATTTTAGTATTTTAGGTCTAAATATATAGTATCTATTACTTATGCACGATTACAGAGCGCGGCGTTGAGTTGAAAACAGAAAACGGAGAGCGGTAAATCGTGACACTGGGTTCCTACATTGTCTTGTTACCAAAGCAAGAAAATGAAAGTAATTAAGTTCCTAAATGGGAATCAAACTCCCAACCAACTCGTTTACAGTTAGACGCTCCGACGGAGACCACAACGACTACGAAATATATCTTAAATTTACTTTATCAGAATAAAAATACAAATTTTAATAAAAGTCTAACTTTACCATCTTGTTTTAGACAAACGATATTGCCGTTACGTTGGCATGGTTAATCAATTCGTAGGTAGAGTACTTCCTTTCAATATTCCTCGTGCCATTTCTTTGATATATTGTAGAGGCGTGTTATTCTGAGCAATAGAATATGTATGTATGTTATGAATTATTAGGCATTTTAACATAACTAAAAATCAGCTTTACGCTGTAGCAGAGTAGGCAGAGGGAATATAGTTTTAAAACTCTCTGTTCGCCATTTTCCGCCGATTTTTTGGATTGCAAAATCCTGAAAACCATTGTTATCAATTTAAATAAAAAAAGTACATTTTTTTCATATTGAAATTTTTCTTTAAAATCTACAAGAACCTTGTCAAATATAACTAGTAACTTCTACCAAAGATTAACAGACGATGCAAATATTTTATTCTCGCTACACGCTGGTATATCGGATAAAGCTGGAATTCGAAGTGAATACTATTTGGAACTTTAAAAATGTAAAATATCTTAAAGTTGCAGCACAGCTCTCGACGTGTCATGATCGAGTGTGCTTTTACATGAAACTTCTGAGATTTTTCAAATATCTACTAAAGTCTGTAGCTTCATGCATCACTTTGAGTATAGATTTATTCATCTCGAGGGCGATCATATGTATTTAAATTATTTTTATTTACATACAGGTGTTTTACCTTCCATTATTCTAATTAAATGTTTTAAGGATCTGCTAAGAATTTCCAATTTAGTATATAGACCAGTCTGTCCAAACGGGGTGTTAAACCATATTATTCGTAATGTCGGTGTTTCTTTTAATGGAAAAAGTTCTCTATTTTATAATCTACGACTAAAAATGAAAATATATAAAGAGAAAATTGAACTAAACCGTAACTAAACCTATTTAGGAACCAACAAAGATTTTAGGTCTTACACTGAAGTTGTAAAAATGGACTGTTCCTTAAAAACTATTTAAATAGTGTAGGTATGACTATGTCTCAGTAAAGATGTGTTTCTGCCGCCTAGGGTCATTAAGGTCAGGTTCAAATTGGTGTATAATACAAGCATACATCACAAAAAATTACAAATAAACCTATATTATTCTATCATCCAAATATCAACTCAACGTATTGAATACTATTTAAATTGTCAAATATAGTTTTAAATAGCAAAACGGTGGGCAAAGTTCAAAATTGAATTCCAATATTATTTTGTGCTCACAGATTTTTATGTAGTACATTTTGATTGAAATATAAAATGGAGTCTATTTATTTCCAGTTACTACGCGCGTCACGTTTCTGAATTTACAAAACTAAAAAAAACATCTACATAGCAGTATTTGAACAGTGAAAAATACAAATGTTTATTTTAACACGCTTTTATTAAATGAACGTAATTATTTAATTTTGTAACTATATAATAAACTTTAAGAAACTAAATTTGACTCACATATAATAGTTCTATAATTATGGAACTTGGCAGCTATATTACTATACTCTATATAACTGCTAATGTATCTGAGGTTCTTAGGAACCAGAACCTGCAGAACCTGAATAATGGAATTCTTCAGAGGTTACTAATAAACCACTGGAATTTAATATAGGTAATTTATAATTTCGAATATATTGTATAGACCCGAAACTCGTTTGCTGAGTAAGGAACGGAGAGTTTTATCACTAGGTTCCCTTTGCGTACTTTATACTCGGGATAAGGTTGCAATATATTTTTTATCATTTCAGGTAGTTTGTGTTAAAAATATAAAATAATATCGCGTTAGTGCCGTCACGTACCACCTTTGCGGCCAAGATAAATGATGTTACGTCAACCAATCAATTACCTACAATGATATTTTCTTTAAATTTTCGCCAAAAGTTTCTTCTCACGCGATGGTCGCAGTCGTAATTGAATTTCTGTAAATGTAATAAACGTTCCCGGGATTGTATTTTTTTTTGTATTTATTTTACAAAATTAACTTGATTTCGTTTTTTATTGTTATATAGGATAAATCCTTTCTTTATGATAATACTTTAAAGTATACTTAGAGTCATTGGTGTACAGTGGATAATATAACTTCTATGTATAAACGTGAGAAATAAATAAAATAATCAAATAGATATTGAACCCACACCGTTGCGCTTACAAATCAGACGCTGTGCCACTGCGTCACGACGGCCTAAATTTTGGTAAAAATGATGTGCTTAGTGTTATATAGTTCGGGAAATTTAGAATTTTCTGAACACGTTTCTTATAACTTCTATGAGATTTTACGTTTATTACTAGAAATATAGCAAAATTATAGCATAAGTATCTACAATTTTAATACTTTTTGCCCGTAGACATATCCAGAAATCAGAAGCGTCAGATATCCAAAACCGGGCACAAACAATCCGGTGGTTAAACTGACTGTGGCGGACATCGCGGACCCCAAGCACATCCGGACGCGGCATCTAACGCCCCCCAAGGTTATCCTCGAGGGGTGAGTTAAATACAGCTTAACTATCTTTGAGGTTGAGTAAAATGAATTAATTATTATTGAATTCATACTGAATTTCAGTATTACACAATGGATTTTTTTTACTTATTAGGCAGAGGGAACTTGGGAACATGGTGTTAAGAGACTCTGTTCCCATTAAGACATTTCCATTCCTCACTTTCTGCCGAATTCTCGGAGCATTTTGTGTTGAGTAGTGGAACTTAACGCCGCGCTTTGCCTCGACACCAGAGCGAAGAAATGAATTGCATGGTATTATAAACAAATTTAGTTAATAAGAGGTTTATAATTAAGTTGGTGAATGTTCGAATCCGAATGAGTTGATCTAGCAGTACTTTGAAGTATATAAGATGCAAGAAGAATGTAAAATATTTTAAACGTAATGAAAAAACTATGAAGATATATTTATAGATTTTGTTAGTATGGTTGAAAACAAGACGGTTGTGAGCTCGATTCCCACTTGAGGGAATGTATTATTTTAATTTTCTTAGTCTTGGTAAAGCAGGGTATTGATTCCCACTACATAATGACGCTAACTTTGTGGGAAAAGAAAAAAACAGCACAACATTACTAGGTTACCCTTAATTACATTATTTGAGAATAAGAACGTATATTAAAAGCTTGTAACGTAATAAAAATAATATATTAAGAATATTTTTAGCTAAATTACTATTTCTTTTAAATCACTCATGCTATAAACTTGTTAGGTTTTCCAATCTCGAGGTTCCACACCACGCCGAGTACCAAGCCCTGGGGATATCTCTCCCTTGTTCTGTTTCAATTAAATCCAACAAAGCACATGTTCATTTATAATATGAATTTTATTATTAATGGTAGTTCTGTTGAAGAAATTTATTAATTTTAGGTATAGGAGTGACGTAAATAATATTCTAAAATTGGTTAATATCGTTGTAACATTTTCAAATCGTTCTTCCATGATTAGAAAGGCAAAATGCTTTTTGCCCAGAAGCGCGGTTTTAAAATCCTATAACGTTCAATATTTTACATATTTAAAAAAAATGTTTAATATTTAAAGTAAGTATAACTTTAACAAAACCCAAACTAGTGTTAATTAATGATAGAAGCCTTTTAAATTACGATCATTAGTTATTCTAGAATATGACACTAGTGTTAGGTACATAATATAATTTTTATTTAGCTTCACGTTGTATTCTGCACATAGCAATTTACGTCAAAGTAAACAAACTAGAGAAAGACGACTATTATTTTATAACATTCAAGCAGTTTTCCTTGTCTGAATAAACAAAACGCAGAAAAAGCAAAGAATGGAAAATGCAGTGATATTACTAGACTTTTTTATCTATTTATCCTACAGATTACTAAGACAAGATAAAAAAATGTGTATATACATGTTAGATCCCTAAAAACCCTACTTATACAGGGTGGAAGAGGCAGCGCTCCTTTTACTGAAACTGTATATAGGGTAAAATATTTCAAACCCAGAATTAAAAAAACTAATCCAGGTACCTCAAAAGTTTGGACGTAGGATTTTTTTTTCATTTCACGATTTTTATCCATACTTGTATCTCGTGTGACGCACACATACGTATGCGACGTTGCCGCTTTGACAGGTAAGTGTGTGCGTGCCTATGTTATACTTTACAAATGGCGTTTTATTTTAAAACGATAATTTTATTATTTATTTTGTTAATAATAACTTTTTTTAAAAAATAACTTTTTCATTTTTGGGAATTATTTTTTTTCTGAATTATATTAGGCTTTTATAGAGTAGTTAAAACTGTGGTTTCATTTAAAGTGGTGCTGACAATTCCATCCTGTATAGTTAGTATAGTTAGGTATATTAAAAAATTATTGACTGAATCTCGATTTCCTAAAACTATCTCTGCGACCATTGCTGAAAGAAAAATCTTCAAAATACACATTTCATATATTTTAATACAACATTGTGACAAAAATATATTCGTATCGCATCGATATAAAATAGTATTTGAGGAGTCTGTAGCGGGCAGCCGGGCGGAAATTCTAAACAGACCCGACCCGCCATTAGGGGCAACTCCGCAGGTCGGGAAACTTTCAAATTGGAGCGAAATTCTAACAATAGCCATTGTGATGTTTATTTAAAATTATTACTTAGTTTTAAAGTAAAAAACTATGAAGCTATTAGCTATTATTTTTCCTTACTTTTATTGTAATTTTCAAAAGTAATGTATCATCTAGTTCAAGAATATTGTATTTCATATATAATTTTCATAATAAGAGTATAAAAATAATTATATCTCCACTTCACTAGAGCAGTGCCCCATTTTTGGATTTATAACGTTAAACATTTAGTTTAAAACAACTAACAAACTAAATTTAAAAAAATGTATAAAATTTTAATACACTGTTCCCATCGCTGCCTGTTTGAAATTTGCCTTTTCTCTCTGTAAACTTTGTTTTGAAATTTCCAACAAACAGTTTAAAACGCCTTTTTTAATTCAGAAAAATGAGTTTCAACATAAAATAAACTTGCGCATTCCGTTGTTAGCGTTATTGGTGCGTTATAATGGTGAAAGCTTTGAGAATTTTTTTGGAAAACCTTCGTTTATTTTATTTTTTTTAATTTAAATTACGTATTACTTAAAAAACTAAACCCGTAAATTATAATAGACATAGAGACAGACATAAAGTATTCTTTTTAAATATAAATAATACGTTGGTCCCAAGCGTTGCCCACATCCCTAATTGACTTATGAGGTCAATGTAGACAACGTTAGGTATTTCTGGTCTTCATAGAGCTTTACGTTGGTAGACTGATACTATAGTCTATAGTTAGTGATGAAAACTGATCACTTGACCTATAGAAAGTAAGTGTGTCCATAACTTCGTTTATGGGCTGGATCTTTGGCTTTCATCAGTTTAAGTCATACATAAAAGGTATATCTTTTTAAAACACTGTTGTTCTATATAATCTGTTCTGTTCTGTTCTTTCTAATAATAATATATAATAATATTATATAATAATAATATTCTATATAATAATATTATAGTATCTTCTACTGACTGACATACTATATACAAAAGAGGGAATCAAACCCTTTAATTATTAATTTTCTAAATAATAAATGTACGTTGTCTCAGGGATTACTACTTCACTAGCGCGCAGTGGGTATCGCTAACGGAGGTGTGCGTGGTGTGGCTCACGCGAATGCAGAACTTGTCCGTCGTGTCCGTTTGTAAGAGCCCCATGTGGCACTGTCAAGAGGTTTGTATTAACATTTATTATGGTATATGGATACATAGCTTTTTTTACGTGTTGAAAGTGCTATTCCACATTTAGAAAAATATTTTTTAGACATCGTATAAAAATTTGAACGTAACGGGATTTGAACCCGCCCAAGTTTGGAAACTGTCCAAGCACTTGACCACTAAGCCATACGAATATTCACATTAAATACGAAAACAGTACTCTACTGCATCTGTAGCTTTATATATTTTCTGCATAAACCCAGTAGCAGAGAGAAGCTAGTGTAAAGACAGTCTTGCCATTCATGATGATGGATGGATGGTGGATGGTACTTTCATATATTACAGTGTAAAATTCAATAGGAGTTAATTTAATTTTGTACTTATGTGCCGCTTATACAATAGAAATAGCTGAAATCATTGTTGAATTGAAAAATTATGATATTTAATTATTATAAAAAAAATTCTTTTTATTATACATTTTTTAGCTTTACGCTGGTTCTTGAGTAAAGCTGGATAGGGAAAACTTAATACCTGCTAAGACTCTCTGTTCTACACATGCTGCCTACTTTCCGAGAGGCAACTCAATACATCTTATCTTGTTATCAGAGCGAAAAAATGTAAATAGTTCATTCCTTTAGTCGTAATCGAACCTACAATCGTCGCGATTACATCCAAAACACCGCACTATTCTACCGTACCACGATGACCTTTATAATAAAAAGAAGTATAATTAAAACTTTTTTTATTCAGAATAACTTTTTATATATATATATCGAGACGTTTTAATATATGTATAGAGGACTTTATTTAAGACATTTTTAATATATTTTATACTGCTATCACCTATCACCTACCAAAGACATTACTCTAAGTTCGAAACACCTTTTAAAGCTTAAAGAACATAGTTTCTTGTCACGTGCGTCTGTAATTCCCAGTGCATTAAGCATTACTCAGTAGCACTCGTTTTATGTTACTTTTATCTCAACATTGGAAAAACTTGAGGTTTTTCTATTTTTATTTTCTTTATAGTACCTACAGTACGAATAAATGCCATTTAAATGTTAAATAAATGTTAATATTTCCTTTTAATTAATAAATTAAAGAGCTTTAAATAAATAATGAAGTAAACTATTTTTTTATATTGAACATTTATATTTTTTTCTAACATTGGCTGTAGTTATCGATTTAACAACGTTTAAAACCCCGAAATTCACTTTCTTACGCTTTCATATATAGCCTTTTATAAATTATACAAGATTAATATAGCACCTCCTTCCCTATTTTTAGGGTTTCGTACCTCAAACCGATTTTAATTTTGCTTCTCGCTATATACCGTAAAAATAATTCATTACACCGAGTGAGAATCTTTCTAAAAATACAAATTTTTACCAGGTATACAGGATATTCTCCGGCACTGAAGGCTGGGTTGAATCAGCTCCTGCGCCGCTATGGTCATCAGGGGGAGGTGCGTTAGTTACCCTAGCTCCAGTAAGAGATGGACCAGCCGGGCTGTTCCGCCATGTTGTACGAGCTGAGCATAACGCTCACGGTCCACGAGCTTTGCCTCTTACTCATGGTAGCTTTGATGTGGTGAAACTTTTGGCTTGGGATCATGGGAACCAGCATATGTAAGTTGTTTGGTTATGTGTTCTAATAAATAATGCTCTTCCTATAGGTTTGCTATCGAAGTCTTGAAAAAATAATATTTATTTAAATATTCATATTCAAAGATTAAGATTTACTCCGTTTGAAAAAAACTATAACATAATATTATTCAATTATATCGAAACATTAGAAATAATCAAAATGATTTTCACACGTTTCTAATACATATTTCTGTAACGGAATGCAAGCTACGTACGTAATAAATGGCTATTCTGATAGCATATTTCATGTACTAATGAATATTTGACTTTTGTATGAAAATATACGTGATTTGGGCAAAAAATATTATGTTGAGTCGCATTTTCCTGTTCTTAATAGAATCCTGAGACCATGGTAGTGCCCGCGGGCGGCGTGATTAGAGACGCTTTCTGCGACACGTCCCTGAAGCTCATTTTTATATTTTTTTATATCATAAATTACAATCTCATCTCTTTAGTTGCACATCAATCCTTAGCATCGAATTTTCGACTTATTACATAAGGAACAACTTATACATATAAAGTAATACTTCCTCAGATCCATGGACTATATTATTAGTTCATGTGATATATCATAATTGTTGCTGAAAAAAATTAAAACTAAAACGATAAAACTATAGGTTAATTTTCCCTGTTCCTCCGAATTCTGGAATTTAACCCTGCGCTTTGCCTCGTTACCAGAACGATGACATTAAAATATTAACTAAATGAAAAATATTAATCGAACCTGTCGCGTTCACAGTCGCACGTTAGGTCCTTGCACCACGACTTCACTATAGTATTTATGTTATTTAAAACAATATAATTTAAAAAGAATATAAACATATGCAAAAATATAAATTAACTGCAAGATTACTTTCAGATATTACTTAGGTACACCGGAGGGCAAGCCGGGACAGCAGCATCTCTACAGAGTGTCGTCGGAGGCCCCTCGGCCTGGAACGCCGCAGAAGTTGCCATACTGCGTTACCTGTAATTCACAGGTCAGTGGAATTTATATAGATTAATCATATTTAATATAATTTATCATTAGATTGAAACATATGATTTTAAAAAATATATAGTTATCGAATATAGAATTCTCTTCCTAGGTATCCTCCTTTTTAGAAAAAGAAGTAAGCTAAAAATTTGACACTGTCAATTTTCATGCAAATAGCAGAATAGACGGAGGAATTCCAGTGTTAAGACGCTATGTTGTGTTATCAGAACTGAACAGGAGAAGGAAATGAAAGTAACTCATTCCCTCGAATGGGAATCGAACCTACAATCGCGGCTTTACAATCAAAGTCACTTTGCCACGATGACTAAAATATATTTTCTCTTCCGTTTAGCCATCGCCATCAATCAATTTAGAATTCTACGGTAACTTGGCGTCGTCCGGCGACAGCGGATGGGATACAGACTGGGATGAAGAACTACCGGCCACTTCCCCATCGCCATCGAAGAAGAAGAAGAAAAAACAACCTGGTGAGTTTAAAATATGTATTATTGTTCTGTTTCATTGAGAGAGTACTGGAAAGTGACATATCACTCTATTTACGAGTATATACAGAAACGTATTACATAATATCTACATCCGTCTTTAAGGCGAAAACACATTTTTTATTAGAAATTAGTTTATTTGATTTTTTAATTAAATATCTAATAAATACTTGGTTCCATTGATATAGATTTACTACCAAAGAATGTATTATGGCAAAAAACACTAAACACACGTTCGTTTTAGGTAATTTTCAAAGTTCGATATTTGTTTATAGATAACACAAAATATCCCAAGTACGTAGCCCTTTCACATTAAAAGTCTAGACACGTAATCGTTCTAAAACCTCTACACTCGTATGAAGCACCGTTTTCCTAGACGAGTGTGATAAATAATATATGTAATACTGTAAGTGTAGTAATGGCTGTACTTTTAGATTTTATTTTATTTTATAACACGTTCAATTCTAAGGTTTTATTTTTTGGTATTTAAGGCCGTCCTTGTGCGAAGGAACAGTTTCTGACTGTCAACGCAATGGTTGCAGGATCGATCCCCATTCGAGGGAACAATTATACTCTTTCTTTTTCGTTTCCCTGTTTTGATACACAAAGCAAGGGGATAGGTGAACTGTGCGAAACAGACTGTTTTACCACCAGGTTTTCCTATCTCTCGCAAGTATGCGGGATACTATGGGAAGCTAAAACACAAGAGATATTTATTACAAGCAACACCCAATTTCGAATATCGTGGCTTGAGTTCGCCCCTGATGAGCGAGGAAATAATAATTCATGACCTCGAGAGGACATCGAACTCATTACCATCATGCTTACTCATCATATTACTCATACGCTGTGCCGCTGTAACACGACGTCCACATGCATATAAAAATAAAATTGAAAAGTAAATTTTAATTTAACTACATTAAAAATACATCAAACGTTGAAAAACATTGAAAAATGTTCACAAAAGACTTTTAGGTAACTTTTATAACAAAAATATCGCGCGTACTAGTTTACATGAAACATTTTCAATTTGTTCTTCAAAGGAAGAAAATGTGATGAAATATACTCTAGCATCAGCTGAATAATAGGTGACACGAATAATGGACGCCAAATTGACAAGTTAGTGTCGTTTTCTTTAAAATTGTTTTTAGAAACGATTTGTAAACTTCGCAATTTATTTTATGAGACTTTAAAAATTATAAATATATATGTAGGTTTTTAGAATTTAAAAAATTTACTCAACAATTATATTTTTTAGAGTTCGTACGTAAAGTTATAAACGGAACCTTGTTAATAAAAATTCGTTGTACGTCTGTCCGTTTGTCTGTCCGTCTGTCACCAGGTTGTATATTATGAACCGTGATAGTTAGACAGTTGAAATTTTCACGAAGTATTTCTGTTGCAGTAAGTTGAATGCGCGAGTCCGACTCGCACTTGGCCAGTGTTTCGTATATTTAAGTCAATCTGTTATATTTTACACAGAAGTTCTAAATATGTTTTATTTTTAGCTTTGGACTAAACGTAAAATGGAAAAGCTTTGGTCTAATTTGCAAATATATAAGTGGGCTCTAACAAACACTTTTGGATCCTTAATTCCCAAGGACACCTGGGGTTTTACATATAAATATTCATGCGACAATCGGATTATCCTTTTATAAGGTCCGCAATAAGGAATAGGTTGTGACTAATATAATACAAAGTAATAGAAATAACGTCGTGACATTATTATTTAGTAGTTTAATGACTCTGTTTAATAATGGCTTACTATTAGACTAAACCAAAGTATGTTAAAATCGATTTTTTAAAATATTTACTATTTAAGATGTTGAGGCTTCAATGGGGTTTTTTAACTAAATGGAATAAAACTTTTTACTAAATAAAAGAAAAATATCATCTTTATATATTTATCGTCATTCTCTCCTTGCTTTTTAAGTGTAATTATACTTCCTTCCGCCTTCTAATTAACTTATTTTATAAACAAATGTATAAGTATAGTATATGTTAAAAATACCTTAAAATAAATATTATTACTTATATGATATCTCCACACTACTATCGACACAAGCCAAAGGCGTCAGCTCCCAACAATATATTACTACGAAGAAGTCACAGTTCCAAACTAGGACGAACTCAGTACCAGAATAGCGTCTACAGTAGTACATTGTAGATGCAGAAATTGTATTAGCACCTCCAGCGCCAAGCGCCCAGAGCACTCCCTAATGAAGTTTTCGACCAATGTCAGTTTGTACGTTTCATTTTCAATTGGTTCAATGAAATAAAACTTTAATTTTATCTACCTAATCTTACGAATAGATTTTTTAATTATAAGTAATGTATTGGTTAGATTTCAGCATTTTTTAGGGCAGACTAACAAACATTGGGTGTTAAGGGACGCTGCCCAGTTATACACTTTTTAACCGTCTTCTATAATAAAATTATTGAACTGTCAATTTAACTGTATTTTTTTATGTATGTTACCTCAGAACTTTGTTCTATAACAACCTTCAATTGCTAAGAAATATATGCTCTGCCCCCTGCCGTGTAATTTTGTTGTAGGAAGACTGATTATTTTTAATCTTTAGAGTTTATCCCGCTCAGCAGGATAGATATAGATAACCTAGTATTAAGTCCATTTTCGACATACCACCCTGATCTCGTAAGATTGCATGGAAAGTGGCAAAAAGAGAGGCGAACTCTCTTTGTGAATTAAAATATTGGTTATATTTTATTCCTATTAAATCCCCTCGAGTCGAAATCGAACCCACAATCGTAGCTTAGGCGTCGTGGCGTCAAAAAAAGATTTTTGTATTACTTTTTACTCAATAAACAAAATTTCACAATTAAATCAAGAAAACTTTCCACTTGGTCGTCCATTATTAAATTATATCAAATACAAAGAATTTATTTAGGTAAGCTTAATTTAAAACTTTTTAATTGTAATGAGCCAGTTATACGCACGTTGACTTTTTGAGCTTACGCTGTATGTTACGTATTCCGTGTCAAGCTTTTAATTAATTGTATTATAATTTATAATTAATTTTATGTTAATTATACAAATTGTAATAATGGCTGTGATAAATTACCAAGTTTTGTGTAAAATTAATTTTGGCATATCACTGACAGTACTTTGTAGGGAAACATTATATTATGTTTAAGCGAAGTAACTAAATACGTACAATTATGTATAATACGTACATACCTTGAGGCTGGTCGTGGCGCAGGGGCATAAGCGTGTGTGTGTAAATGTGACAGGTTGTGGGTTCGATTCCCAGTCGAAGAAATTAAATATTTAAATGTATATTTTCACTTGTAAATTCTGGGATCGAAGCAAAGCGTGACTTTGAGTTTCATCACTCAACACGCAATGCCTCGAAAAGTTCGACAGGAAGCCCCCCTGCCTGTCCAGCTATATGCGGGGTACAGCGTGACGCTGATTTAATTTTATTATTGTTCACTAAAGCAGTGACTTTATTAAATTTCATATTAATATATTAATATTACAGCCGTCTCATACGGCAGTATAACTCACATGTTAACAATATTGTAATATGTCGAGTGTAAAGTTCACAGGTAGCGCAATAAAGCTTTAAGGTTGTTCTGTTTAACGATATGTGATTACTCTAGTAACAAAATAATTGTTTTATCAAGTTTCGTATGAAGATTTCAAATCTATATCTATATTAATACTATAGATATGAAAAACCGGTATGATTAATCTCTGGAATAATTGGTTCAAATTATTATTATTTTATTATTTTAAATATAATGTAGATTCAATTTGCACTTCGTCTTATTTATTCTACATATATTATACCACATAGACGTAGTCTGTACGTTTTGTCAACATTTTTAACTCGAGGAAATGAAATCATTAATATTTTTATTCCTCGCTATGGTAATGGGGTAAGAGCGGTGGTGAGTTCGGCACTCATAAAATGGGAACGGAGTGTTATAACGCTAGGTTCCCAGGTTCCCACTGCCTACCCTGCTGCATATGTGCATGATACAGCGTGAAGCTAATAATAACGTAACAATCTATTATTATTTCTCATTATACACTTATCTCTTATAGCAATCAATATCCTTTGTGTTTTATCCACGCTAGCACGCTTTAACGCCATAATTAAACAACTGACCCATTATAATATAGTAAAATCCATTATCATTTTAATTATGGACGATAAACCACTCTTATATATAAATTAAATTAAATATGACATTGCAAACTAATTACCAAGCATTGTTATATTTAATTAATATTTTACACGACCGTACACTATACTGTCAGCGTCAAACTAGAATTAGTTCAGAATTTGAAATTGGAACCAGCAGGTGCAAGCCAGTTCAGCACTCACACACATTAATGATTGGACGGCGACTGTTTCATATTTTCTGAAACGAAGTTTGACAAACGCCAATACTCTACTGAAAATGTATGTTTTCATAAAATTATAATTCAAATCTATGTAGGTGTAAATCGATGATAAGATTAAACTTTTTATTTAATTATCAATATAAATTATATACGTACATACGTAGTGTAGATCCCGTTGTAGGCCAATGCAATACTGACATAAAGATAGGTAAACAAATGGCTATGACTATTTGTCCTGACTATATATCAATAGCAAGGTAGGCAGAGGGAACCTGGAACTCAACGCCATGCCTCCTTTCGATACCAGAGCGGAATCTTAATCATTAATTGTTATTGTAAAACACTGTTTAATAACAAACAAAAATTGTCATTATTAAACGCTAATTTAATACATCATCTTCTAACTTCTAATTAATATTTTATTTTTTATAGAAAACATACAGCAGGCCCTGCCATGTCTGTACCACGACGCGCACTTCAGCCCCTCCTCCACATACTTCGTGCTGGAGTGCTTAGGACCTGGGGTGCCGACTTCCAGCTTACACAAGATCTCCCTGCCAGACCCCAGACTGCTGATGCACTTGGAAAACAATACTGCAGTTAAGGTACATACTCGTATATATCTTTAACATTTTTAAAGTAAAGTTTTATATTTAGGAAAGAAAACTAATTAACTAAAACTAAAGCTGACCACTCGTTAATTAGTTAGTGGAAATTGAAATAATTTAATAGTAACACACGACTAAAATGTCAACACAAAGTTATATGGCAATGTTTCAAGTAAGCAACGAAAGCTACATATATTTTACTATCAAAATATACAATAAATCGTCAGCAAAACATTTCTTTTATTCTATTTCTATAAAATTTCACAAAATCCTATAAAAATTGGCATCGTGTAAGCTGTATTCAGAGCATGATCGATATGGATTGCGATTCTGAATTTCATACCTTTTGTTCGATTTAACTATGAAACATTTTATTAGCTGGTGAATTGGCGTTCTATAGGTTTTTTTTTGAAAATGCAAAGATTTTATGTTTGAGAATTGAGATGTTAAACTAATTAGTTATAAGCAAAAACAGAAGCAGCTTCCCTCTTTATACAGTTCTTCGATTTCCCTCCGAATTCGAGACAATACACGCATTTTATTTTGCCAGAAGGGATCCACGGGATCAAACCCACAACCATCGCACTGACAGTAACAAAACGATGGTCGTATTTTCCTTTAAATAGCTTACTTTATACTATACATATTTAATAAATGCGTAGAATTTTTACGCATTAACATATACAGGGTGAGTCATATTGAACTTTCCGGTTTTGGAAGGACGTTGCACGAAGAAGGGAAGGAGTAGAAGGGTGGGGATGGTGTCATTAGACGCGCCATGACATGCAGTTTTAGTGTGAGCAATGGCTTGGTCGGGACAACATCGTGCGTTCGTAGTTGAAGAGTTTATTAAAAATGGCGGCTCCGTGATCACAACACAGCGTGCGTTCCGTTTACATTTTGCTATTGGTCGACGTGATCCCATTCCCACTGGACCAACAATCAGAAATTGGGTATCAAATTTTAGAGCAACATCATCAGCATTAAAAACAAGACCACAAGGCCGAATTAGGACGTCAACGTCAGCGGAAAACGTGGATAGAGTGCGGGCTTCAATTCAACAATCCCCTCGGCGTTCTGTTCGGAAACATGCCGCTTCACTAGGATTATCTTTCAGTAGTGTCCGCAGAATACTGCATAGAGACCTTAAATTTCACCCATACAAGATTCAGGTAGTACAAGAATTAACAGTTAGAGACTTAGACACACGAACAAATTTATGCCGCGATATTCAGCAGATCCCCCGCACTGCTGTTTTGATCTTCAGTGATGAGGCACATTTTCACCTCGCCGGAACTGTCAACAAACAGAATTTTCGATACTGGGCTGAGAATAACCCACGAAACCTACACGAACGACCACTTCACAGCCCTCGAGTGACAGTGTGGTGCGCTATTGCAGAGTTTGGTGTGTGGGGTCCCTATTTTTTGAAGAAGATGGTCAAGTCGTCACAGTTACCTCTGCTCGGTATTGCGACATGCTTGAAACTTTTCTGAAACCGAAATTGGAGGAATTAACGCAGAATCATGACAACGATAACATCTGGTTCCAACAAGATGGTGCTACAGCCCATACATCCAGGCGTTCAATGGAAATCCTGCGACAAATGTTTCCCGGTCATCTCATTTCTTTGCGAGGTGACGTTGGGTGGCCGCCGAGATCACCTGATTTAACCCCCTGCGATTTCTTTCTCTGGGGTTACCTGAAGGAAAAGGTGTACACGCATCGTCCCCGAACCATCGATGAACTGAAGGCTGCAATCACGGAAGAAATCAATGCTATTCCGCTGAATATGACTCGACGAGTAATGGACAACTTCCGGGAAAGGCTTCAGCAGTGTGTGGTCAATGGAGGTAGACATTTACAGGATATCATTTTTAAAACCAACTAAATTAAAACTGCATGTTATGTGCTTTCAAACAATAAAATAATTTTTACTGCATGTCGCTTTGTTTTTAATACACACCTTATTGAAATCGGAAAGTTCAATATGACTCACCTGTATATCTAATTTACGCAGTACCTACAATGTTTTGGTACACAGTACTTATATGGTCTTTACTGTTTGTGAAACATTTTTATTTTTGTCAATAGTAGACATTCTTTATCTTGTAAGTAATGAAAATATTTATATTATAAGAATATTTTTCTAAAGTACAACGTAAGAATTTTAATATTGAAATGTATCTAAGAACGTCGTGGTCAGAGCTCTTCAATCTTCCGGCTTGATAAAGGATTACGATCTTTTTATGTGTTCAATTATTGTGACATAATATTAAAAAATATATATATATTTTTTATTAAAAATAAACCGTAAGGTTTACAGTAGTTGTGATATACAAATTTGATTCTTTATTTATAATTTCAAAATATTATCTATGATGATATTCATATATGAAGTTTTAGAATATCATCTTGTGTTGGTAAAAATAATTTTATCCTAAAAAGCAAAGCAACGTTACAGTTTTCCTAGCGTAGAGCTGTAGACGGAAGAAACCTAGTGTTAAGACCCTCCGTTCTCCATTTTCCATCCAGCTTTGGGAAAAAATATATTATAAATATAAACAATCCACCAAGTGGGGATTGAACTTAAAATCGTCACGCTTAGAGTCAGATGCTGTCCCACTGCGCCATGATGGTCTAAAATAGAATAAATTTAAAAATAACTTTTATACAGGAAAGGCTATCGGTAATAGCGCTGCCAACACCAAGAACCTTCTCAGTGCAACTGTCGAGCGGGCAAGCGGCGAGGGTAAGGCTGCTGTTACCTCCAGGGTTAAGAGAAGATGAAGTCACCAAGTACCCTCTAGTGATGAAAGTGTGAGTTTTTTAAAATGATTACATGAGTACTATTCATTAAATTGATATTGTATATTATTTTTCCGGCAAAACTACTTTTAATTATATAATTTTTAAGAATAATTTTTAGATGTGGACAAAAAACGTCTTGTAGCATAAACAGAGGGTAAAAATCTATTTTACATTTGTTCTCCGCTTTCCGTTTACCAATGTCGAGTCTGGAATCCAAAAACCCGCTTTATACTATCATATTTTAAACTATCCTAATTTCGGTCTCGGTAATAATAATGTGTTTATTTGTTTCGATTACGTCAACGGTGACTGTTTTTTTTACAAAATCCTTATTTTAAATCAACCAGTAGCAGAACTCGTGTGCTTTGGGTTCTGGTATTCTTAAAGATTAGCTATTGCAAGAAAAATAGTTATTAACGTATCCAACGCATTCACCGTTTTGTGGAATGAGATTTTTTTTTTATAATTTATACGCTTTCTACATAGAAAGTCAGTAACGGTGCGCCAAGAACTTAATTGGTAACAGATCAATGGTTGCGAGACTGGAGTTCTGTGACCACAGATGCGGGAAGCTCCCAATATTCTGTTGAATTGAAGTCCGTTTTGGTTTCAGTAAAACACATTTCGATCATAGTATCGCAATGGTAGATTTTTTAAATGTTCTTACTAAAATTGTAAAAGCTAATATTCAATTTATTGTTGTTGTTGTTGTTAATGTTGTTATTGTTGTAGTTTGTTCCACTTTTACGCAAAAACTAGCGAACAGATTAAGATGAAACTTTACAGTTATATAGTTTATGCATCAGAATGACACATAGGCTAGACAAAATTTATGTACTATATATACAAATTTTATATAAGTTAGCTATAATATAAAAATAGGTTTAAGCGGGAAGCTAATCTATATATTAATATGTGAAGCAAAAACTTTGGACCCCTTTTTATATAAATTGAGCGGACGGAGGAGTGTGAAATTTTCCACAATTATACTCGTAGTTCATATGTAGGAGAATTGCAGATCGCTAATATTTTTCAATAATAATGCTTATAAAGTACATTAAGTTTATAAATAAAATATTACACATACCACCATGCATTTGACAATATTTACACTTTTATGTTTATAGAGTGGCGTACACGTTGCTTTGGCATTGCCAAAGTATAAAAATTAATAAATTTTCCACCCCAGTAACGGTGCACCAGGCACTCAGCTGGTGACAGAGCAGTGGTC
This sequence comes from Heliconius melpomene rosina, assembly GCF_056956725.1. Classification (NCBI taxonomy): domain Eukaryota; kingdom Metazoa; phylum Arthropoda; class Insecta; order Lepidoptera; family Nymphalidae; genus Heliconius; species Heliconius melpomene. The sequence continues at coordinate 2,539,317 of NC_140400.1, forward strand.
GCTGGACTGGGGCTCGGTAGCGGCGGGCGCGGGCGCCATCCTGGCGGCGGTGGACGCACGCGGCGCGGGCGGGCGCGGACTAGCGGCGCACCACGCGCTGCACAGGCGGCTGGGGACGGTGGAGCTGAAGGATCAGCTGGAGGTTGCTGAGTGAGTTGACTGTTGTTTTTTTTGTTTATATGAGTTTGTTTGAGTTATTGTGTGATTAAAGTAGTTTTGTATGTCAAATCTCAAATATTGTTGACAAATGAGTGCTTTTAATGTATTTTCTTTCTTTTGTAATTCGCCTTTAGTTGTATATTTATATTTATTGAAATGAATACTACTATATTATGAACATAAAATGATTATATTCATTTCAACCAATATAATTGTGTTATATATACATGTATGTATTTTTAAACTTTATACTCTATCTGAAAATACAACTATTGCCATCTCTATTGTAATATGTATTTTAAAAAAATACTATGATTTCTACTGCTTAAAATGAAGCATACATATGCATATTATATCATACATTTTAAGATAACATGTCTAACGCTAAAGTGCTGCATCAATTATGAACCTAGATTACCGCCTCGAGACTGTCGCGTCTGCTTTTTCAATTTTACTATACCTAAGTACGTGCTTCTAGGCCACAGGGGATTAAGGGATTATATAGTCTGTATATATTATATATTAATATGAAGACAAAATCATTGTTTCATATATTTTACTGATTCTGTCAATTTACACTTTTATTTTTTCAATATATCTCTCTCTAGGCTTTCCAAATTACACTTAGATGGAATTTAATATTATTTTTACACAACTTTCTTATTCAACTAACTTTTAGTTAAAATGGTTTGAATGATTGTTTAAAGCTATCGTGACGCAGCGTCTGAGGACACCTCAAATACGACGAAATAAACACTGTGAAATAAACTATTTTATACACGAGTATATGTTGAGTTCCGGTCTTCAAAACGCATTGTCTCAAAATTTAGCGAGTGCGTGGGGAACGGAGTGTCTTAACTCTGTTCCTGCCTAGCGTGCCCTGCTTTATGTAGGAAAAGCAAGCAACAGCGTGAAATATTATAAAATAAAATATTTAAACAAAAAATTCGCCAGGTACCTACGCGACTCCCTACATTTCATAGACGCGCGTCGCGTGGCGGTGTGGGGCCGCGCGCACGGCGGGTTCCTCGCGACGCTGGCGCTGGCTAGCGACTTGCGCGTCTTCCATTGCGGTATTGCGATCACGCCCATTGTTAGATGGCGGTATTACGGTATGTTTATTTATTACTTAGTAATTATAAGTATAACAGTTCTTTTTGCTTTAAATGCCTAATCATGAAATATATGAACTGTAAACTAAAAAAATAAATACATTTAATATTTATTACTTTACACTTTACAATTTTAACTATCGTTTAATATGTTTAAAAAAATATTATTTTAATGTCAAAATCAAAACTCTATCTTTGCAAACCTAGATTGATTTATTATTAAACATTTCTTAAGACTTATTTGTAATTTTTTTTTGCTTCTAGTCAATTCATAATATCTTTCATTACTGAATTCTTCTGTAAATAAATAATAGTAAATGATCTATTCCATAGCATCAGCGTACTCCGAGCGCTACATGGGGTTCCCGAACGCGACGGGCAACTATCGCGGGTACGCGGACGCAGACGTCACCAAGCAGGCGGCCGCGCTGCACGACAAGATGCTGCTGCTGGTACACGGCGGCGCCGACGACGACGTGCACGTGCAGCATACTATGGCGCTGGCGAGGGCGCTGTCCGACCAGGGGAGCACTTTTAGGCAACAGGTAATAGAGTTTTTAACTGTAAACACGATGGTTGTGACTGCGATGCCCATTCGTGAGAACAAATTAATAAATATGAAATAGTGCTAATGAATATAAATGTGGTCTATTTAGTTACTTTTACAATTGCTACAGACTTCACTTCTATTAGTTTTATCGATGACAGTAAATAAAAAGATGCAAAATCATTGACTTTAAAAAAGGCATTTTAGAGAGGTTTCCAGCCTATCACTTCAACATGTTTTTTTAAAAAGGGAATAAAATACACCCAATGACCTTTATAAGAAAAAAAATAGCCATACCGAATATCCAAGCAAACATTATTTTATTATATACAACACATTCTATTAGTACTACTTAATAAAAAATATATGTAAATTGTAAAAAAAATACTAAATCATCCGCTCCACAGATCTACCCAGACGAGGGCCACAGCCTCAGCAACGTGCGCAAGCACCTGTTCCGCACGATGTCGGCGTTCCTCGACGACTGCTTCCGCAAGCAGGTGCCGCCCGAGACCAAGGCGGGGCTGCGCAACGGCGGGAACCTGGACTGAGACTCGTGGCGGGATGAGGAGTTGTACTCTTGGTGAGGGCTATACGTCTAGTTGCTATCTAGCTATAAGCAAAAACCTGTCAATAGATTTTGCGAAAAGTTCGTAAACAAAATCCACACAAAAGTCTTATTCAAATTTACATTATTTTCCTGATTGGACTAGGCTTTTGTTCATACAAGTATTGTCGGTATTTATTCATCCAGACTATATTCCTATACTCTAGAATAGATAGAGATAGAGATAGAACTTACAGTTTCATGGGAAATATAAATATTCCCAAAAAGAAATCATTTTAAAGGGACCAGACGAAGTGTTGTGTGCTTAAAAATAAAATAAACACTGTTATAATTTCAAGCTGTATTCTTTTTTTAAAATCAACCTAAAAGTGTCGATTATAATAACCCTGTAGTGGACTGTGTACATTGTATATGGGCTTGGTAAGTACAGACTAGTGTACACGGTCCAAACATGTAACAGTAATAAAAGTAATATAGAAATAATAGAATAACTCTAAATATAAATTTAGCAAAAACAATAGGTACTTATATTTTATATTTTTGTTATAAGTACTGATAAAATATTTTAAAAGCAAATTTATCTCGTCCACAGGTAACCACAAAGTAGAAACCACGGAAAGATAATAATTTAATATCTGTAGTACAATTATTTCCATATCCCATTCGATACTTACTGCCAACGGACTATTTGAACACACATCAAAAATATGTATGTGATACATAGTTATAAATTGTGATTGTGAATGCGTGTACTTTGCTTCAAATAAATTGACTCTTACGCGAAAATAGTTAATAATGTGATATATGTGTGTGTGTGTGTGTGTTTGTGTAACGTACGAAACGCACAATAATGCAGATGAATGAGACTTTTGTGTTATGCGACGGAAATGAAGAGTGGAAGAAACGACATTCGTTTCTAAGTCTATTTCAATTTGTATGTACAAGAAGCGTTTTATTCCTAAATAGAAATTTTCCAAAAAAAAATGATTTTTCTTGTATGTAGCTCACTTTTGTCAAAACACTGTTTTATGATATTTGAATTATTGCAACGTATATGGTAATAAATCTAACATCTACTCAACTAAAAATAAATATTTTAAAAATGTTCATTTAGATAACAATTATTGTTAATTTATAAAAAAATATTAAAAATTGACGTAATTTTTAATATTTATTCATAAATTTATAACGTAAATCGCTTGTTTGATGACCTGTAAGTTTAATGTATAATTAGTTTGACAGCTTCAATTCGCCTTAAAAAAAATTCGCCTTAAAAAAACAATTATATGTTATTTAATTACAAGTAAATTTGGTGTAATTTTTAATTTATATAATTACATTACTTTACCAGACTAATACGTACGTATACCAATAAATTTTAAAAAAATGAACATTATTTAGTATCTGATGGTATCAAAATTAAAATGTGTAAAAAATCTGAAGAATTTTATCATTCACCATTTTCCACAAGCTTTTAATAATTCTTACTAAAATTTTATCTACTTTTATTTTTTTAAATATATGAATTTCAGAAAACATCAAGCAATTATATCAATTAACATAATATGTAGATATAATAATTAAAACTACCTTTGTAATTTGAGTAAACATTCTTTGTTTTATAAAAAAAATCGTCATAATAAGTTTAGATTATTTCAAGTTTCAATAATTGGATATTCAGTTCAGCGACACATCGCTACTATAAAATTCTCCAGTAAATAACCAAATTGATATAATTGAAATAAATAAATTCTTTTTAACTACAAATAAAAAAAAACGATATGAGAGAGATCCATGTGGGTATTGAATTGCAAAAAATGTTTAAGAAACGACAAAGAAATTGCACGAAAATTTGCAAATTAAATCTCTATTTTAGTAAATAATAAAGGAATTGATAGTCGTTCTTTAGTCAATGAGTTTTGTGATCTTAGGCGTTAAGTTGTTGAAGTAGGCGGTAGCGTGTTGACCGATTGATATCTTCGCTGAATAAAAATAATGGAAATGTTAAAAAAATTAACTACCCTTATTTTATAAGTTTTTATTTGATTTTAATGATAACAGAATGTTGAAAATATTTTCCGTACATGTATTATGTATATGAGTTCTCTATATATTTCGATTTTACATTTATAAAATCAATACATACTTCAAATATGTCATTTCGAAGAGGTAAAGTGTGATTTCTAAATGACAAATAATTGTACAGTACCTAAACTTATATAAATCTAAAATTATAAAATTATTTATAGTGATAATGTAGAGTAATTATCGCCTTCACGTGTATCTTACGAAAATCTACAGATTTTTACTTTTTTTTTCAGTTTCACGCAATATCTGTATCCCGCATGTAGCAGGGTATGCAGAGGGAACGTAGTGTTAAGATAATCTGCTCCTCACTTTCTACGGAATTCTGGAGGTATTGTGTGTTGAGTGGTGGAAATCAACAAAAGGTCATGGAGAAATAATTAAAAAAATACTTCCATTGATCTAAGTTTGTACTTGTTAGTAACAAGTATAAGTTGTTAGTAATATGTGGTATTACAAGATTAGTGGATATCTACTCCCGAGAATTCCCTTAAGTCCATACCACAACATCGCTAGCTGCTGTCAAACTTGCCAGATTACTCTGTTTCACATTTGAGAGCGAGACAGATTCATTCAACTTAGCATATCTATCTCAAATTTAAAATATTATCTCATCTCGTAAAATAAAAAAAACGATTTTATTTTAGAGGCCAGTCGTGGCGCAGGTGCACAAAGTGTGACTGTAAAATCGACTAGTGTTGGGTTCTATCCCCACTCGAGGAAATTAAATATTTATTTACATTTATCCGCTCTGGTTTAGTTCCGCCACTCAACACGCAATGCCTCCAAAACTCAGCGCAAAGTGGGGAACGGAGAGTCCTAACACTAGGTTCCCTCTGCCAACCCTGCTGGATGCGGGATACAGCGTGATGTTGATTGAAGTTTAATTTTATTTTATTGCGTACTGCGTACTTACGTACATTTAAAACATTCGAGTCAAAATTTCAAGTAGACTTTGTAAGATACATTGTATAGATGAAAAAAATTTTATCGTTGAAAGTTGCTCATTCTCGTTCTCAAATTTTGCATGTTTCTAGTCACTTCATTACCTACTTATAGCGATTAAGCATTAGAGGAGACCAATAGCATTTAAATATTTTATGAAAAATGAAATTTTAAATAGATTTGAAATTAGTAATATTAATTAGTGCTTTAATAAAAACCTAGCCACGTTCCAACCGTGGATTTTAAGGCGGAAATAACTTTAATAGCAATAAATTATAGTAAACGTCTAACCTCTTTTTATTATACTTAATATGTATAAGTAATCACTCTTCTTCCGTAGGCACAGATTTTTGAAATTTTAAAAGTTTTAAACGAATTGAAATAAGCGTTTTAATCAATGATAAATTGCAAAATTTTTTTCATTACACCAATTAACTTAAAAATAGTGTTTGTAAGGTTATCCAAACATAATGATTTAAAACATCAGATAGTAATTTAAGTAAATTATTAAGAAAAGCATATTTTGTCTTCGGATCAACGGCGAATATTTATTTGACATTTATAATAGGCTTTTTTTTGTTTGTAGCATCCTAATTTTCTTTTATATATTTTTTCTATCAATTTCTTGAGCCATTTATTATATTCCCTTCTGAGTAATAATCTTAACAATAATATAATTAATTATATTAATAATTTAAATTATGAAACAATCAAACGTTAAGTGAGAAAGACCTAAGTGCCAAAGTGTCGATGTTTCTCGTTAATCTTAATGTTCATAATAAAATTAGGATAAGATTCAATCTAAGTCATTTTCAAATTATCTTCATAATTTTCTTTCTTATTAAAGTTTTAAATGCTTGTTTTTTTTGACTTAGCAACATAGAGGTACAGATAATATTATTAATTTATTTTAAATGTTGTTTTAATATGTATTAAAACAATTACTTTTATCTGTCAAATACACTTATACTTTGTATCTATGTATATGCATATTTAGATATATTTTATTAATTTGTTTTTGCTTTCTTTTTTTGTAACCTCGAACAAAGATTGTGATTTTAAGCCTTGTGGGATATCTTCGTATATTTAATTTTAAGACGTCAAAAATAATATCTTTATGTATAAAAATGTATGAAACTATCGCTATGAATTTACTTAGTATTAAATATTATTCATTTATATCTTATTCCTTAAATATGTAATAAATATATAGTATTATATTTTATTTCAAAAAAATGCTATTTTATTTATAAAAAAATGGATAAGAAACCAAGACAATTTTTTAATTTATGTTTCACAATGTTTATATTTTTTTTTCATTTTAATTTAACAAAAAAATAACATGCTATAGATAGATATTCAAAATGTTAGAAATAATAATTAATTATAATCATTAATGCAATTTCCTTTGCTATCATTATGCCTGTTGAAAGAGATATTTTTTTAAAAATACTTTTTACTATTCATAGAAATACAAATAAATAAATTTTATGGTAAAAGTTAATGTACCACAAAAATCTACGTCCGAATGAGAATAAGTTGAATTAAATTTGTAATAATGTGTTTGTTAAGATTGACTGCATGTTATATTTTTTATTTTTACTTTATTAATATAAATTGTTAAAATTCTGTAATGTGCCGATAAACCTAGGAATATGTAGTTTATTATTTGTTTTACATCTTTATAAAGACATAAAATTTAATCTATTGACAATGGTTAATTTCTTACGCCATAAAATTAAAAAGTATATCTTTATTATAGGTACAATACAATATCTGCAGATATTTTCTTAATTAAATCAACTATAACTGTTGACTTAGTGACGAATATAATAAAATCATTGAATTTCGCTAATATTACACATTTTAAATGAAATCGGAATAAGGAAGTATATAACGAAGAAAGATAAAAGAATATAACCATGTTTGATCTTCGAAAGAAAGATTCTCCATAGAAAGAAACTGACGTATGCCATATAATTCTATATTTTTGTAATTTTTCACAAAGCTACAAAGTCAATTTTAATGGTTTTTGGTAATTTCACATAAATCGCCAAATAAATTATATAAGTAGGTCATTCTGAAGATGCAATATTTTAATCACTTATACCTGTTATTTATCAATTTTATTAGCTAAAGTACGTACTACTTTACTTTTTTATATTAATATATTTTTAGAAAACAGAAGTGAAATATATTAAAAAACGTTAGTAAGTTACAATTTTTATTATTAAAATAACAATTAATTAATCAAATAATTAGTTGTCCAAATAATCGAGTCCGCCAATAATATTATTATTTAGATTCTGTAAGCTATCGTTTAGTGTCTGGCTAAAACTTATAACGTGGGCGTTAATAACGACATAGCTTCATAATAATGCAGTTTTAATTAATGTTCCTTTGTGAGATAACGTGTGATATTAAAAGGATTTTTAAATTAAATATTGTGTTCATACTATGGTTATATCTTCCCACAAATAGCGCTTTTAGAATGAATGTGATCAGAACTTAAATAATCTTAACTTTTCTTTAACTTTTCATTTTTTAAAACCTGATTAGATAGACTATATTTTGTTTTTTTACTTCGCACTGTATCGCGGTAGGTAGGCAAAGGGACAACAGGGGCATCAGTGCCAAGACACTGCGTTTCCCACTTTCCACCTAGTTTTAGAGAAGTTGAGAAGAGTTGGGTAGCGGAAGTCAACGCCTTGCTTCATCTTGTTGCCAAAGTGAGGAAATGAAAACAATTAATTCCCCTAAGTGGGGATCGACACTGCAACGGTTACAGTGAGAACTCAGGCGCGATGCCACTGCGCTACGACGACCTCAACTTCTATTTTTAAATCTCTTTCATTCCGAAGACACGATATCTACGTCAGCTGCGTAGTACATTAATCAAATATCTCCTATCACACAGCGGGGACCTGGCTTCCGGTGGCCTCATAGGAAAATGTAATGCAATACTAAAAAAATATTTGCCTTAATATTTTGATAGTAAAAATTCTTGGGTGGGGTAAGCACGGACTACCCACTCTCCGTTTCCTACACCCATTAGTGTCTGTTTGAAGTAACTTACATCATTCGACATATAAATAACCTTTCATTAACCTTCACTACAAAAAGGGTTAATAGAAAAAATATAACATTTACATTAACAAATAAGTACGTTTTCTAAAACTAATTTAAATAAAATATGACGTAAGAAATCGTTGGCTCTGGATTGTTATATTTTTGACTATTTATAATGTTTTCGCACTTAGCGGTAATGTCGTCTCTACTAAGCTGTTGTTACTATAAATTTTATTTGTTGTTATTGTTGTGACTTCACTTCTCATTAAGCATAGCTATCGTATTGTGAGATTCAATAAATACTTACTAAATTAAAATGTGGATTATTTTATTTATACCTTTTATGATATTTCAAATGTGGTTTTAATTAATCCGTTTAACAATGTGAGACAGAAAAAGTAATATTTTTTTATGCCAAATAACATAACTACCAAAAAAATTAAAAAAGCCTGATCAAAAATATCACTATTTCATCTTGGCAAAGTGCATGTAGCTCTTAAGTTACTAATCAGATTTTCATAAAACATAGCTAGGAACCACCGCGATGAACAAGGCATTCCGTTTAAAAAACCACGCTCACATCAGTTCACTAATTCAGGAACTACAGTGCCACAGACAGATAGACATGTCAATCTTTTATATCACCCCTCTATTGCGTCGGAGCTTACAAAAATTATACGTTGTAGGAAACAATGACAAATAACCTAAGTAACGCAATGATTACTCACTTCGCTATTTTTATCCGTTTAAAAAATACTGTATGGCAATATTCCAAGCAGCGCTTTAAAACTGGAGAAAAAAATAACATAAACAACCCTTTAAATTTCACAAAAGAAACTTACGTAGTCTGTTAGCGGAACAAAAATACGATTAGATATCGATTTGATGTTATAATATCAATTTTTATATTTAATTGAATCAATATCGGTTCGGTTAAGAAAAGCAATATTTTTTTGTTATTTCAAACTAACAAAAAAAATTATACGTACTTATAGCATCATAAATTTAAAGTTATTGCAATGACCGCCAAGTTAGAATAGCAGCTATAAATTATAAGTGGAGACAAACTTCTAGCATTCAAAATGAGACGCGAAAATTAAATTCTCCCTGCATTTCCCGATTCGTACTCACTACCCAAATGTAACAGCGTAATGGAAGCAATTTAACTTTAATGCATGCACTTCGAAGTCGAACAATATCGATAAAGACGTAATATCTAAAACTTATAATGGCATAATCAAGAGTAACTAGGGAACTACTTAAAGTTTTTGTTCGTTATTCGATTATTTAACACATCTTCGTCACCAGTAAGTATTTGACGAAGAGAAATTAGTATTGGACATATACCACCTTCACTACTTTTTGATCGTTTAGCAAATTGGTAATGGGAGAATTTCAGTAAGAATTGGAAAATTTTATTTCGTGAATTTTCATATTTTTATTCATGTATGTACTTATAGGATGACATTCTAAGCAAATAAACAACTTTGTCTATATTTTTACTTTAAATTGTTTTGTTTAAATACCTTTTCACTCGACTGCGCGGCGCAGATGAGGCATTAGGCACAAGAAACCCTGTAATATATAAATGAGACTTACGAGTTAATTCCTTTCAGTTATAAAAAGTAATTACGATAAACATTAATTGTTTTTCATGATTATAGTCATTATAATGTTAATTTTAAAGGAAATTAGTAAATATAATATTATACCCTGACAACATTATCTCAGCTCTCTTGTTTTAAAATAAAAGAAAAGACCTATTAGCTGTTATATTTTAGTACAAAATATAGCACCCGAATCAAAGGTTGTCAATGAAACACGGCATCGTGGCCGTGACATACGACGGGAATAAACTAATGGATTTTGTACAAATATAGAAAAGTGGGAAACTGGGAGAGACAGAATATTTATATATTTTTTATTTTTTTAGCTTCACAATACTCCCGAACATAGCAGCGTAGGCAGAAGGGACATTTTCCTCCGAATTCTCGAGGCTTTACTTATTGAATGACGGAACTCAAGAATAAAGACGCCGCCATTTGCCTCACCATTATTTTTATATACTAACTTAACACTAGTAAAGATAGAAATACGATTTTTCAGGAAATACAAGGGACCATAGATATGAGTTCGAATTTCAACTCGATATCACTAGGCGTTCCTGAGACAAAGGCTCTTGACAGTCAGGCAAACGGACGCACAACAAAGTTATCTTATAAGGGTTCCTTTTTTCTTAAAAGGTACGGAATCGTAAAAAAACTGCTAGACGAAGATAGAACCTATATTACAACACTTGTTAACTGTGCCAAGAAAACAATAATGTTATCAATTATTTTTTAATTTCATTTCCTCGAGTTGAAATCGAACCCACAACCACACTACTCACTACAATCGCACGCTTTCTGCGCCACGACTGTCCTCAACGTTATCAATTAATTCATCAACTTAAACCTGTCAAATTTTACATAAAAGACAGTTTTAAGTTAATCTTTTAAATAAATACAAAAAAAACATTTGTCCAATTAAAATTTTCATTGAACCAGTATAAAAGTAAAGGTGAAACAAAGTTCAAGGCCGGCCTAATATAACGGAACTGACACGTTTGCTCTGAACCGTCTATAGTCTATATTTTACGTGACCTTGTATATGGATTTTTTTATAGTTTTGTTAGGAAAATATTTAAATACTAGGGACCTGCTCGCGGCTTCGCCCACTAGAACAACATAATATTAATTTACTAATCTGCATTATCTATTAATCTGATCTCTGCCTTCGTGGCGCAGCGGTGTGACTGTAACGCGACGGTTGTGGGTTCAATCCCCACTCGAGGAAGTGAAACATTTATTTACGTTTATATTTCCATTTCCTCTATAATTCGGCAGAAAGTAGTCTTAACATAGTTTCTCTGTGCCTACCCTGCTGTGTGCGGAATAAGTAAGCTTTTTGCAGGTTTACACATTGTAATTTATATTTTATTAACATACGTATAATAACAAGGTGGCGAATATATAACAAATAATTAAAAATATAAATAAACAACAAAATAAGTGGCATAATTTATTCGTCATCAGCACATTCCATCGCAGGCATATATCATATCATTTCATATACAAATACGAAAATATTACAATTCATATTATTTATATAGTGCAAAAATTACCTAATCAACAGATTTTAGTAAAAAAACATATAGGTACACAATCTGAACACTAATTTTAATAATAATTATGAAGAAAACTCCATACAAATTACAATATTATCATATACATGTGTAGGTACAATTTAAAATTTATGCACTTCAAAATAAAGAAGGCATCACTTTTGACAAAAATATACATATATAATAAGGAATTTGTTAAAATTACATAATTAAAATATAAAATCCGTTAATTCAAGCAATTTTCATAATATAAAAGAACATTATTTATTACTCTATATAGTCCTCTATGAGATCTAACAATACATGTAGTGCTTCAGATTTTCTGCAAGAAACAAAAGAAAACAGACTTTTTTTGTGTTATACCAAGTAAAATAAAATTCCTTAAACTTATCTAGCGCACTTAAAATTTGAGTAAATGGGATGTTTACTGGTTCGAAATCGCGTGTAGTACTGTACTGTTGATCATTTTAATTATTATTTATATATTTCTTATAATATATAAGACATGTACATTGTACCCTACTGTATGGTAATCCTTAAAAAAAAAACCTTAAAAAGACAGCGGGAACCCGCTGGATTCAAAGGGCGCAGGACCGGACGGAGTGGCGAGCATTGGGGGAGGCCTATGTCCAGCAGTGGACCTTAAAAGGCTGATGGATGGATGGATGTACGGTAATCTAAATATATACTTACATTTGTTAGCTTGTGTTGGATGTACTTTTACTCATGAGCTTGGCGACCATCTCTTGCACCCTCTTCATTTCCTCCAACTGTGTGGTCACTTGGTAGAGTCTATTTTCTCTCTCTACTACAGTTTTTTCTAGTTGTTTTATCATCTGTAGCAAATTATTGTTATTATTTATTTATTACTTTGGTTATTACATGAACAATGTATTGCTATTCTTCATATAAAAAAAAAAACAGTAAAGCCTAATAGTTAATTATTCTACACACACACCACCGTCGTGTTATCAGTCACACGCTGTGCCTCTGCGCCACTACGCGACGGTCTCATTTCATTTTTGTATAACAATTGATTGATTGAGTTTTGTATGGCTGCTTTTTGTATATACATTATGATATGTATAAAAACACAACCATTTAGAAATACATACATTATCACGTTGCTCCACTTCCCGCCGTAGCGCTGTATCGGCAGCGGCGGCTTCTTCTAATTTTTTATCTCTTTGTTTCACCCGCTCTTCGAATTTTATTAAAACACCGGCGAGTTCACTGTTTTTGCTTGTCTGTTGGATTATAGTAAAAAGAAAGCTAAAATTAAGACTTTAAAAAAAAAAAAATAGGATAAGACGTATGAGAACTTTTGACAACTATATTTTTGATATTTATGTATTAAATTAAATTTAAAAACAAATAAATAAATACTTTTTTAACATTATAATTTTACAAAATATGTCATGTAAAGTGTATTCTTTTTTTTTTGGTTTAGTGATGTATCCTACACCAAGACCTATCACGCTTCTTTTTTCAACCAATAAGTCATTGCGTGTTAACTGGCCAAAATTAATGCCACTTTTTGTCTTGCCAAAACTGGAAAATGAAAAGTCAGTCCCTTGAAAAAAAATTGAACCCACAAAATTGTCTCTATGTTATCCTTATTACTTTCCTAATGCCCATAAAACACATAAATATAAAACAATCGTTGCAAATGGAAAGATACTATAGCAAACTAAAAAAAAAATTGTTACCTGTTGTTCTAATTTCTTATGTAACGCTTTACTATCAGCTTCGATTTGTTTCAGTCTTTCTTCAGCTTCCTTTTCACGAGCTTTCGTTTCATTTTCTATACTCTGCCATACAAGTAATTATTTCGTAAGTCGTTAAAAATAACTTAATTAAAAAAAATTACACTGTAACCAGTATATATATAGCTTAGTGTTAAAACATTCCGTTTCTAAAGAACCGCCCGATTTTTAAAATGTTAGCTGTTGAATGGCGGAACACAACGCCGCGCTTTGTCTACTATAAGCGAGGAAATGACAACAGTTTAAATAATATAACCATTACCCGTGTGAGAATCGAATTCACAACTTTGAAACAACATAATCATTACATATTCAATTTAATATAAGTCACCATTGCTTTATCTGAACAATTTTTTCTTAAGCTTCTATGTTCATTAGTGCCATCTAGTTATATTAGGACTAAATAAAAAAAGTCGGTTTCAACGACATTTTCTAAAAGTGACAACAGATGGCGCTGCACCTTAAAATATTAGGTACAAATATAACTTTTTAGTGTCTTTAGTATAAAATGTATGTATCTAAAATAATAATTAATAACTTACAGTAATCTGCGTTCTAAATTCTTTTTGCAGTATTTCTTTTTGATTCTCCTTATCGAGTCTTTCAGCCGCTAATTTCGCTCGAAAACCGCGTAAGGTTGTTTCTGCATCTTCCAGTTGCTTGTGAAGGTTCTCTATTGTCTTTTTATGTCTAAAAAAAATATAAAGGAATTTAACATAAGAAACCCATGATAACTTAATTATTAATAATAACAAAATAAGCAATATCCAAAAAATATAATAACATAAAATATTTATTTTAAAAAATATGTATTAAAATAATTTTAATTATAAGAAAATATATCGACTTATACTCGAACTCGAGTAGCATTTTACCATATGTAGTATAAGAATTAAACAACCAAAAAATAACTATAACAAATTGTTTTTATAAAGCAAATTAATTTAAATAATTTTAACATGAATTTAAAACAAAATAAAAAAAAATACTAAAAGGAATAATAGAGATAGATGCATCGGCCGGGAATCGAACCCGGGCCGCCCGCGTGGCAGGCGAGCATTCTACCACTGAACCACCGATGCTTATATGAAGAAGAGCTAAATTTCTATACTGTAGAGACATTTGACCTTAATATCGTAACTACAACAATATTATAATATTATTGAGAGTATATAAAAAAATCGTCAAAATAATTTTGTATAAATAAGAACCATAATAATGAATGAATAAATAATTAACATTTTTGTTTGCCATCAAAAATTGCAAAGATTATACGAAAGACCGTCGAGATGTAAATATGCATTAATAAGCTTCAGTCTGTAACTAAATTGACTTTTTAAGCACAATGGCAGTGTTGTCAGTCATTAAGGTAAAGTAAAAACGCATTATGTCTATATAGATTTCTAAAGTGCTGAAAAAATTGCCAATTTGATTGTGCTCTAAAAGCCAATTTACGTACAGAATATAAAACTTTAACACTCACTTTTCATTTTGCATTTGTGTAGTATACAAAACATCTTGTTGAGCCGAGTTAGTGGCTTGTAACAAAGCTAACGCGTGTTGCAACGACGCCATGTGATCTGTTGCACCCTGTATAAAAAAAATACAATAAGCATAATATATGTATGTTTTCTACATACACTATAATTATAAGGATATTTTTTTTTTAAGAATAAACATATAAAACATTAAATGTAACAGTACCCGAACACGTGCTCTTTGAAACACGCCTTTTTGGTTCTAGCTAATTAAAAATACTTCTTCACTCCTTTCTTAGACAAAGTTTAGGTATGTCAAATTTCATATTACTTATTTATTTATTTATTTATTTATTTATTTATAAGGCCCACCAACAATTGATACAATTATTACATGCCATTAAAGAAAAAAACAAACTAAATTATTTCTAATTGCTCAATTATTTACAGGTAAGCTCCACATGCAAAAATAAATTCAACGATAACAACGAACAACAACTTAAAAATAAACACAATACAAAAAAATAAATAATAAATTACACACAACTTATACATTATTAAGATAAAAAACAGATTCATATATGCATTAATAAACTATTCACTTATTCTATTTTGTTATACAAGTACGAAAAAAAAACAATTAATAATATTAATAATTTAAGGTAAAAGACACTTAATAATAAATAATTTTTAAAATTGAAATTAAATTAATGGTACAATCAATTAAAAATTAAATAAATTAATAAAATAAAATAAATTAATCAGCAAGCTTAAGATTCAAATAAAACCAATCATAAAAAATATATTATATATATACATATACACACACGCACACGCACACTCACATATACATATATATATATATATATATATATTCTAATAAATTAAAGTGACATGGTAATAAAAGCTTTTAAAAAGAACGATACAGCTGAATAATAATTTTTAATATCTTTAAGTTTCATTAAGTATTTTATTGTCAACACAAGTGTATAAGATTTTTAATTTATTTTTAATAATAGGAAGAGAATCCGCAAAAATGTCAATGTTTTTTGGGAGACCATTTGCCAGCTTACATATTCTCGAAATAGGCGAATTCGCACCCAGTACAGTTTTTCTGAGGGGGGGCACAAAAGACAAAATTAGATTTCGAGGATATCTCGCTGGAACTCTAAAATTAAGCAAGCCTACTAATTCAGCGCTGTCAATCGATCCATGTAAGATCTTGTGAAGAAAACTTATATCTAGCATTTTCCCACGATTACTAAGAGATAATATCTGGAAATGGTTAAGTCTTTCATCGTAAGACCCAAGCCGGTGGGCAATATTCGCACTATAGGATAAATGCCAAAGAAACCTTTTTTGTACTCTTTCGAGTCGTAGCAAGTGCGTCGAAAAATGTGGTCTCCAAACAATGCTACAATACTCCAGAATGCTACGGACTAGTGCATAGTATAGCAAAATTTTTGTTTTAGAGTCTTTGAAACTACGAGTATTACGAGTGATAAATCCGAGTAGCTGGGAAGATCTTTTCACCACCGAGTCAATATGAGAGGTAAAGCTTAATTTGGAATCAATGAT
This sequence comes from Heliconius melpomene rosina, assembly GCF_056956725.1. NCBI lineage: Eukaryota > Metazoa > Arthropoda > Insecta > Lepidoptera > Nymphalidae > Heliconius > Heliconius melpomene. The sequence goes on from NC_140400.1 coordinate 2,555,787, forward strand.
TATCCCAAGATCCTTTTGTTCTTCCACTTCAGTTAGTGTATACCGTTCTATGGCATAAGATGACTTTATAAGGTTATGTTTCCTAGTAAATTTAATGTGTGAACACTTTGTGCTGTTTAGATGGATGTGATTGGTTTTGCACCATTCTAGAACTCTATTTAAGTCGTCCTGCAGTAGAGATACATCTTCATAGGTATTAATTTCACGCGAGAACTTTATGTCATCTGCATAAATGAATGGTGTAGAATTTAAAAAACAATTTGATATGTCATTTAGGAAGATATTGAATAGAATTGGGCCCAGATGTGAGCCCTGTGGCACTCCAGATGCAATATTGACATCGTTAGACTTGAAACCTTTCACAACTACAGCAAAGGATCTATTCGTAAGGTATGACTTGAACCAACGTATTAGAGGACCAGAAACACCATAAGCGGAGAGCTTACTTATAAGTATTGAGTGAGATACCGTATCAAAAGCTTTCCTAAAATCCGTGTATATAGCATCTGTCTGTTTATTTTTGTCAATATTACGAGAAAGCATTTCAATAAAGCTAGTTAAATTAGTTGTAGTACCTCTCGACTTGATAAAACCATGTTGCATTTCCATTAAGTATTTATGAAAATAACGCTGTACATACGGACACAACAATGCTTCAAACACCTTAGCCAGGGTAGAGAGTATAGATATAGGTCTATAATTAGTAACTTGCGATTTGTCACCATTTTTGTGCACAGGAACAACTCTAGCGGTTTTCCACAAGTCAGGAAATGTGCCGGAAATAAGAGAAGTGTTATATATTTCCACAAGGGGTGAAGCTAAACTGTGGGCACATTTTTTGATAAAATACGGTGGTATACCGTCAGGTCCAGCTTCTTTGGTTGCGTCTAGACCCCTTAATTTTTTAAGAACTTCTTCTTTCTCGAATGCCAAACATGTGAATGAGTCACTATTCAATCTGTGACCTAGAGTTTTTAATTCTGTTGAATCTTGACTGGATTCATCTGAACAATAAACTGAAGAGAAAAAGGAGGCAAAGAGTTCACAGATTCTGCTTCCATCCGAGGAACTGGTTGATCCATATGAAAGTGTAGATGGGTAGGAATCTCGGTGACCACGTTTATTTTTTATATGAGACCAAAAAAATTTAGGGTTACTTTTAATTGAGCTCTCTAACTTTTGAATGTAAGTATTGTAACAAAACTTGGCATGATCTTCACATCTTTTTTTTAATTAACAGAAATTCTAATTCATCTCGGGGATTATTATAAACTTTATATTTTATTCGTATTTTATTCTTTTCTCTGATCATTTTGATTAAGCTCTGACTAAACCAATGAGGGTAGTTACGAGATTTGGGAACATAATATGGAACAAATTGACATATAGCTTTCATTAGTATTTCATTAAACTTAGAAACCATACCATCCACGTCTTCACAGCTCCTAAAAACGTTTCTCCAGGAAACTAATTGAAGATAGGAATTTATAGCCTCATAATCAGCTTTAAAGAAATTGCGTCTCTGAGAATGAGCATGAGGTTTCATTGCCCCTCCACCGGGTAAAGTAAATTCAATAAAGATTGGAGGATGGTATACATCAACCTTACTCAAAATATCTAATGCTGGTCTGACATTGCATTCCGAAAAGCTAGTGAGGACAAGATCTAGTATTTTTCCACTACTATTTGAGACCAAGTTACATTGTTTAAGATTATTTGCTGATATAAAATCAAGGAGGTTTTGGACAAGAACTGAGGTATAGGATAAAGTAGATTTTGAGTTCCAGTCAATGCAACCCAAGTTAAAATCGCCAACAATACATGTTTCATTTTCTGTGGTTGCTAATGAAATATTAAACTTGTCCGTAAACGAATCCAAAAGAATTCGGCTAGTTGGTGGAGGAAAATAAACAGCGCAAATTTGAAACTTAATAGAAGGTCTTAACGGAAGATCTATCAAAACCCATAAATCCTCTGCATCTGTTTCAAGGTGAAGAAGTCTTTTGGAACTGAATTTCTTTTTGACGGCAATTAGTACACCACCGCCATCCCTTTTATTGCTAGCGGAAGAGCAATGACACCTATCTCTTCTGTAAACAGTATAGTTATCATTCATAAACTCACTAGATAGTACAGTGCTGTTAAGCCAAGTTTCCGTGAGAACTATAATATCAAAATCGCTACAACATAATTTATGGTAAAATTCATTAGTTTTCGTACGCAAACCCCTAACATTCTGATAATAAATATTTAGGAGTTTGAATTTGAAGCCAAAATATCTTGAAATCATGCAATAACTTATAATTATATTTTATCTAAGCACTTAAAGTCATTAATTATAATAAAATGAGATTGCTCATTTTTGCGAACAAAGATTCGACCATTGCGCACCCACACAAACGAATAGCCTTTTTCCTTTGCCCTTACCCGAGCAGCTGCATGCAGTTTTTTGTTACGTGGGGAAAGGTGTTCCATTACAAATACAGGCCTCTTCTCGCCACTGCATCCCATTACAGTCGTGTTTAATTTATCCTCCTTCTTTTTCAATTTATTAAATTTTATACTGGCCGCAAGAAATTTGTCGCGAGTTTTAACAGAATCAAACTGCACTACAATAGACCTTGGGCGACTCGAGTCTCGATTAGTTTTTGCTATTCTCGTACAATTATAAATATTGCTCTCAGTAATATCAGCACCGATTGCAGTATTTAATTTATCTATAAGATTATATAAATTCTCGTTTTTATTCTCAGGTACACACTGAATTTCAACATTGGTAGCACGTGAATTTTGCTCTAAATAATTTAAACGCCTACTGACGTCACTCAATGTATTTTGCAAAAGTGTATTTTCCTTGACAAGCTCATTAATAGTGTCGGTCTTCTCCAATACTATTTGCTTTATATCTTCATATTGACCGCTGATAAAGTTCATTGAGCCTCTCACCTCCACAAGTTCCTCCTTAACTACCTTCAATTCGTCAGATAGCAATTTGGACATAGTTTGCTTCATATCTACCATAAAAGCTTTAATCTCGTCCCTTATAATCTCGCGTATCTCATTTTGTATTACTGGGATTTCAGGAACTTCTTGGGGAGACGAGAGCGCTACTCGTTTCTTCGTACGATAACTCACATTTGAACTTTGATTAGGACTTAAAGAATCACGTACAGGCGTATTATCATTTCTCAATCCCTTAGAGGTCCTACAACATAACGGACAAATCCAGTTTGCCTTGTTATTTGCAAAACTACCACGGTCAGGCAATGATTGAAGACATATGCTATGGAAGCTACTTTTACATTTCGTGCAAACAATACGTTCACCACTACTGTTATTGTTGTTACAACAAGCCCATTCAAAACGTCTCGGTGACATTTTTTTTTTCTTATAGATTTATAATTTCTGAGATTTTATAAGTTAGAAACCAGAATATAAGACTAATATTTTATAATGCAGCTCCATCTATTGGCATCTTGTCGCACTACACAGTTGTCGTATGATGAATTGATAAATTTTATATTTACAAAGTTATTTTGTTCATGGATTACCACTGATTTAATAAATAAGTTGTTGGCCATCAAATAATAGCAAAACACTGACTTTTGGACACAAGACTAGCAAAATAGTTTGTTAAAAAGCACTGACATGACTTGATGCAAACTTGATTGAAACCGTCTTTATAGTCCACTGATTACTAAGAAAACACTTCTACACAATAATCACACCGTAAATAATTAGTTTTACTAAGATTTACACTGGTAATTTAACCTTATACAATATTTTAACAAAACATTCACAAGAGCTGTTTATTGGCAAACCTACCCCGAACTACCTTCAATTATTCTATATACTTGGTTCGTACAATGTTGATACAAAGTTTTTTCTTCACGTTTTTAACATATAGATATATAATTAAAAATATCACCTGTAATGCCACCGTATGTGAATGTAGCCTTTGCTCTAAACAGGTCTGCTTGTAACCATACAACTCCATTACACTGGATGTCGCTATATCCGATATCTGCAAAAAATATATATTTTTATTTATTATAGAATATTTAAGAAGCCGTCGTGGCAGAGTGTAATTTACGCGACGATTGTGGGTTCGATTTCCATTCGGGGCAAAGAATTATTGTCATTTCCTCGTTTTGTTGACAAGACAAAGTGTGATTTTAAATTGTCTTAAATATGTTAAATGGGGACAGAATGTTAAGACATTCCATTCCTATTAAATTCCCTCTGCCTGCCTACCCTAGCTATATAAGGCAATGTGTGAATGTAAAAAACAAATCTATAGCTAAAGCAAATGCAACTATTAAAAATAAATGAAATTCCACCTACCTTGCCTGCATGTAAGGAATCATTTAGTTTACTTATAAGTGAATCAATTGCCAGTTCCTGAGCTGGAGTAAGACGCTCTGTCCATACTGCATCATTATCTGTGTCGGATATTCTAGGTGATATGTTTTCTACGTTTATGTTCGATATATTTTGAATACTTTCTCCAAATACCTGAAATAATAATATATTAAGATATTATAGTCTGATTATAAACGTAACGGTTGTGGGTTCGATTCTTTCATCGCTGAACTTCAGCCTGTCAATACTCAAATTAATAATGAATATCAAAATTCACTAAACTCAAGGGTTGATGGGTGAGCAACTGAAGTTGGTTGTCGGCGGATCAACGGTTGTCTCTCCTCTCCATTTTACCCCCATGTATGTTAGCCGAATTTCAGTTGTTCGGCAAATATCTGAGAATATGTGATTTTTTGGAAAAAATCGGGTACTTGCAGAAAATTGGCCGAACGTCGAGTATAATAATAATTATATTTATTTAGCTCAATAGTGGGCCTTTTGTATAATGTAATATTTTAAACTATCGGCTTATAAATCTTGGAAATTACATTTTTAAAAATCACCGTCGATCCGTCAATCACATTACACCTTTTTTATATTAATATATGTATTATATTATATTAAAAGAAACACAAATTATACCTGATTCATTTGATCTGATGGGAAGTAATGATGTTTGATAAGTTGCAATATTTGTCTTCGACGAGTTCCATTATTACTTGTTAAACCAGCACAGAGGAGTTTACGGACCTGTATTAAAAAACAGATAATTATATTAATAAAATAAAATCATATTAATCAAAATAAGAGAATTGTCGTGTCGTAATACATTTAACTGTAAACGCGATTCCACAACAACTTGTATTCCCACTCGGGAGAATGATTGTGTTTAAATTGCATTGAGCTCCTTCACACGCAAATCTTTAATACGGGCGGAAAGGACTGTCTTAACAAGGTCCCTAATACCCTGCTATGCGGGAAAAGCGTAAAGATGCAAATGAGAACTTATAGATTTGTATAATATTATATTAACATTTTAAAAATATATACTCTAAGAAACTTAAAAAAGTTGATTTCAAGTAATGAAAAATTAATGTTTCTCATGATAAAATTGTTCAACTCAAAATGTATAATCGGTCGATCAACGGAAAAATAGTCTGTTTTAATTTAATTTTACAATAGACTCAATCTTACCAGTCTAAAATGATCTTAACACGCCTACGGGTACTTAATATGACTACAACAATGACTAAATTATTCGAAAAATTTTTTATAAATAAAATTATTTATTTTAAAAAGATATATAAGATTATAATAGCTTCACGCTTTATCCCGCAAATAATGTGGTTCGCAGAAGAAAAGTAGTGTTATAACACTCCAGTTGCAAATGTTACCTGATGGTGTGCAAGCATTCTATTGAAAGCAGCTTCCCAGTTCTTAGATAGCGGCGCTAAAGAAAGTCCACTGCGACACGCCAGCACTACACTTTGCTGTGCCGTCTCCATGCCTACTGGACCATTCTGGAATTAAATAAATATATTACAGTATGGTCTACAAGTCGTGGACCGTGGTCACCTTGAAGTTAAACTGTCAGAACTTTTACGCATTGTTTACTCAGGTACAAAATAATACAAATAACTTTATGAGGGCCACAATGTTTTGACCAGACTTTTAAAACTAGGAATAGTTTTTTCAGCTTCACACTGCATCCCACATGTAGCAGGGTAAGCAAAGGGAGCCCAGTGTCAAAACATTCCTTACTTTCCACCGAATTATTCGTGACATTGCATATTCAGAGGCGGAACTCAACGCTGCATTTCGCCTCGACACCAAATAGAAAAAATAAGACTAAATCATTCCAAGTGGTAATCGAACCCACAACCTGCACTGGCACAAATGTTGACTGTAAACATGTTACAGTCACATGCTTGGCCCACTGTGCAAAGAGTGAACCTTTAATTATACAAGAGGGAACCAATACAATAGTATAGGATATCAATAGAAAGTTTTAATACACTTAACATAAAATAAATACCTGTGATGTATACTGCAATACACTGTACAATGTGTCCTCAAATGAATCCGGTGTTACTTCTTGCAATACACGTTCTTGAGTTTCGCCTGTTTCACATAAAGCACCAATCACTTGTAACTGGAAATTATTATAATTTATTTTAAAGTCTTTTTCTTTACCTTCACACTGTTTCCCACATATAGCAGAGTAGGCAGAGGGAACATAGTGTTGTGACACTTTGTTCCACACGCACTGCCAAATCTTCAAGGCATTGTGTGTGTGGCAGAACTCAACACCTTTAACATGTTACCAAAGTGAGAATAGCAAAATATTAAATATTTTATTTCCTCGAGTAGGAATCGACCTCAGCCGTAGAATTTACAGTCACAACCTTGTTCCACTAAGCCATGATGGCATTTTATTTTATTTTATTTCAAAGATATATAAAATAAAAAAAAAATTACGGCACAATGGGATACATCTTATATATTATAAGAAACATCATACCCATTGTAATCCAGCCTTTCCAGGTTCCAAAGCTGGCGGTACCAATAAAGCTGGTAATCCATCATTTATAACTGATATAAGCTCTTGAGGTAAACTGCCTTCATCTGTTAAGATATGAAAAATTTGTTAAGTTACTTCTGAGGTTAGCATACACAGACGCACAGACAAAAAAAAACTATTTTTTGTTATTCACTATAATAGAAATGGAATTCATTACATTGATGAATGCCACCACTAATTTTTATTTTACACATGATTGATGATGATTATTAATGATTGATTGTATTTTAAAATACAATTTATATTGCCAAATTAAAAATTACAAAATTTCTTAGTGAAATTGGTCCAAGCATATTAAAAGCCCGCTCAAAATAATTTTTATTTACCTTTATACTGAGAAACTAAAGCTGCGAACAGCTCTAAGGACTCCGGCAAACAAATTCTACTAGATTTCATACATAAAGAGACTAATTGACAGTGGTGGCACCTTAGCGAGTATAAATCTGTAAATAAATTATGAATTTCAATCTTTTAAATCTAGATATGAGTTTAAAGGATAAGAATTTATATTGTTATTCCACACAGAAAATTAGAGGCTGCCATAGTGCAGAGGCACAAGCATACGACAGTTAAGATTTAAATCTTTACCATAGTGAGATGTGAATATATAAGGGTTCAAATTACAATTTTCAAAGTTCAATTATCACAGGTTCAAATTCAAGTTATTTTTTTGGTACCAAAATTTAAAAAAAAATAAGAAAAACAAAGCATTACCTAAATTAACTACAACAGTGAGAAACCTCAACGCGTTACGCAAACAGTTAGTAGCGTTTTCCGGTTCACCCATATCGTCTGGTGCAGCTTTACACAGCTCTTCCATATTCTGAAATATTATATTGTATGTATTAGAATCACGCTGTATAACACATATAACAGAATATGTAGAGGAAATCTAGTGCTACCACAGAGCCCGTCGCCCAATTTTTGAGACATTGCGTGGTGGAAAACAACGCTCCTCTTTGTCTTGTTACCATAGCCAGAAATTAAAGACTTTATCCCAGAATGGGAATAGAAACCGCAACCGTCGCGTTTACGGTCATACGCTTTAGCGCTGCAATACTCAAATTATTTATCTTAAGTAACAATTAGATACCTTCAAAGAATCTTGGAGAGAGCTCACGAACTGTGGGTAAGTTAGCACATAGCCTCTTAAATTGCTGTCTGTACATAAGTCGTTGATAAATGTGTAAGCATGAAGTAGTTGAGTAGAATCCCTTTCGCTGAAAATAAAAATATATATATATTAAAACATGTTTAAGGCGTAAACGTGACAGGTTGTGGGTTCAAATCCACATTGAGAAAAAATATTTTAAATATTTAAAATAATATATTTTATTTATATCCTCTATATTTTTGATAATTTAATGTATGAGTATGATTGACAACTATTAACATAAGTATATTGCTAACCAATTTTTTTATGTAAGTAAGGCTTATGTCTTTAATGTAGATAAAATAACTTTAACGAAACAATATTGGTACAAACTTTGTGTTAAATTTTAAATTATTGAAATTTATTTGAATTAAATTTAAAAAAAAAATACTATTGAATTGACTGAAGTTTTACTTATCTGTGTATGGATATTGTCTTTAAAATGATAATACATATTATTAAATAACAAAAGCAATTGTAAACAAAATCAATGTGTTGTTCAAGTGGCCAAAGCCACAATGTCGCCAGTTTGTAATATTAATAGGACTTACACAGCAGCTTTACTAAAAGTTCTCATAGTGCAACACAAATAACTGTGTACATCTGGCTGTCTTGTGGAAGCAGAACCTCGAGTTGCACTTGACAGGCATAATAAAAGTCTACACACTTCTACTCCACCGTAGCCACCATCCTAGAAAAAAAAAATATCCATACGAATATAAAAAAGCGGAAGAGTTTATTTTTGTTTAAACGCTACAATCTCTGGATCTAATGGTCCAATAAATAAGTCAGAATAAGACATTTTGTGTCAAAAATTAATTGAAAATTGCAAGATGATATTTCACGGATTGTTATTTGAAATCGTTTTCGAAATTTACTATTAAAAATAGAGATAGTACAACAAATAAACAAATATTAATATTGTTTTCTTTCTCCATGCCTAATATTGTCTGGTGACATTCATAATAATAAGCTCTCTAAATAGAAAAAAAATATCAATAGCTTTCACAAACATTACCATTGGTCTATAAAAAATAATCAATCTCACCTTCAAACTAATTAAATGTACAACAAAATCCTTAGTATCCACCGTTCTCATTAAAGCATATATAGCTGGTAGATTCCCATAACATATGTTGACTAACACCGTCAACGACTTGTGACCTATAGTCCGATGCTGTGGCTCCTTCATGGGTTGCGTTATCCAATCTGTTAGTTGTTTCATTAAACTTGATAAGTAGGACTCTTGCCAACTTATTTTAATTCCATATGAGATGTCCTAAAAGTATTTAAGATATAATAAAAAAAATCTGTTGTAGTTTTTTTCAGAGGAAACTTAGTACAAAGAATTTCCATTTCCCACACACTGCCTAGAACTCAACATCTAGCATTGCCAACCAGAGGGAAGAATTCATGTATAATTATTTCCCCAAGTGGGAATGGAACACACAACCATTATGAATACAGTAAGAAGCTGTCTGTCTGAATTGTGTCATAAACACCTTGAGATATAATAAAGGGGAGTTTATAATAAAAATGTTCTTATAATAATTAAATCAATAAATCATCTTTATGAGCAGAACTGAAACTATTTTAAATAAATTTATTGCAAGGCTTTCACAATCTGTATGTACAATTGTAAAACATATAAACAAAGTGACTATTTATTTACTAAAATATATTAGAATAAACAAGTTAGACCTCTGTAATATAAATGTAGCCTAGTAATACTATTTGATAAATTGTTTTCTACTTACAATTTACCTAACATAAAATTATTGTGAACTCAATTAACCAAGTCTATTTAAAAACAATAAAGAACTATAAAAAATATTAAATTAAACAAAATTTGAGTATAATAAAGTTGTTTATCAAGCTACATTATAGTCATTACCTGCATCACTGAAAGTAGTTTTATTTTTTTATCATTTGATATTGTATCGCACAATAAGCGGGCCAGGATTGGCATAAATCTGTAACAAAAACATTTTTGAAAATAAATCATAGTACATAAATTGTTTATTCTAGACTATACAAAGTAGTAATTATTAATAAAAGCTTACTTACCATTATAGCCTAGTGGCACAGCATCTAACTGTAAATTTGATAGTACTGGGGAATAATTTATTTCCATTTCCTCGCTCTGGTAACAATATCAAACGCGGCATTGAGTCCCGGCACTTAAAACGCAATATCTCAAAATTAGAGCAGAAAGCGGGGAACAAAGCACCTTAACAAAAGTTCCCTCTGCCCATCGTGCCACAAACGGGATACAGAGTTAAATATAAACAAGACTCACTTATAAGTATGTGTTAAAGAATGTCTAGCACTCTCCTCAACACAGGCCCTAGCAAGAACAGCTACACCGGCCCAGTGAGGGCCTCTTCCATCGCACATAACACGCCACAACGAACTGAAGAAAGCACAAACTTCACTGCGACCGGGCGAAAATATTGATAGATCACATGACGATGCGATTAGCTGTAAAATAAATTAATTTGAAATATATTAAAATTATCGAATATTTATTAAGAAACTTTAAAAAATTTACTAATAAAAGAAGTAATTATAGACATTGTTGGGCAATTCGTATATTCGACACTTACTCCTAAATAACGAGTCATCAAATTAATAGCAGATTCACTGTGTGTAGCTTCAAATTCACGTGCAGCATTCACAAATGCCTTTAAATTGGCAAATTTAGCACCCTCAGAAGGATTTATATTCCAATTGTCCACTCCGTCAACTTCCATCATTGTAATAAAAATTAGAAACTGATTGTTGTTTTTATTTTGTACGTATAAGGTTCACAAAAACACTTCTTATTTATTTTTTATAAAATAAACATTATAAAAGGAGTCAAAAACTAAAGGAATTTTCAACTTCAACTGTTTCTGTAAGTTTCTTTAAAACATTTTAACGGCATTGGCAGAATCGGAAAATACTATGCTTTATATAATTTCATTGGTTAGAAAGTTTTATTTACTATATAAATGTCCATGATTGGTGAAACATTTATCACAGTTAAAATAGAGTGTTACAGATTATAATATGAATACTCTGTAATTTATAAATGTTACAAAATATATAATAGGTGTTAAAATATATGAATAAAGTGTATTTAATTTAAGATAATTTACTTTTACTGCTGCTGATGATTTATAATCATCATCATCATACTAAATATCATCGTGAATAGAATTCATTAAATAAAATCGATAGTTGAAAAATATCAATTAATAAATTTGCATCCCTAAAATGTCAATGGAACATTTTATGGCAATTTAGAATTTGTAATTTCTATGCACTTCGTAATGTTTATCTTTGGACTTTGGATATTAAACAATTACATGCGACATCTTTAAATTAATTATTTAGTTAAATTAAATCGAGACATTTCAATGGCGCTGCCAGCTGCACAGCCCGCTGAGATTCTTCGTGCTTGGCAAAAAGATGATCTTTATGAGAAACAATTTGCCGGGTCGTTGGCAAGACTTTTACCGCCACACCATGCATCTAAAGCTGTACCAGTATCTTCTATTTTATATAAATCGTTTACAACTCTCAAAGACTTGCAAACTCTTGGTGAAGAATATTCGGGGATAGTTCAAGTTGATGAAACGTACCACAAATTACCATCGTTCAGTAAAAGACTCATTAGCATTCTTCTTTCAGCATTCGGTGAAAATATTACACGAAAACTACTTGGTCATATGCAAAAACAAGTAGAACAAAATCCGTCATTAAAACCAGAAGCTCAAAATGTACTTCTTGTTGTTTTAAAAACATTAAACAATATTGTACCTCAAATTGAAAGTATACATCGAGCACTTTCATATGTTACTGGAGGACCTCTGCAAATAAGTAAAACAGTGACAGATATTAATTATGTACATGTTAGACCTGCGGCAGCTGCATACTACGCACATTTAAGGTTATTAGGAATAGTTACTCTTTTACATGCATTTATTTCATGTGGCCAAGCATTTTATCAAGCTAAGAAACATATTGAAGATATGAAGGAATTTCCAAATGAAGTGGATAGTAGCAAATCTTGTGTGGCATGCTTGGAAGAAATAATACAGCCCTGTGTTTTACAATGTGGCCATGTATTTTGTTTGAACTGTTGTTATGGGGTTCTGGAAACTTGTCCCTTGTGTCGGACACCTTTTACCAAAAATACTGTTGTGCCTTTAATGAATTATTGCCCTGAAAAAATGTGACATATTTAAGAAAAAATGTTATATAGGATTTATTATACATATTTTTAATATATTATCCATTCTGAAAGGGCATTATGCTTTATGGTATATAATAATATTAAGGCTTTTAATTCAGACACATTATATTATGTTGATTGATTACATTAGATATTATGAATTAAATGCTAGTTAATTTCTTGTCTGTTTGTCCTTTGGCCTAAGGCAAAGGCCTTTTCCATCTCTTTCCATTTCATTCTATTGGATGCCATTCTCCTCCATAGCTTTCCAGCCACTTTGGCAATGTCATCCTCCCAGCGTTTGTAATGGCGTTACAATACTGTTAGGCAGTACAAAGTTCACGGGGCCAGCTAGGTACTTAATACCGAAACTAACTAATAAACTTAATAATGAAGTACAGTTTTTGTCATTGAGAAATATTCTAATATTATGTAGAATCAATAATTTTTAATTATTCATCTTATATAACATTAGTGCACTTTGTTTTTAAACAAGGTAGAGAATTTTTTATGTTTTAGATATTTATTCATTAATTTATGAGTATATTTAAATGAATGTATAATGATGCAGAAAATATACCCAATTGCAAATTTCAACAGTAGATGATTCCCATTTTTTCAGTATTCATAAATGAATGAATTTTTGAAATTTGCTGTATAAAATTACTTATTTCCTATCCTGAATAGTTTGGTAAAACATTACCTAGGGCTATATTTATTGATAAAGTTTTTATATATTTTTTGCCTGTTAGAAGATTAAGGTAGTATGTATACCTTTTTTAATGCTAAGATAATGTTACTATTAAAAATGATGTTAAATTAATATTGGAGTTATATATTTTATTTTCATGTTAATGCTTTAATATAAAATCATATTTAAGTAACATAATCTATTTTACAATAATCAGCTAAATTACAAACATAGATGAATACTTTGCAATTAATATCTTTTTTATGCATTTTACTTACAACAGCAAATATTAAATGCAGAAATAAATACAATAAAATGCAACAATTATAAGTTAAAACAAAATGGAAAAACTTATAAAACAATCTCATAGTCCTTTCACAGATATATTTTAAATAATTCATTTCAATTGAAGTGAATTCAAATTAAAGATCTAAGTTTAAATCAGTTCTTCTTTGTCTTTCCTTATGTATATTTCTAGCAAGACTATTTTATTCTCACCATTAGTTTAGAAAGAAATAACAGTTTTAATATCAGTAAACTATACATATTACAGTAAAATAAAAAAAAACACCTAACATTAAATATTTTATACATAAATAAGTAGAGTCAAGTGAACCAAGACAATAAATATTAATATTAAATAAAATGTATGTTTTAGATACAACTAAACCAATATATAAATTACTACTTTGACAAATAAAGTGGCAAGCATTCTATTCAACTCTTAGAAGCTCAACATCAAATATTAATGTAGAGTTAGGTGGAATGACACCAGGGTGTCCTCTTGAACCATAAGCAAAATCGGGTGAACAGGTTAGTCTTGCTCGCTCTCCCACAGACATCTGAAATTAAAAATAGGCAATCGTTTTGTAATAACCATGTATATTTTTTATTATTCCACTTCTAGGGCTTTGTAACATAATCGGAAAGTTTGACCTAAGTACTAAGTTGCCTATGCCTACCTTTGCTATACCGCAAAAAGCATGAAGATGATCTTTTTGTTTTTTTTATGGAACCTAGTGTTACAACATTCTGAATTCTGATCCCTATTTTACTTTGAATTCTGGTGGTGTTGCATGGGAAAACTCAACACTGCACTTTGCCTTGACACCAGAGTGAAGACAATGAAAATATTAAATATTTTATTTCCTTGAGTGGAATCAAACCCACTATCTGTCACATTTACATCCACACATTGTGCCCATGTACCACATGGTTTTTCTGTGTAATTAAATAATTATGATTGAGCACTATTATAATGCAATTGATAATCTTACAGTAGTTTTGGGTTTCTTAATATGTAAAAATTATATCCAAGTATTGCATACTATAGGAAAATCTTAAACATAATAGCTAATGTTACTTTAAATTAGGATACTTTAGCTAATCCTTGATCCCAGCCTTTGATGACATCTCCTTTTCCAAGTGTAAACTTGAAGGGTTGACCACGATCCCTAGAAGAATCAAACTTTTTTCCATTTTGAAGAGTGCCTGTATAGTGGACCACCACAGTCTGTCCTGGCTTCGGGTACGTAGAACCTATAAACAAAACCGGTTTTAATGTAATGAAAACAAGGCAGAAAAAATCTGCGTATAAATATCAAGCTTTACCATTTCCAGGTGAAATAGTTTCTACATCTACGCCCATCTTTTAATAAACAATGGAAAATTAATAAATAAAAACGTGGAAACTCGAAAACCGTATAGAAAAGGCACGGTCAAACTTCTGCTGTTTTTTTACCATTGACAGTTGACAGCAACAATTTGACACAAGTCTGGAAAAAAACAAATTAATGGAACACACACTCATACACTTCTTCTTTCAACTTTTATAGTTACTAAGTGAACATTATATGTGGTACCGTAGTTCATAAATTCAGTTAATTTGATATATAATGTTGATAATGCAATATAGTAAAAAAATAAATTAAATCAGCTTCACGATTTATCTCGCACACAGAGGGGACCAAGTGTTAAGACACTTCGTTCCCCACTCTCTGCTGAATTCTAGACGCATTACGTTTTGAATGGCAGAACTCAATGTCGCGCTTTACCTCGATACCAGAACAAAGAAATAGAAATATAGATTTAAATAAATATTTCGTCTCTTCGAGTGGGGATCAAACCCACAACCAGTCGGCTTTACAGTCACACTTTGTGCCCCTGCGCCACGACTGGCCTCAATGCAATATAGTATTAACACTAGAAGCGCCGCCGTCCCATTTTTGTCCCAAACGTAAGGTTGATTGTTTATAACTTTTTTGTTTGTTAATGTATGTAGATGAAACTTTTTGACTATTACCAATTTTACACCTTTATTTAATTAAAAATATAAATAATTTTATAGCAGTCATACTTTTTGAAAAAAAATGAGATTTACCTAGAACTGCCGCTGGGTCATTTTTGTCCCGCCATTATTATTTTATTATTTGAGGGTACAATTTGACATATTTTCATGCCTCGGGGACGAGGTGGAGGTGAATGGACGATGCGGGGGCGGAAAAAAATTGAATATTAGGCTTAGCAGTCAATACCTAAGTTTTTAGGGTTCTGTAGCTTTTAAGGGAAAAAAATTTTTTGTCCATCCGGCTGTCTTTGCCTTTATCTCAGGAACGCTTGGAGAAATCGAGTTGATATTCATATGAGTATATGAATATCAACTATATGACATATATATTATGCATAAATCTTAAAAAATAATAGCCTGAAAAGTAAGGTAAAATTGGTGTCAATACTAAATTTTGCCGCTAGTTCAAGTGAGGTATCAGATGAAAAGATGACTAAGCTAGGCTTGAATTTTAGAAAAACACTCGATACCAAATGTGGGCATTATGTGTGTGTAGTAGGTGGAGGTATTTGTATTGTGGTAGGTGGAGCGAACCAGGGAACCTAGTGCTATGCACTCCGCTGGCATTTTCCGCCGAATTCTGGAGCCATTACTATCCAATGTTATAAATCATCTGTGATGTATCACTGATAAAGAATATATTAATGGATTACTTGGCCTAATAATAATATTAACTAATTTCAATAACTTATAATTTTGTAAGAGTTATTCAGTTAGTTGTCACGACCTTAGAACGTATTTGAAATATTTGATTCTTTCTTTGTGTTTGGTTTTTTGGTACTTTTATGTGTGTTAAAGAACAAAAATTGATTATTAAAGATGATCTACATATTTTACGAATTATTTTAATAATATTTTTGTATATTATACCAAAAATCAACATAATAAGTAGAATGGGACAAATTTGTCACGACGGCAGTTCAAGGGGGGTCTCAATCTTCGGCACTTCTAGTGTTAATTTATATATATAAATTAAATACATTTTACAATTCATCACTTTAAATTATCTGAAAATTATTTTATGTCCTTTGTTGGCCCTGTTTTTATCTTACACTAGTGGACCCGGACGCGGCTACGCCTGCTTAAACTATAAGAATAGAATAGAATAGAATAGAAATAGCCTTTATTAACAAACTTAAATATTTACAATATATAATAAGGTACTTAAAATCTAGACATCGGTAAATTGTTTGTTTTGCTTAAACTATAAGAATATTTATTAAATATACTATTTTCAGTTTTCAATAGAATTAGTAAGAAAATATAAGCTTAAATAATCAAAAAGAATAATAAGTAGAGACATCATATTATTAGAAAAAATATCAGAGAAATTGAAAACCAACTTAAGAAGTAAAAGTAACTAAAGGATTTTCTTAATATTAGAAAAAGTACCTACAACCCGTACTTAAAAACCACCTAAAAGGATATTTTTTGCCAGCAACATCAAATAAAATAAGAAGAGAACCAAAGTGTATTTTAAATTAATTATAAACAGCAAATAAAGTTCGAAAATGTATGAAAATTTATAAAACCGTCATCTGCCCGTTCGCGTCGGTCACACTATGCCGCCCGTAGGCTAGGTCATTCCGAATCAGTGACATTTCCTTAAGTATTTATTAGAATGTTGTACAGTAAACTATAATTTCCATCTAGATGAAATGCTAAAAGTGACTCTTATATTTATTTTCATAAGGATGAGTATCAAAATTTCGCGGTAACGGTTGCGTAGTGACGCGACGGTTGTTATTAACATGGCAGAATAAATTGCATGTCAAATTAGAAAGTACTTTAAAATATATTAGTTTATATGTGTAATGTAATGTTATATAGCCTATAGCACCTCTGAAGAATGCAGCTTTCATACAAAACAAAAACAATGTAAATCGGACCAGCAGATCCAGAGATCTTAGCGTTCAAACAAACAAACAAACTCTTCCGCTTTATTATATTAATAGTATAGATGAAGAATTGTGATGTTTTATATAGATAAGGCAAAGCAAACTAGCGTACGATCCCCAATGATGGTAAGTGATCACCGGCACCCACGACATCGTGTAACACCAGAGGATCTACAAAAGCGTTGCCTGCCTCTAAGATGAAGATAGACACGATTTTTGAATAGAAATACTGCCACAGGTGTGTCGATACAACATTAGGCTTCCTCTGTTTACCCTGCTTTAGGCGGGATACAACGAAGAGAGACAGACGCGAAGTTGAAAAAATATGTTAGTAATTACTAATACTTTGTCTGTGACTAATTGTTCTGGATTTGACGTTATTGTCATAACTCATAATATCAATTGTCAATTGTCATTGTCATATCACTGTCGAATCAAGCTGTCAAACGCAGTTTGATATTATGTTTTTTATAATGAATTAAATATCAATATAACGAACATATTTTATCAGATATATCACATTACCAATTAAAATGGTCTCTAGTGAAGAAGAAGCCGATGTAAAACCCGGTGAAACAGTCGAATGGGATGTTGACATGGAGATACAATTATTTTACGCAATGGCAAATCATAAGCCGGTAGGAATAAGTAAACATTTCCAGATGGCTTGTATTTGGGAAAAACTGTCTAATACTATATCCAAAGAGATATCTACACACGATATCTGGCGGCATTTGGAAATATTTTATGATATGACAATGTTAGATGATACAGAACCAATACCCTTCCCAAATCAGGAAACACCTTTCAGTTTACCAGAAAGCGAATTCGGTGCATTGATGAAACAAAAGTGCAAAGAAGCTATTCTAGCTGATGACAGTGAAGGTAAAAATGTAGTATATGAAAGTTTGATGTTTGATTATGTAGTATAAGGTTTTCTTGATACACTGATTTTGTATTACCATTATTAAAAGCTAATTACAATTGCTTACCTCTTCTTTCATAAATATATAGCATGACTTTAAAGTTGTATTTTGTATATTTGGGAATTTAATTAGAGATAAATTTAGATGGTCGGAGCCCTTCACCTAAAACAGCAACACCTAGAAGTAACTCTAGAGGCACAGCTTCAAAGGATAGTACACCAAAAGGTAATAAATTTAATTAGTGAATGATATATTAAATATTATAAATTACATGATTAACTTAAAATAAATCACATGAAAATTTGATATTTTTGTAATATAATTCATCATATTTTTAATGTTATGTACAATTAATACAGGCCGTAAAGACAGTATAGGTGCTCTTGCAACCAAAACAAGAAAAGAAAGTGGAAGTTCACATGCTTCAACTGACACACCAAGTATTAAATCTGAAAAAGAATATGGTAAATAGCTTTTATTATAATTTACTTGTCTGTTATGCCCTAAAATGTTCTTGAATAATTTTTTTTTGGTTTCATGATGTGTTCCACATGCAGCAGGGTAGACAGAGGGAATCTAGTATTAAGACATTCAATTCCTCATGTGTTGTTTGTTACTAAAGCAAGAAAATAGAATTAATTCATTCCATTAATTGAGAATTGAATCCACAACCATAGCATTTATAATTCAATGAATAAGGAAATAAAAAAATATATATCCTCAAATTAGTGAGAATCAAACCTGTCATGTTTACAGTAACATGTTTGTAATCCTGCATTTTGACTAGCCTCACAAACACATTTCATACTATTATTTTATTTATCTCTTAAATTTAGATCGAAGAAGAGATTCACGAGATTCCAATGCTTCTGGACCAAGAGATAGTTCTTCAAGTAGAAAATCCGTATCACAAAGGGATAAACCTGCAAAATCTAAAATTAGTTCTGTTGGAGGTTAGTTCATATTTTTGTTTACCTTTTATTTTATTTTTAGAACTCAATGTGAGGAATTCGGTAGAATATATAGTATATAAAGTAATAATATATAAAGTAATAATATACTGAGAGCTGAGAAATTTATCTGTTACATAGTTTTAGCTCTATGCCTATTATTCCTGAAAAGTTCTACAATTCTTACTTACCATTTTTAACATTTTAAAATTGCACTAAATGTAGAAAATCATTTTAGCAAACCATATGATTTAGTGGTCAAAGCGCTAAGATATTTTCCCAAAAATTCTGTTATCTATATATATAAAAGGACTTGTCCTCACTGACTGAGGTAAGACGCACGCACAGCCGTAACCGCTGATGGTAGAAACGTTAAATTTGGGCAAAAGTTTACTTTCGTAATCTGGACATCCACTAAGAAGGGATTTTGAAAAATTTTTACCCTAAAGGGGTGAAATAGGGGTTCAAAGTTTGTATGGGAAAAAAAATAAATTGGCACCGATTTTAATAAAATTTGAAATTTAGATATTTAAAAGTATTTAATTGAATACGTGTTTCATCGTTTTCTAGAATTCTCCCCCTAAGGGTGCAAATAAGGGGTTGAAAGTTTGTATGGAAAAATCTTTAAATCGCCACCAATTTTTATAAAATTTGAAATTTAGACACTTAAAAATATTTCATTGAACACATGTTTCATGGGTTATTAGAATTCACCCTTAAATACGCAAGCGAAGCTGCGCGCGTCCGCTAGTCTATATATATAAAAGGACTTGTCCTCACTGACTGAGGTAAGACGCACGCACAGCCGTAACCGCTGATGGTAGAAACTTGAAATTTGGACAGATGTTTTCTTTCGTAATCGGGACATCCACTAAGAAGGGATTTTGAAAAATTTTAACCCTAAAGGGGTGTAATAGGGGTTGAAAGTTTGTATGGAAACAAATTTAAATCGGCACCGATTTTTATAAAATTTGATATTTAGATTTTTAAAAGTATTTAATTGAACACGTATTTCATCGTTTTCTAGAATTCTGCCCCTAAGGGTGCAAATAAGGGGTTGAAAGTTTGTATAGAATTTTTTTAAATCGGCACCAATTTTAATAAAAATTGAAATTCAGACTCTTTAAAGTATTTAATTGAACACATGTTTCATGGTTTATTAGAATTCACCCCTAAATAAGCTAGCGAAGCTCCGCGCGTCCGCTAGTATTGTATATTGAGCCCCACTCAATAGTGCACTGTTTTCCTACCCAAACAAGAAAATGAAAAATCATCATCTTGAGTGGATATTGAACTCACTACACCACTTAGCCGCAACAACTATAAATAATAAATGTCATCTCTCCACAGCCTGGGACTCCCCACTCATAGACGAGGATGGTGGTTCTCGACGCGGGCGTCGTCGCGCCAACACCTCAACCCCACCAGCCACAATACCAGCCAAACGTAGGCGTATGTGACACACACACGCAAACACATACCACCATTTCTTCTGACACACACATGCATGGAGGCACCCAAGCCCGTCTCTTAAATATACTGTGAACAGAAATAAACTTTGTAGTGGCGTCCGTGCCTCACCTCGGTTAAGGCATAGTGCTCTTAGTGCGTTTTTCTCTTAAGTGTTTTGGTGTTAGAGTTAAATAGAGTTAAATTGTAAATTGTATTTTTAGCTGATTATAAATAAAATTATATTTCTTGGTATTTGGTTTTTTTTTGTCATTTTTATAGTGTACAGTAGAAACTCGATTAACTGGACTAATTGTTGCTGTTAGGCATCCGGATAATCGAAAACCGGGTTATTATTATATATATTATTAATATATAGGATTTTAATCATATGTAAGTACATATGATAAAAAACAACTAATCCATATCAACGAATCATTTTTATTAAGAAATTATTAATAGGTTCAGTGCTGCTATGTCACGAATTCGTTTCAGCTGTAGCAAACTCACATCGTCACAGTATGCGAGTATATAACGGTGATGCCATTGTTTGCATAAATGCGATTTGTGGGTACATTTATTACTATTGGTCTGTGGTCGGGATAATCGCGAATCCGTATAACCAAGATGCGGATAATTGAGTTTCTACTGTAGTTACTAGTGCTTGCCCTTAGCTCTACAACTGTTTCTTGTTTTTTCTCGATAGAACCAGCAACATTTTTTATAGAAAAGACAAGCCAACGAACGTGCTGGTAATCTGATGGTATGTTATATTGTAACACTTCAGGTTCTTCTTTATATGCCATGGACGATGTCTTTCTAAAATAATAAATAATCTCAAAAAGTTTCTTTATATTACTAAGATAGGTAGGTACCGGAGGTCGTGAATTTTTATTCGATTCTAAAAAAATATTATTTTGCAGGGGCGAAATGTGTTCATTTTTACTTACCTATGGTAATTTTTATCTGTAAACAGTATTTAATATCATTGTCAAATGTCAAACTTTAAATTTGACATCTATCCCGAAGTGCGATTCGTTGACGCCAAATAAATGTTATCTTTTATATTGCAATGAATTTATAGGAAATAATTATTTTATTTTCACTATATTCATAAAATAATATTGATTAAACATGGCAAATCATTATGAAGTGCCTAGCTGGTATGTTTTATGAGTACTTCACGAAGTTTTATGTCCCATGCCGCCATACGTTGTTGATGGCCTATGATTTAATTATATGTTAATGTCCCACTATTTTTGTACCATAATTGATACTTTTATAAGTAATAAAGTATGAACTATATTTTTGATTTGTAACTGAATTTAAATTGGTATATTTACTTATTTAAGGGCTGGAAAACCTCCAACCGGATTGCATTTAGATGTTCTAAAAGGAGACAAATTAATTCAAAAATTAATGATAGATGAGAAAAAATGCTACCTCTTTGGTAGAAATCCACAGATGAATGATTTCTGCATAGATCATGCAAGTTGTTCTAGAGTACATGCTGCTTTTGTTTATCACAAAGACCTGAATAGGGCTTTTTTAGTTGACTTAGGTAGCAGTAAGTATCATTTTGTTTTTCTTCACGGGATACAGTATAAATACAGTTACAGATCTTGTCATATAGCAGATTAAGCAGAGGGAACCTTCAGACTTCTCCAACCATCTCCATCATCAAATGTTCTAGCAGAGCAAGACAATGAAAATAATTATCCTCATTAGGAGTTGCATTTCCAGCTGTGGCACAAATATTTCTATTCATTTTTGATATTGAATTGAATGTAATAAATAAATTGGAATAGTTAATAAACTAAACATGTTTTTTAAAAAACAAAATTTCTGTATACAGTATATTGTCTAATTTTCTTATATATTGTTTTCTCAAAATTTTATTTCTAGTTAAACATTATTCTCCTTTTCTATATTTAGTGCATTATTTACCAAAAGTTGTTTGTAAGGTATTATTTGAATGCATCTTATATTTCTATATTTTTTGGATTTTTATGTGTGCAATAAAGAATATTCTATGTATACCATCATCTTTAAATAATAATACTTGAAAATTTATAGCACATGGTACTTTTATTGGCAAAATGAGACTGGAATCTAATAAGCCTACACAATTGCCGATTGATTCAACATTTCATTTTGGAGCTTCAACTAGAAATTATATTATCAGGTATTGTGTTTCGAAACAACTACAATTATTTGCTATCTTATTTAAATTCTTAAGTGAGAATTTAATATCTTTTTGAAATCTTAACCATTGACAATAAATATTTTTTTATAATGAATACACAACATATTTCAGTTTAAAAAAAATACCACCACAAAATATAGGTAGCAGTTTTACTGTATGTATTTTAATAAAAGTGAAATTATTTTTTTCTTCTCATAACAATTATAAGGAATTGATTACACTGTATAAATAGCAAAAGATTTTTTAACTCTTATTTTATTTTAGAGAACGGCCAACAGGTAATTCAAGGGGTATTATGGAGGAGTTGCCTAATACTGAAATGGAGGGTGCCTTGCTTGGTCTGCCAGAGACACAGACTGAGCTAGATGTGAGTGTTTAATAAACTCATTTAACAATAGTACACAAAACAGCAGGGTAGCCATAAGGAACCTAGTGTTAAGATACTGTTCCAATTGCATTACCCAATTTTCAAAACATTTTATCTTGAATTGATTGGAATGTTTCTGCATAAATAATTTATAAGTATAAGTAAGGATATAAATTTTGTAAATTCTATAATAGATGTTACAATATTATGAATATTTGTATATACTTAACTTCAGTCCTATTTATTTGTGTTCTTTTTATATAAAAAAGAATTTGAATTTGTTTGTACAATATTTTTATTCTATAATTCACACTAGCTTCACGGTAAATTTTAATCTGTCTGTCTGTCTGTCTCGTAAACTGTAGGTGTGTAAGACTCCTTTCTTTATGTCATGCTATGAACTTCAATGCCTCTTTATTATATGTATAGTTCATACTTATAAGTACATTTTTCTTTTTAGAATTTAACGGAATTTAACACTGCACATAACAGAAGAATTTCTATGTTGGGTATTTCTACTGATGATGGCAGTGATGTCATGAAGGTAATATATTCTTTCAAATTTGAAGAATTTGTTTTGTGACATACAGTACATTTATCAATATAGCCTTGTAGGTTTACATGATGTTAGTCATTTCGATCAACGATCATCCCATGCGGGCGAAGCCGCAGGTGAAAGTTATTATTTAATTATTTATATATATTTTTAGTATCACATTTTATCCATATAGCAGAGCAGACAGAGGGTAGTGTTAAAACATTACGATACTCACTTTTTGCCGATTTTTTTTGTGAAAATGTTGAATATCGGAACTTAACGCTGTCCGTTGTTTGTTAACAGAGCGATCAAATAGAAATATTAAATAATTCATTCCCCCCGAATACTAATCTAACCCACAATTGTCTTACGCAGCCACTACTCCACTACCACCTACAGCTATATGCGTTTCTAAAGATTTTTAAGGTTCGCGCTGTATCCCGCATATAGCAGGATAGGCATTTCTAAATTTCCATCAATTTTCAGCCAACAACTGGTACAAAGCGTTCAGCGTCAATGCCGGGGGGTGTTCCCAAGAAACAAAAACGCAATGTCTCATTCAATGAAGAAGTGGATATCATCAATCCGGAAGACATAGATCCCACTGTGGGCAGGTTCAGGAACTTAGTGCGTTCCACGATAGTGCCCAACGCCAACACGCCCACGAGGAAGCTGAAGTTACAAAGTGCTGATGAAAGTAAGTAATATTGAGATATATTAGATACAGAAACGTAAGTGACTCGACATCAGAGCTAAGATAACGGAAATATAAACGTAAATAAATATTTCACTTTCTCGAGTGGGGATCATACCCACAAGCGTTACGTTACAGTCACACCCTTGTGAAAAATTTTATTTTCCGAGTATATTTACCCCAGTAAATATACTCGGAAAATAAAATTAAGAATAAATTGCATCTTTACAATATAGGTGAAAAATTAAAAATAACTAAATGCTTCGCCCGTCGTGGCGCAGCGGTAAAGCGGCTGTAAGGGCGACTGATGTGGGTTCGATTTCCACTCAGGGAAAAGAAATATTTTGATTCATCTTCAACTTTAACAGTTTTAATCCAGGACATAGTTTCTTCCTTTCCCCACTTTTAGCCGAATTCTCGATGCATTGCGTGTTGAGTGGCGGAACTCAACGCCGCGTTTTGCCCCATTCATGACTCAAATAATATTTTATGGATTAATATATAATTTTTATATTTTTTTTTTCATTTCCCCGCAGTCAAAAGAGAGACAGAGTTGAATTCCGTTACTGAACACAAATAATATTTGAATATAAAAAAAAAATAATGTTTTTATTTCGCAAAATAAATATATTTCCCTATTTATTTCAGGTCAACACCATCATTCTCTCAGATTGAAAGAGATATCACGGAGCAACAACTTGTATTCAGATTTACCAGCCCCCAGTTCACACCTTAGTCTTATTGGTGCTAGGTAATTATTTTTTTAAACACTTTTGTTACCTTGACCTATTTATCTATCCATCTATCTATAAAAGTAAAAAAAAACCTAATTGATAAGAGCTAAACAGCTATTATAACTCTGATATATGAACTGAGCTTATATATAATTTTGCTTGTAGATTAGGATTATCTTTACCAAATCCAGCACCAGATGTGGAGTTGGAAGGTCCCGAGCCTCATCTCAATGTTCACCCACCCTTGCCTCATGCAGGTATGTTATGTTCATAAGCAAATATATTCAACAACTGGTTATTATATTGTTATATTATAAATAAATGTAATGTAAAAGAGTGAACCGATTTTGATGATTCGTTTTTCATTTGAAAGCTGATGCTGCCCGTGCTTAACATGTGGCCGCATATTAATTTTGTCCATTGCTAACAATGTTATACATGAGAAAATCATATAGTGCTATAAATGGACGTATAACTAAACATCTCACTGACCTATTTGGGTGATTCGTTTTTTATTGGAAAGGATACACTTTAAGACAGAGTTTGGTTAGGTTCTGATTATGGGAAAATTATTATGAGGTTAAAAATTATAAAAATAATATACCGGACTTTTGTCTAAGAAAAGGCCAAATTGAACTCATATAATTATGGGTTCAGCTTCACTCTGTGAAAGATATGTGTTCAATTTCTTTATATATAATATATAATAGTTATTACATACTGTAAATATTAATGATTTTATTTCAGCTGCAGAGGAACCGGCGTCAAACGAACCGAAGAAGAAGAAATACGCAAAAGAAGCATGGCCGGGAAGGAAACCGGGACTTGTGCCAGTTTGATAGTGATGTTATATGTATATATACATATATCCATATTTATGTAATGGGAGTTTGTGGAACATTTTGGCCGTATGGACTGTGAGCGTTTGTGTGAAATGATTAGAGGAATTCGTAAAAAGAGCAATTAATTTTAAACTATTATATAGGTCCCTAAATCGGTTCATCTGCTTGGGAGCTATGATTCCACAGACAGATATGCAAATACAAACATGTACTCAAACGCCAACCTGTCAAATTTATCACCCACTGTTTTTGATGGGGATTAATAATGTTGTTTATAAATATGGAATGATTAATTAATAAACAACAAAACTTAACTTTGTGTTTTACACAATATGAGTCTTTTTTATCCTAATTAACTAGCTAAGTCATACATTGTATATTTAAGATTTTGTTAAATAATAAAGTTTTATAGAATATTTGTCTATTCAATAATAATTACCTAGTCTGGGATTTAAACATATTACTATTGATATTTTAATTTGTCACAATGGTAAAAATAGATTACTAAATCTATGATTTAAAGTTCGTTGTTTTAGGTAGTGATTATAAAACATTTTTATTTTCACGCTGTATCCCGCTAGCAGACACATTGCCCAATTTATCTCTGTAAAGTAAAAGGTATTTTTAACCTGCTATGTGTAAAATAAAAAAAAAAGTAATTTTTGCGGTCTTGTAAGATTTCACAGTTCAGCACGCAATATTTCATATTGAGTAGTGGACTGTTTAGTTAATTTCATTATCTTTAATAGAAAAAGAACATTTTATCTCTAGGTAATTATATATATACATCTATAAAAAGCGTAGAAGTCAGATCGATTTTATAGTATATATATTTAATTTATATTGTATAATACACAAATTGTTTTAAATGTTTTTTTTTAATTAGCATATTTCTATTAGAATAGGGTTGTAACAACAATATATATAGTTAGCATAGCAATTACTTTAATGATTTTATAAGAACAATAATTATTGGAATACAATTAGCTTGGAGTGTAAATTATTGACTGAAATACCTGTAAGTAATTGTAATGGTAAAGGCAAACAAAATATTTTTTTTAGATGAAATGATGTGGACGCTTAAATAATTTTAAATCTGAAAACTTTTACAATTATATTTTTATTTGTGAGAATGTGTTATAAAGAGATGCTGGTCCACATCCTGCCATTGTAAGAATAGAAATTTAGGTTTGTTTATAATGCTAAGTGCAAAAGTAATACAATAGCAACCTTTTAATATTTATTTATTTTAATAACAATAATTACCAGTAAATTCATTAAAATAATTATCATCAATTAAAAGTCACAAGATCAATTAATTTACTCGATAATTTTGTTATGATTTTTGGTTTTTTGTATCTATAAGAAACTAGAATATAAGGAATTACACATTTTGTATTTATCTGGAATACTGAATTTTGGTATAGCTTGGTAAATATTTTATGAATTTTCTTAACACAAACTGAGATTAGTCAAACTCGCACAAGTACAGTTTTATGCATAATATTCGATTTGCGAAGTTTGGTAAGAGATTCATAGCGTCTCGTTCTCCTTTAGTTTAGTGGTCGGTTCGTTGGTCGGGCTCGCGGGGTGGCGGCTCGGTATGACCGGGGGAGTCCTTGTGTAGATATCTAAAATGCGCATTCTTGGCAAATGTTTAAGCGTACCTCCGATAATTCATACATTTGTTAACGACTATAGAATTATACATTTTGTATAGAATATGTCGTCGTTGGCCAATTTTACTGTGAAGTAAAGTAAGTGCTGTGCCTATTTGTAAAATAAATGTTTTAATAAAGCATAAGTGTTTGTTTTATTTTTCACTCGTCCGACGTAGAAGTTGTTATGAAAAATAATTAACTATTTAATTTCTTTTTTTACTTAGTCACATTATTTCATATTATTTTAATTGTTATAATTATTTAAAAATCAGTAAATGTATATATATGAATTTTCTGAATTACATGTCTTCCTTTTAATGGTGTGTACTACATAATTTAATATGTAGTACACACTAACAAACAACAGTACAAAGTCTAACATACTTTATGTACAAACGCGCAGACACACGCGCACACACACACAGACATACACGCACACACGCTCGCACGCATGCACGTATTTTTATTAAAGTTAATTTAAAGATATGTATATTATCTATTTCTGAAAATATTAAAACAATATAATTTTATTAGAAGAGAGGCCGCAATTGTATTATATTAGAAATTAAAAATGATATCCTAGTGAACATATAAGATTAGGTAACTATAAAACATATAGTTATGGAACATAAAAATTATAAGAAGAAATAAGAGCATGTGTGTAGGTAGTATAAGCAGTAGAGCACCCACCTAATGAACATAATTGAGTTATGCACTGAGCAACAGGTCCCCCTTGTACCGCCGCCCGCCATTACAGTTAGGTCTACGGTAGTATGAACTTCAGAATATTTAGTAAAGTATTTTTATGTACTTACTCAATATGTGGACGGTAATTTCACAGTTTTCGTAATTTTATTAAAAAAATTGGCGATAGAGTAAAATAGTAAAGCGTAAGTAGCAGAATTTATGGACATAAACGTATACGATAAGTGACAAATTTCCAAGATTGAATGTGAAAAAGACATACAATATAATATTGTCAGAAAATATTATTGAAAAAAAATCGTTTTCAATTATATTAGTTATATTAGGCATATCGGCCTATTTGAAGTCGACATTTCTAGTAGTCGGCCCTAACAAGTGATCTTCATATAACAGAATGACGAGAGGCACAACTTCGTCCTCTAATGTATTACGGCGGCACAGTTCGGCGCTGTTACCTTCGCAAATACGATTATTAGATCCATTATGGGATGTCTTTTCTCAATTGTTGTTTTTTTCATAAAAAAAATATTACACTTACTTAAGAATTAAAATCCTGTTATATTGATGTTTATTTATGTTTATTAAAGGAATTTTATAATCTACAAGGACGTAGGTTTCCTCTACCCGCCGATGGGCGTTTGCTCTGTTTGCCATATGCAAGATACAGCGTGAAATTAAAATCTAATTAAATAGAAGTTATTAAATTTCAACAAATTGATATAAAAAAATTTAATATAAGTGCATTAGCATAACCATCCAAATGAAACTGAATACAATGTTGAGCTTTGCCTCGTTACCACGGCTCCTCCAGTGAGAATCGAACCCACATTCTGTATCATAACTAGCTTCCTTTGCTATTAGTTATCTATTGATATTGGTTTAAAATAATAAAATGTGAAATTAAACTATTTTACTATTAAGTAAAATTACAAATATTGTTAAATATAATATGGTAACGTCAAATATCATATAGATAGTTGCATGACATTTGACCTTTTCGCTCTCCCAAAGAGGGATGCCCGATAGAGTCCACGAGCCATGCTACCGGAAACTGTAATTGAATAGCTCTGACGTCATAACTTATTTCATTTCCAACTGATATCCTTTTCTATCATTTGATATTGTCGGCAAAGGTATTCATTTTTCAGCCTATAAATATAATATTATTTTATTTGTAACACTATCTCTATTTATTTATATGAATTGTTATATGTATCAGAGGCAATGTAAAACTTACTTACATGGCGCCATACAGCGCTAAAGCTGAATTTGTGGAGTTGGATGAAGACCCACCAAAGACCCATAGTCAATGCCAAACACGTGCGTGTGATGTTGGAGAATGAAATGAATGTTTTGAATATAACAAGAGAAGGTAAAGTTTGAAGATACTCATAAACGATCGAAAAGAAGCGGTCACTTACTGGTCTTTTACTAACCACCTTGTCCTAATCCTAATTTTCCTGATCTTAAAATTTATCCAAATGTTAGTCTTGGAATGTATAAATCTGTAATTGAAATATTATTTGTGTGACTAATTAATGGAAATAATAAAGTTTATATAAACCATAGTATTTAGACAAATTCAACAGAATATAAAGGACTTTTTACTTTAAAGTACACGAAAATAAAATATAAAATTTAGACTGTGCCTATATAAATTTATTACAAAACACAAACGAAAAATATTAAGAAAGTTATTTATATTTATTTCACTTATACATATGTAGCTACAAAAAATATAAAAGGAAAAATACCACTCTCTTTTTAAATAGAAACAACTTAGATCTAAAGCTAGCACCTGTCGTAGCACTTCGTTCTACGAGAGTGCTAGCTCATAACGAAATCTCAGAAACTACAAGTCCTAGGAATCTCAAATTTTGCATAGGAGTTATTTATAGGACATAGGTGCTCGCTAAGACGGGAATTTGCAATATTCGACTTCTAAGGGGTTGTTTTTGGGGTCGAAAGTTTGTATGAAACTTCGTTACTACAAATGCTAGGAGTGTCAAATTTTGCATAGACATCACTAGGATGTAGTCATGGAGACAGAAATTAATAATAACATAGTTCACGCGGGTGTAACCGCGAGCGGGCCGCTAGTATGCTATAAAGTTATTAATATGAGATTATTATTTCTTTCCTAAGTGTTACCCACGTTAAAAATGTAAATAAGATTGTTATTATTTATTATAAATTTAATGGATAAACCTCTTATTTTTTAGCTTTTAGAGGATTTAAATAAAGGCTTGTTTTGATAGGCTTTTGTTTACTTTTAATTTTTTTTACAAAATTACTGTTATGCGTTATGCTTATTTAAAATAGGATAATCTTTTCACTTATATTGCGTAGCACATAATATCTTGTATACGTTAGGTTTCTAAGTAACTGCTTTGTTATTCCTCTCTTTATGGTTTTCATTAAGTGGCCAGCTTCAAAGAACACAATAAGTGAGCTAACAAAGAACTGCCGATATTTTCCCCGTTGCAAAATAATACAAGAAAATGTAATATTGTAGAAGTACAATGCCTATCGGGATTGTACTTTTGTGTTGAAAAATAGCAAAGTACGAAAAATTCACAAATTCTAAAAGTAGGTCTTAAATTTTTTGTCAATAAATCTGTAACTGCAATGTACCTAAAGTAGTAGATAAAATGACAACACTCATTTTATCTCTCATTCGTAATATGTATTCACAAAAAAAATATGTTAATTAATTTTAGTAATTTATTTAAAATTGTTTACAATTATTGATGATAAATTAAATCTTATATTAATTTTATTTTTTAATAAATTAAATCTTACAAATTCTTTACAATTTTCACTATAAGGTCTCTGAATATGGTGACATAGTATATTTATAATACAAGGACTATCTTTCCAGCAACATCTAAAAGACGAAACGTATAATATATTTCAAGTTCTTTCCTCTTTCAAAGGTTGGGCTGAAGTCTTGAAGTGCACTCCGCCGGCGCGCTCCTTCTACTCGTAAGTAACTAACCTACAGTGTTTCGATACTTAAACTTTAGAAATGTTAATGTTAAAAGTATCTTAGTTTCTTCTCAAACTTAAATTAATTAGTAAAAACTCAACTTAAGAATTAAATATTTTTTTATTGATTAAGATAGTAATAATAGTTCGCATTAATGTGTGACGTTAAACGCGACTGGTTGTCGATCAATCCCAACTCGAGAATATTAAATATTTGTTTAAATTTATTATTAATTTTTTTCGCTCTTGCCTCGAGACAAAGCGCGTCGTAGAGTTCCACTATCCAAAAACACAATTCTAGAATTCGGCGGAAAATGTGGAACTTAACTTAACACTAGGTTCCCTCTAACGACTATGTTGTGTGCGGTATACAGCGTTTAACTGATTTAAATTTAAAAATATATTAATCTATATGAATTCGTATGTAACATATTTTCGTTATTATTTGACTTTATATAATCTTTATTTTCATATTAACAGAAGACACGTAGAAGCTGCATTTTCTAAAATCGATACTAATCCATCTTATTGCTTCTTGTTGCTTTCTAATCTATATTCAATTTAACTGAATAAATGAATAAACAGATAGCAATTGAGGTGTGAAACGCTGTTGAATAATTAATTCTGAATAATAATGTTTGAAGAGGTCCGACAACGTAACGAGGATTTCTGCTTAAAATTAAGAGATTACGTCTCCTTTATGTAAAATGACAATGGAGTTTAATGGACGCTTCTATTCAATTATTAAGATAGTGTATCTGTACAATAAGCTATTCTAAATATAATAGATTTAATAGTTTATTCATGTTTGTTTTCGGAACTCAACAGCGAGCTTTGTTTTCAACAGCCATTCAACACTTAATGCCTCTAGAATTCGGTAGAAAGTGGAAAACATAAGTGTATTAATAGGAGCGGAGTGTTTTAACATTAGGTTCCCAGGTTCCCTCTGCCTACCCTACCATGTGCGGGGTACAGCGTGAAGCTAAAAAAAAGAAAAAAAAAGTAATCGGCAATAGTATAATAGAGATATAACTTAATTCCATTTTATATGACATCCACTATGTTTAGTTACCTGTCTAGACTCTAGACTTTAATGACATAAGATAAAAACGATCACGTACTTAAGACACCCATACTCTTTTACCCATCAAAGATTAAAGTTGAAGTGCACTAAGATCTTAATATATTATATATTTATTTTATTCAGCCAGTATTGCTCAATGGGACAGTACTTGATTGTAAAAACACCGGCTGTGGGTTCAATTCCAATACCGGGTAATGCTTTATTTACATTTTCTTGGCTTTGGAAAGAAAATAAAGGGCGGTGTTGAATTCCATGATTAAAAGTACCATATATGGAAAATTAGGGCCATCTTAGTGCAGGGCGTGCGACAGTAAACGTGTAAGTTCGATTCCAACTCGGTGAAATAATTATTGCTGCGAAAAAGTTACAACGATCAAACTGACATTCCATGTCAAAGTTGGCGTTAATCTTTTTTTAAATTCCACAGATAGAATGCGAAAGTTGATTCGTGAAGAGGGTAGCGACAAGGACATGCTCGTATAACCCTACATTGTGTTACTCCTAGAGATTTAATCCCCAATGTTTTCATCAGTTTGCGATTATATTATTTTTATTATCACTACTCACATAATACTTTTGTTTTCCGTTTTTTGTGCAAGTACAAAAGGTATGCTTTGCACAGAAATACATGGACAAAGTCTCTTTCTATAATTTTTTTGTTGATATTTACTATATTATTTAATTAATTTCATATATGTATGTCATTCATATATACATTAATAAATATATTTTCTCAGTAACTCAATAATATTGTAGCTAGTATTTATTTTTTACTTTATTTAGTAATTCCTTTCTCAATCCTATATTCTTCAATTCGTATACAAGCACGTCTTCACTCTCCATTTGAGGTCACGGAAAGTGGGTCGAAAATCACGAATTGAATCTTTTTACGATTGCTCTTTACAAAGGGTATTTCTGTCGAAAACAAAAGGATAAATAAAATTAGTTACAGCAGCTTCAAGGTTTTTTTGCATTTCAAAGTGGGGGTAAAGGGGGCCTAGTATTATTACACTCAAGTTAAACACACAATTTTCGTAACTTTGTTTATCAAGTTGCGGAATTAAGAGAGAGAGTAGAGAGTTCAATTCTGAGTATAGCAGAGAGTAAATGAGTGAGAGTGAAGAAACTCTGTTTGCCGCTGTCAACCTGAAATTAAGACCTTGAACTTATCTTAAACGAATGAACATAATTAATTTCCCCAATTGGAAATCGAGACAACAGAAACACATGATATTTTGGATTTACAGACGCTGACTTACCGCACCATGACCTCAAAATTATTGATTCTAGGTTTTCTGAATCAACTTTAGGTCTATCGAGCACAGAAAACAGAACCTTGAACTTCTGAGCTGAAACGATCTAACTAATTCAACCTAATGTAACAGTGGTC
This sequence comes from Heliconius melpomene rosina, assembly GCF_056956725.1. Classification (NCBI taxonomy): domain Eukaryota; kingdom Metazoa; phylum Arthropoda; class Insecta; order Lepidoptera; family Nymphalidae; genus Heliconius; species Heliconius melpomene. The sequence goes on from NC_140400.1 coordinate 2,589,572, forward strand.
GTGAATTGATTGAAATATTTAAATGTGTTTATTAAAAAAAACTTATATTTTTATTAATAATAAAGAAAAAAATAACTTTATTAAAATTTCCCACTCTAGACTTAAATAAAACTGATAACTGACTAACATCTATGTTACTGTTTTATATAACAGATAAAATATACTTTATACAACCAGCTGTAAGCCATGTTTATTTTGAAAACGCAAGAATTGAATAATTTTAATGGGTATTATCTCCAAAAACGTAGCGACTTAATTTAATAATTTCGTAAGTATTAAGTTCAAGATGTGTGAGTCTTGAATTTGAGCTTTATTTCAATAGAATCAAAGTTAAATTTACTTTGTAGCAATTATACCTGTTGCTTTAGCCGTATAATGTCAGGGACGTTGTTAGCTTTCGTTTACATACCAAATTTTGGAGCCATCTTCGCACTTTACGTTACCAAAGTAAATTGCTTATTTTCTAGACGCTATAATGTCTTAAGTGTTTTTTGTTTTGTTTTAACGGGATATTTTATTTTTATGCTATATTCCTTTGGTGTGACGATCACGTAATTATCACTACGACCACCATGATTGTTAAGTTAAAACGAAACGACGAAAAAGAAGAATGCTAATTTGTGTATTTGGAAAGACTATTTACAAGCTTCGATTGCGTTTGCTACAAATTGAAATACTAAAAAATGCAAATACTTCCTTATTGCAAACACTTCAAGGTAAAAGAGTGTTGCTCTCTAACACTTGAATCTACATGTAGTCTATATTATATAAGAAAGACTTATCTATATATATAAAAGGACTTGTCCTCACTGACTGAGGTAAGACGCACGCACAGCCACAACCGCTGATGGTAGAAACGTGAAATTTGGACAGATGTTTACTTTCGTAATCTGGACATCCACTAAGAAGGGATTTTGAAAAATTTTAACCCTAAAGGGGTGAAATAGGGGTTGAAAGTTTGTATGGAAAAAAATTGAAATCGGCACCGATTCTTATAAAATTTGAAATTCAGACTCTTAAAAGTATTTAATTGAACACGTGTTTCATGGTTTTCTAGAATTCTTTCTATAAGAGTGCAAATAAGGGGTTGAAAGTTTATATGGAAAAATTCTTAAATGGCCACCGATTTTTATAAAATTTGAAATTTAGACTCTTAAAAATATTTCATTGAACACATGTTTCATGGTTTATTAGAATTCACCCCTAAATATGTAAGCGAAGCTGCGTGCGTCCGCTAGTATTGTATAAGAAAGACCCACACTTACAAAATATAGATATTTCCCAATGAATATTTTAAATATAATTTGTATATTACAAGAGTATCTATACAAATAATATGTCAAGTTCTATTTATTTATGCAAAAAATATTTAACAAATTTACCATCGTCATTTCCGTAAATACTATCTACGTATAAATATTATGCCAATAACATTAAATATATAAACTTATGAAAAGAAACAAAATGATAAATTTTCACATTTTAAAATTTCTGAACTTGACATTTTTCTGAATAACGCAGTATGTTTACCAGCACCTGTCCACTAGGTAACGGATAAGCTGTCAAAGGGTTTCCACGTTGTACGGCATTGACGGCTGAGAGATTAAATTCTTTGTGAAATGTTCCAGGTATCAGATATATAGTCGATAGTTTTATTTCGTAGTGGCACGTGTTTGCCCAACGACGTAAAGTTAAATTCAGTTCAGTTCTTTATTATGGCGTTTCGAGTGTGCCAGTTGAGCACAAAATCACTTTGCCAATATCACAATGTATGGAAAACACATCAAACTGGTTGTACGGTGAAAAAGATAATGTTAGTCAATAGAAGAATACATGTTTAAAAGTCTATTTAAAATACTGCCTTCAATAATCTTGAACAAAACAAAAAATATATATTTAGATACTAAATATAAACATCTATTTTTTGGGGTGGGATGGGTTAGTAATATACTCGTATACAACTAAGAATTAAGAATAGTACCTACTATGTTTAATACTGACCGATATATAACCTTGAAAAATGAACTACTGCGACACAAAACATTTTTTCGCTGATGTTACCCCTAGCAGCTAGTTGCTGAGATTAGTACAATTAACCAAGCACTCTTCAACTTTAGAATATACTTTTATTAAATTACTGAATCAATTTTACATTTTTAAATACAAATTATTATAAAAAAGATACATTTAAAAATATAAAAAAACCACTCTTCCGAGGGCGGGACAAGGGTCCAAGCCATCGGTGGCTAGTGCTCCAGAGAGAGGAACCGCCGCACAATACGTGCCGTCTCAAGTAATACTGCCTTCTGTATCCGGTTCTTGATCCAACAGCTAAGCGATAGCCTCTTAAGGTGTTGGTCGAGGCTTTTCGCTATTAAACCGTTAACCGAAACCACTATCGGCACAATGATAGTCGCATTGACATCCCACATGGCGGTAATCTCATGGGCTAGGTCCAAATATTTAGATTGTTTTTCTTTTTCGGCCTTCACGAGATTGTCATCATGTGGGATAGTAACGTCAACAATCACTGCGCGGCGCGCCGCTCGGTCTACTAGTACTATATCAGGTCTATTGGCAACAATATACCTGTCAGTAATAATAGACCGATCCCAGTAGAGCAAAGCACAGCTATTTTCAAGAACAGACATGGGATTGTACCTGTAGTAAGGCACCTCCAATTCTACAAGGCCATATTGAAGAGCAAGTTGCTGGTGTATTATCTTGGCTACTTGATTGTGTCTGTGCAAATACTCGCCATTAGCAAGATGAGAACAACCAGAGACAATATGTCTGAGGGACTCCCCAGGTCGATGACACGCCCGGCAGATGTCGATAGTGCCATCTTTCATAATATGTCTCTGGTAGTTCCGTGTCTTGATAACTTCGTCCATAATTGCACAGACAAAACCTTCAGTTTCTCCGAAAAGATCCCCGAACTGTAACCAAGATAATGATGAAACAGTATCCACGTCCTGGCCCACTAGGGCTCTATGGAATCTACCATGCAGCTCCTTGCTCTTCCATACAGCCATGCGATCAGAAGTAGTAAGTACTACAGGCCGACGCCAGTTCTCTTTGCCCAAGGAAAGAGGAGTAAGGCCTTTGTCAACTGTTACCACATCCTTGTGCATATCCACGTCAATCTTGAGAAAATATTCTCTAAGACTGCATACCTCGTGGTTATGGAGGTTCTTGACATTCAAAAAGCCACGACCTCCACACTTACGCGGGATATACAGTCTCATTACAGACGAACGCGGATGGTGCATTCGGTATGTCGTCAACAATTTACGTATTTGGCGATCAACGGAGTCTAACTCAGTCTGTGTCCATCTTACAATGCCAAAAGTATAGGCTAAAAGCGGCATAACCCAACCGTTGAAAGCACGCACCTTGTTGCCACCAGATAAAAGGCTGCCAAGCACTTTTTTCAGGCGGCTAAAGAAACGCTCCTTCACCAATTGCTTTATGCTCCGCTCATCAATACCCAATGCTTCAGACATTCCAAGATATTTATAAGTCTCACCTTCACCAAGAGTTCTGAAGGAAACAGAATCTGAAATGCAAATATTATCAGATCTGATCACACTCCCCCGCACTACATGCATGCTAGCACATTTATCGACGCCAAATTCCATTCTTATATCACTACTAAAAGTTTGAGTTACCTTTAGTAGCCGCATAAGATCAGAACGTTTTGACGCAAATAATTTCAGATCATCCATGTACAGCAAGTGAGATATGACCTTACCCCCCCGGCGAAGACGAAAGCCTAAACCTGAATCCTCTAACATAGTGCTAAGAGGATTCAGAGCTAGGCAAAACCATAAAGGACTCAGACTGTCACCCTGAAATATACCCCTCTTTATCCTTATCGGTTCAGACGTTGCAGGAATATCAAACTCCCCTAGATGACGAAGGACAGTGACCCATTGTCCCATACAAGCCTCCAAAAATGATCTCAAAGTAATATCAATCTTATATAACTCCAAGACCTTCAAGAGCCAACTTTATATTATTAGTAAAGAAGATAGATAATAATAAAAAAAATATTGGTCAATAAAGTAAAATACTTCCTTAAATGAATATTTACACAACACAGACGTTTTGTTAACTCGCATTGTCCGGCCTAATGGAAGCGACGCCCTATTTCACGCGTAATTATGAAAATTAATGATGATTTTCCCGTTGGACGCTCGCGATGGTTTAATAATATCTACTCGTATTTTTCATAAAGACCCATTTTGTGCATAATAAAAATTAATTACTTTATATAACCAATGAATCAGGTTGATTGAGAATAAATGTTTAAGAAAAAAAAACAAAATTACTGTTAATCATAATTTTCAAAAAGAATAAAGTAGTAAATCAATTTTCATTCACAAGACCATCTTAAGAAGAAACTACATGTTATATTAATATAGCCGTTTTTTATCTCAGATAAGCCTATTTGATCGATCGTGATAAGTGATACAAAGATAAATCACAGCCACTAACATGGTATAGGGTAGTTTTTCTCCTGCAAGCTGTAGCTGAATGCCATCCATCATGTTATAATAGGAGAGCAAGAAAAACTTGTACGAGGTGTTCTCGTCAGTATGAAAAATGTAATTTTTTTTGTTCGGTATTTGATGCAGGCTGAAGTTTAGAAAATTTATTTTTTCTTAATGGGGAATTTTCACTTTTTAATGAAAAACATATTGCTATAGTAATTTATTAAGATCGTCGTGGTGCAGGGGCACAAACGACGGTTGTGGGTTTGATTTCCATTCGGAGTATGAATTATCATTTATTTATATTTTTCATTTCTTCGTTCTGGTACTTAGTCAATGCACGGCGTTAAGTTCCGTCGTTCAGCACGAATATTAACTATATTAATAACAATGACAGGTATATCTAAAATTGAGAATGAAGTTAGAGAAGGAATGACACTACGAAAACATACCAGATTTTAGTATTTATTTTTTCGTACTCCTATAAAGACTACTACTATACATGAGGATAACATCATTATAACAGATGTCAGCTGGCCAAATGGCCACTTTAACTCTGATAGTGATGTCGTAAAATCATATTTTTTATATAATTCGTGCACTACAGACTATAGAATAGATTAAAAAACATCTATAACAGCTATAATCTAAAGTGTTATAAACTTTTAAACTGTGGAAAAATCTTAATTTAAGTAATATTTTAATTACTTGAGACGTTTCATCTCGTAATCACGTAAAGCAAAGTCGTTAGTCGCGTTTAAAAGTTAATCTTGCTTAGGTCAGTTGGTGCGGTTGCAGGGAATAATCAGGTTCCGGCAGCGAAATAACGTGGCGAATCTAATCAAGGAACGTAGAGTAAATATAAATATACTGTAAAAATATTTTTATGTAGTTTTATTTATATATTAACATGATTTATATATTTTTCTTCACGCTATTTACACATAGCAGGTAGGAAGAGGGATCCTAGAAAGATAGTGCTAAGACTCTCCGTTCCCATAGAGACACTTCTGTACCACATTGTTAGAGGCATTGCATGTTGAATGGCTAAAGTCAACGCCGTACTTAATATTTTTGCTAGAACGAGAAAATGATAATACCTCATTGTTCTAAGTGGGAATGGAATCCACTAACACACTAATGTTGCTGTGCCCCGTTAACCTCATTAATTACTAGGCAATCCTGATATTGAACATAGGATAGTACATTGCAAACCCTTTTCATAGCATTTTTTAATATTCATAATGGGGTAAGACTAGACAGTCGTCGACAGACTAGTAGGTAGTTTAGACATCACCACTAAGCAAATGTGGTTTTAAATAACAGAAAAATTGAGAACCTGGAAGGTTAAAAAAGCCTTGTAAATAACTAGCTCTTTGTGCACAAATAACTTTAAATATAGTAGGTATGGATGTGGAACTGTGGAATGGCCTACCCGCGGCAGTGGTTCCAGGTCGGTACGATATGGGTACCTTCAAAAAGCGCGTCTATCTCCACCTCAAAGGCCGGCAACGCACCTGTAGCTCCTCCGGTGCTGCACGGGGTCGTGGGCGGCGGTGATCATCATCAGGTGACCCGAACGCTCGTTTGCCTTGTCCTTTTTCCATAAAAAAAAAGGTATATCTATAGGTATCATATTTTTTTTTATAAAAGAAAGTAAATACTGTTGAATAAAAAAATATTCATGACTTAAGATCTGTTTTCAGGTTGTTCTCCCAAATGTGGGTGTTAAGGAAAGTAAGCCGCCAGATTTGACGTGATCCTTATTTATATATTCCATGAAATTTTTCAGACATCTGTTCAGCATGTATCTAAAATCACCGAAGAAAATAAATATATTGTATTATTTATTTCATATCTATGAATTTACATTACATTTCTGTTTATCTTTTTCTTTTGGCTCTACAAATGTATGCTGTTTATTGGAATTTAAGCTCGCAGTAGTAGTAATACTGACATATTAAATATTTTGTAGGTGTAAGTTATAAATTAAATTTAATAAAAAAAAAAAACTAAAAAACTATTTTTAATAAAAAAAACTGTGAACTCGACGACATTTAATTTCCACACGGAAAATGTACAAATATTCATTTTTTCCCTTTGGTCGTTACCAGAGACAATGTGTGACGTTAAGTTTCTCTATGAAATGAGATATAGATAGAGATATGAACGTAATGTCTTGTGTTTGGTTGAAAGTGAGGATTTTCCTGAAATTACTAGTTATACAGAAGTGTAAGGGTTAGTGAGCTACATAGTAAGCAGGTACAATTCCATTATTTTTAAATATACTTACTTTAAAATGTCAATATAAAAATTAACTTATAAATTTATATGATTGTTTTCATCGAAAGGCATAATTCAAATATTGTTAAAATAGAACTGAATTTCAACACCACGAATTGGAGGTAATCTTTGTTTATAAAAACCGCAACATTTAGTAGAGGCATTCCGTCTATTGAATTTAAGTATTAAGTGAAAACATACGGAAACTTATTTAGGTAAAATTTGATGCGTTTAGACCTCATTTCTAGATTATGAACATACGACTGCCATTATCGATGACACATACAATCTGTGCCATATTAGACAAATATATAGTAAATACTATCTTTACAACTAAATCGGTACCCACCTATACAATACATAGAATATAATATACGATTTAAACTAAAGGCTTACAAGGGTCCGCACCAGTAACGCGGTCGCATTGCGGCGACTAGTTTGATTACTTGCGTCCTACGCTGTATAATTAGTTCTTCATTTTCAAACAACAGGTAGAAATTGAATTTATTACTATAATTGCTATGTAATAGTATATGAGCTTAAATAGAGTGTTTTATTTAGAAAATATGTGTAAATACATATATATAGACAATGTCAATAAATTTCTAGACGGCGTTGACTATGACTGTGCCAGTAATATACATATATATATATTTTATTATTTTTATACAGCTTCTGTAACATTTTTATTTTTCTTTAAAGTTTTATATCCCTTTCTATCTTTTTGATTTACAAATTTTCAATTTAAAAAAACTGACTCCATTTTAGCTTGCCAGAATAAAAAAATTGAGGGAAATGAAAATGAAAATAGTTTATGCCCTCGAATGGGAATCGTACCACCAACCGTCGCGTTTGAAGTCAGGCGCTGCGTCGCTGTACCACGACGGATTTAAATATATGCATGACCAGCTACCGCTATATAATAAAGATGTAAAAAAGAAATTATGTAATATAAGTTTTTCCGTATTTTCACCAGGAGAGAGGTAGCTGCTGATAAATCTTATTTGAACATCCTTAACGCAAAAGTGCCGGCAAATATAAAATTATAACTTTATATTAGCTTTCTAGATTTATGAGAAATAAGCATCTTAATAATTCTCGAACATTTCATGATGTAATGTGATTTAGAATAAATTACTATTAAATTTTTTTTATATGTTAAATTAGTTTTATTCCGAATTTATTTATGGAATTTTCTATATTAACAAGAAATACATATTTTTCGCTATTTTTATTAAAACAAAAAAATAGAAAACCAGTAAATATTAATTGGCTAGAATTTCAAGGTAAGTAAAACAAAAGTATTCCAAATGGTTTGCAATCAATTCCATCACACGAGTTTTCCTGTTTTCCCCGTCTCGTCTTCTTCAAGTCTTCTTTGAATTATCTCGTAAAGAAACACTTTCGTAATAAAGGTTCATAAAATGATAATGTGGCAATACTTTTATTATGGTTATATAATTTTAAGGTCATTTATGGCCCATGGGTACAAATGTGTAACTGACTGTAAAGGGGTCGATAGATAGATAGGGGTCGATAGAGAGGGTCTGTAGAGGTGTGGGTGTGGGTTCGATCCCCACTCATGGAATTAAAATATTTATTTAAATTCATATTTTTATTTTTTCGTTCTGATTCCCTCTGCCTACCCTGCTGTGTGCGTGATACAGCATGAACCTGCTAAAAAAGTTAGGAATAAAAGTCTTAAAATGTTTAGTTTAGTTTAGTTTAGTTTAGTTTATACTTTATTGCACACAAATAGAAGAAAAAGAATAAAACAAATAGAACAGAAAAGACATAAAAAAACAAGTATGCAAAGGCGGCCTTATTGCTTCAAGCAATCTCTTCCAGGCAACCTTTGGTAACAGCAAAGGACTTAAAATATAAGAAGAGAAGGGTGGAATAACGTAAGTGCAAACTAAATAATAATAATAATAATACTAAGTAAACACATAAAATACTTATGATATATACAAAAATACATAAGCTCATACACAATACACAAATACATTAATTTATAAATACATACATACAAACATATATAAACTTATACAAACAAATGCTACATATAATATAATACAATATATGATATAATATGTACAATATAATTAATAGATAGAAGAGTCTACAAATTTTCTAAATTAAAAAGGTGTTGTTTTAGACGTCTTTTAAATATGTTAAGTGACATTGAATGTCGCACTTCAGTAGGAAGTGCATTCCAGAGAATAACAGCTTTCACAGTAAAGGAGTTGGAAAAGAAGTGGGTATAGCAGGTTGGATGTTTGAGGAGGTTATCACTTCGCGACCTTAGTTCAAGGTGTAGAAGAGAATCGGAAGCAAGGAAGTTGAATCGCTCTTTTAAATAAGAGGGAGCGAAAGGATTGTAAAGGATCGAATAAAGAAGAGTAAGCATACGATAATTGCGGCGAAGTCTAATAGGAAGCCATCCTAGCTGACGACGGTAATCGGAGACATGATCATATTTACGCAGGCCAAAAATAAATCTTATACATAGATTTTGTAACCGCTCTAGTTTATTCAATTGCTCCTCAGATAAATCCGGATAACAAGAGTCAGCATAATCTAAAATCGGTAGCAGTAGTGTATGAGCTAGAGTAGTTTTGGTTTTCATAGGTAGAAAATATTTCCATCTTTTCAAGCCTCCGATATTAGCGAATAGTTTTCTGCTCACCTCAGCTATCTGCGCTATTTAATTTTATAAGTGCTGAACCTTCGAGGCGTAGGTATGAACCTATAGATATTTTCTTATGTCCATTTTTAAACATATTGTAGCAGGTTAAGCCAATTATTTTATAAAAATAAAGTGTTGAGTTCTTTTCATCAGAATTTTCTTCCGGATAACTTTCTGTAGCATTGGCACTAATAATTTTGAAATTACCTTAGTTGAGTAGAAATCGGCTATTTATATAATGTAATATATTATATATTTATTATTCTCAAAAATCTGTTTGCAAAATCTAGTTTCCCTAACTAAGTAATAGAAATAATAGCCTGGGAGCTCTTTAACCCTACCCTTTCGGTGTACCTAAATTGCTTAGCGGGATTGAAATATGGAGCTTTGATGTATTTACGTTTAGGTAGGATATATTTTTAATAGATATATGTAGCTACTAGCGACCTAAAGCTTAGCGTTTCGTCGGCCTAGACTTATTTATAGCTTCACGCTGTATCCCGCACATATGGGAACCTGAGAAAGTAGTGCTAAGTCACTCTGTTCCCATTACGGCACTACTGTTGCCCACTTTCCGCCGAATTCTGGAGGCATTACGAGTCGAATGGCAGAACTCAGAGCGAAGAAATGAAAGCATAAATTTAAATAAATATGTCATGCCCGCTAGTGGGCATCGAACTCACAACCAATCGCGGTTACAGTCACATACTTGTACCATATGTATATACCCATTTTCTTTAATGTATTAAATAATATTGGGTTATAATACTATAAAGAAAATACCATCCAATGCTCCGTACTCTTTGCGAGAAAACCAAGTCAAATGCAAGTAATCAAGCAAGTAATCAAGTGCAAGTCATCGAAAATGGGGAGCGGTGTGTCTCAACACTAGATTCTCTCTGCCTACCCTTCCATGTGCGAGATACAGCGTAAAGCTACCGATGGAAAACATTTTTTTAATAACTTAAGCTAAAATAAGTTAAAAACAGACGCTATATGCTTAATTTTTTACTTCAGCAAAGGGTATATTTATTAGATAAGACCAGCAGCTACCGACCGTCGAGCTTCATTAGACGTGTCGGTAAAGTGGTAGTTAGAGTGCTCAGACCAAAATTGCCACTTTCCAAGTTTCATACAAGATGAATTTTCTAGAACGGCTCGTTGAGAAAAATATTTTTAGGCGAAAAAATATTTTAATAAGAGCTTTAGTGTAGGAGTAGATTTAGAATAGGAAGTGTTTTATAATTAAGTTTTCTTTGACTATATCATCTATTCTCTAATTATAGTGTTCCGGGCATGCAAGTCAATAATCACTTTGCCAATGTCACCTGTACGGTGGATACACAAAGTTAGTGTTCTGTGTCTTTAAGAAAGCAATTGGTAGAAAGAAGAGAACTGACAACCAAACTTAGCATTTTTAAGAATTCCAATTTCCTAGTAACATCAGAGATGTATATGGATATATGCGTAGTTCTTATAAAATATTATTTATTTTTATTATACATATAACAGATAAATTAACCCAAAAACGATTACGTTGAAATAAAAAAATGTTTAACCACTTTGGGGTTTAAATTGAGCATTTACATTACATTACCACACTGCGTCTACTTATCTGAGAAAAGAAGGCACTTAACTCAGCCTTACTTGTAGATTCTTGAAATACTTTGCCCTACTTACATTTTTCTTAGCATGATCACAGAAAGGATAATAGAATAAATAATAATATAAAATCCAGAGGAATATATATAAGTAATTCTTATACAAAAAATGAAACTACTTTGTACTTATATACGAGTATGTGCACCGGAACCAAATAAAAGCGATGTGATTTCAATACAAATCTATACAATTATTTATTTGTATTTTACTGTATTTGCCTTTTAAATGTGATATGTATATCGCAAAATTATATAATTGATTCAAATTTGGTTCTTATTGCTACTGGATTGTGGATGATTATCCCGTTGTGTTCCTGATAAGCTTTTCTCCCCATCTCATAATAACATCCTTCGCCAGTCGACTCTGAAACGCGGTGGAGGATAGACGTATCGCGGAAGCCTCTATTGATATATTGTGACAATTATAGTTGTTTTAAGTGAAAATTCTATTAAATTTACCATAAAAGTTAATATTTGTACCCCTGAGCGGAGGAATTTCCTTTTGTAACGGTGAGTTTCGAAGTTTTTACATAATACCTGTTGATTTGGAGTTTAAGTCATAAAGATTATGGTATGGACTGAAATACCAAATTATGTGATAAAGTATGACTTTCAATGGCAGAATTCCATCAATCCTGCGGTGTACCATCGATCCGCTTTCAATTTAAGCGTGTGAGACAAATCTGTGGCGTGGATAGTTTTCCATCGAAATGCATGGATTTTTTCCTTTATAGAATAATGTTTATATTTTGTAAATTTCATCTGGCTGGTCTAGATGAGCCATAGTTTCATACTTTCAAATCCTAACTTTATAATTGCTGAAGATACTATAAACTTAAATTTTGTGGCGGTATGTTTAATTGTTTATTCATATACTAGGAGATGTCTGCAATTATATTCGCTTAAACTTTTAACCTTACCTCCCGTTACCAATAATCGCTAATTAGAAATTGGTTGTAAACAAAAATTTTAATTAATTTTCACATAAATTTTCCCTTTAGTCCACTCCATAAGCCGTCGAAGAGATGAATTTCGTAAACTTTGTTTTTTAAGCTTCAGACTGTATTCCGCACATAGCAGGGTAGGCAGAGGGAACCTCGAAACCTAGTGTTATGATCCGTTCCGCATCTTCCACCAAATACTGAAGCCGTTTAGTGTTGAGTGGCGGAATTCAACGTCACGCTTTGCCTCGTTACCCGAGCAAGGAAATAAAAATATTAAATATTTCATTTCCTCGAGTGGGAATCGAACTCACTACCTGAACCGTTTACAACAGAATCTGTTCGAATCTATTATGTCATAAGCAGTCTTCCTGTGAAATTTCATGTCCATAACACAAATAGTTTTCGAGATTTCGTGATTAATAATTAAATAACTTATGAACTTTATATATATTGTATATATTATATAAGTCAAATTCCTATTGCTAAAATTACTGGTAGAAAAGATATAAGCAATTCGTTACTGTACACTCAATAGCTATTGCGGTGTTGAGTTCCGCTACTCAACACGCAATGCCTACGGAATTCAGCGGAAGGGAAGTGTCTTAATGAGAACAGAGTGTCTTAACACTAGCTTCCTAATTCCCCTCTGCCTAAATAAAAAAATCTAATAGATTCCCAATTTACGCGATTGGTATATAAAAGGTATAAGTAATTCGTTAGAGTGTACACTCAATATCCAAACCAATATTTACATGGTGCTTATTAATCTACGCAGTAATGGACGAACGGTGTACCTACTCTGTTTTAAGGCAGATTACTATAATCATTTTATATTAATCTCAAATTTCGAGTAATGATATAATTAATGATACTTATTTATTATTGTTATATATTTAGTTTTTAGGATAAATTTTCATTCGCAAGAATACGATTTTTTAGTTGGTTTTATATATTTTTAAACACACGAGTACGCTGTGTCCCATCACTCAATATGCAATCTCTCCAGAATTCAACGGAAAGAGGAGAATGGAAGTGTCTTAATAAGAAAAAGAGTATCTTAACATTAGGTTCTCAGCTTCCCTCTGCTTACCCGTGCGGGATACAGCGTAAAGCTAGAAATTTATGAATTATTTAAAATATATAAACTATGTTAATATATCTTATTTTACATATTTCTACAATTTTTGGAACATATTTATTAACTCTATTTTTTATAATAGGTAGATAATGGTTTTAGAGATAGGCCCACTAATAACTTTGATACTTATTGTTATTAAACATGATAAAAACATTATTAGGTACCATAAGATAATCATGAGGTCATGGCGCAGGGCCACAAGTGAGTGATTGCACTGCGGTAGGTCGTGGGTCCGATTCCCATTCGAAATATTACTCATTTCCTATACTTAATTCGTCTTCAGAAATGAAAATGGGGAACAGAGGGTCTCGACACTAGGTTCCCTCTGCTTACCCTGCTAAAGTAATATAATAATTTTGCTAAATAGAAGTTACTAAGTGAATGATTTTCTACGGAACCGGGATAGAACGGGATTTTGTGTTTTGTAATCATACTAACGAACTATAAGTTTAAGTAACTCCTTTTTTCCTTAAAATATACGGAACCCTAAAAAATAAATGATATTGCCATAATATAATAAAAATTATTAAACACTTCCGTAAGCTAGAACGACTTTACATAAAACATACCTACGAATACCAATCAATATCCTTTTTTGTTTCATACATGTTGGGACATGTCCCAGCTTTACGTCCGGAGCGCGTTTCCGGCTTTAAAACGAAAGCAAAACGAAATAGAATTTGACTGTTAATTGAAATGGTCCGTACTTTCAGTACTAAAATGAAATAAGGTTATGCAATATTTTACATACTTTTTATGTAAACTCGTGTGTATATGCATATATTACCTTTAACTGCCTCGTAGAGCAGGGGCACAAGCGCGTGACAGTAAATGTAACAGGTTGTGGGTTCGATTTCCTCTCGATGAAATTAAATATTTAATATTTTCGTTTCTTCGCTCTGGCGATGAGGAAAAGCGCTACTTCGCGCGCTACTTGTGGGATACACCGTGAAACTGAGAGAAAAAACTGCATCTTTATTAGCTTAGTAAAATTCTTCGAATGTTTTCAAGTTCCATTTTTCAACATTTTTTATTGGTTGGTCGTGATATAATGTAATTTAGCCATTACATAACCTTCTTCGATACATTATATGAGCGTAGAACAGCTTTATTCTCTGAGTATAGAAGTATAGATATCTATATATTGGCAGTATAGATGTTCTAATATAACTTGTATTAGAAAACTTTTGATTACCTATTAACCGATTCGCATATACTAGTAGACTAACGTTTTCTATAAAATTGTATTTTATAGTCGCAATACAATGTATAATATGAGGCCAGGTGGTGGCGCCAGGGGTACAAGCGAGGGATTATAAAAGTGACAGGTTGTGAGTTCGATTCCCATTTGAGAAAATGAATTATTAAATAATTTCATTCCCCCGCACTGCACAGGTAACTAGGCAAAGGGTGGCGTAGAGTTCAGTCACTAACACGCAATGCCTACAGAATTCGGCGGAAAGTGGAGAACATGAACGTCTGAATGGAAATGGAGTGTCTTAACCCTAGGTTTCCAAGTTTCCCCTGCACATTCTACCATGTGCGGGATACAGCGTGAAGATAAAAAAAACCATAATTAAATTGTGGAAACTTTGTATGAATATCGTCTTGGATTAGATTTTGCAAAAAAAAAAAGAGAGAACCGAGAATAAATAAAATAATATCTTTTTAGCTCCAAAGCAGGAAAAGAGTGATTTGTTTGAGAGTTTTAGTATAGTTTTGTAAGTAAAATAATAGTAATATAACCTACAAAGGACGAAAAGAGAAAAAAGGGACTAGACTCGACTTGACTTTTAGTAAAGTTTTACTCCCAAAATTAAATATTTACTCACAATAATTTAAGATATTCGCCGAACATTTCTAAAGCCACGGCCTTCTGTTTGGTCATAAGAGAATGTTTCGCTCGTTAATATTTCAATCAATTCTTGAACATTAATCGAATGTAGTCAATGATGCTATTTTCATACACAATGAATGCGTAGATCGTGTACGGTGGGCGACAGAGATACGACAATCTGATAATAGCTCTTCAGTCTTATGATATAAGGATAATATTGCTTCTTATAGTCAAATCTGTTTGCATATCTGTACCACATATTAGTGCTGAATTTGGCGCAAATGTTTAGGTTCTATAGGTGTGAAATTGTTGTATATTTCAATTTTCATTTGTGTGATATGTGAAAAATCGATTTATTGATTGAATTAGTATATGGGTCATAATCAGAAAAGTGGACATTTTCGAATTCGTAACGTAACTGATAAGTAACAATACTGATAATGTTTGTTACGAAATTGATGACATAAGGCATTATACACAACAAAATAAGAATATTATATGAATAAAACTATTGTTGTTTTTATTTAATGAGACACAAATTAAAATTTTAAAGATTCAATCGTTGAATTAACAGATTATAAATGTAAGAAAACATAACAAAGTGACAATATTAACAATACAATAATGCTAGTTCGTAATAAACTTATATTTCTAGAGATCACAAAGTTAATGATAAAATTAAATCCACTTTAAAATATATCAAAATTTGAGTCGTTATCACTGGAATTAATTTTAATTCTTTGTAAGTGCTTATTCCGCATATCTTCATATTTAATAGGATTGGTCTGTTTAAGACGTTCTCTATATCTTTATTGTCTTTCAGCATTTGACATAGGAGCCATGACGGTTACTGAAAATAAAAAAATATGTATCAATAAGTATTTAATAATATTATATGTTTATTGTTTAGATCTTTAACAACGCTAGTACAGAACGTATTTGTTTTTAAATAAAAGCCTCACCCGCTTGAGCTGCATATTTATTAATTCACTATCTCCAGAGAAAAAAATAGTAATTACGAAATCACAACTAATTTCAGGAAGAATAAAAAAATGTTTTTAACTAAATCGGTTAAGCCGTTTCTGAGATAAGCGTGCACAAACACATTAGACAAACAAGCAAACAGGCAAAAAACTTAAAAATCATTATTTTTAGTTACTTTACGTTATCAAAAGTCACCAATTATTTTTTTCATATGCCAGCAATTTTTTTTTTATATACATATCTTCCGATGGTAACGTAATTATGAACTAGGCTTCATATTTTCTCAGTTTCGTTACGTAACGAAATGTAACAAAATTGAGAATGAAGTCTGAGAAATTCTAACCTTTTTAAATATTTGCTCATAAGCCACGTGTTGCATGTGCAAGCAATGAAGTTCGTTTTTGAGATTTTGTAAAAAGAAGCAAATAACATAAACAAGAAAACGAAATTATAGAATACTTACCAAAATAAAAGCCGTTTATAACCCTGAGATGTAATTTCACGCATTCCCTCTAAAACATTTGAACCCCTCAACTGCTGCGAAAAGACCACTTGTTGTAGCTACGATAGCATTGACTTTTACAATTATGGTGCCACAATAAAAACTAATATTAAATACCATTCAAAATAATTGCGTTCATATTTTAATTGTACGTTACTAGCCCTGAGTAACAAAAAGATAATATTTTGGGATAAATTTACTTAATTCATATATATTATTTATTAAATAATGTATCAATAATAATAAAATTTAATTTAATAAGTAAATTTATCTTAAATAGCAAAATATTTAAATTATCTTTAAAATTGTATTTTTAAAACGCATTCAAAGTAGCGGGACAAGAAAAGACACAAAATGTACACTTTTTCTGATTATGACCCATATACAAAAAAATAAGGCATAGTGCAATAAGGAAATGTAGGTTAGACGCGCCGGTTGCAGGTTCTCACTCAAGGAAATGTTTATGTCTGAATTATTTTGTAGTTAGCTCCACGCTATATATACATAGCAAGGTAGTGGGAAATTGGTAACCTAGTGTGAAGACACTCCGATCCCATTAAGACACTTTAGTTTTCCATTTTCCGCTGAATTCTGGAAGTATTGCGTGTTGAGTGAAAGGAACGTCGCGCTTTGCCACGACACCAGAGCGTAGAAATGGAAATATTAATTTAAATAAATATTCTTCTATAATATTTTCCGAGTCTCTCAATATCTCTCTTGTAAAATATGCTTATACCATTTTGGTGTTCCTCATATTATAATGTTCTCTTCAACAGTTCCCTCCGTTACAGTCACCGCATAGACGATTAGATTCACAGCTACACATCATGTGCACTTTGCTGTTTAGATTTCACGTACTAAATACTTCGTTAAGAATTAAAAAAAATATATTAGAACATGTTATGAACATAAGGCTATGTACAAAGAAGGGTCAGTAATTTGCTGCATCGGGTTATGTTTCTTGAAAAATATGGGTTGAAAAATCTTTTGAAAAGATTACATGAAAAAGAAAGTTTAGAGACTTCTTTAGCTTTTCACGCTGAAAAAATATATACAAGTATATTACTTACGCTTACCAACCAAAAGCCACGTTTTGTCTTACGAGGAAGTGAAGTAATAGTTAATTCACTCAGTTTAAAATTTAAAATTTCCCTGATTAACATTCCCAGATAAATCAAAATAACAAACATTTTGCAAAACTGCCTTGTGCTTTTAGCATAGAAAATGCTAGCGTGAGACCAAAAAGTATTGACATGAAAATATTTACTTACGTGTTGATTGAGGACCGCTACGTTGCAACTCGTACTACGTAATATATGCATATCGGGGTAGTTACCCCTGGCATTTTGAACACCGCTCTCCCCTACTACATAACCGTTTCAGTAGAAATAAAAAGGTCCTTCATGAATTCCACAATTTGGCACAATTGTAACTAAGAGCTGAAGAAGGTAAACAGAGCGAAGTCATCATTCCTAGAAACCTTTATTCATAACTTACCAAGCTTTTCAGGTTTACCGCTAATACCACAACCAATATTCGATTGTAATCCGATAAACTAATTTACTTTGAATTTCTCTAGAATAAGTGTTAATTTTCCGGCCATGGAGTCCTCAGACGTGCCTTTTTCTAATTTTGGGGGAAAAGATTTCAATTGGATTCCTAATAATGATGTCTTTTATAAAATAAAGTAATGAACGATTGTGGAAAGGAAAATTGAAAGGTGCTTCAATATTAAGTAATAAATTTATGTTATTACAAAATAAAAATCGTTATTGATTTTTACGTTATAATATGAAATTAATTAAATGTTTCGTTACTCTTAATTTAAAAACATTTTCGGTAGATGCTTGTTCTAAAATAAACTTTTGTCCTTTTAAATCTTTTATAGGTGTATATTTTTAGAAGGACTTACAGAAAATATTTAATTTTATTAAAGAAACATGTTTATAATTGGTGCCAACCATTATTAAGTTTTGCTTTTGCGGATAAATTAAAATCATTTAAGAATCGAGAAGGCTACGAGCACAAGTCTATATAGATGACAGGTTGTGGGTTGGATTTCCACTCGAGGAATTAAAATATTAAATATTTTCATTTCTTCACTTTGGAGTAGAGGCAAAACGAGGCCCCAGAATTTGGCGGATAGTGGGAAAAAGAAGTGTCTTAATGGGAACGAAGTGTTTTAACACTAGGTTCCCAGTTTCTCTCTACCTATCCTGCTATGTGCGGCATATAGCGTACATGCAAAAAATATATAAGGGTGCAATTAACTAAAATAACTTAAAAAACATATACTAATTGTAATAAATATGATAATGTAACTTTTCATAATATATTCGGACATCCATTACTAGAAAATCAGATGGACCGGTATCTATTCAATGGCAAAATCAATACATGCATACGTCCCACGCACTGCGATAACCGGGCCGGCCTCGCGTATACATGAATTTAACCAACGTAATAAAACTTGAGTCCTTTATTATAATATCATATAGGTTTAGCTTTAAAATAAGCTTTAAAGTTTTTTTTTGTCATATAATGGATATATCGATATCGATCGATAAATAAATCATATTTTTTGCAAATAGACGAAATCCAAAAATCGGGATTCATTCTTCAAACAAATAAATTTTAATAAATCTTGCAAAAGTCAAAGCCATGGCCGTTGTCATTTTCATTTCATTTATCTATATATATAAAAGGATTTGTCCTCACTGACTGAGGTAAGACGCGCGCACAGCCGTAACCACTGATGGTAGAAACGTGGAATTTGGACAGATGTTTACTTTCGTAATCTGGACATCCACTAAGAAGGGATTTTGAAAAATTTTAACCCTAAAGGGGTGAAATAGGGGTTGAAAGTTTGTATGGACATCGATTTTCATAAAATTTAAAAATGTAGATTTTTAAAAGTATTTCATTGAACACGTGTTTCATCGTTTTCTAGAATTGTCCCCTTAAGGGTGCATATAAGGGGTAGAAAGTTTAAATCTTTAAGTCGCTACCAATTTTTATGAATTTAGACTCTTAAAAACATTTCATTGAACTCATGTTTTATGGCTTATTAGAATTCACTCCCAAAATACGCAAGCGAAGCTGCGCGCGTCCGCTAGTTTAGATATAAAAGAACCTTGACCTTGACTATTAAGAAAATAGTCAACGTTTTCCTTTGTCACTTTTTAAGGAGAACGAATAGATTTATCCTTAAAATGGTTTTTCTCGACTGCTAAGGGAGGGTTATGTTTTTTGTATAAGTACTTTAACTCAACGAATTCTCAAAACTCCAAGGAATTAAATATTTTTTAAATGGTTTTAATTAGTGAATCAATTTTACATTTTTAAATATAAATTGTTATTAAAAAAAAAAAACATTTTAAAAATATAAAAAAACCACTCTTCCGAGGACGGGACAAGGGTCCAAGCCATCGGTGGCTAAGGGGGTTATTATTAAGGCCGTAGTCGCAAAGTAGGACAGAGTTGAGTTCCGCTATTTACAAGGATAGGTTTCTAAAAATTGGGCGAAAAGTGGGGAAAGATACTCCATCTTAACTCTAGAATCCCTATGCCTATCCTGCTTTTGGCAGGATGTAAAGCTTATTTTAAGAAAAAAAAAGTTTGATAACTCCAATTTTTTGTCCAAAATCTATATAGTTTTTTTTTTCAGTTCCCGCACGCAGAGAGAACCTAGTGTCAAGACACTCCATTCCCCACTTTCTGCCGAATTCTGGAGGCATCGCGTGTTGAGGGGCAGAACTCAACGCCGCGCTTTTGCCTCGATGCCAGAGCGAAGAAATGGAAATATAAACGTAAATAAATATTTCACATCCTCGGGTGGGAATTGAACCCAACACCGTCGTGTTACAGTCACATCCGGCCTGCAGTGCCGCCACGACAGCCTAGATTTTTTTATATACCAGTAATGTAAATTTAAATTCTACCTAGTTATCATCAAATTAGATCAGCTTTTAAACCAGGAACGGAAGACTTCATTATGCAAGTACTATCATCAAGTGTTTCACTTTGGTATAGTGTTAAAAGGCATAATTTAATCGATTTATAATAGGCTCGTTAATTATTCATAAGCTATAAGCCATAATCCGAAAGGCAAAACCTGAAGGTTTAAAGGCTTAATCTGAAGACTTCCAATCACTTATTTAAGCTCCACCCACGTTTTAATAGTAATAAAATTGTTAAAAATATTCTAAACACCTACATACATTGCAGAGCTAGCAGTTTCTGCATGGTTTTGTTTTCTTCTTATTTTATTTAATATGATTTAGAAAAAATCTTTTGGTTATTTTAGTATGGTAATCTATATTATTATATACATACTTAACAAATTGTTATTAAAATTATCGTATTTAATAGAAAAATGTTTAGTAATCTCCGTCGCGGTTTTTCTTATGTAATCCATCCAATTCCGGGATAAAAAGTATACGTTGCTCTATAACTCCATCTATCAGTCTGTGAAAGTCTTATAAAAATCTTTTCAGCCGCTCCAGAGATCCCCTACAAACAGAAAGACAGACAGGCTAAAATACAAAATGAAATTTAAAAACCTGTCAAGTGCTATTCGGACTCGCCCACATAAATTTAAATGTACTCACATGGTTTGTGGTTTTGATTCTCATTTGAAACAAATTATTTCTCTTTCATCGCACTGGAAACAAGTCAAAAGGCAGCGTTGAGGTCCGCTACTCTACAATTTAAAAAACTGAGAATAAACTAAAAAGAAATATGTGCCTCAAAAATAAATTCCTCCCTAGCCTACCCTGTTACATGCGGGATTTAGCGCCATACTAAACAATAATCTTTTTTTGCATTATAGTATATTATACCTATAAATATTTTTCTTAACGAAATTCGTAAGAATTTTCACAATAGAAGAGACAACGTTAATGGTGTAGAAAAGCCTGAAGACAGGAGATAAACGAATATTGTGGAAAAGCTGAACACGCTTTGTAATTCAAAAGAAGGCGTATTTTAAATATTGGTAACAGGTTTTTAGGTTACCACAAAGTTGGAGATTGTATGGATATTTGTGTTTTATTTCTTAAGCTTGTGGTTTGAGTTTCAATATTTGAATAAAATAAAACTTAACTTTGTTTTTTTAATATATATTTTTTATTTTTTGTGTTAATTGCTATTTCCTAGAGTATGAAGTGATAAATCACTACGTTTTCTATCAACATTGTATTCGCAGGTGGTATTAAAAGGTCCCTTTTTTATTTTTATTGCTAGTGGTAGAGTTTCGCTTGTGGCTTTTAAAATTACTCATATTCGTTATATGTCGGTTAGTAAGCGCACATAATATTTTTATATTGACATAGTATTACAAATATATGATATTTTCAATTATAATTAAATCTTAATTTGTAGGCTTAATTGGTGTCTTGTCTTAATGTCACTATTAATGAAAAACGCATTAAAATCTATTTTATAATCTTAAAAATTATATATACCTCGCTAGAAGCGAAAAAAGAAAAGAAAAAAAATGTTACTAATTTGATCTCATTTTATAAACGAGTAAATATTTAAACGAATCTAGTATTTATTTATTTTCAATTGTATTTAAGGCTATTTTTAGTTCAGATTTCAGAGTACAGGTTAGCCTACAGCCTACAGGAACGTGTACACCCACAGCGCTACGTGGGTGCATTATAAAATATTTATCTATCTATTGTGAACATTTTATAGGTTTATTTGTAGAATATAAAGCTTATTTATTAAACTATTACATATCAATATTTTTGCACTATGTAACTGGTAGTAGGTGAAGGGAATCTAGAGTTAAAACACTCCGTTTTCCACGCACTATCTAATTTTCGTTTATTGATTAATACACGCCTTATTAATAAGGTCTAAGTAATATATCAATTGGTCAATTCATAGAATTTTAACTTTGTCTCAAAAGTTTTGGAACATAACCAAAAAGTTTATATGAAATTTATGAGTAAAAAGAATAGTAATTTATATATTTCATGGATGAAATAAGAGGATTTCAATGTGAATATGAGATTTACTGTCACAAAGAGACCATTTTCCTTATCGAAATCGTGTCAAAATTGCGTATTCAACACGACAATAGCAATGGCTTTAACGTTGCTATCAATAGTGTGCCTTACAATCTGCTTCAATTATTTCATTTGCAAATACGATATTTTTGACTTTTCCTGGATCAAGATCAAACTTTCAGTTAAGTATGTTATTTGTTATGTGATAGCGTCTGACCGTAAGTTTCAATTCAAAAAATGCTTTAATTTTTCTTCAAAATAGTAAGTTTGGTGTCCACATATTAACAAACTAGCCATCCGCACCGCTATGTCTTTGCATTTTAAATCTGTAATATCTTCGAAAATATTATATAACATATTTCCCGTTCCCATAGGAATTTCAAAAAATCTTTTTAATATTTCCCCCACACTCAATCTCACGTTAACCTATCAACGTGCTGAATTTCTACTTTCTATGTTGAAAAAGAAAACTCTATTTTCTCCTTTTTAGAGCGCTTAAATAAAAACTCTTAAAAAAGAGTGTAGCTACACTGAAAAGAGCATCAGTGATTTTTAACATAAAATAAATCTCCAGATCAACATTCATAAATCTTAAAAGCAATAACTAGTAAATTATCCATTTAATAATCTTATTTAGATTGGTTTGACTTTTAGAAATATTCTCTTCGTAGCTTTGATAAAACTAAACGAACCATTTACAGAAAATCTTTATCTTAACCTTTGACAACTTAATTAGTTAAAGTCCAATGGCGCTTATTGAATTAAACATTTATTAGAAGTTGGAAATTTTCAGTGGTCTCGTTTTGACTGTGGTACGGGAAAGTTTGAGGATGTAGGCGGCCTTTGTTGAATTATCAAATGTATTGCTAAATTAGCTGTTATCGTCATTTTGATCTTTGATCTTGATTAATATTTTTTTTTGCAAAATAGATATGTGTATTTTTGGTTGAGTGGTTTTTGACACTACTGACATTTTTATATAAATTGACGATTCAAAAGTATTTAAAAGTAAGCGCGGCGTTGAGTTCCGCCACTCAACAGGTAATGCTTCCAGAATCCGGCGGAAAGTGGGAAAAGAAGTGTCTTAGAACTACATTCCCCCTGCCTACCCACCCAGCTGTGTGCGGGATACAGCGTGAAGCTGATTTATTGACAAAAGTACTTGCTGATTTATTGAAATATTTCCAGCTATGAAACGGATTTTAATGCAGTTTTCACTAATATATGGTTTCAAGAGTAACGCAAAATTTAATGCATTACTCTTGAATCTATCTATTAGTTTTACATATCTTACAAGAGTATATTATGAAGATTAGAGAATTGATTCTCGAAGAGTTACGGATTGAGAAGCGAAAGTTAACACCGAAATTTTTTCTTCATTATATATTTAAATATTTAATAGGAAAAATATAAAAGCAATATCTCTCTTTTTGTATTCAGAAGCGATAAGCTAAATATAAAAAAAACGAATAAAGTTGCCACTAAATAAAACTACGTAAATACTAAATGCAATATCTCGGATATAAATCAAGAGCGGTGTGACTTTGAAAGCTTATTATTGGTTTCGCTCCAACCAATCGATTGGTAAATAGAAAAATACATTATAATGAGTTTCATACCTCTCGGTTGATACCTCTCGTGGACTTTTTATGGTGGATTATTTTTATAGAACTTATTTTTCTTTTATATGTTTCTGACTATTTTCCGGTTTTTATATGTGAATAATATCTATCTGCTATCTCTACTATCTATCTGCTATCTACTGGTATCATTCTCTCTTGCCAAAAAATATAAGATAGCGATAGGCTGTAACAAGCTTAGGGGCCAGTCACTGCCAGTACTAGGTTCCTATATTCCTGGGTTCTGCCTATTCTGCTATATGTATAAAGCTTGGAGCTAAATAAAGCTTATAAGAATTTCGACTTTAACATTGTTGCCGTCAGTCAAGAAGAAAATAAAGATACTCAACCTCTGTCCAAAAAAGGAGTATTCGATAAGAGACGAAAATGTGTTTATGTAGTTTGGGCAAGTTGTAGAAACACTGTAAAAATATATGAATGGAATAAACATATATGATAGTAGGAAGTCTTTAAAAACTTTAACCTTTAACTTGTTGACTTTTCTTAAATAGGTCGCATAAAATTTATGAGAATTTCCTTTTTTTATTGAAGATTTATTTTCCGATTAAGATTAAAGCAATGATATAGTTACATAAAGATTTTAAAGCTCCGTCCAAATTGAATTTATAAAACTTAATTTATTAGAAGTAAACATTTAAAAAGGTTTTATCTTAGTTTCACTTAAACTTTACCTTACAATTACCTTACCTTATTTATTTTATCGTACCTTCTATAATACTGATGTAGTTGAAAATAATATATATATATTAATAAATATCAAACATACGTACATACATATGTTAAAACAGTATGTATAAATTTTCATGGAATATTTTCATACTAGAAGTGCATTAAGTATAGTGTTCATCATGACAATTCCACCACCCGCAGTTTTATTACGACCGCCGGGGGTTCATTGATTGGTAGACAGTTAAGGATATTATTAAACGACAATATAAAATATAGATATACATATATATATGTGTTCATATAAGTTTTTATATTTGCTACCAAATAAGTGGAGGATGTCGTGGCGCAGCGGCATAAGGGTGTGACTGTAATGCGACGGTTTCGAATTCAATCCCCACTCGAGGAAGTGAAATATTTATTTACGTTTTTCGTTTCGTCTTGGCAAAAGGAGTACACACCGCCCTCCAACCAGATGGACCGACGACCTTACGAAGACAGCAGGTAGCCGCTAGATACAAAGGGCGCAGGGCCGGACGGAGTGACGAGCACTAGGGGTGGCCTATGTGCCGCAATCGACGTTGAAAGGCTGATGGATGGATGGATGGATATTTCCATTTCTTCGCTCTGCTGTCGAGACAAAGCGCTGCGTTGAGTTGCGCTACTTAACACGCAATGCCACCAGAATTCGGCGGAAAGTGGGGAGCGATGTCTACCACAAGGCTTCCTCTACATTCGAGTCACAGAGTGAAGATGAAAAAATAATAAAGAAAAAATAACAGATTAATCTTACTTTACATTCACAATCAAGTAATTGAACAACATTAATTAAATGATACAGGTTAACAGTCGCCCCGGACGAATGTTTATTTTCTACTGAAATAAATTAATGGCAAGGCCTCAATTTACCGGCTGTAAAAACAAATAGCTGGCTCGTTACAATCGTTACTTTTTATTGGAAGTATTGGAAAACTCGTGTCAGTCATAAAACAATACGTACCTAGGAATTGTAATTTTCTATAAGAACGTTTAAATGCCAAGTTTTGTTTGGGTTCCTTGAGCGTGGTTTTGAATGAAGGTTAACAACTTCCTTTTATTATTGAATACTTTTGTTTTATTCGATGAGCGTGTAATACGATTTATCTCTTTTTATCGTCATTGTTACCATCATTGAGGCCGTTGCAATAATAGTTATAACGTCTAACTATAAATACGATGATAATGGGTTCAATTTCCACTCGAGTGAAAAGAGCAAGCCCGCCCTGAGTTCCGTCAGTCTCAAAACGAGTGGGGAACCTAGTGTTAAGATACTGTGCTAGTGCTAAGATATTTTTTTCATATAAAACATTTTCAAATTTTGTAAAAACTGTGATTTCAATGCAGATGTAATTCTCATCTGAAGTTTATTAGAAAACTTGCTTAATTTCAGATGGAAATGGGTCATAGGCAAGGTTTATTTCCTCAAGAGCCCGGGGGGGAAAGAAACTTGGAAAATTGTTATTTCGACCTATATGAACTTTTTGCGTTTCGCTTTTGTACGTTAAAAATGGCTTAACAATACTTGTGGCCGAATTTTTTTTTCATGCTATTTTATCTTTTATCGGGGATAGGGGAAGAGATTATGGTGTTAGGTTACGCTGTTTCTTTCTTTTGTCACTATAGTGACATAACGAGGTGAGTGGTGTAACTCAACGGCTGGCCGAGTTTTATTTAGGCAAGCAGGAGAAAAAAATATTTTAAATATAAATACGCCCTGAAATGCAGATTTAATTCACGACCATTCCTTGTACAATGTGCAAATTATTTTGGTACCTACATTTTAATTTGTGCTCCGACTAACGAAATCCGAAATAAAGTATTTAATATATTCGGCTGCTGATTTCGGCGGAAAGTAAGGCACGGAAGCATCTTAATGGGAACGGAGTGTTTTAACACTAGGTACCCAGTTTCTCTCTGCCTACCCTGCTATATACGGGATGCAGCGTGAACCTAAAAAAAAATATATTAACCATATAACATATAATATAAGCATGAAAAATAACAAAGCCAAACAATAAATATTGTTCTAAAATACCTGTCTTCATTTTTATCAACTTAATACGTCACACCAGGACAGATGAGCCGAGGTACTGTAATTAATTGAGCGTGCTTTGAACGCTACCCGCATCTGGGTCGCAGGGAAATGATTGAGGTTTGTGATTTAAGGGTATTTAATGGTAATTGTGAGGCCAGTCCTGGCGCAGTGGCACAGAGTGTGACTGTAAACCCAACTGGTTGTGGGTTCGATCCCCAGTCGAGGAGATTAAATACTTAATATTTTCATTTCTTCCTTTGGTGTCGAGCAGAGCAGGGCGTTAACTTCAGCTACTCAATAAGCAATGCCACTAGAATTCAGAGAAAAGTTTAAAGTGGCATGTCTTAACACTAGGTTTTCTCTGTCTACCCTGCTGTGTGCATAAAGCATGATGCTAATTTCATATTTCCATTTCTTCGCTCCGGTGTCGATGAAAAGCACGGTGTTTAGTTTCGCCACTCAACACGCAATCCCTCTAGAATTCGGAGGAAAGTGGAGAACGGAGTGTGTGAACACTAGCTAGGTTCCCTCTGCCTATCCGACTATATGCGGGATATAGCGAGAAGTTGATTTGATTTGATTTAATGGTAATTGTGAAACGTGCGAGTCAATGACAGTTTTACAGCTTGGAGTTATGGACGCCGTAATAACTTACTGTAATCCTTATCAGGTGTTCTCTAGTATGTACTTTAATAAATTAGAATCTGTTTCAGTATATATATTTAACTATAAAATTAAATAAATGTATTTTGTAAAAAATATAGGTATACTAGCGGACGCGCGCAGCTTCGCTTACGTATTTAGGGGTGAATTCTAATAAACCATGAAACATGTGTTCAATGAAATATTTTTAAGAGTCTATATTTCAAATTTTATAAAAATCGGTGGCGATTTAAGAATTTTTTCATACAAACTTTCAACTCCTTATTTGCACCCTTATGGAAAGAATTCTAGAAAACCATGAAACAAGTGTTCAATTAAATACTTTTAAGAGTCTGAATTTCAAATTTTATAAGAATCGGTGCCGATTTAAATTTTTTTTCCATACTAACTTTCAACCCCTATTTCACCCTTTTAGAGTTAAAATTTTTCAAAATCCCTTCTTAGTGGATGTCCAGATTACGTAAGTTAACATCTGTCCAAATTCCATGTTTCTACCATCAGCGGTCACGGCTGTGCGTGCGTCTTACCTCAGTCAGTAAGGACAAGTCCTTTTATATATATAGATAATATTTTAATTCACAGGGTAGGCAAAGGGAAGTTAGTGTTTAGACACTATGTATCTTTTAATGGCGGAATTTCACGCTGCACTCTGTATACCAGAATAGAACAAAAAAATATTATCCCGGATTGGAGATGGAACCCACAACCCACATCATTGGCATTGGCAAGATTTTAATAATTTAATAACTTTTGGACCAGGAATCGAATGCAAGAACGTTCCTCGCCCAGAAGTCTTAGTCACGTACGGCCTGGATAATTAAAATACATTATTTTAAGTTGTCTTAAAACTAAATTGGTTACTTCTTGGCATATATCTATAAACATAAATGGCTCACGCTCTAATTCTAAAGCATATTATTATAATTTAGTATCTACAAATCAATAATTTTATCGATAGATAGCGTTTGCATTTAATATTATACGAGTAGATAAATTGTGAAGACAGAGTATTATGTAACCACTAGTTATTGTTATTTTTATATAGAGACAAACTTTAGGATGTAAATAGTTCTTTCAATCTTTCGATATCGAATATTAATAGTAAAATTCACTGAGGTATTTATCTTTCTTTCGTTAAAATTCAAATTCAAAATATTCTTTATTCAAATAAATTTATAATAAGCACTTTTGAATCGTCGAATGAACATATGAACAAAAAGCTACCACCGGTTCGGAAGGCAGCTCTGCCGAAGCTCTCTGGCTCTGTTCGAATTCTATATAAATGATAATATTTAAGGAAAATACAAGAGTTATAACTGATGTCGTCATAGTGCAGGGACACAAGCGTGTGACAATAAACCCGACAGTTGTGAATTCGATTTCCTTTTAGAAAAATGAAATATTTCATCATAAAATAGTATATCGAGGCAAAACGCGGTGTTAAGTTCCATCACTCAACACGCATGCTCGTATATTATTATAGGTACCTACCTATATGAATATTATAGTTATGGTATATATAGGTACCTACCTATACGAATATTATAGTTATTTAGTTCATATTTGATAGTCCCATAAGAAATTTAAAAGAAAATACATAATAATTTCTTATGATAATTTCTCTAAGGCACGCAATACAGTAATTGGACACTGGATAAAGGAGTTCACCAGGTTATTTCTTTAATGGCCTTATATTTCTAGCACTTTAGTTTCGTCGTAAATGACCATTTAAGTATATTAAAGGTATACTAATGCATAGACCGTAGTGACTCAGTGCTTCCTATTGTAAAGACGAAGGTTATGGGTTCCTCAAACCTGTACTCGTTTTAATCAATATAATAATTTTAATAATTTTCAGTTCCTCGTTTATATGTACATATTTAATGGCTACATATACGATGGTTACAGTAATTCTACATTAGAAAAACTCCACTTAACTTGACGCTTAGAAAAATAGTAGAATATTTGATTTTAAATAACGCCAAGAAATATAATCAATCAGATCTCGTGTTTAGATATTAAGACAATTTGAAAAGCTTAGTTAAGGTTAGACGGACAGACAATCAGTCAATGTCGAAAGCAGTATCTAATGTGATTGTTTCTTTTAAATGATAAGTGCTATCTTATTTTCTATATGTGGGGCTCGCGACTCTGTTCGTGTAGGAAATGAGTTTTTTTTCTTATTTTCTTGTCGTTTTTAGAACTCTAGTATCCTATATCATATAGTAAGGCATCTTAATAAATCCGTAAATGCTCATTGCAAACAAGTAGTAAATATTCGTGGTTAGGTATGTATAGTTATGTAAGCAAGTAAGTTTTGGTTTTATCAACGTGATGAATTGATTTTTTGCAGCTTTAGACAGAGAGACTTAAAAGCCAACAGACTCCGTTCTCCGCTTTTTGCTTGAATTCAAGACAATGTCAATTCAGTGTCATTAATATGATGTAATTTAACCTATAGCCTTCCTCGGTAAATGAGCTAACTAGCACTAAAATACTTTTAGGATTTGAACCAATAGTTCCAGATATAAGCGGGTTTAAGCAAACAAACTATTTTGTATTTCTATATTGAATGACGATAAAGAACTATTTTCGAATCCACAAATAAATAACATGGATTTATACCAAATATTATTATTTTCAAGGACATTATTAGGTCTGTACTTCTCTTCAACTTGAATAACTAAATATTAATCAAAATGAGCTAGGAACGAAAAGGGTCTATATAGAGAATATGTAGGTAGGCATGTAGGTACGTAATCCGTCCTTAAACGTCCATCATTAAAACGAGATCAATATATTATAAGCAGCTCTAACCCTTTATACTAAAAATATATGTAGATATTAATAATACCTTTTACAATATGATAATTTATATACTCTGTTATATATAGAAACATACTTACAACAGCTCTTTTTTAATATTTTAATAATAGCTGGCTGCATCCTACGCGACGTTTATGGGTTCTTTTCCCACTCGGACGAAAGACTCGGGGAATTCTTCTCGAGGTCTTAGTCTGGTAAGGAAACAGAGCGCTGCGTAGAGTTCTGAACCTTACCATGCAATTTCTCGAAAATTGGGCAAAAAGTACTAAAGGACGAAAATTTGTTAACAATACGTTTCTCTTGCCAACCCTGTTACTAATTAAATATTTATAACATTTTGAAATTAAAAATCTTAACTAGTTCAGTAAAATTAAACTCACAAACACACAAATATCATAATTATATAGGCACTATATTCAAATATCATATTTTCAATAATTACGAAGACCAACAGATCAAATCACAGGCTTTAATAAAAACGTTAAATAAATGTCTGTACACTAACTTAATTATCAAGCCTGCATTGCTTAGAAAAAGCTCTTTGAATAGACATCGTATAATGAAACTGCTATCGCGGCATTAGCATACGTTTCAAATTAAAGTGCCCCAACGGCCAGGGGAAGTCGATCCCCCTTATTTACTTCTAACTCCTACTTTCAATGACCAATATAGACTATATTCTAATGTACTAAGGAACTTCGAACACGTTTTATATAAAACGATTTAGATATTTTATACAATTCCTTTGAAGTTGATTTCTGTTGCTTATGTCGGTGGAGGGCTCGAAAGACAAATTAGATCCGTTCTAACAGTTTGTGGGCATACGAGTATAAACAGAACGGTACGAGTATACAATTATATCTGTTAATTGATACATATCCAAATGTTTGAGTTGGTATATTATTAGATTACCAGCTATTATTACTTAAATATAAGCATAAGTCATCCCGTTAATAATTCAGGCCAGTCGTGGTGCAGAGGCACAAGCGTTTGACTGTAAACGTTGGTTGTGGGTTCGATTCTCACTTGAGGAAATTATTATTTTAATATTTTCATTTCTTTGCTCTGGTGTCGAGGCAAAGCGCGGCGTTGAGCTCCGCCACTCAATACGCAATGTCTCCAGAATTCTGCCAGAAGTGGGGAGCGGAGTGTCTTAATACAAATTTCCCTATGTCTACCCTATCAAATATGGCATACAGCGTGAAGCTGATTTTTTTTAATTATAATACATTAGTTAAAAAACGTGTCTGTACATTAAATATTTTCATGTAATATAAGTACTCAGGAGAAATAAAGCGCAGCATTCAATATACTATATCTCAAATTCGAACGGATTGCCTCGACACTAGATTGTTTCTCCGTACTGCAAGGTATATACTTGATAAAGCAAAAAAAATTAAAAAGGCTAAACATTTACCTAAGGATTTATGAGACTTAAATTTATATATTTTTTATAACAAACATTTTTTTTCTTCCATTATGTTAGAAAATGGGGGTTGCTGTTGAAAAAAAGCTGATCCCAATATCCAAGTTACATTAATCACTAAAAAGTTTCGCCTCGTAAAACCGTTCCCCTCCAGCGACCGACAATGTCGCAACCAGGTGACGTTATCCAGAGGAGACTGGCTCCTTTCAACATTTTATTTATTACTTTACTAAGGATATTAATCGTATTAGTCTTATAATCTAATAATGTATGGTCCTTTTCTGTTTCACTTCAAAGGTACTTGTAAAGTAATTATAGCTTATATAAAATGGACGGGTGTTTTTTTTTATTTTGACGTGAGTTAAGTTAGCTACAGACGGTAGGCTGAAAAAAACCAAAAAATAATTTTAACTTAATTTATTAATTAAAAAGAGTAAATACAATTAAAAAGTAGTACAAAAATTATAATTCTTTTCCTTCCAAATGTATGGGAAATCTCTGATATCTCCGAAGATTGAAATATTTAATATTTTCATTTCTTCCCTCTGGTGTCGAGGCAAAGAGCGGCGTTGTGTTCCGCCACTGGACAAACGATGCCTTCAGATTTCGGAGGAAAGAGGGAAACGGAAGGTCTTAAGAGCAGTGCTCCTGCTTACTCTGTTGAAGCTGAAAAAAATAATAATATTCGTTCAGAGACAATAATAAAATTCCTAGTATCGTAGGTCAGTTGACACGTGACTATAATCTACCTACGCTTATTGCATGTAATAGCGTTACGCCCACACAAATATATTCTTATATTAGCTTAAATATTTAATTTTATCGTTACCTTTTTTTTCTTTTTTGCGCCTTTTTAATGTAATACTAATCTGTAATTTGGTTTCATCTAATAAGTTTACAAGATACATAAAAACAAAAAATATATAGATATAATAATAGATATAATAATTGAAATAAGAGATATATATAGATATAATAATTGAAATAAGAGACCTATAATAATTGCAACGGCTTGAGGCTATTGTAGCACAGTGGGCGTCTGACCCTCATAAGAGGGTATTAAAAAAATTAAATTAAATCAGCTTCACGCTGTATCCCGCACAATCTCCGTTTCGAAGTGGAGATAAGGGAATATCATTCGAGCTTTAATCCTCCTCCTTTAATCCTAGATTTCTCTGGTAAGATTAAGTGCGACTGTACGTTCCGCCACAACATGTTTTGTCTTGAAGAGTTGACAGAACATATAAACGGAGTGTCTTAACACACTGTCAACATATTTGAGAATATTTTGAACCTGTTTCCCTTTGTAGACACCACTAGATTGATTGTACTCTAACAAAATTTGCTCATTGAAATTATAATTTATAATAAGAGAACACGTGTGCCCGGATAATTAATTTTGTAATTAGAGCCTGTCTAAAGCGTTTTAGTACAATGGCATTTAATAAAATTGGTATGCAATAGAATATTAATATTTCTAAATTGTAATGAATTTCTGCTTTTACTTAATTTAAATAAATTTATAAATAAATCAAATAATGATATATATCATTGTTTCATATTATTAGTTTTTTTAAATTCTAATATTGCTAACTGACACTTAGGATTTCTTTATTTAGAATTTGCATATGAATATAGTCAATACTTACTATTTTAAATACTAGAGCTATCTGTTATTTATATATATATTTCTTTTTTGCAGATCACGAGGAAATGAATCTTCGACCGTGGCCATAAAGGTGAAAATCTAATGATGGCAGTGAACAGCCCTAGTGGGTATCCCCCTCTTTCCCCAAAGCCGCTCACTCCTAAAAGTCCTCGACACTTCATTTTTCCGCAAAAAAGCCCTTCTATTACATCCAGCACTTCCTCTTCAGGATACTATACTCCTCAATCTGGCTGTAGCTATGATAAGCATGGCCCACCTAAGAGTCCGATTGCGCATGGTCACCGGAGTCCAGCAAGTCCAAGGCACTTTCATTTCCCACAGGTTGCCGAATCACCTTCCGAACGAATAAGCCCTTGCAACATTGACCGACCTCATCACGGTCTCCATTACACAACTTCTCTGAAGCACAGTAGACGCGAAAAATCCAGATCACCGAAGCCGCCACCAG
Source organism: Heliconius melpomene rosina (assembly GCF_056956725.1). Classification (NCBI taxonomy): domain Eukaryota; kingdom Metazoa; phylum Arthropoda; class Insecta; order Lepidoptera; family Nymphalidae; genus Heliconius; species Heliconius melpomene. The sequence goes on from NC_140400.1 coordinate 2,623,535, forward strand.
TTCACATCCACACCAACCCTGGATACGTTTCTCCTAATAGAACCAGAAAATTATACAGTTCCACTTCCACAGTGAGCTCTCCACGGTTGGTGACATCTCCCAGCATTATTTCGAGTCATACAGATGATTCCATTGATGCGATGCCCGGTACGCCGTCAGCGGTTGTTAATGACGCTGATGATGAGGCGACGGAAACATCCTCCCGCATTTGCCGGAAATCTACATCAGATTTGACAGATCTCACAGACGATACTCCTCAAACGCGATCAACCAGCATTAGTAGGCCGTGCTCCCCGATGAGAAGAGGATCAATGAAGGGAGGTCTTGCATACTTAGCAAGCAGGCGAGGGTCGCGCGAGTCGACAGTATCTAATTGCGACTCAGTGGAGGATATTGGACCGCTTAACTTCCAAAACACAATGCGCGGTCGGCAAAGGCGAACCTCTAACTTTTTGGAGCTGCCAGGTGAGCTAATATATTGTTTATAAATATTTATATTGAAATATTTTTTTGCAAAAGTCTAAAATTAGATTTGTGCCATAGTATTTTAATTGTAAAATAGCTGACTAAATAAACCGGAAGTTATGAATTGGAGTCGCACTTGAAGGAATAATAATTATGTATTATAAATAAGATCATTGATTTTCACGATTATTACACTTTTAAAATGAAACTAATAACTATTTAACTGGATTAATCGCGCATATTTAGTATTATACATTTTTGGAAACCTAAACTTTCGAATACTTTACAGTAGTCCGTGGTCACGGGTGGTTACCCGTCGAAACTTCGGGTTTCCAAAACTCTATAATATTAAATTATACGTGATTAATCCGGTTAAATAGTTTTTTTTTTAATATAAATTATATTTTGTTTTTTTAGTTTATCTAATAGTGGCATATGATTTAATATGGAATGGAGAGCTGAGTGACTCCAAAAATGCGGAGAAGTAAAGACACAAGTAGTTTAAAAAAAATCTTACAAAAGAGTGTATCTCAATATATTACACAAAAACCAATAGTTGACTCACACGCGGTTGTTAACCCCGAAATATCTATTTCACAATTCAAATAATTGCCACAGTGTAGAGGTGAACGTCCTTGTTTGTATTATATTACGGATTTTTGTAACTTCTAAGTAAAATAGGTAGAGACGCCATCGTGACGCCTTACATTAGGAATATGTTTTATTATTTTTCCTCACTCAACTTCCTGCATACATCTGAGTTGACAGTACGAACCTAGTGTCATCACACTTCGACCTAATGTCAAGTAGCGAAAATTAGAAAATGCCATTTTTACTACTGCCTAATCTTTTTTTAAAAAATAAATAATTATTGTGACAAAGGCAGTCCGCCACTGTACTGTAAAAGGTCAATCACATCGCGTTCCATTCATTCACTAATCGAATCGTATATTTTTTCATATAAAAGTTCAAATATTTTTATACAAAAAGTAAGCCTCGGTTTTTTATGAACGTGTTTCAGCAGTAGTACATGTTCATTTAATATTCATATATTCACGAATGTTAATTGCGCTTTTAACAGATTTATCTTTTGTGTGTTTTTTCCGGAAATTTCCGGATTCCACCGGGATTTAATGAGTGTGGCGTTTCACACTGGTTAATTATTCTTTGTCACGACTTCTCTTTATTTGAAAATATCGCTTTGCACAGTCGGTTAATTAAGCTATGCAGCTGAACGGAACGTCCAGAGCCGATAAACAGGCAGACTTTTACTGTTATTATAGTATAGATTATTCAATATTACGAAAAAAATATATTTTAGTAGGGAAGCGTAAAAAAAATTGAACAAAACGGGACTCGAGCTTGCCTGTTTTGTATACCAATATCTAGGAGGATAGGAGCGAGGAAATATAAAACGAGAAATAATTATTTAACTGAATGAAGATCCAATTCATAAAACCTAAAATTTTCATGACTTTCCTGTGTCACTTAAAATTTTCCGCCACACGTTATTAAACATTTAATAGATTTATCTTTTGTGTGCTTTTATAATTTCTCACCAGGACGTAATGAGCTTTGGTTAATTATTCCCAGGCACGACTTCTCCATTTTAGAAACTAATACTTTGGTGATAGCTGCAAAGTCCAATGATTAAGCTGTTCTATTAAAATTTCAATGCTTCCTAGTGGTTTAATATTATAATATGCAATATTAGAATGTTATATCATATATTATAAAAATAGTAAATTCTGTTTTGTCAATCAATCAATATATTTTCATTTCTCATTTACAACATCTCTATATTCTTTGTCATATAAATCACCATTGGACAAAATTCTGCCTTTATCATGCATAGTTTTGATACATACGGAAAATAAACGACAGAGTGACTGGACTCTAGGTTCTGTCTACCTATCGAGCAATATGCGGTATAAAAGTGAAGCCGATTGTAAAAGACGAAAAAGAAATAATCAGCTTAGAGCAAAATGTATTGAATATTATAGTTTTAAAAGCAGTCCAATGGGAAAGACAATACAAAGTGATCTCGTGAGTCCACAGTAAGTAGATATTCGTATAATGTATAAAAAGATATAATTACGTCAAAATTAGAGCGTAAAATAAGAGCGTATGGACAAGTGGTGAGCGTATGGACAAATAACCTTTAGCGCGGATTCAAATCTCGCAACGTCTACATGTTCATACGTCTAACAAAAGTATTTTCATTTCTTTCTTTCAAATAACACTCTAAACATCTTAGAAAACATATACTTACGGATAATTGAAATAAAATCTACTTTAAAAAGAACATTTCCTTATACAAGTAATCTTATTTTATTCCACATAGTATATTATCAATAAGTACGGCAGTAAATGCGTTCAGCCACACGAGAATGGATGCGATATTTTATGGCTTCCGAGCGGACTGAATCAGGTCATCCCATTGAGTTGAATACTCCAACTACCCCGGTAATATATACTAGCGTTTCATCTGGCTTTGTTTTGTAATATTCATAAAATATTTACGTGAAACAATATAGATAATTTATTTCAATATATAAAAACATGAAAAAAATAGATACTTTAGCCCCTAAATATTTAAGTATGCTGCGACAGACATATAATTAATTATTATTAGCTACTTATAGCAGATTTAAGTGTTCTATAATTACAATGATAAAATTGTATAGAAAGAAACTACAATTTTTCGTCTACAGTTTCGCGTGGATAGGGACTGACTGTAGAGGGTCGTGGACTTTTTTTCCTGGCTGAAATTCAGGCGATAAATGGAGAACGGAGTGTTTAAAAACTAAGTTCTTAGTAACTGCTACGATATCAGGAAAAAAATGAGAATCTAAAAAATATTATATGAAATACGCCCATATTAAATTGTTTTAAAGGTCTATAATTCTATTTTTTAAAAGAGCTCTATAAAATCACATTATTGTTATAAGGTGTTGCTAAGTCTTGTTCTACAAACTTACAAAGTAATAAAAGATATCTTCAATCTAGTTGTTTACGGCCTTTGAGCGCCAGTTGCAGAGCGAAGTTTATAAATAAAGACAGAAAACAAAATAACTTTACTAGGAAAGCTCTAATACCATTGTGGCGCAATTGTTATGAGCGCTACTGAAAGAAGTGGGTTCAAATCCTACTTAAGAAATATATATTACGTATATATTTATAACTAGAGGACGCGCGCAGCTTCGCTTGCGTATTTAAGGGTGAATTCTAATAACCCATGAAACATATGTTCAATTAAATATTTTTAAGAGTCTAAATATTAAATTTTATAAAAATCGGTGGCGATTTGAGAATTTTCCCATACAAACTTTCAACCCCTTATTTGCACCCTTAGGGGGTGAATTCTAAAAAACCATGAAACATGTGTTTAATTATATACGTTTAAGAGTCTGAATTTCAAATTTTATAAAAATTGGTGACGATTTAAAAAAAACCTATACAAACTTTCAACCCCTTATTTGCATCCTTAGGGGAAGAATTCTAGAAAACGATGAAACACGTGTTCAATTAAATACTTTTAAAAATCAATATTTCAAATTTTATAAAAATCGGTGCTGATTTAAATTTTTTTCCATACAAACTTTGAACCCCTATTTCACCCCTTTAGGGTTAAAATTTTTCAAAATCCCTTCTTAGTGGATGTCCAGATTACAAAAGTAAACTTTTGTCCAAATTTAACGTTTCTACCATCAGCGGTTACGGCTGTGCGTGCGTCTTACCTCAGTCAGTGAGGACAAGTCCTTTTATATATATATAGACTAGTGTATGCTATTTCTTTGTTTTGGGCGATAACTGAAGAACTGAGTGTCTTGACTCTAGGTTATCTCTGCATCAATCTATATACAAGAAAAAAAATGCTTACTATAATTGTAACTATATGAATTAAGCTGTGAAACAATGTGAAACTAAAATTATATAGAAGCCTGTTGAAATTATTTCACCTCCTAAAAGTTTTCAACCGTTCGCAGTTGTTATACAGTTGTTCGAGTTTCATAAGGATTAAATTGGTACAATATATGACTGTCGTACATTGGAAGCTATGAAATGCAATTTTTCTTAAATTATACCCATTACTTAGCTATTTCCTTTTATTTTTAGCTTGACATTGTATCTCACACAGCATTCTCCCGTTCCTCATTTCCGTCAAATTCTTCGAAGACGTTGCCCGTTGAGTGGCGGAGTTCAACGCCGTGCTTTGCCTCGTTGAAAAATTTACTTGTAGATAACCTGCAATCTTTTGAGTGACTAGGAATACTACTTAAAATATTAATTCATTTATGATTGTGGTGGACAATATAGCACACAGTAGCGTTATATTTCAATGACTCTAGCAGTCTTATAGAGACAGAGGCTTAAAGCTTCTGCCTATTAACTTTATTGTACCTCTCCATGTTCACAAAACCGTACAAGTATTTTCCTGTTAGGATTTATATTGTGATATACAATTTTACAGGTCAATACAATATTTTTCATTTTTTTTACTTTTTCTCCATATTTATAAAGTAATTCTTTCTTATTTTATTAGCTCTAGGGATAGAGCGTGAAGCTAAGTTAAGTTAAGTTTTAAGTCTCCAGCTTTATAATAATAGTTAAGATGTATAGACGAGTGTTAAAATTTTCACGCAAAGTATTTTTACAGTGGTCGAACACTCCAGGCCGAGGGTCTGCTCTCTACCAGAGAAGCCCTACAACCCGCGCCTGTCCGACGACCTGTACAGATTGAGAACATTCTCGATCACCACCAAGGGCGGCGTCGTGAACTGCGGTGACTCCATTTGCAATAGACGCAGTCGTTCTAATACATCTGTTAATTCTACGAATAGCAGGTAATTATTTATCTAAATTAGCTTCGGGATACATCCCGTATACAGCAGGCAAGGGAACCTGGTGTTAAAACACTCTGTTCCCTACTTTCTGCCGAATTTTTCGAAGCGTAATTTAACGCCCTTGGTACCGGAATACTGAAAATATTAATTTCCTTCGAAACGAGGCTTCAGTTATTTTTTATTATTATAAGATTTATTTGCCCATCTTTGAGCATCTGATAGTAAAAATGGTGGCACTGTTTTCTCCTTTTCACAAGGACATAATAGATAGGCGGGAGAGAGATCTTTTCATTTTCCTCAATTCAGTAAGATAAACTGCGGCTTACATGCTTTAACACGCAGTGTTTCAAATTTGGGTGGAAGTGAAGCTCTGAATGGTTTTGGAAAATGTATTATTACTTTTTCATACATGAGAGTTAATTATTAGTTGAGCAAATTTTTGTGATACATCTTTCCGTTTTTCATTTTCTGAAAGTCTCTCCCCTCTCACTGCTCCGCATTTAAGTTATATTACAAAAATACTAATTTTACCAGTTATTATTCATAATGTCCAAGCACTATTACTAACGTCGTAATCATTTGGTCCATAACGTACATGTAGCTTGTAATAGATATAGAAATAAAAATATATTCGAATGGACCAAGGACTTACAAACTTGTTATCTGATGTCTGGTTAACTGATTACAAAATAGCGTGACGAGTCCCCTAGGAGGGTTCTGTTTAAAAAATTGCTTCAGTACTATATTGTATAGTACTATTTTTTTTATTTAGTATTTTTTTTTTCAGTTTCACGCTGAATCACGCATGTAACAGGGTAGGCAGAGGGAGTGTAGTGTTAAGACTCTTCGCTGCTCACTTTCCGCCGAATTTTGGAGCCATTGCATATTGAGTTGCGGAACTCAGAGCGAAGACATCTTATATATATAAAATCGAAAGGTCACTCACTCATCACGAAATCTCAGAAACTACATGTGCTAGGAATCTCAAATTTTGCATAGGAGTTACTTATAGGACGTAGGTGCTCGCTAAGACGGGAATTTGCAATATTCGACTCCTAAGGGGTTGTTTTTGGGGTCGAAAGTTTGTATGAAACTTCATTACTACAAATGCTAGGAGTCTCAAATTTTGCATAGACGTCATTAGGACGTAGCCATGGAGACAGAAATTAATAATAACATAGTTCACGCGGGTAAAACCGCGAGCGGGCCGCTAGTAAAAATATATATTTAAATAAATATTTTAATTTCCTCGAGTGAGGATCGAACCCAGAATCTTTTGCGTTTACAGTCACACTTTGTTCCCCTGCGCCGCACCCTGCCTCACTATTTTTTTTCTTAGGTGTTTTTAAGATATTCAAAAGCATAACAAAATTTTATGTGGCTTGCTACAGTTATAGCAGAAAATGTATTTTTATATAAGCTAGCACATTACTAGTTTAAACATTTGTACATTGGTATGTGGACCTCATTCATTGCATCGTTAAGTTGCGATGCTAACATTATTTTATTTGAAATAACAGAAATATTTTAAAGTTTTAAATAACTTGTTTGAATGCATTTTTAAATGTATAAGAAATGAAAAATATAAATATTGAAACTAAATATATATATTTATAATATACTATTATTTAAAAATAGCACTTCTATGCCTAAATTGTCCACAGGGCATCCGATAGATCTCCATTTGACGGCTCATGCTGCTCCGGCTACCGGCCAGTCGACTCCGCCAGCCTTGACACACCGGATGAAGACGAATTAGACCCTGTAAGCTATTAAAGGAAACGTTTTTACAGTAAATAAATAGAGTTTTAGAATAATTTATTATTTAAATATGTTTATATTCTAGTGGCTTACAATAATAGATCTATAGAAGCTTTATTTTTTATTTCTATTTATCATTCTGATTTATTGACTTGAATTTAAAAATGAATGAAGCAGGAATAATAATAAAAAGAAAGTAAGAAAAAAATATTACTTTTATCATACCTTATTATATAACATGATAACGAGGAATAAATAAATACAAAAAGTAACGTTACAAAATATGTATATTTATAACGAACTTAATTATGAAATGTACTTTCTAGACAATGAAATATTCATATTTTTCAACTAAAACTTCAAAGTTAGTTGTCGTAGCGTATATTGGAACAAAAAGTCCTTTAAAAAGTTCCAAGTTCTAAACGTAAAGTGAACTTTGCTCATAATGCTATATAAAACTTCTAACGAATCTCGACAATCATACACCGTTTCTTTTTATTGTCATGAAGTTGTTCAATATTTTTTTTTCTAATATTCGCTCGGAGCAAATAAAGAAGGAAATAAATGTCTTTATGAAAATAATGATTCGAGTTCTTTTAAGTTGTAAAATGGATATTTTTTATGTTTTTGTTCCTATTACGGTTATAGTGGAATTCCGTAACTAGAATTGTCGAATATCTGAAATAAAACTATCTATAGCCGGAACCAAAATCGATAAAGAATTTTTAATATATATGCAACATCCTAGCTTTTGATGGAAAATAAAATGACAAATGGAATTGATAGGAAATAGAGAAGGGCACGTATAAGACATTTCTTTATTTATAAACAACTAAAAAAATGGCACTTTTTATTAGTTTACAGGAAAATAATATGTATGTTAATTTGAAAGATTATTAAATTACTAGTGGACCCGGACGCGGCTACGCCTGCTTCAACTATAAGAATATTTATTAAATATATTCATGAAATTATTTTCAATTTTCAATAGAATTAGTAAGAAAATATAGGCTTAAATAATCACAAAGAATAATAATTAGATACACATTATTAGAAAAAATTATCCAAGTTATTGAAATTAACCAACAAAAGGATTAAAAGTAACTAAAGGATAGGTATTCTTAATATTAGAAAAAGTACCTAAAGTTTTCCGTGCGTGCGTACATAGCTATCGACTCTACGAAATAACTAAACATTTCTCTGTATTAAGTAGGATAATTTTAGCGGGCAATATCAAATAAAATAAGAAGAGAACCAAAGTGTAGCTCAAATTAATTATAAACAGCAAATAATTACATAAACATTTACAATAGTTCGAAAATGTATGAAAATTTATAAAACCGTCAACGTCATCTGCCCGTTAGCGTCGGTCATACTGTGCCGCCCGCTAGGTGGCTAGGTCATTTGGAATCAGTGACATCTCCTTAATTATTTATTAGTATGTTATACAGTAAACTATAATTTCAATCTAGAATAAAAATAAAAAAAATAATTTCAATCTGCTAAAAGTGACTATTATATTTATTTTCATAAGGATGAATATCAAAACGTCGCGGTAGCGGTCGCGTAGCAACGACGGTTGTTATTAACATGGCAGAATAAATTGCATGTCAAATTAGAAAGTACTTTAAAATATATTAGTATATATGTGTAATGTAATGTTATATAGCCTATAGCACTTCTGAAGAATGCAGCTTTCATACAAAACAAAAACAATGAAAATCGGACCAGTAGATCCAGAGATCTTAGCGTTCAAACAAACAAACAAACAAACAAACAAACAAACTCTTCCGCTTTATTATATTAGTATAGATTTTACTTTTAAGTGTAATTTAATCCTAACCGTTTTATAAGCTAGATACATTTTAATTTCGCTATGATAGTAATAATTGAGAAATGAATGAATAATAATATTAGATAAAATAACTTATATATTAATGTTAAGAAATCACAGAATAAGTTCTAAGAAACAATGTTACGAAAAACATTTCATTAGTTGCGGGCTGACATGAGGCTTACCAAGAGGAGAATGTCATGCTTTGTCTCTTAATTAATCAAAACATATTGGAAATATTCATATTATATTAATAAAAAATGTGTACAATATTAATATTCTGTGAAAAAAATATCATGATTATTACCTATACAGAATATTTAAATAACATAAGATTAATTATTTTAACATGGCAGTCATTACACATTACATTAATTATTAAAAGTCGAATTATCGAATTTACGTAATCATTAGATTATTTTAGTTTTAAAAAAATCCAATGTGTGTTTCCATCATTAGCACCTGAGTTCAGATTTTTAAAAACAATTTCAAGAACAATAAAGTCGTTATTTATACCTTTCTTTCCTTTTCTATAATATTTTAAACATTAAAGTTAGTAAAAAATATGCAAGTGCTTTGTACGAGTGCGTGAGTGTGAACTTACAAGTTGTTTTAGAATTATTAATTAAATATTTTTGCTAACCTCTGAAGTAATATATTTTTTTCTATAGATACCAAAATATCGAGTAGTACTGCTCGGTGATGCGGGCGTTGGAAAGACAGCACTAGTCTCTCAGTTCATGACGTCAGAGTATATGAACACATACGACGCGAGTCTCGGTAAGTTACATTAATTAAAATTTAAAAAAATTTAAATAATTTATGAAATATGATATTTTAGAATAAAATGTACTATTACTTGTTAAGTAGAGTCGAGTAGAGTGTTAACTCTACTCCTTAAGTTATAAAACAGCAGAATTATTGCTAAATACCGCTATATAATTTTTAAGAATTTTAATATTTATCTTATACAATCTTTTTTATTCTAAAATATCACTAGCATTATTTTACAATTGACGGCTAGTATACACACTGTAAATTATTAAAAATAACACTTATTGTGAGCACAGCACTATTAAAATACATGACTTTACTAAAACAGTGTATTAATTAAAATTTGCTTATAAATTAATTAAAAAATACACTTTTAGTCATTATTGTTTATTTGCAGTATAATTAAATTGTAAGCATGTCGCACGTTTCAATTTACGCTACGCTTTAAGTGTTTACTTTGTGGTTATTTTTAATCTGTGCTAGAATATAGGTATATTATATTATAATTTTAATCAATATTAATAATAATATTTACTCCATTTTTGTTGTTGAAATCTGGATCTACTATTAATTAGATTTAATAGGTATTAAATAATATCCTCGAGGTTCCGAAATCTCTTCCTGTTTCCGTCTCGCATTTCCATATCCGAATCAGGTGTTTACCTGATCCGGATAATTACGGATAGGTAATTGGATTTGCTAAAATATTATTTTGACAGTTTCTATTTGGTAAAATATTATTGCTAACTACAACAAGCAGCTTAATTCAATTTTGTTTAAGGAAAAATTATTTTTTACTCTATTCATTTAACTATATAAATAATAGTCATTATATTCATTTTCGAATTAAGAATAATATAAATATATATAAAAAATATGTCTTATGAAAAACTGTGAAGATATTATCAAATAGCTCAGTTTTTCAATTTTCATTTTATTAAATTCGTTACACTTGTTGGGTCACTGAAGTTACCTGACGAGGAAAATCGTTTATACGTAAATCTAAAAGTAGAATAATATTTTAATTAAAGTGAGTACGACTAGAAAAGTAAAGAATTTATATTAATTGTGAATATTAAATATTTTCATATAAATTGTTTCTCGGCCTTTATACGTCTTTTCCATAGCAAATAAACATACCAGCCTCTTCAAAAATATGCCATTACGCAGATTAGATTATATTTTCATATTACAATTCTTTGCAATAAAAATATATTATGTTTTATGTGAATAATTTATTTTATCGTTTATCTTTACCATAATATTATTGAATTGTTTTAACAATAAAGGCAGAGGGAGCCTAGGAACTTAGTGTTAAGACACTCCTTTCCTATTTAGATAATTCCGGAACGGATTCCGGAAGGGGTAATTTATTAAAGAAATAATAGATCAAGCGGGCGAAGCCGCAGACAGGCGGCTAGTTTTAATACAACGTGTTTCTGATTACTGTAACGAAATGAAAATGTTGATTTACTATATGATAAAGCCGTTTCTTATACGTAGGCTGTTAAAGCATCACTTACGTAATATCCAGGAGCTGTTAGAGCAAATTTCAGGATAAGTCCCTGTTAGGCGACGTGAACTCTCTATTAATAGCACGCCTACAGGAAATTTGTAGAGGACTTTCATCATTATATTATTCTTCAATGTTTTCTGAGAAAATATATGGAAAATTTTTTTGGTGATATAATTTTATATTACAGTAAAAGGCATGAGCTACTATTGTCTATGATGTTGTCCATTTTATTTTTCGCTTTAAAGTGTTATTTTTTTTCCATTTTTAAAGTACGTGTTTAAAGTAAGGGTTCTACAGTTTTCTACATTAAGTATAGAAAAATATTTTTACAAAATCTATTAATATTTAAACATAGCAGAAGCTCGAACCTGCGCCTCGGAAGTAATATATTTATATAATATATTTTCTAGATTATGGCTAAGAATACTCTCGATTAATACCTTTCAAACATAAAAAAAGCTAAATCAAAGTCAGTTAAATTAATTACAATTAACTGCATCACAATTAACATGATCGACCCGACCCGAAAACCCTAATAACCCAAGACAATAAGTAGCGCAGAAAATTCAAAATATAAATGTACTTTTATTGAATTCTTCAAATTTTAAAAAGAAACCACAACTTTAACAACTCATCAAGAACAAAAAAGCCAAGGACGACAAAAGTCTGTGGCGCATAACAACGCAAGAATAAAAAATAACAAAATCAGTTCATAGACAACAGACATACACACAGTTACGTCAAAATTACATATAAATATATACACAACAGAAGCTAACAATTTTATTAATACAGTATCAAAATATATAAGGATAGAGTTATTAAAATTGATTGCAAATTAAATAGAGAGCAGAATTTACTTTAAAAATATAATGTGTACTTTGAATTTGATTCAATTATGAAGCTCATGCCGCGAAAATTTCTCGTCACTCGTATATTAAATTTAAATGACTTTTCGGGTATTCCAGAAAATGTGTTTTCGCTAGAAATATAAAAATAATTTGATATTGCGAATTTGGTCAACGAAGAAATACATATATTTTTTTAATATAATTATATAGTTGAGACATTCTTCTTTTTATTTTATTTTACTCCATGCCAAATGTAAACTAGATTTTTTTATTTGCTTAAAAAGAAAATATATACTAAAAATACTAAATTTAAATTAAATTATATTTTTTAAATAAAGCTATTTTACTAAATTATCATCATCGTATATATTTTGGTACTCGTAGATTTAAGAAAATCCGACATGAAGCAGAGGGAACCTTAACACTAGGTTCCTTCTACCTCCTCGATTATAAGCAGGATACAGCGAAAAATCAGCACACGTTCACATTGTGAAACCAAAATCGTATTTTAGCGAAATTAAGGTTGCTAGGTAATATAATATAGGCGTGTTCTTAACATGTTTGTATAGGCTCAAATGACACTTCCTATCCATGTCGTAATGGCCGTCATCATAATACAAGGCACAACTATTTTATACGAAGTTATTTATTATCAAAAACTATGATTTATTTTATTAAAGGTGCCAAGCCTTGAGTTTCACATTTATTTATATACTAGCGACCCGTTTTCGGCTTCGCCCGCTAGAACTGCGTTTTAAATATAATATCCATAAAATGAAAACTAAAGTTTCAGCGAATTCAATAAAAAATATAATTTCTTTAATTTTCGATTCCGGCCGGGGGATAAATTAGTTAATAAATTAGTTTATGTTCTCGCTTCTCCCTACCTCAAAACACAATGTCTTTAAAATTGGGCGGAAAGTAGGAATCAGAGTGTCTTAACACTATGTTCTTTCAGCCTACACAGCTATATGCAGGTACAGCGTGAAGCTGAAGAAAACAAAAGTAAATACGAGTTTAATTCACATTTACAATATTGTACATTTAACAGAAGTATTTAACGTTCGCATCATTATTCCCGTTTTCGCCTATAAAATACAATTTCAATTCTGGGCCGATTATCGTCCAGTTCTGTCATCTGAGATTCAAAGATGGTATCGATCGGAGATTTGCCAAGCGAAAAGCGATTTTAAGAGCGAAAATTAAAGTTGATTTTTTAATGGTTTAAACATACATAAATTCAAAGCTGAGGATAAAATGTATATCATTTTAAAGTAAGCTTCTATGTAAAATATAAAAATATTACAGAAATATATTTAAGCTTCCCGCTTTATCCCGCACACAGCAGGGTAGACAGAGGGAACCTAGTGGGAACCGAATTCGCCGCGCTTTGCCGCGACACCAGACTTGCCATTGTAGCATTGCATCTGTACGAACGAAATATTTTAATAAATTTAGAGAAAAAAGTTATAATACCAATAATCCATTGTTCATATCAACAAAAGTTTGTACAAATCTCTCTATAGTTGTAAGCTTGGTAGAAGTTCAAAGCTTTCGAGATGTTTTTTGCAAATAAACTTTCTATTCCCATATGGAAGTCCGATCGAGTGCGGTATCTAGTGGAGCTTTCCCAGTATATAGGTATTTATTTATTGAACGTTGGTCTACAAACTTCTTTTGTCTGGGTTTGAAGTTGCATAGTTTCATTTTTCTGAATTATTCGACTTTGACTTTATGGTAATAATTTATGGGAGTGTTACTTGAAAAATTAAAAATGGTTTAAAGTTAAAATGTCAAGAATATTGTATATCTTTTAATTAAAACGTGTGCGTCTATAAACGCGACTGATTGTGGATCTCGATTTCCACTCGAGGAAATGAATTATTTATGTAAATTTATATAAATATTTTCATTCTTCGCTCTGGTGTCGAAGCAAAGGGCGGCGTTGAGTTCCACCACTAAACACGCCATGCCTACGAACTCCGCAGAAAGTGGGGAACGGAGTGTCTTAACACTAGGTTCCCCCTGCCTACCCTGTTGTGTGCGGGATACAGCGTGAAGCTGAACAAAAAATTAACAGTATATTCAATTCCCTATAATTTGGAAATATCAAATATCTTAACTCCAGTAACGATTGTTACTTCAAAGGACACTAACGAAATATATTAGGATAAAAGGTCTATCTTATTAGAGCTTGTTTCAGTTATTCGGAAATAAGTGGATGCTGTGCTCGGTCATGGCCGTTACTTATTTCTTGGGACGAAGAAAATACTGTGTATTTTTATTTCTTATTTTATATATATAAAATAAAAAAATAATTTTACAATGTTCAAAGTTTCTTGTGAAAGTGTAAACATTTTATTAAAAATATAAAGAGATTAAACAAATTATTTTTCATTTTCTTCTTCTTTTACCTTTTTCTTTCTTTTACTGCCTCGATACCAGAATAATTAAATGAAAACATTAAATATTTCATTACCTCAAGTAGAACCGATCCCAGAACCCGTCACGATTATAGTCCCACGCTTGTTCCTATCTACCAAGACTGACCAATTATCTTCTTCAATGGATAGCGTGAAGGGGAATAATTACCCCGAAATTGTTTCTTTTCAGCATGATAACACAGTTAACCTAGTTGAAAGAAACTCCGTTTCACTTTCCGCCCAATTTTCAAGACATTGCGCCTTGAGCGAATTTACTTAAAGCGCTTTTGCTTTTTACATAAAATAAAATTTTTATTCCTCCGTCTGGGAATCGAACCCACAACCATCGCGTTAACAGTTAAACTTTCTGGAACGCCACACAAAAAGGAAATAATATGTTTTCTAATGAATCTAACAGAAAAGCCAAAAGCCCAGCTCTAAAGTTTATATTAAATTTAAATAGCAATAATAAATGTATTGCACTTTGGAAATAAATACACAAATGTCAAATTGCTTCAACTATAACTGAAGTGTCCAAGAAAACAATTTCCTTATCCGCCCAATATCAGTAAGTTCCAGCTCTTCGATCCATTCTCGAGTAACGGCGTTGAGGTACGGATCGCGAGTCATGGTCATGGAAAAAATATATTGGTTTGTGAAATGGATGAAAGGGTAGAAGGGTAGTCTTACAGTAAATTTGATGTTACGTTCCATTTCCATATAAATTTAGTTTCGATGGTTAAAGCAGCATTGTATAAATAATATTTTAGGCTCGGTTTGTTTAGGTTTTCTTTGCCTTAGTTTGGTTAGAGTTTTATTTGTAATTTGTAATAGTAACTTTTTTAATGGAATTATTTGATCAGTACTTATAGATTTAGTTAAATATATTTTTTTGTTATCTACCTTCTTTTAAATAATTTTGTAATTGTATAGTCAGTCTTATATGAGACGTTGTAGGAAACAGACCTGTTAAACTTTAAATAATAACGCCGTATTTTTATTTTAAACTGTTTTAATTTATATCATTAATTATTATACTTTAAGATTATAATATTTTAAATTAAAGTTTTTATAATATATTATATACAGGTATATATGAGTTACAATTAATTTATGTTACCGACTATAATTTTCCATGGGTACGAAAGCAGAGAAGCTTATATTGTCGATATATCTCTTCTTCGCTTCCTCCACATTTATCAACCACTTCACACATGCCCCTGGGAGGACCCTTACGACTATGCGTGTTGTCCTACAACATTATTATATCTACAACGGAAGAGTTTTATATATATGTGTACTGTACATATATCTTCTCTTCCGTTACGTGACTGACAGACAACGAATAGGCGAAATTAATGGACCTATAAAATTACAAATTGGCAAGTATCTAGGTTCTGGAGTGTAGACTATTAAAAAGAAATTCTTAAAATTTCTACAGGATATGAAAATAACAAGATTTTACTTCTTAAAAATCTGCGCAAACAAAGTTTTAGGTGAGGATCAGTTTAGTTAATGAAACAAAAAAAATCCCCGAATTCCGGCGTATTCTGGTGGTATTGCGTGTTGAGTGCCGGAACATAACGCCGCACATTACCTTATTACTGAGTTAGAAATGAATTTTGTAATATTTCATTTTCTCGACTGGGAATCGAACCAACAGCCATTAAAATTGCTAGCACACGTCGATACTACCCCACATATCCTCACACGATTCCATCGAGCGGACCTGAACTTGATTAAAAAATATTTAAAAAATCAAGCACTACTTTACACTTATATTATCTGAATATAAAACACAAGAAAAAACATCTAAGCTAAAAAACTATATTTTCGCTATTTTATCCCCCATTCTGCTAATAAATGAACTGAAAATTCCAATAACGTTAATGGATTGTGAAGTCAGCAGTAGAGGTTAAAAGTGCCATTGGCGAGGAAAATGTGCTCACCAGAATGCTACGGAAAGTAAGTTAATTAGCGATGACACCTGAAGGCTGTTTTTTTTATGTTTACGAAGCATTAAAAGTTATTTAAAAGAGATAAAGGTTATTCTAGAACCTTTTAGCTTTTAGGCCAGTCGTGGCGCAGTGGTACAGCGTGTGACTATGAGCGAGATGGTTGTGGCCTCGTTTCCATTTTCGGGGAATGATTATATTGAAATTATTTTAATTTTCCTCCCTTTCATTTTCCAATACGCAATATTAAACGGAAAGTGGAGAACGGAACCTCTTCACACGTACTGTGCGGAACAAAAAATTTTGCAAAAAAATATGTTTTTTTGCATAAAAAAGAAACACTAATAGTGTATTGATGGAAAGTAGTGCAGACAGGCATAAAGTACTCTTGGCAGAAGTTGCGAGCCACTTAGCTTTGTATGTCAATGTGCTTAATCACGACTGGCTCGGATACAGAACTGCCAAGTCACGGACAAGTGCTGTCTCATCACCGCCAATCGTTTTCTATAGAGCTTTCACAATGTGAAATATGTGGGGTTATGAGTTATAAAAAGTAGTTTTTTATTCGGGAAACGGTGTTCATTATTCTTGACTCGACTGGCTGTGGGTTCGTTTCCCATTCGAGGATATGCAATATTTATCATTTTTATTTTCTTGCTCTGGTAAAGAAGCAAATCGCGGCAATGCCTCCAGAATTCGCCGGAAAGTGGGTAACGGAAAAATCTTAATAGGAACGGAGTGCCTTAACAGTAGGTTCCCTGGTTTCTTCTGCCTACCCTGCTATGTGCGAAATACAGGGTGAAGTTAATAAAATGATACTTTTACAGAGTAGTAAAAAAATAAGTTAATTTGTAATTTCAACAGAGTCAATTGCAAAATTTCAGAAAAGTGGTCTGTAAGAACAATTACTTACCGAAACTTAAAATAAGTATCCCTTTACGGATTTCAACTTGCTACCACCATCAGTTTTATATTATAAATTTATATAGTTAGCTGTTTATTATTCTACTGAGATCATTCACTATAGATATATATAGTTATTTATATTATGAAATTATAGTAAGCGACTCTCCCCCTAGCTGTGTGTAATTAAATCTAGTTCCAACGTACATCATGCTTTATGCATATTCACGCGACTGATTGAGTTGAAACTTCGCACAAAGTAAATTAAACAATATAATGATAACGCCACAGGTGTTTATTAAAAAAATAATAAAATAGTTTATTAAAAGAATGCATAATTAAAAATATTAAGGACGTAAATTTCTTATTTTATACATTACTAGCAGCCTACTCAAGGCTTCGCCCGCTTAAACTTATTGTTATAGTCTAGTCTAGTAAGCGACTGGAGATTTTAATTTGGAATATTAATATTCAGACGAACATGAACTTTTGTGCAGTGTTATTTTAATCACATAGATATTATCTTAAACTTAACTTAACTAAACTTAAACTTAACTTACTGAAAATTGGGCAGTGCATGGGGAACGGAGTATCGTAACACTAGGTTCCCTCTGCTTATTTTGCTGGGATGCAGTGTAAAGCATACGTAAATGACGTTCCAGTATAATTTCATTGACATTGAGAATAAAATACCAAATAAAGAAAGCCAGCCCCTTTGAATATTTCATTAACCGCACTCAGCTTACAAAAACCATTGTTGGTTCCAACTTTTAAACACGTTTATTGTACTGAAAAGCAAACATACACATTTACTCTGCTTATTGTTCAAACAATTTGAACTATTGTTTTAGTAAATAATTTTGTTTTTTTTTAGATTAGGATTGTTTACCGTTTTACTTAAGATCATAAAGTTAATTTTAATGTGCATAATAATAATAATAGTATGAAGTTGATTTGTTTTTTAGCTACACGTTGTACGTGTATGAATGCAGGGTAGGCAGAGGGAACCTAGTATTATAACACTCAGTTTCCCACTTTTCCACCGAATTCTGGAGACATCGCGTGTTGAGAGGCGGAACTCAACACCACGATTTAATGTGGTTTAATGTGATTAACAACTACAACCAATCAAAATATAAATATTATACAAAATTTTATATAATTTCTAATATTTTGTACAGATCGCGGGCAATACAAATTGCCTCGCAATCCTCAAAATAGAAGAAAGCTCAAAATGCTCATTTATAAGAAAAAATAAAAAAAAAGCTATTTAACTTACTTATTTTAAAATACATAAAAATACGATACAACGTTAAATACTGTTATCAAAGTAAACTTTGTTGAAAATATAACTAAAAATCAATTAAAATACGGCATCTAAGTAAATACCGAGTTACATATATGAAGTAATTATATTACTCCCAAGAAGGCGGGCGAGCGGTAAATGAATTATCTATGATACTAGTAGCAGACCCTGCACTTTTAAAAATAAACACCAACTATTTAACAAAGGACACTTCCATTAATATTATTATTATTTTATTTACATTAAAGTTAAAATTGCTATATTAAATAATGACAATGCCTACATAATATCAGGAAAGCGTTATTTGAAGCCACGAACAAGAGTTTGTAAATAGAAACTTGTTCAAAGCTCCTTCTCCTCAACAGTCAACGCTTACTCAACTAAACAAATTTGTTCTACTTTGAAAGGATTATGAGATAAAACTGGTTAATTTCGCCATTCTCGTATTTAACTAGGAGTTGTTCAACTACTATTATAATATGTAAAAAAAAAGAACTTCTCACTTTTTCCTGCGTAGCGGGGTAGGCAAAGGAAACTTAGGTCCATTTTTATAAACTTTGCTTCCTCTAGAGTCCTCTCAAGATCTCAGAGTTGGTAGCGTTTTTATATATACGGGTCTTAGTAGTAGACTCACTCTTCGCTTTTCGCATTGCATGTTGATTGGGGAAACTTACTTTCTTCTTTAAATTTATTGGTCGCAAGATTTTTCCTAATTAAGTACAAATATTGTACATATCTTCAATGTGCTCTTAGGGAAATGAAATATTTTATTTCCTTCGCTCTGGCAAAAGACACAACGCAGCGTTGAGCCCCGTAAATCAAGCGGAACGTGGGAAATGATCGATCTTAACCGATGTACTAAGGTGAACTAATTCGCAAAACTTTAGTTCATTTAGTAACATTTTGTATAATAATAGAACACTCAAAACAACAATTTATTGTCTTGGGCTAGTTATAGTAATTAAATGCTCTAAGCGAAGTTTCAGGAAACTTACAAAGGTCATTCTGCCATTGAACTCTAATTGTGTATTAGACTGACTGACTTATTCTAAGATATAGTATAACTAGTGCTTAGCTCACGGCTTCGCCCGTGTGTAAACCGATTTAAAATACTGAGCGTAGTTTCAAAGATTGAAGCGTACAATTGTGAGGAATGACTTTGTTTTGTACTACACGGACGTAGGAAGGAGACGAGTAGAACATGTTAACTCCAGAATAGTCTGGTGCTCACCCTAAACTTTTTAGTAAAAAAAAATTAAATCTTTAAACTTAAAAAAAATCTTTAAGCTTGTATTGTAGTGTTTGTACTCGGTTTTTTATGGACGGAAATGGAAAACGAAGAAATAATTTACACGCCACCATAAACGAGAAAATTAGTAAGTAAAAAGAGAAAGTTGCTTAGACATAAGTAATGTATGTTATATTAATTAATAGTAGATCCAGATCAATAAATTAAATTAAAAAAAATATATATAACGACCGTACATTTATGTATATTTTTTCATAAATGAACATGTACATATCTATTTAATAAGTAAACGGGAACTTATCAGTGAATAAGGTAAAAATTAGGAAAATTTTATCTAATTTAGGTAACATTTTCTTAATTTTTCCTACCTATCTACCTGTATTGGTATTATTTATAATTATTAATTATAGACATTAACCATTTTAGATTTGATGGATTAAGAAATATCGTTTAATCCACTAGGTCTAGAAACTAGGGCAGAAAAGCTAATTCAGACTGTAATACGCCTTCTAGCTACGACTAGCTTATAAGATAAAAACACTTAAGAAAATTTGTTCTGTTAGAAAGCACTACTTGTATGGCAAAATCGAAAAATCGCTTATATACGTGCAAATTTACCGTTAAATTCCCAAATAATACTGAAAAATGGCATTTATCTACCTTTATATTAATATGTATGTTATTACATGTAAAGTTTGTTTTATTTGGATCGGATATAAAACCTGCAACCTTTGCCATACAATGAAATTAGGAGTTTATTAATAAGGTGTTGTGAGTTCGATTCCCACTCGGAAGAATAAATTATTTAATTCATTGTTGGTAACAAGATAAAGCGCGACGTTGAGTTCCTCCATTTACCCCGTAATACCCTGAGAATTCGGTGGAAAGTGAGGAACGGAGTGTTTTAACACTAACTTACTGTTTGTGATATTAATGTTGTTAATTATATGGAAGCTTTTTAAGTGTAAAAAATATTTAAGAACTTATTTTCAATCATTTTACTTTAAATATACAAAAATAAGGTAGATATATGCTAGGGGAATTTAACGCGCTATTCAAAGCTTAATCTCCAGTAGAATAATAGTTGTATGTGGCTGCCTAATGCTCTTTTGTAAATAAAATTACTTCTTTTTACTTGCTATCTGGTGAAGTTAAACGCGGTAAGTTCACTTATTCTTTGAATGTTACACAAGTAGTTTGTATATCAGTTGTAGTTTTATATTTTATCTTTATCTTTTCTTAATATATCCAAAAGGTATGTATATCTTATATGTATTTTTTTAAATTTTTTTTATACAAAAAGCGTGTTTTTTTGTTATTTTTCATGAACATTTATCATTTAATATAATAAGGATCATTAATTAAAATAAGCGTAAGGTAATATTTTTTTGTCTCACTATTATTATTTTTCGTAGCAACTAAAGATAATATTAAATTTAATTTTGCAGAATCTTAAAACCTCAGTATAAATGTATACTAAGTGACTCGTTACTAAGTGACTGACAGACAACGCACAGACGAAAATACTGGACTTGGAATGTTGATACTGGATTTGAAATAAGTTAGGTTGTATAGGGAGCACTAAGAAAGAATGTCTTGAAATTTCTACAACAGTAAAACGAAGAACAGAGTAATAAATATCACAAAATATAATTAATTATAAAAAACTACAAATCTAACAATATAAAACAGATATTCCGAAAATTTTACCAATTTTTATAGAAAGAAATTTCACCTAATTTAATAATATAAGGTATAGACGACGGTTTTTGTACTCAATTCATCACATCGTCCAGGGATTGCCTCCGGTATTTGAAAGGCAGAGGCTACAAAGGGACTGTAACTGAAACCCGGATAACATACTCATCTATTACGAGACGGCCATAACTTAGGCTTTGTGAATTATAATAAGGAATTTTGTATTATATTAGATAGTAATAAAAGGAATGTGTAATAATAGTTTTGTGAAAATAATTAACTTGGTATATAGCAAGTATATGTGGCTTGATATTTATATTTATTAAGCAATCCATACCTATATTATAAATTCGAAAGTAACTCTGTCTGTCTGTCTGTCTGTCTTTTACGCAATCAGGGCCAAACCGCTAATTTAATTGCGATAAAATATTCATACAGAGATACATGAGGGTCTCGGAATGAACATAGGATACTTTTTTTCTCATATTTGTAATATTTTCGATATATATCAATATAGTAAAATACTTATTGATTTGACATGCTATTTATTCCGCCATATTAATAACAACCGTCGTTGCTAAGCAACATTTTGGAAAGTTTGTTGTTAGAAAACGTCACCCAAAATGTGCTTGCTTAACGCATGAGAGATGCGAATATTGAAAACTGAAAATAATTTCACAAATATATTTAATAAATATTCGAATAGTTCAAGCGGGCGTAGCCGCACTCGGGTCCACTAGTATATAAATAAATAATAAATAGCTTCACGCTGAATACAGTATATAGTAGAGTAGGCAAAGGGAACCTAATGTCAAGACATTCTGTTTCCCTTTTTCCACTTTTGTTTCGGTGGCGTTGAAGCCGCGTTTGTCTGGTTACCAGAGCGAAAACATATAACTAATTCTACTGAGAAGGAATCGAACCCACCACCATCGCGCTTACAGTCATAGTAGCACTCTAATATGCTTACTATTTTTCATATAAATGTGAAAACAATGGCTCACTTAGTATTAATGAACCAAAGAACTAAATAAAGAAAAAATACTATAGTCGAACAAAAAGCACAAAAAGAAGCCTCATTAGTTTCAACAAGTTGAAGTTGATTAAGATTTTTTTAAGAACAACCCAATTAATGAAGGTAAAAAACCGAGCTTAGGCAAAGAAAGAATGTTTATTTCACTTAATAATAATGTTAGTACTATTATTACGTAGATATATTTTTTATGTAGAATTTAATGTAAACCCTTAATTTAATTTGATTTCTTTGATAATAACCTTGTACAAAATTTATAACGTTTTTTTTATATATAAACCTGGGCTTGCATCTTCCATATATAATATATCTGATAATTACTTTATTCCGCATAACAGGTTAGACTAAGAGAGCTAAGACTCTCCATTTTCCGCATTACATCTGAATTATGGAATAAATAAGAATAAATTACATATAAGTAATAAATCCCCCAATTACATAATAATGTCGTATAGTCGACTCTTTCTGAATTCAATCAGTTAAATTATTCAATCAATAAAATTATTTAGTTATTTTAAGAATTTCACAATTAGCCCACAATTCTTCGTTTTTTTCATGTATAAAATACTTGCGGGATTTGAAACCGCGAAAGTCAGGTTCGGTCAGGTTTACCTCACTGTGCCACAATGGTGTCTATATTATTATAAAGCAACAATACATATTTCGAGTATATTGGACGATATTTTAGCGGCAATCATGTGGAAAAATAAAATAACTGTACTAATGCTTCGTCACGTTTCATATAAAGAAAATTGTTGATGCGTAATACGGATTTACAAAAAAGTTTTGGCATTCATAGCTTTTTTTTAATATTTAATTTAAATAGATGTAGAAATGTAATGGAATATTTTTAATATACTTGTCCTTGTTTCCGTTTTTAGAAAATTCGAGAAACCCTCTCTTAGATCTCTCCTACATTCCGAAGGTGCAGTAATTTCGTCTGTGTGTCAATCAATTAGTAATTAAAGTTAAATATATAATACATTATAGATTTTATCTCAGTATCAAAACTGTATATTTGTAGGTACCATTTTTTATATTGTCAATATAAGCCAGCTTGGATTTTAACTCAAAATCACTGCGTTCAGTCTGGTTATATGGTAATAGTGCCACATTGTAAAGTAAGATAGACGTCGACGTCGCCATATTTACTTGCCTGTTAGCTGATCCACAAAAGATTTTTTAAATTGAGTGAACTTTAGTTCAAGTCTATACAAAATAATTGTACAAAATAACTGACGAAGCGTATAAAACACAGCTAAATAAATGCCACCAAATAGAAATGTCTCTCATAGAAATATTTGATAAAAACTCATGAATATTTTCGAGCTTTGTATGAATAAAATATTATGTAGATATTTTTTTCTATTTTTATTTGTAAGTATAGTTTGGTTTTTTAGTAAAATGAGAAACATGGCTGTTGAAAATGTAGGTAGAATTTTGGCTAATGGTTATCAAGCCTATATTTATTTTTTCCTATTCTCTTAATTTTTAAGCATCACTTTTATTTTACGAGTATATGGGAGGCGAGGAAGACCTTTTAATAGTAATGCTTCTCTCTGCTTCCCACTCATTACAAAGATCTATTAAATAGGCACATTTTTTAGCTTCATACCACATCTCGCATACGAGGCATGCTGGGGTAAGTTGATGGAACCTAATGCTAAGGCACCCCGTCTCCCACTTCTGGCAGAATTATCCAGATATTGCATATTGACTGACGGAAGTAACTGTACGCGTTTTCTCTTTCGACTGCATACAAAATAATTCAATTCCCCCGAGCGTGAATCGAACCCACAACCACCGCGTTACAATCAGCCACTGGGCTACTCTCCCGATCTCTATATTTATATATTTAAAAACATGTCTTCAATCATGCTTATACAACCGCGGCCCCTCCAAGTATATCATTATTTCCAAGAGCACCAATTAGCGATGGAAGCCGGTGCCAGAGCTCACTCCACTCAGCACGTGGACTACACTTTTGAATACTTGTAAAACCTTTTGATATATTCCGCTTTAAAAGCATTTTGTAAGGTGAGAGATGGATTTTGAAAGTTCAAAATGTTATAGAAATTCGTTATTTTTAATAATTATTGTTTTTACTATAATATCTATAAATATACTACTTTAAAATGATAGATGGTTTTCTAGTAGGTATTAAATATGAATTTAGCACAAAACAAAGCAGTTTTACACATATATGTATGTATGTTGCACACATAACATGTTTAACGAAACTTGTAGAGGCCGTCGTTGCTCAGTGGTGCAGCGCCTTAATTTGTTACCTGTGGTTCGATTCTCATTGAAGTTAATGATATTTTTTTTTTCGGGCCTCACTTTGAGTGAAAAATCAAACGGAATATTTAAATACTCTCTGTCTAACAAGCATGCAGCTATTTTTAGGGTTCCGTACTTTTTGAGGGAAAAAAGGAAAAAACCTTATTAGATCATTCTGTTGTCTGTCTGTGTGTTTTATCTGGGAAACTAGTATGAAGACAGTCCGAATTTTGGAGGATTTGTGTATTAAGGGGCGGTACTTAAAGCAGGAATCACCAGAGCGAAGGAATTAAAATATCAAATAATATAATAAATATTTCATTTCCTCGAGAGGAAATCGAACTCACAACGTGAAGTGTTTACGACTGACAAAATACAATAATTTGTAATGCTAAATAGTTATTCAGTCCCATACTCCTAAGGGATTTCCTACTAACCATATATGTACTATACATATAATATGTACATTGTACACACATCAAAGATAAACTACGCTACTCTACTCATTATACGGAAACACCAATTAGCGGAGGTGGAGCATGCTTGAGGTCTTGGAGGTTGACAGAGGACTGTGGACTGATTGTTGTCGTTAAATACCTTTGAATATTACATGAAGTATTCATATTTAGCTGGAATTGGAAATTGAGGCCTAAGTGCTTAAAGGTGGTGTGGTACAGTGGATGTGACTTCAAATGTAGGATACATAGTAAAGAAAAATTTAACAGCAAATTTTAGGGACAGGTGCTTCCAGAGTTCAGCGGAAAGTAAGGAACGGAAGTCTTTTAATGGCAACAGAGTGTTTTAACACTTGGTTCCTGGGTTCCCTCTGTCTGCCCTGCTGTGTGTACAGTGTGAAGCTTTAAAATAATGTGAAAAGCATCGATTTATACTTCATAGAATCAGTAAAATAGCGGAGGCCGTTTCATGGTCGGCGTAATTAAAGGCACTCTGGTGTGATGTGGACGCACGGCTCACTGAGTTAGTTCGCAATTATTGTTACAAATCTAACCTCAATGTAGGGATATATAGAGATAATCAGTGGATATATATTATACTTATTTTATTTCTCTTTTATTTTATTTTCTTAGTATATCCTGCATATAGCAGAGGGAACCTAATATTGATATACTTCGTTCCCCAATGATTACCTATTTCTCCAAATATTGCGGGTTTATTGACAGAACTTAACGCAGCGTTTTGTCTTTTAACACAATAAACAAACACAAACAATTTATTGCTCCGAATGGGAATCGAAACTAGAACCGTTTCGTCGCGTATATAGACAATTCAGATCAACACAAATTTGAAAAAATGATTATATATGATGAAAACGAAATTATAACATTACTATTGAAATGTTCCTAATAGCAAACTGTTATACTCTATTGCTGGTCGTCCCACCACATAACGTACCATCTTTAGATCGATCGAAACGTAAAGAACAGAAGGATCTTTCACTACATTTTCTTTGCTTTTACTTTCACAATAAAAAAAAATTGAATCCACGACCTACATTTACACAACCGTGCCAAAAGGGTGTATTTTACTGAAATACACATGTAATTAACAAAGCGGATGTACAGTTCTGCCTATCACATTCGGTTCACGACCCGAATAATCGAAGGCGTTTGTGTGATGTGGAAAAATTGGTGGGCGAGCGTGACGTATTAATTATTCCTGAACATCAATAGCGAATAAATTATTTGGCCTTTAGTTTTTCGTGGTATTTTAAATGTAGAAAAGAGAGAGGGAATTAAATATTTATTTAATATAAATATTTCCATTTCTTCGCTCTGGTGTCGAGGTAAAGCGCGACGTTAAGTTCTGCCACTCCACACGCAATGCCTCCAGAATTCGGCAGAAAGTGGGGAACGGGGTGTCTTAACACTAGGTTCCCTCTGCCTACCGTGCTGTATATTGGATACAGCGTGAAGTTGATTTTTTTTTTTTTAGAAAAGCGTAGGTGGAGGGAAGCTAAAATATCTGATACACAGTTTTTGAATATTCAGAGACATTGTGTCTCCAATGAGGGACACCTCCGTTACATTTTTTTTACTCTTTGCCTTTAATTTTTTTTAATAATAAATTTCAGTGATATTTAAATCAAATTTACGGTTCACAATACAGTCAAAGGCGGTCTCGTGTGGGCGGCGACTGTTAATTAATGTAAGAAATTGAATTAATTAACAGGAAATATTGAATGTCAATATATCATATATTTGAGAATATGCTAGTATTATAATCATTTAATATAGTTATAGTGTGTAATATACATGTATAAATTATAATAAGAGCCTGTATTTTAAAGAAAATAAATATTTTTGTTTAATTTTCTTGTCCACAGGCCAATTTCCCGTTGGCCAATTTTCCATTTCTTTGAATTTTATTTTAAAAATGATATATATTTATTTGTAATTTAATATTCAAATGCTACCTTATATTACTAGAAAGTAAACTACATTATTGAAACAATATTTATTTTGCTTGAAAACGCATAAACAAACTCGTGCATTGTCAACTACGAGTACAGTCCCACTCTCGATCCGTTTAAGTTAATTCAATATAATTTTCAACTCACAGCAAGTACATTTTTTCACGTTGCAACGTGCAATTTGTGTTAAAGTGTTTTTTGTTTCTGTATTTAAAGTGAATATACTTTATATTCATTTTTTCTATTGTGAAAAATAAAATAAGGGAAATTCTTAAAATAGTTTAAATTCTTAAAATTCTAAAATAGTTTAAAAAATCAGCTTCACTCTGTATCCCGTACACAGCAGGGTAGGCAGAGGGAACCTAGATTTAAGACACTCCGTTCCCCACTTTCTGCCGAATTCTGGAGGCATTGCGTGTTGAGTGGCAAAACTCAACGCTTTATTGGTACCAGGCTGTGTTAAAGTGTGAAGCTAGAATAATATATAGCAATTATAAAAACTATAGTTAGCTTTTTTATTAAGTATTTTTTGAACCGTTTAGTAATATAGTTTTATTATTAAGTAGAATCACAGCAATACTGCATGACTTCTATAGAATTAGTTAATTTTATTTTAAAGCTTAGATAAATTATAGAATAATTTATTGCATGTTTATATGTATTAAATGAACACAATGAAGAACAAGAAATGATGATTTTTCTATTCAAATGACATACATACATTCATATGTATGTATTTTATTTCCTTTAATTTTAATTTATTATAATTTTTTGTTTAAACACTTTATTAATACCAAAAAAAATATGTAAAAAAATATTAAAAATATAATAAAAACGGTAATTCAATACATAATTATATCCATAAATGAATAAATTTTGTTTCAGACGACGAGTTTGGTGAAAAATCGGTGTCGGTGCTATTAGATGGTGAAGAATCGGAGCTTATATTCATTGATCATCCTAGCACAGAAATGTCGGTCAGTATTGAAACTAGATTATACTGAGATACCATTGTAACTATAGTTGAAAAATATCTGACTGTAAACAGAATAGTTGTGGATTTGACACAGGGAACCTAGTGTTAAGACACTTCGTTTTCCATTTTCTTAGAAACAATGCGTGTTGAGTGGCGGAATTCAACTTGTTACTAGAGCAAGGAAGGGAAAATAAATTATAATGTACATATATAAGATAAAATATAATAATTCTATTTAAAATAGCAATAACAATAACAAATTGATTTCCTCCTAAGATAATACGGTAAACCTGAAACGATACAATATAGAGACAGCCTTTTATCCCCAATCATAAATTATTTATCGTCGTCTAACAAGCGTCTGGTCGGAGACATTGAACGTCTAAAACAATACTGCTAACTCTTACTCGTATTCCATCGATTCATGATGGATATTCTTTTGTTGCCAATGTTTACTCGTTGATAGGTCTTGCCATGTTTTTTGTATATTGGGATTTGAATTTAATGTATCATAAAAAATGGTATATATAAGTAGGTATTTAAATATTCCTTATTTTCATTAAAAGAAGGTAAAGAAGGTGTAAATTTCCGCCATTCAACAAAGAATGCCTCAAGAATTTGGTGGAAAGTGAGCAAAACATGTTATGTGTGGTTGATACACACACACAGGCGATCCTGCATATCAAAAAAATTTTTTTTTCATAGGTTGAAAACTGTATGTCAACATATGAGCCGCACGCCTGTGTCGTGGTCTATTCCGTGGTTGCCAAGAGCTCTTTTATAAGAGCTGGTGAACTCCTCTCCTACTTGGCGAGGGAACAGTTCACGGTGGAGAGGACTGTAGTCCTCGTTGGCAATAAGGCAGATTTGGCGAGGGCCAGGCAGGTTTCTACTAATGGTTAGTATTGGAGAAATATTTATAGTAAGTTTATTATGTAAGTTATTTATTATATAGGTCTAGTGCATAATTTGATATATGTTAATTTATTATATTTTAAGATTAATAATTAAAATAATTTGCTGTAGTTTAGATTTGAAACTATATCTTAAGAGACCGACTCGAATATAAAAAAATAAAGAAATTGAGTCCAAAGTGTTTTCCTCTTACCATGTCGTATAATATAGATATGGGTATATTTCTTTATACAGAGGGTAAGGCTCTCGCTACTTCAAGAGATAGCAAATTTATTGAAACTTCATCGGGCATCCAGCACAATGTGGACGAACTGCTGGTAGGGATTCTGAAACAAATAAGATTGAAGGAAAACCGTGATAAGAAACAAGCGAGAAAAAGTGGAAAACAGGTGAGTTAAAATATTTTCGTATAATAAAATTTAAAAAAAAAACAACGTAACAGAATCTTGACAATGTAATGAAACGAACGATGTAATGAATGTAGATGAATGAACGTATAGCTTGGTGGTCAAGACTTTTTGACGGTTTCCAAGTGGCGGCGAGTGGCGATAATCCCACTACGTAGAAAAATATTAATATTCATTATAATATAATTCAAAATTACTCAATTTCCGGAAGTTTAACATAATTATTATAAATAGCTTGGAATATTTAAGAATTTTCTTATTTCACTTAACTAAAGTTAAAAATCTTTTCAAATAAATAAATACAAAGAACCAAAATAGCTGTTCCATTCTTTCGATTAATTAGATCTAACTCAAAACTTGATTAAAATTCACCAAAGAGATTGCGTCAAAAGCCCGAAGCCCTGTTTAAATTCTATAAATTTGGGGGTTACTTTAGCGATTGAATTTGTATACCTTCTGATATTTGAAAGGAAATAGAAAATTTAATGTCAGCATTTGCTAGAGTATTGTATTTTTATTATTATTATAAATTATTTATTTCAAATTAATTCAAAGTATTCTAATTTATAGAACTCGAGACGTTTCCTTTTGAGTGGCGGAGCACAACGCCTCACTTTCTTTCTTTCTCTAAAATATTAAAAAAAAAAGAATATCCTGTTTTTTACCTTCGTTCTGTATCTTATATAATGCACCCAGGCAGAGGGATTCTAGTGTTACGACATTCCGTTTTCCACAAACCACTCAATTTTGAACCCCGCACTTTTTCTTGTCACTACATTAACAAATAAAAATAATTAATTCCCCCGTGTTAGAATCGAACCCACAACCGTCGCGTTTAGCCACGCGCTGTGCTGCTGCACCACGACGTTCCCATAAGAGTAAACTATTTAACATATTTAACTTTGTTACATTATATCCAAACAGGATTCCAAGCCATCAAAGCTAGCGAGCTCCCGCACTCACATATCTCTCAGCATCGCTCGTGAATTGCTCCAGAAGATCTGCATTAATGACATATCCAAGTCGAAATCTTGCGAAAATCTACACGTTTTGTAAACTTATATTATATATATGTATGTCTCATAGCGTCTATCATGGGAACTTGAATTATATTTCTTTATGTTTCTTATAAATTTAGCGTCGTTTACTATACTCGTATATACATTGTATGTTAAAAAGAATTGTAGTTGTTTCTTTTCGTGTAACATATCAATGATCTTGACATTGCCAATTTTCGTATACTATTCTATACATATTTTTATTGATAAAAAACGATGTTTAAAGATTTTCTTAATGTCAGATATGACAAACTGTTGTTAGACCTACATCATTATATTTAATGAACTATTATACTACTTACGTCATTATTTTATGACTTATTTGCATAAAAGTAATAATACTATTAAAAAAAATTAATTGTAAAAGAATTTTATTAACATTGTATCGCGGACTTACTTTGTACATTTACTTTACTTTACTTTTTATTGTTTTTTTACTTATGTTCTTTATTTTTTTTATAAAATATAGCAAAGCTCTAAATAATAACAAAAAAATACTTATTGGGTCTAAACAGACTACATTTATAGAAAATATTAATCAATATTTAATACAAAAACATCTAGCATTGGGTTTAAATTGGTCTAATTAAAGTTCGAAACAGATCCAAAACGAAGGCAGATATCGTGAAAGCTAAAAGGACAAATTGATAGACGGTAAGTCAATACGGTCTTTTCATTTCATATTGTTGACAAAGTTCTCGAGAATTTATCATTGAATTTTAATGGTAAATATTTAAGATATATTTATATTAGGCGTTGAAAGTTTCTCAGTCTTGTTGTAATACCTACTACTAGATATTAAGTGTTTATAGTGCATAAAGAAATAAACTGGTACTTAGACTATGTTTCTATAAACAACGTTAAGAAATTAAAATATCTTTTTGCGTATAAAACTGTATGACAACATAAATAGAATAGATAGAGACTGTTTTCTCTCTCGCAATAAATATGTATACCAGTATTTTCTTTGCTTTCCGCCTAAAAGCGATTTTTCACTGATTAGACCGGAGAAAATTATTCTTAAAAGTAATCATTACTCAAATTGGATTCGAAGTTACTACCAATACACTTCTCTGCCGCGTCCGGGATTAAGAATTCGCAAGGATTCATAATTTGATAGGAAAAATTCCTCTCCTATCATAATATTTTAAATTAAATTTTTATTTTATACTTTAGTAACTTTTATATTTAGTACAAACCCTAAAGCCCTTTATCGATTTACCTTCTGAATAATTTTAATTTTAATATTTATATATAATTTTATATATATATGTATATTCTTGTCTATCTATTATGTAAAGAATGATAATTATTTTCTCAAAGAAAGCTAAAATACACTTTAAGCATAAAATATGAGAACATTTTCTTGTATCTTACCATGTATTACGCTTGTTGAATCTAATTTACTTTAGTTTTGTTCGAGATTCGTGGTGTTTACAAATAGAAGGGGCTTTTGGGTCCCTCCTTTCTTGATTTCTTGGTGGTAATTTAGTCGGCCTTATGCCTATATTTTTCACCAACTTTTAAATTAAATTGTTATAACAATAAATATATGCAGTATGTTATATGTAGTGTGTAACTGAGAAAAAAATATAAATAAATTCTTCCGAATTATTGCTCTATACTTATATTTAATAGAAACATTCTCTATTATTATGTATTTGAAATGTTTCAAAAATATGATTTATTCATCAACATCTTATATAACTGAACAGTCAAGAAAGTAGTTATGTATATATCTATAGATCTACCGTATCTTATCAAGGCTTCTCTAAATAGCTCGCAAATTGCGAGGGATGTTTCAATGTATAGAGAATTATTATTTCTACACTATTTATTTAATAATATTACTTAGTTCTTTTTTATTTTCGTTTCATTATTTTATATATGATACGATATATTCTCCAAATAGACTGTAGTAGAAGTCAATTTAAAAATATTGATCTATTACCTGGAATTAATGATTAATATTCTTTTTCTTTAAAAATTACTTTAAGCAACTGTTGCCTATATCGTTGTGTTCTTAGTTATCTGAAAAGCATGTTTTAAAGTAAAACGTTGAATATTCTAGTTTATTTTGCATTTGAAAATAAATCTAGAAAATATGATAAACACAAAAAGAGGTCTTAATAATGAATATATGATAATTTTCTTAGAAATTGACTTTCGTGACGCAGATGAAAGGCGTCTAATATAGAGCAGGTCGAGTCATTTGAACCACCCACGAGTCAAGATCATACAGATTGTGACTAAAATATAAAATAATTTCATATTTTCTTATTTTTTTCGATCTTAAGTTATTTTTTATTCATTATAAATAATATTTTAACTTAAAATTTTCAGTATTTACATCAATTAATTAGCATTTCATAGAAATATCTTTACTTGAATGTGTATATTATAATTTGTTTTAGTGTTATTAGAATACATAGTAGGTACCTCTTATTATTCTACTTTTATAATGTTAGGTATTTGAATTCACTGAGTGTCAGTATTACGTAACTTTAGAGAATATTACGCTTGGTAATTATATAGAGTAAGTTCACATGTTATTGTTAGATAACTAACTATATTTTTCTATGTAAAACTTTCTACAATTTTTATAATATAATCTGTGTTTTTTTTTATTTTATCTGTCCCACAGTTATGTTAGTTGACAGCTTTAAAAGAGGTCATTGTACTTGGTTCGATTAAAAAAAATGTTTATGGAACTTGTATTCTTCTTTGTATCTTTATTGTAGTTGATGGTCAAATTTTTTTATAGGCTGATTGCATCGCTCCCTTAATACAGCTTTAAATTATTTTTATTTTAATCTGTGGCTTGTACAACCAATTGCACATTTCTGTTTTATATTGCGAAGTAAATGTGCAAATAAATATTTCGGGTTGTTTTTTTATCCTTTAAATGAATTTAATTTGTTTTCCAGTTTAGTTAAAGAACTAATTAGCGCTTATATATTTTAATTAATACTGTCTAGAGTCTAGACAGTTTTAGTGAAGATTCTGAAATTAGTGCAGAAACAGATACACTTCCAACTTTCGTAGAAGAGTTGAATAATAATCTTGCAACTCAAATGAGATCATGTGCTGTTTTATAAATACGTTTTTAATTTAAAGAATTAAACATTATTCCTTTTATTAATACTCTTTGTCTAGTTTAAGTCATATCTGAGCTAAACTGAATATTTTAACTGAACTAATAATAACAACTAATTTAATTGAAATATATTTTTCATGTAATTTTTCTTCTATAGGAATTTAAATCGATACTCTTGCTATCTTATTACGTATGGCTATTTCTTTCCCTTTTTTAACTAGGGATCTTTTTAGATGCAATCAGTCATTAAAATAACAATTCTTCTAGCTCATTATATATAAATACTATTTGTGTTCCTACTGAAGTTATTCTAAGATTTCAAACGAATTTACTGTAGATATTTCTCGTTTTCGTTCATCACAAACAGAGATGCATTGAAATGGGCAACGTTAAGCTTTAAATAATATAACCTTATGTAATTTAAGGTGAATGGTGTATGGAGAGGCGTCTTTGTCTGTGTCTTCCTTTTTTAAAAAATGTAAATATTATCTTATTTCCTTATATGGTAATAAAATAAAAAATGTATACTAAAATGTCTATCCGTTTCATAATTGTATGTTAATTTAAACATACAAATGTTATGATAAATGAATATGGTAATAGTTCATTATAGTCCAGTTGAGAGTTTACGATTTGTAGCAATTTGACTGTTTCTTGATTGCAATTAAAATGATTAGGGATTCGATTCCCATATTTCTAATAATATATTCTTTATTTATATTTAATATGCATTTTCTCATTGAAAAACAACATCTCAACTGGATTATAGAGTATTGTTCAATTTTGACCCATGCCCATGTTGACTATTTTTTTTTTAATTTAACTTTAAATCCAAAACTAATTTTACACATACAGAACGATACAAGTTAATTAAAAAATTGAAATTTTATATTATCGAATTCACATTAATGAATTCTAAGCTTATAAGTTAAGCTATTATGTTTCAAACTTATACCAAGTATTATATATGATGGCAGGCAGACAAATTCCTACATAGCTCATTTGGTATAACAAAGATGCACTCTTTGTAAAAAAAAGAAAGAAAATACGTTTAATTTATTTATATGCAGGAAAACTTTTTATAAGCTTCTCCTAAAATATATAAAAAATTGCAAATACGACGTTGTTCCACCAAATGAGGATTATAATGTATGTACAACATATACTGTACATACATACATACATATATATTGATTTAATATGTTATATCTATATTTCTATCTAAGATCTAAAGTCTGAATATTCTTGAATAATTGAACCATGTGTTACCATAGTTTACACTTCCGTTACTGTTTTCGGTGTTTTTCGATTTGAAAACTATATGTGAATCGATATAATAGTTGCAAATAAATGAAATATTTAAAATGAAATGCAGTTTTATTTAAGAAATTTAGTTATCGATTGAACGTATCAAGAATTGAACCTGTATACTCGTATATAGTGAGTAAAATCTCACTTGCGCTATAATGGTGGCATATTCTTTATTATTGATTTTATTTAATTATATAATATGGTTGTATCCTGTTGGCACAATGGTTTAAAATAAACAAAATTAATCGGCTCGTATTGCTTAGGCCTTGAGGGTTAGATTCCCACACGGAGAACCAATTATGTTGTTTTCCTCGTTCCTGCCGAAGAGTAAGCGCAGCGATGAGTTCTGCCACACAACATGCTTATAAAAAATCTAATTAGATTTATACCCAGTTCCTTAAGATCCTCTGATGCGAAAGAATTGCACTAAAGTCATATATGTATAGCAACATGTTATTATAATAATAGGTAAGTAAATATTCACTCTAATTACGCAAACAATAACACTTTTGTATTATAGAATAGTATCAAAATAGTGTCAAAAACTAAGCGGCGAGTGGCGAAAAGAGTGTCGTGACACTAAGTTCTCTCTACATACTCTACTGTCTGCGTAACTTTATAATTTAAAATACGATCAGTTAACTTATATCTACATATAGCATATACGAGTAGTTACTTCACATATTGCCTCGGTAACAATGTTAGCTGGAGCTTAATCGAGTTACGACTGTCTTGAGAACTAGGTTAGTATACTAAAATTCTGTCCCTACAACAAGAGTTTACTTTAATGTTTGCTTTCAATGTTGGAAAATTTTATTATTTGACAAATTTTATGGAATGAAAATTTATGTGTTTTTAAGTTATTAAAACTGACCCATTAACACACTTCCGTTTGATATGACGCATAAATTTAAAAAAACAAGATCTATACGTATACGGCCGTAGTGGCGCAGCGACACAAGGGTTGACTGTAACGCGACGGTTGTGGGTTCGATCCCCACTCGATTAAGTGAAATATTTATTTACGTTTATATTTCTATTTCTTCGTGTTGAGGCAAAGCGCGGCGTTGTTCTGCCACTCAACACGCAATGCCTCCAGAATTCGGCAGAAAGTGGGGAACGGAGTGTCTTATCACTTGGTTCCCTCTGCCTATCCTACTGTGTGCGGAATACAGCGTGAAGCTGATTCGATTATTATTGATTAACAAGATATAAGCTTTCTATAATTGTTCTGTCGAGATATTCGAAAGTCAGTCCCAAAACAGTACAAGCGTAAGTTAAACTTTATTAGAGCCAAGGGAGCAATGTCAACAGCACACAAAGGTCATCAAGTTGCCAGGTCGCTTGAGCTTAGATCGAGCACCTAAGTTAACTTTAATTGTAATATAGACTATATAAATTGCTTCTCGATTTTCGAAATTAATATAGGCTTGTTATTTTGTATTAATTTAATATGCTATTTAAATTTTAGTATTATAAAAAAAAAATCAGCTTCACGCTGTATCCCGCACACAGCAGGATAGGCAGAGGGAACCCGATGTGACACTCTGTTCCCAAATTTCTGCCGAATTCTCGAGGCATTGCGTGTTGAGTGGCAGAACTCAACGCCGCACTTTGCCTCGACACCAGAGCGAAGAAATAGAAATATAAATAAATATTTCACTTTCTCAAGTGGGGATCGAACCCACAATCGTCGAGTTACAGTCACACCCTTGTGCCGCAGCACCACGACGCGACGGCCTGGTTAGTATTGTAAAGAAATCAAACACCTCGAGGCTTTTGCAGAACTTATATTTCTTCCAGGGCTAAATACCATAAGGCTTGTACAATTTATATCTCAGGACTTTTACAGAATTTATACTTCTTCCAGGGCTAGATACCATTAGGCTTGTACAATCTTAAATTATAATACAAAATTTTATTCTAGAGGACCACTTTCCTCTTCAGCTCCAAATCTAATAGTGCGCATCAGAATTTTCATCACATCAAGCGTCCTTTTTAAATTGTCAACTCGCGCTAGTTCTATGTATAAATTTTCAAATATATCTTTTTATTAAACAAAGAGGTTGATTTACATTTTGTTATAACAAATTATCGTGAATGTAAAAACTATTTACATAAAATCATTACATTATTATAAAGATATAGAAATTCTATATAAAATTTAAACTTTACTAGAACTTCGAGTCAACTTAATAATTCGATTTTTGAAAATTTCATGATTAAAAGGACGATACTAAGTAAACACTTAGAGCGCCTCACAAAAATAGATTTTCACCAGAGGGAAAATGAAAATAATTACTCGAATTTTCAAAATCGAATTTATTCATATTTTCATCTGAACGTAACGATAGCGCGATTCAATTTCCATCAGCGCCATCTATGTTTCGTTTTGGTAAACATTGAAAGCCTTCATAGAGACGTAACCGGATTTGAAGTTATAAATTCATTCAAAAATTGGTTAAAAGAAATTACTTTTATAAGTAAAAAGGAAAAAAAAACCTAATGAAGATTTAATTTTTAACACTCCTTTTTCAAAGCATATTATATTGTTAAGGAATCATATTATATTGTTTGAAATTCGTCGTGCGCACGGACGAAGCTCTCAAATTCTCCCGTTTTTTCAATATCTGTATCAGTGTATCCCGTATATGGCAGTATAGGCAGAGGGAATCTAGTGTTAAGACTCTCCATTCTTCGCTTCCGCTGATTATTTCAAAGCACTGCGTGTTGAGTGACGGAACTTAACTCCGGCTTAATAATTGCACCTCAAACATATAGAAGAGTAAGCAGAGAGAAACCCAGTGATATACTGAAGTATCACGCTGTACGCCTTCAATAGCAGGAAAATAAAGCTGAGACACTATCACCGCCCAAATTTAAAAGTATTGCGTGTTGAGCAGCGGAGGTTAATTCTACGTTATGTCTCATCACCAGCGTTAGGTAAAAAAAAAAAAAAAAATATTCACTCGAGTCTCACAGTTCCCTAACAAAATACAGATACTTATTAAGAAATCGTATAAAAATTTGAACATAGCTTAGTTGGTCAGAGCTCTTGGATGGTTTTCGAGAGGGGCGAATTCAAATCCCGCTTCGTTTATTTTTTTATACTATTTCTTAATAACTATTTTTCTTTTCGAAGCGTGAAATAACACTTTTAAAAATGTTAGAAATATGTACAGATCGACAGCTGTAGAAATAAAATCATTTATCATTATTAATTTACTTAAAACTTCAACAAACGGTACCTGCTAACTGAATTCCATTATAGTACAAAAGAGCTTACAAATAACTATTTGTACCAACAATAATGTAGCTCCTATCTCAAATGAATAAGATCTATTTAAATAAAATTTTCTAAAGGATTATATTCTGAGAGTCCTTTGTTTGAATATTTAACATTTGCTACCTTTAATTCGACCTTGTATAGGGAAAGCTTTTACACTTTCTAGTTTTGTCGCAACTTAATTGTCTATACATATTTAATGCTACATTTGCAAACTAACTTCATTTTCAGTACAAGTGGTCTTTGTCTAGATTTATTCAATTTATATCTGTACTATATTTATCTAGATATAGATTAGGCCTGTGGACTGTTTATAAACGCGATAGTTTGTAAAATGTAAATTTTGGTAAAATAATTCAGTCACCCGAATGGGAATCGAACTCGGTTGTGAGTTCGATCCCACAGCCAAACACCAGCACCACCGCACCCCAATAACCTAAAACACATAATAACAACATAAATGAAAATCGTAAAAGTCTCAACTCAAACACGTAAATTATATAAACACGAAACTCAAAAGATCCAACCATCTTAAAAGTTTCCGCGCATAAATTACTTGGCCAATTATTTTTTTTAATAGACCGCTTACGCCGCTTGTACAGTATTAACTTTGACGGTTATTAGAATTTTAATAGCTTTATTAGCTTTTCTAGGGAAAAAATGTTTTCGTTTTTCTCGACATATTTTTAGGAACTCCTATCTCGTTTTGGTGTTGTAATTGTTAATTAATTATTCTATAGTATTTATTTTTTCAATTGCCAAGTAAATATTTTTATTGCATTAAAACAGACAGATTTTATTAGACTTTCTGTTGAACTCGATGGCTAGCACTAGTTTTATAGCTTTTTTACATATTCTGAAAAAAATATAATTTTGGCAATATAAACAAAGTAAAAAGTAATAATAGATACTGATATAATATGTAAAGTTGACACGTGGCCGCCAGTACATCCACCATATCGTTTGAGGAGCAGTGGACCGTAACTTTTGTTGGCGTGCGGTTGAAACGTAAACAACGCCGCCAAGCGTAGGAATAGCTTTAGAGAGAGAATTAAGTTTTGAATTAGCATATGTCTAAGTTGAAGTAAAATTACTTTAAGTATTATAATGTGGCAAGCGCGGCGTTTAGTTCCGTCAACCAACACACATTGTCTCAATTGAACCATCCTTGGAGAAGGCCGGTTATCTCTACTACAATGATAGCATCCCGTATGATGGAGCGTGAAGTTAGTTTTTTCGTTGAATTTCCTGCAGTTTTGTGATTCTACCTCCACTCGAGGTAATGAAATATTTGCATTTCCGTTTAGGTGAGACAAACTGCGGTGTTAAAATCCGCCTTTCAACACGCTATACCTTGGATATGGAATGAAAGCAAAAAACGCTGTTATTTTTGTACAAAGCGAGCTTGCTGAATCACTGAATGAAACAGGTAACATGTAAAGTAAAAAAATCTTTTGAATATATAAGATTTTTAGATTTAATATTAATAATATCTGTCGGATATACCAGAAAGGAGATTTACGGATATATAATATCAAAGCATTAAATATTCTTCCCTTAACAAAGGTTTTTAATAATTTCAGCATCAGCTTAAATTCTACTATATTAAACATGACGTTGTGCTTTCACGTCATTTCTTATTTATGTCGACACGTCTTATACTGAATGTGTAGATTTTTGTATATTATACTTAAGAAATGTCTACAACATTTCGTCACATCGTCGTAAGAAAAAGACAGCATCTTTCTTATTATAATTTATTTAGAGGCGTTTTTTATATATTTTTTGATATTATTTTTTTTATTTTATCAATTTACTTATATCATTCATTTAATTTTTTAACCAACTTCTGTAAGAAAAGAAGGTTATCAATTCAATTGTTTTTTTTATATTTGTTTTTTGACTGGGTGAAATGATTTTAATGTTTTTTTTTATTTCAAAGATAGTGTTTCCACGTGGTCCCATTAATTAAACACAAAAATAGTTTTAAAAAGACTTTATAATTTTAGATAAGGAATTAGCTAGAAAATGTATATTATTAATATTATTATATTATCTATATTAGGTATAGACTTTTTTCCACTATATATAAAAACCTATTGTTTTGAAACCAATCTACATTGAAAGATGTTATGAAACGCAAAATGGTTACGGTAGCTTACATAAAAGTGGATTAGTTTTGTATTTCATATCGTTAGAAACTTTTACAGTTTACTTTGTATCAGCAATATTTGTTTCATTTATCGTAAATTATAGTTTAAAACTCAATTAAATAACATTTTGTTAAAAAAATACCTACTAGGTATAGTTCGTAGACCGTCTTCGTAGCACCGTAGAGCTAACAACATGCTAATTTAAAGTATTATTAGTTCTTATGAAAACTGTGAATTGCTTAATACATACACAAGGAATAATTACGGTTTGTTCTAAAATTTCACAATTATTTAAGCGTTTGTTTTAAATATACTTACTGAGTACAGTACTACGCACAGACAAAACCTCGTAGCGATAGGATAGATAGATTTCCCGAAATTCCTAGGGATGGAATTTGGACTAAAAAGGATGGAATTTTACATTTTACGTCATAGTATCCATAAACGAAGTTGCAGACGAAAACTAATTTCGTTATATTCGTAATGAAAATCAATCAATAATTTAACATTACATAATACTACAGAATTGAAGAGAAAAATATTTAATCGCTATCTCGATTCAATTTTGCAACTAAAAACCATAAATGGAAATAAAACCTTATCTCATCAATGTCAGTAATGTAAGTTTAGTAAGACATAAATATAAACTATAGCTATTCAAAGGGTGATAAAGCTAGAGACACAGGTGGCGGGGTAGAATGAGGACTGAGACCCGTCCTCATGCGATTACGATCACACTGTTTTCAATTAATTATATAGAAGTGTCTACTTACATAAAACTACGTATAGGACTACATTATGTTAAGATTTTTATTGTTAATTTATGTTTTCACGAATTTTGTATTTTTTTTGCTTTTTTTATACGAGTACAAAAATGGTGACAAGTTACTTTTCACTTTTCACTGTAGTGAAGATATTCAAAAACATTGAATCATGTAGGGTAAGGATAGGTAAACCCTTGGAACCTGGGAACCTATTGTTAAAACATTTCCTTTCCTCACTTTCAGCTGAATTCTGGAGGCATTGCGTGTTGTGTGGCGGAACCAAACGCCGCATTTTGCATTGTTATCAGACGGAAGAATGTTTTTATATGTCCCCTATTATTTCGTAGTAGTTGTTATAATATTTTACTACACTTAATTAGAAAAAAACTAGAGCAACATTAAGAACACCTTGTAACACGCAAAGTATTAAATCCCTTTGAAATTTACATTAATGTTAGAGAACTCCTCCCACGATATAGAACACATTTATAAAGACAAATTTTATGTATAGAAAAAAGATTTATTTTGTCATATTAAAATCATCTACATTTACATTTGTATTTTATTATTCCGATTTTTTTTTAGCTTCACGCTGTATCCCGCACATAGCAGGGTAAGCAGAGGGAACCTAGTGCTAAGACAATCCTTTCTCATTAAGACACTTCAGTTCTCCACTGAGCGGCGCACTCTGGAGGATTGCATGTTGAATGGCGAAATTCAACGCCGAGCTTTGCCTCGCTACCAGAGCGAAGAAATGAAAATATCTAATATTTTATTTCCTCGAGTTTGAATCGAACCCATAATGGTCGTTTACGGTTGTACTCTTGTTCGAAATTAGAGATATTCTTAAAAAATGAATTTATAACCATACTGTCACAAAATTGTCTTCGGAATAAGAAGTATCTTAGTACCTACCTACGCGTAAAGACAAAAATACATGAATCAATATTAGAAGGCTTACCACACCGTAGCATTGTCAAGTGTAGCGTAGAAATTCCAGTTTCGACGGCACGCAAGCCAAATACCTGGAAAATGATAAAATTCCATGGACCCGTGATAAATTATCAGTCGGCCTGAATAGTTCCTGTTTAAATTTAATTCTTATTATATTGACTGCGAATGTTAAGTTTATTTTTTTTATCTCTAACTTATTGTTGATTTTTTAATAGAAAATTTATAAAAAATAAACTTCAAGTATTTTTACGTATTTAAAGTGTTATTCCTTTACGTTCAGTTTTTTATGTTTTCTAAATAAGTATAGTTCAAGTATCTCAGATTGTCATCAAGGGTAAGAAATTGGTACCATATCCACTTATATCTATATATCTGGTGTCGAGGCAAAGCGCGGCGTTGAGGTCCGCCACTCAACACACAACTCTTCGGAAATACGGCGGAAAGTGGGTAACGGAGCATCTTAGATTTCCATTTCCTACTCTGCCATAGGCATAGGATTTTTATAAATTTTTTTAGTAAAGCTAAAAAAATTAAACCTATGTGCAAAGTTGAAAATGAATTACTCGCTTAATAAAACTTTTGAACGTAAATGCTTGACAATATGTCATTATTGTTTCAAACTCAGACGTTGAGAGTGGTGCCAGGTCGACTATGATTAATTGCTACAACTTCAGATTGTGTGCTGTTTAACTTGGCGTTTACGTGTTACGGGTTGACATTTTCAATTTTATATTTATATAAACTAAAATATTTAGTAAATATAAACTTAGGGTTCCGTATCTCAAAAAGTAAAGGTGCGTGTGTCCGTTTATTGAGACGGTTTGTGTCTAATAATAACAAATTTAGGTATATGGCCCCGTGAAGCACAGAAAAGATCTATGTTTTTAGTCAACGTAATGGAAAGAAAATACGAGCATTTATGCGTTGATTTTGCTGAAATGCCATGAATTCTGCTGCGTATTCAAAACCTACCGGGTACTTCTCGTGTATCTATGATTATAGAAGAAAATAATTAAAAACTTGTATTT
The DNA here is from genome assembly GCF_056956725.1 of Heliconius melpomene rosina. Lineage (NCBI taxonomy): Eukaryota > Metazoa > Arthropoda > Insecta > Lepidoptera > Nymphalidae > Heliconius > Heliconius melpomene. Next base: position 2,666,810 of record NC_140400.1, read on the forward strand.
CTAGTTCATTTCATACAAAATGAGTAGATATGCCCACACTGTAAACTTAAGTTTCGCTTGGACTTGGAGCTTGGACTCTGCGTTCAAATTCTTATACGTTTTCTAAATAAGTATTAAACTTAAATTTGTCAATTATTATAACATATGCTTCCCTACAGTAACAATCCTGAAATTGGTACGGAAACCTCGGTGGGCCAGTCCGACTCGCACTTAACATGTTTTTATTTAAAGAATTGACGCAGTGTCAACTGACTGAATTTCATAAAGATTAAATAAAATATTTAAAAGTCGTAGGTAGTTCGCACTGACACAGTAAAGGGCAAAATGTTGAAAGTTCAAAAATCACTGCCTCCTACAGTGCTTTGGCTTTGACGATATCTAAAAATATATCACAAATATTTTCTTCTCCTCCTACGTCTGACCGGGTTATTAGTAAAATCGACAGATTATATCTATTATATATATCTATTATTGGAATTTAATAATAACATGGTATTGCATTTGTATTATTAAGTTTTACATTTATATTGCCGTCGTCTCGTAGCAATTATATCCACGCTCTAGTAACAAACAATGCGCGGCGTTGATCCGCTACTCAATGTCTCGAAAATTGGGCGGAAATTAGGGGAAGAAATATCTTATACTAGATTTCCTCTGACTATGCTGCTAAATACGGAATAGCGACATCCTTACATGATTTTTTATGTAAATATGAAACTACTTGTTTTCCTTACATTTTAGTACTTAGCCTTGAAAAGAAGCGAAAACGTGTAAAAGTAACGTGAAAAAAATATTTTAATTAACAATTCTCTGTAGTGAATTCACTACATCATAGTTAACATTTTCATAATTAAATATATGTATTTTATAAATATACATTTTTTTTAATAAAAAGTACTAATACCTTTTAGAATATGTGTATGTGTACGAAGTATCATGACAATCCGTTGAGGAGTTTTGGCGTGAAAGCATGACAAATAAACTTACATTTATAAGTATGATATAAAATGACATCCCAGGGGTTGTAAAACAAATTTAATTTTAAAATTAATAATAATGCAGAAAACTTCTCAAGTGTCATCATTCATTCATTAATTTTGTAATTAGCAATTTATATGTAAAATAATTTCAACAACCTCTTTGTGAAGTTCGCAATGAAAATTTAATATAACGTTCTTATATATAAGTACATATGAATATTAAGAGATTTAATTAATAACGTCTTTTCAGAAGAAAATACTTATTTAGAAAACCTTTGAAAATATCTAATTCTATCCAACATATTTATTAAGTATTTCGATTTCACATATGAACTCATTGAATAGTTTAGATCTAGAAATTAACTGACGATAGTTTTTTTCACATCCCCCTTTTTATCCCGTTTATAGCATGTTATGCTCAGAAAACCTAATATTTAGACACTCCGATCCCAACTTATCTTCAAATTGGCTTCGCGGATTCAGCAGAATGTGGGGAACGGAAGTATTTTAATGAGAACGGCGCATTAGGTTCTCAGGTTCCTTCTGCCTACCCTGCTATGTTATACAAAACAGGCTAAAAAATATATATTTTTATTTATGTATAAATTAACTCTAGTTTGTCTATTCGTTTGTGAGATTGATGTACTTGATGAAAAAATTATAATAATTTAGACTTTAACTGGCCTAAAAGCAATATATAATCGCTTTTTATTGAATAAGTGTACTTCTAACTTCTAATACTAAGGAGTTAGGAACTCTAAGCGCTTTAAGAGCTTAAGGTCCTGTTCTTGAAACATACTTGGTCACAAACCACATTGTTCTTCTCAAAGGAAATGTTAGTAATAAATTTTAAAATGTTGGTATTATTTATGGAGTTTTTATTATAAAAATATTTTATTAAATATTTAAAAATATTTATTTCATTCTAATCTTTTTGTTCCTTTTGTTCAGTAAAAATGTTTCGGCCCACTTTGTTTACGGTACACTAACGGTTTCAGAACACTGAAAATAATTTTCTGCTTCCTCGAAAGGGAACCGAATCCACAACCACTGTTAGAACAGTCATACTCTTCTAGATTTCCTAAGCATAAATATTAAACCTGTGAACAAAAACAAGATTGCACTTCGTTTTCCTTCTTAATAATCCCAAGGGACATTAATCTGACACAAACGGAGTGAGATTAGACCCAAGAATGACAGTTTTTTAGGGTTTCGTACCTCAAAATATAAAAACGGAACCCTTTCAGGGTCACTTAGTTGTCTGTAAGTCGGTTAAAACCATTCAGGATCAACCAACAGGTGGTAGCTTTTTGCTTATATGTTCATTAAACGATTCAAAAGTGCTTATAACAGTCTATTTGAATAAAGAATATTTTGAATTTTGAATTTGAATCGTGTGGAGGTATCAAACAGAAATTATTACGAATATTTACAAGTACGGTCCAAGGAGAACTTACAATACAGATAAAAGGAAAAATCCGAAAAATTTAAATTTACAGGTATCTATTTCATAAAAAATTAATTATAAGCTTATATAACTTTGTACTTCCCGTTGCCCTTTAATCCTGAAATTGTTAAGGAACCCTCGGTGGGCGATTCCGACTCGCACTTAACCTTTTCTTTTATATCTCTAGATGAAGGTAAGTGAGTAACACTTTGAGGTTTTGTTACAAGCTTTTATTTGACTTTCCATGTAAGTATGTGTGTAGCTTGCTAGCTCAACTTGACCCAATTCTTAGTGCTGATTGAACTGAAATTTGGATTATGAGTTCAGTTCTGATGATAATGAAATGACATATATAATTCAAATTATAATTAGTCCATTAGTCCAATAAGTTTTATTATATGTATAGATCATTTATATTATAGTTTATAAAATATTAAGCATCAAAACGCCTGAAGCACTAAATTTTGCCTTCCCTTTATAATTTGAAACAAAAGGCAGCTCATAATTGCCAGGCTTAAATGCCATGAACCGCTAGCATTGTTTACGTTCCTCCATTCTTCGCGGTTGCATGCAGATTCACGTTTTTACCTCAAATTATTTGAATATATATTTGTTAAAAATATTAAAAAAAATTGTAAAATTTTTAATACAGGCATTGCATTGTGAGGATATCCCATCTGTTATTCTTCTGAATACGTGTTTATTCAAAATTGTTCATAATATACAGATTTAAATCATCAACTTCAATCAAAAGCGCTGTGTATTTGGTAATATTTTGATTACATACTTTTGTATTGACGAAATAATTTTAAATGTTCAGCCCGAAAAGTAATTTTGGATAAAATTGTTAAAATAAATATTTATTAAATGTATTTTGTAACTTCCCGCTGTATCCTGCACGTAGCCGGGTAGACAAAGGGAATCTGGGAACCTAATGTTAAGACACTTCGTTTCGATTAAGATACTTCCGGGAAGGCATTGCGAGAACTCATCGCCACGCAACTTCAATTCAAACTCCCCCAAGCTTAATCGAAGCCTACAACAACCTTTGGCATCTACAGCAGACGTGGTCCCGCTGCGCCAAGACGACACTAAAATTTCATCATATTCTTACTACCTATATAAATGTATCACAAATCGCTTACTAAAACTAAATAAATATAAATAGTAGATGTTTGCTAAAAATTCTAAAAATCGTGAACAACGTAAAGTCATGTACAAAATTCAGTCAACTGTCAATCTTTGTGCAGGGCTTTAACAAAGCCGCTTTTGAAACGTCAATATTCCCCCTGAATTCTAAAATAAACTTTCACGAATGCCTGAAATACGTATTAAAAAAGCGAATTTAAAAGGAGCAACAAAGGAAGAGGTAAAATTTAGTTATTTCAGCTTTACATCCACACATAGCAGCATACGCAAAGGAAATTTAGTGTTGAGACACTCCGTCTCCCATACACTGATTGAACGCATTGGTGTTGTGGAACTCAACGCCACGCCTTATCTTATTAACAATTGGATAAAATAAAAATATTTTATTCCCTAGAATGCAAACCAAACCCACAACCGTTGCGTTTGTAAGCACACGCTGCCAGGAGCTTAGTGAGGAGGGCCTCATGTCCCGTGCGTAAAACAATGCAAATAAATAATTTAAAAATATACCTACTGGAAGCTCTGTGGGAATCTCATCAAATATTATTAGTTTTGTGAACTTTCTGTATTACATAAAGAATTACTTTACGTTTATAATATTACTGAAATAACGCTAGCTGGTAAAATAACTTGTTGAAACATGTTGATTTCAGTACAAGCGCACACGAGCAAATACCATTTCTATTTGCTAGCATTGAAAGTTTTCACTTATCCGAGTATGTACCTACTATGAAAAGCCGAGTGGACGTAGAGGGAAAATATTAAAAGGATACCCACAGCTGAGATCTATCTCACTTTTATTGTAAAACAACTAAAATATATTCTACACTAACACTACTAAGGTTCATTTTTCATTGAAAATTATAGAGAAAACTAGAATATGGAGTCAATATTTTTATCATACACTCAGTTTCAGCACTATCAAGATTATTGTAAAGAAATACGGATATACTTGTATATATTGCGATATCATTTTATTTATCTATACTCTTTTACGGAAATAAGAGAATGAGAGATATGATAGGTAGGGGGAGCCCAGTCACTCCGCTTCCTAGTATAAAGTAATTTTATTTTCGATCGACAAACAAAAAAAAACATATTTTTTTTAAATAGAAGGATTAACAGTTGGGACCCATTCTTCAACCATTTGAATGGAGGAGGAGGAGGAGGAGGCTTGTTAAATCTAAGTCGGACCTATAAGTAACATATTATAATTTTACGTACTTTAGGTGTATTTACTTATTTATAAAAAAAATGTATTCCATTATTTCTTTTATCCTCGCGATAATACAAATTTAACTTAGCTGTCCATTGGTTTCTCAAAATTGATTGATGAATCTGCGATTCTTTTAAGTATCGGTTCCTCCAAAAAGCTTCCATTTAAATTGATTATATTATCTACTTATTCTTCCTTCCTTGAAACGAATACCATGTTTATCATTTTGAGTGCTTAAATAAATTCTTTTTTTTTAAATTATTTTATTTATAAATTCTGCAGAAATTTAAATTTAAATTTTAGGTATAACAGGATATCAGCGTGAAGCTGAAAAAAACCAACTATCAATCTAATTTGAAATTACTTAACTAATAAGGAATAAAGTTAATATATTTGGGAATAGCATATATATTAAAAAAATGACAAAAGAAAAAGATTTATAATAACAAATTCTTGGTGAATCTGTTTCACACTATAAGCTAAAAATAATTAGAATTAAAGATTGTATACTACTCATAAAATAAAAGTAAACATAGATACAGAGTTTGTACGTCGTTTCTTATTTCGCTTTAGGCTGAATAATGCTCGCGACATGCCGTATACAACACCCGCATTAGAAGAACATAGAACAGCCATTTGGCGGGAAACATGACAGCTCATTCTGACACTATTTATAACTTGATTTATAGTTTCACATACAATCATTTACTAAGTTTATTGAAAGATGAGAATATAATAAAGTCCACGTAACTTTATTATATTCTCATCTTTTCCACCATCTTATTGTTTCCTGTAAGTTAATTAATATCTTTAATATACCTATTCTATTGATAAATTAATGTTACAACTGCTGAAGCGGCCTCTATACTAAAATTGTATTTCGGATTAAATTTCAGTAAATAGCTGTATGTAAATAGTCTCTGATCAATAATTTTTCCTACCTATTGTCAAACAAAATTTTTAGGTTTTTAAAATGTAGACATTAAATTTTAATTACAAATTTGTTCCAAAATGTCATTCATTACATATCAAATGACCGCCGTTTACTGACGCTCGTGACAACGTAACATATGGGTATATCGTAAATTCTGTAACCGAAATTAAGCTATAAATTTTATCACATTCAACAACTACAATAAAGTATATCAAAAGTTTTTTGAAGCCGGAGAGGTTGTAGGTTCGATTTCTACTTGGGGGAACGAATTATTATTTTCATTGCCACCCTCTGGTAGCATGATAAAGCACAGCGTTTAGTTCCGTAAATTAACGCTAGGTTTCCTTTGCCTACCCTGTTATGTACGAAATGCTATGTGAAACTGAAAAATTTTTTTTTACCATTCACGCCTATTAAAGAATATAGTGTACATTTCACTTGGACAGCTTTTTCAATTACAGATTTTTCGTTGTTAAATCAAAAAATTGGAACTTTTAAAAAAGAATTACAATAGAACAGCTAATATAAGAATATGGCGTATTAATAAAAATTGAAGCCATTGCAGTCGTGGTGAAGCCAGTCAAGTTTCCTTCGTCTACTCTGCCCTACACAGCGTGAAAATGAAGAAAAAAAGATAAGTAGCAATAAAGTAAGTACATTGAAAAAACAATTAATCCCTTATAACGTATAACGTTTTAAGCGAAAGTTATATTTTTTCAAATATTATTTACTGTCGATATATTAAACCTTTTTAGATCATTAAATAAATTCATATGATTTCATTCGTTTCAGACTTAAAGTACGTAAATGGTATATGGTGGTGCCTATAAAATGTCATATCGCCATTTATGTCCAGTATTTGCTACTCCAGGGTTGTCACATCTAAATACATATTGATAACATAACTGACTTTGAAGCATTATGTAAGTATTTACTAACATAAATATGTGATTATAAAAAAATACATTTGAGTACTAAGTAATTCTTGTTTTACAAATTTAAAATAATCTACATAAAATTTTCGCTACTAACTGACTGACAACGCACAATAGAACCCTTAATGAGTCTTGAAAGCTTAAATTTTAAATTTTGATATCTTGAGAAAGTTGGGAACATTAGAAACGATTGCCTAAAATTTCTACGGAGGCAGCAAAAAGGAAGAAACAGAATTTCACATTTTATCCACGTAATGTAAGTTTTTATCTACAACTTTTGTATAGTATTATTTTTTTAATTAGCGCGTTTCATATAAGACATGAACATCGCCAGCCCTCGCTCTTATAAATTAACCGCAAAAAGGGACAATCGACAGATTTATACGAGACCTTCCTTCTCAATTACCCTTTGTTCTGTTAATTCTTTTTAAATAATATCTTTTGTTCTGTTCACATGCTACAATGTGAATTAAATTAACATTTAGAAACATAATATAATTTTATGAATAAATAATCAACAAAGTCACATAACAAAACATTTTGTTTTGTACAAAATGTTTGAATTTTCTGCCCTAAAAACAATTTTATTAAAATTTTCATATCATGAAAATTTTTGATAGGTACATCTCTGATGAATATATCTATTTGTAAGTATTGTTATTAAATACTAAATACATATGTGTGTATAAACTTTAAGCAGCCAATTAATTATATATTGAAATTATTTTTTATCAAATTTGAATATAATATAAATTAATGAAATATAGTAGGTGTTTCATAACGTTTGCTTTTTACAGCGTACCAAGACTAAATGTCAGGTCCGCCTATGGTCAACCTACGTAGAACAGTATGTGGCTTTTCGCTCGTTAAAGTAATTTCTCAATAATTTAAAAATTACGTTAAGAGATCGAAATAATAATTCTATCATCTTATTATTTTTCCGAACTATACAAAAGTCGAGTGAACTGAGAGCAAATGTAAAAAGAATCTTATAAAAAAACAGCAGTAGGCAGAGGAAACTTTCTCACTCTTATCGCCCATTTTCTAAACATTGTGTGTTGAGTGGCGGAAGTTAACGCCGCTCTTTCCACGACACTACGTAGTACTACGTAGTCACGACCCGACAGAGTGAACCAGAACGAAGAAATGAATGTAAATCAAATTTAATTATATTTTTGAGTGCGGATTGAACCTCGAGGCCCATAAATGCTAATGAAATATTTCTTAATGGTCCAACGAAAAGCTATAGGGCTGTTGTTCCATTTTTTAGGTACATACAACAAGTAGTAAGTTAGCATAAAATTTAAATACACGGCTCAAAATTTTTAAAGCTATTTTCCAAGTAAATACATAAATTTAGATATTTTAGTAATTTTGCAACAACATTCTAGTTACAAAGAGAGTATCTAATATACTTACCTTTATCTAAGTATACATATTTCCTATAAGGGCTTATAATGAAAACGTTTCAAAGGATAACAAGGAAAAATGCTAACAGGCAACATAAAATGAAATAGTACACACGAGTATGTGTTAATACGACTCCTGTCTGCCTCGTTTAAAGCAATTACCTTGTCCACAAAGAAATAAGGCTTCAGATAAATGTTGAGATATTTTTACTGCTTAATATTATTGTCTTCTTTGTCCTCGAGTAAAATATAATAATGTCATATTAAAGCAAGTTTTAATTTATCTATGTTTTAATTTAATTGTAAGTAGGTGTTTTTTTTTCCGTTAGAGCAGAGAAAAATCACAATCAGCTTAGTACAAGGAAGAAAGAATCTTTATAAATTCTTAGAAAAGCTTTTACAAGACATTTAGCAGCCTTTTTTAGACGATCGAAGGTAATAGTACTTAGCTATTAATAAAACGTCAACAATTGCATTTTCTTTACTTAGTGCGTACCGGGCCTAATTACCGATGCTATTTTTTTTTTTCATTTAGAGAATAGCAATCCACAAGTTCATGTGCTTTGTTCTCAATAATTACAGTAGGAAGATTTCTTGATGATATTCTTATGTCCCTCTGAACACGAGTTAAGTATAAATGTTAAAACACTGATTGATTGACTCTGCATCTCTAGATCTACAAAATTAAATATTACGCATAATACACTGAATGTGCTATGCTAACATTAATGTTATTTTTTTTGTAAAAGTATTCATTACCTTTTAATAGATTTATAATAATTGTTAATCAAAGATTCCATTATGTTTAAATTATTTATACAGTTATTTCGTTTATTTTGTTGCTGTGCTTTACTATTTAATCTGTGGCACAAATATTACAAACGTCACCATATTTGACATCTGACGTGTTTCTTTATTATCTTTTTTGTTTGTTTCTTGTTGCTGTTCATCGTCTTGTGGATCTATTTACATTTTACAAATATTACTATTTATTTATTAACGCATCAAAACCAGTTTAATTTCTTTGTATTAGATATAAGAATTAAGTACTCGTCAATAATGTTGAAAGCTGTGATATTAATAGGAGGACCGCAAAAAGGTAATTTAAAATTTATATTATCAACGTCACCGGCTTTTATCAGTTAAATTACATAGAAATTTTACGATACAATCATTTCTATTAACACAGATGTATGTCGTTTCTTTAAATATTATCGTCACTTCTATAAATATCATGTTTTAGAATTATAAGTACGAATTAATATTAAGGCTCAAGCATGTTTAAGTATGTATATTTTTTTTTTCGTTCCTTTTTTTATTATTACATTATTATGTTACTTAAAATTAAATATGAGTAAAATTTTATAAATAAAACATTTACTTAAAATTTTTATCAGCCATATTATTTATATTTTACTCATATTTCATTTTAAGTAAAAAAAGGAACAAAAGGAAAAAAATATACATAGACAAACAAATTGTATGGCTATAAATAATATGGCTGATATTTTTTTTATTAATTCTTACATTAAATGTTTAAATTTAATATGTATAGTTTATTACTTAATTTTTAAAATAAATTTTACACTTTTAGGCACAAGATTTCGTCCACTCTCCCTAGATACCCCAAAACCTTTATTTCCAATAGCTGGTCTTCCACTTATTCAACATCATATAGCTGCTTGTGTTAAGCTTCCAGAATGTAAGGAAATTCTCATTATTGGATCTTATACTACAAATACAATGGCTCAGTTTGTAAATGATATGCAAAAGGAATATCATGTTATAATAAGGTAAAATAAATGGTTAATAAACTGAACTTTTGTCTTACTAAAGTATGAAAATAAAAATAATTCATTCCTATAGCACTAGAACTGTGATCTGCACTACAATATCCTCAGTTTGGATTGTCTTTTTTACTTTATTTGAAAACTATATATATTATAAATTTTTGTTTCCTTGTGGCTTTGCTTTGAACACATTTTAAGCTGGTGTGTAGCAAGGGTTCAAAACACTGAACAAGATGTAATATAGCCTATAGCTGTCCTCAATAAACGGACTACCCAATGAAACAATATTTTTTCAATTAAAACCAAGTAGTTCATGAGATTAGTGTATTCAAACTCTTCAGCTTAATAATATTTGTATAAATTTTGACCTTTTACCAACAGATATCTACAAGAGTTCACTCCATTAGGCACAGGGGGTGGTTTATATCATTTCCGCGATCAAGTGAGAGCTGGTAATCCGAGTGCCTTCTTTTTATTGAATGGTGATGTATGTGCTGATTTTCCACTTAGAGAACTTTGGAGTTTTCATGAAGAGAGGCCTAATGCTTTGGTGAGATGTAGTTTTATTACTTTTAGTTTAATAATACATATGTGAGTTAGTTAGTTAGTTTCATACAATGCACAATGTTTGACTCTAAATGTAGTGGTTGTGGGTTTAATTCCTATTTTGGGGAATAAATAATTGCCATTTCCTCGCTGTGGTTAAAAGTCAGAGTGTGGTGTTGAGTTCTGCCACTCAACCCTCTTTTCTAGTTATTTCTTTACTTTTTATGTTGGCGTTTTTAATTATCAATTTTATCATTTTTTTACAGGTAACAATAATGGGTACTGAGGCGACTCGACAACAATCAGTCCATTATGGCTGTATGGTCAGAGAACCGGCATCTAAAGCAATTACACATTATGTAGAAAAACCAAATAGTTATATATCTACATTAATTAACTGTGGTGTGTATGTGTGTTCATTACAAGTGTTTCATACGATGGCTGATGCTTTTCAAAGGAAACAAGATGGATTTTATAAGTAATTTTTTAATTTTTTATTTTCTAATTTCTAATTTTTTATCTATAATTTAATCTATAATCCTCTTAATATTATACTTCTTATAATATAAAAGAACAGCTTCTGACTGTAAATGCGATAGTATGTGGATTTCTAGTCAGAAAATGGAATATTTCCTCATTGAGTTCTGCCACTCAACACCCTATCCCTTGATAATAATTGGTGCAGGAAAGGGGTACAACCTGAAGCTAAAATATAATACATAATAATAAATATATCTATACATATAATAATATATAAATGAAATATCTGTTTCAGTGGTAATAACGGCCAAAACAGTCCTCATCCAGGCTACATGTCATTTGAACAAGATGTACTGGCACCTTTGGCTGGTACTAACAAGTTGTATGCTATGCAGGTAATATATAATTATTGGATTAAATAAATGAAAATGTATTATATGTATTTAAATATTTTTATTACTAATAATATTTTTTGGTTGTAATATATTTTTCCTGCTACAACTAAAACTAATTTCATTTAATAATAAAACAAAGGAAATTTCTGATATATTGTTAAATATTCAATGAAATATATAATATTTAGGTAACAAACTGGTGGTCCCAAGTGAAAACGGCCGGTTCAGCAATATACGCGAACCGCCACTACCTGTTGTTACGTCGACGAGTCCTCGAACCCGCGCCATGCCACATATTACCCGATGTCTTTGTACATCCCACTGCTATAGTAGATGAGAGTGCTGTGGTAAGAATGCTATTTTATTTTTATCCCGTATATAGCAGGGTATGCAGAGGGAACCTAGTGTTAAGACACTCCGTTTTGTACGCACCGCCAAATTTTCGAGGCGATGCATGTTGAGGGGAGAAACTCAACGCCGTGCTTTGCTTTGTTACCAGAGCGGGAAAGTGAATATTTAAAATATTAAATAATCTCGTATCTCTCTCAAATGCATTTTTTTATTTTTTCTTTTAGATCGGACCAAATGTATCAATAGGTGCAGGAGTGACGATAAAAGCGGGAGTTCGTATAAAAGAATCGATAATATTAAACAATGCTACCATTAACGAACACGCCTTGGTTATGTATTCTGTTGGTATGTATATATATAGATTATTATAGAAAATCCTAGTATTACTATTTACCCGACTGCACGGCGAACAAAAGTGTCAATTAAAAAAATATTATAAAAACATGAAACCCGACTGCTTATCTAAAACGAAGGTGTAAATTAGTATTCATTTATATTATAGTGGGTCAAGAAGCATCAGTAGGTGAATGGGCGAGAGTGGAAGGAACTCCTTCAGATCCAGATCCAAATAAACCATTCGCCAAAATGGAGAACACACCCTTGTTTAATAATGATGGACGATTAAATCCTTCTATTACTATATTAGGTAAGATAATTAATTATACTAGACTAGTCTTTAACTTTGAACACATCTGTTTATGTTAAGGGTTATTTTTTACATATTTTTTTATTTAAATAAGACATCAATTATTATTTTTTAGCATAAAGTATATTCCGCACATAGTGTTAAGACACTATTTCCTTAAAGGCACTTCAGTTCCCTACTTTCCACCGAATTCTGGAGTCGTAAGATACTAAATTTTCTTTTTTTATCTTCAGGTGCAGGTGTCGTAGTTCCAGGAGAAAGAATTTTATTAAACTCCATAGTGTTGCCACACAAACATCTAACTAGAAGTTTTAAACATGAAATTATTTTATAGTGTAAACATTTTGTATATAATATTTTGAAATGGATACATGAGTACATACATACAGACAATTTGATACAATGATATTTACTTGAGATGTGCTATCTTAAATTTTGTTTTATTTTTATGTATAAGATGAAACATGTATATTAATTAATAGCTTATTTAATTCGTAAAGTGATTTTATAAGTGCAAGACTATTTTGATACAATTATTCAGCTTCACATTGTATTCCGTATAGCATGGTGGGCAGACACAGAAAGCAATGTTAAAATACTACATTCCCCACTTTGTGCCCAATCTTCCTCTCACCTCTCACCTCACAACTTCCTCTAATAATACATACTTCATTAATTTTTTATGCATATAAAAACGTTTAAATTAATATTTTCTTTAAATGTTTTTATATGAATAAATAAAATTTGGCATCAAAAGCGGATTATGCCAAAGATAAAAGTACAAGTAATAGTGTTAAAAAAGTTTGACCGAAAGGAATAGTTACTAATTGAAATTTCAATTAGAGAATTTATGGAATTCATACAAACTATTTATATTTAGAATAGATATATTTTTTTTATTATAATTAGACAGTAATGTCTCGATAGCAAAGTGAAGACACTCTGCTTAGGACACTCCATTCTCTACTTTCCTTTCGAATTTTTACATTGTTTAGTGTCGGTAGTCAACGCCGTACTTCCGTCTTGCCCTGGCAAGGCTATTAATTATATATTATAACTCCTCATCCTGATGAGGAGTTATAATATATAATTAATACCTTTGAATGGAGATCGAACCCACAACCATTGTATTATTCATCATTTTAACTATTTTATTTCACGTCCATATGTATATAATAAAATTATTTTGAAATCCACACATTTTTGATTAACTACAGATTTTATAAACGCAAGCACAAATAAGTGTTTTTTACTGTGTACTGTCTATATATTTGTTATAAAAATGTGTATTAATAAGGTTTTTTTTGTAAGTATATAATTTTAGTGCAAATACCCCAAATACTTATGAAAATCCTATTTTTGTTTTCGTAATTTAACACTGTCTTTTTATTTTGATATATCGTGGATGTAATATATTTGTGAGGTGTTCAATAACTTAAAATTGATCATCTATACACAGAGATTTATTTATATTTGGGCCTTTAAATTACATTACAGCAATAATGCAATTAATTTTAAAATACTTTATTTAAGTTAATATTTTATGTTATGATGTATAATAATAAATCAATAAAGCACATTCTTTGTTTCATTTGCATTTGTTATAAAAATGGTTTTTTTTTTAGCTTTATCAGTAGTAAATAAGTACATGTAACCTGGGAACCTGTTGTTACGGCATTCTGTTCCTATTACGACAGTTCGGTTCCTCGTAACGCCTCTGCAATTCGACGGAAAATGGGGAAAGGAAATGTCTTAATGGAAACTGAGTGTCTTAACACTAAGTTTGCTCTGAATACCCTGCTATGTACGGGATACAGCAAGTGAAGCCAAAAAAAGAAATGAATAATTCATTCCAGCGAATTAGACTCGAACCCACAACTATCACTATGATACTCAAACTGTCCTAATGCGTCACGACGGTTTTAACTTAAAGTATATATTTAGGTACTTTTGCTCAGATAAACAAGGAATTAGTCATATAATAAGCTGTCATATTTTATTAAGTAGGTATTCGATTAAAATTTTAATAAATGCTTATTTAAGCGCAATTAAGTATATACATAATTTATTATTAGGATATTAGGTATTGAATCATAAATAACGATTTATAATAAATATTATTGATGGTTCACCTTTAGTTACAAAACAATTTAATTATAGTATTTTGTTATATTAAGAAGCACCTATCGATATCGTAGCGCAGCGAGAAGTTTATTGTACAGTATCCGCAATGGTCGTGGTTTCGGAACCTTACGTACATATACTCGTATGTACTAATATCTTGCTCATTTGGTTCCCTCTGCCTACCCTGCTGTGTGCAGGATACGGCGGGAATCGTCGGGAAGCGGGAATACGGTGCATAAGTACTTAGTTGCTTTTTATTCAAAAGGCAAGCAATTCAAGCAGGTAATTCTCGTTTTACATTATAGTTCCACGCATCTTTCCATTTAGCAAGATAAGCAAGAAGAACCTAGTATTAATCTTCTTCATTCGGTTCTTTTTTTATTAAAAAAATATCTTAACGAAGACATTAGCGAATACTATTTATATGAATAGATGTAGTTATTATAATTAAACAAGTTCTTAATGCGATACAACGGCAAGGTCAGCTTTAAATGTGGGGTTTTTCACAATAATATGCAGAAAAACGGTACTTGAATATTGGACTGGTTTATATTATAATCCAAACAACTGAGGTCTTTATAACGAATAGAAAACAAAATAATAATATTTTGTATAAAAATAGAACACCGTCATGGCACAGATGAGACTGCACTCAGCAGTATTGAGTTCAAAAACAGCAGATTTTTTGAAACAAGAAATATTTTAATTTAATAACTATTACTACTTAGTTAGACATGAATACTTTATTGTATTTTTTTTTCTAAACTATAAAAGAATATATTTGATGAACTTTTCATTATACATTTTAAACCAATGTACGATTTAACTATAGATATTTGTCATAAATGGGATTAATCTATTTTGAAATATTTAACATTTTATAATGTAAACATGTTATAAATAAAGCCTAAATATCTATAAAATTATCCTTGATCTAATATCAAAGAAATGTCACTTGCTTGCTTTGCTTGAACCAAATCGTAAAATGCCGTTTTGAATCGTAAAATTCATTTTCGTTATTTTATAAAACCGGAACATTTCTCTGCGCATACACCTAAAGTAAAAATAAGAAAACTGCCAAATTAACCTCCCTTCAAATTTCATATTCTCTTATAGTAGCAGTACTTAATGGTGTTGGGTGTAGGACCAGTAGGTAGGAGCCGAAGTCCGGGGAACCGAGTCACCCGCTTTCCCGCTATTATAAAACAAAAAAAATTAAGAAACTTTTAAAATTGCTATTCATTAATTTTTTTTTTGCTATGTTAGCCATAGTCCCCTGGGACAGACAGATATACATCGCCATGCCATCAATTTATCCCATGAGGTATTTTCTAACGCTGCCAAAGCAAATAAGCAACCAAATATTCATATTATTAGTATAATGTTATTAAAATATCATTATTTTAATAACCGCTGTTTACAATTACGTCGCAATGGCGCCAATCAATGTTTCAATAAAGAAAACATAACAAAAATCATCATTAAGTACCTCCATATTTTTATTACTCAGCTGACAAAAAATACATGTTATCGGAAACAATTTGATTTTATAAAAAAACTGTATATTTTCTTAAATTTTAATTCACAAATTGACACATTCGAAGGTTTCTCATTAATTAAAATTAAAATTCATAAATCGTATTTCCTAACGCTCGATGCAAACGAATAAATACAACGAGAATATGAATAATTCACGTAATCCGGTTCAAAATGTTTATCAACCTGCACTTGAACTGATGTTGGTACGATATTTATAGGTGCGTCCTTTTATAATACTGACATATACCTAGATTTTTTTTTTTGCTTCGCGCTGTATCCTGCATATATAGATAAGCAAAGAGAATCTAGTGTTAAGACACTTTGTTTGCCAGTTTCCACCCAATTTCAGAGATTTTTCGTAATGTATGGCGGAACTCAACACCGCATTTTGTCTTGTTGCCAGAGCATGATGAAATGAAACTATTCTCAAGTGGAGTTAGAATGTACAACCTTTATGTTATAAAAATATTTTATATTTATTCAAGTGAAATAAAGTGAATGTATTTAATTAAACATTGACATTATAAAAAAGAAAAATATAAAATGTCTTTCTACTTCTACTACTTACACTACATCATGCTAGAGATTACTAGAATAGTATACTAATATGAGTATAGCATAAAACTTATATTAAATATAGCCACTTCCTCACAGGCAGCCACTTAGTGCTTGCATTTCTTCAGGGACAGAGAACCCTCTTCTCTGCCCAACCGGTGTCGTTGTAAAAGCCAATAGGGCTAACAGCATTAACCTCATGTTCGAAAAAAAATTAATTAATCATACATTCATTATTATATGATACTGATTTAATTATCTGCACAACTATATAATCTAACTACCTTTATTATCTTTTATTTCACTGTAAAAGACTACTAACAATCTCCAAAGGTCAAAATATTTTTTTTTCGTTTTCGTAAATCGCTCAAGCGCGAATCGGACTCATCCACCAAGGGTTCTATACAAAAATTTAAGGTGTCGAGCTTTTTCTGAAATTCAGGCTGCCCCACTTTTACGGCTATTATTTTTATATTTATTATACTGATTATTCTTAAAATTACTATTATAATTTATGTAACGTTAATTAGCAAATAATCGTTATATTTTCCATAAAAAAAAAAATACAGTCGAATTGATAACCTCCTTTTCTTACAGAATTCGGTTAATAATATACACTACGAATTTCATTAATATAACCTTCAAGTATAGCAATGTTATTAGGACCTGTAACATGTGACTCACTGTATTTAATTAGACAATTTAATACCATTAATTTTAATATAAAAATAACATTTTTAAAAGTGAAAAATCACATCTTAAAGTATCTTTATTACTTTGAGGTCAGTTGTAGCGCAGGGGCGGTGTGCTGCAATATCTAGTCGTGGGTTCGCTCTGGTGTCAAGGGAAAGGGCGGCGTTTAGTTCCGCCAATCAACATGCAATGCCTCCGGAATTCGGCGGAATAAGTGGAATGGAGTGTCTTAAAAAAATCGGAGGGGGTATAATATAATTAATTTATTGATACTAAGCAGGTTGTTAATCGATATATTAAATTAAATATATTAATTTATATTTATTGTTTTTATGTTACACGCATGCGACATACGAATAATAAATTACTCATAAGTTGAAGAACTTTTGCATCTCTTTTGTTTAAATATAATTGAAGAATTTTTTTTGTTAAGAAAAATGTCTTTTGTTAATTATACAAAGTATGCTTATTATAGTTCTTATTTATTTTCATATATAATATTTTTTGTCTGTTGAAATAAATTTTAATAAATTTTAGTAACATCATGTAAATAATAAATTAGTTATATGACATATGGCTCTTATATGTTTATGAATAGTATAATTGTATCTGGGTTACCGTTCCATATGTTTTTTGTGTTATTTTTTTTTATCAGTTTCACGCTGTATCCCGCACAGAGCAGGGTAAGCAGAGGGATTAGGGAGGGTATTTCCATTTCTTCGCTGTGGTTACGAGGTAAAAGTGCGGCGTTGATCTGCCACTCAACACGCAGTGCCCCCAGAATTCGGGAGAAAGTTGGGAGCGGAGTGTTTTAACACTACGTCTCACTGCTTTCTCTGTTTTAGCAGAGATTTTTTGTTTTTTATTCATTTTAATTGGCCACATTTAATTTATTTTATTTTCGAAGTTTTTTAATTCTATTAACCGTTATCCCGATATAACTTATTATCCCAAGGGATAGTTGTAATTACATTTTTTTTATTTCAGAATTTTCCACAAATATTACTCACTAGAACTTAAATATTCATCGGTATATTACTTTAAATATTTTAAAAAATATTTAAAATGTTCTATTCTGCAATTATAACTATTAACCTTAATTCAGTATTTATAAATTAATTAATTCTTACAAAATAAAAACTATGCGATGACAGACAGGCACGGGGTCTTTAGTCTTAGTCATTGTAACATAAAACAGTTTGTTTACTATGATTAAGAAATCGATTAAATAACGATTAAAGGAGAAGTTAATTTGCAAAAAATATTAATTATATCCATTTGTATCACTTTTATAATTAGCCTACCAAAAATAACAAGTTTACAAATAAAATTAAATGTAAATAACCTAAAAAAAAAAAAAAAAAAACAATACATTCAGTTCCTCAGGATGAAAAGAACCGTACTTCCTTATATTAGTTAATTCATTAATAGATTTGTATAGCGACAGCTAGAAGCGATATCGTTTTGTTTATTTAGAACGTATTACAATCGGGAGAACGATTTTTACCGTCCATCTACCGCCAGTCGGTGAGAAGACACAGCAGTGTCAGGCCGGATGCCAAATATAAGTGCTTTATTGTAAAAGTTAAAAATGAATATAATATTAACTAAATTGATGCGCCAGAATGGTACGAGAATCAACCAATACCTTTTCGCCGTTATAAGTAAGTTTAATTAAATAACTATTACTAGTTTAATCTTTAACTGTCTCGTGGTTACGTTAATTAAAGTTTAATTTTAACCGCTTTGCATGTTTTATCGTTTTTTTATCTTGACATATCTTTCGTATTATAGTGAAGTAGGTGTTAAGCTTAGTGTTGAATTTCTCCGTTTTATATTTTCCGCCCATATAAATAATGTGTGTACAATTATGATATCTAAGGCTCTGCTATGTAACGATATAGCAAAACTAATATATATATTTTAATTATAAACAAATCGATGAAAAGTGAGCTTGAACCTATAACCACCGCGTTCAGTAAAATCATTCAGTAAAGTTTCAATTGTTAGTGTTATCAATATTTTACTGTATCTTATCTATATTATATTATTAATCGAACAAATTAGTTAATTAACTAAAATATTTTTTGTTATGTTACATTATTAAAAAAGTGACTTACTCGTACTGATGATTTATATGTTATATTATATTTTTATTTAAATTTAATTTGTACTTAAGTAAAAAAAAACACTTTGAAATATATATTTTTTTAAAAATCGAACTAATATATCGGATTGCTTCACGCACAGTGTTATGTTAGGGAGTGAATTTTAAATCGGGTAGTACGCAATTTAAATATATTAATAAAATTTTATCGATTACATTTTGTTTTTGTCAAACTACATTCAAGGATACAATATTAATATAAATATATCAATAGATATATCTATTGAGCTTTTAACCCACTTTTTGCTGTGCTCAGAATATCTAAGCATAAATTAATTATGGATACGTAGCTATATAAAAAAAACTTCCAAAGTTTTTTTGTACAATTTATTTTTTGTACAAATTTTTCATGAAATAATAATATTAAAACAATAATTGTGTACAGTACAGTCAGCGTTGCTTGAGTGCTTCCGTTTTGTAATTCAAAAATTTTTCAAATTATAAAAATCTTGGAATATCAAATTGAATTTTTTTTCCTCTTTTCGTACTTCAATAATTGAAAACATAAAAAAAGAAAATAAATATTGAACTAAGATGCTTATACTGTCCAGCACAATCGACGGCCGGAAGCCTGTATGTTTGTGCTTTTGTTCACGCTGATCTCAGGAACTGCTTGACCGATTTAATTTCAATTTGCACTATTGTATTGTATTTTGGCAAGCTTCCTTTAACATTTAGTTTTGTATTCCAATTCGTTAGATAAAAAAATTAAACCATTTTGAAGGAATTACGAGAAAATTACTTAAAATAACTATCTATAAGACATACTTAGATATTATTTTTAAAATAATATTATAATTAGAAAACGAAAGTAATGCAAACAAGTAAAGTAATAGTTTTGCTGTTCAAACGGGAGAAGCCGCGAGCATGTTGCTAGTCTATAAATATTTATTTTTAAATATAATATTATAGTAATCAGTTTTTTTTGTGTTTTTTATTGTTCACAACCGGCAATTGCGTTGGATGTAAATGAAGAGTCCTCTAAACGTAAACATGTACTTAGCGTGCAATCAGATTTATTTTATTTGATCATCGAGACTTATTTTTATATTTATTGCCCTATGTTTAAAAAATATTTTATAGTATTTTTCTTAAAATTAGCTTATGTTACGAATATGATATAATTGAAAATATTATTTTATACTTATTTAGTTTGCTTTTTTCTACAATTGAAAAATTAAGTTACACAAGTTGAGCACCACAAATAAATATTCGATGCGGATATTTTAGTAAGTATTGCGGAAATTTTATTTCGCATATAACAGAGAACGTAGTGTAAAGACTAAAGACACCGCTTCCAGGTAGAAGACGATACGTTTAGAGCGCTGATGGAACTGAATTGATGTCTTTTAAGGACGAATAATTCTCTTCTCCCGGCTCCTCGGTTACAAATAGACACAGGTCCATTGTCATTTTCGCAGCGCCTGGCGGTATATACGATGATTGTGGGTTCGATTCCCAATTCTAACAATAAATTAATTTCAATTCCTCGATCTCATGGGCGTATTAATAGGAAGGGTTGAATAGCAAAGAATAGTCTTGTGCCCACATTAGAAACTGATCCTGTAAGTTCAATTTTAGAATTGACCCTGTAAAATTAAGAAAAAACTTTTTCATGACCAAATCTGTCCAAAGCCCCCAGTCCAGGCCTCCCTGGAAAATATTTCTAAGTACATATACTTGCTCTGCTAATAAAACAAAAACGCGGTGTAGAGTTCCGCCATTCAACACGCAACGTCTCGAAAATTGGGCAAATTTGGAAAATGGCGAAAACAAAATGCCAAGTAAATATAAAAACAACAATCAACTATTGCACCATAACAAGTGATAATTCAGAGATCAATAGTTACACTTATTAAATCTAAAATGATTATACCAATTATACAGAACAAGTTTTTTCCGTACGGCCTTCGTACGATGACGCGGCTTTATAAATAATACATAGATATATGAAAAAATACATGATCGTATAAAATATATTATTCTTATGCAAGACGCGTTTGTTTGTTTTTAATTTAAAATATGTAAATTTAATAGAATAAATATGAAACAATGTTTACATTACTTTTGTTTTTAATGTTCTACGAAAATAATGAAAATTAATGTCATATTATTTCTATAGAAATGCATAAAAATACTGTAATATACGTATTTGTATTGTGTATTGTTCAGTACCGACAGGCATATAAATTGTGTGGTGGGTAGCGGATCGACTCTTTTTCTGACATCACAAGATATGAATAATTTCCTTTATGATAGGAAATTTAATTTAAAAATCATTTTGATATTAAAATGCTCTTTTATGTATCTTTTTATTTGATAAACTATGAAGAAGAAGAAGAAGAGGAGGACGAACTGGGTAGTCTAGGGTGTAGAGACAAAAGACTCCATTTCCCATTCTCTGCTCATTTTTGACTCAATGCTGAGCTTTATCTTATTACCATAGCGAAGAAATGAAAATAATTTGTTCGAGTTGAAATCAGAATCTGTAACTTATACGACTTATTCATATTATTAAATACATATTTGTATATAGGTGTAACGCGATCGACGGATCAACTGGGTAGGGGGAAGATCCTCTATGGGTAGAGGACCTCTGCATCTATCCATTTTCAGCAAATATTTGAGTATTTGTGATTTTTTGAAAAAGAAAACAGATTCTTGAAGAAAATTGACAAATACAGCCCGACTATTGCGTCTGCTCTCTTATTTTTTTAAATATAGCTCAGTAGTAAAGTTTTTGTATCATATAATACTTTAAATCGGTTTATAAATCTTGGAATTAACATCGTAATAAGAATTGTTTTTAAACAAACAAAATTTTATCAAAAACTTTCAAGGGCTGTAGCGAAAAAAATATTGGTGATTTTTTTCCAAAAGTAATTCTGGTATATGTATCAAATAATCTCTGAAAATTTCATAAGGAACATTAATAAAAAATGGTCTTAAATCATGAAACATTAAAAACCTGTTAAGCTTATTACAAGAATTGTTTACATTTAAATCGATTATTTTAGATATTTACATAGGTGTTTGCATTTTTCACCAGTTCCACTGTAACCAGACAATGTTTATTGAGCACAATTGTTTGATATCGTAAAGCTATCCAAACACAGGCCATGAATTGGCTAATAAACTAGGATAGTGGATTGGTGAATTGGCTAATGAACTTTCACACATTATAGAAAGAATATTTTACAAGTAAATTTTTTATTCCGTCTATTTTAAGAACTTCAAAACAAAGAAAAATCTCTAAGAAATTGTCGTGGAGCTACGCCTATGAAACTTTCAGAAAGTATTAGAGATATATACCAGTAGTTTCCAAAATTACTTCTGGAAAAAATCATTAGTAATTTTATTTCGCTACAGCCCTTGAAAATTTTTGGTAAAATTTTGCCAAAATGGGAGCATTTCATTCCCAACTCCCAAGGCGTGTTATAATTTATAAAATTCTATTAAAATTATTTCTTATTATTCTTTCTTAATTATTTATACTTATTCTTTCTTTTTAAATTATACCAAGCATTCAAAAAACATGACTGTAAATATTAACTAATATCAATATTATACGCATCAACAGAATGACGTTTTAATTATATGTTTCACGTAAACTTAGCTTTTCTATTAGCGCAATATATTATACAGTACCACCGCCTTATCGGTATATCGATATTATACCCAAGTATATATAAAATATGTGATTTACAGTACAAATATTTAAAAAAGATATTTACATTTTTAAGATAAATAAATATTTAAGAAATCTAAAATTTTATTGAATTCGAGTAAAATCAAAGACCGTAGACCGAGAAATTACCGTAGAATGTAAAAAGTATATAATAAGTAAGTAATCAGTAAAGGCTTGAATTCGTTTTTTTATTTCTTTAGTAAAAAAAGAGTTCTGCCACCAAACTATTCTAAGTTATGCGAAGTTTGGAGAACGAAGTGTCTTCTTACTATTTACCTTTGCTTAGCACGCCTTATATCATAAATATTTCAAAATTAGTTTTTTTTCGTAACTACTTTAAAAAATATATATCTGTGAAATAATTATAATTTTTTTTTTGATTAAAATAAATTTTCTTAATTTGATATTATGTACAGTATGTCTTGAAACTAGGCTTTCTCTAGCTATCCAAATCTTAAACGTAAAAAGAAACAAAAAAGACAATACCGAACAAAAAGTATCATTTTCATAACTATTATATATAACTATATTTTAAAAACTTTTATTTTAATTGATAATAATTCTCAAAACCAATTTTAATCCACGCTGTTCAACGTTATTCTTTACAATCCGTGATATTTTGAATGATTAAATCGCGTGAAATAAGAAAATTGCACTTTTTGTTTTATTATGTAACAGATAATTAGAAAATGTATTCAGTAAACTGCATTATTATGATCCTTGAACTGAATTTGACAAATATCTAAAGATTAATTTACGAGTAATTCTTATAATTTTTAAATTTCTTTATATATTCCTAACTAGCGACCCTCTTGCGGCTTCGCCCGCTTTAACTACTGGATTATTCATATAATATATGTTTACAAAGCACTCAAGATAATGTGAA
This sequence comes from Heliconius melpomene rosina, assembly GCF_056956725.1. Lineage (NCBI taxonomy): Eukaryota > Metazoa > Arthropoda > Insecta > Lepidoptera > Nymphalidae > Heliconius > Heliconius melpomene. Next base: position 2,690,740 of record NC_140400.1, read on the forward strand.
AATTAATTAAACCCTAATGCAACCCGCATTTTCGTAGTTTCAATAAGGATTTTCCAATTGTTTTACACAGCAAGGATTTTTTAGTAGGTACCGTAATTTTAAATCTGTGCTACTAATCTTTTCAAGAACTTATTAAAATATATTTAAATGACTTAGATAGTTAAATGACTATTTTTAAACGGAAGAAATTACAAACAAAAACCTACCTACTAATAACTACTACAAAAAATATGAAACCAAGTATATCGCGCTGAAATAATACATACAACTCCAATTATCCAATACGTGCAAACGCATCTAAATCTTCATTGCTATAAAGGCAGGCGGGTTATTTTTTCGAGCTTGTGGTTAATGCTGAAGAGGGTATTCTGTCCCTGATGCAAGTACTACGTGGCTGCCTGTGAGGAAAATTAAATAGAATGCATCGGGCGGGAATCGAACCCGGGCCGACCGCGTGGCAGGCGAGCATTCTATATTGAACCACCGATGCGTGTAAGGCAGACGGGCGCGGCGGACGCATGGCGAGTAGCGAGCCGTTTCGCAGCAAAGGTTTTTTGATATTGTAACAACTTCTAAAGTACTTATTAAAATGAAAAACAGTAAAAGACAGTTTTGATCTACTTATTTATATGCTAAGAGTAGGGATAAGTAAAACTTGAGTCGATACAGCTGATGTGTCAACGGCGTGATATGTCAACAATTAAATGCGTTTTTCTCTAAAACTATTCGCAATTTCGAAATAGTGTAAAAAGCAAATTTTATCTTCGTTTAATGTAGAAAATTAATAAAGTATTTTAAAGGATAAGGATTAATACCATTATGGAAAAATATCCCTCACAATAAAAAATATATTGAAATTACAATATTTAGACAGAAATATGATCACTACACGTTATTCTTAAAAGATACAAATATGCCGTCGCGGACTTTCTTGTAGATCTTATTAAGAGGAACAATACTCCAGTACATTATTTTCATGTAGTACTTACCATTAAAGCAGCGCATGCGCGAAAGTGTATCAACGGGTAGGACTTTATACACATTTATCGTATTTATGTTAATTTACATAAGAATGTACAAATAATAAACTATATATAAACCTTCCCTGAGAAATACTCGACCTAATGGTGAAAACTGCATCAAAATCCATTGGGTGGTTTAGAAGAAGAAGAGTTAGAAAGTTCAGACAGACACGAAAAGCGACTTTGTTTTATAAGATATAGGATAGGATATCACAGTGACGACTATAAAATAAAATAATATAACTGAATGACTGTCAAAGTTTTATCTATTTCTATTTATCTTTTTTGCTGACAGTACAAAAGCGTTAAATTTATAAAGATGTCATGTCAATAGTTTTTTTGTGAAACTATAGATTTTTTAGGCATTTGTTTTTCTATATATAAACATAATCAATATTTTCTAAGATATAGGATCTTTAACATATAAAATTTGACATTGGAGAAAGGTTATTAATTCTATAATAGGAGTGTCTCAGCATGTTTCGAATTCTTTTGTATTTAGAAAGTAGTCATATAAATTCTGCATTTAAAAATATAAAAGATGAACTGGTCTTATGTGTATCTCATTATAGATTTAATATGGTTAGATATATGTTTATAAATAAATACTAATTTAATACGATTTCCGAAAAGCATCAACTAATCTATCCTACATCCTATTTTGAGAATAAAGTGTTTTTTATTTCAGAAAAATTTAATTCAGTTTTTTAAGCCAATACATTCTTTGAAGAAATGCAAGAAATGCAAAAGAGCAGCGTTGAGTTCCGCCATTCATCATCATTCGGCGGAAGGTGGGAAACAGAGTGTCTCTAAACTAGGTTCCCTCTACTTACCTCCCTGTGTACGGGATACAGCGTGAAGCTGATTTATTTATTTATTTTATTTTGTTTTAAGAGAAGAAGAGTATTTTATTTTTTTACAAATTGTCCCAATCGTATTTTTTTTGTATCGACGCACGTCAACGTACGACAAATGATAACTGTCAATTTTGACAACCACGTCTTAATTATCTTTAAACAGCCTTATGGAGAAGTATTTTAGACATTTTTTTTATTTTACTATATTGTTCATATTTTTTTATTTACATATAAATTATTAGTATGCACGTTTTTACACCTCCCTAAACACAACTTACTAAACATGGTACGTCACTATCTATTTTTAAAATTGGATGTAATTTTTACGTAAGCAGTATTAAAAAAAACAAGATCTGGTCTACGGTCTACTAAGTATACTAAATAATAAATAATAATTATATTAATATAAAATTTGGCGTCACTATGTCGTAATTGTTGATCTTTACATAGCTGCATGTGTTACCTTGCTTCAAAAAATTTGATACGGTTAATACTTCAATATATCAATATTATGTGCTTTATTTAAAATGAACTATTATTCTTTTACAGAAAGCTAACAATATTTTAATAAAAATAACTGCTATATTAACTTTTTGTTGGTTATCTCCAAATCATGGGTTAGTTAAGCATAATTGAATGTGCTAAAGACACAAATGCAGAATATTCGAAGCAGGTTAATTAGTAAACTAACTAAAACAACAAAAAATGAGAACGCAAAATTTAGATAAACTTCTAATGAACGACTGTACACGACTTACGAGTATGTACTTGATCGTTTTAAGCCTATTTGAGTACAATTATTTTTTAATACGGAAGTTTTCTACTATATAACATTGTAACTTCTGCTATTTTTTATAATGCCAAAAAAAATATTTCTATCAAAACATTAATTAATAAATTTTCTTATTACATATTGTTAACATCTTATTGCAAAACATTATTTACATTATTGCCTTTTATTGGCGAAATCTGTACTAAAATCGATACAGCTGTTGGATCAAAGCATAAGCACTCTACGAAAATTGACATGACCTCACTTCGTCAAATCTAGATAATCTAGGGTGTCTATAGAACTGGATTCTAAATAAAGAACTGAACTGAACTGAACTGCATTCTAATAATACCTAATATTATACCAACGTCGACTATAACCCATTACAGATATATCAATGAATGAACTAGGTATAACTACTACAATTAAATCCTATCGACATAATAGTAAAGCGCTATCGTGTTTACTAGTCATTAAACCCGCTTATAGCCTGAACGATTTAAAAACATTATGTGATTTAAATCAACATGAAGCAAAACTGATAGATTGTTAGCGGTAATACTGCTTATTATAAATATCCTGCTAGCGAATGTCTAATTATGTTTTGATGGTATAGTCTATGGTACAATTGGGACGTGCCCACCTGTGGACGGTGGGTCTAAATTTAAAGGTAAAAATACTTAATAAGTGAACGGTAAGAGAGGTAGGGGGTTGACCTTTGAAAACACAGTATTGAAGATACTGGAGGAAGGTCACGTAAAAGGCATGAGGACCCTCCGGGGGCATGTATGAAGAGGTTGATGACAGTGGACGAGGCGAAAGATGTTTGTAGAGACCGTAGCGTTCGGCGCCCCGTTCTCTCTGACTACCCCGCTAGGGATAAAGCGAGAAGCTAAGCTTAAGCCCTAAAAATCTTATTAGAATTACATAGCATATTAATATGTAAATATTTAAAATAGTCAGTTCAACCATTAAATCTTTTAAAAAAATCTAATTACATAATACTCTTATCGGCGGCTTCGCCTGCTTAATAATGGAAGAGTGAACAAGTAAGCATTTTATATGACACAAGACATATTGGAAGTGCCCGAAGTAACTATAACCGTACGATAATATAGCCTATAGCTTTCCTCTATAAATAGACTATCTATCACAATTTTTTTTTATCAATTTCAACCAGTAGTTCCCGAGATTAGCATGTTTCTAAGAGACTCTTCATCGACGAGTAATTTTAGTAAAGTTAAAGAAGTATAGATTTATAATATTATATTATTTAAATTACGTTATAAATAAATTTCAAGTTATATTCATAAAAAAACTTCAATACCCTTTGTCAAGTAAATTATTATAAAATCCTTAAACTATTATGTTAAGAACAATATAAGACGTATATTTGAACATCCGCGTAAATATGAGTGTGTTTTTTCAGCAAAAAAATGGTAATTTAAATTCGTGAGGTATCTTTAATTATTACTACGTAGATTGTAAACAAAGAGTTATAATTAGATAATCTTATCACTTTAGGGGATTTTTTGAATGGAAAAAAGAAAGAGAAAGAAGTAATGAATCTTTTGAAAAAAATAGAAATATAATGTAGATGTACAATTGTACATACACATACATATTTAAAAATATTTCTACATATAAGTATTAACTTCGTTAGATAAAAGAATGTTTCCCTTTATAAGTCGCTGCTAATCTAACCAAAATGTAACAATCGAACCCACGACCATCGCGTTATAGCAAAACGGTTTCCAATTGCGCAAAAATTTTATCGTCGAGCATATATATATATATATATATATATATATTTTATTTAATATTTTTACTAATTATAAATATAATGTGCAGGAAAATGAAGCTTAAACATCATTAAGATATATTTTTTGTCTTCAAACTGGAATTGGTGTTCGTGAGGCACGCCGCTTGTTTACCGGCGACTTCTCAACGACGATTAAAACAATAATTATATAAAATACAATCGTAAAATTTTTGTTTAATTTTAATTAATTTTTAGAATCTTTATCTGATATGAATATTTTTTTTTGCAGAAATATCCAATACTGTATTTTATTTAGGCAGAAAAAGAAATCACCTATGAATAATTTAGGATTAAATGTGTACTAACTTTTGCCTAAACAAAAAATAATTAGTGATGTAGCTTAGAGCATTCCTCAATAAATCGACAATCAAACACAATCTGCCAAAAAAATTCTACAGGTTTATAATATTAACTAGCGGACGCAGCTAAGTTCACGTTCCTACCATCAGCAGTTACGGCTGTGCGTGCGTCTTACCTCAGTCAGTGAGGACAAGTCCTTTTATATATATAGATTACAGATATAAACATTACCAAAAGTTATTTAAACTCAGAAGACAACTCACGACTGCTATAAAAGATTTAATTGCATTAATATTTTATAAAAAAATATATAGATATATTTATATTAATTCAGAAAACTTTATTAGGTATATAATTTTTTATACTTTATTTATTTAATTTGTCTATTATTATGTATAATAATGATATACTTGGAATTATAAAAAAAATACACGTGTCTTCCCTTCATTGTAATTTCATTTTCTTATATAAAAAATAATAATTATAATTGAGCATAGCAATTTATATTGTTATACTTCCTTTTTTTTTCCTCGAATGCATTATATACCTATATTTTTTCTTAAGTGCAAATACAGAAGATATTTTTTTAATCATCATTCTGTCCTCTGCACAATGGGCAGAAAACTGAGATTCTTTGTCACAGTATCTACCTATCATAAATGTATCAACAACTAGCTCCGTTATATTGTGTATAGAATTTTATTTAGTCAAAGAAAATGTGTTATTTTTTTGAGATAATCTGCTCCCCACTTTCCGTTTAATTTTTGATACATTGAGTGTGCGGCGCTCAACACCGCGTCTTGTAACCAGAAAAGATTTAAATTACGATTTATTAAATGCATGACAATATAGATATTCAATATTGATATGAATATTCGCATTGTTAAATCGGGCGAAGCCACGCGGGAGCCGCTAGTTAAAAAATAAGAAATGTAAAATATAATATTACCTCGAAACAATAAGAGAGTGGAATGAAATGTCTTCATGTTTTATATTATACTTAACATGAATAAATTATGCTTCTGTAAAATTACCTGAAACAATTGTTTAATTGTTTTCCATGAAAGGAACAGGACATTCGCCTGACGTCCCGTGTCACGCCAAATCATCATCATTTATGTTTTTAATAATACAATACCAAAATGTCACCTTAAAGTGACACGTAAAATTGTCGACACAGTACTCGTACAATAATCTAAAAAAATTGATCAAAATGACATATGTAAGTATGAGCACTTAATTTAACTGAAACTTTTTTAAAATGGATTCTCCTATTGTGTTAATAAAATAAATCCTAAATGCAGCTTCACGATGTATACCGCATGGAGCAGGGTAGGCAAAGGGAACCCAGTGTTACGACACTCCGTTCCCCACCTTCTGCACACTCATACCACGACGATCTCAACTGTGTAATATTATCCGTTTATTACTAAGCTAGCACACTTATAAACTATAACACTCACACATTAATTATTTTCTTTGTTTCAGTAACAATCCCACTTCTGAGCTTCGGCATGGTGCAAGGATGGCTGTCCCCCATGATATCCATCCTGCAATCCCCTCAAACACCGTCACCAGTACCGTTCACCTCTACTGATATATCCTGGATGACCTCTGTCACTTATATCACGGCCATCATATTCGGAGCTCCTATGGGGTACCTAACTGACAGATATGGAAGGAAGGTCATGACTCTGATTACCACCTTCTCTTTAATAGTGAGTATTATTTTTTTTTTTTTAGCTTTATTATCATTTAGTAGGGTAGGATGAGGGAGCCTAGTGTTTAGACAGTCTGCTTTCATCGAACTTTCTACGAATACTAGAGGCAACTTGTGTTGATTGGCTGAACTCAACGCCGCGCTTTGCCTCGACACCAGAGCGAAGATATGAAATTAGTAACTTAATGGGTACGGAGTGTCTTACCACTAGAATCCCTCTGCTTACCCTGCCTTTTGCAGGCTACAGCGTGAAAAAATATATAAAAATCAAACTAACTATACTATTAGTATAGATTATAATAATAATAGGTTATAGTAATAGTGTAATAATACACAATGAGACATAATTATACTACATTATTATAACATGTAAATAAATATTACCCTGAGTGAAAGAAGCAATGATTTTTTAAGATTTATTCTACTATATTTACATAACCGTTTATTGTTTTGTTAATGTATATTGAAAATAAATTAGTCGTAGATATTAATTACGATGACAATGTCTAGTTATTTCTAATTATCATATAAATATATCAGAAATAATGTGTACAGTACAAGTATTACATAAGTATTAAACTGTAGGGTATATTTACTATTCATTAATTAGAAAATTAAAATTATTAATTGTTCTATGATAAAAACATCATAAAATGTAATCGTTAATTCCATTAATTTCATATTTTAAGCATGGACTATTAGTTGAAAAAAATCAGCTTATCGTTGTATCCTGAATGTTAGGGCACGCAGAGGGAACCTAATCTTAAGACACGGCGTTCCTCGCGTTCTGGAGAATGTTTCGAGGCATTGCGTGTTGAGTGGCGGAATTCAACGCCGCACCGGGACTATTAGTTAATTAACAGAATCATTAATATTTTACCTGATATATTAGAAAAAATGTCATTCTCAGCTGCCTATATATGTGGGTATTTATTTTTATTGATAATCTAGACTCCTACAAGAGATTTGTTTATATATTTTTTGCGTAGCTTAAAGAAGGATACAGGAAAGAGTGACTTATCAGTTACCACTAAATTATAAGATAATAACGTTAGATGGAAATATATTTTTCTTAATATTTTTAACATTTTAAAAGTATTGATTAACAGGAATAGGAGAGAAAAATACTTCTTTAGAAAACTTAAAAAACACAAAACAATTTAAATAATATCAATTTAAATCTTATGTATAGGTAAAGCACTAATATAAGCAATTAATCATATTTGAAATATACATTAGATAAATAGATAACAAAGATTCTCTTATCAGTTTTTAGATGCGGAATCCTCAAAGTCACATAAAATAATATTCATTAAATGTTTTTATAATAAATTATTATTTATTTAATAAATGCCAAAATAAATGCGTCTTAGAGACAAGGAAATGAAATAAACCTTGATATAATTTAGTTTTGAATCTTAATAAAAAATATACGGAGGTCACACATCATAACTCTGTCTGTCGTACCTATATGAATAAATATGTCATAAATATATTCGCCTTAAAAATATCTATATAATTACGTGAAAATATTTTTCAGTCACTATTATTAGTATATCTAATTTTCATAAGAGACATCTAATCTTATCAAAAATGCACCAAAATTAATTAAATTAATTTAAAATTTAGATAAGATCTTAAATCCACCGATTACTGAAAATTAGTATTTAATTGGCCTATTATATTATACATATCTATAACGAGACCGCCGTGGCGCAGAGGGACAGCGACTCTAAACGATGGTTACGGGATCTATTCCATGCGAAGTAATAATTATATTTATTTTCATTTCCACGTTCCCCAGACAAAACGCGGCGTTAAGTTAAAAGCCACTTGAATTTTGGGGTACGAAACACACATTGCATTTCCTGTTAAGGCAACCTTTACCTACTTTACAAAAACGTATAATTTCCTGAATATTGCAAAATATACATAAGGTGATTCCCCTTTTAAATTAAACCCAACCTACGAATGGAGGTCGAGGATAACTTCTACTGATTACTGTACACATATATTACAGGTTGTTGTACTTGTTTTCTAATTTCTAACTTATTTTAAGCTCCTTTTTCCTCAAGAAGTTCCCAACTACGGCTAAGTAATAAAAATTACATTTATTAAAGCGACCGTAGAAATTGTAATTATTATGAAAAATTATATATTAAATTATTAAAGTTCATATAATATGTAATACTAATAACAATAAAACTGTATTTTTTATGTTATTAGAAGACAGCTAACATACCTAATAATTAAAAAAAAACAATAAATATGACATTTAACCTGACATTTAATTCAATGGTTTATAGACTGGGATCCGGCCGTTGAATCCTGCATAAACGAGTTTTCTTAATTAAACCTATATTAATGAATAATACATGATTAGTAGAACAGATTACACCTGGGTTGCCTGGAAGAATCCTGCCGCAATCACCTTTAATTACATTTTTTCGTAACTCGTTTTTGGAGAAAATTGCACCAATACGTTTTTTATATGAATCGCACATCATTTGAAAGATAATCGCATAAGGAATTGGAAAATTAAGGGTTGCCAGCTCTCAGTCTGCCGCAAGTCTAGGGTTGCCTGGTTTAAAGTTGTCACTAAATGTTAATAATTTACACTCATGTGTTTTTTTATTGAATTATATATCAAATTAAAGCTTATTTTTTTCTGAACACTATAAAACAGGGTTGCCTGGAAAATTCCTGCCGCAAACAGGGGTTGCCAGCGTTTGAAATATTTTATTCCGGTTCCGTTTGACTATGAGAATAGACGATGAAATGCGCGGTCTGCCTTATGTTTTAAAGTAAAATATTATATAATAGAAGATCAATCTTAAAATCAATATTTATTCTAATTGTTCACCTGTTAAATGATGATTTTAATCATATTAAGCACACGCAGAAAACTATTTAAAGATCATAGGGCAGAAGAAATCATCCTTATTTTTCAAGTAAAATAATGAATCTATAATATTGAGTCTTTGCAAAATCTATTTTCTAAATACTAATATTTATTTATTAATTTAAATTACCATTTTGAAACAATTAAATTATCTAATTAAATAAATGTTTACAAATATCGATCTACTATAAGGTATTAATATACATACATATACATCATGTTCCCTTAATATAATGAAGGGTGACCATTATTGCGGATATTTTTTTAATTAATTATATTGAAAAATACATTTCAATGAACTCTCTCTCTCTCTCTCTCTCTTCGTCCTCTACTTGTTTGATTTGACAATGCTTGCCGCAATTCTTTTTTCTCACGCAATTTTTAATAATTTGCATAGGAAAGCAAATTATTAAAAAGATAAAGAAAATATACATAATAGAATTATAATAAACAAAACTAAGTTAGCAAAATAAATTTGAAGAAAATCCGACAGTAATGCCGACTAATAAACGCTATTTACGGTTTATGATCAAGAGTCGGCAAATATCAATTAGTTAGCTATTTTTTAGTATAGATAAACATTTTGCGGCGCCATACAAAGCAAACCAAATGCAATAAAATTATTTTCGAAGATGTATTGTTTCTAAATGCAATAAAAGTGCAGATGGCCAAATGAGTTGTTTTTGAGCATATTACTTAGTTACTTACCTTTAGTTTTGGAGTAAAGACGTTTTTAATTGACAAAAATGAAGATGTGAAAATGTGATAGAATTTAACAAGGAATCTTTCCAAAAGTGTAAAATTATCTTATTGTTTCGCCAAAAAATGAATTTTAAATACAGTGACATTTTTTTAAATAGTGACACAATGCACGGTTATCATTTACAGTGTTACAAAAAGTTCATTGTTTTAAAACAAAAATATAAAGAAGTATTTTTTAATTATTTTGTAATGCAAAACGTAAGTATACTTTAATATTTAATATTATATAGTTTAATAAAATGTAGACAATTGTGGCCGTGGGAGTTGCCTCAGTTTTGATTATACTAAGTTAGGGACATTAGTGAGTGATTACGTTTTATTATAATTATAAGAACAATTCGTTCAGACCTAAATACCTTAAAAACTATCAGCATAGACGGAGAAGTTCTTGCTAGCGACATTTTTTTATCTATATTTTTTAATAGTTTTTATTAGTTGAATAGTTTTCATTTACTTTGCAAAAACGTAAATATTCGTACCAAAAAGATGGGCGCCATAGTTCTTTCTACGGATACGGACGGCGTTGTCAAATCAAACAAGCAGAGGGCGAAGAGAGAGAGAGAGATTGTTTATTGAAATGTAATTTTCCACATTTTCTTAATTAATAAAAAAAATATCCGCGATAATTGTCACCTCTCATTATATTAAGGAAACATGTTGTAATTAATACCTTATAGTAGATCGATATTTGTAAACATTTACTTAATTAGATAATTTAGTTGTTTTAAAAGGGTTATTTAACTAAATATTATTATTTATTAAATAAATTTTGCGAAGACTCAATATTATGGATTATTATTTTACTTGAAAAATAAGAATGATTTCTTCTGCCCTATGATCTTTAAATAGTTTTCTGCGTGTGCTTAATATGATTAAAATCATCATTTAACAGGTGAACAATTAGAATAAATATTGATTTTAAGATTGATCTTCTATTATATAATATTTTACTTTAAAACATAAGGCAGACCGCGCATTTCATCGTCTATTCTCATAGTCAAACGGAACCGGAATAAAATATTTCAAACGCTGGCAACCCCTGTTTGCGGCAGGAATTTTCCAGGCAACCCTGTTTTATAGTGTTCAGAAAAAAATAAGCTTTAATTTGATATATAATTCATTAAAAAAACACATGAGTGCAAATTATTAACATTTAGTGACAACTTTAAACCAGGCAACCCTAGACTTGCGGCAGACTGAGAGCTGGCAACCCTTAATTTTCCAATTCCTTATGCGATTATCTTTCAAATGATGTGCGATTCATATAAAAAACGTATTGGTGCAATTTTCTCCAAAAACGAGTTACGAAAAAATGTAATTAAAGGTGATTGCGGCAGGATTCTTCCAGGCAACCCAGGTGTAATCTGTTCTACTAATCATGTATTATTCATTAATATAGGTTTAATTAAGAAAACTCGTTTATGCAGGATTCAACGGCCGGATCTCAGGGTATTAGTTTTCTATTGTTAACATTGCTTGGTAGTAATTTTCATAACATAGTAATAATATGATAATATTATTAACGTCTGTTATAATAAAGTAATATTTTGATGCTTCTCTATGAAACTAGATATAGGTATGTACAGCTTCACGCTGTATCCCGCATGCTCAGAGGAAATCTACTTTTAACACTCTTTTCTCTCTTCACGTTTTCCATTTTTAGTTTGTTTTAGTTTTTTTTTTTTCAAAATTTTAAATTTTTAGCCCGATTGCTACGATGGTCTTTAAAATTAACAAATATAATAATAATTATGCATATTCAGCATCCGCATCTTATCATCTATTCTTATAATAAAGTTGTCTTTAAAAATAAAAAGAAAAAGAAAAAAAGGCACTATTCTTTTTTATATAAAATAAAAAACAAGGTAGTGACCAAATACGCAACGCACCTATCGAACCTTTTTTAATCTGCATCTTATTTGTTTGTAAACAATGAGAAAAAGTTGTTCCGCTCCAAATCTAAAGCCTGTTTTTTGTTTATATTAAAATAACTTGAAAAAAGTGGAATGAACTTGTAAAAAAGGTATTGACCGCTTCCTTCCTTTTGGACATTTGTATTAAAAGACTGGTATTGAAATCGTTAATTGGATTTAAAAAATAAGAAATGTTTTTAATTGCATTAAAAAAAAGCACCTGTTGGCTAATGCATATTACTCGTGAGAGTTTGAATTTATTGCAATTTATGAGAAAGATTATTATACTGCATATACTTAGGTAGATATTTTAATATCACTTTGAGCGGTATGAGTTTTTTTTTTTATATTTTAAAATACATTTTACTACCGTACCGTTACTTTTCGTAAGATTTTACACTGTTTGTGTCGATCGATATTTTATATAATTATAATTATGATATGCATAAAATAACTCCTGTGACTCAAGTCCAACCAAAGTAAATACCAAATATATGTAGCTATATTGTCATTTGACAATTCTCTAATTTAACTGAAAAAACAAATAATTATGTATATTGCAATTATTTGTTTCTTCTATTGCATAAGTACAATCAATCAGTTTAAGGCACCAGGTACTGAATCGACGTAGAAATGAGAATGAAAATGTCATCCTTTATTGTTTGTTTTATCTTGCTGTATCCGTAAAGTTGGGGTACCCTATGGGGTATCCCACTATCTGAATTATCAGAACGAGGAAATGAAAATAGTTCAGTTCCGTAGTTTTGAACTCACAACCATCACTTTTACAGTCAAACATTGCGCCGCTGCGCCACGTCGGTTTGCACTTGGATTCTAAGATTTATTTTATTTTTTATGCAAAAAAAACGAGATCACCCATATATAATAAATCTGTCATATATAAAGAAATAAATTAAAATCTTTGACCTTTAAAGAGCTATCCAAAATTATTTAATAATAAAATTACCACTTTTCAGTTATACTGGCAAATTAAGTTGCTGTGCTTGGAACCCTGGGCCCTTATACTGGCGAGAGCCATCGCTGGCATACCCTGCTCGGCGTGCTACATCGTCCTACCCATTTACTTGAAGGAGATCAGCGATATCGACTTGAGAGGAGCATTGGGATCTTTGCTTATATTAAACAGGTAAATTGCTTCACGCTGTACCCTTATCCTAGGCATATAACAGGTTAGGCAGAAAGCATAAAATAATTCATGTCCTCCGAGTGGGGAACCCCCAGTGAATCGAACCCACAAACGTTGCGTTTACAGTTAAGCGCTGTGCCGCTGCGCCAAGACAATTCCTAAATTAAACAACAACAAATAAATAGCCAGAGACCGTGGGTACGATTCCCACTCGAGAAAATGAAATATTTAATATTTTAATTTCTTTACTCTGGCGTCGAAGCAAAGCGCGGCGTTGAGTTCCATGACTGAATATACAATGCCACCAGAATTCGGCGGAAAATGGGGAACGGGAGTGTCTTATCACTAGCACAGGTAGGGAGAGTAGTAGTGCCAGTAGTGGCGCTGGGTCACAACGGTCTCACTGCAAACTGTAGATACAGAATGAAGCTAAAATAAATAAATAGCAAATTTACATTATAATTAGTTTCTCTATTAGAGTGATAAACATCTTAGGCCATAAGTCTCAATAACAACTTTTCTAAAGTAAAAATAAATCCTAGGTTCAAAAGTCTATTAAATGTATTGGTGTCAAGATTTTCTAACACTGTGTTTTTAATAAAATATTATGCATACTTAAGTAGCTATTTTTGCCTATAATTTTGAAAGTTTTTTTATGTGAGTATGGAAATACATAATATATTAAGATATTGAAACGAAATTAAGATCAGGTTACGCATAAAAATACCAGTTATAATAATGTTAGTGTTTCGTCAAAATTTAATCAGTGATTTCAAAATATTTTTATAGAACAACATCTAGGTATATTTGTAAATTGTTATTTTAGTGTTTTTTTCTTATTTTTTTTCATTTTTATTTTTTTTTCAATGTCTATGTCATAGTGCGCCTGAGAGTAAGCATGATAACTGTGGATTCGATTCTCGATCTGATTAAACAAAACTCGGCTTTGAAATCCGTTACTCAATGGGCGGATAGTGATGAACTGAGTGTCTTGACACTCTGCTTACTATGCAAGATAAAAAGTAAATCTACAAAAAAAAGATACTTTACGATTTTTGTTTACACTATTTAGACTAAACGACAAAATCTTAGATACAAAGAAATCAATTACATTTAAATATTAATGTATTGATTTTTAACTTCATTTGCATCGTGACCGATTATTTTAGAAAAATGTAAATATATGTATATTTTATACATTTTTTAGATAATTAACAAAACCAGAAGCGCCTTACTTGTTGCAAATAAATTGATTGAGGTCAATATTTCTATTTATAGTGAGAGACATTTTAAAATTACATTAAAATTGTGTTTTTATAGTGTTTTTAATTTTTATGTGTAATATTTAAAAAAAAAATATTAGAATATATTTTATAATGAACTTTAAGAATAATTATTTTTAAAACATTTATTATTTTGAGGTTAGGAAATTAAATTGCGGAACAGGAAGTCGTGGATTCAATTCTTCTCTATACCTACTTGTACCACCAATCTCGAACTTGAGAGGAAAGCGGAGAACTGAGTGTCTTAACACTGAGTTTCGCCTAAACACACTACGTAATAATGGATGATGTTAAAAAATACTAAATTTAAATATATATTATTTGATTTCTTAATGATATCATATTTTAAATTGTGTATTTTCAGAAACATAGGCTACTTAGCGAGCTACGTGTTCGCTGATCTCCTGCACGTCAACACGATGCTGTGGATGGGCCTGTTGGTTCCTGCGGTAGTGTTTTTCATTTTTCTCGTAATGCCTGAAACACCCGAGTACCTAGTGAAACAGGGTAAAATTGATGTAAGTATTCATTATTAGATAACTAATTGAATAAATTAAATCATTTTTTCATTTTTTCCTATATTATACTATTCCTTTATTATATATCTCCTTTCTGGTACCTAAGTTACAAATGGCGTTGGGTTTGACCGATCATGTCACATGCTATACTTATCTCGAAAAAGAGTTACTAATCGAATAGAAAGTGAAGAACAGAGTGTTTTGACACTCGGACCCGTATTAATAAACCGCCCAGTCTCAAGTCTGAGATCGATCCTGAGATGCGGTTTTCATTCATAAATATAATATATAACATTGTTAACGTTTCAGGAAGCTAAAACGGTGTTGGCGTGGTTACGCGGCAAAAGTACAATGGACCCCACGCTAGAACAAGACATAGACACCATTGTTAAAATAGAGAAACAGACCAAGGCCGATCCAAAATCCGTCTGGAAAATTATATGTGAGTTTTGAGAATAATTTATGTATTTCTTTAGAATGAATATGAGACCAAGAATTCCGTGAAAAACCTGTGACTATAAACGTGACAAGTTGTGGGTTCGATTCCCACTCAAGGAAATGAAATATTTAATATTTTTATTTCTTCGCTCTGGTGTCGACAACAGAATGGAACTCAACAGGCAATGCCTCCAGACTTCGGCGGAGCGGAGTGTCTTAACACTAGGCTCTCTCTGCCTACCCTCCTGTATGCTGGATACAGCGTGAAGCTGATTTTGAATATTAAATTCTATATTATTTTATAGAAACTTCGTTTATTTGTTATATTACATGCTAGTAACTAGGCCGAGTAGATATTTGCATGGTATTTGCATAACTCATATATGTAAGTATTGTATTCTGTCACCAATGTTACAATTTTACTTGTATTTTAAATATTCAGTGATTTCGTTATAATTTGTTACATTACTTCTTTTAATGATATACACAAATATTTGCCCAATTAGTGTTTGAAATCAAAGCTATGATGTAAACTGTAGAGCCAAATATTCCATTTATTCTAGTTACTTTACACAGAGATAACTTAGTGTATAGACACTCTGTCATCCCTTCTGAATTCTAGGCACTGCGTGTGGAGTTACAGAAGCCGAAGTCAAGGCCGTTATTAGTCTACCAGCGCGAGAAAATAGAAATTCTTTGCGGGATCGGACGCCCCATAATAGCCTTATTCATTTAAAAAAAATCTCTATAATAATAAATAATTTTATTTAAACTTTCACATTTTACTTCCAGTAAAAGACAGAGCAACGTTCAAAGCGTTCATCATCACATTGGTGATCAAGATAACGCAGCAGTTCGACGGGTACCTCATAGTGCTAATATACGCCGGGTTCGTGTTCCAGCGCGCTTCAGAGTCCGTATCGTTGAACTTAAGCGCCAATAAACAGGTGATGATGATTGGAGTGGTTCAGCTTGTGGGCTCCATTGTCGCTACTTGTATAGTTGAGAAGACTGGAAGAAAGGTAATTATTAGATTAGCGCCTACGAATTTAATATAGTAAAGTTACACAATCAAAAATGTATAATAGGAATAATGTAACATTTTAATTAACTAATGTGTAAAAAATATTATTTGTTCCTAATATGTTCATAGGTGCTTATAGCTTATAGGATTTAGGGACATCTGGTAGGGAGTTGAAACCATGTCAATTCTAATATTAATATTATCATAGTATTAAAAAAACTGAGCGTATTTATCCTCACACTGATGAAATTTTTGAGAAAATAATAATGAAAATTACAAGAAACACCATTTTCTTTCAGCTTTTGCTGGTATCAACGTCCTTCGCAGTCGGTATAGGCATGTTGATCCTGGCCGCCTGGTTCTACCTGGCCGGCACGGTGATGTGGCTGCCGGGCTGGTTGCCGGTGTTCGCTATGTGCTTATGTATATTTGCTGATGCTGCTGGATTCCAGCCTATATCTTATATTATTATCACCGATTTGTTTACTTTCCAGGTAAGTTGTTTGTTTTCAATTGTTAAGAGTACCTACAATATTAAAAGTTCCATGCAAAATTTAGCCTTATTATTGACTTTTAGTCGTATGTATGTGCTTTTCGGATTAAATAAGACCTAGAGATACAACTCTCCGCTTATTCATATTAGCAGCACTTATTAACCCTTATGTTTCTCGGAATGTATGTCATAAACATTTCCCCTAATCATATTTGAACCTAAATCAATTATTTCAACCAGACACCTTGGAAACCTATAAGTTACATTATTATAAAGAAAATTCTTAACATACTTATATATAGGATTAATACTTATATATATACATATATATATTCAATAAATTTTACAAACAGTAATTAATAGCATACTTATATACAGGATTAAAATTTATTTAATATATATATATATATATATAGTTGGCATATATGTCGCCACTTATATATTTTAATTTATTCTTCGCCACTGGAAAAATACAATAATTGCTTCTAGTATTCTGTATAATATTTATAATGGAATTTAATATCGTGAAACATATTTTATGTTTATAGCTTTTGAAATTTTCATTATTCTTTTTATAAGTTAAGTTATATTTTGAACTACTGTTGATCTTTTAAGTTCATTTCCTCTGGAGACAGTCCGGAAATTGAGTATAAACTAATAAAACAAATTATATCCCAAAATTTCTACATACGACTATTAGTCAAGCACATTATAATTCATAAACAAATAAAATCAGCTTCTCGCTGTATCCTGCACGCATCTGGGTAGGCAGAGGGAACCTAATGTTAAGACACTTCGTTCCCCACTTTCCGCCGAATTTTTGGAAGTATTGTGTGATGAGTGGCGGAACTCAACGCCGCGCTTTGCCTCGACACCAGAGCGAAGAAATGGAAATTAAATAATTTTTTCAATTCCTCGAGCGCTCCCTCAAACCCTCAATCGATCGATAGATTCGATTTTGCACTATACTTTGTGCCCTTAAGCCACGACTGGCCACAAATTCAAATAATTAAAATGAAAAATGATTGTAATTTAATTATTAACACGAATTATTTATACTATATATTATTTTATTTTTTAGTTACGCGGCACTGTATCCTCATTCGCCAACATCTGTGCAAAATTAAGCAACTTCATACAAATGAAATGGTTCACAAAACTCTGTGAACTAATCAGCATCCATTGGACGTTTCTATTCTTCTCAATTGTCTCCTTCTTCGCAGCAATTTACACTCTACTCGCTTTCCCGGAAACAAGGAATAAAACTGTCGATGAAATATATGAGAAGTTAGATAAGAAGAATGATAGTATAAAGGCTGTGCCTTGATTTAAATTAAAAGATAGTATATGTTAGTGTACAAAATAATGTTAAAATTTTTTGGGATACTTACCTACAATATATAATCAGACAGAAAGTGTCCTCGATAATTAGTACCCTAGATACTAATTTAAAACATTTAACTCGTAGGCAATTAAGATTGTAATTAATATAGAAAATGTCTAATAATCGCTTTATAAATTCTATTGTTCATAACTATCTGTCATCCAAAAAACGTTATACAATCTTAAGTAAAACAATTTAAACCATAATCATTTAGAAAATGTTGCAGAATATTTAAGAAGAATATGGAGTGAATGTCGAATGTATTTTATCATATTCTTGTAAACAAAGGGCAACGTTAAGTTACGGCATTAAGGACCATTCCACACACAAACGAAAAGTGAAAAACGGAGAGTCATTACACTCTGTTTTCTCTGCCTACTCTGCTACAAGCGGGATATAGCGTGAAACTGAATAAGATATTACTTTAGTATACTATATAATTATGCTCCGTCCATGTAGATTTGTGAATCGCAAATCAAGACTGTTAGTATAAATCCGTTATTGGATAAATCTCGTTAAGATTTAGAATATTATTAAATTTAGCATTATTTATTATCTGGTCAAATTCCGTCCATTAAAACGAATTATGAGGAGAAATATTAAATGTAGTTAATTAAAATAAGTAATTTTGAATAGTTTTACCCAAACAACAATACTTGTTAGAATTTTTTGCAAGTTGCATTTATAGAAGTTTAATGAACTTTAAAATTTACTATTTTTTCAATATGGTAAAACGTTGTCTTCGCTAAATTACTTATTTACTTATTAAAAAAATATTCTATTTGACGTTTGTGTCAAATACTTAACGTACTTCATTATTTGATAAAAACCTAAGTTATTCTGATAAATGCTATTTTTCAAAGTATTTATATTCTAATAAAATTAATAACTTTTATATATCTAAAATAAAAACTTATGATTTAAGTAAAAAAATATAATGTTAATTTCAAACAACGGCAACATTTTTGCTAATTTTCTCAACAAGCGAAGTAAATTTCAGAGCAAAATCACGATACAATAACAATTTAAAGGTAAATTATGTATAATAACTGCCCGGCTATTTAATGTTCGTCGTTTTGCTATACAAATGCCGACATCCTGTTCTATTCTACTGACGTCAATGCACTAAATAACCTTCGAAAAGTTATATATTAAAGTACAGACAACATTAATTTTATATAATAAATATTTACAAAAGTAAAACGGTTAAATAAACTAAAAGTTATAATTTTTCACTGTAGATATTTATACTATTTTTAATAGAAAAAGCCCATTTTGCAAAGACTTCCAGCTTCTTACCCTGTTGTTTAAATACAGATAATTAATAATATAATCAATACATTCCTTATATTATTTTATATTTACAGTATATTATTATTATATTAAAAAAACAAAGTAATTTGGAAAGTTGTTTAGAAATAAACTTGAAGTTTTAATAAATGACACGTAATAATTCTAGCTATTATTCAAATTGCACGGCCATTTTAAAGTTGACTACCAATTACCCTAAATAGTTAAAATTGGTGAGATTTTTTGTCCGACTGTGTATAAATGTCGTAAATTTTACTTTTTGTTATGTTTGATAAATATAAAATAAAGTGAATCTCATATTGTTATTGAATTTACTAGAAAATAATTACTGTCAATTGTGTTTTGTAAATATAATCTATATTTAGCATGCCTTATTTTGAATCTGTGATTTGACAGGTTCTTATTATTACTAAACTGTACTTATTTAATATTTAATTAACTTGTAATCTTGTCCATATGATATTAATTATGATTAAATTATATTAATACTAAATATAATCAATTTGAATTGTAAATAATTAATGATGGTTTTTAATATAATTTGTTGAAACAGTATGTTTTTGTTTTATTTTAAACCGACAGACAACGGGGACGCATGTATTTTTTGTTGAAATTCGGAATTTATTTGTTTGATTATTGTAAAAAGTCAATACAATTACGTTCTTAAAAATCAAAACAATTTTATTTCTCCCAGGCTAAGTACCCCGCTTGAGAGAGGGAGATTAAGTTAAGTTCTATTCTATTAATGGAGAGTAAAGAGATGCTACCCATCGAGGGTAAGGAACTGAGCAATTATAGAAAACGTGCAGTATACTGAATTTGGATAATTAATATTTTTAATGACTCGAGTTATATGAATCATTAATTTTTTTCGAAACTTAATAACATACCCTCCATATCACCTACCTTTATATTTCTCATAGCTTTTAACAATTATCAGTAATTAATTAGCCTTACATTAGTACGCCTAATTGAAAAAAGAAGCAAAATTTATTCAAGAAGGGAAAAATTCTAATTATGTAAGTAGTAAGTAGTTTGCGCCAATTGTGGCGCAGGGGCATGAGGTTCAATTCCGACTCGAGGAAATGAAGTATTAGATATTTTAATTTTTCGCTCTCGTGTCGGTTTTTATGTAAAATAAAAACAACACTTAACACATACTTTATTCAAAATTTCGAGCTTATCGACAACATAATGAATGAACTAATCATATTAATTATTAATAATATTAAACACTAGCGGCCCGCTCGCGGTTACACTCGCGTGAACTATGTTATTATTAATTTCTGTCTCCATGACTACGTCCTAGTGACGTCTATGCAAAATTTGAGACTCCTAGCATTTGTAGTAACGAAGTTTCATACAAACTTTCGACCCCAAAAACAACCCCTTAGAAGTCGAATATTGCAAATTCCCGTCTTAGCGAGCACCTACGTCCTATAAGTAACTCCTATGCTAAATTTGAGATTCCTAGCACATGTAGTTTCTGAGATTTCGTGATGAGTGAGTGACCTTTCGATTTTATATATATAGATTTACATTGAATTGAAACACATATTGTGAATATTGTGAATATTGTGAATATGTACGATCACGTACACTTTCACTTCAAAAATAAATAGGTTTTCGAACCCACAACCTAATTTGCGTACAGTTGGATTAACGTTGCAAGAACGTCTCTCGAAATATATACATTCAGAACGAACTAAACGATAGATTGAATTATTTCGTTATAAAACCATTTATCGGCAGACGTGGGCCGTGGTCTTGAAGTACCGAAGAAGTTTTGAAGGCTGAACATTACCCATTGGTACTCACAGAACTTGGGAAGAGAATAATGAAAAGTAAGAAAAAAATCCTAACTACAGAGCGGCCACAACTTGTCGGCTGTATTATAACCTTGTAAGTTGTACTAAATAACGACTGAAGAACAAAAATATAGAGACACACACGAGTAGACGTAAGGTATACGTAAAAGACAATATAAAATGAGTTATTATTTATCTTTGGTACCTAAATAAAAAAAAGCTTATTTTGATTAATTAATGTTATCTATCTGTTAAAACATATTTTCTATTTAAGAGCTACCTATATTATATTTAGAGGATAACTATATTATATGTATGTAGAGGACTATATAATTATATAAATACAATAAAAAGATTGACTTGCCCTAATACTTTCAGTTACCACTAAATCAATTAAGTTTAGACGCAATGCATCCAGAATTCAACGGGAAGAGAGGAACACATTGTCTTAACACGAGGTTCCCTCTGCCTACCCTGCTGTGTGCAGGTTACGGCGTGAAGCTGACATTATTTTTAAGAAAAAAATATTAAATCTGCACAACCGCCACCACTGTACGTTGTCTGTCAGTCACACAGTAAGGCGGAATCTTTTGCATGTATTTAGTATTGATGATGATTGATCTAATTTCCTACATTAAAATACAAAGTCACGTTTCAATTATTCAATCTTTTGTAAGGCACTCAAATTAGCTTATTTTTTCAAATTTAATAGTCACGTTATAATAATTGCTCTTCGAATTAATTTAAATATTCTTATCTCTTTTAATTGATATAGTAGTTATATAATTAAAAATACAATTTAATAGACTCAAAACTAAAAAAAAATTATAAACATTATATATTTATCCTTTATCTAAATATATTTAAGCACATAACTCTTCTTAATGTTAATATCTTCTATATTTTCAGCGTGGGTGAAAAAATCAATAAGATGAGGTGCTAAAAGCAAACTTAGTACAGGTATTCAAAACAGTAATTATTTTTATTTTAACAGATTACTTAGCCTTTTAAGTAATTACAGATTAAACAGACGTGCTTATAATATTAAATATAATTTTACCAGTTCGTTATTTAATAAGTATTTTATATAAGTGTTCTGAGAATCCTCATTGCTTGCTTTTTATACGAGTATGATATGGTTGTGAATTTAAATCTAATTTTGGATCGGTAATTGTTAAATTTAAGGTTTAAAGACCTCGCTATATGGATATGTAAAAAGTTTCGCTATCAAAATATCTAATTATTATGACAATTATAATAGCGGTGAATTTTAAAAACTAATCCTAATCTTGTGTTGATATACTTGTGGCCCGTTAAAAAATGAAGCATGGAACTTCTTATTTTAAATAAAAATTATTTGACTGTGATTTTTATAACAGGCAAAGGGAACTTGGGCATCATAGTGTTAAGACACTCTGTTGCAATAAATACACTTCCGTTCCCCCGTTTCCATCGAATTCTTGAGATCTGTAAAGCGGTGGAACTCGAAGCCGAAGTAAGTAAGCTCGAAGTTATAAGACCGAGGAAATGAAAATGTTAAATATTTAATTCCCTTGAGTGCGCAATCTAGTGGTTCTGCGCCATATAATCCAATACGATTCATTATTAGATTTTTGAGATGTTTAAAGTAAAAATGTATTTAAAATAAATCAAATTAATAACGGATCATACTAGAATACAGATTTGAAATGGTGTTATAGATATTACTCGTGCAGAACGAAAGTCATTAATATTATTATTATTAACTGATAATTATATAGCGATGTTAAACTCAATAGGGGAAACACATTTATTACTTCGATGAACTCTTGCCATGTGAATCATTTTGTACTGAGAATTAAATTATATAACGTTATAAAAAAGGTTTTATATTTTATTTTGCTATAATATTTCTAGTACCTACATAAAAATGGTAAAGTGTGAGTGTTTTGTAAGTAATATAGTATTGAGAAATCAACAATATTGTGAACGAAGAAGCGAGCGGGGATTGGCGGACAAAGCCGTAAAGGACGACCAACCTCCTTGGGGTTTAACATTATTTTCATAAAATATATTTTTAATGGACCTACATGGTTTATTTACCAAATTTCGACTACTATTCAAAATTCAAAATTCAAAATATTCTTTATTCAAATAAACTTATAATAAGCACTTTTGAATCGTCGAATCAACATATGAACAAAAAGCTACCACCGGTTCGGAAGGCAGTTCTGCTGAGAAGAGCCGGCAAGAAACTCAACAGTTGCTCTTTTCAAAATCAATGGTACAATCTATTACATTAGTTGGCAGCTATCCTGCATTACATTCAATAGACATTAATTCCATACATGTTTGTCCTCTAAGTATTCTTGAACAGTGTAATAAGCTTTACTTGTTAGAATTTTTTTTACTGATATTTTAAATTTTGGAAGTGGCAAATCTAGAATACACTGTGGAATTTTATTATATACACGTATGCTCAGACCCATAAAAGATTTATTAACTTTTTGGAGGCGAAAACTTGGAGTAACAATCTTATCTTTATTTCTTGTTTCTATCGTATGATTGTCACTATGTTTACTATGACAATGTATATTTTGTCGGACAAAGAGAATATTATAGTATATAAATTGGGAAGCAACTGTAAGAATACCTGCATCTTTGAAAACATCTCGCAGAGAATCTCGCGCTCTTAGTATATAAATATATCTCACGGCTCTTTTTTGGAGGATAAATATTGAATTTATGTCTGAAGCACTGCCCCATAGCAGCATTCCATAAGATAAAATACTATGGAAATAGCTATAGTAGACTAGTCGGGCAGTGTCAACGTCCGTCATTTGTCTTACTTTTTTTAATGCAAACGCGGCAGAGCTGAGTTTATCCGCAAGTGCTTCCAGATGAGCGTTCCACTGGAGTTTGGAATCTATAGTAACACTTAAGAAAATAGCTGATTCCGACAAATTGAGAGTTTCTCCTTTAATTAGTAGACTGAAATTATTTTTTTTAACATTTTGTAAAGCAAACTCAATACATTTCGTTTTTTTAGCATTTAACATTAGATTATTAACATCAAACCAACGAAGAATATGCGATAATGCGCTATTCACATCGTCATAGTTTATTTTATTTCTGTCAACCTTAAATATTAAAGAGGTATCATCCGCGAAAAGTACAATATCACATAGGTTCTTCACATAAAAAGGCAGATCGTTAATGTAAAGAAGAAATAAAAGGGGACCAAGAATGGATCCTTGTGGAACGCCCATCTTTAGAGGAGATCCAGATGATTTTACATTATTTATACTAACCTTCTGGATTCTTTGGTTTAAATATGAGGCAATAAGGTCAAGGGCAGTATCCTGTATACCATAATGTTTTAATTTTAATAACAGAGTTACATGGTCTACGCCATCAAAGGCTTTGGATAAGTCACAAAACACTCCAATTGCATTTTGTGACCTCTCCCATGCGTCATAAATGTGCTTTAGGAGTGCAGCACCCGCATCCGTAGTGGACTTACCTTTGGTGAAACCATATTGCTCACTATGGAAACAATTGTTAATATTTAAGAAAATTGTGAGCTGGTTGAACATTATTTTTTCAAATACTTTACTTAAGGATGGCAAAACAGAAATCGGTCTGTAATTTCCAGGTTCAGATCTATCTCCACTTTTGTAAAGCGGCACTATTTTGCTATATTTCATTAAATCAGGAAAAGTACCGGATTCTACACAATTGTTAAAAATTAAAGCAAGGTAAGGAGCAATATTAGGTATAATTGAATTAAAAACTTTAACAGACATGCCCCATAAGTCACCAGTTTTCTTTAAATTAAGGCTTTTAAAAGTTTTGAAAATTTCTTCTGGTGACACATTCTTAAACACAAAATTTTGTCTACAACTATTTACATGGGTTTTTAGTATTAATTCTGCTTTCGAAGGAGATGATGGCAGTGAACGTGTTACTTCAGTTGATATATCAGAAAAAAAATTTTGAAAAGTATTTGCCACTTCTAAATCTGAATTTAAGATTATATTATTAACTTTTAATTTAATAGGTTCACTGACAGCTCTAGATCTCCCAGTTACAGTAGTAATAGCATCCCATGTAGCTTTAATTTTATTATTAGAGTTCAAAATTTTTGCTCTTATATGCATAGACTTAGCCTGGCCACATACCTTTTTAAATATTTTTGAAAAATTTCTAACTTTTAACAAGAACTCCGGATTTTGATTCCATTGCCTCATATTATATAATTCGTATAGTGTGTTTCTGTTTCGGTATATACCAACAGTTGCCCAGTCGCTAAAAGTTAATTTCGAGTTTTTATATATTTGTTTAACTTTTATCAAACTCTGTAGAGAGTAAATTAAAAACTTTACAATATAGCTGATTCGGATTTAGTCCGGTTATTTCTAAGTTTGAAATTCTTTCACTCACTCTATTATTAAAAAGATTAATTTTATTTTCAGTAATTGGTCTAATTGATATTTGTTTACGTTCTGCGACTGTTTTATCTATTACCGAAAACAGTTGACCACAATGATCCGAGCTCAGATTAGTAATAATTTGTTTTTCTACAGTCCCACAATGACAAAAAACATCTATACAAGTAGCGGACGTATTCGTTATACGAGTTGGTTCAAAGAACATATTAAACAAATTAAAAAATTTAAATAAGTTTAGAAGACGGAGGCTTAATGATGTCACCTGTATTATATCTATATTAAAGCTAAACTATATTAAATAAATAAATTTATACTTTTTTTTTAATAATGGTAAATTTTAAAATTACTTAATCGGTTTTAACAAACCTCAATAATTGCACACATTAAGCTATAATAGATAGCTATCTATCAGCCTTTTAAACTCCACTGCTGCCCTGTGCTCCATTTGTCGAAACGTGGTCGCTTTTCGTGGACCTCTCTTCCCCATTGGTTTCTGTTCTTCCTGACAATATGGCCTGGCTATTGCCACTTCAGCTTGCAGATTTTGAGAGCTATGTCAGTCGCCTTCGTTCACCTATATATTTTATCGTTTCTGACTTTTTCGCATAGAGTAAAACCAGGCATAGCTCTCTCCATTTGTCGATGGCTAGCGGTATAAGACCATGAAGGCACTTATATGATGGAGGTGGATAGCGAGGGTAAGTAAAACAAGCGTTAGGCTACTATGTTTATATTCCAGGCGTTTACAAAATTGTGTTCGTCGTACGATCCATGCCCGCTATTTTATACTCTTTTATTTTTTAAACATGTTCCATTTCTCGATGTCAAATAATTTTAAAAAATAATAAAAGTACTATATATGCCAATGCCAAACAAAATTATTATTAATTATATGTTACACTTAGCTAACTTTAATAAAATACCCAAAATATGTATTTTACCGTTCAAAGTGATTATTTTGTGCATCATGAAAATTTTTGATGATACACCTATATAAAATATAATTTATATTATTCACCATTCACCTACTCACAAAAAAGTCCAATATATTTCCTTGTCAAATCAGGGTTGATAGTATGTCGAAGGCCAAATTAGGTAATAAACTTGTAGTTGGTGAGTAGTGCGTTTGTCAATTTTATGATTATACTAACAGCCCACTCGCGGCTTCGCCCGCTTTCCTCCTACAATAGCCCAAGACTCCGAATGAATGAGTGAATTCTTTTAATTTCCCAGCTGTGACAAGGTAGAGTGGCTTTGACTCCCATCACTAAATCCACATTATTATATATTGAGGCTTAACGTAAAGAACGGAGTGTTTTGACATTAGGTTCTCTCTATCCTGCTATTTGCGGGATAAAGCTTGAAGGTGAAAAATCCTATCAATATTACGTACTTTTTAATTATTATGTATTTAACGGTTAGATATCTCAGGTAACATCTGGTAAGATGAACCAGCACGGGTATGTACCAAGTGCAGGATCAGGTCTGGCTGATTTGGTTTATAACTGCATCACTATCTGAACCCAAATGTAAAAAATTTCTAACTGTTCTACACGTATTTAAGAGAGCCGCTTTTTGAAGAGTCAAGTAAGTAAATCTAGGTAAATTAAGAACATTTAAAGACCATGTTAAATTTTTCGGAATAACACCCGTTGTTGATATTACTATGGGAACTATTGTAACACACTCCATTTTCCATACTCTTTTAATTTCTTCTTGTAATTCTGTATATTTACGTATTTTCTCACTTATCGTTGATTGTAAATTGTTGGTGTTAGGTACTGCTATGTCTATTATATATGTATGTTTATTTATTTTGTCTACAAATGTAATGTCTGGTCTGTTATTATATATAGTGTGATCAGTTAAGATAGTCCGATCGTAATATAAAGTATAGCTTTGATTTTCTAACACTGGACGAGGTGTGTATTTATAATATGGAGTATGTGGATCGAAAGTGAGCTTAAATTTAAGAACTAATTTCTGATAAATAATATTTACTAATTCGTTATGTCTATGTGTATAATCGTTTTGTGTTAATGAGATGCACCCGCCGGTGATATGTTGTATGGTTTCTGGCTTATTATTGCATTTACGACATAGATCGCTATCCAATGTTCTGTCTTTTATGATGTATTTTCTATAGTTTTTAGTTGTAATAACTTGATCCTGGATTGCTAACATAAAACCTTCCGTCTCCGGAAATAATCCACCTAAACATAGCCATTTATTTGAAGCATCTTTATCTACATGTGATAATTCTAAGTCATTTGGATGTCTGCCATGGAGCTCCTTCTTTTTCCAATTATGTATTCTTTCCTTGATAGTATCTAGTTTATTTATCTGTACAATAGTTTCGTTTTTAAGATTTAGTGGTGTAAAGTTATTATCTATTGCAATTATCCTTTCATGGAGTTTACTTTCAGATTTTTTAATATAGAAAAACTGCTTAAGATTTATTAGTTGTCTATTATGTAAAAATGTTATATCAATTCCCTCTTCCTCCATCTTTTCTGGCTAAAGTTATACGCTCTATGGCAGACTTTGGATGATGGTATCGGTGTTGTGTAAGAGTCGTTCTTGTTTTACTTTCTAACTGTTTGATATCTGTGTTTGACCATTTGATGATGCCGAATGAATAGGTTAGTACAGGTATTGCGTAAGTATTAATAGCCTTAAATAATTTTTTACTATATAGTTGCCGTTTACTTAATAAATAAATTCTATTAAAATATTCCTTTCTTAATTTATCTTTTATATTTTTGTGTTCTATTAGCCGTCCCTGATTGTACCCTAAGTATTTATATAATTCGTTATCCTTCATAGCTGCTATACTATCTTGTTCATTTAATATATAGTTACCTTCTGTTATTTTACCTTTTACTACATTTAATTTTCTGCATTTTTCTAAACCAAAATTCATCTTGATATCTTTTGAAACATTTGATGTTATATCTAATAGCTGTGTCATATGAGTTTCTTTGTTAGAGTACAACTTCAGGTCATCCATATATAATAAGTGACTGAGTTGATAAAGTGTTTTCCTATTTTTTTTTAAATCAAAACCTAATCTACATAAATTTAATTGTTTAGAAAGCGGATTAAGAGCTAAGCAAAACCAAATTGGACTTAATGAGTCACCTTGAAATATTCCTCTTTTTATATTAATGGTATGAGGAGTACTAATATTATCAAAATTGGTTCTTAGATGTAATGTCGTCTGCCAATTTCGCATAGTATTTTTAAGAAAGTTCACTATTGTAGGATTAATTTTATATATTTGTAAAATTTCTATCAGCCAAGTATGAGGAATACTATCAAAAGCCTTTTTGTAATCAATATATGACACAAAAAGGCTCTTTCGATTCTTTTGGACATACTTCAATAAAACAGAATCAATGATTAATTGCTCTTTACAGCCTCTATGTGATTTTCTGCATCCTTTTTGTTCTTCCGTCATGATTTTATTGGCTTCTAAGTGTTTGTTGATTCTATGTGATATGCAGGAAGTTATGATCTTATAAAGTGTAGGTAGACAAGTTATTGGTCTATATTGAGATGGATCGTCTGTTCTATCGCTTTTTGCTAACATGTACGTAATTCTTCGAGTTAAGAAATTCGGAAGAATGCTATTTCCCTTTATGATATCTGTAATTTGTTGAGTTAATTTATTATGCAATATGTGAAGTTTTTTAATCCAGAAATTTGTATGTGATCTACACCGGGTGATTTCCAATTATGTGTCTTATTTACAATTTGCCTAAATTCATCAATTTCAATATTTTTAAATTTCATTTCAGTTACAGTTTCAAGTTATTTTTTTCTTCTTTAATCCATTCAGCGTCTTTGTTGTGCTCTACACTTTGAGCCCATATGTTTACCCAATATTTTTTTAAAGATTCTTCGGATGGTGGATGTTGTATCTCAGTATTACTTTTTAATTTACGATAAAATTGCTTTTCATTTTGAGTAAAAATTTTATTATTATTTTTAAATTTTATTATCTTGTGCTTTTTTATACCGTGCTAATCTGTGACTTTTTACTGTAAGTTTTTGTTTCAAAGTGTCCATGTATTCACTTAAATGTTTATTATTAACTTCACGGGAGCTATGTTTTTTCGTAGTTGCTAATATTTTATTTACACTTTTAACTAAATGTTTACTTCTGTTACCAATTTTATATTGTGTTAATCTCCCAATATTCCTACGTAACTCGTCAATATCTGATTTTAATCTAATTTGCCACGCTGGTTCAGGTCTGTGGATCTTATTATTAGTTCTATTATCTACTTTGAAATTTAAATATGTTGTAATAGTTATAGCCGTACAATAAATAAGAGTATGTGTGTCAATTATATTATTCAAAGAGTTTGTTTTTTCCGGTAGTATAGAGTTATTAAAGATTTTGATAATATGTGATAACTTTGAGCTGATGGTTAATTTTGGAAGTCTTGGACGTAATGTTGGATCGCTATTGGTATATTTACTTAAATTTTCTTCCAAAAGAGATTTAAGAGTTTCTGTACAGTGTGAGTGTAAATGAGTGTCGAGTTGTATACTAGGTATTTTTGTAATTGTGTTTTGTGAGCAATTGTTTTGTTTATCTATTTCTCTAGAAGTTTGTTGTGTATTAAAAGATTCAGTATTACTTGTGTGCCGAATATCAATATGTAAAGAGGTATTTGTAAATGAATTTGATGAACCTTGAATTATGACTAGTTGACACATTAGTCGTATTATCATTAGTATTTGTTTCCAAAATGCTTTTGACTTCTTCACTAAGAACTTTAATCTCGTCATCGGATAGATATTTGTTCCTAATTATGGCTCTAAGCTGATCTGACAATCGTTGTTCAGAAACGTGAGTATTTGAGTATTTGGTGGTGAAATGGCGATGCAGTTTTTGACGGTACTGGGTTAAATCTGTTTCTAAATTTGTTATTTTGAGGTATGTACGCATTATGAATATGTTGATTTCCTTGTCCCATTTCATGCGCACACGTGGTTTACCAGCTTTGGTGGTCTCTGGTCTCATTGCCGAAGCTACCATCGAAACATCCAAAGCTAGAGGAGTCGAAGACTCGTGGATCGGATTTATAGAAATGTGGCTAGACGTGACTTCTTCGGGTACATTCCCGGTAAGGATCCGTCTGATAACCCCCTTACCACCGACGGTTCGCATACTGTGGCACCCAGCGTCGGCTCCAGGTGCGCCCCGGCGATCACCCCCGGGAAGCGGCATTAAACGTTTAACTTTACTTCGTAATTCCATTTTCACAATTGGGACCGTTCGTTGGGAAGTTTTACCAAGATGTTAATGGTTCTTTAAAGCTCATAGCTTTATGTTATTGTCTAGGTGTTCAGACTTGATTACAGCACCAGTTCCCTTAAGCCCCCCCACCACGTCAAGGTGGTCCCCTGGGGGGGTAATTATTATAATTATTGAATATTTTTATTAATACATATTTATAATATATGTAAAATGTACATATTACATATCAAAGGTTAAATATTGCAAAATAATAATACTTCCCTTTTAAGATAACATGAGGTCAAAACGGCGTAAATTGATAAAGATTTTTTCGTGAAACTTCTGAAGATAAATCTATTTGTGGAATTCCATTGCCGTAATATGTTACTGTTTGACCATGTCATCGTCACGTGACTTATATTATTATATTGTTTTAATTTGTTGATAAAGTCATCACAAAATCTGTCATCTGGTCTACACTTTTATGTAAAAGAAAAAATATATAAAATATTAAAGTTTTAGATTAGTATCAATACCGCTCGAAGTAAAAATTTTAAAAAAGCAAAGGTTTTATTTTAATTTCATTCTTGGGCGAAAGTATGAGGTGAATTTCCTTTAGATAAGGTGCCCGTAGAGTTGCGGGGAGAGGAACCCTCAGTCTATCTGGGAACCTATCTGAACCTGTAACTTGTGAACTTGTGAACCTAACCCCATCACCCAAGTGCATATTCGCCTTTAACATTCGAGCTCTTCAGATCACCATCTGACTCAAGCGGAGATTTTTCAGCAAACTATAAAATGACTTCATAGTTATACCTCTTGCCCCTACTCCTGTCTCGTACAAAACACACATGGTGAAAAAAATATTTTTTAAATATGTTTATTTTACAAAGCTGTATCTATTATTCGAAGTAAATGATACATAAAAAACCAAATAAATATTTAAAGATTATTCAAATATTATTTTAAAAATACTAATAACTACCGACGCATGACTTTAAGATTTCAATCACGTAACTAAAATACTATAAAAGTAAGTATTTTCAAATGAAACAATTTAACCAAATAAGCTTTGTATGGTAATACAAATTGTGCTTTTAAATAATGTTAACAAAATTCTCTCACACTTTATTAATGAGTTCCAGCCCACATATTTTTAAGACTGCTGTTGCGATACAGACATTTTCATAGAAGAATACGTAATTAATTGTAAGCTCATCAGATTTTGCTTCACAGGATAAACAGCTGAGCAGGAGACGCGCAGCAGAGGCAGGCAGCAGAAGGGCAGGCAGCAGAGGGGCAGGCAGCAGAGGGGCAGGCAGCAGAGGGGCAGGCAGCAGAGGGGCAGGCAGTTGGTTCGATTCCCACTCGAGGAAAAATCATCAATCTAAATGAATATTAGGCAAATCTTAATACGATCCCAATTCCTATCTGATGAACCTACCTATCGCTTTATATTAAAAATAAATAGTACTCAAAATCAAAAATCTAATGATATCACATTCACAAAAAGCAACTGGAATGTCATTTAATGACGTAAGGTTCGTTACTTTTTTAAATTTTAATATATTCATTTTATATCTACGTGGTCGCAACGTGGTCAATTTAAATTCCACATATAAGTATACGTCATAATGACGCAGTGAGTCCACGCATTCGTTGTGGATCCGATTCCATTTGAGGGTATGTTTATATGTAATTAAATTGTGCTTACTTCTTGGAATTAATTATTTTCATTATCTAACCCTGATCCAAAATTGCCTCCAAAACTGGACAGAGGGGGTGGGAGTGTCTTACTAGGTTCCTAGGTACTACCCTGGGGATCCTGCCATGCGGGAAAAAAGGTGAAGACGCTTTTAGTCTGGGTAAACAGAGTGTGTCACACTGGGTTCCGCTACTTAACACGACAACAGTATTCTTAAATAGCTATAAATACTGGCTTTAAAGTCCCTTCCCTATTCTGAAGATTAAATCTAAAGAATCTAATTTTTATATCACGCTTTGAGGTCTTCGTGACGTAGTGGCACATGGTTATGAGTTCGATTCCCACTCCAAGAATTGAAATATTTAATATTTTCATTTCTTCGCTCTGGTATTGCTTCTTTCCAAAGCACGGCGTTGAGTTACCCCAAACATACGATACCTCGAGCGGCGAAAAGTGGGGAACGGAGCGTCAGAAACACTATTTTCTAGTCCTAGACTCTCTGTCGACCCTGCCTTGTGGAAAATCACTCTCTGACGCATCATCTAACAAGCTTTGGTAACCATTAATCAAAATCATTATTATAGTTTAAACTGCTTGAGAATTTTCATCCAAAAAAGTTTTACAAAAGACGACCTTAAGTAGGTAAATCTGCAATTTGGCGTCGTCGTGGTTCTACGTTAAACGGTTCTGGGTTCTTTTTTATTTTGTATTTTTTTTTAAAGTTTTATCCTGTATCCCGCATAATGACTATTGCTAAGACGCTCTGTTCCCGTTACGACACCTCCGATTCCCATTTTCCACCGAATTCTAGAGGCATTGTGTGTTGAGTGGCGATGTTTAACGCCGCGCTTTATCTTGTTACTAGAACGAGAATAACATATTATTTAAAAAATATATTTCTCTGAGTGAGAAGCGGATCCACCTACTTTTACATACAAATTTTAAATATACATAATATATTTGAATGCACAATAGTACTTTTTTTACTAAGCTTAGTTCTCTACTATAAGCCGACGACGGGAAGTAAGTTTTTGTTTGTTTACATTTAAATTTATAACACGGTAATTGTAAAGTCAAGTTAGTTTGTGACTCGCCTCCGTTGAGAATGTACGTGCGCGGACGCAGGCTCGCGCTTCACTCCCATCGATCTATAGCACGATAGTGAAGCTATATTCTATTAAATATTATATTTAAAACTTTATATTTTCCTAATATCTAAAGTTATTTAAAGTTTTGAGATTATATTTAAAGTTTTTTTTAAGAGAAAGTCCGTATTAGTTGCACCAGAGCAAAGGAACAGTGCGGATATATTTTAACAATGTGGTGACAGCAGTGAAAATAAGTGCGTGCGTTTACTCTCATACTTCATAAGGTAATTGAATTGGTTTTATTTAAATTAAATAAAATAAAATATATAAAATTAAATATAATATATTTTATTAAAATTAAATATTTTATAGAAACACGGCACGTGTGGGTTTGATTCCCAATCAGGGGAATTAATTATTTTTAATGTTAAGTACGCGCAATGTCTCGTGTTTAGGCGAAAACTAGAGTACAGAGTGTCTTGACACTACGATCACTCTGCTCAAAAAAAAGATTGTAATTTTTTTTGTTCAATTGTCTCTTTGTCCGTGCGTTTGCTAATCTCAGAAATGACAACCGATTTAATAGCAGTTTTCCCTATTGTATTTTCCCAAGCTTTCGTTAATATTTATTTTTTGTTTTATTTTCATCGATTTAAAAGCAAAAAATGGTATAACCATTTTAAAGAATGTTGATCGACAGAATTGCTATAAATAACTGTTTTATTGACTTAGCTGAAACTTTACTTTTAAATATAGGTATAGATATTATTTTCAAAATGTTATTATTACTAGAATTTCACAGTAAAGCACATAAGGAAATTAATAGCTATGTAGCTCAAGCGGGCGAAGCCGACAGCGAACCGCTAAGTTCGCGGGATACGTGAAAAAGGGAAAAATACTGACTGTAGAAGAGTTTGTTACTAATCTAGTAGGAACTAGATTTTAGTTTCGCAGTCAAGTTCAATATGTACGTGAAATGAATATTGTATTTAGATTAGATGACATACCTATATGGACTGTGGGGAGTAGAGACAAAGGCATATTTGGGAAGTCTAATATTATACATGCAAATAGTTGCTTGTATAATCCTACTCGAGGAAATGAAATATTTAAGTTTACATTTTTATTTCTCCGCTCTGGATCGTAGTGTCTTAACACAGGATTCCCTCTGCCTATCCTGCTGTGTGCGGGATACAGCGTGAAACTGATTTAATTTTTGATTTAATTTAATTCAAATATTTCCGATACGTAAAAGTTATGAGGATAATTAAATAGCTTATAATATACATACCTATATCTATCTATAGGCGACCTTAAGTAAACTTCCTGTTACAATTTCATACATATTAATTTATATAGTTCATTAAATAATTACTACTTCCCCAAAACATATTCTTGTTTATGTGATGCTGGTTTTGTTATATTTTTAGTAAGCTGCTGAGAAAGATCGCGGTGTTGAGATACGCAAAAAATGTCCCGATTTTGAAAGCAACCCGCTACAAAGGAATAAAAAGGGGTCCGCAATATATTTAGTAGTACACCGTCTCCTAGTAGTGCACAGTGATAAGGGCCTTCGTTCTCTATAAAGGTATGCAATCAAGTTCAATGTACATAGAATGTATGTTCAAGACATTCCGTTCTACGTTTCTCACCCCAATTCAAAATATTTTGACAATGGCGAAACTCAACACCTCTTTTATTCCTATCGGTTCAGAGAAATAAAACCACAAGTAAAAAAAAAAAAGTAAAATATTTTCAATTATCAAAAAGCTTTAAATAGGATATCAATCTTTAAGCAAACAAACATAAACTAAATATTTTTTTTATATATATATTTAATAAGCATAAGTACCTATACATTGAATCCCAGATGCATAAAACTAATGAATTAAACCTTCTGAGAAAAACCTTTGTACGATATAAGAATAAAACGTCGCGCGTCGCCTGAATGATAAAAGCCCGCGGCAGATGCGCGTATCTACTTTTGTTGGAACTTAATTTGAGTATTTCTATACATTTTTTTTAACGTAACCTGATTTTGACCCTCGCAGTAATAATTTATTTTTATTATACTAAAGATTACTAGAGTGCCCAGATAAAAAATTTGGACCGCTATTCAAAATATATTTAGATTTGTATGGGCTTTATTGAGCTTTTTATACAGCGTGTTCTTATTATCATATTGTTATTTGTTATGTAATGTTTGTTTTATTTATTGTGTTTGTTTTGTTATAATAATTGAATCAACTTTTAATTCTGATGTAAATTTAATAGCTTTATTATTTGAGATTATTTAGGAATTATTACTCGACTATAAGAAAAGTACGCACAAATCTAGTATGAATAATTTTCTTTAAATAAAATTCAACAGAATTAAATTACGCATTTAGCGTAAAAAATACATATAACATAAAAATAGACTTTATATATTCTTATAATTTAAAACTTAATATAATTAATTTTTTATATGTACTCTTTTCTTACTTTGTACGATACAAAAAGGTTTTTACCAAGAATATTAATTATTGAGTCATTCAGCCTTAATATTAAGATACGTTATGTGGTCCAATCCCAATGTGAAAGCGTCTGGATATTTCATTTATAAGAACGACATGATTGATAACTCATGATTGAATGATTTTATGATTTCATTTTAAAATAAAATTTACTTCTTTATTTGATTTTGAAAATTAAAGGCTAAAGTATATTTTTCGGACTGTCATATTATAATTAAATAACTGTTTAATAAATTATTATATAATTACTTAGGAAACCATAAAAAACATAATTCAAATTCACAGCATGTACGTAAGATACTCGTAAGTCATAGGTGCACGACTTCTAACTTTTGAATGTTTAATAATAAATGAACGTTCTGCTCA
This sequence comes from Heliconius melpomene rosina, assembly GCF_056956725.1. Lineage (NCBI taxonomy): Eukaryota > Metazoa > Arthropoda > Insecta > Lepidoptera > Nymphalidae > Heliconius > Heliconius melpomene. Next base: position 2,727,572 of record NC_140400.1, read on the forward strand.
GTACAATCTTGTCTATTCTGATTTAAAAAATATTATATCTTTTAATAAAATAATATCATCGTATTCTTTTTTTCAATTGCATATTTTAGTGGATACTGACAACTACTGTAGCGATGCACGAAATCTGGATAACGGCTTTTAAAATTTATCTCAGAACTAGATATATTCTAGAGTCTCTCTCTCTATATTCTAGAGTCAAAAAACTAATTATTTATTATTATTAAACACTAACAAATTTTATTCTAGCATCTCACAGTCACCTTGAACTTAACACGTATAACATTATATATGACAGTATACTTATGTTACTTATATTGTAAACAAAAGTTGAAATACTTCGAAATGATCTCAAGTACTTTAAGTCTTATGGGTACCGTTTTTAGGCATATCCACTAAAGGCCATTGGGAAGATAACACGCTGTTAAGATAAGATAAGAAACTAAACAATTGTTATTCTATTAGATTGACGTCTTGACGAAAATTGTGTTAGAAAGAAATATAATTTATGAATTTTCTTTGCCAAACACGGTATTCGATAGGCGCCGTATAATGTTTATTTTTATAGAAAACATTTTTTTTAAAAGCATCTAGAAGATTAGTGGACTATATGAGTATCAATAGCTATACTTATTAACAGATTAAGATATTATTAAATTAATTTGATGCAATAAATAAAGGTATAAATGGCGGAACACAACGCCGACTGTTTGAAAAGATTAAAGATTAACTTTTCTTTAATTCGACTTTTAAGATTAACGGATGCGACTGTCGTTCATTATGCATATGTAATATATACCTATATAACATAAGCAAGGCGACGGCGCCACAGCAATAATCAATTGTCAATTGATTTTTTGTCAGTGACGTCTTCATACTGTCTAACCAGTAACTCACTCACTTGAGGTCACTCGTGGCGCAGAGGCGAGTGTGACTGTAAAACCGACTGGTCGGTGGTTCAAATCCACTCGAGGAGTAGAAATATTTATTTAAATTTATATTTCCATGTCTTCGCTCTGGTGTCGAGGTAAAGCGCGTTGTTGAGTTCCACTCAACACGCAATGCCTCCAGTAAGTGGGGAACAGAGGGTTTTATCACCAGGTTCCTCTGCCTACCCTGCTGGATTCTGGATTGTGTTAATATGGCCCTATAGAGAAAATTGATTAGACTTTCATTTTATGAAAATATCGTTTATATATTGATACATATTTTTTTATACTAAACCATTCTTTGAGTATTAATTAATGTAAAAATGTAATTAGATATTTATTTATTGTATTAATAAATATAAATACATAAATAAAGTACATACCTACTATAATTCATAATTCAAGGCTGTCGTGGCAGAGTACAGCGTCTGACAGCAAGCGCAACGATTGTGGGTTCGATTACCAAACATAGGAGTATACGTACTTCCTACACAGAGGAATGAAATATTTTTATTTCTTCGCCCTGGTAGAAAGATCCAGCGCAACGCTCAGTTCTGCCACCAACGCGAAATCTATTAACACTAGGTCTATAGCCTATATAGGTTTCGTGTTATATGCGTGATACAGCGTGATCCGCCACACGCTATGCACGGCGGGTGGAGCTGAACGAAGCTATGTTGCGTAATGCAATTAAATTACTGATTCGTCAGTGGCATATCTATGTCTAGTATATGTATTATCTAAGGTCTGCACGCGCTGGGTTAGGTTATCCAAAGTTCAGTCTGTGCACGTGAATTTCAAAACATTTCATAGCTTAACTAGTGGGACACATTTTGACCATTTACTCAAAAACTACAATTACAATTATGATCAAACTACTTCGCTGGGATCACCGTGTCGTCCACAACGTTCCTGCAAAATTTCAAAGCTGTAGGTTTAAAGGTCTAAGAGAAGTAGCATATTTTCGCTTCGCTCAGCTCACATATATTACATAAAATTTTAAAAATATATAAGTTTAGGGAGAACAGAGTGTCTTAATACTAGATTCTCTATTCCTACCCTACTGTGTGATTTATATTAAAAAAAAATAAAACTAACTTTTTTTCCATTTATTGCTCTAATAACATCGATAAATAAAAATCATTAAATATTTAATTATAAAAAAAATAGCCGCATAAATACTAGAACAGTTGTCGATAGAGAAGGAACTGTTATAACGGAGTGTGGTATGGGGACAAGATTGTCACGAATGTTCTCAGAAGTGACTTATTAAATATCATCCATAGAAATCTTAGAACTAATATTATTGAGGATCAATCACTTGACTTATTTATATATATTTTTTTAGTTTAGTTTTTAGTTTTTAAATATATATTTTGGGATGTCAATTGGAAATTTGGAAATAACGTAATAATGATTATTAATAGAAAATATATACCTATTAATAGAAAATATTACTTTGAAGAAGATTACACGTAGAAACAAATGATAATGATATGAAAAAGAAATGCCCATACTTCATCATGGTGTTTTAGGGAACTCTTAGGAGTATATCTAATAACTTAAACAAAAAGAAATACAAATTTTTAAGCGTTTTTATTATATTAAATAACGTCATAAAACGTAAAATCAAGACTAATATAGAAAACAGACCATTAGCGAGCTATAATGATTGATAGATTAATTAACTTAGTTTATGATATCCTGCTTCGCATAAATTAATTATCACAGTAACTAGATTAGCCTTAGAATTACTAAGAATTAAATAAACATATACACTGATATTTTCTATGTAATTTTAAATTTTTTTACTCATAGCTTCAAGCGGTCGCTTAATCGTCATTGAGTGTTGAGTGGCGTAACTTAACCTCGCTTTTTGTTTTATTATCACAACATGGAAATAAAAATAATTTCCCCAAGTGGGATAGGACCAACAACCCATAACCACTGACATTTGGGCCCCAGCGCCAAGACTGGCCTCTTATTTTATAATTCTTATTTTTAATTAATATCGTTATTGTTGTGACATAAACCATTGTCTTAATGAAGATTATTGGTTTTTTTTGTTTAACTGATACTCTAGTTTATGTTGCAAGTATAGAACATAAAATAACAATATTTAATAAATATTGTTTTAAAAATTTGACTGGACTAGTGTATCCTAGTTTTTTTTAATATAAATCTTTCAATATAACCACGCAAAGTGATGAGTGTACCTTATATGAACGAGAGATATTTAAATTCAAATCATTTACAACGTGTCTATAATCTATAGTTAATGTTGTTCTGACGTAATTATTTGTATTGTTCCTTTTCGGCATAATTAATAGGTGGAATTTTTTTATACTTAGTACTTTGGATAAGAAATATTATGCATAAACAAGAAATATTTCCTAAGTGCGATTAAAAAACTTATGCACTTATGGATTTTTTATTGTTAGTCAACATGTAATATGTCGAATTTTTAACTTTTTTAAAGTGATATTCCACACTTTAGTTTCCAAGATGCGCAAGTCAAGTCCCAAACTACATTAAAAATATATACGTTTTCTAAAAAAGTATAGTGGTACTTTTGTCTTGGCCAAATGGGCAAAAAGTTAACAATAACATCTTCAATATGGACCTATCTTCACTATCTACCGTTAGATTCATAAACACAAATAACCAACATAATTTTTTTAGAAAAGCCATGTTTTTAATGTAGCGGGAATCAAACCTGCTTCTCGAAAAAGCGAGGATCCGAGTCCCGATACGTTCAATGTTTTATATGCTATCAATTAATATTTTTCTATCCTTAGTGGAATAATACTTAAATAATGGTAAAAATAAACAAAATTAATATATTAATTTGTTAAATTCATATTCTTATTCATCTGAATTTCTCTAGTCGTTTGCAAAAATTTCCATCAGAATAGCACCATTAACCCGAACACCCATCCGAACCGGTTGCACGAAATAGTGTTACTTTTATCGATTCTTAATTTACTTTCACAACGATCTATCGAATATAATTTAAATGAGCATTTTTTTACAATATTAATATATTATTTTCCTTGAAATATAACGAAAGGAAAGGCAAAATGGTATACTTAAGGAAAATCCACTGATAATTTACAAATTATAACTTTATTTTAAGAATTCTTATTATTACTTATCAGTATATAGATTCTTATTAATAAGGTTGAAGTTCAGGAAGATATTGTATGATTTCCAAATAGACTTTTGGTCAGTTTTGCCTGGTATGGGTACAACGGATCATACTAAAGGGTTAAATGAAACCATCAATGCAGCCTTATCCAGAGAACATCTTTCGTAGACAAATCTTGCGTTGTCATTATCGTCATCAACCACCATTACACCTAGATCAGAGGAGATCAATTGAGTACCTACTACACCCATTCTTTGATTTCTTTTTTTATGTTTTCTTTTTAATATCTACATCTATATATATAAAATCGAAAGGTCACTCACTCATCATGAAATCTCAGAAACTACATGTGCTAGGAATCTGAAATTTTGCATAGGAGTTATCTATAGGACGTAGGTGCTCGCTAAGACGGGAATTTGCAATATTCGACTTCTAAGGGGTTATTTTGGGGTTGAAAGTTTGTATGAAACTTCGTTACTACAAATGCTACGAGTCTCGAATTTTGCATAGACGTCACTAGGACGTAGTCATGGAGACGGAAATTAATAATAATATCGCTCACGCGGGTGTAACCGCGAGCGGGCCGCTAGTATATGGACCGTTTATTTTGAAAGTGGTGTAAGTCCATTTTCTTTTGTTTCGAGAAAATTAAAGGTTAGTATGTCGATGATTATGGAATTTCATTTACCGACCGATTTTAAGTTGTTCAAAACATGGGTTTTTTTTGAGAAATTAAACACGGACTAGTTATATATAAAAAAATTACATTAAATTAAGCATGAATTACGTGATAGCTGATTTTTCTCAAAAATGGACTTACACCACTTTCAAAATAAACGGTCCATATTATAAAAATTGAGTTTTTATTTTGTTTGCGTCAAATGCTGTTTCAAGTTCCTTCCGATTTGACCAGGATAATGAACATTAAGATTTTAACCATCGGTATCACACATAAAAAATAGAAAAAGATAAAATACTGCTATTCTATTTTGCCCAGCTGTGCTGCCTTTTCTATTTTTTTAAGACAAAAGAATATTTATTTTTACGCTAATACTTAAAAAGAACTAGGTATAAGATACATAACAAAACTGCAGACTAATTAAAGATAACATTTTTTTTTCATCATAATTAGGAAAAAATGACTTACTGTGATAAAAAATTGTTGTGATGCATGACAGATCCATGGGTACTGAGTACTGACCGGAAAGTGAGTGAAGGTCACATCAAATTAAATGGCGTTAGTAGTTTCGAAGTTATTTAACCAATCCATTTCTGACATTTTTGGTGCTAACAATTATTATGTATAAGAATTAAGATAACAACGATTACGATAACCTTATTTACGCATATGAACTTTACATATTAAGTAAAATATACACATAATATTATAATTTAAATAAAAATTTCCAATATTAGGAAATAGAAACGTAAAGTTTCTAAGCTCTACATCAAGCAATGTATCCAGAATTCCACAGAAAGTGGGGAACAGAAGTGCCTTAATGGGAACGGAGTGTTTTTACACTAAGTTCATACGTTCCCTCTGTCTGCTCTGTTATATGCGGAAGACATACGACTGCTGTCCCACTCAGGAGACCATTTTTCCTAAATTAGGTACATTATTCTTATCAGTAGCTTATTTCTCTTAAATAACATTCAGTCTTATCTAAATATTGAGTGTAACTCAATTTGAAATGAGGATTGCAATAAAATTTAAAAATTGACAACACACTTAAGATAAGACATCAAACGCATTAAGGCGATCATTTCGAGAGCATATTAAATTATCATTTCCGTTGACATGTCTATTTGTAAATAATACGTAGTTTAGCTACGAGTTTTTTCCTGCAATAATATTTTGTTTAAAAATAATCCTTCAATTCTATTTCTTGGATATATTATTTATTGTTATTTAAATTATCAAAAATGTAATGCAATTTAGATTAAAAAAATATAAGCTTTTCATTTGGTTATATGTATTAATAAACCTACATAATATATTATCTTTTGAGACCTCTACACCTCGATACCTCGAGACCTCTGGTTCTCGGTTCGAATCTAATTTGGGAAATATACATTATATTTGGAATATCATTGGTTTCCTGCTCTAGATAGAAACGTTATTGCGCAACTAGTGGGCTTAGAAAGTTGAAATGGTATGTTATAGAGGATATGAGTTTGAGTAGTAAGAGATCAGGATTGTTTCAAACAAAGATGAAGGCGACGACTAGTATGTACTTATATAAAATTCTGTTACTGACTCAGTGACTTTTAGATAAAATAAATCCATTGACATGAAGGTTCCAATAGAGTACCTATAAGAGAGCACTAAAGAATTTCCAAAAAATCCTACGAGAATGAAAAGAAAGATTATACCTCGTAACCATACAAAATTAGTATTTTTTCCTTAGTCTGGAAAAAGATTCCGACGAATTGAGAACCTTTTTTTTTTTGAAAGTCGGTTAAAACAGTATTAATTATTTTTTTCCTATTACAGATATTGAAGCTAAAGACGTCATGAGTGTCTGACATCGCGCACCAGCCACTATGCTCGCTCTACTTCCACTGCGATGGGTCGCGCGCCTCCGAGACGGCGGCATCGCCAACCAATTCTTTATGGCACTGATGGGTAAGACATTACAAAGTCAAAGTCAGTTTTTTCTTCGCCACTTCTATCAGAGTAGACAAAGCGCAGCTTTAAGTTCCGCTAGTTAACACGCAACGTCTCTAAATTTCGGCAGAAATTGAGACTGGAGTGTCATGACACTGCATTCCCTCTGCCTCAGAATCTCTTCTTTCCTCTGAATCAGATTTTGATATATATAGTCAGCGTTTTAATTAGTAAAATAGTATGACTCACAGCTTTAGAATGTTGACTTGCGACATTGCGGAAATTAATATCGCGCTCTTTTTACTCGAGCGAGGTAAAAAAATATTCAATATAGGACTATTAATTCCTCTGAATGAAAACGAACCTGAACCATTGCGCTTCCATGCAGACACTATTCGACTGTGCCACAATACCCTCGAAAAATCTTTTGTTATAAATAATTATTTTTGAAAATTCCCACACTATATGGCTCATATTAGTATAACAAGAATAAAAATGGGGTTTTCCAACTAGATATCGCAGACAGCATATTTACCTGTACGCGACAATCAGTATTACAATATTTAAAAAAGTAAATTATAAACAAAGAAAGTTAAATTCATATTATTTCAATTTTCATTTGCTATTTCAAAAGAAACTTGACGTTTTTAAAATTAGGGGTTCTTTTCTTTTCTGATTACATTTAAAACAATAACCAACAGAATGCCACGCTTTTTCAAATCAGATAGAAAAAAAAATATTTAATAAATATATTTTTTAAATAAACTCTTTAATCGAAAATTGCTAAATATCGAAGAAATTAATTACTAGGTACATTTCTCTAAATGAAATTCGAACCCACTCCTACCGCGTTCATTGAAGCAAGACTTAACAACTTCCCACGATAGCATTAACTTATACTCTATAAAGAAAAATAAGACGAAGAATAGCAATTATATTTCTATATTAAATATCACACAACTCTTAACAAGAAATGGATCCCTCTACAGTTACTTTATTAACCACACATTCGAATATCGTACTTATTTTTATGTTGAAAAGAATCATTATTGCATTAATTATTTAACTTATACATAACACCAGTTATAAAGACTAAAGATAAGTTGTAAGTTAATTTTAACTGAGCTCTGAAAATAGAAGACCGAGATGCAAACAGGTTTGAAATTTTCTTCTAAGAATAACTTATTTATACGTGCAAATGTTGAATGTATGTTGCCCTTTAGTTATTTATCCGCTTTATTTCATTTATCAAATTTTATCTGCGGCTTCGCCCGCTTGAGTACACATGACATAATCCAAGTGTTGGAAGTAACTCTGACCGTTACATCGAAACGATTAACGTGATGTAATAAAGCCTTCCTCGATACATTGACTGTTACTAAAATTGTAATTGTAATAGTAGTTCCTGAGATAAGCGCGATCAACCAAACAAAGTCATCAACTTTATAATATTAGTATAGATTTTCATATATAAAATCATCATCTTTATAAGAAACAGAAAGTTTAACATGTTGGTATTTGGAGACTTTTATTACGACGGTCATCGATTTAATCTTAATCAATATAAAAAAATAATCAAAAGTACTTTTTAATTTGAGCTAATTTATCTGTTTATGCCAGCTATATGGCAATAACTGGTTTCTTCTAGTTTCGCCTAGTTTGGCAAGAGGAAATATTGAATAGCTGTGACTAAAGCGTAAAAATTTTTTTCCTTATCTTCACTTTATGCCACATTTAGCAGGTAGGCAGAGGGAACTTAGTGACACTCCACCTCCCTCCTTCTTGACTTCATTCTCTTAATCGTATAATAGGACATTACCTACTTATAAAAAATTACAATTTACTTTACAAAACAATTTTAATATCCAAAATATATTATACATATTGTATAATATACCTAATAATTAATATTACACGTATAAGAGTACTACATGCATGCTTACAAACGTTAACACTATAAGAGAAACAAGTAAATCAATTGACTCATTACAGTACAATTGACGTATCGTGGTCGCCCTGAAGTGAACTCCAGAGCTTTTTCCTACTTTTCATATTTCTTTTACTAAGTGAAGAATGCGCAATAGTTCAGAAACTTACTTCGATGCGGCCACAATTCGTTGAACGTACTGTATATTTAGCTGACTTGCAGGGACTCGTTTCCATGCTGTCGTGACTAAGGAACCAGTTCGCTGAGGTCATGATCCCAGGGTGTCAAGTGGTTGCAGTTAAATAAGAAAGTGTTATAAATAAATTAGCTTCGATATATGTATTTTGTAGAAAAGAATAGTTACATTGAAATTTATATAGTTATAGTTAAATAGAAATATTTATTTACGTTCATATTTCCAGTTCTTCGCTCTGGTGTCGAAGCAAAGCGCGACGTTGACTTCTGCTACTCAACACGCAATTCCTCCATAATTCGGCAGAAAGTGAGGAACGTAGTGTCTTAACACTAGGTTCCCTCTGCCTACCCGGCTGTGTGCGGGATACGGCGTGAAACTGATTTTTTTTTAGAATATTAAATAATTGAAATTCTAAAGAAGTTACGAAGAATTATTTCTTCGTATATGGACTTAGTTCTTTTTAGATGTATTATACTATTTATTTAACTTTTATAAATCTTTATTGTTCATATTGTATGTAACATGTAGCTAACCACTAAAACATTTTGAAATTAGGTTAGATTACTTAATGGCAATAGACGATGAATCTATCAACATATTTGTATTGTTCTTACTATTGTATAACACCATACAGTTCCACCTACATTTGTACGACATAAGGAAATGACTGTAACGCAACGGTTGTGGGTTCGATACCCACTCGAGGGAATGAATTATTATTTCATAATATTTTCGTTTTTTCGCTCTGGCACCAAGACTCGGAATTGAATTCTGCCACTCAACACGTAAGGCCTGGAAAAATTCGGTGGAACGTGGGAAACGGAATGTCTCAACACTAGATTCTTTCTACCTATCCTGCTGCATGCGGGATACCGCGTGAAGCTGATTTATTTTACAGGAGGACTTTACTTTGAGGACGTAATGGCATATCTCAAATTTTATAAAAAAACAAATGTCCTATAAAATTTATCTGTTATCACGTAGTAGCCAATTAGTAAATGAGTATAAATATTAACATCAAATATATGGAGATCAAATCATTAATATCAAATTAGGAATTAATAATATTTATTAAAAAAAAATCTTTGAGAAGAAATAAACAATTTATTTTTTTTAATGTTATGATTCAATTTATGACAGCAGCTGACCAGAGACAGTTTTAAGTTCGATTACCACTCGAAGAAATTATATTTTCAAATCATAAACCTTGTGAGAAGTCTCCGCCATTCAACACTCAATGTTTCGAATAGGATTATGTCTCGGAAAGTGTTGGATGGAGTGTCTTAACACTAGTTCACTACCCTGTCATACGTGGGATACAGCGTGTAATGAAAAAAAGTATATAATTACTTCAAGAATTTAATAAGCTTTTGCATTTTTTGTGTTGTCATTCTTCGTTACAATCTTAATCGGCCCTCATATATTTTCATTTTTTCGATCTCGATCCTCGCCTTGCATCAATTAAACAGCAAACTGGTATAAATTTGAACTTGTTTGAACTTTTCTGTTTGAAGCGGAAGAGAATCTAGTAGAAAAAAACACTGTTCTTTATATATGGAAAACAGAAATCTAATTAGAATATAATTATTAACATCAATGGTTTTTTCCAATTCACGACCATAATTACCTACTAATTGTAAAATTTTTACTTATTTGACAAACGGACAGGTGTACTGAGACAGACTGACAACAAAGTAATAAAAGAGCTCTTCTTTTTTATTTGAGATAAGGAACCCCAAAAATGGACCGATATAATGAATAATTAATGAATTAACTTTAGTAAGAATATGTATGTGGAAACACGTTTTTTTATTGCTGTATAGCAGGGTTAACATAGGGAACCTAGTGTTAAGACACTCCACTCCGTTCTCCACTTTCCTCCAAAATCTGGAGAATATTAAAAGTTTCATTTCCCCGAGTGGGAATGGAACCTGTCGAATCTGGAGTCGCACGCTTGTGACCCGCAGCGACTGGCCCCATATGGAAGCGTATTTAAAAATCATTATTTATTATAGGCGACATTTTAAAACTAGTAATGTTTGTCACATTTATTTTAAGTTTATACCCACCGCAGTAGTAGCAGTGTATAATTACGAAACAATATAGATGTCGGTTGTAATCTGTTGATCCCTGATATATCTTGATACAACTAGAACTAGAACACATAATTGAGAGGCACTCGCTCTGTGAGATAGCTAGAGATGTTATTGAGAGATACGATGTTATCACTTACATCTTCAGCTCATTTTGTTTATATATTTTATAATAGTTAAAATTTTCACGAAAAAAAACGATTCACGCTGTATCCCGCATGTAGCAGAAAGAACGAAACTCAACGGCGCTTTTGCCTTGACACCAGAGTGAAGAATTGGAAATATACATAATTAATAATTCATTCACCTGAGTGGGAATCAAACCCAGAACAACCGTAGAGTTACATTTGCATATTTGTGTCCGATTAAAAAAAACTAAGTGTACATAAAATACGAATACAGTACGTATGAATTAATATTCATTCAATTCTTTGATTAAAGTGATAGCGAAATAGATAATAATATTATTATAATATACAGGTGAATAATAATTTGCATAAAATGATTAATTAAACTCATCAATTGAAGTAAATAAGAAACATCATGGACATACGAGTATTATAATATTGTAAATCATATTAAACAATTTGCACAAAATCCCCTACATCTTGAGAAGCTGATAGCCTTCAACTCAATGAATGTATTATAATTAACCGTATCTAAGAGCTATTGCATTCATATCTATCTACATTTAATTTAAAAAAAACAGTATTAATATTCTATGGTGAATAAATAATATTATTTACCAAGCTACTAAGCATATATTTAGTGACATAACAAAAAAAATGCGGCGTAGAGTTCTGCCACTCAACACGAAATGCCTCCAGAATTCTGCAGAAAGTGGGGCACGGAGTGTCTTAACACTAGGTTCCCTCTGCCTACCCCGCTGTGTGCGGGATACAGCGTGAAGCTGATTTCAATTGAATTATTAGTTACTAAAATAATCAAAATGAAGATATAGTGAAGGAGGAGGAGCTTTTTATGTAGTGTCCTTGAGTATTTCAAAGAGTACGTTCTGAGAGCAACACAAAAAAAACTTATTATTAATAAACTAGTCGTGGCTGGAAACTTTTTTGGGTGGATTTTAAATCTAATTAATAATAATTTCGAGAAATCGTCTCTTATCCGCCCCTACACTATCTAAGCTATACCAAGGTTCCATTTTCTACGTTCACTCAGTAACTTGTGAGTTACATTTAAATAGAGTTTTATCAAAATAGTACACAAAATATTAGAGTACTTTAAACCAATTTCTGTTAGAAAAGGAGGTTATCAAGTTATTTCTTTATTTAACTATTAAAATTGCTATTCCAAGCTTGGCTAAAACCTTACATTTTATATTACATTCTGCAAGCATAGTTCTTGTCTGTAAGTTATATTTGTATGAGTTAAAGGAGTATTTACATGTTGCGTAAATACATACACATGCATCGTACATCTCATCGGTTACTAGAAAGCCGATTTTCCTCACACTTTCGAAATGAAATGAACAAACAAGCCTTTAGAAGCTGAAAAAAAGAGTAAATTTAAGTATTACACACAAATTTCAGTAGTTTTTAGTTTTTTTTTGGGCTCTAGCTAGAGAAAGAGAGAAACCAATATTTTTCTTCAGAAGACGTAAAGAGACATAAAAAAATACTATACTCCTTTATTCATCTTTTATTTACAGTAACACTACCAGTGCTGAACTTCGGCATGCTTATGGGGTGGCAGTCACCGATGACTCCTATCCTACAATCAGAAGATGGACCAGCTCCGGAACCTATCACAGATGAGACTATATCCTGGATGGCATCTGTCACCTTCTTCCCACCTATATTCTGTGGCTTCTTAGTTGGAGACCTGGCAGATCGATGGGGAAGGAAGATCACAACTATGTTGACGTCTTTAATGCTTGTGGTTAGTCGTTTTAATAAATTTTTATATATTTTTTTATATAATGAGCTCGTCGTGGCGCAACAAAACGTCTGACTGTGGAAAGGCGAAGTTTGTGGGGTCGTTTTCCACTCGGGGGAATACATTTTTTTTCATTTACTGACCACTCAACACGCAATGTCTTGAAACTTCTGAAACTGGGGAACGTAGTGTCTTATCACTAGTTTCCTCTGGCTTACCTTATTGTATGCGGGATACAGCGTTGTATATGTTGCATATATAAGCAAGTTGTATATGTATAAATATATTACAGTTAATAAAAATAGGAAATATTTTTTCCTGTCATTCCACTTCCATTTATGATCTCGTATATAATATATAGAATGTAATACCTACTTGTCGAACAGGCAGTAACAGCCGCTCTCCACTAGAAAATAGCTATAATTCACGTTTCTAATACATACCACTGTTGGTATTAGCGTTCGGTCTCACGTTTTCTTGTTATTCTTAACGTACCTATTTAATTTAATTGTAATAACATTTATTTACAGTACTTTTTTATTAAAGTAACTAATAAAAAACAGCTTTAAGCGAAAACGCTTAATTTGCATGCGGAAAACCGCATAGTAGGTAAAGGAAAACAAGTGCTAAGACACTCCGTTTCTCACTTTCTTTCCAATTTTCGAAATATATGTGCTAAATGGTTGCCAGAGCATGATATAAGAAAAAAAAGTTAAATAAATTAGAGGCCGTCAGGGCGGCACAACGTCTGACTATTAATTCTATTCCCTCTGCCTATCCTGTTATATGCGGGAAACAGCGAGAAGCTGGATTTTTTTTGTATATTTCATGCAGGATATGTTGTGCTGTTAACAGATAAGCTGGGTCATCATTATGTTTTCTCTCCGTCCATGGGCGCTGATAGCGTCCCGTGCGGTCGCCGGGCTCGCGTGCGCGGGCTGCTATGTTGTCACACCCTTATATTTAAAAGAGGTAAGTATTTTTAAAATATATATTTTTATATATGTTTTAAGGTTCCCGCTATTTTCTTTCGCTGTATCCTACATATAGCGAGAGCGAGAGTAGGCAGAGAGAATTGAATTTTGAGAATTGAATTTTGAACTCAACGTTGACAAATTAAAAATATTCATTTTAAAAATAATCATGTATTGTAACATGATGAAGCCATCATGGCTGGCTGTAAAAGGACGGTCGTGGGTTCGAGTCACTTGTAGGATTCTATATTCCATCACAAAATGTTTTAAAAATTGGGCAGAATATGGGGAGAATCTTAAATCTAAACTAAACACTCCTAACGAAATCCTTTCCCTATTCTACTATATGGAGGACACAGCGTGAACATAAAAAAATAAAAATTATCCGTATATTATTAAGGAATAAGGCCAATAACACCTTTCAATTCTATTTTCCCAGGTGGCGTCAGACAATATCCGGGGCGCTCTCGGCTCCCTATTCATCCTGTCCCAAAACCTCGGCTACCTCATAGTGTACGTGGCGGGCGACGTGTTCTCCTTCGAAGCAGTCATGTGGCTCTGCACTGCCATACCAGTATTCCACCTCCTAGTGTTCATGGCTATGCCTGAAACACCTGTTTTTCTAGTCAAGCAAGGCAAAGTTAAGGTAAGAATGGTTTATAATATAAGTGTTTTATGAAAAATAAATTATTTTATCTCAATAAAGGACAAACGTTATGTTAGATTAAAAAAATATATTTCTTTTTAATAAGCTATATTATATAAGTGGTAAAAATTTGTGAAAGTTTTCCGATTCCTTATCAGATAGGTACTAAGAGGTCGTTAATTTAGCAACATAACGGAATTTCCACGCAATTATTCTAGAAGTGCGGAAATGTTATTTGCTTCTGACATTTATTTTTATATACTTGTGCAAATTGACTGGCAGACAACGCACAGACGAAACTATTGACTTTAAAAAGTTGAAATTTAGAAGCACTCAGTGACGGTGAAATTCCTACGGAAACGGCAAATCATTGAATTTTCCATTTTAGGTCTCAAAGTCCACGCAAAGTGGCAGGCTATTAGTAAATTTCTAAAAGATCCATAAAGATAAAATTAAAATTAAACTCGAAATAAAATTGATAAACATATGTTTCCAAGAAATCAATGAGGATATATGCAATTTATTCAAAAGTATTTTACAAAACAGCTATAACCCATAAGAAATAAGGAAATGTCAAATATGAGGAAAAATTTCTAGATACAGATATCATATTATGTGTGTACAAACCTTAGATACGGTATCCTAAATCCTAATATAGGAAAAACATTTTTTTTTCTAATATAGGAATACTTATCTAAAAAATGTTTTACACGTTTTTCTATGGAATTGAGTTAAGTTTGTTCTTTAATTTATATTTTTTTCAAATTTGAAAAAAAATAAAAATCGCTATTTCTATCTTTACTCATAGATTATTTTTAAGAATTTTACTTAAATACTCTGTGAATAAATAGTGGGTAGTACTTAGAACGGCATGAGCGATGACTAAGAAAGTAAGAACACTTAAAAACTGTAGATCCCGAATACATTTGACCTTTCGGTTATTATACAAAGGATTTGTAAATATCAACGATAAAACTAGTTACTGCTGCCACAGAAATACATTTTAATTAAGAGAATATAGTCATTACAGGTGCAAAGCATTAGGTTTTGAGTGACGTAACTCAACGCCGCGTTTTCCGTTCTTACCACGGATCAATTAAAAATAATTAATTCTAGAATTTTGTTTAAGAATATTTGAAAACAACTGCAAATATTTCATGACTCTTCAAAATTATCAAGGAAATACAATACAGTTAAATGTTCTACTAACTGATATAGCGTTTTAGATCGATTAGTTTGCCTTGACAAAGTAATGTATAGAGTATAGGCACTTCACACTGATTGCAATTGGCACACTAATAGAATAATAATTATTCATACTAATATAATAGTAGAGCGTTCATATGATTGTCAAAAGTTGGTCAAGTGCGAGTCGCACTCGTCCACTGAGGGACTCGTACCAATTTCATGAAGTACAGCTTAAAAAAGTTGACTAACTGAAGTTTGCGAACTTATGAGCTCGCTTACTATGAAATGACAATTAATAATGTGTTGGGATTTCCATTTTTCCCAGATATTTTCCTTCATGTAACAAAATTATCTAAGTAACAAAATCTTATAAAAGTTTCGGTTTTTTTTTGAACGGCACCCTTAAAAAATAATTATATGCTTTAGGAAGCCAGATCAACCCTCGCATGGCTACGGAACACTTCACCCGATGACAAGACCCTAGAAGAAGAGGTCCAGATTATGGAAAAAGAGGAAGAGTACGCTAAAAGTATAGAGAAAGCCACGTGGAAGAGCATTAGTAAGTAACTAGAAAAATAAGCTTAAGAAAAAGTAACTTTATAACCATATAAATGCAGTTTTCACAAAATTACACGCAAAAACAATTATAATAAGAAAATTCTAATACTTTCTTACAGTACAAGATAAAACAACATTCAAAGCATTCAGGATCGCAGTAAA
Source organism: Heliconius melpomene rosina (assembly GCF_056956725.1). Classification (NCBI taxonomy): domain Eukaryota; kingdom Metazoa; phylum Arthropoda; class Insecta; order Lepidoptera; family Nymphalidae; genus Heliconius; species Heliconius melpomene. Next base: position 2,743,894 of record NC_140400.1, read on the forward strand.
CGTGATGTTATCTCAAGAGACTTGCGGGTATCTGGTGGTGCTGATGTACGCCGGCTCCATATTTGAACAAGCTTCAGAATCTATCAGCTTAAAGTTAAGTCCGAACAAGCAGACTATCGTTGTGGGCGCCATACAGCTGCTGGGATCGATTGTAGCGAGTTGTATCGTTGAGAAGACTGGGAGAAAGGTATGATCAGTTTCTTCTTCTTCTTCTTTCTTTAGTCTTGTATTTTCTTTTCTACATTTATTTTCTCTGCTTCGTGTGGCGTTGCACATTGTGGCACTACGTCAAACTGCATGAACAATGATTGTGTTCTATTTCTACTCGGGGGATTAAGTAATTTTCAGGTCTATATACAAAGTTAAGTTGATAAAAATTGGAGGAAGCTTTTTTCTAAGTTTTTCATGCTAACAAAAAGATAAGCATTTTTTAAAATAAATTCTTGATTATTTGGTGACGAACCCACGAATAGGAATTGATCCTACAACCATTTTACAAAATCGAAGCTACAATTAGATTGTAGTACATATAAAATCTATTTAATTTACTATTCACAGTGGTTGCTAGCGGTAACATCGTTCGCCACAGGGCTCTCCATGCTGGCGCTGGGCGGTTGGTTCTTCGCGACATCGCTGGGCGCGTGGTTGCCCGGCTGGCTGCCCGTGGTCGCCATGTGTCTCTGCATCTTTGCTGACGCTGCAGGATACCAGCCCGTACCTTATGTCATTACGTCCGAGTTGTTTTCATTTCAAGTGAGTTTTTTTTATGTATGCTAATGTTTCTTTTTGACAGATTTAAAAAAGAGGAAGTTATTACAAGGACTGTAAGTTTTTATTTTATGTATGTTCATTGATTTCTCAGCAATTATACCTGGAATTTGGTGATTTATGTTTTGTATGAACAATATCATTTGAAATATCTTTTTTTAAATTCGAAAAAAACGCATTAGTACCCTTCTAAATGTCCGAATTAAAAGCTAAATAAAATTAATTTCATTAAAAACATACCCTATGGAGTGACCTCGACTTCAAAAGCTATCTATAACTATTTATAATGTCGTTACGTTCTCCATAATTACGTTTATTTTGAAGTATACAAAATATTATTTTTTATTTTTTAAATTGAATTTTTTTTTTATTTAAATAGCAAAAGTTTTTCAATATTACTCAGAGCAGAACAAAATAAATTAGTCAAATTATGCTTAACTTTCTGCTCAGTTCTGAACTAGTTATATAATACACTAGATTCTTCAATCATTGCTCAATCAATGCGATAAACAGCGATAGTGTCATAATAGATCATGATCAGAGATGACAATCATCTAATGTCTATTTTGATTGATGATATCGAATTATGATTGAAGTTATTATCTTATCTTTTCTAATTTACATTTCTTCATCTCACGTTATTACTTGTAAAAGGGCCATCTCTTTCTCGCTTTCTAACTTTACGTATGATATACGATACATGCCTAGGTATATTATATGCAGGAGCACAAGCGTGTGACTGTATATCCGACGGTTTTGGGTTCGATTCCTATGAGGAAATGAAAACTGAAATATTTTCATTTCCTTGCTTTCGTAACAAGGCAACGCGCCGCGTTAAGCTCCGCACGCAATGTCAGTGGAAAGTGAGGAGCGGGTCTTAACACTAGGTTTCTCATGTTCCTACATGTCTACCCTGCTACATGTATATGTATATATATACATATACATGTAGCAGCATGTATATATATATACCTACCTACTTGACATGACTTGACTAAATCCTATATATAGGTACCTACCTACTTGACATGACTTGACTAAATCATTAAAACTATTATTATATAATTTTTTGCATAACATTGATTATTATTTATTTATAATATCTATAAGGACGTTGGAATTCGTCGTATTGATGTTTTATAACAATACAATACACATGTATTACAAATAAATTAGAATAATAAATATCAAGGGAACTTACTTGTACAAGTACCTAAGGTAAATTAAAAAAGATAAAATAATATTATTATAATTTGTTCCAGTAGTGATTTCTATATCGGAATAATAAAACGAGCAGCGTCACGTTCCAACTATTGTATTAAACTCTCCTAATGTTTTTTACGTGTATATTTTTTAAGTGTAAATAATATGTTATTAATTCCCATATATTTTCGTATGTTCCCTATGTATAATTAACTGAAAATAACATGCTCTTTGGACATATTAAAATAATAGTTAAATATAGTTCTACACAGCGTTGCTAGTATTACTTAACAAAGGCTTTTATACTTTTAATTCTAAGAAGATCATTATGTATAAAGTCGAAACTATTCTGGTTAACAACTACGATCAACTATCAATTTGGAAGAATTTCCACACATAAACTTGAATGAAATCTGAGAAGATCTGATAAACAAAACTCCGTTATCAAATAGAATCTTGATTCAGCAAATCTATTGTTATCTTATCAGAAATCCTAGTCCTACGAATGACATTGCTAAATTACATTTCATCTAGTGTCACCTATCATTTCTTTTATGTCTGTCAACTTCTTTATCAATTTCATGTAAAACTATAATATCAAATATTTTATCTAGAAATACTAATATCATTTCCTTTTTTCGTATTTCAGCATCGAGGTATGGTGACGTCGTTCGTGAGCAGCGTCGACGCTTTAAGCGACTTTTTACAAACAAAAGCATATGACCCATTACTAAAATTACTCGGCATTCATTGGGTCTTCATACTTTTCTCCTTGGTGTGCTTCGCTGGTACGTTTTACACAGTCATGTACGTGCCAGAGACTAAAGATAGGAGTATAGAGGAGATCTACGCCATCTTGGATGGAAGACAGAAGGAGAAAAGGAAAGACGTTGAGAATGGAAAGGAAATGAGTAGACTGTGATTAGTCAAGAAGTGGACGATTTCTGGAAGATATTATGTCAATACTAGATGAAAATTAAATAGTTGTAACACTGTTATTAAAACGTTGTCATAGAAAAGTTTTTATAAGAGCTTATGTAGTGTTTCTTAATCCTTAACTTGTAATAATATAATGATTTTAATATAAAATATTAATAATCCATATGACATTTAATTCCTAATGGACAGAAATTAAAAGATTTTTTTCGTTGTTTTTTCTAATTTATATAGACTGACTGAGGAAAAACTGGTTATTTTAAAAGTTACATACTAAATTACCTTTCTCCACTTGTTCTAACATTGAAAATAACTTACTACTTAAAAAACCTCTTGTTATGTAAAAAATATATCTATTAACACAACACATGACTAATACCGGAATTAAATAAGTGTACTTTTTCTATTGTTAGCCCAAATTATAAATTAACTTAATCAATAATTCTTAAATCTATTTTTTGTTTTATTCTATTTTTATTTAGATATACAAAAAACAGAAATATAAACACAGGTTCATACTTCCACATTATACAATGAAACAATGTAGTAGTAGAATATTTTTATGAAAATGATTAAAAGAAAATTAATAAATTTACCTCGTACAAACTTTACATGCAAAATACTAATTTAGAAAACGTAAAAAAATAAACGAAGCGGGATTTGAACCTGCGCCTCTTGGAAACCGAACCGCCCAAGTTCAAATTTTTAAACGATTTCTTAATAAGATTTTTCTTTCCTCATTAGGAAAGAAAAATCTTATTAAGATTTAGCCACATTTGGCTTAACAAATTAAAGTCTCAAAAATACATAAATATATTTTATCTACCTAAAACTATAAAAAAAATAAAATTATTTATAAAAAATCTGTAGAAAAGTGTAGGTATATTTTTTTTTCTTATATAAAAATTCGCTATTGTGCAATGAGTAATCTAGTTCGTACTGTGATAGTCGAAATTGTTTTATTCATATTTAAATAAATATTTAAATATTGCGACTTTTTGTTGACTTCCGAATGTGATATTGACGAAAGTTAATTTGTGGTATTATTAGCTATAAGTTCCGCCATTAAATAATTTATTTTCCTTATATTGTGTTTTTTTTACTAATTCTCCTCTTCGAAATTTAATTAAAGTGATACCAAGTAGGTACGTATAAGCAATTACGATGAATATTATTATATATTATTCACTTCTTTATGCGCTTAACATATTTAAGTGAAACTTTATTTGGATATCAAAAGAAGAATAAAGGACCTTCAAGAATCTTTTTTATTAACTTTGTTTTCTTGGTGTTGCTTTAATTTTTATGAATATTGTATAGCAACTTAGGGAGTTCTCATATTAGATTTATGTATATTTATTGCAAATCCTGTATGTAGAGACAACTTACTATACCAAACACCAAAAATATTAGATACGTCAGTGATTTTAAATATGAAACACATATTAAATTAAAAGAAATAACACACAAACAACTGATGTTCATATTAAGCTTAAAGCATGTTAATTATTGAATCGGAGTACAAGAGAAAAAAAAATCCCAGGCTCTTTCTGTTTACCCAGACTTTTAGCTATCTGCGACTAAAAAAAACAATTTAATTTCTGAAAATATCGGAATTTATTTCGAATCAGTATCTAAAATTCCGGTTTTGCTTAAATCGCCTGTCCTATCCCTATTTGGGTTCGCAAAAACGGACGACTATGCTTAACAAATTTAGTATAAAACTTAAACGCTTATATAGTTTGAAGGCGACAAATTTAAACATTTCGCAATAAAATAATAGTTTATCGTATTCGTACATAAAATATTTTATTTCATAGAAATATTATAGAACAAGAAAATAATGCAAGCGTTGCTGGTTTTAGCCACATTTGTTTATTATGCTTATTTTTGTTCGCACATTGTATTTGCATACGTCGACACAAATGTTGAATCAGTAGGTAAGATAGTTTTTAGTTCTAAATCTAATAATATTAATTTAAATATACGTAAATCCTGTATGGATATAATATGTCGAGAACATGCGTACTAATAACAGACTTGCACTTAAACCTTTTGTTATAAAAATCAAAATGCATATAATAACATAACAATTTATTTTCAAGTGAAATTCAAGGTGGACTTCAACTACGACGAGCCTAAGCCAGAATTTTTCGACACCCGTCGTCGGCATCACAGCGACAAGAAAGCCCTAAGAATACGCAACGATGTTAAACCCAATGTCCACAAGCAGGCGTTGCGGATCCGCGGAGGGAATGCTACTACAGACACACTCAATTACCCATATATTGCTGCTATCATAATCAACGGAAGGCTGTGGTGTGCTGGTACCATTGTCGATGTGAACTGGGTGCTGACTGCTGCGCACTGCCTTAATTAGTAAGCTATTGTAATATTCTTCTTTCTTTGCCCATTTTATGATAGTAGAACTTACAATTCATTAAACAAGCGATATTTCAGAAAGAACCCACTTTTAAGATTGAATTTCTTCATGTTCTTTACACAACAGATTAGACAGAGGGAACCTAATGTTAATAAACTAAATTGAAAATTATACTTTTAATTAAAATTATACTTTTATTACTAAGAATGAAAGTACCACCAGTATCAAGTAGAACAAGAATAAAATTTTATACACTGTAATTTACTAAAAACTAAGTATACCTATTCTCAAAATTTTAAAAGGCGATTCCCTACATTTATAGTAGTTCTTATATTAAATTGCAAAATTTGATTAGCCATGCATTTTGTTTCTATCATGTAACAGCGTTCTTCACGTCGCTCCAATGAAGACATTGAGTCAGTATGTAAAAGTAAGAGTGGGCAGCGCCCATCCCCATGAAGGGGGCACTCTGATGGATGTAGCTGGTGCAGTGAGACATCCAAAGTTCGAAGAGGAACCTGTACCTCACGCGGACATAGCGTTGTTAAAGCTTGTTGCAAATTTGGGTAATTTAAAATTAATTATAGGCGTCTAACTATATTTATATATACTTTTCAAATAGTGGTTAAATATGTTATATTTATAATCATAAATGTGATTATAAATTTTGTTACTAAAGAATTTAGTTATTTTCATACATACATTTAATTTCTTTAATTATTTTATTTTAAAAAGTTGGTAGCTATAAGTAATCGACACCGCCCAATTTTCAAGACCGCGTCTTGAGTCCCGAAACTAAGCCCCATGCTTTTTCTTCTTATCAGCGACGAAAATGAAAATATTTTACAAGTTTACGTACTTAAGTTGTAAGTTGCTACTTTTCACCTCATCGGCTTCTAATTAAATAAACCTATTTCGTCAATATTACCTACGCGCCATACAATTTACCATAATTTTATTACTTTTACTTAAACATTTACTGCAGCACTTAATTAGCTGCCATAAATAATAATTTTCTTAATTTTTGTGATGATTTCAGACTTTCAACCACATGTGAACTTGATCAAGATATATAATGGTGTCAAGGAACCTTATGCACAAAGTTTCGTGTCCGTAACTGGTTGGGGAGCTACTCGGGTATTCATCTTATATATATAAAATCGAAAGGTCACTCACTCATCATGAAATCTCAGAAACTACAAGTGCTTGGAATCTCAAATTTTGCATAGGAGTTATTTATAGGACGTAGGTGCTCGCTAAGACGGGAATTTGCAATATTCGACTTCTAAGGGTTGTTTTTGGGGTCGAAAGTTTGTATGAAACTTCGTTACTACAAATGCTAGGAGTCTCAAATTTTGCATAACGTCACTAGGACGTAGTCATGGAGACAGAAATTAATAATAACATAGTTCACGCGGGTGAAACCGCGAGCGGGCCGCTAGTTTTATATATTTTCATAAATATTTATGATTTATTAAAGCAATTTGTCTTTTTATACAAAAAAATTGTGTATGAAAAAGATTTAATAATAGGCAAGTAATTAAACATGCAATTAACAATATTCATAACCTAAGAGGTTAACAGAGATCCTGGGAACCTAGTGTTACGACACTCCGTTCCCATTAAGACGTTTAGGAAAGGAGATGTTTGCGGGAATTGAACCCACAACTGTCGCCTTTACAGTCGCACGCTTGTGCCCCTGCGTCAGTTTTTAACCATATTTTTTAAATAAATATTTTTCCAGGGTTCAGACACCGCCTTCCGGGATCATACTCCAGACCTGATGTCGGCGCGACTTAAAGTGCGCACGCGCAGCTATTGTACAGACGCGTATCAGTTAGTTAACGGATTTCTGTTCACACCTGACTTCTTCTGTGCTTCCTTGAGAAATGGGACTAGGGATGCTTGTTTGGTAGACTATTATTTGTAATAGTATTTTATAGATTTATTTTACTTTATATTGTTTGTTAATTATAAAAAATCAAAAAAATATATAAATTAGCTAATCTAATAATTGGCTTAGGTATATAAAATGTACAGATGACAAAAAAAAAATTCAACTTCGCGCTGTTTCCCACACACGGCAGGGTAGGCAGAGGGAATCTAGTGTTAAGACACTCCGTTCCTCACTTAACAGTACAGATGACAATTAAGAATTTATCTATTTAAAAAGTGAGTATACTGTATAAACAATAGTAGTTGTGCAGTCAGACACTACCACGACAATTTCATCAATTTTATCTCGATTTTACTTCAAAAATATATTATATCAAATTAAATTCTATTATAGTTCGACGCGGGAGCACCAGCTGTCCAACACAACCGTCTGATGGGCGTTATGAGCTTTGGTCCTGAGCGTTGCGGACATGAATTTCAACCTGCAGTCTTTATTAAGGCTTTTTATTTTAGGTTTGTAAATTATTATATGACGTATAATAGATAATACTGTAATAAAAATAAATCTCTCTTTAAAACTGAAAGAACACATTCATCACATGGTAAGGATTTGATTAATGCTTTACGGTTTATGGGTTCGAAACGCACTTGGGGATATGTTGATTTTTCTTTTCAGCTTCACATTTTAGCAGTGTGGGCAGGAGGAATCTAATGTCAAGATACTCAGTTCCCTATATTCCGTCGTTGAGTGAGTCCGACTCTCGACAAATGTAACCTTGATTTTCAACCGAAACCTTAAACCTTGAAAACAGCATGTTTTAGTCGTGGGTATTCTTCTACCTTTCCGCTACCTAAATAAAGTAATTATCATATAGGCATTAATATCAAAGTAAATTAATTGTTTCTAGGGACTTTGTAAAGCACACAATATCATCGTACAAGACTACGGGAGAGCTCATAGAAGCGATGCAAGATATAGACCACGAGATACGACCGGCGGTCCACATTCTAGATGAAGAGGAGGAAGGCGTCACACATCCAGATGAAATCACCAAACCAGACGATAGACATGATTAAAAAGTATTTTTACTGTGTATTTTTATTTCATTTATGTTTAAAATAAAAAAATACTTAAATTGCAATCTAAAATACAGATAGAAAATTGCTAGAATAACACACCACTACTGAAGATGTTTTTTTAGAAAATCGAAACAATTTTTATACATATAGATAAACAGAATATTACAATAAAATAACATAATGTATGTATTTATTATTTATTTAATACATAACTACATAGAAACGACGCGGGCGCGGCCGCGCGGACTCTCCGAGTTTTTGGTACACTTAAATCATACGACACAAAATAAAACATTACTTATCAAGTTATCACTTTCTACTGCGGACATCGCGGTTCTTTTTAAATTAAAAGTAATAGTACAAAGAGAAATATCCGGCATTCCAAAGATCAACATTTTATATATTTTAGATATACTCTTAGATATTATTATGTTTTTGTTTTATATATCTAATTTTAAAAATCGGCTCAGTAGCTGTAATTCAAAAGAAAAGACATAATTTTTTGAAAATTTCAACATATTTTCACATAGATAAGACATCTAAAATCAATATATTCACGCAATGTCCGCCGAAGTTTACAAAAAAACTAATTTGTGTCATTAAATATACTTCGTACAAGCAATCCATATTTTTAATTACAGAGTACACATGAATGTATCATAATTTACACAAAACAGTTTTCCAAAATTAATACCAACTCGTATTTATATTTATACGCCATTTAACCACAGACTAAAAATACTAATCATGTGTATTCATATATGTATATCCTAGAAAAATTCTTCAGAGATGAGATTTATAAATTTAAAAAATAAATAAATCGACCATCCAAAAAAATGAAAAAAAAAATTATAACTAAAAATAACGAGTGAACAAACATTGTATTGTTAACTTACAATTCAAATTCTATAATACACTGTTCTCCTCATATATATAAATATATGTGAATGTTAGGCTTTATAATCCAAACTTATTAAAATAAAAACAAAACTAAACTTAATAAAATAAAAAAAAGTTAATCAAATCTGTAATATTATTTTATTTTAGCGGAAATCCCACAATCACCGCCAGATTTGCGACACGATATGCGTGTTGAGTTATGGATCTTAACGCCGATAATAATAAGTTTGAAGAAAAATTATATGAAAATAGAACGAAAAATGAGTAGCGATTTACACATAAGTAAGGATTATAATATAACTGGCCAAACACTTCACACGTTTAACACCGATAGGACCTTTTTAGGAGATTCTTCTTAATTGAAATTAAATGTTATAATAAGAAAAAATAGTTTTTATTTGACATAATTTAAGATGACTGAATTAAATCTAGGAAATAATCCTAAAACGGTCCCAATAATTAATGAAGCATATAAATTTAACAAAAAGTAAGTGTATGAAACCTTAAGGTTTACAAAATCTATTAGTATATTCTCAATCGACAAATTAAGATCAATTATTAACCAATGTATATCCAAAATGGCGTCACAACACATTTTAATTGAATATTAGATAGACGTATCAGCTAGTGCATGTTGCAAAGTTAATCAATTATTATTATCATTAAATAGCAGAATCTATTGAAAATCGATAGCACGGCTCTAGTGTCTTTTATTAGATACAATTTTATACATAAAAATATATATAAATAAAAATCGGAATTAGAGAGTGCAAAAGAAATAATAATAGAAAAAAAATCGACATAAACTTGCAACATACAGTGCTCGAGAATATAATGTATGTATGTATATATTAAAGAGCAGTACATCAAAAAAAATATTTTTATTCAGTTACTATAGTAACATACTATTTAATTAGGTTTAGAGTCTTCTTCAGTGTCACTTCAGGGTATAAATAACCAGTCTTTATTGGTTTAAGCGTAATATTACCTGACTGGGTTTGGTCTGTGCTTAGGAACTTTAAAAGGGGATGTATTCTATATAAATGTTATGGACATGATAGATATTAGAATGTAAATATACCTAGTACTGTAAGTTTAATTACAAACTGTTCAAAATTCATACGAAAAAACCAATAAATTACACATAATTATATTATTTGAAAAACAACATAAACGAAAGAGGTATAACTGACAAAAACATTTTAAATACGTCGAAAAAACAATTTAAAAAATAAAACAAAATATTAGCGAAAGAATTCTATTCAACTTTTGCTACGTTGCAAAGGGACACAGATTTAAAATATTTCAACATAATAGTCATTGGACAGTGACAGCTGTCAGTTTGACAAGTTTGGCGTGTGGAATACATCCCGTTAGCACAGTACGTTCAATCACTGATGGCGCGCTTAGCTTGCGGCTCCTCGAGTTCAGTCTCGGGTGGCTGTTCGATTCCCGGTAGAAGTATTTGCGTGTCCGACGCTTCTGATGGCTGTAAAAAATATTAACAAATTATTTCTTATGTAAAGCAAGTGAAGAAAATTACTTAAATTATAAACTATTGTAGTATAGAATGTTATATATAGTGTTATAAGTAGTTAAAAATAACTATAACTAAATATTTTATAAGAAAGGCTAATAAATGAAAATTCTTATAAATCACATGCTTTATAATATGTTATGTCTGATTTATATCTCTGTAATATTTTTTTGTTATATTAATTATGTCACATGCAAAATTTTATCTAAATATTTTAAATTATAAAGCAAAATATATCAAAATAATTATTATTTACATTCTACAAGAAAATTATATTACAGTATCACAACTATCTTTTCTATAACTACCAACACCATGTTATTATTATGATAAAATAAAAAATATACATATGGATTAAATAATTTAAATTTGGAACCGACCATAGAATATTATTATTTTTTTAAATTAAAATGGCAATGGTAGTTTTATCAAATGCTAACATAAACACAACGCTAAACAATTTAAAAAATAAAAGAGCAATATCAAAAATCTTTAAATATCTCGCCAAATAAACTACACGCTAAATCATAAATAATAATTTAAAAAATCTATGTAAATGTATAAAAATTTTGTATTTCCATATATCGTGTTTACCTTAGCATCGATACTTCCAGATCGTGCAACGATTGGCTGTAAATTGAATTAAATGTATTCATTGGGTGTAAAGCGATATGGAATGTACACCTTTTTCCAATAATTTTCTAAATATATTAAAAAAAAGTCTAAATCAAAATCAGCCCACAATTTGTAATCTCTATCTCTATATATAATAAAATAGTAAAAATATTTTGTCTGTAAATTTAGTATTTTTGACTGAAATTGATTTTTTTTTAATTCTTGTCTGTCTGTATATATGGTCACGGTAATCTCTGAAAGTACTGAACCGATTTACGTAAAACTTTCACCAAATTGTTTGTTTCAATCCAGCTTAACATCTAAAGTTTGTAGTACTTACATAAAAATATAACTTCATATTATATATATAATTGCCTTACGTATAGTTAATCATAAATATCTTACAAGACATTGTAAAATTATAAAATATATTTTTCGAATAATAGTATCATATTACCGTGTATTTTGTATTTGACAAAATTCGTGTTGGTTCATTCTATTTCGCTCAGTTTTCGATTTTTTTTCCTTTAAAATTTAGAAAAAATGTCCAGAGCACACACAAGGACATAGTTTGTTAAATAAATTAATTGAGAAATCCTTGTTATTATTAATTATTAGAAATCAATAATAAAACCCATACATACACTACTAAATGATTTCTTATAGTAATTATCATATTTATATTTGCATTTCCTCTTATATTCTTAAGGTAAATATCATCACTATGGTTGTCTAATTAAAAGTAATAAAAAAACGGAATTATTGACTATATAATAAAAAAAATTAAACGCTTTACCAACATTTAGATGAACAAAGACAACAAATTTATTTTTCTCTCTGATCATGATAAATAAAACATTAAATGTATTCAATAATAATAATAGTTATTATTTTAAATATGATGCCTTGACCCGTTGTGGCGTAGCGGCACTGCGTCTGAATGTAAACGCAACAGTTGTGGGGTCGATCCTCATTCGGAGAAATAAATTATTATCATTTCTTTGCTCAACTACAAGAAAAGAGAGACGTTGAATTACAGCACACGACCCGCAATTACTCTGTGCGTAGGGAGCGGAGTGTCTTAACACTAGGTTCTTTCTGCATACCACCCTGCCATATGCGGGATACACAAAAAAAAATACTATTCTCACCTCAACATCATTAGTATTTTCGATTTGGTCTGCGGGGCGAGTGCGTTTCTTGCCGCGTGCGTTAGTCGTTTCAATGCCTGTTGCGTTGCGCTTCGGTTGAAACTGCAAATTTACATATATTTAATATTATAAAGCTGTAGAGTTTGTTTGAGGTTGAGCGCGCTAATCTCAGAATCCAGGTTTGAGCTAAAAAAAAGTAGTTTTGCATTGAATAGCACGGAAGGCACTTTTTATAAAGGTTTATACCTTGCCATGCTAATTTCATTCACTATCCACTGCCATAGAAATTACAACTCAAAGTTATATCTTATTTATTACGTGGAAGTTCTCGTAGTTTATGTTAGTTTTCGTGGATTGCATAATTATATATTATAAAAATACCTAAAAACCGAATAAAATTATTATTATTATTTTTTTCTTTAAAAAAATACTTTTAATCTTTTAGATTGATTGGTTGAGTGTGCAACAGAGATAGCGCATTACTGTATATTTGTATATTCAATCGGGAAGAAAATAATCATAACTAAGAAGAATCCAAAATCAAATCTGCGAAGCCATCTATAGTTAACTCAAGGGCGGTGACGACGTTGTCCTTACTATAGACGTATGCATAACGCACCTGCAGTTCTGGGGGCAGGAAAACGCGTGTGTTTACGAAGAACTCGGGCTGCGGCGCGAAGTACATGGTGGGTATGCGCGTATCGGAGGGGAACTCGCGCAGTTCGAAGCTTCCAGAACGCGCCCAGATGACTGACATCGCTAGATCACAGGTCGCCCAGAGTTTCTGTTTCATAAATTAAAATCAAACTAAATTAAATCAGCTTCACGCTGTATCCTGCACACAGCGGGGTAGGCACAGGAAACCTAGTGTTAAGGCACAACCATCACAACTTTACAATCAGATGTACGGTACGATTGATATCTTACGATTAATAAGACATAATAATACAACTACTTACATAGTTAACAGCATCGTCTGTCTCGTTGAGCGCGTCCTTGTGGTTCTTCATGCGTTCCACCAAATTCTTATAGAAGCTGTAGCAGTAGAAGTCGTTGCGCGTGATGAGAGGCTCCAGAACGAACCAGAGACATTGTTTTACCATCTGCGAGATAAGTAAATTTTAATATTTATGTAATAATTACTGTATAATATTAAGGTATTTAACGAAAAGTTGTATTTAAGATTTATATTACAAAGTAAAAAATTCAAAATTGCTTCATTTTAGTAAGATTTTAATAATAATATGTTGGTATTTATCAAATACTAGCGGCCCGCTCGCGGCTTCGCCTGCGTGAACTACGTTGTTATTAATTTCAGTCTCCATGAGTACCTACGTCCTATAAGTACGTACGTATACGTCCTATAAGTGATGTTTATGCAAAATTTTAGACTCCTCGCATTTGTAGTAACGAAGTTTCATACAAACTTTCAACCCAAAATACAACCCCTTAGAAGTTGAATATTGCAAATTCCCGTCTTAGCGAGCACCTACGTCCCATAAATAACTCCTATGCAAAATTTGAGATTCCTAGCACATGTAGTTTCTGAGATTTCGTGATGAGTGAGTGACCTTTCGATTTTATATATATAGATAACAAAACATTTTATTTTGTTTTGCTTTCTTAAAAATTCAAATAGCATGTACATAGTATCTTTCTTTGTTAGCAAGCTAACTGAGAATAAAAGAAACTCTTACATCTATTATTGAGATCTAGTATCTATCATTGAGTCATAGAAACGTTGCTGTATGAAGTAAGGCTCATATTTTATAAAAAATATGGTAGAATAGAATTTACCAGGCCGTGAATAGCCTAACCTAGACTGACAGAAAGCCTTAAGTATACAAATTGGACTAGACATGTAATAAAGACCTGTATAGAAGAGAATAGAAGAAGAATATATATAATATTAGAATGCATATATATAATTGAAAAATATATAAAAAAATACCTTAAGTTGCGCAATGTTATCATAAGACGTAAAGGCAGGGTCGTGAGCAAGCACAGGTACCGCAAACACCATCATGTAGTCTGGTAGAATATGGGGCAGTTGGCTCACTGCACGCTCCACTGAAATAAAGTATATTTTAAGTTTATGGTATGTTTAGGCGCTAAATCCTTTATATGTTCTACAGGTGATATATATGTAGAAGCATCAGAAGGGGCCTCAAAGCGGTCTTGGCTGTCACTATTCATTTGTGGGCGTTGTAGCAACAGAGATGTTTAAATAAAAGTCACAGTTATATTCTACAATGTCTTATTACTCGTTTACATAACAGTTTTACAATAAATCTCACAAGATTAACAAAATTACAATAGATTAGGAGCCAATAGGTTAATTGGTGAACATCTCACGCCATAGCTGTCACACGATTAGATTTTTGACAACCGGCCAACATTTCTAGTGACAGCAGCGTTACATATTGAATTATTTATCCAAATTTTTGTGTTAAAAAATGTTTGCGACTAAGCAGTAAAAAAAGATATAAGTCATTAACATTGATATTAACTAAAAGGTCATTAGACGAGCTATGTATGCAACAGATTTGGGGTAGAAGGAATGATATCATTTGTTTATTGGTCGCTAATCATAGTTGTGTAAGCGTGCGTACCCTTGGTGCCAATGGTGATGTTGCGCACGTACTCGCGGCGACGCACCACGTCGGCCATCATGTACTGGCGCACGAGGCCACGCACGCGCCGATCTGGCTCGCGCCCCGCCAGCGCGTACATGCCCATGAAGTCCAGCGGCAGGCACTTGTTGGGGATACCCTGAGGGTGACACCGAAACAATATTGTCATTTATACAATTGGAATTATAATTACATTACATTTTGGGTGGTGAGTAAGCATTCATCGAGGTCTTTCCTTATGTGATAACAGCTCGCCGTAAAATTTTCTTAAAGCGGCCTAGCTTACATAACCTTTCAGTCTAGAGCTAGCTTTGAAATATGGTTAAGATGTTTTCGAAGCGTGCGCGTAATAATAATCTGGTAGGTACATTTTATTTTTTTACTTCACACCAACGATGGCAGGCAAGGAAACCTAATTAACCAATTTTTCGAAACATTGCGCTTTGAGCTTTATCTATAAAATAATATTACTTACCTTTGATAATCCTTTGTGTAATTTTGCTGCAAATCCTTCTCGTACTTGAGTTACTTCATCCTAAAAACAAATTGATATATTTTGTTTAATAAAATCTAACTTTATTGTTAATTGTTTTGAAACTTTATTATATATCAACAGCATGGAATGATTACATTAATAAATTAATAATTAGACTGAATTAACTAAGACTTACTTAGAATAAGATTCATGGTTGTTTTTCTAAGACTGAAGACAAGTTAATATGTTTTTAGTTTACTTTAAATAGTATAGATTTTTTAAAATAAATTAAAATAAATAGGGAACAGAACGAAAGTGTCTTAATAGAAAAAAATTGTCTTAACACTAGGGAAAGGTCCCTCTGCTTAGCCTACTTTAATTTTATACTTTCTAATTTGAAATTGAATATGAAACTTATTTTAATTTTTTATATAGAGGTCAGTCGTGGCGCAGGAGCACAAGCGTGCGGCTTTAAGCGCAACCGGTTGTGGCTTCGATTGCTACTTGAGGAAATGAAATAATTATTTCCATTTACTCGCTCTGGTAATGTGACATAGCCCGGTGTAATTTAATTCTCTTACTGTAGCCTTCCTGAGTACTTACTATGTAGCAAAGCAATTGTGGTAAAATGCATAAACGTACACGCATAACTTCTTTATTTTATTGAGATATATAGACTAAATAAAATATTACAGTACATACCACCATCAAATGCGAAAGATTATAGAACTGGTCGGCTGTGAACTGATCACCGACGCCCTTTTGTTCACAGATTTTCAGCATGGCGGCACCGGCTGCCAGTCGGAGATGTGCCATTTCCGCTTTTGATACTTGTTTTTGCTGTTTTCAGTAAAAAAATCATAAGTATAGCCATTGTTGAATGGGTGCGATAAGTATATATAAATTCAAAACATTTTTTATTCAAATAGACTATTAGATGCACTTTTGAAGAAATTAAATGTCACCTGCAACAGATCCCCCTTGTGAACAATAAACGCGTTCAACATCCTAAAAGTCTTCTGGGCGGACAGTTCGTCCTTCTTTAGTCCTAACAGCCATCGGGCCATACATTTGAGTCCTTCTAATTTGCATCGAGTCTCCTCGGGAAGCTCTTCCTCATCACACCAGTCGCCATCTGGTGCGTTTGAACCTCCACCGCCTTCGCGTACTAATAGTTCTTTTACGATCTATTTTTATGAAAAAAAAAAAAATTATGAAAAAAATTTTTATTGTATATTTTATAGTTCAAACCTTTGTTTGAACTATACTGTAACTACAGTATATAACTCCACTGTTGCAGTCATTATTGACATATATATTTACACTATTACGAAATTTATAATATGAAAAATTGAATTGGAGTAATTGAAAAAGATATGACATTTTTAAATATAAAAACGAGAAATAAATAATAATAATAATAACTTTAATCTACTACCCAAATGACTCACATTTAAAATTCAACTTGAATTCAAAATAAATAAAAAAGAAACTAACCTTTCTAGAAACAATATTCTTTATATGAACAGGGAAGTTATCCGGCAGGTTGTGGGCAATGTGTCCCAACGTCACAATGGCGGTCCTATAATGTTCCGAATGAGGACTTAATGTGCTTTTTAAAGTATCTAATATTTCTGTGAAAATGGCAGTACGTTGATCTGGCACGTTGACAAACAGACACCTGCGGACAGAAGAAAATTATTATAACACTTTATAAATAAAGTAAAAGTAACAGACTTGACTTGTTTTAGCAGAAAATTATTAAAAAAATAACGTGACATTTGAATAAATGTATTATTGATGTGTCAATCAACATCTTAATTACAATCACTTTTATCTTAGCTTTACGAATTACGAATATTTACAGGGGGACCTGTGTACGTAGATACTTAGACTTAATATTGAGACATTCCAGCGCCCATTTTCCGTAAAATTTTCAAGACATTGTGTGTTGAGTGGCGTAACTTCACGCAACGTTTTTTCTGGTAACAAGTACCAGAACAACAAAAATTAAAATATTGGACCCACAACCATCACCATATCATGTACCATTACACCACGACTCGTACTTTGGTAAAATACATACCTGACGGCATTTTTAGCCTGTTTCGGTGTACCAACTTCAGCGTACGCTTTACATAGCGTTATAAGTTTCGGGAATAACGCGGGACAGGCCTCACCTGTACAAAATACATAATGAAATAAATTAAGACTATATTTAAACTCTATATATTTAAATGAAAAGTAGTAGTAGTAATAATAAACACCGAAAATAACGTTTTCCTTATTTTATATATTAAAATAGAAATATACCTTAGTGGAGATTGGAATTACATTAATTCTATGTACTACAAAAAAATTAAAAGAAAAAAACACTTTAAGTAATCTTTACAAATGGTATAAAATTTTAAATGTAGTGGGACACAAATATCTACAACTTCTTTCTTCTAACTCTAAAAATTTCTTTCCTTCTACTTTCATCTTCTTTTTCATCCTTAGTATAGAATAATACTTTAAAAACATTGAAATTACTCACTCAAAGGCCTATATCTGCCTAAGAAAGTCAAAGCGGCCAGTATGTGAGGCGCCACTGTCTCATCATCCATCTCCAGTAGCGACGTCAGTCTGTTTAACACGTCCTCGTGCAAGAAATGTGCGGGGAATACGAACGAAAGCATCACGAGTAATTTGAGACCACGTTCTGCTGCTTTTTTTATGTCAATACCTAGAAAAAATTAAAAATAATATTAATTTAATATGAATATGAAAGTGGAGAATTCTGGAGACATTGCGCCCCTTAACAGTGGCGGAACTCAACGCCGGGCTTTACCTTGACACCAGAAATTAGAAATGAAAATATTAAATATTCAGAGATAAAGCACGGGGTCGAAGTCCGCTGCTCGACACGCAATGTCTCAGATGTTAGACGGTAAAAGAGAAATAGAGTTCTCTCTGCACACCTTGCTAAATACAGGATACAGCGTGAAACTCAATAAAAAGTTAAAGTACTGAAATACTTACCACATTCCTCAGCAATGGATGGATCGGTCCCCTTAACCGAGCCCTCCACGTAACCAACTAATATGAGCAAGGACTCATGATCCACCATAACTGAACTGACTCGTTCTAGAAGCATCTTCACTGTGTTGTAGTATAGATTTGTCATTACTGGTTGACCAAGCTTCTTTAGTACATTTGACTGAAAAATGTTATTAATTAGTTGTTATTTAGGGTCATTTATATACTTTTATGCCTTCAGTATTTATTTAAATGAAGAGGTTAAATTTAATGTAAACAGTTTCGCGAGCAACGCGTGACGTTGTGTTCCGCCCGCCACCCAACACGCAATGTGTCAAATTGGACGAAAAGTAGAAGCGCCTTCGTCTAGCCTGCTATATATGTGGTACAAAGTGGTGCTAAAAATGTTTTGTAAAATAAAAAGATCGATCTACTCACTGTTGTACGAACACACACTTCACAACTGACATTAGGATTCAAAATGGTCTCCATTCCTTGTAACAGTTCCGGTGCCTTTTTCATGTGATTGGAAAATTTATTCAAAAACTCTTGAGCTTTTACCGATTCAGGTAAAAATTTGGAACTTATGTGCAGCACTTTGGCTATCATTTCCTTTTGGACAGCTGGAGTGGGAGGCTTCCTGTGCAACTCGATCCACTCAGCTACAGAACGACGAACGGCCAGCTGATGTTTTTGCAATTCTATAAACGCCTTTGTCGCATTATCATCGACATTTGACATTAGGTAAAATAGTTTTTTCATCCTCACTTGAGGGGATAACGTATATGGAACCAGGGACGTGTTTAACAGTCTCTCAACTAGCAGTCGGTCTTCTAAAGCCGTCATGTAGTACCCGTGGAGGATCTTGTCTTTGATCCATTGCACTGCTTTTTCAGTTGCCGGTGGGACGCTTTCTTCTGTTAGAAATTTCTTATAAATCATGGCCAGTCCAGACATCGCTTCTTTGCGAATTTTAAACTTCTTATCGAGTGTCCTTTCCCTTACAAAATGAAGAAGATCCTCTGATTCTGCTACTGCTTGGAAATCTCTTTGAGCGGTAGCAATAATGGCCATTACAACCTCGTAGCGCACTTGCTCGTGCGCGTCGTGCTGCCTCATCTTTAACGTTTCTGTTATATCTTTTCTCAGATCCGGATGGTGCACGAGGAAATGCATACAATATTGGACGCATTTGATTCTTATTTGCACTGAAATATCATTAAAACGACCAAGAAATGCCCTCCATAACGCTGGATACTGTTTAGCTAAGTCCGACCCTGGCTCCGAGAACATTCTTGCGAGTAAAGCCACTGCGCTTAACCGCTCTTGGAAATGAGCTGATTTTAATTTACACTCTAACTGTGGCAATACTGACAGTAAAACTGATGGACAGCATTGATTCAGTTCATATATTAATTCATATACTTTTGAAAATATTAAAAGATTCTTCTCTTCTTTTCCCAGAATTATTACATGATTAAAGAACTGGAAAATTAAAAGTATCATTAAATATTGTACTTAAGTAGAAATAAAACCAAATTCTACCATGCAATGTACTAAAAAAAACGTTTAAATATGTAAAATTTAAATAATTATCATAATCACATAAATAGAAATATAATATTTCTTTACAGATTTAAAATTCAAGAGTTATAAAATTGTCATTGATAGTAAGATGGCGATTAAACAAAAAAGGTCAGTGTAGTGCAGTGGCACAAGCGTGTGACTCAAGACTCGACGGTTATGGGTTCGATTCGCACTCAGGAAATAAAATATTTATTATTTTCATTTCATTCGCCACTCAACACGCAATAGGTATCTCGAGCGGAGAAAAGCGGGAAACGGAATGTCTCAACACTAGGTTCCCTCTGCCTACCCCGCTATTCTGCAGGATACGGCGTGAGGCTGAAAAAAAATAAAGTCCAACTCACCGCCTGTATATACGGCTCCAACGTTTCACTGGTCTTTATTATCAGTTCCTTGGCCAGCGCGTACGCATGCTTGTGGTCGCGTTTGTTGGGGTCCACTAAGTTCACAAGTATTACGTTCAATAGCTCGTTAGAAACCACATCCGATTCGGTTATGAGTGGACAGAGGACGTCAAGCATGAAAGATTTTACTTTAGATGAGTGTTCCGTGCTAGAAAGAAAAATAATTAACTTATTAATTTATAGAGACCGTGGTGTCACTCGTGGGAATAAATTTTCATTCTTATGATACCTAGTGCTATTCCTACGGAGAGTGGCGTTGAGTGTCGCCACTAAGCATGCAAAGTCGCGAATTTCACGGAGTTGGGAACGGAAGTATGTCTTCCTTTAAGACGGAACGGAAGTATGTCTTCCTGCTATATGCGGTATGCAATGTGAAGCTACTAATTGATAGTATAAATAATGATTGATTTATTGAGATCGCCGTAGCGCAGGGGTACAAGCGTGTGACTGTAAACGCGAAGGTTGTGGGTTTAATTTCCACTGGGGGAATGAATTATTATTTATTAATAGTTTCATTTCCTTGCTATAGTAACAAGACAAGGCGCGGCTTTTAATTCCGTCACTCAACACTTAATGCCCCGAGAATTGGTGGAAAGTGGTGAACGGAAGTAACTTAATGGGAACGGAGTATCTTAGTACTAGGTTCCCAAATTATCTATGTCTACCGTGCTATATAATTTTAACGTCACATCTGTCTCTCAGAAGAGCAGGAAGAACCAAAGCACTGAATTAAGCACTTTCAGGGATAACTTAACATGAAACATACAACTATTATTTATTTATTTATTTATTTTATTAATACCATTTTACAATATATAAAAAAAGTTAAACTATGTCCTGCAAATATCACTATGACCTTTATAGTTATAACAGTTAAGATGTTGTCTAAGATTTCAATAATAGTAAATACATAACTTCTTATGACACTTCCATTTTATGTAAGCTACTAAATAAATACTAAAAATGTTTAATATCGCTAATAGTAGTATGCATGAACGCTAATGACACACATAAAATATAAATACACTAGCGGACGCGCGCAGCTTCGCTTGCTTATTGCTTAGGGGTGAATTCTAATAAACTTTGAAACACGTGTTCAATAAAATATTTTTAAGAGTCTCAATTTCAAATTTTATAAAAATCAGTGGCGATTTAAAGATTTTTCTATATAAACTTTCAACCCCTTATTTACACCCCTAGGGGATGAATTAAAATAAACCACGAAACTTATGTTCAATGAAATAATTTTAAGAGTCAAAATTTCAAATTTTATAAAAATCGGTGGCGATTTAAAGATTTTTCCATACAAACTTTCAACCCCTTATTTGCACCCTTAGGGGGTGAATTCTAGAAATCCATGAAACACATGTTCAATTAAATATTTTAAGAGTCAAAATATCAAATTTTATAAAAATCGGTGGCGATTTAAGAATTTTTCCATACAAACTTTCAACCCCTTATTTGCACCCTTAGGGGGTGAATTCTAGAAAACCATGAAACATATGTTTAATTATATACGTTTAAGAGTCTGAATTTCAAATTTTATAAAAATTGGTGACGATTTCAAAAAAACCTATACAAACTTTCAACCCCTTATTTGCACCCTTAGGGGGAGAATTCTAGAAAATGATGAAACACGTGTTCAATTAAATACTTTTAAAAATCTAAATTTCAAATTTTAGAAAAATCAGTGCCAATTTAAAATTTTTTCCATACAAATTTTGAACCCCTATTTCACCCCTTAGGGTTGAAATTTTTCAAAATCCCTTCTTAGTGGATGTCCAGATTACGAAAGTAAACTTTTGTTCAAATTTAACGTTTCTACGCACAGCGGTTACGGCTGTGCGTGCGTCTTACCTCAGTCAGTGAGGACAAGTCCTTTTATATATATAGATTAAGCACTCCGCAACGAGTTACCTACATAAAAACAACATACCTACTGAACGATTACTTTGACTATCAATTTTTCGTTTTTGAATTGTTATTACGATAGCCATATTTTTAAAAATGTTATAATTATAATAATAGGTAAAAATCTGCTCATTTATACCGACATTAAGTTTGAGGCAGTACGTGGTGCAGGGCACAAACGTGCGACTGTAAACGTGACAGGTTTTGGGTTCGATTCCCACTCGAGTAAATGAAATATTTAATATTTTCATTCGAGCTCAATAAGTTATTTTATATTTAACGCATTGTATTATATTATTTCTCATTCATTGTTGTTTAAAAAGCTAAATAGTTCAAAACATGACTCTAGGAAATTTCATCTCAAAACATTATAAACCAACTTGCCACACACTAATCTAATAATTAACAACTTCCGCTTTTAAATTTTAGTGATAGGCAGAGAGAATGTAACAAAATTTTCCAGTTTCCGCTCATTTAAGTCATTTTGCAAATTTAATTTTGAGCCTAACGGTCCGTTTTGTCTACACCTTCATACAGGTACTATACATATACAAAGTATCTAAGTAACAGGCGCACCTAGTAAGACACCCTATTATCCATTTTGATAGCCCTTGATAGCGCAACCCAACACTTTTAGTCTTACGCTGTTAAGAGGAGTAAAACAAAAAATAATAATATATAAATATAAGTATGATCTGAACTTAGTGAAGTAGGGGTCGAACTAACAACCATCACTATGACGTCATGACATAATAAGAAAAAAATAATTTCACAAAAACCTACATACAAATGGAATCGAATAGTTTTTGCATAATAATTTAATAACATCATAAGTAAATACACAGTAAAGATTACTTTATACGAGCATAAAGACCTCGTGTGCCACAACATCAATAAAAACGCAATTATCGACTGCAGCAGTCGGCCGTGCTTAAATATTAATCGAGTTTTCGAAATGTTTCGATACGAACATACCTACCTACCTACTATATTATATTGCATATAATTTTATCGATTTTTCCGTTGACGTTTGCAAACAATATGCCGGATTGACGAGAAATGTTTATAATGTAAATTTACCGTTGTGTGTACATCGAGCTCGTTATTGTTTTTTTTTATTTTATTAAAAGTATTTTTAATTATTAAATATTTAAATAATATAATCTAAAACAAATATTTTGTAAAAATATTTGTTTTAAAGGGGTCTGACTGTAACGCAACGGTTGTGGGTTCGATCTCCACTCGAGGCTTCCGAATTCGGTGGAAAGTGAGGAACGGAGTGTCTTAACACTAGGTTCCCTCTGCCTACCCTGCTGTGTGCGGGATACAGCGTGAAGCTGAATATTTTTTTTACTTTACCTCACCTTTGCATATTAAAGATTAATCTTTTAATTCTAGTCCCTATAGCTTAAAATTATCCAAATAGTCATTTCAAACATATATAGAGCACGTATCCCAAACAAACTGAGGACGGATCAAATTATTTAAACTAAAGCATAATAGAACTCGTTTTACCACACTCTGATAAATTTATGTTAATATATTAGTTATGTATACGCGACGGTGTCTCTGTTCATTTTTCTAATAAGAAATTAATTGAAATAAATGTCATAAATAATACTTAATAGGTACATATAATTTAATTTAATTGAATTGCATTTATCAACAATTGATTTATTTGTTGGCGCTGATGGCGGCAGTGAGCCATTTTTGAATATGGAAATTTTAAGTTCAAAACGGAGGTTTTTAAAAATAGAATGTGTGTATAATAAATAAAATGAAGAATTCAATAGTTACAACTTTTTTGATTTCTGTCTCTATTAAATACTAGTGAATGTTTTTATTTGGACGTTGCATCTGTTAGATTTCTAGCTATAAAAGAGTTTTATAGCTAGAAATCACAGATAACAGATGCAACGTTTTTTTCATAACCCAAGCACGAGGATAATACAGAAAAATAATTAAAATTTAATGCTACAAAATTATTCATATTTCGCGTAAAGCATTGTGACGAATATATTTTTAAGATTATTTTAAAATAATCCTATAATTTATAATTTTAAGTAAGTAGAATAGAGGCGAGTCGTGACGTAGGGACACAAGCGTGCGACTGTAAACGCGACAGGTTGTCGATTGTCGATTTCCTTCTCGCACGGAGTTTCTTGGAACTCAACGCCGCGTTTTGCCACCAGAACGAAGAAATTAAAATATTAAATATTTCATTTCCTTAAGTGGGAATCGAACCCACAACCAGACGTGTTCACAGTCACACACTTGGTCCCCTGTGCCACGACTACCCTCAATGAAATGAATAAAAACTGATTATTGTATGTTAATCTTAGAAACTGTAAAATAAAAACAGATTATAAAATTATTTTCATTAACTTACTTGACAATCTTGAACATCAAAGAGAACAGTGCACAGAAGATCTCTTGACAGTCCTCTAGTTCAAAGCACATATTGAAGGATTTCACATAGGCCAAGTTTTCTAATAGGTAGAAATACCGCTTGAACGCCGGGTCCTTGGGGTCTCTGAGACCCTGCAGTTGGTTGATAAGGAACAAGAATATCGTTTTTACCTAGAACAAAATGAATTTTTTAATGTAATGAAAATGAAAAAGAAGCAAAAAAAGTCCTCCAAATTTAAGGTCATTCTGAACATGTATATGTATATAATAATGCTAAATAATAAATAAGTTGTAGAAAAAAGAAACGTCAGTATAAACTACATATAAAAGTAAGTATATTTGAAATTTTTTTATTTTATTACCTTACAATTAAGTAATAAAATAAAAAATGACAAGGATGTTTAGATAAAAAAGATATTTTTAGTACCTATTACAATTAAAATTAAATATACGAACTAACGAAATAAAACATAAAGAACTAGAAGAACATAAGTCTGGCGTAGTTGTGCGATGGTTGTGGATTCGATCCCCACTCTAGGGACCGACTTGTTTTCGTTTCCCTCGGGACGATAAAATGCGGCATTTAGTTGCGCCACTCATAAATATCCTGAATTTCGGCAGAACGCGAAGAATACTAATTTCTCCCTACCCTACCCTAAGACACTAAAGCATTCAAACAAAAACATGCAAGAATTGATAAATAATAATTAAGTGAAACATCAATTGTAATATAAGTTGCAGAGGCAATATTAAGAAATCATGTGGGTAGGTTACATTGTTATTATGCTTCAATTTTCTAACTAATAATAATGATAATACATTGTATCATATAGTATCTTACTTATAAATGCGTTATGCACGAACGTTATACATTCTACTCTTGAAGAGAAAATTAATTGCTTTTCATTTCGTTTCGATCTTTTTTCAGCTTCAAACTGTATCCCGCAAAGAGCAGGATAGGCAGGGGAAACATAGTGTTAATAGACTCCGACTTCCCTAAGAACTCCCTACCTTCCGCCAATTTTTGAGGCATTGCGTGTTGAGTGGCGGAACTCAATGCCGCGTTTTATACCTATTATTACCAGAGCAAAAGAATGAAAAACTAAAATGAATCATTGCCCCGAGTCAGAATCGAACTCACAACCGTCACTTTTACAGTCACGCGTTTGTAACACTCAAATAACACATGAAAAATAAATTACATTAAAAACTTAATCATATGCCACAACCATACCTGTTCTTGATCCTTGTAAGGTGCTTCAGGAGCATACACCCTGAGGACATCAGCAATACAACACGCGATGAGTAATTGAACATCACGCGAGGGGTGGGTGAGGAAGAACTCATCCGCCAGGTGCAGGGCGAGGGGAATGTACTGCTGGTACATGCCCTCATCCTGGCCGAGACCTTGGAGCGTGTGTGCTAGAGCCTAAACATAGAATTTAAGAATTAAAAAATTAAAGTGTTCATTACAAAGTTTAAAAATTAATTATTGTATAATGTTTAGAACGTATAATGTATAAAACGAAGTGATCTAAAATGAAAATTAAATCAGCTTCACACTGTATTCTGCCGAATTCTGGAAGCATTGCGTGATAAGTGTCGGAACTTAACGCCGCTCCTTGCCTCGACACCATTCCTCGAGTGGGAATCGAACCCACAATCGTCGCGTTACAGTCACACCCCTGTGTCGCCGCGCCACGACGGCCTCAGTAGACGGTCTAGAATATTTTTGTTAGTTAATAAATATTTTTATATATTATTTATATTTCCTATTTAATGTCAAATATGTAAAGAAGCCAATAAAAAAGTAATTACATAACAATATATCAATATTGCTTTGAAATTGGTAGAACTGTATGTCATGCATTACCTTGACCACACACAATACCTATACATCTCAAACTGTCATAAGGAACAAATAACAGCTGAGAAAAGATTTTTAAGTATTTAATTTTTTATATAACCTACATCTGTTTATGTAAATCTACATATGCCAGTAACATACTGGGCGAAAATTGTGGTAGGAGCCTGTTTTAAAATGTTAAAATTGAAAAGTAAAATCAGCCATCTATGCTATCTATATACTAGAGGATTTGTTGAGACGCATTTCATATAATATGAAACAAAAGTGTATATATTGTCAAATTCTTACTGTGTTTATTACTTATTTTAATAAAAATAATTTTTAAAATAATGCATAAGAGTATGCATTATTTTAAAAATTATTAGATAAATCTCTCAATATAAACTAGAACTGTGGCAAGTTTTCATATTTGTTCGCCCCCACAAGTTTCGTCAGAAAGGGGACAAAGTTTTTCCTGCACATATTAATATGTAGATAGTTCTGTTCAAGTATACCTAGAGCGTGAAACTAAGTAACAAAGTTCTTATGTTCATCCAACTAGAAAAGAGTAATTAATTTTATATTCATTCATATTGAAACAAAATCAGAAAATATTATGTCACAAGGATAAAAACTCAAAAGCTTCATAACTTTTACGTAGCAAATAAACGTAGATGGATATTGTAAAAGAAATAGAGCAGCAAAATTCCTGTAACTCAGAACTTATTAAAGAGCGGGAGCTTTTACAATTTCCTTTGACAGCGAGAACCTACAAAGGATAAAAATGCGACATCTAAGCTGTATTTATTGAAAATTCTTTATAAAGTAAATTAAATATGTAACGTTTATTATGGAATATGAAATACTCTGGTGAAAGCTGTGCAAAAACTAAATATATTAAATTCCAAAAGATGTGTAACTATGAATTGAACTAGACAAAAGTAAAAAAAATGTAGACAAATAAGTGGTGGCCGCAAGGGCACAAAAGCATGACTGTAAAGTCAATTGGTTGTGGGTTCGATCCTCACTCGAGGAAATAAATATTTATTTAAATTTATCAAACGCTCTAACTAACAAAGCTATACCCACTATAATATATATACCCACTTTGAACAAAACACATACGTCTCGCTTAAATAACTAGTGCACTCAGGCAGTATACAAAGAACTCGCCATAAGCACCTACCTACTATATAATAACTCGAAATACTATTTCTCAGTAATTGCTTTTTAATGTTAATTAAACGCTAATTGCAGTGGTTTTACTAGCGAGATGACCACGCGTTTTAAATATTACATTACATATCTATTGTGTTCAATTATTTAAAAATAATAATGTTAATAATTATGATAAGAAATATAATTATTATCACAACTATTTGCCCTTTAAAATGTATGGAATTGTTGATTTCTGTGGGTTAATGTAAAATAATATGATTTTGCAAAAAATATTTGTAAATTAGATTTTTGATTTTTTTTTAAATTTTACAAGACGCTTTCTTGGCAGAAATGTAAACCTATTGTTTTTCCTTTCTTCCTGAGCATTTCCTGCTCGTTTCTCTTTCGTAGTCGAAAAGGGGACTTGAGACCTTAAAAAGTATAGTAAGTATATCGATTATATATCGTATAAATATAGATAAGATAAAAATACACTACCATTTTTCCAAGTATTATACATAGTACTATTGTTTATTCGATTACAGTAAGCTCCTTATAAACTGCTTTAGCTTATTACTAAATATATTTAAAGTGTCGTTATTACATTAAGATATTTGCTGCCATCTCACGCTTTCTTCCACATGTATAGGGTAGACAGAGAGAACCCAGTGTTAAGTCATTCCATTCTTCAACTACTCAATTTTTTGAGACACTGCGCGAGATATTTGGCGGAATTCTAAAATAATAAGAAATAAAAATAATTTATTCCTCCGAGTGGAGATCGAACCCACAATCATCGAACGACACGCAATGCAATGAACTGCTACACAACATCTACTTCTTAACATTATAATAAATCGATATTATTAAGTGAGAATCAAAGTAACTATCGCTGTTCACGTGTCGCTTAACATAAAAAGCAACATGATTGAGATAATTTATTTTACAAAATTTCTTTGAACGGAGAATGTTCAAAGAAATTTTGTATAATAAATTAAAAATATCCACTGAAGTATACAATTTAAAAGATATTTACTGTATCTACATTGTAATTATGTATAATAGTGTATGAGTGCTTTTGTATTATGTTTGTCCTATTCATAAACTAAATATATTACGTCATAAGATAGGTTCGATTCCTATATGGCATGCGAGTCTGTGGGATGGTTATAAATTTTAAAAAAATACTAAACGTGAAGATACACGCTGTATTCCGCACACAGCAGGGTACGCAGAGGAAACCTAGTGTTAAGACACTCCGTTCTCCACTTTCCGCCGAATTCTGGAGGAATTGCTAGTTGAGTTACAGACTTTAATCTATACTTAATATAATAAAGCGGAAGAGTTTGTTTGTTTGTTTGTTTGAACGCTAAGATCTCTGGATCTACTGGATCGATTTACTTTGTTTTTGTTTTGTATGAAAGCTGCATTCTTCAGAAGTGCTATAGGCTATATAATATTACATTATACATATATTCTAATAAATTAAAATACTTTCTAATTTGACATGCAATTTATTCTGCCATGTTAATAACAACCGTCGTCGCTACGCGACCGCGTTCGTTACCGCGTCATTTTGATATTCATCCTTATGAAAATAAATATAATAGTCACTTTTAGCATTTCATTTAGATTGAAATTATATTTCTATAGAAATTATATTCTTATATTTCAAGCAGGTGTAGCCGCGTCCGGGTCCGCTAATCTGATACTAAAGTGAAAATTATGAGAAAACAATCTTTAGTATAAAAGAATTGAATTGAATCAATTTTATTTTGAAAAGTTTTTTTTCTGACTCTACTTTTAAAGACTCACACAAAAGCCAATCTCTGCTTAAGCGTCCCGAGCTGTAATTTAAATGTTAACGTAAAGTCAGCTGTCAGTGCAAGGATGCGAGCGCATGTTAATTAATTTTCTTACGACTTAATTACATAAAACGTTACGTAGGCATGTATTTGTATTGAATAGGTTTGTAATATGTACTTTTTATAAATTCAACAAACTCATTATAATTATATAAATATGTATAAAGCATTAAATATAATTTATTTAAATGTATATTCCGCTCTGGTATCGAGGCAAAGAGGGGTGTTGAGTTCGGCCACTCATCACGCAATGCCTCCAGAATTTGGCGGAAAGTGGGGAACTGAGTGTCTTAACACTAGGTTTCCTCTGCCTACCCTGCTGCTGAAGCTGACTATTTATTTTTTTAATTTGTGAAATATTTATTATACGAAATTAAAGTTTACTTATAGGATATTTATATTATAAGCAAAAAATCTCGAGCTAAAAATAAAATATTCCCCGTTTACTGCATTGTGCATTGAACACAAGATAATAAAAATGGGTCAACCATATGTTCTTTTGTCGTTAATCCTTGTAAAAAACTGTCGGGCATAATTTTTATGCCACTTCCTCAGCTATTTTGGAATATAACTAAAAAAATATTATTAACTTTTAGTTTCATGATGCATCTCCCATATAGGCATATATGGCTTATTCTTATTGTCAAGGTTGGTAGGTTACTTTAAAAACATACAATAAATAATTAAAATAATCAAACATGCAATCTGCTATTTCAATATACAGCCTTGCTATAATTTTTACTAAATTACTTCCAGTAAACAACGCCTTTTCTTACTATACGAAATAATGATTTAGTAGATAAAAAAACGTCAAAATTTTACTTTAGTCTCGAAGGTAGTTACGAGTCTAAATAGCCAAATATAATTGAAATGTACCGGGTAGCCCCAATGGGACTACGAATGCCTCAAAAGTAGATGAAAGTTGGGTGTCTTTAAACATCTAAAATATCAAGTTTTCTCATACAGTTATCATAAAGATTATTAAATATTATATAAAAAGTGTCGTTATGAAACAAAATATTTGAATATTTTATAATAATTTTTCTAAATAAATATTTATTTTAAGATTAACGAATTAACGACGCGACTATAAATATAAATATTAAGTCTCTGTCTTTGTTAAAAATATTTTAATTATAATAAACAACTGATGTCGATTATGATGACCGATATCATCTATAAACAATTGAAATATCAAAAAAAATATGGCATTAAAATAAAATTAATAAAAAATAATAATGAAGCCTACTTTAAACAGCATCTATGATTCAATATAGAACTACCTACCACTACTTGTGAGTTAATCTAATTATTTGAAAATACAATGCAAAATCAAATACTATAATATATTATGTAAAACATTATGTGCCAGCCACGTTTGCAGAGTAAAAACACACCTGCCGTGTGATTATATTACACAATACATTTTGGGTCACGTCACTGTGGGACGTCTGTGCAGCAGTTGAGATATTTCAAACTGTACACGCGATAGTTGTGGATTCTATTACAATTTGGCATTTCTTATTTTTCTTGTCTTGAACAAAACACGCCCAGGGTTAAGCTCTGTCGTTTCGTTAGTTGTGCTAAACACCAGCGGCTTAACGGAATGGCCCTTGTGTTCCGTAGAAGGAGCGCAAATTGATGAAAAGAATGGGTTCGATTCCCACTTGAAGAAATGAAATATTTAATATTTTTGAAATATTTGAAATATTTATTTCTTCGCTGGTTCCTGGTGATGAGACAAAGCGCGAGCATTGAGTTCGACACTTAACACTCAATGTCTCCAGTATTCGGCGGAAATTGAGGAACGGAAGTGTTTCAACACTAGAATCCCAGGTCTACAC
Source organism: Heliconius melpomene rosina (assembly GCF_056956725.1). Lineage (NCBI taxonomy): Eukaryota > Metazoa > Arthropoda > Insecta > Lepidoptera > Nymphalidae > Heliconius > Heliconius melpomene. The sequence continues at coordinate 2,775,513 of NC_140400.1, forward strand.
CGTGCGTCCGTGATCACCCATGAAGTTACAAACAAAATTGAATTATGTAAATCCTTAACTGTACCTTAAGTCTTCGAACGAGTTCGTCTGGTCCAAGGTCATCGGTGATTGGGCGGCAGCCTTGCGGGTACACTATTTCCGCCATGCTGCCAATCTGAACATATTTTTTTTATTAGAAAAGAAATACTTTAAATAATATTTATAATATAATTTGCAATTTTGACAATGAGAGTAAAATGTCCTGTAAACATGAAATGTATCTAAGATAAATATGAATATACAAAGTATACTTGGTAATGTGGAAAGCAGTTCTCCAATAGAAATACTATTCTGAAAATGCAAAGGGCCTAGCACCTGCAGGTGCAGGATTAATCTTAAGAACACAGACATTTTGACTGTTATCTGGTTTTTACATTGTTATCAATACATGTAGTCATCTTTTTTGAAACTACTGTAACTCTTCATAACATGGTCTTGCTAGATACAGCATTTCTACCACCGCTGACAAAGCTTGACAAGCAACTTGTGATCATTTGTAATGTATAAAACCAACAGATTAACATTCCAAAGCATGGACTTCTTAATTATCAAATGATTAGGTGATTACCAGTTAAACTCAAAAAAAAATATTCAATATGTAAATCAATTAAAGATTGTGATAAGACAAATATGTATAAATTGAAGTACATTCTGATATTTATTTATAAATGTTTTCATTATCTTATGTTAATTTAATTGATAGCTTTGAGCTCTTATGTTAAAGCAGGTAATTTTCTGAATACAATTAAATATTTAAATATAATATTAAAAAATATTATTTAAAAGCTCCATAGAAATAGTAGTTTCACACAACATTGTCAAGAGTGGATCTAACACATTTGTCGTCAAAGTGAGACAAAAAGTTTGAGAATGGTAATGGTTAAGTTAGCTTAACAAAACATTTAGATCAAAGACCGAGTACAGGCCTTGTGGAAATCCGGACTTGAGTACTATAATAAAAGAATTTATTGTTAAAATTGAATAAGTTTTGATACCCTGGATCCATTATGTGCAAATCCAGAGGCAGAGGTCACAATATCCCTCTGATAAGCTCTGACTGGGTCAAAATGCACTCACACTTGGTACACTCAGGAGCTTGCAGTAGAAACATGTATGTAGAATAATAGAAACAAATTACTTTCTACATAGTTAAAATGTTACTACTTGCAAAAAGTTCTAAAAGAAACTGTTATTTTAATAAATGCCAATTTAAGGTTTTCGCATATAGATGCTTAATATTTTCTACCAATATAAAAAATATGACAAAAAATATTTTCTTTCTAAGAGCTCAAATCAGTTCTGAAAACCTATTCCTCATCAATTTATAAGATCAATGTTCTCAAAAAGATCTTGTTAAGATAAAAATTCTATATAATTTTTAATACATATATTAATATATAAAATTGGAGGCATAAAGAAAAAGCAAAGACCTTAAAATCTTTTAAATTCTGTTAGCAACAGACTCATATTAATAATTAAATTAAAGTGTTGCAACACTCATGTTCTCCTAGGAAAACATACTAATAAAAGAATGAAAATATTTGTGTGAAACCATGTTGAATGCTCTACATACTCTAAATGTGGCAAAATGAAGGTTTGTCTATTACTCCTACCATGCTTGAAAATCATGAAACTATTTTTTTTTAAATATATTTGCCATCATGTTTGCTTTATCTTATATTTAATTTAATTTAGTCTTTTATAATAATATGTTTAAATCAAATCATATTACATAGACAGATATGCAAACTGTAACCTTGTAAATTTTGCAATATTATTTACATAAGCTACCATTATATTTTACGCAAAACACTATTCAATTTTTAAGTCAATGTTTCAATTTCAGTTAGAAGGATCATCATCATCACATGTTGTAACTATGTGTGTAAATGTTATACATTTAGTTTAGTAAGCTGAATTAGAAGTATTTAAACTGAAATAAAAAGAAACAAGCATACAATGCTTCCATTAGATATTTTCTAGACTTTTCTGTTATGAAATTTTAATTCTAAAACTTTCAAAATATATAAAAAGTATTTCTTTTTAAAATTGTGCTTACACTTTTAGTTATGAATATTTTATGGAAAGAATATGTAAAAGCTGTATTTTCTTGACATATAAGAATAAGTGGGTCACAGTTCCAAATATAATTCAAAACAGCAAAAAAAAATGTTTTGTATCATATTTTTAGAACAACTTAATCTGTCATATTATATATAAAAGAAAACTACAATGATTGGTCAACTTCATATCAAAAGTAACCATTTCAAACATAAGCCTTGTAAAAAAATTGCTTGTATAGATACAAATGCACTCAATTTATATTTAGTAATTTAATATACACAATTTAATAGGTATTTTGATATACACTAGCTAAGTAACATAACGATATTCAAAGCATTTCAAAATAAGATGTTTCCATTTCATGTATTGACAATATCATAGTGTGTATAAACATTTAACAGACATTAAATCATAACATAATTTACGACGTGTATATGGTAAATCATAATTCAATGAAGATTTCATCAAGCTTTGAAGGTAAAGATATATTTGTTTTGAACAGCAGTCAGCACAATTGCATTCGTGGTTTCCTTCAAAACTCAATGAATTGGCTTACCAACCACAATTCGATTACGTTTATTTTTTCTTCCCAAATAAACAAATCAACATTTCGAGGTTAAGCCACAGCTTAACCTTATACAAATATACATAAATACTCAATTTTACATGCGTAATACAAATTTTGTTAAAGTAAACCGATAATGGCTAAAATACGTACAAGAAGTCATAGACGTGGGGCCTGTGTTCCCGATGTTTACAAAAATCACCACAGCAGGATAACCCAAACAAAGCAATCACGGAAATAACATAATAACTTTACAAAAACATCACTAGAAAACAAATCATTGAGATAAATAATCCTCTTATTGATTTAAATACATAGAAAATTTGTGTTAAAATTCTTTTATCAATCGGTGGACGCCAAACTGCGGGAAAAACTACGGTGAAGTTAGCCACATCTTAGTCCGCATATTCAAGGTTACTCTATAGTCTGTGGTAATTAGTCGTTCAAAAACTTAAAAATATATACCTAATTATTGATATTGAAATAAATGTATTTTTTCATTTTAGTTTATATTCAGTTGTCTCTTATTTCTTTATAGAGAAATGTATCTACAGCTACAGCAACTAATTAACCTGATAATTAGTTGTTTTTATTTATTATAAAATATTTAGTTTTAACTGACTTCTGTATAAAGAGGAGGTTATCAATTCAACTGTATTTTTTTTGTTTGTTACTTCAGAACTTTTGACTGGGTGAACTGAGCTAGTGCTTCCCGTGTGAACCCATTTTAATTTGATCCATTTCTGACAATAGTATCCATGAGAAAATCACATAAGTCTTGAATTTGCATTAATTATGTAGGTACTCGACAAATGGGTGTAGTACTCAATATCCAACCAATTTCGATGGTTCTTTTTTTATTGGAAAGGAAACACTTAAAGGGTAGTTTGGTTAAATTCTGATTATGGGATTTAGTTGTAAATGAAGAAGTCAGTTTTTTTATATACTCGTATAATTAAATATTATTATTGCATCACACAAATATACATCTACATTTTTATTTTCATTTTCTAATCCAGGTAAAAATATACTACGTTATAATGTTTATATGTTTATGTATAATGTTTATTTGATAGAATAAAACTTATATTTCAATAAAACTTATATTTATCTACGTTATAAAATAGTACTTGAAAATATGAAGAAATAAGTAAGAGTTTAAATTTTCTTTTTTGTTGTGGTATTACTTTACAATATTACCGTCACAAGCTTCTGTGTAAATAGATTTTTTCCAAAAAAGGAAAGATTGTAAATAACAATAACAATATTAGGAATGTGTCAAGGGTCAAATAAATAGAAACTGGATTACTAATTAACTATTTATTAAAACCATTTACAATAGTTATTAAAATAACATTCCACAAAACGGAATCCTACAATTACCATTCTTGTAAAGTCATCTAAAACTGCTTAGAAAGCAAGCAAAAGGCAGAATAACGTATTAAAAATACAATTTTGCAGCAGTCAGGTTGTCATGTAAATCGCACTGCTAAATGCTAATAAAATAATTATAAGGAGTCATCGTAATACATATTTACAACGATATCCTCATCAGAATGGTAACGTGACTCCACCGACGGCTGCCACTACCTTACTAATTTATTTAAAGTTACAAAGTTACAAAGTAGAAATACATTTTATAATTAGGAAGGCAGATTGAGAAAAAATTATGTCTCGTATTTATCGATTTGCATATTCTTCTAAAGATAGATAAAATGCTATACAAAATTATGAGATCTACCACAAAAACGTAATTTCTTATTGAATATAAATTAAATTACTGTTTATTTGTTTTTTTTTTTACTTTTTATAAAACAAAATCTTAGCCTGAGTATTAAAATTATAGCTTTTAAAAATCTAACTAATGTCTACTATTCTAGTCTAATTCCAATTTCCTGAATGACCCCGCAGTAGAATGAATATCTTGAGTGAGATCATTTTTCTCAAGAGCGTACAAATCAATACACATATTGTCCAGGGCGAGTAAATCTTCTCTATGTTTCAGTAGTTTACGTTTAAGTTCATCTATCATGTCCTTTAGTGGAACTGTACCGCCATATTCCTTAGGCAATATGGCGGGGTCTACATATTTTGTCAAGTCTTCCGATGTACGATGGAACTGGAAATAAATATTTATAGTTGTAATATATCTATTCTTTATAATTTACATATATTTTCCTACATAACTTCAAGAAACCTACTCTTATAAATATCTATAGAGAATACAAATTAATTAAATCTGGCAACAAAAACAAGAGAACATTTTAATTACTGGCAACACTAAGATTTTGATTTGCCGATTTAAGATGGACTCTATTTGGATTTGATGCGCCTGCGAATCCTAATAGTAAGGCGGTAATTAAAAATTTTGATCATAATTTCTGATTATTAAAATAAATATTATATAAAAAAAATATAAAAGTCTTATATTTTTTCAATATCACGTTATGACAATTAGTAAGTACATATTGTATATAATTTGTCCAAAATGTTTTACCATAACACGATCCTTAAGTTTATCGCTGAGCAATGACACAGCGAACTCGAAGAACTTGACGCCATAGTGCGGTATGTTGACAAAATGTGTGCGCTTGTGACGCATGGGTGTGGAATTCTGCAATAAGATAACGTTATTAATTATATTTTTACTTTATTTAGACTCAGTACAAGAGGCGTGGGTTCCGCTATGTTAATTCTTTTATATTTTTTCTACATTGTTACAAAATATTAAAATGCTTTACATCCCTTTATAATCTATCTATTTTGTCTACTTAAAATACTCAAATTAAAGAATGACGGCAATTTACTTTTGTTTGGAAGAATTGCGTTATCAGAGTTTAAACTTTAAAGTTCAAAAATAATAAATATAAGTGTAATCTATTTTTCGCTCTATCTTCACTTTTTTAATTTTAAAATGGAACCCACGTCCATATCAAACAAAACCAGAACGTTTAACTAGACCACAGCGGGTTATTTCATATCTAATACATACAAAAATATACTATACCTGTATACAGTTCAACATAACTCGTACGTCAGTCAGCGACCACAGACTCACATGTGGCATTTGCATACCGGCTTCGTCGTTCACGTGAGTGTATCCCAGAAGTTGGGAACGAGGCTCGTCAAGCAGCAGCTCTACTATCATTGAATGTACGCGGGCCATTATGCAGCTATCAAACACGTGGGGGTCGAAACGGCCTGAAATATTTTTTAAGATAGTATAAAAAATATACCTACTAATAAGGAAATATATTGTTGCGTATATTTTTGTGTCCATATTTAGCTTTTTTGTGGGACATGTGGTTATCAGTAGACAGTTTTCACTTCCCATCGAGTTTCGTTCAGTATTATGAAACCTAACGTCATATTTTGTTTAGCCAAACTGATCCCTTTTACGTAGAGCAAACATTTTCTTAATAAAATATAATTACGTATAAAAATAAAATTTCATAATAAATATTAGGTATGTGGGCAAAAAATAATTAAGGCCGTACCCATACAAGATAAAACTATTCTCCGTCCTTCAGCATCCCTCTTAGGTAGTGGCAATAAGTATCCTGCATCTATAACCGCAGCTATTTTTGGGTCCAGGGGGTCAAGTTTTTGGAACCAATGGGGATACATTTGCCGGATCGTCAGATATCTCTCCAACATTGAACACGCTTGTGGTATGGAATATTTCTTTGTACGAAGGAAACGAAGCAGAAAAGGTGCATCTGTTGAGTATAATATGTATAAATATTTTAAATTTATAATTATTGAAAATATATACCTCTAGATACATATGAATATTGATATTTTTCCATTACATTTTATAACAACGTAAAGTTACAAGAGACAGTTGTGACAAAAACCTTAATTGTTCACAAAAAAATTAACAACAACCAGTTCACATTTATTTCGAAACCACAACGCAGTTATTTGGTAACCTACCGGTCCGGCATTTCTTGATGGCTGGATGTTTGTCAATGAAGTGCCGCATCTGCGCAAGCGCATGATCTCGTATGGCCGGTTCCTCTCTAATATCCAATCTGGCTCTCTCTCGAAGCTCCGGTGGTAGTTCACCAGTTTCCCGTTCCTTGGATTCCAGGATGGCAATTCTTTCATCATCTGTCAGTCTCGGGGTGTCTGGTAAGGGTTCGTGTTCACGTCTGCATTCTTCTGGCTGAAGGACGGAAGTCGCCATTTTATTTATCTGAAACAACATAAATTCAAATGTTAATAAAAGTTTATTAAAAATTTCGTTAGTTTTCAAATAAATTCAAACATAAACGTACAACGTCGAACCACCATGAAAATTTGGGCCACTTGGAAAACTTGAATCGTGTCTTACTTTGAATTTCAACATGATCTTAGACCATAATCTATTGACCCACTTCGTGAGTCGCCCATCAGTCTTATGTAATAACATGACTGCCTCAAGCGTTACGCAAATACTGTTAAGGAAACCCCATTGTTAGGAATGCACTGTAGCTTACTATCAACGTAATAAGAACTATATAATATTAGGGCATACAAAATATAGTGTCATATATTAGAAATGAATGCTTAGGCATAAATAGGTATTAAATTTAAATAAAATAGGCATCAACGGGGAGTGTCTTAACACTAAGCTCCCTCTGCATGCTCTGCTACATGCGGTATACGGAAATGTCGATGTTATTATAAAATATCGGAAAATAATAAAGAAAAAAAAAATGTTACACCCTTATATATATATATATGTATTTCCATTTTTTCTGTTTTACTCAAGTTTCACTCAAGCAGAAAATATAAATTCACTGTAGATCTACATAGGAGTATTTGCACGTATTGGGAATGTCCATTATAAATATTGATAGATCCTTCGATAGGGTTTATTTACATACTGTATTAATAAATTAAAAATGTACGTACAGTTAATATTTAAAAAAAAAACCTATACCACTATTGCTTGATATATTTTTGTTAATAATAAGTTAGACTCATGCATGCATATCAATAGCATGTTTTATTTGCTCTATGACGTTATTATAGATACATATATATAGCGTTCATTTTTTAAAAATATTCCATGTCCTGATTTGAACCCGATACCAGTTACCATATCATACTTATCACACATGTACCTATGAGTCATAAAATGAAAGCGAAATTGGCATTCAGAAATTACCATTGTCAAAGTTTATCACTTTTACTGTAACGTGAAAGGCGAGTGAAAGTTTAGAATGTGCAGATTTGAAGGTCAAACGATTTGTATCTACTTTACTCATTTAGATTCTAACATTAAAATATTTTGTTCATTTTCAACCATTCGAGTTGAAGCTTAATGGTATTTTCACTATAATTTTTTAAGTGCTTTCTTGAGAGCTTCAGGAATTTTAAGTGTTAAAAAATATGTGGAGTCACAAGTGGATACACATTTTGTATTATACATACATATTTTTTATTGTAAAATCTCGTTTCTTGGTATAATTTGTTATAAATATTATGTATACAATTTATTTAATAGTAGTACCTACTGGGCCTAAAAGTGTGCCACATATGACCATATAAACAAGGCTTTCGATACGCTTTCGTCATTAAATTTTACTATGGTAAACTACATGCATTTTTTACTATGTATATAAAATCCTTAACTATTTTATAATATATAATAATTCCTTTTTGAAGTCAGTTAAAAACAAAGATTTTCAAAGCTATGCTTAATATACTTTTTAAAAATTTGAAGAAAATATTAGGTAAAGAACAAAATAAAGACTAGAATAGCTCTATATTTCGACATGCCTAGTGGGCAAATTAAATGGAAATGATTCACGAAATTGAAAGTTTTATAGACTTCAAACTTTCGCGATATTACGACTGATTCATATTAAATGAAGTATATTATTATATAGCTGGGTTCTGTAGTTCTATTAAATAAGAAAATAAGCTTTTAAACACACACAAAGAGTAGGATAAACCAGCTCAGACATGGCCAGTACATTATATTTATAACATAAGACTATGTTATAATGTTGCGCCATTTAAAATAATATTTCAGCCGACCAAATTAAAATTTTCTTCGAACAGTTAATAATATCTGAAATAACAATATAGGCTAAATAAAATACAAATATTTCGTTTTTGTTTGGTCCAATTCAATTCTCAGATTAAATATTTTAATGACATTTCATTATCAACAGATACAAAATCGTGTCCACGTTAAGTGTTCCGCCGTTTTAAATACACCCTGTATTTCATCGTAACGGAAAAACGTATAAACGGTATCTAGAAGTAAATATTTTCTTCATTTTCATAATACTACAATTTTTATAGGATTTTAAATTTATATACTAATATAAATTACTAATATTTTGCCCTAGACGACGATACTCTTTTATTTTAACTTACTTACTAAGCTTACAATATATTTTACACAATTTGAATAAAGAATATTGAAACGTTCTGAAACGTATGTGTGTAGATATGAATTATTTAAAAAAATATATATCAAAAGAACTTGACAAAGAAATTTAATTACTTATTTATTATACTTTAATGATAAGTTTATTTGAAATAATAATATACCTATAATATATATAACAGTGAATAGAAAACAACTTACTGGATCACATTTCGTTAAGAAAATTCGGGACGGCACGTCACGCAATAAACTCAAAGCGAGTCGGACTGCTCGGTCGATGCTCCTTCCCACCGTTAGCTCCCGAAATATTACGGAAGGTACACCATGGTGCTTTAGGCTGTTGCCCTTTTAAGTTCGTTATATAATCTATATATAAAAATATATATTTTGTATATCCGTCTGTTTAACACTGAAAGTTAAGTGACTTTCATGCTAAGGCTAGATTCTAATTTTATTTTTAATTATTGTAATATTTACGAACACTACGATTTTGAAAATATTTCTAAACTAAAATGAAAAAATATTTTGTATTTTTTTAATACTTATTCTTAGTTTACCTAAAGTATTTAACAGTTAATGAAGTAAAAATATTTTTATATCTCTGGCTCGTAAGTCCCTGGTCGATCATAGTCAACAAAACAAGATAAGCGTAACTTAATCACTTTCAAAATGTCATAGAATCTACTACTTATAATAAATATTACCATATTGGGTACTTAGTTACTATCATTTTGTAAGTAATAAAAAGTGTTGTATCAACTTCTATCTATACTTAGCTTAGCTTAATAAAGCGGAAAAGTTTGTTTGTTTGTTTGTTTGTTTGAACGCTAAGATCTCTGGATCTACTGGCCCGATTTTCATTGTTTTTGTTCTGTATGAAAGCTGCATTCTTCAGAAGTGCTATAGGCTACATAACATTACATTACACATATATACTAATAAATTAAAATACTTTCATATTTAACGATCGACACTTCGTATATCATTTATAAATTATATGGATTTACTTGTACTTTGACAATATTGTTACTTAAGTTCATACGAAGCAGTTGTGGCACAGTGCGACAGCGTCTGAGTACCAGCGCGACGGTTGTGGGTTCGATGTCAGTAATGCGGGAAAAAGTGTGAGTCATTAAGTATTTATAAATTCAAAAGTATAATATCTATAGATGCAAATTCTAAGAAGAGAGATTTATCACTAGATTTTCTCTGTTTATCTTGTATTATTGAAAAAAAAACAATATTATATATACAAAAATATATGTTATACATTGGTATACGTTATGTACGTAAGTAAGGATACTATTATATATTTTTCTTAACCAAAAAGAAGAAAAAACGATCAACCCGGTCAATGCACTTTCTCAAAGTTGGCTCCCGAATTCATTATCGATACTCATTGATCGTAAAACATTTTGCCTGTTGCAAATTTAAAATTGTATTGAACATTATTTTTATTGTCACCCAAAAAGTATGGGATATCGAGTACAATAAGTTATCGTGGCAATATATTAAAATATTAAATAATATTTAATTCGGTGAGAGAGAACTTAGTGTCCTAACACTAAGTTCTCTCTGTCCACACTGCTATATGAGGAAAACAGAGTGAAGTCAAACATAATCATGAATCATGATAGAGTCAATAATATGATATACGAGTATAAGACAACAAAACACGGTAATATAAATTCATACGTAAGTTTTAAATGGCACTTAAAATTCTTTTCACGCTTGATTCTGTTTGAAGCTTGGATTGAACTTGACATGACTTTCAAACGATTTGTATTGTATATATGTAGGTACACCTATTGTATACCCAACAACCATAGATCTATAATCTATTTCTAAAAGTTATTTTCCATACATACTATTATAATCATTTAAAATTATTTAAATTATAGTTGATTTTTGATCCTCGAATAATTTAATAATTAATTTCATTACTTCGCTCTAGTAACGAGACAAAGCGCGGCATTGAACTCCACCGCTCGACACGCAATTTCGGGAACGGAAGCGTCTTAATGGGAACGAAGTGTATTAACACTAGATGAAGCGAAAAAAAATGATTTCCACTTTATACTATTAAGTTTTCCCATTGAAATTACCACCATTGCGTACAGTTTTGACATGTAGGTACCTAACAGTATGTAGGTAGGTTGTTAAGAAAAGAAAATGGAGAACGGAGTGTCTTAACACTAGGTTCTGCCTATCCTGCTGAGTGCGTACACATACAGGATACAGCGTGAAGCTGATTTAATATTTTTAATTTCTACTAATTAGTGAGACGACGAGGTAAGTGAGACGCCAGTGAATATATGGAATTGTTGATTGAATTTTTATACACAAAAAAATGTGTCAAGAAAGAGATTTACCATCGCAGTACAAAATTTATTATTGCTTCAAGCTTCAGTAATGAGCTACCAGCTTATTTACATTTAATTATGTTTTAAACTCCCATCTCAATACCACGAAGGTTATTAAGTTCTTGCAGGGTTATCTGAAAACAAACGGTCGTCATTACAAAAATTGGAGCTGTTGCGGTCAACGCCCGGACCGTTATCCCCGAATCGCGACCGTCCCACGGGACAGCTTATTTAGGGTTCCGTAGGAAACAAAAAAAAGTAGTAATATATTTAATATAATTTAGTGATTTATTGTTTTAAAATATTTTTATAAGATAAAAGATATTTAAATAAATGTTTTCCTTTTTTATTTCACGATATAGTATATCTGTTCATTCACATTATGTACATATGCGTAAATATTAAATCAATAAATTATTGTCCTCCAAAGAAAAATAAGAAAAAACAGCGCACGATATGTTTAAAATATTAAGAAGTAAAAATACAATTAATTTCTCCCTCCGCTCCCAATACACATTATCTCTTAAAATCCCTTGCCACTCTTCTTCCTTCTTCACAAATTCCTTTTCTGTTAAATCTGTTCGCTTGTGGAACTCTTTACCCGTTAAAATAAGGCAATCTCGAACTTTAATGACCTTTAAAAAAAGGCTGAAGGAATATTATTTGACACTTTGAGAATCTTAAGTATAGTTGACAAATTTAATTTAATTAATACGTTTACTGTTCCCACAAAATCTTATTATATATGTATATGTGTATGTAGGTGTGTTTGTATGTATGTATTTATGTATGTATGTATGTGTATGTATATGTGTATATATTTGCCCATTTATATATTTTATTTAGTACTCAGATTTATTTAGTACACCCCTCCTAATTTAATTAATGCTCTCCTCTATCCAAAGGTTGCCTGGGAGAGATTGCTGGCTTAGCAATAAGGCCGCCTATTGTGCTGTTTCTTGTATCATTATAAACATATTTGTAATTAATTATTTGGTGTGCAATAAAGAATATTTTACTTTACTTTACTTTAAGATTTTATTATATTAATAAAATTCACACATACAAGATCCACCAAAATAAATATTTATTAGGTAAACCTAAAAAAATATCAGCTTATTTTAAATTGTGCGGAACATGTAGAGTACTCATATAATATGGATATATATACTTTTATAGTCCCGAGCACTCACACGTTCCTCACACGAATTTAAAATGGTAAGTATATGAGATGCATTTTTATTATTTAACGATTACATAGAAACAAAACGACTAACATCATAATGGATGCCGTCAGGGATGGTTGTAACTTCACTCTAGGAGTCTAGATGCTATACTTATTTATTCATAAAACATAAAAAAATGAACCATTAAAAAATAAACCATTTTTCAATTTTGCGGCGATAAATGCCGCAACCATCATTGAAAACAATTTCATCAATATCTGGAAATACTGCATCGGTAGGTAGTTCTACCTTCTATTCTACTTCATAAGATTAGGCCGATCTCAGAGAAACCTTAACTACTATTTACCAATTTTTTGTGCAAAAGTTCTTACCGAAATCGATTTCGGAAAATTAAAAACAACTACGCGATTATCAATTCTTAATGTAATAAAAATATAAACGAACGTCAATAAGCCTTGTATAACAATAAAATGTCGCAAAACAATAACTTAAATATATTAATCAATACATAATTGCTTTCAGACTATATCGGTAGCCATTAAACGTGTTTAAGGCTCTATTACAATAAACAATTTACGGTTAATGTACCCGGAAAACGTAGAATTATTCGCAACATAATGGTGCTTCGATTACTTGTTAAAGATATGGATAATTAAATTAATATGTTACTTGCTTAATACAATTCTTCTCAGTAATATAACTAAGCTTTTATTATTTTAAAAAACTACAGATAAAACAGAAAAATCAATTTTGACAATTAATACCATATAAGTCACTTGACTAAACGCGGTTCTTTTATTCAAAATACTTTTTACATAACTCAATATTTATTATATTATATTTATTTTTTATTTAATTTTCAAGAGAAAAAAACAGCAAAGTAAAGTAATAATTAATTGCAAAACATAAAAATATAAATACCAACCCAAGTATCCACAGACTAAAAATACTTAGTAGTGATTATAGGAAAATGATCTATTTAAATAAATTTACTCTAATTAAATCGACTATAGATATATAGCGGGAATCGCATAATTTTATATTAAAATGTTTAATCAAACTACTGAACGGCTTTAGCTACGTGCGGATTATACTGTCACGTAAAGGTAACTCGATTAAAGTATAAAATGAACTTAATGTCAATAAATTTAAATGAGCTTTCTGAGAAACGAGACATTCCATTAAATTCTAATACTTTATTAACTAAATGAAATTCAAGTAGAAAAGATAAAGTTCTGGAAAGTTATTTAAGTGTTCTATAGTTGAATATGGAAACTTTATACTCTTATAAAATCTGTTTGTTTATTTATTGAATAGAGGAAAACCTGGTGGTGTTGGGATATATTTCGTAATATATTGATATATACTTAGTTCAAGGTATACTATAATTCGTTTATTATTCTCAATTTTTAGTTCTTTCTGTTTTATAATTCTGTATTTATAATTTTTGTCTGTCCCATTAAGCAAAGTATGGTGTAATTTAAATAATAACTTACAGTTTTATACATAAAATTTAATATATACCTATCTCTACCTACTAACTATTATTACCTAAGTTTCTTAGTATTTAACATTGAAATAAATTAAATCTCTTTACTAACAATATACACCTACCAGGAAGGAATAGCTTAAGAAGATTTATTCGTGTTTCGTTACCGAGTGGAAGATCTCACCTGTTACAGAAACCTGATTTATGTGCAGCGTCAAACATTAATAGTATTGTAAGCCTTTCTAATCCTTGTCGTGTAACTCGAGGGTAATGCGGTGTTATTTTCTAGAACATATGTATGCATACCTATGCATATCTAATTATCTATAGTCATTTTATATGCAATATTCAACTAAAATCATTGAATGGATTTATTAAAATAAGCATATAAAAGTAGTAGGCAGAGGGAACCTGGGTATCTAGAGTAGGGAGTCATTTCCCATTGAGACATTTCCGTACCCTTTTTTCTGTACGATTTTGGAGGCATTGAGTGAGTAACTTAACTCAAGGTCGTAGTTTGCCAAAATTCATCAAATATTAACCTTATAACAAAAAACTGATACTCGTAAATACCTACATAAAACAATTAACACGTCGAAACAATTAAATAAAAAAAAATTCAAACACCTTTCAAATATAATTTTTTTATGCAATACCTCCTTTTAATGATAAGTAACCGTAAAAAATTAAGAAAACAATTAAGAATTTGCGTCATTTAAAAACATTTTGCAACTTTGGCTACACAATTAGCGCGAGAGTTCAAGGTGAATGTGACGATTAATATGAGAAATGAGGATGCAATTGCTTACATATATAGATTTCTTAAGCAACTTATTTGTTTCTTATACCATGTAAAGTATAAAAACCGGTTAAGTGCGAGTCGAAATCGCCCACTGTAGCTTCCGTACCAATTTCATTATTTGAGGTCAGCAGGAAGTACAATTTACAAAAGTTGACGAACTTAAGTTTGCATATATATCATTTTATATAAAATGAACTAAAAATATAAGTTTGTAATGATTTTTTTCTATTGAACACTTATAACAACGTAAATGATTTAAATACAAACAAGAATATAATGTGTACTTGTAAATACACAAAATAATATTTGTGTTGCGTGACTATCGAATTCTCTCTTATATCAACAGCCAAATGCAAACAAAATAATAAAAAATTTTCTTCGTCTCAAAAAGTATAATTAGATAAAATAAATTTCCCATAATAAGTTAACAATTTATTGTAATTTTTTAACTTTAAGTATTGAGACCATCGTGGCTCAGTGGAAAGAGTCTTAATATATATAAAACGGTTGTGGGTTTGGTTCCCACTCGTAAATGAAGATGAAACTTTCATTTCTTCGCTCTGGTCAAAGACAATTGGCGCTAAGTTACGCCACTCAATTCGAATCTCGAATTAGAGTTGAATTTCAAGGACTTAAAAATATGTAATCTCTGTTTAGCTATACGGGGAAAAGCGTTAAGCTGTAAGTTTGTATCTTCAAAGGTATAATAGTTGATTTTGGTCGTATTATGGCAGGGAAAGTCCGCGTCGTCGATGCAGAATGAGGGCGAACGGTGATTCATTCCGTTATGCACATACTTGTAGCTGCACTCTGTTATTTTTCGAAATAGATATGTATAAACAGTTTCTATATAAGCTGTGTAGTGTGTTTTGTAGGCTTATAGTTTTAGTTTTTGGTCGGCTTAAAATTGTTTTCTTTTTTTGAGGTATAATTGAAACTTTAATAAATAATTTATTGATTCCGTTTTGTGAAAAATAGCTTACTGCGATAATCACGGAGAAACTTGTTTCCGAACGACCAAATTTACACGCCATTTCGGAAAAAACGGGACATTTCTATACGAACACCACTAAAAAACGGGACGTCTGATCACGAATGATATATTATTAATTATATTAATTATGGTATACAAATAACAAATCTATATATTTTGTTACAAATATGACATAATTTATTACATTACATACGCAAGTAACTTTATTATGTAAATCATAATAAAAATAATAACTTGTTGAAATTGACACTGACAGATCATTCCTTATTCTAGATTGGAGAAGTCGTTACACCATTGAAATACAGCTGTGGCTTAGAGTGATGGTCGTAGATTCAAATTGCAAGGAAATATGTTTTAAACTAATTACAAAGTTAAATTCTGCCATCAAAGAAAACAAAGTTAAAGTAAATTAGTAGATGTTCCAGGCCCAGCTTTTATTTTAAAAGCAATATGGATACATGTAAAAATAAAAAATCTAGTCTTAACAGATGAAGGTAGGAAAATGATGAACTCATACTATTATTCTTAAACGTGTGAGTCAGGTATGCCCGTATACAGTATGCTCATCAGTCATAGATGTCAGTTACTTTAAACCATTAATAATGAACAATGTCAAACACCTTGAATACTTCAAAGAATGCTATAACAAAATAATTAAGGAAAATTTTATGAAATATCTAGATAAATTGTCGTCACGACAAATATTAATTGTTGACCTAATCTGGTTAAGAAAATATATATTGTTATTTTTAACACGTAATATCTGTAAACTTTGGGAAAGATGTAGAGAACTTAATATTAAGACTTCATCATCCACTTGCCCCCAGATTTCGAGACATTGAGTGATAAGTAGCGGAACTCATAACAGAAAAGGGAAATGAAAATAAATCGTTCCCTCGAGTGGGCATCGAACGCACAACCATCGTGCTTACTCAGAAACTGTTCCACCGCATCACAACTCTGGCAAAAAACAGAGCGTGTGTATTACAATTCCCTTTGCTTCAAAATGTATAAATGTCTGTGGCAAAGTGAATATAAATAATGATATATTAGGTATATCTTACTCTTCAAATATTTTATGTAGTTTTAAAATATCACATTTGCTTAAGACATCCTTGTTGTATTTGTGGATTGTGTTAAATGATAATTAGATATATCTAATTTAATGTTCATATTTAGTAAAAAAATCATAGATTAGGTATATATTTTTATAATTTTTTTATGAAGGCAAAGTACTTACATAGATTTAGAATACTAATTAGGATTTTAACTATAAGCTACCGTAGTTTTTGAATGGAATTTCATACGAACATTTAAAAATTTTATAAAGTTGACAAAAAAAATAGAAATATAAATGAAAATTCGAAAATACCTAAATCAAGTGCTAACGAATAAAATTACACAGTTGCAATTCAAATGACAATCAGTTTCGTTCTAGTTAACACACAATTGTGTCTAAACTTAATTTTTTTGCTATTTTTCGAATAATTCGTGATTTGTTGTTTCGTGTCACTGATTTTCTTTTTAAAACTGGATCCTCAAACTGGAGTATAGTAAAAGTAATGAGGTCGGCGGACACAGGGACAGAAGCTTGCGACTGTAAACGCGATGGTTGCGGATTCGATTTCCACTCGGCGAATGAAGTTTTTAATATTTTCATGTCTTTACTCTGTTAAGGAACAAAAGCGCGGCTATGAGGGAACGGAAAAGTCTTGATGATTTGTGCGGGATTCAGCGAGAAGCTTAAAAAAACAATAATAATTAAATAAATCGAAGCGAACCACCATGCGAGCGAAGCTTGTGGCTTCGATTCCCTTTTCGGTGGAATGGTAATATACCATATATCTTAATTAACGGGATAATACTCAAAAAAAGAATTTGAGCTAAATCAAAATTATGAAATGACTTATTTTACTTCTCATACTAATATTATAAATGTGGGAGTATGTGAGGACGGGATGTGTGTGCCTCTTTCACGCCAAAACTACTGAACGCATCTAAATGAAAGTAAACAGTAATATGGATTATAAATCCAAATAAGAAAGATTTCGTATAATTTAGTAGCAATAAATAATAAAAATAAAGTAATTTATAGCATTTATAGCAATACGTTTACGCGAGTGAAGGAAGGGGCGGAGACATCTATTTATACGTATTGAACCTAAATTCTGATTTTCTCTTTGAATAGATAATAACAAGAAGTCTTACACTGTAAATCGCTATATCTATATATATTACCGTCCAGAACAAGGGACCAGTCTATCTGAACACGTCCTATCACATCTAGGCGGAAGCGAGGTTGACCCATTTCTCCGTCGTATCTAGTCAAACGAGATTTACCTCTATATTTACTATTATTGCTTTGTATAAACAAACAAATGATGACAGTTGCATATTATTTCTAGATAACATTGTAATATGCATAATTTTTTTTAAAGTAGTATTTACATTTTACTGCTTATTAGGTTGCATAAATTATTTAAAATGTTTCTATTTAACCTCTGTCTCACGTAAGGCAACTTAAGATGCTCCATTTCTCAATTCTATTGTAAAGTAGTGTTAAAGGAACCTAGTAGTTAAGTTAAGACGCTCCGTGTCCCACTTTACGCCCAATTTTTGAGACATTGTGTGTTGAATGGCGGAACTCAACGCCGTTCCTTGCCGTCGAAGCCCACAACGCCGCTGTCTTGCCGCCACGTTTGTCTATTGACATATTTTAATCATTCCCTTTATTCCTTGAATTTTAATTATAGATAGAGCTACTATTATTAGTTCCATACATTTAAATCTGTTCTTTACTCCCTGCCAATATCAACTAAAAATACTGATTATGGATTATGGAAGCAAACGATTTTGAAAAAACTTTCATTAAATTTACAATTATACACATAAAAGGAATCTCTTTCTTGTGCTCCTTGGCGAAACCAAAAGTAAGTAATTTATTGGCGAGTGTACCTACACTACGTATATCATCATACTTACAAGTCACATACGTGAGACGGCAATCGTACCTAATTAAATTATCATATGAAATCCATAAAGTTGTTTCTTGTAGTATAGTCTCTTGCAAAATTTATAAAACCAGTATAGAGTCTGGTACTTGCGCAGTGTTACACGGATACGTCGAGCCTATATTGGAGATATTTTTAAAATTTTATTAAAAATACTTGTAAATTATGTAGAAAATTATAATTAGGTGGTATTCAATCTTCTTAAATCATCTTATAAAAAAAAATACCGGTTTTTAGTTTCAAATATAACATTTGTCTTTGTGTACGATTAGATTAACCGATCTATCCTAACGTCAGACATGATTTGAATACGCTTCTACAGCTATTAATAATTTAAAAATAACCAAATTAAAAAAGGTATCAATTTTAAAATTAAAAAATCAGCTTCACGCTATATCCCGCACATAGCAGGGTAGGCAGAGGGAATATACTGTTAGCATACTCCGTTTCCCACTTTCCGCCGAATTCTGGAGGTATTGCGTGTTGAGTGGCGGAAATTAACACCACGCTTTTGCCTGGATACCAGAGCGAAGAAACGGAAATTAAGTAAATATTTCGTTTCTCGAGTGGGGATCGAACCCATAACTATTACGTTACAGTCAAACCCTTGTGCCCCTGGACCACGACAGCCTCAATTTTCATTAATCAATTTATTTTATGTTAAAGTAGTTCTTTATTTGTCTTAAAAAAAAACCAAAACTAAAATCGTATTACCATTTCTCATATTAATTCATTTATGTGCAAATACAACGAATACAAAAACAAATATCGCAAGCCTTGACAACGAGTTGATAAATGTTGACCGATGGTGTTGTAATCTACAACAATAAACAAGCTAACTTAGCATGTAATGTTTAAATAATAGAGGTCACAATGGTATAAAGCAATTATCACGTATATATTATTGTAGAACTGTATCGTGAAATCCGACGTTCCTAAACGAGTGACAATTTAATTACTGAGGCAAAGAGTTATTAAAAAAACATTTTTATGGTATGTATTTTAATTAAATGAAAAAATATTTTATTGAGATATTATGGCTAACTAAAGAAAATGGTAGTGGATACAAATCCCAGTCGGTGGCATATAATCTAAATATTTAAATAATAGTTATTAATAGTAGTGTTAGCAGATTGGCTTTTTGTAGAATAAAAATAGACATGGAGAATTCCATAAGTGCGTGAAAATTGCATTAATAAACTCTAATTATTAACACAATTTTCACGCATTTATGTGATTTTTTAGCAGAGACAGATTGCATAACAGAAAAAACTACGAACTTACAAAGAATAGAAATTATGATAATGCTAACTCATTTCAGCAGAGTTTGTATAGTACCTAACTAAAGTTACCAGACAGTACTTTTCTCAAATCGTTTTATATTATTACAGTAGCCTACTTCTCATAATAAAATCATGTTCGGCCATAATGAAACTTAAGTTTCACTTTCGACTTTATCTCGTATTTCGGTCAGACCTAGTTACTGATTTCTTTTAAAATCTTTTATTTTAATATAAAAATTGTGATACTTTTACCTAAGTGATGTATTTATAAATTACTTTTAAGCTATTATTAAACAACTATAATAAAAAATTTATCATATTAGAGGCCTTCGCGTCTACAATTGTGGGTTTGATTCCACTCTGAGGAATGAACTAATTCTGTTTACTCGAGACAAACCGAGAGACAAATCGATAGGTCCGCCACTGAGAAGTCTTCTTAACACCAAGCTCCCTCTGCCTTCTACTTTAAAAAAATTCTCAAAAATACTAATCAATGAAAATTAAAATAACTCTATTTTTTTTCCTTTTTTTCCAATGGGTAGAATAGGTCTAATCTATATGTAAAAAAGTTTTGTTTGTAAAAGTAATTTTTTTCCTACAAGTTATTGTTGGTAACGGTATGAGACCTTCAATCTCGTATCCTGTTTCACAGTATTATATCAGTTCGTATATGGAAGAGAACCTTGGATTTGAAAATTGAGGTAAATGCACTTTAAAAGGCAAGGGCTCTCTTGACTTTGACTTTCACTTTGAAAGTAAATATTATGATTTTAAAAAATATAACATAAGAATATAGTAGGGAGTTCCTAGTAGGGAGGCTACTAGGAAACAGGAAATAGGGAACGCTTCAACTCAAATTTCTGCTCAACTTTTTTTTATTAGGATAGATAGGATAGAAAAAAACATTAATTCCAATGCTTTCAATTGGACAGTGGATTTTGAACTAGTGGCGTAAATGTTTACATTTGTAATAGTTTTTCCTCGTATAGAAAAATATCAATGATCACTCCTTTGGTCCTCTGCCTGTCCGGCATAATGCAACAAAAATCAGTTTCACGCTATATCCCGCACACATCAGGACAGAGAGCCTAATGTTAAGACACTCCATTCCCCATTTTCCGCCGAATTCTGGAGGCATTGCGTGTTGAGTCGCGAAACTCAAGGCCGCGAAAAGGGAGGAAAGTATTTTTTTCTCAACACACCTGCACTTCTAGATGATTCTAGCTAATCCAATTTTAACAAACTTCCTTTTTCATTTTAACTTCAGTAAAGTATCGTGATATGCAGCGGAAGCCGTTCTTTGTTTCAAACTTTGTTTATAGTAATTGTGTATTAGGAACGAATAAGCATTTAAGGTAATTATAATCTGTGTGGGCCAGAGATAACCCTACCTACGCTACGTCCTAAATACGCTGTAATTTGTAAATATTTGTTTTGTTGCAGTTCAATAGATAAACGCTTTTTACTATATCTAAAGGTTTTGTTACTATTACTTTTGTAGTTATCGCCATTTTTGTAATGTCTAACATGCATATAATAATTTGTCATTGTATGTAATATTATTATGCTTTGACATGAGATGTGGAGACATTGCATAAACGTATAGTATTAGCTAATACTAATAAACAGATTTTTCCTCATTTCCTGTTACCATAGAAAAAAATATTTTTTCCCCCTTCAAAATATTTTACCACCAAAATAGTTGTCAATTTTCTTTTTGACATTAGTAAATATAATTTTAAAAACAATTTGATTCGCTGTGATTTTAATTGTAATATTATAATATCTAATTCATGGTGCATAAGATTGGATAAAGAATACGTCGTTTTCTAATAAGAGCTGATGTGGATCTAATTAAGAAGAGACGGGTGTAATTATATAGTTAAGTCTCTAAGAGGCACCTGATTCGTTTAAAAATATTACAATGAAGAAATAAATATTTTTTGTAATTTACTTACCAAGAAAAAGCAAAGATCACACACACGATCTGATTGCAAAAAAAATCCAAAATCTACACAAAGTTCACTATAAATATAATAAAAATTATTTTAAATAACTTGATCTATAATTGAACGACGGTAATGGTACCACCGCTGTGAGTGTCGGCTCAACACTGACGCTTAGGAAGAGTAGGTCGCCACCACTATGTCAAGTGAGCTAGCTCATACTTTCTAGGGAAACTGAAAAAATTATAACAATAAGCTCTGCTATTTAATACTTATTTTTATATTTAATTATAATTAATTTATGAAATGAAATCATTTGAACATTTCGTAGAGAATAACTTCGTAGCAGACCGGTTCTAGCATCTGTCCGTCCGTCCGTCCTTTTTCTAACTTTCTTTGACCTCAATACAATCGAGTACGTTTCGGTGAGCATTTTATAACATAACATTATGGTATTTTCGTTTTCGAATCGATAATAAAAAGTGAAATTCATTATATTTATTAGCATTTGTCATTGTATATTCTGGATTCTTAATTTTTACTGCGGAATGAATATTCGTGAATTGTTCGTTATTCAATGCAATCTAGTATCTAATCGAGAAATTTAATGAATATTTATAATGTTATTATGTTCCACAAGCCGGTGTGAAATCGAGAGAATGTTGAAAAATAGAGCAGATTCAATTTCGAATATTTTTTCTGATTGTACACGAACATTATTTGATTCCTCCCCACTCGGGGGAATGAATTATTTTCGTTCTCACTCTGATAATAAGGCAGTGCGCGGCGTTGAGTTCCGCTACGCAGCACGCAATATCTCAAAAAGGGGTTGCGTGGGGAACGTAGTGTCTGATAATAGTGAACGCTATGATCTCTCACTGTGAAACTTTAATGTTTCCTAGTATAAACGTCGTGGAAATAAGAATTTGTATGTTTAATTAAAGTTATATGCAGCCAGTCGTGGCGTAGGGGAGCTTGTGACTGTAAACGTTACAGGTTGTGGGCTCGATTCCCACTCGAGTAAATAAAACATTTAAGTAATGTTCTTATTTCTTCGTTCTGGTGCAAAGCGCGACGCTCCGCAACTCAACACGCAATGCCCCCCGAAGTCAGCGGAAAATAGGGAACAGAGGGTCTTAGCACTGGGTCCGACTAGTCTGCTGTGTGCGGGATACAGCCTGAAGATGCTAACTTTATATTTTGAAGCAGGTAGGTAGGTAGCAAGTATTTATTATAATATTGAAAATTTTAAAAAAATTGTCTAAATTCTTTACCATTTGGCTTAACAAATTTAGCAAATAACCGCGAATATTTGGTAACTTTTCTCAATTTTAAATATAAATTACTTAGAGATTGCATCTCGCACTAAACACATCTCTGACCTCGTAACAAATAAGCTGAAGTTTCATTTCAAGGCCTACAAATTGCTAAGTGTTTCTATAAAATAGCATAAAACAAACCTCGTCTTGTGTAAATATTTAACATATATTTTAAATAAAATATTGATTAAAAAAAAATACTGCGTTATGTATTCCAAAAAAATACTAATCGATTATTTTGTATATAAATTATTATATTTTTTTTGTTTTATTATATAAAAACAAATATTGAAATATTATCATAAGGTAATAAACCACCAAATATATATCCATGTACAGAAAATTTCACAAGTATTTTTTTTTCAGAACGTAAATTAAATTTAACACGCAATGCCTACAGAATTCGGCAGAAAGTGGGGAACGAAGTGTCTTAACAACTAGGTTCCCTCTGCCTACCGTACTGTGTGCGGGATACAGCGTGAGGCTGATTTTACTTTTTTGTAAATTAAAAGTTGAGTTTTATTGGCCACAATATTCAAATATCACACAAAATAGAATCAGTAAATCATATAGTGTATAATTTATTATGATCGCAAACGTATAATTACGATTGTTTGTTTTTCATTTAAAACTCTATAATGTGATAAAAATAACTATAATTGTATTACTTACAAAAATAAAATTTATGGAGTTAAAATTTAATTAATAGAAAAAATAATTAATTTTCTTTGTATGTATTTATATTTATATAATAGGTTTTTAAAAGAAGATACGTAATGAAACGTACTTAATTACCAATTTTATTCATGATTGTAAGATTAAGACCATATGATATTATTCATTCAAAGCGCTTTACCAATGTCCCATATTGTTTCATTTACAAAAACTTTTTCTTTCTGTTCTGTTATGTTCTTTTTATTATTTAATTTTTCTTTGGTACGTGTATCCAAGCGTATGTCATATTGGATAATGTAAGTGAATCTAGGCTGTCAGTGCAAGCTGTCAAATGTAAACAATATGAAAAATGGCTCTTCCTCTCGGAATAAGAAGTCATTCTCAAAAGGTTTGCAGCCTTTATAAAAGGGCTTTGCGTAATTTAGAAGCATTTTACGACAGACGGTAAGTAAGAGAAATTAGACGAATATTCATTAAGCGTTTATTATGCCATTACGTAATCTATTGTTTTTACGCAAGTAACCTTTTATTTTCCAGATTTTTAATATGTTGTTTTATTATCGACGAAAAAAATAATCTTGAGAATTAGTCAGTTTGAAAATTATTATAAGGTTTTTTTTTATTTAACATTTTATGTAGTTTTTAACGTTTTTATTTAATTATAGAAATTAACTACCTATTTGTGTGTAGTTTTGAAATAGACAGAGTATTTAAATTATGACATATATATATATAAAGCAAATAATGTTTAAGTAAAAGAATATTGACATAGTTTACTTAATTGTATATTAAATAACATCTTTTCTATGGCATATTGTATTAAAAACTTATGTTTACAGCCATGTATACCGTTACCAGGCTGTTTTGCTGAGAGAACGTTTTGATAAGAATGCAAAAGTTGCAGACTCTCGTTTAGCACAAGAACTGCTTAAGAATGGTGAAGAGGAACTTTTCCTTACCCAACATCCTATTCCAAAGAAATGTAAGTATTTTTCAAGAATATGTATGGACATTCACTTATGATATATAATTAGAAATTACAAGATTTAAGATGTAACAAGTATCTGTATAACAAGTATGTTTATCATCCTAACTATACTTACAATCAGTCATCCTTACTCCACTCATTCACTGTTATAAAGGTTGCCTGTAAGAGATCACTTACAGTGATAAGGCCGCCCTTGTGCTATGTTAAAGTCCTATAATTTTCATGTATCTTTATGTATCTTTGTGCAATAAAGTATTTTTGATTTGATTTGATTTGATACATCCCCTCTGGGAGGTCTCATGCTTTTTATGTGAGCTTCCAGTATCATCAATACTATATTCTCAAATACCAATAAATGACTCTCTTACTACTCACTCCTATACATATTATAATACTTCTAAAATATATTGTTCACACCAATTTCAGTTGCTACCAGTGTTGGAGGTGTAGCTCATGAGCGTGTCGTCACTCCACCCGACTGGGTACTTGATTACTGGCATCCACTAGAAAAGGCCCAATACCCAGAATACTTCAAGCGTAGAGAGGAAAGGAAAAAAGAATTTATAGCAATGTGGGAGAAGGAATACGGCAAGCAGGACGAAAAAGAAAAACACCATTGAGTTGTATAGATAATTTATGTTAGTAAAGTAATTGATGTTAATTCTTTTGGTTTTATTTTAGTATACTTTTCAAGGAATTAAGTGAGATTTTTGCAGGAATTCAAATTAATCATTTTTTTGGAACACAACACCTCAATTCTTAAATAGACCAGAGTAACTACAATCAACACCTTAGATACATCAATAAGATATATACTCTAATTTATTTACCAGTAACTATATATGCATGAACTTTACAAGAGATCCCAAAAATACCAGACCCTTATGTCAAATGCAGACCATTTATGACAAAAAATATGTTGGGAGATATTGTGGTTATTTTACAGTATATTTAAGACAATCGTCATTTTTATTACCGGACTGAGTTGTTTCTCTTATCTTGTATGTATGTATTTAATATTCATTAATACCTCATTTTTCCAACCCTCTGAACGGATTTCGGAACATAATTGAGGTATCTTTAGGTTTATCTTAGTCGCCCAAGTGTTATTAGATAAAAGACGTTAAAAAAATTAAACATGGCGGCGGCGCAACGCCATTGTACTTAGTGAAAAACTGAAGAACTTATTTAAATATTTTGTTTTCGAATACTACAACATGGTTATCAAATTAAACTGTTCAATATAAGAATAATCAATAAAAAATAATTATTAAAACAAAAAACTCAACTACATAAAACTAAAAAGAAAAAACATGCCAAATAATTTATCAACATTAACAGTCAGTACCTTCGGATTCTCCAATTAATTAAAACTTCACAAGGAGCCCCGTAAAAATGTTTCTTATAATATACACATTTGAATTTTGAATAATTGCCGAGTCCTTGGGTATACAGTATAGGTTGGCTATTTATGTGTATGGCTATGAAACTATATAGTCTTAGTGCATATTTGAGTGTATTTTCTTCAAATTATTGAAAGGATACAGGAATAAGGCACCAGTTATCTTCTCCTACTTGAGTATGTTAATTAGAAATATATTACGCATATAGCAGCATATGCAGAGGGAACATAGTGGTAGTGGTAATCCCACCCACCAACCCACAATCCTCGCATTTACAGTCAGATGTTGAGCGACTGCCCACAGTAAATTTTAAGGGAAAGATATAAGGCTAAATAAAATACTGCAAACCTTTAAAACTTTATTGTTAACTTTAAACTATGTATATAGAAAAATAATATGCTTCTGTCATATGTAATGTTTAAAGGTTATATAACCTAGTTTAGATTAGTAAGGACTTAGTAAGGAAATCCTTACAGCGCCAAAAATATTAAGAATTAAAAAAAAACAATAATTAGACTGAAATAACCTTATAGAAATATTGTTTTTTTATAATTTAAAGATTAATAAAATGTATATTTATATAATATTTAACCATACCTTAATACCGTCTAATGTATACAAAAGATAATATTTAAAACAAAAAAGGGTGAATGACTAATAATTTTACAGTAATCCTTACATTGTTCGTAATTATAATTTTATTTGCACATCCAAAACCAAAAATATTCATTGTGACGGTAGTTGCATTTTATTTAAAAGAATCATCATAAAGCAATAATGTAAGTATTTATTAGCCAAAAAATTGTGTAATTGATATAATTCTAATAGAAAATGTTATATAAGAAAATAGCAGAAAGAAGTAATTGTACTTAAAAGAATTATTAACAACCATATGCAGAATTGCAGACCCTAAAAATCTGATCTAATGCTATCCTGTCACTTTTTGTTAATTTACAAATTTATAATGCTGTGCAATTGCTCTTTTTTCAAAACAAAATAGAACTAAGATACTAACATTGGCGGCCATCTTTTAAATCATAAAAATCACTGTAGTAAAACAGCCAATATAAATTTAATCTTCGATTTATATACACACGATTAACATCAATTTATTCTTCACACCAGACCACACACATATGTTAAGTATAATAAATGAGCCATTTTAATGATTGGAAGCAATCATTATGATAAAAATAAATAAAAAGTAGCATCATTATAAATAAGATCACCAAAAACATATTTCTATTATTTTACATTCCTCAAATATGCTTAAAACAAAACATTTAATGTTATTTTATTGAAACACAATTTAGAATATTCGTTAAAATATTTTGCAATATTTTTATTGCAGTCTATCTATAAAAAACTGTAGGCATAATATAACGCAACACAGTAAGTTTTAATCAATGAATAAAAATTCTGATTTTTTTTAATGACACTAAAATAATTGTCACTAAAATTACAGATTCCAAGAATAATATTGTTATTTATTTTTATGAAAATTATATTAAAAAAAAGCTTCATTTGTAATATATAAATGCCATTTCAGGTATATATTTTTGCTATTTTCAATTTCCGCCCAATGTTTGCCCCCTTCCCCAGTTGTGTCCAAACATTGACCCTCCCGTGGGACGCGCGCCTGTCGCCGGCCTACTCTGAGGGGCGGTACCAAAGCCACCTACGTACCGAGTTTCAGGGAAGATTTGTTTTCTGAAAGGGAATAAAATAGATATTTATTACAAGATTTGCACAATGATTTATGTAACAATAATTATACAAATCAAATTTAAACTAACTTTCACAAACTTTCATTTTTATAATATTAGTAGTACTTATACTTACATGAAATTGGGTGGTGACAAGAGTGCTGGTCCACCAAATTCTTGTGGGTATTTGAACATAAGGAAGAATGACAAATGACCAATAAGGATGCCAAGGAGCTCCATTACACCGCTAAATGAAGAGAAAAATATATTAAAAATATAAGTTGCTAGTGTAATATAAGTGAAAAAGCTTAGTAATTTAATCGTTAGGTAGGTTTTTATTAAAAAAAAATGGACTTGAGGTCATTATGGCAAAGCAGTGTAATCATATAAGAGCAATGTTCTTCTTAACAATAAGTTCCCTCAGCTTGAACCGGTATTTGTGGGAGTTTAAATATAAAAAAAAAAATTAACTTACCCTCCACTAATAACTAAGTTAAATGCAAGTAACACCCATGGGAGATACATGGCCTTGAAGCGAGTGCCAAACCAAAATGACACAATCACATCTTTGTTCAGCTGACACCAAACATACAAAACTGATAACACCATAGGGTCCATTAGTATCTGAAATAATATTTTATATCATTTTAGAAGCCTCCAATTTAAACAGGCACCATTTTTATAAAAAAAAGTCTTTTTTTTCACATTATGTTACCTAAGTTACTATTTTATTCAAACCTACTGTAATATATTATTATAACATAATTATAATATAAAAGTAATTACTTCAAATGTATATTTTTAGGTCTTTAGGCTTTATTTACACTATCATCAACAAAAACATAGATACACTATTGATACATCATATGAAATATTGTCTTTAAAAGGCTCTATAGTCCAAATTGAGCTTCATTCAACAATATTTTGCAATATTATTACAATATTTATTTGAGTGGATGCAATTCCATGAATATTTCATCCCTTCATAACCTATATTCAGCATCAATCATCTTGTGAAATAATTTTTCCCCATAAATATTTATATTAAGTTACTACTGTCTTGGCAAGATTATATTTATTTTAAATATAAACTTTTTCTTATGTAGATTTAAAGCTCACATGGGTGGCAAATCAGTCTTAAATAAACTATTAGTTCCTGAGATTAGAAGTTTCAACAAAGAAATACTTCAGATTTATGGGTAAATTATTAAAGATCATGAAAATACTCACAGGTAGGTTGACCAAAAAGCCAATAGCAACACAGCAGACCCAGTTAAATAACAACATATAAAAATAATCCGCAGGCTTTCCTGCAAACATCCCCGATTCTAATCTTTGTGAATAATTGTATAGGAAGTAGCAGTTTATCAAGAAGTGGAATCCCGTGGAGGGGCCTATTGGGTAATAGAATAAGGCTGTGATGGGTCGCCATATCTGAAACATAAAAGTGATGTTAGTCTGTTGTGATCTATATGGAGTAATGCCACAGCTACTGATTTTAAAAGCATTTGTGGGTTTGATTTTCACTGATAGGAATGAATTATATCCATTCTCTTCACTCTTGTAATTAAACAAAGCACTGAATTGAGTTTCAACACTCAATATCAATAAAATTAGGAATGCATTGTCTTAACAATAGGCTCTCTCTGTCAGCCATACCACATAAAGCTTAAAAAAATATCTTTATGATGTCCTATTATCTTGTAGATAGAACATAGAACATAATACCTTAATACTTTTTTGTCCTTTAAGCCCATATAGAGCACATTTTTAATTGTTAAACTTAATTGACAACTAAGCCAATAGCTATAGAATGTTATTAAAAAAAAAATTATAAATATGATGCAATATATTATATGCATATTTTTTACAACATAAAAAGAAATAAAAATTATATAGTTTATAGGTCAAATAATAACTTATAGCATAAAAAATATAATCATTTTCACTATAATACTATAAAAGGAAGCTAATGGACACCCACACAAATAATGTTATTATTACTTGATGTTTAAAATATGTATTTTATTATAACAATACCTAATATATTTCATGATCTCATAAAAAGTAAACAATATAAAAAATAAACTGGTTCCTAGATTAAGTCAGTTATCTGATTTATCATATATGATATGCAATAAGAAACAATAATAGAACATACCTGAAATTGATATATGAATGGATAGAAGTCCAAGATGAAATAATAATAACTAATTATACCAAATCTTCCAATAATACTTAAGCCTATAGTGAATGTCAGCCAATAACGGGTAAAAAATGGTACACTATTGTACCAGTCCTTAAATTCAGTCATGGTTGTGGCTGTATAGTAATGTTTATTCGTAGGTGACACAGACTCGAGTTTCAACACTTTTGATCTTCATTCGGCAATCGTGATTCAAACAAAACGAAATACAACAAGTACACGTGTCCCTAGCGAATTTGTCCCAGAAACTTTGCGAAGTAATAAAATAAAATGATATTTATGTTTTTGACATTTTTAATATAGATAACATATCTAATATCTATGTCCACAGGGTGTAAAATGTAAATTGTATCAAAATATTTGTACTCTGTCGATAGCGACAGAGTAGAAAGAGAAGAATATTGATAAAAAATAAGAATATTAAACTATAAAATTGTATACGGTACAATATAGTATATGTAGTATGTGATGTGATATTTTATATAAGAAATTAAACGATATAGTATAATAAAAAGTGTAATATTTTTTACACATACAACTATTTTTTGTTTTTAAACTTTTTAAATTACTGATATATCAAATATGTCAATTTAATTTGTCAAATATTTAAAAACATAACCTGTATATTTTAGCCGGAATTAGTTCAGTTTTACTATAATAATAAAATATAATATTTCCTACTCCTTAAAAAATGCGGAGCTTAATTAGAAAATGTGTTTCAATTAGCAATTTTTCATTTACTAGAATAAATACTGTAAGACTAGTTTCTTCTAAGAGCGATGCACAAAAAGAAGAACCTAAGAATGTGGAAGAAATTAAAAAAAGTAAAACGTTTTCTTATGTATATAAACTTTTCTATATTACTTTTATTTACGGCTATTATTCTTTATCTTATTATATTAAGACTGACTGACTATATGTAGTTATTATTACTTTTCTTTCTTAGATATTGTTGTGGAGAAATATGGAGCAGTCACTACATTGAATATTGATCGTCAAAACACTCGCAACAGTCTAGATGAAGCTACCCTTAGAGAAATGGTTGAGGCTATCAATAATTTTGATAAAGACAATGAGGCTAAAGTTTTAGTATTCAATGGTGAAGGTGGCAGCTTTTGTTCTGGTTTTGATATGGATGAAGTTGCGGAAAAGGGTTACCACACTTTAATTGATGCTGCTGTAAGATGAAAATAAAATATTTTTAATTTTTTTATTGTCCTTATTGATTTTCATGCTGTATCCTGCATACAGATAGGCTGCATGGTGGTTTTATTCTGCCAGAGCAGGCAAATGATAATAATCAGTTATCCCAAGCAGGAATTGAGCCTACAATATCAAATTTACAATTATACTACGTACTACTACTCCAAAATATTTTTTTTTTAAAATATTATACTTTTCAGTCAAGACTTTTGCGAAGGCCATTATGTGATAAACCTACAATAGCAGCAGTAACAGGATATGCTGTGGGTGAAGGGTTTGAATTGGCACTTGCTTGTGATTTACGAGTTATAGAGGATACAGCAGTGCTAGGTTGTCTTGGAAGGAGATTTGGTATGTATTATAAATTTTTAATTTTAGTAATGATCACTATTTCTATACAATACCCCTTGCACAATGAATAGTGTTAATTGGTAAACTAGAGGAATTATGATAATTAGAAAATAGGCAAAATGGAATTACATCTGATTGTACATTCAATATTTGTGAATTCAACCTCTTGTGGGAAATGAATTGTTTACAAAACCAAAGCATAACATAGTAACAAAGCATAAAATGAAGAAGGGTTAGTATTTTCTCAATAATTAGTCCTCTAGTGTCAACGTTAGATTCTCACAGCCTACTCTCCCTTATGTGAGTGATGAAATGTAAAGCTGAAAAAGAAGGAAACAATTCAATTAGTTAAATAGTTAGTACTGCAAATAATTGTTTACAATATATTTATTAGTTTCTTAACTTCTTTTTCTATAATCCAAAACATTGAAGAGAACTGGCTTTGTCTAAGTAAGCATCAAAATTTGTTGCACTGTGCTAATATGGCTCCAATTAAAATCAAATATACTAATTATACTTATTTTTAGTGTAATTTTTTCATATATTTCTTATATAAACAATTTAAGGTGCACCACAAAGTATGTATGGAGGCAGACGTCTAACAGCACTCATTGGTCTCTCCCGCGCCCTAGACTTGCTTATAACAGGTCGGCCAATATCTGGTGCAGATGCTAATGTAATGGGTTTAGCTTGTAAATTAACAACTACTGGCACTGGTAATTCTTTATTTTGTTTTATAATTTTTTAACTTAAAAATGTAAGTTTACTGTATCTATTATATTATATATTTCACTACTAAAACTAGGAATATATATTTTTTTCCTTTATAATATTAAATTAAAATAGACACAATTTTTTCATTAAATTACAGCTCTCGGTGAATCCATAAAACTAGCTAAATCTTTAATAAAATTCCCACAAAATGCTCTCATAATGGACAAACTAGCTGCTGTCAATTCACAATTAAATCCAAATACTGAGGAAAGTATGAGAGATGAAGCAGTTATGCAAAGTTTATTAGGTTCTGCTATGGAAGATTTAAATAATGGTATAAAGAAGTTTCAAGGAGGTTAGTACATACAATAAAAGTATCATTGCCACCCTACAGTTAGATGGGTTTGCAGATTTAATTTTAGATTTTCTTTACTTTTGGTTGTTTTCTTCCAAACACTGAGGAAAAGATTAAATAACCTAACTTTGTCTGGTCAAGACTCATCAACCATACTATACTTTTAATGTTGAATTTGAATTAATTATATCTTTGAATTCATCCATTACACTGTACTTTTTAACAATCAATGAAATTTTTCCTATATATTTTTTTATTACAGGCATTGGTAAGCATGGCAAATTCTATAAACTAACAGAAGTGCCATTGAAGGAATGGGAACTGGAAGAATCCTTTGAAGAAATTGTTAAAATAGACGAGGATAAAGAAAAGAAACCTTAAGTTTTATTTAGCTAAGATTTTAGGCTTTATTTAATTAATTTTTGTTTTGACTTAAGTGTACGTTGAAGGCTTCTATTAAATACTAGTCTATTTATTTTATTGATAAAATCTCCTATCCTAATAAATGTTAATAAAGTTTATATATTTGTTTTACTAATCCTCAAATATTTTTTTATGGTATATTTGGTAATTACTAATTAGACTTAAAGATTAATAATTTAAAGCCATAGCAGCACAGTAGAATAGCATCTGACTGTAAACATGATTGTAATGGATTCAATCCCCAATTGAATGAAATGAATTTTTTTCTAAATCTGGTAAAAATTTCCAACAGGCAAACCCCTTTTCCGCCTGATACTCTAGTACTGCAGAAAAATTAGAAACCCAATTTCAGGACAGCCACAACTCATCAACCATACTGTACATTACTATGCTCTATTATTAAGTTAAATAAGCCTCAGGCTTTAAGGTCGTGAGGTAACTACTAATATAACTTTTATTCTTAATTAAAAAAGTATTACTAAATTCATATAGACTGCATTTGAGGAACTGTTTTTCTCAAGAAAATCTCTTAAAATTTAATAAGACAAAAGAATATATTAGAAAGCATTATTTATTAACATTACAATTATTCATCTTTAATTCCCTTTTCCGCCTGATACTTGTAGTGTAAGTCTGAACAGTCCTCATTAGAAATATTAACCCAACCCTTGTCGTTGATGTGGTATACTCTAATTATACCACCAGAGTACGCGTCACGGTGGGTCGCATGATAAATTGCACGACGACCGAGCTCTGAAAGTGAAACAATATATTAAAATGAAACATTGGTAGGAGTTTCAGTATTAAATTATGTTTATCAGAAATATTGTTAGACGTATCAGTTCTCTCTCTTTAGGTCTACCGAGCCACCAAAATACAGGTATATGATTCTATCATTGCTGCAAATCTCAATGATAGAATATATATACTTTTATAATACTTGTATTTTGGTCCAACAAGGCAAGAGACACATAAATCGTAATAAATATAAGTTATTTGATAATAAAACCTTGTGCCTCAGCATCTTCCAAGTCCCAGCTGTAACCAGAGTCCAAAACACCAAAGGCATACACAGAACCAGAGCCCACCGAGAACACCCTGCCCGGAGTGCGTGTGCCTTCACTGTCTACATAGTATAGTTGTGCACCCTGAAATAATAAAATGATAATGTTACATACATTACAACAATAAATCATATATATAATTAAGAAATTAAGTAAAAGTATATTGTAAAGCTAGGTACGTTTAAAAATTTAAGTAAAAATTTTTGCTCAAACATTTTAGCTATTTAATTAATAAAGGGAATATTAATAAAATATGTCAGACAAGTTTCATGATGTTTTGACCTCTTTCACCTACCTTGTCTATCTAGTTCACTTTGCATTACCCAAGCTAGTGATAAAATTGACATTTTTGCAGGGAAACCTGGAAACCTAGTCTTGAACCCCCATTTTTTTGAGGCCTTGCAAATTGAGTAGAATAACTCAACACCACAGATACATTTCTTTGCCTCATTACCAGAGTAGGAAAATATTACATATTTCATTCTAAGATGTTATAGTTCTGATTTTCATTAAATTAAATAGAAAATACTTACTCTCTTATCAATCCCAGCAAGCATCATACCCATGCTAAGTCCCATTCCTTTGTAATTGTAAACCATGTTAGCCATTAGTTTACTGGCAGCGGCTACGGAAATCCGTTCACGGTTCCTAAGTTCGTACAATCTACATTGTTTTGCTAGAACTCTGTCCCAATAGACACAATCTGCTGCACCACCGGCAAGGGTGCCTAGAAAGATAAATATTGTTTTAGATTCATGCTGCATCTGACATGGAATAAGCTTAACAAAGGGAACTAAAATGTTAAGATACTGCATTCTCCCTAAAATGTTAAGATACTGCATTCTCCACATTCTGCCTTACATTCTTGAATTTAACACCTCATTTTATATATTTCTATACTGATCCAAATGACAACATGATGTCACTTATTTTGTTATGTTGTTTTATTAATTTCTTCTTACCAAGTAAATAGTCATTGATTTCAACAATTTTCTTCATGGATTGAGAACCAATGAATTGACCTCCTGTGGCTCTAGAGTCTACCGCGAGGAGCACACCACCCTGTAAATATTGTCCATATATAGAATACTATGCTTAGTTTGATAGGAGTTATTATTTATAAATACATGAGATATTTAAATTATTTAAATAAATTAATTATGAGAAGAAGTTTAAATTAAAAACAATAACTTACTTTGTAACGAAATCCTAATGTTGTAGTTCCGTGATCGAATTCAATCTTGATCTGGCGGCCGGTCTCATCTTTAGTGTTAAACTGCGCTAGAGTTTCTACAGGCTATAAGATTAAGAACACCAATAAATATAATATACATAAGAAATCATGATAGTTTCAGCCAAAATAACCTTCACTTACGTTTGCAAACGGTGGTGTAGCAAGCTGAGCACAATTATTGAAATTTTGGGTATACCCAAGTACATCATTGTTCATTGATAGAAGAGAATCAGTTGGTTTTAAGTTGATTTTTTCATCTAAACGACAAAGATCTAGTAAAGCCATAATTCTAACTTATTTTCTTACTGTTTATTAAACCAAACTTTAATTTTCTGAATGGGATGACAAGCGAAAATAAAATGCTAAATAACGCCGAAAGCTATGACAGCTGTCACATTTCTGCACAGACTAGGTCAGTATAAATAACCCTTAAAATATTTTAATTTTAAAATTATTTCAATTTTTTATTTATGTTCTTTATTCATATTGAAATTGATTTAGTAAGTACTAAGTATTAAAAAGTCACCCAATTGTCACGTATCCAAATGCGCGCACCTTCATTAAGTGTAATGTACACGGTGACAGTGACGCAACAGTCACGGTGACAAAAATCACTAGTGCGCGCTATACCTTATAGTTATCACTGTCCGCTAAAACAGATTACAATAAATAAATCTATTCACTACAAGATGACACCTCTGTAGCACCAAGGACTGAAGTTTAGTATAAAACTAAATAATATATTCTATTCTATAATAGATGGTAGCACTCGACTAAATAAACCAATTGATAAAATAATTTAAACTGGAGTAATAATAAATATCGTTTAAATACTTTTTTAATTGGTTGATTTTAAACAGATGATGATGATGTTTCTACAAAATTACAAACAGGAAAGAGCAAAGTATTAACTCAATATCCTATAATAGACATCTGTTTTAACATTTAATAATTAAACTAATATTCAAGTAGAAAAAAACAAACGAAACCTGGAATTACTCAGAAATACAATACTTTTTAAAACATTATAAATAATTGAGTATTTTTTTGTAACATGAATAAAAAAACGTGTGATAATATTTTTTTAAGTCCTGAATATTAAATTAAGCCCTAAAAAACCCTTAATAGACTGTCTTACGATGATTGTTTACGAAATATTTATATTTCTGTGGTGACGTAAAATAGGGCACGTAGTTGGTTGTGATAAATACACGATATATCGATCTAACAGGTGAAAAAAAAAACAATTTCTCTTCTATATATCAGCATTACCTTTCAATGAGGGTCTGAAATTCAAGTAAAGAAATAAATATTAACAAAAATAAACTTCATATTATTTTAAAATTAAAATGTTTTTGCCATTATTCTTCAAATCTTAGCGAAACGAAAGCAAAACGATAAGTTACAAATTAATGGGGAAAGACTAACGGTTTAAGAATTATAAAATTCAGTGAATACAGCATTATCGAATGAATAGTTCCGCTCAACCTGTCATTATTCTATGAGTCAGAACTAATTTACATATTTTTGTTTAAAGCTGACGGGAACGTGAAGACATTGATACGATAACTTTACTAAGCTAGTGTTATATACATTTTTAAATATTTACCTATATATCAGTTTTATTTCATGTTATGGATTACATAAAGATTAAATATCAATTTACTCGGTTTTTTAAAGTTATTGAAAGGTATATAGGTTTTATTATAAATATATTTATTGTGCCTGTGCTTTAAGATAAAAAAAAATATATATCTTATGTAGATATATGGTAAGTGGGTAGGCGAAATTAACATTTTATCGTATAGGATTTGAACTCATAACCAACGATAAAACACTCCCAAAGGCTTCCTAGGAGCATGTATATTGTATATCTTTATGGAAGTTGTAGAGTCACGTTCCAAGAACGCTTATCTAAACTGTATTATGTGGAAGTGTAAGCATTATTTTATTCATATATAGCTAAAGTCTCGGTGACTTCACTAAGTACATGTACAAAAATTGATCTTGATCTTACTCTATGATTGTTAGATTTGATATGTCAAAAACATTACAACGACAAATAGAGATATAGAGACTTCTGGCGAAGTGATTTTGTGCTCAACTGGCACGCCCGGAACGCCATAATAAAAAGAACAGAACAGAGGTATCTTACGAATATTAGATGTTTTTTGATCATCATTGTATTTATTTTAATTAACCTAAGCTAGTTATTAAGTAAGGAATTTTATAAGCTGATAAAGTTACTAGTTAATTTTGTGTTATAGGTAGGTACTATAGTTTGTGATGTTATGAGAAAGTTCATTGTAACAGATTAAGTTTAAATAATTTCTAATTAAACAAATACCGAAATTACAAATATTCGATCACAATAAAAGCAATAAGGTTGATGTGCTATAAAAGCAATAATATTCAAAGTAATAGAAGGACTTGACCTGGCGATTAGTAGCAAGTGGAAATGAGCGGATTTAAATCCTAAAAAACAATTCATTCCTAGAAATGAAAATCGAACCCATATCCGCCATGCTTAGAGTCAAAGCAAAGATAAAATAATATTTAATTACATATACAATTTGAATAAACGTCAATATTTAAAAAAGACATTAGATATTTCTCCTACGAAACATTCATCTCCCTAGATATATTACGCATATAATTTGTTGAAAACTTTAAAAATCAAATTCCAACAGTCGTGAACCCATGAGAGTCACGACGGTTTCCAAAAGTGCATATTAACGAATAACCTAGCCCTGCTAAATGATAGCCTAAAATTCATAATTGCAACTTGTGAGGGGCTGCATTCACACCGAATCGTAAGCGAACTGTGGAAGTGCTTTTGATTTTTGGATAACTAATGGCTGAATTGTGATGGTTCTTAGTTCGTTTTTTATTTAAAGAAAGATTATTATAT
This sequence comes from Heliconius melpomene rosina, assembly GCF_056956725.1. Lineage (NCBI taxonomy): Eukaryota > Metazoa > Arthropoda > Insecta > Lepidoptera > Nymphalidae > Heliconius > Heliconius melpomene. The sequence continues at coordinate 2,814,196 of NC_140400.1, forward strand.
ATATTTTTTTATTATTTATTAAAGAACATATTATAATTAAATATATTTTTTTATTTTCAACCAATCGTTCCTGAGATTAGAGCGTTAAACCAAATAAATTATCTACTTTATTATGTTAGCTTTACATATATAAATCTACCTTACAACAGTAGAAAATAAATGTTAAATATAGATAATATATATTATCTATAATGCAAATGCTAATGTAAAGCAAAAGAAAAAAATATCTACTGTGTAACATGCAGCACAATTTAGAGTGTATTAGTGGATTTCTGAAATCCCTACGGTCAGTTTCCCATAGGAACCTTTGTTGAGACTGAAGTGACCTGACTTGTCACGCGATCTGCTCCGGTATTTATGAGGGTGTCCATATTTGAGGAATACAAAATAAATTCGTTAAATATTATTTATTTAGAGCCATATTGGTCCAGTGGTACAGCGTCTAAATATAGCGACGGTTGTGGTTTTGATTCCACGTAAGAGAATGAATTACTTTCATTTAATATGTATTGAAAATTGGGCTTCGGGAACAGAATATCTCAGGTTCCTTCAATCCTACAAAAAAATACTTTAAATAATACTTTGCCTTGTTACCAAATCGGGGAAATAAAAATATTAAATAATTAATTTCCCTGAGAGGGAACCGAACCCACGACCGTTGCGATTACAGTCACACGCTTGTGCCAATGCTATGACGACGGCCTCAAACATTACTTATATTAATGACTCATTCCTTTATGTCTTCATTCAGGCGAAGTCTAAGGCATGGGTTCAAATTCGTCTGATTTTTTAAATAATTATAATATTATTGTATTTAGAATTAGTCTAGTAAGTTACTTTTTTAATTCCGACTTTTAATAAGTGAGGTAACAGAAGTAACGTAGGAGACTAGTTTGTCATATTGTATTAGTAACGGACTGTCTTAATACAGTGATAAGACTTAAGACACACCCGTACACATTTTCCACCCAATTTTCAAGACATTGCGCGTTGAGTAGCGGTACTCAATACGATAAGGCCGCGCATCTGCCACATCATTAAATTTTTAATTTTAAAATAATTAGTAAAAATAAAAATAAATAAATTTCATGAAAATTTCCACAATTTTACAGGTCACCTACTCTACTTTATTAGTGTCTGGGCAACCAGTGTCATAATGTCATATATTTCGAAGGCATGCTAATGACGGACTCTATTGACACCCAAATTGTTACACATTAGTGTCCCGCTATTAAATAGCCATATCAACTCACGCTATAGAAGAGAAAATAATTCGCCTCAAAACATATTTTGGTTATTTATTCGTAGAGACTAATATATAATATACTTATGTAAATGTGTGCTCTGGTAGCAAAATAAAGTGGTGTTAAGTTCCGCTCCTTAATACGCTTCGAAACGGCTAAAAACGCCTCCAGAATTAAAAAAATACCCCGAATGAGGATCGAACACATAACTATTGCATTTACAGTCAGACCCTGCTCCTTGCTCCTTACAGCTAGGCGCAGCGGTGGCTTCTTTTATTTCATGTTTATATTTAAATGTAATTTATTACCGCACTTTAGTGCGGTTCACACATATTCTATTTTTCATTTCATTATCAAAATGATGCGAAAGTAGTAAATTCGATCTTGTTATGGTTCATTAAAATATGACTATTCCGAGCACAAAGTTATGAAAGTTTAAATTGAACGTAAAGGTCCATAAATGAATATTAATTTAGTCTACCTAACAAAACTAGAATTAATTAATATATATTTCTATAGATAGTATATTTCTTTAGGACATCGTGGCGCATAGGTATAGCATAAACGCGATGGTTATGCGTTCGATTTTCTTTTAGAGGATTAGCCCCCGATGCAAAAAGAGGGATATCATAAGTTTGACCTGCTTGTCTGTCTGTGTGTCTATCTGTGGATCCGTAGCTCTTGAATGGATAAACCGATTTAAGTGCTGTTTTTTTAATCGAAAGCCTTGTTCATTGTGGTGGTTTCTGTCTATATTTTATGAAAATCGACCAAGTTTAAGAGCTACAAGCACTTTGCTAAGATTATAATACTTAAGATTTATTTTCATTTCACGTAATAATTCAGAACTGGGAAATAGAGTGTTTTAATACTGAGCTCCCTCTGCACTGTTTTCAGACAGTTCTTTTACTGGTTTTCTTTAGTTTTTTTTGAAATAATAGAAAATATAGATCCTTTTTCAATTGAAGATACATAGAAAGTTAAGTTTAAAAAATGATACATTATTATTAATTAAATACATTTTTAATATTTTAAATACCGAATGTTGATTTTTTTTTATTTGAAGTTAGGTACATAGTCTGTATAAGCATATATGTAAGCATGAAGAAAGAATAGCCCACGTCTCTACCAGTCTAAGCACTAAATCGTAAAGCTACTCTATAGGATCGTGCGCCTGGGGCTGGCCCGGACCGCGGCTTCGCTTACTTTACAGGGGAACCGGTTCTAGGTTACCTAACATTAACTAGACTAAAATTAATAGGCACTAAGCAATTAATAATTGCGTAGATTTATAGAAAACAAATATAAATATTTTTAGCATATTGGTGTAAAAGTGGGAAGATTTAGGTGAAAAAGACAATAATAGCAGTGGAATAGTGTCAAACGGGAACAGTTGCTTGTAGGCGGAAGCCCTGATTGGAAGATATCTAGTGTGTAGTGTTGTTATTGAGTGATACATGTCACTTATTGTAATTACGTGGAACCTCTGTCCGAGTACGTTAAATACATATAGACGGTATGTGTTTTTATAATATATATTCTTTTGTGGCGCATTGGTAGCGCGTCTGACTATAAGAACGACGGTTGTGGGTTTGGTTCTAACTCGTCTTCTCGTTCGTAACAAGACAGAACGCAGCGTTAAGTTCCGCCACTCAACATGCATTGCCTCGAAATAAAGAGAAAAGTGGAGAACGGAATGTCTTAATACTAGATTCTTTCTACCTACTGCCTATTCTTCTAATATTGACTTATAACTCTTCTAAAATATTTAAAACATTATTTCCTACTACGTTTACTTTAATATATTATAGGGGAGGTATAGCTTAACAAGCTAGTGCTTAGATAGATTGCAAAAAGCGCCGTAAATCTTGATGTAGGAAGGTATGGGTACAATTTATACATGGAAATTTATTAAGTATTATTTAAATTATATCATAATTGATAATGGAGTCCGTCCTGATGCTAAGGGGCTGCGTGGATTCTATTCAAATATTATAAAGCTATTTATATTATTTCTATCTTAAATTAGGAGAAAAGTGTGGAAACACGACTTAACATCTCCCTCTCCGTGCTTACTCTGCTATGAGGTAAAGGCATGAAACTACGTTCTTTTATAATGTTTTGTATAAAAACAAATATTTTGCGGAGAAAACTAAGTCCAGTCCGATCGGCGGCGGCAAGCACAGTATGGAGGCCCGCAGGGGATGCCCTACGACATCTCCTCAAGCAGCCAGGTAGTACTTGCAAGTTTTCCAGAGATAGAATAACTTCTTCTCTACCAACCCGGTGTCGCTGTAAAAGCCAGTAGGGCTAACAGCATTAACTTCAACGTCGAAAAAAAAGAAGTAAACTAAGTGTGTTCTTAATATTTAAAAAAGAAAATCGAATATTGGATGAAAGAATCCAAAATGTAGAATAAATATATTTTCATCCATAACGATTTTATGGAGCCATACACTAGATCCTCTGTTTTTACATACCAATGTATGTAAAAGACAGAGGAATAAATATATTTATTATGATATAACATTTATCACAAACATATAATAATTACAAGTTATAAATACAACTACCTACTTTAGTTTAAATCTTGCGATCTGACGTTTGTAAAGGTCGTCTAAATTTGAATAGAGAGAGATGGACATATAAATAACGAATGCGGTGAAAAAGGACAAAAGATATGTGAATTACGGCGTAATGCCGCACGTTGTATTAAAATTCGAAAATAAAGAATGTTGCCACCTGCCCCGAGGTGGACGTTGTATATCGTTTTAGTGTTGAAAATAAATATGTCGATAAAAATATTATATCTAATTAAACATCTAATCAAATCAGCTTGAAGGTGTATCCCGGATAGCCAGTGGGAACCTAATGTTACTCGGAGGATGAAATATTTACGTAGAGATCCGCCACTCAACACGCAATTTCTCAAGAATTTGGCGGAAAGTGGAGAAATGATCTGAGTGTGAAATTTAACGTTGAATTGATCTTCTTGTGTGATTTATTTACAGACTTAATTTTATTTTGCTGTGTCCTGCTTTTCTGAGGCGTACACTAGGCCTGGACCAATTTCTCAAGATTAAATAGGAAAACAAAAGATTTATAGAAATGATCACAGCACTATCTACAGAGCGATGGTAGTGGTCGCGCCCGCGGCTGCGTGCGCGCCACCCTCTCATTTTCTAATTATACGGGCAACCGGGGCCCGTGCGCGACCGGACACTTAGAATTTAGAAGAATTATTAATATATGCTTGAAACGCTGATAACTTATCGAAATATATGTGATTTATAAATATAGGAGAGGCTGTCGTGGCGGAACGGTTCTGGGATCGATCTCTACTCGGGGGAATGAATTATTATTTATTAGTGTTTTCATTTCTTCGCTCTGGCACAAAGCCTCCTCCTCGAAAAATTTGGCGCAAAGTGGGGAACGCTGTATCCTGTGCTGTGTGTTTAAGATCTTGAGACTTGACACTTGAGATAATGTACTTTAATATTATGACAACTTCTACATACACGGAATACATTGATTTATTATATTATTTCTTATTCAAATATAAAAATATATTTTCATGAAATATTGCAATTTCTGTATTAAGTTGTAGTACATATTTGTGTAGCGGACATGCGTGTCTAAAGATCGTTTTGTAAAGCGGCATAAACTCTGTCGCTATGTTTGCTCAGTTTATTATTTGATTAATTCCTATATTATGGATGAAGCAATAAAGCATTTCTATAAATAACTATCTAAAAATAATTTATCGTAAATTCTTGTTGAAGAGTACAGCGTCTTACTATAAAAGCAACGGTTGTGTATTTTCATATACTATTGCTTTGGTGACAGACTAAGCGCGGCGTTGAGTTCCGTGGTAAACGAGGTGCTTTAATATAGAATACAATATTTACCTTAACTTCTACATCATCTATACTATCTATATATACTTAATATTATAAAGTAGAAATGTTCGTTTGACTAACCGGGAAAATATTTTTGGTCTGATAGTCCATATAACGTGTTACCTTGACCATTTAGAATGTATCATAAGTCAGACATAACTTTTAAATATTTATAATAAACTTGTAAATAATAAGCGTAGGCATTTTCAAGGTCTTGCGTTAAGTATGAAAATGTAACACCGAACGATATTTATGCAAATTCTTTTATAAAAAAAAATACAGTCGAATTGATAACCTCCTTCTTTTTTAAGTCGGTTAAAAATGAAAGAAATTTCGCATATTAGGTATATAAATGTAAGAATTGCGGCCATATAATTTAGCAAATTAAACGTCTGGTCATCAAAAGATTTCCTCCGTACAATATATAAAGTAAATTATAATCTAAATTGTAGTTGTGAAGTAAGACGGTTTTATAGCGGGTGCCATACCGCCATACCGCCATACCGCGCGCCGCGATATGATCGGGCATTATTCAAATTGAGGGCCCGCGGCGCGTGGCTCTACATCAAGTGCACGGTAATAGCGTGGCGGTGGTAATGACAATTGTTGTTTTTTTTTAAATATGGTGGATGTGGAGGGTGGAGAGAATATTTTATTTTTGAAATGATTTTTTTTTTAAATTTTTTAAGCATTCGTTTTTTTTTAAATTTTCGGTTATTCTAATTGGTAACAGTTTCGTAAGCTTTTTGTTATGCTATAGCGTTTTATTATAGTGTAGGTATATTAATTTATTTAATTTTAAATTGTGCCTTAATAGACATACTATCGACATATTTCTCATTAAGTGAAAGCATTTTTAGTCTTTTTTGTAATACCACTGCGCTACGCCTCAATTAATACGTTTTAATTATATTTAAAAAATAAGCGTATGCTCTCTATATTTTAGAAAGTTATTTATAAAAAAAAACCATAGATCTTCTAATTTTTATATAACTAACATAAAAATTAGAAGATTTAATGTTTTTATTAATATAGCTTAGCAAACCTAGCAAAGAGCAAATGTCAACACTTTCAACGTCCGGTGTACCTAAGCTATAGACATTCTCTTGACCTTTTCTATTCAATGAAATCTCAATTATATGATGATTCATTGAGCCTAACAACTATAATTATAAATTTTATCGCGTATAAACGATTTGGTCCGTTGACAGCTGGCCCCTGGAGCGCTATACTAAAAAGTCGAAAAATCGGTCACAGGTAATCAAGGAACTGCCTACAGCTTGCGGTAATTAGGAATAAAGTGAAGATTAATTCTTTGCTATATATTTTTTAAGTGTGAACGCTTCTTACTAATAATACGGTCGTAAAACTAACGCAAATTAAACGGGGTTGTCTTTTTTTTGTTTAATTTAAATAGATTGTTGTTAAATTATTTTGACAAGTTGATTTAAGAGCAGCTACATTCATGTCAAAAAATTCATATATTTACCCAAAATGAGTCAAGTCGAAGGAAAGATAATTAATAAAAGCAAAGAGAATAAAGGAATACATATAAAATTTAAAAAACATATTATAATAGTTAAAACTTAATAAATATATAAAATCCCACAATGTTTAGATTATTTACGCAATGCTCAGAGCGACATCCTAATACGCTGTCAGGAGCAAAAAGCAATTTCACCATAACGGTCTAACGTCAAACCTGGGCAATGGCACAGACAATTTTGCGCGCGAAAGATCATATCTATGGCCACGTGACCGCCGGCGGGGTCACGTGACGTTATTTGTTCAGCCATACCACTTTTATTAACTCCGTGGGCACTTTATAGTGTAGTGGAAATCAATAAATAAACTTAGGATTAAATACTTCAGAATGTAAGTAATAATAGTTATTTAAATGTGAAACATGGTATTTGTCACATATTGAGACAGGTATATTACATTATTACTTCTTACATTTATCGTGTAAAGACATGGCATGTTGCGTGAAAGAAGTCAAGACTGCACTTTTTTTAATAAAACCAGCGATAGCCTTTAACAGGATCGTCACGTTTCAATCAACATGTAGATTTTTGCCCTGCTGCCTACCCTGCATATAGCAAGGTAGGCAGAGGGAACCTAGGAACCTAGTGTTCAGGCACTCCATTCTCATCAAGATTCCCAATTTCGATTTTCCACTTTCCGCTGAATTCTGGAGACATTGCGTGTTGAGTGGCGGAACCAAACCGAGGATATAAAAATATTATATGTTTTATTTCCTAGAGTGGGAATCGAATCCACTACCTGTCACGTTTACACTTAAGAAATGTAAGGTAGAAACACAGAATAGATACGAGTATATAAATATTCTGCCAGTGCCAATATTCTAACTTACACTCAGCTAAATATAAAGATACTATTAATTATAAAAAAAATTTTAACCACATTTTTTACATTAAGTACATTTGATCCAATACTTATTTATATAAACACTTCATATTTCACATTTAAGTATTCACAGCAATAAGCTCGAGCATCGGTCACCTACGCCAGTCGCCAGTCGACTGTGCGAAAAAAAAATAATCAGTATTGTCAATACGCGTTGAGTGACACTTGACGTCCCTACAGTCATAATCTCAGGGGATTGTATGAGACGGCGGCACTATTTAAATGGATATGTTAGGATTTAAATACATTTCTATGTATTTCTTTTATATTTATATTTTTTTATTAATTTATTCTTTTTAACTTAGCTAATGGTCAAATAATAATTAACTTTTGGTGGTGTCTGAAACATTTTTTTTTTCATGTTGTTATTTATTACTTTAGCATTAATTTGGAGAATCGGTTTAAAATTTATCATAAAAACATTTTTTTACAGCTTCCCGCTTTATCCCGTATTCTCTTCTTTCGCGGAAAGAACCCTGTGCCAAGATATGCCGATCTCTATATTTCGACCGAATTATAGAGATAGGTATTAGATATATATTAGATGATTATTATGTTTGTATGTATTACGGAAATAATAGTTTCCATACACAGAATAAGTTTACAGTTTAGAATAAGTTTGAAACAATTAAAGTAATGTACCGCATCCATATTTTATATCACCAATACACCACTCTTAAAATGAACAACACGAAGAATAGTGTTGTGTTGATTTTTGTACTCAGCGTTATCCCGGACTTTATTCCGCACGCTTTCCCAGCCGTAATGAAATATCAGTTCTCCCGGGATTGGGGCTAATAGTAAGCTCGTTATGGCCCTTGGTAGGAATTTGCACGTTATTAGTAATTTTGTGGTCTATGCTATATTAGTAACTAGCTTTTACCTACGGGGTCTCTCGCGTAGTGAAATGAAAATAACTTTGAATTGTGTATGACACTTGATATATTCTATATGGCGGAGGGTGGTTGAGGGTTTAATCACCACTCGAGGAAATCAAATATTTATTTAAATTTATCTCTCCATTTCTTCGTTCTGGCGCCGAGGCAAGGCGTGGCGTTGAGTTCAATTCGACTGAGTGTGGGGAACGGAATAGTTTAATACTAGGTCCCCTCTGCCTATCCTGCTGTGTGCGGGATACAGACTGAAGATAGATTTAAGATAGTTTTTATTAAAAACAACATAAATTTTAAAGTACCTAAAAGAAAATTGCGAATTAAGCCTAAATAAATCAGTTATTGATAAGTTCCATATCATGTTTCAATCATTTATTGATAGTATAATATTTTTTTATTTAAAGAAAAAATTATACAGATTCCTATTAAAACTTTATTACCTACATCTTATCAAAAAGTTCTTTCCTACATATAAATAGAAAAGATTTGTTTTTTTTAGCTTCATGCTCTTGTGTCATAGTAGGATATGCAGAGACAATGTTAGGTTATAACTTTCTATTCTTTGCTTTCCATGCCAATTCGAGATTTGTATATAAAATATTACAATAAAATTACATGATTAATATAAAATTTGGTTTAAATTAATAACTTCCTCTCAATATTTTTAATGATGGTTAGAAAAGTAAATAATAATGAGCCCAAATAATTCTTAAAACATAAGGTAAAATATTTGCCTATCTAAAATATTTATAAAAGTACTCCATACTCGCCAAGAGTCTACAAAACTACGATAACAGATTATAGTCGAAAGTACACTTGACATTAAAGGAAGGGTGATGATAAAAGGAACGTTATAAAAGGAAAATAAGAAAACAATAGTATTAAATATACAGCACAATGTTTGTATTATCAAAGTTTTATGGATTAATTTAAGAAAAAATAAATTGCATTGTTTGTTTTACTTTTCATTTTCTTGTTTATTTTAATTATAATTTTATATTTTATTTTATTTTCACACTGTATCCCGCAAATGACAGGGTAGGCAAAGGAAACATGGGAACTTGATTTTAACACACTTTGTTTCCATTGAGACTCCTCCGTTCCCTGAATTTTACACCAAATTCTGGAGACATTGCGTGTTGACTTTCTCAAGAGATAAATCTCTTTACCGGAGAGAAGAATTAAAAACATTAAATATTTAATTTTCTGGAGTGGGAATCGAACCCACAACCTGTCGCGTGTACAGCCGCACGTTTGTGCATCTGCACCACGACTGCCTCTAAATAAATGTTACTGTTATAAATTAACAGTTATAAATTTAGTAAAAGAAAATAAGACAACGTTATTCTTATCGGCACCACTCCCTAAAACAAATAAATTCGTCTCACATATAAAGAACCGCATCATTAAAACGACACGTAACTAGCATCATTACGAAATCTGCATAACAGCATTTGCAGTGCGGGATTGTCGCATCATCGTGTCCCCCGGGATACAGTCCCGCACAATAAAACTCAACTTTAACAACATTTCTATACATCCCTATCTATCATTTTGATGTAAATGATTTACAGTTTTACCATATTGTTATAAAGTTTATTTTCGTCTGTTAATTATCAAGGGATAACCTCTTTTATGGCACCATAAAGGACATGTCACCCCCCAGTTATTATATGCAAATAATACGCATAATTTAGGGTTTTGGCCTATTCCGTGTTTTATCTACTTATCTGTGAAATGGCTCAATTAGGAAAGCGTGTAGTTGGTCTGCGGTCGCAGAGGGTGCGATGCAAATTGCGATATCAACTCGTATGAAATATGCTAAATGATTTATCGTGACGATACATTTGAATGAGCATTAAAGATATTTTGATGGTATACCAGTATTAAATAGGTATTTTGTATCTACATTGAACGTTTTATGGGGTAATAACATTTGCAGAATGCAATATTTAGCTACTTATTTAAAGACTTATACCGCTGGACTAAGAATATTATTAATTTATTTTAAATTTGTTTTTATGTATACTGAAGTTGAAACTGAAGTTGTATGTAATAACACTGTGGCTTAAAATGCCATCGCATAGTTGGATAAAAATAAAATTATCATTTAAACATATATGTATGTATTTACTCACAGACATTTTTGTCCAAATAGGTACTCTATATAAAACTAAAATTATACAACATTTTGTTATCCTATAAATTGAATTACTCATATCTACATAAATAACAATCATCTAATTTCAAAATTATCAACTTGGCGAAATATTTTTGCTAAATTGCAACGTTTTCCACGAACAGACTATAATCGCACACGACGATAAGATCATAACAGGCTTGTTTTCGGCATTTACCCGTAAAACACCGGAGCATCGGTCACATACATTTATAACCATTAGCGTATCGCACAAAAACCATTACAACCACTAATTTTACCATATCTATAAAACTAAATAAATCAAGAAAAAAGCAAACACACGACTATTAATATCTCTATCCTTATACTTAAGTTCGGAAACGCGACGATAATTACAGTACACGGACGTCGAGTTTAACGTTTGAAAATTAAAAGAGTTGAGCGATCTCGGAACGCTACGTATCATTATGTTTGCATTATTTTATTCTTGTTGGGGCGACCCGAGGTTAGGTCGACCCACCTCGGGTCACGACACATCCCAATTAGGGATGATTAGGCATTCTAATTTATTGAGTGCGCACAAACGCGCTGGCACCGCGGCGCCTTTCAGCTCCAAAGTGTCATGGCGCCGACGTTTTTATTTGTCTTATCTGCTAATTTGCTAATGGCTTCTTAATTTTTTTATTAGTTCCTAATAATCTTGAGCTTTATCGATTAATCTTGTATCTTTGTATGTTTATATTTTATCTGTCGTTTTGTTTTTTTTTATATAACATTAACATTTAATTATCTGTTGACAGGGTTTACATTTATTATGTTTTTTATTTTATAATCTACAAAAACACATTAAAATTCACACGATGTCAGGGAATAAAAAGGGTATGTTCGCGGGATAGCTGTCCCGGACATTAATTATGGCGTGACCCGGCTTTCCCGGGATTTGAAATTTAAGCGCCGCGCCGCACCGCCCTATGATTAGTCCCCATATACAATGCGCATTTAAAACTTTTAACTCACATTAAACATCGTAAAAACTTCGTGTTGCTCAAGTGTTATAATTATCTAATGTTTGGAATAATAAAATATTTCATTTGTATGAAGAATAGGTATTTAAATAAAAATAAAAAATATTATTGTTTTAATAGGCACTTATTTATCAATAATATGTAATAAAATGTCTATTGAAATGCCTTTGAATAATAATCGAGTTAACTAATACTTTTATCCTGAATTCGATATTCAGTGGTTCTCTTCTAAAAACTATAGTCTGTTATGTTAAGCACAAACTCCGAGTAGCAGTAACTTTATGCAACATTGTTTTTTAAGTTCCCTTATTCATAATTAATCTTTAGTTTGCCCTTAGATATTCTATTCTAGACGTTCTGAATAAAAGAAACAGACAGGATTTACATCTTTAGGACTTAGCTTATATGTAAAAAAGATGGCAAAAATAAGTTATAACGTATAATAAATAATATTATAACATAATTTTTACATATAGGCTTTGACTTGCTGTTGTATTCTTTAAGATAAAACTAATGTTATCAACAGTTATCTTATCTTGACATCACCTTAATTATAGTTCAAAGTTACTTAAACAAGGGTGAACCCGTGGCGTTATCGACATTTCTCTACGTCATTAAGAAATAATAGTATCTATCAGGATAATTGCTACGTGTCTACTAGCTATTATTATATGTACATTATTATGGAAGAAGTGTCAGACGCGACGAGTGCAGGTGAAAGTGCGTGAAGCTGAAAAAATATCTAATATACGAAACGGAGTGTCTCAACACTAGGTTCCCTCTGCCTTCTCTGCGGGATACAGCATGAAGCTAATGTTTCTTTATAATATAAAATATAGACAAAATTGGTTACTAGCTTCAAAAAGATAACTTGTATACTTAACCCAGCTACGCTTGACCAGTTCTGCGCCCACGCGAACTTGTGAAGCCATCGTGTCGATAGATGTGTCGATTAGATTATATAAGCCATTTATTATTTTATTATTATACACAGCCTTGGCGTCTGCTTTCACTTGAAATTGCTATGTACTCGATAAATAAAGCAAATAACTATCTTTTAGTGTCTCGCTTTGGGTTACATTTATGTACTGTTATTGAAAATTTTATTATCTCCTATTGAAGACAAATTTTCTAATGTAAACTATATGCCTTTAAGATTTTTCTGCAAAAACTAGTTTCCGCTTTGAACAATATTAATAATAACAAAATACATTATTGTTATGTTATAGTCGTATATGTTATTATAGTAGGATAGTAGAATAGAATCTAATTGTAAAAGTAAAGGTTGTGTGTTCTATCCACAGTTTTCTTCGGAAAGTGGAGAACGGAGTGTTTTGAGAATGCTTTTCTTTACTAAAAACGGAGTGCTTTTCTTTCCTATTATACTACTATATTAATTCTTATGTCAGATGCGTCAATACATGAAATAAAACGATATTCGCATAATTTTATGCACAATTTAAAATAACTTTACGTAACATGATCAAAATTACCTTTTAACGTGTACAAAAGTACTCTAGTTATTAACGAAAAAATGATATCAAAATAATAATAGAACAAAAATTGCATAATTATATTATAATGACGTTATAGGCTTGCGATTTCTAAAGGCCTTCTATAATTTAGACAACAATTATAGGCGGGTCAATGATTATGACCTATTACCTAAGCTCGATGGTAAGGTTAAATGCAAATTGGCGGCAATTTATTAGATACAAAACACCTGTGATTATAGACTGAAGTCAAAGTAAAAAAAAAGGAAATTTAGTTTTATCTGTGCCATTATTTTTAATATTATAACCTCAAATGGCATGTGTCGTGTTCACATACATTATTATTGCATTTAAACATCTAAGCTTAAAAATAGTTTATTGGTTTGTTTATAAAATAGAAATGTTTTTATACTATTAAATAATTGTTAAATTATTTTTGTAATATAAAGGCATCATTAGCATTTGCTTATGAACTAACTAACGACTTGTCACTCCGGGGAATCGAATATTTAATATTTTCATTTCTTCGCTCTGGTAGCAACTCAAAGCGCGTTAAGTGTCGCCATTCATCAATCACGCAGTGCCTTGAGAATTCGGCGGAATATACAGAACGAAAGTGTCTTAACGGGAACAGAGTGTTCCCAGTTTTCCTCTGCTTACCCTTTGGCGGGGTAGGTACAGTACGAAGATGAAAAAAATTAAGCCGTCAAGTTTGAAAATCGAGAATAAGAAGATATGACATTATGAAAAGTTTTTGAGTCTCAATATCACTATTTAATAATCTGTGTCAATATTTAATATAACATACAAATATATAGGTACTATGTACAATTTTTTAGTTACCTTTTTCTATTTTTCTAGAAACAACCCTAAAATGTAGATAATAATTTTGTTATAGTATAGCTCGGTGGGTAAGCGATTGGCAAAATTTGTCATTTGGCAGGGCGAGCTCAGTTTAAATACAGAAAACCATTGTCTGTCACCGCACCCCTCCTGTGAAGGATTTTAATTTGTCATCGTGGGGTAGGCTTAAGGTTTATTCTAATACAGAATATCTTTATTTTTTTTAATGTTTATGTTTCTTTTAATGTTTTTGGTTTACATTGATATCTCTCTTATTGATATAATCTACTATTTGCATTATATTATATTAATAATTTGAGGCCCGCATACAGCAGTATAGGCAGAGGGAAACTAGTGTTAAGACACTGTTCCTCACTTTCCACCGAATTTTTCAAGGCATTGCGTGTTGATTGGCGAAAGTCGAAAGTGTATATATGTATATGTAGATATATACACTATTATATATGCTATAGAACTATACAGGTTATAGAACTATAGATAGAATAGTATAGTTCTATAACAGAAAGATCTGCGGCACAAATAAGGGTATCAGAAGTGCACCCCCAACGATTAGCGTTATGGAAATTACCCCTAAACTTTATCTAAATAACTGCCCGATTAGCGCCCTCCTCCAACTTCGGTTTTTACGAGTGTTGTTTAATTTATCGATATTACCACTGGAGGCGCAAAAGTGTACCGCACTTTATGACAATTTAAATCTTAAATTCAATATTTTCATTGTACCGTTGTAACGTATATGATGTATTTGAGATGTAGCTCGTGGAACGGGAGGGTTTTGAATATAAATTTTAGTGGGGGGGAATATTTATATACTCATGAAATTTTATGTATATATACATACATAAAATTTCATGTTTTAGTTAAAAATACAAAATTCAAATAATCTAAGATTTCCCTACCAAGTTAGTAACTTATCAAAATGGGTAGAAAGTGGCGAATAGAATGAAGATACTTCTGATCTTTATATTTATTTATTATGATTTATTCATATTTTTTTAATGAAATGGACTGTAAAATACACGTGAAATAAGAATAAAAAATAATCTAATATCATAAATATTATACAATATTATCGATATTGCTTTCCACAGTCGCATCACTACACGGTGGATTATTTAACTATAACATTGTTAATAGTCCATTTGACGGACTCTTTGAAGATTAAAAGAAATATACTCAGTTATATCGTACTTGTGATTATTTGTAGATTACAAAGTATGTTGTATGACGCAATACAATTTTAACATTGATTTTATAAATATAGGGGCTAATCTCTAAAGTGATTGCACATATAGCTATGAATTTACTAATTTACTCTAAGAAGCTGAACCAAAAAAAAAACTAAAAAATAATACATATTATCATACCTTTCTAATTTCAGTTAAGTTATAAAAAAAAAACTATTTTACTGGTATAATGATGTCTTAAACTATTTCTAGAAATTTCATCTTAAGATTCATTCTTGTTAAAATTTGCAAAATCCTACTAAATAATAAATCTATTTGTATTTAATATTTTAATTTAATATGAGCACTATATGGCAAGCAGGCAACAAAATAATACAACGTTCTTCCTCTCGCTTCCTTGAAAAAGATAATATGAAAAAGGAGAGTAATAGGACTTATTTTTTATATCCACAATGTATTCCGCATACAACAGGGATAGAATACAGTGTTAATTCACTCAGTTCTCCACTTTTCGCTCAATTTTTGTTTCACTTCGCTCAACGCCAAGTTGTGTTTTGTTACCGGAGCAAAGAAATGAAAACATTTTATCCCCCAAATGGGAATCGAAGCCACAATTTTCGCTATTAAAGACAAACACTGTACCACTACGCCAGGATGGTATAGTATTTATAATGTTTAATCAAAAAAAGATGTTATCAGCTACAAAACATATAATATGTATATCAAAACAAATTGTTTAATCCATTAAGTAGTATTAAGCATCATTATACAATATACATCACAGGTTGATTATATGAATGCTTCGAATTTTCGAACGCACAAAATTGGCCTCGCCGTATGCGAAGAATGTAATGAAAAGAAAAAAGTATATATATTTGGAGCGAAAAAGTCGTGATAGTTGTTCAAAAGGAACACTTGGCAATTACTGGCACGCGAGCGGACAGTCGCGCGCCGGCTACGGACGTCTGCACATTGGATGTGTTATGGTTTTTAATATTTTTTTAATATATATTCTATATTTATTATATGTATGGTGGTCGTGGGTTAAATTTTGGAGGAATTGTTAGTTTTAATCGAGAGAAATTTTGTATATTGGACATCTATTTTTTTTTAATCCTATATCTTATAAAACAAAGTCGCTTTTCGTGTCTGTCTGAACTTTCTAACTCTTCTTCTTCTAAACCACCCAACGGATTTTTATGCGGTTTTCACCATTAAGTCGAGTATTTCTCAGGGAAGGTTTATATATAGTTTATTATTTGTACATTCTTATGTAAATTAACATAAATACGATAAATGTGTCTAAAGTCCTACCCGTTGAGACACTTTCGCGCATGCGCTGCTTTAATGGTAAGTACTACATGAAAATAATGTACTGGAGTATTGTTCCTCTTAATAAGATCTACAAAAAAGTCCGCGAAAGCATATTTTTATCTTTTAAGGATAACGTGTAGTGATCATATTTCTGTCTAAAAATAGTAATTTCAATATATTTTTTATTGTGAGGGATATTTTTCCATAATGGTATTAATCCTTATCCTTTAAAATACTTTATTAATTTTCTACGTTAAATGAAGATAAAATTTGCTGTTTACACTATTTCGAAATTGCGAATAGTTTTAGAGAAAAACGCATTTAATTATTGACACATCACGCCGTTGACTCATCAGCTGTGCCGACTCAAGTTTTACTTATCCCTTACTCTCAGCATATAAATAAGTATATTAGTTACGTTGGCCATTTAATGTAGATCAAAACTGTCTTTTACTGTTTTTCATTTTAATAAGTACTTTAGAAGTTGTTACAATATCAAAACATCCTTGCTGCGAAACGCGCCCCGCGACGTTTTGCTTATACAAGTGCGTCATGAGCAGTCATCGGTGGTTCAGTGGTAGAATGCTCGCCTGCCACGCGGGCCCGGGTTCGATTCCCGGCCAATGCATTCTATTTAATTTTCCTCACGGGCAGCCACGTAGTGCTTGCTTTTCATCAGGGACAGAATACCCTCTTCAGCATTGACCACAAGCTCGAAAAAAAGAACCCGCCCGCTGTAGAGGCATAGCAACGAAGATTTAGATGCGTTTGCACGTATTGGATAATTGGAGTTGAATGTATTATTTCAGCGCGATATATTTGGTTTCATTTTTTTTGTAGTAGTTATTAGTAGGTAGGCTTTTGTTTATAATTTCTTCCGTTTAAAAATAGTCATTTAAATATATTTTAATAAGTACTTGAAAAGATTGAAGTACAGATTTAAAATTACGGTACCTACTAAAAAATCCTTGCCGAGTAAAACAATTGGAAAATACTTATTGAAACTACAAAAATGCGGGTTACATTAGGGTTTAATTAATTTTCACATTATCTTAAGTGCTTTGCAAACATACATTATATGAATAATCCAGTAGTAAAAGCGGGCGAAGCCGCAAGGGGGTCGCTAGTAATAATATAAAACTCTTTCTTTACTTTACTGACAGACAAAGCAGGCTCAAAAACCGTAGTGGAGAAATTTGTCTGTTATTATCTGGTTATACAGTTTTCGTGGGTTTTTGAAATAATTTTTCAAATTCTCCACGAAAAGTCTAAAGAAATTTTTGAAGTCCACGTAAATAATAATAAAGTTACAGGCGACGGTTACTTTAAGGGAAATTCACTTTCTTGCATTTTAGAGATTTATTTTGATAAAAAATATTATAATTACAAATTTAATATTATAAGAGTATTCGAAATTTTGTATGAAATATATTTATTTAATGAAAGTTATTCTTTACTTTGATCATGGACTTTGAGCTTACTCTATCAAATAAGTGACGTTTAGCTTCAGATAATAGACAAAAACTATATTTTAAAGACACATTGAGAACGGAAAGTAATTTTAATTTAACGAAAATATGACTTAAATAAATTTTATGATACATTTACTTACTTTCATTTTACGAAAATTATATAAGACTAGCGGACGCGCGCAGCTTCGCTTTCGCAGTTCAATGAAATATTTTTAAGAGTATCAATTTCAAATTTTATGAAAATCGGTGGCGATTTAAAGATTTTTTCATACAAACTTTCAATCCCTTATTTGCGCCCCTAGGGGATGAATTAAAATAAACCAAGAAACATGTGTTCAATTAAATATTTTTAAGAGTCTAAATTTAAAATTTAAAAAAATCGGTGGCGGTTTAAAGACTTTTCCATACTAACTCTCAATCCCTTATTTGCACCCCTAGTCGATGAATTAAAATGAACCACGAAATATGTATTCAATGAAATATTTTAAGAGTCTAAGTTTCAAATTTTATAATAATCGGTGGTGATTAAGGATTTTTCCATACTAACTTTCAACCCCTGATTTACAACCGTAGGGGATGAATTAATATAAACCACGAAACATGTGTTCAGTGATATATTTTTAAGAGTCTAAGTTTCAAATTTTATAATAATCGGTGGCGATTTAAAGATTTTTCCATACAAACTTTCAACCCCTTATTTGTGCACCTAGGGGATGAATTAAAATAAACCAAGAAACATGTGTTCAATTAAATATTTTTAAGAGTCTAAATTTCAAATTTTATAAAAATCGGTGGCGATTTTGAAGATTTTTCCATACGAACTTTATACCCCTTCTTTGCACCCCTAGGGGATGAATTAAAACAAACCACGAAACATGTATTCAATGAAATATTTTTAAGAGTCTAAATTTCAAATTTTATAAAAATCGGTGGCGATTTAAAGATTTTTCCATACGAACTTTCAACCCCTTCTTTGCACCCCTAGGGGATGAATTAAAACAAACCACGAAACATGTATTCAATGAAATATTTTTAAGAGTCTAAATTTCAAATTTTATAAAAAGCGATGGCGATTTAAAGATTTTTCCATACGAACTTTCAACCCCTTATTGGCACCCTTAGGGGGTAAATTCCAAAAAACCGTGAAACACGTGTTCAATTAAATCATTTTAAGAGTCTGAATTTTCAATTTTATAAAAATCGGTGCATATTTAATTTTTTTTCCATACAATCTTTCAACCCCTATTTCGCCCCTTTAGGGTTAAAATTTGTCAAAATCCCTTCTTAGTGGATGTCCAGATTACAAAAGTAAATATCTGTCCAAATTCCACGTTTCTACGCACAGCGGTTACGGCTGTGCGTGCGTCTTACCTCAGTCAGTGAGGACAAGTCCTTTTATATATATAGATAATATATAAAAATTTATTTATATTTGCCGTTTTATATTTGTTAAATAAAAATGAGTTTACATCTTTATGGCCGCATCTTACTTGTCATACGTCGTGATAGCCGGAAGCTTACTCTGGAATCCTCTACCACGTTTACATCGTATTTCCTTGAATCTTGTTTTTAAAAACATGGCTTATTATATTTACATGGACATTATTAATTATATTTTATTTGTTCTTAGACAAGGAAATAAAATATTTGTTTGTTTTGTTTTCCATTTTTTCAATGAAATTATTTACTTACTTAGGGATTACTTTTATGTAGAAAAATGTAAATTAATCTTAACATAAAACTGGTATTTAAAAAAGATTTTTTAGAAATTCAATTTATTTACCATATGGCAAATGCCTCTACCATAACTTTTTTTTTTAATGATAATCTGTCATCCGATGACAGTTCATAAAAAAAAAATCTTTTTTTTTAAATTAGAACTAAGGCACAGATTCTAACTAATCCATAGTAGTTACCCGTGTGGTCGCATCCTTAGCGTCGTCGTGATCGCCGCGAGCCGCTGACAAATAACCCGCCCCGCCTACCGCCTGCCGCGATGTACCTAGCCCACATTGCCGCGGACGATACTATCCTTACGTATGGAAAATCTTAAAAATTGGTAGCGTTCAGGATACCACGAATAATAATATCTTTATGTATGGAAATAAGTAAGTTGTATCACGCTGTATCCCGCACGTAGCGGGAACCTGAGAACCTAGTGGTAAGATATGTCCTTCCCATTAAGATAGTTCTGTTTCCCTTTTTTTGTCGAGTTCTGGCATTGCATGTTGAGTGGCGAAATTTAACGCTAGAATTCATGTAGAGAAAATGTAAAAAATTGGTAACTCTATTTTATATAACGTAAAGAGAGAGAGAGTTGTTGTCTAGGCCGTCACAAAAAAATCATGTTTAATCTGGTAATAATTACCCGTATTTAAATAGGCCAAGTACAAGAACATGTTGCTTTCCAGGTTTGCCAGAATCAACACTTTTATGTATTTTATATTCGTAAATGTAAACTTGTACGCTTATACAGGGTGAGTCATATTGAACTTTCCGATTTCAATAAGGTGTGTATTAAAAACAAAGCGACATGCAGTAAAAATTATTTTATTGTTTGAAAGCACATAACATGCAGTTTTAATTTAGTTGGTTTTAAAAATGATATCCTGTAAATGTCTACCTCCATTGACCACACACTGCTGAAGCCTTTCCCGGAAGTTGTCCATTACTCGTCGAGTCATATTCAGCGGAATAGCATTGATTTCTTCCGTGATTGCAGCCTTCAGTTCATCGATGGTTCGGGGACGATGCGTGTACACCTTTTCCTTCAGGTAACCCCAGAGAAAGAAATCGCAGGGGGTTAAATCAGGTGATCTCGGCGGCCACCCAACGTCACCTCGCAAAGAAATGAGATGACCGGGAAACATTTGTCGCAGGATTTCCATTGAACGCCTGGATGTATGGGCTGTAGCACCATCTTGTTGGAACCAGATGTTATCGTTGTCATGATTCTGCGTTAATTCCTCCAATTTCGGTTTCAGAAAAGTTTCAAGCATGTCGCAATACCGAGCAGAGGTAACTGTGACGACTTGACCATCTTCTTCAAAAAAATAGGGACCCCACACACCAAACTCTGCAATAGCGCACCACACTGTCACTCGAGGGCTGTGAAGTGGTCGTTCGTGTAGGTTTCGTGGGTTATTTCTGATTGTTGGTCCAGTGGGAATGGGATCACGTCGACCAATAGCAAAATGTAAACGGAACGCACGCTGTGTTGTGATCACGGAGCCGCCATTTTTAATAAACTCTTCAACTACGAACGCACGATGTTGTCCCGACCAAGCCATTGCTCACACTAAAACTGCATGTCATGGCGCGTCTAATGACACCATCCCCACCCTTCTACTCCTTCCCTTCTTCGTGCAACGTCCTTCCAAAACCGGAAAGTTCAATATGACTCACCCTGTACAAATGATTTTCAGATGCAAACTGCTGGACATCCCTCCCAAGAATGTCCACAACGACCGATACTGTCCTTTACCACCTTAGACAAATACAAATTTGTCACAACTTCCTTCATATTATTATTATAACAAATAGATTCAATCAACGGCCTTACTAAAAGTAGGTTGGTGTAAGCGGCTCGCTGTCGTGATCGCCGCCAGGTGAACGGATAACTCACGCCTACCATTTTATACCCTTTTAATATCTATCAGCTTACTTAAAATCGTATCTTGAAGTGCAACTTTCTTTAATGGGCCAAAGGGAATTTACTGCTATAAATTTTATTGGTCATTTCATTTAAATATGTAATCAAATTCAAGTAGAGGCCGTCATGATGCATGAGCACAAGTGCCGCTAAGAATATTTTTTCATCCCCTCGCTGGTAACGAGGCGAAGCACAGTGAAAGCCGTAACATAAATAAATTCTGGAGGTATTGCCTAATGGAGCTGTTGAGTGGCGGAACTCAACACCGTGCTTTCCCTGGACACCAAAGTGAAGAAATTAAATATTAAATATTTGATTTCCTCCAGTGGGAGTCAAACCCACAATCAATCTCCATTACAGTCACACGCTTATGCCCCTACACCTTGGATGGTCTCAATATTTACACATGTACTATATATAAGTACAGTACCTACAGCTTACAATATAATATTTAAATATAAATATATACAACAAATACAAGCACACTCTCCTTCTTCATTGTTAGGTTATCGTAGGGGGGCAGATTGTCTCCCAATATGCGTACTCGTCCGGACCAAACACCTTGAGGCGTTTCTCTCCCTTCGGTAAAAAACGATTGATCCGCGAATATGTTCCAATTAAAAAATCCATTCATTTTTAAAGTAAGTAAAACGAGCCCGTCGCTGCTCAGCGGGTGCTTGGAACAAAGAATATTTTTTATTTAAAATATCACGGATTTTCACTACAAGTACGTAGGTAGGTACTTTTAGTATTTGTACGAATAAAGGAAAACTTTGATTTATATTTAATTTTTTATGTATTGAATATCAATTACAAAAAAAAATATTAAAACAGTTGAACTTTTTTCTTATTTAATACTAGGTCTTAATACAAGGTTCCCTCTTCCTAACCTGCTGTGTGCGAGATACAGCGTGAAGCTGATTTTTTGTTGTAATTTTAACAGAGTTCCGTCACGTAATTTAGACAAAGTCGGAGGCAAGAGCACGTTACAAATTCCCCTAAATATGAAACTGTATCCCTGCATCTGCGAATCTGCAACAAAAAACAAATTCAAGGATTCAAATTGGGCATCCCCTTCGATAGGCCCCAGTGCCAGCACAGTGCCAGAGGCTGTTTACGTTACTGCATGAGGATTACTACGATCTTTCATTACCTAATGCATAATGGGGTGCTCTACAAATATTGCGGAGTTCGTTTTACGAGGTACAGTGAGTATATAAGTAATTAATATACTATATAGATTATTAGCCCCCTTATATATATGGGGGTGGAAATTAATCTAGCTGTCCTAATTATACATGATTGTTGTTGTAAAGGATTCCATGGTAAAAAAATATGTATATTTTTGGAAAATTAAAATTTACCTTAAACATATATTTTCGTGTAAACAAAAATATTTTCATTCAGTTGATACTTTTAATAATATTGCTTTTCTGTTATAATGGATTTTTCAAAATTTCATCATAATATAAATAAAGTAAAAAATTATGAATTAACTAGTGATAATATAATTTCCTAATAAATCTATTTTTCTTTAAATCTTATTTAAGTTATGTTTAAGAAGTTTTTTTCTTATAGAACAGGATGTTGGATATCAAAATTAATTATGAATTATTATTTTTAGTTGGATATAAAAAATCGTCGGAATTAACTCGGGAAATCATGTCGTAGAAAGAAGAGGGGAGTCAGGTGAACCATGCTCATCCTACAATAAACTGGTACCAGCATTTTTTTAGTATCTAATAAAAAATTAAGGCTGAGAAAAATCTTTACACGAAAATATATGTTTAAGGTAAAGTCAAGAAAATCTTGAAGTTTTTCTTATTTTAATATGTAATAATATTTTACTCTGGAGAATTTCTTTACGTTGCCCTTACTTTAGTTACGCGCTAGAGTAGACGGTAAAATAATTCATGTCAAGATTTTCATTTCGTACCTACATTAAACATTAACTTGAGGCCAGGCGCATCTAAAAAGTAATAATATACCCACAAGGAAAATGTTTAATACAATAGGAATAATAATTTAAATTTTATGTTATAAGTAAGGCACCAGTTACCAAAGAATATCTAATTTTCTTTAATTTTGACGATAGGTTCTCCTGCTTATTTTTACTCTGCTGTGCAAAAAAATTATAAAATAATATTTTTTCTAAAACAAAATTAAAATTCACAAGCCATAGTTTTCTTCACAAAAAATCTTATTTTACAATGAAAATGGAATAAAAACCTTTCCAAAGAAACAGTGTGTAAGTCAACACTTATAAAGCAGTAAATACACAGCAGGCGGTGCGTCCGACCGCGGCGCTCGTGGCTCATGCCTCATGCTACTGCCTCTTGTTTTATTCAAAATCTTATTAACTTTAATTATAAAATGGATAAAAAAATATATTATGAATTTTATTAATATTTTACAGGAGCTTACTAAATTTTAATATTGCACTTTTGTGTTATGTATTAATGAGAGCCTCAGAGCAGGGCAGTAGCATAGCGTTGTCTATTTGGTACCCGGAGGAGAAATGGAGAGTTTTAACCTAAAGTTCCGTCTGATTATTCTGTTATATGTGTGATAGAGGGTGAAGCAAAAAAACTGAGAAATAGAAAGAATTGTGTTGGAAGTAGAATTTTAATCCAAAACTTTTAAGCAGAGCTAAAAATATTCCAACTGCGCAGCGTCAATTTCATTAGGTATACCTTCTATTTACTGCTAAACTTCAATTTATACATTATAGATAAAAAGTTTCATTAAATTAGGCAATTTTAAAAATATATCTAAATAATTATATTGTTACAAGTTTACTGGCAACACTTAAAGCGGTGTGAACAGCGGGTGGTGTTGACTGCGCACGCGACTGCCGCGCATTGATAATATAATGTGACATTGATATGTTACCTGTTAATTATTTTTAAGTAATAAAATAAATATAGGAAAATATTTAAGTATGTAATTTTTTGATTATAAATTTATCTAAATGTTTGACAAAAACCCAAACTGTTTTTGAAAATTAACCAATCAAAACTGCAGTGGGCTCAACGTCTCGCTTTGCCTCGACAGCAGAGTGAAGAAAAAAATATAAAATATAAATTTAAATAAACATTTCATTTCTTCGAATGGAGATCGAGCCCACAACCAGTCACGTTTACAAACACTCTTGTGCCAAAGATATTACAAGTTATATCTTTGGAGTATTGTGATATCAATATCAAATACTAATCGAAAGCTTTTAAATTATGACAATAAACTTGTTGCACATATTGAATTAGATTTACTTCAAATTTAATTGGTAAATTGGAAAATGTAAGAAGAAAAGTTTGTAGTTTAGTTCTACCAATCAAGGTAGAAAACAAAGAGTCCTAACACTATGTTCCCTTAGCTTTAATGTTATATGCAACATTACGCATGTTGCATATAACATTTAGAGGCTACTTTATTTTTTTCCATATGAAAATGGATTGCATCTCATCATTTTGCCAATTTTTCTCATTTCATTTGGATTTTGAGATATCTCTAAGCTATAATATCCTAGTATACGTAAATTGTTAATTTAGTAACATAAGTGTTTATAGATAACTGAAAAGGAACCTACTTTAATTTTAATATATTTTAAAATAAATGTTTGTAAAGCTTTCGCCACGAAGTTATCAATGGCGCGGTAAGCACCGACATATTGTGGAGGGTGATTGATTGTGAGTCCATTGTCGTGGTGCTTCAAAACAAAGGTTACCCCTCGCGTCAATTAAGTGCTTTTGAATAAGTTATTAGGGGTGAAGTTATGCGGTATGATGCCAACTTAATATTTGGAAAAAAAAAATTGTCTTTGATTGAAATATATTTTTAGAGGATTTTTTTTATTTTTCACTGTATTTAAAATGTTTTCTTTTCTTTATGCGTCTCCTGCATGTAGCGAAGTAGACAGAGTTACCACATAAAATCTTATTCAATACCATAACCTTGTAATTATTAATTCAAGAGTACTTTCCTATTTCCTCGCTTTGGCAATAATACAAAACGCAGCGTTAAGTTTCGCCATTCAACACGCTAGGTAAGTCGTAACCTGGGCTGAAAGTAGGGAACGGAGTTTTTCCTTTCCCTACCTGTTTTAACAAACGTTT
This sequence comes from Heliconius melpomene rosina, assembly GCF_056956725.1. Classification (NCBI taxonomy): domain Eukaryota; kingdom Metazoa; phylum Arthropoda; class Insecta; order Lepidoptera; family Nymphalidae; genus Heliconius; species Heliconius melpomene. The sequence goes on from NC_140400.1 coordinate 2,839,918, forward strand.
AAAAAATTAAAAGCATTATATTTCTCGAGACTTGCTTTGAGTGAGCGTTGCATAATGTAGTCCTCGTGGTGACATACCATAATGCCGATCAACTGAGGGATCATTACGGTAAAAATGGTTAATGATTCAGTTGCTACAAAATTGTATAATACTTTTTTGTCACGGAAAAACCATGGAATCACAAAATTGTAAGCTATTTTTTTTTTTTAATATTTGTTGTTACTTACTATACATTTTAATTATGTAACACTAGGGAACTTAAGGAAAATCAACCTAGTGTTAAGATACTCCGTTCTCCACTTTCTGCCGAATTCTGGAGGCATTGCGTGTTGAGAAACCAGAGCGAAGAAATGGAAATATAAACGTAAATAAATATTTCACTTCCTCGAGTGGGAATCGTCGAATCCACAACCGTCGCGTTACAGTTACAACCTCGTGCCGGGCCTCATTTTAAGCATGATTAACAATTCGTTATAGTTTTTTACTCATTACGCACGATCTACGATGTCTGTGAACTTAGCAGAGCATTGTCCAGCAGATCAAAAAAAAAATGGAGTTCTCTTCGCATGCACCTGAGTTCTATAGTTCCTGATAGGTTTTATAAATAGTTCTGTCGTTTTTACCCCTGAAAAAGTTATGTAAAAAAATGATCTGCTAACTTCCCTTAGCAGATCATTTTTTTGCAAATAAAAATCGGGGCGAAATCTGCACTCATAGGGATGAATAAAATAGTTCCTGATAATTTTTAACAATAGTTCTGTTAATTTCACGAAGAAAAAAATTTTTAAACAGAAAAAAAGAACGTTCGTTTCGAAAATAGTTCGAAAGGTAAAGTAATTTTTAAAATTAATAAAATGATACTCAGACGCGAGAACTCTTTATTTTACAATAAAATATAAGTAGTTCTACGATATTTAGCCTGAAAGAAAACCAGAACTCTGAAAAAACTGCCAGCAGAGCATAGTTTAATGTATGAAATATTGAAAAATGTCTATTTTAAGTCTTCATATGTAAAAGTACTAAATATTTTTTTTTGAAAGTGTTCAGACACGGGAACTCTTGAATTTCTAACAGAATATGAGTTATTCTATTATACAAAGCCAATTACAAAACTAGAACTCCTGTAAAAATGCCAGCAGAGCATAGTTGAAGATTGAATTTGTTGAAAAATATCAAATTAATTTGTTGAGATGCAAAAATATTTTTTAAAAATATTAATATCTTGCTCAGAAGCGAGAACTCTTCATTTTTCAACAGAATACAGGTAGTTCTACGATATTTAGCCTGAATGAAAACCAGAACTCTGAAAAAACTGCCAGCAGAGCATAGTTTAATGTATGAAATATTGAAAAATGTCTATTTTAAGTCTTCATATGTAAAAGTACTAAATATTTTTTTTTGAAAGTGTTCCGACACGGGAACTCTTGGATTTCTAACAGAATATGAGTTGTTCTATTATAAAAAGCCAATTACAAAACTAGAACTCCTGTAAAAATGCCAGCAGAGCATAGTAGAAAATTCGATTTGTTGAAAAATATCAAATTAATTTGTTGAGATGCAAAAATATTTTTTAAAAATATTAATATCTTGCTCAGAAGCGAGAACTTTTCATTTTTCAACAGAATATAAGTAATTCTACGATATTTAGCCGGAATGAAAACCAGAACTCTGAAAAAACTGCCAGCAGAGCATAGTTGATTGTATGAAATGTAGAAAAATGACAATTTTAACTCTACATATGTTAAAGTACTAAATTTTTTTTTTGAAAGTGTTCCGATACGGGAACTCTTGGATTTCTAATAGAATATGAGTTGTTCTATAATAAAAAACCAATTACAAAACTAGAACTCCTGTAAAAATGCCAGCAGAGCATAGTTGAAGATTGAATTTGTTGAAAAATATCAAATTAATTTGTTGAGATGCAAAAATATTTTTTAAAAATATGATTATATCTTGCTCAGAAGCGAGAACTCTTCATTTTTCAACAGAATACAGGTAGTTCTACGATATTTAGCCTGAATGAAAACCAGAACTCTGAAAAAACTGCCAGCAGAGCATAGTTGATTGTATGAAATATTGACAAATGTCCATTTCAACTCTTCATATGTAAAAGTACTAAATAATTTATTTCTGAATGTGCTCAAACACGAGAACTCTTGTATTTCTAACAGAATATGAGTTGTTCTATAATATAAAGCCAATTACAAAACTAGAACTCCTGTAAAAATGCCAGCAGAGCATAGTAGAAAATTCGATTTGTTGAAAAATATCAAATTAATTTGTTGAGATGCAAAAATATTTTTTAAAAATATTAATATCTTGCTCAGAAGCGAGAACTTTTCATTTTTCAACAGAATATAAGTAATTCTACGATATTTAGCCGGAATGAAAACCAGAACTCTGAAAAAACTGCCAGCAGAGCATAGTTGATTGTATGAAATGTAGAAAAATGACAATTTTAACTCTACATATGTTAAAGTACTAAATTTTTTTTTTGAAAGTGTTCCGATACGGGAACTCTTGGATTTCTAATAGAATATGAGTTATTCTATTATACAAAGCCAATTACAAAACTAGAACTCCTGTAAAAATGCCAGCAGAGCATAGTTGAAGATTGAATTTGTTGAAAAATATCAAATTAATTTGTTGAGATGCAAAAATATTTTTTAAAAATATTAATATCTTGCTAAGAAGCGAGAACTCTTCATTTTTCAACAGAATTCAGGTAGTTCTACGATATTTAGCCTGAATGAAAACCAGAACTCTGAAAAAACTGCCAGCAGAGCATAGTTGATTGTATGAAATATTGAAAAATGTCCATTTCAACTCTTCATATGTAAAAGTACTAAATAATTTATTTCTGAATGTGCTCAAACACGAGAACTCTTGTATTTCTAACAGAATATGAGTTGTTCTATAATATAAAGCCAATTACAAAACTAGAACTCTTGTAAAAATGCCAGCAGAGCATAGTTGAAGATTGAATTTGTTGAAAAACTATCAAATTAATTTGTTGAGATGCAAAAATATTTTTTAAAAATATTAATATCTTGCTCAGAAGCGAGAACTCTTCATTTTTCAACAGAATACAGGTAGTTCTACGATATTTAGCCTGAATGAAAACCAGAACTCTGAAAAAACTGCCAGCAGAGCATAGTTTAATGTATGAAATATTGAAAAATGTCTATTTTAAGTCTTCATATGTAAAAGTACTAAATATTTTTTTTTGAAAGTGTTCCGACACGGGAACTCTTGGATTTCTAACAGAATATGAGTTGTTCTATTATAAAAAGCCAATTACAAAACTAGAACTCCTGTAAAAATGCCAGCAGAGCATAGTTGAAGATTGAATTTGTTGAAAAATATCAAATTAATTTGTTGAGATGCAAAAATATTTTTTAAAAATATTAATATCTTGCTCAGAAGCGAGAACTTTTCATTTTTCAACAGAATATAAGTAATTCTACGATATTTAGCCGGAATGAAAACCAGAACTCTGAAAAAACTGCCAGCAGAGCATAGTTGATTGTATGAAATGTAGAAAAATGACAATTTTAACTCTACATATGTTAAAGTACTAAATTTTTTTTTTGAAAGTGTTCCGATACGGGAACTCTTGGATTTCTAATAGAATATGAGTTATTCTATTATACAAAGCCAATTACAAAACTAGAACTCCTGTAAAAATGCCAGCAGAGCATAGTTGAAGATTGAATTTGTTGAAAAATATCAAATTAATTTGTTGAGATGCAAAAATATTTTTTAAAAATATTAATATCTTGCTAAGAAGCGAGAATTCTTCATTTTTCAACAGAATTCAGGTAGTTCTACGATATTTAGCCTGAATGAAAACCAGAACTCTGAAAAAACTGCCAGCAGAGCATAGTTGATTGTATGAAATATTGAAAAATGTCCATTTCAACTCTTCATATGTAAAAGTACTAAATAATTTATTTCTGAATGTGCTCAAACACGAGAACTCTTGTATTTCTAACAGAATATGAGTTGTTCTATAATATAAAGCCAATTACAAAACTAGAACTCTTGTAAAAATGCCAGCAGAGCATAGTTGAAGATTGAATTTGTTGAAAAACTATCAAATTAATTTGTTGAGATGCAAAAATATTTTTTAAAAATATTAATATCTTGCTCAGAAGCGAGAACTCTTCATTTTTCAACAGAATACAGGTAGTTCTACGATATTTAGCCTGAATGAAAACCAGAACTCTGAAAAAACTGCCAGCAGAGCATAGTTTAATGTATGAAATATTGAAAAATGTCTATTTTAAGTCTTCATATGTAAAAGTACTAAATATTTTTTTTTGAAAGTGTTCCGACACGGGAACTCTTGGATTTCTAACAGAATATGAGTTGTTCTATTATAAAAAGCCAATTACAAAACTAGAACTCCTGTAAAAATGCCAGCAGAGCATAGTTGAAGATTGAATTTGTTGAAAAATATCAAATTAATTTGTTGAGATGCAAAAATATTTTTTAAAAATATTAATATCTTGCTCAGAAGCGAGAACTTTTCATTTTTCAACAGAATATAAGTAATTCTACGATATTTAGCCGGAATGAAAACCAGAACTCTGAAAAAACTGCCAGCAGAGCATAGTTGATTGTATGAAATGTAGAAAAATGACAATTTTAACTCTACATATGTTAAAGTACTAAATTTTTTTTTTGAAAGTGTTCCGATACGGGAACTCTTGGATTTCTAATAGAATATGAGTTATTCTATTATACAAAGCCAATTACAAAACTAGAACTCCTGTAAAAATGCCAGCAGAGCATAGTTGAAGATTGAATTTGTTGAAAAATATCAAATTAATTTGTTGAGATGCAAAAATATTTTTTAAAAATATTAATATCTTGCTAAGAAGCGAGAACTCTTCATTTTTCAACAGAATTCAGGTAGTTCTACGATATTTAGCCTGAATGAAAACCAGAACTCTGAAAAAACTGCCAGCAGAGCATAGTTGATTGTATGAAATATTGAAAAATGTCCATTTCAACTCTTCATATGTAAAAGTACTAAATAATTTATTTCTGAATGTGCTCAAACACGAGAACTCTTGTATTTCTAACAGAATATGAGTTGTTCTATAATATAAAGCCAATTACAAAACTAGAACTCTTGTAAAAATGCCAGCAGAGCATAGTTGAAGATTGAATTTGTTGAAAAACTATCAAATTAATTTGTTGAGATGCAAAAATATTTTTTAAAAATATTAATATCTTGCTCAGAAGCGAGAACTCTTCATTTTTCAACAGAATACAGGTAGTTCTACGATATTTAGCCTGAATGAAAACCAGAACTCTGAAAAAACTGCCAGCAGAGCATAGTTGATTGTATGAAATGTAGAAAAATGACAATTTTAACTCTACATATGTTAAAGTACTAAATTTTTTTTTTGAAAGTGTTCCGATACGGGAACTCTTGGATTTCTAATAGAATATGAGTTATTCTATTATACAAAGCCAATTACAAAACTAGAACTCCTGTAAAAATGCCAGCAGAGCATAGTTGAAGATTGAATTTGTTGAAAAATATCAAATTAATTTGTTGAGATGCAAAAATATTTTTTAAAAATATTAATATCTTGCTCAGAAGCAAGAACTCTTCATTTTTCAACAGAATATAAGTAATTCTACGATATTTAGCCGGAATGAAAACCAGAACTCTGAAAAAACTGCCAGCAGAGCATAGTTGATTGTATGAAATATTCAAAAATGTCCATTTCAACCTTTCATATGTAAAAGTACTGAATAATTTTCCATTTTAATGTGCTCAGACTCGGAACTCTTTAATTTCTAACAGAATATGAGTAGTCCTATTATAAAAAGCCAATTATAAAACTAGAACTCCTGTAAAAATGCCAGCAGAGCATAGTTGAAAATTCGATTTCTTGAAAAATATCAAATTAACATGTTGCGACGAAAAATATTTTTTAAAAATATTAATATCTAGCTCAGAAGCAAGAACTCTTCATTTTTCAACAGAATATAAGTAATTCTACGATATTTAGCCGGAATGAAAACCAGAACTCTGAAAAAACTGCCAGCAGAGCATAGTTGATTGTATGAAATATTCAAAAATGTCCATTTCAACCTTTCATATGTAAAAGTACTGAATAATTTTCCATTTTAATGTGCTCAGACTCGGAACTCTTTAATTTCTAACAGAATATGAGTAGTCCTATTATAAAAAGCCAATTATAAAACTAGAACTCCTGTAAAAATGCCAGCAGAGCATAGTTGAAAATTCGATTTCTTGAAAAATATCAAATTAACATGTTGCGACGAAAAATATTTTTTAAAAATATTAATATCTAGCTCAGAAGCAAGAACTCTTCATTTTTCAACAGAATATAAGTAATTCTACGATATTTAGCCGGAATGAAAACCAGAACTCTGAAAAAACTGCCAGCAGAGCATAGTTGATTGTATGAAATATTCAAAAATGTCCATTTCAACTCTTCATATGTAATAGTACTGAATAATTTTCCATTTTAATGTGCTCAGACTCGGAACTCTTTAATTTCTAACAGAATATGAGTAGTCCTATTATAAAAAGCCAATTATAAAACTAGAACTCCTGTAAAAATGCCAGCAGAGCATAGTTGAAAATTCGATTTCTTGAAAAATATCAAATTAACATGTTGCGACGAAAAATATTTTTTAAAAATATTAATATCTAGCTCAGAAGCGAGAACTTTTCATTTGTCAATAGAATATAAGTAGTTCTATGATATTTAGCCTGAAAGAAAACTAGAACTCTGAAAAAACTGCCAGCAGAGCATAGTTGATTGTATGAAATATTGAAAAATGTCCATTTCAACTCTTCATATGTAAAAGTACTAAATAATTTATTTCTGAATGTGCTCAAACACGAGAACTCTTGTATTTCTAACAGAATATGAGTTGTTCTATAATATAAAGCCAATTACAAAACTAGAACTCCTGTAAAAATGCCAGCAGAGCATAGTAGAAAATTCGATTTGTTGAAAAATATCAAATTAATTTGTTGAGATGCAAAAATATTTTTTAAAAATATTAATAACTTGCTCAGAAGCAAGAACTCTTCATTTTTCAACAGAATATAAGTAATTCTACGATATTTAGCCGGAATGAAAACCAGAACTCTGAAAAAACTGCCAGCAGAGCATAGTTGATTGTATGAAATGTAGAAAAATGACAATTTTAACTCTACATATGTTAAAGTACTAAATTTTTTTTTTGAAAGTGTTCCGATACGGGAACTCTTGGATTTCTAATAGAATATGAGTTATTCTATTATACAAAGCCAATTACAAAACTAGAACTCCTGTAAAAATGCCAGCAGAGCATAGTTGAAGATTGAATTTGTTGAAAAATATCAAATTAATTTGTTGAGATGCAAAAATATTTTTTAAAAATATTAATATCTTGCTCAGAAGCAAGAACTCTTCATTTTTCAACAGAATATAAGTAATTCTACGATATTTAGCCGGAATGAAAACCATAACTCTGAAAAAACTGCCAGCAGAGCATAGTTGGTTGTATGAAATATTCAAAAATGTCCATTTCAACTCTTCATATGTAAAAGTACTGAATAATTTTCCATTTTAATGTGCTCAGACTCGGAACTCTTTAATTTCTAACAGAATATGAGTAGTCCTATTATAAAAAGCCAATTATAAAACTAGAACTCCTGTAAAAATGCCAGCAGAGCATAGTTGAAAATTCGATTTCTTGAAAAATATCAAATTAACATGTTGCGACGAAAAATATTTTTTAAAAATATTAATATCTAGCTCAGAAGCAAGAACTTTTCATTTGTCAATAGAATATAAGTAGTTCTATGATATTTAGCCTGAAAGAAAACTAGAACTCTGAAAAAACTGCCAGCAGAGCATAGTTGATTGTATGAAATATTGAAAAATGTCCATTTCAACTCTTCATATGTAAAAGTACTAAATAATTTATTTCTGAATGTGCTCAAACACGAGAACTCTTGTATTTCTAACAGAATATGAGTTGTTCTATTATAAAAAGCCAATTACAAAACTAGAACTCCTGTAAAAATGCCAGCAGAGCATAGTTGAAGATTGAATTTGTTGAAAAATATCAAATTAATTGGTTGAGATGCAAAAATATTTTTTAAAAATATTAATATCTAGCTCAGAAGCGAGAACTCTTCATTTTTCAATAGAATAAAAGTAGTTCTATGATATTTAGTCTGAAAAAAAACTAGAACTCTAAAAAAACTGCCAGCAGAGCACAGTTGATTGTATGAAATATTGAAAAATGCCCATTTCAACTCTTCATATGTAAAAGTACTGAATAATTTTCTATTTTAATGTGCTCAGACTCGGGAACTCTTTGATTTTTACTAGAATATGAGTAGTTCTATTATAAAAAGAAAATCATAAAACTAGAACTCCTGTAAAAATGCCAGCAGAGCATAGTTGAAAATTGGATTTCTTGAAAAATATCAAATTAACATGTTGCGACGAAAAATATTTTTTAAAAATATTAATATCTAGCTCAGAAGCGAGAACTCTTCATTTTTCAATAGAATATAAGTCTTTCTACGATATTTAGCCTGAAAGAAAACCAGAACTCTGAAAAAACTGCCAGCAGAGCATAGTTGAACATGTGAAATGTAGAAAGATGACTAATTCAACTCTTCATATGTACAAGTAGTAAATATTTTTTTCAGAGTTCTGTATTTGTTGCAGGCTAAATATCATAGAACTATTTGTATTCTATTGAAAAATGAAGACTTCTCGCTTCTGAGCACGATTTTAATATTTTAAAAAAATATTTCTGCGTTTCAGATAAGAAATTTGATATTTTTCGACAAATTGAATATTCAGGTATGCTCTGCTGGCATTTTTACAGGAGTTCTTGTTTAAATATTGGCTTTTTATAATAGAACTACTCATATTCTAGTAGAAATCAAAGAGTTCCCGAGTCTGAGCACATTAAAATAGAAAATTATTCAGTACTTTTACATATGAAGAGTTGAAATGGACATTTTTCAATATTTCATACAATCAACTATGCTCTGCTGGCAGTTTTTTCAGAGTTCTGGTTTTCATTCAGGCTAAATATCGTAGAACTACCTGTATTCTGTTGAAAAATGAAGAGTTCTCGCTTCTGAGCAAGATATTAATATTTTTAAAAAATATTTTTGCATCTCAACAAATTAATTTGATATTTTTCAACAAATTCAATCTTCAACTATGCTCTGCTGGCATTTTTACAGGATTTCTAGTTTTGTAATTGGCTTTGTATAATAGAATAACTCATATTCTATTAGAAATCCAAGAGTTCCCGTATCGGAACACTTTCAAAAAAAAAATTTAGTACTTTAACATATGTAGAGTTAAAATTGTCATTTTTCTACATTTCATACAATCAACTATGCTCTGCTGGCAGTTTTTTCAGAGTTCTGGTTTTCATTCCGGCTAAATATCGTAGAATTACTTATATTCTGTTGAAAAATGAAAAGTTCTCGCTTCTGAGCAAGATATTAATATTTTTAAAAAATATTTTTGCATCTCAACAAATTAATTTGATATTTTTCAACAAATCGAATTTTCTACTATGCTCTGCTGGCATTTTTACAGGAGTTCTAGTTTTGTAATTGGCTTTTTATAATAGAACAACTCATATTCTGTTAGAAATCCAAGAGTTCCCGTGTCGGAACACTTTCAAAAAAAAATATTTAGTACTTTTACATATGAAGACTTAAAATAGACATTTTTCAATATTTCATACATTAAACTATGCTCTGCTGGCAGTTTTTTCAGAGTTCTGGTTTTCATTCAGGCTACATATCGTAGAAATACCTGTATTCTGTTGAAAAATGAAGAGTTCTCGCTTCTGAGCAAGATATTAATATTTTTAAAAAATATTTTTGCATCTCAACAAATTAATTTGATATTTTTCAACAAATTCAATCTTCAACTATGCTCTGCTGGCATTTTTACAGGAGTTCTAGTTTTGTAATTGGTTTTTTATTATAGAACAACTCATATTCTGTTAGAAATCCAAGAGTTCCCGTGTCGGAACACTTTCAAAAAAAAATATTTAGTACTTTTACATATGAAGACTTAAAATAGACATTTTTCAATATTTCATACATTAAACTATGCTCTGCTGGCAGTTTTTTCAGAGTTCTGGTTTTCATTCAGGCTAAATATCGTATAACTACCTGTATTCTGTTGAAAAATGAAGAGTTCTCGCTTCTGAGCAAGATATTAATATTTTTAAAAAATATTTTTGCATCTCAACAAATTAATTTGATATTTTTCAACAAATTCAATCTTCAACTATGCTCTGCTGGCATTTTTACAGGATTTCTAGTTTTGTAATTGGCTTTGTATAATAGAATAACTCATATTCTATTAGAAATCCAAGAGTTCCCGTATCGGAACACTTTCAAAAAAAAAATTTAGTACTTTAACATATGTAGAGTTAAAATTGTCATTTTTCTACATTTCATACAATCAACTATGCTCTGCTGGCAGTTTTTTCAGAGTTCTGGTTTTCATTCCGGCTAAATATCGTAGAATTACTTATATTCTGTTGAAAAATGAAAAGTTCTCGCTTCTGAGCAAGATATTAATATTTTTAAAAAATATTTTTGCATCTCAACAAATTAATTTGATATTTTTCAACAAATCGAATTTTCTACTATGCTCTGCTGGCATTTTTACAGGAGTTCTAGTTTTGTAATTGGCTTTGTATAATAGAATAACTCATATTCTATTAGAAATCCAAGAGTTCCCGTATCGGAACACTTTCAAAAAAAAAATTTAGTACTTTAACATATGTAGAGTTAAAATTGTCATTTTTCTACATTTCATACAATCAACTATGCTCTGCTGGCAGTTTTTTCAGAGTTCTGGTTTTCATTCCGGCTAAATATCGTAGAATTACTTATATTCTGTTGAAAAATGAAAAGTTCTCGCTTCTGAGCAAGATATTAATATTTTTAAAAAATATTTTTGCATCTCAACAAATTAATTTGATATTTTTCAGAAATCCAAGAGTTCCCGTGTCGGAACACTTTCAAAAAAAAATATTTAGTACTTTTACATATGAAGACTTAAAATAGACATTTTTCAATATTTCATACATTAAACTATGCTCTGCTGGCAGTTTTTTCAGAGTTCTGGTTTTCATTCAGGCTAAATATCGTATAACTACCTGTATTCTGTTGAAAAATGAAGAGTTCTCGCTTCTGAGCAAGATATTAATATTTTTAAAAAATATTTTTGCATCTCAACAAATTAATTTGATATTTTTCAACAAATTCAATCTTCAACTATGCTCTGCTGGCATTTTTACAGGATTTCTAGTTTTGTAATTGGCTTTGTATAATAGAATAACTCATATTCTATTAGAAATCCAAGAGTTCCCGTATCGGAACACTTTCAAAAAAAAAATTTAGTACTTTAACATATGTAGAGTTAAAATTGTCATTTTTCTACATTTCATACAATCAACTATGCTCTGCTGGCAGTTTTTTCAGAGTTCTGGTTTTCATTCCGGCTAAATATCGTAGAATTACTTATATTCTGTTGAAAAATGAAAAGTTCTCGCTTCTGAGCAAGATATTAATATTTTTAAAAAATATTTTTGCATCTCAACAAATTAATTTGATATTTTTCAACAAATCGAATTTTCTACTATGCTCTGCTGGCATTTTTACAGGAGTTCTAGTTTTGTAATTGGCTTTTTATAATAGAACAACTCATATTCTGTTAGAAATCCAAGAGTTCCCGTGTCGGAACACTTTCAAAAAAAAATATTTAGTACTTTTACATATGAAGACTTAAAATAGACATTTTTCAATATTTCATACATTAAACTATGCTCTGCTGGCAGTTTTTTCAGAGTTCTGGTTTTCATTCAGGCTAAATATCGTATTCTGTTAAAAATGAAGAGTTCTCGCTTCTGAGCAAGATATAATCATATTTTTAAAAAATATTTTTGCATCTCAACAAATTAATTTGATATTTTTCAACAAATTCAATCTTCAACTATGCTCTGCTGGCATTTTTACAGGAGTTCTAGTTTTGTAATTGGCTTTGTATAATAGAATAACTCATATTCTGTTAGAAATTCAAGAGTTCCCGTGTCTGAACACTTTCAAAAAAAAATATTTAGTACTTTTACATATGAAGACTTAAAATAGACATTTTTCAATATTTCATACATTAAACTATGCTCTGCTGGCAGTTTTTTCAGAGTTCTGGTTTTCATTCAGGCTAAATATCGTATTCTGTTAAAAATGAAGAGTTCTCGCTTCTGAGCAAGATATAATCATATTTTTAAAAAATATTTTTGCATCTCAACAAATTAATTTGATATTTTTCAACAAATTCAATCTTCAACTATGCTCTGCTGGCATTTTTACAGGAGTTCTAGTTTTGTAATTGGCTTTGTATAATAGAATAACTCATATTCTATTAGAAATCCAAGAGTTCCCGTATCGGAACACTTTCAAAAAAAAAATTTAGTACTTTAACATATGTAGAGTTAAAATTGTCATTTTTCTACATTTCATACAATCAACTATGCTCTGCTGGCAGTTTTTTCAGAGTTCTGGTTTTCATTCCGGCTAAATATCGTAGAATTACTTATATTCTGTTGAAAAATGAAAAGTTCTCGCTTCTGAGCAAGATATTAATATTTTTAAAAAATATTTTTGCATCTCAACAAATTAATTTGATATTTTTCAACAAATTCAATCTTCAACTATGCTCTGCTGGCATTTTTACAGGAGTTCTAGTTTTGTAATTGGCTTTTTATAATAGAACAACTCATATTCTGTTAGAAATCCAAGAGTTCCCGTGTCGGAACACTTTCAAAAAAAAATATTTAGTACTTTTACATATGAAGACTTAAAATAGACATTTTTCAATATTTCATACATTAAACTATGCTCTGCTGGCAGTTTTTTCAGAGTTCTGGTTTTCTTTTAGGCTAAATATCTTAGAACTACCTATATTCTATAGTAAAATAAAGAGTTCTCGCTTTTGAAAATGATATTAATATTTTTAAAAAATATTTTTCGTCGCAACAAGTTAATTTGATATTTTTCAACAAATCGAATTTTCAACTATGCTCTGCTGGCATTTTTACAGGAGTTCTAGTTTTGTAATTGGCTTTGTATAATAGAATAACTCATATTCTATTAGAAATTTAAGAGTTCCCGTATCGGAACACTTTCAAAAAAAAAATTTAGTACTTTAACATATGTAGAGTTAAAATTGTCATTTTTCTACATTTCATACAATCAACTATGCTCTGCTGGCAGTTTTTTTAGAGTTCTGGTTTTCATTCCGGCTAAATATCGTAGAATTACGTATATTCTGTTGAAAAATGAAGAGTTCTTGCTTCTGAGCAAGATATTAATATTTTTAAAAAATATTTTTGCATCTCAACAAATTAATTTGATATTTTTCAACAAATCGAATTTTCTACTATGCTCTGCTGGCATTTTTACAGGAGTTCTAGTTTTATAATTGGCTTTTTATAATAGGACTACTCATATTCTGTTAGAAATTAAAGAGTTCCGAGTCTGAGCACATTAAAATGGAAAATTATTCAGTACTTTTACATATGAAGAGTTGAAATGGACATTTTTCAATATTTCATACATTAAACTATGCTCTGCTGGCAGTTTTTTCAGAGTTCTGGTTTTCATTCAGGCTAAATATCGTATAACTACCTGTATTCTGTTGAAAAATGAAGAGTTCTCGCTTCTGAGCAAGATATTCATATTTTTAAAAAATATTTTTGCATCTCAACAAATTAATTTGATATTTTTCAACAAATTCAATCTTCAACTATGCTCTGCTGGCATTTTTACAGGAGTTCTAGTTTTGTAATTGGCTTTGTATAATAGGATAACTCATATTCTGTTAGAAATTCAAGAGTTCCCGTGTCTGAACACTTTCAAAAAAAAATATTTAGTACTTTTACATATGAAGACTTAAAATAGACATTTTTCAATATTTCATACATTAAACTATGCTCTGCTGGCAGTTTTTTCAGAGTTCTGGTTTTCTTTCAGGCTAAATATCGTAGAACTACTTATATTTTATTGTAAAATAAAGAGTTCTTGCGTCTGAGTATCATTTTATTAATTTTAAAAATTACTTTACCTTTCGAACTATTTTCGAAACGAACGTTCTTTTTTTCTGTTTAAAAATTTTTTTCTTCGTGAAATTAACAGAACTATTGTTAAAAATTATCAGGAACTATTTTATTCATCCCTATGAGTGCAGATCTCGCCCCGATTTTTATTTGCAAAAAAATGATCTGCTAAGGGAATTTAGCAGATCATTTTTTTACATAACTTTTTCAGGGGTAAAAACGACAGAACTATTTATAAAACCTATCAGGAACTATAGAACTCAGGTGCATGCGAAGAGAACTCCATTTTTTTTTTGATCTGCTGGACAATGCTCTGCTAAGTTCACAGACATCGATCTACGCGGGACAGATGGCCGTGTTGACTGAAAATTACTCAAATGGTGTGTAAAATGAGGCGGAGTTAATGTTAAAGATTTAGACATTGTATCCCTCATTTAGCAGGGTAGCCAGAGGGAACCTTCTTCTTTCCCCACGCACCACCCAATTTACGAAAGGTTGTGTGTGGAGTTGCGGAACTCAACGCCGCGTTTATCAGGACGACGAAATGAAAGTAATTAATCTGCAAAAGTTTGATAGGAAACTTCGACTTTCAAACAGTTAGTTGTGCCATGCACATGTAATGTTTGCTTACTCTATAAACTTAATAATTTTTAATAGTTTTTTTCTTGTTTTCTTGTTTGTAAATATATTTTATTATGAAGTAGTCACACACGGCGCCCCCGCCCCCCGCCGCGACCTCGCCTTGATAAATATAAGCCGGGCACGACAACCACTGTTAACAGAATATTGTAATTTAATTATAATACATTTTTAATTTTACATGAGTCGGTCGTGGCGCAGTGGCACAAGGGTGTGACTGTAACGCGACGCGGTTATGGGTTCGATCCCCACTCGAGGAAGTGAAATATTTATTTACGTTTCTTCCATTCATTTCTTCGCTCTGGTGTCGAGGCAAAGTGCGGCGTTTGGTTCCGCCACTCAACACGCAATGCCTTCAGAATTCGGCGGAAAGTGGGGAATGGAGTGCATTAACACTAGGTTCCCTCTGCCTACCCTGGTGGGTGCGAGATACAGCGTGAAGCTGATTTGATTTTTTTTTGTTTTATAAATTCTATTGCATTAATAAAGCATGTTTATACTTGTTTTTTTTCAACTATTTTTTTTCATTAAGGTAATAAAATACTTTTCATTAACCTAAATATAAATACTGATCTTTTAAAGTTTACCGTAGACGACATGACAAAGCGCAACCCCATGTTACCGTTGAAATCAAAGGTCCTGCGGCTGACGTCACTTTGAGGTATTATAGCCCCATGCCACATCTGATGTAATGCCTGCAATTATTAATATAAGAAATTTTACATTTAATTAATTATTATTTTACAGCAGGGTCGGGAGATGGAGCTTAGTGTTAACTACAACTGACATTAGATTCTCTTTGAACACTACTACATATGGCACGTTTAATTCTGCATGTAGAATAAAGCGTAAAAAAGCGAACGGAGAAAAAATATAACGGAAAAAAATATTTTCTCAATTACGCGCTAACTTAGAAGCTTCATTGTTCCTGTGCTTCTTGAAGCACAGAAACATTCCAGCCATCAAGCACTGTTCCAAGGAACTGTAGGTATTTATAGAGGTATTTGTTATGAATTTAAGCTTTATACTTCTGCACAATCTGGAGATAAATGGTCTTGACAGACGGTCAGAGTGACAACAATATAATAATAGGGTTCCGTTTTTTCCTTTAGAGATACGGAACCCTAAAAATTATACAACATGTTTATTTAATTATTTACGAAGTGAAATATTTAATATTTCCATTTTCTTCGTTTTGGTCTTAAGGCAAATTAAAATTAAAAATTACTATAATAAATAGTTAAAATATACCTACTATAAATTGTATATACAAATGTTTTAATCGCTTTAATATTAATGTTTTACATTTTGAAATTATAAAATTTATTTATATAAAGTGCAATGCTGTTTCGTGCGCGAACATATGAGCAATAAATAATATATTTTTCCTACTTATTGTAATTTAATTATCATAGTATGCGAGTACCGACGTTTATAACATATTTAAACACGCTGTATTACCTTGTTCTCGTCTTTAACTGCTTCGAGCATACCTTGTTCCGGAATGTAAGGATCTGTGTATACTGTACAATATATTCTTATAAAATATACTTATAGGTATAATTTGATTATTACGGGAAATAATCACTTGCATATAATGTCTGAATCTAAATACCACGGTTGTGGGTTCAATTCCCGATCGGGGATATGAAATATTTTTATTTCGCTTTGGTAATATACAAGTTAGTTTAACAAATAATATTTAAAATGTTTATATTCCTATTAATTATTATTATTTTTTTCCCTAGCCTGCCATCCCATTGTTGGGCAAAGGCCTCCCTCCACTTCTTCCATTCTGGTCTGGTCTTTGCGCTATTGAGCACCAGTCAGGTTTATAATGGTCCAGCTCGTCTCGCCATTTCCGTTTTGGTCTGCCGATTCTCCTTTTAGAGCTTGGAATCCACCTGGTTGAAGATTTCGCCCAAAGCTCTTCAGGCAAGCGGCAGAATACAAAATGCCTGGAGGAGCTATTGGTCCATGGGTGACCTTATGAAAGGAGATCTTCCTCTGCGACATAAAAGACAACTGATGGACATGTGCATCCTCCCAGTACTCACCTATGGTGCCCAGACTTGGTCTTTGACGAACTCACAGAAGTCCGCCCTCAATGTTTGCCAACGTACGATGGAGCGCAGTATCTTAGGTGTCAAATTAATGGATAAAATCCGAAACACCCAACGTTCTCGCACAAAAATCGCTGACGTGGGCATGAAAGCCGCTATGCTGAAATGGGACTGGGCCTATTAATTATTTTTTTATGTGAACTAAGCTTTACCACAAATTGATTTGTGCGCAGAGATCGCAAGGAGGTTATAATTTTCGCGCCACGCACGTCCCATGCTGGGACGTCTGCGAAGAAATATTGATTGTTTTCAACCATCTTTCGATCCTGTTAACTCTTCTAATATTGACCTGTGATGCTAGTACATGTTAACTGTATAATATATGTGGAATTCAAGAAGATTTCATTATAGAGCAGCGACATACATCTAGGTATTTGTCTCTATTACAAGTGTTGCATTGGGCCATCATGGAGTATAGTATCTGACTGTAGACGTGACGGTGGTGTGGGTTCGATTCCAACTTCGATATGAATTGTTTCATTTCCTACCTCTGGTAATGAAAACAAGCGCGTCGTTGAGTCGAAAGTCGAAAACTAAAGGAACATCTTAATAGCAGGTTCCCTCAGTCCATGTCACTAGGTTCCATCTGGCTGCCTGTGGAAAACAGAAGAAAACTTATAACAATCTATGCTATTTAAAACTAATAAAAAGTTGCTCTTACAAAGGTTTCTTTCTACTAATCTAAATAAGTAATAAAAAGTTATTAAGTAAATTTATAATTTTTAAAATAATTTAAAAAACACATCTTTTTATTTAATTTTTTTATACAAAAAAAAAACAAATAAACAAAATCGATAATTAAACAACACCATTTTAAACTTCACCCTTTATTTAGTTCAAATTATATAACTATTTTATATGTTATAGGTACATTGTGTTCATTTAGATTCTAAACAGATATTAAACTCGAGCAATACCAGAGACTCATGCAATAGATAACTATATAAGACAATTTTCATTACAGTATACAAAGCGGCTCTTAATATCAAAGGCAGATGTAGCCACACATTGAATTATGTATTCATTTTGGCTAAATACCTTATTTAATACAATAATATATCACTACGAAAGACTACTAATAAAATCATGATAATAATTTCATTCTCTCGAGTTGGATATTATTATTTTTTTCTCATTGGTGTCGCGGCTAAGCGCAGCGTTGAATTACGCCACTCAACACAATGCCTCCAGAAACTGAAAAGAAAATAGTTCACAGATTTAAATAAACATAGGTACTATAGACTAGACTAACTAGAATCTTAAAGGTTTACAGTTTTAGTGTATACGAAACGTTTCGACGTGCAAAGAAACTCGTACAAACAAGGTATTCACGGAGAACAATGACCAGTGAAAGCGAGGCTAATGACGGCTGAATATTTTAGCAGAGTTGTATGGTACTCGCGCATATGTGATACTTCTTTTGAAGAGAGGACAGCGCTATATTTGAAACTAATGGTTATTACTTAATTGACGCGTGGTTCTGGTGGTACTAGTCTGTGATGGTAGCATGTTCAAATACTATAGAATAATGTAATAGAATTTTAATAACGTTTTATTAGATTTAAATACGTTTTAATTTTGAAAAGCATTAAAAAAAATGAAATAATTTGTAGGAGTTTTAAGAATTATACACAAAAATGATGTGCATGGTATAAATTAAATTATTTAAAGTCAATTTCTTCAGAAAATCGTAAGTATAAAAAAAACAAGTTGTTAATATTAGCACATTGATCTTCCCATTATACCTAAATAGGTCCTTGTCTAATTTCGAACACCGTACTACCTGACAATATATTATACGACAAAAAAACAGCCTTTTAAGTAGTATATTCAATAAAAAATGCTTTAGAACTTGATTGAGCAATACAAACAAGATACTCCCACAATACGTTGTTATCCTCCACATGTTCAATGCAAATATGTCAATAAAATCGAGCGTGAAGTTGCAATTTTGAAGGGTTACTGCAAGTGTTTGGTAAAATTGTGCAATCTTTTGATAAACTTCTTTGTTAGATGAAAAGGTTATTTTTTTAAGAATAAATCTGCTTTTACTTTTGTTGAATGTTTACATTTTATATTTTGTTATTTTTTTGTGTGGAAGAATAGAAACAAGAGTGATTTGTCTGTCTGAAATTATGATTTCTACTGAGTTTTTGAATTATATAGTAGCCTGGATGTTTATTGAAAACGTCGCATTACCTATGGCAAATGTCAAAAAATAAATTTATCAGTGTACTTGCGAAGAAGAAAAATAATCGTAGTGTTAAGTCACCGTTGTTAACTGACATTACCAGGAAAGTTGTAGAGAAGTAAATATCTATCTATTTTTGCAATAAAATTAAAGACAATATTTTTTTCTAAATGTATTTTTTAGTTCTATTTTGGGAAACAAGATTAAATCGAGGGAGTGCCGTGAAATTAAAATCCTTGTGAGAATCTACAGTTTGTAAAATCACCTGTTTTATTGAAAAATTGCATTTGTTGAATGCTTGATAGCGTAGCGAATTCTCTTACAAATGAGATTTCACTTGCACTTAAAGTTATAGGAAAAAAATTTTATGTAGGTATTACCGTTTTGTACATTTTGGTGTAAGAAGTTGAGTTAATGTCGTCTTTGTGTCTGAAATATCTTCAGTGAGTATTTCTGTCGAATTCTTTACGCTGCGAAAGAGGAAGGTAGGCAGAGGAGACATAGTGTTAAGGCACTCTGTTCCCGACTCAGAATTTGTTTTTCATAAATTAAAATCTAGGAAAAAAAATCTGACGGAATGAAATTTATGACAAGATTTTTTTTCATTTCTCGTCATAAATTCCATGCAAACAGAGTTGCGGGCGACGGCTAGTTATATAATTATAGAAACGTCTTGTAAGACATCCCCACTCGGAGCCATTTAATCTTAGAAACGTCAACTTCTTAATGTGAAACAAAAATTCAATCACAAAAATGATTAAGTAAACGTTAAAGGAATCTACAAAAACTTTTCCTAAAAACAAAGAAATCCAGGGATAACATATATTATACATTCAATAGGTACACCTACAAAGGAAAAATCACAATTCTTGTTATTTCAAATTACATTTTTCTCAATGTTTTAGGGGGAGTTTGTTTGGGAATTCTTAATAGAAACGTAACAGTACCTAAAATATTGTAAAAAACACAGCAAAATGATCTTTATAGTTATTAAAATAAGAATTATACGTAAAAATGGAGGGTATGTTATTTAAAGTCAGTTTCCGCACTGACAGTTTTATTAATTCGCGTTTTTCGTTTGTTCCTCGGAGATTTCTTCGTTTGTTTCCTTTTGATACGAAGTTTGTGTTTAATTAATATTCTTTTGCTTATTGTTTGGTTTTATAAGTAAATATAGGAAATTAAAGTAAGTAAGTATATAAAAGGCACCATCTTGAACGAATTTGACATAGTTGGTAGGTTAGGCAGGTTTGGCCTACCTATGAACAACCTATAATTTGCTTAATAATTAACTCTATAATATAAGGGTATAGTTAAATTTATAGCTGCACGCTTTATTCCTCGTAGGTTAGGCAAAAAAAACCTAGAGCCAACACTCTCCGTACTCTGCTTTGAGACATTATGAGTAAAGTGCTGGAACTTGCCGTCACACTTTGTCACGCCGGAACGAGAGATATGTAAATAATTTAATCTTCGAACTTAAAACTACAGATATTCCAGTCTAAATTATTATTTTTTAAGCGCCCAAGTAAGATTTAGAACAAGATATTGCTTAATTATTTATTAACATATTACAATTATTTATATACATTACTACAATAAAAATACTACCCATTTTACAAACCATCGATTTTAAGCAATAGACTAATATTAAGAATACCTTTAGAATTTTATTATCTATAATTAATTGTTCATAACATTATTGTTAATTAAAAATATACTTTCATAACAAGTGTACCACTTTGAAGATATAATATCGACCCAGTTAGGAACGAGTGGGTTTAGAGGAAACGAGAGCCAACCGTCGGTATCTCTATCTGTCGGTATGTAGAGATGATCACTCGAAACATTTTAGTGTATTACTTTTCCACTTTTTATGCACGCTTTATCCCGCATATAGCAGGATAGGCAAAGGGAACCTAGTTTTAAGACCACCTATGACTTCCGGTCTTTTTCGAGCAACAGCGTCTTAGTTATTGACTATACCCAACGCCGCGCATTCTTTTTACTAGAGCAAGAAAATGATGGTAATTAATTTGCATATGTATTGTTTATGTTCACAATTTATCTGTTACTTTTCTTTAACAGTTAAATAAATATATATATTATAGAGTTCTTTCAAAATTTTAAGCTAACTTTCGAGGATCGCCCTAAAGAATCTTTGAAAAATCTTGAAGGCTTTGTCATCTAACTTAACTAATTTCTTGATAATAAATATTTATCAAACATAATATGTAGAGAATAGTAAGTGAAATCAAATAACGACAAAGAGAAGAGTGACTATATGTATACAAATGATACAGTGAAAATAGTAGGTTCGATTTCCACCAGTAAATTTCCTCCCAGTCTAATATTTCCCTTTGTCTGATGAAACTGGAATAGGTGGCACTTGCTTAAGCGAAATGTCTCTAGATTGTCTATACCAATCTTCTCTAAAAGTAGAATCTATATTAAGATATATAAAAAAGAAACCGTGACTGTAACGCGACGGTTGTGGATTCGATCTCCACTCGAGGAGGTGAAACATTTATTTACATTTAAATTTTCATTTCTTCGCTCTGGTGTCGAGTCTGGCGGCGTTGAGTTCTGCCACTCAGCACGCAATGCCTCCAGATAGAAAATTGGGAACGGAATGTCTTAACACTAGGTTCCCTTTGCCTACCCTGCTGTGTGCGGGATACAACGTGAAGCTGATATTTTTTTTTGGATATTCTTATAAAAAAGTGAATAGTACCAAATATAAACACGTACACGTAACACAAATAGGTATCGTTCACAAAATTTCGACAAAGCTGACAGCAATTCCGTTTTAGCACTTTAATCCCGATTCTAGTGCTGAATAAAAGGCATATTTTCGCTCGTCGACTTGCAAAATTGTCATCGCAAATAGCTTTCGCCTCGGGCCCTGGAGCCGTTCGCTTCTAGAACTGTGTAACAACCAATTTAGATCGAAAATAGCTTCTATTTTCTAAGTATTAGAGTATATTTTGTATTGTACGGTGGGCATTCAGAATTGTAACAATGAAAACGCCAGCATTGCACACGTAAATAGGATTCGTCAAAACGCTTCCTCGTGTTAGATTTAATGTTCAAAAGAATAAGGTCCACAATCATTTAAAAGGGAAATCTGAACTTGAAAATCGTCGCTGACGCTCGATATCAAATAAACACAATACTATTCATAAAACGCCCCAAGCGACTCCACATTGTGTAAGCGAAAATCAACTCTAATACAAACAAATTACAGTTTAATTTGTGTCGATAATAGATTATTGCTAGGATTTTCGCCGGGGGAAGTGAAAGGGATGGATTTATAAGGAGATTAGAAGGCAAGAGCGAGATGGTGATATAGCTTGGAGCGCTGTGATTGGTCAGGAAGGCCGCAGGCTGTGAACAGTAGCCCGCCCTATGTCTACTGTAAACGATGATGGGCTAAACGGAAAAAGACGTACGTTATCCTGAAAACTAGGTTCGCTTTGGTTTTTATCGAATAAATATAAAATTTCCAATGAAATAATATAAATTAATTAACTATTTATCGAAAATTCAAAATAACAGCTATACTGCACTTATTTTCACATATATAGAGTAAGAAAATACAGAAAAGAAGCTAACAATATAGTTGAAAAGTCAAAGTGTTCACTTTTACTGGAATATAACGAGGTGTTTTCATACAAAATAATTAAATAGGTGAATCTTCAGAATAGTCACGTGCTCTCCTCTGTCGACCCCGAAGGCGCTCGTAGCTCGGGGCGTGGCACACATACACACATACACTTACATACACACACACAAACACACACAAACACTTCCCCTTTGAAAGCCGGAACAGAGGAAAACTTTTGAGCACAAGTCTATCTAGTCGTTACGCATTCAAATACAGTTTCATTTATGTCTTTCCATTTAGGTATCTTATTTTTTCTATCTTTTTTTTGTATATATACCTAAAGGTTTTTATTATTTTTCTTTATTATTTATATAGGTCTCTACTGTAGAGATTGTCTGTAGTGTACACCACTAGCGTAAAAGTCCAGAAAGTCTCACATTTATTTCTCTTACAGTCTCTTTATGTAAATATTACTCTCTTTATATAATTATCAAGCTACACAAACGGTTACTTCTGCGTAGCAAAGTAGATAGAGAAGACTTACTGCCAAGAGAAAGAAAGTATGAGGCCTTCGTGGAGAGTGTGGGTTCAACTTCCACTCGGGGTTATTAATTATTATTTAACAGGTATTATGTACATTCTTTTGCTCTGGTAATAGGTTTGGCTTGAATAACCTACTATGTGCGGGATAAATGTGAAGCTGCAGAAGAAATACATACAAAGAACGTAGATATTTAATATTTCCTTCAATTTCACACATTTTTCATTTTCACATGTTAGTATGAAAGATTAAAAAATACAAATATTATAATTTAAAATAATTTCACCCAATTAGCTTTATAAGTAAATCAAAAAAGATTATTGAAAAATGCTTCTTCAAAGAAAAAAATATGGACAAAGTTGAAATGCCAACACGCGCCCTAATTAAACAAAAATAAAACAATACAAAATCACAATGTTTCAAGTAATAAGCAAAATAAATAAGAAGTATAATGAGAAAAGCCGAAAGGTAATCTGTAATCTTGTTAGGTAAATGTTTGGGGGGAGGGGGTTCCCATAATTATTTAAGGTGACCCCCTAAAGAGGGGTAGGCCCGCGGTGAAAGCGTCCTTGTAATTATTTTTCCTGAACTTTACTTGTTTTTTTACCTACAAGTTTATTTCGGGAAAAAATCCTGGTGCATGGATTTTCCTTGTTCAAAATTGAAATATAAAAGTTTTTTTTTGTATTTTTTATATATTTTCCTTTACAAGACAGAGGAATTAAGTTTATTTTATATAATAACTGGAGTATTTTATAAAATTCGGGAGAAAGTGAAGAGCGGATCATCTTAACTATAGGTTCCATCTGCCTACCCTGCTGCATGTGGGAATACATACAGCGGGAAGCTGAAAAAAGAAGTGAAGGTATATGAGACTGTCACGGCCCAGTAGGACAGCGTCTCATAGTAAGCGTTATGGGAGTGGGCTCGATGTCATGTCGGGGGAATAAATTAGTTTTAGTTCTACTTTCTGGCAATGCAAAACATGCCTATACACAATGTACTAAATTCGAACGGAAAGCGGAGAGCGGAGTTCGGTGACATTAGGTTCTTTCTGCCTACCCCGCTTTGTGATGCGGGATAAAGCGTGAAGATGTAATAATATAATATTTTAATGAAAAGCCTTGTACGTACTATTAAAGTACGAAATGATAGTGTTTGAAATTTAAGTAAGATTAGGTACATATTCAAAATAAAATATTTATATAACTTCATTAAATTATTCTACTATATCTACTAATAGGTAATGTAAATATTTTGTCTATATACCTACAGTACAAATTATGTTTAATACATTAGTGTTAAGACACTCCGTTCCCCATTTTTTTCAAGTGGAAATCGAATAAACAACCTGTCGCGTAAAACACATAATGATAGAATAAAAGAAAATAATTTATCTTAAAAAAAATACAACGGCAGATTTCAACTATTTAACGCTAATACCAAAATCTTAACGTTATTTAAACAACTTCTTAAGACTTTTAAACGTCTAAAATGGTTTATTCAAGCAATTTCCCGTCAAACACGATTTTCCTCGACGGAAGTTCACAAACTAAATAGTAGTGGTACCTGGTCGGAAGTAGGCTGTATTGGCGGAAATGGAGCGGCCGGCCGGAAGTCCCAATTTACACCAATTTGTTAGTTCTTATCGAGGAAATGGAGTTCACTTTATTTTATTTTGAAGGTTTCTTTAGGGTGGTAAACTTTTGTGAGAGATTTCTTAAACTTACTTACTTTATATAAATATAGATACTAATTTTATTAAGATTTCTTTGTATTATGTGGAAATAATTGTATAAATTTTTAATTTTAACTATATTTTAAAACCTAAGGTGACCTAAGCTTGGTTGTAGGCTTCAATTTCCAAAGGAAAGATAACACATTTAGCTTACCGTAAAAGAATACAGTTCTCCGTATTTAAATTTATATAATTACTAATAAATAGTGTAAATATTTAATACTACTTTGAATAATAACTGTTTTTTTATAGATTAATTATTATTAATTACAGTATATTTGTAAAATACAGAAACCAATATGTACCTAAAACAGTACACCCATATTAGATTTATTTTTAAATCAGATCTTTTTTTTTCCTATACTCAAAATTTCAAAATGTCTTAAATAACATTTTAGTAGGTAATCTTGTTAAAAATCAATTTTCTTCCAAATAAAGTTTTGATATTTTCAAAGAGGTTAAAATTGATAGGTTAAGTGTGAGATGTTATCAGCGCACCCCTCGTAACCAAGCGAGCGTGGCTGAGCACGAAATAGTAGTGTTTAATATATAATGGCATTATGTTCGTGCTGCTTAGCAAACTATTAAATTATGTTAGATAAACGTAAAATACTATGAATTTTTAATGGAAATGCAGTTAAAATTCTAGTTTAGTCCATATGTTATACCTATGTAAAAAACTAAAGCTTTATCTTTTTCCATATACCTCTATACGGAAGGAGAAACCTAGTGTTACTACACTCCGTTATACTAACTTGAAGATATTGTGTGTTGTTATGGAGGCAGCTTGCGGCGAGAAAACTAAAGCAGCTTATTTTCCGATTGGGAATGGAAGTTGGAACCCATATCAGGTCAGACGCTGTGCTTCTACGCCACCAGGAACTCTAATGTTATTTATATAAGATACAATTGTTATAGTTTTAAAAACACATACCTGGTTATGTCGTATTAGGGTATTAGGTGGAGTGTCTTAGCACTAGGTTCTCTCTGCTCTGCTACAAAGAAAAATGCGACGAAAGAAAATATATCGATTAGGCAAAAAGTAAATAAAACGTAGATTATTTTAAAATAAAGTACATGGGTAACCGAGGTAACATTTTGTGAAGTATATTCTTGCAGTTTTGTTTTAATACATTTTGTATATTTCATTAATTTTATATTTGCTGAGAGTTGCTACGAAGAAATAAGGAAAGACGCTACGAGATATCCTTGGTTCAGGGGTATACGGCTTTTATATACAGTATTTCGTTAAGTGTATTGAATTTAATGTAGGTAATATAATTCATATATTTTTCTTATTTTATCATTTCTTTCTAAATTATTCGATTTCCACTCGAGAAAATTAAATGTTTAATATGTTTAGTTCTTCGCTCTGGTGTCGAGGCAAAACACGGCGTTGAGTTCAGGCATTCAACACGCAATACCTCTAAAAATCGGCGGAAAGTGACGAGGGTAGTGTCTCAACACTAGGTTCCCTATGCCTATCTTGTTATGTGCGAGGTACAGCGTGACGCTGAAAAAAAACTGCTCAAAAAAAAACTGTATTCTGGATGCAATGAGTGCTGAGTGGTGTAAATCAACGCCGAAACATAAATGTAAATAAATATGTCATTGCCACGAGTGGGCATCGAACCCACAAAATTTAAAAGTCACTCTCTGTGCCTCTGCGCCACGAGTGGCTTCTATCTTTATTTGATGGTCTATTAACTCTAAAACTGTCAACATTAAGAATATTTGTGATAAACAAACAAACTGTAGGACACTTCGTTACGGATAGAATTTTCATTTGTCTGTGTAACAGGCGTACAATCATCTTAGCGCACTATACATTTTAAAATGACCCTTCAATTACACTAAAATAGACTTAAAATTACATAAACATAGAGTTGAATTTATCTTGTACTACGTATCTTATAATTTTGGTCGTGTGAATGCATCATCAAGTGAACCTAGCTGCAAATACACAGCAATTATTATACCTTATGCTTTTAGGAATAAGGTTTATTTAAGCTTGTCAAATTTTCAATGCAGTACGGAGCAACTTCACGGCTATTTGGTCGCGTTACCAGACTGATTGTTGGGTAATGAGCGCGGAAAGCTGTTTCAAACGTCGTGGTGAATATTGTAGTGTTATATTTTTATTTATGTTCATTTCTATGCATTTGTCGTTGATAGGCGGAGAGAATTTAGTGGTAAATTATTATGTTCTCTCAATTTATGTAGAGACGTCCGGTGCTCTATTGTATATAAGCGATAACTTAACTATTGTAAAAGTTATAATGACTTAAATTGTTACCTAGGTTTTTTTTTTATTTTCAGTGTATTTCGCATGCAGAGTAAGTAGAGTGACTCTAGTATCTCTCCGTTAACAAATTTCCAAGAAATTGTGGGCTGTGGAAGAAAAAGTGGGGGAGCTGAATGCCACGTCTTGTCTTGTTACCAGAGCGAGGTAATGGAAATAATTTACTTTTTCGAATTTCCTTAAATTCATTAAAATAAAATAATTCAGAATAACTAATTTAAAAATGATATACCTAATTGAAATTTTCAATTGTTTGGCTAAATATCTATGAATGCTATAGTATATTAACATTAAAGCAAGAAAATGCAGAAATAGATGATATTTATCTGTTCTACAAACGCGTCCTAAGTATTATTTTTATTTAAAACACTATTGATCTAACAAAGGCAGGGGGGTTACCTATTCATGTACAATCTGCCTTCAACCATAGATCTATAAATCCAATGCAGGAAAACAATAAAGACCATTCTTTTCAGCTTCACATTGTATATCACTTGCAGCAGGGTAGGCAGTGGGAGGCTTTTGTTAAGATACTTCCTTCCCCTCTTTCCACCGATTTTTGATGGCATTGCCCATTGAGTAGCGGAACTTAACGCCGCGTTTTTTGGATCGACACCGGAGCGAGGAAATAAAAATATTAAATACTTATTTTATTTCAGGAAATCGAACTCACAACCAGTAGGTTTTACAGCCTCATGTTTTTGCTCTTGCGCCACGACTAGCTTATTTTTACGTTGTTTTTGTTTTAATATTATATTTTTATTTAAAATAAATCATATAATTTTAACAAACAATGACAGTCATATTCATTAACAAATATTCTATAAACGATTCAAAATATTAATAAGTCTATGGTAATCGAAGGGTAAGTAACCCTTTCCCTTTCGCCGCCATTATGGCAAGGCACAAATGCCTGTAGTCTCGTTGTGCTGACAAATTAATCCCTCCATTCATATTGTACTGTATGTACCTTCTGGATATTTTTGGAAAATCAGCTGCCTGTATCTAGATATTATTAAAAAAATATATAGTTTAAATAATTTAAAACCCCCAAATACATTTCACATATAAATACATAAATCTAAATATTCGAAATCATTTATTCGCTTCGGTCATATAAGCTTTACGCTCTAACATATTTGTAGAACAAGTTTGAAATATTTCAATAATTTAGGACTTTTGCCATAAAAAAAAATGTTATATTAATAAACAATTGAGTAATGTCACTAAAAATATAATAAAATATAAAATGTCACTCTAAATTGTTAATTATATTTGAACTTTACTTTAGGCACGGCAAATGCATATAAAGCCTAGAGTCGACACATTATATTTACATTAGACCATTTACCTTAATAATTTTAATATTAAAGAAACAATTTACTATTTAGTAATAGCAATAATTAGCAAATTTTATACAACAATTTTATTCAGTGTTATCGCAACGAAATCTTTATGAGAATCGAATTTACGATATCCGGCGTAGCAGATGATGGTGGAGGTGGAGGTGGAGGGGAGGCATATAGGCATCTTGGTTGCCATACAGTACACGGGCCCGGGGCGACCCGCCCAGGTAATGACCGCTGTGCACTGCACGTCAGTTGGTACACTACAGGATGCTTAATATTAATATTGTAATTCTTGTACTGTCTCAGACGCATTTTAAGGCAAATTTCTTTTAGTTTTTTCTTACTGCTGTAATTGTAGAATGTTTCCCGCACACTGTAGGGTAGGCAAAGGGAACCTCGTGTTAAGGCACTCCGTTCCCTGCTTTCTGCCGAATTCTGGAGGCATTTCGTGTTGAGTACCAAAACTCACCGCCGCGCTTTGCGTCGACACCAGAGCGAAGAAATGTAAATATAAACGTAAATAAATATCCCATCAAAAACATAAATGTAAAAAGAAAGCCAAGTTTCGTAATAAAACGTATGCTTTCAGCGATAAAAGAAGTGAGATGTAAATGTATGCCAAGTTCAATGGTCAGTCCTGAAATTTATTTTTAACAATATAAAATATTTTATAACAACTGAAAATGCCCATTCTTCTTACAACTTGGAGACTTTATTTATGTGTAATATCTGACTTGGCTAGTTTTCATGTGAATTTACAATAGAATCTTAATAGAATAGAATAGAATTTGAATACATTCATTAATATCGATGTAAATTAATTTAAAACTAGCCAAGTCAGATATTACACATAAATGAAGTCTCCAAGTTGTAAGAAGAATGGGCATTTTCAGTTGTTATAAAATATTTTATATTGTTAAAAATAAATTTCAGGACTGACCATTGAACTTGGCATACATTTACATCTCACTTCTTTTATCGCTGAAAGCATACGTTTTATTACGAAACTTGGCTTTCTTTTTACATTTATGTTTTTGATGGGATATCATTACTTTTTGTACAGAAATTATAAGTAGGAAGGTTCATAATGTTATCAAAATCAAAATATTCTTTATTCAATTTGGCCATTACAAGTACTTTT
Source organism: Heliconius melpomene rosina (assembly GCF_056956725.1). Taxonomy (NCBI): domain Eukaryota; kingdom Metazoa; phylum Arthropoda; class Insecta; order Lepidoptera; family Nymphalidae; genus Heliconius; species Heliconius melpomene. The sequence goes on from NC_140400.1 coordinate 2,869,712, forward strand.
CCTATAGGAAGCTACTATAGCACGAAACTCAAGAGTTGCTCTTTTTAAAACATAGTTTAGAGTAAGCGCTTCATAGGACATTTCTCTTCGCCGAATAAACCAAGTAGGACACCATTGTGATAATACACTTCTATCTTAATATTGTACAAATCTACTGCAGCCTTTATTTCGGAAGTAGCTCCGTACGTAGTTAAGCAAAGCATGTCTTCTTTAGAAGAGTAAGGATTCCCGTTTCGAGCGCTAGTGTAGATACTTAAATCATTCCAGTTACGACATACGTACTCTACTATAGTCTCGCGCAATTTATTAGTTTGTTGTATATCAAAACGCTCAAACAAAGAATATGCAAAAGCATGGAAGAGACAGCTCCCATCGGGAGGCATTGGAACAATTCGGTGTAAGGTTCTTGTTTCACCCACAAGCAATTCTATTGAACGACTCATTGTTCAACATGTCTTGGAAAAAATATAAACAATAAGTTTATTAAGTGCTGACGGTACCAATCTGAATTGATATGATCCCAAGGTTAACTTCGTTCTCTGCCGTTTTCACAAGTGTTCCTAAAACCAGTAAAATCATGAAACCCAGGCCAAAAAAACCATTAAAATATGAGCGCCTTCGTACAATAAAATGTATCTAATATAATTAGGTATTTACTTTTTTATTTTAGTCAATAATATTATGTTTTATTACTCTTAAGATGATATTTAATTATATATGAATTTAGATTATATTTATCTATGAATCTCGACTATAGTTTTTATTTTGTTGATTAAATGACAGTTGTCAGATTATAAAGTAATTAATGTATGCTGCGTTTAGAAATCTGATAAATTTATTATTATTTTTTTCTAATTTTATTATTTTGTTGGAATAACTCAACACGCAATGCCTCCAGAGTTCGATGGAAAGAGGGGAACTGAGTGTCTTAACACTAGGTTCCCTCTGTCTACCCCGCTATGTGTGGGATACACCGTAAAGCGGATTTATTTATTGGAACGAAGTTCCTTACGGCAGGCTTGGAAGGGATAGGGATTTCGCTGCGTGAACGAACTGAAAAAAATGTGATAGTAAAACCGTAAGAAAAATGCGTGGAATAAAACCGTTAAATGAGACGTGCGCCTTGCCCTTTCTCTTTCTCCCTCTTTCTTTTTTTAGTTGATAATTTGAATTACGATGTTTTTTTATTTTAAGTAATTTATTATTTCCTAAAATACTGAATTTTCTAAATACTTTCTTGTACTTAAATAAAAACAAATCAGCAAAATTTAAGAGAAAAATCAAGAAAACCTACATAAAATTGAGCACGACTTTTTTTGCAATTTGTGTCGATTCTACATTAGCCGAAGGACTCGTCGTTCGTCGAACTTCGTTCCTAACTGGTGTCCCACGACACCACATTTTGGTTTTTTTTATTATTTTGTTTAAGTAATTTTTAATTTTCTCTTTTTTTCTCTTATTTTTTTATTAACAATTACTTAAATTTTTACTGTTAATAATTACTTTATAATTACTTCTGTTAAGATAGCTGGTAGGCTGACAATGTTTCAAAATAAAAATCAAATCAGCTTCACTCTGTATCCCGCACACAGAAGAGTAGACAGAGAGAACCTAGTGTTAAAACACTCAGTAACTAGTAACCAGTAACCAGTCAGGTTTTACAGTCACACTTTATGCCCCTGTGCCACGACTGACCTTACAGATAGTATATTATTATTATCTATATATATAAAAGGACTTGTCCTCACTGACTGAGGCAAGACGCACGCACAGCCGTAACCGCTGATGGTAGAAACGTGAAATTTGGACAGATGCTTACTTTCGTAATCTGGACATCCACTAAGAAGGGATTTTGAAAAATTTTTACCCTAAAGGGGTGAAATAGGGGTTCAAAGTTTGTATGGAAAAAAAATTAAATCAGCACCGATTTTTATAAAACTTGAAATTTAGATTTTTAAAAGTATTTAATTGAACACGTGTTTCATCGTTTTCTAGAATTCTCCCCCTAAGGGTGCAAATAAGGGGTTGAAAGTTTGTATAGATTTTTTTTTAAATCGGCACCAATTTTTATAAAATTTGAAATACAGACTCTTAAAAGTATTTAATTGAACACATGTTTCATGGTTTTCTAGAATTCTTCCCCTAAGGGTACAAATAAGGGGCTGAAATTTTGTATGGAAAAATCTTTAAAATGCCACCAATTATTATAAAATTTTTAATTTAGGCTCTTAAAAATATTTAATTGAACATGTGTTTCATGGTTTTCTAGAATTCACCCCCTAAGGGTGCAAATAAGGGGTTGAAAGTTTGTATGGAAAAATCTTTAAATCGCCACCGATTTTTATAAATTTTGAAATTTAGACTCTTAAAAATATTTCATTGAACACATGTTTCGTGGTTTATTAGAATTCATTCCTAATTACGCAAGCGAAGCTGCGCGCGTCCGCTAGTATATATATATTTCTATCAATATAATTACTTTTTAAAAGCTTTTATTTATATTTATTTTTTAGTGTATTTTTTTCTGTTTTAGGATTCTGTACCTCGAAAGCAATAAAACAGAACCCTTATAGGACTTAGTATTAAATATTGTAATAATAATTTGTTATAATAATTTGTTATTTGTTATCATTGTGCCGATAGTGGTTTCGGTTAACGGTTTAATAGCGAAAAGCCTCGACCAACACCTTAAGAGACTATCGCTTAGCTGTTGGATCAAGAACCGGATACAGAAGGCAGTATTAATTGAGACGGCACGTATTGTGCGGAGGTTCCTCTCTCTGGAGCCCTAGCCACCGATGGCTTGGACCCTTGTCCCGCCCTCGGAAGAGTGGTTTTTTTATATTTTTAAATGTATCTTTTTTATAATAATTTATATTTAAAAATGTAAAAGTGATTCACTAATTTAATAAAAGTTCTTCAGGTATTTAATATCAAATACGTTAATCGACTATGCAAATGCTCTTAGTATAATAAGTACTAAAATGTTTAAATTATCTATATATATAAAAGGACTTGTCCTCACTGACTGAGATAAGACGCACGCACAGCCGTAACCGCTGATGGTAGAAACGTTAAATTTGGACAAAAGTTTACTTTCGTAATCTGGACATCCACTAAGAAGGGATTTCGAAAACTTTTAACCTTAAAGAGATGAAATAGCAGTTCAAAGTTTTTATGGAAAAAATTTAAATCGGCACCGATTTTTATAAAATTTGAAATTTAGATTTTTAAAGATATTTAATTGAACACGTGTTTCATCGTTTTCTAGAATTCTCCCCTCTTATTATTCCCCCCCTAGAGAGAACCTTTAGAGGTGCAAATATTCATAAATATTCATAAAATTTGAAATTCAGACTCTTAAACGTATATAATTAAACATATGTTGTATGGTTTTCTAGAATTCACCCCCTAAGGGTGCAAATAAGGGGTTGAAAGTTTATATAGAAAAATTTTTAAAACGCCACCGATTATTATAAAATTTGAAATTTAGACTTAAAAATATTTCATTGAACACATGTTTTATGGGTTATTAGAATTCACTCTTAAATAGGCAAGCGAAGCTGCGCGCGTCCGCTAGTAATAAATAATAATGAAGGATGTTAATCCATTTATTATATTTTTATATTTTTACGTGAAGCCCTTGAAGTCCACATGATGACAGGCTTTTTCAGGACATAAATTAGAGTCATTTTCAGCTACAAATGGAGACATATCTTATCTTAAAATATATTTGAAAGCATCGTGTTGTTTGAGATGGCTTACGTAAGTAATAGTGAAGTTAGTCTACAAAACAAATAAAATATTTACTAACGTGTGACATAAATAAAAGCAAATATATATAAATAATGCATTGCTCTTATTTTGTTGGCAGGCGCTATGCCTAAAAATCAGTTATAATTAACTTTGATTGCTATGCTTTCATTACAGGTGCTATAAGTAAATGTTCCTAATTGAATCTATTTATTGAAAAATTATAAGAAAATATTAAAAAAAATACTAGTTTCGGATTTTTCCCTTGACATACACCCAATTACTTAACCGGATGCTAAATTTCAACATTCTAGATCATCTGGAACTTGGTTAACATTAAGGTCTATAGGTCAGTCACCCCCCTAAAAATTTACGATTTTTGGACGTCATTATCTAAATAACTGTTTGAGCTGTGTTTATGAAATAATTTATGCACGTATACAGGTAGCGGGTCTAAATATTTGAGCCAAATATGACAGCTTTAGGTGGAATAGTTTTTGAGTTACGAATAGGTAAAAAGTGGCTTCAAATGGTTCGTGTAAAATAACACACGGTGCTGCTCGCCAGTTCTGAAACCCAGAAACTTGGCACGCGCTCCGCGCGTTTTAAATTTCAATTTCTCGAGTGGGGATCGAATCTACAACCGTTGTTCACATAAAACGACAAATTTTGAAATCGGTAACAAATAAGCCTCAAAAATACTATTATTTGAGTTCAGTAGTGGTGCACGGGCACAAGCGTGTGACTGAAGAGAGGTTGTGGAATCTGTTCCCAATCGAGAAAATGTAATATTTATCATTTCTCATCATTTCTTCGTTTTTGTCTAGTCTTGCTGAGTTCTGCCCATCAACACACAATACCTCCAGAATTTGACGGAAAGCGGGGAGCGGAGTGAATTAACACTAGGCTTCTTCTGTCTCCTCTGCTACATGCGCGAAGCTGAAGAAAACCAAAAGTACTGATAATGGATAAAGTAAAGAAGTTCGTCTTACATATAGTATAACACTATTTTCCACCATACACCCAACACCATAAAGTAATCAGGCACAACATAGAACAACACAAAGTATAATCACAACATTCACAACACCAGCTCGACCATACTGTATCTTAACATCACATTACGTATGCGCGGCATAACAAATGTATCCGCTTAATTATTATTTTGAAAGTATCCGCGCCCGCGGCTCCCGGCCAGCTCCAATAAGAGGAGCCCGATGCCCGATGCACAATATCATGTACCCTCGGGCCGAAGAAGACAAGTGGAGATGGTAGGAAATGGTCTTTAATGTTTTGCGTATGGTGAGTTAATGAGTGGTCAGCTTTGATAAAAATATTTGACAATTATAATCTAAAATGTTGCGTTGTCGTGGCGTAGGGACACGAGCGTAGTAAATATAGGTTGTGGATTCGATCCTCACACGATATACAAAAAAATCTAATTAAATCAAATCAGCTTCACGCTATATCCCTCACACATGAGGGAAGGCAGAGGCAACCTAGTGTTAACACAGTCCATTCATATTAAGACACTTCCGTTGCTCACTTTCCGCCGAATTCGAAGGCTGCGTGAAGAATCTGCGTGTTAAGTGGCGGATGTCAACGCCGTACTTTGCCTCGTGACCAAAGAGAGAAAATGAAAATATAAAAAAAATAATTTCCTCTATTTCAATTGTACCCACAACCTGTAGCAGTTACAGGCGCAAGACACTGTCCTTGCGATACTGTCTTTCTAATTTTCGTAAATAGGCCTGGTGATTGGCGGAACTTAACGCCTATAAAAAATAAGAGTTGAAATAAGTTTTACTTAACAAACTAATGTTAGTTTAAATAAACCACCACCACTAATACACTGTATTACAACAAATAAGTTACAAGTACAAATTATCATCTCAAACTCAATTTCATGTAATTTTGCGCTTTCGTAACTATCATTTCGCGTTATTGATAAATAACTGGTTACAGTATAATGATATTATTTTATGGTTATTTATCATATTTATTGGTAAAGTATTAAATATGTATATTATAAATTATAATAGTTTAATTTTATGTTGGGTTTCCATAATAACGTATAAAAATAGCTATAGTAATAAAAATAGGCCAGTCGTGGCGCAGTGGCACTAAGTGTGACTGTAAACCGATTGGTTGTGGGTTTGATCCCCACTCGAGGAAATAAAGTATTTATTTAAATCTATATTTCTATGTCGCTCTGGTGTCGAGGCAAAAAGCGCGGCGTTGAGTTCTGCCACTCAACACGCAATGCCCCCAGAATTCCGCAGAAAGTGGGGAACGGAGTGTCTTAACACTAGGTTCCCCCTACCTACCCTGCTGTGTGCTGCTGCTGTCTGTACCATACGTGCCATACGTTCTCAGAAGAACGAAAATATAGGGCTTAGTGATCAGAGCGCTTGGATGGTGTCTAAGAGGCGCGGGTTTCAAAACCCTTAATTATAAAGGTAAAACTCTCAGCTTATTGGTGTAACTTCCTTAAATGTGAAAAGATTGAGTCAAGTGATGCTGTTCACTCCAACCTTTTTCAACAGCAATCATGGTACCAGAAACCGAATGTTAGCTAACTGCATTACGAATTTGGCCCAAAGCCAACAGCATCTAAGACGTCGCAAACTATATGTTTAAATCCCACTCGAGATATATTTTATATTTAAAACATACAATGTTTTTATTTCCATGATATTATAAATAAACTGTCTCCTTCATATATGTCTATATACATATAAGGAAAACAGCTTGTTACAAAAAATATGATAGTAGATAAAGAATAAATATTAAAAATTCCTCTGTTTTTATTAATTAATAAATTGATAGGAAAACTTATGAATAATTTCATTTACTTAATAATCTTCGTCAATTTAGTGACTTTGAAATTCTACGCAGCGAGCTTCTAGCAACGAGTAAACGCCTACTTTTCAAATTTAAAATTAACCCTTTATGGAAATTGCATTCAACAACAACTTAAATCAAAAAAAACCCAAGACCATTTCACCTTCCACACTACACTAGTATCGAAAGCAAAAAATATTCGTAACGTTCCTAAAAACACTGCTAATATTACTTTTTAAATAATAGCTCTAATTATCCTTCTGTCTTGCGGCAGTCATGACCCCATGCCCACGACCAGCCCCCGGGCGGCCGTAGAATACTGCGGTGGCCGAATACTTGAGAGATTGCTGGCAACATCATTTCAACTTACTTCAATTAATATCTGTGTGGAACGTATAATAAAGTAGTCTATATAATTGTTTTTGGAAAAAATAGAAATAGTAAATAATAAAGGATTTTAGTTTAGTTTTTATTAATATGTACAGTGTAAAGCTGAAAAAAAAGAGTTTGCAATTACAGAAAGAGAGATTTCTCCAAATACTTCTGTATTTATGAACTTATGAACCAACCAGCCGCGACTTGTTCCAGCGCCCTCGTGGCAGCAGCACTGCGTCAGACTGCCACCACGACGGTTATAGGTTCAATTAAAAAGAATATGATTTTGAAATTAAGATTAAGATAAATGCTAACGACATTGTAAACTCTTTCTTCTTTTCTCTCGCTATAAATTTAACAAATCGCTTAATAATAGAGACAAAAATTGCTTCAATGCATTCGCTAAATTATTTTCGCGGATCACGAATTTGGATCGTGATGTGCAAAATTTTTGGCATTCGTGGGTTAGCCTTAGGGTGCTGTTCCTAATTAGTTACGTGTGAACCCTGTTGGGCTGCTGACTGCCGTCATGAAGTCGTTAGTAGGTACTTGGTGTTATATCATGTCTTACTTATTGCTGCTTGTCTGTTATACGTTTTTTTTTTCTTATAATTTAGAAATAATTTTTGTTAATTATATCCCATAAAAATATAAATGAGAATTTCAGAACCAAGTAAAATGTTAGGCAATGAGTCGTCCTCAATTTTACCAACAAAAGAATAGGAGGTCTATAAAAAAGCCTAGATCTAGTCTTCAACGATAAAATCATAATATCTTAATTTCAAGAGATAAAAACAAACATAAATGTTTAATTTTATAAATAAGCATTAGTTAAAAAAGAAATTCTTTATTTTGTATATATTAGGGTATGAAAATAAAATAATATTTAATAACTATTTCTTGGCACAAATTTGTTCCGCGGCCGGCGCGGCGTGTCATTGGGAACTTCCATTGTTTTCAGTATTTTTATTACTTCAACACAAAGGCATAACAAATAAGGCCAAACTAAAAATTGTTTATGAACAAATTAATAATTCATTTTTCTTTTATTTAAAATATTTTGAAATTTCTCTCTTTTGTTTATAAAAGTAAATATTTTCACTATAATAAAATACTTCTCTACATAGAAGGTATATTCAAAGTAATAATGTGTGGAGGTCTTTAAAATCCTATGAACGTGACTATTAAAATTTTCGTCTGTCTACTAAACAGATTCGATAACTCATTATGGTCTTTGTTTTTAATAACTCATTAAAAGTCGGTGGCATAGTACTTACAATGTACAAAATATTTAACATATTCTTGCAGGAAAGCTTAAAAAAAATCCTTTTGAAACAATTAATAACTTGTAAAATACACTAAAAATATTTTTAAAAGAGATTCGTTGTTCTAGATGTAAGGTTATAGAATAAGATAACTTTTGGTGTTCGATATTAAAATCTAATCTATATTTATATCTAGCCATGGCACTCAAACGTAATTTCCTATAGAAGGGGTAACTATTCAAAACACGGTGCCATCAAAGAGCTTGGGGAAGTCCCCAATATGCGGATGCGCAATGATGCGAAATTAGTGTTGTGAAAATATTTTGAGTCTATATATATATTAATTTATTTTTAATGTTATTTTTGAATAATAATGAAATAAACAATTTTTATTCGAATAAGACAGATGTTGTTATAAAACCAATTAAAACAGTAGGTAAGTAATTAAAACAAAATGCAATTTATTATAACGGGTAACAAAGCACAGATATTTGAATAAAGCAATTTATTTAAAGGCATAAGAATGAAGGTTACTACAGATTAGCGCGTAAATCACCGAGAGTTTTTATCGATAACTAACGTCGTCATAAATTACTGCAGCCCTATTAAAGCAGAATGCATTCTGATAGAAATTTGTTTTTAATCGGTTGAAATTGGGTGCGAAATGAGTTCTGACCCTCGGTTTTACTCAAAGATAGATGTTTAAATTAAATTAAAAATTAAACTTTAAAGACGATATCATTTGTTTAAGCGTATTGGTAATAGAGATTAATTATTAAAAAAATAAATAAATAAAAAATATAAAATAACTTAAATCTGCCTTATATATTCACATCTTATATAGTACTTAGTTTACCTAAGTTTTATATAAACATGTATGTATGTATTATGTATGTGTACGAATATAATTAAATTTAAGTACCAACTTGTCATCATCATCATTATAGCTTTATACATACATATATACATATAGCCAGAGAGCGCCAAACGAAACGGTCTCATCATCAGTGTATACCTCTTTCGCCTCGTTCACAGTCATCAACTTTTTCACACGTGCCATCCGTAGAATCTTCATACTTTTTACGTGACCTTACTCCAATATCATCGATACTAAGTTTTCTAAGCTCAATCGAGGTCTCCATCTCTTTCCGCTCAGATTTCTTTTATAAATATTTTTTGACTGCCCTAAAATAAATAAAACAAATACAAAATACATTCCCAAATTTACCACAGATAATTAAATACCGTATCGAGGGCAGTTGTCATTGTTTCCCTCCAAAATCTGACAGTTCAATTGCCTTCTCCGTTACAAGTGACATTTGGTCAAATTGCCTATCATTCTAAATAAACAAAACTATTTGCGAATAGAAAAAGCTTATTTCCTTTTAAATAAGACTTAAAATGTAAATAATTGTTGTATAATGCTTAACAAGCTCGTTTATGTTTATGTGGCATTGAATAGAGTTGAAAATTGTGTAAGTAGAATTTCTGTCAAGTCTTTTTACGTTCCATTTCCTGGTTAATACGGCGTGTAAATGAGTTCTTTATCGTAGTGTTTTTTAAATGTTTGTTTAACGCTGCGTAGGGTGAATAAATTAAGTAAATGTCGATTTGCTACAGTTTATGGTAAAAATGTTAAAATACTTATTTATTTTGGTCATTGAGACCATAATTTTCATTACTAAAATTTCTATCATTATAAAGCAAATCTGGCGTGAAAGAGAGAATAGAAATCGAGAAAGATTTTAGGCTTAAGCAAATTAGTTTTTGACATAGTCAATATTTTTAATAAGAATTTAGATATTTAATTTTGTGTGATGATTAGCAGATATCAACGATCAACCTTATCTTACTGTAATAAGGAAAAGAAAATAAGTGTAAACAAGTAATAAAACGTATTTAATCAAAGAAGTATCACAATTGACATGAGCCTACTCAAGGGTACACTGAATACTTACTCAAAGGGCATCTGTCCTTCGCATGAAAAAATTTAAAAAAAACACTACAGTTCTTTGACAATTAAGATAAAGTTAAGAAACTGTCATTACAATTCAGCACTACATTTTTGGTAAGGACTCTAAATTGGTATATAATACGCTAATGAATAGAGTCAAACAGGCCATTACGAGAGCAAACCTGCTATTACAGTAATAACTTTAAACATTCAATGTAACATGTGTATAATTATACTAAATGGTACTGAAAATGAAAAGATGTCAGTACAAGAAAATGATCTAATAAACAAACGTGATATTTACGAAAGGATGTGTGTTATTATTATTTTTAAATTATACAAATTTATTTTTTACCTTTTTTTTTATTAACTATTAACATTTTCAAATTTACAAGTAGGTAAATAAAATTGTGAAATATATTTTTTTAATTAAGCCTCATATGTTAAGACATACATCTCTTTAAATAAAATCTCTAGTATAAACCTGTTATTATCTACGAGTATATACTATTTGTACACAAAGTAGTAAATGCCTATTAAATTGTAGATACACTACGGATGGCTATCGCGGACTGGACTCATAACGTAGAGTATATACCGATACAATGTAGTCTATAATCATTCTATATACTACATTAATAACCGGGAACTGCGTAGGTACATCACACACCTGCCATTCAAATCACGCCTACAGTAATTTTCACAATTTATTTCTGCAGCTTACCTAATTTTGATATAGGATTTTAAACTTTAGCGCATTATAATAAAAGTATAAACAAAAGTAGAACTTAAATTACTAGTTCATACTCTTCGTTACTTCGAAGGAATAGCATAGAGTAGAAATATTTTTAGTCGCTTTTTTTATGCAAATGATCTAACATATTAGGCCTAATTTACATTAATGTGGTCATATAGTATAAGTATATCCAATTAATCGGTTGTTAGTTATTTATATTATTAATAAAAAAATATTTTAATTGCGTATTTAAATTAATTTATAATTATGGTTTAAAAAAAAGTCCTGACATAAACCTTAGCACATTATAAACAAGTAAAAATGCTATAATTACTTTTGAAGAATTAAGATATACTTTATGTATATAAATTTAATACGATCAATTCCATAATTAAAATAAAAACATTAATATAACTGAAAAAAAAATAGATTTGAACTTGGCACGTCTGCACAAAAGGATCTTTGCAGCAACCGTAGCGCAGTTACCGAAGTGGCAGACTGTACGCCCGCAGCCATCACGAGTGCCTTTCTACGCACCGCTTTTGTTTTAAAACCACCGCCTTATTGAATCGCTCGAATGCCCGACTGAATGATAGCAGGTGGGGACAATAAATAAGGTAATGTGGGAGGTGGATTGGTCCTATGTAGAGAGTAGAGACACTATGTATGTTGTAGTGTTATAGAGTACCTAGACACCGATTTACGGACTTTAGATTATGTCTTATAGTTCTTGTTTAGCTTTTGAGAACATCTAGTTACTTATGTTATAAAACTTTTAGTAAATAATGTAAATTATTTATTTTTTAGTACGATAATAAGGGAGGTTAAATTATTCTTATGTAGATAAATTACTATAGTTTTACTTAGTGCATACATCGTATGTTGCAATGTGAAAGAGTACCCGGACACAGATTTACAGACGTTAGATGATATCTTATAGTGTTTATGGTAACCATTAATTTGTTGATTATTACAGGTTTTGAAAATAAGTTTGATACATTTTTAGTAATTGCAATGCATTTTTAAATATTTTTAGGTACTAACGGTGTAGTTGAAGTAGGAAAAAAATCAGAATTCACTAGAATTAAAATTAAGAAAAGGAATAAAATGATCTAACACCCCATTAAAAACGATGACATAAAAAATCGTAATATTCATTGTAATATTAATCAATAATAAATAATATAACCTATACCACTGTTTATAATTTAAATAGGTTATAGATTTTAATAGGTCTGTTTATAATTATAATATCGTTATTATACAAAACATTCAAACCTTTTAAAAATCACGCAATTTTTAAATGAAAAAAGAAAGAAATTATAGTAAAAATTCCATCTCTGTTAGCATTACAGTTCACTGATAGCAGATAAAACAAAGGTATACTTTACAAGCCAGTAATAGTCCAACGGGCGAGTGGCAGAACGTAAGCACGGGCCTCGGGCCGTCACGATAAATGACCCGGCCCTGCCCGTAGACAATTTCACTCTTGAAACCTTTTTTTCATGTTAGGACCTGGACCTTTGAAAAGATCTTTTTTTCATTTTTTTAAGTACGACCTCCTTTAAGAACGCTATGATATATTTTGTCTTTTTTCTCGTTTCCTTCTTGGATATTTAAAAACATCTGGCAGTGTAATATTCAACGATGGTTGTTATTTTTGGTTTATTTGCTTGTTTTTTCTATTTGTAAGGTATAGCGCGCACTAGTGATTTTTGTCACCGTGACTGTTGCGCGACTGTCACCGTGTACATTAAACTAAATGAAGGAGCGCGCATTTGGATACGTGACAATTGGGTGACTTTTTGTCCGCGGAGTCCGGCAACACGCCGGTGACGCAACTGTCACCGCGTCCACAGATTTGTATGCCCGTGCGCGCATTAGTAACTAAATGTCACCTCCCCCTTGCGGTTTCCATACTAGTCGTCTTCCGCATAAACATGAAACAGCAGCGTGTTGCATTGCAGCACAGAATTTTTATGTCAATAATTGCGTCAAGTTCATCACCAAGGCAAAACGTGTGTTTTCATGAAGATGAAATAGACAATGACAATACTGATTGACGAAATTGAGTTGAGGCCATTGCTCTATGACAAATGAAAAGTTAAAAGCCAATATTTTCTACATTTGCTTTTTTTTCTATTTCTTAATATAAGTGCACAGACAACCATCTCTTCGAGATCCATTTTATCAAATGTAAAAAATTTCGTCACTGTCATCGCAAGTGCGCGCAGTGGCGAAAAGTATGGTGACATGTCAGTGACAAAAAATTTATTGTCACCGTGACAAAAGTCACCAGTGCGCGCTAAGGGTAAATCAATTTGAAATAAGAATAAATAAATGTGTACTTTTCGTAAATTATAAATTAATAAGTTCTTTGAAATTATTGTTTGCTGTGTGAATACTAAATACTAATGTTGTTGTTAAATTATGGTACATTATGATTTAAATCTCTATTTATTATAGTTAGCCATTAACTTAGAAGAACTTATTGTCATACTATAATTTCTATGAAATATATTTGACACAAGATATCTTTATAAAAGTAAGATTTACTAAATAAACAATTAACACAAAATGAATTCATCTATAACACATATAATACTTACGTAAACCCACCACGATATTTTACATTATAACGAACAAACAATAACAACGTATATTTATCGCAACAGCAAAAAAGTATCACAAAGCGAACCCTAGAGTCACAGACCCCTAAATTACCGACCGACTATAATTACGGAACCCTATCGGGTTTTTTATCATCCACAAATCTAATATAACTAATGACGGGATTCGTCTCGCCGCGTAAAAGATCTATTACTTTATGGTTTAATCTGTATGTCATAGTGCATTTTGTATCAAGTATCAATATATTTTTTTTGCTGCTTTTGATTCGTATGTGAGGTTTTTTACCAATTCTATCTGGTTTCTGATAAAATATTTTTTTTAATTTTGTGCTGTATTCTGCAAATAGTAGGGTAGGCAGAGGGAACCTAGAGTTGGCGAAAATCAACTACGCACTTTGCCTTGTTACCCGAGCGAGAAAATTAAAATAGTTAATTAGTCATATCCAATAATTAATATTTTGAAATAGAGTCTAAAACCAATAAAAATTTAACAGAAATATATTTATCATGCTTACCTTTTAGGCGACAATTTATTAATTTAAAAACATTTAGCTTATATTTTTGTCAAATAACCCTTCCGTTCTCAATCAATTAAAACAGTACGGCTGCATCCCAGCACGCTCTCTACGGGAGATTGTTAGAAATGTCATTTGTGTTCGCGCCGTGCCGCCATATTGTCTTTATTTGTTCTTATATTTTGTGGTTAAATATAATATAATATTACATAACTATAAAAGAAATATTATTAGGTTATAAACATAATTTTAGTAACCTTTTTTCATGCTTATCGTATACTTTTTAGAGATACGAGTGATTCCGCTAGATTCTTGACGTATTGTTTGCTGAGTGGCGAAACACACCGCCGCGTCGTCGTTACCAGAACGATGAAATGAAAATATTAAATATTTAATTCCCCCATGTGAGAATTGAACTCACAACCGACACACGCTTGTGCCCCTGCGCCACAGCCACTTAAAAGTAGAGAAGAGATAACAGTAAAAATTATACTGTAATTTCATCCACTTATTTTATAGTAACGTTAGCTTTAGCTGTTATAATTAGTTAGCCAAGTAACAAAGCTGGTTGTCAAAATTAATCAAGTATAGAGAAGGCACGTGCCCTCGAGTATGTTTTTTAGAGTCGCCCTCAACTAATGGTGGCCACGTGACTGCACGAGTACGTATTGTAGCCTGTGCAGAGTGCTGCAGTATAGGGTATACTGTGTGATATAATGAAAGAAAATACGGTAATTTCATTAGTAATTGTTAATTGGATGAGTGGATCAAATATGTATAATGTATTTTTTTTAGTTTTATAAAATTTTCGACGACGGATCGGACGGAACGACGGATTAACGGTTGTGTATGGGTAGAGGACCTTAGTACCTATTTGTTACATCGCCATGTAATTTAGCCGATTTTCAGTAGTTCGGCAGATATTTGAAAATTTGTATTTTTTTGGAAAAAAAATTGATTCTTGAAGAAAATTGGCAATTACAGCCTTTCAGCATTAGTGAAATTCTAAAATCTGTTCTTCCTTTCATTCCATCCTTCATCGTACGAGTTACAGTAATTCTAGAATTTACATTAAAAAATTCAATGTTCAATCGTATTTGATTCTAATGAAACATACAAAGCAAAATATGAAAAGAGCGACGCTAAACAAGAAACGAAATATCCCATAAAATCTATGATTTCATAATCTAGAAACATTATAAAAAAATAACATTTACAAAATACACAATCGTTTCATAAAAATCCATTTATGTTGAAACCTCACCCTTACATCTGTCAAGTAGACGTGAGGGCGCGAATTGGCGGAAATAAATATGTATATTACATATTTGATTCTTAATTTAAATATTTTACAGATTGTAAAATATTTTGGCGTCTTTACATATCTTTTAGTTCAAAAATATTTTGCTTTTAAATATTTATTTTATTGTGTCAATCTAAAATTTTTACACATTTTAGACTAGGGAGGGATAGAAAAACCAAAAGTTGCATTTAATCTCATCATGTATAACATAAATATTCCTTGCAAGTGAAATTTCTACATCCCAATCTTTCCGAAAAATATTGGACAAACTAAAGTAAATATAATAAATCTAAAGTAAAAAATAAATGTAATTAAAAAACCTTATATATTTTTATATTTTAAATATTCAAATTTTTACTTAGTGTACTTTTCGTATAAAATTTCATTGCGTTCGTGTATACATATGTTTAACATTTCTCAGACATTCGACATCCTTATCAACAATCGATGCACCTGTTACAGATTATGCTGAGCCGATTTGCATACAATTCATGCATAATTCAAATTTATCGTACGGTATGGATGTTAAAAATTATAATGTTCCCTTAATAGATAAAAATCTTACTCGACTGCTTCCATTTTTTACTTTCTGTTTTCATTATTTTGTATATATAAAAAAAAAAACATACTTGCAAGCATACATAAGGATAAGGTGTTTCTGTAAACGCGACTGTTGTCAGTTCGATTATTTTCTTCTTAATGGTAACAAGGCAAAGCGTTGACTTCCACTACTTAATAAGCAATGCCTTAAAATGCCACGAAAAATGGGGAACAGAGTGTCTTAACACTAGCTTTTCCCTGCGTTGCATGCTTGCGTGAGTGTGATGTAAGAAAAGATTTCTATTTCGCGTTACAGATCTAAAATAGGTGAGAGGTACTTCTAACAGGCTAACTATTTTTATTACAGCATCCGACTGGGACGTCCCAGTAGGTATATGATATCTTTATCATACATGAGCGATGGGACAGAAAAAACATTAAGGCACAAGTGTGAATAGTAGAGCATATCTGGCTGTCATCTTGTCATAGTGTCATTCGGCTGCTATTATACAATTTTATCAAAAATAATCATCTTAGACTTTGTTTTTTTACATCTATTTAGATTCACCCTTGACCTTGAGCTAGATACATAACTAGATAATGATAAAACGCTTAAATACATTATAGAAAACAATTACTTAACAAGAAACAAATTTACCCAATAAATCCCAAAGTAAATTAAAAGATTCCAAATACCTCTTCTTCTCCATGGAACGCTCGCGTGCGTCCGTCGCGGCGATCAATCAGTCAAATTATATTGTCTCAGAGATCGGCCTGGATCGTCTAAAACGAGAGTGATGTGCACTCTGCTCAAATTGGTGTAAACGATCCTCGAATAACAATGAAATTGGAGTTTATGGATATAGAGAAATAATAATGGATTTTCTAATAGCTTTTAATCATTTTATAGCATGCGATGGCGTTTGTTGTTATATTAGTAGGTACTTTCAGAAGGTACCGTCATTTCCGTTGTTTCATATTAACTTGAAAGTAAATCATATGTTATTTATTAAAAACAACATGGAAGTTTATTAGTCCATGTTTTAAGGGGAGCTGTTGCCATTTTTTATTCTTACAATCAACCTTAAACCAATTGGTTATGTTGCCGATTTTCTCTTAATATGTATATTAATTACAATGTGAAATTAAAACTTTTCATTTCAGATCTTAAGTATCGTAGGATGGTTTTTAATGTATAACTTATTTCGCTTCTTAGATGGAGAAAATTCTTCTTAGAAGGTGCGAGTTCAAATCCTGATATACACCATTGTTACGTTTAAATTTGAATAGTTTAATAACTCTTTTCAGTTGAACGAATTATTGAGTTGTTATGGATAAAATATTGATGACTTTTTTACAGATTTTTACAGACTGCTGGAATTGTTTAGTCCTATGGCAGGTACTCACTTTAAAGCAAAGCTACTTACATATCCATGTTATACATAAGTATACAAATTATGTTGTAAAAAGTCTCTTATAAACAGATTTGTTAATGCACGCGCAACACCTAACTCAATCACAATTTACTTTCCACATAAACGTTTTAAATTATAGCTATTTATTATGAAGAAACCACACGAAAGGAAATTATTATAATTCGGTTAAAGGATCATATGGTTAATCCGATAATCGTCGAAATTGGCCCTTTCGTTTTCCTTTTTCAATTTTTGATGGTACCAGTCACGACAGTTGATTTTTACAAAATGTTTAAAGAATGTTATATTGAAAATTATATTTTTATACTCTTTTACTACTATAATATAGTATTATAATATTTTAAAAGATTTCATATGGTTATTTTTACATGACTACCTCGGTCTTTTTTAATTTTTTAGCTTTGCTCTAGTAGAGACTAGAGAATTGAGAAGGCAATATTTCTTTTTTGGATCTGGATTCCAAATGCTATAGGCATTTGAGACTTATAAAATCCCTATAACAAAAGATTTATAAAAATGTATCTATAAAAAAAATGAAAGAAAATAGGTACTTTTGATGTAAAAGTTTGAATTGAATGGAAATTGAACCCGTGTGTAGTTGTGTCTATCACAGGTTTACCTTTAGCCCTACATTGACTTTAACGTACTAAATTTATACATCGACATACATATTTATTAAATATTAAAAATATTATTAAATCAGTCAATCCTAACAAAAATCTATTCAATATATCACAAAACGTTTTATAATTGCAAGGCGCGGACCACTAATTGCCGCCTACGCCTGAGCGATCGTTTTATATTTTATGGATGTTAAATAACACTTTTGGTATTATTTTTTTTGCTAACAGTGTCCTAGTTTTGTTATAATATCAAAATATATATAATTTTTAAGAATTATAATTACTGGGTAAGTTAAATCTTCTCTATATCAGTTATAGTAATTATGAGTGTTGTGCTACAAATTCGCTTATTTTTTTTCCTTACTTATCTGTTTGGATTTCTTTTTTCTTATCAGGGTTCTCACGGACATTTTTCTACACGTTCAAAATCTTTGGTCCAACTGAGTGAAATTGTACCCAACTCCTACATACTTTTATTACACATATACTTTTATTGGAGTTTACCCAGTTTTAAGCACAATACGGCAAAAAGTAGAAATAAAATATTTAAAAACGCATAGCAATATATTTGACGCCATTCACTCTAGCACCACGTATGAAAGTGACAATAGCAACATAGAATATAAAAATACAAATAATACTACAGCATATAACAAATAACAAATTAAAAAAAAAAAAACAACACATTCTTAATTCAAAATCACGGTTTTTTCATAGCATTATGACATTACAGAATTATAAAAAATGTACTTATAAAAAATGTTAATGCCATAGATAAGCAATAAGGGACCGAAATTACCTCCACTCTAATTTGGAAAATATTCGAAGCATTTGTCCGTCTATCACAATTATCGAGGCATCTACGACACGCGAGTATAATATTACTGTGTAATTTTCTTTATTTTGTTATAGGTGTAGCCGTTAGGAATGCTCTACACGAAAGTAGGTACCTACCTGTGGTACCTACTGATTGGGTTGCCCTAAAATATTTGGAGAATTTGAATTATTCTATCAAATGATATATTATGATTTTAAGCTATTTTTAATAATTTAAAGTGGGAAATAGAAGTATCCTAAAGAAAACGGAGTGTCTTAACACTAGGTTCCCAGGTGCCTTTGCCTACCATGGCATATGCAGGATACAGACGGAATCTAAGAAAATATATTTAAAAAAAATAATAAAATAGGCCCAATTTGCTATATTTATATTTAGCTAAATACAAAAAATATTTACAAGTAACCAAAAAAATTAACAACGTGACGCAAAAACTAAATTACCACCCAGTACAAATCTAATCCAATCTATAAAGATAATCTAATTTTAATGACAATTTATAAAATCCGTTAGTTCCACTCAAAATAACGGTCCCATAACAAATTGGTCGGCTAAGACAAAAGTGAAATAAAAAAGCGAAATTTATCAAATGGCTGTCACTTTTAAAATTTTTTTTTAATAGATTTTTTATGGGGTTGCGGGTCACCGTGGTGAATCATTGGAAGATGAACTGCTAATGTATTGGGCTGATTGTGGTAAAGCCGTTGCATGTTAATCATAATCTGTGAAAAAAAGTTTAATAAATGAAAAATAAATTAAATATTCAGTAAGTATTCGTTGTTAATAAATTGTTTTAGTAGTAGGCATTTGTCGTCACGTGACCATTATTTACTTTATAAAAAAATATTTAATAAGAATCAGCTGTATCGTGCACTCAGCAGGCAGAGGGAACTTAGTGCTAATACTGCGTTCGTTCATTTTCCACCGAATTTTTAAGATATTGCGTGGGGGAACTTACCGCGCGCTTTGCCTCGATACCCACGATAAGAAATGGCCCACGACAAGTCGCGTTTACAAGCACACATTTATGCTCTTGCACCAAATGTCCAATCACTGTCTTCAAATATTTTAAAAAAATATCATCTGAACTCAACGCTGTTCTTTGTCTTTTTACTAAGACGCCATACTGCTGCGCCGCGACGGCCTCTAAAGCCAAATATTATATCTCAAAGCTGTAGTTTTTCTTAGATAAAACAAATATCTACCTACATATATTTTTCATATCTATACTTTAATGCAGATATTCGAAGCCACAGAAAAACCAATACCGCAGCCTGCGGCATAGCAATACGAGTCTGATTTTATTATTTAAGTTCTACAATAATATTATATAAATATTAAATTAAATATATATATTATAAGTTAAATAGTTAAAATTTTTTATGAAGTATTAAATTCATGTATACAAGAGTTTGTTCCAAAATATAAGCCAAAAAATTATAAATATCCTATTTGGTTTAGCCACAATCTTAAGGGGTTACTAAGAGAGCGGAAAAAACTAGATCTTCGATTTAAGAAGTATAAAAACCCTATGGATGAGATCTCCTTAGACATAATAAATGAGCGCTGTGAATTACTAGCGAGTGAAAACTACAAATCTTATATTAATAAGGTTGAAAATAATATTGCTCTAAACCCCAAATATTTTTGGTCTTATACAAAAAGCAAGCGTCAAAACAACAGTTCATTCCCTAATGAAATGACTGACGGAGTAAATAATGCAATTGGCGGAAAGGATATTTCAAATTTATTTGCGAAATACTTTTCCAGTATTTACACATCTCCGCAAAATATCAGTGGCAAATATTTCAAAAAGGCACCAACGAAAGCATTTAATACAATTTCTGGCATAAAGATCTACAGGGAAGAAATAATTAAAGCACTTAATAATCTGGACTATCGTAAAGGATCAGGGTCAGATGATATTCCACCACAATTTATTAAAAAATGTGCGGAAAGCTTATCTGAGCCATTATTTTTAATATTTAAAAAATCTCTGCAAGATGGAATATTCCCAACACAATGGAAAATAGCTAAAATAGTTCCTATCTACAAGAGTAATGATAAAAATAATGTTCTAAATTACCGGCCAATCTCGTTACTCACAATTTTCGCCAAAGTATTTGAAAGCCTTATCCTTCCTCAAATGATCGCACATTTTAAGCCTCTGATAAGTGATGCTCAACATGGGTTTATTAAGTCCAGGTCTACGTGCACCAATTTGGTGGAGTTTACAGAGATTATTCAAAAATCTGTGGACGCCGGTCATCAAACTGAAGTCATCTATAGTGATTTTAGTAAGGCATTTGACTTGGTACCTCACGAAATCTTGAATCAAAAGCTGCATGGGTATGGGTATACGGGAAAACTACTGCAGTGGCTTCAATCATACACAGAAAATAGAAAATTCTATGTCGTGATCTCAGGTTATCAGTCATCGTTACATGAAATTCGATCTGGTGTCCCACAAGGCTCCCACTTAGGACCGTTTTTATTCAATATATTTATCAACGATTTGCCGGCAATGTTTTCCCACTGTACCCCGTTCATGTACGCTGATGATTTAAAATTCCTAAAAGTCGTGGATGCTATCGAAGACGTGGCTCTACTGCAGAGTGATTTGGATGGACTGGTGAATTGGTGTAAAGAAAATGGCATGTTGCTAAATGTTAATAAATGTTTTCATATGACTTTCACCAGGAAACTTAATACTATTAAATGTGATTGTTATGTTAACGGAGTACCTATAATAAAAGTAGACACAATTAAAGATCTTGGGGTAGTTTTTGACTCCAAACTTACATTTGATCACCATATTTACGAAATTACGAAGAAAGCTACACGCTTACTTGGATTTATTATGAGAAACTGCAAAATGTTTACACAAGCGAAAACTAAAATAATGCTTTATAATAGTCACGTCCGCAGCATCCTTGAATATAATAGCACTGTTTGGAGACCTCATTATTCAACTAGTTCGTTGCGCATCGAGCGAATTCAGAAAAGATTTCTATGGCATTTGGCGAAATTCCGAGGAATCTCAGAAAGCAAACCTTCTTATAAGGATAGATTGCAGTACTTTAAAATTCAATCGTTACTCGAAAGAAGGGACATACTAGATCTATTTTTTCTTCACAAATTAATGAACTATCAGTATGATTGTCCTAACCTGTTACAGTTGTTTAAGTTTAAGGTTCCCTATAAATACCCTAGAAATCCCGTAACACTTTTCCAGCCCCCAATTCGCAGAACCGCGTTGGGCTCTAACTCGCCAGTCTCACGTTTGTGTCGCATAGAAAACGAATATTCAGCAACAATTGATATTTTTTGGGAATCACTCCATAAAATTAGGAGTAAACTGGCTTATAAAGTTAAATAATAGTTAAATATATCGAATCTTGTTGTAACTTTTTGTAACTTAGAATTTACTTTTATGCAGTTTTAGTTGTAAGGACAAAAATTTTTTATTTTTTTTTTAGACTGTGATTGTTATTAGGTAATCTTTTTCTCACACATAAATATTTGCATGTGGAGTTTATCGTAACAAACATATGTATAGTTCTTATTTTTTTTTTTTTAAGTATATATATACCAAACTTACAAAGCTGTACTGTACCTATGTGATAAACCAAATAAATAAATAAATAAATAAATAAATAAATAAATTTTCTTCAGCTTCATGCTTCATAGATTTATATAATGATTTTGGCAAAGAGTCTTAATTTCTTTCGTCTTAAAATTTAGCAATTTTTATGTTTAGTATCTATACATTTATTAATAATTAGCTGATTTACTTATATGTTTAGTATACAAAAATTAATTAAGTATATTTTTCTAAGCTTTCCTGAACACTGTTTACTGGTAACTGATTGGACTTTTTATTTAATGATAAATAATTCTTAAAAATGCTGTAAAAATGTATAAATTAAGAAAAGAAAAGAAATTTACCAAATAAAATTACTACATACCTACATATAAAGCAATGACATTTTGTAAAATTAAAAAAATAAGCTCACTTAATTTTTAAGCCATTCTCTCAAAACAAGAACAGACTGGAAACAGTGGAATACTTTCCAATTAATAATCTATAATTAGTAAATTTTAAAACCGCGACAACCAAATGTGCGACACCTCGGGCTGTTTAACAAAAAAATATGCAACATTGAATTAATTATGTAAAATTATACGGAAAAGTTAAATTTTCAGTGTTACCAACACATGGCACAATAGTTTGAGGCTTTGACAGCTGTTGTTTTTTTTGTTCTTGATTTCCTCAAACAAAGACTATTAAAATTACATATACTTATATATTAAAAAGTCTTTAAATGAAACTCTTTATTCGGATTAATCGAGTATATTATTGTACCAGCATTATTGGAAATAATTTTTTTTCTTGATTTTTTTTTTTGGTTAAAGAGTTTCATTTAAAATGTATAGTAATCGGGAAAATCGAAGATCTTATTATATTAAGCATCTATTGAAGCCGTCGTAGCATGAAACAGCCCCGTTTCCCATTTACCGCCGAATTCTGGAAGCATTGTATGTTGAGTTGCAAAACTCAACCCTGCGCTTCGCCTCGACAACAAAGCGTAGAAATGAAAATAAAAATTTAAGTAAATATTACATTTCCTCGAGACGGAATCGAACCACTGTCACACACTGTATTGTCGCAATGATTAGTAACGAGAAAATAGAGTGTAATTTTGTAGATAAAGTTATTAAAGTATTACTTCAATATTTCAAAACTGCATTCTCTACAAATACTAGAAATAAACTAGACAACATAATATCATAACAGTCCTAGGAACCGGGACACAAAAAGGGCGACACACTGTCTCTACGTAAGCTCTACGTGCCCAAATCGAAAGCTGTACGCCCCGAGCGATACGGTTTTTGCGAGGAAACGGAATATTACGAACATATTTTTATAAAACCAAAACTCTTTTACTATTTGTATTTCACATACCACCTTTATTTAACCACTTATCTCATATAGGAAAAAAATGGACATAAAAAAAGTTGCACAGCACCCCATTGTAACGCGATCGATTTTGTTTCCTCATTCTTTTATAGAGAATAAGGTTTAGATCAGAGCCTTTTAACTTAAACAGGTGATGCACAACACTAAAATACGTTCATTCATTCAATATACAAATACCAACATTCAAACAAAAAAACCCGCCAACTAGATCTGACACAAGTAAAAATCACTAGTTCTGAAAGCGCGTCACGCTGCTCACTTATCCCTACAATGGCCATGGCGAATTACAATTAATCGCTTCGATGAGAAATGCCACCGCTGTAAAAAAAACGTCAAAATATTGTCGCGTCCCCCTCCGGCAGGGGAGAGTGGCCAATGGGGAGGCGGGCCGGCGCTCGCGGGCCAATGACGCACGCCCGGGGCGGAGCCTCCAGCGACGCGGCGCTTCGCCCCCAGCTAAAACCTTTTCGCCTGCAGTCGTTTACCGATAAGCCCGCGGGATGGTCGATTATTATTACATTTTATACGCGTGATTCTGTGATCTGCGCTGCCCCGGGCGTTGCCGAATCGATAGCGATGCGTGTGCAGACTTGCCCAAACTTACCTGTGCTAGACTGTGCTCTGTGATATGTTGCCTTAGTACTTACTTACTATAGCTAGCTAACACGGCATGAACCTTTACATGCAGTGCCATCGTGAGGTATGAGTGTCTGTTTTATATCATTTATGCCCTAAATGCGAAATATCGCTGGTATTGTTCAATTATCGGAGATCTTTGCCGTTTTTTGTGCTTATGAGCCCTGCTGAAATTTAGAGGAAACACAAATGATGAAATTGTAGTGATAACGCCTGCGATTTATTATGTTTAATTTTGATTATTGATTTTTTCACTAAATAATATATTGCTATGAGACAATTGTTAAGAATTTACTTAAGTACAATATTTATTTTTTATTTTTACTTTTCAAATAAACTACAAAAGCTATTTAAATAAAAAAAACATTTTTTACAAAATATTTTTTCCTGATATAGCAGGCAGAGGAAAGTTAAGATATTCCGTGCACTACTTTTAAATATCATATGTTTTATAAAATAAAAAAGACTTAGAAACGCGATATTGAGTTCAGCCAGTCTGTAAAACGGCTGAAAAAGGATATAATGCCTTAACGCTAGCTCTCCTTACTCTGCTACATATTTTTATTAAAAAAACCGGCTTCATGCATTTACCCATTAGAGGGTATAGAGTTTTAAGACACTCCGTTCTTTATGCATCGCCCAACTTTCAATTTGGTGTCGCAGTTCAACCGCCGTGTGTGTTTTACTATTTAATTTGTGTGTGTTTTTTACGTGTGTGTTTTATTGTTCATTCAATTGTTAATTACTATTTCCACTTTTAAAATAAATTACAGCAGTGATACTTAGTAATTTTATTAAATTATTTTGAAATAAATTATTATCAAATTCTAGCCAAATTTTGATCTTTTACCGCTAAGATATCATTAAAAATATATTACTATTTGAAGTAAAGTGATTTTTCACATTTTTTCACAAAATTCAAATTAAATCATTAAGTTTAATAAAAATATTAATACAACACATGTAAGTGATTTAGGAGAGCACTAAGGGACGATTTCCTAAACATCCTCCAGGAACTGCCGAATAAGATAAGAAGTTTCGGGCGGTCACTAGTATTACAAAAAAATATAATAATAACACATTTTCCTCTTCATTCCTTCACATTTAATATAAAAATAAACATAAGAAAGTAAAGAAATATCACCGCTCTCAAAAGATACCAAGGACTATAATTATGGTCCCTTGTGGACGTTATACTTTAAACTTTATAATTACCGACCAACAAATTATACTTGAAATAAACTTAGCGAGAACTTATATTTTATATATTAAAATTTACGCCGTCGCTTCGTTGTGCATTTGGTATGTCTTGTCTCATGATGGTCATAGGTTCAAATTGGAATCGGGGTTATATTTTTATACTATTAATATTGAATATTTTGATGGCAAAGATTAAGATTAGTTGAATTCTAAGAGTAGGCACGCAATGTATGAAGTTTTAAATTACAGGTGAGTATTGAATGACTGATATACCTATTACAAAAATCGTGAATTTAATTAAAAATCCTTATAATCATATCCATAATAAATGAGCTTTAGCTTTTCTTTTTTCGATTTTGTCTCAATGTCTCTAATTCAGGCGGAAATTGGAAATTTTACGGTAAAAATGTGTTAACATTTTCTGACATGTTCCTTTACCCTGCTGCGGGATTAAGCGTGATGCCGGAATAAAATGTTTCTATCGCAGATTCACAATGCCACTATGAGAGAATAAAGGAGAATGTGATGCATAACCGGGTCATTGTTTTACTAAATTATAATTTTACTCATTCTTTACCATGGAAGCTCAAAGTTCCACTGGAAAAAATTTACTACTTCTAGAAAAAATCCTGGCTGTAGTTCCTTTGCAATTTGAACACACGCACCCACTCTTGGACAGCGTCTAAGGAGGACAACATCGTATCCTGCTGCGTGATTTTTTATCTTTTTTTTTCTTAGTGTGGATTAAACACTTAAAAACGATAGTAAAATAGGTAGATACGTTTATTCGTTTACTGTTCTGTAAACACGATTTCTATTTGTTTATTCCGGTTTTGATAGAATTATCACTCCTGTAAACATTTTGTATCTTAGCAAAACTATACTAACTGACCCTATATACCTATTAATTTATTATAAAAAATAAAAAAGGCTTTTCTTATACTTAAGACTACACATTTCGTTTTAAAATATATATGGTACCTATATATGTAAAACTTCAACTGATTCCTTTTTCTATTAAAGCTATGCTTGTCCGTACTTCATTTACATTGTAAAGATGCCGACATAATAAATTACAAATTATAATCAATTCAATAGTTAATTGAATGTAAAAATCTTGTTTTTCATCTCCATGCGTTCTCATAATTACAATAGATTATGCTAAATGTATCTAATTAAAATTATTAAATTACTTTTAAAATACTAACTTACAAAGGGAGTGCTCACTCAGGCTTAGTATTTATCGTTAGATTATTGCAACTGCCTATTTCTAAATTAGACTCAATTGCTGCTTGGTTACTCGCGATGGTTGTGGGTTCGATTAAGAGGCTAAGAAAAAAATATATTATAAGATATATTTTTTTTTAGCTTTAACGTTTTACTGTGTGTGCCTATAATGAAAATGTCACGTGAACTGTCAATCAACGCCACCTTGTATACTTATCTAAAGAATATTTTTTGGTATAATAAATGTACATATTTCTTCAATTAAGAATTCCCGTATTATCATTAAAATTCTATTTTTTTTACTAATTTCTTCTTGTTATCTTTAAGGCCTTAAAATTTAAAAAATACTAACATAACACAAGAAAAATTAACTCTACTCATAAAAAGCTCCACCCAGTGTAAGCTACTGTATAATCGATAAGGATCCGGCGTTAAATGAACTAATGAAATACGTGAGGTACCCAAGTTACGGGGCGCGTGCTATCACGACCGCTGTACAAATACCACTAAACCAATTTCTTTTTATATTTACCATGTAGAGATGTCTATTAGTGCTTAATTTGCGTTAAACTGATAAAACTTTTATGTATTTATAACGATTTAATGATAATTAAGTACTTAATAAGGTCTTTGATTGTTGAATAGTACTAACGAGGCCGTCATAGCCCATTGGTCATGTGTCTGTGAATGCAATGGTTGTGAATTCTATAATTCCTCAAGGAATGGCTATGGCTATAGCACGGCGTGAAATTTCGCCACTTGATGTCTCGGAAAGTGGAGAATGGGGTGTATTTACATTAAGTTATCTTTAACCGGAATATAAGAAAAACGTGCAACTGCATTTTTCTGCTTTTTTCACTAACCTAACCTATCTCTAACAAAAGCAACGTTGCTCTACTACAAACCAGTTGAATCTTGTCTCAACTTTCTTATCATTTCATTTATAACGCAATATAGCAACAAATCTAACAAACATTCTATGTTATAAATGTACTTTACTCCCCAAAACTAAACTCGAACCCCATCATTCACTAATATAAGTATAGTATACCCAATATATTATTATCCATATATAAATGTGAGTAAAATAAATAATTTACATACTAAATTGTTTTTCACCATGTATTATTCTGATGATGGCTACAAGTTTAATACCCTTGAGTAAATATTTATAATGACTGAACTGATTTGTATTCCAACTTCCGAGGCTATTGCGTTAACAAATACCAATTTAAATGTATTGAATATTTGCTAATATGAGAAGTGGGTGCTTGAGTTTATATTTCTTTAATTTCTTTTGCGTTTAACGCTGTATCCCGCATTTAACAGGGTAGACAGATCTAGTGTTAAGACACTCTGTTTTCTATTTTCAGCCGTATTTTTCGAAGCATTGTGTTGAGTAGTGGAACTCAAAGCAGCGCTTTTTTACTTGTTACGAGAATGAAGAATTTACAATATTATTAATTAATAATTTATTCACCCGAGAGGGATTCGAACCCACAACCATCGCGTTAGAGTCACATGCCTCGTGGCTTTTTCTTTTAAATAAATAAAAAATCTTATCAGTTTTACGCTGTATTCCGCACACAGCATGGTAGGCAGAGAGAACCTATTGTTAAGACACTCTGTTCCCTACTTTGTGCCAAATTCTGGAGGCATTGTGTGTTGAGTGGCTGAACTAAACGCCGCGCTTTGCCTTTAAATATTTCTAGCAAATTATACATACAAACAAAATGAAAACCTATAGTTATTCATTAATATATGAGTAGAAGATCAATGAACTAAGTCTTACAACTACAAGTAAGAAGAAGACACAGTTATATAACAGAAAGAGATAGAACTAGTCTATTATCATAATTGATGGTTGTAAATCTAGAGGTGTCATGGTTTCCGGTTAAGGAAGAAAAAAATGAATTTTAAAACGTCAATTTTGATATACGAGCTTAAAGAATGGAGAAACAATATTTGAATCTGAAATTATTTAAAACATTGTAACATTTGTTTCATTAAAAGTCAATTAGTTGGCCGCTAAGGTTTCTATTGTTTAAATATAATGTTTAAATATAATATGTAACTTAGGTATACTTCTTCTTCTTGGTTCTATAATTGTTGACAGGCTAGTTTATGCTAAATTTTTCTTGGCCACAGATTTATTTTAGCTTTTTTGGGTGTGCCTAAATGTATATGTTGCTCTTGCTATATTCTCCCTGAATATAATGTTTGTAGACTAAAATCTTACCCGGGATATTGATATTCATAATATTATTTGGCGAACGGAATGTTTAAACATAAGTTCCCAAGTTCCCTCTGCCTACCCTGCTATATGCGGGGTACTGCGTAAATCTAAAACATATATTTACATATTATAAATGGACATTTGCCCAGTCCATAATATGTAGGTGTCCAGTATTTAGTATTTACTAAATACATATTATAAACTACCAGAACTTAATAAAACAGAATAGTGTACTTACACAAAGTCTTTAGCTCTACATTGTTAGGACTTGTCTATTTATTTTCCACGCTTAATTATTGTCACACTTTTCACACCTATCCGAAAAAAAAAATTATACAATCCATAATTTTATATTACGCAAGCAGTTTTATTCTTGAAAAAATGATTATCAGGATAAACTAAATCTATTATGATTTTAAAATAATTTTCAAATGGGGAGCTAGTTTAAAAACATGGAATCAATCCATCACTCACAAAAAAATAGGAACATAGTTCCTGCCTGATATCCAAACGTTTTTCAAATATCGCCCAGAGCGGCGAAATAGTGGACTCATATTTGCGTCAGCTATCTTTTTATTTTTAAAGTTAAATCTGTGAAAGTGACATTTATTTATTTAGGCTTTCAGTCATAAATATTTTTAAATAGAGAGATACATTTCTTCGGTAGTTTAGTTTTTAGTGCCAATTGAGCTGAGATCACGCAAAAGTAAATTTGATTTATTATAAAAGTTTGACTTATTATGTTTATGTTATATTATAATTTCCACCTTTACTTCTCACTTTGATTTCTCCCTTCTAATTTCTTACTCTAAGAGAACTTTTTGATAATTTTTGCTAGTCAAATAGATTGGGCAAATCGATATATTTACATGTGCATGTATATAAAAGATAATTAATAATTTAAATGCAAAGACTGCAATAGGTACATAAAGGAAGAATAGAAGAGAAGTATGCACTACAAAAAGAACAAAAATGTCATTGTCATTTTAGATCTCAATAAGAGTGCGTGTGGATACGTATTAAATACGACGTGTTCGAAATTCGAAACATTTAAATTGCACGTTGCTGCTACCGTGCACGCGGTATCCGATTCTTTGTCCAAATTCCAATCGCGGGTTATTATTATCCGCACCGATTTGCTCAATCAGTGTTGCCAAAACAAAAAAAATATTCTAATTCGTGAGAGTTTGTATTTTGTTTAGCGTGAGAAAAAGTTTTAGTATTTTGTGGAAATCGTAAAGTATAGGATAAATGAGGGGATTAAAGGTAATTTGTCTAATCTTTAGTTTGAACTTTCCTCGAATATCCTAGTTTAAAAAAATTATACATGTTATATTCAAGGTAAAGGAACTTGGTGTTGTTCATTATAAATATGCACCTAGACTTAATATTTTACTACTACTACTAGCTTCACGTATCTCTAGCGGGGAGAGAACAGAGCGATAAACGCTACGGTCTTTGCATACCTACCTCTTTCGCCTCGTCCATCGTCTTCACTTTTCCTTTATAAATTTTATTGGCCACTCTTTGCCCAAGCCAACTGAACATATTCTTCTTCATTCTCACCGTAAGATTCTCGCTAGTACCTGATATTCTGTGTATCTCTTCATTGCGGGTTCGATCAGATAAGCATATCCTACTAAGAGATCGCATCCATCTTTCTTTCATTCTTCTTCTGTAATACTCATATTTCGCTGCCGTTTAACAGCGTCCGTACTAGCATTGCATTGTGTACCTACGGCTAAACAGGCAGCTGTGCTGACGTTTCGCCATCTCATCAATGCAGCTTAGGCATCCGCTATAACCCTATTACCTGCAGCAATACGCTTTTCTACATATAGAATATAATATGATTAGCTATGAGTATGTAGTCATAATTCAAGATTATACCTACAAAATAAAATATATTAGCCCATGTGTATATACTGTAATAATTAAATATTGATGAATGTATATTTTTGTAGAAGCAGAAATATCATCAAAATGAGAGCGCAGAAAATAATTAAATTGAGATAATTTAAGACTCAACGGTTGCTCAGCGACCCGCTGCGAGGTCGCACTTTGAAAAAAGAATACGTCAACTGGATCGTCAGTACTGACCGGGAATGAGAAATGTTGCCAGCCCTAAAAAAACAACCATTCATTCACTCGCAGACACTTGCATTTAGAAATTAGTTTATTTTAATTACTCGGTGAGCGCATTGTTATATTAATTATCATTCAGTCAGGACAATATATTTTATTATTTTATGTGATTTATACATCTAGTTAGTAAGTTATTTGAATTTTAATTTAGTCAAGTTTTAATGGGATACGGCTGAATGGAGTTCTAATTAGGAAAACAAGCGGACGGGCATGAGTAATGTCAGATATAAATTCCAGTTATGGGTTAGAAAAGCGATATAACTTCTATCGCCGCACAATGGCTTTGTGCTCGTAACAAATTGCTTTTAGAAAGAGATGAATGTGAAAAATGGCTAAATGTTCCTATAATACAAACACCATAATAAAGTATAGACAAAATTGGAGTAGCTATACGTGAAGAATTGCTCGTCATAAATATTGACCAATTAAAGTCAATTGGATTTTTTTTAAATAAAAAAATGTAATTCTGGAGGCATTGCGTGTTGAGTGGCGGAACTTAACGTCGCGTTTTGCCTCGACTACCGAGCGAAGAAATGAAATGATCGAACCCACAATCTGTCGCAATTAAAGTCAGACGCTTGTGCCCTTGCGCCACGACTAGCCTCAGTTTTCATTTTAGTATAAGCAAATAAATGCAACCTTTTATAAACTTTCTTATTGTTATAAATAAAAAAAACATATGTAGACTGCTTTATACGGCATATTGATTTAGTAATGTATTTCTTTAATATATATTTTTTTAAATGTAATATATTTTTTTAAACGTAATATATTTTTTTCGTAGTATTCATAAAAGCTTATAAAGAAAAGAATCCATATCTCAGTCATACGATTCATTAACGATCAACGATTGTAAATCAGATTGAAAAACAACAACATGCTCATTTGCCCTTGCCGCTCCTTTACACGATAAAGATATATAGTTAATCTTAAATAGATATATGTATTTTTATATCTTAAAATCAAATTATTTCTTAAAAGCTACTTATGAGGTACTACCCATATTTATTTATAATTATCATTTATCAAGTTACAAAACAAAGGATTTCAATAGCATAGGAAAAAGATGTTCAGATTATTAAAAACCAATTATAACATTATGCTATAAAGTTTTCTAATGATGCATGCATTGCATTTAAAATTAAAATAAAAGGTGATGTTCGATAATTACTTCTACTTATATTATAATATTTTCAAAAGTATTTCTTTGTTATTTATTGTTTTATCTGTATTCCTCTATGTAAATTAAGGTAGCAAAGATCAAAAGGATGGCCAAAAAAACAATTAGTTTCACAAAGTTCACTCTGTTACAAAAATCGGACGACGAGATAGGCAATTAAGTGTGTTGTTTGTGTAATTATAAAATCGATTTGTGGGTGTGGCACTTAAATGTTGTCACATTAATTCTTATAAAATTTCTTATTTAGTTTTATGTCATGTCTCATATTTCTAAAATAAATCATTTAAAATTTATAAGCTCACTTTACCTGTTTGTAAAATATCAGCAATATGACACCATAAATTATATATGACATTACTTTGAATTCAAGTTGACGATAAATCTTGTAATATATTAATATTATATTAAATTATACCATTAACAGATATATTAAAACACTACTACTATACTCACTCAATAATATTTGCTATAATAGATATTCATGAAAACCCTCTTCGCAATCATTCGCAAGAAATTAATTTGTCAAGATTACATTAAATAATACCGTGTGGTCGCTCCCATAGTCTGGCAACACCGCTTCTGTTCCAAATTCAAAATTTGAAATTAATGGCTGATTTGACAGGAGCGTTATTGTGGGGCTAATTTTATTTTTTTAATCTTATCAACGCGATGACAGCGACTTAATGGGATCGCACCGGTTGTTTTTAAATCCTTTTCATTTCGTTTGTAATATTTTTTTTAATTTCCTTTGAGGCGCAATGGCCGACAGGTATTATTTCCACAACAATGTAAAACAATATACAAATTGTATATATATGTCGGTAATTTGTAAAAGAATGTGTAATTATTTTTCTGTCTTAGTAGCATCTCCGTCTATTAACTGCAAATTATGACTTGATAATAGTATAAGCAATTTATTGAGTATTTCCATGTTTTTTTTATTTATAATTTGTAGAACAGTTTATATTTTAAAATATAATAAATAATAATACTTCCAATAATTTATTGCTCTTCTCACATGTTAACTTTAAAAAATACATGAAACAATCTAAGATGTAATATAAAAAATAACGTATGAAGATGAAAACCAGTAATTTTCGGATGTAAAGTTAATTACAACCGTGTTACCCGCCACCGCGGCCGCTCGTGCCCACTACTGTGCAATCATTGATCATTACCCTAACTGGGACGCTGTACGGGGCTGTACCTAATCTGAAATCTTTTTATTAATAGTTAAGAAAAAAAATGAATGTATATTTTCGTACAAATTTAGTGTCTTAAAATCATGACTGGTTTTGAAACTTCTATAAATACAATGCAGTTAGAGAATTTAAAGGAAGCGGATACAAATATAGTATTTTAATAATAGGTAGGTTGCATGCATGCATTTTTAATATGAGAAGAAATATATATATATAAACAAATAAGTATGTCAATACTAAAATAACATCATTTTGACAGCACAGATACTAGCTTCTAATATAGTGGTTCATGGCTCTTCCTACATTTCGAGACAATAATATGTAAAACGTAAAATAATATGCTAAACCCAGAAAATATATGAACCCACGTTTTCTGAGCAAGTACAATCAGATATGCTTAAAGTAATAATATGGCACATGGGCACAAGTGTGCGACTATAAACGTGACGGTTGTGGATGAGATTCCCACTCGGAGCAATGAAATATTTTCATTTACTTGCAATGCCTCGAGAAGTCGGCTAAAATTAGGAAATTGGAAGTGTCATAATGTGAACAGAGTGTCTTAACACTAGTTCTCAGGTTGCCTTTGCTTACATTGCTATGTGCGGGATACAGCGTGAAATTAAAAAAAAACAACAATAAAAATTAATAAAATGTAGAGCAAAAAGTTCCAAAAGACACGTAGGTACCTACTACAACAGCTAGCGCGGAATTTCAAGCTTGATCAATCAAAACCCATAATTTGAGAATGTAAAAAATAATTATAACAAGTGCAGCCAAATATATACGCACTACTATACAATCATTGGCCATTATCAATATCATTGCAGACTATCTAACATATTAATATTAGATATCATTATCACACATGTTTGTTTGTTAAAACCAGACATTATTGTGTTAGTGTTTTGTTATTTGTAAATAAATTAATTAATTTTTGAAACAGAAATGTTAAAATGCTTTATTTCATGAATGTTTTTAGTTCTTCATTTTTGTAAAAGATTTCTGAATATGATAGAAAAAATCCCCTTAAAATAGTTATTTGTTAAATATTTTCTTTATTTTACAAAAAGCAGGGTAGTTTGAGATTTTTTTTTGGAAACAGAATCGCACCTGCAAATCGAACCTTCACTACAATGCCGTCAATGTTATCTCAAACAGTTTTTGTATATAGAAGAGAAGCATCTCTTTATATGTACATGAAGTATGTAAATTTTTATTATTTCATATTAAAATCTTAAGACAATATATAAGTTTTATAATTATAAGTGACCGTGTTACGTGCTGGCTCGTGCCGTCATTAGCTGCCTTGCAATCAAAAGTGACCATTATGTATGAAAACTATTACAAATTATCTTAATATTATATAACTTTAATCGAACTAATTTTTCCTTTCTTTTGGCCTTTTACTTTGGCTTATAGTACCTTCAAAATATAGTATAATGATGATGTATTTATTATTTTTTCTTCAAACAAAAAACTAAATCTTGTTAGATTCTTATTTTCTCTTTTAACTTTGCGCTGTATTCCAAATGTAACAATGTAAGAATTCTATTGTTTAAAACGCTTCATTGCCAACTTTTCGCCTAAGTTTTCAAGATATTAAATATTGAGTTGCGCAACTGGCTGGCTTTAGGCTGCGCTTTGTCTTAATACCAGACCAGGAGGAAAAAATTAAAATATTTTTTTCCCTGCGTCCCAATCACACCTACAGTCACTGCGCCACTACAGTACATAATATATGTGGTATACGTATATTGTTTCTAAGCTTAGAATAACAAAAAACTTATCATAAACTCCTATAATGTATCCGTCAACATTCAATCTCGGGCACTCTCGGGCACTCTTGGGCACTCTGGGGCACGAGGCATTCATCACGCGACCACGCCTACCCCGACGTTGCATTACTCGCTGATTAAAATCTGTACGTTTCTTAACAGCTTTTACCTACCTTTGTAATGGGACAGCGGTCAATCTGAATAGTATTGTTTTAAAAGTTTTATTAAGCCTGTGTATGTTATAGAAATATACTTACCTATATTGTTAACAAATTTCTTAAAAAATATATATTTCTTTTATGACAAGATGTATGCTCTGTAATATATATAATTTCATCTTACTTAGTATTAGCTTGTAAAATATTTACAGTATTTATCTTTTTAGATCAGTTAACTGGATGGAGTTGGAAATTGAACAAATTTTAATCGATTTTTACTAATATTATATTAGCACATGCACATGCCTATTGTATACTAGTTAGTACATACCTATTACTTAAGTAACAGAGTTATAAGAGGGGAATTCAAGACGTAGAAGAGAGAATTAATCACCAAAAATACTTTAAGAGTTGATACACCAAATATTTCTATAATATCGAGTCCAGAGTAGGTGCCTTCATATTTATGTTTTACCCAGTCTGATCCCGCCGTAACGAAAAAGAAGAAAAAAACACTGGCAATTTAATACAAGATCCAAAAACGAGGCGGGAGTGGAATGTTGAAATAAACGGAGCTACCAATTTTTAATACGCATTCGGACTTTGTAGAAAAATTTAACTTTATTTCCTTAATAATACATTTTATTTTCGTTTAAAAATGTCTAACGTTCAAGATGTTTTAATAGTAATTTGTAACGCTCATTGACTTCCGTTTTTACATAAATTTTAAACAAGAAGCTCAGACGAAGCATGAGCGGAGAATGTTGATAATTAGTCTTGGAATTTATTAATAGGTTTTTTTTAAATTGAAATACTTCATAGACAATTATTGAAAAAAAACGTAGAACTTTAACCAAGAGCTTATAAGCAATATGTTAAGTTTTATGTGTAGACAATATAAGCCAAACCAAAATATTGACTAGGTTCCCCCGGCCTACCCTGCGATGTGCAAGGTTCACGTGAAGGTAATAGAAAAGAGACATGATAAATATAACATTACTTACCTAACTTCTATTTGTCTAGCTTTGAGATTAAAATATTTTGTCTATTAGAAATATGTAATTTACGATCGTTTGTAAATTAAGAATATAAAAATTATAAAAAACGTTTTTTTAGGTAAAGATAAATATTAAACAACCTTCATACGTTCATTATAAAACAAAAAGAAAACATATTAAGTCTAAAATAATTTTATAAAAATTTCAGCCAAAAACTCTGAAAAAACGAAAGCGTAAAACAATGAAACATAAAACACTTGCTCGAACTCGACACAAAGTAAACAAAGTGAAACAAACTTTAATACATTGTGATACGGCTTAAATTTGAAATTTGTATTTTTTTCGTCGTAAAAAGCTGGCCAGCGCTCGCCCGAGGCGTGGCACGGGCCGAATGCCTAGAAATCTTGCCATAATCTGTGCTCAACTTTAAAATAACTGTCAATAAATTTTTACACGCCGTTGTTTTTACTTTGTTCGTGATTATTAATAATTACGAACATTGAAAGATGGAAAGAATTGTTTTTCGTGTTACACAGAATATTTATTTTAAAGTGTTTTGTATATTTATTACTAAACGTTAACTAAAGTTACAATCGAAAAGTGTTATTAGTAATAATGATACATAATATAATTATTAATTAAGGTAACAAAGTTTTAATAAATAAAAAATCATATCATTGAAGCAATTAAATAGCATGGTTTTAGAATAATTGCTAATTTTGTTGTTTTTGTGCAACAAAGGATATTGTATTGTATTGTATTGTATTGTATTGGTAAACAATGAAAAAGGACTTAGGTGTACTATAAAAATAATGTTATCTTTGTTTAATTGTTTAAACAGGTACCATAATGACAAAATATAGAAAAAATCCAAAACTCGTAATAGTCATATATTTATAAATACTATTCTTCCATTAAAATGTATTAGTCATAAACCTATTTTAATCTATTTACAATCATTTACTAAAGATTCGTCCGTACTCTGTAGGTACTAAACAAAAAATCCATCTCTCAGTTCAGTTTGAGATGATAATAAGCTGTAATTATCTCGTCTATACGTCTATAAATCATCGGGAACCCCATTCTTACCTTCCTTAGATCACACTTGAGTCATTTAAATATTTAGACTAATAATATGTCTTGGTATATATTTTTTTAAGGTTTTAAGAGCAAATTCCTTAATATTTTTATTAATGTTTTAAATACCGTTAGTTTAACATTTTTTTAACGGTGATTCAACGTTTTGCTGTATTAATGACATGCTATTATTATGTTTTGGTATATGTAATTAAATATCTTTAGCGTACAAAAAATTTTTTAACCTACAAATTTAAAAGTAATGTATATACGAAAATAATTATTATATATTTATAATAAAGTTTAAAATTTATCTTTTACAGGTAAGCTGCAAGAAGAAATCTATTTGATGACCCAATTAAGGATATTTAGTGAAGACAATGACTTTTCGTTGTGTGCCCGCATTTCAAACTGTGTCTAACGACAGTAACGCCACCTGGGTGAGTTATTAAGACGCATTTACTTATGGTACGGCTACTCGCCGCTAGATGACAGTACTATTGCCATAGTACTGGTTAAGACGGGTTTTCTATTAATACCTTAATACTAATTGAAATATCATGTAAAAGTATAAAAAATGTTATTTAATATTTTAAACTGATTAATGTTTTTTAAAGCTTATTTGAAATAGTTAATCTTCACTCCACAGATACCATATAGCGACATCTGTTATTTAAACTTAAAATTACGAGACCATTATATCAAGTATTGTTATATATAACCGATAGATGGCAGCACAATATCTCTTTGCTGAAACGCTACTTTGCGTATTTGAAATATTATATTGCATGTATAAGTAATCCTTCGATATGATATTTTTTAGTTAGCTTATGAAATATTTAAAGGTAACATTCATAGTACCTGGTATCAAATTATTATTTTATTTTCTTCACGCACGATGTTAACATATTTTTTTTAAGAAAAAAAATATGATTTCTCTGCGTAACATGCCATTAAATTAACGGCTTATATATAACTATAAACAAAAATATTTATAAAATGTATGGCAATTATTAACGTCCGCCTCACAAGAGTCGTTTTATATTGTAGTATGAAATACTTTAAGTACACTAAATTTAATTTATTCTCAAACAGGGCAAAAGTTTCCAATGCCTGTTCAAACAATGTCAAGTAATACAAAAATACTAGGTACAATCGTAGGCGTAGAGTGTTTTGGGAATCTATTGTTGTCATAATATACCGTTGACCTGTAGTAGTAGCTGTTGACACGTCTATAGGTGACGACCGCCGCCCACGACGTCGACATAGAATTTTCACACGCATATATTATTTTAGCAATAATTTTTAATGGAAGTTTTTAATGGGTGTTTATTTTTCTTTGTTTTCGATTTTCACGCATTATCATGGTAATCAGAAAGAAAGTTTTGTCTATATTGATGCTAGCACAACAACCGATACATTTTGTACGTATCAGTCTGAAAACGCAACGCAATCTAAGAGACACTGTGTCACTTGTGGCCTTATTAAATACTTAATAATCCATATAAAGTACTAGCGGCCCGCTCGCGGTTTCACCCGCGTGAACTATGTTATTATTTAATTTCTGTCTCCATTACTACGTCCTAGTGACGTCTATGCAAAATTAGAGACTTCTAGCATTTGTAGTAACGAAGTTTCATACAAACTTTCGACCCCAAAAACAACCCCTTAGAAATCGAATATTGCGAATTCCCGTCTTAGCGAGCACCTACGTCCTATAAGTAACTCATATGCAAAATTTGAGATTCCTAGCACATGTAGTTTCTGAGATTTCGTGATGAGTGAGTGACCTTTCGATTTTATATATATAGATAAAAAGAAATATTCAAGTTATTAAATTAATATTTTTTATAAAATGTAAAATGACTATGTAATTTTTCTATATAAAAAGCATCTATATGTTAGTACGTAGTACACGGTGGTGTAAATACAATAAACTGAACTTACTTATTTACAAAAAAAATAACTGAAAAAAGCTTATTAAAAAGCAATTTTAACATATGGACCATAATCCTATAATACATTTAACATAAAAACTATTTCAACTTAAAATAAGCCCAAATTAAATTAAAAAAAAACTAAAGCACAATATTGACATATCGCGTGCAATTATTTAGATAAATAAACCAATTACGGTGGCTATTGTAAACGTATACGTACATTTGACCAGTTGGATTCGTTGAACTCTTTTGTAAGGTCGGGCGGTATCTGCATTCGATGTTTAATACATTTATTGTATCCGGTTTAAGTTTTTTTAAATTGTATTAAAAGAAAAATTTCCTTATATTGTAGTTAAAGAATAATTACAATATACATATGTTTGTATAGTATAACGGATGCAAGGTTCAATTTTTAAATTTGAGCTTTACACATACTATGTGCCTAAAGAAGATGAAAATGATAATATAATAATTTTAATCTTAAAATTAGGTTAGATACCACTTCTAATACTTTATTTTAGGGATAAATCAAATCTATTTTACAGTGAAGTGTAAATAGTGTATAAATTTGTCATCTGTTATGTACGATGTTGAGTTCAATCACTCAACATACTGTGCTTTAAAAATTCGGCCGAAAGTGGGGAACGTAGTGTCTTAACACTAGGTTCCCTCTTGTAGGATACAGCATGTTTTTTCAATTACATATTCAATTACCTATATGTATAAAATACGCATGTATTCGTACAACGCATACTTACAAAATATTATACGCATTATTCGTAGAGGAGTAGCCAGATAGAACGAAGCGCCAAACGCATCGGTCACATACATACTGCCCGGGGGTTCCTCATGCTTTACCTTTCCTCCAGTATTCTTGATACTATGTCCTCGAAGATCAAGCTAGAGAGGGAAGGGGAAACCCTTGATAAATCTTTGTTGCCAATTATTCATTCTCTAGACATGCCCAAATTGAAATAAATAATAATTATAACATTATTCATATTATGTAAAATTTCATGATATGCTGCCGCGAAATTGTACAAATTTAAACTAAATGTTCGTTAAACGATCAATGCATTTCAAAAACACACTTTCTTTCTTAAAAGCCCCTTTGACATCCTTTATCGACATTGATAGCTATAAATTCAAAATGTTGATACTTTCGTAACATTACATTATACTCATATGCTAAATAACCCCTAACCTTTGTACGGCCTCCTTACACTGTACTTAATTTTACGTAAGTTTTATTCTTACCAAGTTTATAGAGGATTATAAATATAAAGAGTTTTATTAAAAGCAATAAAAATAATCCACTTGGTTGCCTAAAATAAAGGAATGCGGTAACAAGAGCAAAATACTAAACTAAAACATTATCTTACGAAATATTACAATTTAGTAAAGAAGGCTTAAAGAGTGAAATAAAAACAAAAATTTTACTACCTTAATTTATATTTTTTTTACTTATTATTAACTAAGCATCATTTTTTATTAAATACCAAAAAAATCCCTTAAATTTACATTTAAAAAAATATTTCTATATAATAATAATGAAAATAGATCAAAGTTTGCATATAATGTAATATAAACCCACACATATACAAAACCTCACTCACTCATACGTACTCAGATGTAATCACAATCAAACTGGATATGAAAGGAATAATGTTATAGATTTGCGACGTGGTACGATGAGGAAGCTTTTCAAGTAGTATACGCTCAATTTTAAGATGAATCCTAATACCGAGCTTTCGTGAACTTAAATATTTGGTATAAATTAGACAAAATAAGAACTCTGACACTAATTTACTACATTAAATGCCTATGTGAACTAAAAATGCTATTAAAATATATCTGCTTATGGTTTTTGGAATTTATTTTAAATTATATTTTAATAGAATTGATCTGACTTTTTGTATATTCATTAAAGTTCTATCACATTGCTTTGCACAACATTGCTTTGCAATTTGTCAAATATATACACATTAAATCATAACAAAACTAATATATTTAACAATATATCAACGTACGAAGAATAAAAGATTGAAACTAAGATAAAAAAGATATAATACAGACCTTAATTACAACATGTTCAGTCTACATCTTTCGTTTATACTGCTATCCCCATCTTTATCACGTCTGGCGCGCGCAGCCCACTCCATGTGATAGCCTCGAGCGACGCGCCGCTCACGTGCCGACACGCGGGAAATTTAAATTTCGAATATACGTATATATCGTACATATTTCTTTTAAAACCAGCCAGTTTTGTGAATGAAGTGTGACATTTTTTTAATTGATTGTTATGTGTCAAATATTTTTTTAAGTGTTACGCTTAAAGAGTGATTATGAAATATATTATTTCATAAATTTTAATATTGAGACATAAATGTAATATGTAATGTATGATTTTTTTTTAAATTGCTAATGATATATTGACCGCGTTATCAACAGCTAATAATATAGTTATTAGATAGAACGAAGATGAATGCTTAGTGAACAATAATGTTATTATATAGAAGAAGATGAACTCACGTATTAGACAGAGATAAAGAGAACAATTCGAAAGAAAATAGAATTCTCATACGAATCGTAATGGTACCAATAATCGTGTAAAAGTTCACGATTGCCTAACAATAAGCCGACCAGCGAAACAAGAGCTTAAGCAAACCTTTTAAAAGAAGCATTGTGTTCAAAATTGAAGGTCAAATTATATTTGAAGAAAATAGCGGTCATCGGTACAGATAATGATCTGTCGATGATTTACGCCGTGTTAAACCGACAATGGCCCGCGATAACCCTCGGCGGAACACAATGTGACCAATTAAATTCGTCGTACCAATCAAGATGACCAAAATTATGACCAACCTGCTCGACATGACTGACCAAAATTTAACAGTTGAAGATATTTTCAATGAAAATTTAATAAAAAGAAAAAAGGTTGATTATATTCAAGACGTGCTGTCTATTGAACCGAGCAAATCAAATAATAGCGCCAAATTAATTGATAAAGCTATTGATTTGAATTTCAAGAGAAAAATAAAAAGTATAGAAGCAAACGAAAATTATGTTACAGATAAAATGATTCAACCTAATATTAACATAAGTATAGATAAGGATTCAAATAAAACTATAAGGTTAGAACTCCGACATCCAGATAATCAATGTATAATCACAGATTATAAACTGAATTATGAAAACGAGGAGGATAGAAACGTTTTACTGGAAGGGGAAATTTTAAATGGATATACACTGAAGGAAAAACCTAATGGGGAACTGAATGTGCCGCACGACGACGATTATATCAATGGTACCACTGAAAATAAAGTAAGTACATATATTTTTGTCATATATTCATCTCATATTTTGTTATAAAAATCACTTTCAGTATAACAATTGAGGTCCTTAATTACACGAGCATCAAAGTTAATTTTGCAAATGTCACTTTGAGTTTGCATGACAGAAATTGCTCAGCGATATTTCAAAAGTGCATTTATAGCATCACTATTATTTATATTTATGTTAGTCTTTTAAAAATTTCATGTGTAATTCATTATTATAAGTGAAAAATGTCATTTTATACTCTTTAGGAGTTACATAATATTTTCTCTGTTTTCTCCCCTGAATTATTTTCATTTATTGGTCTAAGATGAAGCG
This sequence comes from Heliconius melpomene rosina, assembly GCF_056956725.1. Classification (NCBI taxonomy): domain Eukaryota; kingdom Metazoa; phylum Arthropoda; class Insecta; order Lepidoptera; family Nymphalidae; genus Heliconius; species Heliconius melpomene. Next base: position 2,912,933 of record NC_140400.1, read on the forward strand.
CTCCTAAAGTAAAAAATCATATTGTAATATTTTTTTTCATTTACAATTAAAAATAAAGACCCTATGAGCTATTCCTGGCTAGAAAACATGTCTACTAAACTCCGAGCCTACACTAAACTGACACCTAAATTATATAAAATAAAACCAAATTGTAGTTCATATATAGTTTTAATTTAAATATAGTTGCTAATTATTTGAATATAATATTTATTAACAATTGTTCATTAACAATCCAAATGCGTGGAACATTTTTATTCATTACTTCCGCGGCATTTCACTGTAAACACGCGAGAGGTCAGATTGCATAGATCCTATCGTGTAACGGATCTCCTATCATTAGTTATATCTGGACATGATTCGTTATGAAACCTTAAGTAAACTTTAATATCTTAGATTATTTTTTTTTATCGTTGGTAAAGGTAAAATGGTAAAGGTAAATTGTCTGGTAAAAGTGTAAGATAAATCTGATTTCAATAAAATTAATTATATTTTTATTTATACAAAAAATAAGCTTTTTTAAAATTACACAATCAAGTCTCAATATTTTAAGAAACAAATATCGAAAAGTAAGAAATATCGAATTAGAGTTTATTTCCGTTATTAGCAAAATAACCTTAGTATATTTAATTTACTAGAAAAACAAAAACTGGTTATGAAACAGTCGCCCCAAAAACATTACAAGTAAAACCTACGCGTAATGCAAATATGTGATTTTTTAACCGCCCGCGTCACCTCAACGATAATGCTCGTTGGTTTTCTTATTTAGAAAGTAGTCTAAAACGGGGTTCACCGGATATTCTTATTTCATTAAAATATAATATATTTTGTTGAGTTTTAGGAGATATTTTGCGCAATTATTCAAGAATTTCATTTATTACTGCTTACCTAATTCGGTGACGATCAATAACTCAAAGAAACGCAATAGACGTTAAAAAATTAACCTTTCAAAAGATAATCCCTGACAAGCCTTCAGTTCAATTCCTAAGAACGAAAATTTTCGATTACAGAAGTGTTGTGAAATATATGTATGTATATGCAAAATTTGATATCACTACTATTTTGAAATAATTTTATTGTTTTACATAAAAACAAAATGAACATCTAATCTATCTAATAAAGCTCTCCTGTTTCAAAGCTTATCTAAGATATTTTTTGCGATACAAACGAAAGCGGGCTACGGCCACATTTAACACGTCGCAAGACAAAACGTGACGTGATTAGATAGGCACGCTCATATCGGTAGGCACGTCACAGTGACATGTTACCAAATACCTATTCATCAGAGACTTGTAATCCATATTTAATTCTTGTTGTTGGTGATTGTGATTTTGTTATCTACGAGTATATCAATGAAATAAGTAATATTTTATGTAATATCAGAAATAAATAGGGTATTTCAGGTTAACCTATAATTATGAAATTTGATACCTAGCACCTACAGGTAGAACTAGTTTAGGAAAAATCTGAAAACTCTACATTTGTGGTTAAATCCTAAAAAATAATAGCCTTAAAAGGGAGACAAAACTTGATATTAAAGCCGCTAGTTCCAGTGAAGTATCAGATGAAATGGCTCTACGCTAAGCTAAGGCTGAATTTCAGAAAAAACTCGAGACTTCCAATTATTTTTATTTGAGCTCGACTCGCGCTTGTCCGGACTTTTTGGTAATAACTGTATATCACCATACTGTTAATATTACATCATGAGGCCGTTGTGGCCCAAGGGCACAATTGTGTGACTGTAACGCGACGGTTGTGGGTTCGATCCCCACTCGAGGGAATGAATTATTATTTATAAATATTTTCATTCCTTCGTTCTGGCACCAAGGCAAAAACTCGGCATAGAATGCCGCCACTCAATACGCAAAGCCTAACAAAATCGGCGGGTAGTGGTATACAGAGTGTCTTGACACTGGATTCCCTCTGCCTACCCTGCGGTGTGCGGGATACAGCGTGAAGGTGATTTTTATTAACATTACGTTGATGCAGTCTTCTTAACCCCATTGAAAGCTTATAGACAATATTAAATAATAATTAATATAACATAATTGTTATATTTATCATTAAAAATTAAATACACTAGTAGTTAGTTGCATATCTCAAGTATATATTCAATTATTCAGGTTAATTTCGTCGTAAATCTCGTTCGTTAACAACAACTAATTTGCGTGCTCGTTTGTAAGAATGAAGCAGTTTATTTAACGGGTTTGTTTGGTCAAATTTATCGTCGTTTTCGAAAAATTCTTATCATCGCCTCAATGTCTACAATAATGTTTTAAAAATAGTTGATAACTTGTTTCTATTATCTGTATTTATGTTATTTTAATAAAAAGATAAATCATTTATTTGCCTTAATATTCGTTTTTTTTTTAATTTTTAATCTGTGTCTGCTGACACGTGTCTCTCATTAAGACTTTTTTGCTATTAAATACGTTAAGTAGATCTACATTCTATAGAAATACAGATTTCATTATATCTTAAGTATCATCTAGACCAGTCACTTCAATCAATTTGATATTGATACACACTAAATAAACCACTTAACCCATTGCAACATTTTGTTATGGAATATAATATAATAAACTGAATTCAACTTCAAAATTGCTTATTCTATTCTTTAAATAGAACTGTTACCATTGTGTATAATTAACGGATAGAAAAATATTAAGGATAGAAAAATATTGTATTTTTTAGCAAAATCTGAAGTCGCGGCCATTTTCAATTTCATTCTAAGAGTGCAATATGATCTGATCAATTACATAAGCTTCATAAAATAATTTTATAGGGTTGTTAAGGCCCATTCACAAATATATTTCGCAAGTTTAATTAAACAAAATCAATGTAGATTGTACTTCTTGCCGTCTTTCGTCTTTTCGTCAATTTTCGTCAAAAAAAATCAGATAAAAAAATATATTCATGCATTTGTAACAAAAACAATAAAAAATATCAGCTTCACGCTGTATCCCGCACACAGCAGGGTAGGCAGAGGGGACCTAGTGTTAAGACACTCCGTTCTTCACTTTATGCCTAACACTAGAGGTAAATTGAATTAGCTTTTTAAATTTATTTTTAAAAATTAATGTCAAAAGTAATCTATTTCGTTTAAATATGTACATAATTATACATAGCCAGATGTATTTATTGAATCAGACGAGTCAGGTGTTCGTCCACGAGCTGATGACGATAAAAACTTTTATCATGATTTTTAAAAACGCACCTTTCATCGTATATTTACATTATAATCTAAATCTCTGATGCTTAACGCATAAATTAATAAGCATCGTAAATGTTTTTAAGTAACTAAATAAATGACGTTCAATATGTTTTATGCAGATAACGATTTCTTTCATTTAATATATGCTTTTCTTGATTTTTTTGGCACAATTTCTTAGGATTGGTTTTTTCTTTGTATGTTTTTTTCAATTCATTTTACCAGCAATCTGTCGCATTTACAGTCTCACGCTTGTGCCCCTGCGCCACGACTGGCATGTATATTATATGAAGTAAGATTCATTAATATGTTTTGAATAAAATACTGGGAATAAAAAATGGGAATGGGCTGGACACATCTGTCGAAGGACCGATGGCCGTTGGAGCAGACGAATCCTTGAGTGGATACCGCGGATCGGCAAGCGTAGCGTAGCGCGCCCTCCAGCTCGATGGACCGACGACCTGAAGAAGGTTGCTGGCTTCGACTGGATGCGGAAGGGAGCTTTCGGGAGCTTTGGCGCACCCTGGGAGAGGCCTATGTCCAGCAGTGGATCCGAAAAGGCTGATTTGATTGATTGATTGATTGAAAATACTGGCACCTGACTACGCCTCCGAGTTTAACTTATTGAAACATACAACCACATTTAAATTTCAATAAAAAATATAATCTCTCCAAAAATGTATTAATTAATACAGATTAATAAAGAGGTATTACGACAAAACATTTCTTAAACATTTCTTGTATTTCAAGATTCAAGTAAACTACCTATACATCACTAACACAAAAATATTTTAATTAAATTAGTAACTATAATATGGCCGTTGTAATTGTATTTATTAAGAATCGATAACTTACAAGTGTCAGTTGTTAATTAATGACAAAACTATGAATAACTTAAAACCCATTACGTGCCCATAAAACTTTGAACACATAAGGAGATAAGCCATTTAATTTCATGTTCATGTTTTTTTATGACGTTTTAATCTGAGAGTCATATTAAAATAGCCTACTATGGCCCAAAGGTTATTGTATAATAATTCTTTACTTATATTATAAAGATGCCTAATTACATTTAATAAATTTAGAAAAATTCATTATATTACGATTATAACTTATACATTTCATAATATGCGTGGACTAGAAAACGGAAAATTCTATTCTTTTCGCTAATGGTAGATAAAAATGTCTTATTAAATCATGATCTATAAGTTTTAAGTAATATCAATCTATAATAACAATGTTTTAGATTACTAAAACATTATCATATTTTTTTAGAATAAGTTTAAATAGTTTTTTTTTATATTGTTTATTTGAAAGTATAAGTAAATATAGACATGTGTATTATATATTTTTTTACGTGCTGAACACGTATTACGTAACTTTTCACCTTTTTACGTAGTAATAGAAGTTCCATTTTTAATCGACTTCTGTAAGAAAAGGAGGTTATCAATTCGACTGTATTTTTTTTTCAATATTTACCGCCCATAAAGGCGGAAAATTTATTCAATAAAGTGACTTAAATTTATAATAAATAGTAGATTTATAACTTCTGAGCCTTTTGCGGATATATTTTAATTACATACTGTATGTATTATTATGACTCGAATGAATTTTACATAAATTTTCTTTTAACATAACGTTTATGTAACCAAAAAATTGACTTTCGGTTAGGGTTCAACGACCATGGTCAAGTAAATGTGTCAAGCGTAAGTTGACGGGACAGTTTTTGCTCTCGTAAAACCAGTATGCGTGAGCTGCGCATACGCATATATGTGCGTTGTAATCTATACACGTATCTAAATAATAAAAGATGTTTCTTTTGAATCTATTTAAAATGCAAATAGATTAAATAATGGAATATCATAATTGATTGACTAAGATAAAGATGTTCAAACCCAAGAGTATTTTAAAATATTAATGAACGCTTATACATTTAAGGCTGTCATAGTAAGACTAGTCTATTCTTCATTAAATACAATTTTGCATGTTTTAACCGACCAGGCCGTAGTTGAGCAGTGAGATAGCCTCTGACTGTTATGTCGACCGTCATGGTCGTAGGTTCGATTCCTATTCGTGGCAACGTTAATTTGCCCACCCTAGTAAAATAATAATCGACGTTGACTTTCGCCACTCGACGCAGTGTTTCAATAATAATAGATCTGCCTATATACGGGATAAAAAGTTCAGCTGAAAATATTAAAAAAATCCTCGATATTTAGTCTGATTGCACAGAGCCACATAAGCGTAGGTGGAAAATGAAAAACAGGGTGATGTCTTATTTAATTTATAGAATAAATAAATTATAAAAAATAATATTTTGTTTATTAATACATATTATAATAAGCACAAAAATCTCTCGGTTTTCTTACAGTTTATTATTATTTGCTTTATTATAATAGCTTCTGCAGGTCCCAGCGCCTTCAAAATGTACCTATACTAAAATGGCGACTATAAAATATTTAACTAGACCGACTAGTTATAGTTTTCGTTTAAGTTTATAGTTCATAAAGGTACTAACTCTTATTTAAGTTTCGTTTTATATTGAGAATAATTTTTAAAAATGTTACAATATTTATTTAAAAGCAATTTATAGAGGCCGAAACGAAAGTCTCATTACTGATTAACGTGCCAATATTATGCAATGAATTTAAAATTCTCAGTATTTTTTAGAAAAATAAACACTTTTTTAATTTAAACGAGGTTAATAAAAAATCAGGTTTTCAGTAAAAATGAAAGAAACAAATTAAAATGCAACATCCGAGCATGCAGCTATATAATATAAGTAAATATATTAAAAATATGTGAAAATAAAATTCATAAACACTGAGAAGCCAATAGCAAAGAGACAAACAATCGCCTTTAAATTAAATTCCTTACTTATTACACTATATTTTCTACTGTAAAAGATATGGGTGCGTGGATATATAGTATATCTTTATATAATATACATATAAACTTATATAAACTAATTCTCACCTCTTGTTCATTTTACCTAGTTTACGTTCAGCTTTTACATTGAAAGCTTTTACAGAAGTATTATGTAATTCAGACGTAGCTGGGTGAGCTTCAGAGTGCAAGAGAATTAGCTATTTGTATTTTTTTATATTCTTATTTTCCCGATAAATCTAGAAAAAGTATGACATTGAGTGCTGCCGTCGGAAACAGAGTGACTCATCACAAACTCTCTACAAAATCAATTCACTTATTTATTTAACATTTATCCAGAGAAAAATATACTAATCACGCATAGATATTTTACAATTATCAGGATCGAAAAAAAAACTCGTTTGTCGAATATTTTCCATCGACAAGTGAGTTCTTTTGTAACGGCAAGCGCTCAGATGAGATACTGAGGAGCTATTTATCAAATACGTGCCTGCTATGTGTAAAAAACACAATAGGTGTGTATACGAAATGAACTGCCCATATATTATTGCTGGTCGTTTGATAGTCTATTAGAAGATTATATTTTTACTTTGTGTTCTCGATGTTAACTCACATTTGTATTTCAAATAAATATTGCACCTTTTTATATATAAAACATTAAGAAATATAAATTAAATATGTAGAAATACGATTTTTCTAAGCCAAATTAGCGTCAACTCAAATAAACAGTACAAGAGAAATTATAAATAAAGCATATATTAAATACATTGCGAATGTCATTTATTTTCAATTTATTTAAAGAAAACTTTAATCGATTTCAACGAGATATCGATTCTACAAACAATAGTAGCGTATAACTGTTTTGAAACGTATTACAAAGTATAGGCGTGCACGCGTGGGTGGCGACCAGGCACCAGCTCAGCCTGACCTTTGACTAATGGCACCGAACATGACAAATCCAGACAGATCTAGAATTCCTATTGTTATGAAATCGACAGGCGAATTCGGTTATCGGTTTTGATAAGATTTGTTGAAAATATATTATTGTGTTTTAATCTTGTATAATAAATCTGTTTCATGGTTCCCTTAAAGATTATGTTCTAAAGCTGATATTTTCGTATAATTTTCTATGTATAAGCATTCAAAGTATTTATTAAAATTTCTCTACGTTTGATGATTTAAAATTATATTTTATTAAATATACTTAAGAGTTAACTGAGAATCCTAAAGTAATAAAAGTTTAAAAGTTTTTTTTTAAGTCGATTCATTTAACAGTTACTTTTAACTATATTGTGTAACCAAGTACAATGTAGGTACTTGGATATGGATTGTGATGAATGTAAAGAGAAAAAAAATTCAATACATTGCGTGTTGAGCGGCGCAACTTAACACCGCAATTTGTCTTGTTCCCAAGCAAGGAAAACGTAAATAATTCTTCCCCAGAGCGATCATTGATCGTCGCGGTTATAGTCAGACGCTGTTCCATTGCGTCACAATGGCCTCCATCAGATCTGTGATTGCGTATCACAGTATGTAATAAATTAATCATTATCTCGAATTAATCTATACTTTTTTAAATATATTGAATCTCTATCTTTTTCGTAGCTTGTTAAGAAATTTAAAATATTAAATATTTCATTCCTCAAGTAGCAATTGAACTCACAACCTGTTGCGATGACAGACGCACGCTTCTATCCCTGCGCCATGACGACCTCAACGGCGAGTTTTCCTAGTAAGTATAATATAAGCTTCAACGTAAGCTCGGAGCAGACGGCTTGGAGACATACTTTCATATGTCGACCTTTTTGACAACTACCTACTGCAGGTATTCGTATCCTTTTTCCGTTGCTTCATCGGCCATTCACTTATGAATCAGTGAGTTAGACTCACTGTCGACTGTCACCGGCTATGCCTACTTAAATGTAATCAATAGTTATTTACCGGTATTTTTGTTGTTATGTTACTTGTAAAAATATGACATTTTTATTGTTGTTATTAAATAAGTATTAAATTATACCCACTTTGTAAAACTTGAATATGGTAAAAATCATTAATGGCGACATGCGACGTTGACTTCCGTAATTCAATTCTCAATATTCATCGTTGAAGCTGCGGAAAGAGAATTTCTAGAGAGGTTTCAATCCATTCCTGAAATATTATATTTTAAGCTTCTCAAAAATTGTTCCATTTTTCTTCGTTATGATTCAATGTTCTCTATAGCACAGTATTATATTTTAAGAACACTTTTTAACACTTTTTACTGCGTATGCATAAGCCTAAACTACACCCCAGTGTAGGCCGAGTAAAGATAGTGTTAAACCACTCCTATCCACTTTCTGTTCAATGTCTCAAGACATTGCGTGTTGAGTAACAGAAATAAACATCGCGCTTTATCGTTTTACCCGAGCCAAGAAAAAAAAATTCATTCCTCCGAGTGGGAATCGAACCCAACAACTATCGTGCTTACAGGCAGACACCGTGCCGCTATGCCATGAGGGCCTCTTAATATTTTAACTATGCATATACTTTAAAACGTAAGTCCATTGTCTGTTCAAATCGTGTCGCACAATTTTATCTCTTAATTGGCTATATGTTGTAACAATTATGATTAGATTCAAATTGTAATTGAAGATTTAAATCAATCTACATATTCTTATTATGGCTTTCTTAATTATTTTTAAACTTTTTGCCTAAAGCTTAGTTCGTTAACTAAATAGCCATTTGGTGTAAAAGAACTTCAAATTAAAAGAAGGTTGGTTAAACTTTTAATTGTAATTTTATATTGACGATGTAAACGTTAATTAATAACTGTTTCAATATTAATATTATTTATATAAATAATAAAAAATGTTCATATGTATACTATATTATATAGTTAACGCAATGTCTCAAGAATTCAGTGGAAAGTCGGGAAATCCTAATACGAACAGAGTGTCTGAACTCTTGGTTTCCTCAGTCTATCCTTCTATACGAGAAATACAGCAAAAAAAAATAAAAAGAAGCTTGAGAGAAATTATATCTTCTGACAACATTCATAACTCATAATAACAGTAATTACTGTGTTTAAATTTGTGCAAATATTTAAAAGAAAATAAATAAAGTAGGTAAAATTCTACCGAAACTTTCACAAATATTCAATAACCATTGCGTTTTTATAATGAAAGAATTCAAATTAACGTCAAAACAATCATATATCTTAATTAATGGAACGTGTTTCGTGAATTTCGTAACGCATTGCGTACGTACGTACCTATCGTTATCCTTTATAAAAAATTCAAGCGATTATTAATTCTATTACTTATTAATAAGGTTTTAATTTCTACAAGCGAATATAATTTTTGAGGGACTCGTATGTATGTATGTATCAACTATTGTAAAGAAAGTAGCTCTAAAATCATGCATGTCAACGTTACTCAATAACGAAACTAGAAAAATGTAGGCCAATATAATGTTTAGCGTAAAATAATTCATAATTATATGTTTTTAGTTTATACGCTTACTTTTTTTTTATATACTCTTTTTACTATTCATAAAAATTAAGTACAAGATTTGAATGGAATTTGCCAGGTTTCCTTAACATGTTATAATTATTATAAATTGGTATAGCGAAATTACAATTTTTTGTTTCAAAAAATGACTCACTTGTCGGTAGCGGTCTAAATTTTAGAAAGTTGATTTAATGAACGTATTAAGAAAAAAAACTTCATATTTGTTACAACATCACATACCTTTATGCTAACGTTTTATCCTTTTGCCCCGTTCACTGTCATCTCTCTTTTCATACGTGCCCTCCAGGGAGGTCCAGTCTTCATGCTTTTTGACGTCACCTTCCTTCAATATCTTCGATACTGTGTTTCCGAAGATCAACTGAAGTCTTCCCTTACCTCTCTTTCCGGAACTTTTGTAACTAAGCTAAATAACATATGAATTTATAAAATATAGTAATTCAGTTCATATTTGTATATTATTAGTTTGTGGTCAGCCTAAAACAGGAACAAATGGAAGTAATCAGCGAATACAGCTTAAAGTAATGATACTCTTATTCGTAGTGATGTAAGAATAAAATTCACTTACGCGGTGTTGCTGTAGACCTCTTCGTAATAGCGTATCTGACCACAATGGCTTTAGGGTACTTGTTCAGAAAGGCGCGCTACGAAGCGATGTATAGCTTTGAGTATGATTATAAATAATTCCACAAGCAAATTATTTTTTTTTACATCTTTTACATCATTATAACTTTTTAATTAGTGCTCTATATTTCCTTAATCTTAATTGTATTTATAATTTTTATAATAAGTAGTAAAAAATATCTAAGCCAGACAATTGTAGTGCTATTAATAAATCATATTTTTTTATACACCAGAAATTCTTTATAAATACAGTATTTAAATATTTTCAAAAGGAATAAAATATAAATCAATATTAAATTTCCATTCACACAAAATAACTTCAATCACTCTACATTAATCACTACTCTCTACTTATATCATGGTAGCGCACTACACAATAAGCCTTACAGAATCAATCACATACTTCCACGAAGATAACGGACCTCACCGGCGTCTTTTGTACTTTCTTTTTTATTTTATAATTAAGCAGTTTATTGCAAACAGTCTTATCGCGTAGTATCAAACATGTGATGTCCGGATATACTATTAGGGAATATAATTACTATTTTCTCCTTTTTATTTTGTTAATGCATCAGCATGGAGAATGAGGAAAACTGAGTAATTTAACCCCCAAAGAGGAAGTGTTATTTTAATAAGTTTTTATTTTGTTAATGTACTAGTATGGAGAATGAGGAAACCTGAGTAATTTAACCCCCAAAGAAGAAGTGTGTAAAGTATGTGTTGAATCTGTATGTGTGCCTGTGCCATCGTAGCTCCGAAACGGATGAGCTTTGGTGTGGTTTTTTTTTGTTTGAAAGGTAACTTAATTGAGATTGTTTTTAGCCATCATTTGGGAAAATATGTACAGCCAGTTTACTTTACAGAGCTTTTATGTCGGGAGTTTTTATTATCAATTATTCTCCATTTTCCTCGTTGGGAAAAAAATTTGATACAATATAATATTATTCAATTTTAATTAAAGTTATTAAATATTTATAATAAGATTTTTTACCGAATCATATTAGTTATGAAACTTAAAATAATGCAGGAACAGATACAGTAGCGCAATGTAATATAGAACTTGAACTTTGAACTCACTTGTTTCTAGCTGTCAGTGTGATCCGTGTACGCAGGAATCCTGTCTGTCAGCAAATCATTGAACTAAAAAATTATAAATAATTTCAGTTATATTTTTTGCGCTATAAAAATATCTTTTATGATATATTAGAATGAAGTAAAGAGTGTGGTCACATTTCAAACGAACAATTTTTTTACAATAACGTAAATGGATTTTAAACTTATTTTTTTTAATAAGCTTGTGAGCTTATTCGTAAATATATGGTCGCTATTATAATATTAACTAATAAGTAATATTTCACTATAGGTATATATAGTAACATTTAGGTTTATTTTTCAGTGCCACATATCTACTTGGATCTTAAAATCTTTGACCTATATAAGATTGATATGACTCAGATAATACGTAATTAAGAAACTTTAAATTAAAAATAGACTTCATTATTAATTTTAAAAAGTATATTGACCAAAACATAGAAGTTCTAAATTATTTATTTAACTTTACTAGAATAAACAAAGCAAAAACCACATAATTTTGTGTGAACCAATTCTCAAATTACTATAATAATACGAATTTTCTATGCATTCCAATGTCTCAAGAAAATTTTCAGCTTAATAGTAATCCAGCCAATATCAACTATACGAAGGCAAGGCTTAAAATTACACTACTTATTTATTTTCATTGACTTTATTTTACGAAATATTTATTAATGTGTTGAAAATACATACATTTTATTTATTATCTTTTATCAGCTTCACGCTGTATCCCGCACACAGCAGGGTAATTTTTTTTTTTTTAATTTTTGCTTTTTGTGAACCCTAAAAACAAATCTGCGCAGCCATCTGTAGCTAGCTTCAGAGCGGCCACGACTCGTCAAACCATACTATACTCAATTTTTTTAGGAACAGACACTGAAAACGTTTCCATTATCCACTCTACAAACGTTAAACAATTATTTCTATATCATCATAATAATATGTTATTTACGATTTAAATGTAATATATTAAATAAGCGATAGAACTTACAATATTCCAATTCCGTAGTCAAATAAGTTATATTATCTGTTAACGCGCACGTGCGCACACGATTATCCCAGTGACCCGGGGACCCGCTACTTATTGTCCGGCGACTGCTCATAGTAGATATGAAGATATTGCCTTTCTCTTTATACATATATAATAATGTTTAGTTTAAATATGTATATTCATGTAAGTATGTATTACATATAATATATCTCTATTTATATATGTATAAATCAAATAATTTACAATTTTCACCAAAGCACGATATTGACCAAAGACCGGTGGCGGTTCCGCCACTCAACACGCAATGCCTCGAAAAATTCGGCGGAAAGTGGAGAACGGAGTGTCCTAGCACTAGGTTCAATCTGCCTACCCCGCTATATGCGGGATACAGCGTGAAGCTAAAAAAAATATTTAAATAAATATCCAAACCGGATGTAGCAAGTAATAATCGCGAAACAAGAGAACAGACGTCAGTGTTAGGTAGTTTAGAATAGTAGATCAAATTAGGTTATTTTTATAACAGAAAATTGTTCGCCAGTAATAAACTTATAAAGCATTAAATGAAATCTATTCGTATTTTATTACACTCAACTGATTGGAGAATTCCGAACATGCACATGTTGTAAACACATTATTATCTTTTACTGTTTGCGTTCAACTGTGTAATTGATTGTTCCCTTTACCTATTTTCTTTTTTTTTTTTAATTTAAAAATTGCATTGATAGACAAAAATCGAAAAAAATATAACAAAAAAAAACAGAACTGTTTTAGAATTGTTATATACTTTTTTTTTTAAATAAAAAACTATAGTAGCATATAAAGTCCATATATTTTGTTCAATAAATTCAAATGTGATTAGGCAAATAGAATTCTTATTTCTAGACGAAGTGGCAATATGCAGGCACCCCGCCATCTTGCCGCGGGCTATACAGCCAATTGGCGCGAGTTCTTTCAAAAACTGGTACAATTTTTTCTCTATTCATTTATTTGTTGTATTGTATTCATTCGGCCAGTTATTTAAAAAGTATTAATTTGAAAAGTAAAATAAATTGCATAGTTCAGCGATTAAGTTATTTAGTTTTTTTATATAATATGGGATTTAAAAATAAGATTTGAAATAATAACCTTATGTAAATTATTGAAGATAAAACAGTATTTTACGCATAATTCAACAGTACATCTATACATGGATAATATACATATTTGATATGTTAGGTACATATCAAATATATAAAGGATCGAAAACATTTCTACTGCGCCTCTTACCTGTCCTCCTTTTCCAATTGCTTATAGTTTTTTTTCCTATATTTATCTATTATTAAAAAAATAAACAATATAGTGTGAAGCTAAAAACTACCATATACCTACAAGTTTATAGAATTATATTGATTTAGAGCCTTGACTCTATATCTGTGCCTATAGGTATGTTATATAACATCTAATATGTCCCGATAGCCGGAGGCGCCATGCACCTACAGGAGGGTGACTAAATAACGGATATTGAACAAAAGTGAATGAATTAGGAAAACCGTTTCGTACGCACTGTTTCCAGCCCTACTATTTTCTATGTAGAGAGTGTAGATCGTCATCAGAATATTATGATGATAAAAAATATAAAAAGTCGATATATTTTTATTTTTTGCTTGTGAACATTTAGCTCTTAACATCTACGCGTTGCTCTTCTGACAGAAAAAATCCACGCAGCTTTATAAAATTTTTTATAATATATTTGGAGATATTTATGGAACGTGAAACGCATAGCAGGGTAGGCAGAGGGAACTTCGGAAGCCGGTGTTGAGACACTTGATTACCATTAATACACTTCCGTTCCCTACCTCTCTTCTTGGGAATCGAATCCACAATCTGTCACAGTCACTCGCTTGACCTATCAAAGAAGATGTGCAGGATATTTTTTCTTCTTAATCATAGCATTTCATTAATTACTATTAAGTTTATTGTTTTTACTATTGGCTTAATTGAAATCATCAACGTTGTTTACAGATTTTTTTTTCAATTTCCCATTAATTCTTCAGATTTACAACTGACACGTGTAAAGAAAGGGAAAACTAGTAGTATTCTAATTAATGGTATTCCAATCACCACTTTTACATTATTAAATTTTCTGCTCAGTCAAGTGCACTTGCACATTTTGCAATATACGGGCACAGCATCCTACATATCTTTAGTTTCATACAAATAAAGGCTACTATACTATCAAATATGTAATATCTAATTTGATCATTGTACGTAAAGTTAGTTGTACCCTCGAATGATCGCCAATCGCAATGCGTTCGCAGTACCTACTAATTAATAATCGCCTTGGGGTGGGGTTTGAGCTTAACAGCGGTTCTCGATGATAAATATCACTCACAGTTTTTCTTTTTAATTGTTACTTATTGAAATAATGGTGTTAATATATGGTAGAACAATATGCTTAGAATATTTTGCTTTCACACACAAAAAATAAAAATCGTACAAAAATCGATTGCTAGTATAGATTTAAGTATTTTGATTAAATCATCATCAACAGCACCAAGTACAATATTTTCTAAAAACCGTAAAATACCATAAAGGGCAAAATATACAATTAGAAATAAAAAAAAAACTAGAAATAAAAAAAAAACAAAAACATATAGTACCTAGTCTTAAAGGGTCAACTGTCGAGTATCGATAGTACCCCGGGAGCACCGCCCTCGGCAGTCTCTGGCGGGCACGCGACGCGCGCGATCGTAAATATTACGCAAGGTCGACTGAAAAATCGCGTAGAATGTTGTAAACACCGTGAAATGTAGTGAAAATAAGTTATAAATATAAAAAAAAAGTATAAATATTTAGTGAAATTATTGTAATTTTTATGGAGAAACGTAAAACATTCTTAATATAAATTTGAATATTATAAAAAAATAATTTTAAAAATATTTTTCAGTGTTACATGCTTACCAGTTTTTTTTAAATATGCAAATTTCATTTATATTTAACTGAAAATTGATAATGTTTTTGCAACACATTTCGAAATATATTCATATGATATAAGGATTGAATGTACAAAAATTTTCAATTTACTTAAAGCAAGAGTTTATATAGGTATTCTACATATAACATATTGAACTATATATGAAATTATAATTATGATTAACAGCCACACTAACGGTACAAAATAATGCCAAAAAGTCAATTAACAGAATACTCTTAAAGTCTGTTCATAAAAAAATATTCCGTTACAAAAAGCATTGTAACACAGAGCCTAAACGATTTTTGTTTTAATCATTTTTTCATCTGCGCGAGCATCGATTATGATCACCGTGTAAAATCGATTTTATCACGTTATTTGCATAATAAAATTTTAATAAACATTAGAAATGCTCCTCGATGTTTAATTGGTTTTATTTATGAAGATGCTGATGTTGATTTTTGATGTTAGGAAGTAATGAACTCTAATTTTTAAGGAAACTAAAAAGATGATGATGCCGATCGTCTAAATGCATTATTGGGTAATTCTGACTGTACCACTGGTTTGATTCATACTTGTCATATGAGAATTGTATAAGAATATTTTCATTTTCTAGTTACACTTTGAGTTCCACCATTATTTTTAAACATACCGGTAATGGAGACATAATGACGACTTGACGAAACGCTACCTTCTGTCCGCTTGTAAAATGTAGAGACACTTAAAAAAATCGACACAAATTTTAATCAAATATTGATTGCACAAAATCATCCAACATTTTTACCGATCCAATCTATTTTCAACAATTTTATAGCATAATCAAAAATTTGTTCACTAAATCTGATACACACGTGTGTCAAAATCGTTATAATACCATTGATTATTTAATATCAGAGCAAATTGTTGTTAGTTAACATCGGGGCCGGTACTCCGGTAGTCGACGAGCTTCGTTCGAAAGGTGGCAATTTGAGAAGTAATCACTTACCGATCGTTGCTGGAAACGTCCGCCTTTTAAGGGGCCAGTAATTATCGAATATTCGAATAAAAAATTTACATAGGTATATATCTACATTTTTTTTTAACTTTCACGTGCTCAAACTTCAATAAAAGTGTATGAATTGGACTTAAAGTGGATTAAATAAGTGCTTGAAGTGTGATAAAATTGTGTTTTTTTTTTTGTGTGGAAGACACCAAAACACTGGCGGTGGCGTACGTGGATTTATCCAGCGTGATTGAGGTGCAGGTAATAAATACAATTAAAAAATAAATGTCATTATATTTCACATCACATTAACAAGATTTTTTTTTATACATTACATATATAACTAAGCAGTTTAGTTCTTACTTATCTTAAAACGTTATTTATTTATTGGCTTAAAGTACATTTTATAAACAAACTAGATTTTTACAGTCTAAATGTCTATATTCTAATTGCCTAAAAAGTCTGGTATTGTTTTTCTGAAGATAGTGATTTTAAATCCAATTTTCTATTGATGGAAATAAACAATATTTATAAAATAAACCTATTCATTATACATTAAAAGATATCAAAAAGGTATCAAACATAAACGATGTGCCTTCTTCCTAAAAGTAACAGTTATAAATATGTTAATAAAATTTTTAAATATTATAAAACATGCAATCTATACATAGGCTTTATCGTAATTAAATCGTTAATAAATTATATTTATTTTACAAGCATATTTTATGTTCGTAGTAAATAAATAATTAATTAAAGAATCATAAGCGATGGCCATTGACTGATTAATGTCAATAAGCTCTCACGGATGAATCATAAAATAAAATGAGTAAACATTTACTTTTGGCAGAATATCATGTTATTTCTAGCTAGGTTCAAATACCTATACTGAAATAAAAAGTAGCACGTTTTTCCCGCGTACTTGTACGTGACTTTCCACTCAAATTTTAAGACGCTGTGGAACTCAACGCCGCGCTTTGTCTTATAAATAAGGAAGGAAGATTTACATGAATTTTCACTACTCAAAGGCTTAGAATTATCATTGGAAAAGGGAGAATGCTATTTCTTTAATATTTTTAAAATCTAAAATGAAAAAAATATTTTAACGTATAATTAAGTTAAATTATTATTTGGCTTTATCATAAAAGGAAACCAGAACTATAAAAATATAAGTTTTCAAACATTTATAAGTAACTAAATGAAAAAACTAATATATTGACGAATTAAATATGATTATGTTTATAATTTGACCGCCCCAGCTTTTCCTGTGTTAAGCCAATTCTAAAAGTTAGTAAGGTAATAAATATAAATAATATTACAGTATTATACATTCATTTTTCACAATAAATAATAAGCTGTAGAAATTAACCGCAACCATCATTATTTTGTCATCGAACACCAATTGACGTGTTAACGAATAGTGCTGGCCCATTTCGTATATTAATGAGACTTACATACTTCAATATATATAATATGCATTGTAATAGAGCTATTACGCATTCCGATATTGATTGATTAATTTAGATGTATAACAGTGAATCAAATGATGTATCGATATCGATGGAACGTATCGATATCGACAAGTGACAGCACTATAATAATGAAATGAGATTCCTTTTATAAAATTTGTTTAATTATCTGTGGAGAATGGAGACCAAAATGGAAACCAAAAGCTAACTAGTAGTTAGTACAAGTAATTTGTATTTGATATAAAAATATATAACTAATAGTACAATAGCATGTAAAATATTTATTTTAATTGCAATTTACATATATAACTTGTCAAATATTTTATATTTATTGTCAGTTATGTCACTGACAACATTAAGATAAGACATGCACTCTCTCACATGTCGAGTTGTCGGCTCTAAAAATCTGACCTAACATTTAATGAGCCAACAAAACAACTTACATTTATATATTTTACAATATCTATTAAAACCTATTATTTATTAAGTCAAATATTTATTAATCAAGTTTAAATTTGGAACTAATTTCGAAATATAATCTATATTTATCATTACTTTAATGAGAAAACTTCACACACATTATAAATTATGCTAATATTTATTAGCAACTGGTCACTGGTCACAGTTTCTCCTGTCATTTTTCAGATTGCACAATGTTATTAATAATAATTACAGTCTTCATTAAAAAAAACGAACATTATTCTTTCATTATATTCTATACATAATAAACTTTTAATATATAAAACCACTGTTTGCGCGAAATTAAAGGAAGCTTTCCTATGAAATACCGTAACAAACGAACATACTAACAAATTTACTTTAAATCTTTACCCAAAATATTGCTAACATGTTTATATTTGCAATGTCACTAAAATGTACCATTAATTATATTCTAATGTATGTCAATGTGAATATGTCAAACAGTCATTAGACACCACGAAAGTATAAATCTTATCAAAATCAGAACAGTTACGACAGAGCATTTTAAGTCGTATAAGCCATAAAAATTACTGGTTTTCAATCTACGTTCACTTAATTATTATAATTAGTTTAATAATATTTTTTGGCATATTTAATATTTTCTTGTGTCCAAACAACTGTGCAAGTGGAAACAAATACACGTGGTCACATATCGGTTTTACTAATAAAGCTAAATTAGATAATATTTCTATCTCTTCATTTTAAATAATCGACTTTAAAGTCAACAATATATAATAAAAATCTGTATAATCTGTTACTTACATATAATAAATTCCTCTATAGTGATATACATGGCTGTATGGAAGGATAAAAGGTAGAATGCACATACAAATGTAAGTACATTGTACTACAAAAATATTAAATTTCATTCGTTCTAAAAAAATTGTCTCTTATAAATAAGTCACAATAAGGCATTTATAACAAAAAGTAACTGAAAAATGAAAGGTTTGACTGTTTTAAAAAAATAAACTTGAAGTGTCTATCTGTGATTTCAAAATAAGAAAAGAGTGAAGCCGCGCCTGGGTTACCAGTTTACAATAAATATATTACTATCACTACCTTCCCGAGTGCAGAAATTACCAATGCGCAGATTGTTATTTATGTATTAATTTTATGTTAAATCCACCATTTGTTATTTAAAGTGTAGCACAAATATAATAAATTAAACATAAATATAGTTTTAGTAATTCTCAGGCCATTCTGTGAACGAGTTGTGTGTAGAGCTACCCGTTTTAGTTTTCACCACACATCCGGTGTACATCAAAATTAGCTAAGTATAATCATTATTGACGAGTGCAGACATTAGACAAAAAAATATAAGTTTTCGTCAAATTCTTCAGGCATTGTGTGTTGAGTGGTGGCACTCAACACTTTGCCTCATTACCAGAACGAAGAAATGAAAACATTAATTATTTAATTACCCCGAGTGAGAATTGAACCCTGATTGCCCCGTTGCGCTTACATTCCCATGCTGCGCTACGACAGACTATTACCAATTATTTTATTCTATTTCTTTATTAAAATTCGGTTAACATTAACATTTTATCGGGCTATTATATAAAAAATGCTTGTAGGTAAAGTTCATACAGACAGTATACGGCAGGATTTAGAACTGTCAATCATGTCTCATATGTAAAGAATAAACTTAATTAATTAATTAATTAATTTATATTAATTATACTTTTATAATAATTATATATAAAATTCGTAAAAAATATACAAGGAAGTTAATAAAAATTTAGGCGTATAGACTTAAGTTATTTTCTTTAAATTTTTATTATTATTTTTTTAATTAGCATAATGTCTTACGTCTACTTGACTCTAATATATAATGTCCAAAACTCGATATTTGGCAATCGATCCAATTTCGACCACAACCTATTACACTTAATGTTAGTTCAAATATAAATTTAGGCGTTGATGATTGAACACATAAATCTTATATCAAATTGCTGCTTAATGAATTCATAAAAAAAGTAAACTGAATAACGGTCCTCCATTGAACATGTAGAGATTATTTTAAAAATGAAAGTAAATCAAAATTGCATATTAAGATTAAGACGATTTAGTTGCAATTTCAGTGTTACCACTATTAAAATTTAAAGAAAGATGTTGTGGTATCGAATCCCATCTAGTGTCGAGGCAAAGCGCGGCGTTGAGTTCCGCCACAATAAAAAAAACAGAATATATTCATTACAAAGCTAACAGCATTGTTGCTTATAAAGCTAATAAAATTAAGTATAATTTGAATATCGCGTGCGATCATAATCACATTTATGTTTGAATCCATCATAATTTTACCTGTTATATTTCTAAGATATAAATCAAAGTATTTTATTTTCAATTGGACATAAAATACATTCAACTCGTTTCTTAAGTTTTATCTACTTATATTTTATAACCAAAAATTATTACTTATACCATTATTTAAGATTATCTTAAATTGTTTGTACATTTTCTTACTTTTAACAAGATTTATTTGAAAGTCTATATTAGACAGATAATTCACAGCAACAGAAAAGCAAATCGCAGCGTTAAGTTTCGCTATTCCTCAAGGTCTTTTTAAAAGAACAGTAGAAGGACACATATGAGTAATTAGATTCTGTCAGACCTGTACCTGTATAATTGTATATAACAATATCACTACTAAACTAAACTACATCATATACATTAGAACTCTTGTTTTTTTCTCATATATAGTAATTAACTTATCCAAAAGGTATTTATTATCTCTCCGAATAGTAATTCGATACTCAATTTGTGCGCACAATAGAAGTACCCCAATATGAACAAAGATTCAACTAATTATCATATCACACTATTATAAGCTAATTGCATTTATCAAACCTCATTGCTTGTTAATGTCGAATTCTAATTAGTAATTAACTCATATTTCAGCTGACATTTTGACTGGTTTGATAATATTAAAAGGCAGATAAAATAACTGACTTTCATTTTAGCAAACTAAGAAAAAATGATATTTTAGGATAGGAGATAAAATGAAAGTGTATTTTATTATTTTTGGCAGTGTGCAAATTGTGTTCTTACTACTGATATACTGAAGTGTATTTTTTATTTATTTAAAACTATTTATTATACAGACAAGTATTTGTCTAAAAGATACCCATGAAAAAGCATTAAAGTAATGTTTAAGGCTTGTAGGGCCGATTCTTACTCGGAGTAGTGAATATCTATATAATAGTTTAATTTATGCTCATTTCATCGTCTAGTAGGTAGGCAGGGTTGATTACCGTCGAAATACACAGTCTCAAAAATAGGGCAGAAAGTGGAAAATGCATGCCTTGCCATGCTATGCGTAAAAAAACCATAAATATGTTCTTTTTTATTTTAATAATGTTTGTTTTTGCCATCAGGAGCGCCTCGGCGGGGGCGGGCTGGGGCTCAGCGGCGGCGGGTTCCGCAGCGCGCAACCCTCGCTCGCCGACTTCCAGCCGCCGTACTTCCCGCCGCCCTTCGCGCCCTCCACCCACCCAGCCAGTCCACACCATCAACAACAGGTATTGTACAATAGTGTTGAAAAATAAACTACTAGACTAGACTATTTTACCTGGCTATTATATCTCTTTCGTGTAATATTATCAAATTGTGACGCGGTGGGTTCGATTCCCACTCAGAGGAACGAATTATTTACTATTTTCCTTTTGTCGCTCTGATAATAAGATAATGTGGTGTTGATTTCCTCCACTCACCAAAATTCTACGGAAACTGGAGAAAGGAGCGTCTTGACACTATGTTTCTTCTACCCACCTTTTTATATGCGTAACTACAGAAATTTACCAGATAATCTCAAGAAACCACCGAATATTAAGAATGAGATGTCTCACACGTAACATTCTTCCAGAGCCATGGCATGGAATACAGCGGGGGCGGCGGCGGAGGCCCCGAGTACTCGCAGCACTACGCCCCCCAGCAGCTGCTGCCTCGTCACCACGGACACCACGAGCCCCACGGGCACTTGCGCCACCATCGCGACCACCATGACGCCATACATTCACACCACGTAAGTTTCATTGTCATACCATTTATTTATATGAAGTCATCATTTTCTAACAAATCAAACTTAACTGTCACAAATAAGTGCACTAAGATCATAAA
This sequence comes from Heliconius melpomene rosina, assembly GCF_056956725.1. Lineage (NCBI taxonomy): Eukaryota > Metazoa > Arthropoda > Insecta > Lepidoptera > Nymphalidae > Heliconius > Heliconius melpomene. Next base: position 2,935,234 of record NC_140400.1, read on the forward strand.
AAAATCTTCCTGTAAGCTTTTTCTGTGTATTTTTTTAATATATTACGGTAAATTAACTTCACATTCGCTAATGGCCAATATTGATTTTGCCAATATTTCATACTATCTCGACCAAAGTAATTTCCAAATAATAATTTAATTTGGATATATTTAAATAACGTAATAATTTCGAGGGTAGCGCCGGTATGCGAGGATTCTTGAGGAGGCATGCGGTAGGGCGAATAGTTTCTTAAGACCGTTACATCGATCGTGTTGAAGATAACAAAATAATAGAAATTATTCTTAGCCAGTTAACTATTGCGTCATACAGTCATGATTTAAAAAAAAATAATAATTAACTTTTAAATATGTGGAAAGTATATGTTAATTAAATTACACTAGTATTTATTAATTATAACAAATATTTGTTAATATACACTTCCCATTAGGCCCTTGATTATACTTATAAGAAATGAGAATTCATTCATAAAATAAATATAGCGCTTTTATTTTTATAATATCATAAAATTTTATACATTTAACGTCTCCGTCATATCATTTACAATGAAGCAATCAATGAAACGAAAAATGTGCAGGAAGTTCCAAAGCTATTATGTCGAAACCCAACTTAGCAGATTAGCCCTAATGCTCCGCTTTCGTACACAATTGACAATACTACGAATGCTAGAAATATTTTCTATTGATATTATTATATTTCGATGCTTGAAAAGATCGTATGATATCTGAAAGCTGATATTCTACAATTACTTAAGTTAATACTATATATAATATAATTGAAATGTATTGGCCAAATTAACACCGGATATTATTATATAATTTTACTTTTAGTCATTTAAATAATTTTAAATTAAGTAATTTTTAGTCCAATAGAAATTAGTAATTAGTTATTACCATATTCTCCCTTTTCCGGAGAAACAAAGCTACTTTTAGGTTTTTCCCTATCCTACCTACCTTATTTGCATTTATTTGCAACATTTTGAATCGAATTCTGTAGAGCCAAAATTAGTTCAATTGTGATACTATATATATTTCTGTCGAAAATAACCAACTTAATAAAAATTAAAATATTTACCATATTAATATGTATGTACATAATTTGCAAACTTTCCTTTAACTCTACTGTAGGCATAGCTCTCTATAGAGAATATAATTTGTTTTTAGTTATCACACGGAGGGTTCAGCTATGGCGGAGACAGGCGGGCGGAGTACGGAGCGAGGGAGCAGCACGAGCTCGCGTTACACCATGCATTGCATTCCACGGATGAAACACAGGTAATCTAGGCTGCCTTTTTTATATTTTTCATTGAAAATAGTTTTATTTTTTAGTTTCAATTCAAGACTGTGCGTGTTGAGTGAAGGAACTTAACGCTGCCTTTTGTATTGCCAAACCGGAGAAAGAATCATAAATTATTTTTCCGAATGATAATCAAATCCACAACGGTCTCGTTTAAATGTTGTCCCACTTCACCTCTATAGCCTTTTTCCCGACTGCTAAGGAAGAGTTATTTGTTAAAGCATTGTATGGTTTTAGTTAACTAATATGTATAATATATATAATATGTATAGTATATGTATAATATATATTTAAAAAATATGTATATGATATTTACCTAACAAATACTAATTAAATTTAAACAGGATGCCCCTTGTACTTATTATAAAAAAAATCTCAACTAGTAAAAGTTTTTGTATCGATATTGGACAACAAATATGTCCGTTCGCCAAATGGAATTTAATAAGGTTCATAAATTAAAACGATCCCTCCTTCGAACCCGACGAGAAATTTCACTCGAGTTTTTCTTAAAGTAAGTTAAATAAAGATGTGAAAAGAATTTGTAGCCATATTAAAAATGCATTTTTTTTTCTAGAACGCTGCTATGGACGATACGACTGGGTTCATGACAGATCTGCCTTTATTAAAAAGTAAGTTTTTAAATATTATATTATAATATTATTTAATCTGTTTTTATTATTATTGGATTTAACATAAAAATAATTTATAGGGTACTAATTAATAGCACCAGTATAAAATATTCATATAAGTATAACTTAAAATATATAATAACCATAAATTTTAAATACGAGTAGATACATATTATAATATAAATATAAAATATATTATAACTTCAATCAAGTACAACTAAAATAATGCCTTAATAATACTCATTATAATTAGTGAAGGTTTAATTTGAACGTCCATATACAAAAGCAAAGACAATCGTGAAACAAGTACATCTTATTAACTCACCATTACATCGATGACCCGCTAGATAAGCGATAATTAGTCATACAGTTATGTATCTGTATCGATTTTTCAGATTAAAAAAAAACTCGATCCCATTTAACCGAATAATCGATTCAAAAAAATTGAAACATCGATCAATCATCTGTTTTAAATAGCGTAGGTCGGATACGGAAATGAAATGCGACTTTATTTAGATAAAAGCTTTTTATTGATTAACAAACAGATAACATATCTTTTTATTCTTCTTCTTTTTTCGTTTTCTATTTTTGAAATAGTTATTGTTATATAATTTAAACATTATAAAAATTAAAGCTAACTTTAAAAATATAATATAATATGATTTTTTAACAGAATCGTAACTGGCTAATAATGATTTCTTTTGAAAGTATATACATTTTTTTCTTTCAAGCACGGTGTTAACTAGCCAGCATGGTGCAGAACTAATGACATAGTAATGTTTATTGTATTAGGGCTGCCATAGAAATATAATGGTAAAAGATTTCACGCTGAGCGCATGTTTGGGGCGTGGTGCTAATTGTTACGAACCATTGTTGGCATTCGACACGAGGAATTTTAAACACCCGTATTTTTATGCGTCTTTTAATGTACGTACCGACTACTTTCACATGTATTTTTTATAGTATTAACACTTATTACTAAATGTAATTGAAAAGTTTATTAATGTTTAAGTATATATATAACGTAATGTCAAGACACTCTGTTCCCAACTGTCCGCTCAATTTTCTAGAAACATGGTGAATGGCGGAACTCAACGCCTCGCTTTCCATGGCATGTAATTTTATTTATTAATGCTTATTTTTTTTAGCAATGAAAGGGCGGGATGGTCTAGGCGGCACGGGCACGTGTGCACCTAACGACGTGTTCTGTTCAGTACCGGGGAGGCTGTCCCTGTTGTCGTCCACTAGCAAGTACAAAGTGACCGTAGCTGAGGTGCAGAGGAGACTGTCACCGCCGGAATGCTTAAATGCATCTTTGTTAGGAGGTGTTTTAAGGAGGTTAGTTTTTATTTTATTATATTTTCTATTTTATTATATTGCTTATCTACTGTTTAACGAGATTTTGATTTGAAATCCTTTATCGAACTAGGTTGAAACAATGTTTTGATTACTAAGGGATTCCATAATAATATAAATAACCGCGTATAATAAGACGCTGATATATTATATTATAAACAATAAACTGTTTATTATTATCTTAAACTTTTGATATCGATGATTAAGTAATATAATAAGAAAAACATTTTTCCTTATGTTTTCAATACAAGAGCTGTAATTACACAAGTCCTTTTACAAAGCAAAGGCTACTGCCATTTAATATGCATAGGGTTGTCAATTAATGAACAAAAAATTGATTTATAATAATATTACTTTTATAACTGTTATTAATTAATGCTTAATGCTTTTTTTTCTCTTAAAAATAAGCATTAAGTTTATAATTTGAGTGGCTTCTTGTATATTTTATCTTTTTAAATTGAAACCTGTAAATCGCTATTGGAAAAACGTTCTATTAGACTGTGCGGGTTACCAAAAAATATGGAAAATCGTTTATTTCCGTAATTTCTTCATTCGTATTTTCTTTTAACTCTTCTCCGTCCTTTGAATATAACAATACCCCATAAATGTGTATTAAAATGTAGCCTAATTTTTTTTTATTTTTAAATCTTATAATAAATTAAATATTTTTTTCATATTATTCATATTACAACACTCAACTAACAAAGACATACTCTTGTATAAGAGGATACAGAAACAAAATTACATGTCGATAATTACTCCTCCTCATCGCACTTTTTAGATAGCAATTTATTTTTGTATCGGATCTCGAATAAAAAACTAATTATGTCACAAAGCATCCTATAATGACTAATATATAGAGTAATTTAAATTTTACGTATTCTTATATCGAAGCATTATATATCAGTTGCATTGTATGCCCTAACATAATGCAAATAAAGTTTATTTCTCTATATAAAAGTAAAATTAAGTATTATATCTCAACATTTTTACAATTGAACATACTATACATATATTTAAATAAAAAATATATACGTACGTTTAATTAATGCTTAATTGATGCTTTTAAGAGATGTCCTTATACATGGGGGTAGCGTAAAAATAGCAATAGCATAAAAATAAAAAAAAACATATAGAATACATAAAGATAGAAAGATAATGAATATAGATAAAGAATATTTATATATACGCCCATGACCGTTTCGTATGATGTCTATACATATAGATACATTCTTATTCTAGATTATTCTTTTACTAGATAGAAAAACATTACAGCTTTCATTTTTGTTTTACTATTAAAAATCAAAATTTAAAAGAATATATATAACACCCCTAAATGCTAAATTGCAACAATTTGCATTAGGCACCTGTTTTGATGTATTTTTCTTGATAATATCGCTGCCTTATACAACGATTGCAACAATATTTCATGAGTTTTGTGGGCGGACTATGACATATTATTATTCTCTGGTAGCGACTTACAATATTACTTGTGGACATAGTATTAAAACATAACTTATCACCTCTTTTAGGTAATTTGTTTTAGAAAATCAAAAAATATATATAAAGATATTTACCAACCAGAACAAAGATAAAAAAGGTGTTTACCTTTGTTCTGTCTAAGGTTAAATATGTATAACCAATATGGAGACTTCAATATTAATTATTTCTTTCGACTACGGCGCTTCTAACAAAACATCGATAAAAACAAAATATTTAATTATTGTTTGAATATAAACATATTAATTTAGCTTAAGACATCAGATTCGATAGTGATATCGCAATCCCACTTTCTTACTGACTAATGAACCACAGGTTATTGATGGATCGATCTTCTATTACTGCAGGGAATATCAAACTTATACTACGTAAGGCCCGTTAACGAAATGTTTAAAAAATACAATATGTGTGAACATTTATATTTTTTGTTTTTACAGTTTCTTTTGTTTACGTTACAGTATTTTCATAAATCTATAATCATAACCTATTTTTTTTAAATAAAATAATTGTAATTATAGATTAAAAATAACATTATCTTAAATTTATATTAGCTTTCGTGTGTGAATTTGTATTGATGATCAAGAGAATAATTATTTTGATAGTTGTCCTACGATATTTATAAAAGAATACTTAACAAATTGCAAAAAGCTTAAATAAAAAAATATACATATACTTTTAAAATAAATGTACAATGTAATAATAGATTAATGACTCATCTTTGAAATCCAGTTAGCCGAACCCCACTTTGAGGTTCCCCGCTACAACATAAGATACATTAATTTTCAATCAATAAGTATTTGATTCGGGTAATTGAACACAGATCGATCGTATTCGTATATTGTAATCATATTTTTGAATGATAAAGAGGCCCAGAGTAAGTCTTTACTGAGTTCAGTTTGCGCAATAGTCATAGAAAATAATATAAAGCAACTCCAATCTATTTTTAATTGGATTCTTTCCATTTTTCTCTTATTAATATAAAATATATAAAATAAAAAGAATTATAAATTATATTTAACGTTTAATATTTTACTTTATTAATTTTATTTTTAGGTACTTAATGACTAGAAACTTTAAAATTTTAGAATGTTTTCAAGTTGATATAATTTCAATGTAATAAATATTTAATCAGTTTCTCAAACACAAATAAAATTACAAAAAAAAAGCGTAATAAATGGGTTGTATGGACAATATCACTTCACACAAACCAACTATAAAAATATGGAAAAAAATTAAAGCAAACGGTACCACCGTAATTAACGTGCCGAATCCAAAGACATGTAGATAAATATATAGATATTGATTGATAATCTTTCTAATCGGATAGCTGAGTATTTGATACCTACTAGATATTTCTTGCCCATTAATTTCCAATCTGTCGATTCATCCGATTTAGTTTCCAAATTCAAATCATTGTTTGGCTCGTTAGCAGCCATTGCGCATGATTCTCGTTTCTTTTGTCGATGGCCAACGTGTGAAAATACAGAGAACAAAAGTAACCATAGACAAAATAAAGTTTTGTGGGATTATTTGCGAGTGGATAAAGTAAATGAGCTAAGAATTGGCCGCGATGATTGTCATTTGATTTGTTAGCATTTTTAAGCCTCGTTTGATCTTCAATACAAATAGTGTTTGAATGATCATTGAAGATTTATGAGTTTTAGATGTGATGGAAAACTTTGAATGTAATTTCTGTATGATTTGTAAATAATATATACATTTTTTTAAACATAATTCAGCTACTATTAGTCCGTTTAAATGCGAAAAGAATACTTTTTTGATTGTATGTATTTATAAGCTAATTTGTAAAGTAAACACTGTAACAAAAGAGCAGTATATTTATTAGATTCATATGTAGGTATTGCGTTGAGTGTTGACACTCAACTCCAGAATTCGGCGAGTTTTTTACCTTAATAGAAACAGAGACACGTTTAAAACTAGGTTCCATTTACCTGCCTATGTGCGGGACGTAACGTGAAACTAAAAAAATAATCGACATTTTATTCATCTTACTATGCTATGGTACCAGTTACTTTATTGATTGAATAGGGTATAGTAAAATATTTGTAGAAGTTAATATAGACTAAATATTCACATTATAGCAAATATATATTGTAATATCGGTACCGAAGGAATTTGCCCGCATTCCGTCAGAAGGGGAACCTCGAACCAGACGGTGGTTTGCAAAATTGAGCCTATTATGAATAAATCACGTCTAGCTGTAATAGGGACGATTTATATATTTTAATGACCGTATCTTGGATGGTATGAGATTTTAAAATTGTAATTCATTAATAGGTTAAATTTATATTTACTACGTAGTTTGATGTAGAGTTATTCTGTTACTCATTTATATTGCTAGTGAATGACCTTAGTTTATTTTGAACCCCTATTTTATATAATTATACGAGTATATTAAAAAGTACAAAAAAAAATTAATAAATATACGTAAATATTGTTTTGTATTGTATAACAGCTCGACTAGCTAGCTAGCTGCATAGTAGGTATATGTACTTGTAAATTGTTCTAAAGGAAAACAGAAATATTTTTTATGCCTTTAATATAATTTATAAATATAGAAAATATTATACTTTAATATAATTATAAATAAACCGATTGTGGCACGTACATAAAATTAAAAGTTAGCCATTAAATCTATAACATTGCCTTGTGGCGATAGAAACTAACATGTTAATAAGAAATGTAACTATTTCATCTACAAATTCCATCACTACTACGCCGTTAAGAAAATTATAATACTTACAACGGAACTTTACAAGTAACTCAATATATCATAGATAGGCATCAGTTAATAAAAACAATTTCATTAACGAGCCTTCGAATTGTATTTGAAGCTAAATACTGGTAGCTACATACAAAAAGCCAGTTTACCATAATTATTTAAAACCTTATTCGGGGTATAATAGAGGTCATGATAGGAAATAAGATTTATGATACTTTCTATGCGTCAATCATTAGGCACAACTCACAACTTTGACGGTAATCGATACGTTATCTGTGGCTCAATCTAGCGGGCGGTAGCAGCACTATGCGGTCTGTCAATATTTGACATTTAGAGTTTTTTTTTACTCTTAAAACCCTATTAATTTTAATGTTAAAATGTGGAAGTGTGATTGTAAACGTAATGTAGATTCGATTTCAACTAGGGGGAAATGATATTTCAATTATTTTCAATTTGCCGCTTTGGTAGAAAAAGGGCATTGAAGAGTGTCGCCAATCAGCACGCGCAATTAAAAACTTTGCAAACATTCCAAAAACTCAATTTTCTTGCAGATACAAAGAAAGAAATTTTAACATGGAATATATTTTATAATTTGCTTGAGGTGTATGAGTCTTTACAACTGTGAATTAATACAAAATTAATAAAAATCAACACCCTTTTCTATGAAACAAATTATTATTGTATACCTTTGTTTGATCATTAAGCGCTTACTACTTGTCAAAGTATAGCGGTTGTCTATTTATTTTCCAATATCTAATTGACACATCTATATATTTTTGTATTGGTAACAATAGTTTATTATTGTTAGACTGACTGGTCAATAGAGTTGAATAATGGCAAATTAATTTAATTGTTTGGTGAACGGCAACTGCAATGTTTGTTTGGAAATATTGAGAGAAATATTTACCATAATTCAAAAGTAGGTAGTATAATAACGAGATATGAACAGGATATTACAATGAGGTGCTTACGTGTTAATGTCTACATTAATAAATTGAAGTTGAAACCGCTAGGTTGGTACCTAGTACCTAGGCAATTATATAAAAAAAAATATTTATCTTTTCAACCAGACAAAATAAATAATGATATTACATTAGAAATATATCGCTAAGTACATATATTTTTCCTATTACGATTCTGCTTACTGATTACAATTATTTCTTGATAATCACCAAGTTTACTTACTTTATATCACTACCTAATGAAAATGTAGTGTTGCCTATATCGATCTTGCAAGATAATTAAAATTAAAACCTAGTCCTTAGATACTTTATATACGATATCTGTTAGCCAACACTAATAATATTTTCTTTTCAGAGCAAAAAGCAAAAATGGTGGTCGGTTACTACGAGAAAAATTAGAAAAAATTGGTCTAAACCTTCCAGCAGGGAGACGGAAAGCCGCTAACGTTACGCTACTCACCTCATTAGTAGAAGGTTTGTCATTTCTATAAATTTAAGATTCCTATGTTCATACTTCACTCTGGCGCCAAAGCCAAGCCTGTCGTTGAGTTCCGCTACTCAACATGCAATGTACGGTATATCCCGCAGAGTAGACAAAGGAAGCTTAGTATTAAGACACTCCGTTTCGCACTTTCCGCGGAATTCTGGAGGTATTGCTTGGCGGAACTCACCGCCGCGCTTTGCATGGACACTAGAGCGAAGAAATGAAATATAAATATTTCATTGCTCGAGTGAGAATCGAACCCACAACCTGTTGTATTAACAGTAAGCACGCATATGCCCCTGCGCCACGACTGGCCTCTAATTATATTTAAACTAAGAAAGCTCTGGAAAACAAACTGCAATGTCTATTTCTGATCTGTCAATACATAACGAGGAGAGCGCAGTCTTTTGACACAATCAATACTAAAAAAAAACCATATATCCTTAGCGGAAGCAGTGCACCTCGCCCGCGACTTCGGCTACGTGTGCGAGACGGAGTTCCCGGCGCGCGCGCTCGCCGAGTACCTCGCGCGGCAGTACGCGGAGCACGACGCGCGCCGCCGCAGGGACCTGCTGCAGGCCACTAAACAGGTTGGTCACGTGTTTTTTTTTATTTGTTGTAATGTATTGTTCCACATTTGCATAAAAAATATTATTAGAAACGTTTACAAAATTTTCTACGGTGGGATTTGAATCGGTGACATTTGGATGGTTACTAAAAGTCACGAGTTTCTATTTATATACACGTTTATTCTAAGAAACATTTTTAAATAAATTTATATGTATATTTTGTTTTTAGAAATAAGTAAATGTAGATAACAAAAATCTACTGATATTACAATATTGTTATTTAAAGTATACTTCCATATAATATTTCTGCATGCTTTTTAAAAATCTATTTTCATAAAATAAGATTTCCAAATAAATTATACTTTAGTTACAAATCAAGTAATTCAATCAACAGGTGGTAAAAGAAGTAATGGATCTTTTAAACCAAGACCGCTCGCCGCTGTGCAACACGCGGCCGCCACACCTACTGGAGCCCGCCATACAGCGTCATCTCACACACTTCTCTCTTATCTCGCACGGGTTTGGTGGCCCCGCGATCGTAGCTGCTTTGACTGCTATACAGGTATTGTTTTTTGTTTTTTTTTTCTATTTTTTTTTTGTTCAATACATAAATCCTAATATTAGGAGTTGAGACACAGATTAGCTCAAAGTTCTTTCGTTTTCTTTTCATTTAATATATTAACTGCGGTTTTTTATTGTGATGTTTTACTTGAAGCTAATTAAATTGCAAATGAAAATGTAACTTAAATTTTTTTTTTTTTAAATTATATTAGCATTTGCAAATCCTCCTTACCAGTAATTATGTTTAGTTTAAATATGTAACGGTTATTGGTAAACCTAATAAATAAATAAGTAACGACTACAAAAGCTACCAGTTGTAAATCTCAAATCAAAAACTTTCTGTAAATTTCAAATGCCACAGATTTTTTTATTTTATGAACGTCCGCTTATTAACTCTTTTTTTACAGAATTTCCTCAATGAATCTCTGAAGCATTTAGACAAATTATATCCTCAAAGCGGTATGGTGTCGTCCACAATGGACAAAACAAAAATGGATCCTGACATCAAAAAGTAACACATACACTACCTCCGCGCATTAAAGCGCATTTATGAGAGTATAATAATTAAAAAGTGTACATTTTTTGTAATGGCAACATTCGATGTAAAGTTTTTTTTTGTATAATTTCAATAATATTTGACACAGACGTAATAAGAATGCTCCCTTGAAATTTAACGAAAGAAAGAAAAGTTTTATTTTTTTAAGACGTTATCTCTAATATTTATAAGGTATATATTATAATCAATGATTTGGCATTATAAATAGAATATTGTATATCATAAGTTAAGTTTGGATTTATTTAAATATCTCGACATTTCTGTGTTAGCTTAAATATTTTATTTTTGATATTGACATCTTTTGACTCTTGGTTCATAAGCAAACTTGATTTAAACATCACAAAGTATATATAGTATCAAATATTTCATCTTATTATACAATTTGTAAGCGTGGTCAGGCTAAAATAAAATCTAATATTTGATTATAATACAAAACAACACGACTTATCTTGTAAAACAAACTAAAACATAGTAATAGACATGTCACTGGTAAAATAAAAATATTAGCAATTTTATTTATTGATTGCCACTCAACTGCCAAACAATTATAATTGAAAAAAGCTTTTATTTTGCAATAAACATAACCGCATTCAAATAAAGTGCAATTATGAAATACTCAAGATTGTGAGATTTGTACATATAGATTAAATAAATAGATAAATTAAGCATGTTATACTTGCCGCGTGATTGTAGATCATTTTATATAATAGAAATCAGATTTTTTTTCCACAAATAGTATTTTTAAAGCAAAAGTCAGTGATCCACCGCAATAAGACACATATCAAGTTGTATATAGTTAATGTAGAATTTGAAGCCTTCTCACGCTCAGTCTTAATTTTAAAATAAAAACCTCTTTAGTTCATAATTTTATTATTAGTAAATAGTGTTGCTAGTGATTCATTGTGAAAGTGTGCCAATTAGTTCTTAATAAAACCGTCGATTTAACGGTTAAGTATTTAATAACTTTAATTATTGTGGGACTTATAATGTTAAATAAATGACTTCAATTTTTACGTCTTTGAAAATTTGCATATCGATTTTTTATTTATATTTTTTAGACAAAATTTAGCCTTGTAGAGTCAATTTTATTGTATTTTCTGTTACATTTTCCCATAAAAATACCAAAACGTTTAACTATGGACCAGATCATTCAGTTGTATTTGTCAAATAAAACTTAAAAACCAAATTAAGTTCTATCTATTTGTATTGAAAATTTTAATAAATATTTCAAGTGCCACACAAACGATTGGTAATTGCTCCTCTATACTATAAATGATTAAGGCTAAATTATTTGTTTATATATTATGTATTATAAAATATATTATCTTTTTGTATCACTAAAAGCAGGGTAAAATTATAATAATACATGAAAATCAAATGCAGTTTGTATTTTAACACATTAAAGGTATTAAATTTTATAGCTTTTTAAAGATGACAAAATAAACAGTATGAATTCGAAAGCAGTGATTTTTTGAGGAATATAACCATTTCGTAGCATGTGAATGTTAAATGTTAATATTTTCTGAATAACGATTTTTTTAAACAGATGGTTAGTTACAGTTCTTTAACTAAAAAATGAAGTACCTTTCTGTTTTTTAGTGAAAATAAAATAATTAAATTATCAACAATTCACATTTATTTTATCATATGTATTCATCAATAATATCGAGAAGAAAAGAAAACGTCGTACAATTTTTTAAATGACACAGTTAAAGTTTAAATTATATTTTTTTGTAAATATGTAAGTTACTAAAGATCATTAAAATATAATATTTGAAATTGTTTTTTATTTTACTGATTTATTTCCAGATTACATAAAGTTGGTAAGAAACGAAGCCAGAGGTCACAAGCTCTCTAAAAAGCTTTATTAGTAAAACTTAATATTGCTCCGGCAAAGATTAAAAAAACCACACATTACTTAAAAATTTACAAACTATAAATCTAGTGAACAATTTAAACATTTCGAGTCACTCTGGGGAAAATGAATTATTATTTATTAATATTTAGTGGAGACGGAGTGTCTTAACACTACCATGCAGTGTACGTGATACAGCATGGAGCTGATTTATGAATATTATTTCCCGACTGCTAAGGAAGGGTTATTTTAAAAAATGGTCAGAAAAATTGTATATTTTTAAACGACAATTATAATCTGTGGATACTTCGAAATCAACTTTTATTTGTGACATTGACATTTACCTTAAAAAAAACGAACTATCATTTTAATTTTAAACTACCGTAAAGCCGCCAAAAATGAGTATTTCGCCAAATAGAAATATAACAAAAATAACAGAGTAATGTGCTTTTAAATATATCTATTTTTTTTAATATAATGGATCAGATAGTGATATTTCAATTTCCTCATAAGTTAATTGAAAACTTAAATATAGCATACAATGTTTTGAGTCGGAAGATAGCATGTTGGAATAAATATCAAATATTTCTATATGAAGATCTAGATTATAAGAATCTAGATCACGTTTGCGAAATTAATTTTACTGAATCTACTATTGCTCAATTAATCTTATCTGCTAACTATTTAATATGCTTAGATTACAAAGGTGCTGTGTTTGTTACACGATTAAAATTTAAACATTCGGCGCACAAACGCGTTAAAGGTAGCTTTGAACAAAGGGAAAAAAACATATTAGTTTTAGATTATCATGAGGATGTAGTATATAGCTTAAAACAAGATTGTGATAATTTATATTTTTGTATCAATAAAATGAATTCTGAATTTGAACCATATAAAAAATTTATTATAATATTAAACAATCAATTAGTGATACCTAAGGGGACTCAGAGAGACAAATACATATTCCGTACTCGTGTTTTGTCTGAAACAGAGAGTGAGTATGTGAAAGGTATTTTTAAATCAGATGAAGATACTTGTAACAGACTAGTCCTTGTAATAATTAGTTTTGATGGACTGTCGATTTATGGTCTGCTAGTTGATGTGAAGTCTCCTAAATTAAGCATAAATATAATTGAATTATTTAAAAGTCCTTCACAAATCAGCACCATAAACTTTATCACTGATAACTACTTTAACTTACTTGTCAGTTTAACTACAGGAACTATTATCAAACTGGCTTTAAATAGTTCCCTGCAAACTCCCCATATTGTTCATTTAAACACAGCTATCCATAAGTTACTAGCCATAGATGATGCACTGGTTTTTACAGACGGTGTAAGTTTGTGGAAAGCTGAAAATGCATTTTCTACTGAGATAAAATTTAAACAGTTCAATATAATGTATCCAAAAGACTTCATCAGATGTGGAGATGAACTTATTTGCACAACATATTCTAAATTATTATACATTTTACCTCTTGACCATGATTCAAGCTACAAAGAATCTAAGAGTGCAACTGAATATTGCTCAGCAGAAAATTTGTTAAACAATTATGATTATTTGAACAGAATAATGGAGGAAATTGAAACAAACAACCAAACTGTGCAAAGCTTAAAGAAAGAAGAAAATTATTTGGCCACCCTGGCTTTGTCTAATAGACATGATGTCATGGATGATATAATTCAGTATAACATTATAATATATGAAAGCTATGAAAGTGTTTTAAAGGAAGAAGCTTCTATAACCCTTACAAATGATATAAAAGAGTATTTTGACAGCAATAGCTACTGTTGTCTCATAAATATTACCACTATAACATTGCAACCAAAATTTAATGATATGTTAACAAATCTTTTGGGAAATGTACAAATCCATATGATATTTACATCAAACAAAAAAATTCTAAATACAGTCAGTATAAAAGTTATGGAGCAATTAGATAGATTAAAACTGGTTGTACCTTTGAATTTAAAAAATATAAAGAGTGCCGTCCATGTAAATATAAAACTAATCTCAAATATTCCGGGTGCATTAAATGAAAAGAAAACTCTATGGGCCACCTTACAAGATAAAGTAATTGTTTTAGGTGTGGAACAATTTATAAAAACATATTTAACAAGAAATATTCAGTCCCTTAAAGAAACAAAAGAACCTATTGAAGATTTAATATATCAAACTGCTAGAAATCATCATGGCACCTTGTTTGATATCACTCTCTCAGACAAAGATCCAATCGAATGGCCATTTTATGTTGCATTACCAAATAACTACAAGGAATTGTTCTTAAATAAATCATCATATAATAAACACTTCAATCTTTCAAGAATTGAATATCTGCACAATGTTATATTATCAGAAGATTTTTTATGTTCAAATAAGAACATATTTTTGAACATATTAAATGAAATAGTTGATATAAATATTATAAGTGATGGGTTTTCTGAACCGTTACTAATGGTGTCGAGCACAAATTCCCAAATAGCATTTGGTGTGAGAAACTTTTTTTCTAATATAATATACAATTTTGATAATTATCAAAATAAGCATTCTATGATTGTGTCCCCTACATTTATTGAAATACTTGAGGTAAATATATATGTATGTTATATATTTTTTTACTTCACACTGCATGCCACATATAGCAGGGTAAGCAGAGGAAACCTAATATTAAGACACTGTCCCCATGCAGTGTCCAATTTTCCAAATATTGCAATGGTTTAAAATCCTCCAGATGGGAATCAAGAACTTTACATTCACAGCTATTTTTTTTACTTTCAGAACACACTGGTTGACATGAGTAGTTATATAGATAAAAATTCTGTTGAAGAATTCCTCAGCCTTTATGGATATTTTGAAAGAAATGTCATCGGCTCCTTAGTCGTTTAAGGCATCTTCTCAAATGAATTGTATAAAAGCAAATTCACCAATACTCTATTTATTTCAAAGTAAACAATTTCCAATTATTTTTTTAAAGATTTTGCTTTATTAAGTGGTTATTCTATTTTATAATACAGTACTGTAAGTGCTATATTTTGGTTATATTCCAATAATATTTGCTTGAAAGTTACAGTAATTATTATGATACCATACTTTATTTAGCCTTTTAGAGATGATTTATTTGCTTATGTATAATTCAAGTACTGAAATGTGATTCTATTGGTACCTTTTTTATTTAATTTATTAGAATAAGATTGTACTTTAATAAACAAGGACCAACCAGGGAAATATATGTAGCCATATATAGATCTCATTAGATAGCCCCAACATATATAAGGATTTTATAACTTCTGTCTAAATATGTGCTTGGATAAACTAAAAATGTTAATTATACTTTTTTACACTTTTAAGATATTTTTCTGTACCAGTATATCAAATATTAATTGGTACTTTATTTGTATACAGGCAAAACTGAATCAAAATTTAACTTAGATAGGTCATAAACATCTTTTGACGTTTTTAATTAGGATAATTATTTTATAGTCAAGTACTTTAATCTTATAGTTAAAAGCACAAATAATTCAATAAAACATTCAAAATATTCCTACTTGATTTATTTCTACAATTATTTTGTAAATTTATAATTGTTCTTTAAAATATATTTGAACTGAAAAGCTGGTCTTTGTTTATTTTGTTTTGTACAAAGATAATGTTAGAATAACATTTTTTATTGATATAATTATGCCATAAAAATGGTAATCTTTATTTATTTTATTTCTATAACTGTGAGACTGATGAACTTTAATGTAATTAAAGAAAAATCATTTGTTACAAAAGTAATCTAATATCTCTTAAAAGGTGCACAAATAAAAAAAATGTTATACATACAAACAAACTTACCAACAAAATAAGTAATAAATGTAAGTGTAACAAATAAAAAATAAAAGTCTTTTATTAAATTATAATCTATTTATTTATTTAGACCATTCTCCTGAGGAGTTCGTTGATCTTGTCCTCACGGTTACCGAAGTCACCACCGTCCACATAATGGATGGTCTTCTTACGCCAGCCTCCGGTTGGGTTGTTTAGCTTGAATGGCCATAAGAAATTGCTTGCATACTAGAAAAAAGGTATTTATTTAGAAACGGATTTAATGAATAATTTCAACAAAAACAATCTATTTAAGATCCTAGTGTAACATGTTCTATTGAAAAAATAATTACAAGTTTACGAAATAATGATGAAAACTAAAAAAAATTGGAACTGTCATTTCTAATCCCTTTTTTACTTCCTTATTTATGCATTTTAAATATTATATAAAATTACTAGGCACTTAAAAAACAATGAGTGCCATATTGCCAAATTTTGATGCACTGAGATAGTGTCAGCTTGCAAACGCAACAGTTGTGGGTCACAGACACCTCCCTCCCGTCCCAAGGATTATATTCATTTCTTTATTTTGAAAACAACCCTTCTATCTCAAATTTGGACGTAAGTGTTTTAAAAGCATAAATCTACAAAACAAATATATAATTAATCATAATAGTTGACCATGTGTTATTAATTACCTTGAACTTGTCTCCCACAGTGAAAATCTCGTGGATAAGGTCTTCCACGCAGATGATATCGCTTTTGCCGAGCTTCTCCTCGATGATCTTGTTGGACGTGATGCCGACGCGTTGTCCCTTCACTTTGGCGAAACCACGTTTGTAGATGAGCTAGAATATTGATAATAATTACAAAACTTTAATTATTATTTTTCAAGATAGTAATTTTTTGCTTAATGAAGTATAATTATTAATTATCCTCATATTTATAAAAACTAAATTTGCTGTACAAGAAAGTAAATTTAAAATTAAAATGTGATATATGTGAAAATATCTTCATAAACATATGTGTCAAACACATGTGATGTTATGTTATGTCTATGATTGGTATCAAATTGTTAAATGATATTATCATTTAATCATAATCTAATAATCATATTATAATGATATTATAATTTAATAATAATTTATAAAAAAGACTATACCTGTAAAATACTTTGCATTTTCACCATATTTCTGGGCATACAATCATATTAAAATGATAAATATTGTTAATAAGCACAAAAACCTAAAAAATATATTTGAATATTACAAAATGAATGCCTCTCACCTCTCGCACACTCTTCAAATTGGGGTATCCCCATGTGATGTAGGGTTCTGCGATACGGAGCATATTCACTGTGGCCTTGTTTAACTTGATGAATACACCATTGTTGATTTGACGCAATCTGAACAGTTTTAGTACTTTGCGGACCTATGAAATAGAAGAGTTAATTCTATTATACATGTATATACATTACAAGGGCTTGGCAAACTAGAAGAGAATAGTAATGAATAAGTTCTACATATGAACATAAAAAAAGTAAAACATTTTGCAACACTAAAATATGAATGGACATAGTTAGCAGAGAGAACCTAATGTTTTAACACTGTTTATCATATTGAAAGGAGAAGCATAACACCATTGTACATATTCCCCTTACTGGAGATATAGTTTATTAGCATCCTATTTATTGTAGCATTAAAATTACAATGTTTGAAAACCAATCAATATATTTATTTTAAATACTTATTTATAAATAAGAATTAAGAATGTTTTTTCATACCTTTGGTGAGACCTGGTTGATACCACGGATACGGATGACAAAGGCAAGCTTGGCTTCACCAGGAACATAGTAGTTGCCTCGGTTGCGTGCCTAAAAGTTTTACAATTATAATCACTTATTCAAAAATCAATATTAATTTCAGTGACTCTTGTATATTTTAGGCTAAACTGAGATGACCAATCAAAAAGATTTTAATATGTTTTGTTATTTTAATTGAAAGTGTATACTTTTATATCATAACCTTATATTACACAGAAAAATTACTAATATTTTGTAAAAACACAAATATACAAAATATTTGATTTTTCATCTTTACTTTATTCCACTTATAGAACAGTAAGTATGAAGGTAGAAAAAATCTATTATCAAGATCCTCCAGTCGCTGCTTCTGCTTTTTCTTCTATACAAATGTTAGACATTGCATGTTCAGTGGCGGAACTCAATGTTGCACATTGCCTATTAACATTAAAATAATTCCCTCTTGTGACTGGGACTCAAACCCGCAACTATTTTATTTAATCAGATCCTGTTCCATTGTACTATGATGGATATTATTTTAATGATACAGTTATAATAAAGTATGAATGGGAAAGAAGATTAATTGAAGTTGTATAGAAGTCCAAAATATTTTAGCTGACCATTTAGTAGTTAAAATATTGTTGCTATACATAATAAATCTAAGTCTATTAAACCTACTTGTCTAGCCAGTCTGATCTCATCACGCTCCTTGATGCGGTATTCCTTAACATATTGTTCAGCCCTCTTGAAGATTTCTTTCCTCTTCTTGATGGCAGCTGAACGCCTTTTGATTGTTACCTAATTAAAGTTGTTTATTATAGTAACATAAAAAAATATTCAAGATATAATTAGAATAGAAATTCATTCAGATTAAATATTAACAGCATCTTTAATCAGATGAACTATGCCTTTAAAATGGGATTCATCATATAATAAAATCTAAAATACATGTCTTTATATGTCATGTCAATAAACCAAGGAAATCACGATATAATATAAATTTAAAATAATATATTAGGTATAAAGTTATAGCTATATTAAGAAAAAATTAAGTATAAAAATGCTGGCATATCTACTTTATGTTATAATAAGTATATAAACATTTTGATAGTTGTTACCTGTATGCGACGAGCTCTTAGAGCATCTCTGCGTTTACGGTGCTTTAGAACTGACTCGGGGACCGCTGGCAGCTTCTTGCTGTCCTCCTTGCCTTTCGCTACCTTCTTTTCAACCGGGGCCTTTTTGTCGGCCGCAGCCTTCTTGACCGTTGAAGCCACCATTGTGCTAAAACACGGATACAAAAAATCTAAATATTTGCAACGTGTTGCATTATTTTTTTTGTATCAAATTCATTTGTTTAGGTTATGATGCGCATATGAAACATATTACTAATGATTGATTGTTTACCACAAAACATAAGATAGAAAGAACTAGTTTCAATTGTCTTAACTTAAGAAAATGATTAATAAGTAATTAAAATATTAATTGCCTAAGAATGATTTATCTATACATGCGTGCATTAATGGTACATGTAGGTTAGAAATATTGTCAATATAGGATACAATCAAAAATCTTAATGAAATGCAGAATAATAGTTATATTTTTATAAGTATTAGCTCTAGAATAAGGGACGATGATAAAAGAAATTATAAACATAAAAAATAATGAAAATGCGGTTGATAACTTGTGCATCGGATAATAACCACTTTTTAGAGTTGAACACTTTTGAAGAAATCGGATAAATTTTTCAATATTTTAACACTGCAATTATATTTCTTAATTAATTATCATCAATTTAACACTAAACAATCAATAAATATTCTAAAAATTAACAACCTGCGAGGCAAAACTCCACGCGGCACGTGTGTCAAATTATAGAAAGAAAGACAGAAACCATAGACTTCCGGTAGTCGCCATATTTTTGATATTTTTTTATAGCAACACAACTATTTCACATATGTATTTTATTACTTTAATTATAATATTGTAATATATCATATCACATTTAAAAACTAAAATACTTACAATATTAGAGTGACTTATTTAAGTTGATTTTGATAAATATTTTATATTTTCTTAATTTTGTTCTATATTTGTATGATCAGTATCTATGGTCAATAACACATTCAAAGTTTCCATAACGACAATATTATATCAATAATAATTGAAATAAGAAAATATCCAACTTCTATTTTTATTTCAAAGCACATAAAATTATTAAAATTAAGCAAAATGGTAGAAAAAGAAATTTCTCTTAACGCCCTTGACGTTGGCGAATTAGATTTATTTGTTCAAAGTATAGAACCGTGGAGGATAGAAAGCATTGGCAATCAAGCGTTAGTTTTTTTACGGACTGCATATTATTTTATTCAATCATTACTATATTTTAAATTAATTTTTTTTCAATATTTAATAGTTAATATATGAATTTTATGAGCTATAATAGTCCAATTTTTACAATAATTATTACAACATAACAACATATTAACAGATGGACTGATTGGCATATTCGGCTGCAAAAACTGAATCAGCAAGCTGTTTTGGAAGCTTCGTCAATGCAAGAAGAAATTACTAAAGAAACCTTAATTTCATATGGGAAAGTAAATAACTAAAAAAATCAATTATTTTATAAACGTCTATATTTAAAAATGGTTAATCCATTTTAAAATAAAAAAATATCTTTTTTTATTATTTTCAGCTTCCCATATTAGTGAATGAGGCAATTTGTATTCAAATATGGCGACTAAAAATCTACCCTCAAATCATGAAATTAGACCCGGCACCTTCAAATACTTTTGGTATTTACATGGTGGTAAGTTTGGAGGCAGATAATAAAAATACTCTATCAGCAGATGTAAATTTAAGAATTATGATTGTATCTTAAACATAGCAAAATCTCTATAAATCGATAATACGACAGGCACGTGCGACTGTAAACATTGTGGGTTCCACTCAAGGGACTGAAATATTGAATATTTTTATTTCCTTGCTCTGGTGACGAGGCAAAGCGTGACGTTTATTTTCGCCACTCCTCGCCACAATAGTTCGAGAATAAGAAAAGTGAGCAACGGAATTGTTTCAATGTGAATGGAGTGTCTTAACACTAGGTCCCTCTGCCTACTGCATGCTATACTTGAAAGAAATAAAAATTGCTTAGTAAGTAAGTACCTATATAAAAAGATTTATTGGATTCTAAGGACAGAGTGTATATATTTTTTATAATTTATCGTATTATAAACAGTTATATCACGAAGCAGCAGCCGTAGGTTTGCTTGAGACAGTTTTATTCCACGAGGACGGAGCCCAGTGCGTTAGCGAGGTGGCCATTGATCTACTTCATTACGCTGTCGACCAACTTACCGCTCTTGTGGTGCTTATTAAGTAAGTAATATAATATAATTATTATTATGTCTTTTTTATTTTTTTTAGCTTCACACTGTATCCCGCATATACCAGCGTAGGCAGAGAGAACCTAGTGTTAAGACACTCCGTTCCCTACTTTACGCCGCCGCGCTTTACCTTATTACGTCATTTTCATTTTCATTTTTCTAATGAGCAGTATGCTGTTGGCCATATCGGCCTCTACAGCGTCACCGGGCTTGGGGAGGCCGAGCTAGACGAGCTCTGACCTTGGCATGGCTACCGTGGAAGGTACCAACAAAAGAGAACACAGTGGCGCAAGGGCGTCTCCTTTGAGACTTGGACCGCGACTTGCGAACACCGTTCGTAGTGGGGGACTTTGCTTCGATCGGTTCGACCAAAGCCTGCTGGGGAGGGCTCTTGATGCCCTATTGGATTAGTGAGTGCGGGCTCCTCTGGGACGTCGTCTCCACCGGCGGGGACGGTGTGCGTAGCGTGTGTGTTTGCGATTGTGTGTAGCCCTATCTACAAATTTAGGGTCGTTCACTTTAATGATGGGGTCAGCATCATCGGTAAAAATATCTCGGGGTCTTGGGCGATCCCACGGGCGACGTTTGGCGTAATTACACGAGTTTACCACCAGCGGATTCGGATGGGATTCGGCTTTAGTGAAATAGCTACTAGAGAGCTTACGACAGTGCTCTCTTACTGAATCTAATTTGACGTCTCTATGGAGATCGGTATTAAACCTTATTACGAGAGCGAGGAAGTTAAAATAGTAACAAATAATATTTCATTCCTCCTAGTGGGAATCGAGCTAATAAGCGTCGCCTCACAGTCGTACGCTTTTGTGATAGCGCCACGAAGAATTTATATTACTTTTGTAAGTAGCAGGATTTGAACGTAGTCCTCTAACCTCTTGGATTTGTCAATAGTCTATGGGCACTTATTAATTTAGCTTAGATATACCTGTAGTCGTCTCGTCTCGTCGTAATGTATGTAAAACTACTTGCAAACTGGAAGTAAATAGTCTACGAAGATTTTTCATATTATACCTATTTATTCAATTAATTTCATAATAATACTATCAAATTAACAATACTACATTATATTTCAGCAATGGATATTTAAAACCGTTGTCGGTGAAGAATTTAGAATCTGAAACCACCGTTGAAGAATTGGAGCGCCAAAAGAGAGATCTGCAGTTCGATATTAGTATGAGATGCATTTCTATCGTACGGTGAGCTAATGACTACATACTTACAACTAGGTACTTATTTCTACTAGAATTATGTTCTAACGGTCTAGGTTCTTAGAACAAGAAAATAATTTAGAAAATAATATTTGACGGAAAAGAGGGAAGTCTCAAGTCGAGCCCACAGATTCAATAATATTTTTTTAATATTAATATTTTTTGTTTATTATTATTTATTACATGTTGATTCGTCTTATATTCAGTTATCTAGCTGAGCATATGGAGGTGGCGGGTATAGGTGCTTCAATTTCCACAAATCTATACAAAACGTACGACGTGCCGTCCGTCCTCTGTCATCTCATTCAGCTACAGCCGTGGCGGAAGGTCAACAATAATGGCGATTTGCAAATATTTAATTGTAAGTTATTTTTTTTATTGGATCCCGCTTGTACTTTGTTGTTTGTCTACCCTGCGATAGGCAGAAGGAACCTAGTGTTAAGACACTCCGCCTCCTACTTTCTGCCATCTTCTGGAGGCATTGCGTGTTGAATGGTGGATCGAGTTGCGATCGAATCCACAACCTGTCACGCTTGTGCTCCTGCGCCAAGACTGCCCTCCTGTAAATTAGGTGGTGTGTATCTTATATACCTATCTATAGTCTATAGTCAATCGAAGATGGAAGGTGTGTGCCGAGTGAGGAAAGCTAAAGCTGCACGTTTTATACTATATAAAATTAATATAATGTTTTATATAACTTTTAAGTTGGCCGTTGGAGCAGACCTAATGCAGAAGACTTGTCACAACTACACCGTAGCGAGGCTCAGCTTTGGCTTTGTCTTCGCCAGTTACTACTGGAACCTCGTCTACAACATTACTATACCATAGATGAATGCCGACGTTCGGCTTTTTGTACTGTAAGTTAATAATATATAAAATTATTATGTACCTACCTACTAAGTAAGGTAAATGTACGGGAGTTCGGCAGTTTAAGGCTCTCATGACTTTAAACTATTATAAATACATTATTAAAGGTTATATGAATTTGCAAATTTTAGTGTGATCAAAGTGGGTCTTTTGGCAGTAATTTAATGTGTGAATTATGCGGTTTAACTTAACCTTAATTTTTATATTAATTTATTTGTGGACCTCTAATTTGAACCCTACTTCGTGATAAAATTTAGCTTTGTTTCTAACTTCGTGAGTTTGTGTCCCCTATTTCGGGTCACAAGTTTTTACCTCGCGAGTGAGGTTTTATAATAAAAAAAATTAACACCTTTATTGGTTTTGATTGTAAATAATTTGTAAATAAAAAAAAATAGGTAGATCAGCTTAACGACATTAAAACTTTTATAAAAAAAATCAAATCAAATTAAATCATCTTCACGCTGTATCCCGCACACAGCAGGATAGGCCTAGGTAGGTAGGTAGGTAGATAGGTAGGAACCTAGTGTTTTTAAAACACTCCGTTCCCCACTTTCTGCGGAATTCCGGAGTCACAGCATGTTAAGCGGCACAACTCAACGCTGCGCTTTGCCTGAAATATAAATTTAAATAAATATTTTCTATTTTCTATACTATTCCTATTTTCATCTCCTGGAGTGGGGATCGAACCCACAACCAGTCGGTTTTACAGTCACACTTTGTACTCCTGCGCCACGAGTAGCCCCAACTTTTATAATTTACAAATTATATAAGCTCAGTTTTAAAAAAACTACATTTTTGAACTTTTATATATTTTTTTTATAAAAAATATATAAAAAAACTCAAAATTCTAGTTAAATTTTTTGAAGCTAGGTATGCCAGTTTATAGAACTATATATTTTCGCAACCAGTTTGTACGGCGTTTTGTGTTTAGTAGGTATATATTATATTCTTGAAAAATTCTTGAAAAAATAAAAAGATCTTTATTTAGACTTATAACAAGACTAAGATAAACACTATTAACAAAGACAAAGAAGTCAATGTGCTGATTTTACGTAGATTTATTTGTCACGAAGTTAGAGAAAATAATGAAATGTATGGGATCTTATTTCGTGTTACTGATTTTAATAACTTCCGCAGTTCTGTTTATTCAGTATTTTTTACATTATGTAAAGTAATCATTAACTACCACGTATATTCGATAAAATACGCAAAAATAAATTATAAAGGTTGATTAAAAAATAAAATTGCATTGGCAGTACCTATACGAATTTAGCTTAAAATTACCAATTCAGGTTACCTTTAAAATAGTAATATAGAAATTTAAGTGGACAAAACATATACCGAATTTCGATCACGAGAAACTTTAATAAATACAGTAACTGATTTTAAGCTTTAAATTTAAATTATCTTATTTATAACATAAATATAAATTTATTAAAAAGTATCTAAGATTTCCCTAATTCGGTAGTAACACGAAATAGCGGACACTTGATAAATAAAATGTCTGCTATTTCGTGAATCGATTTATTGCAATTTTAAAAGAATTTTATGCTTCCATCTATTTTTTTTTTCAATAAAATGTTTTTTTATAGAATACAAAAAAGCATATATTCAATGTTTTATTCGAATAATTTACCTTTGTCTTTCTACAACCTTAAGAAATTCTTACGCTAGTCTTACGGTCGCAAGCATCGCAGACACGTTACAATGCAGTTTGTAGCCAACTCTGCGTTTAAAATGTCGCTATACGCTCAATTTTATCATTAAAATATTGTTACTTAGTTTTTAGACAGTTGAAAGTATAGATTATATACCAATATATAGTTTCCGTAAATAATACTTAAATTGCTTATTATTTTTGCCAGAAGCAAAACTCACGAAACCACGTACTATCACGAAGTTACCGTCACTTACCTTATGTTTGATTTTTTTATATATTTCCTTTGTATCTAACTAAGGTAGAGGAAGAGTAGAGTTGAATTCCTGACTAGAGGCTGCGGCTCTCAATATTTTCTATTATGATGACGTAATCTGTTAATAATATTAATTGATAAAATATAATTGAATTGGGCTACCATGGAACAATATTTGACTGTGAACGCAACGGAATGGGTTAAATTTCAACCAATTTCAAAAATTCGGAATAATGAAATCTCCGCCAGCCTCCAGTTTGGCAAGGATGTAGGTTTCCTTTATCTACTCTGCTATTTGCGAGATACAGCGTCAATCTAAAAAATATAATTATGTAATAATCCTAAATTAGCTCCAAGCAAAACTGACGGACGACACGTTGGACCAAGTGCCGCCGTTGGGGGATTTAAAAATGTTTCTGTGCCGCCTCGCCGTCGGGGACTACTCTAGCTTGCACAACAAAACCAATGGTGTGAAGAATCCGGGATGTACGCTTATCGAAATTGTGCCGCACGTTAGTGTTTATTTATAACGTTTTTTTTGTATTTTAAGAGGTATTTTAATGTTGTGTCGATTTTGTGGCATTAGGTGTGGCGCAACTGTAGTTTGGCTCACAAGAACGGTGGATTTCCATTATAATTTCCTTCTTACCTACTAATAGGACTGAAGTCCATGGGCCATTTTACCCACAAACTATTGAAACAGGTTCTTAAGTATTTAGGAATTTTAAAATAGAAATGATTTTTAATTTTACGAAATAATCACCTGTTTTAGATAAAAGATAAATACCTGAAGGAAATTAACAAACGCACAAAGTCAATTGCGAAGTCACAATTGCAACATTTCAAAATGGACGGATCGGAAGATTCCAGAAATATGGCGAAGAAACTTCTAGAATCTTATACTAGTGATGCTGCTTTGGCTTTAGATAGCGGTGGAGCGAAATGCGCTAAGTGCGGAGACAGAGCTAGTAAAAAATGTTCTAGATGCAAGACCGAGTGGTATTGTGGCAGGTATAGTATATATCGATGGTTCCTATGTAAGGTGTCGAGAGCGAAAAGCGGAAAATCGCAGTGTTTTTATTGCTCTTTTATAGACTACTCATAAGTGAAGTTTTATTTATATTTTTTGAATTTTTAAAAAATAGTTATGCGTTTTTTAAATGGGTATATAATCGAAAATTACCCTTAGTAGTGCAAGTGCAATAAAAGATACTTGCAATTTTCCACTTATAATAGACAGATAATACACAGTCATGTACTAGAGATGTTGATGAGAGACTAATGCTATATTATAATAATAATAATCGCCGCCATTTTAACTAATTTATGTTATGTTACTGTTAGTGAAAATCAAATGTTTATTTAATTAATGAAATAAATATTATTATTAAAATATATATTAAATTACTTTTTGTAAATGGTTGATATGTTATAATTTTATTGTACCAAGTTCTCGTTATCTTAAAAATGTTAGAAATGCAATACTAGTTAAACAAGATGGCGGTAATCCACGTTGGCAAATGTCTATTGTCAAATATACTAATTATTTTTATATTAATTCAAAGATATTAGTGCTTGTTCTCAATTTGTAAATTAATGTGTCTAAAAAATATAAATTCTGTTGTCGTTATTTTATTAATAGTATATATTTCTTCCTTTAATTTGTTTCTACATACATGGTAACGAATTCATTAACTTACTAAAACTAAATGTATTTCACATTTCTAGGGAATGTCAAGTTCAACAATGGCCAAAGCACAAGGAAATTTGTGACCAATTTGCAAAACTATGCATTTAGCTTTACGGTTTGAACAACTACACATTAAAGGTTGTAATTTAATAAAAAACTTGACAATTTTTTTGGCTTTTATTATTTTAAGACATTACACCTAAGGATTAGCTCGATGACTTCAAGTAGTCTTTAAGCACATCCAGCGCTGGTGTCTCCTCACCAAAGTCCTAAAGAACAAAATTAGTAGTATATCATTTACTTATGGGGTAATATGGTACATAGTAGCATAGCCTCTGGTTGTAAGCACAATGGCTCTAGATTTGTTTGCCACAGAGGGGAACAAATCATCATTCTCAGTCATCTTCTTTTCATTTCTTCACTTTGGTAATAAGATATAGTACAATGTTGACTCACTATATTGTATACCATACTGTATCTTAACACTAATTTTCTCTGCATACCCTGCTATATGAGAAATCCAGAGTAACGTCAGAAAATCTTACATTTATAAAAAAATGTATGAGTGATAGGAAAGTTGCCTGTGCAATGGCACGACACCATAGGGTCACTCAAATCAATATAGCGCCGAAATATTTATCACTATCATACCAAAATGGAATGATAGTGTTCGTGCTAAGCGCAAAAGACATTAAATAAATAGGTTTGTAACAATTTTAAATTTGTATTTTCTACATTATATGCTATATAAAAAAATCGAGAAAATGTATAAAAATTGAATGACGAGTATATACACAAACCACACCTCTGCGACGCGCTCCATAGGTGCCAACCATTAAGCCTTTACACAGTTATCAAACTATATCTTAATGATAATACCTTCAAATTTTCATACATTTTTTAATTTTTTTAAATATCTTAATTTATTGTCATCTAAATAATGTTATTGACGTAAAAGATACTTCTAAAAAAAGTTGAGCAAACACTCACTTTGATTACTACACAAGAGCAACCAACAATCTTCCTGGCCTTGCCATCTTTGTCGATTTTACATAAACCAGCCCATTCACCAAGTTTCTTGTTGTTATCCACCTGCAGGATAAAAATACATTTAGGAGAAGCTCTAATTTATATCAAAATAATATCTCAAAAATAAAAGTAAATGTCTTTTCGTTTTTTTTTACTCTTATATTTACCATGAAAATAGAAGGTAATAGAATACATAAGAACAGACAGTAAACAGATAACCTTTTAACAAGTCAAGACAGTTAGTAGACAGACTATTTCTGATTGGCATGATGTGACAGCTGGTGTTCCTCAAGGCGGTATTCTATCTCCCCTTCTTTTTTCAATATTTATTAACTCCATTACTTCCATTATAACTTCTCGATACCATCTTTACGCCGATGATTTGCAGCTTTATGTGCACACTAGCGTAGAAAATATTGTTGGAGCTATAAACTCTTTAAATGCTAACCTCCGACATATTTCAGTTTGGTCTTCCAAATACGGCATTAATGTTAACCCTGACAAATGTCAGGCCATAATTATCGGCAGTTCGAGACAATTGGCTAAATTTGAAAAACATAAGTTGCCTAACCTAACGTATAATGGCACGATCATAAATTTTACTAACACCGTGAAAGACCTAGGTGTAATTATTGATGACAAGCTAACTTGGAGCAATTACGTTGCCGATATATCGCGTAAGATCTACGCCTCTTTGCACTCAATGATGCGCCTAAAGAATTTTTTACCTGTGCAAACGAAAATACAGTTGGTCAATACCTTGCTGCTTCCTATTATTGATTACGGTGATGCTTGCTGTTTGGATATGAATAAAGATCTCTTAAACAAGCTCGAACGGATACTGAACACCTGCATACGCTTCATTTATAACCTGCGCAAGTATGACCGTGTATCATCTTCTAGGAGGCAGCTTGGCTGGCTTTCGATAGCCGATCGCAGAAAATGTAGGGTCCTTTCTATAATTTATTCCATCCTTTCTGATCCCAATTTCCCTACCTATCTGTCTTCCGACTTTTCCTACCTTTCCTCTTTGCATGATAAATCCTTACGTTCCCAATCAAACCTTTTACTGTCAACACCTCATCATTCTTCTGGGTACATGTCTAACTCTTTTGCAGTCGCAGGAGTTCGACTCTGGAATGAATTGCCCGAGCCTATTCGGAGAGCTCCCTCTCGTAAAATATTCAAACGCCGGGTAAAAGAATCCTTTTTTAATAAACATGTAATTATATAAATTTTTTTTTATTTATTTATAAATTACTATTATTCATTTAAATGTATATAATGGTTTGTTGTATATTTATGTAGCTATTTTTTTTTTATATAGTGTATATATATATATATATATATATATATATATATATTTATGTTTGTGTATATATATATATATATATATATATATATATATATATATATATATATATATATATATATTTATGTTTGTGTATATATATATATATAATATTTTATTGGTTTGTATATATTATATTGTATTTATTATATATATCTGTATGTATTTTCAAAATTGATATTTTATTTTTAATTTTTTCTTTTTTTTTTTTTTTGCACGCCTACACTTTTTGTTCTCCCACATGACAGGTTGGCTGGTAGAAAATGCTTGTTAGCGTTAAGCCCGCCTTTTGTACATTTTTTTTTATCTTTTTTGTGCAATAAAGAATATAAATAAATAAAATATATTCTTTACTTTGCTCTGAATTTAGGCACTATGTGCAATCCACCCCAAAGTGGGAAATGACAAAACCCGTGGGAATTTAACCTAAGATGTCTAGATAGACTCTTTATAGATAGATCCAGTTCTATTACACCACAATGGTCTTAGTTAATAAATATTACCTAAAATTAATTGTTTATCCGATATTATTATAAAAAAAATGTCTGAATGCTAGGAAAGTTGACTCATCATGATGAGAGTCACCATAGGGGCACACATTTAATATCTGCTCCTTAGGCCTCTTCTGCTATAGAGACAGGGAGGCTCGTGCGGAGCAATATAAAGAAAAAAAAAATACTTCTCAATTACTTGTAACTACTACTAACAAACTTAAAAAAACCATGGAAATTTCAATAAAAAAATGTTACAAATTTATTTCAGCTAAACTTTCAATGATGTTTTTGTTTATAACTACTTCATATTTTTAATTTTATTAGATTTTTTTGTACTTTTTGATTAAAAATAAAGAATTAATATTTATTTTAAAACATTTCAGACAATATTACCTTCACAAGTGGGATCTGGTGCTCATTGCATAGGGCTTGTACAAGTTTCTTGTATGCAGCTTCATCACAGTTTTCTGCTAACACACAGAGTACAGCTTGTCTCCTAGTTTGTAAAAAAAATATATATTATCATTTAAACAATGTTATTAATTTTACAAGGACGGAATGAATTTTTGTTGGTCCTCAATTTTTAACACAGTAAATTATTTTTGTAGCATACTTGGGAGACCACACATCTTAGAATAAAATATGTGGTACTATGTGTATGCATTTATATTGGCTAAAGAGTTGATCCACCCATTTTAAACATAACTAGATATTTCCATTTTGCATGTGTCTAGAACAGACATATACAAAATGAATATTTTATGAAGATCTTTAGCCATAAAATTTTTATCTAATTATCTGCCATCTTAGTATTTGTTAAGATTATTAAAATATAGGCTTATAAACTATACTAAGTAATCACCATAAGAACACAAAAGAAGTATTTGAACTAAGATTAAATTTGTTAAAAATAGCATAAGAATTAATACAATTACTACTACGGGTTTTACTTAATGGCTTTCTTCTTTCATAATTTTGAATATTTAACTAGAGGATTATTGCCAAATGAAAATAATAACTTACTTGTCGAGAGCTTTGGCGGCTTCGTGAAGACCATGGACGAGTCCACCGTGGATTAAGGCAGTTTTCAATACTTCTTGAAGTGCAGTATTGACGTCCATAGCACCACCGCTCAAGACGGGGTTGTTGGGAATTTCACTGTTATACATAAGAGCATTGTTAAATAAGTTAAACTATTAAGAGTTAAAATATAGAGAATTTAAGGATTAGGAACTAACTGATTTAATAATATTCTTTTTGTACCGCCTCGAGAAAATAACACGAGTTTATACTATACTTTTTAGGTTATGTTGACATGTTTATTAAAAGCATTTTCTGTGCAAAAGGTAGTTATTTGATAACTTTATATATTCATTAAAACAATTAGTAATATAAAATAAATAATATTTTAAGTCTATATACAAGTAAACAAAACAACACTTACACATCGACATCGGCCATGGTTTATAACGTTTTGCAAACCTGAAATATGGCATAAAATAGATTGAATGACTCCTTAACATAATGGCACAATACAAAGAAATGTTAAAATTATAAAGATCACTTAAAATTAAACAGATTTTTCAAATACTATCCAAAACTAATTTGACACTTTACCTTGCGCACCGCAAAAAGACTAGAGTTGCCATAATTATGATATAAGTTGACTTTTTAATTAATGTTACCAGTTATAAATGAAATATAGACGTTAAATAGTTATTTATAATATATCTGTGGCACTTAGAGTATTTTAAAAATATTTTCCTAGTGTCATTTAACATTTGATATTTGTGTGTTTTTACTTTTATTTATACATGTTTTATCAAAGTAATAAATCATTGAATTTTTTCTCTTATACATTCTTATAATTTAAGTTCATGCGAAATGTAGTCCATTCAATTAACATAAATGGCACGGTCTTCTGACATTTTTTTTATCGCTGAATACATTAAAAACGTGTTATATTTTGCAACAGTGCGGCAAGGCAAAATACTTAAAGATACAAATAACACTCATTATTTTTCAATAGATAATGACTTAATTTACGAAAATTATTATTCTGATTTTGGACCGCTAAACTTGAGTTGTGTTTACAAATATTGTAAAATTCTCAATGAAAAATTACAACATTATTTAAATAAGCAGTGTATCGTACACTATACATCCAATGATCCAAAAAAGAAAACCAATGCTGCCTTTCTTTTAGGATGCTATGGAGTATTATATTTAAGTTTGACTCCAAAAGATGCTTTAAAACCGTTAATGACTCATGGACAAAGTTACAGGTGACGGGTTCCTATATATTCCTCTTTATAAGCAAAATTTTAGTATTTTTATTGAGCTTAATTAGAACTGTCATTGAATCTAAAGTTAATTCAAATATTATGTCATTTGTAGACCATTTCAAGATGCCACACACGGTGATTCAATATACACTATTTCTTTGATCGACTGCCTACAAGGCTTAGCGAAAGCACGTGATTTGAAATTCTTCAATTTTCAAGATTTTAATTATGATGAATATGATAGATTAAATAAGATTCAAGGTGGTGATCTAAATTGGATCATACCCGGTATTTTACAAATTAATTCGTATTCACTTTAAAGCTTGAGGTAGTAAATAGCCCGTTAAAATGTTAATTTTCATATAGGTAAATTTCTTGCATTTATTGGACCTGTGGATTGTAGATTAGCCTTATACCATCCACCTGAGATGTATATTGATTATTTCCTAGAAAATAATGTTAAAAGTGTCATTAGACTCAACAAAAGACTTTACGACGGAAATGTGTAAGTAAATCAGCGAATTATTTTCTGTTTCATATTTCACAAAAACTTAAAAAAAAATTATACATATTCACGTTTTAGATTTACCAATATGGGAATAAATCATTATAATTTATTTTTTCCTGATGGATCCTGTCCACCAAGACATATATTACTTAAATTTTTACAAATAAGTGAAGAATCAGATGGAGCAATAGCTGTTCATTGCAAGGTTGTGAATTACAGTTTTTCTCTCTAAAATAAATAAGTTAAGCTTAAATACACTTTCCAGCACTAATCGGTTTTTAGCTTACATTTACAAATTATTTTTTGAGATCCTTAAATAACGTATTGTTTAACAGCAATTCTTTAGGCAGGTTTAGGTAGAACTGGTTCATTGATTGGCTGCTTTTTGATTAAGCATTATCGTATGACTGCTCATGAGGCTATCGCTTGGATGAGAATATGCAGACCTGGCTCTGTTATAGGACATCAACAGGTAAATAGTAGTGTACAATTAATGATGGTTCTATAATAATATTATTTTTGTAAAAATATTTCTTATAGGTCTGGCTTGAAGAACTTGAAGCTTGGTTGACGAAACAGGGAAATTTATATAGGCACGTAAAACATGCGATTTCATAAATTTTAAAAGAGTTCATATTTTTAATTATGTGAAATCTAATAACCATCGAATTTATACACCAGGCGAAACACTTTTCAAGATATCGATAAGTTGCCATTTCATGAATTTGGAGTTTATTCTTATACTGAAAAATCTCGCAAGTATAGACCAGTGGTTATCAATAAACTACCGTCATCATCCCCACCAATGCAGATAGTGGTTCATCCAGAAAGTTTTAGCCAAATAAGGCCACAAGCTTCCAGAATCAGAGAAGGTAAGATCAACTTCTGAAGAAGAGAACGTTACTATTTCTAAGATTTCTAATAATAAAGAAAAATGTGTAACGTATTGCCAACTAACATCATAAAGAAGTCATTTATATTATTATATATTTTTATTTTTAAAAATTTCTTTTCAATATTTAGATAATGAATCCGAAAATGATGAGTACTTTCTAGCATCATGCGACTTAACGATAGAATCTAAAGAGCCAATGACTCAAATGAAAGGTTGTGTGATAAAAGATAGTATATCTGAAGAAGTTACTTTTAGTGAAGAATCTGAAGTAAATGTTTCATTATGGAGAAAGTATTTATGTTGTAAGCCTTGTAAGAAAAATATTAACGACAAGTTGTGGTGGTTGGCAGTACGTTGCGCAAAAATAACTCCCAAACGATGTCATACTAATAGCTGTTGTATTTTTTTTGACTTGGTTAGTATTTTTTTCTCTTAGTTGTTTTTAAATCACAGGATCTAAATTAAACTATGAATAATTAAAATTATTTAATGGTCCTTAAGAGTTTT
This sequence comes from Heliconius melpomene rosina, assembly GCF_056956725.1. Classification (NCBI taxonomy): domain Eukaryota; kingdom Metazoa; phylum Arthropoda; class Insecta; order Lepidoptera; family Nymphalidae; genus Heliconius; species Heliconius melpomene. Next base: position 2,969,502 of record NC_140400.1, read on the forward strand.
TAACAAACTTAGTTTAATTTCCTTTTGAGGTAGCTCCTAGTAAGACGACCGAAAGCGACCGCGTCAACAGAGAGGGCAAGATGAATTATGGTCAGAAACTTCCTCAAAAAAGGTTACTATTATTATAAAATTAGGGTTTTTAGAATTTATAAATTAAATGTTATTATTTTGTTACATACAAATATGTGATGATGTTTCAGTCATATTGCCGAAACTAATTATCTCCGACGGGGTAGCGGTGAATCTCGAAATTTACGGTCAACTTCAAGATGTAATACGACAAGATCACAAGGACGTCCTACTATAAATTCAAATGTTCGTATACCATTACATAGGTACCTATCTAGTTTTATAAAACTAAAAGTTAAATTGAACATATAAAACAGTATGAAATAGTTTAATAGATTAAAATATCCGCTCTTGGTCAAAAAATAAATATAAATTATTACAATCGATTATGTAATCGAATGAAAATCGATGGGAGAATTTTAAGGGACTAAGGTTTTGCTAACTTTAGCAATTAAAACTGTTATATTTTTGAACATAACATAAGAAGTCTTTGATAGAAGTTAGAAACACCATATTAAAAGAAAAGAACAGTGTGCTATCCTATACAAGTCAACTAAGCTGCCTTACTAAAATAATTATTTTTTACTTTAAGGATAACGTAAAGATTTCTGGATATATACCTAGTGGTCCATTTAGATCAAATCAAACAGCACCATTGGCTAAAACATTAGATGATGCCAAGGTAAAATATCTATTGCTATTTTATAAAATACAAAATTTAAAAAATCGTAAGAATACGATTCTCTTATTTTAAATTTTTGTTTACTTGAAGGAAATAAATATTTATACTATTTTTAGAATTTATTGTTAAGAAGCACTCATTACAAAGAAGCAGAAAAGCACAATTTGAGTTCTTCTATTACTATTAAGCCACATTATAGTAATATTAGCAATCGTAAAACATGCGATAACATAACAAGAGTTGTACCTACAACTTTTACTTCAGGTCAGGTCATTTTAATAGCCTCTTTGAAGCTTTTTCTAATATGATTTTATTAGTATAGTACTTCTACTTTCCAATACTATTTAAATACATGCCAAAATTACTAATAATTACGTACTTATCACCGTATCTATATTAAATTCAAAGAGTATTAACTAATCATTAAGTATAATGAGATTTGTTAAATATAGTTTAGTGGTTCATATTAACTTTATTGTTTATAACAAAATAAATTAGGAAAATAAAATAATTTAGGGCCTCGAGATTCTTTAATACCAAAGCAACGCCGGCGTTTAGGACGAAGTCCAAGTCCTATTCCCATTCGAACAATGGAAACATCTCGTGCCACAAACACGCCGACACCAGATGAAATAATACACAAAAGAGATTCTAAATCTGCTTTAAGAAAAGCACTTTCAAGACTACAGCGTACGTATTCTTTTTTTTGATTACAAATAAAAGATAATAAAATTTGCTGTTAATTGTCGTAGAATAGTAGTCGTAGAATAGTATTATTCGAAAATGAACAATTTTCGAGAATTTTTCCTTGTCGATAAATAGAAATACTGGCAACTTTTTTAAGCCTGACGGTTGATATTTGACAGTTTAGTATTTATAATATCAATTGTCAAATTTCAAATAACCTCTTGTGCAGAGTTTTTAAATATTTGTGTTTATCTTGTTAAGATGTCTTAAAAATATATTTAAAAAAATACCTTAAAGCCACTAACGCCACCTAAGATGGGTGCTTTAGTAAGCAAAGCTTTGCGTCCCATTAAATCTTTTAATATTGAGAATCGAGCCCATCGAGTGATTTCGAAAGAAAAGCCTGATGTAGCACCAAGTTATCCATCTACCATGGAAGAATTGAAAAGAATAAAAGAAATTGACCCTAATATTGACGAAAAATTGGATAAAAAAAATGTATCACTTGATCAGAGGCTTAAAGAAGTTTATGTAACATCTTTCGGAAGACCTGAAGACGACGTGACGAAAGAAATAAAAAATCAAAATGTAGATCGACCATTACCTCAAAATCGTTCATTGGTTCCGGACTTCGACTTTGGCTTAAAAGAACCAGATAAAGTTCCATGTGGAAAAACAACCCTCAGACAGGCAATTGATTTCATCTCTTCGCACCAAGTAAATCCGACTGAAGTAACAGCAGCAAAAATTGCTCATGAATATAATATGAAAGTGGAAGATGTAGAAAACATATTGAAATATTTTAAAACTTATGAAGTTTATTTACCAGCCACTAAGAAAACTCCTGCTATGTTTGCCGGGCCATCTGAGTTAAGAAAGCAAATGCAAGCCAATGATGCACATGCCATTGAAGAAAAAAAAGATACTTCAGAAGAAAAAGAGCCCCAAAAAAATGTATCATAAATGAAAGAATTTTAGTTAATTTGTAAATTACCTTAGTTGTTTTTTTATTTATAGGCAAAGCTTATTCTTTATGAAATTAAATTTAAATGGTTGTTTCAAATCTAGCCACAAATCTTCATACATATAAGTATATTATAAAGTAGTTTATTCAATCATTTAACTACCTATTTAAAATATGTGATCTAGTTGTAGATAAAAAAGTTATATTTACTAAGGTGTTTTTATTAATTACTAGTGGACCCAAATGCGGATACGCCCGCTTGAATTATACAAATATTTATTAAATATATTTATGAAATTATTTTCAGTTTTCAATAGAGAGATGCGTTAAGCAAGCTGATTTTGGGTGACATTTTCTAACAACAAACTTTGCAAATCGTTGCTTAGCAACAGTCGCATAGCGACGGTGTTTATTAACATGGCGGAATAAATTGCATGTTAAATTAAAAAGTATTTTAATATATTGGCATATATCGAAAATATTACAAATATGACAAAAAAAGTATTTTATGTTCATCCGGAGACCCTCAAGTATCTCTATATGAGTATTTTATCACAATTAAATTAGCGGTTTGGCCCTGATTGTGTAAAAGACAGAGTACTTTCGAATTTATAATATAGGTATGGATTGTTATAGCACCTTATATTTCAGTATGTTTCTCAGAATCTATCACTCAGCCATGCAGGGATTGAACCCATAACCATCAAATGCTGGTAATATGGACAGGATATTTTAAAATATAACTAATTTTAATATTTTTTATAGTTAAAATATTTTTCAAAACTTATTCACTTTAATGCTGCTTATAACTGCAGTAATAAAGGTGACATTAATGGTAATTTTTTTGTAATACATATATGACAATTTTTAAACAGAATACAAAATATAAATATTTTATTACATCATCCGTTTCTTTTGACATTTTGTTAATAATTTAAATATATTCTTAGGTTATATCACATTCGCATATTCCTTATATTTACGTATTAGTAATTTTAAGCACCTACCTACTATTCTATTATTAGATATAAAAGCTCTTCTGATGCAGTAGCACAGTGTACTTAATTTGTCGCGAGGGTTCTGTGTTCGAATCCCGTCTGAGGGAGAATAAATTATTTTTATATCATCGATTTGGTGATTAGCATGGTGTTCAACAGACAATGCCCCGAAAATTGGGTGGGAAGCGGGAAAACAGAGGCTGTTAACACTAGACTACTTCTGTGTGAGCTGCTTCATTCGAGATATGACGTAAAGATAAAAACATATATCCGCTTCACACTGTATCCAGTATATAGCATTGTAGGCAGAGAAAACCTAGTGTGAAGAAGTTTCTTAATGGAGTAGGAGAGAAGTGTCGGCAAAGGGGTGCCATTGCCCAGTTTCCACTGAATTTTTTTAGGTATTGAGCGGCGGAACTTAATGCTTTAGTGCCAGAACAAAGAAATGAAAATATTCTTAAATAATACTTTATTCCCTCAAATGGGATTGAACCTACAACCGTCGCGTTACAGACACATTCTTAGGCCCACGCGCCACTCAATATATTTTTTTCCTTAACTATCAGTGACAGGACCTAGAGATGGATCCATCGGTGCGGCATCGCTAGGCGCTCGTAGAGACGCCCCTCCTGAGCGTAGAGCACCATCTGTACGATCTGATGAAAGACCTTTAGCTACACAAGGCGACATGCTGAACAGTATAAAGGTTATATACAACAATTTAGTTTGAGTCATAGTAAATACATACTTAGTATATCTAGGACGTATAGTCATTATATATTTTTTAATTAAGCATATATATTTATTATGTAAGTCATTCTTATTTCTTTATAATATATTTAGTAATTGGTTATTTTAGTTCCAAAGGAGACTTCGTGAAATGATATCTACTGAGAAAAAAGGAAAAAACGTTATCGAAAATAATAGGTAAAAGTCCTCTATTAAAAAAAAAAATCTTCTTTTCAAGTAAAATCTAAAAGTACCTACTTAGTTCTCACACGGAATAAAGTACAAATCTACCCAGAAATTAATATTTTTTAAGTTAATTTTAAATTTTATACAAAATAGGAGGTAAATAATTACTTTGTTTTAGCACTTATTTTAAAGAAAAAGCACCCACACGAAATGTAACTTCTACAGCAAGTAGTAGCGGGACGACACCTGGTATACATCGCGATATAAGGTACAATCGAAAAACTATAATTAAAATTTAATTCAATAAATGACACTAAAATATTTCGTGATGCCTCCATGTATTCTTCACCTTCCAATTATTTGAAGTTTTGAAGGCAATGCATGCATGCATAACGTGACCATTCTTTTTACGGCTCAAAACGGGACGTCTGTTTTTTTCTTTAATTAGTATTTTTTTTAACTATTGCGTTAAAAAATAACATTTGATTATTTTATGTACAATACAACAGTTTACCTTTCTTTTGTTTTTAAGGACACCGTTTCGTGCAAGCGAAAAACGGGACCTATGGACACATTATGCATGCATGATGAATGAGATATAAAAATCTATTTTCATTGTATATTATTCATTTTTTCATTTTAGGGATAAGCCAGCAACGGTACCGCCGGTAGGTTTTAGCAGACCACGCCCGAGTTCACCAAAAGGCAGGAGATCACCACAGCTGCCGTTTTACTAATGTGTAATATTGCCTTTTATATAGTTTTAAATTTTATAAAATTTTTCGGGGTGTAAATAAAAATGTAAAGCAAGAGTTGTTCTCTGATTAATATATCTCAGCATAGATAGGTACGCGTTTACCTTTTAAACTATAAAAATACTGACAAAAAGATTGAAATAGAAAAAAGTTTATATTATGCAGGTATAGTTTTCAGGTTGAGCTTTACATTTCTTTGAGTGATTATAAAGGTAGAGCCAGAAAAAACTTTTCAAAACTAAAGTCCATTTATTTTTTAGCTTCACACGTTGTATCCCACATATAGTAGGCCGAACCTGGGAACCTCAGTTTCCCACGCGTAGTCTTATTTTTGAGACATCGCGTATTAAGTAATCAAACCCAAAACTGCGCTTTGTCAATGAAATGAAATAAAAAAATCCCTTCCCCCGAAGCCTCAACAGTCGATGTTCTAACCGACCGGCTAAGGATATTCATTTAAAAATAATACACCAAGTTCTTTTTATAAACATTTAATAAATTTAATCTTACAAATAAACGTCTACGATAAACCAGGGTCAGGGGGCGGTGGTGCCATACAATTGCCATCAGGGTATCTCTTCTTAAATGCAGCTATCAGCTCCGGATCAACCAAACGAACCCCATCAACTTGATTACCAAGCGTTATCCAATTAGGCTGAACGTTATGGGGTCGGCCGAATAATTCAATTTTCCTTGTTCCGGGACTCAATCTTTCAATAATACCGTATATTTCATCTGGTTTGTGCGAAGTGGCGCGTACTTCAGCTACTATAACGTCACAGTCTAAACCTCGGTTCAAATTTTCCGGGTTTCCCTTCATTCCAACCAAGCAGTGCTCTTTACCGTGATTCAGCCAATGACCCGTGCGTCCTGTCCTTATAATCCTTTGTAACTGATTAGTTTTGACCCAAATAAGTTCGTCTACACGCTCATAACCCCACAACTTTAAGCACTCGCGACCTAATTCCATAGCTCGTCCGGTCACCCATAGAAAAATTAGACCATTGTCTTGTAACTGAGGAACACCGAGACATCTCATCTCGTCATCAGACATGGTACCGTAGGGTAGCTCCATATGTATATCCCATGGTGGGTCGGCCATTATAACCGCGAATTTACCTAAAAACGTCATATCCAGATATCTCAAATCACATTGAATCCACTGTGGGGGAGTTAAAGTTAGGACGCCATCAGGTTTTGATACAACATTTGTGCCATTTGGTGCCGATTTCTGTATAGACTCTGTGGTTAACTTCGCACTTATATTAGGATCGGCATTGTCGACTTCATAATGCACGTATTTACAACTGTCCATGTGAAAACAAGTGTTCAAAAAGGAACAATCTCCTAAACTTTCGTCGGTGTGACTCTGTATAATCTTCTTGAAATGAAGTTTTTTACATGTGTACGTCGCGTCCGGTTTGACGCCATCTTGAGATTTGAACGCGCGGACGCACTCAGCGCGTGTGCCTTGCGGACAGAACTCCATTACTTGAGCACCTGGTGTATAAAAAATATCAAATGACCATTAAAAATATATTTCAACAGTTTTTTTAAATGTTAGATATGTGCACAAACATATGAAGTGATCTGTGTTGAACTGGCACATTCGGAACGCATTAATAGAAAAACAGAGCAGAAGATAAATATTTTGAAACATACAACATTTTTAATATAGCAGGAGTCAAATTTGCGCCTCAGGGAAATCCAAGCCCAGTGCTCTAACCAATTAAGTTATATATTTTTATTATTAGATGTAGAAAAATCCAATAAGGAAATTGAGAATATCATGTGTGAGGAGAATATAAAGCAAGCAAGAATTGCTTTAAAATGAAAAAAAATAAATAGTTCCTTTTTAAAAATCTTTTATTTATGACTATTGCAACAAACAAAGCAAATCATGATTAGAAAGTTTATCAATGATGGGATGAAGCCCCTCGTTTTTTACAATAACAACAGGTATAAAGCTATACTATTTCCACTTAAATAATAAAAAAATAATAATGTAAACATTTGAATTAAAATGCTTTTATTACCTCCTTGACTTTTAAATTTATCAGCCAGTGACTTCTCTTTTGCCGTGGGTTTGCTCAACAAATCCATAATTTCTTCGCCTACTCTTTTTACGGCTTTCTCACGACTTGATGGCATTGCCAACAATGACTAAAAGATAAATCAATTTAATATACATGCATAAGACAATTATGATATATTATAATTATTTATTAAATAAATAGAGTAAACAGTAATCTGTTTACTTAGAAAAAACCAGAATATTGCTGTAATTGCTTTTTGCGTTTTATAGTTAATTATTTTAAAAAATATATCCTCTATTGATTTTGATTGATTTGATTGATAATAAAAATAAAAAAAAATACCATTATATCTGTGTTATCTTTCCCAGTTTTCTTTTCCTCTGTTGTAGATTTCAAGACTTTAGGATTTGGACCTTCTTCCACAGAAATATTTCCTTAAAAAAAGAATGTTCCATGTAACGAAAAAAATATTTTAGATATAACATAAATTAAATTACAGAAAATTAAATTTTACATTTGATTTTTTATAAAATTTATTTTATTTAACAACATAAATAACATATAAAAGAATTTCATCTTGTTCAATAAGCTAAGTGGCCAAAGGCCTTGGAATGTTTCCTACACGATCAATTCCAATAAGATTTTATTATATTTCTCTGTATCCTGCAGACAACAGGGTAGGATTAAAAGGATTAAGGATTTAGCATTACACTGCATTCCTCACATTTATTTGAGACCTTGCATGTTGAGTGGCAGAACTCTATGCCATGTTTTTGCATATTACCAGATCAAGGAAATAAAAAATATAAAATATTTAATTTCTCCGAGTGGGAACCTGCAACCATCGTGTTTACAGTCACATGCAGAGCCACTGCACAAGCCATAAAAATGTTGTATATTTTCTAAAATATTATATTTCCGTTTTCTAAATGTGGAATATCAATTCAAAAAAGAATTAATAAATAAATTTGCAGTAATTGTTATGAAAAGGAAAGGAACAACAAGGAAAATAAAATATTTTTTGTAAATTTCAATACCTTTTCTTTTAATACTGGTGGACTGTTCTTCCATTAATGCGGCTAGAACTGCCGCCAATCTTACAGATTCAGCGCTCACCACTTCAATAGTTGCGTCTGTTGTGCTTTCTGTTCTTTCTGTGATACTGTAAGTTTGAATGTTAATATAATCTCAATACAGTATAAGAATTGGATTGGAGTCAATTGTCATTATGGCTCTACTGACCCATAATACCTGATAGACTTTTCTACTGATGAATGTATGATGGTTTTGAGTTTGATCCCAACCTCCAGAAATTATTTTCATTCCTTACCCTGCAAAAGTACTGTATCATGCAATGCTTCCTTCCAAAAATCTAATAATGGAATTGGTTGACACTAAGGTTTTTCTCTATGTATCAATCTGATATGGCATATTAAGATTTGTCTAATAAATTAAAATCTTCAGGGGTATGTATACATAACAGTTTTCTTAACTAACATTCATTCTAACATTAAATAATGGAGAGCTATATTATAATATAGCTCTCCATTATTTATTTAAATAATTTAGTTCAAGTTAAATATTGCAATAAAGTATATTTTTTTCTGAATTGATAGAACATGGATGATTTATTTACTTATTTATCTTACTTTCTCATCTTAATACAAAAAAATATATATATATTATATAATTTAATATACTTTAATTTAGTTTTTTTATTTAATCTGAGTTTTATCATTGCTATGTCATGTGTGCACAGTTACTTTTATTTACTACTTCATTCTATCCAAAATATAGTTACATAAAGTACAGTAAAAAACAATATCCAATACTCACATAATAAGCTTTTGTGTAGCAAATTTTTGTAATAAGCTTGCAACAATTCCTGTATCAACATCTCCTAGACCAGGCATTAAGGCACTGGCTGTAGCTGGTAATTGTAATTGCATATCTGATAATACTTGAAGGAGTCTGACCTCTAAAGAAGCCGATGGGACTGTTTTCGTTTTTTCTACAGAAACTTGAGCTTAAAATAGAAAAAAAGATATTTATATGATGAAGCTTTGTAAACTTTTACATTTATATTAAGAAGAAATGGTTATATTCTTACAATCATTTTTTGATAATACCGCACTCGCGGTTGCCTTTTCTTTTCCACTAGTAGAAGAAATAGGAGAACCTTCACTCTTATCACTTAATGTAGCACCAAGTATATTCTGCCGCTCTTTTTTTCTCTTTTCTAATTTTTCTCTTAAGCTGTTCCTTTTACTTTTGACGGCTTGAATTTCTTCCCATGCGTCTGACATGGTTTGTTTTTATATGCTATACCGGTGTCTTAAATATACAACATACGTAAGGCTAATTTAGCTAATTATTTACACATTTTAATAATCTATATAAGTAATATGAAGCCATCTGAACTTATTTAAGTAGCAACAATGAATAATTTAATGTTTTTATATTAAAACTACAATGATATAAATAACCACGACAATAAAAATAATAATTGACAATATATATACACCAAGTGTCAAATCTTAATTATTAACGGGTGAGCACAGTTTATTGAAAAACGTTACAGATAAAATAATATTGCATACAATTTTTTTGTATACGGTACCTTAAAATGGGATAAAACAGTTTTAGAATTGAAGACAAAACCTTCCAACTTTAAATATATAACAATCGATATTTCAATAAGCTTCCCTTAACAGTTAATAGTGTTTGTTTATTTAAACTATTTCATAATCAACAAGTTATATCAATTTAATAATTTCTGTACAAACCTTCGCTTTTCTATCCACCTACGCATCTAATCACCCCATATATATCCATATCTATTCACTCCTATAATGTCTCCCATTCACACCAAATATTATCAATTAACTTAAATCACAATTGTAATAACCGGCACACTTAGCTTGTTTATTATTTATCACAGTATACGAAACCAATATTTTACTACTGAACTCAATTTTAACAATATAAAAAATAAATAACTTTTTCGGAGCACAAATAACCGCAGTTTAATTAACGACAACATATTTTATATGTTGTCGTTAATTAAACTGCGGTTATATTGTGTATGTTAATATTTAATTAACGACAACATATTATACAAACATATTTTATTTTAACTTTACGTCAAAATTCATTCACCCAGTAAATAATAATTTTGTGTTTTCAATAAAAACAAATTAAATTGTAAATCTTTTATATTTAACTTAAGATGACCAAAAATCCGGTTGTGTCTATTCATACCGTGATTTCTATTTATCCGTTTTCATTTAAGATTCTCATTGTTTTATTTATATCCTATTCATATGACATATCCGCAATCCACACCACATGTTAGATCAAAATCAAAACAGAAATAAATAATATAGTAACAAATTAAATTAAAGTGATAAAAAACCTTTTGTTGATTAACACAGTTTCAATACCATTTTATATAAATTAACTGTAATAATTTGTTAAATTTAATAATTGTTTTTTAAAGTTTTAAGAACAAGATTTTCATTCATTGATTTAAAATGGGTGATAACATGGAGGATAGTAAAAAAGTACCTATGACTGAAGAAGAGAGGCTAACGCTTTGTAAAAAATTAGATCAAGAACTAGATGATTTTATAGACGGTTTAGAAAAGAAAACATACACAGATGGGTGGACAGAAGAAAATTGGGAGGTATAAATATTATTTTTTGAGCTTCACGTTGTATCCTGCATTTACAGTTAGGCAAATTACTCAAGAACTAGAATTTTTTAATTTATATATTTTAGAGGCACTAAGGAACTATCTGGCAGTAACTGCAGTGGTGGAAATTAACTGGTAAAAAACACAATCGTGTTTTTTCCACTGTGTTAAATTTATCTTAAGCATCGAATTCTGCCACTTAAAATGTGTTGAATTCGGGCTGAAAGTAAAGAATGGAGTTTCTTTACATTAGGTTCTCTTCACCCTAGATAGTACCCTTACCTGTACCTTTACCATACCCCTTTAAAGAATAATAAAATTTAAATAAATTGAGCTTAAATATTTCATACAGGAAGAAATGGACAAACATCCATTTTTTATGAAAAATAACCCTGCAGATGGAGAGCTATCTCCATTGGCAGAAGGCTTGGCAAAGCTTAAGTATGATCCAAATGAGAACACCTCAGAAGAGTTGGCAAACAATTACAAAGAAGATGGAAATTTCAATTTTAAACACAAAAATTATAGATTGGCTATAATGGGGTAATTATTAAACAATTTTTAAATATAAGTATGTATTTAAAATTTTATTTTATGTACTTAATTAAATAATAAAATAGAACAAGATATATAAAAATAAGGGCCATTGTGGTGATATTCTTTCTCGAGAGTTTTATTGTCTTGCTCTGGTAAGACAAAGTGTACATCAAATTTTAACACTAAACATGTAAACTTGTATTAAGGCTGAAAGCAGAGCATGATGTCTTGACTGTGGACCTTCTCTGCCTATACTGTTATGTTCAGAATAAAATATAAAACAGAAAAAACTATTCAAAATATTGTAAATATTTTCTAAGTGGTGCACCACATGGAAACAGTTCTTTATGTTTCCATCCTGTTACATTAAAATATTGTTTGCTAAAATATTTTTCTATTCTTAACATGAAATAGTACCTAAAAATGTTCAAAATAGTCAAAACATATCTTTTCAGGTACACGGAAGGAATTAAAGTTAAATGTGATAATGATGAAATAAACGCTAGTTTGTATAACAACCGAGCAGCGGCACACTGGTTTTTAAAGAATTATCGTTCTGCACTACTTGACAGTGAGAGAGCACTGACATTTGATCCAAAGCACACAAAAGCTAAAATAAGAGCAGCCAAGTCAGCCTTAGAAGCTGGGAAATATGGTTCATGTATTGAACATTGTAAAAAATTGTTAGAAGAGAATAGTAGTAAAGAAATTACAGAATTATTAAATAATGCAAAGAAAAAAAAGATGATGAAAGAGCGAGATGAAAGAAAAAAGCAGCGAGTTAATACAAAAATAGAAGAACAGAAAGAAGAATTAATAAAAGCAATAATACAAAGAGGTATTAAAGTGTCAAAGTGTGATGATGAGGAAGACTTAGATTTGTCTAAACTCGAACCTATGCTGCCTGGTGCTCAAGACTCTATGGTTCACATAGATAATGAAGTTTTAATATGGCCAGTGCTGCTTTTATACCCAGAATATCAAATGACAGATTTCGTTAAAGGTTGTCCAGAAAGTGTTCCCTTAATACATCAATTAGATCAACTTTTCCCAGCTCCTTGGGATGAAGAAAATAAATACGAAATTAATAATATTAATGTGTACTTCGAAGGATATGATAAAATGCCACATATTATAGATGCAACTAAAAACTTAGGAGATATTTTAGTGACAAAATATTTTGAGCTAAAAGCTGGTACTCCGGCATTTTTTGTTTTGCCACGGGGTAGTCAAGTTGAGAGAAGGTTTTTAGAAAGTTACCTATGAAATACATATATTTTACATTTACAAATAATTATTAAGATTACAATTTGTAAATAAAGTTATATTTATGTTTTTCTTCTTGTGTTTTTATAAAATACTAAATCTATACTAATATAATAAAGCGGAAGAGTTTGTTTGTTTGAACGCTAAGATCTGTGGATCTACTGGTCGGATTTACTTTGTTTTTGTTTTGTATGAAAGCTGCATTCTTCAAAGTGCTATAGGCTATATAACATTACATTACACATATGTACTAATATATTTTAAAGTACTTTCTAATTTGACATGCAATTTATTCTGCCATGTTAACAACAGCCGTCGTCGCTACGCGACTGTTACCGCGACATTTTGATATTCATCCTTATGAAAATAAATATAATCACTTACAATAATATAGTCACTTTTAGCATTTTATCTAGATTGAAATTATAGTTTACTGTATAACATACTAATAAATAATTAAGGAGATGTCACTGATACGAAATGACCTAGCCTTCGAGCGGCACAGTATGAGTATGACCGACGCGAAAATATTCTTATAGTTCAAGCAGGCGTAGCCGCGTCCGGGTCCACTAGTTAAATATATTTAATCAATTTGTACATCTATTGTGATAGTAGTGCTATGTTTTTATATAGGAAATATTTTATGTATGGGTCTCGCAATACATTACGTGTTGAGTGGCGGAAGTCAACGCCACACTATCTTCGGCTAACAGAGCGGTAATATGAAAATATTTTATGCACAATCAACCCTCCCGAGTCACACCGAGGGACCAAACTACAACCATCGTATTTACAGTCAAAATGTCAAAATACGCTACGACAGCCTCAATTAACATAGATAAAGGGAAAAAAATAATAAAACAACATATTGTATATAAATTATATCTAATTGTCCGTCTCATCATCATTCATCTCATAGTTCTGATGCGGGTAGAACGGTCCGGGCGGTTCGAAGGCGCCTTTCTTATCAGACATCATGGGGTAGGGGTGGTGGGGCATAGCACCCATCCATTGTGGATACCAGTAGAGACCCTGTTAGAAATAAGTAATAACTGTTGAAATTCTTATAAAGATGATTAAAAAATTATTCTAAATAATATTTATTCTAGCCAGTTAATCCATTTTGTCTTGTTTAAAATGATAGAGAAGGAACCTACAATTATCAACATTTAAGTTTAATCGATTTATTCAACTACTATTATAGTATTAATAATTTAGTAATCTAAATAAAAAACTACATTTATATATTATTTTTGGTGTTTTGGTACTATTCTTCCACGGTCTTCACTGACTTTGTCTAAATCTTATAAAGAAATAAAAACAATTCAAGTCATATTTCTCCTAGTGGCATTTTGTTAGTGAAACCTTAATTAAAAATATATATTATAGGCAAATCTTTTCAAATCTTACTTTAGTTCCTCCTGCGGCGTTACAAGTAAACCTATCGTCGTGAAGCTCCACTGGATCTAAATAGCTCTTGCCAGCTATGGACCCGTAGTTGGGAGGGTACATAAACAAACATCCGTCTAGAATATCTGAAATTAATAATTTTTGTTCAAATACATTGTTTCGCTGAACGACAAAAGTAATGTTAGCTACTAATTAATTGCCAAATAGATTTTCGTAAATAAATATTAAGTTGTATCTATATTCTATTATAATTTACAGCAATGTTATTAATTCTATGTATCACCTTTAACCATTATATTTACTTAGTTTTATCCTACCTTTATCCTTATCATCAAGTGTGACTATAAACGCAACAGGTTGTGGGATCTATTCCCACTCGATGAAATTAAACAAAATGGAAATACATCAAATTATCTAAAGTATTAAAATACTACATCTAATGTGTTATGTAACAATGTAACCACAATCACGCAAAATGTACTACGAATAAAATAAACCACTGAAACTTTAATTTTGTTAGCTAACTTTGCCTAGGATGTCAAAATTAAAAAAAAAAAGATTTTTAAAGGAAATTAACATAATTAGGTATCTGTGTATTAGACTCTTACAAGGTACCGTGACGTTTTCTTCTTCAGGCTCTTCAGGCTTGGGCGTAGTTTCTATGTAGGGTGGTACAGGATCTATTCCCGTACCCGGGTCGCCGGGAATTAAAAACGGTCCTGATTTTTTTATAAAAAATAAAATGGCGTACAATAATAAAATTTCAAAATGAATCAACATAGCTAAATCACAATAAGTAGTTATTTATGTACGTTCTTTTATTCGTATTCTCTTAGTTTAGTTTATAAAGTCGCAGCGTTTAATTCTGTCCCTTAAAAACAAAATGACAATAAAAATATCTCGTATTTGGGCGGAAAGTGGAGAGCGAAGTGCTTTTGCACGATTTTCTCTGTCTATCCCTACTATTAGGATAAAACAAGCAACTAATAAAAGAACACTAAATATACCCACATTAAATAAAATTAAAAATTATAATAACAAAATTGAACTACTAACCACCATAATGGTTCGTATAGTTCCATTCGCAAACGTGATGGTCGCAGACGAGCGGCGTGTTGGGCTCCTTCGTGTAGTACGTATTGCCGTTTGGCGTAGTCTGACATTGTTTTTATAATTATATATTACTTACATTATTTAAAATAATTTAAAAATATATAATAACGAAAAAAACAAATGCTATAATTATATGAGGTGAAGATTTTAACGATCATAAAGCTCGTTTAGAAAAAAAATATATATTATTTCATACAAGATTTATCATAAAATTAAATAATATATTCTTTTTACATTTTTGCTTCTCAAAAAATAAATAGAATAAAAACAGAATAATATAGTAATGTCTATAATTACCAACAAGAAATCATAATGCCTGTATCTCAACCCCTGTATATTGAAGTCTAATATAAAGGTGCCGGACGTGATGATGCAGGAAGCAGCTGTCAGTGGAGGTAGCTTGTACACGACGAGACCACATTTAACTATAGCTTTAGGCAGTGTTGATACGTCTCTATCCTTTTGGAGTATCTTTTTAAATGGGAATCTAAACAATACCAAAGTACTATTATTTTTGTAGATTTTCAATGATATTGGTAAATTATTAATAGTTTTATTATCAGAAGTTATGAGTGTTAATTTTTGATCCTAATTATTATGTGGTTTAACGGTTGTTACCTTTATATACTGACAATATAAATTTCAGTAATATTTTAGTTTACTTTTATTTTTCATTTGTTGTTAAATTTTCAATAAGTACCTAAATTATATTATCTAAATATATATTTACTATTTGTTTTTTGTCAATAAACTTATAATTAGGATTTATATTTTTACCTAAATATACAAATACCAATATGACACTCCAGTCCATGTAAATAATTGTCCGTTGGAAACGATATGCTGGGGTCGTCTATCAAATAGTATTTCTGTTCGTCGTGATAGTGTAGAAATCCTAGAAATACAAACGATCGGTCTTTGCAATACGGCGCTAAACCTTTGCCCATGTTGTATATGTCGCTGTAGAGCTCGGATAAAAATAAATACACGTTTTTTCCACAGTAAAATTCTGAAATAAATTGTCAAATTATTTTTGAGTTATAAAATAATAATTATCATTGTTTATAAAATATTTTTTTAATATTTCATTCATTGTAGAGATTAAGAGATGTTGCATGCAGTTAGTTGTTAGTTTGTTAGAGCATATTACTTGTAATGGTTTTCAATAGAAAGGAACATTTTTGATTTAGATAAATTAATACAACATATATTATTTTATTTTCTGTTATCTATATTTTTTTTAAATTTCTGTGTGCAATAGTTTTTTCTATTCTATTCTATTCTAATATTACCTTGACTGATATAAAACTCCATAGGCACAGGTCCTCCTGTGTACGTGGCTTTTCTTTCCGCAGCAATAGAGTTATGGTTTTCATACATTGTAAGCATATTATCGATGACATCGTCTAGAGTTATTAGGAGTACCTATAAGACATATTAATTATATAATATATTTACTTTTTCCTCATATTTTGTGAGTTTGGCAGAAACTCCTAAGGAGTAAAATATTTTTTTCCGTTTCACGTCTTATCCTGTGTTTTCAGGGTATACGCAAAGATTACGCAAAGAGCCTTAGGGCACTTACATTTCTAATGAAATCTATAATTAATATATATTATAATAATAATAATATTCTACATTGAGTAGAAAATAATTCGTTCCAACAAATGAAGACTGAACCACCAACCAATACATTTAAAGTCAGTTACAGATCCACTGCGCCATGATGACCATAATATTGTTAATAAACAATTTTATGACAGCGCGATTGAGTTTGTAAAGGCAAATTGTGAAGAAATAATACAATAAAATTCTCTATTCAATCATTCTATTTTATTATATACATATTTCTATTTTATTTCTATATCTTTTTTCATTTCTATATCTTTCTATTATAAAAATTGATCAACTTACCTTTAATTCTTGTATATGCAGCTTAATAAATCTTCCCAAATGATCAGTTGCTATGTGAACTCGCTCATTAATTAGATACTGTACGAACATGAAAATATGGCAAATGTAAATGTAAATAAGCAAGTAGATATATGTATAGGTAAAGATACTTTTCAAAAGAAAGCGTATAAAAATATAACCCGTTGGGAATCTTATCTAAGCCAGCAAAAAGTTAAAATTTTTATGCGTTTCTAAAAATATATAATTTTCGGTACACCGTAAATCAGCAAGAAAATATTACTTATTGAAGTCAGTTAACTCAGTTAAAGGACTCTTGTAAAGTTTAAAACTGTTTGAATTTTTGACTTTCTCAGAGAAAGAATTTAACAAAGCGAAGATGGATTATACAATAAATTATACGATTTCTCGACTTATTATAAGCTTTTTGTGTCCAAACAAATACAAATAGCTTGGACATACCTGGTCTTCAGCGGTCTTGATTCTCATCATCTCATTTTGATAAAGCCATAAGTTATCGAGTTTGTCTGTAGGGTCGTGTCCGTATATTTCAAATGCATCTATGATCATTGCGAGAGTGAGGTTTTCATTTGGCTCTAGACAGCATGGGTGGTTGCGAATATTGTAGGGAGACTAATAAAAAAAATATATATTTCTCCATTTGTGATTATACAAAATGTAATATTTATTATTTTATTGTGCCAATAATTTTAACGAAAAATGAATGCAACTTTATACAATTTATTTGAAAGACATAAGAGATTTTTTATATATAAAAGTTTAGTTCATTGTCAGTTAGTACATGAGTCAGTAAACTTACCGTTAACTGCAAAAAGCCAATGCATATCGCAAATAAAACGCGTCCACGTATAGAACCCGCCATGTTTCCATCATTGTATCGACGGGTAATGGCGTCCAATTAAAATATTTTTATTGCTCTACATGGGGATATTATTTCGAATAAATATAATTGCTACAATTAGCCTTTTCTAGATTTAAATAAAAAATATTACTTTCACCTTTGTTGTAATTTACAACATTGGGAAGGATATTAATGAATACACCTATATATAAATATCTAAAATTTATTGTTAAAAACAAACTGAATAATTTTATTTCTTTGTTTCATTTGTCTCATTACGATTTATATTAGTAATTTACTGTACTTATAGAAAATACAGTCAAATGGCGTTTAAATATTTTAATTTACGATAAAACTTAATCGATATACAGCATTTGCAAAATTTGGGAAAGGGGAAATAAATAAAAAAACAACATCGAATAACATTTTATAATATTTAAAATACACACCTAGAATTTTTTCCATCGCAATTTATGCGTTAAGTATGAGTATTTATAAAACATTATTGCGTTCGGTTACATTTCTAATTGTTTTCATTAAGCGTTACGCGTTAGGTAACAGAAGAAAAATTCACATCGATTCTTTACTACATTCTCAAAACAACAGTAAACATGAATTATTCCACTAACTATGTAGAATTAACCGTTAGTTTCACTTAGATATATATTTGTAAACATTCTAACAATCAATTCCTTTATATATTTATATTTTTATATATATTTTTATTGGAAGACATGTGAAAGGCAGAAAGTATTAAGATCTATGCTCATATTTTGTTAGTAGATATTTAAAAATCAAAGAACATTTAGTTATATTTCGTTATCTATGCATGTATATAAATAATAATAATATATTATACAATTTCATTTTAACAATCGATTATTCTTTGTAAAGTTTCTGTAAAAATATCATAATATTCAAATGGAAGACTGTTTTTGTTGCTTTTGTTTATTCATCGATTTAAATTATTTTTTCTACTTATACGGGTATAAAGAAACAATTGATTTGAAGGTATGTATAGCATATTACTTTTCTTTTAATTTCATGAATAACATATTATTATAAATTAATCAATAGTCAAATCTAGTAATTTATTTTTGTTTTTTTTTCTTTACTTTTAATGTGGTATATGGATTTGTATAAGTTTTAATGTATTTATTCATTGTGTAAATATGTATATTAAAGATCTTCAATATATTTTTTTAAACAATGAAATGAGATTTGATTAGCGCGTTTTTAATAGATACTTTTAAGTGTTTTAGCGGATGAAGTAAAATTATACCAAAGTTCACTTCGCGCAAAGCTTTAAAATAGTAAAGTTAACAAACAGCTCATAATTTGGCGGAATAGGATACTATTTATTTCATTATTTAATATATTTAAAAAAATCCTAACAAATCATACCTGTAGCTATATTTCTAAAGTTTGGTTAAAATTATAATAACATTGTTTGTCGACCTGCGCGTACCGATACCCGCAGTTCGACTTTTTGATTATTGTTCTAAATTCCAATAGCCTTAAACAAATAGTAAACTATAAATATATATAAAATTAGGTATAATATTATTTCAAAAAGTAGTAGGTATATATATATATATATATATATATTTTCACAAAATAATTGTATATACTTTTATAATGATTAATGTACATAGTTATTGTTTGTGATTGTCATGTTTTCTTTTTTCATGTTCCGTTATATATTATACCTTGCCATAGCAATCGATATTCTACACGTAAAACAACATACATCTAGTACATACTTCTATAATTACTTCTAGGATATACATATATGATCAACAACGAGTATTTATATAAACATTAGTGAATATCAATATGTAAAATTTTCTTTTTTTAATTTGTTCAGCAAAGCAATAATGACAACAGATTAAATATCAAAATTATGTTTACTTTAAATAGATACAATTAATTTTAAAAGCAAAATTATTAAAGGGTACTAGATTTGAATTATTAAATATAATAGGAATTTAATAAATTATATTTGTGGAGTATTATATTGATATATCTAATTTATTTTATTATCTTAAATTTAAACATTTGTCTTATTAGTGTATAGATTATATTTTTATTATGGAAGACTTCGTTGTCGAAGAGTTTCGAATACATCATTTGGAAGACGTTGGATTCTTTTAAATAGTTGTAAATATCATTTAAACATCTAATATAAGTATATACACAAAACCTATAATATAATATGATTGGAAGACATTTTGAACATTGTAACATAACGGCTACTTATATTATTATATCTTAAAATCTAAAATACATAAAAATTCAATCACATCAGACTAGATATTTGGCGTTTAACATTTTAACCGAATTGCAACTGTGCAGAACTTACTTGACGAAAATGCGTTAATCTAAAAATAGTTCAACAATAAATATCTAAAACGCTAGTAAATTAAAACGGCAAACCAATTTTAAAAGCTTTTATAAGCGCGGAACCAGAATCATACATTCCAATGATTCCAAAGAGAACGCCAAGGCCTATAATAAAATAATTATAGGCAATGGTAGTGCTTTCAAGTTGATTTCCCTTTAATTTAAGATGGAAATATGCTGGCCATATAAAACTCAACATAGTTCCTGTGAAACTACCAATAAAACCCATAAGTATAGCAAAATGTGGAATGAAAATTGCCATGAGGATGGTAAACATTATCACACCGAGCCTCCAAGCGAGCCCCCATACTTTTAGTTCTCCATCTAAGGCATAAATTGGTGGAAATACGGTTTTTGGCTTTCCTCTAAACAGAACGCGTTCCAATAAATCACATGCAGCATAATAAGGTAATGGGTAGCTGAGTACAGCTTTGATGACCAAAAAGAAGTTAACCAGCCCTTTAAAACCAGCTGAACGTAAATTGTTTGTGATTACTTGTTGAGTATCATTTTGGAATGTCAGAAAACATAAATATCCAAAAATAGACTTGAAAGCTGCAGCAGCTATATGCGACCAATTTAACATCCATTCAAATCGAGATCGATCCTCCATGTTACCTTCCAGTGTTGGTAAAAAGATTTGCGACGTGTAAGAAAACACAATAACGCCTAAACTGATAGGAAAGTTTTCGAAATCCAGTGACCACTTCACTTTCGACCAACCCCAATCACCAATATAGAGAATACAGTACCCAAGAACGATCGCATTTATTATAAGATGGCTCATTGTGCACCAAAATGACAGCATACTGACGCTTTTCAATGATTTTAAAAATGCCAATGGCAGCAAAAATATACCAGTTAACATCATCCATGAGCGAGTATCAATAGAGCCGTCTGGAAAAGTACCGATCATCAGATCACCACATACGACGACGTAAAGAATGCAGGTCATGAGAAGTTCTATAATTTGGGCAATATTCACAATTTTTGCACCATATTTTCTTCCAAAGCACTCTTTCGCAATACTAACGTAAGAATCACGAACACGCACGCGCTGTCCTGAGACAGGGTCGTCTTCATAAAGACATTCAACAAGAATTTTACCTGTATAGCAGCAAATATGTGCAATTCCTATCATGGCAGCAATTGCCCAATATCCTCCTTGAAGAACAGCGAAAGGCAAAGATACAACGAACATACCCTGTAAAGGAAATATATTTATTATATTAGCACAAAAAGGACCATTATTTATATTTATTTATATTTAGTAAAATGTTTTGTATAATATGCATACCTGAATTGCGTTGGTGACATTCCAGGCGGCTTGAAATTCATTAATTTTAGCACCAGGTTTTCCACCACCCTCTTCAAAACCGCCTTCTTCTGATGAAGCGTAAAAATCTACACTTTGCATGCTTTGTGTTCTAAAAAGTAAGGAAATTATTAGTCTTTTCACGAATTAATAAGGTTAAAATTTATTGTAGGTACTTATGTAATATTTCGTTAGATTTCATGATACTAGTATTATAAGTATAGCTAACCTAGGAGCACCATCTTGTTGAGGGTAGGTGTTCTGGTAGCTTGTAAAAGAATCTTCAGCTTGTAGTTCACCACTTAGGAATGGATTGGTAGGGTTGGTAGACTGATATGTTGGTGAGGTTGTTTCGTTCATTGTAGAGAGCTCACAGCTTTCTCCCATATCTGAGATGAGTAAATATTACATAACACTTAAATATAGATTTTTGTAATTATTATAGCAAGCATTTAATAAAACACGTTCGTTTTTATCATATTTTGATATTTTCAATTAAAAGGAAAAAATAAACAATGAAAATCAGAAAATATATTTTTATATATGATTTTCTTTTAATTTACTTTTCGTGAAAAATAAGAAAACACTTACCCATATTAGCAAACCTCACATTCTGCGGCGGGCGTGGAGGCTGCCCTGGCTTTTCAGGTACCTGCTGTCTCACAGTCTGCATCGCCACATCCAGCATATTCTTGATGGGTGGTATCTTTATACGCCCCAAATTGATCATTTTGTTTTTTTTTTGTTTCAATTAATTTGGCCGTAAATATTAAATCTATGTCTTAAGTAATATATTTTTTATTTTATTCTATATATAAGTATATGTCAAAATTGACGTAACAGGAAGACTTGGGTTTTTAAAATCTACCTTTTACACTTTTATTATCCTAATAATTAATACTAAAATGGAAGACTTCTTTACACTACACTAAATTAAATTTCTTTACATTATTGTTTTGCCATGCACTTGGTTTGAGCAGCCATTTTTATATTGCTGTTTTCAGCACCCATTGTGAAATATACGATACCACCTTTTGTTAATATCACTTGTTTATTTATTATATCGCTTTTGTATAATGAAATGAAAATTTTGTATAATTTAGACCATTTTTAAAGGTTTTCTTTATTACAATGGCTGCTCGCACGGTTGTACTCGTTTGGGTGACTTCGACGCGGGGGAGATGCGCGGTAGTGCGATCGATATGAACGAATTTGTTCTTTGGCACAATGCCTTTATAATAACCGGATATACGATACCTTATTGGGATTCTAGATTTGTAGGGCCCATATGAAATAAGTTTCATAAAACTCTAATGGAAATTCTTCAAAGTAGAGCTGCTAAGTTGTCTAAAAATATTTTATGTAAATGATAATGGTTTTTTTATTATTATTTTAAGATGTTTGTTTCGAACTTCAATTCAGTAGCAAACTAAGTATACAGGGTGGAATTGACGGCACCACTTTAAATGAAACCACAGTTTTAACTACTCTATAAAAGCCTAATATAATTCAGAAAAAAAATAATTCTCAAAAATGAAAAAATATTTTTTCAAACAAAATAAATAATAAAATTATCGTTTTAAAATAAAACGCCATTTGTAAAGTATAACATAGGCACGCACATACTTACCTGTCAAAGCGGCAACGTCGCTTACGTATGTGTGCGTGACACGAAATACAGGTATGGATAAAAATCGTGAAATGAAAAAAAAATCCTACGTCCAAACTGTTGAGGTACCTTGATTATTTTTTTTACTTCTGGGTTTGAAATATGTTACCCTATATGCAGTTTCAATTAAAGAAGCGCGGCCTCTTCCACCCTGTATAACACGAACAAAACCTCTTCATATAACTTATTCTGAAAAGATAGATGAATTATTTCATTGTCTCGAGAAATAAAGAATGAAGAGTTTTTTTTTAATTATCACAAGTGCAACTTGGACACATGATAAATCGCGAAGGGAAATAATAAACGACATTGACCTTTCTTAGTTCTCCAGCCCCGGTCCATTTTAGTTTTACTACGCAATAGTCAACCGATATGTAAGAGAATGAATAGATAATGGAGTCTATACTATTTGAAAAATACACTGAATATGAAAGCTTAATTATCATCATCACATCAGTCTTTCGGCGTCCATTAGTCTCGACATAGGGCTTCCTCAAAGATTTATATTCGCCTGCAATGGCATAGATATCTATTATTTTATAGTGATCTAGGTAGACTCTAGTATCTAGGTAGTAGAGAAAAAGCAAATAAAATTATAATGCAGGGCCTGCATTATAATTTTATTTGCTTTTTTATGATTTTACTGAAACTATTTATATGTAAATTTAATTCGATTGTGTATTATTTTTAATATTTGTGGTGTTTGTTATTATTTATTGTGTTTCTTTCCCTAATAAAAAATAGACTCCATAACGCATAAATGGTCCCCCCATTGGACTTAATCATACTGGAACTAGACTGGAAAGGATGTTTAAGCATACTGTCAAGTGACCTTGAAGAATTATAGATGACGCCGATAACGGCTTACAAAAAAAAAATACAAAATGGTTTAGTGTTAATTATTAGTAAAGCTTATCGTTATTTCAGTCATTTTATGCACTCTAAATGTACTTTTTATTGATTGTTAAAAATCTCGTAATTGGTCTCACGTCGTAGTTGTTATGTGCCGTGTAACGATATGAACTCGTCCAGTGCTCGAGCTTATATATTATGTATTTATTTAATATGGCTCTTACAAATTATTGTAAGTATTATGTAAAAACCGGCAATCCCAAATTACAGTATTAAGTATAAGGAACCATGCCTAAGCATGATTATACTTGTTGCTATGTCAATAATATTATTCTTAACAAAAAAATACTTCTTAATAATAAAAAATGTATTCAAGCATAGCTTTACAATAATTTTAGGATATGGTCCAGTTTTAATATAAAAAAATAAAAAAATCAGCTTCACGGTGTATCCCGCACACAGCAGGGTTAGCTAGGCAGAGGGAACCTAGTGTTATGACACTCCGTTCCCCACTTTCTGCTTCTTTTTTTGGAGGCATTACGTGTTGAGGGGCAGAACTCAACGCCGCGCTTTGCCTCGACACCAGAGCGACACCAGTTTTAATATAGTTTATTATAATCGATAATTACAGCTAATGATTAAGATTTTTCTGGTTAATAAGTTGTCTACTTACTGTAAAAAGTTAATATTATCTCCTACTAAAAATAACATGAGTTCGCAAGATGAGCAATCCGTATCTACGATTCTGTATATGCAAATGAACTTATTTAAGTTTTTCTGTAAGTGAGGTGGTCCAAGAGAACGTAGGTAATATACTTTGTTTTTCACTCTCTGTTTTTATAGCATCACGCATCGTAGCTTAAAATCGTATCACGACTCTACTTTAAAACCACCATGAGAAATTTCCTTACAATAATTTAAATTCTGGTTCAATATTTTATTATTGAAGGCTGCTTATGATATACGACGTCACCCATGTTGTCAAGAGCCAAGTGAAAACATCACCCTGGCTATGATCATCGATGCATACGAGATCTATGGACACGACCCCACGGACAAGCTCGATCACCTCGCCCACTACCAGATCCAGATGATGAAGATTAAAAGGGCACCGGATCAGGTTCATTAATTGTCTAGTTTTAAAAAAAATAATTTAGCAAAAAAAATCCAAGCTTTTTATTTACGTTACAAAAGGGAATGGTACGTTTAGATATTACAGTTTATGTTAAACACAAATATTAAAATTTATTAAATTATAAAAATATATATTATTATTTTTTGCATTACAGTATATTATAAATGAGCATGTGCACATCGCTACCGATCACCTGGGAAGGTTTATTACGATGCATATCAAAGAACTAAAAGTGAGACCAACTTAATTATTATTACACAATTATACTTTTCGTAAGAATATAGCAACATAACGGCTCTGATTGTAAGCGCGATAGTTGTGGGTTCGATTCCCAATCGGTGGAATGATAGTTATATTTTAATTTCCTTGCTCCCCCATTCAATACGTAATGTTTTCAAAATTGGGGGGAGGTGAGATTTGGATATGACTAAATAATCAATTAAAAGCGTCCAGAATTCAAGACATACAAGTTTTAAAGCATCCTGGTAAATGTTACTTCTTGCTTTTTTGCACACAGCAGGGTAGACAAAGGGAACCTGGTGTTATGATACTACGTTCCCCATTTTCCACCGAATTCTGAATGCGTTTTGAGTGGCGGAACTCTACGCTGGGCTTTGTCTGGATACCAAATCGAAGAAATGAAAATATTAAATTTTTCACTTCCTCGATGGGGATTGAATCCACAACCTGCCGACTGTACAATAACACGCTTGTGCTCCTACGCCATTGATATGCAAAAGGGCACAAGCGTGCCCTTTTTATTCAAATTTATTTCTTATTATTGTATCTTTTTATTAAGGTCTTATTGATTGCTCTGGACGACGCCATAGACAACATGCTAACAATGTACGACAATCACAACGCGATTAAAAATGAAAGAGTGGCCACATACAATTCTGCCGCTGGAGGGGCTGTTCCCTCCGAGTTTTATTTGAGTCAAGGTAAAATTGAAAAAAGTAGATCGTTTTGTTTATTGGACGGAAGGTACTGGGATTTTGGAATGGAAATTGCATAACGCCATAAGTGGCGATGCATGCAATTTAAGAATAAAAAGAAGGAAAAAATAAAAACATTTCTTATGAAAATGTATTAACAAATTTTAATTCTATAAACTAAACTTTGTTATCGAGTGAAAGGGTAATATATTTTATTTATTTTTCAGAATTTTACTGCGGCAAGAACGTTTATATTTTCATCTCGGAACTGTACAGCGATATCTACAACATGGGACGCGGCATCACACCTTACTGCAAAGATCGCGGGTTTCACTTCTTGGGCTTTATACATTTCATGGATGATACTAAATATTTTTTGGAGGAAGACCCGAATGTAGTTTTCCAAATGGACAACTACATCCATGGCCTGGAGTGTCATTTGGGTATATGTATATTTAGGTAATTTATTATAGTATTATGATTTTGATTACATATTTTACTATACGAAAGTATGTAATAAAATATGTTAAAAAAACTGTGACGCCAGTCGTGGCGCAGGGGTGCAAGCGTGTGACTTTAAGCGCGACTGGTTGTGGGTTTGATTCGTATCTAAGGAAATTATTTAATATATTCATCTTTCGTTGAATTCGGCGGGAAGTAGTGTCGCGTAGCGTAGTGTCTTAACACTAGGCTGTCTCTGCCTGTCCTGCTACGTGCTAATTGTATTTTTAAGCACCATGATAGGCTTGCCAAAGAAGCGAGAATATTTAACTCTTGAAATATTTCCATTATAACATATTTCATAGGTTTCCATTTAAAAAGAACTTACAGCACATAAGGGACGTATCGACAATGCCCAAAGCGATCGTTAAGTGTGGTCTCATTATGTACAAATTACCGCCATTGACAGCCGTCTCCTGCATCATAACATCTGGCTCCTTTATTTTGGACTTTAATATACAGGGAATAAGGTTCAGACATTACGATTACATGCTGGTGAGTTGTTTTAAGTATTTAATAAGATACGGTTCATTTTTACAAACTTAAAAATTTTAATATTGAAGTACCCTACGTATTACTCTTATTTTAGTTCCTGCCAAATGGGCATTCATTTTACACAAAGGAACAATTTTCACCATTAGTATGTGACCATCATGTCTGTGAATGGAATAACACAAATTTCTATGGAGGTAATAACTTTTTATAAGTTTTATATGTATTTAGTTATTCTATAATTATATACTTACTTCAACTACAGTTATAATCAGTAAAAAAAAGCATATGAAATACTAAATCTAAAATATGATATATTATATGCCAAATCAAGAAATTTATTGTAAGTTTTTAGATAAAGTTTGTCTTTTTTTAGAAGCTCTTTGTCCACGACTATTTCCTTAAAAATATGTGAACAAAACTTAATTATCGGGCGGTTGAATAGTTTTAGGAAGAAATCGTATCACACAAATTCACTTCCGTAATTATAATATTATAAATATGTAATAAAATTATTGTTTTAGAAAACACATAAAAAAATTACCGGCAACCGTTCACGGGTTTAACTCCCGCTACGTTCGATTTTTTATAAGTTTTCTAAAAAACATGTTGTTATTTTTGTAAGTGTTGAATAATATTTTTAAAATGTTAAAAATGTGTAATACAATTGGTTTTAGGTCCATTTATCATCCCTGGTGATCCCGGCACAGGGCTATCTCCAATTCCACCTTTCCTCGAACAGACTACAGAAGCGTATCACGTGTCCACTGAGCCGCCAGGACTTGATTATACTAACATTACATGTAATTGAATTTTTATAAATATTTTCTTTTAGGTACTTAGTCGAAAATTCTCAAAGCACTTAAATTTTTAAAAAGTTACCAACTTTTACTATATTCCAAATCGATTAGAACTGTACTGAACTCTATTCTAAATACTTAAGTGTATATTTTTTCTCGAATATGTAAATAGGATTCTCTCTTGCCAAATGATAATTCTAAGCAATTATCTTTAGGGAGGGAAAATTTGTTAAAACCTGCCCATAGAGATAAATAAGTTGTAGGTATCTAGCGTATAAAAATTAGGACGTGAAGCTACGTTCAAATCCTGCCATGTTAAAATTTTATACGTTTTCTAAAAAAATACATAACTGATTTATTAATGTATATTTAATATATTTATTCGTTTCTCTTTAGATTCTTTGGACGGATGTTGGTTTATGTTCCCACCGAACTATGGCTCTATCGCCGGTATTAGTTACTTAGATCCTCTCACTGTCAACGAATATAGATACACTTGTTCTGGCGGTGCAGGAAATAATAAGGTAACGTGCCTTTTGAATGAGTGTGTGATCTTTTTTTTATAATATTTGAGGTCATCTCCTCGTAATGTAAATATACATCGAAAAAGTTTTGAATTTTAAGTATAGTCGGCTGGAATCCCAGTCACCCCGAAACACGCCTGTCACTGTTGATTGTAAATGAAAATTTCGGCAAATTTTCACTAATACAAAATTATTACCTATAAATTTATTATAACCAATAAATTCACAGGGTCTCTACTGGTATCCACAATGGATGGGTGCGCCACCTCACCACCCGTACCCACGCCCAGGAGATACCCCGACAAGTTTAGCAATGGAGGCTTCCGGAGCTTTCTACCCGCATCTAGATGGACAAGTACCGCCTGATATACCTCTACCAATGGTAAAAACTAATTAAAAAAACTATCATGAATGTGTTTCATTTATTCCATTAAATAAAAAACCTATTATTTTTATTACACTGCTTAAATTTAAATTATATTCTGTTCCTCCCCAATCAAATAGAACTATGACATTTATATCATTGAATCTTAAAGTAAATTTCAAAATCTAGCAATTAGAAACCTTAATAACTAAAAAACTAATGTATTAAAAAAAAAACTTATGATTATATTTTTATATGTAAATAGAATTAGAGTAAAAAAAAACAATTACAATTTTTAATAACTTTATTCATATTCTTATTAATAATTTACACAAACATAACGAAACCTAATGTCAACGTCAAATGACAGCTGTCACATGTTCTATATAGATAATTAATAAAAATGGTGCCGGAAAACATAATATTAATTAAAATATAAAAAAGATAGCGTATTGTCTGGATAAATACTTTTTATGCAGTTTCTATAATCACTAACAACTTATATAATTTCTTAAACTATCTAATACTATCAATCAAAATGGGCGTATCACACTCGTATTCTATATAACGTTAAACAATAAAATTAATTATTTTCAAAATAATTATAACTAAATGTATATGTAAAATATCTTTTAGATTGTCATTTCCAAAATTAACTTATTACATTTCTGGCGAAATATAAAAAAATAGGTTCATAATTTCAAGTACAAATAAATTATGTGTAGGTATTACTTATTGTATTTAGTTACTTTGTCACATGAGGAGGTAAATATAATAAAATAAAAATAAGGAACGAGACATTGTGTTAGCTCGAGGTATGTTGTATTAAAACAAAAGTGGAATGGTTTTTTGTATTGTAAATATGATTATAAATTATTACTAAAATAAATAGTTATAGAAAAAGTTATAAAAAATGTGTATAATACGTAACAGATGTAACAAAAAGATGATGAAAACATTATGTTTAATAAAATAACAATACATAAAGTTTATGATAGATATATGGATTTAAATGCCGAAACTAGATGCTTTAAATAGAAATTTCTTATATTAACTTTTAAGAATACATTTTTAAATGTTAAAAATAAATGATAAACTCCTAATAATTGAATATTTTTCATGCATTATTGGTAAATTGTTATAATCTATATATAAAATATTGATAACTAAAATATTTTATTTAAGCAAAGTCTTCAGTTAGTGCATTATAATGTATAATTAATTACATATACTCGTATATTTATAATTACTATTAATTAAGAAGGCGAAATCGGTGGAATAGTTACATATATAAATAATGAAGTAACTACAAAAATAGACTCTAGAAGGTGGAGGACTCTAGAAGATTAAGAAAATTTGTGAAAATTGTATGTATATATATATCTATGTATTTAAAGTAATATATTATATATATTTATTTGTAATAATAATATAATATGAAGAATTTTTAAATTTCTGTCGAAACTCTTAAGTTAGATAAAAAATATTTTAAAATCATCGTTTGTTTAATTATAATATCGAATTCAAAATAGATGTAAAAATCATGTATTTTTAATTCATATTTTTTTAGCTTTAATAGATGTAAAATGAAATGAATTGATTAAAATACAAGTAAACATGATAATATAAAAGCTACACATGTTTAACGGCCCCTTAAGGAGATTTTCTCTTTTCATTGAAGTAATAATATCATATACTTTATAATTTTTATCAGTATTACAACAAGAAATAAAAGATGTGTTTTTTGTTTTAACTTAAAGCATTAAAACATAAGTCTATGCAAGCTGTGTGTCATAATGAGTCATCTTTATTTACTAAATTTTTACTTTACTATATAATATGGACACCGTTGCTATAAATGTGAATCTTAATAACTATAATAAATCCGTATTTATATGAAATCAATTATTACTCTATATTATGAAATTGGTATAGTCCCCACGCAGTAAACAGTTATTATTTTTTTTTTAAAGTTGTAAGTTACTATTAATAAGATCTTTAATTTTTTTATACATTTTAAATGAAAGTCCGATTTAAAACTGTTATAAAAAAGTATCAATTAGCAATTTTTATCAGTTTAGTTTTGGCCAATGAGTTGAATAATATAAATATATTAAATTATTCAATTATATCAATTATTATATTATGAATTGAATAATTTAATAATATAAATATATTAAATTATTCAATTCATAATATAATATTTGATGATATATTTTTAAAGATAGTTAATCAATATTTAATCCTCAAAGAAAAAAGAAAAATAACTCCGTGGTTTTATTATATACAAGTAATGTTGTCATATTTTATTGATAAATCATTGATATTGTGCTATCGGCCGTAGGGTTGCCATTGTTCACCCGTGATTCATACAATTTTACCTTATACTTTACTTAAAGTATATAGTAATGTTTTGCATAATTTAGATTTCATTATTTTTTACACCTGCGACTCTACATTTTATTTTTATAACGCACATATAAATGGCAGTTTTGGATACTATACTAAGACATTATTTGGCAACCCAATCTTAATATACATTTTTTATGTCAACGGATATTGAAATTATAATAGAGCAGATCATAAACATACACAGATTAGATAAAATAATAAGAAAACGAGTAAAAAAAAATATGAAACTGTTAATTTTGTTCTCAAATAAAAATAAAAGCAATCAAAGTATAATTTTAGCAACAGAATAAATATTTTTTTTAACATCGATTTAAAGACAACAAAAAAGCTTAAAATCGATTAATATATTCACAATCGATATTTCGTTAATGGACATTGATTTTCATTATCGATTTTTTTTTATCAAAAAGTACTTTTTCGGCTAATTAAAAGCCAAAATACGAAAATAATCAGGCTTTTTGTTCTACAGGTTCTTCAATTTCGAATTCCTTCTCCCAACTTTCGTCGGAATTCGCACTCGCATCATCCTTAACCTCTTTATCCCCGAAATAATCTTCTACCATATTGTTTCCACACTCATCTATCTTTTTAACAGGACTTTTGACATTTTTATTAATTTTATCTAATTTATTTGTGTCTTTTTTATTTGTTTTTGCATTATTATTTTTATTGTCACGTGGTTTAGTCTTTTTTGACGCTATTTCCTTCTCGTATTCTTCTAGAAGCAGAATCTGTTGTTCTTCTGTTAACTCTACATCGTTTGCAAAATCTTCTGCGTGAAAAGGGAAAATTGAATCTTAACAAGGGATATCCAAAGATATCGTAAAAAAAGCTACCTAAGCAAAATGGCTTTTTACTAAGACTAATTTAATGGCTTAAATATTTAAATTACAGGTGTAGTATTGGGTCCGGTTAATTTAAGATATAATTAAAGAAATATAAAAAATTAGATATATACTATAAACATAATACAGTCTGATGGAATGCAAACAAGAATAATTTTGTAACTTATTTAATAGTCTAAAATTACAAACTTTTTGTTTTTTTATAATATTAAAAAATTATACTTCAATGGTTAACAAATGTTATAGGTAAGAAATTTAAACAAAAAATGAAATATAGAAGTTTAAGTAATAATTTCAAATGATTTTAAATACAACATATTACTTACCGTCCTCCCAGGTCACATTGTCTATGTCCTTCTCTTCGACCGGTTCCGGTATTATGCCAGAAAGCACCTTTTTTGGACTTCTGCATATAGAAGAAACATAACTTTACGTACGTACGTAACGTAATAATAACAATAAAAAACAAAATAAATAATAAAACTATCGTTGCAAAATAAAACGCCATTTGTTAAGGACGACGCACGCACACATAAACCTATCAAAGGGACAATGCCGCACACGCCTCATTCGGAAACCGAGTCGTATTTATTGGCGATAAAGTTCAAAGTTTAAACAACTTTTAATCAATCTTTAGTAGTATTTTTGTAGTAGTAAGTGTTTGCGTTATTGGTATCTATGCGTAACTGCGTCACACGAAATACAGGTATGGGTAAACATCGTGAAATGAAAAAAAAATCCTACGTCTAAACTTTTAAAGTATCTTGATTAATTTCCTTAGGTATGGGTTTGAAATATTTTACCCTCTATGCTGTTCCCGTAAAATGAGCGCTGACGCTTCCACCCCGTAGTGTGAAATCAAAGAAAAAAGAAACACTACAAGGCTATCAACAAGTGTAGCATAATAAATTAAATTAAAATCAGCTTCACGCTGTATCTGATAAGAATAATAAAAAATCAAACTCACTCCTCAATAGGTTGAACCGTCTGCAGAGGCAGGTGAGCCAACACCGGGTCAGCTGTAGGCGTCTCCTCGACGTGCTTGCGAGATGCTGCAGCCAAACGATCTTGTAGTAACGCCACACGGAAGAGATATCTGGAAATAATAATTTTTAAAGTTGTTTAAGACACTCTGTTCTTCACATTCTGCTGAATTTTTGAGACATTGTGCGCTGCGCAGTGCAATTCAACGCCGCGCTTTGCCTTGCTACTAAAGCGAGGATGTTGTTTAGACATTCTGGTGCACTCTCTGCCTATATAAGAGATGTTGTGTGTTGAATGGTGGATTTAACAGAACTCTTTATGCAACATAATTTAAAAAATTATAACAATTAATATAAAACTCAAATATAATTTCACACAACTATCGTTTATTACTGCGTTATGGTATATATTTCAAGTTATTTATAAATAATTTATCTTAAGTAATCCACCAAAAAAAAAAGGATTTTATCAAAATATATATTTAACTAAATTCAGTTGCTTTACTTTAGAAATTATCGGTTCCACGGCTTTGAAAAACAAGTAAACATATATAAATATATTTTGTATACAGAACTAATACAAAAAAAACAACTAACCTTTCCCAAAACTCCTCATGAGACACTGCATCTGGCACCAGCTTGTCATACTGTGACTTTAATATCGGGTTCGAGTCCAGGCGACGCACCACTGAGGCTAAAGTGATTACTGTCTCTGAGTCCTCGAGGCTACCTTTCCAGGCTTCGAATTCTGGACTGTATGCTGGGACAATGTAGGTGGCATCTACACGTTGGAGGGCTTCTAGTTCTTTCTGTAGATTAAAATTTAAAAATGCATTGCAATTTCATATAGTTTTTATACATTAAAATAGGCACAATGAGTGCTAGTAAAAATTACTAAAATTATTGGAGTCCTATTACAAGACACGCATTAATTATAAATGTAGGATTAATAATTATTTAGAAAAATATGGCACAAAACACGGCAAGCTTTAAATATCATGGCATAATAATCTTGCACAATAATCACAGTATGGTCAACCAGCCCTGACTATCCTGAAGTTTCAAGAAGAAAGAAGAAGTAAAGGTTTTCTGAACTTTTACGCAATGTTGGAACGAAGTGTCTTAACCCAGATACACTCCATCTGCCCTATGCGGGATACAGCCTGAACTAAAAAAAATAACAAAAAATACCTTGTACGTGGACAGCATAGTGGTATCACCAGACGACAGGATCACTTCGGTGTCATCTTCATCATCTGGCTCCGGGTTTAGAACTGTACTTACTTGACCTGAATACATAATAATCAAATTATACAGGATGGAAGTGTCTGCGCTCCTTTTACGGCAGCATATAGGGAAAAATATTTCAAACCTATACCTAGAAAAATAATTAAGATACATCAACAGTTTAAAAAAAATATTAAAATTATTTTTTAGCACATTGTTAATAAAAAGAATGCAGTACATACCTATAAAACTGCTCAAACTTTTCTTCATTACATTTGCAGTTGATTCAGGAGAGTCCAACTAAAAAAAAAACAGCTTAATAAATTGATTGCCTATGATTGTAAATAATAGATTGTTGCTATTATTATAATTTTTTTTTACAAAATAGCTAATATTTAATAATAAATCACAACAAGACAAAATTATTTTAATTTTGGCATACCTATTTACTTTTCATGTTATGTAAAACAATAATAATAAGAAATTAAAATTAATTAAACAAAAGATAAGTAAGATAGTAAAGAAAAAACATAGATAAATAAAACGGATATAAAATTAATGATGTCTCTTCATAATTATTTTAAAAAATCAGCTTCATGCTCCTGTACCCTTGTGAGGCCTTGGTGCCGAAGGCCTGGCCTTGGAGTGAAGAAATGAAAATGTTAATAAATAATAATTAATTCCCTCGAGTGGGGATTGTGTCCAGAACCATTGTGTTACAGTCACACCTTGTGCCCCTGCACTGTGACAGCTTCAGTGGCCTTCATAATTATTATTGCCTTTACTTATTCACAAACTCAACTTTACACACAAGAATATAAAAAAAACATTCAAATCGTAAAACTAACACATAAAATAAAATATATAAGTAAAACAAGTAATAAAATAGTACTTAACAACTCACTTTCAAAGTTTTACCGATCACATTAGACGTGGAACTGAACACATGACTGGCTTCACTTTTTACTGCTGTACCTATTTCATCTAGATCTTTCTTTACCATTGTGTAAACTTCTGCTGACTGTAAAAATGTTAATATATATGTAATGTATATTAAATGTTTCAAAGTTCTCTTTATAATTACAATATATTTTGGATGTATATGCAACTTATGAGACTGTAAGCCCAACGGTTGTGGGTTTGATTCTTTTTCAGGAAATGAAATATCTTAATTTTTTTTGCTATGGTAAAATGATAATGTGTGACATGTAGACCCTCTGTTCAATATGCAATGTTTATAAAATTAGGCAGTGTGTGCAGAATTAAATGGAGTGTCTCAATACCTACCCTTCTATATAGTGATTATTATTCTAGTGCCATATTCAAAGTTTAATATACAAATTAATTAGTTATGTTTATTACCAGGTTGAGATCCTTTAAATTAAAGACATTATGCTATTATACCTAATTCTATATATTTAAATCTAAACCTGGTCCCAAGAACCAATTTAATAAAATACCTTGGATTTTGCTGATGAGATCCACGAGTCCCACCAGTTGCCTGATGATTTCTCTTCCTGTTTAGGTGTGGTGTCAGCATTATTGGGATTTATTTCACTGCTATAATAAAACACAACAATTTAAAAAACAATACTAATTAATATTTATAAAAGAAATGTTAACTAAACTTCAAGCTTTGCTTTATGTCAAGTTTCCTTAAATTTTCTATTTTATTGTTATCATAGATAGTTAAGTTACACTTAGTCAGACTTTGTGCCTCTGCACCATAACGGGCCTCAACTGTTTTTAACTCTAATATAAAAATTATTGTATTAAAATGTGGCATTTCAGATGCCACATTTAAACAAAATAAATATTAAATAAGCAGTAAATTTTATATAACTACCAATATTATAATAAGTTAATTTTATTTTTTAAATTTCTCTGTTTTGTCTTAAAATGAAATTATAAATAATGAAACCTTTTTTCAGCTTCATGCTGTTTATCACATACAGAAGGGTAGGCAAAAAGAATGTCATGTCAAGACATTCTATTTTTAGCTTTCCGCAGAAATTTTAAACATTGCAGAACATTACACAGCGCTTTTCCTTCCTAAAGTAGAGGAATGACAATAGTTCCAACCATAACACCTACCAGCTAGCCTGATAGAGAAACTTAATATAAGATGAAGAAATATTTCGTTATGTAAGGCTAGTAATTTTTATTATTATACTCAGAATAGTCTTTGATGAACAAAGCTCACATGAGTGCAAGTACACAAAGGTAGTTAGGTATTACAGGATTTGAAAATATTGTAAGAATTATTCACATTGTTTTAATATTTTTTTAAAGTATTTTACATTAAATATACAAAAAAATAAATTCATGACCTAATTTACCTGGCATAAAAATCATGTCTGGTCTGATAAGATTAGTATTATTTGCTAACAGATTAATAAAGCATATAAGCAAACCAATAAGAGATAAAAATCCAAATAGCAGTGTTATTTAGTAATTAGTTTGCTTTGGTTTAAATTGCAAAGGTGTAGATTAGAGGTCACGCAGTAAAAATTTGTTATACTACAGATAAGAACCTTAGGCGGAACAAAATAAATTAACATATACAATAGTTATCATAATAAACAGGTTCTTTTTATAATGATGTTTCAAGGTGTAAGAATAGTAACTAGAAGGAAATAAATAATCAACTTATACGTATTAATTTTATGGGTATAAAAATCGAGAGCAATGTTTATTTATATAATACCTTTTAAACAAAAATGGTTAAAAATAACAAAAGTTAAACTTACTTTTCAGCCATAACGTTGTGATTTTGTAATTAAACCTGTTTAAAATTTACATGGATTTATACGCGAGTATGATTGTTGTAATGTTTTTGTTATTACACGAGATTTAGAACAATTTTTGACATAGTTTTGTTTGCGTTGACATTTGTATAACTTTATTTTTTTATCTGCGAAGTGCAAGCACCTTGCACAGATTAAAAATAAGTTAATATTAAAAAATAAATTAATCGAAATTTACGGCAAAATATGGAACAAAAACTATAAAAATATTATTTTTTAAAAATAAAATTTTCGATAGTTTATTTATACATACCAAAATTATGTTATAATTTACTAAAAAATAAAAGCTTATAATGTAAACAAGTGAAGGCGGCAAAATTTAAAATAAAAATAATTAAATATACAAACTTATTTCACAATATATACAAGCTGATCTTGTCTAAGTGTATAATTACTTAATTAAATAACGTGTATATAAAATGTTAGCAAAGTATTGCTTACAAATTTGTAATCGGTGATTCATTTAATTTCGTAGTGAATAATTTTTCTCATAGACATTAACGTATCGGAACAAGATATTAAGAGTACAAGTAATTATAATAATTTACTTATGAAATATTAATTTACGTTGGCGTAGTCTGGTATCATCTCAATCTTGTATGAGAATTATTATTGAATAAGGTATTAAAGGTAATACTTTTATGTTTCACGAGCTTAGCGCTAAGATATCGGTATTATGATAGGTATAAGAGTGCTGTGTTTGTTTTAAGTGTACCCTGGGCTAAAAAGCTCTTATAGTAATAGTAAAAAGTCGTAAATATTATTTAAAATAAAAAAATATAAACATTAATATTTAATCTGTATCGGTACATTTTTTTTCTTAAGTAGTTTGTAGTTTTTTTATAATCAAAAGTTATAAACTGCCAATTACGTTAAAATTATGTTGTTAAAGTTTGCTGTCTATGTTTAGTTTTGTCAACTTAATAATATCTATGTAAAAAACCTATTTATAACATAAAGATACATATTTAGATTTGACTGCTAAACTTATTTTTACTGCTAAAGCATTTTTTTGCAAATATTTAAAAACGAGATGAACATAATATTTTTAAAATATTTAAATTACTGTCACGAAACCTGCGTAGAGGGTTATACTTAAAACTTGCGCACTCCCACTGTTAGTTTTCGATCAGATTCGGTGCGCCTTTCTTCATGTTATTAATAAGAGCTTGCAAATTCTACCATAACGGCCTTTAATAATTTATACAGCGTGCTCTGGTAAGCTTTATATTTTTTTGAGTAATTTGTTTGTTGTTTCCAATTGTACTTGTTCAAGCATAAGTGAAGACAATATGTAAAATTCTTGCTTTTTTGAGAGTTAAATTGTATAAAAATAATGTTCTTGCTAGTAATTCGATTTGAATATTTTGTCATCCTATTTTTTTAATTGATCGATTATAATGTTTCTTAGTACCTATTTCTAAATTATGTACCCAACTAATGAATAATGCTAATATTTCGCAAAAT
This sequence comes from Heliconius melpomene rosina, assembly GCF_056956725.1. Lineage (NCBI taxonomy): Eukaryota > Metazoa > Arthropoda > Insecta > Lepidoptera > Nymphalidae > Heliconius > Heliconius melpomene. The sequence goes on from NC_140400.1 coordinate 3,008,133, forward strand.
AGAACAAAAAGATTAAAATTAAAAGTAGATTAATAATTTCATGAATAGTTTCAAATCAAAACAGGCTGTATAAGGAAATCTGAATGGATAATCCTATAATAACACGGCGTGATCGACGCTGAGCGAGTTCATCGCTCAATCAGCTGACGTCACTCGTGACGTGCCCCGCCTAGTCGAGAGATGGCGCTGCACGATCCTAAGCAAGTCTACGAGTACCAGTGAGGACCAAAACTTTACCGCTGTGTGTGGTTAGCTCAGGGTTAATGACTCTAAATATAATAACATTTTGTAGGTTCCCGCTGTATCCCGCATATAGCACCTGCTAAGCAGAGCAAACCTCGTTTTAAGACATCCAATCTGAAAATATAAAATAATTCATTTCAACAAGTGGGAATCGAACCAACCAACGTCGGGGTTACAGTCATACGCTGTGCCACTACGCTACGACGGCAACTATATGAACATATATCTTATTGCAAATTTAGATAACTTACTCAATTCTTCTCTTTTTTCGTTAATGTATGAACAATAAACATGTTTATTGATTTTGAGTATTAGCTAGTTGTTCTTATGATATGAAAAAAAAACATAATATCTTAATATTATAGAATAATACGATATGTAGAGTTAAATTTTGAGATTAATGTAGAATTTCATGTATGAGATTTCAATAATAAGTCTCCCAAACCATGTTACGGTTGACGGCGCAAAAATATTACAAGTATTGTGTGTTCTAAGAAAATTTTAAATCTGTATACTTATACCTACATCCTTCATTTGGAACGTAAGAGGTGTCTTGGTCGAAGCCCGTAAAACTATTTTGTTAGAGAATAATCATCTATAAATTTGTCCATTTTAAGAATTAATAGTAACAATAGGTCACAAAGTTTCGAGAACGACTCGACTTCGTAAAACGTTTAAATAAGGCAAATTATTTGGAGTTAAGTGATAGGGTGCTCCGTGAGTCGTGACAAAAGAAGATACCTCAGGTGGTCAGGTCAAATGCATTACAAGTATGTTTTTTATGCTATATAAATACAGTTAATTTACTATCTAGTTGTTTTATAGAAAAAATAGAGATATTTTATCTATTGATATCTGTTTACATTTTTTGATACAGATAATATCTGTGTGTATTTAGAATTTTTTAATTCCATTTATTCTATTTGTCAAAAATTATTCTAAAGCGTTGCTATACAACGGAACTAATATTCGACAAGTTTTTTGTAACGATCAAAAACTTAATTCCGTCTTCATAATGTAATCATTTTACATCGTAACATTGCGGAGTTCAACGCCGTGCTGTACAAAAATTACAGCTTAATTTATATCCGCTAAGCTAAGCTATTTTATCTATTTTAAATATTTATTAACGTGTAATGGCTCATTGAGAGCAAGGTTACTTAGTACCTAAGTGTAATATACATTTGCAATTGTTCGTACGGCGATCGTTTTATTGATTGGAAGGTAAATCGTGCTTAGAGGAGTACAGCATGGATGCTAGGTAAAAGAACATGGATGGCTAAACTGCAGAAATTATTTCAAATTTATACCACCTACATATCTAGTAAAATGAAAAATTAATTAATATTATGTAGGCATGTTAAATAAATAAGAATATACAGTTGAAATTGAATTTAAGTACCTTATTTAGAGGAAACGCAATTGCTTTTATACCTTTGCTTAAGCTTTAAAGATGAAATTAAAAATTTCATAAAATTATACATTTAGTTTATAATTCGAAAGTAAATAAACACCTAAGTCAGTAAGAGAAAACAAGATATAATATATACTTACATATAACTCAATCCTCAATTGAAAATAATAACATTTTTTTTCAGAAAAGTTTTGCATGACTCTAGAATTTTGGGAAGTTCATGAAAGGGAACCCTGACCTCTGAACCTACGAAAATAACTAGAGAATACCTTGACATGATAACTAGAATACAGATATCCTATTATACCCATCGTAATTAGAATTAAGATGTTCTTACAATGTATTAGCCTGTGGACTACATCACTAGTTTGCGTAATTGTAAGTTGTTAAAATAAATAAAATGTTAAGTTTTAGAATTGTAATTTATGTTAATTGTTAATAAGAATTATCTTTTCTATGGTCAGATCTAAATTAAAATATTACGTTCTACGTCTTATGAAATAACTGCAAGACGCTAACTGAAGATAGATTAATTCGAAGGATTTAATTTTGGTAATAAGTAGTATAACAACTGTATAGATACGTAAACACACAATCAAACTTAGTGTAAACAAAAGCACGGCTACAATCGAAAACTCAATATTAAAAATAAAAAATATCCACAACCATAAAAATATTCTCGCAAAATCACACATGTACCTATTTCCTATATTAGAAAAAAAAATAGATTAAATCATAAAAAGTAGGCAGAGGGAACCCAATGTTAAGACACTCACTTCACTGTTCACCGAATTTTCTTGACATTGCATGTTGAGTGGCGTAACTCAACTCCGGGCTTTTGTCAGAACGAAGAAATGAAAATATTAATTAATTTCCTCAAGTGGGGATCGAACCTACAACCGTCGCGTTACACTCCTACCCTTGTCCCCTGCGCCTCAAGAATATTCTAAAGGCCCTATAAATTATTGATATTAAAAAAAAACCTGTCAAATTGCGCATCGCTTATTAAAACCTGACATCCATGTCCATGAACAACATCCAGTACCTACCTAAATAAAAAGTAAATATTTTGGCTGTTTTTAATGTCCCAAGATTTATTAGCGGAGATGAAAATTATTCATATCATTTATACAAAGAAAACCCTGTCGGGCACCAGGAGCGGCGATCGCAAAGAATGTCGCCGTTGTATTTATGCGGGCGCGCGCAACGGATGACAAGTGGACAGAGCCACTTCTCTACGCGGGCGCTGGACGCCGCTGGTGCGTTTTAGTTTGGGTATTATAAAAGGTTAAATATTTTTTTTAGTTTCACGCTTTATTTTGTATCTAGCAAGCAGGGTAGGCAGAGAGAGCTTATTGTTAAAACACTCTGTTCCCCTCTTTTCGCCGAACTGAATAATTTAATGATTGCATTTTTCATAAAAGTGAAATAATGGTTGTATGTGGAAAATTAAAATGTGATTTCAAAATGAAATATAAATATAAATTAACTTCAACAATTAAAATTTTTTTTAGATGTTTTTCTTTAGTATTTTGAATAATTCTATTAGGATTAAGTAAGTTAAATATCAATATGCAAAGTATCCATATCTAAGCGGGTTGTGTACTTAACAATTTTTAATTAGAAATTTGGAAATGTTTTATTTTTATAATATACATACAGCCACTAGCGGCGTTAGGGTAGCCTGGGCGACCGCCCAGGGGCGCCGGATAAAAAGGGCGCCGTAGACGCCCGTTTAGGGCGCAAAGATGTCTCCAAAAAAAACAAAGTCATCGTCGTCTTTGATATCTAAAAAAAAAACAAAGTCATCGTCGTCTTTGATATCTAAAAAAAAAAACAAAGTGATCTTAACAACTTTGAAAATAAAATTGTAGAAAACATAGACTTTGAATGCCTAATAAAAGAGTTCGCAGATAGAAAGGCTAGAAGAAGTGAAATTTTATTCGTTTTTGTCATTATTTTTTTTTAAATAGATGGTTATTTCGTTGTACCCATTCCCTTTTTTGTATATTATTGAAATGTAGTTAGGGGGCGCCGAAAAAATTTCGCCCAGGGCGCCGGTAGTGCTAAAACCGGCACTGCATACAGCATAATAATATATTTATTTATAATAAAACTTATGAAGTTATTAACAAATATAGCCAATAAAGTTTAAAAAAGTAAAAAAATGAAAATCTATATATGGATGGATCCGCTACTCAAAAAGAAATCTTTAAAAGTACTAAAGGAAAATCATAGTAAGTCTATAAGAATTACTTACTTATACCTAGCTTAGGTACGGTGAATAGTTAGAAGTCTTTCAAGTCTCCGTGGTGATACATGGTGCATCTTTATGTTAAACTGGCGCGCGGTGGCCCTTAATAAACAAATGATGGTGGACTTAAGGCCGAGACCAGCAATTATTTTGCTATTTCGACGCACGAGGCGGCTCCTTACTTTACATGCCTACATGCCGCGTGATAGCTTCTGGAAGTTTAAACCTATTTTATTAGGTCCATGGACAGGTAAAGTATTTTAGCCTATCTGAAGTTTAATTGTATTGAAAAATGTTAAATTTATTGACATAAAGTGTAGGTAAATTTCTAATAGCAGCTTTACGCTTTTTCCTGAATAGCAGAGTAAGTAAAGGAAGCTAATGGTACGAAATTTTAAGATACTTATTTTGTTCCCCAATTCCTGCTTGAATTATCGTGTTGAGTCAAGTGGTGGAACTTAGCGCCTCCCTTGTCTACTATACTAGATTTTTTGCTCCGGCTAAATTTACCAATTACACTACTAAAAATATAAAAAATATATATCTTATATTTTTTTGAGCTTTATATTAAAATTAGTAAATAGTACATTCTTAAAATGCATTTAACGCTGCAGATTTTAGATAGCGTTTCTACTAGACGATGCTATAAGAATGGTTTTTTGACTATGGGTTGTTCAATAATTTTATTTATCATTTTCAACATTAACATAAAATACAATTTACATCTACACAGCATTTAAATGTTATTTAATTAAATATGTTGTCGGCGAAGTTATTTCATTCGATAATATCTTTATGCTGTAATCTATGTTTTTTCATCAGAGGTAGATAATAATTACAATTCATTAAGAGTTGTAAAAAATAATTGATTGTTACATACAATACAAATTATGCAGTGATGAAAGTATGTAATAATTTCCATTGCTATTTTCTTTTGTACACAGAGAGAAAAAAAATGTATTTAGTGTTTGTTTTGTTGAGAATAAGTTCGGTATGTTGAGAATTTTTCTTTAAGCATAATAGACATATTGATAATTCAGGTTAAAATTTGGAATTTTTACCCAAGTGTTAAAAAAACAAAAGCACCTAAACCAAAACATCTTACACTATCTAACAACTACTATATAAACATTTCAAAATAATTAATTACCTGCTACGTCCGTCTGACTCGTCAAAATGAACATATTTGTCAAACTTTAGATGACAGAAATGTGATAACAAAGACAGGAAATTGAAATCTGTATCATACCGAAAATCGGGCGCGGCCATCTTGGACGCTAATCGTCGCGGCCACGATTTGAATATGGAACTCTTTATTCGTAAATGGCGTTTTAGTTTTTTTTTATTACTAGTGTGCTACGAAGGCTATGATAGATAGATGTTATGCCGGAAATTATATTAAATGGAGCTATAGCTGCATGTTAAACGTGTTAGGTAGAAGTTTTAACAAAAGCTCTATAGAAACACATAAATAAACTTGGTTTTTTTAATGATTAGATAATCTGTTTATTGCAACATTATACAAAGTAATTTTAACCTTTAAGTATGGACGTCGGGTCTGACAGACCAGACAGTTCTACGAATTCTACAAATCGGCCACTTCTCGGTGACCTCCGCCACTGAGTCTCTCAGTACCTTTCGTGTTAATGACAAAATGAATGTAGATAGCAGTGGTTGTGCCTCTGGGTTCAAAACACGTGAGTATTTAACTTTCTAAACGGGGCCTGGGTCTGTCAGACCCGACGTCCATGTTTCCCATACATTAATGATTTCAAAACGCCATATATTTTTATAATATTACAAAATATACTTTAATATTTTAATTGTATTATTTGTATTCAAATGTTTTTATTGTTTTATATCATATATTATTTGACATTGTTTGTTATATATTTTAGTAATATAAATATTATTTACCTAAAAAAGATTCAATTTTTTTAGTTTTTATGATAAAATGGAAAAAAATGATCGACCTAGGACGTCAGGGACAAAAATATCGGTACTTTATAATCAACATAAAACAAAAGAATTGGACGACGACATTTTATAAAGAAAATAGCACTTTATCAAATAAAAAGACTCATTTCGTATACTAAACTACTCTAAGAATTGAGAATGACTTTGACTCGCGTTTCGCGATCTGATCTATCATTTATTGAACATGAAGCTAAAAAAATAGTTTTGGGATCTTGAAAAACATGTACACTTTGCCCCCAAAAGATATATAGAAACACAACACATACTTATGTTGACTGCAATCGTCCTGTTAGCCAACAATGTTGAAAGCCATTGTGTATCGATGTTCAATAATACCTTATCTTGAGGTGTTGTCAAAATTTTTATTCTATAACATAAGATGTAATTTCTTTATTTTTTTTATTTGTTAGACTTTATATTTTGTTAAAAAAATATTTATTTTATTATCTGTTTTTTTTTATAGTATTATTTTCTTAAGAGTCATCCCATGTGGCCAAAGACTGAAATTGTGACTTTAAGTTACTTAAATCGTTGTGATGCGTAAACTTTAATAAAAAGCGATTTTATTTATATTGATTTTGCTTGATTTGAGGCTATTCATGTAAACTAAAACATAAAATTGTCTTCTTCCTTTAAAAAACAGCCGGAATATGACCAATAGACCACTGGTCTGACAGACCCGACGTCCATATGTATGTTATAAAAAAATCACGTCCATAGTTAAAGGTTAAAATAATCAGCATATATATTGTTATTTTAAAATGTAAAATAATATAGAAAACACCTCTAATTTCAATGCAGAATGTCAGTAATGGATAATTATATTAATTTTGAACATTTCTTATTACTATAGATTAGATCTCTCGAATTTTAAAAATTAGCGTATCTGTATGCGTACGTGAGATCTTTCTAACAGTAAGTTAAACAAATGTATATTCGATTTGGTAATCGCAAATCTCAATAAGCCTTAAACGAGCAATTTATTTAACATATTTTCAATTTTATTCTAAAAACCATAGAGTTTACAATGAATTGTTCAGATATTTAATTATAAATTAATAATCTGTTATTGTAAAATAGACTTTAGATATTTTACTTTAGAATTAACATTAAGTTAATATTGCAAAATGAACTTAAGGGATTAGATTAGATAAAAGTACAGATGGTCCCTATAAGGCCTGTAAAATGGCCGAGGAGCTGTAAAGTGCCGTATCATTGCCATGGTGATGGTTTAAAGTAATTTACTTAGATATATATGGCTCGATTAAGTGAATTAAAAGTTATACGAAATAAATTATGGGTACCTTATTAGGATGGGAATGAAAACTGGAGAGAGAAATGGACACTAGTCATGAGATCGTGTGTTACGTTGTTTTATACTTTATTTAGAAATTTTAATGAATCAATTTTCACTTTACATTTTACTCAAAGTTTTATTTATTTATATTTAGGAAATAAAAATGGTTTAAATTTTAATTGAATACTGTCACTGAAATTATTTATTTTTAACCAAATAGTCATTTCATATATAAAGAAAAAAATATGTTATTTTATTTTTTTAATATTAATATTTCATTAGGAGGAAGGCCACAAAGATAAACTATATTAATACAAAGTCTTTAATATAATAAAATAATTAGTATTCAAAGGAAATATGTCAAAGAAAAGTGCGGGCAGTAAATTAGATAGCTAGAATACCTCCGGCGGTATCAAGTCAGAATTAGCTGCCGTTGAACATTACCACCGCATTTGGCATGCGACCAGTTCCACTGGTGGTGAAGCAGAAGTTTAATTTATAGTAAAACTATCGATTTTCAAGAGCTTCGCCAGCTAAAGTTATTGTTATGTTATAGACCAATTATACAAAAACTTTACATAAATTGTAGCTTATGTGCTATTTTGATAATGTCGAAGTTATATTAGTGCTAATTTTTATCACGGAAATAGTATCCATCCTCACAAACTTAAGTTGCTTATTTTACAGATATCCCTTGAAAATAATACACAAACTTTTATAACAATTTGCTTGCTATTTACGGTTACACTTTTTTTTTCACTTTTTCATTTTGATGATACTGAGCTTCCATATGATATTTTATATATGCTAAATGAAAATCCTGTATTTTTTAATTCTCAAAGGAGATAATCCTCTCTAATTGCTCTATATTCTCGATATCTATGCCTAATTTTAAAGTTCTACAAACAGTTTTTTGGCTGTGCGTTGTCGCTCATTCACTGAACAACCAAAGTATAAAAGAAATAGTATCCTTATAATTTCTAATGTGTTGTACGATATATAAACAAATTTGAATTTTGTAAAAAAAATCCAAACGTATAATTTTTTTTTATAATATAAGTATTTTATTGTTGAGTTCCGCCACTCAACACGCAAAGCCTCCAGAATTCGGCAGAAAGTGAGGAACGGAGTGTATAGGTTCCCTCTGCCTATCCTGCTGTGTGCGGGATACAGCGTGAAGCTGATTGATTTGATTTAATTTTTTGTATGTGAAACCCGCCAGTAAGTCTTAAGTAGTCGAGTTTAATTAGTGCTATCTAATTATTTACGTGGTCGCGCACGCCAGCGACCTTTAAGCGTGTGGAGTATTTATTGATTTATACTATTACTATTATTTATTGGACAAAACGTTTAAGCTTTATCCTTGCTTAAATATATTAATGTGTTTTTGCATGTCTATTATCTTTTGCATAAATTGTAATTAGCAATATTTCTCATTTTTTAAATGACTTTTGGAAACTATTATTGTTCATTATCTGTGGCGTTCAAAATTGATATTGCTGTAAAAAAAATGTAATGTCGATGTTTGTTTAAACGAAAGCTTTTACGATTGTAAAAGGATTTGTAAAAATGTTTAATTGTTGAAGAAAGAATAATATAGACACGCATTTTATATGCAAATTATAGCAGCAATTACCTATATGTAAATAGTCTTACAAAAGATAATTAAAATAAACAAGTATAGAAATTTAAGGCATTTTTATATATATATGTTTTTTTATATTCACGCCGTCTCCCACACATAACAGGGTAGACAGAGGGAACCTCGTATTAAAGCTCTCTGTTCCCTATTTTTCGCTAAATTCTGAAGGCATTGTGTTGAGTGGATTCTATAAAATGAATAAATTATTTACTCGTAATTATTTAATAATCTATTTTTTAAAACCTTGGTATTTTTTTATCTTTTATAAAGTTAATTTTTCTGCGGCTTTAAAGATGCTTTGCTATATCTTTCAGCCTATATAAAATTCTTAGATTATATGGCAAATGGACAAAAACTTTAAGTTAAAAATGTCCATACTAAGCGCATGTGTCCATTCGATCCGCTCGCCGATCTTTCAGGAAGGGTCCGCAGGGACCTAGATTCGATCTACTTCGATACTTATTTGTAATTAGCGGAACCGACTGATAGTGAAAAGAAAAAGAAATAAACTCGCAAAATATAGGTAACTGCTGCGAAAGGTATTTAACGATACCTTGCTTGCTTTAAAAGTTTTAAAATAAAATGTATAATTGTTTGTATGATATATTTTTAGATTTTGTTTAATCTGTATATATAATAAGTAGGCTCAAGGCTAAGAATATAAATGTAAGTGTGACATCCGTACTTCATCTTCCTTTAACCCTTCGACTCCACCTTTTTTACAGACTTCTGTCAGAAAAGGAGATTATCAATTCGACTGTATTTTTTTAAGTTTTAAGACGTTTCACGGTGTTAAATTACTTTGTAGAAACGTTTTCACTATTTCGTGGCGTAATAAAATAAAAGAAAATTGTTTAATATATTTTTAAGATCACACATCAACCCCATTCAGTTATCGCTTATATTTTAAATATTTGCATTTATGCATATACCAAGGCACTACGATAACTTTACTTCTCACTGTTAACATATTTCTATAATAGATATATCTAAAATACATCTTTATCTTCAATAACAATTTCATGTTGTCATATACAATATTTATAAGCAACGATTAAATCACCAATACTTTAAGAAAATCCAAGAATATCGATTTATAAACCTATAATATATATTAAAAGTGAACTCTAGGTATATTCCCAATACAAACCCCACAATCCTACAGACAACGCTCGCTGCGACAGGCGTGTGCTACCGGTCGATACTAAATAAGAGTGTCACACCACCCTTTGCGAATACCGCCAGGAACACACTATGCAACAGCGAATGGAGACTTCTGACTCTATGTTTATTTATAATAATTATTTATTTTTTGAAGCTATTATCGTTTTTAGGACATCATGAAGGACTATTTCGACTTTTCGTATATTTTATCTTCATTTTGTTTTAATTTTTTTAGAATTGACTCAACGCAAATGTCGAATTTAGTGGTTTTTATTTTTTTATTTTTTTTTATGGTAAAAGGACAAGGCAAACGAGCGTTCGGGTCACCTGATGGTGATCACCGACGCCCACGACCCCGTGCGACACCAGAGGAGCTACAGGTGCGTTGCCGCCCTTTGAGGTGGAGATAGACGCGATTTCTGAAGGTACCCATATCGTACCGACCTGGAAACACTGCCGCGGGTAGACCGTTCCACAGTTGGGTGGCGCGTGAAAGGAAATTTCTACGAAACCGCACAGTAGTGGAGTGCCACGTACAGATGGTGTGGATGATATTTAAGTGGTTATTTTAATTTTATCATACGAAAGCAGTTTTTGAATATTTTCATAATAAATATTACTAGAACTTTAAGTTTATTGATTTATTTACTTATAGATGTTAGATGTTCAATAAATAGAATAGTAATATCACCAATAGTAGTTGGCACCGTGTGACATAGCACCGTCCTGCGCCCGCGCACCTTTTTGTTCAATTCCGCCGTATTTCGGCTGGCTCGTCCATTTATCGCGGCTATCATCTGAGATACGGCTATCCGCAGCATCTTTATGCGCTTGTATCAGATAGCGGGAGATACTCGCAAAAGCGCACTGATTAGCCAGATAGCTATTGATAGTAGCGTTCATATTTTATAACGATATACCTGTGTCTCTTTAATGATCAAATGTACATGTGAGTTTTCTCTGCTATATCCAAATCAGTAATTTTCCGTTTACAGTTTCTTTGAAACAAGTATTAAAAACATTAGACACTTTTGGAACTTATAAAAACGTGTAAAAGGTTCGTTCGTAACGTTAATTTGACATTTCAATAACTTAATAATGTACAATAGAAGCTTCAAAAATATTTATTTATGACGAAATTCTTAAACAACAAAAAACGTTCCATAATCGAATTACGCACTTCATTATTTTTTCATTATATAATTATTTAAAATTCAACAAAAAGGCAGACAAACACACCACAGACAGCTAGTTAATATAATTAATTAGTAACAAACGCACGAGACGCTAAGACGAGCTCGTATCAACAGTTTAATACCTCCTCAATCTCCTGATGAGACCAATCAAAGCACAATTAATTAAGGACAATCGAGATGCCGGATTTAGATATGGCGGTCGTTTAGTAATGAGGGGTGCGAGCGGGTGTTGCTGTAATGGGAGAAGATTAATATTACTAGTTGTTGATGGAGATGCTCTTGGAAATTATAATGTTTTATGTGGAAAGATGAGACCAGTCAGTGCAAGGCACAAAGTGCGACTGTCGACGCGACTGGTTGTGGGTTCGATGCCCACTCGAGGAAATGAAATCTATATTTAAAATTTCCTCTCCTCTCTTCCTTATCTCTACACCAAAGGCATAGCGCGACGCTGATACCCAAATACCAGTAGATTTTAAAGGCCAGCAGTTTTATCAGCAGTTTTTTCGCTATAGCTTCTGATGGCTCCTATAGAGTTACCTGTATGTTTGTATGGTCACTGACATTTTGACAACCGTTGCGTGAGAACAATAAGAAAATCGATGATTTTTTATATATATTCTTAAAAATAAAATGAATTATTGGATTATTTCTTTTAAGCTGTCGCTACTAATATTTGCGATTGCAAGAATTTTTCTCTTATAACGAATTGTATATAATAAAGTTGTTACATGACCATGTTGGCGCATCTCTCTATAGCGCAAGGAAGAATTTATATGTAGTTTTAATAAACATTAAATTCCAACATAGTTTATATATACGATATTCGTTTTTACGCGTACGAGTACTTCGAAAAGGCAAACATTCGATTAAGTTGTTATTTACGTTATGGTATTCGATACATATAAATAAAATTGTAAATAGTGACTTTTATGATATTTGTCTTGGAACCAAGTACATTGTCAATTTTTTTTTATCTGTTTCAATATGTTTAAAAGTTTATATTTTCTTTTAGATAAGAAATATTTTACATTTATAGATATACGTGTGGAGTAGGAAAAGGAAAGCAACTTTCTAAACTTTCCAGGGATTTTAAAAGAATAGGATTACGATATATTTTATTACCTAAAACTACCATTTTCCTTATATATAATACTTTTAATTTTTTTCCATATTCCGCCAAATTTTCGAGGCTTGCGTGTTGAGTGACGGACCTCAACGACGAGCTTTTGCCTTGGTACCAGAGAAAAGATATGAAAATATGATAATCTACATCCCCGAATGGGGATCAAACTCACATGCCCCTGCGCTACGACGTGCTCAAATTGTTTAATTCAAAAATAACAAAAAAAATCTTATAAAGCTTCTGAATCCTACATACCTACCTATTTATATGGGTAGGCATATATCTACATCAGAGTCCGTGTACACAGCGGTCGTCTCACAAAGCGCGACAGCCGACAGGCTACTGCACAGATATAACATATAGATAATACTTTATATATACATATACAAGGAAAACTATATAAAAGGGTTAGTTTCAGTAAGTAGGTATACTATTTAAAGCTTCTATATAAGGTTCGTATTTATAAATCGCTCTCAACTCTGAGATCGATCTTGGGATTGCCGTTTTATTTTTTGTTTTTCAGCTTCCCGCTGTATTCCTATTGTAGGCAGAGAGAGTCTAGTGTTAAGTTACATCAGCTAAGCCGTTTTTGAGATTAGCGTGATCAAACGCACAGACAAACAGACAGAAACATTAAAAACCATAGCTTCAAAAGCCTCTAACAACATTTTTGTTCATTTATCTTCCATGTAAAGACACTTATCAACTACAATTTTATTATAAGTAGATATAGATATTTCGTGTTTTTTTATTTCTCGATAAAGATGTTCTACTACGACGACTTCTATTAAAATTAGGTAATAAAATTGCATATGGATGTAATAGACTTGCTACCCCAGTGTAAAAAGAACCAGTTATTTTTATTTTATAAATACAGTAAGAGGGTTAAATGTTAATGCCGTATATTATAACACTAACGATATACCTAAGGTGATAGAGCAATTGTAGAATGTATAACCTTTTAATTTAGCAAGTTAATTTTATTCCTAGATAGTGCGATAAAAATTAAAAGAATGTGGTACTTAGTGACTACGTAAATTGACATGCTCTGTTTTTATATTTTATATAAAATTTAAAATATTTATATAAATAGTAATTATATTAAAAAAAAATTTGCTTCACGCTCTATCCCGCGCATAGCAGGGTAGGTAGAGGAACCTAGTGTTAAGACACTCCGTTCCCCATAGTAATTATATTACAATTTTATAATATTTTGTTAAATATAGCTTAGGGCTGTTGTTTCATTCAGTACCCATCTGATGTCGATTAGAGGCGACGATAATTTATATATTAAGATTATTAACTTAATTAACAGTATGTCTAAAAAGTATGATATACCTACCGAGCGCTAAAAGTAAAGTAAATATTAAAAACATTTGCTCACTTTTATATATTTAGACATTTTTATATTAATCAGCAATAAAAATATGATATAAAAAAGCAGATTCACGCTTTTTCTCTTATAACAGGTTAAACAGGGTGAAACTATCCAGAGAACAACGACGAGCTTTGTCATATTACCAGAGCGACAAAATGAAAACAATTTATTCCCCTAAATGGGAATCGAACCAACATTGTCTGTCTATCTGAATATTTATAGTATTAAATATACATATGTCTATGTATTATTTGTGATGTCTTCTCAAAGTCCAAAGTAATGGCTACAAAATTACTTTGTTATAAAATATAATTTAGATGACAATTAAATTTTTCTTTCACTATTGCTATGGTTATTAAATAATATAAATAACAATATCTGTAATATAATAATATTATTATTTAATGTTATATATTATTCATAGATATACATATGGAGCTGAAGATCGAGCTCAGTGGCGTGCCATTGGAGAGGCCTATGTCCAGCAGTGGACGAGGCTGATGATGATATGATGATGATGATGATGATTAAGATTTGTACAGATATTTTATTTATACAGAAGAGAAGACGAAATACGATAATAGTGTTATATGTATACATATATAAATTTAATAATTTTTTTATACGAGATAGTTTAGTGGGTAGATGCAAAATAAATCAACTAGGCCTCATTTACTTGCGCTGATATCGCCTCTGATATCTCCGATAGCTGCCGATAATATATAAAATAATGACAAGTACAGACGCAGGGGCAAAGAACTAAAGGTAGTGTACAAAAAAAAGGGTAATAATCGAAGACAGAGAGTTTTTTGTCTCTGGAAATAGAAACATGACCTTTGCTATAACGTAGTGTCATGTAAATTGACTTAAATTATTATAAGCTTCATGCTATATCCAGCGTATACCAGACAGAGTCGGTTAGACAGAGGGAATCTAGAGTTAAGAATTTTCAAGGAATTTTCGAGGAATTGGATGTATAGTGGTGGAAAGCCACGTTTTGTCTTTTTTCATTTCCCCCGAATGAAAATCGAACCAACGACTGTCACGTTTACCATCACTTTATTTAATTAAACTCTCTTACGTTACGGATATTCCCTGTGTATGTACATCGTAGCATCCAGTTTAAATTAGCCTTCACTACGCAGGAATCTGCGAGCAGCCATTAACAGCGGGCTTAAAACTTTCACGCACCTACATACCTACTGATCGAACACGCATACTTAGTAAAGTGCGAAGCTTAATATGTTTTTACTTAACATTGTTATCATTTTTTATGGTTCCGTACCTCAAAAGATAAAAACGGAACCCTTATCACTTTGTCCACAGTCTGTCGGTCTATCAAGACCATTTATCTGAATCGTGAAGGTTCAATTAATAAATCAGGAATCAAGTTGAAATTAATATATTGTTAGAAAACGGAAGCGGTTAAAGTTTTTAAAATAACCACGATAAAAACACATACCGTCTATATGTTTGCAACGTACTCGGACAGAGGTTCCACGTAATTACAATAAGTGACATGTATCACTCAATAATAACACTACACACTAGATAACTTCCAATCAGGGCTTCCGCCTTTAAGCAACTGTGTCCGTTTGACACAATTCCATTGCTTTTATTGTCTTTTTCACCTAAATGTACCCACATTTACACGAGTACGCTAACAATATTATATATATTTAGGTCTGTTGTATTTCCCGTGGACCTATAATTATAAAGTTTGGCACGAAGTGGAAACGTACAAGTACAATATCCGAAATGTGAAAACTTATAATTATTTCCCAGAAAAAAAAATATAAGAAACTTATATCTGTAGTTCATTTTATACAAAATAGCGGATGCGCGCAGCTTCGCTTGAGCCAATCAGTGGTGATTTAAAGATTTTTCCATATAAACTTTCAACCCCTTATTTGCAGCCTTTGGGGGAGAATTCTAGAAAACGATGAAACACGTGTTCAATTAAATACTTTTGAAAATCTAAATTTCAAATTTTATAAAGATCGGTGCCGATTTAAATTTTTTTCCATACAAACTTTGAACCCCTATTTCACTCCTTTAGGGTTAACATTTTTCAAAATCCCTTCTTAGTGGATGTCCAGATAACGAAAGTAAACATCTGTCCAAATTTGACGTTTCTACGCACAGCGGTTACGGCTGTGCGTGCGTCTTACCTCAGTCAGTGAGGACAAGTCCTTTTATATATATAGATGAGTGCATATGCCCCATAAAGTCAATATGGCTTCCGCCATGGTCGCTCAACCGGTGATCTTCTGGTTTACCTTACCCACCGTTGGGCTGCGGCTATTGAAAGCAAGGGAGAGGGCCTGGCAGTTAGTTTGGACATGGCGAAGGCCTTTGATCGAGTGTGGCATGGAGCGCTCCTTGCCAAACTTCCATCCTATGGGCTTCCCGAGAACTTATGCAGGTGGATCGCCAGCTTTCTCACTGGGCGCAGCATCAAGGTCGTTGTCGACGGTTTTTGCTCCAATCATATGCCCGTGAACGCTGGCGTTCCCCAAGGCTGCGTGCTGTCCCCCACGCTGTTTCTTCTGCATATCAATGACATGCTGGAAGATTCTAGCATTCATTGCTATGCAGATGACAGCACGGTGGACGCTGTTTACTCCGGCCGCGCAAGTCTTTCTCGGGAAAACGCTGAACAGTACCGAAATAAACTTGTGTCTTCTGTTGAGGCGTCCCTCGAGATTGTCTCTTCATGGGGTGAAAAGAACCTGGTCCAATTTAACCCCCTGAAGACACAGGTTTGCGCGTTAACCACTAAAAAAACCCCATTTATCGTATCGCCAGTCTTTCAGAATACTCCCCTTTTAGCCGCGCCCAGTATCAGCATATTGGGCCTTAATGTTTCGAGTGACTGCCAGTATCGCGATCATCTGGAAAGCAAGGCCAAGTTGGCCTCGAAGAAACTGGGGGTCATCAATAGAGCGAGACGGTACTTCACGCCAAAACACCGATTGGCCCTATATAGGGCCCAGGTTCGGCCACACATGGAGTACTGTTCTCATCTCTGGGCTGGTGCACCCCAGTATCAGCTTGACCCATTTGATCGCATACAACGTAGAGCTGTTCGAATTATTAAGGACCCAGTAAGCTGTGAAAGGCTTGACACTTTGGCTCTGCGTAGAAACGTCTCCTCGCTGTGCGTTCTCTATCGCATTTTTCATGGTGAGTGTTCTGAAGAACTGTTCGACCTGTTACCTGCCGCCGAATTTTCCAACCGCACAGTACGTCACAAACTTAAATACCATCCACACCACCTGGATACGTGGCACTCCACTACTGTGCGGTTTCGTAGAAATTTCCTTCCACGCGCCACCGAACTGTGGAATGGCCTACCCGCGGCAGTGTTTCCAGGTCGGTACGATATGGGTACCTTCAAAAAGCGCGTCTATCTCCACCTTAAAGGCCGGCAACGCACCTGTAGCTCCTCCGGTGCTGCACGGGGTCGTGGGCGGCGGTGATCATCATCAGGTGACCCGAACGCTCGTTTGCCTTGTCCTTCTTCCATAAAAAAAAAAAAAAAAAAAAAAAAAAAAGTTTATCTACCTTTATAAGTTGTACTTCCCGTTGAATTTGGTACGGAAGCCTCAGTGGGCGAGTCCGACTCGCACTTAACTGACTTACCTTGTTTACTTACCAGAGTCAAGTTATCTAAAATATACTTTATTCTACTCTCTTCGGTTTTTTCTTTCATAAATTTATCTCTTTTTAAATATAAGTATGGTACTAACAATAATTAAATTAAGTTATACTACTCATATCAAAGAAGAAATTAAAAAAAAAAAAATCATCAAAAATTTCAACCAAGTGTCTTAAAACTAGGTCTCCCCTGCCTACCCTGCCTGTAAGTGAGACACAGCGTGAAGCTGATTTATTTTTTTAAACAATTTCATTATAAAATTGTGTTATTTTAAATTATCTACCATACTATATTTATTTATATCTCGCTGTATAGGAATCTGAACTGGACCATTAACATCGCGGCTAAGAGCTTTGGCATACCTCGACGCGTTTGTTAGGGTATTGATAGGATATGCTATAATTGGTGCCGAATGCTCAGAGAATCTGGTCTATTAAAGAAACATTTCCTAAGGAATCCTTTGGGATAAGAAACGGTAGTCGTATGACAATTAATTGAAAAATAGTAAAGGTATGAAAATTTATTTAAGTGGGGGTCGTCGTAACATAGCGGAAATGACTTTAGATTTTTACTTAAGGATATGAGTTATTTTTATATTCCTCACGCTGGCAACAAGACAAAGCATGGCGTTAAGTTCCGCCATTCAATAGAATTTGCTATGACGGCGTAGTTACTTTTTTAGGTTTCCGTATCTGAAAATACCGTCTGTTTGTCTTGGCAGGCCATATACTAATCTCAAGATTTCATAGACAGTTCTTACAAAGTTATATTTATAGTTCATTTCATACAAAACGAGTACATTCTCCCAAAGGTTGGCCAACTTTGAAATCGATACGGAACCCTCGATGGATGAGTCCGATTTGCGCTTATATAAAAATAAAAAAAAAAAATCAGTCTTGACATCTTGATTGTCTTAACACTAAGTTCCCTCTGCGCTTGATCGGTTTAATAATATTCAATTTACAAAGTCATAATTTAAAAAACCCCAATATGTAAAGAAAAATGTAGGTAAATTGCTATTTTAATCACAAAACACGTAAAGGAAATAAATGTTCGTCTTATAATAAGCAGAGAACGAGATTTGCCCCTAAACAAGCTTATTATTTAAATCATCGAAAATATATGACTTCTGGATTTGAAAAAACAATGAAATTTACAAAAAAACAATACTATTTCTATATTATACAATCAATACGTGTTTAAAACGGTAGTAAGTTAAAAGTGCTATAAAATATCAATGGCCAATAAAATTAAATTTTACACAGTTTCCTCTTCTTTTTTTAAGGTGATTGTTGTATTCTTTATATTTATTTACTTATTTATTTATTCTTTATATATTTCTTGTCTTTTTTTAATTTAGAGAACGTATGTAAATTATTAAATAATATATATAAATTGTGACATAAAGGAAAAGTCGGTACTTATGTTGGTTCATCTATATCCGTATTTATATACTTCCGTGGTTAAGGGAATGTAACATTTCGAATATGGCTTCTTATGTAAGGTTATTTTAATTTAATTTTATTAAAATTAATAATTTTATAAAATATTATGTCTATAAAATATTATTCTCTATAGCCAACCGATTCGTGTATATTTTTTCCTTGAAATAGTAGAATGAGGCCGTCCTGGCTCAGGGGGGCAATGTTTTGACTGTAACGCGACTATTGTGGGTTCAATCCCCACTTGATGAGTTCAAGTTTCTCTCATAGAGACCCTCTGGCTTTTTCTGCTTTGGGCAAAGTGGACAGAGCCAATCTAGTAAGACGCTCTGTTCCCACCCACCGTACAATTTTCGAAACATTGCATATTGAGTAGCAGAACTCAACCATGCACTTAATCTATCAGAGCTGGGAAACAAATAACATGAAAATATTCTTGCGACTGGGGTTGAGCTCTCAACCTTACAGTCAGGACCTGTTCCACTGTGCCACGATGACCTCAAGATTGGAAACACATTCCCCAAACATTAGAGACTTCACACATCTCAACCTGTCATATTAATATTCATATCGACATCGCACACTCATAAATAAATTACCTATTCTCAAAGAAACGTCGGACCACCCCTAACTCTACCTTTATTAACGCTTATCACGATCCAAAAAAATATTATCGATATATGTATGTTAATGTTTAATATCTTTTCCATTGCTAAATCAAAATAAAATTATATTTTATTAAAATTTTCATTTGATTTCATTCATATTCATAATTAAGAAAAGTATTATAACTTTTATTCAATTTTTTAAGACTGTTTATGTAGTTATACAAAACGTATAAAAAATTTAATATAGCGTTTTTCACCGTCTAGAATAAAATGTTTATTAAAAAGAAATTAAAAACATTGTTGAATTCCATAATCATACTTAAAATGTTCTCTATGTCTAGGAGTAGAGTTACCAGAAAAAAATAAAGTAAACACTGAAAAAATTATAAAACTGAAAAAATACGAATAAATAAACTCAAAACGCTTAATTAACAAATCAAAATTAAATCTAGATATAGATTTTTTATCTGTTTCCTACTTACACGAAGTTGTAAGGCAAAAAGTAATAAGCTAAAGTATGGTAATGAGGTGACGGGACGGAGACAGGATGTGACGCAGCAGATATGTGGTTTTTGACTGATTGACTTTTGTTATGGCTTAGACGTAACAAGATCTAGAAAAAAATCTCTCAGGCTTCCGGGTTAAATACACCTATTAACGAAGTGTTATAAGTAAGTTTTTTTATATTCACGCTGTATCCCGCACATAATAGCAGAGGGAACCTGGGAAACTAGTGTTAAGTTCAGATACCCAGTTTCCATCAAGATTATTGCTAAATATCTAAGTTGGAATTGCTTTTTTCTTGTGTTGGACCTATTTATCGAGGACCTATATTATATGACATTAATCGTTTCGATGTGACTCCTTTTACTTGCGGTCAGAATTACTAATTTATTAGTTGTGTATGACACATGATGACATGAGATGACCCACTCTCAATATCTCGGACACTTAAAATGTGTCGTGTGTTATGACACATGACAACTATTAGGTATTTTAAATTGAATTTGCTATTTTATATAACACTATCATTTATGTGCATAAATATATTTAAATATAGTTATTTTGTAGTACTTTTTCATAGTCACGCTGTATCCCGCACACAGCAGGATAGACAGATGGAACATAGTATTAACACATTTCGTTTCCCACTTTCCGCCGAATTCTGGAGGCATTGCGTGTTGAGTGGCGGAACTCAAGCGATGTCTTAACACAAGACTCCCTCTGGCTACCCTACTACATGCGGGGAACATATATAGATTATCTATATCTATATAATTATATAAAATCGAAAGGTCACTCACTCATCACGAAATCTCAGAAACTACATGTGCTAGGAATCTCAAATGTTGCATAGGAGTTATTTATAGGACGTAGGTGCTCGCTAAGACGGGAATTTGCAATATTTGACTTTTAAGGGGTTGTTTTTGGAGTTGAAAGTTTGTATGAAACTTCGTTACTACAAATGCTAGGAGTCTCAAATTTTGCATGGACGTCACTTATAAGACGAAGGTACTCATGGAGACAGAAATTAATAATAACGTAGTTCACGCAGGCGAAGCCGTGGGTGGGACACTAGTTATATTATATATATGGGGGGATATTTTATTTAATATCTCAAAACGCCTACATGTAATATAAATGAAACTAATTTAATTATTTTTATATACCTAATCAATTTTATTAAGGTATTACCAATCGCGAAGTACCAAGACCACGTCTAAAACACGTGCCTTATCAAAGATGTCCTTTTTCCCCATATTCCAAACACACCATTAACGATCCATTGTGCACTGTAATACGTTTCCAAAACATACACAAATAAAAGATTTCAAGATAAGCGCGATACGACTAATTTGCCTTGCATTTCTGCCATACCGATTGGTTGTTTTATTTTAATTTGATTAATTTTAAAAGAATTGGTTTATAAATAAATCAATAAATTTAATAAGCCACCATGGAGCAGAGGCACAGCAACTGACTGTAAACGTGACGGTTCTAGATTTGATTTCCACTCGGGGGAATGATGGATTATATTGTCAATTCACCAAACAATTGCCACCAATCAAGACGCAATGTCAAGAACGGAGTGTATTAATGAAAAATGCTTGAAGATTCTCTCTGCCTAATAATATGCTATACTTCTATGCCCATATACTCTAAATTTTACACATTTTTTTTGTGTCTACGTTTGCTTAATGAAAGATTTACAGTATAAACTCATATATAGAGTTTGATTTTCTGTTGTTGTTTGTGTTGATTTTCTATTTCAGTTGAAAATCTTATTTTTTATTGTAATACTTTGAGATATTCATACATAAATTGCAATTTATCTTTAAAATTACATATTCATCCAATATTTAGCTATATTTAGCTTTATCCTCCCACTAGTTTCTATCGAATGTTTATAATTTAATACTTGAAATAAAAAATAATTAGCTGCTATATATGTTAAGTATTGTGGGCAGTGGCTGTCCAGGGTATGCAAAGTATCGGTAATAAATGTATCGGCCGCTATCTTCAAAGGCGCATCGGTCTTTGCGCGCGCCGCGGCTGTCGCGTGCGCGTATGTAGGGGGAATGTTGTATAGTTACAGACAGGCTGTTAAAGATATCTGATGCTATGTCATTATTATATTAGATTTAAATATATGTAAAAATTGTAATGTAGTGCTTCGTTACCAGCATCCATTAAAACAATAAAATGTTCTAGCCCTTACGACAGTGTTTCCTTGATTTCATGCTTCTAAAAGGAATCAGCGAACAGAATTTGTATGATTTTCTGTCCTGTTGTGTTCTTAGTTTATGACGTTCCGAGTGTACGAGTTGTGCACTAATCACTTCGCCAATTTATCTGAATGAGATTTTTATATTTATCGATCGCCTGTCACCCGTCATTCTAATTTGTCATCTCGTAGTCAAGTTTCATAGTATTGTGTGTGTGTGTGTTATTTACAATTAAAAATAGTTAAATAGATAGAAAAGTGTCGCTACTTTCCGCTGATAGAACTAAAATTTTACTAAACACTTACGTTGTAAGAAAACAACTGCTGTGAAATTTGACTATATAACTTTCAGTCGTATTATCATTGTATTGAAACTGAAGAACAATTAGCATAGCTTCCCCTGGTTGCAGCCTTTATTATCAGTCGCTTGGATATTTATCGACCCAGTAATGCCTATTACCAGTTGGTCTGACGCTATTTCGTTCGTTTACTTTAGTTCTACTGTTTCGCCAACCTTGCCTTGCCCCTTGTCAACGAGCAAATATGTCCTCTTTTAATAGGGTATAGTGTAAGAAAATATGTCAACAGCTTTACTAGATTGCTTTGTCTCTAATTTTAATTGATAACATTAATATATTTGCAATTATATATTATTATATGGTATTTGTTACTTTTTCATTTCTACTTACTTTAGCTTCAAGCTGTATCCCTAGCGGGATAATCAAAGAGAACGGAGCGCCAAACGCTACGGTCTCTACTGTCCTTATATTGTTTAATTTCATTATTATTGTATAATAATTGTTAATGCTTTAGAATTTAACTCGTATGTATGAGGTATCATTGGAATCTAAAAAGTTTGAATTATTTTTTCTTGGCTGGTTTGAATGTGAATTCTTTTCTTTTTATATTTTTCAAAATAGAAAATGAAAATACTTATGATAAAATATATATTTAATATAACCAATAGAGATACAGCTAGTAAACTTATAAAACAATAATTATACTGCTATATTCAAGTAATTTTCATACTTATCTCTATACATTTATACCAGTATTGAAATCATAAGCAATTCAAGATATATTTATGAATGGGACGTACAATGAAACTCGGGTCTAATAAATAGCTGACTAGACCTTTAGCTATTAGAGCCCTTGCAGTGTTATATACTCTGCTTTCTTATTTATATTATTGTATTTAATGAATTGATGATGCATGTAAATTAATTTACTTTTTATTTTTATTTTTTCCTAACTTTTAGATGAATTTTGGAGGCTGAACGCTGTAATCGCGTTGAATGGCGGAATTCAACGCCGCGCTTTGCTTTTGATACCAGGGCGACGAAATTAAATTATTAAATATTTAATTTTCTTGTGGGAGTCGAACCCACAACCTGTCGCGTTTACAGTCACACCCTTATAGCCCCACGTTTATATCCTTTATGTAAAGACGTTATATTTTCAAGAATGTTTTGTCTTTATGAGTACCAATTTGTATCTTTTTTGACTTAATTCAGCGTCCCGCTCATAGCAGGGTAGGCAGAGGAAATCTGGGAACCTAGTGCTAAGACATACTGTTTTCCATAAGAAACTTCTTCACTAATTCTTGAGGTATCAGAAATGAACATATTAACTATTTTCTTTCCCGAGTGGGAATCGAATCCACACGCGACAACATACGCCTGTGCCCATGGGCCACGAAGGCTTCAATTAACGACGGTCTTTAATTATTATATTAGATAATAATAGGTTCAGGCAAGTAACAAGTGTCATTTTTCTCTTATTTTTACGATTTACGTGTGTACACCATAAAAACAGGGAAAACGAATTCTTTGGACACAAGATTTACTTGCATTTTTTCTCTCTATACATTGAAAACACCTCACAATTTTTCATTTTACGTCCTTAGTGCTATTTAAATGTAACATAAAATCAGATCCGCTTGGTAATTTATGGGGAACTCCCCTTCGCACTTTACATTTGGTTCTGTCGTAAAAATTGCTAACAACTTATACTTAACATGAATTATAATATGCATAAATCACAATATGGGTGAATTACTTTATTAGTTCAGAAATTTTCTAAACATAAACAAAATGGCTTAACAAAATTTAGAGTTAAGTTCATTTAACAATTTAACTAACAAGTTATGTCTACAACTTTGTAGAATGGGAAAAACAAAGATTGCATTTGATTATTGCGTAATTTCTCTCTTTTTGATCGATCACTCTTCTTCGTGTGTTTTTTATTTACTATGGCATTGGTAAAGTGAGTTTATGCTTAATTTACTAAAAAATAGATAGAATGGTGTAGATTAGGTAAAGTTTCTAAGCGAAATGGTTAAACTGAATATTAAGAAAAGGAAGTAATGTATTATATGAAATCTATTAGATAAAACGCTGTTCTGGAACTAGTTCTGGAAGTTTATAAACGTTTTAATTTTTTTTAAGTAAGTATGTGTATATGTAGTACATTTAAATATATTTTTTGCGATTTGCTTGTTCTGGTCGTATTATTTTTTATAATTTTTTATGTCATTTTACTTCTTCATCCTCCATTAAAAGGTTATTCACACTGGGCGTGAACTACCGAAATAAGGGCACTAACATTCTGCTATACAATATTACATGTATTGCAAGTCAAAACAATGTTTTAACATCCCGTAAGGGTCGATACATCAATATTTGCGGCGCGCACGGGGGCGGGCAGCGGCTTGTAATTACAGGCAACACTCGCCTCGGGCCTTACAAATTTAGTAATTTTAATTTTATTTGGGTTTGCTTTGGGTTGCCAGTGTCATATTTTATTTTTGCTATTTAATGATCATTTAAATATTAATATTTAGTTACGATCAAAGTTTCATATCAACTTAATATCATTATTTTATACGCCAATACATTAAATTTATCAGATATCTTCTAAACTTACTATCGATTATTATTGAAATTTAATATATGTAACTTTTTAAATATTATTTTTATTTAAGGGCTGTACAAATATGCATATTATCTTAACAATCTGACAACCCTATAAGTTGCAACGTCCAGTGCCTTTTTGCATGTTCTTCGCACACTTAGTAATGTTTGGCCTCATATGAGGCATGCTTTTAGAAATTATAATGATTAATGCGTTTTGTTACTATATAAGTAATAATTACGTGCAATTTAAATTATTGCCGTATTAAGAAATTTAGAATCGCCATTTGAATTGATTTTCCATTTATTTTGTTTATTGCTTTAGTACCTACAGTGTTTGTTAATTTATGCACAGTGTACCTAGTAAATGTAATATTAATAGTTTGTTTTTTCTATTTTTTTTAAGTATCTATGTATTTTTTTAATATATGCAAGTTTATATTAAATATTTTATGGACATAAAAAAGTCAAACAGATATCGATATAGTCAAATAGATATCAAGAAGGTACATTTACTATTAAAATGATAAGCTATATACTTGTATATTTTTATATTCTAAATATTGTATTTTTGTTTTAATAAAAAAAATAATAAGAAGAGATTGCCTTAATTGATGGCTATTTATTTATCTAACAAAACACAATGTTATGAAATCTATATGGTTTTATTGTAACTGTCATTCAGTATCTTATATAACAAAGTAGGCTAATTGATGTAATTAGCTATTATTATAGTTATTATTTTGGAAATAACAAAAAAAATGTCTTAAAAAGGGGTGAAATTGCAAGAATATTAATCTACTAAGAGGGAGTTGAACCCACAACCAACTCTAGACTTTATCCCATTGTGACGAGAGAAATCTTGTTAACATTTTTTTTTAATTTATCTTCTCTCTTTTCTTCATTTCTTTAAATTAAATTATATATAAAAGGTAAGGAGAAAATGAAATGCAAAGGATAAAGAATATAATTTTTATTGCTTCTTATCAATTTCTTATAAACAGGAAGAACTTAGTGTCGCAGTGCGAGTGTCTTTAACTAAAACTAATTGCGTATACTAAGGAATATTTCAACTAATATTTCATACAAATTATATTAAAACTATGAGATATTTTCTTGAAATAAAAAAAACTCTTACAATTTATACAGATAACGTAAAATAAAAGACCAAAAATTTTAAAAATCTATATCTACAGCCTTATTGGAAGAACTAAGATTTCGATAAAGACAATGTTCTAAAAATATACAAAAATAGTTACAAATAAATAATCTTTTACATAGGAAACGTCAACGATACCTCGTATAGGATCAGATTAAATTGGTACTTCTTACAGTACCTCGCGTAGCACCAATTTACATACAGAGAACTATTTCTACAGCAAGAAATGCTTAAATTGATTGGTTTTTAGGCAAGAAACCATCATTGTTAGCTCTCGAGCTCGAACATTATACATACAAATATGTAAACACTGACAAAAAGTACACAAATATATATTTTTTTAATAAATTCCACATTTATTCCTACACGTTGGACATAATTTATTATTTTGTAAATAATTAACATACATATATTTTGTAATATTAAATCTCTGATCTCAAATAACTCTTTGGGCTACTTAAAGAGTTTTGTGGCTATCGTCAATTGCTGTAGCAGGTTTGCCTAACTCCAGCTAAGATGACGCTAAATTCGTCATCCGGTCGTACATCAGCACCAGGAGGAGCTGGCGTGTAAGGTCCGGCGGGTGGCGTTCCCGATATCACGGAAGCATATGGAGATGGGTACATTCTTTCTGAACAATATTCGGGGGCAGGCGTTTGCTCCGTGCAATATGGTGGACGATACTGTTGCTGTTGTTGCTGTTGCTCATATCTATATTGTTCCATTGCACCTTCGGTCCCATAATCAAGATATTTATCAAATTCCCGTGCATCTACGTCCGATTCCGGTGAACCAGTTCGTACTTCTGGCCTAGGGTTTAATATTCCTTGCTCTTCTTGAGGCTGGTTAGGTGGTTCCTCTGCAAAATAATTTCCTCCTGCGTTGTACTCCTCATACTCAGTTTTGGGCTGCTCCGGATAATGTGACACGTAAGGATCTTCCGTCTTATACATATGTTCATATTGCTCGTATGGGTTATATTGAATGTACTCTGTAGTTAGAGGACCACTGGGCGCTGATGATACTCTAGGGGCCGTAGATCCTAAAGCTTGTTGATCTTGAGAAGTTGCCACTGGTGGGAAAAATGTTCCAGTTACCACAGGCGCTTGCTCCGCTAATGTCCTCTGTGTACACATAACGTACATACCATTAGCCATTCCCATAGCTGCTACTGGTGCTGGAGAAAATGAGTTTGGAGTTCTGAATGACTTGTACGAGTACGAGTCTGAAATAGACGAAGCATTGATTACTCTTCGCCTTTCTTCATATTGGAAATTTTCTTTTTCATTTTCAACTGGCGAAGCATCAGGCGTGGGTAGTGGAGCTTCAGCAGGGGTGCTCCTCCTGCCTTGTGGTTCTGGGGACCTCGCTGGGGATGATTCGGGTGTTTGAACGTGACCATTATACTGAGTAGATTGGAATGAGTCTGAAGCAAGCGGCGAGGTTCTATATGGAGAAAATCCAGCTCCTGGATTATGTGAAAAACGTGTATCGGGCGAATCAGTGGCGGTGGCGTAAGGCGATCCCAGTGTGCCGGATGTAGGCGGCGGAGCGCTAGAAGGTGCGGTAGGCTGGTTAGGTCTAGCCTTGTTCTGTTTTCGTCGTCGCGGCCGATACTTGTAATTGGGATGCTCTGTCATATGGATTACGCGTAGTCGCTCAGCTTCCTCGACAAAAGGCCGCCGATCCTGCGGCGTCAGGGAGCGCCATTTTTTACCTAGAAAAGGAAAAAAAACATTAATTGCAAGTTTATTGCAAGTATAAATTAATATTTTTAATCTATAGCAATAGAAGACACATTAATAATGTTGCACTAATATTTAAAATCGAGTTATAAATTGTAGCAAAATGTAGTAAGTATTATAAATATAAAATTTCTGGACAGAGAAAAAAGACACCGAGAGAATCATTATTAACATTGCTGGGTAGTGTCAAGATAACATTCCTAAACGTAATATTAATAGAATTTTATGAATGCAAAATAGACAGCAGCTGTCACAAAGTCAGGTTAAATAATCGTGATAGTGTTTATCAAATAACTATAAAACACCTACTGTGAGTGTTCCATAAATAACCTTGTACTCTGTTACAGACAACAGTTTTTACTTTAATCGATTTAAAACTTTATTACTTGCATCATAGAGCTCTTTTTGTTTAACAAGTGATAGAGTAAGGTTGGCGAAGGCATTATCAGGAGCTTTTACAATCTTTAAGGATATTTATCAATGGGACGCTACTTGCTACTGGCGTAAGGTTATTCAGAGAAGAGCTTTGTCGATAAAAATTACAGTATTAATTAACATTGAAGTAAAATTATTATTTCACATGTTATTTAATTAATATATATGAACCACATGAGAAAAAGATTTTTTTTAGAAACTTTAGGATTATTTTGTTAAGTTTTTTGCTATATTCCGGTAAGCAGATGGTACCTAGTGTTAAGACACTTCGTTTCCTACTTTGAGGCATTGCTTGGTGAGCAGCGGAACTCCGAGCCGCGTATTGCTTCTTTACCAGAGCGAGGAACTGAAAATATTAAATATTTCATTCTGCGACAGGAATCGAACTCACAACAGTGGTGTTACAAACGCAATCTTGTAGCTCTGCGCCCGGTCGGTCTTTAATTACTTATAAATTAATAATGAAGTATAAATTTATTACTTCGTAATATTGAAGTATGAAAGGATTAATTATTATTTTGAAATTATTTTAACTAAATGACGTTAATAATAAAAGTAATTGACGTTTAAAATTTTAACGATTCGTTGTGGATGAACAAAAAATTTTGAAGCACCCAACTTGAACCTGTTTGACTGATGTCAAATGTCAAGTTGACAAATGGGGAAGGGCTTCTCACCGGTCGGTTAGCGTTGGCGCATTATCGATGTTTGGATTGTCGATAATATTTAACATTGTTGTTTTTCTTATGCCACAGAAAGTAAGATTAATTATGATAGAATATGGAAGAATTTTTATAATAATAATTTATTTACTGAGCATACATAAATATAAATACTATATTAATCGACAACGTCAAATATTATTCAAATTGAGATCACCCTGAATTCTATCCACATAATTTTTTATAAGTTATTTCGAGTTACAAAATTATATTTATCTTAACAAAGTTGGTATGAATCTGCCTTAAAATGATAATTTTGCCACATATTTATTTTATCAATAAAATTTTTTGCACAGCAATTAATTAGCATGCAGAAAAATGCGAGAGATATATAAATTGAAACATAAATCACCTTAAAATTATTTATATACCTACAGTAAAAAAAAATATTTATTGTGATTAAAAAAGTAAAAAAATATTTGAAATATCTTCCCAAAACAGAGCAAAGTCATGTCACATAATTAGTTTTCAATCCATACATATTATATGTACATACATATATAATAAATGATCCGTCCCCGCGTACGGGACCACCAGTAGCGAGTGGAAACCTAACACCGTGTTATCTCTTATTGAGTGTCGTTGATAAAGCCTACGCGTGTGTAAAGCGAGAAATATTAATAGACTAAAGTATATTGCTTCTTAATGTTTTGTATGGAACTGAGATACTATCCTTATTTGGATATCCTTTGTTGTTAAAAGAAAGTTATGTTCTTATTTAATATATTTGGTTTAGTCAAATCAATTATTATTTATCGTGACATTGTCAGTGTCCAGTGATATTAAAAGTTGCTTACATACGATTGGTACTGTGAATTATATTTAGAATACTTTGATAATTCAGAATTGCTGTTGTATCGTTTTTAATAAGAAATAAATGAGATACGCCTATTAAAAATTCTCAATAAATGTTCAAGATTCAAATATGTTTAATGTGTATTAAGGCATTAAATTAAAGATAAATTTATATAATTCTTAATAATCTGATTACAATTTAATTATTATTAAATATATATTATTTGTCAATTCAAGATTCTACCACCTGCGAAGTATGTTTCAAAAGTAGATAGTAGAAGTTTAACGTTAACGGCGGCCCATAGATCTTAAAGATATTGGCATTTCAATTATACTCCTCTGATATTTGTTATATTGGGTCCAAGTATCCATTTTATATTAGTCTTTTGTAAATAACAAGAAATTCTTTGAAAGATGTAAAAAATCAAAGCTTATCATTTCATAATAAATGACATCATTAGCTTCTTGGGTTCAAATCTTCCTTTTGGTTAAATGACACAAATCCGTCAAAGTGACGTTTCATGGGGATGTTTTTTTTTCAGATATTATTGAGTTTTAGGAAACGAACAAAATATAAAAGTGATATGATTTATTTGATGCTATTTTTATCTGTGCATTGAAATCGTTTTATTTAAATTGTTTGTTGTGTGTTTTGCTATATTTACATGACTTTAATAAAAGAAATGGTATAGTGCTTTACTAGAATACCCTTTGATATGCGCATTAACGTTAACCTCTATTATCCCAGCTTCTCTAACTACCCAATTCCCAATGATGGCGTTCGTCGCCCTTATCAAAGTATGTTTTCGAAATAAATTGATTATAGTAACAGTCAAGCAGAATCACAGAATATCTTTCTTCACCGTAGCCCGCACATAGCAGGGTAGGCAGAGGATATCTGGGAACCTAATGCTAAGACACCCCCACTTTCCGCCGAAATGAGATATTGCGTGTTGAGTGGGGAAACTCAACACCGAGTTTTACATAGCGAGTGGGAATCAAACCCATATCTGTCGTGTTTATAGTCACACGTTAATGTTCCTATGCCACAGCGATCTCTCTCATCAATTACTATGCTTATCTATTTTCATAGAACAAGAATATATATTAACGAAATGTCCAAACGAGTTTTAATTATTTTCAACAATAACAACATAGACCAGTAGCTGACACATTAAAAGGTAGAATGGGCTAATGATAGCGTATAATGATTTCGATCAATCAAACGTGTTATGACACGCGGTGGTCAGACGCTTCATTAATAAGATTACACCATTAGTGAGTTTGAGATAACTCTTTAGTTTGTTTATTATTATTTTTTTTATACAGAATAATGAAACTTATTTCATTAATATTTAAAAAGTAAGCTTGTCAAAAAATGGCATATGCATATTTTATGGAATGGGAAAAGATTAAGTATATATTTATGCATTAAATTGCATTTAATTTAAATATAATTTTATAGATTTGTTCTGTATCCCGCATGTAGCAGGGTAGGCAGAGCGAACCTAAGGCTAAGAAACTTCCTCGTTCTTTCCTCAGAATTTTCGAGACATTGCGTGTTGAGTGGCGAAACAGTGTGGCGTTGACAGTCACACGGTACGATGGCCCGAAAATAAATATAACTTCAATGCAAAATTATATAAACTGTATTATTTTCCTTTTAAATATAGTTAAAATAACGTCACAGGGTGCCGATAGATGGCAGGTTTGATTTTTTGCCGCAACGGATGTCCAGCGCACGCGCTGCATTCTAAATTCGAATTTCTGCCATTCCTTTCTATCTTTAACGGTGTATATAGCAGTCTCTTTCTCGCGACATTTTTTTGCATTTCGATTCGAAGTGTGTTTTGTTTTTTTTAAACTGCTTTTCTTGCGGTGGCACTGGCTTTGTTTTGTTCATTTTACGCTCGCAATAAACTATATCGACTCAAGTTATTAATCTATCGGCAACTTTGAATATAAACGTTCCATCCTTTTCTTTTTTTATGGTATATAACAAATATATGCTATTCTTGCTATATTTTCTTACGGTATATTAAGAAACAAATTCAATTCTGTATTAACGCCATCAATAATTTTTGTTTTATTAATCACCTGTAATTTAATGATTCAAGAGTTTATAATACTTTTAAATAACGTGGTTATCAATGCCAAGTTTAAGGTAAAACAATATTTTTTATTCTTTAGATACTAAAGTCTTGACATTTAGTATCTAATCATAAGCTAGCAAACAAAAATTGAAACAATAAAATAATCATGAATACGTATATAGCTTCTAACTATAAATATTTTACAGATGGAAGAAGAAAAAGCAAAAATTTGTTTCTTGAAATATTTTTAAACAATCCGTGCTTTAGTAGAAAGTCACGTCATAAATTACACATAAAGTTAACATGCGTTATATTACCAGCGCTTCTTATGTATTTACTATTATGAGAAAATATCTATCTTGCAGTGCAGTAGTGCCAACGTTAAAGTTGCGACGATCATAAATAATTCTTTTACTTTTTTACTTGCGCATTCCGAGAAGTGGTCAGCGAAATAAAATTATTGCCGAAATCCATAAAACAGGCTTTACTCAGAGGACGCGTATTGACGGAAACCAAAGGTTTTGTTTGTGGTGTAACGCATGAGAGATGTAGAGTCAGTCACTTTGCGTAATTTAATTTCATTTTTTTAAAGGAAAAATGATTTCGCATAGATGTAAGAGAAGAATAAAATGTTTCGGATCTTCGCGAGGTAGTCAAAGATAACGTAGTGTTAAGATATTGTGTTCTCCGATTTTCAATTATTTAAAAAATTGCTTATTGGGAGGTGGAAATATATATATATACATGTATCCGAATACATTATAAGCAAAAATCACCCGTTAGGGAATATCATTTCCTCACATTCAATTAAGAATTTAAATTTAAATATTCTTACATAATGCTTAAATAGATTATTCTTACATAATATTTTTAGCTCATATCTCATAAACCAAATAGAATAGCAACGATTACAAAAAAAGAGCACAGACTACTAAGTATTCTTGCAACTTGCACCACCCACCACGTCCAGTACATATCTTCGACATGTAATAAACTTTTGTTGGAACATAAATTCTATGCCTCCAGCTCGTATTGTGGCCTAGCCTAAACACCGCCCTAGGTCCATACCATGGTCTGTTTTATGCCTGACTAGGGGCCAAATGGGCAGGTAAGCGTAATACACTCAAGTACGTATTGTAAGACGTTTACAAATATTTTTTGAAGTGAAAATTATTTCTTTGCGTAGTAAAAGTATCGCTATTTTTGTTGAACAACTTTCTTTATGAATTTTTATTATAAATTCGATTGTATTGTGTTATAGCTCATGAATGTTTAAGTTAACGCTTCAAAGTTGAAATTTTTTCATTTTTATAGAAACCATCACGTCTTTCTAAATTTAATATGTACTTACCTAGTTAAAAATAATTGAGATGGGGAATAATATAGAAAAAGATTACAATAATATATAACATCTTACTTAAGATAAAAAAGTGATTTTTAATATTTAAATTGTAAACAAAAATAC
The DNA here is from genome assembly GCF_056956725.1 of Heliconius melpomene rosina. Lineage (NCBI taxonomy): Eukaryota > Metazoa > Arthropoda > Insecta > Lepidoptera > Nymphalidae > Heliconius > Heliconius melpomene. The sequence goes on from NC_140400.1 coordinate 3,041,586, forward strand.
ATGTTGTTGTTTTAATAATTACTGTATATTAATAATTGATTGATATTTCTTATCAGCATGTACATTATCATAGATTAGGCCTCAAAAAAGAGTTCTAAAATAAATATTCTACATTTTGTATGCTTTTTTTCACTTATAAAATTGCTAAAATGACACAATAAGGATAGAATTTTATAGTGACGACCTTAACCGTAACATTCCACACGTATACGTGTTTCATTCAATTTCGACGTAAGTATATCTTGTATCAAGTATTCCGTACAGTAACTTATCGATATTTATTTCTCCTAATTTGACTGCATTTCTCGGTTACTGGTCGTGCCCATTAATCATACGTTTTTCCCGCTCTATCTCATTAATGTTGTATATGTTCGTCCCTGTCTGTCGCGTTAGGGGATTCTATGCGCGTACGCAGACGGCGACACGCGCGTGCCCCGACGACGTTGACTTTTTTCGATTACAAGAAAAACCATAAAATGAAGTGATTTTCAAAGGCTAGTCATTTAAGAAATAGTTTCCGTTTACGTAAATATTGATTGGCTCAGTTGGATTCCTCCTCGATTGACGCGAGGTAATGCAGCTTACAATGTTTTTTGCGGTTTGTTAAAGGCACTTAAAGTGTTCGATTCCTTAATTGATATAAATATGTGTTTCGTAATTGAAATAACTGAAACTTATGTATAGCAATGTAGTTATTTCTCTTAAAAGAAAAATAGCGAGAAAATATTATTTAATTAAAATAGTCGGTGTTTTCTTTAACTGTATGAACTTCATAGTTATATACGACGAGTTGTTTCCCACAACTGAGTAATTTTCTTAATTTAGACAAAATACTTTACATTCCATGAAGTTCAAGAAATACTCTGTTAGTGCTGCACAAGAATTTGTTAGGGATTTATTTATTTAATTTATTTTTTTGCGATAGACAGTCCATTTTTCGCATTTTCATCATGCTAAGTATCAATAACCCTTTGTAACTGCAGTAAGAGTTCTAAGGTTATCTGAGAAACTTAGGCCCGTATTTATAATATATTGCTTTCAAGTACATATGTAATTTATGAATGAAAACGGCATCTCAAGATCGATCTCAGACTTGAGAGCGGTTTATAAATATAGGCTATAGAATTTTAATTCTTGGTTGTTGTAGCTTGGTGAGAACATATGGCTTAGTGTTCAGCGCGCTGGGACGGTATCCAAGAGGCGCTACGTTAATTTTTTTATACGTTTTCTAAATTAATATCCATTCAATCAAGCGAGCGAAATCAAATGTCTTGTAGAGAATATTGATAAAAAACGGTGATATATCTAATGATTATTGGCCATATTATATTCATTTGAAATTAAGATTACACTTAGAACCAGTTGTGGTGCGGGGGCATAAGCGTGTTGCGCGATAGATTATAGGTTCGATTCCTATTCGAGGAAATTAAATAACGAATATGGAAATATTAAATTTTTGATATCGAGGCAAAGCAGCGCGTTAGCGCAGCGTTGAATTCCGCTATTCAACATGCAATACTTTCAAAATTTGGTGAAAAGTGGGGCATGGGGTCTTTACATTAGGCTCCCTTTGCCTACAAGTAGGATATAAAATGAAACTAAAAAAAACTTAGCTATCATTATTTTTAAAACTCTATCAGATTAACTTAACCTTTAATTCTAACGTCCACTAACAAATTGCCATAAACGCCATATCAAAGATATAAAGGCGCGTCCACACTCATTAGGCGGGCGGTATTCGCGGCGCGTGCGTCACGTCGCCAGCACGCGCCGGCCCGAGGCTCCATTGTGGCACGGCGACCTATACCTTTGTTGAGATATCTATGTAATTATACATTTAAACATTGATTTTTATATTTCTGATATAGATATTGGGAATTTGTGTTTGTGTAAGATGTAATCTTTAATTTTTTCTGCCTTTATAAATGTTGAAATTAATTACATTTGCTAAGTAAGAAATATGAATGTATTTGAATTGGAAATACTAAATATGATGGCCTATTAAGACAGTATTTAAAATTAATTAATTCAGTATATTGAAAGTTAATTAATTCAGTATATTGAATAATTGATCGTGTAGTTAAAGCGGGCGAAGCCGCTGGCGGTTGCTAGTACTGTATAATTCATAAAATGAGATGGCGTTGTGCTAGAATTCAAGCTAACTAACTAATTGACTAACTAAGTAACTTCCACAGTTTATTAATTGAAATCACTAACCCAAGATATCCTAAGCTACATTAAATTAAATACTTATATAATTGCATTGGTAACAAGAACCATTGGAAGGAAATTGGAGAGAGAAATGTCCTAACATTAGGTTGGGAACCTATCCACTAAATTCGGGATATATCGCGAATCTATTTTCTTAATAGCTAAACTACAATTAATTAAATTTCTTATTAAATCTAACTTTTTTACAAACTTTTTCTAATATAAACCGTCTTACCTGACTAGTTAAGGTATCCAGGGACAGTGGGCACAGTGTATATTCGCATAGCGGCACGCATACCTCGCGTTTCGATATAATAAGTTATTATCATCATGTCCATATGGCGACTGATGTTTGATATTTGTTCACCATTATGTTCTTGATAGTCATCACATATATTATATATGGTGGTATTGAATGTGTGGTCCATATATAGCTATAAATCAGTATTTAAAAAGTATTTCTGTGAAGTATTTCTTTAGAAAAAAAATAAACTAAATATACAGCTTCACGCTGTATCCCGCTCACAGCAAGGTAGGCAGAGTGAACCTAGTGTTAAGACACTCCGTTCCCCACTTTCTGCCGAATTCTGAAGACATTGAGGGTTGAGTGGTGGAACTCAAACTCGCGCTTTGCCTCGCCACCAGAGCAAAGAAATTGTACTATAAATTGAAATAAATATTTCAGTTGGATGGATTTTAGAGTAAGTGATAACTTAACTTTACAGTCAGTCAGTGACAGGCGTAATTCATGACGACCATCGCTTACTATTTATAAAAAATGAAATTTCAATTGATATACACAAAAATATCTATGTTAATAAACATTTAATATTGAAGAACTTAATTCCAAGTTAAAATTTTTGGATGTGATCCCGTTGAAATCTTTCGTATAGAAAAACAAAATTGTTGACACATTGATATTGCTTCCTTTTTTATTTATAGTCTTTGCTTGCAAAATTAAAAATAACAATGAAACTAAATCACATACAGCTCTTTAATTATTACAATTCATTACGCATATATATTAAACAGAAAAAAAAACTTACACCAACTCTACAAGCTGACCTTCAAATACAATATATTGTATTGTATATTATAATATATTATAATTAATTGCATTTTTTCCTCCAAATATTATTGATATACATATATTTGTATATCCATTCGTACGTCGTGTTCCCCGAAGCGGGCGGTATAGACAAAGGCGACATTAGAATGCGACACTGCGCCCTACGCCCGTACCGGTGATAATCAATGCCCTTGAAAAGCTGTTTTACTCGTAAACGAGCAGGTAAATAAATATATCGATTTGATAATTTGCAATTTATATTTGTTTATAACTTCACACTTGTCCAGATTAACAGGGAAAGGTAGAGGGAACTTAGTGTTAAGGCACTCCGTTAAAGTGTCGGTAGTCAACGCCGCGTTTCGTCGCTTAGAGGGGGGAAATAACTTTTATTTAGCCAGTTTTATTCAATCATGGCACAGGAAAATAAGTGACAGGTTTTGGGCCCCTGCGTCATTACTGGCATCCCAAATGTATGTTGTTATTCAAAATAATTAGCTTAAAATAACCAAAACATAATTTAATTAACTGTATATAAAAAGAACGTGAGATATAATGTTTTTAAAACGAAAATAGACGACGATGGGTAAAATTGTGTCTGAATATAACGAAAAATATATGGTTTAGGCAGGTAATAACATAGAAATTTAATAGTAAATCTTATCTGATAATTTTCAACAATGTCCCTAATTTGCAACAACAATAGTATAAATCCGATAACAGATATAAGGGCAGAGTTCAGTGCTCATATTTAATTCAATAGCTTAACGTCTTAATACGAGATGAGCTCTATCGTGAAATTTTCAGTCACGATGTTGAAGGAATAATATTATCGTTTTTATGTCTTTAAAATTTAAATATTTTATATTTTAATATTGTATGAGATTTTATGTGTTATAGTCTCAAATTTTATAGGCATTCAAACAAGTCCTTGCACAGGGGCACAAGCGTTTGATTTCCACTTGAGGAAATAAAATATTTAATATTTTTATTTCCTCCTTGTGGTAACCACGTAAAGCGTGGCTTTAAGCTACGCCACTCAACATGCAATGTCTCCAGAATTTTGTAAATTTTATGTCTCTGCCTAATATTTGTTATATACCATGGTACTTGTTATCAGTGCCTTTGTCAGCAGCCTTCATTAATTTATTAGTTATGATTATTTCATAAATCTAATAAGTACTTATCTAATAATATGAACTAGTAATAATCGAATAATTAGTAAATAATTCCACATTATGTTCTTTATCGTCTTTAATTGTCTAAAAACAAGATACTTGTTTCATTTTTTAAATAAATAAGGTTTTCATTATATTTTACTCTTTGAAATGGAATCTAGAATAAAACATATAATCGTATAAGTTATCCGCAAAATCAACGAGACATTTAATGTGAGCTATCAAGAGTGACGTAGCCACAGATGTTCCCATACTAAAACAAATGTCAGTGACCCAAAGATTCCACGTTTTCAAACAAAATTACACATTACAGGGCGATCGTTCGTCGCCCAAATGACACCCCATGACAAGCAAATGACATAATTGTCAAAATAGTCACTACGCCGACTCGCACGTGACAGATCACCAGACAGAGATGGATGTATCGAGACATTACGAGATAGAGTGAGAAGGAAGAAGGCGTGTCACTGTCAATTATAGGCGGGAAAACAGAATTAGAGACCACGAGCGCCTTCAAATTTGGAGCCGATTCGTTCTAAAATCGATAAACCGATCAATTCTGTGGTCTCCAATATTGATTGCGTGTGGTCGATTTTCTAAAAATTGAATACCAACATTCAAATTATATACTATTTCCTTGATTAGTACCTATAAATGTATGAATGAATTCATTGATGCAAAATATGTTGCAATATTTTTTAATAAAGACCATTCTGTTGGACGTTATTATTAAGTGTTCGGTTCACGATTTTATGAGCATATTTTATGTTTATAAGAAAAAATCGGTAATATATTTGCGTGGCGGCCGGCCCTTTCGACGCCTGTCGTGCATAAAGTCCGTGATCATTCTTCCTAATTATATACGTTGGGGACCGACTCTTTGACGCGATGTGGGTGTTCGAAATATGAAATTACGTTCAAGCGCGAAAGTGTGATTTTTTTAATTTTAAATTGTTGTGATCAGAGCTATTATGCCATATTTATAAAGGAGTTTTCAAGAGGTTTTCTTTTTTAAAATTGAAAGTTATTTATTGCGTTAACTGGACAATATTTATGGCAGGTACAAATGCAGCGTTAAGCAGATGTCACACGTTTTTGGTCGGGTCGTGAAAGCAGCGTAATTTTATTTATCGTTTTTTGATTAGCCCATTTATACACGGTAAATTCTTTGATTATCAATAAATATTTCTGAGATGAGGAGCCGTAATTACTTGGAAGAAGGATATGTAATTTTAGTATAAGTTTTTATATGTAACGTGTTTTTAATTTTTTTTATAGGTACCATATAAATAATCTGAAATATAAATTTGGTAGATGTACCGAAAAGAAATAGTAGTTTGAATGGAAATAAGATAATACTGACTTATTATTGCAAAAGAATAACAACAAGCGTAAAATTTATATTATAATACGATTATTTATTTATGTTGGCAACATAATTAATTCAATGGAGAACAATTAAAAACTATTATGGCATTAATAAAAAACACGTGACACGGAAGCGATCTGCGATTGTAGAAAAAAAAATCAATTACTGTGGAAAGATTAATAGTTTCTGCTTTCGTCATAAATATGGAGGCAGAGTATGGGAAATGTCGGGTCAACTTTCTTTTTCCATTATTTTATATGAGTGTTGCCATCTTTTATGTATGACTTTGCTAATTAATGATAAATATTTTAATTTGCCAACTATTTTATTTCAATCTAATTTAATAAGCTTTTTTTGTAATGGAATTTTAGTAACATTTTTGTCTTGGCATTTTAGTTGTTCATACAAGAGATTTTAGATTTTTTCTTTTAGGATGTCTTAAAAGACATAAAATTACCAGTTATAAAAAATGGTCATTAGCAAAAACTTTACGTTTAATTAATAACTTCTTGGAAATCTTACTTGTTGTGTTATACAAATATTTTGCTTATTTAACATATAAATATTACAAATAACTATTTACTAATGAAACAAACATGAATAATTGATAAATAATATAAACATATAAAATTCAAATTTAATCAAAACAACAGGATACACGATCGAATAGTTAATTGTATCGATTAAAATATCAGTGGAGCATTAAATGGGTACCGAAAATCCAAGTAATTTCCTGTCGAATAAAAAAGCATAAAAGCGAACTTCTTCATAGTATAACATTTCTTTGGGGTCATAGCACCTAACAGGAAGCAGCGACACGGGTCGCCGCGCGCGCCTCTTAAAAATACTTTTCTAGCTATACGAGTACGACTGTATGTACTGCGTCATTCGTAATGTATTCAGATATCAAACTGTACAACTATTGTTATTTCAATAATTGCCAGCTTCGGTTGTGGCGTGAAAGTATTTATATCTTTGATAACGATTTTTATATGTAGATTGGATTAGATTATCTTGTTGTTTTTTTCTGCTTTAACACGTTTGAAATGGGCAAAGATCGTAGGCTAAACATCTTTAAGGTATATCTCTATAAACTTAGTATTCTTTACAAAAAATTAAATTATTATTTATTATAAAATAAAATATTTACTACGTCTACATATTTATTTAGAAAGCTAACGAGAAAATGGTTATGAAATTTGAAATAACATTGGCATCATTTTCATCTACGAATATGCAACTTCAGTATTCCAAGATATTACCAACTTGATGAGTAGAAATTTTATGGTTTCCTTATATATATAAATCCAATACAAAAATATAATTATACTACTTTAATTTCTGTACCTATCTATGAAATAGATGAAATCTAACAATTTCTTTTGAAGTAATTCTTAATTCCAAAGCAAATATCGATGACAATTAATTGATACCACTACAAATCTCATATAAAAATGTACATAAATTAACGGTATAGCAAAGTTCTCACATGCCTCGCCATATTAGATGTGTACGGGTCGGGGAACACGGAAGCGTCGCGGGTCACGGCTTCAACTTCTAGGGTCATACTTCAGGCGGTAGTTTTAATTTTATAGTGGTTTAAGTTTAGGTATGGTTAAATTGGGTCGCCGGTTCAATTCCCATATTATGTTGCTAGTAATATGCAACTGAATATGTATATTTAAAAAATATATATATGATTCGATAAATTTTATTAAATACATATTTATTGTATTAATAATAAATAATGAAAACTTTAACTATTAACATAATAAAAAATCCTTTAAATTTTCACATATTTATCAACCAGAAATTATTTTTATCTTTTAAGAATCTATAGCTTAAATTTCACTTAAAAAAAAAGAAACTGTGCAAAACTCCGCGGTCAAAGATCACTGACCTTGACTAATTAATGCTAAATAAAAAAAAGGTAATATGAAACTCAATCACGTTACAGTTACGGTCATGGGAACTGCCTTCATGCATATTGCACTCTACTAAATTATGATTTTATTGCTATAATTATTGTGTTATAGGAAAGCACAGCTGAGAAGGTAAATCATTGCCTTTTTTATGGAAAATTGAGTTATTTTTTCTTATTAAATTGATGATTGAAAAAAAATATAAAAGAATTAACAGTTTTTGTTTATATTCCTATTAAGTTAAAACTAAGTGCACACATTTGTGTTGTCAGTTATGAGTTATGAACTATAATAAGAGGCTGTCTTCGCGTAGGGGCAAGCTGTAAACGCGACCAATTGCTGTGGGTTCGATTTCCAATTGGGGAATGAAATAAAAGTGAGAACCTGAAGTGTTTTAATAGAGAACGGATTGTCTTAACACTAGGTTCACTCTGCCTACTCTGCTATGTGCAGGATATAGCGTGAAGTGGAAAGAAATATTTACTCTGTTCTCTATTTTGTTAAAACAATAGCATTTTCAAGTTTTGTCAAATGCGTATAAGCGTATAGAAATATCAATATAGCTTGATGAGAATTTATGGCTTAGTGGTCGGAACATTTAGACGTTTTGCAAGTCCCGTTACGTTTAAATGTCCATATGTTATCTAAAATTATTTCCATATATAATGATAGGTAGTTTATTGCACTTTATACGTTTTATAAATAATATAAAACTTATGCCAATTATTTTATGCACCATTTTTTTTAACAAAATATCTCCTATTATATACTTATCCTCTACATTACCAAAAAAAATATTAAAATAATATAATTCCTATATAATTAATGGCATACTAAAACCAAGCAAAATATTTTACATATGCGCACAACTGTAGATTAACAACGTATCTAATTGGTTGCAACATGTTTTTTTGATTAACGAGAGCGGTGCTCTATTGTGCGCTATTAAATTAAAAACCTAACACTTAATAAAAACAGCCATTTACATGCTTGTAGTTGTGGCCAGTTAATTGCTATGTATCATATGTACCAGTATTCTAATATTTAACACCACCCAAGCGGTTAATTTAATATCCTGTCCGAAAACTATGAAAATGTAACTCTATCTCCAATAGATAGAGCACATTTTCCTTTAATTATTCAGTGCGTTATGGATATCTATTAATGAATTCAGTAATTAATATTGTACATAAGAAATTAAAACATATTTCTATAACTATAAGGTTTAATTTCAAATGGTATGGCGATTTAATGAAATTATGGAAATCAATGGGCGGTTCCATTAACTAGTTGAAATTAGAAAAGACAGATTTTTACACCAAATCTTGCATATTGTGAGCTAAAATGGTTCTTATTGCTGTGAACTATGGCCTATTTTTCCATCTTCTCTTGTGTATGTAGAAGAGAGTATAGTCATAGTTTTGATGTTATCATAAAACTATTTGTTGTGTCAATACAATGTTTTTGTTGGCGATAGAAATCATAATATTTAATTAAACGTTTTGTAAACTTCATTCGTATCTAATTTATACATGTGTTGATTTTAAATTTTACTTATCATTATAATTAATAAATATAAACATAGCATGTAATCTAAAAAAGTAACAAGTAATTATTTTCTTTGTTTTTCATAGTAACATGAACGACTCTACATTCTCTTCCTTCTGCTCTTCCTCTTTTATTTGCTTAAAAAAGACAACTACAGCGAAAAATATCGTATATTTGTATGTAGGTTTATTATTATTAACGTAATAGTAAGAGTTTGATAAAGCACTAGAATCGAGTCTCTCACATTCAAGGGATTCTGGTAGAGATCTCTCTTACATATCTGTAGGAGAGATCTCTTCCAGTTATCCGTTGAACACATTTTTCTGTTGTTATAAGTTTTCTAGGTACACAATAACACTAGGCACCTAGTTTCCTCTGTCTACCATGCTATAGAATAGAATAGAAAAAACTTTATTGCACACAAAAATACATATAAAAGAGAAAGAAACAATATATTTTTATAAAATGTATGCAAAGGCGGCCTTATTGCTTCAAGCAATCTCTTCCAGGCAACCCTTGTAAAATAAAGGACTAAAAATAAAGAAGTGGGAATAACGTTATAGTGCACAATTAGATTAAATAAAATACAGTAATAAACTAATAACGAATATACACACATACATATACAGGGTGGAATTGACGGCACCACTTTAAATGAAACCACAGTTTTAACTACTCTATAAAAGCCTAATATAATTCAGAAAAAAAATAATTCCCAAAAATGAAAAAGTTATTTTTTCAAACAAAATAAATAATAAAATAATCGTTTTAAAAAAAAACGCCATTTGTAAAGTGTTACATTATCACTCACACACTTACCTGTCAAAGCGGCAACGTCGCACACGCTTCATTCAAGAAATCGAGTCGCAGCAACTAGCGTAGTTATGTAGGCAACGGCGGCGAGCTGATGTTAAATTAACGCAACACTTAAGAATACACTTTACTCACACTTTTATTGAATTATTTAGAATTATCTATTAGGTTTTTAATTTTACTTTTGTTGCACTACAAACACATTTTTTATGTTCCCGTTTTAAACTAACACTCATTTTTAACATGTTTACAAAATTATTACAATAATAGCATTTTTTCTCACTTTTTTTAACAATAAATATTACATTTTCTGTCCACATTACATTCAGCTCGACAATGACCCATATTATTACACTTGAAACATTTAATATTTCTTTTAATTGTAGCATTTCTTTTTACAATAAATGCAGATGATGATGTTTGGAACTTCCAAGCATTCCAATTTTTTACTCCTTCCAGTTTTATTACTGTGCTGTTTCCTTTCCATTGTGATTGTTTATTTTGCTTGTTTTTCTTTTTTATTCCTTCCCGGCAACTTAACCTCCAAATTTCAATACCAACGCCGAAGCGTCGCGTGAAGTAACGCTGTTTTAATCTCGCCAGTATTTCTAATTTTCTACGATTGATGCAAACTTCTTTATTATTGTTACGACGTGGCCTGGGCCCATAACCCGTTGTATTTATATGGTTTAGTAAATAGCATTCAGCTATAGTCCGACCCAACTACTATTGCGCAGAATGTACGCGCCGCACCGATTCTATGGGAATCCCCGGTAATCGGTGCGGCGTGAGCGGGGTGTCTTTGTACAGATAACAAAATTCATTTTTAATATTGATTGATTGTGCAATATAACACTATAATTCATAATAAATGTAGATTATACTTTTTACGCATGATTTGATATTAAAATAATTAATAAAATTATCAATACTATTTACAAATAATTACTAAATATTAATTTATTTCGTATTGAGTTTTCGCAGGTCCTCGTGTAACATTATAAAACTCGTTTAATATTTAATTTTTATACGATTTTCTATCAAAATAATCATACAAATATAAATAATAATGAAAATCTTAATAAAAAATTTAATAGTATATTCGATAAGTATTTTAGTTAATGGCAACTATTACAATGTTTTTAATTATCTGTGTGAGAACAGAACTTAGCCGCGGAACGGCTAAGTTCTGTTGTATTTACATTATTTTGTTCGACTTTATACGTTGAATAATTATTAAGTGTTTTAAATTATTTGGATGTTGTTTAATATTAATTTTATCATTAATCGGATTTCTAAAATCGTGATGAATGTTTCGTGATCGTGATGATGTGATTACTGAGTATTTTTCTCAAATGTGAAACTATTGTGTCAGTATTTGAGTGTACTATCAAAACATACATTTTTTTAAGACATTTCAAACAAATGTTGAGTTTTTAATATTACTTATGATGTAAATATTAGTGATAGTAAAAGGAGAATGCGACAACGACGATGTAAAACTAATGTTAAATGTAAGTAAGTAAATCTATCGTAGTTCAATATCATTTTGTGTGTTAAAAATTTTGAATATAACTTTGTGGGTGGTTCAATAACCATGCAGTATTTCTAAATAATTTCATAATAAAGGTGATATAATAAATTGATTTAAAGTAGGATTTTGTTAAACAATTTTAATAAGAGGTTTGAACGTTATTTAGATTTATAATAAATAGGTAATTGCGTGAAAAAGAACGCGAGATATCGTTCTTTCTCGTTCGGTTTTGTTTTGACGAATGAAAAGTAGAAGTTTGGCAACGCTTAGTAGTATTTTTGTAGTAGTATGTGTATGTGTGCGTCACACGAAATACAGGTATGGAGAAAAATCGTGAAATGAAAAAAAAATCCTACGTCCAAACTGTTGAGGCATCTTGATTAATTTCTTTAGCTTCGAGTTTGAAATTTTTTACCCTATATGCAGTTTCAATTAAAGAAGCGCAGCCTCTTCCACCCTGTATATATATACATATTTACATAATAATAATATAATATCTACATATAATCCTATAAATATAATACATAATACTACATAATATAAATATATATATATATAAACGACTAAAGATAAACTACAGTTATATTTGGAAAAGATAGTCTTTTAAACGATTTTTAAAAATATTAAGTGATTTAGAATGACGTATTTCGGACGGAAGTTCATTCCAGAGGATAGCAGATTTTACAGTGAAGGAATTGGAATAGAATTGGGTACGACAAGTTGGAAATTTAAGAAGATTATCGCTCCTGGACCTAAGTTCAAGGCGTAGGCTAGAATCTGAGTCACGGAAACAGAAACGATCTTTTAAATAAGCAGGATAGAGAGGATTATAAAGGATTGAATAGAGGAGAGTAAGCATCCGGAAGTTACGGCGATGTCTGATAGGAAGCCATCCAAGCTGACGACGATGATCTGAGACATGATCAAATTTACGAAGACCATAAATAAATCGAATACATAAGTTTTGTAACCGCTCTAGTTTGTTTAATTGTTCCTCAGATAAGTCTGGGTAACATGAGTCAGCATAATCTAAAATCGGTAGCAGTAGTGAGTGAGCTAGAGTAGTTTTGATTTTAACCGGTAGGAAATGTTTATATCGTTTGAGGGATCCAATACTAGCAAATAATTTTCGGCTGACCTCCGCTATCTGCGCTGACCAAGATAGCGAGTTGTCTAAAATAATCCCAAGGTTCCTTATAGACGCATTAACACTTAAAACGACACCATTAAGCTGTACTGAGGGAAGTTTTATATCCTCAAGTTTTTTTAATTGCTTAGTGCTGCCTATAATGCTTAACTGGGACTTACTAGGATTAATAGTAAGTCCATAAGATGTACTCCACACAGATATATTATGTAAATTCTCGTTAAATTTACAAATAGCCACATCCATATCACTGGATGGAGTCGCTAAGTAAATCTGTAAGTCGTCAGCATATAGATGGAAGGAAGAGGATAGGGTTTGGGAAACAGTATTAATAAAAATAGAGAACAGAAGTGGGGAAAGGACACCATGCTATGTTTAGGATATAGCGAGAACTTGAAATATAATGGCCCAGTATAGCGTAGTCTATGAAGTACCCTCATAATAATTGGGTGACTATATATTAATATAACTATCACATTAAAATTACAAAATTTCTCTTTTAAATTTCACAAAATAAAATTAAAAGAGAAATACAATTTGAATATATGCAATATTATAATTTAATTATAAAATTAACCTGAAAATACGAAACGGGACAATCTAATTAAAGCTTAGATAGCGATCATACGATTATTAATAAGCACTACGCTAATTTGGAGGCGACACAGATAATTATTCGAGAAAGTTAGTACAATGGTGGGAACCTCACACGGTGAAGCTACAACTGGATCATGGTGAAAAACGGGTGAAAATACATGATGAGCAGCGATGAAAGGAGCTTTATGGTTTTCTTATGGTTTTTTTACGGCTTTTACCGTATATGACGTTGTGCAGGCGGGATATTTCTAATTGGTATTGCTTGTAAATATAAAGATAGAAAATACATGTTAATGTTTATACTGTACATAAGATATATATATTTTTTCAATATTTCATTAAAGACACTAAAGACACTACAGTATAACGCAAGAGGATTGAAAGGCACGTGGTTTGGTCTGCAAAATTGAAGTGTTTGACAGATTCACTAAATAAGGCCTTTAGAATAACATTTATTTAACTAAACTAATATCATGCATACTCTTGCAAATACGTCAATGTGATATTTTATTAATTTTATAGTAACTAAGAAAAAGTATTATTTTCGAATAGTTCAATTTGCTTAAATTAAATAGCAATGTATTTAAAAAATATATAATTAAAATCAAAGATTTAATAACCGTAAGAAGTAGCATTAATAACATTTAACATTCATAAACAATCGACCTGAGGTATTAAAATTCGAGCGGAAATCTAACATATGAGAGCAAATTACTCTGCACCCTCTTCCTATAATATTTTTTGCAATAATCAACTATATGAAAAGTAATTTAAGGTTTATTTTTCAATGGCAATCGACTACAAGCCATCGTTCTTGTGGATAAAGAAATAAAGTCTTATTTGAAAGAAACTTTCTGAACTGCAATGTTGCGGGTGGATACTTAACTAGAGCAAAGGTGAAAGAACAGAAATTGCGCTTGGTTAGTTTTATAAATGCTTTACGAAATAAAAACCATTTTAAAACTAAAAAAAATGTATATATTAAAGAAACTGCTTTTATAGTTTCTAATGATAATCTTAACACTCTAGCACAAAATTTCATAGGACAGGAGGAAACTGTGTTATTGGATATACGTAACTTTTTTTCATTATTTTATATTTATTCTATTAGATTCATTTCAAAGTATCTAAAACTACTATTTTAATCATTTTCCATCAAACTCGGTAATATTTTTTGCTATTTAATATATGAATAAAGTGTTTCATAATAAAAACTAAAAATATTAGAACATATTGTAGTAGAAAAATAAAATTACCTCCATAACCTCAAGTTTCGGGCTTTAACTCGAAATTCAAAGATGAAACTTAGTAATTTCATAGCTAAACCACCTCAAACTTTTTACAGTCATTACAAGTTATGTACTGATTTCTTATATTTTCAAAGAAACTTAGAGAAAGTGTTAAATTTTTTATATTTTGAATATCTATATTAGGTACTGAGGCCGTCGTAGCGCAGCGTCACAAGGGTGTGACTGCAACGCGACGGTTGTGAGTTCGATCCCCACTCGAGGAAGTGAAATATTAATTTACATTTATATTTCCATTTCTTTGCTCTAGTATCGAGGCAAGGCGCGCCGAGTTCTGTTAACACGCAATGCCTCCAGAATTCGGCAGAAAGTAGGAAACGGAGTGTATTAACACTAGGCTCCCTCTGCCTACCCCGTAGTGTGCGGGATATAGCGTGAAGCTGATTTATATTAATATGATATAATATGATGAACCGAGTGTATTGACTGCTTACGTCGATTGAATTCTAATGTACAAGTGAAAGGCCGATTTTGCAACATCTACGTGATGTGCAAAAATTTCAAATCATAAATATATAGATTTGTACCGTTTTATACTATAAAATAACGGTAGTCATAAATATATTTTAGTATTCTGTGGTTCAATCAAATTTTGGCAGGATGTCTATGAATGGGCTTTTGTCTTATAATGTAAATGTTTGTAATCGTATGAAATAAATTAACTTTTAGATCACAAGAACTTCACTACGAAAAGTGTTAACATGTGCCAGTCACGTGACTTTTCCACAGATAATGCTTATTTATTGTTTTTTAGCTGGGAGAGAACCTGGGCACCTAAAGATAAGTCACTCCGTTCCTAAGACTTCCGATCGCCACTTTCCCCAGAATTCTGGAAGTTCTGGATTATGAAATACATGTTGAATGGCGGAACTCAACGCGTGACTTATGGGAATCGAATCCACAAGCATTTACACTTGAGCCCCTACGACACCAGCATGATTGACCTCAATGCTAATCCATAAGTATTTACCCATATAAGCATGAAACTTCGTTACTGACTGTCAACAGCTTGAACTACGTGGCGTAGAACGCTGAAATTTAGATCCGTTGGGTGTAGGCAAAAATAGGGTTTTTACGTTTTATTTTATATATATATTTTTGCAAATTTCAAGACGGCAACTAGAAACTTCTAAAATTGTTGCTAAGACTAATTTCTATAAATGTACTCACCTAATTATATTAACAGTTATTACATAATGATTTAATGTCAGTTTAAGTTTAATTAAAGTCTTTGAGTGCTGAAGTTCTAATCTCAAGAATTACTAACAGCTGAAATTTTTCATTTATCATTTTATATACACACGGTGTAATTTTAAACTAATTTATTTTATCTTGATTGTATAAATTTTCATACAACCATTGGGAAACAAAAAATCGTAACTTGTCGTTTTGCGTAATCTAAGGCTTCTTTATATTTTTCTCATTTCAGCAATATTTCGTGTTAGGTAACCAGTCAAGGCTTAAATGGTGTAAGCTCTGTGATTAATTACTAGGTGGATCTACAGGATGATACTTGTATGGTTCTTTTTTTTGTACAAGTGTGTTATAATTTAAATAATTTAAGTAATAAAATAATTTAATTTAAAAAGTACTTAAATTTACGAATTTACAAATTAAAAGTCAACTTTATGTAGGTACTAGCGGCCCGTCCGCGGCTTCGCCTGCGTGAACTACTTTATTATTAATTTCTCTCTCCATGAGTCCTACGTCCTATAAGTAATGTCTATGAAAAATTTGAGATTCCTAGCATTTGTAGTTTGTAGTAGAAGTTTCATACAAACTTTCAACCCCAAAAACGACCCCTTCGAATGTTACAAATTCCCGTCTAGCGAGCACCTACGTCCTATAAGTAACTCCTATGCAAAATTTCAGATTCCTAGCACATGTAGTTTCTGAGATTTCGTGATGAGTGAGTGACCTTTCGATTTTATATATATAGATTAGGTTTCGAACTTATTATATTATTTTAGCTTCACTCATATAGAAGAATGGGCAGAGGGAACCTACTGTTCAGACATTTCGCACTTTCTGCCTAATTTCTAAAACATTAACTTAACTCGAGATTTGATCTCAGAACGCTACGTATATTGACATTTTACCACTGTGCCATAATCACGTTAAAATTACGATATTAACTTAATTAAAAATAACGACAACACTTGCACTGCCATTTTAGTTTAAATACATTCATATATAAAATACTATGTTTCAGTAAAATTAAATTAAAAAAAAAAACGTTACGGTCGCACGTTCAACTTTGATAAAAACATTAATTTTATATAATAATAAATTAAGTGAAATCTAACGGGCTCTACAAAAAAAACGTAAAACTCAAGCTTGTAAATTTAAAATATAAAATAAAAATTGTTACTAAAAAGACCAGCCCATATACAATACGGTTGCAACCAAGCCGTGCGAAAATCAGATAAATTTTATGTATTCGTATGTATAAGAATATTTTTTCCCATACAAACGGGCTATATGGGCCGTTAATAGTGGACCTTTCTAAATTCTAGAGGTCACAGCAATTAGATGAGATTTGTGTTAATTAGCGCTAGATGCTTGTGATTAATTATTTATTTAATACTTTATTTTGACGAAATAAGTTGAAACGAAAGGATATCATTTCTATTTTTGTTATGGATAAACCAAAAAAGGGACAATCTAATAAAATTCATATATTTTTTTAGTAATTTAAAGGAATTTTAAAGGATCCATATCCTTTGGTACTTAGGAATATTGTAGAGACAGAGATTGTATAGGTTTGCGAAATTCAATAACCATCAGCCTACCCTTCTATATGTGGTAATACAATGGAACTAAAAAATACAGATATTTCAGACGAGTAGATCACAAGCATTACAATTATATGACAAAACTTTAGACCAAAAAAATAGACATAAATAAGAAATAGTGTTAAATTGTTAAATTAACAGCATGTCTTAGTATAAATTAAGATTAAATAAAAAATCATATACAAATATAAATATAAAAAATAACAGTAAAGTCCTTCCCATATTCAACAATTTCCTAACAAATAATTATTTTCTATACAAAAACCGTCTAATTATTGTACGAGTATATAACGTCCAACAAAGGCAAAGAAATAACAATCCGGCAACACACGGTGCAACTACGCAATCTGCATTGTGCATAGCACCGCAATAACATGGGAAAACGCTTCTTGCCCGAAACATTGTCATGTACGAACATTTGTTTAGATTAGACCGCGATTAGGTTACGAAATAGTATTGTGGGACCGCGGGTTCCCTATCAAAGGGTACTATTGGGTAAAAATATTGTATAGCCAGCGGGTCAAGGCGTATGGTACAGACCATACCCATTCTACGGTCTACGGATTCTGTTGGAAGCTGAGGTTCTTTAAAAAGCACAAAATTATAAGAAGGATACGGCGAGAACCAATCGGCAAGTTGGCTCATTACTCGGTTTTTCCTCACTTAGAGACATAAAGAAATCAATCTACGTACATATATTATAAAAGACGATATTAAAATATATTTGAATATTTCTCCAAATTAGAATCTAAGCACAACACCAATGCAAGTCTCACCAGCGATATTTCATTTAAATTTAGAGTTAAGACTCTCCGTTCCCCATGCATTACCCAATTATTGACACTGCCTATTACCAGAGCAAGGAAATCAAAAAAAAATTCCAAGTTGGAATTGAACTGAGAACTATCGTGGTCACAGTCAGTCTGCACTGCTGCATCATCAGGTCCTCAATTCCTCAAATAATATTTATTATACAAAAAAATCCTCATTTACAGCAAGTACCACGCTGAGTGATACACTGACCGCCACTGAAAGGGTCATTTTAATGAATAAAACCAACATTCCGTAATGGGGCCAGTGCAAGTGTGTCTCGTAATTGGGAAATATATTAACATAGGTGATAGGTGACAGCCCGGCCTGGTTATGTATATTTGTTTTTATATCACAAATAAATCGTGATAATCTAAAAACTTTGTTAGATAGAATATTACGTATATTGCTCTGGTATACGAATGGCGGCGTTGAGTTCAGCCACTAAATACGCAAAGATATGATTTCTCTAAAATTCGAGGGAAAGTCAAGAAACGAAGTTTTTTACCATGCCTACCCTGCTATGACTGGAAAAGCGTGAAAATACTTAAATATGCACATGGGTTATTCTTACACAAACTTCTTTTATTTTTTTATTTAGATTTTATTTAGGTTTAGAAGTTGCAATATGGAATAATAATTTGGCGGTAATATGGGAAATGACAAATAACAAATCTCTAGCTAACCAATCTGCAAACGCAGTTATTTAACCAACCTCAAATGTTTCTGAATAATTAGTTTGGACTAAAAGTAAAGTGCCTTTTTATATATGTTAACATTTAATAAAATATTTTAATCTATTTGACTGACCTGATAAAACTGAAATGCTTAATTGTAAACATTGTACTGTTTAATTAAGTAAGCTATTATTTTTTTTAAACCTTCGTGTGGGGTGGGGATTGTTATAACATGACTGCCAGGTAGTTATGGGTTCGATAGTTAACACGAAATTTATTTTTCTATTTTAAAGAGAGAGAAGAGAAACCAATCAATAATAATTAGGCATAATTAGTAGACCAAAAAAAAAATCAGACATAAATATGTATGTCCAAAATCATTTTCTATAATGATTATCGTTACTTTTGCAAAACCAAAAACTGGAGTTTGGTAGGAAATTCTTCCCACAAATTTCAATCAATATCATTTCATATGCATGGCAATGTGTGTGTGACATATAAAGCCACTCAAAGGGTAGTACAAGCAATTATCGCCATAATTAAAGTGTTATTTAAACAATTTATTGTAGTTTTTACTAAAACACTTAATTATAACAACATAATCGATATTTCAAGCAATTTGGTCCGTCCTTAAACGCGTGCACTCCTGCATACAAAGTGAAGGCATGACTAAAATATTGAGGCTGAGAAAAACAAAGCTTCAACTCGATGGGATGATGAGAGAATTAAAGATTTCATTGTTCCCATTACTATATTATTGGAGATACTCCTATATATTGATCTTACTTTTACGTGTAGAAGCTATAATATTTAGTTACTTTAATTTAAGTACGCTGTATAACGGCAGGGTAGGCAGAGGGAACTTAGTGTTAAGACACTCCGAAGTGAAGAAAGTGGGGACTTTCTGCCGAATTCTGGAGGCTTTGCGTTTTGAGTGGCAGAACTCAGTGACAGAATGTCGCGCTTTCCCTCGACATCATAGCGAAGAACAAATATTTAATTTTCTCGAATGGGGATCAAACTCACAACCAGTTGGTTTTACAGTCACTGGTTTGCCCCAAATTCTTTTAATTCCTATGTAAAATAGCAAATATTCAAATCGTATATGTATATCTATACAAAAATATTAAAATTACAACCGACCGAGTACTAACAGCTAGTAGCTATCCACGCTTAGTAAATCACATCCATATAAGAATAAAAGCTCAAAAGCTCGGTTTCCATAAGTTTTTGCTGTATCCTCGACGCCGCCCGCGCGGCATACTAAACGACCACCTGACGCAACTTCCGTCCGCCGAGAGCTTCGAGTTTCTACGTTTTTGAAGCAAAATGAATTATATTTACTCTGTTTATATATTTGTTACGTTATAGGTGTTGCCATAATCTCGTACATAAAAGTCTTAATTGAGATTAAATGAGAGATTTCATTTCAATTACTTAATTGATTAACGTAATTATTGGGGATATTTACGGTGCTATCAAAACGTCTCAATTAGAGTCAAAAAAATAGTTTTACTAAATTTTACTTTTGTTTAGCTTATATATTGTACTCATCGCTCTAAAAGTATCTATAAATTGGAAAACATCAATTTCAATTGGATTTTCCTTTTGCTTGCTGCTTTTCAGTAATTAGTCTCTAATATCATACAGAATAACATATTTAATTATTTTTTGCTTCAGTCGGTCTGTACCAATCAAAACCGTTCCAATATATAATATAAATAAATATAATACTATATATTATAGGAATAATAACATAGTTGTAAATACAACGCAATCCAAGCCAGGTTATTCCAAGCTCCATTCAGCAATTAGCTATGTAAAGTACTAACTTAGAATGTTATTACTCTAAACACCGTTAATGTCATATCTACGATTTACAACTTTAATTAAAGCTAACTTAACGCAAAGTGCACCTTATCCCTACGTAATACGAGGTATAATATGTGAATTATGCATATGATGATTTTCTATACGCATTCATTGTACGGCGTGGTGAAAACGTATGATATTCCCACGAAAAAAGGAAAACTTACGGTACTTGTATGTTTCGAAATGTCTCGCAACAAGCGTTATTGCAGTGGAAGGTCACTGTTGGGTATTTATTATATTTAACAATGGAAAGCTATTTTTTTATTATTTTAATACGTCACTTGCATTTTGCAGTAAGCGGAGAGAACTAAGTGAGATATCACTGAGGCTCTCAGTTTCTATGTATTTTAGGAGATATTGAATCATGTATGGCGGAGCTTAACACCACCTTTTGGCTTGCCTAATGTGGTTACGAAAACATTTCAAATCCATGTAAATGTAATTGAAACTAGTTTCAGTGAGCTTCACAGCCAAAATGGCGTCAATAGTAGTAGATGTTAAATAAATTTATAATATTGAAATTTTAAATTTTATATTAATTAAAAAGTGGAAAATAATTTTGACTGTATTTTTTTCTAGATAAGCAAATTTAACAGATGTGTGAAGTTAAATATCATTTTATATTTAAAAGAATACATAAATAATTAATTTTTTACTATATTTTATGTAATAAATTATGATAAATACGATAGCATTAGTAATAATTATACGTTCAAGACTTATTTTACTATATTATTAACATATCTTATAATCTCATACAATTGAATATTAGCTTCGCCACTACAAGTTTTTCCTTTTGAAAATCTAGACCGAACTTTAAAACCTGTATTCTTCATTAATATAACAAACACGTGCCGGATCGTTTTTGACGTCTTTATCTGCGGAAGAATATCAACTTAAAGTTTTTATAATATCTTTAATAAAATCTGAAATTATAATTCACAGCACTAAGAACTCGAATGCGAGATGCGACGCCGCGCCCTGTTGGATACTATAGTTTATTTTGTTTTTACTTTTACCTTAATGTCTGTAGTAAAATTGAAACTTGCAATTCCTAATTAGAGACAATTATTTAAATAATATTTAGGAAATGAAAGCCACTGTTGTAATAATAGTGTTTTTAACTAAATTATATGGATGAAATTTTCATTTGAATACAGAGACTTTGGATGTATTCTTAAATATTTTTATTAGCTTTACGTTTACACAATCCGCCAAATTTTTTACGCAATGTGTGTGTAAGTGGCGGAACCATAAGCCTAGTGATATGACACTCTATTCTCATTAAAACGCTACCGTTCTCCACTTTCCGCCAAATTCTTGAGGCATTGGGCTAAAAGTGGAGACCGGATGATACGGATAGTGGAAACTTAATGAGAATGGAGTGTTATATTACTAGGTTTCAGGTCCCCTCTGCCTCTTTGCTACGTGCGGAATATAGCGAGAAGCTAAAATAGATTTCAAGTTAGCTCCAAGCAACGATATACCATTTAGTATCAACACATTTAAATAACAACTCTAGAGAACAATTATAATATGTATTTATCTGAAACTTAGTAAAGAAATAAGGAAAAACTCGAACACGGCAAGTTTTTGCGTTCCATGGCTACGTAATTAGCTGTGTGACGGCGGCATGTAAAAACTGTCGAGAAAAATCTTTAGGTACATATATGTAAGTGTATATATTATGTACTTAATTATTATGATTATCTGTGTTCGTAATATGGCGTTTTTAGATTTTTTGGCTAAATCAAGTGCAAAGTCGATTTCTATTATTGAATAATATATATTTTAATAAAAATACCTTTTGATTTTCGATGTTTTCCTCTCTATATTTTACGTTAATTGAAGTCATTTTAATTAGAACTGACAATAATGACGAGTGGACATATTGGATTTGGTACTGAGTGAAAAAGCTTTTTAACAAAGACAATACCATGTTTATTTAATTTAAAATCTAATAACTCAACAGATGGTCTGTATTCACTTTTTTTAATCATTATTATTATTTTTACATTTTAAACATATTTATATAGTCTAAACCTATAGTTAAATGATGCCTAAACGATTTTTTTACTTTGTTGTTTTTATATACGGTATCGGTACACCTGTTGTGTTACCTACAATTAAGCAAATAATGATAAATTAAATCGTTTTTTAGCTAAGCTACGCCATTTGTATACTAATTAAGTTTTAATTATTTTATATTTAAAACAAATTGACGTCATGTTTATGTCATATACGAGTACTTACAATGCTTTAATCGATTTTAATTATTTAACTAGCTAATTCAAAATAGATGAGAAATGTAAACAAAATGACGACTGATTTAATAGCTTAGTAATTTTCCATTATATGTTGAATATTTAAAAAAAAATTAAGTATTGCCATAACATAACTTACACCTTTTTAAGGAAATTATTTTTATGATCTTATGTTACATAAACATAATTATCTCTCATTGCAATATTTAGTTATGTAGTCTAATTTCGTCTTGTGTACAGATGTCGAGATATGACTTCTACTGACTCTTACTTAAATATAATGTTTTTAAAAGAACCCGAATCCACATCATTCATTAAAAATGATATCCTGCTAGATTTGACTATAAGTTTTAAATAATAAATCAGCTGCACGTTACATCCTGCACATAGCAGCAGTGTAGGCAGATTAAATCTAGTGTAAAGACACTCCGTTCTCCACATTCCGCCTAATTATGCAGACTGAATGAAAATATAAATTTAAATAAATATTACATTTTTCCGAGTGGTAATCGAACCCACAACCTGTCGCGTTTACACACACACAGTCACAATTTGCACCTACGCCACGACTGGCCTAAGCTGAAGTTAGAAATAACAAATTTAGAATATAACCAAAAGATTGCACAATATATTCTACATTGCCAATATGTACCAGCACCAGTACCAGTGTAGAACATCTCGAGATGCGCTCGCGCAACCGAATCGACCGGATCTTGCCTCAACCTCATTAAAGATTCTAGGTCGTTGCAATCGTTAATTAGCTGAGATAAGTGCGGTATTAATTGTGTACGCCATTGGAGTTGTTATCGCGCCATCTATCGTTTCGTTTTCGCTTCAATTATTTTTATTTTTCGGTTAGTGTTGCCATATGTTGTATTTGATTCTCCCTGAGGTTTGTCAGTTATGATATGTTTAAAATATAAATAATGTTTTTATCTTTCTTTTTTATTGTTCAGTTTAAATTGCTGCATTGTATGCTGTTGGGGCGAATATAATAATTAGGGTAAATATATGTGTGTCTCAAATCTATAAATTTTATATAATATTATTAAAATCAAAATCAGTTCAATATTTTCAAAGTAGCTAAAAAAATCCTACGTAGAGAATAGTTGATGTACCTATATACTTACCTTTCTTTTAAGATTGTCTATACCTCGTATTAAAGTAGTGCAGTTTAGAAGCTTACCTGAAAAAGAAAATCATATATAAGTATAAGAAAGAGTAAGTTTAATATTTAAGTCTTATATGTATTCTAAATCTAATAACGTGGCTTAGTAAGTTTATTTTCTTGAATTTTGTGATGTATCCCTCATATAGCAGGAAAGGCAAAGGGCATCAGCCAATTTTCTCTCGAAAATTGGCGTGCATAACGGATCCAAGGTACCTGAACTTCTCCGACTTAACGGCTGGCTCAGGACCTATAAGGATGGTGCTCGAGTCCCGGCTCCCGCAGGCCATGTACTCTGTCTTCGACACATTTAGTTTAAGACCGCCGTTCTCAAGCGTACCCTTCCAGAGGTTCACTTTACACTCCAGCGTCAGTCGGTTCTCGGCAATGAGTGCTATGTCGTCGGCATACATCATCAGCCATGGAGGCTGGTCCTGGATGTGAGCCGAGACAGTATCGAGCACTACATTGAATAAGAACGGACTAAGAGCCGAGCCCTGGTGAACCCCCACCGTAATCGGGAAGGGTCTAGTGTCGCCAACAGCAGTCCTAACCATAGAAGCGGAATCGTGGTACATGTCTCTGATAATCTCAATATAGGCCTCAGGGATCCCTTTGGATCGCAATGCCCACCAGATACACTGACGAGGCACACAGTCAAAGGCCTTCTGCAGATCTAAAAAGGCCACATGCAGAGCTCTCCTTTTTTCCCTGTATGCCTCCATCAAAGTTCTGAGGGCGAAAATGGCGTCCATGGTGCCCGATCCTGGCTGAAATCCATATTGAGACTCAGAGACAGTACACTCTCGGCGGAGCCTGAGGTCGATCATGCGCTCGAAGAGCTTCATGGTATGACTCATAAGCTTAATGCCCCTATAACTACCACAATCTTGAACACTGCCCCTTCCTTTGTAAATAGGGGTAATGAAGCTAAGCCGCCACTGATGCGGCATCTTACCAGTGTTCAAGATATGGTTAAAAAGGTCAGTAAGCATGAGCACACCAAGAGAGCCCAACGATTTCCACGCTTCGATCGGAATGTCGTCAGGTCCCACCGCTTTTCCGTTCTTCATGCGTCGAAGGCAATTACGTGTTTCGTCAAGGGTTATCGGGGCAATAAGTCCGAGGTTAGGCGGTGGGTCGTGATGAAGACTGCATGGGTGCTGAGTATTCAGCAACTCCTGGAAGTAGCTTCTCCACCTCTCCTTCACAGAGGCATGACTACAGAGCAGCGTGCCCTGGGAATCTTTGACGCAAAGACATTTTGCGATATCTTGCGTCACTTTATCCCGGGAACGTGCCAGTTTGTAAATGAGCTTCTGCCCCTCCACAGTTTCAAGTTTATCATACAATGGTGACAAACTTTCACTGCGGGCTCTGGCTACAGCTCTTTTACAGGCACGTTTAGCTACTGTGTACTCCAGTCTGTCTTCAGGAGAGTTGGATTCCTGCCACTTCTTAAAGGCAGCCTTCTTTTCACGAGTCACCTCCTGCACCTCGTCATTCCACCACCATGTCTCCTTGTCGATGACACGTCCTCCCCTAGAAAGGCCAAGAACTCGCCTGCCCGCCGCAATGATTGCCGACTGAGCCCGATCCCAAGCATCCTGAGCAGTCTCGGTGTTCGTCGAAATATCGTGACTTTTCACCTCTGCCAGGAAGTCGGTCTGCATCGGTCCATTCAGCAACCACCACTTGATCCGAGGCCTACGTTTCTCGGCTACTTTCTTCTTCGGAGTGACGTTAAAGTCCATGACAAGAAGACGATGTTGAGCCGTTAGGCTTTCGCCTGGAATGACCTTACAGTTAGTTATCCACCAACAAACATTGGCCAAAAACTGCTTAATTCATCCTGTTTTCGAATTTTTTTGACTCAGCCTAACCTTGTGACCTAACTAATTAACTAGTGCAATAAAAAAAAGATTGAAGCGTCCTATCATAAATATAACTTACCACTTCGCCATCAAAAATAAAAAAAAGATCTACCAAAAACCAACAAAATAAATAAACGGAAATATAAATTTAAGTTTCCTCGAGTGGGGATGGGGATAACCCACAACCATCGCGTTACAGTCTACAGTCGTACGCTTCTGCCCCTGGACCATGAGAGCCTCTCGCAAACCAACCAATTTCCAAATTCCAGTCATCCGAGGCCATAGACAACACCGTGTATCCGAATACCGAGGTACATTTCAAATTCGTACCGCACCGCAACGCGCGAACGCGTCTTGCGAAAACAGAACGGATATTGCTAGCCATTGGCTTTTCAATTTCGTCCGTTAACCGGCCACTTCCGGTGAGCGCTTTGTTTCAGTTGGGCAACCGGATTGGGCGGTAAGGCGTTAATTTATAGCAACCAATTTACATTTATTTACATAAATTGATAAATGATGATGGAGGTTGTGAGGTTTGTGTATTTCTGGTGTTTAATTTGGGTACTATTCAACTTTCCCGAT
Source organism: Heliconius melpomene rosina (assembly GCF_056956725.1). Classification (NCBI taxonomy): domain Eukaryota; kingdom Metazoa; phylum Arthropoda; class Insecta; order Lepidoptera; family Nymphalidae; genus Heliconius; species Heliconius melpomene. The sequence goes on from NC_140400.1 coordinate 3,068,320, forward strand.
TAGATGAGAAGAGAAATTATGAATGAAATCTTTTGCTATATAAAATACTATTATCTAAAGTATATACTGGAAAGATAAATATGGAAACAAAGAAGTAGTTATATTAAATATGCAATTAAGATCTGAGAATCAGATAAGATCTAAAAATCTTTTTGCTAAATGGCAGAATCCAAAACCGTCTGTGACTCTATTGGAGTAAATCAAAATCCTTTTATTTTAAATGAAACTCTTTAACCAGATTAATCACGAATATATATTTTTAGAATTATACATATTGTGTATAATATTATAAATTTTTGGTAACTTGAAGTAGGATAGACAAGAGTCTACGCAAGTAAAGAGTTTCATAATAAATTAGTAATCATCGCGAAAATCAAAGATCTCATTAATCTTTTCCCAATCGTATAATAGAACCCAAATTAATTAAAAATACAGTCAGAAGAAGCTTCTAACAAAATGTTGCATACACCATTCATCAGAACAGTGCTGACTATAAATGCAGTGGTTATCCCCACAGGAAGAATCAATTATTTTCAATTTTCTGCTCTGGTAAACGTAGCACTACACCGAATTCCACCTCTCTATACATCTTGAAAATTGAGGAAAGGAGTATACAGTTCTTATCATCATGTTTTCTCTGCCTGAGGGGGAGAAGTCATGACGGGGGGGTCCCCATATCCTAAAATATCCGTAATCCGTAAATTTCCTCAACATTTAACAAATACCTGGACTATTATGGTAAAATTTAAGTAAAACAATACTAAAATAACATTAGAAATACAATCTAGAATACGATTTATCACGACCTCTGTACGAATACGAGCAGACCGCTCCCGTCTAACTGTCGGTCACGGGTCGCGGCCCGCAATTAGTGTGCGCACCCACCCGTCACCTATGTATTTGTATCTGTGGTTCATTTCATTGCTTCAGTTTACTCCGATTTGATTTTATTTTATTTTACTATATTTTGTATGGATTATTAATAGAAAAATTGTGTTTTGTTGTCGAAAACCCTTTAAAAATTCTTATCCCTATAGTTATTATATTGTTTTTCAAATGTCCGACTTAATTTATCCAGTTATACTATTTATATATTATACTTAATTTAGCCGTTTAAGTTAGAGAGGCTTTTAAAGTATTAAACTGGATTATTTGCATATATTTAGTATTCAGTTATAGCTAAATACTATGGATTACTGCAAAAATAAAAGTACTAAATTTATAATATTATTCTTGTTTAAGATTTTTATTGAAAATGATTTATATACTCTATATTAATACGAATACATTTTCAAGTGAACATAGCAACAAGAAGGTATTTAAAATGACATTTAAATATAATTATGTATTATAATATGTATAATATTATAATTTTAAAATAAATTTTACCTTGAAAATTAATATATTTTTATTATACTTTTAACCTTAAACAAAATTTAAGCCATTAAATTGAAATGATCATTTAATTATATTTTTTTTCAGCTTCACGCTGTATCCCGCATGTAGCAGGGTAAGCAGAGGAAGCCTAGGAGGAGTTAAGACACTCCGCTCTCCAAGCTTCGCCGAATTCTATAAAGTATATGAAAAATTAAATAATATTTGCATATTCATGATACTTCATAAATGTGTAAGTTCTAACGTTTTTACCTAAACTTTTGGATACAACCTTTTCGTCACGCTTGAAGGCCATCTAAATGTTGTTTTTTTCCTAATATAAATTACATACATAATATAATACATAAGGCAAGTATGTATTTTGTATATTAAAATATAAATATATATTCTCTACATCTTTTGAAACGTTGAATATATTTTAAGGTCTTATTTCTCGTTTCATTGGTTTTAATTTACAAAAAAATATATATAAACTCTTTAAACACAACTTCTTGTATTTAAAATAAAATAGAGCCTCATTTTGTAAATAAACATTAAAAATAGTATACTATTAAAAAGCCTACATATTTAAAAAAAATCCGATGAGTACCAGCACGCAGTAATAAGCAATATTATTAACATTAATAAGAATCACATTAAATAACATATTTTATAGATCAACGAAGTAATTGAGCATCTTGAAATAATGATATCACTAACCTTATATGGCAACACCAGCATTTAGTGGGAAAAATAGCATTTACTTCATCATCCAGTTAAAACGTGTTCTATTAAAAAAGTTGTTTTTATAAAAACTACATAATATAAGAAAGCGAGCTGAGCCAACCAGAGATTCTAATAGATATGTGCTGTCCAATCGTGTTATCTTGATATTCTTGTAGTGACTTCTATACAATTATAGTAGGTGGATGTCTAGAAATCTTCTTGTAGTAGTATAGTTTCTTTGTATTTATTTTATTTGGTGATAATTATAGCAATTAATGATAATGGCGTTTGTTATAAAACAGTGCATTTGATATTTTGTTCTTTTTAATGTTGACTTTATTATCATCATTAAAAAAAATCTATTTTCCACATAGCAGGGCGGAGGGAAAGGAGTTCTTTTCTCCATTTTCTGATTAATTTTCGAAAAATTATATATAGTGCTGCCCAACAAAATACCATGGATTCGTATGTACATATTAAAATATTTCAGTAAAATCTTTTTGGTAGGAAAACTGGCACATTTATCCAAATTACTTCTAGCTTTCAGTATAGGTACCTAGAATAGAATATAATCGTAGATGTAGAAGTAAATGTAGTATTATTTTCATGGGCACGTACACGCCACGCGTGGCTAAGACCGCGCCTTCACAGGATGCCACATTTTATGTCTTTTTTGTCCGCTGCTTGCTTGATGAGATCATGCTGATTTTATAATTGCGATTGCAATACAATTTATATTTTGCCTTAAGTCGCTTAATTGAAATAATATGAGATTTTAGAAGCGTAAAGCGACTGTTTTGGGATCGATCCCCACTCGAGGAAATGAAAATTTATTTGAATCTATATTTTCTTTTTTTGCTCTGGTATCGAGGCAAAGTGGCGTTAAGTTCCGCCACTCAACACTCAATGCCTCCTTAAATAGTTTCCGTATTCTTCCTACTTTTAGGTTCCGTTGGGGGGTTGATTTGGCCTAAACATTGTTTTGTGGTTGATTTGATCATCACAAGTCCGTTATGGCAGTAGTAAATATTAAATTAAAATTATATTTTTAAATTAAATTTACAAATTTAAATTATTAAACGCCCCATACGTATAATTATGTAATTAGTTACAAGATTTATACATGTATTGTTGGTTTTCCCAATGTTTTTACACTTGTATGTTTATGCTGAAAGCTACACACGGAAGCACCGTATATAATTGTGAATTATAAAATTATGTGATATTTTAGTTTTTAAGTATGGTGGGAATTTAATATATGGTGGTTATTTCAAAAAATATATATAGTAATGTATTTTGTAAATCTTTTTTAAAAAAAAAGATAAGTAAGTAAAGATAAGGTAAATATGTAGCTTTTTTTAATTTAAATTAAAAGCATAACATAATATTTATCGCTTAAAGTCTTGTTATTGTTTTTCCACGTATCTAATATAAGGGATAATAAATTAATAAATTAAGAAGAAATTAAAAAGTTAATATGGCTGTTCAGTTCACTTCAGTTTAGATTTTTAATTATGGTTAAGTATTCTAGGCAGATGTATTTGTACGAAGTATTGCAAGTCTCTTATATAGAGTATAAAATAAAATGCCAAATCTATAGTCCATACTACTATTTCAAACTGGAAGAATTTGTTTGGTTAATGGCACTAATATTAGAAATTACATACTGGTTAGAATTTTTAAAAAATTATGCTGAGTAATCCAACTTATAGGCTATTATATTAATAGTTTTTAATTTAAACCTCTGTATTATCTACGGTACTGTAATTCACAACTCTTAGTTATTTCTATATAACGACAGGAGGACAAGAGCCACAGATGAGAAAAAATATTTTTAGCTAAATCATTTTATTAAAGTTAGGGGAGGCCCTATAGGCTGATTTTATGAAATCATTTTGCACCTATCTATATTCTAATAGTAAGTGAGTACCAATACCAAACACAGAAACAGACAAATATTAAATACTTAAAATATAAATTTAGCATTAGTTCAGTACTTGTATTGTATCAATATAAATATAAAAAGTAATCTACAATCAGAGCCAAACGCAGTTTATACATAACTAGTGGACCCGGACGCGGCTACGCCTGCTTCAACTATAAGAATATTTATTAAATATATTCATGAAATTATTTTCAATTTTCAATAGAATTAGTAAGACAATATAAGCTTAAATAATCAAAAAGAATAATAAGTAGATACACATTATTAGAAAAAATTATCCGAGTTATTGAAATAAACCAACAAAAGGATTAAAAGTAACTAAAGGATAGGTATTCTTAATATTAGAAAAAGTACCTAAAGTTTTCCGTGCGTGCGTACATAGATATCGACTCTACGAAATAACTAAACATTTCTCTCTATTAAGTAGGATAATTTTAGCGGGCAATATCAAATAAAATAAGAAGAGAACCAAACTGTAGTTTAAATTAATTATAAACAGCAAATAATTACATAAACATTTACAATAGTTCGAAAATGTATGAAAATTTATAAAACCGTCAACGTCATCTGCCCGTTTGTGTCGGTCATACTATGCCGCCAGAAGGTTAGGTCATTTTGAATCAGTGACATCTCCTTAATTATTTATTAGAATGCTATACAGTAAACTATAATTTCAATCTAGATAAAACGCCAAAAGTGACTATAATATTTATTTTCATAAGGATGAATGTCAAAATGTCGCGGTAACGGTTGCGTAGCGACGCGACGGTTGTTATTAACATGGCAGAATAAATTGCATGTCAAATTAGAAAGTACTTTAAAATATATTAGTTTATATGTGTAATGTAATGTTATATAGCCTATAGCACTTCTGAAGAACGCAGCTTTCATACAAAACAAAAACAATGAAAATCAGACCAGTAGATCCAGAGATCTTAGCGTTCAAACAAACAAACAAACAAACAAACAAACAAACAAACAAACTCTTCCGCTTTATTATATTAGTATAGATTCGTCAGTGGGCGGCGGTTAGTTGTCACTAAGATTAATATTCCGTTTAATCTACTGAATTGACAATCGTTTAATGTATTTGATCAATGTTTAACCGTTCGTTTGAATATTAGCATAATAATATATTGTAAGGAATGATTTATATTATTTAGAAATAGTATAAGTAAAACACTTCTATTTTTTCTAATAATAGGTAATCCCCTATAATATTAATATTATTACTAGTGTTGTAACAAAAAGTATAAGCAAATGAATAAGTAAGAGACATATAACATATTTATTTTTAGGTTTCACCCGTATCTTGTAATTTAACATAGGAAAATTTGTTTTTGTTTGAGTTTCACGCCTATTCCCGTATGACAGTCGCCAATAGTAGTAAATTATTTAATTTATCCCTGCTAATATTATAAATGTGAAAGTTTGTGAGGATGGATGTTTGTCCATTTTTACGTAAAAACTACTGAACGAATTTAAATGAAAGTTTATTATATTAATACCTTATATTATGTACATCAGAATACATATGCCATATGTACACATAAGCTATAATTCATGAAGGTATATAGATTTTGTATAACTTGGCTATAATATAGTCAGGGGGAACCTATAATATACTCGTAACAATAACATTAAGCGGGCGAAGCCGCGTTTGGGTGGCTGTTTGCTATATATTTTAAAAATGGAATATCCAAAATCTGTGGTAAATCAAATAGCAAACTGTTTCAATCTCGTGTCAATCGGTGAATGAACTGTCTAAAGTTTTACATACGTTTTTTGTACGCCCATACTCTATTCGATCATTTATCATTTAGAGTAGGGTTGCCATTAACATAAATTTAATTCGGATAAGTTTTAGTTGCATAGTAGGTATAATATTTTTTTCTTATTTTATTAATACTTTTTATTAGACCGAATTAATTTCATTCATTCATTTTTTATTACGTGATTTAGACCGTTTTATGTCTCAATCACGTAATAAAAAATAAAATTTTAATTAATAATTTTCAAATGAAAATGTTTCTGTGTCCGTAGTAATCATAAAAAAATAATGTCAGAGCAGTTTCTATTGTTCAGATTGGTTAAATCGTTAACAATCTTTTTAACGTTTTAGCAATACATATACGATATAAGGTACTTATGTACTGACTGATGTTTCTATTTTTATTATTAAATGTTTTTACATGATATATATTAACATTTTTTTATCTGTTCTTATTTTACGCATCATTTTTTATCTGTTTAACACATTCAATGATGTTAAGTGGTACCCCTATTCGGTATCAATGAAATCGGTTGGCGCAGTACAATTATTAGGACAACATGCATATATATTTTGACTATTAAAATAAGATTTTATCAACTATAATCTTTAATCCCTTGACATAAGTCTTAAATTACTTAGATTGTATTTCGATATCCGCATCAATGGTTGTTACTAACGAGTACCGGTTTGTTCATTCATAGAATCGTAGGTACATGTTCGTGATTTTTTTTTGTTGCTAGCCTTTTTGACAAAACGCTAGGAGTAGAATATATGCGTAATAATTGCGGGTACGACGCTACTTGGGGCAATGCGGTAAAGTGTGGCGTTGGGTTCCGCCGCTCAACACGCTTTGAAATAAATTCGAATGGAAAGTGGAGGGCGGAGTGTCTTAACACGGGGTTACCTATGCCAATACATATTTTTGAAAAAATGTAGACTATATTAAAAATTGTGGGTAATTATAAATAGATGTTGCTAGTTGTAACCGAGCAATATAAGTGGTGCGCTATTCGTATTCTATTAAATATTAACCCTAATATATTGAATGCAATGCAATGGAGAAGATAAATATTCTATATGATAATATTACGTAATTTCCATAGAGTTTAAAAGATTTTTCTTTCACCAAAAACTCCTGTTTCAGCAAGTACATTGGTTATGTACAAAAGCGTACCTATTGAACCTCCTACATAAATAGGCACATACTTGTATATACACTCACAGCATTACGGTAGTCACGTTATAATTTCTTACAATTAGAGAGCGATGTAACAGAACATTGTATCGCTGATGTGGGCGGAGAAACGTCCGGTGTTAAGAATATTTAAATATTGATTAGTACAGAGAGAGAAAAATAATATAATGATATATTTAAAAGATCAAAAAGTGGGATTGAAGTCCGCCACTCAACAGGCAATACCTCCAGAATTCAGTGGGAAGTGGAAAACGACAGTGTCTTAATGGAAACGGAATGTCTTAACACTTTATTGCCAGTTCCCCCTACCTTGCTATGTACAAGGTAAAGCGTGGAACTAAAAAAAAACACTTCGTTCCTATCAAGACACTTTTGTTCCTCACTTCTTTCACATTCATCCATCTAAAATAATAATTTAATATTTAGCTCGATGACTGTACAGTGTCAAAAACAGTTTACCATATTCAATTTATAAGGCTGCCCGCCCAAACCTCCGTGTCATTGCTATTCAAATGTATATTATGCATCTTATAGAGATTAGTAATAACTGTACATTTTTATTAACACTTTCTATTTAATTCGTACTTACAGAAATGTGTTATGTTATTTATTCAAAGTTATATTTTTCTATGACTTTTCTTGGAATAGAAGAGCGGAGTTCAGTTACGCCAATCAGAATGCTAAATTGAAAGTACGGAATCTGAACGAAGACGTCTCTCAAATAAATGGAAATATAGCGATTTATATCATTTTTTAAATGAAACATAATTTCTAAATGAACACAAAATTATTTTTGAAGCAATGTTTTCCAATTTTCATTTGATTTCAGAAAGTACGATTAAAGCTTTTTTAAAATATAATATTATTGGTAATTTTGTTAAAATGTGTGTGCAAGTTTAATATTTCGTATTATATTAAGTACATTGTAAATCATATAAACGTTTTATGCGACTTCACTCGAGTTTATTGCTGTGTGTACCGTCGGCAATGTAAATTATTATTATTATTATTGTTAAAACGAAAACTTGTTAAGTAAAAACAATCGTTAAAATTTCGCTTTAAGATTCAACAGTGTGGTTAGATAGTTACAGCGTTGGGTTCCGCCAACAAACACAATGTGAAAATATTGAGAGAAAAGAATAAATAGAGTGTTTAAATGATCAACTTGTTGTTTATTCTTCAATATACTTTAAACTTATTCTAAACTATTTTCTTCTACAGGTAAGTTTAAATATGTAAATTAAAATACGACTATTACAATGATTAAAAATCAGTGTGAAAAATAACATGTTATTTAAATTTGATGATATTTATAAGCCCATGTGTGCGTGATATGTACGTGTAGACCTCGGTGGAAAATTACAAGCCATTTTAGAGGTTTATTTTCATAATTCATGAAGTACTATTTCATATGTAATACTATATCATTATATAAAAAAAACAAATTAATTTATAATAATATTTACCAATAAAATTATTAAACTTTGATATGAATTTTTATACTTAAATTTACTAGTAAATTACTGAGGTTGTGAGTATATCAAATTATTTTGTATTATGGTGGTAATTTTTTTGTCGACTGTAATTATATTAAATTATTTACATTAAAGTACACGAGGCGTTTAAAAAAAATAAAACAATAAGTAATAATAAACACTTGTACATGTACATATCCGTATAGTTAATTTATTTTTTATTTGTTATGGTTTATTAAATTTAAATAAGCTTCTTATATATGTTTTTTTCTATTTATTCGCTCTGGTATCGAGTCAAAGCGCGGCGTTGAGTTCCGCCACTCAACACGAAAAGTCTCCAGAATTCAGCGGAAAGTGCGAAACGGATTATCTTAACACTAGGTTCCCTCTGCCTACCCTGCTGTGTGCAGCGTGAAGCTGATTTAATTTTTATATATTATAAAACTTAAAATATTTTTTCTTCGGTCTGTACCAATAAAGTCAAGTTGGCGTGCGGTTATATTTCTGCGTAACAATTTTTCCTCAGAGTCAGCCCTCGAAGGTTTGCCATAAACAAGTATATATCCTGGTTTCTTTTGCTTCAAGCGTTCGTTTTAAGCAAAATATAATAAATTTAAGAAAGTAAGACCAGTGAGGCCAGGCGTGGCGCTGAGGCACAAACGTGCGACTAAACGCGACGGTTTGTGGGTTCGATTCCCACTCGAGAAAATTAATTATTTAATATTTAATTTTTCTCACTCTGGAAACGAAGCAAAGCACGACTTTAAGGTACGCCACTCAGCACGCTATGTCTCTAGAATTCTGTGGAAAATGGGGCACAGAATTGTTTTAATATTCTACTCTGTCTACTCTGCCCTATGCGGGATGCAGCATGAATTTAAAAAAAAGAATGGACAGAAAGTGGAAAACGGATATGATACTGTTAAGTGAATTGGCGCCAAATTTACAAAAAATTAGAATTAAGTAATAAGTTGAAGATGATAATTTGCTGTTAAAGATAGCTTATTAATAGAGCTGTTACTAGAGAGAGATTTAAAGATATCTATTTTTTTTTAATATTTAACACATAAAAAAATGATATTTACAAATTCGATATTAAAAAGATTTTTAGTTTATTTAAAAAAACTGTCAAATATGTCTGTTTAAGCATAACAATAGGACTATTATTAATATTTTATCCAATTATATAATAAAGTATAAAAAACAACAAAAACTTAATTCACAATATAGTCAGTCATCGTAAGATAGACGTCGGGGGTCGAACTTGTGAAAGTCATGCTTCACATATTATAGATTAGGCGTGTTGTGGACGAAACTATAATTGGTACACGGGACTCTGTTCGTTTTGTTCAGGAATATTAAATTAAACATAGTTAGAAAAAAAGTAAAAAATAAACTTTTCTACACCAGGTGACAGGTAGAAGTGCAGTGAAGAATTTTTTTTTTCAGCTTCACGCTGTATTCCACAAAGCTAGGTAAGCAAAAGGAGACTAGTGTTAAGACACTCCGCTGCCCACTTTCCAACGTATTCTGGAGGTTATTGCGTATTGAGTGGCGGAATTTAACGCCGTCACCCAAGCTATGTGACTGTCAAATCTTACGATGATATAATTATTATAGGTGGATCAGTTTATTAAATTTTATTAGGCACTAAGTTACAATTCGATCAAAAAAATTGATTACATTCACGAATCTTCCGGACTTATCTTCAAGACATTCATTCTCTACTTTCCGCTTATGTAAAAGCTATTGCACAGTAGTGGCGGAGCTTAACCGTGCACTAAATAACCGTGAATTAGTTTGTAAGTATCAAGAAAAATAGAAAAATCTATATTTTAATATTAATAATATATTTAAAAAATAATTTCGAAATAGCCAGGCGTAATGTTGAATTTATCACAGTAAATGGCTGTGTTGTAAATGATGGAACGCAACAGTTAATAAGGTAGCACGTTTATCACGAGTGATGGATACGCGAGGTGCTGATATCGTCGACAAATAGTTGGAATAGTGATGTCCAGATATACCGACAGTATTACGGATTATTTTGTAATATATCGATATATATAGTCAGTACTTTTAATGCTAGCATTTAATTACTATTTAAGTATACCATATTTTTTGTTTTATCGGCAAAGTTTTAATTATATCACTAAATAACTATAAGAATATCAATTAATTATTGTTATTTTTACAGTAAAATCGATATTATTGCATCACTATTCTATGCTTAGTTACCCTGTAGGTCGGAGCTCGTTTCATTTGTCACGGCTGACACGAATGGTGTCCATAGAGCAGACCTTGTATACTTTTGATTTTTAATTAGAATAGGTTATAGTTTTTTTATTTGTTTAACTTTTATATTTTTTGTTTGTATTGTTATATGGTATAAAAATATTTATTATTTCTGTTTATATATTTTTTATTTGTTTTTTTTTTGTGAATTGACAGTGTCATCATCAACAGCCATCTTTTGTCCACTGCTGGACATAGGCCTTCCCCAATTATAAAAAAATAATTATGCATAAAAAAATACAATTTTATGCAATCCTACAATCTAACAATGTCTACATGGTATAACATGTTCAATTTTATCACAAAACACGGTAAGTACCATAAATGTTTTCGAAACATGCCAATCAAATCGGTAATCTCTTGAAATCCCGTCCCTAGAAAGCCATTACTCGGAACTGTTATCTGTACACGGGTCCATCTCTCATATTTGGACCGCACGGGAGGCTGAGGCGATAAGGGATTAACTCAAACTATTTATCATTTATTTCTTTTTATTCTACCTTTACTACCGTTTGAGTTTGACCAACGACGGTGACAGACTAGAAATAAATCTTTACTTTGATATTGTTACGTAACTTTATAAATGTAATAAAAAAAGTAATAAGTTATTAGAGCATATTTTTAATTTAGTAAATTATATTTATTGTGTCAATTTCATTCTTCAATAGTCAAACAGGGTTAAGGTTGACATTCAAATCACCCGTAATTTTTCCTTTAAATCTTCTAAAATGATTTTTATTACATTTTTTTTAAAGTGGAAATATTTCATTTATATTATTATCATACATTATTTAAATATCTTATTATCTAATTAATAAATTAAACTCTCATTATAAAAATAATTAGGCAATAATTCAAACACACGTAATCAACATTAACGTAACGTATAAACAAACTCTGTGCTAGTTTAAAAGTCACAAAATATACAATTGAAGAACCGTCTCAAAACCGTGACAGAGACGAAGATATAATAGTTAACAATAAACAGTTAAATCTAACGATAAACTACTGGGAGACATCTATATTACGTAATGTAAGACAATACAATTTAATACTTGTCTGAATGAAGCGAGACAATGCTTAAGTTCACTGGTACACCTCTCACCGATCAATGGTAGATAGGAATCTCGTGAAAACAGCTGATACGAACAATGAAAAACAAATGAAGCTATTTTAAATGAAAGCTAGAAGTGAATGAACCATACACCTTGAGGGACTCCTGATGTTCGCAATACTCGTATAAAAGAACAATGCCCTATTGTTGTCGGCGACGTCATACGGAATATGGGTCAGAGGCCCAAATGTGCTCAGCTGGTCGTGGGAGCAGGATTTTGAATGACCTCCCGTGCCGTTTTACCGTTTTAGTGGCAGAGGTCAGGTCTCACTGGACATTACCTCTATGACGTGACGTGTGATCATAGTAATTATGAATTGGCTATTTTTTTTTGGTTTCGTCATATTTTTCTTACTAGGTATTTAGAATTAGAATATATTTCATGCGTTGAGATTGCAACTAATACAATTATTATGTACACCTTAAGATATCATCTTATATTGGATAGGGCTTTAAAATAGTAGCAGTATAAAACAACAAGTTAACATCCTAGTAAAAAATAAATAAAATATTTTTTCTGTATGTATACACATATATACGTTGGTATCTTTTTCAAAATGGAAATATTTTTTTGATTTTGACACCCACCATTATGTCGACCGAACTGTCAGTCCAAGTTCCCTTCTGACTTTGAACGGTGAATGTGGTCGATGTCGGCGACTCATCGATTGACGGACGCAATGAATGCGCATCACTACTGGGTGATCTTTGTCCGCACGTCATGAGAACTTTTGATTTGGAAAAATAATATTCGAGATAATGTAATTTCCGTCTTACTATTGTGTTTGTTTTAATATTTATTATAGATATAATTCTGAGATATTTATTAATTAAATAATAACACGTTTAATGTTTTATTTATTTTATTTTGGTAGGGTGTAAGTAATTATTAATTGGATTGTCCTTTTGTATAATTACTTGCGCTCTGAGTGCCTACGTAATATGGGCCAACGATCAATGAATTCTTTGAAAAAGTACTAAATGCGCTACAAACAAGATATCTTTTGAATCAATTATAATAGATTATTATAATTAATATTATTTTTAAATAAATATAGAAAAATCACAACCAAACGTTAGCCACTGTAGCATTCTAGGTCCAGTCCACATCGAATGTGAACGGCCAGGATCGACACAATGCACATTGTTTGCTTAGACCGGCGCAATTATCTCCACGTGCTCGTGTTTACCAATTGTTCTTATCTCTAGCCGTCCTTGAGGTACCAAATGACATCTGAGAGATCCCATTGAGGTGCGCTGAATGAGTGACTAATTTTTACTAATCTTTTTGGTAGATTATGTTTTACTTGTCTATTGTATCTATAAAATATCTTCTATATATATAAAATCGAAAGGTCATTCACTCACCACGAAATCTCAGAAACTACATGTGCTAGAAATTTCAAATTTTGCATAGGAGTTACTTATAGGACGTAAGTGCTCGCTAAGACGGGAATTTGCAATATTCGTCTCCTAAGGGGTTGTTTTTGGGGTTGAAAGTTTGTATGAAACTTCGTTACTACAAATGCTAGGAGTCTCAAATATTGCATAGACGTCACTAGGACGTAGCCATGGAGACAGAAATTAATAGTAACATAGTTCACGCGGGTGAAACCGCGAGCGGGCCGCTAGTCTATATATATAAAATCGAAAGGTCACTCACTCATCACGAAATCTCAGAAACTACATGTGCTACAAATCTCAAATTTTGCATAGGAGTTATTTATAGTAAGTAGGTGCTCGCTAAGACGGGAATTTGCAATATTCGACTCCTAAGGGAATGAAATAGGGGTTGAAAGTTTGTATGGGAAAAAATGTAAATGGCCACCGATCTTTATAAGATTTGAAATTTAGACTCTTAAAAATATTTCATTGAATATGTGTTTCATAGTTTATTAGGATTCACCCTCTAAACTGATACTTTCATGATAATCAATATTTTCATAAATATATTTAATAAATGTTCGTATAGTTTTAGCGTGCGAAGCCGCCAAAGTCCACGGGAATTTGCAATATTCGACTTCCAAGGGGTTGTTTTTGGGGTTGAAAATTTGTATGAAACTTCATTACTCCAAATGTTAGGAGTCTCATATTTTACATGGACGACACTTATAGGACGTAGTTACTCATGGAGACAGAAATTAATAACGTAGTTCACGCAGGCGAAGCCGCGGGAGGGACGCTAGTGTTTAATATAATTTTTTAATTGTTTTTTAGTGTTATTGTAAGCGTGACACTCGCTCTGGCAACAAGGCAAAGCGTGGCGGTGAGTTCCATCACTCAACACGCAATGAACGGGGTGTGATTAAATTAAGTTCTCTCAGCGGTATACAGCTTGAAGCTAAAACATTTTTTTTATTAGTTTACCTATTTTTGGGGGTAAATGAAAAGAAGTTATTCTTTCTGTCTTATAGGTTTATAGTTAGGTCGCAGAACTGTACGTTATGGTTCCCCTAATGAAATACGAGAAAGTAAATATTATAAATGATATTAAAACAATTGAGCACGTCGAATATTCACTATGACGATGTTAAGTAGTGCTTAAACAATTAAGACTATTAATATTGTAAGGTAATGCGTAAACCTTAACCATAAAAATCAATTGATCATCACCTACTCAGGTATTTTGAGGAAATTTTAATAAAAAAAAACATTCAATTGTTTAAGAGCGGAGAAATAAAAATAATTTAAACATATCCCATCCCTAGAATAGGGACGGAACCCACAACTATAACCCAACCTAAAACCCGATGATCCACGACCGCCTCCGTAATAAGAAAATTGTGAAGTTATAAATTTCAAGAAAACTTTATCCACGCGTTGCGCTAGGCGTCGTTTATCTCTAGGCCTACAGTTTTCAATTGAGATCTAATAGATACAATTCACTTGTCTTGTACAACGAGAGACTGGGACAATCTGGACATTATTATGTTATAGTGTATTTTTTATAAGATAGGTATAGTAAATAGATAGTACCTATTTCTATAATATCGCTTATCTTTTATCTTTTGAACAGATTTTCAACTATCACGGGTAGGAATCATTTCAGTAGTATATACGTTTTAATCGTTGCAATACGCAAGAATTAGAAAATTGGGTAGAAAAGGAGAACGGAAAGAAAGGCGCGAGGCTAAAAAAATATAAAAGTATTGTTAAAAGAACTATAAAAGTACATTCAAAGCACTTTGTTTAATGAGATTCATATGATGATGATAATATTTTTTATAGTGATTTTTGGATATTAGAATTTTCTTATGTGAGGCTTAAATCTAGAATTATTATTTACCGATTAGTTATTTCCTGTAGTGGAACACTCGTTACAAATATAAACTATGCGTATACGCTAATAGGCTAATATTTTTAAACACTAGTGTCTAAAAGTTCAGTTATTCTAGGGCCTAGGTCACAAATTGTAACGGTAGCTTGTGGTTACGGGACTGCTCGTGAGTTCAACATTTTATATCGCCGTTGTGACAGCCTTCTTGATGAACGACCGTAAAATATTCCAATATAATTTGAAATATCCATTTAAGAAATCAGCACGAAGGTACTAGTTACTAATTGTTTGTGACTTTTCTTAAATAAATTATCGTATAATTTTTAATTATTTATTATATGTATAACTTTATATTCTAACTCTACTCGCAAAATGTACATGGAATTTATACGAGAAAATCTAATGGGACCCAAAACCACTGTTTCTAAAATTTTTATCTGCGTAACTGTGCGCTTGTGCACACTAATCTCAGCAACAGCATAACCAAATTAAGCTTTTGTATTTTGGCAAGCTTCCTTTAAAATTTTGTTTTAAGTCTATTTTAATCGATTTACAAATAAAAAATAAGCAAGTTCTTTCCTATGCCACAAAGTCACGGCTAGTCACAGCTAGTACATAATAGCTTCCTAACTAAATAATGAAAGTGAGATAATGTTGCAAGTTGATCTGATATTCTATCATCATTAAACACGCAATGCTTCTAGAAACCACCAGATTACGTCAAAATTATAGACATCTTATAGATAGATCTAGACACTTTAGATTCTACAAAGTTAATTTATTTAGATCAACTCATTAAGTATAACTTATTATCGTTAACAATGATAAAAGACATGTATTGTCCGACTTATTTTTTGTAGAGCTTAAAAAAATTTTTGGCTAAATATTATAGTAAAAACTAAAGTTTAACTCGATACATTTTACATTACATTTTATTAAAAGTCGAAATTTTATCGTCCTTTAAGTTTAGGTACATTTTAATTTAAATTTTGTTACCGCTTATGGACTCATGGTACGACGCTACCACAAAGGTGAAAAAACATGTAAATGTCATGAGCTGACGAATTTATTCGTACGTCACTGCTGCAAAATCATTGGATTTGCTTTTACGATCATGTTATGGCGTGGCTTCTTAAAACTTATTGGCAGAACGTAACTCACCTTTCGTCTTATTTGATACTTTTTAGTAGCTGTCAAGAATGTCATTTGCATATTCGAAATGGTAATAAAAAGTTGCTTAACACTAATATTAGAAATTCTTCAAAGTTAAAGTCATTTTGTTATCAGAATAAATTGTACAATCTTTAATACCGATATTTTTTATTGTATATATCATAAGAAATTCTGTCGAAAACATACCGTATTTGTCGAAAAATATGATCTAGAACGCTTTCAAAAATTACAAAAATCCTTCGCAGAACCGATCGAATTATCTTCGTGGATTTTACATCGTTTTTACGATGGCAACACTGTTGCTTGATTTATTGAGTTTCATACTAGCGGCGTGAAGGCGATTTTGAAATGGCAACATTCTATATATTCCAATGATTTCGCTTGGTACTTTGTATGATTTTAAATGCAACACATACGTTTTTACTCAGTGTTAAAGATTTTTGAACTTTGTCTCTCTCGTTTTGAGTCAAATACCCTGAGAATTTACTTTTTAAAATAATTTTCACATAACGTTTTCTTTACTTATTTACTTGAAAGCGTTAGATTAACGCAATATTTATTATCTGTTCCTACATTTGTTTTTACAAAATAAAAAAAATATATAAAGAATTATATTAACACTTATTTACCAACATTCAATTAAAAGTAAGACCATGTAAATATCAATCTTTATTTACAAAATAAAATATTACTATTATTCATTTTCATATATTAAAAAAATATAATTTTAATTTTATAGCACTCTGTATCGGGAAAAGGTAATTCCGTCGTCATAGCGCCCGTACCTAATCGACGAGTATTGAGAAAGGTGAGCGTTCACAGTTGTATATTATACATATATATGTATATAGTAAAGCCAACTGTTATGATATACGGTCCAAGAAATTGCTAAGCCTATCGGGAAAAACTTTCTCCCATGATTTTTCACTAGACCCGACTATATAATTACTTGTGTGTTTATTTGTATTGCATATTTTTTGTTTTTAGCAACATTGTAGGGTAGGCAGAGAAAACTTATGAAAGGAACAATTAATTTATTAATTTTAAGTTACTAATTTATTAATTTTAAGTTTCTAAAATCGTTTTTATATGATTTTTCCCGTCGATCTTATTTTTAAATTCGCTTAGGGGATGAATTTCATAAAATCCATTCTTGTTACAATAATTTTTAAGCATTCAATTTTATATATGTATGAACTTAAAAGACATTTAAACTTCCACAACTAAATACGTCGCAAAAAATTGTCACGGGTATCAGTTAATTTAGATTCAATAAGCTTCATAATTGTATAGAAGCCGTTCTACAATGCTACATAAATTATTGGATTATAGTATTATTATCAATAATTTGTTGTGGTTTTTTATCACTCTAAACAATACTTTTTGCCTGTTTTTTTTAGTTTCACTCTGTATCCCGCACATAGCAGAATAGGCAGAGGGAACCTAATCCTAGTGTTCACCGTTCCCCAAATTCCGTAGCATTTTATAGGCGTTGAGTGGTGGAATTCTACGCTGCGCTTTGCCTTGTTACCAAAGCGAAGAAATAAATAAATAATAATTAATTCCTCCAAATGGAAATCAAACCCACAACCATCGAATTTGCGGTCACAAGCTTAAGTTCCAGCGCCACGTCGTCCTTTTTGCCTTACCTAATTTAAAATTTCATGTGTTAACGTAATTTATATAAAATATATATTTTTATTTGTACAATTTGGAGCCCCGTGTGTCCCAGAAACGGCAGTGAGAAACCTGACGCCTACCGTTTTTGAGCAAAATATTGCACGTTAATTTAACACAGAACGCTCGGTCATTTGTGGCATAAAACTTGCCTTTGTAGGGTCGCCATATAATAATATGCAAATAAAACAAAAATTATTTATTCCTAATTCATATAAGATAAAGGCTATAGTGCCGAAAGAAAACAAAGTGGAAATATTTATAGAATGAATGAATAGTAAAAGTTTTTAATACATGTATGGTGCTTTTATTTTTATTTACTCTATTTTTTACACAAGTTTTAAAGTAGATAATAAGGTTGGAATTTATTTATTATGGCAGGACGTCCCGATTTCTGTCCAAACTTTAAATGTTCCGAGAATTATTCCACGCAGTTTGAGAATTCCTTTTTAATAACAAAAACTGTCAACGCTAAACAATAACCAATACAAAAATCATTGATAAAAACATTATAGAAAATGGTTTTTTTTATTTATTGTACAATAATAACATTTTTAAACGATTATTTCTAATTTAATTGTATAATAAGCATAATACTTTATTATGAAATGGCAGCCCTACTTAGCACTCGCCTTACCTTTTTATAAGTTTGTTGTGGCACGTTTTGACGATTCCTCGATGAAATTCCTTTATATAAACATACTCGTAGCTTATACCTTCAAATATATGAAGAATTTAAAACACGTTTCTTTTACACATATTAATGTTGGAGTTAATTAATACAAGTACTCGTGCATTAAAACAACTCAGTGCATCGCGAGTGCACAACAAGCTATGAAGAAATCAAGAAACCTTCTAAAAAAGAAGAATAAGGAGAAGGAAAAGAAGAGAGAATACTTATTACTAGGTTTCCTGCCTACAAAACGTGGAAAATGAGACATAATAGAAAAACCTCACTAAGTAGAACGAATATTTGAAATAAATAGATTTAAATATATCCATTTCCTCATTCTAATAAACAATACGCGCTGTTGAGTTCCGCCACTAAACATGAAATGTTGCAAAAATTTTACGGAAAGTGGGCAACGGAGTATCTTAATACAAAGTTCCTTTCTCTCTGCCTAGCAGGGGTTATACGGGAAAAAGCGTGAAGCTACTAAAAGAAACTTGATAATTATTTCTCATTGAAGTACTAAGATTGATATTCATTCATAAAATCGCAAATCGGTCTCATTACAACCATTGATCTTGAAGTCTAAACAGGCGTCGTGTTACCGTCCATGTTATATGTTAACAATAACATACGATATTAAAATATGGCCGTGAGAAGGTGAAATCGTACTGAATGAATGTTTTTATTCTGATTCACCATTTCCATTTCCCCTTCATTGAAATAACTGTACGAGCTTTATACTGTCGACTTATATGATATTTTAAAACTCACAAAATAAAAAAAAAACTTGCATATTTGCCAAGCCATGGCGTATTTCCCCTCTCTTAGAGGTAAAACTGTTAAGACTATGATTTTTTTAGCTTCACGCTGTATCCCGCATGTCGTATGGAAAGCAAAGGAAGTCTAGTCTGAAGGACTGGAGGCTTTGCGAGTAGCGTGGCGTAACTCAACGCCGCGCTATGCCTCTTAGTAGAAAATCTATACCAATTTTCTTGGTAGAAAATCTATACTGTGACATTTAGAATAATAAACACAAATCCAATTTGATATCTCAGCGTTAGACGTAAGTAACGTATAATTGAGCCAAATTATACAGCTATTATGATAACGACGCTATATCAATCAATTTTATACGGCTCTATAATTCGTTGCGTTTGTGGTTTGTAACTACAAAATATTAGTAGCAATAATTTAAACTTATATTTAATCGTATATAATTTAAAATTGCATATTTTATTTATAAACTTCCTGATAAGATAAACAAAGATGAGAATCAGAAGGATAAAATTCTGTTCCTACTTAAGAGGCAAGTAAATTTTATTTCTTTAAGGTATTTTACCTTATAAAAATGAATTCAATGCAATATACATAAGAATAAATTCACACCATCACATTAGACTGTTCATCTCCTTTACAAATGCACATTAACACTTAAAGTGACTGTATATAGGGAGATTCAATATAATCGAGCATTTTGTATGCGATGCGCCGGCGCAGCCTCAACGATGTCTACCAATATGGACGCTAACTGCCAAATATTGATTTTTTGGGAAGAAACTGATCGCAAGTAATCGCCTTTTGATTATTTGTTTCTTATTTCAAAGGATCTACCAAATTAAGTTAATAGGATATAAATAACAGCACAAAATAGAGACTGTGGGAGGTCTTCATTTGTTTTTGTTTAGATTGATTAAAGTATAACTTAGAGTTGGGTGATATCATTATATTACTTTATTTCGTGCATATTTTTTATTTAAATGATTTTTACTGCTCCTATTTAGTAAAAATTTAATATAATATATTATTATAGTTTATGAAAAAAGCTATATCTCAATTTGTATGCAATTTTACAAAGACGATGCATACGCATTTGGTTTAGTAAGTCAAATAGATTTACAATTCCATTATCTATTTCTTAGATGTTCTAATAGTGCATTTAGTATGCAGCTCGCGGTCGCATGCACGGTGGTATCACTGGAATGGAAGTCTATCAAAATGTGATTATCCATTAATTAGGCCTTATCGGATTTAAATCATTGATCTTTTAGTCCTTGCAATTTTTTTTGCTATCAGTGTTTTATATTTGAGAAGTTCATGATTGCATTAGGCTCTACGGAGTTTCTGTATTAGAAAAGTACAAATTTATTATGTTATTTAAATTGTAAGTAGTTTTCTACCATTTAGAGGTAATGTGGCATTCCTTCTATGCAATTTCAAGTTTCCATGTGGTAATACACTGTGCAACATACAGTCTATATAGATAGATATAGACAAGGCTTTATAAGGCATAGATCTTAACAATAAAAGAAAATTAATATAAAAAAGTCAATTAATGACATCGTTTATAAAAAATATTGTTTTAAATATATATCTCATTAAGACATGCTAATTACAGACTATAAAAGCCATCTGTCCATACACGACGTGAGGCGCGACGCGTGTGCAACGCACGGCGCATCGTGAATGGCGGGCCTTTGTCCATGCACTGACAGGAACTAGTGTTAGACGTCGTATCATCAATATGAATGGACGTCTTGTCTAGCGCAAAAACTTAGAGTCATCATGTTTTAAATTAAATTTTGTACATTGAAAAACATGTCTTACTGGCTAGTTGACTTCTAGTCTCATTTTGTAGCTTTCTTTTTTGGTAAAATATTGTAAAAGTCTTGTTTTTTTGATGGAATATGCTGCCGTAGAGTTGATATTGACAGTGTGAGTATATCCAAATTATTATAATTATTTAGTTAACGTTATGTTCTACAGATAAACCTACTTACTTGACGAACGACAAAAGTATGTATTATTTTTTATGTATACGATTTTTTATTACATATATGTAATAAAAATTAATTTAAATAGTCCAAATTTGTAAAACAGTCAAAAACATTTCAATTAGCCAAGATGTTTAAAATATTGTTTTACTAAATTATTGATATTTTAGTCCTTAATACAATTTTGATGTCTTAGATAGCTCTAAAGGGCTTTAGATGAGGAAATTCATTTAATCATGTTTTTTTTCATACAGAATTTTTAAAACTGCAAGTAATCTGTTGCCTACTGTAAATCGTATAAGCTATTTAAAATATTTTGTTCGTAGTATCGAGGCTTGCATCCATCTCATGTTTGATTGCGACCATTTAAACTGCAAAAGTCACGCGATGTTTATGTAAGACTCAGTAAATGAACAATTATAATCAATATTTCTAATAATTATTTCAATATTACAAATACTTGTATAAGGAACTCGTGGAGATATCTGCGATTTTCATAATTATGTTTATGTGCTACAATAATTATAGCTCTGTTTTACTTATAGAGATAATAAGAAGAATAATAAGCATAAACAAATTAAATAATATTAAAATGTATTACTGAAATAAAAGTTTATAAAAACGTGTACGTGGTTACTCTTTTTAAGTGGTTACTCTTTGTAATACTTCCCGCGGCTATGGAAAGTATCGATTATAATGATAGCCCACAAAGCGAGTAAACAGATCAACTAGCCTTCTGCCAATAATCTCTCAACTATTCGAGAAACTTCTTTTAGCCAGTATAATTCCAATAGGTACTCACTGAAAACGAGGTCATACCAGACCACCAATTTGGATTCAGACACTACCATTCCACCATAGAGCAAGCAATTTCTGTTTAATATTAATAAATAAAATATTCTATAGGATTTTTTTTATTTTTTGATCCTCATTAAACAGACAGAAAAGACATGACAACTGACAGTAGGGAATAAAAGGAACAACTTCATTAAGCCACACCTTTAAAAAGCTTTTGTAAAAGCTTTCAAAATTATAATTATCTAAAATGTTAATTCAACAAATTTGATCTCTATACCTATTACACTAGAGAATAATTGTCAAAATGTCAGCATAAATATATAGCAGAGTTCTTCGAACCCAAAATAAATAAGTTTCATTAAAGATGGCCATTCATGATCCGCCCACGTTTAACGGTACTGGTTTTATTCATTGAATAAATGATATTGAAGGCATATAATTTCGTCTTACATGGTTTATGGTTGATTTTTTAATAGAGTGAATACGATTTCTTAATGCTGTAATAAAGATTGAATGTGAAATTAGTGGAGATGAATGCCTTATAAATATTGCAAATATATTATGTTTTGCACCTCAATTTATAAATACCTTTGTCGATACTCCGATAGCATTGATATCAATTTATATTTTATTTACTACGTTAAGAATTACATTTTCAACTCTCACTATTATTATATATTAAAGTACTATTTCAATAAGAGATACATATTTTTTTCTTATAATGTTATTAGTATTTGATATATCCATAAACACATAAAAAATACAAAATAAATATATTGACAATCTGTTAAGATTTAAAAAGTCAACTCAACAAACTCCTACGTAAGAGGCGTTCGAAAATTTAAAATCCGAATTCATTTGCAATTCAAAATGGACGACAAGGTGACGTAGCAGGAAATCAAGTTTATTCCTATGCTAATAATGCGAAGTACATACGTCAGTACATTTAATTAATGATTTCATAAAAGTTTATATTAAATATAAAATAAATATATATTTGTATGTGATTGATTATATATTTTTGATGTACGAGTAACTACTTGTTCAGTATAATGAGCTGAAAAAGAAAATTATTTAAATGGAGACATATTTTTATTATACGATTATATTTCTTTCTTTTATAGTGGTTTTCTGGAGTTTTAATATTTCATATCTTCGACCACTCCCACTATCCATAATGATTAAGCATATTTCAATGCATTGTGTCATTCCACAAAAAGATTTCATATTGAAACTGTGTTTTTCTCGCATTATTAACAGTTAATTTTATAAACATAACATTTATATTAAATATAAAGTGACCAATTTAATTATTTTTTTATTACAAATAAAAATTTCTATTTAAGATCACGTTAATTACCTACAAATATAGAATAATAAAAAACAAAAGTTTAATTTCAATTTATATATTATCTGTAATATAGGTGACAGTCACTGTACATAGTACATTGTAAGTGATTAATGTTTAACGTTTGCATTAACCACATTTGCATATGATACAAGTATTTGCGGCATATTTAAAGGGCTTATTTGCATGTGGGGTGCGCTTTTATCGATACATCGATGGGATACAATTAGAGACAGCCGCTGTCTTTGTAACGTAACAACATGTCTAGATCTTATCTTTGGTTGCTACAGTAACAATAAAAAATCGATTTCTCAAAAAGTTTTTATGCGTATTAAAAGACAAGTAGAGTACCTATATGCTAAGGATTTTTTTACTGAAACAATTTGAGAACCTAGTGGCGTGGTCGTATCTTCGTCATACAATATTGGGGCCGTGAAAATAAAATATAAAATACATTCGTTTTAAAATTCCTTCATTCTTAATTAGATTAAAGAGCTTCATTTTTCATATTTGTTAAGCATACATTGCTTAAGCTTACTTTTAGGATATATAATAAAAAAATAAAATTTAATAAAATTAAAAATCAAAATGTGAATCGATAAAGGTCGTTTAATTCTTGCGCGTGCGCAGACCGGCCATTGGTTGTCACGATCGCTCCCCATTGGCCGGCGGCCGCGATCACACAGCTGAGAATAGGCGGTACGATACAGAGGCTGTAATTGTCAGTTTACCTGTCCACTGCACAATATGAATATACAGTTTAATATTACTCTTTAACTCTTAAACGTTGACTTGTTGCGTATGTTTATTTCGTTTTTAGTTTAAGTCGTTTTTGGAACGGTCTGCACAATATTTTGAACATAGATGTTAGACGATTTGGTAATGTATTTTAATTTGCTTTAGCATTGCATGAAATTATGATCTTCAATATGAAATGACCTTATAGATTTAGACGTATTAAAGATTTTACACTAACATGGGGATGGATGCGTCAATATACAGCAATTATTTTGAACTTAGAAGCCATTGTTAAATAACCATTTGTTTTTGTTTATGATATTTCCTGATATTGTTTTTCTTACCGTATTCATAAGAGACTCTATGCGATAGTGTAAAGGACTTTCTTTTTCGATAAAATTAGGATAAATTTGCATACACACTTAATATTTTTTTAGTGTATCACTGTCCACTGAACGTAAGCCTAATAATAATATGAAAATAATGTACTGGCAATGTCGAGATTGATTTAATTATTATACTTTAAATGTATAAATGCTTCAGAAGTAAAATATATTAGTGATCGTATCGTTTTTTCTCTTATTGCCTTGCCACTATCGTCTTTCTTTTATTTCTGATTATATTATAAGTGACACTTGTGTCACTTATAAAAACATTCAAACGGTAATATAAAAAAACCTAAAAAGTACCTAAAAATCAAAATTATAACAAAATAGAATAATTAAAATTTCGTTCACGTGCCCGACATCCGATGCCCTACGTCCATCAAGGAATGCATGAATCAATTGAAGCAATTAAATATTAATAGTATTAACATTATACTATAACAATGTACTGTCCATGTCGAGCACTGACGTGGAGACGGTGACAATGAGACTAGTTGCCTTTTGCAAATATATTTTCCATGTTCAGACACAGGAAAACGTAAAGTTAAGACATTCCTTTCCTCGTTTAAATAAAATTTTCGAGACATTAGGAAACGGAAACGGAACGGAACGAAAATAGCGAAAATAGCGAATTCCTCCAAGTGGGAATCGAACCACATTTGAAGCATTTATAGTCATAAGCTATGCCGCAGTGCCGCGGCGGCCTCAATATTTTTAAATTATAAATTGTATAAGGTTAATTTAAAACAAGTTACAATACTCGTAGGTACCTATTAACGTTCGTTCTACTTGCGTCACACAATAATAAATATTTTGATGTATTTTTCAATTTTTCTTAACTATTATTTCAAAACACTAAGCTATACTAAAATGAAACAAATCAAGTGCGAATCGGACCCACCCACTGAGGGTTCCGTGCCAGTTTCAAGATAAAAGTTGATAAACGTATGTTTGTGGACGTATACACTAATTCTGTATGAATTTTTTAGAGTTTGTAATAGGATTTTCGGATTTTCTCTTTATTTGTACTGTAAGTTCTCTCTTTCATAATTGTAAGGGTACGGGAAATACGCGAGTTTCATACAAAATACATTAAAAATACTCGAATTATTTAAATATGTTGACCTAAAAGTTGAATTTTTCTGTACTTCATAGAACTGTAGAGTATATTTTATATTAATTTCACCGAACAAACGGACGATAAAGTAACTTTACAAGGGTTCGGTTTTTTTTTCGTTTGAATTACAGAACTCTAAAAATAAAACAATTGTAACTTAACAATAAAAGTTGAGGAAACTCTGGCCAAGTCATAAAAACTATGTTTTAAATACTTTTCCCGCAAATACACTTCGTGAGTTCAGATTCTCAAGCCCTTATTAATTGTGTATTCATGGGTTTTTATCCCCAGCCATATAAAGCGTTACTTCTAATGGAAGTCTTGCCTAAACTTCGCATTAAGCCAAATAAGAAATACTAGTTTTTATATCTATTACAGGTAAACTTGTTAACTATTTATACATAAGGTTTAAACTTACAAATTGTTGCAAGCTAATTACGTCATGGCGCAAATTGCATACATAAATTAATGAACTCTAGTATGTATTAGTATTAAATGTGGTATAAACTTGCTACTCACAATGTTTGTAATCTCTCTTTCTCCAAAGTTTGTCTAAATCACTTATTACACAATTTGTTAAATGTCATTTTCTACTAGGTCATAGAAAACTGCTACAGGCTTATTATTTGTGGCTCTTGGTTGTGAAAAATAACGATTATAACCGGCTGTATCCAGGACCATAAAACACACCTGTTTATTCATTAGTTTAAGCCCAAGGCGATAGTTTCAATTATTCTAAAACTGTCGTAAACGAATTCCAAGAGATAAAGTTTCTTCACTTAGGTCCGTCAGGAACAGAGTTGTACATATTTGATAAGGTTTCAAATAAATGTTCCTCTAATTACTCATTTCCTCATATAACATGCAGCGATTGCTTGTTGATTAATCACACTTAACACGAACGATCGTAAACTACGCCATAACAACGCGAACGCCATAATAAATCTTTAATTTTCTCTATGACCGATAATTTTCTTAGAAAAGTATGACAGTTGACACTTCACAGACACACGTCAATTGCCGCCAAAAACAGCCACAGATACGGAAAGCGTCCGAATAAAGCCGACCGTACACAAACATGGCGGCACGCATTCCGATTGCATCTAATAACCTCAAAATCGAATGCAAAATGGCGTATTGAAATCACGCCGGTTCGTTTAACATTCCGACATGCCATAACAGAGTACGCATTTTCATTTGGGGCCATTGTCTTGGCAGATATTAGTAATGATTTCAATAAATAAATTAATCGTATGCGTTTGCGAATAGCATCGGTTTGGCACGCGTCGACGGACGGACGGTGAATCGATAAGTTACCGATTGTGAACGTCTGATTATTGCTGATTTTATTTCGCTTGACTCATGTCGCTCGTACGTGAGCTAGGGCATTAACTTCTATTTCATTTTTTATATAAAAAATGAAAATAAGTCCATAAATCTGCTGGGCGTATAGCGGAAAGAACCAAAAATAGCACTTCCCACATGTCGAGTACAAGCTCATAAACGTATAAATAAGTTTATAACAGAAATTAAATATAAAATCAAAACTTCTTATTTTCTAATAATATGACTATAGGAGCGAGCATATTACTAATTCTCAAATTTAAATGCTTATTTCCTACTGTTATTATTTTCTTTATTCCAAAATAAAATATATAATCCCTCTATATTTGAGGACAGTCGTGGCACAGGTGCGCAAGCGTGTGACTACAAACATAGACAGGTTGTGAGTTCGATTCCCACTCAAGTAATTTTAATATATAATATTTTCATTATATCAAGAGCAAGAGCCTGTGATAACTATGTAATAGGTACTGGTACTGGTATGAGACTGGTAGAATCTATAAAGTTTCGTATCTTCACAAATTCTATTCGTTTCTCCTGGTGATGAGTGGTAAGGTGTTTTTTTTAAATAAGTATTATAGTAAGCGGAGACATATGCCATAACTAGTTAGAGCAATATCTTTTTATTCTCCACTTGCAATTGACTTATACATAATTGCGATGTTTTGTTTATATGCAAATAACTAAATGTGCAACGTCTGAATCTATTTATTGAGCCTTAGCATGTATCAAATGGAAGGACGGAATCAGCAATTGTTTACATTCAAATATGCAACTGAATTTAAAAAGAAACATTTAAAGTGAGTATTTAGGTATGTAACTCCTACTAGGTACTATAGTTTTTTTTTCGCAAAAAAATAATCAATGGCTATTGGACTATTATTGAATTGGTATATGAAAGACATTCAGAAATTTCATTAAAAAAATATTCGAGCAACTTGTTATCAGAGCACAGTGGACTTCTTAAAATGTCGTATTATTTTAAAGACCAAATACAAAATAATCTATACTAGTCTATATATATAAAATCGAAAGGTCACTCACTCATTACGATATCTCAGAAACTACATGTGCTAGGAAACTCAAATTTTGCATAGGAGTTACTTATAGGACGTAGGTGCTCGCTAAGACGGGAATTTGCAATATTCGACTTCTAAGGGGTTGTTTTTGGGGTGGAAAGTTTGTATGAAACTTCGTTACTACAATTGCTAGGAGTCTCGAATTTGGCATGGACGTCACTTATAGGACGTACGACGCGTTAATGTCAGGATCTGCTGGATCGAATTATTTTTTTGTATATTATCTATTAAAGCCTGTATTAACAAAATCACGATAATCGTTTCAATATAAATCACTTGAACTACGGTTGGAGTAATCCCGGACACTTAGAATGTGCCATATGTCATGAGAAAGGGAGCAAAACAGCGGAAAAGCCAGTTCTATATAATATATTGTGTGCTTTTTTGTAACTCTGGCAGAGTTGGCAGAGAGAACCTGGGCACCTAGTGTTAAGACACTCTGTTCCCATTCAGATACTTCCGTTCCCCACTTTCCGCGGAATTCTGGAGGCATTTCGTGTCTAGTGGCCATCAATACCGCAATTTGCAGCGTCACCAGAGCGAGGAAATGAAAATATTAAATATTTCATTCCAACGAGTGGGAATCGAACCCAAAACGGTTGCATTTACAGCCGGACGTTGTGCCCCTTGGCCACGAAAGCCTCAAACAAATATTCTTGCAAATTCTTAATATACATACATACGTAATGTCATGCCACAAACTTCACATTACTACAGTCGCACTATAAAGTGACGTTGACGTAAAGTAGGATTTAATAGTTTTGACCCACTTGCACATTATAAATTGTTATTGCTCGCGCCGACTTGCCTGTCAGTGTCTAATATATTGTTTATGTCTCTTCAAATTACTACCTGATGCATTTGAATTC
This sequence comes from Heliconius melpomene rosina, assembly GCF_056956725.1. Taxonomy (NCBI): domain Eukaryota; kingdom Metazoa; phylum Arthropoda; class Insecta; order Lepidoptera; family Nymphalidae; genus Heliconius; species Heliconius melpomene. The sequence continues at coordinate 3,097,468 of NC_140400.1, forward strand.
GTTGCTGTTACTACTGTGTAACCTACTGCAATATGGATATTTGCTTTTTTTTTAAATAACGTGTAAATAGCTTTATGCTGTATTCCCTATACAGCAGTGTAGGCAGGCAGAACCTAGTGTGGAAAATATTCCGTCCAACAAATTTACAAGAGGTAACATTTTGAGTGCGGAACTCAACTCTGCGATGGGTCTTGTTATCAGAGCGAGAAGCTAAAAATTATCGACATCTAAACTAGTCTATGAAAGATGATTTCGTATTGTTTTCTATACACTGATAGTTCATTGCGTGACAAGAACGTAATGCCACATAGTAAATATTCAATGTACAGCTATAGAGTATACCTAATGTTATCGTACTATATTTATTACGGAAGAAAATATCTTTAAACGTTTTTCTTTTTTAGCTTCACATCTTATTCCGCACGTAGGGTAGACAGAGTGAAACCCAGTGCTAAGATAACCTAACTAACATCTTTATGTTAGTGACCTAATGAGAACAGAGTCTCAGAAATATATCAATTCTTTTAGTGATGATGAAAGCATCATCACTAAAAGAACTGATATATTTCTGCACTAATTATTACTTTTATTGCTAAGTGACTGACAGACTACAAACGGACAAACCTGCGCTGTGTAGAAAAATGACATTTGGCATATAGACCTTAGTGAGTACAGGGGAGTATTAATTTAGGATTTTCCGGAAATTACGACGGGATCGAAAAAAAATGGGACTTAACGTCACATAGTTCACGCAAATGAAATTGCTGGCAACAGCCAGTATAAATATACTTATATATATAATAAATAAACTTTTGTAACAATTTAATAATTCAAAAAAAATATAAACTAGTTTGAGTTATCTAACGAGATCTATAAATCTAGTTATCACGCGATGCATCGAGTATTGTAGCATCGATTAATTCGCAATAACAATTTGTCGTCGGCGATATCTATAGATTCGCCTACTTCCAGCAATAATGTATGCGACGCTCGAACCTTCGTAGCGGCGCAGCGTAGGCGACGTAGTTGGGACAGTTCATCGTGATATTTGAAAAAAATAATAATAAAAATATATTTAAAAAATAGATTATACGCGATGGTTATATGGACAAATAATTATGTAGAAAATATTTAGTATATTTATATTTTCTCTATGTTGGGTAAATAAGTAAAAAGTTGAAGTTAAGCAAACAACATTGTATAACAATATATTATTTGATTCCTGGGATCTATCTTACAGAGATAGATATAATAAAAGTAAATACAGATTACAAAATCATTCAATACGTTTAATTCAGTTATTATTATACTTACGAGTATAAGGTTGCCTATTTATATTGATCATAGAACACTTTCTACTGTCATTCTAAATCATTTGTATTAAACTCTGCTTATTCATAGAAAATACAATAAATTTTATATGGACACGTGGATATTTATTTTGTTATTTAAAATAAAAACCTCACGTGCCAACTGACCGTATTTTGTTGAATAATAGCTATTTTATTTAAATTTGATTGTAGAGTCAATCATTTTTGGTGGGTATTCAAATTTATTTAACACATTACTACTCTATCACGAATTGGGCAAACAATGGCCAACGATACTAATACAATGTTATTATATAAATATATTTACATTGAGTTAGTCATCAACTGTCGCTAAAACTTCTATGATGTCAAACTTGCTACAAACATATGTTACCTTCCAATATTTGAACCTATATGTTTCCTTGTAACGGTTAGTAAAAAATATAATATTAAAATATTAAAAAAAGCATTTAAAGAAATAGTAGAGGTCGTAGTGGCGCAGAAGCATAGGGTATGGTTGTAACCACGTCGATTGTGGGTTCGATTTCAATTTTGGAAATGAAATCGAACTCACAATACTATTAATTATTTCCAATTTTTTTTATTATATAGATTTGAAAATAGAATTAATAGAAATGAATTGTTTTCAAGTTGATTTAATAGATAGATAAATAGATGATATAAAAAAAATGATTTGCTATATTATAATTAAGTTATTATAATATTATCAAATATATCCGAGTGGAGTAGACATCGTAATCAAAACTTATGGCAACGTGAAGTATGGATATATAGTAGGCCCGAGCAGTCGTGACCCTATTGCGTGTGTGACTCATGGCGCGTGCGCAACTTTAAAATTTAAAATTTCCAATTTCATACCGATTGCCAGCGTTGGAATGTACGTGATGTTAACTTAATATTTGACAATTGTTATCAAAATGTAAATTACAACATAATTTCTAAAATTATTAATAGACAAAGATTTAACCATAAATCTACAACCTTCATAACTAAAATCTCTCCACTTTACGTTTTATTAGACAGACATTGGTCAGACATTGCGTGCTTAGTGTTACAAAAAACTAGAAATTATGTTCTATTCTTTTCACAAGTAGAATTTGAACTCGCGACCATCTTGCATTTTGACTGTGAACACGTGGCTGTGGGTTCGATACCCACGGAATAATTCAATAATTTTGATTTCACCGCTTTGGCGGCTGAATAAGCGCAGCAATGAATTCCGCAACTCAACATACAATATCTCAAAAATTCGGCGGAAAATGGGAGAACGAAGTATCTTCATACTAGATTTCATTTCCTTTCACATATAATATCTAAAAAAACGTGAACTCATTTACATTATAATTTGTACTAACATAAAACACTTTCACTTATTTCTACCTACTCATACATATCTCTCGATAGATCAGTTTCTAAAATATCAATCCGTACCATATAATTTCCATAGCCAGCGCTAGTTGTGCTAACGAGTCAATTATACAGCGTGGGTATTTATTTAGTAATTGTAGCTAATTGCCGTCTGTCTGTCTCGTGTACTGCAATGTGAGAAGTATGGTGAAATTATATGTGACATGTATTCATTTAATAGATTCCTTTGACATAAACTTTGATTAGATTTTACTTTACAAGTTCTTATGGTAAGAAAAGCTGAGTGAATATGCTATAGAGAGAAAGGCTTTAAAAATAATTTGTTCACTTTCAACAAAAAGTACGGAAACCAAAGAGGACTGCTAAAAAGCAAGGGATTCTAACACATATTAATTATGGTTTTAATAGCACTAGACACACACAAGGCTACCAGATCAATTTGCGCAGATGATTTTCCTCTGGGACGCCTCCCATGTGGATATGACCCTCATTTCAGATTTTCTTATATAGCCATACAAATTTATTTATAATCAATCAATCGATTCTAACCCTTACTTATCAATATATAAGGATGTGTTAAACGCTAACGCAAAACTTGCGGCTGTTATCTGATGTGACAACAGAATTAATAGTATTATTATAGTCTACTCGAGTGGAATATTGAGGAGGCCGTCGGTAGCTTTTTGTAACTTCTAAGAACGGTTTCGTGCTATTCTATATGGATTTCGGCGTTCAACGTTCGTAGAATTTGCCTTACCTGCCTAGGTTTTGATACTATTACTCGAAAATGCTATTTGTCGATCAGATCGCGTTCCAGGCTCTTTTTGATTTGACTTAGGAATTCGTACTAGTTGACACGTCTACGTGCACGGTGTGGTTGCTTGGTTATATTTTATTGCGAATATAACACCTATACACATATATTTCTTATTGTTGTAAAAAAAACTATTATTTTATTATTAATTCATATTTAATAGCAACCAATACAATGTCTACTTTTATTTTTAATCTTTATAATAATTTTAATGCAAATAGTTAAAGATAAGGTAAAAAATTAAATATAAGTATACAGCAGAGTCCCATTTAATTTAGATGAAATGATCGATACAGTTTAAGCTCAAAATATTTGATAAAAAATATGATTTATGCGTTTTATTATACACATATCAAGATTATTTCCATAAGTTGACGGCCGCCATATTGGGTGTAGAGTAAAAAGTTGTCTTCGGCCAAAAACGGTCACAGATAAGCCAAAGCTGGTGGAAATGTCTAAGATATGCTACTACGTGTTTTAATTACCCAACTTTGCCATTTTGTATTTAAGTAAAGGGAATTTGGGTTAAAATATATATAAGCTTAAGTATATAGAATGTTGAGGCCACTTGTGGCGCAGTGGCTTGTGCGACGTGCGACTGTTAACGCGACAGGTGGGTTGAATTCCCACTTGAGAAATAACAAATATTGATGATGAATATTTTCATTTCCTGGCATTGGTAACAGTGCAAAAGTGCGGGGTTGTGTTCCACCACTCAACACTCAAAGCCTCCAGAAAAAGTTTTTACGACCGTTTATTTTCGCAGAATACTATAAAAAATAACAGAACAATTATTATAATTAAATATTAAAACTAGATTTTCTTGGCAATCATTTTCAAAGTCATGACTAAAAATAATAAAATATATATCAAACTATATTTAGATAATATCATTGGGTTCTGCCGATTAATAGGCAATGCTTGTAATAGGTAATTTGACTCATATCTCAATACTTCATACATTAAGTGAATATTTCTTATAAGATTCGATTTTAATAAGCAAATAATATTGATTTTAATAACTTAAAGATAAGATTCATTTAAGGTTTAAAATGTATTTTAATTTTAATTCGACTTATCAAAATGATGTCATAAGTATAAAATTAATACTTTTATGCCATAAATAAATGATCAATATTAAAACAAAATATGGTCCAAGCATTTAACAACTTAATTATGTCATGAATGTTAATTTCCTACATATCCACAGCTAATAAATAAAGCTATTAACACATTACATTTTAATTGTATAATCTAATAAGTGATTTATGATAGAAATTCTTTACATATCTACTAAGTTACCTTATAATATTTTTTTGTTAAATAATTTTATACTAATATTTGAATGTAGAATAATTATTACAGTTGTGATAAAAATTCATTTCAATTCATTCATTATTAATAATGAACTAGTTATAAAAACAGTACTAAAGTGCTAGAACTAAATTGGCTTTATTAATTTAATTATATTTTATATTCAGTTGAGTTATCCACTCAACACCCAATGCCTTCAGAATTCCGTGAAAAGTGGGGAACGGAGTGTCTTAACACTTATTACTATTAATTACTATTAATTAAATATATTCCTTTATCAATATAAATCGAATGAGAAACTAAAATAAACATTACATCTGATTTCCGCATACAATTTTAATATAACACTAGCGTAAGCATTTAATTAAGCGCACTCAGTATGGGGCGCGCGGTCACGGTGGCAATCGTCTCCACCTTACAAGGATTGCAATTTAACCAATTAATGAGAAGGAGACACACCAAGGCCGTTACGTGTATCGCCTTGGTGAATAATGACATCTGGAATATATGATTTGCTAAAACAAATATGTTAGTCAAAATAGAACAGCTTAGGTAGGCAGAGGGAACCTAGTGTTAAATTACTCCGTTTCCCATTTTTCTTAGAATTCTACAGGAATTCTCAACGCCGCGCTTTTGCTTTTGTGCCAGAGTGAAGAAATGAGAATATTAAATATTTAATTTCCTCGAATGGGAATCGAACTCACAACCTGTTGCGCTTGCAGTCGCACGCTTGTGCTCCTGCTCCGCGACTGCCATCAATTATTATTATGCAACTAATATTTTTCTTTTACTAGGGCGTTGTTCACATTATTTAAGGCAAGCTCAAGTAAATATAGAGCCTTTAGAGCTCTCATTCTCTACTTTTCATGAGGTCATTGCAGCGCAGTGGAATAGGAACGTCTAAACGTAGATGATTGTCCATAAGTAACAAAACAGAAAGTGGAAAAGAGAGTATACTGATATCCTGATACTAGGTTTTCTATACATATTCTATATTTTACCTACATATTATATAACAAAAAATGATCAGTTTAAAAAAAAAACTAATTACTTGTACTTTAAGCTGCTATACCAGCTTTTTAATGAATATTTTATCAAATAAGACACTTGTTTCACTATTCGCATTTCGCATTATAAATTGAAAATAGACAATATTATTAAACAATATTATTATTAATAATCTCAGTTTCAAATAAACATCACCTTTACTGAGACACGTTACAATTAACCGAATGATTGATAAGGTAATCCAAGGACGACGCGTCATATAATGAATAGACTTCACACACAATTAAAAATTTTACATTATAATATGTATAAATTTAATACTTAATTTATTTTACGTCGTAACTTAAAGTATGAGCAGAGAGAACCTGGAGTCAAGGCCCTAGGCTCTAGGGCTAGAAATATCTTAATCGAAAACGGAGTTATTTGACTAAGTTCCCAGGTTCCCTCACCCTACCCTGCTACGTGCGGGATAGAACGTAAAGCTAAATTTGATAAAATAATGGAAATTACATTTATTTTATCATTGTTTCTAATTATACCACACATAACATATTAAAGTTTGGTTTTTACATTATTTCCTCAAATACAAGTATTGAGTGTAAATGTGCCATGAATTAATACATTTCTGACTAATTAATGATGGGGAACCCCTCATCTTGTTTATGTTTATATGAAGGGGACTGATGAGTCTAGAGTACAAATAATATATTTTATTTAGGTTTTATATATAGAATAGTCATTGTTATGTTCTTGCAACTTGGAACATTATAGATATGACTATAATAAACTATCTCACGTCACCTCATGAAATGTCATCTGTTTTTAAAATCTTATTGGAGGTAAATGTATGACAATTATATTTATTGTAGAATTTTTCTTCTTCTTCGGATGTGAGAATTGTAGTGACACCGGAGAGTAAGAAAAAGGGTTCTCTGTCCCTGAGAAATTACTGCCTAGGACGATGTTGATAGAGAGTGGCTTGCTTTCGTCGAACGGTCTGAGAACCAGAGAAGCACTCGTCCTTTTTAATTACTGTGATTGAAATTTGGCATGTAGGATTTTAAGGATTTCCCGGGATAGGATAGAAAGAAAATAAACGGGACTTTCCCTTCTACGTTTCATTAAATATTTTTTTTTTAGACTAGTTTTTTTAAATAATATTACAGAAGAACACTGAAAGTATTTTTACATACGTAGCAATTTATTTTATTCGTTTGAGGTCATCTATCCACTTAGGCATCTGCGGTTTATTTATACTGTATTCCTTGAAACGGTCCTGTTTTATTATTTATTACAATCTTTATTATTATTCCTATGGTTTATTGTTATTTTATTGCTAATTTTACGAGTATTGCACAGACTTAGAGGCGTTCTGTACATTGTAATTATCATTATTTATAAATACCATTTATTAAATTGTATATGTGACTATTTAACAGTTTTACTTAGGTACTTGTTTTAACTTATTTCTTTTAAAACTGAAAACGATCAACATGAAAATAACAAATTCAAAATATTATTTTATATTTTTTTTTAAATATTGAAATTGAAATAAAACGAGGTGTTAAGTTCCGCTACTCAATTGAAATGTCTTGAAAATTGACAGGTGCGTGGAGAACGGAGTGCCTTAAGGTTAGGTTTTCTCTACCACCTAAACCAATTTCAATTTATTATTTCAATTTAATATTTAATACTGGTATTATTTTATTATTTTTTGTATATTAAAAAATAATATTTATAATGAATTTCAATATAATTAGCTTTATTTTAACTTAAGTCATAATAAATATTCTTGTACTGGATTTCTATAAATATAATTGGACCATTATTCACAAGTGCATTTTCATAGTGTTTATATTTGTCGTATGTAATATTCATATGTAAGTACAAAACTGGGAAATCCGAAACCAACAGATCACGTACGGCTGTTTGTGACCCTTGCTTGGTGTTTTTTGTAATTACTATGTTATAATCTGTGGTTTGACGTAGCTGTCACTTGTGAAATACAATAGGTTATATAATATACATGGCTTTTAATAGATAAACTAAAAATTTAAAATAATACTTAATAATATATAAATTGTTTTATAAAAATACATACATATCGAAATAATAATTCAATAATTAAATTTTATAGTAAGAATGACCCTACACAGTATCTCCCTGACAAAATAAACATAAATTTTAAAAATATAAACGATGTATCAAGCAGGAATCTAATTTACTACCTTGGTGTGACAAGGCTCTTTATAGGAATTTATAAAAAATGACAAAACAATTATTTAAAAAAAAGTAAACCATAACCACTAACTATTTATTATATAACTATACTAGGTATATATGTCGCCGATAAGGCAAAGGATCCAAACACGTCAGCCACTGGTTATTCCATATTTTGGTTGATAACTTACATATATTACTCATGTGATGAATAATAGACTTACAACTTACCATTATAAATTTTATAAACTGAAAAACTACGAATCAATCGATATTAGTCCTTAACAATACTGGAGTAAGGCTCTGGAGTAGATTTTCGATAGTATTAAAGTATTTGTAATATGTCTATAGGAGAACGCAATACGATATTATGTAATAGTGTAAGTTTAATCGTTTCAAACGTTGATATTATGGGAATTATCTTTGAATATCCGGTGTGGGCCAGGTCTTTATGCCTTAACTGTGGAGAAATTGTAACATATCTTGAAATTTTTACTTTTTAACAGAAATTTTATTTCTGAATAAATGAATCTGAATGAATTTATAAGTAATAAATATAATATAAGCAAAATTTTATAAAAATGTTATTTAAGTTTATGGCCAACTTTTTTTGTAACACTGTTTTTGGCTCTATAACAAGTTAATCAGCTTCATGATGTATCCCTCATATAGAAGGGTACGCAGAGGGACCCTCCGTCCCCCATTGTTCGCCTAATTTTTCAAGGATTTGCGTGTTGAGTGGCGAATCTCAACGCCGGTCTTTGCCAACAAATACAGAAAACGAAAAGACCAATCTATTATTATATAAATTTAAAGCGTAATTTAACACAAATCCAAATTTTAGGCTTTATTACCCACCTAGAAACATTAAAAAACAACAGTCGGCAAGTCCTAAAAAGTACTTAACTTTTTATATTTTTTTATTTCATTAGTAGCGATAGGATCAGCCACCCACGCGGTGCTCCGTAATGACTTGCCATATCTACCTATGGACTGTCGAAGCCAAAAGTTACCGCTGGGTGAACTAATAACACTGTGACAAATGATTGGGCACATCTGATTAATAGTTATAGTAGGATGTTATAATCTTTGGTTGGTTTCTGGATGCTGGATGGTGGATGTTGTTATCTTGCCTAATACTAAATAATGTCGAGTTCAATATCATTTAATATTATTTAATTTATCAAATACCTAGTATAATGTAGCCAGATAATTTGCTATCCTGATGTGGTTACTATATATATTGTATTATATACACAAATGAGAAATTGCCAATAGAGATGCATAGGCACAAGCGTGTGTCTGTTAGCGCGATAGGTTGAGGGTTGAATTTCCACTCGAGGAAATAATATATTTAATATTTTTATATCCTGGCTCTGGGAGAGCCTCTTCGTTTTGCCTCTTGCCACTCAACACGCTGTTCTTAATACTAGGTTCCCAGCTACCTCTCTGCCTATCCTGATATGTATGAGCGTGAAGCTATAAAAATTATTTTGCTTTCTGCCACATTACCAATTACTTTTAAGTAGAAATTATTAAGACTTAGCAGCCTCTCCCGAACATCATCTCTTCCTCCGAATAAAGTAAATAAAAAGTAATAAGATTATAAAAATAATATCTTAAACAATTAAATAAGATTTTTTAAATCTATTAATATAAATATGGAATATAAATTATTATATATTAATTATAATTTAAGCTTGTTCAAGCACTTGTGTATGCGAATGTGCGACTTACATTACAGTCATTGCGTAGTGAGTTGAGTTCATGTCTCGGAGAAAGTTATAAAGGTCGCGGTAATTATAAATTATAACAATACGTATGGAGAATATAATATTAGATAGAATAGACTCGGTCCATTTTGTGCTGGTGAAGAAATTTTATACACAGTTCTCTGTATTTACTTATTGGTATTTTAGTATAGTTCAAACGTAGATACTGTCTTCGTTGAAATAGTCAAATTACTTCTTAAATGAAAAAATAATATTTTAAAATACACTTCTGCGCTTCTGCCTAGTATTATATCGTACGGAGAAAAACGCTTTGTGAAAAATTTCAATAAAAAATAACTAAAAATAAACAATACATTTGTATTTAAAAAATAGGATTTTTTAAATATAAGTATTTAATATTTAAAAAATAGGATTTTTTAAATATAAGTATTTAATATTTAAAAAATAGGATTTTTTAAATATTAAAAAATAGGATTTTTTAAATATAAGTATTTAATATAAGTAATTAATTATCATTAAAAAATATTAATTGTAGAGCAGTATGTGATACTTATAGAAGTTATGTATGTACGTGTTACTTCACTTGTGCCTTTGGTTCTTTTTTAGCTTCCCGGTTCACCATAGGACGTAGCCAGAGATAAAGGGCCGCCAAACGCTAAAATAAATTATTTTTAGCATAGAATTTTTGGGCTCTTATGTAAAAAATCCAATCCTTAGTAAGAAACAATACTTTAAAGATATCAAAAATGTAAAACTGTAATTTTAAATGTAAACACAACATACCTTATATACTTAAAACATATTACAAAAAAAAAAAACAAATACACAAATTAAGAAACAGGACAGATGTCCACAATGAATATAACAAGACAAGAATTAAATATGGAAAACAAATATTTTAATTAAAGTACAACTCACGCTTGTCCTTTTTGCGTGCCGATGTTTACAGTACATTTTAATTGAGTTGTTAGTATAATGTGGTTATACCATGTACGCAAAGTTATGTGGCCAGGTATTTAAGGCCAATAAGGCATTGCATCCCTTGGACATTTTTTGGATTTAACCATTTATATATGAACGTGTGTTTGCATATTTAATAGCCCGTTGCGGTGTAGTGGGGCTGTGTTTGAGTGTAAACGGTGGTTTTGGGTTCGATTCATTTTTGGGGGAGTTATTATAAATAATCAATTATCACTTCCTCGCTCTGGTATGACACACACAGAGAATGTCTCGATAAGTTACAAGGGAATTGTTATATAATTTGCAGGCAGAGGTTGTAGGTTCAATCTTAGTTTGTAGAGAGAATATGAGTATCTTTTTAGAGCTACATACATAACGTCTTTTTATACATTAATTTATTTTAATATTATTAATTATTTTATGTATGTTTATTAGTAATCGGAATGCAAAAATACCAGATTATTATCTATACTTTTTTGTAATTCCACCCTAATTTTAATCGTTTTTTATTTTATAAAAAGCCATAATTCAAAATTCTTACACGTTTTTTAATCAAAATCTCTCACTTCCTATCCTATTCCATAGAAATCCTATTCCTCCTAATTCTGTTCAATAGAAAAGTCATCCTTACACTGTCATCGTCTACACCCAAAAAATAACCTAATAACGGCATGAATAAATTTAGAACTGTTAAATGTAATAGGAAATAATAATAATATGGTAATACAAATATCTTGTGATAGTCTCAACATGGTTATGGATTTTTTTCTTGTCGTTTCTAATTTGAATTTCAAATCAACTGCACCGAGATTGACTGTTTTTGCTGACTCACGTGAAGGGTTCTTTCTGTTTTGTTTCCAACCGTTTATAACCTGACACTCTATGTCTTGTTAGGTTATTAGTTTTTTCTCCATACAACAATTAGCCCATATATTTCCATAATTGCGGGAAAATGAGAGTTATGCACCTTACAAGGGTATAGCTTCTATTTTTTTGTTATAGTCTCTTTAAATAGAACTATCTAATAAGTTAAGTATAGCATGATTAACTGTTTTATGTAATAATAATAAATAATCGAATATAGGTACAGCTAATCAAATTTGATATTTCATTCGGCTAGATTAAAATAACTACAAAAATTTTAAAAAATCACTCACCTAGCATTTTACTTAAATCGGCGTTATGGAGATCAGGATTCTCATCGGCCAGCTTCTTCCGCTCCACCTTCGCCCACACCATGAAGGCATTCATGGGTCTTCGTATCCTGGCTTCCTTTAACGCTTTGGCCTGTCCCATTTTCGTAGCAAAGGGTGCTCTAGCGTATTGTTGAGATGAATAATCCCTTGAAGTATCATATGGACTTCTGTAGTCGTATTGTGCTCTATAGTCTAAGCCGTAAGGCAGGGTTGACCACACAACCAGCTCAGGGCTGGTTTGGTCTTGGACTGAATCGGTACTGTTCTCTACTGCCCCTTGGACATATTGCTCGTAGCTTCTGTGGTAGGTGGGTGGAGAATCGATACCAGCGCCACCGGAATCCATCATGCTAGAACAAATAATATAATTATTTACCAATTGCAGCTTAACATAAATTAATACATATTTGTATATGATAAATTTCTAGTTCAGGTAACAAGACAACGCGTTGAGTTCCAGATGAAGCTAAAAAAATAAAAAATACGAGTTTCTCAAAGTTTCAACACTAAAGTCAAAATAATGCCACGTTCAGGCAAATGATGGCTTCCTAAAGTCATATTTAGACGGAAAATGTTGGTATTCAGAGAATATATGAAATTTCTACCCAGTGTCAGTTTGCCTATATCACGAGTAGCGAGAACGCAACGATATCAGGAAACAATGTAAGACGAGCCCCAACGTTATCGCTAATCGATATACCGATATAGGAGCTTAGCTTATGTCTAATAACTAATGGTGGGTTACACTGAATGGGTTATAAAAAATAGCATATGGTTGTTCATTAAAATATACTATATATTCGGTCGTTCGGTCCAGTCGTGGCGCAGAGGCACAAGAGTATTCCGAACACAGCAGGGTAAGGCAGAAGGAACCTAGTGTGTTCCCCACTTTCTGCCGAATTCTGGAGGAGTTGCGTGTTGAGTGGCAGAACTCGACGCCCTACTCAATGACACCAGTGTGAAGAAATAGAAATATATATTTTTTAAAATACTTCCATAAATCTTAGTTAGCAAATAACTTTAAATAACACAATATTATAGCATACGATTACGCATTCTAGGAATATAGGCCACACAACGTCAACGTAACAGGTAAACATTGCCACACATAGAGTAACTCGACGCGATTCCAAATTTAAAGGAAAGTATAGCGGTAACGGACACCGAGTTTTCTCAGAACGACGTAAGAGGCGCCACTGTGGGAATCATTCATTATTGCTGTGATTTCACTTAATGAAAGTTGGTATATTTTTTATAAATAAGTCTGATTATAAACGCGACGGTTGTGAATTCGATTCTCACTCGGAGGAAATTGTGTCCGTTGTTTCGCCCTGGCAACAGGAAGAATCACCTCGTTGACTTCCGCCATTAATTTTCAATTGAGCGGTGCTTGGGGAACCTTTTGATATTAATCGTACAATTATCTATTAATTTACGTATTTTAAACAATTTTTCATTCATTTTATAATATTCTAATGAGTAAATTATGTCATAGAGACAGACACCTACCTCTAAAGTTCTAAACAGTCACATAATATTTACAAGTAATGCAGAAAACAAGATGGACTAAACTCAATTGTAAATGACTTATTATCAATGCAGTAAGTAACCATTCATAAAATTTTATGATTATAATATTTTGCTTTTGATACTCAAATATTTTATGTAGATAATTGATTCTTGGTGGTGATAACATATAGTTTCTAGTGATTTCTTGTTTTTATTGATTCTATGGAAGGATTGCGGGGAGAAGGGCTAGAAAACGCAAATCTTATTTTATTCCATTCCATTCCGTTCGTTCGTGGATGTCATGTTGCGCTATATTTACCAAAGTTGAAGATAAAAAAATATTAAAATATAAACTCGTCTGGTAATCACAAGACCTTCGCTACAAAAATCCTTATAAGTTTCCCTTAGAAAATCAACCACACATCAATTGCGATATTCAATGAATGACAGAACGAAAATTGAGACTTGGAGACTGTTAGACAGTAGTAAGAGAGGATTATCCGAACGCTCACAGGATCAGATATATGAGTGACGGCGCTCGTCGCCGCACTTTATCTTTTAACCAAAGCGAGGAAATCGAACCCATAACCGTCGCGTCAAAGCTTCGCGTTCGCTCGTTTTGTGATGAAAATGGAAATAGTATGGCAAGAGTCATAAAGCCCAAGTAAACAAATTTGCGGGTGACAACTAATTATGTTAAGCAAATAGACTTCGTCCAGTTGGAAACATAAATACTTCAAAGGAACCTACTTCTCTATGGCAGTTCTCATATATTATAATATATTTTATAAATATTCTATCTATTTTGTTTGTACAGATAATAAATAAACAACTGCTAAGCTAGATTTCATTGTTTTTCCACCATTCTTGTGTAAACATAAATAAACGCGTGCATGTTGTTAGAAAAAATTCCACATCATCTAAACAAGATGAAGAAGAGTAACGTAAACTATTTCAATTTGCATCATTCTTAGATGTATATCATTGCAATTTTTATATTATTATTTTAGTAAATATAATTAAAAATATAATCTTGTTTATATTAGTAATGGCTGTTGTAGTATAGTGGGAAAGCATCTAATTAAAACACAATGGTTAGGAGTTCGATAGTGCCTTCTTCAATTATTCATATATTTTACAAGCATTTTGGATAATATATGAAAAAATCGATATATATATATATATATATATTTTGATATAATCTATATCTACCTACATTTTGAAAATAAAGATAAAATAATATTTGTCATTTATATGTGCATTTACAAAATGGCCATAACGCAACGACACAGTGGGTAACTGTAAGCGACGGTTATAGATTAGATTCCTTCATGGGGGAATAAGTTTTCATTTTCTTTCCCTGGCAAAAAGACAACGCGTGACGTTAAGTTTCGCCACTCAACTCGAACTTTTTTGGTTTACAACTGGGTTCCCTATATCTACTCTGATGTATACGGGATACAGCGGGAACCTAAAAAAATCTGTGACATTATCTGTGCTGACTTTAAGTAAGTATAGCAAGTAAGTAAAAAAAAAACTTAAGGAAGGCGTTCTGCATAAGCCAGGCCAAATCTAAAATTCCACACCTATATACATAATAATTATACAAAAGACTATAATAATACATGTAAAAAAAAAAAAAATGTCGGTAGGGGTCTCATCCAACCCCTCTAGTATAAGCTCTAGATATAAGTACAGTTTAAATTGTCCCAAAATTAAGTACGCCACATTAAAAGAACTTTCATAAAATAAAAAAGGCACGGGCAACTATGCGCCCGTGGATGTAGTTTTTAAAATAAAAAAAAAAAAAATAAGTAAGTATAGCTTTACTTTAAATATATTACACAAATCTCCACATCCACATGAATTACTAAATCAAAATTAAAAGATCATCGGTTGCGGGAGCGTGTGATAGCAATATTTTCAAACACGAAGACAATGGCCATTGTCGTAGCCCTCGTCAGCGTTCGCGCTAACAGCTTTGGCGTCCACAATCGCTTTGATGACTTCCTACTTCCGAACGTTTGGTTTAATTTGAGAAATGAGATGGGATGATTCATTGGTATTTAATTATTAATCATTATTAAGATGTTATTGATTTTGCCTCTAAATTTCCTATTTCGAAATATTTAATATTTAATTTTTCTCGCTGCTGTCGAGGCAAAGTGATGTGCTTAGTTCCGCCACTAAACTAAAATGCCTCCAGAATTCGCCAGGAAGTGGGGAACAGGGTGGATAGGAAATAGAGAATAATTAATATTAACCCATACATAAGGATCAAAAGTAAGAACATTAAAATTAGGCTGTAAATTTTAAAAAATCACCTTCACCTATCAATTACTTCAATATCTCCTAAAACAACAAACTAAAACTAATTCAATTTAACGTTTAACATGAATTAAATCTTAAAATCCTATAAACATTTAATGCAATATATTAGCGCAGGTATTTCTGTAGACGCGCTCCACTGCATCCGATAAAGATCGCTTATCAGATACCTTATCAGCTGCACTTGCATGTCTGCATAGAAGTCTAATACTAATTTGTTGAATAAATTTACTATATTCACAACTTACTATAACCATTTATGTAGTTTTGTTTACTTTTTTTAAGGTTTCGTACCTCAAAAGGAAATACGAAGTCCTTATAAGATAAATCTGTCCGTATGTAAGATTTGAATTTAGCACATGATAAATTTATCCTGGGATGGGTAAGATCTTCACGCTTCACGCTGTAACCCGCATACAATACAGTAGGCAGAGGGAACCTAGTGTTAAGACACTCCGTCCCCCACTTTCTGCCGAATTCTAGAGGCATTGCGTATTGAGTGGCAGAACTCAACGTCGCTCTTTGCCTCGACACCAGAGCGAAGAAATGGAAATATAAACGTAAATAAATATTTCACTTCCTCGAGTGGGTATCGAACCCAAAACCGTCGCGTTGAAGTCACACCCTTGTGCCGCTGCGCTACGACGGCCTTTATTTATATTAAATTTAATATCTATTAATTTTAAATTTAACTAGGTATATTATTAAAAAACCACAGCAAATTATAACGAACTGGCCATCATACGAGTGCCTATTAGTGATGTATCCACGTGAGTAAAAATAATGTTGCTTTAGAAACAAAGCATTGTCAGAGTGTATCAACATCGCATACTGGGAGCAAACAAACGTTTCTCAGAACATAGGCATGGACTGAGGATACCTAGAATATAACGAAGCAATGTTATTTGTGAAAATTATATGAAAATTCTTGTATGTTTCAAGAAACAAAAAATTGTGAATGGAAATATAACATTAAATGTTATAAGAAGAAATTAATTAATTAATCAGTTTTTGGAAATAAAAAATTTTGGAAGTATAAAATTTCAGAATTAAGTGTATGTGAACTTGGACTGTTTTAATAGTAAGCACCTACGTCCAAATATACATAGGTGTTGCATATTATGTTTGGATATTTTTAAACATAAGACACTAAAATATATGTAAAATAATGTATTTACAGATACCTTATCTAATATTATAAAAAGAATATTTAAATAATTTGTTAAAAGTTCATTTTCGAATTTCAACACCACATCTACATAAGCCGCTTCATCACATAACACTCTATGTGCATCAATCAAAAGTAAAAAAAGATAACCAAACCACAGTATATAGATATCTATCTTTATCTATCTTTCTAAATCATGACATTTTAGATTACTAGTCGTCTCTACGTATATACATTAACATGTTACAAAAGGATTAACATTATCAGTATAGCAAATCTGTTATCAACTATGAAAGGACGACGCACTTGCACTGATAGTAGACTGATAAAAATAAATATTACTTAACTGCATAGTGGCATTTCACGTAGTCAAATACCAATAGACTATTCTTAAATTGAAAATATTTAAAACTGAAATAAAGCATTTTTTTAATGATATTATGATGTTATCTACTTTGGCTGTCATGGCGCAGGAGCTCAGGAGCAGGAGGAGTATCGTGCGACTGGATATGCATCCCTTGTGGATTCGATTCCCGCTCGAGGTTATGATATACTAAATAAATTTATTTCCTCGCCGTTATGACCTCTTGTTACGAAAATTTGGCGGAAAGTGGGAAACGGAAGTGTCTCAATGGGAACGGAGTTTCTTAACACCAGGTTGCCAGATTTCCTTTACCTATCCTGCTATGTATAGGATGCAGCATAAAGAGTCAAGATAAAAAGTCTAGTTTAGAATGTATGTATAGTCAATATAGAGTTACATACTTGTTCTCAGATTTGCTTGACCATAATAAGAATATATTAACCAAATGAAAATAATTACTTTTATAAATAATAAATTAATTCTCAAAACTTTAAAGAGGAAGTCCACATTATATGCGACAGCTTGAAGCTTGAAAACAATTACGAAAACATAAAAAAAAATTACATTACATTTGCCAACGTTAATGTTTTTGTTCAAGCAATTAAGTTCTACAGCTGTGTGCTGGACTGCTGGTACCTGGCTGATACATAATTGTTCTGAACTTGAATCTCTTTTTATAGTTTGAGAAGATATTTGTCACATTTGTTAACTAAGAATTTCTCATGACTTTACTTCTCAAATTTAATTATCGATGTTTTATATATTTTCTATAATGAGGCATCTCTATCGTTTGGAATGTAGACTTCTGGAACCTAGTTATAAAAACATTTCAAGTATTATTATTTTATATAACCTATATTTAATTAAACATATTTTTAATGTTCATTCTTAACATTGAATTAATTCTATGTCTTCTAGTATTGTTATTAAAAAGTAAAGTGAAATATGCGTATCGGTTAAAGATATTAGAGATATCATAACGATTAAAGATATATAAAAGATTGAAGGCAGTCGTGACGCAGAGGCACGAGCATGTGACTGTAAACACGTCAGGTTGTAGGTTAGGTTCCCGCTCGAGGAAATGAATTATTTAATATTTTCATTTTGTCGGTCTGGTAACGAGGCACAGGGCGGTGTTGAGTTCTGTCACTCATAATTCGGTGGAAAGTGGAGAATGGAAGTGTTTTTACGGGAGCGGAGTGTCTTTTCACTAGGCTCCCAGGCTACCTCTGTCTACCTTACTACAGCACAAATCTAGAAATAAAAAAGGGGTAAAAGACTTCTTACTATAGAAACATACAATGCTATTAAATTATTATAAATTTCTGCTTTTAAAAACATACAATACAATTAAATTATTATAAAATATGAAATATTAACTTTTAATTTATAATGGGGTCATATGTTATAATAACAAAGCAGTACCAAGTATGCTCCTAATAGCAACCTTGGCAGCCGTACCGGTCAGCTGACGATTTTGACAAATCGTTATTGATAGTTCGTGAGCATACAGACGTGCAAACCTTCGCTGGGAAGGTTGCGGCCGAGTGCTAGCGATTTTTATATATCTGTATGTTCTTTTTCTTATTATGGTGTTTAGGAGATATATAAATATATATGTTGTTTAATATACTAAATCATCTAATAAAAAAATTACATATCTTCATAGTAGAGGGAACATAATGTTAAAACACTATATCCCGCTTTCTGGCCACTTTTCCAAACATTGTATGTTGAATGGTGGAACTCAACGATACGTTATTACCTTAACGAGGAAACGAAAAAAGATAATTCCCCCGAGTGGAAATAGAACCTACAACCAACGTGTATGTACTACGTGTATTGCAATGAGTTTAAAAACCTGAATTCACACATTTTTATGATGTATTCATTTATTTACATTTAGGTATAATATGATTTTTTTTAACATAGTAAGGAGTAAGTTTGGCATTTTATACAACTATCTTGTCAATTAACAGAAAACTACATAAATAGGTTATTTTTCTGAGATTTGTATTAATTTAAAGCCTAATAATTAATAATAGGTATAATTGCATTATTTAAAATATATAATAAAAAATATGAAGAGAAAACGAACAAAGGAACGTCGCTCGAACACTTCGTGGTCAAAGGTTGACAAGTATCGTTCAGGTGAATTTTAATGAATCACACATTTATTATTGGTTCGTAGCATAAGTAATGCAATGAACTTGAATATAAAATAGAGTAATTTAATAAGGACTGTATTATTTATTTATAAATAAGAAAAATACTTGTAAAAAAAAGAAAATCTATTGGTTCTTGAATTTAAAATTAGATATCTATTTATTAAAATGTTTTTACATTTCAATTTACACTTTTAAACATTATTAATTTTATTTTCAATATATGATAAGGTTATTACTTACTTCTTTGCACGAACTCTAAGTATTAAGTATAAAAAAATATTTTACAGATCAAATATTTGATAGTAATGTGTCATTTAGTTAATAAATACAATATTAAAATATTTCTTAATTTAATTCCCTTAATCCTAGACAGACACATAAGGTAAGTTTTCAATTAAAATATCTATTTTAATAAGAATATTATACATCTGCTTGTTAAATATGAATTATGTATTTACTTCGCAGGATGTATCGCCCACTATCTGTGATCTAGGACAGTTGTTCTTAAAAAAACATTGTTATTAAGAAAACAACGTGCAGCACTAGGTATATGAAATATGTATTTCTCAAAACACAAAAAAATCTACTTGACGCTGTATCCCACACACTGCAGGGTAGGCAGAGCTAACCTAGTGTTAAGATACTCCGTTCTCCACTTTCTGATAATTGACCTCTGGCCTCATTCATTAATCACTCCACCAATAGGCCAATACATATAGTTTAGATATATATTATCATAGATTGCAAGCTTAATCAGCTTTCTAATTCTAATTCGCTTGTCGATAATGCAGAATAAGTAGATCAGTAACGGCACGTTCGTTTTGCAACTTTATATTATTGGTTAATGATTATAGACTTCCAATTCGATAAGATATTAGTGCAATGAAATAAGCAATTATAAATTATGCATTTTGTCATCGATTTAATATATTTCTAGGAATAGGGGTAGGCAGAGGGAATCTAATGTTGAGACACTCCGTTTCCCATTTATCGCTGAATTCTGGAAGCGTTGCAAAACATACCAAATACAAATGGGTTTAAAAATTCCACTTTTTAACCAAGATGTAGGCAGTAATTTATATTGG
The DNA here is from genome assembly GCF_056956725.1 of Heliconius melpomene rosina. Classification (NCBI taxonomy): domain Eukaryota; kingdom Metazoa; phylum Arthropoda; class Insecta; order Lepidoptera; family Nymphalidae; genus Heliconius; species Heliconius melpomene. The sequence continues at coordinate 3,118,034 of NC_140400.1, forward strand.
GCCGACAAAGCGCTATGTTTCAATATAATCATTATATTTTTATCAATATAAAAAATAGGTTATTTTTCTTATAAGCAAGGCTTATGTTAAACGTATTTAAATATATTTACCATTTTTATAAACAAATAATGATTTCACATTACCTTATACTATACTAAAAAAACATTTAAAAAATCAATAAACATTTACCTACAAATCCCATAACTTACGTCGAAAATAAAAAAGAAATTAAAACAAAAATTTGCAAACTGAAAGTTACCAGCGATGCTATCGCAAAATTATTTCCAATTTCACCGTTTGCGTCTCCACATGTGTTTTTTTTTATTTGAAAGGTCCTTGGGCCTGCCCATAAATTATAGTTCGGTAGCTCTTAAAGGGGTTTTCTCGTTTTTTATTTTGTTTTAGCCTTTGAAGTATTTATGTCCCGTCTTACTTAGCAGCGGTCAGCCGACATGTCTGCGCCGTAGAAATGCTTCCCCTGTGTTTTATTTGAACCATATTATATCTACTTGTAGCCATGCCAGTCGTGGCGCAGGGGTGGAAGTATGTGGCTGTAAATGAGACTGGTTGTGGTTTCAATTTCCTCTCGAGGAGATTTATATTTTCATTTCTTCGCTCTGGTGTAGAGGCATAGGCGGCGTTGAGTTTCGCCTGCCTCTAGATTTCGGCGGTAAATGGGGAACGTCTTGAGGAGTGTCTTAACACTAGGTTTCCTCTGCCTACCTTGCTGTGTGCACGTTACAGCGTGAAGGTAAAGCTGATAAAAAATTAAAAATAAGTTATAATAAGCGTGTAAGAACTAAGAAGGTACCTACTAAAAAATAGGTAAAGATAGAAATATTATTTCATATACTCTTAATATATACCTACTATCTATACTTATTCTTGTACTTTCTAGGTGTACCTTAAACTTAACTTAAAGTATAACTTAAACGAGGCTAACATATTTTACATTCACATATAGTTTATATGAATAGTGATATTATTTTACATACATATTTGTTAGAACCTTATGATATCTATCTTATAAGGAAAGATTACCTAATAACATTATACATACATGCCGGTAAAACGGAGACTGTATATTTACTCTGGAAAAAGAGAAGCCTTAATAGCTGAGGATGCCAAATATATTGGAATGACTTTAATTGCGTTAAAAAGTCAAAATTTGGAGGAGGTAGTTTTTAACGGTTCCAAGTGTAAACTTTTATGTCTAAGCACATTTAGAAAAACAAAACGCTACAAAGCTTATGGCAGACAAAACGCATTCCTTATACTGGCAATTGGAATAGTTTTAGGTTTTTTATTTCATTTTAGGCCCAAAGGCATTCTAACGGTGCTTCATCCACTGGGAGACATAACTCGACGGACCACGAACAGCGCTTTTTATGTTATTTTTCCGTTGACCTCACTTCGTCGTTCGATTTTGCGAATGTTAACTTTTTAATCGCAGTTTTATATGCGTTTAAGGAGTTTCTGTGTATGCTAAAGGTAATGCAAAATGATGCGTTTTTTATGGCACGACATCCTGTGTACAAGATCTGATTCATTTGTCCATGGAGAACGTGATCCCGTATTTTTATTAATAGTTACAACTTACGTCACAATTACGTATTTCTACTGGATGTACCTTCAGTGAAGAATATAGTGTAGCGCATATTAAAATTATTATTTTGTAATTAAATTTTCAAAAACTTGAAATTACCCATTAATTAAATGTTCATTCTACAATTCAACGATTTAGACGTTATTACTTAAGTTAAGGTTGTCATATTTTATATAGATATATGTATTTATTATTAATACAATATGTACAAGAAGTTATTTTACATATCTATACGAAAATAAAAATTATATAATAAAAATATCTTGATCCTCCTAACTGCCTAGTGTTGTGTGTTAAACAAATATGAAATAACGCGAGCATGAAGGCTGAATAAATTATAATATTCATGTCGGCTAGTCTCAGATTACCTTGTTAAATGAGTATGTTAAACAAAATGTATAATAACCTTTATCGTCTGATGAGGGATTAATACAAAAAGTGTCCTGGCAACTCTAATTGCGTGCTACGCCGGCCAAAATTAAAAAGAAAAGTCGCACAGCAAAAATCCCGCCTATTTTTAAAAATGGAACCCAATGATGATTCGCCTAATTAATAAACCAATCACGTACAGTCGAGACGCGGCGTCGAGGCGCGGCGGACGTGCGGGCGCGGGGGATGAACGCTCGGAAATTCGAATACTATATTTTTTTCTGTACTCAAAGCATCATGATGATACTTGTAATTAGCTTAACGGCCAGCGACAATGAATTTTGTCCTTTATTAATAATTGGCCGCTAATAGCAGCTCAACGTATACGTATGTACGTAATATGTTGTTGTGCAAGCAAAAAATAGTTTAATACCATTAAATGATCGATCTATCATTAAGTCCAGCGTGCGGCGATAGCGATCTGTTTCACAAGCGCCTCTATTAAGATATTTATAGTCGAAGCAGAAATTAAACGAAAACAAAATAAGCGATTTTAATGTTCATAACAAATCTATTCATCATTAATTCACAGACATCTAAATACAAAAAACATCATGAACAATATTCATAACGCCATTATAATTGAATTCACGTGAATGCATGATAAAAAATACCTTTCAACATTGACACCGAAAAATTATGTGAAAAATCACTGCTTTAGGGTTCCTAGAAAAAAAACATCATTTATCAAATAAATGCATTCCCAGTTATGTCCTTGCTCAGCGTGACTGTAAAAACTAGAATAATAAATGCTTCGGTTGGCAACACTGGGAGCCGAGGAAGCCCGAAGCGACGCGAGAGACAGCGAAGATTAGCGAGCGCGCGCTTTTTGCTTGCATCAATCGATGCGCTCGCGCATTCGCACGATGAATTATTCAAAAATTGACATGAAATGGCGTATGGTTCTTTTTTTTTAATGAAAGGTGCCCGATTGAGGACTGTAACCGCCTGACGAATTCATTGGTCAACGGCTTTTTGCGTTCCGTAATTGCTGAGTTTATTTACTTGAAGTATCAAATTTAATTGAAACATTTGCATCGTTCAATGAAGTCTTGACCTTTAAATAAGTTTATAGTGTTGAACTCATTTTACGCCGGCCATGGACAGTTGGCTATAAGCATGGCTTTAAACTGAATTTAGTGTCAAACCGCAAATAAAGTTCCTCGCGACCGATTCATGTTCGAAATGTTACTGCTCTAACTTAAGCTTAACTTGCAAGTTACGACTAGCACTACATATCTGCACTTTAAATTGTCAAAATAATTTATTTGGGATGTTGGTTTATATTTCTCTTATAGTAGGTATAGGTACTAATACAAGTTTAGATTTGTAATCAAAATATTCAGAACATTATAATAATTTCTTTTTTACAACTCCACACTGTATCCTGCATTACCTCGTTACCAGAGCGAAGAAAAAAATATTTAAAATTTAATTTCCTCGACTGGAAATCGAAACCACAACCTGTCGCGTTTATTGACTGGCCTCTATAATATAATAAATCCTAAACGATTAATAATGTTATTTATCTAAATGCACAAGGATTTTTTTTTTCGAAGCTATATTATATATGTAGAAATATATTATAAATCTATAATTTATAGTAATAATTAAAAATATATAATATTTTTATTAAACCATTCTTGAGGACACACTACAAATATATAAAAATGAATTTTATTGTATCTTATATGTTAAAAGCTGCATATTATAATAAATGTAAAGTGTACAAATAAGTTCAATTCGAATAAATGAAAATCTAAAACTTCTGTGATTTATTCAGATTATTACCAGACAAACAAAAGGAACGCGTCGTCCTTCTAATTTGTAAGCAAGATTCTAGAGTTTCTCAAAGCAAAAAATAAGTAATTAATTCGTATAATGCTGTTAATGATGCATCGAAAGCTGACCGCCATTTCCAAGTATAAGTAATCATACGAATTCTGTTTCGATTGGAAACTTCTTACCCGCACTTTTTTGGTAAATGTCTTCATTCGAGTACGGTACTGTCCTTACAGTTATGGATATGTCGCGTTGGTTATGGATATAACGTCTCCGCATGAGGTTTTGTGAAAAACAAAACATTTGATCAATTAATAATACAATATTCGAAATCATTTTACAGGCGGACTCCTTTGATGAATCGACGAGTTGTTGCATTCATCGGTTCCTGTAATATTTTTTTCTAATTTTGTGTAAATTCTAATTTATTTTATAAAAAAAATAACCAAATATATGATGGGCTAACAAAAAGATGTCATAGATATTAACATTTAATTATATAAAGTTAGAGCTTTCCTAGATCTCGTTCTTTCACTTTGGAAGAAAATAATATTTATCTATTATTATAGAAGATTTATTGTTAATATTTTTAATAATTAATAATGGTACTCAGAACAATTTTACTTACTTGTAAGAAGTGAAAGACATATTCCCGTCCATGGGCTGATCGTCTACTGCGCCTCCTGTCGTCAGCATGAGTGTATTCATTTACTACCTAACTACTCTTTATCGATATCGATACGTTTGTCAGTTGCACTGCACTAGGCCAGTCCAATGCGTCAAAGTGACGCAGTACGACATTATGTGTCACATCACTAGTGCCCCTTTGTGTTGTCCTTGGTCATACCTGTAACAAAAAAAGTATCAGTAAATATATGCAATAAATATATAATAATAATGTTATTATAATATTTTTATAAATATGTTTTATTTTATAATAGTAATAGCACATTTTTATATAAAAAATAAAAAGTACTATAAAGTGAAATTTCACATCTCTGACATATACCGTAACTCGTTTTCTTCACTATTTTAGTAGATAGTGCTTCTATAGGAAGATTTTACAAATATCAATTATCGTTTGGTCGTTTTATTGGCTGTAAGCTAAATTATATTTATTATATTAAAACGAAGTTTTTTGCAACTTGTATAATATATCTCGATTTTGATTTGATCAATAATAGGTATGGAGTATAAAGGCAAGATGCATTAAGATTAAGAGATCAGAAGCTAAGATTTAGTAGTAGCAAGAATAAAATATAACTTGGTCCTACATAAATTGTGTAAATATTGCATATTATTTTATATTCGTATATTATTGATTTTTCGTCTTCGCATATAGGATGGTACCAGGTGTTAAGACATTCTGTTCCCCACTTTCCGCCGATTTTATTTCATCATCATCATCATCATCATCAGCCTGTCCTCGTCCACTGCTGGACATAGGCCTCTCCAATGGCACGCCACTGAGCTCGATCTTCAGCTCTTCTCTTCGATTTTATTTACATTACATAAAAAATATTTTATTGTGTTTCCCGTAAAAATAATATAAAGCCATATCAAAAGTACCTACTTAAAAGAAAAAATCCTTTTAACCAATTAAGCCAAAGTACAAAAGTCATATTTTGTACAATGTCGACATAGGACATTACTCATTAATCGAATCGTTGTGATCCTCGATTGGAGACCATTTTAAATCCTCCCATAAATATTAATCAAATAAATTAAATTATTTTTTTTAAGTAATCACAAACTAATCTATAATTCAATCAATATTATTTAACTAACAATAATCGGTATTAATCCAAAAAGCTGATATTACAAAACACAGCTTCTTCAATATCTAATACATATCTGGTATAGCTGGCATCAGATCTGAGATAGCAGCCTGTTTGTAAACCGGCCGAGCGGCCATATTGAATCTGATTGACAGCTGTCAATGTTGGCGGCACTGCGACGCGTCGCCGCGCCTGCGCGTTACGAACACCGTTAATTTTTATTAAAAAATATTTTAAAATGTGTTGATTTAATTTGTTATATTATTGTTTAACTTAATTCGTCATGAACAAGATTACAAGTGACTTATGGCTGATCCCTTGTATACGATAGTATCGCCGGAGATGAATAAGTGCCCACTTAACAAAATGGTTTGCGATTATTTTGCAGGTAGATTTATTATGTTGTACCTACAATAAATGCGAATTTGAAGTAATTCATAAACGTAAATACAAAGTATCTAATATTATTTGAACTTATAAAAGAATCAATTATGGAAATAGTTTGATAATTAATAATTATAATTTGAATAAAACTTTCACCAATTCAACTGTTTGTACTTTAACAGTATTATTGATACATTGTAAAGTACAAGCTTCATTAAAAATTTAAAGTTAAATTATTTTCTAAAGCTCAAAGATGTACCTTACAGATAAGGAAAACCACTATACAATTCATTATTTTATTCATAATAAATAGCGATTTACGGTCGTGACGTCACTAAAACGTGTGTCCGCTTTTGTCACATTAAGCATATAGCTACGAACCGCTATACTTAAATTAGATTTTAAAGTTCATTTAATTTTGAATCTTATACCTTATAAAATACAGTTTATTTAAATGTAATAGACATTTAACTATATGCAGAATCATCACTTATAAAATATACGATTATGGCGGTTATTTGTAGGTAATACATAATTTTAGGAATTTGTAATGTAAGGCCATTTTGTTTACCTTTTTCCATTTAATTGCTACTGAGACTACTAAGAAAATGTATATTCTAGTATTAATATTATACCTATTTATGTTTATATATATCAGCTTCACGCGGTATCCCGCACACAGCAGGGTAGGCAGAGACCTAGTGTTAAAACGCTCCGTTCCCCACTTTCTGCCGAATTCTGGAGGCATTGCGTGTTGCGTGGTAGAACTCAACGCCGTATTTATATTTAGATACAATAATTTTATGTACAGACAATTATGATTTCTGAAATATTAAATATTTTTATAATTTTTCAGTAAATTCCGTCATATTTTTAGAGCATTATTTTTATTACAAGACATGATCTTGAATTCAATATGTTTTTATAAACTTAAAAGTAGATAATTATATAAGCTAGCTAGAGCTACATAACCTTAAAACCAGCGTTGCTTATTTTATTGTTTTAAAAAGTTAGTAACAATTTCAGAGAAAGAAAAGAGTAAACAAAACCAAATATTGTTCTGTTATAGGTAAGTATGTTAATATTGACATTTTTCTATTATGTAAATGTCTTGTATTGCTATCCATCACAATAATAAGATAAGTTTAAAAATTTCGCTTTTCTCCAAGGTAAAATCTGGCAACACCGCTACATACTTGCTGTTGGATTGTAAGTTACACATATCTTATTACATATAAAAAAAAACAAATATCAAAACCTTTTCCATTTCACAGATAGAACATAAGCTTCTAAACTAATAATTTTAAACTATAAATTATATATAACTTAGAATTCTTATTAAATTATATAAAGCCTGATAAAATATATTTATTTTATTTTATATATTTTTTAAAACAAACTTGCTTACTCAATTACCGATACAATGTTAAAAAATATCATCATTTATATACATAAATATAATAACTAGATGTGTGAATTTTATTAATTTAGCTTTTGTTCTCTCACTCTCTTGTTTTCCTAACATCGATACAATCTTTCACTTATCAAAAATCTTTACCAAACACTAGACAGCTACCATCGATAAAGATTAGACTCGACAACACCGGTAGTCGAATAGAAGGCCAATTAAGATATTTTTTGTACGGGTCTTTAAAATTTTAGATGTTATTTTTCTAATTTTGCTTCAAAAGATGCAAGTGTACAAACAATGTACCTATAGATGATGAGATAATCATAAAATATTAGCTACAAATATTATTTGTCTAGGTCAAAGTTTAAAGTTCGTCTATATTTCATTTTAAAATAAATTAAATTTAATTACCTGCATTATTTAGAAAATTATACAAATACTATTACCTATATATAGCTTTTGTATTATTTTCAAACATTCCATTAAATAAAACGCCTAACATAATACAATTTTTATTGCTGTTCGTAGTTTTAGGTATGTACTACATTTGCAGATCCGGTATTTAAACACTTACGAGTAAGTCTAGTAATCTTTTGCATATACCTAATTTATAAGAAAAAAAAACATAATAAAATATGCATTATCTCTATATCAATATGAAATTATAGGATATGAAATTCATTTTACTAATGATTTACTTTTCTAGTAAGCTATATAATAATCAATAAAAGAGAACACAAGTTTTTGCAACTATAATTAAATAATAATAAAATAATTATAATAAAAATATAATAGTAGCTATAATTTATTAAATAATTGTTGCTATCTAAGCTTTTTATATTCACTCCGACAGTCCGCTGTCTATTTTCCGCCGATTTGGCATTGCTTGTTACTATAGTCGCGGAACATAGCGCCGTGCTTTGCTTCGACATCAGAGCGAAGAAATTAATGTTAAATATTTGGGACGAATGGGAATCGAACCCAACGTGTCCCGAGTACAGTTACACGCTTATACCCCTGGGCCACAATCGATCTGATAAATTTATAATTTTTCTAATAGATATCCCAAGAAATTTTATATAAATATTTTGTAAACTATTTCCAACTAGGTTTTTTTTTAAATAACAACATAGAATTTATTTTAAACGCTCATCCGTTGGTCTCACAAAAAGTATTTACAGTTATCCAATGTTATAAATCTCAATATAATAATAAGAGGTATCCGTACGTTCCAACTAAAACAAGCCAAATGTTTAGGTTAGTGACGACCTAATAAAAAACATCCTCCGTAGGATATAAAGTAATGTGTGACTAATAACTCCATTTCACCTCATTTCTTTGATTATTTATGTTATTACTTATAGGACTTATTAAATAACCTCTCAGTAGGTTAAAAGGTATACTTTAAATAATAAATGAGTAAATGATAGGTACAGAAAGAACAGAAATTGATAAGAATTGAATGTCTGACATTCCTATTTTACTGCTCCCTTTTTCTCCCCAAGAAAGCTCTTCCTTCATGAAGTCAAACTTCATGGTTCTACGGCACCACCACCAGTAAGTCGTCTCTTAGTACCAGAAGATTTTTTTATAATTATACCTATAGGCTACTTTTATTCTAGAAAATCAGATTTAGCCATCTTTTATTAAAACCACATTTGTAAAGCAATTCTGCAAACACCTATCATGTAATTGTAATAAGCGAATAATGTGATTTGAGCAAATTACTTTCGATTTGTAAGAATTAAAACGAGCCGCCGACTGAAATACATGCTTTTTTATTAGCCGCGAGCTTTAAGAAGAATTTGGTTAGCGTGTAATGTTTCGAAAATTATATGGAAAGTTGAAAATTATATAGAACAGAGTGTCTTAATAGTAGATTGCCTCTGTCTATTCTACGATATGCGCGTAAATAAAATTTATTAATTAATTGTTACAGGTCCCCATGTCTGCACGGGAACCTAGTGGTAAGTAGTAGACGTAAAATATTTGCCATCAATCCTTTTTAACTATGTATCTTATACCTATATACTTATTATGTGTTGGAAATTAGTTTTAATTTTATTATATTTTAAAACAAAAATTATGAATATTAAATTTGTACTTTAATATATCTAATTCATAATTTTTCAACAAAACGATGATGACAAAATTTGTTACTAAAGAGTTTTACTCACATACTGTCCCAACGTAGTCTTAATTGGCATAATATTTTTTTAACATATTTCCATCTGAGATATATATGCAAAATCAACTATATAAAAAAAACTAACAAACACATTCAACATTATAATCTTATTTTAATAAATTTATAATTTTAATTAATAAATTAAATAAATAATGACGCCAGTAGAACTGAAAACCTAAAGTAGATAAATAACTATTTTACACTTACACTACACTACAGTTCTTTAATTATACCTATTATGAATGTAACTAAAGGACTGCTTCGTACGGAGATATTATTTTTTAATCACCTTTAATTTCTTCAATGAAAAAAGCAAAATGAGTAAGTAAGAGAGTAAGTAGAATAAAAAGTTTTTATTGCAATATAAATATCTATATCCCAAATATTTTTTTTATATCTACTATAACCCTCGAGTACAAATATATATTATATTTAAAAATTGAAACACTACGCAATCCTGTACTGTAGGTATCGTTATGTAAAATAGAGAACTAATTTTTATTCATTATTTAAACAAAAAAACAATTTGCTTTAAAATATAAACTTTTCTAGAAATAATAATATATATATTTTTTTTGTTATATTATATAGAGATTTTATCGTGGTTGGTTAACTATCGTGAGAAAAATGTAAATTTAGATTCAGAAATTACTTTTAATTAATCTCAACTATTTTGAATTGACTTTTCTACTAGATTACTTTCTATTGGGATTATTGAAATTGAAGGTCGTATTTATTTGATCAATCCACCCTAAAGGATATATTTGGAATAATACAGTATTTGTCGAGTCCACTTGGTAAAGCGATGCGCGTATGGTTTCATCACCCACCATACTATACTCTATATGTCCAAAAGCGGAATATATTGAATGATATTATTGATACCATATATTTTTGATACCATCGCTCCTTTTTCGTCAAAATAATGAAATAATGAAAAAAGGAATATATTTAAAAAAAAACCTTAAACTTATAGATTACTATAATTTAAGCTTTCAAATGTCTAATGGAACTGGAAGCAACCTCTACCTCCGCTTTAGAAGACAAATGTTGGTTGCTTAGCAAACAAATTTATCAATTTAATAGAAAAATAAATAAATTACGATACAAGTAAAAAAAGAGCATAATATATTCCTAAATTAATAAAAACATTTATTTATTTTATTGCTTCACACTGTATCCTCCATCACACAACAGAGTAGGCAGAGGGAACCTAGTGATAAAACACTCCGTTCATATTTATTCTTGTCAATTTAATTGCTTAACATATTTAAACTTAACAATATAGCAGTAATTCTAAAATTTCTTATTTCATTGCAAGTTTGTTCAACCTCGTGTTTTCGTATAAATATTAAAATAGGGGTCGAAAGGTTGAATACATTTATTTTATAATTTATAAAGCGGTAGGAAATGTTCTGTGGATTCGTTAGTTTAGTCGTGGACTGAAAATTAAATTATAGTATACATATTTTAAATACAAATAGGTATTTACGATATTTTTATTCTTTTACGGCCCTTTCGGGGTGGAGCTTTGTTGAGAAAGCTTCATATCATAATAAACTCTAGAGCCTAATGACAGAAATCTTTAAAATGTCCAATTTTTATAACTTATAAGTATATAAAAAAAAAATACAAAACTTGTACTTCATTTTTAATCATATAATCTGCAAGTTTATGTATAATTACATACGTTTTAAATAATAGATACATGCTAAACTTCAGATGCATTAAACCTCTACATAGTTGCGCCAGAAGACCAAAGGGTCCATTATAAAAATAATATAAATAAAAAATCATACACTTTACTTAAAATAATATTCTCTTCAAATATTGACATTATACGATACATATTGTAACAAATTGATAAAACAAAAGGATCTTACCAAATAATATATAATCAAAATTTGAGTTCCACAGCAGAGTACAAAAATTCGTACACGTATTATCTATTTAGTACGAAATTAACTTTCTGTCACTACACTTCTTTCTATTCTAAATAAATTGTTGTCACAAAAATATGTAAACACAAAAAGCACTTTCACGAAAATGTTTTTAAATATTTTTAAAAAAGTTTCCGAGATGTTATATTTATATATATATTTTAAGTTTACGCGCCGCGATTACTTCGCGCCGGCGGGTTGCACGATCGACTGGTGCGCACGCGCACCTCAGAACGGAGGGACTGTAGATCCAGGTGTGGTCAACATTTGAAACGTAAGGTACCTTGTGACTTAATATTTCTTAATATACAATTTATATACTAATTTAAGTTCAAAAGCTTATAACTTTTGTAATACTATAATGCATATAACATGTGTCATAAATAACTAAATAGAAAATCTTCTTTATATATATAAAATATTTATTTAATATTAGTCAACTTAGTATACGAGAAACATTGGTATAGGTGAGATTTTTGTAATCTCAAAATAAATGTGATTAAATTTATTTTTCATACAAAATCATATATGGATTTTAATCGAATATAACTAAGTACTTACATAATAATTAAAATATATTTAAAGACTTATAAAAGCTCTCAATAAACTGTTGACAGCATCTGGCAAAACCTGTTGACTCAACAAATGTATGCATCAGTTCTTGGGTATATGTAGAGAATATAGCCTACTCTTTCTTACATATACAACAAGTCACAAATAAGAAAAGGAAAACGATAGTATAGCAGGTGACTTGATACTGGTCTCATTGAATTTTAACAAATGCAATACAACTTAAGTACTACAAGATAAATTCAAAGAAAATTAAGCTCTAAGTATGTAACATAAGACACATATTGATTCAAATTTATCTTAAATGTAACAAAATTTTAAACTTACTAGATAAATGAGCTTTAACTGAAAGTTTAATACATACGTTAAGTTGAAAATTACAATTTAATAAACAAATACATTAAATAAACCTTCTTAAAATAATTTATAATGCCAAAAAAAATAAAAAAAAACTCCTTTAAAAAGATAATTTCGTTTAAGATGCGCGAGCGCAACCGGACAGTGGACACGTTTGATTAGCTGTGAAACTGCATCTTGTTCTCGTCTCTTTCTTGCATGCTGTTTATATATTAACTAAAGTGAGATAGAATGCTGTTTACATCTATTTTGGACTGAGAGACGTGGCCATTTTTGGTCCATCCCAGATATATTTAGGTAGGAGGAAATCACTTTTACATAGCTGTTTTTATGTTATTTATCGTTGAAGTGCACTCAATAGATATTGAGTTTTACTCTTGATATTAGTTTTATATGCAACGTTAATTATCAAAGATACATATTTATTGTAAAATAAACTATATAAACTATAACTATTAAATAGTAATACTATGGAGATTTTTATACCATTTTTATTATAATATGTCATCAGCAATATGTCATGTTAAAATCAAATTAAGTACAAGAAAAAGAGAAAAACAACTTTATTCTTTTTTCACATAACAGAGAAGGCAGAAAGAAGTTTATTATACCTGTATATTATGGAATAACTATAACAAACGATTGCCTTTGATTTAACGTTCATTAATTTTACAAAATCGATATTGTCACCCATTTGTATTACTTATTATTCAAATCAATTGAGTAACTATGTGTTTTAGCTAGAGATTTATCTTATAATCAATTTATCTAATTTGTGTAGGTATAATAAGAATATTTTTGTTCCAAATTCCGCATTATTGCTATAACTTTTGATATTAGTCATAATCAAAATAATGAACTCACTATGTAAAAACAATCTGAAAACTATACATTTGTGGTTAAATCCTAAAAAATAATAGAAAAGGGGGGCAAAATTTGGTATTACAGCCGCTAGTTCAAGTGAGGTATCAGATGAAAGGATGAAATCTAGCCTAGGTAAGCTTGAATTTCAGAAACAGCTCGAGACCTCTAATTTTTGTACGGAACCCTCGGTGGGCGAGCCCGAGCCCCTTTTTTTTAAGGTATCTACTACGACTATAGATACCTACGGAGTAGATCAGCATTACTTTGTAACATTTAGAATGTTTGAATGAATGAATCTCCTGAGTATCAGTAATTATACCTGTAATTATTTTGATTTTTTTCTTGAAATGACCACAGTTAAATATTAATTATTAGCTCATCCACACTCTCAAGGTACCTACCTATCTACCTACTTATTTACAGTTTTTTTAATCAATGTTTAATAATTATGGATTGGCATTAAGCCTTTTATATCTAAAGTTACTTGGATCTAGAAATATATAGCTAAATAAGCTTAAGTTTTAAAATAACACCTATACCTGACTATAATATATATTTAAAATGTCCATATAATTATCTCAAATAGGACTTGAAGATGCAACCATAACCTGCATTCATATCCGCTTCTTCTTGTTTCTCATACTAGTAGGTAAACACAACAGTTGTTTTCACTAGAACTGTTGATTCAAAGAAATCTCGATGACAGAACAGTAATGTTACTTTCGCAACAAACAGCTCGGTCGCGGCTGATGGATGCGAGTGTAAAACGAACACGCCCCAGATAACATCTTGATTGTGATGTACTTACATTACTTACAATAAACAAATATTTTACACATTTTCACCTGTAATGTCGTCAGTCAGTCAGTCACTCACGGGCTTAGTCGTTGATGGAGTTCAAACCTTGCTGAATTTTCTCTAGAGCTCTTTTGTCTCTTCGCAATTAAGTTAGGGCCAAATAATTAGATTTTTCACTTCCTGCTTATGTGAACGTTGAATTGTTTAACCTTAAAGAGTATCTTTCTTATATTCCGCATTTGTCTCTCCAAAACAGGCCTAATGTAAACTTAACACTACACTTTTATTTAAAAGAAATTAAAAATAAATCATTTGCTCTAATAGGAAACGAACCCACAACGGTCCAGCTTACAGTAAGATGTTGTGTTGCTGCGCCAGGACGCGACGACGACATTTCAAGTTCAGCATAATTATTCTATTTGGGAAAACTGGTAAAGTTTTTCCATTATTTTTGTTTTTGACAGCTTAAATGCGTGTAGTATGTTTTTACCCAGTTAATTACTTCATGGATGCGAGAAGCCCAAGACCGGGTTGGTTGGCGCTTGATGAGGGAGGCCTACGTTCAGCAGTGGACGGCGATAGGCTGATGAAAAAAAAAATTCCCTCATAGGTTCAGATATTCTGAAATACAAAAGCTGAATGGAATTGAAAACCACATTCATGGTTAATAATTACTTATTATTAAAGTTATTAATACATTTTGATACCACCATATATAGTCGAGGTTAAAGTATAAAACATAATTTAACTTTCATTCGTAAATACGTCCGTTTAAAGCAATGTTCCTCTTGCAGCCACGTGCTTCACTTGTCAATGTCTCCATTGAAATTGTACAAATGATTCATTTCGTCGGTTTGGCTTAATTAATTTGCATAAACTTTATCATTAATATCGAGACCAATAGCAAGTAGGCAATTTGGATCAAAATTTATGACACCTACTTTTATTAGCTTCACGTTTTATCCCACACATATCAGGGTATATCAGAGTAGGCTGATCGGACCCCGGGGACCAAGGTCAAGTACGTACACTTTGTTCACTTTAAGTTACTTCCAATCCCAACTTTCCGCCGAAATCTGGAGGGATTGTGTGTTGAGTGGCGGAATTCAACACCAAGCTTTGCCTCGTTACCAGAGCGATGCATGAAAAAAAATATCGGCATAATTTGGCAAAGGCAGAGTGAACTTTATGTCAAGATGTGGCAAACATGTTACAATGGGCCAGCATTTGCTTGTTATCGCGATGGTTGTGGATTCGATCTCAACCAGGAGATTAGGTACTTTTAAGAATTTCGATTTTCGAATTTCGGTTTTAGAATTACACTTTGACATTTTAATAGAAATTGCAAAGGACTAAGGATTTTAAGTATTTATACAGGGTGAGTCATATTGAACTTTCCGATTTCAATAAGGTGTGTATTAAAAACAAAGCGACATGCAGTAAAAATTATTTTATTGTTTGAAAGCACATAACATGCAGTTTTAATTTAGTTGGTTTTAAAAATGATATCCTGTAAATGTCTACCTCCATTGACCACACACTGCTGAAGCCTTTCCCGGAAGTTGTCCATTACTCGTCGAGTCATATTCAGCGGAATAGCATTGATTTCTTCCGTGATTGCAGCCTTCAGTTCATCGATGGTTCGGGGACGATGCGTGTACACCTTTTCCTTCAGGTAACCCCAGAGAAAGAAATCGCAGGGGGTTAAATCAGGTGATCTCGGCGGCCACCCAACGTCACCTCGCAAAGAAATGAGATGACCGGGAAACATTTGTCGCAGGATTTCCATTGAACGCCTGGATGTATGGGCTGTAGCACCATCTTGTTGGAATTGAAATTTAAGGTCTCTATGCAGTATTCTGCGGACACTACTGAAAGATAATCCTAGTGAAGCGGCATGTTTCCGAACAGAACGCCGAGGGGATTGTTGAATTGAAGCCCGCACTCTATCCACGTTTTCCGCTGACGTTGACGTCCTAATTCGGCCTTGTGGTCTTGTTTTTAATGCTGATGATGTTGCTCTAAAATTTGATACCCAATTTCTGATTGTTGGTCCAGTGGGAATGGGATCACGTCGACCAATAGCAAAATGTAAACGGAACGCACGCTGTGTTGTGATCACGGAGCCGCCATTTTTAATAAACTCTTCAACTACGAACGCACGATGTTGTCCCGACCAAGCCATTGCTCACACTAAAACTGCATGTCATGGCGCGTCTAATGACACCATCCCCACCCTTCTACTCCTTCCCTTCTTCGTGCAACGTCCTTCCAAAACCGGAAAGTTCAATATGACTCACCCTGTATTTAGACCTAACTTGTCATATAATTTTAAATTTGTTTGCTCTATCCTAATTATGAATTTGTTTTAGATAATAAGAATATACCTGGTCCTTATCCTGGTGTTACTGGCAAGCACATCGGGCTGATGTAATGAAAATACTGTATACAAAATTAAAGCGAGTAGGCCGGCAATACAGGTTATATACGGAGCTATATTTGTATACCCACTTCAGAATAGTTTGCTACCTACCCCAGAATTCTTGATAATACTGGGACCGTACTCCACCAACCTTCCCCCCCCCCCCCCCCCCCAAAAAATTAATCTTGATAAGTTCGTGCTGGCTGTAAATACCATAAAAGTATTTATTAAAGTATGCGATGGCAAGGCTAAATAAAAAAATATAATACTTAATTATTTCTTGAAATTTTATAGTGAGGTGCTAATTGTTGCGTTTTATAATACAATACCCAGATACAGATAATATGATGACACTGAAGGCAATTAGTTATTATATTTCCTTGTTTTTTTGCTTTCACTTCACTAAAACGTTAATTTTATAATTGGATTTAAATCTTCTATATCCCTCCTTCGAAATTAAATTCAAATAATATCTAAAATGTTGCAAAATATAAGAACAGGCCGTTTAAACTTCGAAATGTTCCTATTCTATTCCACAAATTACCGAATAATTTACACAAATAAAAATCAAAATATTATTTCTTCCATTAAGCCATTACCAGCATTATTGAATCGTCAGTCCTACAGAAAGCGACCAGTGCCTCAAAGTCAGTTATGCTGAAAAGAACTGCCTTCCAAACCATAAAAAAAAAACTAAATCTCTATCTTTATCTAAACATATGCTAACGGAATGCATCACACAGTAGCTGCTAGGGGGTCAGCCACCTCGGCAATGACAATAATAATCAAACAATTAAAGCGAAAGGACGTCTCACGTCACGTCACGAGAAAGCAAGAGTGCGACAATTTCACGGTGATGGGTACACACCACACGCGCTCCAAAGCTCATGATCGCGTTCAGGGCTTGTACTGCTTGTATAATAAGTACCTATGTTAAATAAATACCTAAGTTTAAATTTTATAAATTTATTAAATTTTGATTATTATTTTTTTAAATAATATTTCATAAACAATTCATGAGGGCCAATAGTGGCGCAGGTGTCTGACTGTAAATGCGGCAAGTTGTGGATTCGATTCCCACTCGGTGAAATAAAATATTTAATATTTTATTTTTTTGCTCTAGTGTTTCTTTTCCCTCTTTTTCATTTCTCTTTCCCTCTGTCTATCCTGTCATATGTGAGATACAAGGTGAATCTCAAAATATATACTAAAAAGTTTATTACTCATATTTTTTCTGACGCTACCCCATGACAGTGAAGCGTGCGCAGATCTCGCCAAAATTGTCTCCGCACAATTTCCCGCTTTCCACACAACTCTCCATTGTGCAACCTTCGATAATTCGATTACTTCACATTTACTGAATTCTGTAATATATTTAATATAATAAAAATAATAATTCATTTTGAAAGTAAATTAATACCAGTATTTATATTTTAAATTATTGTAATTTGTATTACCTGATGTTCAATTAATGTTAACACAATTTTTTAATAAATTAATATTAATTAACTTGAAATAGACATCTATGAGAGATGAATAATAATTCTTTCCCCCGAGTAGGAATCGAACACACAACCTATCAGGTTTTCAGACACACTTTGTACACCTGCGCCAAGACTGGCCTATATCTATCTATATTCAATTAATTACAACCAATTAAAAGCCAATAATAAGAGAAAAAATACAGTGTTTTCGCAGCTGATTCAATAAAAATGCGTAAAATGTGATGCATAAAAATTCACAGGAAACGAAGGGTCGCCGCGGAAGGCGATATCCGGTATCCTGCTAACCCCTTTTTATTTCATATTATACCTACATATATACGTAAGAGTTATTCGCTTCATTTCGTCGTTTAGAATATTAATTGTCTTATAATATGTAAGATGAGGGTGGTCTTCCACAAGGAAAGAATTATGCGAGATATAAATTTTAAAAGGTCTTTGTAGAAAGTTTTATATAATAACTTTTGAATATTTATCTAATTTGTAGTACTAACATACGAGTATATCTTACTTTGAATAAGCAAAACGACACACATTAATTTCGAGCGTATTAAATGCTTATTCATTTCAAAATAATTAACATTAATAATTTATTGGTTATAGTTATAAAATATAGGCCGTTACGGAATAAGCGTGATAAACGCGACGGTTGTGGGTTTGATTCCCAATCGGGAGAATTAATTATTTTCGTTTCCTAGCTCTGATAACAAAACAATACTGCGTTGAGTTCCGCAAGTCAACACGCAACGTTTCGAGGATTATCTTTTGATTAGCCTTTTCCATTAGCCATCTTTTTATTTAAAAATTACACAAAGTAGAGACGATTTTATCATTTTTTTTAGTTTCACGCTGCCTTCATATACACTAAGCAACGAAAACCTATTTTTAATACACTATGTTCCCCACTTTCTCTTGTCCAATTTTCGAGATATTAGCCCCGCTTATCTTGCCAGAGCGTGAAAGCAAAAATCACTCATTCCTCCGACTACGATTCGAACTTCCAACCGTCGCGTTTGCTGTCACACGCAATACCGTTTCGCCATGACTGCTTCCGGAATGATTTAAGGAGACAAAATACTAAGCAGTAAATAAAAGAAAGAATATCATTTCATATACTTTAATTTCAACACTGTCGAGTTACATCTTAAATACAATTTAACTGGTAACACTAATTACTAAATAATTTTAAGTAAGCTTAAAATTTTCACAAGTAGCAGAGAGAAGAGAAACACGAATAGTCAGATCTCTTTTTAAAAGTAATATTAAAATTCATAAATTTACTATTTTCATAGTATGAATGATATATCTTACTATAAAAGCCTGTATCTGGTTAATTAAAAAAAAATACCAACTATAGTTGGTAAACAAATAAAGATGGTTTTTCGAACATTCACTGGTAAATAAAAAAAACTTTAGTTTCCTATATTTATAACGTTTATAATTGTATTTTTTTGTGTTTCACACATAATGGAAATAAAAAACAATATTAAACTGCATTAAAAATATGATTACAAAAGGATTTATTATTAATAAAATCCATAGGCACTGGAAGTTTTTTTATATACGCTATATATTAGTATGTATCATACTAATATATAGCGTGTATCATACTAATATATGTATCAGACATATAAATTACTGTTAATGTCACTGTAATAATAATAAAATGATAATAATTTAATAAAACTTACTGTATTTTAATAGCCGTCCTGTTTAATAAAATTTATGTATAATTTCACTTTTTATGTGTGATTTAGCTTAAATACATTTTTTTTGTATATTCATTGCAAAGTACATATTATATAAGTAAAAGACGCTATCTTGAATATTTTTGTCACAGATTAGCTAAAATTGTCATTTCATTCAAAGACACAGGGAATGTAAAAAAATAAAATACTTATTGTAATTTCATTTTTAAAAACTAAAAAGCGTTACATTTGATTTTTAAGCACATAATTTTCAAGTAAACATAAGTACCAATAAAGAACTTTTTAAGTACTTTAAATTCACAGGGCTAAGAAGTTCAAGTGAGATCCAATCAAATATTTTTTTCTTAATACTGAATATAAAAAAATACATAACATAAAAAAGTTAAATACATAATCCAAATATTTATGTAATAAAGCAATGGCTGTTTAATAATCAATTTATAAACTAGTACTCTCAAATAAAATTAATAAATATATTTACGTTTTAAGCATTCATTTATTTTGTAAAGTAAAATAAATAAATAAATAAATATATTGAAAACGAAAGTGTGACTATACAGATTTTTTAATTATCGACAAACGACAATTATTTTATAAAAAAATCTTATTTAAAACATCTCAATTCATTATAATAAGTAAGACACACTCTCGCTACCATCTAATTACATCCTTTTAAAATATCGATTGGATCTCAAGTTTAACAAAAATGGCAAATAATATATCACGTTTATTATAAATAATTAATTATAACACATACAGTACGGCCGATATGATGTGGCCGTAAGTTAGGCTAGCTAAAATCAAGCGGCCACGACTCATCAGCCGTGCTATAAACTGTATTTATTTCTTTCCCAGTGTAGCTTTACACACATATCCTTTGAGTGCTAAAACTCCCCTACATTTTATATGTACTTGGTATCGGGCGCACCAGTCGAGGTTATCACAACCAATGCCTGCATCTGACAACGTCTTTACGGCTGCCAGTGATAGGAAATCTGCAATAAATTGAAATAATATAATATATTATTAAGTGCATCATGGCACAGTGTCTGATTTCAAATGCTACGGTTCTGCTTTCGATTCTCACTCATGAATTATTTTCATTTTCACATTCTGGGAAGAAGACACAGCACAGCGGTTAATTCCACCATTCAATGTGCAGTGTCTATAAATTAACGGAACATGTGAAACGGAGTGTTCTGACACTAGGTTCCGACTTTACTCAGGATATAATTTGAAGCTGGAAATATAAAACTACCTATATATTATATGAAAAAAAAATTCCAAAGTAAATAAAAATGGTTACCAGGCGGATCACCATGAGTAAGTAGCTGCACATCATTGTTCTTACAGAAGGTGTGCAAAGCTGGTGGTACCACACAACAAGAGGCCAAGTTAATTTGGGCAATGCTCGGCTTGATGTGGGCCCACGCGTGGAGTTTGTATAGACAACCACCACCTACGTCCGCCACGCCTAGCTGTTGGACGCGACCTGGAGAAAAATAGAGGAAAGAAAATTAAGTAAAAGAAGAGATAAATAAAGCCAGTGACACACTCGTATTAACTTCACCTAACGCAACACTATGTTCCTATTTTTTTACCCTACTATGCAAGATATAATGTGGAGCTCATATGTAACTATATAATATAACAATCGAGTAAACCCTATATATATATGCAAACAAATTGGCAAGCAAAAAGATAAATTATTCACAGATAAAAACGACTTTCATTTGTTTTCCAGCTTTAAATGTAACGTCATCGATCATACTTTACTCCCAAGACAAAAAATGATTTAGATACCGTTTAGTCATTTTTTATAATTTAATAATGTTTTATTATTATCGCTAGCATTAAGATAACGATAAAACGTTTAATATTAATAAAGATATAAAATTGGCATAAAATCTATACATGATTTTGAACATAATTTTCAATATAATTATGGAAGTGTGAAAGGAACAGAAAGATTTAAGTGTTTGAAGTTTTAAACGAAGTAAGTAATATAGTGCTCTGTAAATGGAGCTTCAGTATAAAAGAGAATAATATTTGAACATAAAACATTTTATACAAAAAAAATGTATTTAAAGTGCCATCATTTAAAGGGTAGATGTCTTTAACATGTTCCGAAATGCAGATTAAAATTACTTAACACTTGGATTAATATCTATATCATATTTAACTTACATATTTGCTAAATTCTCACTCAAAACAATGAATATATAAATTTACATTTATTCATATGATCAGATTCCAATACAACATATATTAACACTAGGTTCCCTTTGCCATGCTAAATTAAAAAGGGACATGAAAAAAGAAATATAAAATATGTTTTATCTGTAACTCACCTTCTTTAACATATTCCTCGAGTACCGCCCACAAAACTTTAATGCCAGGCAGTATGGCCTCACACTTCCGTGCGTCCGCTTCACTATCTGGCTCCATTTCTGTACTGGACATGCGCACTGAAAATATTAAATAAGAAAATATATTTATATGTTAATACTACTTTTCTCTTTCTTGTAGGAATTTTGGGTAATCTTTTAATGTTCCCCTACATTTCCTAACGATCCAATAAGTTCCTTCCTTCTTCCGTATTACGTCAGTCAGTCAGTAACTTACGTGTTTTAGCTAAAGAGCCTGGAAATGTTACCCAAAAGATCTACTCAAAGCATTAGACATATACTAAAAAAACATTATTTGATATGTATTATAAATAAATTAATATTTCTTTAGAACAAAACAAATATATTTTTTTTCAAAATGTTAACCAACCTAGTTTTCTTTTAATACTAACGTTAAATTGAAGGTAATTTTGCGTTATGGATATATACTGGGAAAAGGTGTAGCATTCATTCAAGACATAGTAACTAAAGTTATTATTTCTGCTTTATTGAAAGTGACAGATTAACAGACAAATTGTCTCAAAGAATTAATAAAACTAGAAAAATGTTATCTAGCTCAGTATTTTTTTGCATTATTTTAAAAAACTCCAAGTAGATATAGTAAAGATATCGTATTGTTATTTTAGCACTGTGACGTCACAAAACGAAACGCTCAGCGAGATGTAGACCAAGGCTTTGTTCTGGTCCATTGCCGCCCTTCACATTGTTAAAAGATCTAATTCAAAGTTTACCCATTTATATTTATGCTTAATATAAAAATAATCTTATCTCATCACAATCAAAAAGACTTAATGAAATACATATAAAAATCGGTAAAGTTAGTCGGCAATAGTAATAACAATTTAAAAAATATTTATTTGTTTCTTTATTTCATTAATTACAAATTGATTTTTTTAATTAATTACATTAATTAACTAATGAACAAATAAACAGATTAATAAAATATAAAGATATAAACACAAAATAATTACTTACCAACATCATTCGGTAAAGATATAGGGGATGCCTTCGTAAACGTACTGTTAACTTTCGCATCGTCCTTAGCATCCTCGCGATGCGGAATATCAGGATTGTATGACAATATTACATTTTCTATGTGTTCTGTGCGTAGTGCTGTAAAAACTGAAAAGAAAACAAAAATATTTTTTAAATCATATTTATTCATTCAAATTTTTTTATATATTTTATGAAGTACGACAATTTTAGCAAAAAATACATATTAAGTATATACAATACGAAAAGACTTAAAAAAGTCACGCCACGTACTACTATTGCTAATAAGAAATAAAAAAAAAACTCATCTAATACGTCGTTACATTTATATATAGAACTAGCAAGATAAGATTAATTAAACTAGTCAATGGGTTTATCCTTCTACTTGATCGTTGCAAGGAGGCCAGTCGTGGCGCACACACTCGTGGGGCACAAGCGTGCGAATGTACGACAGGTACGATGAGCTCGACAGATTGTTGGTTCGATGCCCACTTTTTCGCTTCATGCTGTATCCCGCATACCCTATTAAGACATTGCGTTACCCACGCACCACCGACTTCTTCGAGACCTGAAGTACCTGTTGTTTATATACTCGTAACTTAACGCCGGGCTTTACACAAAATATATATGGATTTAAATGAAATATCTAAATTTATATCCATAATACGTACGTACATAGTAATGCACATACCGCGTTGTCTCGATGATGTATATCCATACCTATATTATAAATTCGAAAGTAACTCTGTCTGTCTGTCTGTCTGTCTGTCTTTTACGCAATCAGGTCGTCACCCAAAATTAGCTTGCTTAACGCATCTCTCTATTGAAAATTGAAAATAATTTCATAAATATATTCAATAAATATTCGTATAGTTCAAGCGGGCGTAACTGCGTTCGGATCCAATAGTAGATTTATGAAACAAGATAATACTAAATGACAATACAAATTTACGATAACACGTAACAAATATTTATTTTACAAATTCATTCCACATACAACTCTCAATGTCAAATGTTCTAGTTATAACAACTAACATTTTATTATTAAATACTTTTATATTTAGTCTTTTCAGTTTCACGCTATATCCCTCATATAGCAGGGTAGGCAGAGTGAACCAAATGTTAACACTCTCATTCCCCACTTCCCGTCTAATTTTCGAGGCTTTGGGTGTTGAGTGGCGGAACTTAACGCCGCGCTTTGACTTGTTGTTAGAGACACTTATTAAAAACTTATTGACTTGTGTATCGAATGAAATGTATAACTAATTCTTTTTTTATTTATCCAATAATATATTTATCGTATTGCCTTCACCCATCGACCTACATTTAACAAGGGAATATATAAATGGAGAATAACGAAATTAAGTAATCTTTTAATTAAGTACTCCGCTTTACTTCATTACCAGAGCGAGGAAATGGAAATATTAAATACTATATTTCCTAAAAAGAAATCAAAGAAACTTAGGTTTCTATAGAATTTATACATTTTCATTATACAACTAGTCGTATTTTAATGTTTGTTAATTTCGATACTTACTAAACGCCATTTTTTTTTATACTTTCGCGAGAACTTCGAAGTACTAGAGAAAATTCTAAATTACCAATAAAACTAGAATAGACACTAGATATAGATAACATCAGAAAATTAACAATTTTATGACTTAATTTTATTGCGTCGTAATTTCAGACCAATCATAAAGATAAGAAGCAATACAAAAGATAAGAATCATTTTTTATCTCTTAGAATCCCTGTATACTGTGGAAAAACAATAAAAACATAGACCATTTCCATTCCATTCTTTCCTCGTGGTCATGGGACCATTCTTTCCTCATTTTTCGTTTTTACTTGTAAAAATCCTGTGGCGGAACTAAACACAGCGCTTTGTTTAATTATGCTAAACAACCACCAACCAGAAAACTGTAAACATTTCCGCGAGTGTTATACATTTTCAAAATATTATTCTTTTATCGTGATGGCTGTTTCGAATCATTCATTTGATTTGATGATTATTAATTATATGTATAATTGAATCACGCTACATATTATCTTATCATATCTATTAATTAAATTAATCTTATCATTGTCTTGTCTATTTCTATTCCTACTTCCTCTTTACAGTTTTAATGAACCTTTTATATAAACGATGCTTTTATAGATAATATTTTTTTAACATATGAAATAACAACTAGTATCCACATATAAGTACATTTTTTTATTTGTTACATAAATCAGTAAATATTCTGATTAAAATTGAAGTAAAAACAGTAAAATAACACAATCGATATAAAAAACGTTTAAATATCGTACCGTGTATTACTTAGATGATGTAACAAAAACAATTCGTCTTAAATCGAAGAACCTAAGAATCTAAATTGCTTTATGTGTCAAAGATAATAGAAATTTGCTAAAGATATCATATCAAATAAATCGAATGAATTGATTTAACTGTTTTTTTTTTTTTTAATAAAATACAGGAAAATTTAATTATTATAATATAAATATGAACCCATGCAGGTTATGGGTTCGATTCAAGTTAATTAAATGTTTAATATTTCTATTTCTTTGCTCTGTAGTCGAGGCAAAGTGCGGCGAATTCTCTTAGTGATAGTGATTGTATTTCTAAATAAATAACACCAACCATTTTCCAAGCACTCCTTCAAGGCCGTTGTACTATCTTCATTAATAAATATTTTGACACCAATTTTTAGATTTTTTCTTTCCTCCTCCTCCATTTTGTTTTGCACATCATCGTGAGGCCTCGTTATGTTCACCACTTCATTATTAGATGTGGACACCACCATGTAATTTGAGTTATCTGCATGTGCTGTACCGTTTTGGATGTGATTTTTCTGATTGGTCCATTCTGATAGCGTTAGTTTTATACTTTCAGATAGCTGAAAGCGTAAAAATATTAATAATTTAGCTAATTAACTAAATAATATGAGATAAGATAAACATTGGGGATGTTGACATTAAAGTAAAATCTTAAGACATCATTTTATAAATAGTGAATGAGTCACATTTTAATGTGGATAATATTTGTACTATTTTAATATAATATCATTAGAGATTAAAAATATTATTAATTAAACAGATTCTGGGTGACAAAATCTAACCGAGGTTGCTCCGCTGGGTATTAATATAAGTACCTATATATTTACGAATATTGTATCGAACCTACTACTGTCGAATTTGGTCTGATGCATTCTAATTGTGCCACAATGGTGTTTATACATACTTAAAATTTATGTGAAGTTGAACTTGAAGCATAAATAGAGTAAAACATTGCATAAGTATGAAACATAATTGCATAGAAACATTTCTAAACAATTACATTGTACAGTACAAATGAAGACTTCTAAATTTCGAGAAATCGTTAAATATTTCCTTGAGAATTTTGTAAATGTCATACTTATTTCACCACAAAATTAATAGATAAAAATAAATAAAATTAAGTTAAAAACTGTTTTAGGAAAACCAGAATACATAGTACACACAATCAATTATTGATACTGCTGTTGATAATTTACAATTTGTGATTTATAAATTATATTGCGACATTAAATTACGTTTACATTGTATGTCTTTAATGAGATTTGAACTTGTACCGCACAGTCCTCTTCGTTCATTCGTTTGCGTGGATTACATAATGCTGTATCTGTCTGTCTGTATTATTGTTTTTTTATGGAAATTTGGAAATACATCAGCTCTATATTTGGATATTTAGGCGATCCATACTTTGTGTCTCTAGTACTTACAAACTTTAAAAAAGTCTTATATTATAAAGTATAAATAGAATAAATCCATCAATGACTAAGCCATATTAACTATTTCAATATACAAAACCTGCACAGTCATGATGACGCAAAATTATATACTATAGAATACAACATACAGATTTTATATCACACATAATCACAAAACATGTTTAAGGAAAATAAATCAATACAAGTTCAAATATACCAGTTAAAAATACAAATTACTAACTAGCACATAGTGATCGATTGATTTTCTTCAAAAGTATGTTTATAAACAATATAATATGTAAGTAAATTTTAGACACAAGATTTAATAAAAAAATATTCTCATGCAGCATCTCACAGATAAAAGTGTAGGCAGATGGAAGCTAATGTTTATTGTGTAACATTGTATCTTTTTTAACATATAAAATCTCCTTTGTTTGTTCCTTACTTATCTCTCTCTCAGGATATTGCATGTTGAGTGTAGGAACTCGATGTTGCCATGCCTTTTTTCCTTAAAGACATTGCATGTTAAGTATTGGAACACCACCACTCTTTAAACTGAATCCACAATACTTTACAACAATTGCATTTTCTGTCACGAAACTAAATATTTAAAAAAAAATCATATGCTAAAGTATTTACTATATAAGTATTTGACTTTTCCATTTTTATTATGTAACAAAAATACCAAACACTCAAGTTCAACAGGTAATACATTAAATATAAACATAAAATATAGGGACTCATATTAAAATTTTATGAAATATAAGTAAATTAATATTGACAGTTTAGTCAATAATCATTAATGAAGACAATGCCACATCAAATATAATTTTATTATACATTGTTTGAATTTAAATATTATTAGTTGATTACAGTGTGAATTTGTTGCATCATTAGTTTAAAGAGTAAAAAAGGTATATAAACTTATAGGAAGAAAAAACACTTCCTATGACCTTCTAATTTATTAAACGTTACAATATGTTTTTTAACGTACCTACATATAATATTTTTATAATAATTATAGAAAAAATATACCACTACTAACCTCTTCTGTCACATTCTGTCCAGCTTTTTTCTTGATATCAATAAGATTTAAAACATTTCCGGTATTTATAGTCACTTTTGAAGCGCTTTTCAACATTGTTAATAATAATTCTTAAGCTCTGGTTATTATTTGATCAAAATTTACACAAATTTATTATAGGTAAGGATCTACTCTACAGCTTTTTAGTAATGCAAAAAAATCAACGTTCAATCGCTACCGGTGTCGATGATAAACTAAATAGTAAAATCCTTATTTCAGTGGCCTTGTGCAGATATGTTCAATATGCTGTGTTAAATAGAAATGACGTACGTTTGTAAATCATGACGACATTTTGTGTTATCATGTAGATTTGCATTTAAAGAAGTGTTTTCAGTGACGCATCTGGTATGATTGGCAATTTATGGTTTCATTTGCAGTTAGTCGCTTTTATTGGATTACTTTTAATTTATATTAAAATAAAAGAATCAAACTGAAAAATATTTAGTGAAACTTCTGTGAAATAATGTTGTCAAAACTTAGAAGACAGAACTCAGTGTCAGCTTAACTGTCAGCTGTCAGAAAAAAGAAATTAGCCAGAAACTGAAAGCTTAGAAGTAATCTCAAAATTTTTATGTTATTATTTAATTATATTAAAAACACTTAATACTTTAACATAAATATATATGAATATATATGAATTTTCAAATAAATTCTGGTTAAATTATTTAAAATTTCTATTTCCATTTCTTCTCTTTGGTGTGGAGGAAAGGGTGCTGTCTAGTTCCACCACTCAACACGCAATGCCTCCAGATTTTGGCGGAAAGTGGAAAACGGAGTGTCATAATACAAGATTCCCTCTGCCTATCCTGCTGCGATACAGTGTGAAGTTGATTTGATTTAAATCTATTTAGATATGTTTTACTGTATTATTAAATGTTTTAAAATTTGTAAATAATATTTTTTTCTCGTAATTTACTTTTTTGTTAAATTTATTTTGTGATTATACTTGTATAATTTTCTTAATTGAGTATCTGCTACCTCAAGTCAGCTGTCAAATCTGTCACATTGGCAAAAGTCCTATGTCATTGACATTAGTAATTTAGTAATTCGCGATTGCACTGAAAGTGTTTAAATTTTTTATTTAATTTGTATAAACAAATATAAAATGGGTGTTGATATTTTGAGTTTTGCATATGCTGCTACTGTTGCAGCTGGCGGAATAATGGGCTACGCCAAAGCTGGTAACTTTTTTTCATTTTTGATATTAAAAAATATTTAAAGATAATGAAGTAATTGAAAATTTAATTCAGTTATAGATTACACTGATTTAATTAAAATTATTTGTTATTTGAAAAAATTATAGCTTAAATCTAAAAACAATGTATTCATTTTTTTCTGATAAGATAGGTCTATCTAAAGTTCTTAATTATTTATCTTATTAAACTTCTAGAATTTTCTTAAATATGCTACTTTAAAGACTTAAGGGATATCTAGAAACAACTTCTTTTGGTTAAGATTATATAACAAAGTTATTGAATCTTTTCATTCAATACAATTTGGTTTTAAAATTTTAGATAATTAAATATTTATTATTTATTTGTTTACTATGCTGATAAGTAAAAAAACGCATAGATATTGTTTAATATATATTGGATTGCTCCATGTTACAACTATTAAACAATTTAGCAACCTAAAAACTAGTTATACAACTATTTTTTTATAAATAAAAATAAATAAATCAGCTTCATGCTGTATCCCGTGCACAGCAGGGTAGGCAGAGGGAACCTAGTGTTAAGACACTCTGTTCTCCACTTTCTGCAGAATTCTGGAGGCATTACATGTTGAGTGGCAGAACTCAAGGCCGCGCTTTGCTGTGACACCAGAGTGAAGAAATGGAAATATGAATGTGAATAAATATTTCACTTCCGCAAGTGGGGATCGAACCCACAACTGTAGCGTCATACCCTTGTGCTGGAACGCCACAACAGCCTCCTATTTTTTTATTATTAATATAATAGCAGAGCTAAGTTCCTACTTTAAACCTTAATTCAAGAAATTTATAATATTCATGAGCATCTGGATGAGGCAGTAAATTACATTTTGATGTTGTCTATAATATCAAATAATTTGTTGTGCAGTGGAACACCATCTAATTGTTATTATTTTAAATATATTTTAATAGGCGTAGACCAATTGTGTTGTTGATTTTGAACTTACTTATGAAGTGAATAGCAGAAGTAGAAGCAAAATCTTTCTACATATTACTAGATATGTCAGCTGTTTAGATTTTGAAATTTGGATTAGAATTATAATTTTGTCAATATTATTATTGCCTTATTGTCAATATTATTTAAAATCTTTGTTGCATTTTTTTTAGGTTCTATTCCATCACTAGGAGCAGGTATCATATTTGGATCAATTTTAGGTGAGACTTGATACTTGTATATAATAATTTATATATTTTTTTATTTTGTTTATAATTTTATAAACCAGGTAGTCAATAATATTGTTTAATTTACTTTTTCTATAAAATACTTTAATAGAAAAATAATAAAATTATTTTATTATAACATAAATCATATCATTAAATTTTTTTTATAAACATTGGGTTGCAGGAGTAGGTGCATACCAATTAAGCCAGGACCCCTCTAATTATACATTGATGTTAGGAACTACTACTTCTCTCGGAGGTCTTATGGGATACAGGTAATAATGAACAACTGTAAATACATTTTAGTATAATTTCTATATATATTTAATTGATTTAAAATATTAAGTGATTCATTTCCCCAAGTGGGAATCATCACCACAACCATCGCGATAAGTAAACACTGAGTCATCACTCACCACAATGGTCTCCATTATTTATTTTGTTTCTTTTCTGTTTATACAATTGACTATTTTAAGTATAACATATTATTCAAGAAATTTGTATATTTCAGATACTACAACAGCCGAAAGTTTATGCCAGCAGGACTTATGTTTATTTTATCAGTGGGAATGTTTGCAAAGCTTATTGCAAAGAATGTCACAGCAAGTCCATTACCAGTGAAGTCTAATTAAATTATAAGAAAAAATGTATATTTTAAATGAGTGTTTTATGTAGATGCTCAAAATTATAAAACACAATTGAATAGATACTTAGTGGTATAATTGAAAACTTGGTAAATATGTATATTTACTACTTTTCTGTATCTCGTGGTATGAGCGAAATATAAATGGTTACAAGCCAGAAACATTCTTATTTAAAATAAATAAAATTGATTGATAATTATATTAATTTATTATATAGTTTTTTTTATATAGGGTGTCTTTAGTGAATATTTGTTGTATGAAATCGGTGTTGGGAATGAAAATAAAAGTCGACATTCATGTTTGTTCGTTTATATTTTTTTTTCTTAAGACAATTTAGGAGAAAACATTTGCTCATACATAAATAATTGGCATAAAATAAATAGCTACAAAAGGCAAGTGATGTCAGAATTGTAAGTTCACTGTTCCCCTATTAAAAACTAAACTGCCAAATTATTTTTAATCTATGGTAACTTTTTAATTTTAGTATCTATTATATTACATAAATAAATTTCGAATATTTAAAACAGACTTAACTAGTAACAAAATAAAGAGACTAAAATAAAAATTAAGATAAAAATTTATTCTTTAAAAGACGCGATCCAGTCGCTGTGAAAAAAAAATATAATACATAAAATGATGCTATTAACAAGAACTTAATAGTATTATATTTTTTCTAAAATTAAGTCATATCAAAGGCGAGTATTTAGAAATGTCAATGTCATATTTAAATGTGGAAATTAAAAAAGTAATTATTGAGTTCCAGTCATACAGACATCTTAATTAAAAAGGCACTTGTGGCAGTTTACGTAATCTTAAAACAAAATTATTTTTACAACCGCTTAAAAAAAGATACAGACTAAAAATTACGGTATCCAAAACCAAAATTGAGAGGTATATCTCATTTTGATCGATTTATTTGTAAACTAATGTACTTATAGTTCATTTACACAATCACATTGTAATATCACTCACAGAACGGTGCCTGTATTGTTCTTAGACACATTCCTCACACAACTTGTGGCACGTCCCTTTGATTACCCGCTGTATATAAAATATTACCGTTTGTATAATTATTACATGGAAACAACTAAAAGTTATTACGAATTGTATAATTTACTCTTTTAAGTAATGAAATAACCATATTATTCAGTACATTCGAAAGGTAATTTTGATTTGATTTTCTATATTTTTTTAATAAATATTGGACGACTTAAATCTTTACTTACTTTAAATTAACATTTTGACATATCATTATTAATTGAAATTACGTATTTATAGTACTTAAAGAACAATTATACAGTCAGTAATTAAAGTAATATTTATTTAAGGAGTGCACGTTTCACAATCTGAAATGTATTAAGGCTGGTCCCAGTACATGACATAGCCTGTACTAAGAACTCCCAGCAAACAGTCTTCAGTGTTTCTCCGCTCGATTCACTAATGGCGGCTACTGTAACACAAGATTACCATATATTACTACGGTAATATTTAATATTATAATAAATCGTTGAAAAACAATATTGATTATGTTATAGGAAGAAAGATAACACTACTTCTAATAGTGGGCAAAATGAAATAGCGTTTCTATTGCTCTAAATAATGCTTGAATTTGTATGACGTAGGTCGTGAAGAGTAGAGAATGTTCTAGAATATGATTATGACGTCATAGCTTATGTACACTGAATATGTAAGTAAAGTTGAGGCTTTCGATGCTTGCGAGTATATAATAAATACTAATGGCTGAAAGGAATGCATGAAATAAATAATATATAAGATTAGCATAAGACCATGAGACAGTAGAGAAATGACATCGCTCCAATTTTTCCTTACCAATATAATTTGGCACACTATGTTCTTATAATTTCTCCCGACGTCAAGTTCCTGTGGTACGAGAAAACTAATCTCGCCGGCTCTATTTGAATTTGCTGGGAGTTTGCGTCTGGTCTTATGGAATTGTCTGAGGATTTTGCTTGAGAGTAATACGTTCCAATTTTGAATATCGACTTAATTCCTTTTCCATTGTCAGAGAAAGGGCTTTTAGTCGTGCTGCGCCCGAAGTAGTCGTTTTCGTCTTTGTTTTGATAAACCCGTTTCGTTTCCAATTTGGGTGCTTTTGTGTCGAAATCGTTGAAATCATATGGATTTTTTGTGGTGGAGAATTTAGTAGTGGATGTAGATGTGCTTATTGACGCCTCGGTTGATTTTTCCGTTGGTTCTGTCTGTTTAGTAGTGTAGAAGTAATATTTGTAAGGGTTGGTCTTAGTCGTCGTTGTAAAGTCATTTTTCTTTTGGTGATAAGAGTAAGGGTTTGGCTTGTTTGTTTCTGGTGCTGGTGTACTAGCTACGTATGGCTGAGTGGTTGCTTCGGTACTGTGTATGTGTTCATAAAAATATATTAGAATATATCTTTTTTTCATCTCTCATTCGTCTTTCTACACATACTGGCACACCCGAGACTAATTGTAAGTGTATCTCGGATTTTCGTGTCAGCATTGTGATGTTAAAATTATAATTAAGACCTTTATCTCTAATTTAAAATATATTTTTTTAAAAACAGTACAGTCCACGAGTCTTGGCCGCCCTGAAGTTAAGCTTTCTGAACTTTGTACATCGTGTACACGAGAAGAAAATAATCAAAAGTAACAAAAAAAATGTAAAATGTAAACCGCGCAGCTAACTTCAGAGTGACCACGGCTCGTCGACCACACTATACAAATGTATATTACCAAAAGAATATATTACCAATGGAACACAAATATTACCTCGTAATATTTCCGTAAAACGGACTAGTCTCAGGTCGCACGTAGCTCGGCGTGTGCTGCGAGTAGTCCGGGATTATGTTTTCGTGTTCGGTTATACACCGACCGTTTATACAATACTGAAATACAAAATTAATTTATAAAATTAAATACAAAAAAAACTTTACTTAGGACAATCAGAATCACGTATATATAAAATAGGCATTTTATTATATAATATATTTCCGAGCTATAGATTTTCCACTATGTTCCGCACGCACTGCCTAATTTTCGAGATATTGCGTGACGAGTAGAGTAGCGAAACTCAACGCCGCACTGTCTTTTTAGCAGAATGTAAAATGAGAATCGAATCCCACAACCGGCGTGTTTACAGTTTACCGTACACGCTAGGATTGTGGGGTGCCACGACGACCCCAATTATATACAATACTAGCGGACGCGCGCAGCTTCGCTTGCGTATTTAAGGGTGAATTCTAATAACCCATGAAACATGTGTTCAATGAAATAGTTTTAAGAGTCTAAATTTCAAATTTTATAGAAATCGGTGGCGATTTAAAGATTTTTCCATACAAACTTTTAACCCCTTATTTGCACCCTTAGGGGTTGAATTCTAGAAAAACATGAAACATGTATTTAATTATATACGTTTAAGAGTCTGAATTTCAAATTTTATAAAAATTGGTGACGATTTAAAAAAACCTATACAAACTTTCAACCCCTTATTTGCACCCTTAGAGGGAGAATTCTAGAAAACGATGAAACACGTATTCAATTAAATACTTTTAAAAATCTAAATTTCAAATTTTATAAAAATCGGTGCCGATTTAAAAAATTTTCCATACAAACTTTGAACCCCTATTTCTCCCCTTTAGGGTTGAAATTTTTCAAAATCCCTTCTTAGTGGATGTCCAGATTACGAAAGTAAACTTTTGTCCAAATTTAACGTTTCTACCATCAGCGGTTACGGCTGTGCGTGCGTCTTACCTCAGTCAGTGAGGACAAGTCCTTTTATATATATAGATAATATAAATATGTACCTAGCTTAAAAGTAATCAGTACTTACCTGTCCGTCCCCGCACGGCGAGCCCTCAGCCGCGGGTCTGTACGCCACGCAGTATCCGCTTGCTGCGTCGAAGCAGAATAGTTGTGCGCACACCCGCTCGTCCTTGAAACATGCGCTGGGGGGCAAATGTTTTTTAAGTTTTATTCTTTCTACGTATAAAGAATAAAGTTTAAAAGATTTTTTAACTTTATATTTCACTTTCACAAATGTTAATATTCGTTAAGAATTGTTAGTCGATTTGCGTTTGCGTGATAATGTGATTAAAAAAATAATAGAACGACTACACTTAATAAGAAGAATCATCAAATTAAAAAATAGATTAATATACCGACTGATGATATTTCATTACTAGAATAATTAATTTGGTTATAGATCTAATTTGGGAAATAATAACAAAATTACTTGAGTAGGTAGGTATAAACACTTACCTAGTTCCTCTATCTTTCCGACATTGCGCATCTAAAGTTAGTAGCCTACCAGGCAGTACTCGTGGTAACGAGTCATCTTCATGAGGTGAATTGTACAAACACGTTGCAGTGTCACCACTGAAATATTTATTATATTATACAAATGCTAATATTATTATAATAATATATTGAAAATTTGGTGCCCAATGTGGGACAATAAATTTATTTTAAACGAAAATTATGATACAAAATTAAAAAATACTTGTAAAAGTTTTTATAAAACTAAAAAGTTTGAAAATATATTTTTTTAATGATTTTCAACATCCATCCTAAGTGTGGAATAACACTTTAAAAATGTAAAAAAATAATACATGCGTTGAATTTCAAGAACAAAGATTTTAAGGTATTTCATAAATAAACAGTAATAATATTCGTGAACATACTTTAAAAAGTGATGGAAGCTCTGCACACTACAGGGAGACCATCTGAATCCTTTTTCAGTGTGTCTTAAATCTGACATGATAAATCCGTCTTCCCATCTACATTTCTCCGCTCCTGGACCTCCTAGATATGAGGGTGGGGGACTGCCGTCGTGTACTGCTCCTAACCTAAAATTGTTATTTATATTATATACTTATATATTTTTTGTTTTTTACGTAAGAAAGAATAAAAGTTTAATTGTAACGAGAAATAATTTTCTACAAAATTTTTATTTCTTTAAAGTGAGCGGATGGTAAGGGTGGAATATTTAGATAAAATGACAAATAAATATTTTCTTGTTAGTTTAAACAATTTTTTTCAACAATGTCCATATATAAAAAGCACTTACAAATGTCCAACTTCATGAGCAGCAACAATGATACCAGAAAAGCCACCAGTGTCTTCAATAATAGCAACTGAGTTGACTTTTTCCAATCGTTTGTTCACGACGCATGCACCTCCGACGTACGCGAATCCTATTTGCGAATATATTTTATAAAACTTACCTCGCTACGGTACGGTTGAAAAGACGAGGCCGCCCTGAACTTAAATGTAGATCTTAAATTAAAATCTTAAATGGGATCTTTCTTTCTTTTGATTATCTTTTTCCCGAGTGAATAATGCGTAAAAGTTCAGAAAGCCTATGTTTAGGGCGGCCACAACTCATCGACCGTACTACGAATAAAAAAATGTATTTTAATGAAAACGAGGGTAGTTAAAGAAATCGAGATTGTCTATGGTAGAAAGAAGGTGAAATATGTACTTACATTGAATGAGATCTACGGTATGACTCGGAACAGTGTAAAAAAAGGTTGCAAAAGATAAGAAAAGGTTGGTACTCACATGAGACGTTCAGGTGACTTGGAAAGTTGCACAAATGAAGCATTTCTAAGTTAGAAAATTAAGGGAACCCATGCTGTTAGTTATAAATGCGTGTACTTAATTTAGGAAATTAGTCAATTGAAAATAATAATAAACTATAATATAATATTAAGTGAATATAAAAAACGTAATATAAATTATATAAGGGTATCTTTTACATTTAAAATAAATAGTAGCATGCAATTTCCTTAAATGACTTAATCGATCGAATTGAATATTTAAGTCCGTCTTTAATAGCAGAGTTTGGTAGATACGTAATAGGCAGGTTAGTTTATTTTACGATGTCCTCGTGTCATTTAAGTAAGGTAGGGCCAACTGGTCCTCTGACCTTACGCAACTTTCTTGTTAATGCGAGAAGATGTACTACTAGAGGCCTTTTGAAAGGTTCGGCTCGAAAAGCCAATCATTGTGTTGAAATGAAGTATAAACATAACGAAAATATGAGCGGTAATATATTAAAGCAACACTTTAAATGCTACGGTTGTTTTATGTTGATAAGTAAGGAATCCATCGCATGCTTTACGAAAGTACCAATTGGTAATGTTGGACTTGTGAGTCATAAAGTTGAAGGTCTCCAGAAATAGATTTTGAGGTTTATGATTTTGTGATCTAAATGACAGATTATACAACAACTAAACTACGGAGAGTAGAGAGGTCTTGTTCTATATACATGGTGTGGAAGATATGAGAAGGTAGATTATTCACAAAGTGCTTATGAATACGGGTACCAGGGTCAAGGCAAAGGAATGTGATTCCAGTGAAATTTCATTTACAAGGTGAGGGACTAAGTAGATGACAAAAGGCGTGCTTGGGAGAACAATTATAGACACGCCTACCTGCTGTCCCTCTATTGCACGCATCGTTTGCATACTGTCTTCTGCACATGTCTAGTCTGAAAGCCATTGAAATAAAAACCTGAATAAAATGTCAAAACGTATTACTTCTTTCCTTCGGAGCTTCAGCTGTCATCAGCTGTACATCAAAAGTAATACTTATTATTTTAAAAAAGTTTTCTGTTTCCCGTAACCGATACCAAATGTCAAAACCATAGACAATGCCTATGACGTCACATTCAGCGCCATTACCAAGTCCCGTACCGCAAACATTAAAATTAAATCAAGCCGAATTATTTCACTCGAAAGCCTCTGTTAATGCTGAGTATGTCAACACCACTCGCGACCTTTTAGAGGTTTTTTTTGTAAATAAATTACCAGCGGTGCCTTTAGTACAGCGACCACCCTTGCGCCGTCGGCACATGTCATACCTGTTGGAATTAGTTTTGGTATCTTCATTGATCATTCAGCACATTTAAAATGATTAATTAGATATAAATATTAATATTTAGTAAAATTTGGACAATCATATTTTTATGTTATAATAAATTGTAATTTTATAATTGAAATAATGGCGCCAAATCACAGAATATAATAAAGATAATAAAATCATACTTACCATTTTACATATTAATCCTTATTGAAAGTACTAAACTAAGTACAGACAAACAGTATATTAGTAACAGTTAATTACTTTGTACTTATTCATATTTTGTTGTTGTCTTAAAGTCATAAATGTGCAATTATTATCTACTTCAATAATGTAAAATTTAATTAATATCGCGGTTAGATTGCCGCGATTTTTTTTTTTTATTATGGAAATTAAATACGATTTATGCCAGTTAAATTAAATTAATTTGAATTAAATTTCTAATAATATTGTAACATTGAAAATTATACAATGTCAAAAATTAAGAAAAAAAAAAGAGAAATGACAAGCAAATCACGACATTGTTAAATTATCAATTAAAACACAGGAAAATAAATTAATTAAATATTTTAAAGGATTTTTCCTACATTTGTTTATAGTATTTAAAATTCCAAAGTTACTTTTTCTTTGTTTTTAGTTGACTTACTTAGTTATAGCGACAGCTATATCGTAAACGGGCAGCCGTCTTTCCCTGAATAGATATTTGCCCATGTCAGTGAGCGCGGCCGCCGAGTCTATCGCATCTCGTCCTACACGGTTCCTTTCTAGATACGGTGTGGCATCTCGACCCTGAAATTATAATTTGTAAAATTAGTTGAGTGGCGGAACTTAAAGCCGCGCTTTGCCACAACACCAGTCATGAAAAGAATTCATTTGCTCGAGTGGGAATCGAACCCACAATCTGTTGCGTTTACAGTCACACGCTTGTACCCCTGCGCCATGACTGGCCTCAACTAGATATAACACTACAATGTTAAATAAAATATCCTTTAAGATACTTTTGGTTGTTTTAATATCTAGAACATGTGAAATATGAGTACAAAAAATTAAATAATATTAATGTTACTAGAACTAAACCTATGATAAATTGTATTTTTTGTCCGTTACCAAAAAAACTGTCTTGCCATTTATGAATCATCCAAAAAAAATAGAATAAATTTTGTGAAGAGAAGATGCTGCGATTTGTTTATGGTAATAATTTTGAATTTTAATAGATACCATATCTAATTACCTGCTAAGTACTTGTAAATAAAAAAATAAGCATAAGTACTTAAGTACAAAGGCTGTGCAAAAACCATTAAGACACTAATTTTCTACGTTTCCAAATCCAAATATTAAATTTAGGTACCTCTTAACACAAAAATTGTTTGAAAGTCGTCACACCGGTGACATTTGCAAATCCGCGACTACCAATCAGGTATACATAATAAATAAAAATCAAGCGCAATTAACATAATTGGATGAAATGGTTTATAATCAGTAGTTTTCGTACAAATACCTATATTTTAGGTAGATATGATAGTTGACTCACGTTTCGAAGGTAAATATCAAACGTGATCTTTACTTTGAACAGCCCTAACCTTGAACTATTGAAATTTGTGCCAATTGGCCAATATACGCCAACCCGCGCAAATTTCTTGTAATCGCATCATTATCCACCACATTAAACACAATTTTGTATTGCATTGGACGAGTTGGGCCAACAATATTAGCAGGTGGAGTAAAAAATCGTCGTCAGAAGTAAAAAATGAAATGTGGTACGA
Source organism: Heliconius melpomene rosina (assembly GCF_056956725.1). Classification (NCBI taxonomy): domain Eukaryota; kingdom Metazoa; phylum Arthropoda; class Insecta; order Lepidoptera; family Nymphalidae; genus Heliconius; species Heliconius melpomene. The sequence continues at coordinate 3,157,638 of NC_140400.1, forward strand.
ATTAAAAAGATTAATAAAAATAATAATTAAGTAAATAAGTAAATATATACATGTCAATAATATATGCAAAAGTATTTTTGTTAGTGATACATGAAAATAAACCTTATATTATTTATTTAAAATAGCGTGCGACAAAACTGTTTGGCTGCTATTTAAATTACAAATTAAGTTCTTATAGTATGTATAGGTCCTATTAATCTGTCAGAACAAAGCATCTACTAGCCTAATTAACTATCGCATTGTATATTCAACAATAATAAATCTATTTTAGTCACAGCAAACGGCAAAATAAAAGAAACACGCAAAATATAAAGATTTATTATTTTTTTGTTAAAACGATTTCCAATAACATGTAAAAATCTAATTTATTAAAAACCAAGTATGATTCAAACGTAACGCCATTTCTCATTAATATTGCAGGTGTTGCTAATTTATACAAATTAATTCTGTTTTTTGTTAACAACCAAATCTGGTTTTGGCAATATTCTTTCATCTATTTTATTTTATCAATTCGTTTATATAAAAGACTTGTGAAAATGTTTTTAGTTAAGAAATAATTAGTTTTACTTATTTATGCTTTTTGTAAAAACATCTGTGACATAAATAAACAATTTCTTAGATTATTGATTCATAATAAAAATAAATATAATATTATTCATTTTAATTACTTCATGTTTAATATATTTTTTTATTAATTTAAATAAAAAGTTTTAAATTAAAATATTTTAATAGCTTTCTCGGCTGAATATACATTGTAAATGTATGTACATCTTAAAAAAAGAAAAAAGCGCGGCAAGTTTACATCATCTGTCACATTGTCAAAATAATTAATAAGGTGTTAATTTAATGAAGTAATTGTTTTAAAATGGCCAGTGACGCTGTATTTAAATATTTAACTGACACAAATAGGCCATATTCTTGTTCTGACGTAACAGTAAATTTAAGAGGTACATATACTAAAAATGCAGTTCAGAAAGCTCTAGATGCATTGAGTGAAGCTGGTAAAATACGATGTAAACTTTACGGAAAGCAGAAAGTATATGCTGCCTTGCAAACAGATGATGTGGACGATGTTAACGATAATGAAGGTAACCTAATCTAATAATTATTTTAAATAAATAAAACTAAGAAATTAATTAAGTACGGGGACGTGACGTAAAAGTACCTACTTTGAAATTTTATTACCTTTAAGTATAGGCTGTCTGTTATATGTCAGTATAGAATAATTATTAAGTGAATTTTAAGTTTTTTTGCTTCTAAGCTATATACAAAGTTTATTTATTTATGACTTTTGTTGCAATTATAAGTGTTTAAATACAATAATTTTGTATTTAAACACTCTATAAACACCAAACTTTATGTTAATACATATTAAAAAATAATAAATAATAACAAACAAAAAAACGGAATGTTATACTGCTAAATTCATAAATATGAAATATTATTTACAGATTACGACACAAAAATAGGTAGTCTAACGAATACATTAAATGAAAAAAGAATTGAATTAAAAACAGCCGAGACTAATCTCAGGAACCTCACATCCGCGCCTACAAATGACTCCACACGAAAACAGATTGACGAATTAAAAAATAAAATTGACAAAATCGAAAACAAATTGCACGATCTCCATAATACTACTGAAGTGATTAGCGTAGACGATAAAAAACTTATTTTAAATGAACACGAACGTATTTATAAAGAATATAGGTAGGTGAGCTATGATATTAAATATTATACCATTTTTATAAAGTGCCTCGTAACATAGAGATTTATTAACAAGGCATTGTTTTCTTTTCCTTTTTATTATTTTATTTACTGGACCATAATAATAATTTGATATTAATTAATTAAATCTAGGTGCAATTCCCAATCGTAGCGCAATTGGTGTAAGTTTTGACCAAGTACAGTAGCTTTGTGTTCAATCTGATATCCACATTAAATATTCATAAAACAAAATAAAAAAATTCGCTTCGCGCTGTATCCCGCACGCAGCTGAGTAGGCAGAGGGAACCTAGTATTAAGACACTTATTTCCCCATTTTCCGCCGAATTCTGAAGGTATTTGGTGTTGCGTAGCGGATTTCAACGCCGCGCTTTGCTTCAACACTCAATGACAATATTAAATATTCCATTTCCTCGATTGCGCCACACTGCCATTATATTTAAATACGTTGAATTATGTAAATAAAGCTTGTTAATATTTAAGAAAACGCAAGAGAATATGTTCGGACATGCTCGATGCAGTATTAGAAGGATATCCCAAGTCAAAGAAGAACTTTCTCGACGAACATTGTATAGAGACCGACGAAACGGTTAACTTTAAGCTCGCGTTAAAAGAAACACAATAGCTAATTACGGATTTGTTATTTCATCGTAAATAAATAAAATATCGTAAAAGTCGCATTTAAATATTAATTTAGGAATATTTTAAGTAGTTTGATTGGTTTCCGAATTTTATAGACCATAAAAAAATTTTTTGGCAAATAAATATGTCTGCACCGAACATTCGTCATTTGCAGATTAAAAATGTTAAATAAATATACGACATGAATAAAATTTTAACGTTTTTATGTGAAAATAAGAGGTTCCGTATTGTTTTTTGTTCATAAGGAGATAAAATTATTCAATATATTTACGATTAAAATTTTCCAAAAGCTTTATGTTAAACATAGCATTTTAATGATATTTTAAATATTTCCCTAATAAAAAAGGTATTACACGTTATAATAAGAAATTATAAATTCAAAGAACAACTATTAAGCTATGAATTTAAGGCCATCTTGGGCCCGAGGGCAGAGTTTGTCAATAAACGTAATGTTGTAGGGGCGTTTCCAATTTGGGGGAATGATATTTACATTTCTCCGTTCTTGAGTTTAGATAGGAAGTGGAGAATGGAATGTCTAGACACTAGGTTTTGACTGGTATATGCTGGAAAAAAATACTTAAATTTTAATACAACGTATAATTATAGTAATTGAGTACTCACCCGAGATATAATAATACCGGCAATTGATATCCTTATTCTGGGTCCTTTCAATAACTTATATCTCAGGTCGACGCCATTCCAGAAGGAAACGAAATATCTTTTGATTTGTAAATTATCTCCTCCGTGCAATCTGTTGTGGAATAATATAAATTATATACATTTGTAATTTTATGTGTTTTAATTATTCAAATTAATTTATGAAAATACATCAAATGCGGCCATTGCATTCTGCATTACACGTGATTGCTGTGAGTCCCTACTCAGGAAAATGATTATATTGAAATTATTTATATTTAAAATTATTTATTTCCCCGTTTTGGCCAAATAAATATTGATATTGAATTTCGCTTCTTTTTAAAAATCATCAAAACGGACTCTACTAAGTTTAAGTTTTCTCTTTAATGTAAATTGTAAGCAGATACTATATGCCTATACAGGCTGTGAACAGGCTAATGCACTTGAGTGGTGGTTAACATAAACTTTAAATCGAGTTACAGCTGTATATACTCATATATGTTTGTCCTAAAACCTACAGCATACGTTTACATAATTTAAAAATAAGAATAATCTCATACCTGTAACCATCATAGTCTACTATCACAAGAATTTCTGGGTATATCACATATGGCGCTTCGCGCTTCTGTCTGCTATGGGACTCCGTCGATCTTTTCCGTCTAAACCTTCTGCCAATGTGGTCTGGTTCCATGAAGGCTGAAATCAAAAAAAGAAAATTATAGTAGTACTAGCGACCCCCTTGCGGCTTCGCCCGCTTTTACTACTGGATTATTCATATAATGTATGTTTGCAAAGCACTTAAGATAATGTGAATATTAATTAAACCCTAATGCAACCCGCATTTTCGTAGTTTCAATAAGGATTTTCCAATTGTTTTACACAGCAAGGATTTTTTAGTAGGTACCGTAATTTTATATCTGTGATACTAATCTTTTCAAGTACTTATTAAAATATATTTAAATTACTATTTTTAGATAGTTAAATGACATTAAATAATACATTCAACTCGAATTATCCAATATATTAATTATTATATCCAATATAATTAGTGCAAACGCATCTAAATCTTCGTTGCTATAAAGGCAGGCGGGTTTTTTTTTCGAGCTTGTGGTTAATGCTGAAGAGGGTATTCTGTCCCTGATGAAAAGCAAGCACTACGTGGCTGCCTGTGACGAAAATTAAATAGAATGCATCGGCCGGGAATTGAACCCGGGCTGCCCGCGTGGCAGGCGAGCATTCTACCACTGAACCACCGATGCGTGTAAGGCAGGCGGGCGCGGCGGACTCGCTTGTATAAGCATAACGTCGCGTGGCGCGTTTCGCAGCAAGGATTTTTTGATATTGTAACAACTTCTAAAGTACTTATTAAAATGAAAAACAGTAAAGACAGTTTTGATCTACATTAAATGGCCAACGTAACTAATATACTTATTTACATGCTGAGAGTAAGGGATAAGTAAAACTTGAGTCGATACTGCTGAAGTGTCAACGACGTGATGTGTCAACAATTAAATGCGTTTTTCTCTTAAACTATTTGCAATTTCGAAATTGTGTAAAAAGCAAATTTTATCTTCGTTTAACGTAGAAAATTAATAAAGTATTTTAAAGGATAAGGATTAATACCATTATGGAAAAATATCCCTCACAATAAAAAATATATTGAAATTATTATTTTTAGACATAAATATGATCACTACACGTTATCCTTAAAAGATAAAAATATGCTCTCGCGGACTTTTTTGTAGATCTCATTGAGAGGAACAATACTCCAGTACATTTTTTTCATGTAGTACTTACCATTAAAGCAGCGCATGCGCGAAAGTGTCTCAGCGGGTAGGACTTTATTCATATTTTTCGTATTTATGTTAATTTACATAAGAATGTACAAATAATAAACTATATATAAACCTTCTACGAAAAATACTCGACCTAATGGTGAAAACCGCAATAAAATCCGTTGGGTGGTTTAGAAGAAGAAGAGTTAGAAACAACAGACAGACACGAAAAGCGACTTTGTTTTATAAGATATAGGATAGGATAATACGTCATGTACATATTACCACACAATCTATTCTAATATGTACATTATAGGTATATAATATACTTATTTCGCGTAACTCATAAGAACTTATCTGCAATTTTTTTAATCATATTTAATATAAAGAGGAAATAAAACTCCTACCTTTGTTTTTTTCTTAAATGATATAGAAAAAATTGATAGGGATTTTCCATAAACGTCAATTTTCGAGCTAGTTTATTTTTATTCTTTAGATATTTAACATAATATTTAAAAAGGCAGCTCAGTTTAATGTTTTTGATAAAACTACTATAAATTAAAACAGTATCTGTAAAATTTACAATTTTTTTATACAATCGAGCCTCCGTGTTTCCAGTTTTGAATAGATAAAAAGTACCGATATCGTTATGTAGATTTCGCGTGATTAAGAAACATGTATACTTATTATGTTAATATGACTTTTAGTTTTACGAAAGCTAACGTAATACGATCTTGCCTTAAAAACCAATACAAATAAATTATTTTTAATTATTTTTCAAATAAAAACATGAGTTAGCTTTAATGCGTCACTTTTTAAAGGTTAATTTTATGGATTTAGCAGTCGAGAATGTATAGGTAGGCAAAAGGAAGTGAATTACACAATATCTTAAAACAAAATTGAATAAACAGTTTCAATGTAGATATTTGTCATAATTGATATATATTGTATCGAATTTAATAATTACTAAGCAAATATAATAATATATTAGGAGGCTCATATTTTTTATTGTATTTGCATATTTTGCAATAAATGAGACGAAACATTCCAGAATTTTTAATTATTAAATAAATAATTATAATTAATGCATATCATTAGCATACAAAAATCACTATGAGCTTATACTTGTGACTAGTTTTGAATAAAAAAAAATAATTTACAATAAATATGTGGCGCCTGCATTTTATAATAATAGATAACGAATGACATTTTTCTTTTTTAAATGTCATATGTTTTTATGTTTATGATCACACACTTTATATTTTTTGTTTAATCCAATATTACTTTTGAAATAAAATTTTACTTAATTTTATCTTTTATATTTATAATATTTTTTATATACTTTTAACGGTTATTATGTCATTATATGAATTTTATATGATTAAGTTTATTAAATGAATATATTAACTTTTACGATGTCTTAAAGCAAAAGTATCATAGAAGAAAAGAAAGAAAAACTAACTTGTTATCTATCCCTTAGTTATATGGAATTACACACAAACAATTCAAAACTTTTGCTATGTTTATAAAGTGTATAATCGATTTAACATAATAAACAAGTAATTATAATAATAATTTCATTAAATATCATATTGCTAACATATTTTAAAATCATAATGATAGTAAAGGCCATTGAATGTTTAATTTATGGAAAGTGTTTAATGGAAACACGTGATATTACCACGTGTACGTTTTTATTTACAATTTCTTAATATATATGGAATTATGTATGTTTTTTCTTCTAACGTAGTAGCCTTTGTTGTGTCTCTTTTTTGAGAGAAATTTTTTTGAGAGAACTACAGAATCTCTGCTCTTGGCTTGTTCCCCAGCCGAGGGTTACAAAAAAAGGGATTCCACGTCTCCTAGATCCGGACCTCGGCTTGCGCACTTCATTCCTAGTTGAAAGCAGTGGTGGCCCCACTGAAAGTTAGGGTTGCGCTTAGACGCATCTACTACGGTGCGCTTACGTGCGTGCGCTACGGTAAAGCTGGGATTTCGTCTCCACCGTGTAACTTTTATATTTATTTTAGTAAGATTAAAATTCAATCTGTCGACTGACGACTTAAGTCGTCTCAGTCCATCCTAAATGTAACATATATTATTATATGTACTTATATAATGTATATATCTACAATAGTAAATTATAAGAAGTGTAGCACCTAGTATCTTAATACTAGGTTCCCAACCTTACTAGTACTATACAAAGTCAATCACTAAAAAATAATAATCGTTAGTAACGCTGCCAAGCGAGCAATTTTCAGCAAATCTAATATATTTTGATAAGACCTTAAATAAGTATCATTTGTAATTTTTTGTAATGACTCACTATATAGATCGATAGTTCATTAATAAAACTGAATTGGTTTCCCCACCTGACTATTCTCAAATAAAAGATTAATGAATGATATTTTAATATCTCGCATATATAATGTGGGTGACGCAATACGAGACCGACCTTACGACCTCCCAGAGACCGGTAATAAAGATCTCTCTTATAGTACGGTTGATGAGTTGTGCCCTCCCTGAAGTTTGGTTTTTGAACTTTTGCGCAGTGTATACTTAATAATCAAAGTAAGAAAAAATTCTAAAATTAGATATGCGCAACCATCTATAGCTAACTTCTGAGCGGCCATGACACTTCGTCCGTACTGTACATTTTATTAGCAATTTTTATCTAATCACATAAAATACATCACATATCGATTAAAACATAAGCGTTATTTTCGTCATCGTTTTTTTTATTTCCTTATTTTAGCTGGCTGTTGTTTTAAAATATACAGCCCTATATACAAATACCATATACAAATGCTAAATATTGTAAGTAAAGTAAAATTTAGCTTAAAGACATAAAGGAACTTATATAAAATATAGTCTTATATAAAATAATGTTATAAAAATAATGAGGTCGTTGTGGTATAGGGGCACAAGCTTGGGACTGTAAACGAGATGGTTATGGGTTCTATCCACTTGGGACATTATAAAAAAATATTTTTATTTTTCCGCTCTGGTAGACGAAGCGCAGTTTTGAGTTTCATCATTCAACGCCTAATGTCTCCAAAAAGTTGGGCGGAAAGTGGGGAACGAGGTATACTAACTCTAAAAATAATGATAAGAAAATATGTTAAGATATGTAAGTAAAAGCAGAGACAGTGTTTTTCGCAAAGTTATTTGTGTAGTAATCATTATTTGATATCGAATCGATATTCGATATCAAACAACTTTGCGAAAAACATTATGAAGAACTAGTTTAGACGCCATTGTAACCGTTCAGAAATTTCCCATCTAATTTTCTCATTACGAGAACAACACGTGCGTTTCTATGAATTTCTACATTAGCAACATGAATAAATTACGAATTGAATATATTAATTGGAATATAAAATCGATACGTTAGTAACGTTTCCGAAACTGGATTCGCCATAGCATAATGTCATTAAGTTGTCTTTATTTTAATGATTATGTAACATTATGATGATAGGTAAGTTATAAATATTATATATTTATGTATTGTGAATTGTAACTGTAAACGGTTTTTTTTTGCCAAACTATTTTTTTTAGTAAATTAATTAATAAAACATTAAATTTTTAAACGATTAAATTATAATATGCAGCTCTTATTTTTCACATGGCAATAGAGTTAAAAAATTTTAATTATTAACAAAATAAAATAAATACACTTTACATTAACAAATATTTCAATTACGGTTTTTATACGTACTGGTTCAAAATACTTACACGTTTATTACTTTTCAATTAGTTATGAGTTCATGTCCCACTAAGTGCAAACTTTTATACGTTTTCTTAAATTATTATATATATTATCTTATATTATCTTATATATTTTCTTACATTGTTCTATTCTTAATGTAAAATAATACTTTTTTATTGTAAAAAAATCTGTATTCTTTTAAATGACATGGCAACTAGGTCTTAGTAGTTGCATGAGTCTATTTCATCATATTTATTTTAGTGCAAAAAGTAAAGATCCTGTACCTACTTAAAAAAACAGTATATTTTATACTAAAAAAAATATTTACCAGGCCTCCAAGAAAAATGTAGCAACTTCGTAAAATTTAGGGTCACTGATCTACATAAGTATATTTATTAGGCAATAATGATTAAAAAAATGTTCCACTGTCACACCACTTATTTATGTATCCGGTAATGTCAGGTTAGTAAATTTAAAATTACTTTTTCTATTAAAGATTTTACATTTTTACACACTCCACACTAAAACCAGGACACTTTAAGGAGTAGAGCCTGACATTATTTTAGAAAACAATTCACTCGATTTATACCTGTAATTTTGCTTGTATTTTTATCTGAGCAGTGTTATGTCATGTTTAATTTTCAGTAAGTACATAATATGTACCTATAATAATCGATCATCTTTATTAATTTCACGCTGGATTCCATATATAGCAGAGTAGACAGAAGGAACCCAGTGTCAAGACACGTCGTTGCTAACTGACCATACAATTTTCGAGACATTGTATGTTGAGTGGTGGATGTAGCCTGAGTGGGCCCAAAAGAAGCGCGTCGTCTTCTTGTCGGAGCTAAGAAATGAAAATAATTAATTTCTCCTTGTGAGAATCGAACCTACAACCGTCAAATTTACAGTCAGACGTCTTTCCAATTCGCCATAACGGCGTCATGATGAACATTAGCTTTGGTATATTTTATTGTCACCAAATTCTATTCAAGGCGTATATCTTTTTAGATAAAAATTAAATATTTTTTTATGTGTCAGCTATAGATAAAATATTTTATTTAAAAACATAAAAGAAAGGAAAGTTTCTATTTTTTAAATATGACGATTTTATTCTTTCTGAATGGCAATTGCTTACACATATTGTACACCTACATATAAGTACGTACACAGCCTATCACGTCGTACGAAGTTTTGAACTAAATTTAAAGGTTGCCGCAATCTCTTAATGGTCACGAATTGTAAGTTCTAAGGGTAATTCTGATTATATAAAAGGTTATCGTTTACTACGTGTGGATTATGACTTTTTTTAGATTTAGGTAAATGAAAATATGCTTGTGTTTTTTTGCACTTCGTTATATTACATAATTATTATCTTATGTGACAAAATTGCGGTTTTAAAGCTATAGTCGAATATAATTATTTTTAAATAAATTAAGACTGCAGCTAAGTAAGCTGAAGTAATAAAAAAAATTGATAAGTATATAGTTATAGTATATTTAAATTTACTATACATTTGTACATATTTGAAGTGTCGTATATTATTGAAGATTCTCATACTTTGAAATGTATATTTTGTATATTCAAAATTATATAATATATGTTATTATTACGATACTGAATGGATGATTTACAAACAAAGTATTTTTCTCAAAATATCAAAAGTCTAATAGGGAGAGGCTAATAAATTTATTGACGTTCAGCACCAAAGTTTATAGTTTTGATAAAAACAAACATATTATAAAACTAAGTAAATAAAATAATTAATTTGTACCTGTTTAATAATGCAATAGTATAAAAACTAAAAGGCACAGACTGTAAATATATAAATATGGGCGGGAACTTATGCAAATAACATTTATAGATTATTTATCTATGGTAACTAAAGGTCATATTAGCAATTAATTAAAAATAAAAAAGTAGATGCAAATTTTAACTTTTTCGTTTTTATGGCACGATAACACTTAAGGTAACCCAATAAATTTTACAACACTCCAAACGTAATTAACAAACCTTAATGTCGTAAAGTAATTTTATTGTATATGAGGCATTTTAATACAAAAGTAGCTTAACCTCAAGAAACGTTTACGAGAAAATAATATTTGCAATTTTTTTTACAAAAACATGTAATGGTTTAAACTTTTAATAAGAAGTAACTATACAAGAAGGTACGTACTTTTGCATATCGTTTGTAAAGAAATTGAAATATATTTAATAATGATATATAATTTTCAAATATTTTATTATACGAGTACACCTAGGCTCATCCTTGGATAATATGTTTGCAAAGATCTCTTTTCTGTATATAAGTTATATATGTCTTTAGTTTAAAATATTCTACATAAATAAGTTTTCTTCGAAAATAAACATCTTACCATAATCACTCAAATGGTCGCCTTGTGCCGGGTCTCGTTTGATGATGACATGTCCGGCGCCTCTCAGAGCCTGTTGTAGCTGTTCTTGTTCAATTTTTCTTCTTTTTACTAAAAAAAAACGACATAAAATATTTACATAATCTGTTTTACAATTCTGCTTATTCCATCGGGGCGAGACAATGATTTTGTGATATATTATCTTTAGTTAATTGAAAGGCATTTTTGAAATTAATTTCAGTAATAACCGCCAGGTTTGCTTATGTGAAATCTTGTGGATACTCACTAATTACATATAATAAATATAATATTATAGAAACCATATAGTACGGATTGACTTGGTAAGTTTTAATGTTTGCTAATTTAAACCTTATTTGGATGAATGTTTATTGTTCATATATGTGGATTGTAAGGGTAACAAGTGGGGCGTAAGGTTCCGCATTCGAAAATAGACTCAAGTAAAGAATTAACCAAGGTACTAAAAAAACGTATTTTTTATTCAATTAGGCCAATGCAAGCACTTTTGAGTCAAATTACAATATGTCAGTATTGTCAGTGCTACAAACAGCTATCACTGATTTCTAAGTTCTTTTTGCCTGTTACACCCAGGTTATTTTACAAGAATAAATAAAAATCCTAATGCACTGACATTTAGGAGTAGGTAATTTTGACATGTCTTAAAGTTTAACGTACGTGATTCTTTATGTCTTTATTTTACATATTTTTCCAATTTAAATAAATAAATTTTAAACTGATTGAATAATAAACTTTTATCTACATAGGAAGTTAATAATAGATCTAAAAAATGCGAAATAGCCAAAAGGCGGCAGGCAACGCATTTTGTATAAATAAATATTCAGTTATTAATAGAGGAAAGTTGCATTTTAAATAAAGTGTGTCTCAAAACCACGCAAGATTCACAATAAATAGAAAACAATATTAGTTTTAATATTGTATTGTTTTTATTAAATCAGAAAGAAGATATATGGTTATTTATGGAATAACACATCGGCGAGATAACCAACAATCCACGGTGTTGCTGCAAATATGCACCTTTATCGAAATTTTTGTATAAGATCATCTTAAGATCTAAGGGAACAATTTTAAGAATTTGCTGTCAATGTTTACTTATTTTTGAATTATAATTCAATAATTAAACCACATTGTATCGTGTGACGCTCTACAAAAATGTTAACAAACCTTTATTTAAATACGACATGGTTGTTCTTTTAGGGTTGACAACAATTAACTGTTAAAATTGCAGTAAAATCAAATTTTATGTTAATTTTGGGACCAGCCCAAAACTACCCAAAATTAATTAATCCATAATATGTAAAAAAATGTAACTTTTAAGTCATGATTATGTAATTAAATAATAGTTATTTTTACATGATCCATATTTTCGTTGGACCTTTGACCGTCATCGTCAGTCTAAGCTAAAGCACTGCCGGGTCACTATATTAAACGTATGCTATTAAAATTGACTTTACGTCTTTGCGGAAGAGAAACAATAATATAATAAGATTAATTGGTAGGTGTGAAAAAACTAAAATTAAAATTGCAAAACTTGTTTTCTTAACAAATTGGAGATTAAATAAATTATTTATGTGCAAAATACATCTGATTTATGTTGTTATTAATAATTATTTTGTTTATATTATTTAAATTGTTACATATATTACAAACATGTTATTAGTTCCTCAACAAAATAACTAGAAGTAGGTTATTATTTTATATATCTATATGTTGTATAATATGACGTTATTCTGACATCCTTTCAGAAAAATGAGGAAAACATAAGTGAAACTTCACCTAAACCCATTATTGACATTAAAGACACTGCCGTTGTATAGATGAGCTTAATTCAAATTATTTTTATTTATATTTTTTATAAACTTAGAAAATGTCTGAAAAAATAATTTTAGTGCCATGGTATGTTCCATATACGATAGGACAGAGGGAACAAGACACTACATTTCCCATGCACCGCCTTATTTTTTACACATTGAATGGCGGAATTCAACGCCGCTTTTTGTCTTTTTACCAAAGCGAGAAAATGAAAGCATGAAATGGAAACAGCAATTATAATTATCAATAAAATCTTACCAAGAGGGAGGCCAGTATCTATAGAAACCATGTCGCTCATGCTTCTAGGGTCCATGAACATTTCGTCGTCTGGTGCTGTCATGGAGTCCGGGATGGGTCTTATCACCAGATCATGGCCGATTGATCCTTCCTGTTTAAAAATTGTAAAATTAAAAAAAGCCAAACTAAAAAATATTTATTTTAGTTAACAAGAGAACTCAGTTATTAATATTAATTAAGTCATTGTATTTCTCCTTTTCATGACCATGCCAAAATAATAAAAAACTTTATTTATAACACTCTTTTGCTAAAGAGTTTGAATTTGAGAGATTGACAAGTAACGCACAGATAAAATAACGATACTTAGAAAGTAATTGACAGTACCTAGCCAGGTAAAGGAGAGTACAGGAATGATAAAAAGATATGATTTCTCTAAATTTTAAGAGGACCGTTAAAATTCGTAATCGAAAATGGCTATATTTCTGTTAGTAAAGAAAATTAACAATATGTGACTCTATGAAATATATCTTTGAAAAGGGCGCAATTAATTTCAAAAGAAAATAACATTACTTATTGAGTAAATTATAAAAATGTTATGTGCTAAGGTACAGAGATCAACGTGGCGGAGTGGGACAGCGTCAGACTGTAAGTTTGACAACTGTGGGTTTGATTCCCATGAGGAATAATTAACTATTTTCATTTCGTCGCTATGAAAGCAAGACAAAGCCTGGCCTTAAGTTTCATTTCGAAATTTGAATGGAAAGTGGAGAACTGGAATATCTTAACTGTCTTAACACTAGGTTCTCTCTGTCTATCCTGCTATTTGCGGGATACAGCGTGAAGCTAAAAAAAAAAGGAAAAATACAGTGTTTGTATCATTACATGTAACTAGCACTTAACTACCTACATATATTATGATATGATAAACGATGCTTAAGAATATTTTCCCGTCAATTGTGCGCAATCGACCTTAGTCTACTTGCGGGTCTATTGTTTGACTGATTGTACTTATGTTTATATTGTTTGAAGAGAAGCGTGAGGCACCTCTGAAATGATGTTTAGTAAAGGATACCGACCCTGGCTTTATTTACTATGTAATTTCTCTAATCTATATATATAAAATCGAAAGGTCACTCACTCATCACGAAATCTCAGAAACTACATGTGCTAGGAATCTCAAATTTTGCATAGGAGTTATTTATAGGACGTAAATGCTCACTAAGACGTCAATTTACAATATTCGACTTCTAAGGGGTTGTTTTTGGGGTTGAAAGTTTGTATGAAACTTCGTTACTACAAATGCTAGGAGTCTCAAATTTAGCATGGCCGTCACTTTTAGGACGTAGGTACCTACGCATGGAGACAGAAATTAATAATAACGTAGTTTACGCAGACGAAGCCGCAGGCGGGCCGCTAGTCGTATATATAATTAAGCTATAAACTGTCTAAATATAGACTTTTACAGTTTTAGGCTGTTTCGGCATAGTAGGGTAGAAAATTTTAAGGTAAATAGGTAAATTAAAATCTTTTTTTTTACAAAAACAATATAGGAATAAAGAAATCTAATATAGCAAAAATATTTCGAGTCTCCAATAAATGTGAATTAAATAAGTATTGGGTATAATTGGAGAATAAAAAAAACTAATGAAAAAACAACGATTGTGTAAATAATATCTGTCTCTGTTAAACAGCGTTCACCATTCGACAATTTTCTATCGTTAGCGTTAATGACCGAGTCGATCGGGATTTCCTTTTACGTAGAGTTGCCTATTTAATTATGATTACGACAGCAATCAACACCATCCTGGTGCAATTTTTACCTGACTGCACTAATTGGTTATGGCTTTAAATCTAAGTTGGGGGAATAAAATATTGTAAGGGGATATAAGCAAGGAAAATTATTAAGAATCGTTAACAATCGTTAGATAATTACCAAGAAGTACGAACATTTAAACCTTTAAAATTTTCTAAATATAAATATTTTATGATATTTAACAAAATAACATTCAAAAATCTTTTATAAAAACATAACACATTTGTATACCGCTATACAAATTTGTTAATGTGTAATACTTAATGTTAGTAATTAAAGCAGAAAGTGGGGAAAAGGGTAACTAGCTTAATGCTAGGCAGTGGGGACCAGGGAACCTAATACTGTTACACAATTTTGGCCGGATTGATTGGCGCAACTTAACACTGCGCTTTCAAGATTAACAGCTGAGAATCGCAAAATTAGTGATGTGTAGATGTAATAATAAAGTAGTTCTCATTTGGTCCATTCTATAAAACGCCGATGTATTTAACGCAACTAACTAAATTGGACTTAATTAACTTAAGTTTTAATGTTCCTTTAATAATCAATTTAAATTAATATAAATATTACATAAATATCTATAATACATAATATCTATAAAAATTATTGCGAAATTAATAACCATTATACGTACGGAAACTAAAATACAAACTATATAAGTATAATGAAATGCAAACCAGTCGTTATAAATCGTAATATGCTTGTCAAGAATTATGAGGCGTTGATTTAAAATTGCAAATAAACGAGACGAATAACAGATTCACCAAAATAGAATGATATTATTAATTATTAATTAATTTTATATTATGTCGTCGCTCAGTCGTGAAGCTGGGGCACAAATGTCAGTGGCACGCCACTGGTCGTGGGTTCGATCCCCACTCGAGGAAATTAAATAAACTTTTGGGGTCGAGCGTGGCAATGACTTCCAACACTCAACACCAGAATTCGGTGCGAAATGGAGAACGGAATATCTTAACACTTGGTTCACTCTGGCTTACCTATGCGGGATACAGCATGAAGCAGATTTTTTTTTAAAATTTTAACATGTAAACGTGATGGTTGCGGAGTGGAATTTCTGTTGAAAACAGGCAAAACGCAGCGTTTAGTTCCGATTCGATTATTCTACACCCAATTTTTCGATTTCGAAGTTTTGAAAGTACGATCTCTGCCTGCCCTGCAGGTGTTAATGTTACATTCTAAACTAAATATCGATATCCTAATAATAATTTCTAATATTCTAGTTTTAATATCAGGTTTATTAATGTAGACAGTGCCGTTTTAACTTTTAAATTTATTATCTTTCAATTTAACTCTATTTAAGTCTAACTCATTCATTTTAATTAGAAGTCGTATTTGACAGATTTAAGTAAGGTAAGCAGAGACTTTTCCGCCGAATTTTGAAGGCATAGCGTTCATTTTTTTTTTATAACTAAAAACTATTAGCTAATTTAGCTACTAAAAACTGTTACGGATATATAAAATACAAAATTTATTAATACACTTTATTTAACATTCATATAAAAGATATCAAAGTTTTGCCCTCGGTACAAAAGCTCGGTCTAGATGTGAGGCACGTACCAATGTCGTACCATATCGCATACGAGTCATACGTGACCGAGGTGGATTATCCCAGGACTCCATTATTACGTGTTAATATATTTAAATATGTCTGAAATTATATTTGTTTTTGAACCTAAAGTAATATACAAAATAATAAGCTAGAATTACTTAACGCCTTCTTTCTTTATATAACAGACGTAGCAGGCTAATCTAAATTGATAGGCTAGCAATTAAATATTCTAAATTTTAAATGTTCATGTTAAAGTCATTTTGAGGGAGGAATTTTTATATAGCAAAGATTAATCGAGATGCGTTTTTGACTTCTACAGCTTCATTTTTTAAATACCGTCACTGCCAATAGTAAAAAATTAAACTAGATACTAACTTAAATTATCTTTCCAATAAAAATTGAGAAACATAATGGAAATTATTTTCTTTATAAATACTTATAATTACAACATAATAGCAAAAAAACATAAATAGAAATTTGATCCTTTACTTTTAACGGCATAACTAATTTATTTTATTTTTATACATTTTTAGCAGAGCTGCTGTAGCGAAGCAGTTTGTATGTAAATTTAATTTGGAAAACGCTACTTAGAATGTAGTTTATTGCTGAAGTTCAACCATGTGACCTGTCAAGGACGGACGGAGAGAAAAAAATGATAAAAATCCAGCTTAACTTTGTTTTTACTTTTGTTTGCGTGTAATAGATAAGTATCCATTACTTTCAAACACTTGTATAATATAATTTTATCAGAGTATTTAAATATGCCTAATTAAGCCTGACATAACAAGAAGATTTACAACAAGATTTTTTTAACCCATCTGCATAGATTTAAGACACACTTAAAAGATACGCATTTTCTTGTTACCAGATGTTTGTGGCTTCATTCTCCAGAATGAGAATCGAACTCGTAACCGTCGCATTTACAGTCAGATGCTGTACTATGACGCTCTCAAGAATTTTGATGTTTATATTTACATTAACTTACCACCACTAATTTTCCATGTTTCGGATGTCTTCTAATAAGAAGGGCGGCCCCGTTTTCGTCATCATGGTAGAGATCTCCAATCTCTTCGCTGCCATCCTGAAAATTAAAAAAAAGACTGTCAAAGTACCATAGTATAAGTCCTATATTTATAAGAAGCTCTCTTTTTGAAAAGTAATTTTAAACCATGAGTATCTAAACTGCTTTTCTAAGCTTCACGGCGTATCCCGCATATAGTCAGGGAAAACCTAGTGTTAAGAGTTAGAACGCTACCGGAGCGACGAAATTAAATTAATTCATTCCTTCGAGTGAGAATTGAACTCACAACTGTCCCGTCAGACCCTGACAATCTCAAGTCTAGAATAGGAAATTTACCAAAAATCTCATATTTTTTTATTTATTATATTAATATTGAATACTGATTATTTTAAAAATTGTCATACAATTAATGGTAGTCGTAAAATTCATGATTTAATATTTTATTGGCATAATAAATATAATGAAACATTTATGGATTGACGCAATAGCTTAAGCATTGTTTGTTTTTTTCCTTTTCATCTAAGACTTCTTTCATATTTTATGAAGAAATAGAATAAAGAAAAGAAATAAGTGACATTTCGCTCTGTTCTACGTCTTTCCTAACTTGCCGTGCTGTGTTTTCTTTGTGGTATATACGAGTATTACTGTTTTTTTACCTTCCCGCATATTGCAGCGTACGTAAAGGTTTAGTATTATAGGCCTAATGTTAAGACTTTTCGCTTGTTAAAGACGTTTTGTCTTGTTGCCAGAGAGACGAAATGAAAATTATTCATTCCTCAAAGTGGGAACCCAAACCTTCGTGTTCACAGTCAGACGCTAGGCTTCTGCGCCATGACGGCCCCATAGTTATTTATTGTATAATAAATATATAATGTAAAATCATAAATGATTCTTTAATTAGATTGTAAGCTCACAATCACGTGCATCCAATACGTCCTTTATTATGCTTCTTATCATTATAAATAACTATAAAATATATAATATTATTGTCACATCTAGGAAAATAAATGTAGAGACGATACGAATAAATTCATTCATCGAACTGCTAATCGATTCAATACAAATATTGATTCATTCTAATGTTTATTTTTACAATTATCGTACATCACTATTTTATTTACACTTTGCACTTCAATACTTAGTTTTATGACGTTATTCAGCAGAACCACTATTTTTTCTATTCTTTTGCAGGTTAGGTAGACGGAAGCTAGTGTTAAGACACTCCATTCAAACTAAGATACTTCCGTTCCCCACATTCCGCCGAATTCTTGAGGCATTGCGTATTGTAGGAAATGAAAAAAGTAAATATTTTATTCCCCCGAGTGGGGATCGAACCTAGAGCCGAAACCTTCAAACTATTTATTTCTGTACGCGTTAAAAACTCTTTGTTTTTTTTTAAACTGATACAATTTCGAGATTAATGCTAATTAAGGGTAGGTCAAGGCTGAGAAAATATTGTTTGGCATTGATAACGTAATTCGAGGGCGTTCATTGTTAGTTTGCGCTACTTATATAACTAATTACCAAATCACTTGAAGTGTATGGACATATAATTTAAATAATCTCCCAGTAATGTAATACCAATAAACACACGCCTCAAAATTTAAATAAAAAATTAAGAATAAAATCTATTTTATGATGTACAGACTTTATAGAATACCTTTAAACAAGCATATTTTGTAGGTCTATCTATAATCCGAATCTTGGAAACGGCTTAAACGATTTCCATTAAATTTAGTATATATAGTAAGTTTTAGGAGGAAAAATTTTTCATTTCCTCGTCATAGCAAAATTCACTTTTCCTCCAAATTCCCTAGATATTGAATATTTAGTGACAGAAGTACTAGAACGACGAAATGAATGTAAATCATTCCTCCGACTGGGAATCGAACCCACCCAACGTGGCTTTTACAATCAGCCACTGCACTACAACGGCCTTATAAAATATATTAGTACGAATATATTCTTATATCACAATAATAAATAGGACAAGAATTCAATTGTTCGTTCTTATGCTCCAATTGCATTGTTAAATAGCTGGCGAAGTGCATGGAGGGAATATGATTGACCGCCGTGTTCCGAAAGTAAAGGTATGTATTCGTAGGCCGTAGTATAAGAAAATCGTAATATTTAAACATTTTGAAATATTTAATAATATTGTAGTTTTTTTAGCTTCATGCTACATCTCGCACACAGCAGGGTAAGCAGAGGGAACCTAGTGCTAAGAATGGAGTATTCCCAATTTTCCGCCGATTTCTGGAGGCATTGGCGTCATGAGTGACAGAGACACCAGAGATTAATATTGAATTTCCTCGAGTGGGAGTCGAACCTACAACCGGTTGCGTTTGTAGTCATACGCTTGTGCCCTTCGTTCGATACCCGTCCGGGGGATTCAATTATTCTTTATTAATATTTTAATTTCTTCTCTCTGGCACCAAGGCGAAAGCTCGCATAGCCTCGAAAAACTCAGCAGAAAATGGGGAACGAAGTGTCTTAACACTAGGTTCCCTCTGCCTTCCCTGCTTTGTGCGGGATATTGCGTAAAGCTGATTTTTCTTAAAACATCTATAAAATGATTTTACACATGCCTTTATCAGATTGCACCCACGTGTACGTGCCTTAACGATTTCCAACAATGACCGGAAGTCGAACGAAGGCTGCGTTCGCATAATGAAGAAATATCATTAAATTGGCAACGCCGGGCCCTCCCGCCTTATTAAGGAAAAGTCGTGTTATGAATGGAAATACCATTTTTGTGTATTTATTTCTGACTTCACCGACGACCTAGCTATGGTAGAATTGTGGTAATATTTAAGGTTGTACCGAATAATTATTTATTATATACATATGTCATTGATTCATTTTATAAGATTGTATCTTTTATTTATTTTATTATAATTTTAGTTACAATTTAATTTTATTTCAAGTTAACCTTTTTTGTGATATTAAATGGGAAAAGTCATTCAAAAAACCTCCAGTGAGAAAATTATTAATAATACATGTTAGTTATTTATTTCTTTAATTATTTAGAATCGAATTATATTTTTTGACATTGTACATATTCTTATTAACGTCATTGTACCGGAAATAAATAAACGAAACTTTAGCTCCTTGAAAATTGACACCAAGCTACATGTACTATTTTTTATACATCCTTTCTATTTTACATAGGAACGTTTTCAGCGATATTTATTAACAGAAAATTTAATTGAAATACACCTAATTAAATTTTAAGACGGAAGGTGAACGCTGGTCGAAGGCTACGCCTTTCCTTTGCATTTCGGACACAGCTGTAATATGAGTCACGTCGTGGGAATATTTGTTTTAACTATTCACAAGTCACCAAATTCCATATATATATATTACTAGCGGCCCGCTCGCGGCTTCAACCGCGTGAACTATGTTATTATTAATTTCTGTCTCCATGGCTACGTCCTAGTTAATTTGAGACTCCTAGCATTTGTAGTAACGAAGTTTCATACAAACTTTCGACCCCAAAAATAACCCCTTAGAAGTCGAATATTGCAAACTCCCGTCTTAGCGAGCACCTATGTCCTATAAGTAACTCCTATGCAAAATTTGAGATTCCTAGCACTTGTAGTTTCTGAGATTTCGTGATGAGTGAGTGACCTTTCGATTTTATATATATATATGTCTTTCATTAAATAATTTGAATGAATGACACTATTAGACTAAGGCTAGTCGTGGCGCCGAGGCACAAAGTGTGACTGTAAACACGACTGGTTGTGGGTTCGATCCCCACTCGAAGAAATAAATATTTATTTCAAATCTGTTTGACGCTGCATCCCGCACTCAGCAGAGGGAACCTAATGGTAAGACTCTCCGTTCCCCACTTTCCGCCCAATTCTGGAGGCGTTGCGTGTTGAGTGGCAGAACTCAATCCTGCGCTTTGTGCCATGCCAGAGCGAAGAAATAAATATAATTGAAATAGATGATAAATATTAAAACTTAGCTAGGCAAAACCACACTATGAGTATAGTTTTTTCTTGTCTTACGTAAGTTTTTCCCTTAAAATTCATATAACGCTTTTAAAACAATTAAACTTGGAAATATTGTAAGATGATGATCTCAATTTTATACATTTAAATTTAAATATTGTGTTCACAATGTTTAGGTGCGTTCATGTATCAACACTTCAAATCAATCAATTTCAGTAGTTAGTGATTCTTGAATCTCTTAATCCAATTAGCGACCGCTTAAATCAAGCAAAGTTATAAATTTTAATATTGAATTTTAATAAAAATTTTACAATGCCAGAATGTGTGAATAACAGTTTAAAATATTATAAAAGGTTATTTATAAAGTAATTTTCGCAATTTCACTCTTTAAGATGCAATAAACTTATGATAAAAAAATATCAAACAATTGATCAAATTAATGCAAATAAAGTAGCCATATAATAAAGGCAAACAACTAAATGCTATTGAAGCAAAGCACGGCGTTGAGTTCTTCCACTCAATCTCTCCAAAATTCGGCAGAAAGTGGGCAACGGAGTATCAACACTAGGTTCCCTCTGCCTACCCTGCTCTGCGCGGGATAGAGCGTGAAACTGATTTAATTTGTAAATACAGATTCACGAGAATTAAACCCATAACCATTGTATTTATAGTTGTCTCACAAAATACTACAAAACACTAAAAGTTAAAATAACAACTCTCCTACCAAGTTCAATATATTCCACTATAGCAACAAGCTTTTATGTAAAATTATTCAAATATATTAAAATTTTATAATTCATCCTCTATATATATTTATGTAATACACGTGCAAATCCACAGCTAAATTGACAGCAAACTATTATAATATGGGAAAAACATAAACAACGTGACTTGTCTAACTAGCCTTAGTCATAGTATTAAAAATGGTTATTATTTATATATTCACATAATTATTATAAACGCGACATACTGTGGGTTCGATTACCACTCAAAGAAATGAAATATTTAATATTTTCATCGCTCTCTTGTCGAGGCAAAACGAAGGGTAGAGTTTCGCCACTTATCGTGCAATTTCGAAAATTCGGTGAAAAATGGAGAATGGAGTATCTTAACACTAGATTCCCTCTGCTTTCCCGGTGCGGTGCGGGATACAGCGTGACACTAAAAAAGTGCCTTATAAATAAAAAATACATTATAAGGTAATGCAAATCGAATCTATCCAAGAGATATTGGTTTTAAATTTAATATTAGCAGGCTATTTATTTTAATTTCCATCCTATATCCATATTTTTATAGCTACACGATATATCCCGCACATAGAGGGGTGCCTACCACGCAGGGACCCACCCTAATATCAAGACACTCAGAAGTTTCCCAATTTCCGCCTAATTTTTTAAGCAATTCGAATATGTTGAATAGCGGCACTCAACGCCGCAAAGAACAAAATAGGACAAGGTGAAAAGTAAATATTGTATTTTACTTAAGTAGTAAGTAAGTTCAGTTGCGTTAACAATAGTATTATATTGTAGTGTTTATTATATCATACGAATATATCATATCATAGTAGAAGTCAAATGATAGTCCTAGTATATATATATAGACTACAGGTACACTAAATAGAAGTGGCAATAGAAAATTTTGACATAGCCATGTTAAAACCTACGCACGCAAGCTATAAAACTCCTTACGACCTTGATAGTAAGGTTGTATGCGAAAATACTTAAACGTACACAAAGTTAAGGTTACTACAATATGAATGCTGAATAAAAGTAGCTAACTTGGTTTGTACCTACCTACAGTGCAGTGCACAATGATATCATTGACAGTGGGTTCGAAATGGTTGACCATTTTGTATACGTGGTAGAAGCAGTTCATATACGAGTAGGTTCAACTTTGGCAAAGAGATTTCTTGGCAAATCCTGATGGGATGGGCAGCGTTAGGGAATCTACGACAAATTTTCGCGTTAAAAATAAAATAAAATTTCGCGTTTTTACTTTAAAAGATTAGCTCAGTGTTTCAAAACGACAGTCTTTAAGTGCTCTTTCCCTACATGATAGAATAAGAAATGAGGACTTCCATAGGAGAGCTAAACCTACTGACAGTGCTCGATGAAGCGTAGGTGAAGTCGTTGGAGCGAAAATATTCTTAAGTAGTGGCTACTAATCGGACATCACCCCCCCCAGGTTATCCGAGGGTTTTTTTCCAGGTCGCGTAAAGCCGCTGGATAGGCCGATCGATTTGAATATTCTTTGGGGAAGACCTACAAAGATGTGATGATGATGATGCCTCTCTGTACTTCTCAAAGAATCTAAATGCCTTTAAAGTTCTTTAAGTGCAGTAGTTTCATCTAAATGTACTCAGCAAAGATAGAGGTTTTTAAATAGATACAATTTATTCTAACCTTTGTAAGACGAACTTAACATCACCACGTGACGTACCCACTTATTACGCACTCGCTGGTAGTTTGTCAACGCGCATGCAAATTACTAAATTTGAGTGAATAATTTTAAGCCTCAAAACTCAAGCCATGGATATTTCTAATACTATTTATCCTCCTATAGATAATAGTTCAAATTATTTTTCTATATAATACGATGATGGTTTGTACGTCTCTCTATATCGTTTGTCTGTTATTATTAATAAATAAAAATATATATTCTGTAAACTGCTAAGCTTATCTTATTTATTATTATTATTAAGTGCAATGTTCATAGATATATATATATATATTTTCTTGGAATTAAACTCGTGATATATGCTTACTAGAGTTTTTCCGATAACAATGAATATAACAAATAAATAGAGCCTGTTCTAAAAACTTGTTTTTTAACTTGTAACTTAGAAAACAAAAAATAACAAGATAAGATTGATTTATGTATATTTATAACGTTGTTACGTGTGTAATATATGACGTTGTCAAGTTACTACAAGGGCGGTTTTTTTGCAAGATAACACATAATGAAGGATAAAGAGGTCTAACTCAACAAAATATATACGAATATATAGTTTAAACATTATATTATTTGTATAGATGGCTATTTATATAAAGAGGCCGTAGTAGCGCAGTAGCACAGCTTCAGACTGTAAACTACGGTTGTGGGTTCGATTCCCTCTCGGGTGAATAAATTACTTTCATCTTTTCACAAATACCTTACGAATTAGTAATTTAGTCCCGAACCAAATGTTAATTTTTTCAGTTCAATTAAATTTTACGATAAAATCTCTACCATTATTAGGGATATGAACATAAAATCTTATGATATATCATTTAATTTATCCTATATCTTATAAAACAAAGTCGGTTTTCGTGTCTGTCTGTTGTTTCTAACTTTTCTTCTTCTAAACCACCCAACAAATTTTGTTGCGGTTTTCACCATTAGGTCGAGTAGTTTTCGTAGAAGGTTTATATATAGTTTTAATTTACATTCTTATGTAAATTAACATAAATACGATAAATAATAATAATATAATAATATAATACTTTATTGCACAAATAAGAAGAAAAAAAAAAAAAAAAAAATACAAATCATTAGAAACACGATTAACAAGTGTGCAATGGCGGCCTTATCACTAAAAGCGATTTCTTACAGGCAACCAAAGAAAAACGGAAGGATTAAATTTAGAAAAGAAGGCAGAAAGGTGCAAAAAGTACATAAAATATATAAAAACCAATATTCAGAGAACACAAAATAGTTTAATACATACATTTATACATACATATCTACATATATACATACATATCTACACAAATGCCTACATACATACATATATACATACATACAACAATTAAAGATAAATACATATATAATTATAATATTGTCGTTATAATATTAATAAAGTCCTACCCGTTGAGACACTTTCGCGCATGCGCTGCTTTAATGGTAAGTACTACATGAAAAAAATGTACTGGAGTATTGTTCCTCTCAATAAGATCTACAAAAAAGTCCGCGACGGCATATTCATATCTTTTAAGAATAACGTGTAGTGATCATTTTTCTGTCTAAAAATAACAATTTCAATATATTTTTTATTGTGAGGAATATTTTTCCATAAAGGTCCTTCCTCCTCCTTATCCTTTAAAATACTTTATTAAATTTCTACGTTAAACGAAGATAAAATTTTCTTTTACACAATTTCGAAATTGCGAATAGTTTTAGAAAAAAAACGCATTTAATTGTTGACACATCCCGCCGTTGACACATCAGCTGTATGTTACTCAAGTTTCACTTATCCCTTACTCTCAGCATATAAATAAGTACATTAGTTACGTTGGCCATTTAATGTAGATCAAAACTGTCTTTTACTGTTTTTCATTTAAATAAATACTTTAGAAGTTGTTACAATATCAAAACTTGCTGCGAAACGGCTCGCCACTCGCCATGCGTCCGCCGCGCCCGCCTGTCTTACACGCATCGGTAGTTCAGTGGTAGAATGCTCGCCTGCCACGCGGGCGGCCCGGGTTCGATTCCCGGTCGATGCCTTCTATTTAATTTTCCTCACAGGTAGCCACGTAGTGCTTGCTTTTCATCAGGGACAGATTACCCTCTTCAGCATTAACCACAAGCAAAAAAAAAACCCGCCTGCCTCTATAGCAACGAAGACTTAGATGCGTTTGCACGTATTGGATAATTGGAGTTGAATGTATTATTTCAGCGCGATATATTTTTTGTAGTAGTTATTAGTAGGTAGGTTTTTGTTTATAATTTCTTCCTTTTAAAAATAGTCATTTAACTATCTAAAAATAGTCATTTAAATATATTTTAATAAGTACTTGAAAAGATTTAAAATTACGGTACCTACTAAAAAATCCTTGCTGTGTAAAACAATTGGAAAATCCTTATTGAAACTACGAGAATACGGATTGTATTAGGGTTTAATTAATTTTCACATTATAAGTGCTTTGCAAACATACATTATATGAATAATCCAGTAGTAAAAGCGGGCGAAGCCGCAATGGGGTCGCTAGTTTTCTTATAAATCCTTTTACATCCTTTATTTTCATGCTAGCCATGGACTCCCGCAGTTAAGAGTACGTATTCATAAAAACGCATTGTATTTGCTCCTGGAGGAATTTCAGGAAATACTCTCTTAGTGCTCCCCTACACTCTACAGGGGACCTATGGGCCCTAATGTCTAAGTAACCTAGGGGTTATGTGTTTTCTCTAAGTCTAAATGACTTAGAGAAAACACATAACAGAAAAGTTTAGTTTAAGAAAAGTTTAATATATTTACGTAGATAGAGAAAGGAATCTTTATCATTTTAAGCTATATTTTATAGATAAGTACGACAAATAGTTTTTTTTTATAATATATTCAAATTTTTATTTCAATTTACATATGTTTATCAAATTAAAATTCCTAATAAATTTACAATGTAAATCCGTTTAGGTTGGATTGTTAAAAATATATTGCGTTTTTTTCAAGAGCGACTTTGCGATTTTGGTCACGTTTGTTATTTAGGATTAAAAAAGTAAATCTATTTTTTGTGGTCTGTTTAAATAAACAATCAATCATTCAGCTTCATCCGCAGCTCAACTATATCACACCCACAGAGGGGTAGGCAGAGAGAACCTAGTGTTGAGACACTCCGCTCTCCACTTTTCGCCGAATTCTGGAGGCATTGCGTGTTGAGTGGCGGATTTAAATGCCACGCATTGCCTGGACACCAGAGTGAAGAAATAAAAATATTGAATATTTTATTTCCTCGAATGGGAATCGAACTCAACCTGCCGCTTTTAAAGTCGGACGCCCCTGAACCACGACTGGCCTCAGTTAGGTAAGTAGGTACTTAATAATAATAAACGTAACAATTACGCATTTTAGTCCTCTCTTCATCTCCACATTAGATAAGGCAACGTGGGAAGACCAAACGCTTTCACTTGACATACGAGTCATTTTTTGCATGCCTTCAGAACAATTGCATGTACAGCCCCTAACATAGATTATATAGTTGATACAAAATTCTCACTTACTCCTATGACAATTAAGTAGAAAATTGCATCTCATAATAAAGAAATAACAAGATCGATTGTAATATTGCTTCTTAGGTACAGTTTCGCTTTTCTCTATTGATGGAATATAGGTTACCAATATGGGAAAAGAGGTTTCCAATGTTATGAAAAGTGAAATTACTTTTTACAAGATATTGGTAAGATATTAGAAATGCATGTGAATATTTAATATAGAGATGCTTATAAAAATACCTGATGAGATTGACAGTACGATTCTTCTCGTGAGATAATATTCAGATTATAATCAGCAATGGCTCCAAGGCTTGGAGCAGCTGACATGTAAGTGATCGATGTGGGTTTGAGCCACATTCAAGTTTTTTTTTAATCTTCAAGCTATATCCTGCATATAGCAGTGTAGGTACAGGGGACCTAAAGACCTTAAAACTATTAGGCCTAGAGAAATAACATTTAGGACTATCTTTATTGCGTCAGTTTCATATGATACGTAACGAGATGGCAAAAAATTACATTTTGAATATCCTTAGACCCTATGTCCTATTATTATTATATTGAAACACTTACAGTTTGCATCTCCTCGTATTCAACACCATGAGGCTGTGACTCATTCGTCAATGCTCGCCAGATCTTCAGTCCATCTTTCTTCACCAATCCCTCTTGCTTCCTCAGTACCAACTTAAGCTGTTTCCCAAAAGCCTCCAATTCAATTCTATGCACATCATCTTCCTGATCTTCCACCGCGTGCTCCTTATCACCTTCACTTACACTATCACTAGAACTCGACACGTTAAATTGCAAATTCACTGTATTATTTAGATCACCTATTACATCAACATCCTTGATATGTTCCTTTGCTTTGATGTACATTTGGTCATTTAGAAGTGATGGTGCTGGTTTCGAGATCTTCTCGTGGGGTATTTTCCCACTACTGGTTGTATGGGAGTGGGAATTCGATGCGTGGGATGTTGCGATATTCCGCCTGGATAGATGGTGAGTGAGATGAACTAAGTGATATTTTGGTACGTTGCTGTGGTGCTCTACGTGGAAGACGCTCCGTAACTCATCTGGTGTCATGTGCTCGTGAATCTGTAACAAAACAAAAGTCATATTTTAGAAATATTAATTAAATATTAAATTGCTTTATCTTCTTCAATTTTATATTATTTAATGAGAAATATAAACGTTGGCTATATTTTACTCGATTCGATTCAACTTGATGTAATATTGTTTACAATATTTAATTATTTAAACAAGTTAAATATATTATTTCATTACATCCGCATCGGTGCGACTTGGTCGAAATGTCATCGATGGACTCGAAAGCCTTGGCTTCGGTCAACAGTACCCTTTAGATATGTTGTACGGTGATTAATTGAAAACATATAGATAGTAGTATTTCGTGCACATTTAAAACTACTTCATTATTATTATTTATTAATATTTTCTATTGTATAAATTACAACTGTTTACTATTTTAGCGTCCTTTAAGTTTTGACAGTTTATAACCATTTTCATGTAATTTTGTAATTCTTTATGTTCGTTTTATTATTAAAATGTCTATATATTTTATAATTGTATAAATATATACATAAATATTTTACTTATAAAATTGGTACACATAAGAAATATCAGTAACACATAAAATTTGAATAACCTTTAAGTAACCCTTTTTTAAGTGCAAAAAATAAAAATAAAGTTCATCATTGGCATTCCTAACGCCGGAAGTATGTAAGGATGACAAGTTGTGTATATCAATAATATCGACAACCTAACTACTATACTATAAGTGATTATTCTAATACAGTCTTAAATACTTTCAACATAAATTATATAATTGTTTGAAAATATTTAACACTATTGTACAATAAATCAAGACGTATGTACATCAATATTGTCATATTTATTTACAGGATTATAGTTCTTATGTCATTCGAATAATGGCTACAAATGAGTGTTACATTTTGTTATTAGTTGTATAGATATGGTATTAGTGGGTGGCCTCGATAACTGATCTAGTTATTATGTAACGTAACTAGTTCTAGTAGGCTTAAAGAAAGCTATTTCACCTTTGTGGGGCGTGTTGTAATTATCGCTTCTTGGTTAAACAGTCTTTTTTTTCTTCTTAAATTATTAAGGTAGAAGTAGGCAATGAAAATTTAGTAATAATTTAATTAATTATCTTTATCTGCTCATATTTATTGTATATTAAAACATAAACCTCGGTTCGATTCCCATTTGAGGAAATAAAATAATTTCTTTCTGTAGCAAGATAAAACGATAGATATTTTGGGCACAGACAACCCAGAAATAGGTATTTGAAAAGCAAAGCTTCTGTCAAAACTACAGATAGCTAAAATATCTATTTGACACTTTAAAGATTAATATTGCAAAAGATTTGTACAGTTGAGTTGAGTACAGTAACACGAGTACAAATGAGGATCACACCATAGAGGTTTGTTATGTAAAGTTCGAATATATTTTTTATATTATTTAAAAATAAATTATTTAAAATCAGTTAATTAACATACTTCTTACTTAATATTTTGCTATATTTTTTTAATAACTATCGCAATATAAACAAATAACGGAAGTAAATAACCTACAAATATCTGTTACAACATTTATGACAGGAAGTGGACTGGAATTCACCTATGCCCTTTCCAAATTGTATGCAGCACGATTTCAGTGCATGTTCTTAGCATTCACCTTAGGTCGTTTGGTCAAATCGTTTTAGGAAACATTAATCATTAGAACACGTAAATATCACTAAGAATATTTTTACTAATAATAACCACTTATTCAGCGGAAAGTGGGGAACGGAGTGTCTTAACAGTAGGTTCCCCACTTTCCGCCGAATTAGGTGGTTTTCTAGGTGGGCGAGTCCGACTAGCACTCGCTTGTTTAAATATTTTGTAATACATATTTAAAACATTTTTTTTATCACTTGTCAGCACGACAATCTTTGTTCAACTTCTTAATTCTAAAGCTTTCTATACACGACCTTCTGTTTCGTGACTCATTTGAAACAGCAGTAAGCCATGTCTACTTGTTCCGAGTCACGCAATATAATAAAATTCCACACTAATTCAACACGATTTATTTATCTATTATTTTATAATTTTACTTATAATTAAATATAATAACTTATAACAAATAAGTTAGTTATAATATAAGAGGCCGCCATGGCGCAACGGCAGAGCGTCCGAATATAAATGTGATACGGTTGTGGGTTCTATTATAAGGTAATTAATTAATCATTTATTCGCTCTTATAACAAGACAAAACGCGGCGTTGAGTTCCGTGACTCAACACGTAATGTATTGAAAAAGCCTAAAGCTAAAACATAAATGGATATGTGTTTTCAATAATATTACTGATAATGATACTACTTCTGTGTACTTAATGATAAAATACAAAAATACCATAAAATATTTTTTCGAAAGCCAGAAAAGTGCTAAACTTTTATTAAAATATGCACATTTATTTATTTACACTTTAGTAACGTTACTTATACAAAAATATTTCATCCACGCAAAAAAATACCTTTTCTGCCTAAAAATAAAGCTGAAAATTAAATAATTAAATGATTTAACGCGGCCTTTATAGGTCACAAGCTCCACATTCCCATAAGTGAATGGTGTATAATAGAATGCGCATATAGCTGTATTGTTTTAGATAACCGCTGTGGAAAAACAATGGGTTGTCAGTATAATAAGATGTAAGTTATTATCTAATAATAATATGTAATATGTAAAGTCCATTAATTAAAAAACTTTAATGGGTCTCATGGGGCAGTGAGATACACTATAAGAGTTTCATATTTTTTTTATTCTTTGAATATTATTTGTATTTTTTTTTATATGGAATAGGCTTGCGTTTGACCGCATCAAGTCTGGTAAGCGTTGATGCGATCTACGGTGGTGCACGCTTGCCTAGAAGATACCTATTCACCCTATCTTTTAAGACCCCCACATTGTATGTCACAGGAAATACAGATGTAGATATCTATTACTCTAGCTACCATGTTAAAAATACAATTAGTTTAAGAAACATTTCAGTAAATTAGTAGCTAAATATTACCTTGTATTCAATTGGATACAGCTAAATTAAAATTATTATTTCTTGCAATGTTGCCGTGTTATTGTACATTTTATAATTATATAATATTCTAAATATAGATATAGGGGTCAAAAATAATGGCAAACAATGCCTAGTGAGTCAGGAAATTGAAATGACCTTAATTTTGCGACAAATCGGAAGTACCTAAGTTTAGATTTGCAAAGTGATATCATAAGGCCAGTCGTCGACGATTCCGATACAGGGAAATTATTTTAATTTCTTCGCTTTAATAAGAAGTGGCGTTAATGTCTGCCACGGAGTGTCTTAACACTAGGTTCCCTCTCTCTCTCCTGTTATACTCGTATGTGAGATAGAGCATAAAGCAAAAATTAATGTGTATTAATAAATAAAAAGATTAAAAATATTAGCAAAAATCACACGCGTAACTAAACGTAAATTATTCGTTTTTGTCGATAAAATAAAGGAAATAAATAATTAAATTCCGACACATGTGTAATAGACTACTGTAATAATCGATATAATATCGAAATATCGAAGGCGTTAGTTTCATTATACCCGGCCTTGGGTTTACAAATCCGTTGTTCGACGAAAGTGTAAGTATAATGTGGTTACATTGTAACGAGGTGGTGGAAAAAGGTTATTTTCTGATGATCATTTTTTGAATCATCATGATCATTCTGATGATCATGATGATTCAAAAAATTTTAAGATATTTTGAAATGCATAAACACATTTCAGGTTAAAAATACACTGTACGTTAAACACACAAAAACTGTAACTGTAAAACTGTAGTTAAAAATCTACAAAAAAAATCTTTATAAATCAAGATAAATTAAACATTTAAGTCTTAATTATAAACTAATAAATTTAAGACTAATTTATCTGCAATAATTCACATACATAATAAGTAATAACAATTATTAATTACCGGATTCGTGTAATTAGAAAAATATATATGTTATAAAAGCTTAGTGGTACAAGTTCAAAACAAAGTCGTTTTTTTGCTAAAAGAAAGATAGGTGTCAGGGCCGTAAAAATTAAATGAAGTAGCAATTTCACGCTTTTTTCCGTACCTTTAGGAGGGTAGACCGAAGGAACCTAGTATTAGGCCCTTTTCCGCTAAAATTTAACTAACTGTAACTCAACACCGCACTTTATTTAGCAAGAAAATGAAAATTTACTTTTCCGAATATGGTTCGAATCGACAACCATCGTATTGACAATAAGATATTTCACTGCGCTACAATGGCCTCATCAAGTGAAATTAATGCTTGAAATAATCATAATTTTCAAGAAATTAAATATAGCATTTCGTAACCGATTCATACATATAATTTCCGACGTCTTTGTATTACTAATACTACGAGTTTTTTCACACAAACCCTGTAATTTGAACGTCCGCCATTCCGACAGCCTTGCGAGTTACAAAACTTTTACATCACAAATTTGGTTGTCTCTCGGTTTCATTTTTATTTTTAACTGTATTCTAACATGTGTGGG
Organism: Heliconius melpomene rosina; assembly: GCF_056956725.1. Taxonomy (NCBI): domain Eukaryota; kingdom Metazoa; phylum Arthropoda; class Insecta; order Lepidoptera; family Nymphalidae; genus Heliconius; species Heliconius melpomene. The sequence goes on from NC_140400.1 coordinate 3,190,495, forward strand.
TACATTAGGTGACTCATGAGAAGTTACGATAGTTGCGATATACTTAGCAAGCAATTGATAATTTTATTCTCTAAAAATAAAAATTATACACAACATATTTTGAATATTTTTTATGTTTTTATATTTATGTACGATATTATTATATCTACTAACGATATTAGAATGTATCTAAAATATACTATTATAATAAACTAGCGGCCCGCCCGCGGCTTCGCCGGCGTGAACTACATTATTATTAATTTCTGTCTCCATGACTACGTCCTAGTGACATCTATGCACAATTTGAGACTCCTAGCATTTGTAGTAACGAAGTTTCATACAAACTTTCAACCCCAAAAACAACCCCTTAGAAATCGAATATAGCAAATTCCCGTCTTAGCGAGCACTTACGTCCTATAAGTAACTCCTATGCAATATTTGAGATTCCTAGCACATGTAGTTTCTGAGATTTCGTGATGAGTGAGTAACCTTTCGATTTTATATATATAGATAATTACTTATTATATTATTAGGCTGTTAAGCATTTCAACTTTGCTCGGATGACAGCAAAACTGGCACGATAGCTGACATTCGATGTGCCTCCATCTTAAGTTGGCCGCCATCTTGTGACCTTGCTCCAGAAACGCACCGGTTTTGAAATGCGTTGGTGGGAAAATTCGTTCATCTATCGATTATTACGATATCAATAATATTTATATATAGTATTTTTGGACTAATTATTAGCCTATAATTTTACATACTCTTTTATAATATTTTCACGTAATTTGGATGGTTAATTAGAAGGTATGCATTTAAGATTGTAGATTAAGTAATAAGCAAAAATAAACGAAATTGTGAATTAAAATTGATTAAAATGGAAAAGTTAAGCCACGCTACTAGAGAATTTAACTTTTAGAGTTAAAATATATTATACCTTTACTGTCTCTATCTAGTTATATAATTTTCATGATAAGAACAGAAGTACTACTTGTAGACTGATTGCTCAACTACAACCATATTAGAATCCCAATAGACCACAAAAAAGTTACGCACGCCGGATATTCTAGGCTTAGTAGTAAAAAGAAGTTATTAAATATATCCTTATGTAGAACTAGAGCTACATACAGCTTAAATCTATTTGTGTTAATATCCGTTAATTACATTTTTGTTGTGTATCTAAAATTTTCTCGTATATGGGAACAAATTATTAGGCTTGGTTTATTTTTTTTTGTGCTTAGTTAATTTGTCAATTAAATATTACTAGAAAGGAGTAATACTTAGGTTTTTCTGGTGCCAGTTCTTTCTTAAATAAAAACCTTCAATTCTCAGGTTTTTAGTCTTATCCATTCTATTCATCTCACGTCAAATTTTTTCATCGCTTAGCTTTTTTTAGTAATAAAATTATTTTAAAGTCAATATTTAATTCATTTATGTTTATTGTTAAAAGTATCATGTTAATTATTATAAAATTGATTGAAAATAAAATAAAATTATATTACATAAAAATATTACAAATAGAAATATTATTAATATATTGCAAGCGAGGATGGGTGATGGGACCAAGACACTAAATTTGGCGTTATGTTTCGCAATCAAAACAACAAAGCTACTCTCTGAGTATAAAGTAAAGAAGTAATATGATCCGAAAGCTTTATGTAAATTTCAATAAAATATCGTTTGAACTTCAGTTAAGTGCGTCGACACATAATCTTCCATTAGAGGAAGAATGTTAAACAAAAGTGCAATATGTGCGTACCAGTAACGGTTCACGTGTTTACAAGTACTTGCTTTTCATATTCCAGATAATAAAATAACTGTTAAAATTTAGTTTATTTACTGAAGGTTTTTTCGATAAATTACATATATTATATACTATTACTTCGTCATAACATATATTGTTCATTAATTTTTCATGCATTTGGCATATACTTTCTATGGAATAAGCGTAAAAAATAAATTAAAAAAAAAATTATCACCATTTCTAAAACCAGATTAGAATATACATACGAGTATATTTCTATTACATAAAACAGTGTTGTCATTTGAAGAATTTTTCTCCATCATTGTAGTGAACGAATCAAGCAAAAGTGGGCGGACGCAGTGAGCAGGAATTGAACCTCCCTTACTAGGGTACTACACAAAAAATCTCTTAGTGCGATAATTTTAATATTACGATTTTTTGCGTTTCAATGCATTTAACCAAATTTGTTGTCGTAAAATTATATAAATATATTTATTTTTATATAAAACTGTTCTAAAATTCAAATCATCTGTTAAAGTGTAAACATTGATGCTTCTACATAACAAAAACATAGATAATTAATACTTTACAAAGACAAATTCACGAAAAATCAAATGCAGTGACGTTTCTCGTAATCATTCGTAATAAATATCTTTACATAAAACATGAGGTTTTTATATATAACATTTAATTATGTGTATTTGTATAAAATTAATTTTGAACATAAAATTATTGATTAACATTTATTTAAAGCTATGAAACAAGTGTTTTGTGTGCCTTTGACATTTACCCGGTGGAAGAAATATTGCTATGCAATAATAAAATTGTATAATTCTTTAATATTGTATATATTTGTTTTTCCCACTTTTTATTTCGATGTTATATGATACTTAATTAATTTACCCATAATAATTAATGCTTATTCTTGGGGTTCCAACCATTCTAGGATCACATTGTTATCCGTTTAGACGTCTGTCAGGATCTATAGATCAATTGTTATCTAATATTCAGGTCAATGGTCCCGCAAAAAAATACAATCGATTTTGATTCATTTTGTATGAAATTCGCCCAACTATGACCGTTTCACTCGGTGAAATTAAATTATAGAAAATAAATAAATAAATACTTGTTACATTCGTAGATTGGTATTTTCATTTTATTTAAAGTTTCAACCTTTACAAGTTATTATTTTAAAGAAATCACAATTATTCCCACTTCCCAATAATTATAGAAACAAAGCAAAACGTGTTAACGTTCATATTTTTTATTGTTTTAGAACGTTAATGTGTAACTGTTGATAATTACATTTCATTACCGTCACTTTGAAGCAAAAACTGAAAGTAACTAAAATCGGCCTTCGTCGATACAGTTCTATAATTTTAATACGAATATTTACTTCATATTTTTATTATAAAAATTGTAATGCACAGTACTTGAATTACATTATATTTTTTTCTTCACGCATTTCCTGTTTATTTGAGACAGGGACCGAGAACCTACCTAGAACCAAGAACACTACCTAGAACCTACCTCGTAATATCAGAGAACTAAAGAGTCCATTTATTGAGGAAGACTATAAGGCTATATTATATCACGTCAACCGACTCTACCTGCGGCTTTTCATGCAAAATTCTTAATTATTTCCATTTTCGCGCAGGTGAAGCATGGTAAAACCCAGTCTAGTAATAAATAATAAAGATTTCGTGTGTTTGTTATTGGAACTCAGTGATATATCTCATAATAGATTTGAACCCACAGTCACCACTTAGAGGCAACCGCGTCGTCTTTAATACAATAATAATCAATAACAATTATTAAATAATTACTAAAAACAATTAAAGTATTATTATAATTGTATATAATTAGTAAGTTATTATAGTTAAGTGATCGCGTTGATAGATTATTACTAGATATGTCAGATGAAATAACTTCAAAATTGAGATATTATTATTTGAAATATATAGGTATAAAATTAGTTTATTATTGACGCTGATATAAAGCCTTTGTTTCTGAATTCTTATCGAGTTTTAGTTTGGAGAAGCTGACATTTACAAACATTTTATTTTCCAAGTCTAATATAACTAACTACACTGTGACGTTTTATAATTTTAAGACGTGGTAAGGCATCATGGGTTCGTAAACGAACCCTTGGGATCTTAGGGAAGTAATTACATTAAAATTATTTTTAAAACACCTCTCTGGTGGGCAAAACGCGGCGTTATGCTCCATCACTCAAAACACTATGTATGGGGAACGGAATGTCTTAAAACTAAACGTTCTCTGGTTTTTGCCCTATTATATCTTTTACACCTGATGACAACGTGCTTTAAGACAAAGAACAAATAGAAAAATGGAGAAATAATTCACTATAATTCTCTGTCTTCATCACCTTATTACATGCCACATGCTTAACAATAAGAATATGTTTAAAAATTATTAAGACGTTTCTCAATACACAATACAATAACGCCATAGAAAGTGGTTATGTAAACCGACAGATGGTCTTCCGGTTCAAATGTCAAAAATAATGTGAGATACAATCGAAAATGTAATGATTAAGCGTTATTTAATATAATAATATATATATATACAGGGTGTCCCAGGAGTCAACGATAAAACGAAACCAGGTGATAGACCAAGTCATGACAGTTATGAGAAAAATATAAAAAAAAATCTTTGTCATGTATTTTTCATATTATATTGATTTTAAAAAATATCGGAAAAACCACATCTAATCACCCTAAGTCGGATAAGCGTTACCTGAGCTAAGTGGCGGGAGGTCACTGGTGTGGTCTGTGATCGCAGGATACCGTCCTAACTCTTATCTGGCCAAGGAGATCGTGATCAATGCCTCCAGACTCGTGCATGACGAATCCAAGGTACCTGAACTTTTCCAACTTAGGGGATGGCCCAGGACTTATAAGAATAGTGTTCGAGTCCGGGCTCTCGCAGGCCATATACTCGGTCTTTGATAAATTGCCAATATGCTTTTCATTTATGGAGAATGGTTATGTAATACAAATGTTGCAGCTAGAATGTATCGAAAAAGATACCAAAAAGCTGAACGTCACCCCGATTATCGTGTATTTCGATTTTTCTCTCTTCAACAAAGAAGTAATCCAGCAAGTGTCGTACCATTTCGGAATCCAGATTAATTGCGCCAACTTTTAAAGTTACTTGCAAAAACAGTGTAGTACATTTTTTTTATAGTACAGTCGTTTAAAGTTGGGTGTAGTAAATATTTTGAATTTAATGTTTGGCAAAAACACCACATTTTATTGAAAACTGATGCAGGTATGTTTCAATCTTAAACTGTAATTCACAGAAGGGTTACTCATGATTACATTACAGGAAAAAAAAAGAAGAAAGAGTAATATTTGTAGTCTTAGGGCTTGAAAAATCATCACAGGGTTTTTCCGATATTTTTTAAAATCAATATAATATGAAAAATACTGTATATACTGTATATACTGTATATACTATATATAATGACTTGGTCTATCACCTGGTTTCGTTTTATCGTTAACTCCTGGGACACCCTGTATATATAATAATATAATAATATAATAAATACTTTATTAAGCAAATTTCTTACAAAATCACTAGTGATTGGAGCCTCCTTTTAAGCATCTTATTGCCTGTACCAGGAGACTCCGCTCTTCAATTAACATTTAAAAAACCATAACAATGATAGATACCTTAAGTTAAAGTATATTATTTTACAATATATATTTACTTATTATAACATTTCCTATTTGTTTATATTTTTTCCTATTTCTTTTTATTTTGTTTATCTATTCCAAATTATGTTGTGTATTTGTAGCTGTTGATTATTATATAATTATAGGTGTATGTATGTATGTATATAAATATATTTAGTGTAATGCTACCTGGCATGCTCAATAAGTGCTTCAGTTTACACCTGATATTTTACTTTTAGCAAGAATTTTGGTTTATTGAAACTTGCAAATTCAAGGCAAGTTGCGGAAATCAACCCCGCACTTGGTCTTCACCAGAGCGAGGAAATGATAATAATTTACTACTTCGTGTGGAATGCACAACCGTCAAGTTTACAGTCGGATGCTGTCCCATTGCCCTACGATGGGCTCTATTACAGTTTGCAATTTTATACTAAATTACTTAGTTATATTATTACATTTCCTTTTAAATGCTCTGAAGGTTTTTAATGCTAATTAAGACGAAGAAGATTTCGAAACATTGCGTGTTAAGCTTCTGCTGGCGTTGAAAAGAGAAAAAAATCTGTTTCCAGAGCGAGAAAATGAAAAAAATAAATCTATAAGAATTGAACCCACAGTCACCTACATACACACGCTGTGCCCCAAAGCCACGGCGGTGTCAAAAATTATATAAAGAAGTGGAAAAAAATATAATAAAGTACGTATTTTACATATACCTACAATAATTATTATGAATGATGGTTGCAATACCGCTATGTGCCGATTTAACACAGAAATTGTATTAATAACTCTTCAAAATCTTTTAGAATCGTAAACGCCAAGTTATTGTGGAGCAGTGCCTTAATATTTTGAATAGGTAGTTTTATGGAACTCGAGGAAATGAAATATACATTAAAAATTTAACTTAACTTAACTTAAATTACATTTTCATTTTTTCGTTCTGGTGTCGAAGCATAGAGCGGAATTGAGTTCCGCTAATCAACACGCAATGCCTCCAAAATTCAGTGGAAAGTGGGAAACGGAGTGTCTTAACACTAAGTTCTGTGTGCGGGTTCTGTGTGTTCTCTTATTTTATATACTTATTAAAATTTCCCACAACCAGTATAATTGCACAACCATTAAGGCGTATAACATGACATCACGAATGCAGTGAAAAGGAAAGTATAAAGTTAGTATTAAATGTATAGAGATCGAAAGTATTGTAGAACCAGCGCGGCGCCGGTCTTAGACCACTGACCCACATTTAGTGATATAACACTAATATAATACGTTATATTTTACGATACGCTCTCGTAATAGCTTTTATTGGGTGCTTATTATAGTAGCTAATGTAAGCGTCTTTGAGTTGATGCTTAGCTTAACTATTATTTTATGTTAGAACTTAGAAATATTCATTATAACGTTGGTACAGGTTCGATTTTAACTTGAAAGGCTTATTCATATGTTAATTATCGGTCAAGTGCGAGTCGGACTCGCTCACCAATAGTTCCATACCAATTTCAGGATTGTATGTATATAAAATGTAACGTCAGTTCACCAAGCTTTTTCCAAATAAAAAAAAGGCAAAAGCAGAGGGTTCCTTCTACCTACTTAATTGAAAGGGACATAAAAAACACTATTCTCTATATATCTATTTCGTCATACAGTCGGTATAGAACCGATAAAATAAATTTAATTCACATTTATATAGCAGATGTGCATATGTCGCCTACACGAGCAGGAAGTTGGCGCAATATTTATAATATGCTGCATTATTTACAAGTTAATACCGAGATATTAATAAATCTATAATGAAGTAGGAAGTGCTTAAACACAACTTGCGTTTTAACACTACAATAAAAATATTTGTCATATTTTTATTATTTGCTGTGATCGTTTTTCGCATTTATCTAAAGTAATAATAATGGAAATATCCATTTACTTGTAAAATATTTTTAAGTTTATATAAACATATTTTTGCGGGGTTTTTGAACAATTTTGCATTGTTAGTTGATACATACATATGTTACCATCCACTAATGATAAATGTGGGTTTACCTAATAAAATTAAAATATAGAGGCTTTTATTTTTATTTTTCGTAATACGAATATAAAATATCATATATTAATTATATCGTCTATACCAAAAATGTGGATAAGAAAAAACATTTTCTTATTTACTACATAAATTTATAAAATTTTTAAGGAAAAATATATCTTGTGCTTATATTAGATTTTTTCTCTAATATCTAAATAATTTGGAATAATAATAAATAAATAATCTGGATAACCTACGTAGGCAATGATTTAATTTTCTTAAATAAAATTTGTAATAATATTATGTCTTAACCTACATTAAACAAAGTAGATTTGAATCAACACACGCTACATGCCATAGAACTAACTACACAAAAAACAATTTTAAATCATTAATCATGTATACACCAATAAATAATAAAATATTTAAGTTTTGACAACTGTTACAAAAGCCTAACAACCAAAGGTCACGGCTCCGATCGTGACGAAACGGACAGACGGACTGTGCTATATGAATAGTACAATATACTTATGTTTTAAAACCGGACTTCCGAATACTAAATAAGGGACGATGTTTATTCTTGGTTAACTCGTTTTGTTGTTCATATAAAGATTCAATTTTTTTACTTGACAGACGTGCGAGAGTGATGGATATTTAAATAAAATATAAATCGTATTCAATTATATGCAATAAGTATGAGTTCAATCTTAATATCATACATGTCCGTTTTGATTAGCGAAAGCGCGGCGGCGTTTGGTTACGCAGCTAGCAGATAAATCTCTTAAAAAATACATAGTGAAACTAAGTATAGTATTTACATATGCCACTAGATCTTGCCTACCCGCCGAGAAGTGCGGAAGATGTACAAAATTAAAAAAATCAACAGATCTTATCAAATCAAATCATTTATTCCTATTCATTATCATGTTAATTTTCTGAATACAAAACAAATAATTTATAAATTGATAACCAATTAAAATGAAACATTATTTATCTGTATTTCGTAAATGGTTAAATTAATTGGCAATCTGTGCAAATACATAATTTGTGCGAGTCGTGACGCAATCCAACATGGCGGTCTCGGAAGCGGGAAGGAACGTTATGTCACTGTTGTTGCGTGACTGCTGTAAGGGAGAACGCCTATTCAAGATAATTTCTAGACCATGAGAACCTGATATTAGTGCTCGTGATGGATTCCAGTCGTGGTTAAAAAGTTGCATAAATCAATTTAATATGAAGCGCACTGCATACATAAGAAGAGCACACACAGCACACAGCGGTAGAGCAAATAGCGGCAAATACGACTGTCGTAGGTTGTCGACTGGACTAGGGAAATTAAATTATTTTTATTTCTGCGTTCCGGAACGAGACAAGGCACGGCGTTGAGTTCTACCAATCAACACGCAATGCTTTCATATTTAGGAAAAGAAGGAGAACAAAGTGAAGTGAAAGAAAGTAGGAGACAAAGTGTCTTAATATGAACGGAGTATCTTTAAAAAAGATTCCCAGGTTCCCTCTAGCTACTCTCGCTATGTAAAACATTAAGTTAAGTCGTTGAGTTAAAAAAAAGTTAGAAAACGGAATAAGTAAACGCTAGGATCTCTTTTTAATAAGTAATCTTAATAAATTAAATTAAATCTGCTATTGACCTGACAATAAGCTTCGACGACTTTTTATTTTTATAATCAAAACGTAAAACATACAAACAATAATGCTTTCTGTTTTATTACATATAAAATGTTCGGTATTTTTTCTTATCTCGCATCTTCAATCGACATTTTACAGACCCGGATGGGATATGACAATATTTTACACAATGAACTGCTATTCGCTTAAGAGATGAAACGCAATTAATGTCTTACATAGCAGAGTAGGCAGAGGGAACCTGGGAATCTACTTAAGGAAGGGAAGATACTCCGCTCCTATTAAGACACTTCGTCCCCTACTTTCTGCAAAATTCTGGAGGCATTGCGTGTTGATTGGAAGAAATAAATACTGCAGTAAGCAATACTGCGCTTTATGTCGTTACCGGAGCGAAGAAATTAAAATATTAAATATTTCATTTCCTCGAATGGGAATCGACCCTACAACCTGTTACGATTAGAGTCGCACACTTATGCCCTTCAATTATTTTAAAGATGTGTAAAATAGAGTGGTAGCTTATATGTAAATGTCTGTTCAATAACAAATAAGAAACGTTAAAAACCACAGTCTTTAACTAGTATAATTTTATGTAACACTTTTACAGTATAATTTACAAATCTTATTTCGCATAAAATGTTCTGTTAACTTACTTTGATGTCATGTGGATTGTCGTTCAGATGATTCTGCCTTAAATTATTACTTTCGACCGAATTTCGTAATAGGATCTTAAAGAAATTTAAGTAACGGCACGAAATTGAGATTGCCTTTACAATGTACGAGGTAAAATTGAGGAAGTTAACTATATTTTCGGTATATAAGTATAAATAATTGAATTACTGCGTATTTTATTATAGCCTGCAATTTTTTTATGTCAACTATAAAACATAAAACCTTATGTTTTCCTGTTTCTGTGAGAATTATAAAAATCCTCCCTAAGTACATTTACCAAGGAACTCATATCATGTACTTAAAATTGAGTTATTTTTGGCTGAATAATTTCATAAACTGCAATATTTTTTTTTTATTAAATGAAAAAAGATTTCTATGAGATTTTATTCGAATAGAATAAAATAAGCAAATTAAAAAAAACTATTTACGATTATAAATAATAAAATGTGAAAAAAAATACTAATCTTAATGAAAAACATTATTGATCTGTTGTCTTCTCCATCCACACGCTTGCCCTTTACCTAGTAACACAGATAAAGGCGTAAACATACATGCCTTATACAATAACTCCTGTTAGTCACACTGACTAAATACTATTTTGAATGCGCAATTATCTGTAGTTTAACTGTCATAACTAGTTGTCTGTATTAAAGGTTACTTATGTTACTACTGTAAATTGGTTAATTACGTTACTACTGTAGTAGCTTGTACGTCAATAAAAAAATCTATTTTAATGGCTCTGATAGCTTTTCTTGTAGGTAGCTAATAGTGAAAATATTTCCACCAGTTGAGAAAGAGTGCAGTCTTTTTTTAAGAGCGCATTAATCTATCTATTTGTTAATTTAAATTTTATGTTTTTCAATGAAGTTGAGTAATTCTGTCACTGATAAATAGTAAAATATTTATAAATAATTCTATTAAATTCAAAAACAACAAATAACTACACAAAATTTTAATGCATTGCGTAGTTTTAAAACAAATCACGAATTAATTTACTATAGTATCTATGCAAGTTTCGCTTATGGTAAATATAGCGTCGTTATAAGAGTACATTAGTAGCGACAGACACTGACATTGGGTGTGAACAACTTGTGCGTGAAACGAATTTTAATTTTCACTAACCGTTTTATAAATCGTTGATTTCTTTTAAATTGATTTAGTATATCACATTTATATATTTATTTACTGTATTTTCTGAATAAAGATATGAATTGTATATATTACTGCGTTTACAGTTGAAAATCATAGGTAACTTTTTTTGAATACCTGAACGGATTATCAATATTTAATAAAATCTTAAAGCTTCACATTATATCCTAAATATAGCAGGATAGGCAGAGGGAACCTATGGAAATGTTAAGACACTCCGTTCCAATTAAGACACATCCATTTTCCATTTTCTGAAATATTCCATGCCTCCAGCATTGCATATTGAATGGCGGAACTTAACGACGCGCTTTGCCTCGTTCCCAAAAAGAGGAAATGGAATTATTAACTGTATTAATTACATACACACAGATAATATCCCAATGTTGAATAGGCTGTAAACTGTTAACTCATGGCCATACATAGCATATAAAAGAAAGTTATTGACAGTTCTGACAAGTTCACGACATACGGAAACGGGAAGTCTATTGTTCGATTTCGTTCCCGTTATACGTGTCAGGGTTGAGTTTTATCAGTTTCTGCTCAGGCGAGTCCAAGAACCAAGGTGAGACAAAGATCTGTTATACACACGTCAGTTGAAACAATACATTTATGTATCTAAAGGACATATTGTGCTTGAGATTTATTCAAATTTATGTTATGTAAGATTGTATGCACATTACATACTTATGTGAGCTATTGCTACTTAGCTATTACATCTTATTTCTATCTAAAGAAATATAGAATATCTAAAGAAATATATAAGATCTTTCTTTCTTTTACCTTTACGCTGTATATTGAGTATTATAGAGTAGGCAAAGGAAACCTGGGGACCTACTGTTAACAACGTCCGTTTTCATTAAGACATTTCGTCACAATCCGCCGAGTGTCTTGAGTGGCAGAACTCAACGCCGCAATCTCACATCTCTTATATAGTTGGTTGTAATATAAAGTTAATATCAATTAAAAACATTTAAATGACATTTTAAGAAATAAAAATCTTGTATATAAAAATCGTGTATATAATATATATACAGGTTACATACAATATTCAAAATAAACATACAAAATACAAAATACAGTAAAACATATTAAATTCCATCGGATGTATTTGTATTTTTATTTCTCCCGTCACGATTTTGCACCTTATTGTGAAAAAAAGTATGTATAGTCAAATAAAAGAACAGGCGGGTCTTTGCCCTTTCGTTATTTTCCATGGACATTCGAAAGGATCCGTCATTGTAGCGAACGACCAGCCTAAAAAGAACTCTGTAAATATTTGCCATTTTCTGAAACATATTGCTATCTTATCTTAAATATACATATAAGAACATCGATTATGAGTTCGAATTCCACTCGCTTCGGTTTAATTTCACTATAGAAATATTTGCAAATTTCTCTTCGCAGTCTATCCAGAAGATATAGGAGAAAATTTTTTTGTATCCATTTAACGATGTAAAAGAACGTAAAATAATGATTTTTAAAACTTTTACCTATCAGTCAGTGGGTTGGTGCACACTAATCTCAGAAACGACTTAATCGATTGAAATATAGATTTTTTTAAAGAATTTTAGTAAACTCCCCGTAATATTTAATTATTGCTTTTTCATAAGTTCATAATTTTTAAGTAGCTGCACCTAGTTTATACTATACACACTATACACCTAGCACTTTATTTCGCAATGCAGAGTTCAAATTACAATGGCAACTCAGTGGCTGGGTTTGTGTTTATTTTTTGGTTTCTACAATATGAAATATAAATATATACATGTGTCACTCATTTAACATTTACTTACGTGTAAACCAGTCTTTTGATTAAATATCACAATTTACTATCGGCTTAAATTTTTAAATATATACAAACGTATAGAAACTTATTTTAAATATTTTAGGATGTGGTTCAATACAATACGACCACATAGTTAATTTTAAATGAATTATCCTTGTACAAAATTATGAAGGTATTGCTTGTGGCAGTAGCAGAACTAAACGTCGCGCTTTGCTTTGTTACTAGAGCGAGGAAATGAAAATATTTCATTTTCTTGAGTGGGTATCGAACCCATAACCTGTCGCGTTTACGATTGGCCTCTAGATTCCAATATTTTTATATTATTAAGTCTTAAATAAATATTGTTATTATTGAATGATATTATAAAATATCAATTGTGTTTTTTCCCTACCTAAAGTATAGTATGCTGTGTTGAATATATATAAGATATTTTAACATTTTTCAAGCGTTATCCAAAAACAAGGAAATGGAAATTCGGACTAGAACCCGTGCCCTAGAGGTATCAGTTCAATTCCTGCTACGATAAAATTTTTGTTACATTCTTAATATTTATTTAATTACTATAACTACATCCCGCAAGATGACATAGTCACTCGTAGATTAAAAACATGTCTATATATTTTAATAATGTCCCTCAATTCAGTACATTAATAAATATTTCTCTATAGGTAAATAATTTCTTCTAAAGAAAACGTATCCTGTTGAAGTTAGCCGACAACTTTCTTATGCACGGGATATCGCTTGACATAAAACTTTGCCCATAGCTTTTATAAAGACAATCATATTCAATGCATGAGATGACTATTTTTTTAGTAATATTGCTACAAGTTACATACACATTAAGTAAGTTGACAGTGGTTCTTGTGCTCCAGAGAAAATGAGATCAAATTTAAACCGTGGTATATAAATAAATATATAAGGTATCTGTATGACGACATTGTCGTGATGAAGTTGATATCAGCTGACTATCTTACATGTCATAATTATGATTCAAATTGTGATCACAAGATATCTTTACTAATATTATAAAGCTGAAGAATTTATTTGGTTGAACGCGTTTTTCTTAGGAACCAATGGTTCAAATTCTCCTTAATGGAAAAAATCTTTTTGGCCTACTATTACCCACCACGTCAATTACATTTGACCACAAAACCACAAAATCTGGTTTTAAAACAAAAGCGTTTTTAATTATTTATTATAATGATGAGATTGTTAAAGTATGAAAAAAAGTATAAAAAGTAAATCAAATTAAATGTCAACCTTATAGAACACGGAAGGAAGATAAAAGTCTATCGCTAGGTTCCCTCTCCCTACCTTGCTACATTACTACTAGGAATACAAGGTGTAGCTTCAGCTTTATACCAAAACCACCATAAAATTCAAACAAAAATTAAACAATTAATCATTAACGTGATTGCTATGCAGCCAACGTGACAATTTAAAATACCGAATCGATGGTGAATGATAAACGTCTAATCCAGTCCAAGAGCAAATCTGAAGGTTTCCAATGAAATGAAATAGGTTTGCGTAATTACTGTGCCGTAGCTGCGCTTTGTCATAATGGGTGTAGTGCATTGTGTTAGACTGGAACATTATTTATTTTTAATTATTAAGATATTATTGAAATATATTTCATATAAGTTTGTTGTTTGTAGATGAAAATATTAAAATAATTTGTCTTATCTAATCTGGTTGAAATATAACCGGGTAGGCCGCGACTACGTCAGATATATCTGGTACCCTTCCTGGTCTGTCTCCCCCATTCCTACGCCCAGAAAGTACTTAAAAATTAAGCTAATCCAAACTTGACTGTAAATATACATACATACATATATATTGTTTTAACAATGTAAAGTTATCTCTGATGTCCACAGTCCACACTTCATCCCACTAGAACGAGGTAATAATATCGAACCCACAACCATCACGCTTATAGTCAGACGCTGTCCCTCTCTGCCATAACGACCTTATTGAAAAAGAAATCTCGATAAAATTTTACCTAAGATCATAAACACTGATTTTATGCTGTACAGTTTTAACAGAAAATTGAGGAAATCACGACATGGCAATATTTTATTTTTCCATTATTCCATTAATCTATAGTATTTCATGGCTTCTATGCACGCTTGACACGAATCTGAGGAAACACCTAAGTAACACGGTTTCGCTCCAGTTCATATTTTATAAATACGCAACACCGAGTTTCTAACTCGCATTTGTTGATATACATCTAATACTAGAATGAAATTAAATTTTAAATAGATATACACATATTTATACTAATATAGATTTTTTTTATATATGAACATTAATTTTATTTAAAACATATTAAAAAACACAAGCAAAATTATTTTACCAATTACAATTTTATTTAACCTTTGAACATTCGATTCAGTAATGTAATCGATTATGTATCTCGATGTTATGTAGATCGATATCAGTCTGTTAATCGACTCGCCTATCATAAATTACTTTAATTATTGCTAATATTACATAAGTTTTAGCTTTTTAATCTATGTTATTTTACGATAAAATAGATTGGCATATATTTTCACATCCCTAGCTAGCGTAGCGTGGTAGAGATAGAATAAAAAATAAATAAATATTTTTTTTATATTATGCAATTTTTTCTTGTCAAATCTATGGAACATATATTTTTCGTTTTTTATGGAGAAAGATACGATAAAAATACGATACGATAAGAAAAAGATAAAAGATATGAATTATTATAAGTTGTGTGACAGTGAAAACGAGCTTACTGGATTTGCTAATTATAATTGCTAATTCCTCATTTTCAAACTTATTTTTTTTTTAAATAATATAACTATCAACATACACAAAAAATAATTAATAATAATTAGAATTAACAAATACTAATATCTAGTAATATTGAGTATATAACAATTTAAGTAAAAGTTAAATGTCACGGATATGTACCATTTAGGTCAAATTAGACACAGAGCAGTGTGTAACAGTGACTGGTGCTACTTATAATAACTCAAGGATTTGTTAAATTGTAAAAAATACTGTAATAAATATTTAAATAATTAGTTTTTTGCTTAAAATAAAAAACAGGACAAAATTTAAGTGTAATATTTCAAATTAAAGTTAAATTGTTTTTTAATGATAGACACTAAAAACTAAATTAAAACAAACGTAAACGTCTTATAGTTGACTTTAATTTTAACGAAAAGTGATTTTGTGATTATTGACAAGTTTTCTAAAATCACTTGAAGGCAAATTTGAAAATCTCTACGTTTTATTTTCATTTCTATTGTTTCCAATCTATTCGGATTAGACAAAGAAAGGCGTTGAGCATTTCTACCTAGTACGGAATATCAATGAGAGAAGAAGATAAGAGGAGATACAACAAGGGCGTTGAATTCCACCACTCAATAGGCAATCACTCAACAATTCGGTGGAAAGTGGAGAACGGAGTGTCTTAACACTAGGTTTCCCTCTGTTTATTCCTACCTGCGGGATACAACGTGAACGCTAAAATACAGAAAATGAATATAATATTTATTCTAATATGCTTTACATTTATACAGATATAGCCACAACGAAATACAATTGGAGTTTAAAAATAAAACAACTGTTAAGTTATGTACGGGGTCAACTATATTCAAAGCTAATAGCTTCCCGTTAGACTGACTGCACTGACATGTTCTGAATATTAATTTTAAATATTTTTAAAGCATAATAAAAAATATATAAGTAACGAATTCAAATCCAGAATTAAATATCAAAATATTTTAGTATTTATTATATTAGGACAAACGCTGAGTTGAGTTACGCCAGTCAACACAGCAATGTCTTGAAAATTCGGCGAGCAAAAGAAAACGAAATAGAACCAGAGTGTCTTAACACTAGGTCTAGGGACCTTATATATTATCGATTTAGTTAAACTTTCCTAGGCTAGTGATTATATGAATATAATTAATATTTTTTCAATTTAAAGTGTTAATAAAGTTACCTTGCCACTGACTCAGTGAGCTATCACTGACTAATTTAAAATAAATGAAATAAATTGGTTGTGACCGCAAATCTGTCATAATCTTCGCTCGACCTTTTCGCAAGGGCAAGTGAAGCGAAGCGAAAATTTAAGTGGAGTTAGGTCAGGGTTCAATTTCGCTTTAAAGGTAAAAAAATAATGCATTTATAAAAATTATAGTAGAGTTATACACAACGACGAGAGTGTAGAGAGAAATTAAAATAATCCTTTCCCCCGATAGTGAGTCGAATTCACAACCACCGCCCTTACTGACGCTGCCTCACAGTGCCACATACTCGTAGGTTCCATTAATTGAATTAGTGCGCATAATGAGAAATGGACGCTACGTTATTGATATTACTGAATATTATATTTCGAAATAAGTAGGTCTCGACCTATGAAATGTAGTATAGTATTAATTTGAGATAACTATTGGCTTGTAACACAATAGCCTATATATTATGTTTACTATAAATAAGTATATTAAATTTTTAAATTGATATAAGGCTACTGTGTTTTCAAATCAGTTATTCAATGACCTTGATCAAAATCAAATAGATATATGTGCACCTAATTTAGTCTTTCGAAACAATCCTTTCCGTTTCATATCCTGCAATTAGCAGGGCAGGTAGAGGGAACCTGGGAACCTATTGTTAACACCCATTTCCATTAAGACATTTCTGTTCCCCACTTCCCGTCGAATTCTGGAGGCATTGCATGTTGAGTGAACGACGCAGAACTCAACGCACCTTCCATTCCCCCGATTTCCTCGAGTGGAAATCTTTTCATTTTATGTGGAATTTCCAAATAGATATTGAGTCCTAATCTTGATGTTGTTGTTAATTATTATTGATTAGACAAAAATATCCTTCTTTTCTTTTTACCAATTAAGAGATTTATACTTTGTCTCAGCTCTAACTACACCAGGTTCATATAATAAATTATTTAAAATAATCAATCCTTAAACGCCACAACGGTATTGTCTCTAAAAAAAGCTCTTAAATTTCCAGAAAGTTTTGAAGTTTTGGTAGTTCTTGTTTACGAAATATCTATAATAAAAAGAAGAGGTGTTATGATTCACTATTTCGTTGTCATATTTTACTTAATAAATTTTAGTCAAGGAAAGTTCCACAAAATTATTAATGTTTCAAAACTATTTTTAAATGAACTTCTCACATGTTTCTTATAAAAATATATTAATTTTATTATCCTAGGCTATTAAAATGTTGTTAATATTATATCATATTTTATCTTTCCTTATATTTAACAAAAACAAATGATATCATGTCAAAGGGAAACACGTCAGCTTCTCAGAACAACCAGGATGTGAAATTGCCCAATTATTTTTCTGCATAAAATTTGCGGTCTTGTTTCTGAAATATGTGATAATTAAAATTATTGATGATATGACTGTAATAGTCAAAATGTATAATATTGTTTTGAAAATAAAAAGTAAATATTTTGGTGTATATGTACGTGTGTAGGTATATAATTTCTCTGTTATTTTTGCATGCTACAATGTTACAGTACAATGAAATAAATATATTTTTATAGCTTACATTGTCCATTTATCGTTTATAGGGAGTTGTAATGTAAAACTTATTTTGCCTAATTGCGGAAAGAAAAATCACCACTAAAATTGCTTGTCTACGGTGTCATTAGTAAAAAAAGGTTAAAAAAAAAGGTTTAAAAAGTAAAAACATAACGTTCAATTTCTAAAATATAGAAATATCAAGACAAAATTAATATTTAATTTATTGTACAGTTTTAATTAATATCTAAATAAATTTTAATCTGTATCTTTTTGCTTACTAAAGAACAGCACTATCATATGAAAGATGAATATGTCATCGTTTTTTTTAATATATCTATGAAACTAAAGAATGTAATATATTTGCGGTTTGTTTGTCATCAATTTTATACTAAATGTAATATATGTGTGAAAATTCCTTGAACTTGACGGGCTGTTTCCTTCTTATGTCATCAACTTACAAAGTTCATGTAATCGCTTCATCTTAAAAGCTTTTAAATAATTATTGTGATTCATATATTAGAATTTCTTAGAAATGAAAAAAAATACGACACATTTAATAAAATTTAATATTTTTAGTGTAAATGGTTACTAATATATATGGATATAATTTTTCCCGTCCTAAAGATTAGGAAGAGCGAGAGAGGTATATTCAAGTATATGAGGTAGAAATTAAAATGTTCTAAGTAAGTACTATTAAATTCGAACTATTCTTCTATTTAAAGATTTATTTTTATTTATCCATTATTAACTATAAAAAAAATATTTAACTGATATCTGTAACAGTTTGATATACAGCCTTATGGACATGTTTGTAAGTTCTAAAAAAAAGATGTAGTATATTATTTATTTATATCACAGACAAACATATAAAAATCAAATTAATTTATTATTTTAATTAATAGAAAAGGAAAATGTAAAAAAGAACCATTTATCAAAACCAAAAAGGATTTGCTAGAAAAACAAAATCATTCACTTAATAGCACATGAAAGTAAACAAGATAAAAAGGCAATTAAGATAATTTCATATTTTATTTCAACTATATAATGAGTCATTACTAAACTTAAAAGAAGTGCAAACCCTTGTAATAATCAATCTCAGCTTAATTTATGGCTAACGGTTTAAAGTTAGATTATATTATGTATGTAGACTATAGATATAGTATATGTATATTGTATATAGTAGAGCGGTCAAAAAATAAACAAATTATATGATTATTATTTATTTTATCAACTTCACGCTGTCCTGCAAAAAGTAGAGTAGGCAGAGGGAACCTAGAGATAAGACACTTCGTTGCCTACATAAGTTTCAAGTGACGGAAAGCCACCTTTTGTCTTGTCCCCCGAATGGGAATCGAAGCCACACCTGTCGCGTTTACAGACCAGACAAATTACTATTCATTATTCAAAAAAAGCCATATCCACATTTTCCAAAGTCGGTACAATTTTGTTTTCATCAAATTGATTGATTATCATCAGATCACAACGGTACCTAATGGTCACATACGGTCAGTAAACTGATTTAGTTCTATGACGCATTCAAAGACAAATAGAGTCTATTTAAGTTTTCTAGGAACATATCTAAAAACAGGGTAATTAATTATATTAATCTCCATGTATCTCCTTTAATTTGGTGGATATTTTTCCTCTACTTTTCTTCTGTAATGAATAGCAAAATATTAATGCAGATGTTTGGCAGAGACACTCCGTTTCCCAATCTTTGACTTTAACTTTGATTTTTAAGACACTGGGCGGTGTTGAGTGGCGGAACTCAACACCGTTTTGTCTTGTGACCAGAGCAAGGATACGAAAAAAGATCATTGCACGAGTGGAAATCGAACCCACAATCGTAGCGTTTACAGTCAGATGCTGTGTCGCCTTACCACGACGGTCTCATTTTTTAAATATAGAATCAAAAATATTTTTTTTATATAAGATTTAAACTTATAGCCACATCGTTAAAAGACTCTGATAAACTTAGTTATAAGGTTTCAAGAGTAAGACAAAATATAACGATAAAATTAAAAGATGATTTTTCTTCAGCAAATTTCAAATGACAAAATCTAGAACAAAGGCAAATAAGTAGTTTAATATATGTAAATGTAACTTTAAATATCTAGAATTTTATTACATAGACGTGATATTATGTGCGTCCCACAAAATAGGTCAATTTTCTAATGATAGAAGATTTACTCGGATTCTTATGCAAAAATAATCGATTATTTAAAACTGATTCATTCGTGACATTTCATAGATTATTTTGACATTTAATTATTAATATTTAGGTTTCGATAGCATCTTCTATTCGTATTCTAATGTAATCTCGATAAAAAAATATTTTTAACAATATTTTTCAAAAATTTAATGTTATATTAAATTTTAATGTCGAAAATATTTTTTAAAAATTTATAAATTTATATATATTCTTTATTGCACAAAACAAAATACAGAAATTTAAAGAAGAAAACTTTGGTTGACAAGGGTGGGCTTATTTCTAAAAGAAATCTCTTCCAGCCTACCAGTGGAAGTGGATATCTGTGAAACAGCGGGGAGAGTATAGTGCATAACAGAAAAATATTATATTTGAATCTATAAATATATATATATATACCATAATATATATATAAACTACATATACATATATACACACACTACATATATATTCTATAAAAAGAAAAAAAAATACATACATAAACATAAATATTAAATAAATACACAAATATTATACTATTTTGAAGAGATAAATGACAAGAAAAATGAAATGTAATAATTTGAAACTCTGTCGGAATATATATTAATTGTTCCCAGTGGCAAGTAAATGCTTTTTTAATTGGGATTTAAAGGATTTTAGGGAAGAGCTTCTCTGGATAGGATTAGGGAGTTGGTTCCAAAGGGATGAGGCATATACGGAAAAGGACTTCTGCATGAATTTGGTGTTGCTCCTAGGTATATCAAGCGCCGGAACGACACACGACCGCCTAGAGCGTGAGGGACGAGGAAGAACTTTGAAGCGGGATTGTAGGTATGTAGGAAAATTTTTGTAGTTAAGGAGTTTAAAAAGTAAGGTAAGGATGTGCATATCACGGCGAAGACGGATTGGGAGCCACTTAAGCTGAGCACGAAATTGAGAAACATGATCATACTTACGTAAGCCAAAAATAAAGCGTATGGCGAGATTTTGAAGACGTTCTAATTTGTTAAGTAGCTCCTCAGTCGCATCCAAATAGCAGACGTCAGCGTAGTCGAGTATTGGAAGGAGAAGACATTGCGCAAGCATAACTTTGGTTTTGTGAGGAAGGAAGTATTGGAGACGCCTAAGAGAATGGAAAGAGAAATGCATGCGCCTGCTGATTGCATTGATATGCGGTGCCCAAGACATGTTGCAATCAATAATAAGTCCTAAATTCCTAACCTCGTTACAATAGGGAACCGTTACACCTGAGTAGCGTACCGCTGGCATAGTATCCCATTTAATTTTATGTCTTAATTTATTACTGCCTATGATGATACTCTGAGATTTTTTGGGGTTGATAATTAAGCCAAAAGATTCGGCCCAAGTACGTATCGCATCGAGATCACTATTTAAACTATCGATAGCTTCAGGCAATTCATTTAAATTACTATGGCGGTAAAGTTGCAAATCATCCGCATACAGATGGAAGGGAGAAGTAATGACTCTAGAAATATTGTTAATAAAGATAGAAAAGAGAAGAGGAGAAAGAACGCCGCCTTGAGGAACGCCAGCAGTAAGATCAAGCCAAGTTGATGTGATATTGTTAGCTTTAACACATTGCCGGCGACCGAAGAGGTAAGAGCGAAACCAGCTTATAGCTGCAGATGAAATATTAACTGCTCGAAGTGTGCCAAGAAGTATATCGAAGTCAACAGAGCTGAAAGCGTTGCTGAAATCTAACAGAACCATAACAGTGAGCTTGGTGTTGTCCATAGCATACCGAACGTCCTCCGTTATATTCAACAAAGCTCCAACTGTGCTGTGAAAGGGACGGAAACCGGACTGGAATGGACACAGTAGATTATTAGTTGATAGGAAGGAGTAAAGTTGGTTATTGACTAAAGATTCAAGGACCTTAGATAGGATAGGGAGGATGGAAATGGGGCGGTAATCAGCGACATTAGAGGGATTAGAGGTTTTGGGTAATGGAATGACATAGGCACTCTTCCATAGTGAAGGAAAGACATTACTTGTCAGTGAAAAGTTGATAATGTGGGTGACCACTGGTGCAATGCTATCCAACACAGGAAGGATCATCTCAAGGCTGAGATTGTCAATTCCAAAGGCTTTGGTGGAAATGGAATGGATACACTTCTTGACGTCATCTTCCGACACTGCTTTAAAATTAAAAGGAATGGAGTCTGGTAGGTTGAGACGTGACAGCAGAGATAATGTTTCCGATTTTATAAGGGGACTTATATTACATGGTGGGGTTGTAAAAAAAGAATTGAGAGTGTGAAGGTCCACTGAGACTTGACGAGTTTCAGTGGTTTTGCCTACACCAAACGACTCCAAGAATCTCCAAACTTGTGCTTGACTGAGATTCTGAATGGTGTCATGGAAATAGCGACGCTTAGCATCCCTACACATTCTGTTGCAGATGTTACGCAGTTTTTTATAGGTTGTAAGATTTTCTGGCGAAGGAGATTTTTTGTTTTTTAATTTGGCTCTGTCACGCTTAGCCATTGTATTCTTGATGACTTGTGTTAACCAGGGAGCAGGCGCATGCTTCATACGAACTGGCCTTACAGGGGCATGGATATTGTAAATGTTAATCAATTCAGCAGTTAAAGATTGTACCATCGTGTCAATATTCATAGATGACATAACGGAAGACCAGTCGATGTTCCTCACATCCTCCCTTAGGCGTTCAAGATCCATATGCTTAAAACTACGCTGAAAATGAATTTTGCCTCTAACCTTTGGAGGACGTAATTTATACGATAGAAAAATAAGATCGTGAAAGGAGAACGGAGCGGTCATTTGACCGTGAGAAGAAACCAGTATAGGGTTAGAGACTGAAATAAGATCAAGAAGAGAAGGTCTACAATTAGGAAAGTAATGGGTAGGGCAAGACATAGGTAAAAGGTGTAAATTATAGGACTCGTTTAGTGCCTTTAGAGAATGAGCTCTACGATCATTTTTTAAAAGACACGTATTTAAATCACCCATGCAAATCATGTGTTCGTAGAGGGGTCGAAGGTTCTCAAGAATGCCGTCCAGAGTGTTAAAATAATCGATTAGATCATTGGGGGAGTACAGAACTCCGACCAGTACTTTAGTATGACGCAAGGTCAACTCTAGAAAAAGACATTCTAGTGAGCCATCAGGATGAGGTGAAGAGCAAAAGACAATACTAGCGGGAATGTAATCACGGAGGTAAATACCAACGCCACCACCACCCCTACCAGTGCGGTCATTGCGGTATAGCTGATAGCCAGGAAGAGAATAGGAAGCAGATGAAAGTGAAGGTTTCAGCCAGGTCTCGGATATAAGTATGCAGTCAACTACGCCGGAGCTAAAGGAAGCGAGAATGTCGGAATGGTGAGCCGGAACACTCTGCGCGTTAATATGCACCAGGGAGAGGGTTGAAGAACAATTATTGTCAAAAGTTTTCGATAGTTTATCATAAAGTGGTTCTGAATCAGGATCGTTATCCTGAACACTAGGAGAAGAAGAAAAGTATTCATTTTCATTTAACATAATATAAATATCCAAATAAATAAATTAATTAAAATAAGTATATTTATAATATATAAAATAAATATATAAAGAAAAATTAATAAATATATATATAACTAGACTATATAAAATTTACAAAATAAATTACCTGTATAAGTCGAATTAAATGCAATTTTACACTACATTTAAATTATAAGAAAAGATAATAATAATAGACTTACTAGAAAAAAGGTGTAACATAAAATGGAACGTACAACAAGACAAGACTGTGCATACAAACATATGACTTAGGTGATACATTTTAAAGTCGAATTGTAAACAAAATATTATGTCACAGTTAGCCAACATCGAAATTAAAATACATTTTATAATTGCCACAGCAAGAATAATAACATAAATATGAATGTACCCTACAATTGAAAAGTAATATAAAGTCTATATTGAGGTGTTAACCGGCCATATTAAAGTGATGTAAACAAAGGACTAAGTTGCTGTCAGGGTTTCGTTACGGAGCCTTGTTCTATCAGTTGTTTAAGTTCGCGCTGTGAGGAGATCTTGATTTTAGATTTATTAGGTAGCAAAATAACAATCATGCCTTCCGCTGACCAGCATTTTTTAATACCGAAATGCTTACGGGCTGCAGTAAACACATCTTGGCGGCATTTCGTTAGGAATTCCGTTATAGTTATTTTAGTGCCTTTTAACTTGGTTTTCGCCCTCCATGCACTGGAACGAGCCTGGCAACTGGTGAATCTGAGAAGTACGGGCCGGGCAGAGTCTTTTTTAACACCCAGCCTGTGACACGCCTCAATTTCAGTGGATTTAATGTCGGACATCTTCAAGTGGTTGGACAATACATGAAGCATCTTCTGCAGAATATCTTCATTATTGTCCTCTTCTAGGCCATGGAACAGAAGAACTTTTCTCCTGGACTGTGTTTCAAGGCGATCCAGACCAACTGCCACAAGTTCAACCTGAGACTTTAATAAGCCAAGGGCTTTCCACACCACGGATTTGAACGTGTTGAACTCAGCAGCCAAAGATTTTACTGTGGGATTGGAAGCTGCAGATCCGGACTGTACTAAGTTTTTCTCAAACTCACCCATTCTGGATGAGAACATAGAGGACAGTTCATCCATACCTTTCATAAGTTGCTCCACAGGAGTAGTCATTGTGAATACAGTGTAGAAAACAGTGAGTGAGTTTAGTTGTTATTGACTTAAACACAGGTAATCAATCTTTCACCACATATATGTACTTTTAAGAACCTTTTTTTTTTGAAAAAAATACAGAGCTTTAAAAACACGTCTATCAAGTTTGATGTCTACCCGCGAAAAAAGTAAAAAATTTATATATTTTTTTTAAATTTATTTAATTGGTTCTTCCATTATATAGTATATATAATGGAAGAACCACACAACAAAATGGATGGATATAGTAATATCTTCCTAATAATCTTCTTAAATTTAAAATAGTAATAGTAATTTTTTTTTTCTCATTACAACTTTCTAACATAACATAGCTTCACGCTTTATCCTTAGAGGGGTAAGAGATACATGTCCTCCGGAGGGTCCTCGTGCTTTTTACGTAACCTTCCTCCAGTATCTTTGATACTGTGTTCTTTCTAGTTACTAAATAAAGGTTTTTTTTCATATAAATTTAAATGTTTTTAGTATAAATTACTGCATACGTGTATTAAAAAAATATTATTGCAAAATATGTTTAATTTTATAATATGATCAGAAACACAAAAGCAATCGTAAGAAAACAGTCACATAGTACTCGACAACGTTTGGTATGCGTTATGTAACCACGTGCACAATAGAGTTGATTTATCACAGAGTAATAAGACACAGACAGTGAAGAAATAGCCAATTTAATATTATTCTTATCGGTAATGAAAATCATTGTGGACTTAAATTAAATTGCTCTGTGGTTGACCTCTTGACCTAGATGTTGGTTAGTTGGGCGGTTAAATGTGATCGGGAATTCGATTCTTATTGATAAGGACATTCGTAGATATATCGCTAAAGAATGCTTTTTTTTAAATATAGGAGAAAGTGCTATCAAAGTTTGCAAAGTTCGCATCGTATACCCTATACAGTTATAATCACAGGAAAGCTGTGAACTTTATTTAAATAGGTCCATTTTTAGTAAGTAATTATAACCACATTGTCACCATTTATTTATTCATAAATCTTTATTAGATAATACTTATCTAAATTTGATAATAAAAATATAAAAAATAATAACAGATACAGACAGATGTTAAACCTAGCAAGGTGAAGGGTAACGGTGCGTCTTCTAGAATTGTCGTATAACTCAAATAGTGAAACTCGAGACCTTATTTCACGGTGTCATTTAGAAGGTTTCAAATCGATTTTATATAAAATTCAATTTCATACAAAATTTCGTTTCATAGCTTTCTTTTAATCACTTACGTTTTATAGGATCACGTCGTTGTGAAAAGAGATCATGTTATGAGAAATGTCTCACTAAAAGTGTATGAAGTAACATATACTATAAAAAACTACCTATATCTATTTCCTTAGTTTCACGCTGAATCCTGCACATAGCAGTAGGGTAGGCATGGGGAACCTGGGAACCTAGTACTAAAACACTCCATTCCCTACATTCATTTTTCAGATTGGCCTTTATTGTCTATTATTACCAAAGATACTATTTTATACACAATTTAATGTATCCATATTCGCTACT
This sequence comes from Heliconius melpomene rosina, assembly GCF_056956725.1. Classification (NCBI taxonomy): domain Eukaryota; kingdom Metazoa; phylum Arthropoda; class Insecta; order Lepidoptera; family Nymphalidae; genus Heliconius; species Heliconius melpomene. The sequence continues at coordinate 3,217,116 of NC_140400.1, forward strand.
TACTTTATAAAATATGTAAAATAAAAAATATTTATAGTTTTTCAAATAACAAAAACTATTAAACATGTCTACCATATAACTAAAATATATTTTTTTGTAATTTACAAGCAATAGCTATTTACTCTGTGCAAAAAGTGACTGAACGTATTTGAGGAACAATATTTGAATATTGCTTTATATTCATCTCGTGTAATCGAAATTCCATTTGAATGTGATTTAAATAACAAATTCATTTTAAAATGTCTTCGATTCAATAATCTGTCTATAAATATGGCATATTCTTTAAAAGGTAGAGCGGGGATAAATTAAATACGCGAAAAAGACTATTTATTATATTATTTAAATAAACATAAAGGGAATAATTCCGATACTCAAGCCGCAGTGTCTCTGATTATAACGGAAATTGGAAAATGAAGGGTCTTGTCACTAAGTTATCTCTGCCAATAAAGCGCGAGAAATGACGCCATCTTGGCGCTCATCATGATGACGTCTCCTCATCATCAACGGTATCAAATATACTAAAGATATCCAAAAGGAATTAACCGTAATGGTAAATTGAAACAAAATTAGGCATAACAGAATGTCACACGATGAGACGCTTAGCTATGAGATTTAAAGTTTAATTACATGTTAAATCACCTATAATTGAGTTAATCTTATACGGCCATGACGTTGCCATAACCTAAATGCAGCTATGTTACTTTTAAATATTTAATTTTATAATATACTTGAAGCTTCACCACGGCTTCGCTCGGTTAAATTTATTTTTTATTATAGCCAAAGGATCTGGATCCTATATCCTACGCTCTAAGAATATATGTATATAAAGTTTCATAATAATCGGTTGAGTAGCTCGTGAAAGCGTAACAAACAAACTTACAGTCACATTTATAATATGAGTATCATTATTGTTTTTTCTTATCAATTTTGAGCTTTTGACTTAATAAATAAATATTAAAAGGGGAATTTAGTACCCACAATGTTATTGATGGCTTAAAAGTAAACAATAAAGATATACTTGAAGCCAATTTTTGTTTTAAATTGCTAAAATTCCATAAAGGCTTATTATAATATATTCCTAATTTCTCTAATCATTCAAATCAAATTATTTAAATGATATTTTTCATAGTATCAAGGTTTGTTCCTAGCGAGGAAGTCAAAGACCATGGAACCCTAAACGCTATGTTCTCTTCTTACCTCTTTCACTGTCATCACCTTCTTATACACGTCATACATGCCCAAATATTGGAATATAATAAAAAACATGAAGAAGCTCCCCTTCCAAACAACCAGCATTACCAACCTTAACAAAAACACGAACGTAATTAACTTCGATAGCCATAATAAGATTTATAGACTCCACATAACCTAATGTGATTTAAATTTTGACACTATATAAGACGATGTGACAGTAGATCGATGAACGCTAATAAATCTTGTTCATTATCAATCAAAATTTGAATTAATAAATTAAATTATTTCTTATTAGGTAATTTTAATGATAGCTTGAGTTAACCTAACTTCTTTACAAATTAGTTTAATATTTTAGGGAGGGGGGGAAATTTTTAAGAGGGCGTCGTGGCGCAGCGGGTGACTCGGAAATTCCCACTCAAGGCAATGAATCATTGTCATTTGTTTGCTCTGGTAAGACGACAAATAATATCTCGTCGATTGGGCGGAAAATTGGCAACGGTTGCCTTTGAGATTCCTTTCCCTTAGGTTTCTTCTGCCCACTTTGCTTATGCGGAATATAGCGTGAAGAGATGCGTTGGAGGCGCAGCGGAAAAGGAAACGACCGTAAATGTTACGGCTGTGGTACGATTCTCATTCAGGAAATTAACTCAGGTACCAAAACAAATTGCGTGGTGGAGTTCCGCCATTCTTGAAAATTGGTCGGGACAGGTTCACTCTGCCAAGTCTTTTTACCGTATAAAAGGGTATGACAGAGGGAACCTAGTGAATGTGAAACAGCGTAAAACTATAAAAATTAGGTAATAACAATATTATAAAGCCTAAATATAACAAAACAAGAACATTTGTAACACCTGTTCGTCCAAATCTATACAAACTATACATTCTTTCCGTTCCGTTTCATAACTGCTACACTTTGCAAGTGCCGTTGCATTTTTTTCAACAGGTTGTGTGACGTCACGGTTACCAAATTACAGCGAACCGTTCGACCGGTCCATTATGAAAGGCGTGGCTGACGAAACCAGCTGTTCTTGATTATATTATCGATATGGAATATCGTATAGTATATTTATAAATAAATAGAAAAATCTACGAAATATAAACACATATGCAAAAGGAAACTAGTGTTAAGACATTGTATTCCACACTTTTCCTGTAAATTATTATCATCAAATAATATATGACAAAATATAAACAAAATATGTATAAATAATTGTTTTTGTTTTTTTACGTAGTCCAAGAAAGAAATATTTCATTTGAATTGAAGATCACCGCAAAGGCAGTATTTTAAAATAATGCTCCATTCCACAAGCGAGTCCAATATTTTATTTCAATATATAAATTAAAACAATATACGATGCAATTTCGAAAATTAATATAACAATTAAAATTTTCTTCAAACATTCATAACATCTTTTTTATTTTGCTCCGAAGATAAGTTAATGGTTAACATTATTATTACATCTAAATTAAGCTTTATGTATTGTTAATAACAATAAAGTACCAAAATGTATTAATTACAAAATAACAACATTAATTGCTTGTAAAAGTATTTTTAGAGTCTTTAATATTAAGAAAATACCTGTTGAAACAATAAATTATTATTCATATTCAAGGCTGTTCTGGCGGAGTGGCACAAGCAAAAACAAATAAGGTTGTGGGTTTGATTCCCACTCGGGGAAAATAATATAAATACATTACGCGTTGAGTGCGAAATTGAACTTCGCATTTCGTTTTACCAGATTAGCCTAAACATGATGAAGCGTCTTTCCATTTATTCTGTTTTTATTATTATAAAAAATGGAACTGGAAAAAAATACTCTGTATTTTTTTTATTTAGATCATAAATCATATGTTTTCAATTAATATATTTTTAACTCGGTTAAACTTACCTTATCATTAAAAGAATATGTGGAACAGAATGAGCAGAGAAGGACTATAGCTGAAAGCCAGTGGGCTGACACTTGTCGTGTCGCTTCCATGGTGGAACTGTAACAAAAAAATAATGATTATTATATTATACATTTAAGTGTATCTATTTAATAGTTATTATAAAATAGTAATTTATTAAGTAATACTCTCCGTTCTCATTTATTTGAACTTATCGGTAGTCTTTATCGGTTTAATTTGAGCATATAATATCTTTAAAATATAATATTTTCTGTAGAGTTTGAATGTAAATCGCGCTCATTAGTATATAATACTATTAGTTTAATTAATAACTCAATACGACTACGTATATTAATCATGTTTGAATTTAAATTTTACAATCTATCAATCAGCGATATCGAAGGAATAAAAAAACAGTTTAACATTTTGTATAAATGATATCAAAAAACTAATCTAGGTACATGGTTTTCACTTATTTTATTATAGCACCCATGCAAGCTCCTATGCTTACTTACAATTTCTTGAAAAATGTATTTTACTTTTATTCAAATAAATGCTTCAAAATGTAAAGCCGTCACCGATACCGATATAATACCGACTCAAAGTACTATAATATATAAGTTACTGCAGTGTATGTATATAAATAAAAAAACCCAAGAATATATAAACATTAAAAAATATTATTTATAAATATTTTTAATCAAATGTGCATATGATTCCAAACAAAAAAAATCCGATCGATTGCTTCGGACACGCGATTCCCTTGTTCAATGGTGGTCGCTCACTTGAAATATGAATTTAATATCTGCTTACCGGTCTCATTGATTAATATGAATTATGACGTTATCAGGGTTGCCACTGTTACTACAAGTTGCAAAAAAACTTATTGATAGCAAGAAAACTTGTTTCTTTAACTACCAAAAAGATAAAAAGAAAAATAAACAATAAAATCTTTTTGTTTTTAATATGATATATAAATGTTTTAAGAAAATAAAAATAAGACTATAAAAATATCAGTTAAGTTATGTATATTCTTTTTTATGTTTCTGGCAACCCTAAGCAAGTTGCAGAAATTAAAAAATCAAAAAGGCCATAGATTAATAACGATGAACGCAAACAAAATGGTGGGTCGACGTCCGTTGCACAAAAGGACACTCACTGTCTTTTCTCAGAAGTCCGGGCTAAATATTAATAAAGCTAAAGTTTAATACTTGTTTATGTACAGTTAGCTACGAAACAGACCAACGTTTAAGTTTAAAGTTTTCCTCTTATTGTCTTTAAAGTATATTTGTTTTATATTTCTGCGGAATACTCGTATACTGAAATGGCAAACTTAAATAGTTTTTTTTTTGTGTGCAGTATAACTTTGGCATTACCCACCTCTGCTTCATTTGGTTAATATTTTTTTTATTGCGCCTATAGGGAGGAAAGAAAAATAATTCAGTCCTCCAAAATATGAATAAAGTCCACAACCGTCGCGTTTACAGCCAAACTATGCGCAAACGATAAGAACAGAGTAATATATCACTATAATTAAAACATAAAAAAATATATACAAAAGAGATAATTATTAAACTGAAGACGATGATAGACTGAATGAACAAGCATAGCATAGATTTTACTTTTACTTTTTTATCCATCGCAAACATTATAAATACTCAGAGAGTTAATCGAACAAAAACGTGAAAATTCAATGTAAAGTTTTTATAAGTTATTATAAGCTTTCAATAATAATATACTGGTCATATAAATAAATTGTCATCAAAAAATCTGAGATAATGTCAATATGCCCTTGGAAGTGGAGGAAGTGAAATTAAAGGCCATACAAACGGTCAACCAACTTGCTGTACGAGTATATACTTTACGAATATTGTTTATCGTTTACTTTGAATGAATCGATAAAAGTATATAAATTATAGTTTGAGGTAGCATGCAAAGGATTCATTGGAAATTTTGTATGTAATATTTTTTTTTATTTTAACCTTAACTTTTTTGTATAATTATTCTTATTCCAGCCTCGATGTTCTTTTATAAAGATTCAAGATTAAATATTTTTTAATTAGTAGTAGGTTAAATGTATTAAATTTTCTGATTTTCCAAAGATAGCATCCATTCCAGATTCCAGCATAGCTATTTTATGTAATGGTATAAAAAACATTATAAACGTATTTATTATTTATTTAAAAAATATATCAATTTGACTCTTAAAGTCTTGTACTGACAAACTAGTAGATATACATATAGTTAATTTTGATTACAGAACTTTGCATAAAACCTCTCATAATCTATACAATTTAGCATATTTATATTAAAAATGCATTTATTTATGGTAAATATTCAACGTATTAATCGTAATCACATCTCCTTACTCCAACAAAATTCATATGCACACATTAATTCCATAAAAGTGGTCAAACTGTTATTTAACACGAAATTTTGTCATATTTTAACAAATTTTATTTATGAGATAAGAAAAATTGGATCCTGCTTTTCCTTTGTAATCTTAATAGCTTATCAAATATAATATTTTTAAGGAAATGTATAAATAACGTAGTAGAATTTGAGTAGCCATACGGCTTAGTATTCAGGGCACTTGGACAGTTTTCGAGAGGACAAATTCGAGCCCCGTTACGTTTTAAACTTTTATATGCTATTTTATACGTAAAATTTTGTATAACACTTTAAAAATATTAAACAAAACGTTATGAAGTGTGAAATTAAGTAATAACTGTTAAGTTGGGTTTTAAATCCAACCTGGTTGAAAAAGACAAATCGTCGTAACTCCTTTTTTTATGGAAAAATCAAAGCAAACGAGCGTTTGGGACACCTTATGGTAAGTGATCACCACTGCCCACGAGCCCCCTTTAACGCCAGAGGACAGGTGCCTTACCAGCTTTAAAGGCTTGGATGCCTACCCAACGACAATGCCTTAATGAATGAATTCGACTAAAAATGGAAAACGTAAGTGTCCTTACGAGAACGCTATGTTTTATCATTAATTTCACAGGTTCCCCTGCGGGTGACAGCATGAAGCTAAAAAAAATAACATTACAAATACCTAACACAACGCGAGACATGAGACGTGACCCCTATTTAAATGTTTCCTTCACATCCGCGACCGCCGCGTCTTTTAACGCGCATCCCATAAATAACTCCAATTGTAATAAATTACGAATAAAAAGTTGCGTAACAAACGGTCAAGTCTTCATCCTGGTAATTGGACAGAACTTATTTATTATCTGATTCATTACATTCTTAAGATTTACATACACTGCAAGTAAATCGTTTATAACCGATTTTTCAAAGAGATGTCGTAGCGCAGTAGGAATGTTAATTTAGTAGTCATGGGTTCGAATCCCATTCGAGGGAATGAATCATTGTGTTATGCCAAACAATATGCAATGTCTCGAAAATGGGGCAGAAAATGGGAAATGGAGTGTCTTTGTAATAGGTTTCTTCTGCCTATTCAGCTGGATGTGAGTGAACCTGAAAATAAAAATGGATTATTCTTGGTCATTTTTTCTATATTTTGCCATACCAACGCTATTTTATATTTCGCGTAATAGGAAGAATAAACTCTGTTATATACTCATATCTTTTGGTCCTTCACATCCAATATATCATATAATTTTACAAGTACCTTACAAACGAAATTTTTAAGTGTTAATTTTCTATTTTCCTCTACTAAAATATATTATTTGAAATATGATAACAATTTTAAAGAAAAATTAAAACTATACCCATTGCTCCATGGTGAAATCAATTAATTTTAATCCTAAATTAAATCCACTACCATCCAAAGGCATTACAAATCAAGCAACCGTGTCCAAACACCTCATCCACGGTGTCAATATTATTAAGCATAACTTTACAAATTACAAACAATTAACCACTTGTCCATCAATGCCGCAGCCTTCGAAGACCAGGTGCCATGACATCACGCGGATGCAAATCCTGACTGTACCCAGGAAGGGTCTGTAGGAAACGTCGACATAAATAATAGCTTCATATATTAATTAAACGTTTCACCTTGACTAGAATTGAGATGTCCCAGAAACTTACTCGTATCTCATCTCGGAGCCATACTTACTACTGAAGATTAATCAGTGTTTATGCTAATTTGACGTCTAAATTTTTCTTTGTTTGTTAGATAAATTGAAATATATGTTAATTAGGATGTTACATATGTTTTTGTAATTATTAATGTGTGCTGTTGAATATTTGTTTTTGGGTGTCGTTTTAGATCAGAAGGTCGTATCACAGTGGTGGTTCTATTATCACGCAGGCCGATGAAGCAACGGTATCTATAACTTTAAATGGATGGATGTGAAGATTGCCTATATTGTTTTTTCGAAGGACGTCTACTAAAATCATTTTGATGGGTCAAAAGACTTTTTAAGTTATCATAAAAACTTGGGATATTTGAAAATATCATCAAAAATTTAAATAACGTAAGAATTAGATTTTTAGTAATTGCTATGCGCAGAAGACAAATGCGCATTTTCTTGTCACCGACGCGAGGAAAAAAAAATCATTCGCCCCAGGGAAAACTGAACCAGCAAGTCAAACCCGATGCGTATAAAATCAGCCATTGCGCCATGAGGGTTTTAATATTAAAAAAATAAAAATAATACATAAAGACATCAAGATACAGACTTTTATAGCCTGTATCTGTATATAAAAATGTAGAAAAAAACTTATTCACACCTGGTGCAACCACCCAGCCGTAATAAAAAACAAGTGACCGAATTTTAGCGACGTACTTATGTAAAAGAATATTTTTGATTGCGAAAAACATCATTTAAAAGTACTTGCATTGCCTATTATATACTTATTATTTAAGAAAATAATAATAATATAATTTATTATTTATTTTCTAAGAAAATATATTAAGGCAGTGTTAATTTTAACAAAAACGTTACCATAATTATTTACAAATGATATAAAAAACCTTAATAACCTGTTTAAAATAATTTGTTTTAAATATTTTATTAACTAAAGGCGCTTAAAAATTTGCAATTAAGCCGATGACAACAAAGAGACCGACCGTGTGTTAATTGTTTATACATTGACCTAATTTAAATGTTGTTCATTAACATAATATTGAGGTTTCGACCAAAATTGGCAAAACTTGTGTTTAAATTTATTTTGTTTTGTTAGCAAGATAGGTAAAGGAAACCTAGTGCTTAGACACTCTGCTCTCCACTTTCCCGTGTGTTAAGTGATATATGCGTACAATAATATTATATGCAAGTAATATATATCTGTTAAATTATTGTCACTCTACGTTGATTTTAACGTATGGGTAATTGTAGAGTACAAAAAACGCGTTTCTTTTTATAATAATTTTATATAAATAGATTTACCAAAATATTTGATTGTTCATATTTGCAACAAAGTATTTTATGTTCAGGACTACATTTATTTATTAAATTCATAAATCCTTAAAATATACATTTAAAAAAATCTGCTAGAGGCTAGCTAGAGGGAATCTAGTATTAAGTAAGACATCCCGTTCCCTACTACACTTAATATACATTTTACAAATATTTTACGTATTTATATTAAATTAAGTTTAAAGTTAAAGTATTACAACTACGACCACCAGAATTTTAAAAGTTAAAATTTTGCTAATTGGACGTCACGTAAGAACAAAAAAATAGTGTAGAAGTGACATACGAATATGTATTTTTTTAAGCTTCATACTTTTCCTGCATGCGCGGTATAATGGGAGGAAGGAGAATCTAGTATCACGTTAATGTGTTTTTCGTTTGCAGCCAGAATTCGAGACTAATGCAATGCCACGACACGCCACGCCGGTTTATTAAACGAATTTACAAATAAATATTCATGAATTAATCCAAATACCGTTTGTGATTGATCCAATTAGTGGACTTAGAGAGTTGCAAGTTCACATATGTATAGATTAGGGAGAGTAGGGGAACACTAAGAAAGGATTTTCCAATACTCCTAGCGGAAAAACTGAATAAAACAAAATTTTACGTATAAACTCCATGCAAAGGGATTCCAAGCGAGATCTAGTTTTAGATAATATCTCAACAAACTAAGTAAGAAATGTTGTAATGTGATTTTATCAACAAATTAGTCTTTCTGTGAAATTATGCGTTAAATTAGTTCTAAGTCTGACATCTAGTAATTTCCTAATAGGTACTTTTTTGAAAAATAGCAGGAGACATAATCAAAGTTTGTACACATATATATCTATTCTCGTATATTGGCATATTTAACTTAAAAAATAATTGTAAATCACATTCATTGTTGCACCAATAGACTTTTACGAGTATATGTAAGTATAATATATGTTTGTAAAAAATACTATAAATACAATTTCTGATAATTTCGATTCTGTGATAATATCCAAATTGTCACTGCGGTTAAATAAACTTTACCATTCGCCAGTTATTTATATCAGATAAAGAGCCAAGCCGTTGAACCTACTTTGGAAATTATTTCTGCATACGTATACAGTTAACGCAGTAAATTTTAAAACTTGTATAAAGTGGAAAATAAATATATTTTGATAAATATAGATTTACAAGAAATTACAATTATATTTCTTCTTTTTTCTAGTTCTACGCTGTATCCCACACATAGGAGGGAGATCTAGTATTAAGACGTTTCCTTCTTTCCTGCCTACGTTAGCTATTAAATGGTAAACCAATTGAATTCTGTCACCATCACGTCGTCTATCGTCGTATATCTAAGCACAAAGTGAGAACGTGAAAAAAAAAGACTTTATTTGACCTAATCTCCAAAAAAATCCATCAAAATATCAAAAAAATCCGTTTCCTGGCGACAGTTTCCTGCAGACAAGGCAAAGCCTTCCGTTTTGTCTACAAATCATTAGGCATAGAAACCCCTAATTTAGCAAGTAGAACACCCTTGGGAAGTATAAAGAGGCAGAAACAGTAAGTTAGGATTTGAGAAATCAATATAATTTTACGTTTTACAGTCCACACAAAAGAAATTATAGGCCAGTATAATATAAATAATAATAAATAATCTTAATAGCAAAATGCATCTAATTATATATTTTACATAATTCGTTGTCACTTGCACTTGCCGTACACATTGTCGAGTCCCCAAAGACATTATGAAACACTTTTATGTAACATACATATATTTGCATGGATTCTTGACCCACTTTGAGACGTAAAAATATGAATGTGAAAAATGCATAAATATAAGTAAGGCACGCGAGACGTAAATTAGGCGCACTCGTCTGTATTTTAATGGTTTTATGCCACATCATATTTAGGTTATGCAGTCTTATCACAAATTTATATTTTGCGAACAACGAAAGAAATACATTTTTTTTCTTTTTTCAGCTTCACACTGTAGCTGTCTTTACATAACTGGGTAGGCAGAGGCAGCCTAGTGGTAAGACACTCCTGTCCCCAACTTTCGCCAAATTCTTGAGGCGTTGAATAGAGTAGTGGAGCTCAACGCCGCGCTTTGCGTCGATACCAGAGTGAAGAAATGAAAATATTAAATATTTCATTTTCCTCGAATAGGAATCAAACCCACAACCAGTCACGTTTACGGTGACGCCCTTGTGTCTTGCGCTACGACTGGCTTCAAGAAAATAAAAAGATTAAAGAAAATAAGAAGAAAAAAGGCCTAAAGAAAATAAGAAGAAAAAAAGGCCTAAAGAAAATAAGAAGAAAATAAGAGATTTATGAACCTAAATGACAGCTAAGAAGAGTTGCGCTGAATGATTGGTAAAATGTTTATGAAAAAGGCAACACTTTGCTCTATTGCTTCAATGTCTCTAGATAGATCACAAAATTCCCACAACCAATTTCCCCAAACGTGGATTATTACAAAAATACGGTACAAAAGAGATAAAAAATGTATAAAACTTCTTGTATTTCATTATTATTATATAATTAATTTCATAATTTCTTTATAATAATAATTACATAGTTAAAATAAGATTAGGTTTTTATATCTGTTCCTTGTACAAATAAAGTATTATTTTATTATGTTATACCTGCAAAATGAGCACTAAATTAATTTTTTTCGAATTTTTATATTCTAGAAATAAAATTAATATTTTATTTATTCATTGCCCTAGTTTACATTTATGTAACATCATGCGAAATATGAAAATAATTTTTATTAACAAATTATGCAAAGTTTATTATTATATTTTATAATTAAATGTAACTATTAATTTAGTGATGTAATCATCTTAAATTATACCTTTATTTGGATTAGCTAATGAGAACCTAGTACGTAACGTACATATTTCGTACTAGATTTATATTTCGTTTATTGTTATATTTTACATGAATCTTGATGCTTATAATGTTTTTCTTTTGAACTTGTAGCTTATAATGTTTTTCTGATATAAAAGATATATTTTTACACTAATATATAATGTAAAATTTCATCAAAATTGCCTCTGAATGAAACAAACATCCATCCTATTTGGTGTGAATCAATTCTCATTTTTAATATTGGTAAGATTAAGAAAACTCCTTTTTGGAGTATCATGATGCAATGGGACAACGTCTGTCTGAAAACGCGATAGTTGTAGGTTCGATAACCGTTTGGGAGTTTGATTTATTTAAAAAATACGGTGTTAAACTCCGTTACTTAAAACGCAACTTCTCCAATACAGCTTGAATAATCGTATTTATATGAACCAATATTTCCTGAGATAAGCACGTTTAACCAAATAAACTCTTCTGCTTTATTACATTAGTATCTAATACAACTAAAAATATAGATAAAACGGTAATCATATAAAAGAAATCATGGCAAGGCGCTTATAATAATAAGATGCGTCAAAATGAGTCACTATATAATTGTGTAATGAAAGAAAGTTAGCACACTCAAGGACAACACGAGAGGATGAATGATTTTTTATCTTTGGCATTCCTCACATATATTATATTTTATTTTGTTTTTATGTAAATTTATAATTGGCATTGTAATGTGGTAATTTCGATATATGTCCATTTAGGCGTTAATTGGGTTTTCTGGTTGCCATTTTTGTAGAAGAAAATTGCAGTGAGCTTTACAATTTTTTTATGATTATTCTTACATATATTAAGATGTAGTAAAAACATACGATCATTACAAATTAATTTTATTCTGTACCTTACTATTTTTTTACCATCACATAAGTAGCTTATGTTGAAGTAGAGACATTACGGAGTGTCTTAACACTAAGGTTCCTTTACCTACATTGCTATAGGTGAAAAAATGTGAAGCTTAGTAATTTGAAATTACCGCAAAAACAAAAATAAATAAGAACAATACAAACGTGTCCACTTTCGTAAGATAAGAAGAAAGTTCGCTTTAGATTCGAGGCACAAAATTTGAAAGGCTATTATATTGCACGTGAAAACTGTCCGTGGTGTGAATCGGTAATGTTTTATATCCTTTACTTTCACGTTTAAATCTAATAGGGAATACTTGATTTTGTTATTGAGAAAACTAGAAAAGAAAATAACACGAAAGAAAGAAGGAACCTGGGAACCTAATGTTAAGAAACTCCGTTCCCATTAAGACCGTTCTGTTAGAATAGGTACCTTATATCACTCTATGCAAAACGTTACATAGAAAACTTATATAAAAAAATTATGCATTCTTAAGTTTGTTCTTTCGTGTAATTTTCAAACAGTTTTCTTATTACAATAAATATAAATAACTTATGATAATATACAATTAAATAATTGCTTCTAAAATGAACAGTACTTACGTCTAAAGTAGTATATTTAAAGTAAAGAACATAATAAAATTAATATATTATTATTTAATACAGTATTATACAAAATTGAATGTACAAATGACTGGTATTTGTAAGCGTCGCAACGAGACTCGTTTAAGTCTTTTGTACCACCGACGTGACAATTCTATATTTTGTAGTGCTTTTAATGTTTACTGAATTTTCTTATCAGAGTTTTTATTTCAGCTTTTTAAAAAATGATTTTAATAAAAATTAAGCATAACATATACTTATTTCTACGCACTTATTATATTAATTTTACATATATATTTTATTTGTGAAAATTGAAATTTTATGTCCCTTGGAATTTTCTTTATTTTTTAGAAAGGTTTCTTAGCTTTCAAAATTACTTAGTATAACTTTAAATCATTTTAAAAACATATGATATCTATATTAAATTAAAAATTATTAATCTAAAACACAATTTTATCTATTTAGGGAGTTTAACTCACAACCATAACTTCTCGTAGCTCGATGAGCTCCATTCTTAGATATTATAATTTTATTATATAACCTACGAATATGTCCATATATCAGGATAGCATATCAAGAATGCGGATTCCCCACATCCGTTTGAAGACGTGAATCTCCAATGCAAATAAGTTTAATCGGTGTACTCTTTACAATAAGGTTAAGTAAACATGACCTTTGATGGGCAGTTTATGTGTTAAAGATGACCCGTTTTACATTTAGCATAAACGACGATTGAACGTCCCCTTTGATAATTATATTGCAAATTAACACCTTATTTGTACATAAGTTACTGATTTATATTCTAAAAGGATAGTTGATTAGGCCAGTCGTGGCGCAGGGGCATAAAGTGTAACTGTAAACGCGGCAGGTTGTGGGTTCGATTTCCACTCGGGAGAATGAATTATTATTTATAAATATTTTCATTTTTTAGATCTGGTGTCGAGGCACAGCGCGGCGTTGAGTTCCGCCACTCAAAATGCAATTCTTCAGAATTAGGCGGAAAATAGGGAACAGAGTTTCTTAACACTAGGTTCCCTCTGCCTTCCATTCTATAGACGGGATACAGCGTAAAGCTATAACAATATTTAATATATACAATTTTTTAGCTTAACCCGTATTATTATATTAATTCTATAATATTTTAATCTATTTTTCAAATATTTTAATACAAAAAACAACAAACGACATCGAACGCTCCAACACGTTTTCCACAATATTGAAAGTGGCGGAATTGAAATGAGTTAGTACTTTTTTTGTGAAAAAATGTAAGTCTACTGAATTGGATTATTATAAAAACTTACTTGAGTATGTATATAAGACTTTATTCCATACTTTACTCGTTTCTTTAACCATTTTTATAAAATTTAATGTTAAATATTTGTTTACAATTAGGCATGAAATCTATGAAAAAGATATTTTATCTATAAGATAAGAATAAATTTAAAAGTGAATCACTTATTGGAACCATTAATTGAAAGTATTAAGCACAAGATAATCTTTAGTTTCCTTTCCGGTGAAATTCAAATATTTTAAAAGATATTGATTGTTTAAAACAATCTATCAAAACTTTAAACAATTTGTTTTAAAATTTTGATAGTTCAATGACTGAGTAAGTATCCTCTAAGGTAATTAACGTAATAAATAAAAGATTGATACGTCATACTATCGATATTAAAAAATATTGTTCCGTACCTTTTAAGGAAAAAAGGAACCCATACAAGATCACTTTGCTGACCGTCCGTCCATTCGTCCGTCTGTCTGTCAAGAGCCTTTATCTCAGGAACGCTTGGAAATATCGAGCTGAAGTTCAAACCAAACTCAGGTCTAAGCTAAAATTCTAACATCCAAAATTTCCACGCTAACCAGTAAAATATGTTACTTACAATATGTGTAAATATGTAAAATATCACAAAATTAATATTTCTTCCGTTTCTTGCCCCAGATACTTACCTGTAAGAAAAAAACATAAATAAGTAAAAATATACAACACATATTTAATTGATAATATTTTGAATGAAACTCACTGAATTGATATTTTACAAAAAAATAATCAACTACTATAATATATTTCCCTAAAAACAAATTATTGATAATGATACAAAATTATAATATGGCAACATTTAGCCATTACAGTAGACATTAACTACAAATAAAAATATTTTCAACCTTATTTCCTTTTATCGTTAAACGTTGTATTTAATTTGAGAATAAATTTAAAAATGATAATTAACTAAATGCACTAACGACAAAAATATATAATTTTAAATATTAATATTACAAGGCTAAGAGGAAGTACCTATGTCTTTATACAAATATGTTCTGAGAAAAATCATTAAAACACATCCTTTTGCTAGCTTTACTTAACACCCACCGCTTACTAGAATTTAAATATTTCAATATTATATGCTTTGTGACATAATGTGTAATTTCCGTTTTATACTTATATCATAGAGGACGATCGTGGTGCGCGACAATTGTGGATTCGATTCCCACTCGAGAAAATTAAATCTTGAATATTTTCATTTCCTCGCCCTGGTAAGGAGGCAAAGCGGCGTTAAGACACAATGCCTCCAGAATTCGACGTAAAATATTTTTTTTTACTATGTATGGAAATAATATCTTATTTTTATTATTTGCTATAATATATAAAATTAAATTTGTCTATATATATATATATATATTATTATTCGTCTGAATTTTCACCTCAGTGGTCGGCTATACTACAAAAGCAATGTATGCACACAGTGTCATTTGTTCAGTCATTGCAAGATCGAAGTAATTAACATGTAGTTAGTGCGGTAAGAGAATTAACATGTTGCAGTACGTGGGCATATTATCTAAAGAAACGTAAATAAAACATTGAATATTTGCTAGCGGCCATATACCTAATGGCAACAATGATATAAATAAAACATTAAGTTTAAAAAAATACTGAAAGAAATAATGGAGAAAATGGAGGAAAAATAAATAAAATGGAGGCCAAACGTGAAGCAAAGGCACAAGCGTATTATTTATTGTAAACGTGAAAGATCGTTGGTTCGATTGCCAGTCGAGGAAATGTTTTTTTTTTATATTTTCATTTCTTCGCTTTGACTTCTAAGCAAAGCGCGGCGTTAAGTTCCGCCACTCAAAACACAACGCCTTAACATTATGATTTGAATGACAGAATCGCATAATTATTCATATTGCAACTGCAACAATAAAATTATAAACAACACTTTTAAATTACATTTTTTATTAAAATAAACAGCATTATTAAACGAATTTTCATTTAAAATAACAAAAATAAACAGAAGACGCGGAAACGTGAAGTTCATTTTTCGAAACACCGCCACCAGTCGTTTAGAAAGCGCGAAAAACACTAATTACAGGTAATTTCGTTTCACACTCAACTTGGGCAACCACGCCGTCAGTTGCAGCCGCTGGTTTGTCAATAGATCACCTTTAAACTAACTCTACAATAGAAATTAACTGAGAAAACACTTTTTTTTAGTTAAAATATTATTTTGCTAGAATAGAATAATTTATCTTGTTACTTGCCATTGTTTAAAGGTGATCGCTAGTTCAAATATAATAGCAACGTGTATGACAAATTAGGAAATATACGGTAGCCATGATAGAATTGTTAGGAAATTCAGATGTGCCGAACGATTGTGATGACTGTAAATTCAAATTAGGGAATATTTATCATATTTAAAAAAATAGATCGGTTTAACTTAGTTAAGGAAAGAAGAACTAAGTAGGCTATAAGTAAAATAGTGACTTTTAAGTTACGAAAAAGTAAATCGTATTCTTCTTAAACCAGATGCTGTTAAGACACTGTGTCCCACATCTTACATCCTATTTTTAAGACATTGCAAGTTGAGTGGCGGAACTTAACTCTACGCTTTATCTATCAGAGCAGAAATGAAAACAGTTCAATGCCCAGACCAAGGATTGAACCCACACTCGTCACTTTAACTAATATAAGATAACTAATATCTATACTACCTATACAGTTAATTCTACTTTTATTCTTCTAAATAGAAGTAGAATTGGAGAGAAGATACAAGACAAGATAATTTCAATCTGGCCGTATATTGTCAGTTTAGTAAGTCTAACATAACAAACTATGAACAATTATATAATAACCAAAACGGTTATTGTATGCAAAAATAATCCCTGACTCTCAAGTCGTTAACTCGTTACAGGAACCTCAAATTTTCTTCCATTGTGTAAATGTAATGTTAGAAAACAATAGAATTGAATTTGGACAGTTAGAAGTTTCATGGTTACTCTGTCAGCGTGAAACGGCGCCCTTGTGTGTCTTTAGTAAAGTATATTTTATTAAAGATATATTTTGTATATTTGCATTATAGCTCGGCTTTTGCAACATGCTATGCCCCAAGAAGTTGGCGGAAAATAGGGAACGGAAGTGTCTTAATGGGAAACGGATTGTCTAACCACTAAGTTCCCAGGTTTTAGGTTAGCGCAAAAATAAGTATACATTATTGTATGGTCCATTAACAACAATAGTAAAAGAAGCAGCTTTAGCAGAAGATTTCATTAAGAGAGACATGAACGCCTGCAACGTTACGAGACGAAAGAAAAAGAGAGAGTAAAAGAAGCAGCTTTATTCTATTTCAAGCATAAAGTGACAAAACATTTCATTCTCCAATTTCCATCTGAAGTTACCGATACTGACAAAACAACGCGCGGTTGAATTTACTATTCAATACTAAATATCGAATTTGGAGAAAGAAATATTTGAGCACAATTTTGATTCTCTAGGTATAACCTGCATATATATAAAGAGCGGAATGATTTCTCTAATGATATAAATCGCCCTCTCTCTCTCTCTCTCTCTCTCTCTCTCTTTCTCCACTTATTGTGTAAAATTACAGATATCTAAATACTTTATATAGTATTCTAGTTAAATCCACGTAGGTTTCATCAGCACAAGGTTATAGCGGCGTGTTGGTGCGTCGTTGCTTAACGAGTAATTAGATGACAAACAATGCGTTTTGTAAGTGGTCGCACGATCTTGAGTGACTGACTAAAATGACACTTAAGTTATAAAGTACGCATTTGAGATGGTACCTATAGATTTATTTTAAAACTTCACGCCGTACCCCCTGTAGATGCAAGGTAGATAGAGGGTGCCTAGTGTTAAGATACTCCGCTCCCCACTTCCTTCAAATTCTGGAGAAATTGTATGCTGAGTGGCGGAACTCAACGAAATGAATGAAGAAATGAAAATATTAAATATTTCATTTCCTCGTATGCGAATCGAACCTCCAACCTATGACGTTTATGGTCCAACATACCTACCAAGCGGTTTGTTTTCATATTTTTAAAGTCAAATTTTTTAGTAGAGAAGATATAATTTTTATTTAAAAAAAATATATTTTATAGAATGCATTCATATCTAAATAATATATTTTTCTGATTGAATTAATTCCAAAATACCCTGTATTTTTAAATTAAAAGCAGTTAGTACTAAACGTTGGGAAAGTAACATTTTAGCGCTCCACACCGAGAAACATAACGAAACATGAAACAAAGGTTGTGTCTAACTAACCGTGAAATATTCGTTTTAGACACTATTAATTTTGACTTCACAATAGTAAATAATGGAATTGACTATATATGTTAGTAATTGTAGTTAAATATTTAAATAAGAAGATTGCAGAAGATTTGTCGTATAAAAGGTAAGCTTATTTTGTTTTTTATGGAGTTCAAATGAACTTATTTTAACCAGTAAACACGTATACATATTATTTTTGTTTACCTTTACAATATATTTCCGATATAGCAGGCAGACCAAATCTAATATATTAAGAAAATTTACGAGACACTGCATGTCGAGTGATGGAATTTAAAACCGCGGTTTGTTTTAATAAACCTAGCCAGAGCAAGGAATTGAAAATAACTTATTCTTTTCATTTTCATAGAGCGTTTGACACACATTCATAGAACACCATTTACTTTCCCCCGAATTCAGCCTTGACTTTTGCCTCGACACCAGAGCGAAGAAAAGAAAATATTAAATATTACATTTCCTCGAGTTAGGACAGAACCCAAAATCTGTCGTGTCTATAGTCACACGCTTGTGCCCTGCGCCACAACTAGCCTCAATTAACATTTTAATGAGAACGGATAACCAAAAAGTGCACTTAAAAATCAACAACGCATTAAATGCACTTAATTTAATATGAAAACAAAGAGAAAACAACTGGCACTTTCAAAATCGCTTCACTTTTAACGTAACCCGTACTCGTCCCGTACTCGTATGTGGATACATTTTTCTTATTGAATAGTCTACTCTATTGTGTTCAACAGAAAGTAATAAGGCTTTGTACGACTGAATGAGTATATTCCACTTTGTTCTATAATTGATTTATTGAAATATAAATTTTATAATCTATTATTTTATTTCAGAGAGAGAAAAAAGAAAATAATTTCAATATAATTCCCCCGTGTGGGATCGAACCTACAACCATCGTGTTTACACTCAGACGTTGTCCTAATTGCCACGGGCGATGCCTCATTATGTGAGATTATCTATATTACTATTATTGTGCGACGCAATAAGTTACGACATTTATACATGTCCTGGATGGCGGAACTAAACGCCGCACTATATCCAACGACTATAAAAGATGTCGCAACTAAAATTCGAACCCACACGATTCAGCCAGGTACTTACTCGTACTTAGATATATATATTATTTTAGCAGCACACCATTTTATCATTTTTATCTTAACACTATGTTATCTATATTACATATCAATATAATAAAACATCCCGGCACTACTTTTGACAGCGATTGTCATCTGACCTCAACGGCCATTAAAACTAAATCAGTGACACACCGCAACGGAGTGAAGTTACTCAACGCCTTCTTACAATTTGCATTTGATTTTTGCAATGATAACCGAGGCCGGCTTAAACTGTGATAAAACACTAAGTTAACTTTTAATTATTTCTGCATTACAGTTGCACTGCTTACGTTTTAGAGTAAATAATAAGAATATATTGAATATAAAAAGTAATGTTTAATATTATTAATGAAAATTTGAATATAAAAAATAAAAATATATATTAAATTAATTCTCACAAAATTTAATAAGAAAGACAATAAAATGTAAATAATCAGTAAAACAAAAATAAACACCACCTTTCAGTTTCAGCAAATATTGAGATATTGCGAGAAACCCAACAAACCTTATCTTAACAAGCACGGAATAAATATAGTTTCTTCAGTCTTCACACTTATTCCCGCATAACAGGTTAAGCAAAGGGAACCTTGAGAGGGAACCGTGTTAAGAAACACCATTCCTCCGAAGCGGAATGGATTTACACAAATAATAAATAAAATAAATCAATTAATCATAAAAACATGCACGAACTGAAGGCAAGGACCCAAAAGAAACGAACCAGTCAACACTTATTAGTAAAACGTTATTGAATGCGACGCGTGGGCAAAGCATTGTGAGGACGCCATTGCTCACGTTTAAACCGTATAAAAACTATAAGAAAAGGGCTTACACAAAATGATTTAAGTCGCTTATCTCGATCACTAAAATGTTTTTAACCGACTTAAAAAAATAAGGTTATAAGTTTGACCTGTATGTATGTGTATGTATGTGATATTGTTAGACTAATTTAATTGGCTAATATTTAAAGTATGACAATCTATTACATATTCTTCCAAGCACGCGTATATTTCGTAGACTTATGTACGTTTGTCCACAAATTTCTCAGGAACTGTTAATTACGAATATATCTGAGATTATCCTTTGTGGTTTAAATGTAAATATTTTCTAAATTAAGAGTGCTATCTCATTTTTAAATTAGCTTAGTAATTATTGAGATTGGTATGGGTAATTTTCGTTTCGAATTCTGGTAATATTCTGTATGGAAAGTAAGTGCCTCTATTTTATTTTCATTTTAATATGCTTTAATTATACGTAAATACGATTAATACTAGAGAAAGGAACACTGGACCTACAGTTCTAGAACTAACTTGTCTAACTTTTACATTGCGTTATAAGTAGGGGGTCAATCTGAAGGGAAAATAACAGATATTTTACGATTTATGTATACAAAGGCGTGTACAAAGGAGATTTTGAGTTGAATTTGGCAATAGTAAATTGTAGGCAACGTTGCAATACATTTTATTTGTAGCCTTTCAAAAGGATATTGATACTTATTGCCTAATAATTACGTCGATCGATCGTAAATTATATTAAATTCAGTTAAATAACGATAATTGTAGTATAAGACCGATTTATAAATTATAAGTAGTGCCGGTTGACGCGATGGGTTATGGGTTCGATTCCCTTTCGAAGAAATGAAATATTTTATATTGTCATTTTACTCACTCTGATAATAACGAAAAGTGTGGCGTTGAGTACCGCCACTCTACAAACAATACCCTCAGAATTATGCGAAAAGTGGGGAACTTAATAGGAACGGAGCCTTTCAACACTAGATTCCTAGCACTCCTTTGTCTATCCTGCTATGTGCGGGATACAGCGTGAAAGATAAATGATTTTCTAAACTCCACTAACTATAAAACCCATGGAGACACCAACTTATGGTGGCACAAAGCTAACCATGTCTTGCGTCCGCCGTCACATTACTCAAGAGCGCAATTTCCTAGACGTTTCCTATTGTCGTAAGATGCACATGTGGGTGAGGGACAGATGTAATCGAAACATAATCGACGGTGTTGAAACTAACAACTATTATATTGTCTTTCGCTTTAAATTCATGCTTCTTAATAAAATGTCTGCTTTTGTATTAATCTATCCATTTAACGACGATTTTGTTATGAGGCTGTCATGGCGCAGTGATGCAGCACTCTCTGATTTTAAATACGACGGTCGTGGGTTCGATTTCTATACGGGGAAATGAAATGTACGCACTGAAAACAAGACATAAAATAAAATATGTTTTACTCATCTGATACTGCAAAGTATCCGAAATGGAGATTTGGAAAACAGAATCAAAATCAAAATACTCTTAACATTTCGTTTAAGAATTTTTCTGGCATTTTAACCATTTCTATAACAATATGTATATCCATACCTATATTATAAATTCGAAAGTAACTCTGTCTGTCTGTCTGTCTTTCTGTCTGTCTGTCTTTTACGCAATCAGGGCCAAACCGCTAATTTAATTGTGATAAACTACACATATAGAGATACTTGAGGGTCCCGGGATGAACATAGGATACTTTTTTTCTCATATTTGTAATATTTTCGATATATATCAATATATTAAAATACTTATTAATTTGACATGCAATTTATTCCGCCATGTTTATAACAACCGCCGTTGCTAAGCAACGATTTGCAAAGTTTGTTGTTAGAAAACGTCACCCAATATGAGCTTGCTTAACGCATCTCTCTATTGACAACTGAAAATAATTTCATAAATATATTTAATAAATATTCGTATAGTTCAAGCGGGCGCAGCCGCGTTCGGGTCCACTAGTGTGTATATATATCTTATATTTATCTTTTATCTTATATAGCAAAACCACACATACTGCGGTTGACTAGATAATATTTTGAAATAACTTGCAACGGACCAATACTTTTACTAAACAAGACAAGTCACAAGTTTATTATTAGCTCTATCAATAGAAATAAGTCGATGTAAGCATAAATGTACGGGATTTGAAGTTAGCTTAGTAGCTTAGTTGGTCAGAACGCTTGGGCGGTTTCTAAGAAGTGCTGGTTCAAATCCCGCTACGTTGAATTTTTTATACGTTTTCTTAAGTATTTTTTTCATTATATATAGAAGAAATGTTGCCAGAAATACCCAAACAAAAAAAACTATGCTAAGCATATAAGCAAAGTTTACCTACAAGAGGCCTTATGATATAACTTAAAATAATTTACTTTTAACTCTCACAAATTTAGCACTTCTGTAACACTAATAATTCTATGTTTTCGAGTAAAGGGTCCATTGTTGATTCTGCTAACAATAACTGTTTATGAACCCGCAGCTATTTCCTGAAACTACTGGCTATAAGTTATAACCAGTTGTAGTCTGTACTAAGAAGCAACAAACATGAAGAATATGTAATATTAATATATGTATACAAACGTGAAATGGAATATCAATATTTCTAAGTATATTAGAGACTACAGAAATGTTTACAAAATGTAGATTTTGAAAATTATAATAAAAGTATATATTTATAACATTAACATAATATAATAAGTCTACTATTACGAAATATGAATAATATCGTAATATTTAAACACTTGAACACGTATAAGGTGTAACTAAAAGTCGCGAAAATTTACAAATTTCACTGTCACATAAATAGAAATGGACTTAAAATGACAGTAAATACAATTTAATTATTGATAAAAATATTTTATATAAAAATATCATTCGCTTTTAAATCCCCTAAAAAAAAAAGGAATTTGCTGATCAAATAAAAAAAAGATAGATAAAATTATATTGAAATTAAAATAAGATAACATTTTTTTAATTATCTATTTATCTTCTTTAATAGATGTCAATTGATTTAAATGATTAATATTGCTATTAACAATTTATTTTCGTTGATTAGCTTTTATGAGTTCGTTCACATTGTAATCAGAAAATGTCAATTAGATGTATGGGGAATGATAGAGACACTTCCGTATTTGGAAATTTTGTAAAACTAATAAATAATTTGGAATTCCAAAGAAACTAGATATAAATATAGATAAAATATTATTTATTGGAAGATACTAGATATTTACGAGAACTTTTTATCGTAGGTATAAATATAAAATGTTTTCCAAGCCGGTGATAGGCTTGGAAAGCAGTACTGCTGATAAGAGCCGGTAAGAAACGACCTCTCTTTTTAATATTAAAGTAACTTATTTATACATTTTTAAAATTTCTATTCGATTTCTATAAGGTTATCACAATTTTTGATGACGGCGAAATCATGTGTATAAATAAAATCGAATACAGTAATTTTTTTTAAATCATAATTGTAACAAAAGTCAAATTATAATTTTAACAGTTAATGTTAATTGACTTTAAATTTTAATACAATAACATATAACAAAATAAAAGTGTTCTATTATTTTCATTTTTTTTTTCCGTTGCAAGTTAACCCAAGATACAAAAATTAAAATAAAATCGTAACGAATTCCTCACAGCTTACCGGAAACCGTAAGTGTAAAAACCGTATAAAAATTTGGCTGTGGAGCTTACCTTACATTCCAATCTTGATACGGTTATTACAACTATTGTTATTAAGCGCCTTCTGAAGGAATATTTTTATATATACATTTTTATAAAACTTAGATGTTTTTATTTATCTATGAGTATTTTTTGTTTTAAATAACAGTTAGCAAATAAAATCTATTGAAATCTATGTGAAAGGATCGCACTATATGAAAGGATCATTGATAATATAAATATAAATATTCTTATAATTCAGTAAGTTTGAACATATTACAATTTGGTTAGATCTATAAAAAAAAAAAATACAAGTTCACGTTTTATTAGAGAATCATTAAAGATCAATGTGTCAACATGCCGTTCTGTCACTGTCACTCTCCATTTCCCGCCCAAACTCAACACATTGCTTGTAAAGAGGGCATAACTCTACGCGTCACTTTGCTTAGCAAGGCGTGTAAACATAAATAATTTATATCCTCGAGCCGGAATCGAACCCACAACCATCATTTAACAATGGCCTCGCCAAACCACGAGCCTGGCCTCGGTGGATTTAATAAAATACTGTCTGTATAGTAAAATTCTAAGAACAATACGGATATAACAATCGTCAGCGAGTGTGTATTGTCTCTCACAATGTACATGCTTATATGTAAGCACACACTTTAATTATAGTATCCGGTTTTCATCATTAGATATGTCATTTCCCAAAGGAAAGTGGAAAATAGCGACATAAAAAGCACACTCTCGTTAGAATAGGGCTGGTTGTATAAAGTTAAGTCTAACATTACGTACATATTTCTTTTTATATAAGAAATGAAATTATTTAAGAAAGATTAAATTATATAAGAAAAATAAAAATATTTTTTACATCCTCTTGCATATTATAAATAAATATATTTGCAACAGAACTTAACCCATAAATATTAAGTAATTATATTCATTGATACAACTTTTGATATCATATTATGTTCCCATATCTTTTTTTAATATTAATAATTATTATTAATCAGAGACAAAATTCTGTTTTAATGTCCTCTATTCAATCTAAAAGTACATATAACAGGACACTACTTTAAAGTAGTCCTGTTAAAAGTCCTATAAGAAATATTTAGACACTAAAATTATAAAAACGATGGCAAAATCTCGCTACACTGCCAATTGAAAGTGAACGTACTCGCACACACACGCATTATATAATGTAACACATACGTGATATGTCAATGTGTGTGTCACGTCAGGAAGCGTCGCGTGCAGATATAGTTGTCACTAGAAGAGGTCATATAAAAAATATAATATAAAATGAAAATTCAAATTTTATATAACTTACATATATTATTGGTCATTAAAAAGCTTTATGATTTTTTTTAGCTATACAGGCAATTGTGTAATACGCATTTTTCTTTACTTTAAAAACAAAAAAAAAATTATAACACATAAAGAAAAGAAAATATTAATAAATATTAAACTTACACTTTTAAACATGCTATATAGCAGTGTGGGCAGCAGATAACTAGTGTTAAGACACTCAACGCCGAGGTCTGTCCAGATCAAACCAGACCAGAGAGAGAGAATGGAATTAATAATTCACTCAAAAAGTGGGATCGAACCGTCGTCATTACACTAAAATACTGAAAAAAATAAATAGCATACGATATATAATATAAAATAATCTACTTCGGTATATCAATGTATAAAAGTAACGTAGATAGATCACGACGCGACGACGCGAGGCTCCGTTTATGGAGAAAATGAACTGTGTTATAGATTTCTTATCGGTTATCGTAATAAACCTTATTTAATTTTATTATTTAATATTCAACGGTTTGGGAAGAGTATAACTTAATACACAGCTATAGGTTCATTTCATGATGGAAATATAGTTTTAAATTAAGCTGAATTAAGAAGATAATAGATCTTCTTTAAAAATTACATCCCTATGATATTCATAAATTTATTTAAAAGTTTCATAATAGTTAAATAATAACAACTTACTTTACTCTTTACTTATATTAATATTCTTATTCAATCTCCGTACCACTAAATCTAAAACAATAAATCATTTCTATCTGTCAATGTCAAATAACAAATTAAAGTTTTTTATAATCTATCTATCCTGTCCCATTTAATTGAAACAGCAAAAAGTCCAATTAAACTACAATCAATAAACGCATTACTCGATACATTATCTGTGCATAAAAACGATAAATCGCCAAATCCGCAACACCGAATACGAATAGAACAATACAATTAAATTAAAATCGATATTATAATCGATACTATAATCAACATTCACTCGCATTATGCCGCCGAGCATTGATTATTATCATTTATCAATTATTAGAAACTGCTAAAGGATATCCTATTGCCAAGGTGATGCAAGTTATGCCTAACCTAAACATGTTCTAGGACTTGGTCCTAGCTTTAAGCATATTGAGATATGATATCAAGTGACATATTTAGTTCCGGCTTCGTGAAAATAGTTTCAAAAGTCTATTTATAGATAGTAATGGCAAATGTATCGAAATTTGTTTTAAGTTTATAATAGAACTGCCTACCTTGGTCTATACGCGAACCTAAAAAAATATACAGACCCACATGTATAGTAAAAACATTATTATGTCCGAGGAGGACTGATAGCAAGGCAAAACGCAGGGTTGAGTTCCGCCACTCAACACGCAATGTCTCAAAAATTTGGCAAAAATGTGTAACATTAGAATCCTAGGTGCCCTCTGTCTCTTGTGTGCGGCGTACATTGTGAACACTACATATTTATAATAAATATATCGATTAGTTCCTTCAAATATATCTTACGACAACTTTAATAATTTATGTCGTTAATAAAATAATATACACACATATACAAAAAAAGTCATTTAGTCCTTTATAACTTAAATTTAAAAATACTTGTCCTAAAAAAAAAGAAACGTTTTAAGATTAATCAATTTGAAAATAAATATGATGTGGTTACAATAGTTAGTTTCTATTCCTTAAAAGCTGATGATTTCAAAGGTTAAAAACATGAACGTAAGTCATTACAATTGATGATATAAGACACAATTACCAATGACGATGCATTTGTCTTTGAAATTTTTATTATATATTTTTTTTACAGCTTCGCGCATTTTCTAGTGTCACTTATCCAATAAAAAAGGAATTGAGAATGAGAAAATAAATAATTATGTAGTTCAAGTAGGTGAAGTCGCCAGCGGGTCGATCATCGAACCCACAATCACAGCATTTCTAGTCAACGTGTTGCGAAAGCCTCAAATAATAACTGTTTTGCTTACTTCAATACGGTCGTCGGCTCTGTTTTCATTTTAATTTTTACTAATTATTTAAAAGTTAATAGTTAAAATATCATTAAATTAGGTTAAGAAATCATACCGAAAAAGTATTAGTCATTCTCACTAAGCTTTGAATTTTTATCTTTGTTGATCGTACGTTAATTGTTCTGAAAAGCAGTATTATACAACCAATATTAAATTCCTGCAATAAAATTTGTCAAATTACAGAGTGTATGATATTTAACACCATATACATTATAACTACCATGTCGTAGTTCAAGCTCGTCTGACAACAATCCATGGTTGAGGCTTCATATTCCACTTGAAAGTATTATTTTGAAACGTAGGTGTTCTTATCTGGTGAACTACTGAATTTGTTGACGATGACTAAACAAGATATCCCCACTTTCCACTAATTTTTCGAGGCACTGGTGTTAAATGGCGGAACTTAACGCCGACATGTAAAATATTAGGTAATAAATGAAGCATAAAATAGTTTTAGAATATAAGTATTAAATAATCTTTTTTAACAACCGATCACGTAATAATGATATTACCCAATACAACTCGTTAGTTTTTATTGTTTAATTTTATTTATTATTTTAAATAAATTCACTGTCGAACAATGTAATGCTTTAGTGTTACGTCGGTCTTTGTTATACAAATATGGCTGGCGGGTGTTATTAGCAAACTACTTTTTATTCTCAACTTAATTAGTTAGTTGTAGGAACATAGAAGACTTGAAACAGACTTGTAATGAATTGAGAGATTGTAAACATTCAAATTCATAGAGCAGGATAGGCAGAGGGTCTCTAGTGTTAAGACACTCCGTTCCTCACTTTCCGACGAAGTAACATCATCAAATATTTATTTTATTTTCAGGGACAGAATGTTGAATTTGATTTGTAATCTGTATTTATAATATAATCTGTCAAAATATTTCATATATACATAGGTATAATTGACCTCAAAAGAGTACCTAATATCATAAATTTCTCTATTATTTTCAGACATAACATGTTGAGTAGCATAATATAAATACCCAAAGCTACATTTTGCCTCAACCAAATTACGAAAAATTAAAATATAATCACTCCTCTGATTTAAACCTACTACCATGTTGTCCCACTGCGCTACAAAGACCAAAACAAAGTATATAAAATCGATAGTCGACATACGTGTCGATACACCCGCTAAATATACGAGTACGATAAGTATAATCGTTAAAAGGTGAAATGGCACGTGCTACGTCGGAACTGTTGTAATCGATAATTACAACATCGACTTATCTAATTGCCCATTTCGATGTAAACATAACGGTTTAGTTGAAATATATTTTTATTTTATTCATTTTCAATATATGTTACTCAACTGAGTCATTATAAATGAAAATATTATGATCTCGCGTGATTTCTAGTTACTTTAATAGGTGTTATATTATTTTTAGTTCTACTTGATTAAATAAAATATTCTTTGTTGTAACCAAATTTTTCAATTTTTTGTATGGATTTGCTGCACTTTATAATCTAAGCAATATTTAATAGATTCCTTATAATGACTTTATATAATCAAAATAAAACAATTTCGAACCAGTTACATTCACCAAAGTAATAAAAGCCAACAAAATTCCATTCAACACATTTAACCGTACAAAATAAGCGGTTTTCCTTTCGATAAATTATACAGATACAAAATGTTAATCACGTGACGTGAATAAACGACAGCGACCACAGACTAGCAATTATTGAGAATTTCCTTTTGACATTTATAATGTTTTTTTTTCAATATTTATTTACGCTGCCGACGGTGCGTGACATTTTATGACCAAACGCCACTTTTTTTATTAATTCTATGACGAAAGCAATATAGAAGTATATAAACGTAGTAAATATAACAATGTTTTGAACGATTTACAATACAATACTCGTTACGCAAAGCGTAATTTTAGAGGCACTCTCTATAAAATGCAATGGAATTGCTACATTAACTATATACATATTTTTTTTATATGTAAAGCGTATTTGGATATCTTATTTGATAAAATATGTACATATATAAATAGATTTTTAATCTAACATATATTATATTATTGCAAAATAATGATAATTATGAAATTACGTATTATGAATTATGAATATAAAATGTATAATT
The DNA here is from genome assembly GCF_056956725.1 of Heliconius melpomene rosina. Taxonomy (NCBI): domain Eukaryota; kingdom Metazoa; phylum Arthropoda; class Insecta; order Lepidoptera; family Nymphalidae; genus Heliconius; species Heliconius melpomene. The sequence goes on from NC_140400.1 coordinate 3,246,550, forward strand.
TGTGAAAAAATATGTAAATACAAAACTGGCCTCTTGTGATGTTAATTATTTAAAACAACATACTAAGATAAAAAGTATAACTTAGTAAGTTTTTTTAAGGTAGAGTATTTTATTCATTTGCAATTTTCCACCTATAAAAAAATATATTATGTAGACATGTATAGCTTTCCAAGATAAAGAATATTTCGTGCATGTTTTAAATGTTATCTAATTAAAGAACTCTCAAAGATAATCTAGCACGATTATACCTAGACTAGAAAATACAACTTTAGGCTTTTTTCCGCCTAGCAGGGTAGATAGAGAGAATTTAGAGCTAATTCACTCCGTTTGACATTTTCCTGCTCTTTATCGAGACATTACGCATTGAGTGATGTTCTTGTTTTTTAAGAAAATGAACATTATTTAATTAAATTAATTCCCCCAAACAGCATCAAATCCACAGCCAGCAAGATAAGTCACTATTCCACTGCACCCTAACAAAAAATTAAAGAAAAAAATGTCAAAAAAATACAAAATTTATACTATTTGCAAATTACAAATCTATAAAATCCTAGACTGTAGCAACTATCTAAGTAAATTACAATAAACATACATACATTCATACACACATGTTCAGACACCGCGCAATAGATCGAAAGTTGGCCACTGACGTAACAGTTCTACTTCCGACAGTCCACTAGCCGTATATAAGATATTTGTTTAGCTCTTATTTTATTGATCTAGCTGATAGATTTTTTTTTGTATTTTCTTCTATACTTAAGGTGGAGAGTATTTAGGAATTTCGCGATGGATACTGATTCAAAAAAATCATTCTTATTTGTGGTAAGGGTTGTATTTATATGTTTTTTTTGATAAGAAAACAGAAGCGACGTTGAATTTTAAGCATAAACTAATAATAGTCATTTTCCTCTGACTCTGATCTTAATCTCGATATCGAATTAATGTGTCAATAGGTAACATATGAAAAAATAGTTTTAAAAAATATTTGTTTCATGGTATTCATTAATACCAGCTAGAGAGCAAGAAATAGATAAAAATGTTAATAACATATTTTATAGGTACACATTTAAGGACACCAAAAGTACGAAATATAAAAATTACGAAAAAGTTTTACAACGATACGATTTTTTAATAATTCAATATAACATGGGAATTCAAAGATACATTTTGGGATGAAATTAAGAAAATTATCTAAAATAAAAGCGTATCTTCGACTTTGTGTGAAAATTGAAATTTCTGAAACCCAGTAGCCCACTACAAGGCGATTAATTTCTTTACAATGTAAAGGTTAATTAAGGAATTTCAAAATACCAATACAAATGCCTTTGTTCCGGTTCTCTAGATTAGTTATAATACCAAAAAAGTACTGCATTACGCAATTACGTGTTCTGTCCCACTTTTCTGTCACGAATCTTAAGATTTTATCGCAAAATCAACTTTATTGTAATTGAATAGCGTTCAAAATTAAATGTCTAAATTTTTTCAGATGTAACCAATAATGTATCGAAATTGAACTTTATGCTGTCAGTAATAAAGTATATAATTAATTGTCAATAATGTATGCCTCACATATTATACAATCCTGTCATAATTTCTGGGAATTAAAAAAAATACGACTTTTTTATGTTGAGAAATGAAAGTCAACTACTTATTATATGCAAATCATACTTTGTGTTCAGATGTCTTTATTACTATTACGTTATAAATAAATAAACAATTTTCTTAAAATATTTTTATTTGTATAATGAGAGTGTTAATTAAAAGCAAGATAAATTAATCTACCTGACATGTACCTAATTAACTCTACCTAAGAGCTTAAAAAATATTTTTTGTTTTTTTTTTTTAAATACAGTAAAGAAACAATATACAGAGTATTTATTTTAAAATTGTTTGCTAAAATGTTTTTCTAATATCCTATAAGAGTAAAAATTATATTAAGTACTATATTACAAAAAAAATTACATCTTTCCTGAAGGTAGCGAAGAAATTAGAGATAAGAAAACAAAATGAACAGAGGACGAAAACCTGTGGAATATTTAGATTTGAAAATCTTTAAAAATCTTTACGCCAACGCCTAACGACAAATACGAAATAATACGTAATTCCTTAAGAAATCTCTAAAAAAAACAATTACTTGTTTCTCATATAACGTTAATTAAATGCTACCTCGATTAGCTATAAAACTAAAAGCATTCTTATTGCAGATGAAGGTTACAGGTTCAAATTCAAGGTGGACTATTTATATGTTATTTTTTTTTAAACACGTTTTAAACACGCTCCAGTATCTCCACTGACATAGATTACGTAAATCAAATTATAATTTAATCAATAATACGTAAGTTTAAAAAATTACTTCTTGTATACGATAGAAGGTGAAATATCTTTAAAATTGTTTAAAGATAAGTTTATTTTAGGCTTGTTTCTGTAAGTCATTAATTTTAGTTTATTAGTGTTAAGACACTACTTTCCCGTTCAAACACTTTCGTTCTCCAATTTCCGCCAGATTCTGGAGACATTGCGGGTCTCACCGCCGCACTTTGCCTTGTTACCATAGCGAAGAAATGAAAATATCAACTTTTATTTCATTTCATAATAAACATGATATATACATCTAAAAATGACATTCTTTAATCACTCTTCTATTTTTTTGTCGATTAAAAAAATAGTAAATAGTACTTTAACAATACTAACTTGTTTATTTACTACTAATACTATTTATCCAAGTTTTATTCGTTGAAAATTACATTTACAAATCAGACAAAGATTAATTGGCACGCTGTCTATATAAACTGTATTAGTTATGCAGACAAACTTTAGACAACATAAATACAAAAAGGGAAAATAAAATGACTAAAAATGGTTATTAATAATTTAATTCAAGGATAATATGGCCGAAAAATAATAATTTGACTTCTAAAATACATATATCGATACTCTACGAAATGACAACGGAAATGCCTCACGAGTTTCAAACGAGTTTACGAAGATCGACTAATTAGTACTGGGCAGAAGCCTAATATAATTATAATTTATTTAATATGACATCCGTCAGATGCAACCATAAGATATGAATGTAAACGAGTAACGACATATATATTACTAGCGGACGCGCGCAGCTTCGCTTGCGTATTTAGGGGTCAATTCTAATAACCCATGAAACATGTATTCGATGAAATATTTTTAAGAGTCTAAATTTCAAATTTTATAAAAATCGGTGGCGATTTGAAGATCTTTCCATACAAATTTTCAACCCCTTATTTGCACCCTTAGGGGGTGAATTCTAGAAAACCATGAAACACATGTTCAATTAAATATTTTTAAGAGTCTAAATATCAATTTTTATAAAAATCGGTGGCGATTTAAGAATTTGTCCATACAAACTTTTAACCCCTTATTTGCACCCTTAGGGGAAGAATTCTAGAAAACCATGAAACACGTATTCAATTAAATACTTTTAAAAATCTAAATTTCAAATTTTATACGAATCGGTGCCGATTTAATTTTTTTTCCATACAAACTTTGAGCCCCTATTTTACCCCTTTAAGGTTAAAATTTTTCAAAATCCCTTCTTAGTGGATGTCCAGATTACGAAAGTAAACATTTATCCAAATGTCACGTTTCTACGCACAGCGGTTACGGCTGTGCGTGCGTCTTACCTCAGTCAGTGAGGACAAGTCCTTTTATATATATAGATAATCTATATGTAAGGCAGTCACGGCGAAGGGGCACAAGTGGGATCGATCCCCACTCGGGGGTATGAATTATTATTAATAAATATATTCGTTTCTTCACTCTGTATTTTGTTAAACGAATGACATTATTTGTCCAGGTTGAATACAAAATCAAATTTATATTCCTATATTAATCCATATATTTTGATATAAGAAAATCAGATATATATATTATAAATACCTTTACGAAGCCTTTACCCAGAAATCCTAATCACTCCCGAGTGGGAGTGGACGGAGTACCATATCACTAGATACCCTCTGTCTACCCTGCTAAGTGGGAAACGTTGGAAAACTCCTAAACAATAATTATTATTAGTTAATGTTATTTAGAAACTACAACAGAATAATTAACAAAATGCATTCTTGGGTTAAAACTTAAAAGCCGTTGGAAGTTAATTTATGCAGCGGAGGTGCGAAACCAACAATGGTGCCTACGCTACGGTATGTACGAGTACGTAATGCCGTTAACTAAACGAAAATCAATCAACAATTCTAACGTCAATGCACTATCGAGTAACCTCTCAATAGAATTTCATATTTATTTATAAAAGTTTAAAAAATCTTATGAATTTTTTTTTTAGTTTCCCGCTTTATCCCGCATCCCGGATAGGCCCCGGAGAGGGAACCTAATATCTCCGCTCCACTCCGCTTCCCTACTTTTCGCCCAATTATGGAGGCAATGCGTGTTAAGTGCTGCACAACCTGCTACAGGTTATTACAGATATCTCACTAAGATAACTAGAAAACAGCAGATATTTTTCACTTTTTTCTAACTAAAAGCCTCCGCGAAGTTATTAAGCTTTTGTAGTTTCATATTTGCTTTATTAAGCCTATTCTTAATCATAACTGATATAGCTTATTAAACTATGAATATCATATTTTTTTTATATCTCATCTGTCCATGAGTTTGTATGAATCATGACAGGTGATTACATATGGACGCCAGATTAATATGTATATATTACATATTGTATTCGCTTTTTATTGTAAAAAGTCGATGACCTAATAAATTCGTAAATTTCTTATAATCTTTTAAATATTAATTTACTTAAAAATATACTTATACATGTAAATTTTTTGGGCTGTAAATGAACAAGAATATTTGTAAATTAAACTTTTGAGGAACTCTTGTACTTGTACTTAAAAAAAGGCTGAATTATAGGCTTTTCCCTAGTCTGGTGAACAAATAAAAAAGGAGAGTAACGCATTCTTCCACCAATTTAATATTCCCAAGGAGTCCTTGAGAAATTAAATGGCTCCAAGCTATTAATTCTTAAATTTTTAAAAAATATATATTTATTTTTGTGAGGAATTATGGTAAAAATAAAATTAAATGATGTAATGGTGCTTTACTCATGACAATGTCTAAAATTATTGAACTTGTTATTTAGGGTTTTATGAAATTGGATTTTTATTTTTGTAACTATCTAAAAAATATATATTGCAAAAAGTTTTTCAACATTTGTGTATAATCTGTATATTTTACTATTAGGTACTACACAATAAATATTAATACTTATATTTGGAAATCGAATCTATACAGCTATGATACAAAAAAATGATATTTATTTTAATATCAGAATAAAAGTAAATATGAGAAAAAAAAGTCAATTATTATATTTGAATCACATTATAGCAATCTGACAGCAACTAGCTAATGTTCAGTACAGTACATTGATCTTACATAAGTACCCGATAGGTCGACGCTCTTCGACCCGAACAGTTCGTACAGTTAGGTTTGCACAGACATCTGGGTTCTGTATACAAAATATTGATATATCTATACAATAACAGCTTATTAGGAATCTCCAATAATAAAAGACTTTTTAAGGTTTTCCTAGAGACGATGATAGAGGTACATATGTCATTCCAAGGAAGCGTTTAGTATATACTAACATAGATATAAGCATTAGGTACACAGATTATAAAAATTTTTTTTCAACTTCATATCCCGCACGTAGAACGGTAGGCATAGGGAACCTGAGAACCTAATTTTAAGACACTCAGTTCTCTATTAAGACATTTCTAATCCCATTTGAATCCCATCCGCCTTAGATTTTATAACGACAACAATAAGTTTACAATTGAAACTGAAATCACATATATCATGTTGTAAGAAATGATGTACATAGAGTAAATAAAGCACAGAAGTGAGAGGTCACTAGCGAAAGCAAATGCAATGTCTATTACAGCTGGAAGCATCAAAGTGTTGCAATACAGGACGTAAAGGTCAAATTATGTAAGCTCTGAAAGTACATCGCTCTATGGACATTTATGTAATATCTATATTATGAACAAATAAATGGCAATTGGATTTGGAAACTATTACTTAGAAGTAAATATGATAATTCAAGTTATATTTCAAACAAGCTGTAAAATCTCGTTTTTTTCCTATCCCACAGAAATCTACAGGAAACCTCTCTTAGTCCTCCCTATACTTTAATTAGCGTTACGATGTATTCCACACATACACACAGGGTAAACAGAAGGATCCTGGGAAACTAATGTTAAAAAAGACACTGCTTTCCTATTAAGACACGTGGGAATCGAACTCACAACCTTTCGGGCTTACAGTGACACGACGACTGGCCCCAAGCCCTACACTTGAGAAACATTTTCAGCTTATTTGGCTTACTGCTGCGCTTACGGCTGTCACTCTCTATAAGCAGTTGATATTTTTTTTATATGAGCAATGACAAAAAACATGGGCTATTAAGCTTGGGGCCATCAGTACCCAAACGTCATTTTAAATGTGACCTATTCGTGTTATTTTGATATTATAAAAGCCACTGACCACCAACCTTCACCTGTTGCGTATTGCATCCACTGCACCTTCTAACACATTCTAATTTCACAACAATGACGAGTTATTTACTTAATTATATATCATAATTTTTTGTATGTTGAACTTTAATATAATTGTATACAATAATAAAATATACAAAAACGTTTATTTTTATAATATAATTTCTAGCCTCTTATGAGTTACATATTACTTTTGTAACACTAGGTTCCCAGGTTCCCTCTGCCTACCCTTCTATATGCGGGATACATCGTGATGCAAAAAACCTAATTTAAAAATGTTAAAAATATAAAATATATCAACAATGTAAACTTTTTATATAAAAACAAAGCGGAAGCGAACTTGTTCAAAATCTTTATATGGACGTTATACTAGCATTTAAACAATTTTATTGACATGTGAAAACATGTTCTCGTTTATGTGCCTTACTTCATCGAAACAGCTTTCGATAATTCGCTATTTTTTACTATATTTTTTTATGTTGAATCAAATATAGCAACAAAACTGACAAGTAATTATAATATTTTTTTTATTTTTAATATTGTACTATTTCTTTTATTTATCATATTCGCTTTATCCCACACATAGCAGGATAGGCAGAGGGAACCTCATACAACCTTAAGACACTCTGTTTCCATTAAGACAAATATCGTTCCCCCATTTCCCGCTTAGCAACATGCTTTTTGTAGAGGCGTTCTATTTATTTACAAGAAAAAATAGATTTCATTTTTGTTATTTATTTGTTTTAATATGAGAAATAGATGATGATGAAAAAGTAACTAAATATTTACTCCCTATCAACGCTTCCACCTTTAAATTGGGATGCTTAGGGGTGCGTCCTAAGAAAATTACAAGTATACCGAAGCCATTTTATATTAAAAAACAAATCCATATATTATTATTTTACATAAATTTTAATAATAATTGTACAAGATTATAATGTGGATACATAATGATAACAAAATTATGCCTTAGCAAAAAGTAACTAATGCAAAATCATGTTGTAATAAATAATAGTAAACATGTATCGAAAGGAAACAAGCTTCGTGCATACGTTGAGGATTACCTGCAATATTTTTTTATAGCATTGGAAAAGCTAGGAAATGGGGACGAGGTCACTTTGTCAATGTAAATTGTATAAAAGGTTAGGTATACTTCTTTGATATTTCGACCTGATGGTTGCTCCTTTGCAGTATCGGTAGAGCATAATAGAGTTCGTACTTAGCTCTTCGCATGATTGCAAGACATTCTATGTTGAGTGGCAAAACTTAACGCGGCACTTTTTATCACTTGTAATTTTGGCTATCGATTTCGGTTATTCTAAAACAGTAAAAGACGAATTGTATAAAAAAAACCGAAAAGCTCATAATTTTGTCACTTTTATTCAAAACTATTTATTTAAAATTCTTAGCAATATTTTCATTTTAGTTTCCCACTACCGATTTTTTTCTTAACTGAAAATAAATTTACGTATATATGTATATATGAAATATATCTAGAATATACCTATACATACACATTTATAGATATTTATGAAATACAAAAAAATGAAGCCACCAGATAAATAACTAGCTTTCTCAGACCGAGCTCAGTATCACAGTACTATCGACTAACTTCACAATAGCCCAACATGTATACGATGTTAATTATAATTCAATATTTGCTTTGGAACTGGTTTGTTACGACGTACAGGTTTTATTTGGTAAGAATATACAAATCTATGTTATATACTTACATTTTGATATTTTGCGTAAGTCAAACAAATTGGGCTGGACTTTGCAACACTTCGGCTATTGCATAAATATAGGTAATAAAATGACAAAAGATTTATGTAAATACGAGGCTGTTGATATCCAAGTTTTCGAAATGGTGACAAAATCTATTTAAATTGAGATATATTTTTTAAAGTGAACATATACGAAGGAAGGAAAAAAATCCATGAGTGGGAATTGAATCCACAGCCTCATTGCTATATTTGTCCTCTCCTATCCTCCTGGCTCCTATCTCCTTATCAACTCTACGTGTGATATCGCGATCTGATGAGTATAATGTATCACAGATAATTGTTTAATAAAAGATAATGAAAGATGTCAATCACGTATCTTATTTACAATTGTATTCGAAATATTATTCTTCTCTCGGGGGAACGATTGTATTTAAATTATTTTTTAATTACGGGCTCTTATATTATATAGCCCGGACTAGGTTCCCTTTGCCTACCCGGGTGTGTGCGGGATACAGCGTGAAGATGATTTAATTTAATTTAATTTTAGTTTATTATCTTAATTTGCAACGTAGAGCTTAAACTTAAAACTCAAAATAGAGCCAAGGAATTAAATTAGCTCCTACATATCTTTAAGTTCATAATATCTTAGATTTATTAGTTTTAACTTCAAATTTGATTGCTTTAATATAATTACATATAGGTAATATATTAATAGATTTTGCAATATATCTTCTTGAATTGAACCTGAGAAATCGATGTTATTAAATTAACGTTTCAAAGTATTTATATGCCGATATTCGATTAATCAGCGTATTTTAATCAATGATAGTAATAAATACGAGTTGTAAGGAAAAACTACTAAATTGTTAAGTATAGATTTGTTTGTCTAATGTTTCTTTTAATTGTGCCTAGAAGATCGTTAGTTCTTTTTGTGACTTACAAATTTGTGACAATATTAGTTTATATTGTACAAAACAATTAAAAGGCCCTAATGGTTAAGCGGCACAGTGGTTCTCGATTCCTACTCAGAACAATCATTTTTTTTCATTTCTTCTATCTGTTTGAGGTTGCCGACAGTGAATGAGGCGAAAGAGGTATGTAGAGACCGTAGCGTTTAACTCTACGTTCTCTCCGTCTACCCCGCTAGAGATAAAGCGTGAACCTAAGTTAAGTTTTGTTGAGATCCGCCACTAATCAACAATGTCTAAGGTGTGTCTTAATACTAGGCTTCCCCTGCTTAACCTGGTATGTGAGATATAGCGTATAGATATAACTAGAGATATAGATATAGCTGTTAGAAATAATTAAACAACTCATGTCAAATCAAAATTAATTAATAATTGTTTCCTTACATATTATTGTTTTTAAATTTAACGAATCTAAATTCTCAGAACAAAATCTAGTTGTTTTTCTCTTCTAAATTGTACGGAAGCACGTCCACAATATGTAAATGCTTTCGACTGTTGACAAAACATAAGCAATACCGAATGTAATTACTAGTTTACTGTAATTTATGTATACACATGCAAATTAGTCAATATATTAGTTAAATTTATTAACAAATTATACAAAAGATACACCTTGTGTTTGTTAATATTTGAGGAATTCACATTTTTTTTCATACATATTATTAAACACTAATTTTTAATTGATTTTTAATTAATGTTATTTTAAATATGACGTTTTGGGCTAAATATTTATTTGACATTAATAGCTGGTTATCAAATATTAACTTAGTTATAATTCTTGCCTAATAATTATTATTTTAATGCTATAGAAATATCTGTTAGTTTTATTTGTAACATTGTATCTTCTATCTATCTTTTATCGCCGTCGGTTAAGTAGTCAATGTTCTAGTTGTGAGCCGCCTTCAAAAGAATATTAAAAAAAGAAAACTTAGTCTTGTTTGCCATAGTAGACGTCCAGGAAGCATTTTCTCTTAAAAAATATTTACAAAAAAATGAAAATTAAGACAACAAGTAATGAAAAATACGCACACAGAGCAGGCAGGGGCAATCTAGACTCTGTTTTCGAATGTTTTACCCCAAACGGATATCGAACCTACGATCGTCGCCTTTAGAGGTACACGATATCTTTTTAAGATGATACGAATCCAAATACGATAAAATCTTAATTTCAATATAAATTCAAGAATTTAAAACTGCTCTACATTTCGATCTTATACTAGTATTGCAAGGTAAAACATAAAATCGAAAATCGCCTTGACCATAACCCACTTTTCCGATAGATTGTAACAAAAATATTTTACTCGACTTGGACGATAGACTTTGTCGAGGTAAACTTGTGCTTTATCTTATATATAACTTATTAAACAAAGTATAGTACGCTCGATGAATAGTGGCCGCCTTACAGTTAGCTGTACACAGCTGTGAACTGCTTTTAGTAGACTTTTTCTTACTTTCTTTCTTTCTTAAAAGCGGCCATACTTACTTTTTCGAGTGAGTTTCAAGCGGCCACAACTCGTTGACTGTACTATACAAACATAGTCGTTTGACTGACTCATATGTCAGTAACTGAAAGTTTGCTTAGTAAAATTCGTAAACTCAGGTCAAACGTTTATGATAACAATATCATTTCTATTTTTGGATGATTGTTTATTATAAAAAATATTATATTTAATCATTATTTTTATCGGTTACTACGAGTATATACTATATCTTTTTTGGGGTCAGACAACCGTATGCGTGTTAGTTGTACTAATATAGATCATCATCATCATCATCAACAGCCATCTTTACTTACATCATAGATATGTAATATAATATAGCTTTTATCAATCTTTATTAAATTAATTATAATTATAATCTAATTTTATTCGTTTTTACAAATCTAATTTGACGCACGGTTTCCGTGATATAAATATTATGAAATTAAATCACGTGTTGGCAGTTAATATATTTTTGTCATAGGAAGTGAATTGCCGATCGATTACTTGCATATGTATAAAAATAATGCATGTTTACATTTCAATGTTAATTAAAAATAAATTTAGAAAGAATTTTAAGTTTTAATTATCATTTCATACAAAAATAACAAAAAACTTTTATCAGTGTAAGCTGTTAGACAAGTTATTTTTATCACCGACGCCGCTAAGGAAGCAATGACATATGACCTATTCAACCTAACACAAATATAAAAAAAATATATTAATTTTTTTCTTAATCACGCTGTGAACCTAAAATCGTCTATAATATTCTCAGCTACACATTGTATCCCGCCTATAGCAGAGTAAGCAGATGGAACCTAGTGTTTAGGAACCTAAAACACTTCGTCGCCCACTTTTCTCAGGATAAGGCTTTGCTTTGCTGGTAACATATAAGAGCGAGAAAATATTATAAAAAAATATATTAATAAATAATAATTCATTCCCCCGAGCGGGAATTGCACCCACAACCAACACGCTTGAGCCACTGCGCCACAACGGTCTATAATAATAATAATAATGGCTGTCAAGTGACTTATTAATTACGTGACAGGTTAAAAATATAATATATACCCCATTAAGGATGATGTAACGGCGACCAAACAACTAAATCCGCATGACGCCCGGTACTCAAATATTTATATAAGCGTCGATTTGAAAAAAGCCTTTCAAATTCGACCTTAAGCTTATTTTATATAATTTTTTTTTTATTATTTTACAGCAATTACTCGGTTGGCAATATTGAATTTCTAACAAAAAAAAGCATCCATTTGCAAACCGATTGCATTGTTTAATAATTGTAATCTCACGCATAAATAGGACGGAGATAATCAATCTTTGTTTATTATTTATAATTACGCAACGTCTCAGTTTAATTTGTATTTACTATTTCTTGCTATAGTAGTTAACCTAAGTTTAAATTTCTATAGATTTTACGAAAGACCTAGCTCTATTTGAACATTATGGTAAAAAAATGAGAATTCAATTACAATTACTTACAATTATTTACTTTTGGATAAGCTTTATGGTTTTCTTTTTATTATTTTATTTAAGCAGTGTTTTGCGGAAAAAATCTTAAATATAGCGAAACTATAAATGGAGTTCGCAAATATCACACGTAGATGGAATAATAACAAAAAACTCGTTTTAATACTTGATCTGTCAAGCACACTTTTAGTTTTATAGTTTTAGTGTAATGTGTTCCGTGTTCGATACACTATTTCGTTTATATATTTTTATATATATACTAGTATACTAGCTTCACCTACAAATTCGTACGTTTGGTGAAATTGAAGTAAATAAGATTTTTGCATTGTTTTTGCAATTTTTTTTATTCTTTCTTCGCAATTATTGGTCGTATCGGATGTCATATGCCTAAAGTCTCCATTTAGAGATTATAAATTATTTTTTTAATTCAAAGCTGTAGTTGCTCAGATTGGCAAGTTCAAACAAATATACTCTTTAGCTTTATAATATTAGTATAGAGTGTGTCCAAAAACTTTACTAAAATGTTTAAGGCATCATTATTATTTTAATATTTTAAATTAAATTTATCCAATTTTTCTCACACAATGAAAAATAATTAAATTGTAATCATTTTTATTTATCTACGTTATGTTATTATTTATAATTGAAAATGACTGTAATTAAAAAAATGTTGGGTTTCATTTACGTACCACGGCTGCATTTTACAAAATAAAAAAAGAAAAAAATATATATTTAAGACCTTTATAGTTCAAAGGTGGCGTTACTGGTTTATCGAGTCAAGAATCGATATTAAATTATATATTGACGACAACTCGAATATACATTAATATACGATTCGATTGAAAAAAATGAGATTTATATATAATACATAAATATATTTAAACCTATTGGAATAAATTATTATGTGAGGTTTTCCCAAGTATCTGAACTGGCAACTATTTAATAACGATAATTACTATTATGTACAACTCATTCTTAAAAACTTATCTTATATAATATTCACATAGATATTATTTAATTAGCAGCAATTACCGATTATTATTATATTTTGATATTATAATTAAATAAATTTCTAAGTAAAACATTAATTTTCATGACTCTAGGTGCTCTAGCCCCTACTTCCGAAACCACCCAAGTACTAACGTGACAAGACACATTGCCGTCACGCGAACGTGTTAAATGCTAGCGACATTCAGTATCTAATAACCACATTAGCGCCTATGACGGACAGATATTCCGACTGCCTTTCGTAATACTTTCAGTTTCAAAATTCCTACGCTTATTCAATCGTTACACAATATATTTTTTAATAATAAAAAAACTTGAGCGCTCGAACTTTTACTATTTATTTTTAACATTTAGAAGGCCGTGAGGTGAATACAGGTAAAAGTTAAATCTTACGTGTTAAGGAAGTCAGCAGCGAAGGGGTGGGCCTGGAGTGCTGCAGTAAAGAAAATCACAATGACACTTGGGAGCCAAACACATAATCCATGATACACAGTCAGACACTGCTCTAGCACAGGTATGTAGTGTCAGACACTCGCGACACAATTTTTCCGTGGCTGGAAAACTATTGCCGCGCGACACCAGCTGCGCAGGCGACGGCGAATCGACGACTGAATGCTGTTCGGGTAACCTCACGCGGTAAACATTCGCTTTTAGAGAGTGGGGACGTATGGGTTTTTGAAAACGGTACCTATTTTTTTTTCTTTTTCCCTGTACTTAAATTTATATGTATATATTTTTTATTTTAAAATCAATATTGAATGTATTTTTTTTAATATTTGTATAAGAATCTTTATTATTAGTCTATGATACAATTTTTATTGTTTCCTTTGTTAGATGAACTAGTTAGCTTTATAATTATAGTTGCATGTTTATTTATTCAAACGTTTTGAATACTAATATGTATATTATGCATTAAAATGTTATTTAAATTTTTATTGTTTAATTTAGAAATACTTAATCATCTTCAAAAAGGTCAATACTGTGTTCAGATTTTTCTTGAACTGCACGGAAAATATTTAATATGCTTAAAAGCTTTTGTGTAATTTGATATTAACAATAAATATATCCCTACACAGAATATTTTTTTACCACATCTATCTGTTTCATCTTTCGAGAAGAAATGTGTAATGTATTGTTACCTCTACCTAAGAGAAATACCTTACTTCTTTCTCCACTCTCCGACATAAGTTAAAAGTTCTTATTTAAAATATAAAAAAAAGAAAAAGGAGTTCTTTGACACTCGATTCCCTCTATCTGCTCTGTTTTGTGGGAAAAAAAGGGTAAGTTCACTTTTTTGGGCACATATCGAAAATATTAGATCAACTAGATTACTCAAGAAAAATTATATCAAATCTAAAAATACGTTCAACCGAGATTGGAACCTACAACCTATACAATACTTCTATGATGCAGCAAAATTTTGTGAATATTTTTCTTTCACCCTATGTTTTAAATGCCAAATGTCATAAGCGCTTTATCAATTCAATCTAATCTAACATGGTGACGCAGTAAGAAAACCGGAAAAACAAAATTAATAATCTAACATTATTTATTTTTGTCAGTAACTTGTTACTAACAAAAATCAATAATGTTTTCTTATTAGTTTATTTTCTTTGACTTGACTTATACTCTTTTAAGTCCCATTTAGGACTTACTTCTAAACTTCAAATTCGTACTCTTACATTTCAAATTCTTGAAAAAAAAAAATTTTTTACACAAATATCAACAAACACCTTGTTTCTTTGAGACCGTCGTGAGTCGGGGTCCAACAGGGGCACAAGCGTGCGTATAAGCGACGGTTAAGGATTCGATTCCCGCCGAGGAAATGAAATATGCTAACATGGTTCAATGAAGCGGGACGCTGATTTTCATTAATGTCTCGAATTCAGACAGAAAGTAGAAAACGGAGCGAATTCTGCTTATAATGTTTTGAGGGAAATTCGTTAAAAAAGTCATCATACCGTAGTAGGTATACCGTACAATTGTGATTTCTTTCACCTTCTTCTTGTAAATTATATAATATTTTTAATAACACTATGTAGTAAATATAGTAAAAAATATAAATATTTCCCCAAAAAAGATCGGAAATTTTGAACTCATAACCGTCGTGAACAATTAGACATGCTCTAATTGCCAATTGCGCCACTACGGCATCACTAGGTTAATATCTCCATATGAATATGCATTAATGACAAAAATATAACAATTTATTATTTAAATTTAAAAACTTGGACAAGACAGCAAACACAAACGCGGTGATCGTGGATTCGAAATTTATTTTCAATTAAATTTAGTAAGGCAGCGCGGTTGAATTCCACCACTCAGCACATTATATCATAAACAACTCTCTTTCTGTTTTCTTTTCATAAGATATTTTGTTAGTATCATACTGTATGATCACGATAGGCAGAAAGTACATGAAAACCTAGTGGTAAGGCACTCCGTTCCCGTTATGACATTTCCGTTTTCCACTTTCAGATGGATTCTGGAGACTTTGCCTGCAATCGTTCGTTCGTGCGAGAGCGAGGAAGTGAAAATGTTAAATATTTGATTTACTCGATTGGGAATCGAACCCACAACTTGTCACGTTACAGTCTACAGTCTACAAGTCTAGTCTCAATAAAACTTAAAAATAACTTTTTAATCATAAAAAAATAAAGCGACGACCAACTAGTTAACTAAAAGAATTATTACCAAAACCGATGAATATTTAACAGAATTTTATTTTGAGGATGTGTCAAAAGACAAATATTTTGCGAAGGGTCATTGTCACAGTCCATCACCGTTAATGTTGTTATATGACACCTTTTACGAGATGTTGTCGTAAATATTTCTTATTTATATGATTTTTTATATACCTATTTAACGTTATAAGTATATTATAAATTCGCAAAATCTTTTCTACTCGTCCGAAATGTTGTTATAGTAGAGTTGTTTTATAGCATTATGTGAAGAATGAATGAGGCTCTCGTGGCGTAGTGGCACAGCGTCTGGGTGTAAACGTGTCGGTTCTGTGTTCGATTATAACTCAAAAGGAAGAACTATTTTCATTTCGTCGCTCTTGAATAAGACAAAGCTCGGCGTTGTGTTACGCCGAGTTAGTTAGTAATGTCTCGAAAATTGTGCGGAAAATGGTGAATGGATTTTTTTAACTCTAGATTTATTAATTATTAATTACATACAATGGTGCAAGGTGAAAATGTACTCTTATTCGTTTAATAATGCGTTATGAGAAAAAATTAAATATTCGTCCTTAAAAAGACTTCAACGAGCTCTCTACATATTTTTCTGACTCACACGACTTTTGTCTCTAAACTTAGACATAAGACATTATTTACATAGCTGGTTTAATAACAAAAAGGAACTAAAATTAATCGTTTAAGACAATAATAAACTCTTTAACAATTTTTACAGTATAAACAGAGAGAAGCTACTGAAAGTTCGCTTAATCTCAATTTTTATTCAGCTTTACGCTCTATTCTGCAAGTAGCAGGTTAGACAGAAGAAACCTAGTAAACGCAAGACACCTTCCGCTCAATTATAGCAGCGGAACCCAGCGCTTCACTTTGCTGCAAGAGCAAAGAAATAAACATAATTTATTCCCCAGAACAGGAATCGAATCCCATCACAGTCCGAATGCAGAACGACCTCAACTATTTCTTCATATACAAATAACAAAAATTGATACTATTCTCTTCATTCCATTAAGAGAAAAACATGCACATTTTAAATAACTAACGCTCTACAATGGCGTTTATTACAATAAAAATTATTTAATTGAACAAAAACATTACGTAAATACAATGTTACACATAATACATATATATGTGATGGATATATGTATTATTTTTCATTGTTTAGTCAATATGTAGGTTTCGCGTGCTATCGTGCAGTAGACAAATTATTTCGGCTGACCGATCGTGTCGACCCACTTACAGGTATACTCGTATATGCCGTGTTCACGCAACCCTTATGCTATAGGTTACATACGAGTATACAGATGTGAGGCCAAAAATATTTTTAAAAAACATATTATATTATACTTAAATATTAGAAATAATCTAGAATGTATAATGTAGATGCGATTAACGTTAAAATTTGCATTTATGAACGATTCGTGTATATTTTTATTGATTAATATTTATCATTCAGTTATTGTTTTGGTTCTCAATTGCGTATAATTATAAGTTGTTTAAATAATAATAACAAAACCTAAATTTGATCTAGTTTCGTTTTAATTTAAATTAGTAGAAGAAACATTTATAATAATAATAAATATAGCACAGCGTTAAGTTCTACCACTCAACAAGTAATTTCTTGAATTTGGGCGTTAAGTGCAGAATATATTGCCTTGACACTAAGTTCTTTTTGCGAGGTTGAAAAAATAAACATATGATCATTCTACTTCCCAAGTTCCATCCAAACAAAACTCTACTATTTATATTAATTGAATTATTAACTATTCGTGAAAAACATATATTTCATATATATATTTCTTAAAGTAGACGTTAATTATAAGCGCGACAGTTGTGGATTCGATACTCCCTGAGGAGAATGAGTTATTTTCATTTCCTCGCTCTAGTATCAAGACAGAGCGCGGAATTGCTCATTGCTGAATATGCATTGTCTCGAAAATTGGACGATGCGTTAAAAATAGGGAGGGTTTTCTTAATGCTTAGAAACAGAAGATCTGATCTTCTTCATCCATCTTTTAATTACGAGAATATTCATAAACAGAAATGATAGATTACTAGAAATTGAATAACACTTTCGATATTTTACCATAGAAACGTTGCCTGCAGTTGTGTGACAAACTACGGAAATTAGTTTATTGTTAGACTTTTTCTTGCCATCATTATATAATTTCCCCTCGATAATTATCAATTTCCTTTAGATTTTAGGCTTTCTATGGTTCTCTTATAGACGTTGCTTATTCAGTTGCTGTGAGATCTTACTTGTGATTGGAGAAATACGGGTATATATAAGTTAATAAAGCATCCTTTTCTTAAGGGGGTGATCAGAGATACCGTAGAGTTAAGACACTTTCGTTCCCAATTTACTATTTTTTTTAAAAAAGAACGTGTTTTAAATAAATATTAACATACTATCAAACGCTGTCGTTTGAATTGTATTTATTCATATTAAGGAAAAACACTATAAAAATGATCATTTAAGGGTAAAACCCGCATCATTTTCATTATAAATGCATAAGAAATCCATTATGTTCATTGTATTTTTTTTTAATAATTTTAACGCGCAACAGATAAGAAAATACCAATATTTAGATTATGTTTGTTATAGTTAATTGTGAAAACAGTTATGTAATAAAACAAACGCTTAAACATTAAAATTTTGTGATAAGAGAAAATGGAAAGAATTTTATATATGTACAATTTGTCGCTCATTTCCATGGATTATAAAACATAAAATATAGTTTTTTGTTCCAAATTTCAGTTTCTTTTTTCAGCCATAGATATATAGTCATAGCCATAGCCAGCCATAACTATACAGCATTACGCTTTTTCCAGACCAGGGTAGGCTTAGGTAACCTAGTGTTATAATACTCCGTTCCCCACACCGCCCAATAAAATATTTTGTGTTGAGAGGCGGAACCCAAACCCTCACCTTATCTCATTACCAGAACCGAAATCGAACCCACAAGACGCGCGCCGAGAACGACCTCAATACAGCACTTATCCTCGTACATTTATTTATAAATATAATTTATAAACACAAATGAATTAATATAAAAAGATTTCCTCCAATAATGACATGAGATTACACTAATGTTTTTACCATCCTTCCTTTTTACTACTACCTAATGCCTTGTCAACTTCCTATGTACTTATTAACATTATATAGATATACTAACATATTAACTTTGTTGGATTAATAAAATATATAATAAATAGCTGTATATATATGTAATATATAAAGGTCGCAAGTTATTTAATAATAATAAACTTTATTTCAGACTTTTCTGTACCCATTCCGTGACTATACAATCATAACTTATAGAAATTAAGCTTAAATTTGCGTGTGCACTCATTTTGTATGAAATAAGTTTATTGTTTTACTAAAGATTTACGTTTTTGCGATTTTTCCCTTTTTTTTTTGTATTGTAAGTTTTCACTTTTCGCAAAATTTGGTCATTACAGTTCCACGGAAAGTACCCTAAAGATTTTGATTACGACCTGGATATTTTATACTAATTATTATTTGATATCTAAGGTTCGATTTTAGTTAATTATTTCAGTTAGTTAGTTAGTTCGGTAATTATTTCAGGAGATAAAATGTAGCTAGAGAAGAAGAAGAAGAAGATAACTACTAACAATAGGAATTTAAGCTGCATATACTACTCACATTTCATTCGTAGTCAATAATGTAGTTATTTAGCTATGATATTGACAATGTATTAATGTAGGACGTCCTCCAGCTAGATGGGGTGACGATATTCGCAAAGTGGCGGGCGACGGCTGGATGCGAAGAGCTCAATGGCGTATCATTGGAGAGGCCTATGTCCAGCTGTGGACGAGGATAGGCTGATGATGATGATGATGATTAATATCATCTCATTGATATTGTATTAATATCATCTTTGTTGAATTAGTAAGGAATCAAAACAAAAATCATAGAAATTAAATTATACAGAGTGTCCCCTTTAAATCTTATATTCAACCAACCATATAATCTTGGGTCCTATACACGCTAACTTAAATTTACCTTAAAATTTTAACAAAATGAACTAATGAGGCTTCTAAGTAAAATCATTATAGGAATCCAATTAATTGATGATATTTTTACAGTATGCGCGGTATTTGCTACAATGATACGGGTACAAATATGTACCTACGTATATCATTTTATAACTATTAACAACATTCCTAGTACATATAGTTTAATACACATTTGATTACTTATAATTGATTTAAAATAGTTAAGTTAATCATTCAACACTTATTTGGACAACAATATAAACAATGACTAAAAATTTAATTCGAACGGGAATCGAACCCATAACCTGTCGCGTTTACTGTAAACACGCTTATCACGACTGGCCTCCCTATAATTGTAGAGTAAAATAAAGAATCCCAACATATATAAATATTAACTTCCGCTTATCTCTTACTATAACTTCACATTATCCTTTAGTATATAACATACGTAGGAAAAGAAGTAATAAAATCATAATTATTATTACATTAATTCTATTTTAATGTCTTTCACATTGCACAACTTTACCGGAATGTCAATGATGTTAATGACTGAACGGATATTTTTCTTTTGAAGTTGGTAATTACAATTACTTAATTAGATTCATATAAATTACCCTTGCATTTAATATTGTTATTTGAAATATTTTTATGTTTGAAGTTAAATAAATATATCAATCAACATGTCAACCAATCCAGTGTCTCGAAACTTAAGCGGAATGTGGGGAACGGAGTGTCTTCTCACTCTAGGTTCCCTATACCTACCTACCTACAGCGTGAAGCAAGAGAAAGCTAACTAATCAGCAAAAAAATTAAGCTTACTATCAATATTAACTCCACCTAGACAATGTCAATGAACATTAATACAAATAATAACGACATAGTAAATTATATGAACTGACATAACTTACATTTTAACTTATAAACTTACAACTTACAGTATGGCTGAACCCTTAATATTAAATAAGCCGTCTCGTAAACTCCACTGAGTAGTACTTCCGTTAAGATGTTATTGTCATGACGCTATACATTTTATTATGTTTCTGAACGCTTCCTCGCTCTTAAATTACCATTATGCCTGCTGTTTTCTTAAAAAAAAATTCGTTTTATTAGTATTTATTCCTTATTTACCATTTAAATGGTTAAAAATAATAATTCTAATAATTTTGGTGTTTTATTCACATATTTTACGTCATTCAGTTATTCAATGTCCGTACGTTTAGAAACCTTAGCCTAACTATGCCAAAAGTAATTTTCTTCCTCCGCAGCTTTACGCTGTATTTGAACAGAGAAAAAAAATAATAACGGGGGGGGGGGGGTATATATAAGCTTTCTCTACTTACAAAATATTAGAGACATAGACATAGAAAGGATTCCATTTTTCTTTTATTGTTGATAGGCAAGCACTTGTCCGCTATCTCACCTGGTAAGTGACGATCCGAACGAACTAAAGGAACAGACGAAACCCTTATTAGATAGATCACTTGACTGTCCATATGTCTGTCAAGACTTAAGACGATTTATCTCGTGGAGGTATTAGCTAAAATGATTATCAAATATCCAAATCTACGGTCCCTTGGAGCCCAGAAAAATTCAGCTTGCATTGTTCTTGCTCCATTTTGTATGAAATCGCCGCGTAATCAAAACCTATAGAGTACTTCCCGTGGATCTACAATTTGGAATTTTGGGAAGAAGTGAGAACCTACAATATACTATAGAACAAAAATAATTGCAAACTTATTATTATGTAGGTATTGTTAAACATAAAGGTTTGTTAATAATGGTTATTTCTATTCTATATTAATATATATAATAAATAAATAAGTATATAATATATGTAAGTAAGGATATCTCATAACGCTTGAAACTGACGAATTATATAATTACGTTACACAATCGAATCAAAATAATTTTGAGACATAAATAATAAAAAAAAGTCTTTTATAATGTCAAGTATTGAGAATATTAATAGTTGTTTCGACAGAAGTGGGTGGGCAGCGATATACCCTAATTAATGGTGACCCTCGCGTCGTCTGACCGTAGTCTTGAAATGTTGAAAACATTTATAAATATATATAAATATTTGTAAATATATACCTGTCGTTAATAGTCTACTATCTTCGTACATATAATATTTCTTCTTACGAATTGTTGTATGGTTTGTATCTTAAAATATATTAAAAGGCCTATATCATACTTTTATAATATTTTTTATGGAATACGTATCTTTATTCCGTTAAAAAAAAGTATTAAACCTGCCGGCGAAGCTACTATAAGGTTTTTCCCATTATTTTTAGGGTCAAAATAAAAAAAACTTGGCATCAAAAGTTAAAAGCCAGGGCTACAGTAACCTTTCCGCATCCTTTAGCCATACACACTCACGATTATAACTAAGTAACATTCACAGTATTTCGTAGAATATTCTCACTGCCTGCAATGTAAGTGGAATAATTAATAAGATAATTCTCGCTGTGGCGCTACCGAAACCTTCCAAACGATAGTTATTCGCTATAAATCGTTTTAGGGTCCCATACCTCAAAATGTAAAACCGGAACCCTTATTACTTTGTTTTTCCTCTACCAAAACCATCTACGGTCTCTACGGTTAGAAAAGAAAGAAAGCTTCTATATCAATGTACCCAAAATATACGAGCATTTATGCATCATTTTTGCTACAACCTATAGGGTACTTCTGATGGATCTACAGATATAAAATTTAGCACGAAGTGAGAACTTACAAAAATCCGAAAAGTGTATGTTTATAGATATTTCATAGTAAAAAAATTTTACAAACTTATATTTGTAATCAATTCCATACAAAATGTTAAGTTTGTCAACTTTGATTATGGCGTAATCGAAACCTATAGTCCTACACTTATGAAATTTGGCAAAAACTAAGAACTTGCAGTAGAAATAAAGAAAAAATACTATAATTGGTACGGAAACCCTCGATGAGCGAGTCCGACTTACGTTTGATCGGGTTTTTTTGTACCTATAATTACTATAATATAGTATTAGATAGATATTTCTATAGACATATAGATTCTTTACATAGTACTTATAAAACAAAATCATTTCACACTTCTTAAATATTATAACCTACGTAACGGATTTTACTTCAAGAGATCACGAGGAAGGTTTATAATACATGCATAATACATTAGATGAAAACAGATAATATCATAGATTTGTGTATTATAAACGTAGTATTAAACATATTTATGTGCGCTTATCTACCGAAACCAGAATCGTGCAGACTGGGCGGGCGAAGCCGCCAGCGAAGCAAACACTTGTATGTAATATGTGAAGCAATATGTTAATAGATATTGCACATGAGTAACACAATACTATTCCCTACAAAAGATTATAATTTAATTTTAAGTTAATAATTACATCACAGGTAAACATAATCTCTAATGAAAATTAGGAAAGAAATTTTTAATATATTTAATTTGTAATAAAAATTGCCAAAATATATAGTAATCTGTGTTAATAAAGAAACTACCTTACTACGCCATTATATATAGAAACATTATTTATAATCATATAAGCGTATAGAAGAAACAAAAATCTCAATATAACAAGGCAATCACCTTAATGTATTATATTATAAAGTACGGTAAAGGTTAGAAGGCACGGCTTATCCATCCTGGTCATCTAAATATCACATGAGCATCTATTGGAATAATGTCAAGATGTTAATTTTATTGGTTGCTGATAATTACTTTAGATAAATAATTTCGAATAATTTATATATACATAAATATATTAATAATCTAGGCCTAGGCCCAGGAACATATACATATTTATACATATATACATATATACATATTTATACATATATACATATATATATATATACATATTCTTGAGAACTCTTTTGTTTTTTTTACATATAAAAAATCTAAGAAATAATAAATATTTTTTATCAGTATGCCTCCTGATAAGTCACCCCATTCCTTTAATTCAAATCGAATGCTATAAAGCGATGCTCAATTTCTGTAAACAGCTTTTTTCTAACTTAACCAAAAAAATATATATTTCGATAGATAATCGCCACAATAGTATCATTATTATAGAACAACCAAATTATATATTTTTATTATAAAACTAACTATATAAATAATTTATAATTTAACGATGAACAATACGTAATGTTTTACGAAACAAGTAGACATCGATTAGTGCATTCCGTAGTGTTACCTCACTACCAACTGAGCCTCACGCTCCATTTGATCACTTGTAGGTATACGAGTATGTAATAGTGTATTCTCACTGACTGTGAAATATGTGGTATTGACTATAAATCTAATACAACTTATATTTACATATACTCTTTTTTTCACGCTCTATCCCGCATGTAGCAGGGCAGGCAAAGACAGCCTAGTGTTAGACACTCCGTTCTCCATTTTCCACTGAATTTTCGAGGTATTTTCGTCGTCAGTAACAGAACTTAGACACCCCGTTCCCCATTTTCCTGTGAATTTTCGAGGTATTTTCGTCTTCAGTTAGCAGAACTCAACGCTGTATCTACATATATAATATGATGATTATTGATGTTCTTGTGGCTTATTTTACATGTATCTGATAACCTGCAATGTTTGCAGGTTCAAATTGATATCGAGGAAATTTTAACACGATCGATTGAATTCATTATGACATTAATTTCTTTTTCTTAGCTTCACGCTATACGTTTCTTGTATATGCAACTCCGTTGGGGCTTTCCGCCCATTACTTGAGACACTGCATAGCGGATCTCAGCGCCGCCCTTTTCTGGTTACCAGAGCGAAAAAATGAAAATAAATTATTCTCTGAAGTGGTAATCAAACTCACAACCATTATATTTATAATTGGACTCTGTACAGCCGCGCCATAATGGCCTCCTCAGTCTCAACATACTTTAAAGGGCAAAATGTAAAGAACTGTGTAATAATTTCAAACATATAAGATGTACTGTTTTTACCTGGTTTTGTCTAAATATTTAGGGAATGTCAATAAAATATTTTTTGTTAATTATTAATATTTTTAACATCATGCATTAAAAACGACTATCGTAGTAGGTTACATAGTAAGTGAAATCTGTCAAGTATAAAAACCATCCATGTTATACTACTATAATAGCCATTTTAAGCCAAAATAAACCAAATATTATATAACGAAGAATTTTAAATATGTTACTTTTGCTATTCACATCATTAAATTTAGAATAAAAGACTTATTAAGCAGTTTTACACTATATACGACGTTTCGCCATCAATTCCTATTTCCTGTACCAGCATGGGAAAATAATAACAAAACACTATTATTACAGAGCAAACGTTACAGACATACTCGTAGAAACTTACTTACTGTATGTAATATCATTGAAATTCAAATTGAAAATGCTCCTTATTAAAATACACTTTTACCACTTTTAATTCGTTGAATAAATATAAAGCTACCACCAGCTCGGAACTCAGTTGTATTTCAATATTAGCGATATAATTTTATTATTACACACATTAGCATATATATCTTGCATGAGATTCAATGGATATAAATTCTATATATTTTTATTGGAGTATAAGACGGAACCTGGGAACCTCTTGTTAAGACGTTGCGTTCCCCATTAAAACAGTTTCATTCCCCATTTTCTGTCAAATTCTTGAGATGTTGCATGTTGATAAACAGGACTCTACGCCGCACTTCGCTCTGGTAAAGGAGTGAATCATTCTTCTATAGATAAATTTGTACAAAACTGACTTTACCGAAAAAAATTTACTTACCCAGCCCAAATACAAAATAATTAATTTGTTCTCGCAATTCTATCTATAATGACCACCACATCTACATCATTTACTCTGTGCCAAGTAAAAACGCATTTGACGTGAACCGGCACAGTGATGCAACGAGATGCATCGTGTCGACTTACATGTTTGTTTATTAACGACTCTTGACTTGTTTTGTATCGGTAATGAGAGTTGTCATTCATTAATATGTATAAATACCTATTAATGATGTTTAAAATGTTATATAATGATGCGAAAAGAAAATATTTATATTAATTAACCTTTTATTATAAAAGTCGTTTTGATTTATTTTTTTAATAGTTTGTTTAGGTCTTTTTTTTCGGAAATTGAATTTTAATCAGCTTCACGCTTGATTTTTCACAGCAGTGTAGACTTAAGCAGTGTTAAGATTCTCCACTTTCTTTTTTTAATATCTCAAGTGGGAGTAGAACCTATAATAATTACAATCTGCCGCTGTCCACTGCGCCTATAATGAATCTCCCAAGGGCCTAGAAATCTGAATTCAAATCTTACATTTGCATAACTACATAAATTTTTTTCTTTGTATTTTGTCGTCAAACCTTGGGAGCCTGCGAGTCCAGTGTTAAGAGACTCCGTTCCCTATAATAAGACAATTTTCTTACTAACTTTCCTCGCCAAATTTTCTAAGCATTGCCTGTTGAGTGCGAGGAAAATATTAAATATTTCATAGCATTAAATGGGAATTGAACCCACAACCGCTACGTTTACAATCGTACATTTGTGCACTTGCGCCATCTCTATTACCTAATGTATAAACTAAAACTATCGCATACGTTAAAAAATATTCTGGTTATTTTGTTTTCTTATTTATTCAAAGTAATCGATTTTCATATTATTCTAATTTAGAATCATCTAAGAAGACAACTAAATATTATACTAAAGTATATCTCCATTAGAGCACTTCGAACTTTTTGTACTTACAAGTGAATGGATCTAAGTTATGTCATACAAATTCTCTCTAGTGAAATATTTATAGTTATATAGGTGCATATAATACTTACTACAATAAGCAATATTTATAGAGATGAAACTACTTAGTTTTGCATGCATTTTTTGTGTCCATCAAGATGCACGGTGAGAAGCTCATGGCAGTTCCTGGGACTTAAGACCTCAAATGTAAATATAAGAGGCATCACCTAAAAAACACATTTAAGCTCGCCTACAACTTGCCTGTACGTGTTCCTCTTTCTTCTTATTACTTTTAAAGAAATATCATAAAATTCACAGTTTAAACTGTGTTAACAAAATTAATTCTACCAAAAAATTAAAGAAATAAAAAATTGACAAAACCAGCAAGGCAGACATTCCATTCTTCGCTTACCAGAGCAACGTCGTACTTCAGTACCCCGAACGGGAATCGAACCACAACCCGCGTTAACAACCACTCACTGCGTCACGAGGACTGACTAATACTTTTCTTCATTCAAACTATTCTATAACAGTCTACAATACGTCAATAGCTAAAAGAGACAGGTGTATTGTATTTATTGTTACTTATTGAATGCTTTTGTGTCGAATACGTTTATGCTTCAAGACAATGGATCAAAGCTTATCGTACGAGCTTTACATACAAATTTATTAGAAAGAGTCCCAGTTAACCCATTGTGTGATAGGTTCCTTTAACTTACCTATATGACATGTAGCTGTCGATTGTCTTTTTCTGTTTGTTTTAATTAGAAAAAATGTCATGGATGTTATAGTAAGTTAACTAAAAATTTATTTACTAAGCATTCGTTTTGATATCATTTTAACACTCAAGCACTCCACACGCAATGCCTCCAGAATTCGTCGAAAAATGAGGAACGGTTCTCTCTGCCCACCCCGTGTCCGCAATTCAGCGTAAAGCTAAAAAAATTGGTAATAAACCACTACGCATACTTACGCAATAGTTTAACAAAAGCTGGTGGGAAATCTGTAAGTATCTCATGTGACTCTCATAGTCCACAGCGAAATTTATTAAACTGAACTAAATTATGACTTTAAAATATCTCTATTAATTCTTCATTAATTAAAATTACATATATTACATAGTTTTATATTACCATACAAGTACGGGATTTTCAATATCACTTTAGATATGAAGGTATCGTATAATATATTTTTTTCATCTTCACGCAGGGCAGACAGAAGAAATATAGAATCATATTAAAGACACTCCGTTCACCACTCTCTGCTTAAATTTGGGATAATGCTTATTAGCGAAACTCAACGCCGCACTATGTCTACAAGTATGCAGTTATGCACATCCACGTCGCCAATAGTACGAACTTAACCGAACCCGCTAATTCTGTATTTTCGACGTTGATAATTATAAACTGACTTGCATAACCCCCAGTCGCTTCTGTAGTCACGATCAAACTGTTCCACCAATACTGTTTTTCCATTCATTTCAAAGAAACATGCGAATTTAAACTCTATCACTATTAAAATAAGAAATCAAGTAGGCTTATGAACGCACAATAAACTTGTTACGACACAAAGCAACAAAAATTATATCAAAACTCCAAAGGCAGTGGTTGCGTAACCTCGTTCTCAATACAATAATAATGGATGTCGCGGAAAAAAAACGAAAGTGCAAGAATTAGAGCGGACAATGGATACAATGGCGGTGGAGACACGATTTGCAAAAAAAATAAGAAATATATATATATATATATATATATATATATATATATGAGATCATTATGCTTAGGTTTATATGGAAAATGTAGATAAATGAAGCAAAGAATTGAGGCTATTGTTCTGTATTAATAAATTAAAAATTAGCTGCGTGTATTCCGCACACAGCAAGGTAGGCAGAGGGAACCTAGGGTTAAGACACTCCGTTTTCCATTTTCCGCCGAATTCTGAAGGTGTTGAGGGGCGAAACTCAACGCCGCGCTTTGCTTCGCTTTGCTACACCAGAGCGAAGAAATGAAAATATAATATGCCTATAAAACATTAATAGTTAATAGTATAAGTGTATATAAAAAATATATACCTACTAATTTAATAGTGGGGAGCGAAGAGTAGGCAGAGGCCTAGGTAGGCAGAGACCTAGATAGGCAGAGGCCTACTGCTACATGCGGTATATAGAGTGAAGCTGAAGATATTAATTTAAAATATATTTAATTTAATATATTAATTTATAAGATATAATAAGTCTTATACAGTATTGTTGTTTAGTTAAGTTGAAATAGACATAATAAATGCATTATGTTGACACATATACTCAGTCAGCCATCACGGCAAAACATATTGACGGGCAACGGACAAAAGGTGGTAAACGGGATATTTAAAAAAATTACAAATCGACTCGTCTAATTATTAAAATGTTTAAATTACTAAGTATACAGGGTGGAAGAGGCAGCGCTTCTTTTACTGAAACTGCATATAGGGTAAAATATTGCAAACCCAGAGCTAAAAAATTAATCAAAGTATCTTAACAGTTTTGACGTAGGATTTTTTTTCATTTGACGATTTTTCTCCATCTATTTCCCTGTACCTGTATTTCGTGTGACGCACACATACGTGTGCGACGTTGCCGCTTTAACAGGTAAGTGTGTGCGTGCCTATATTATACTTTACAAATGGCGTTTTATTTTAAAACGAAAATTTTATTATTTATTTTGTTTGAAAAAATAACTTTTTCATTTTTGGGAATTCATTTTTTCTGAATTATATTAGGCTTTTATAGAGTAGTTAAAACTGTGTTTCATTTAAAGTGGTGCTGACAATTCCACCCTGTATAAAAAAAGAAATACCTATTTAATTTTCTTGCATTATTTTTTCCGAACCTGAAGAAGAACGCAATGACACTTTCATTCAAAAATCTTCACTTTTCACTTATTTCACAATCTATATCTATAATAAAGCCGGAAAAACTAAAAGAGTGTAATCGAACTTACAACCGTCACGTTATAAATATAACGCTGTAATCGCACTATATTTTTATACGTATGTAGCAGGGTAGGCAGAGGAAATCTATTGTTAAGACATTCCGTTTTCCACTTTACATTCAATTTTCTAGGCATTGCGTGTTGAGGGGCGAAGCGAAGGTGAGCGAAGGAAGGAGTTCAATCTCCACTTGGGGAATTAATTATTTTTGTTTATGCAAGAGAAGACAAAGTGCATTGGATTCGTGTGATGAATTCAGGCAAACATAAAAAAATGGAGTGGAGCAAAATGGAGAACGAAAATGTCTTGACACTAGATTACCCCTGAATACTCAAAACTACTATGCTTGCCAACTATCTACCTAGGCTAAAAATAGAAACTTTTTTAAAATATAAAATTCCTTTTTCGTCTTTCGTATATTTGTTAAATGGCGGTTATACATTTCTGGCTGTGTGATGATGAATGCTAGTAAAACCTAACCAACCGTTCCATCTTAGGACATAAATCTTACAAATCGTTGAACAGTATGTGTATATTTCATCGCTATTCGCTTCCTCTCCATATGTTGACTTATGTAACTGAATTTGTGGCGGAGAAGCACGCGTGAATATAACGCGACGGTTGTGGGTTCAAACCTACCCGAACACCGCTCGGAGAAATTAATTTTTATTTATTAATATTTTAATTTCTTCACTCTGGCACCAAGACAAAAACCCGGCGTTGAGTTCCGCCACTCAACGTGAACTCGAAAGTGGGTAATGGAGTGTCTTAACTCTAGGTTCCCCCTTCCTACAATGCTATATGCGGAATTTTAATTTAAAGTGTCTTAACCGATTTTAAAGCTTCAATCCTGCACTATACAATATTTTGGGTCCAAAATATACATACGAGTACATAGACATGTCAGTTTATTTATAAGAAAAGCATGTTTCGTTGGAAGTATAAACAAACCTTCTCAATAAACAACTGCAACTAACACACAAGATTACGTAAAAATAATTTGAAACGTTTAAGTATCTTTTTTAAAGATAGGTTATAACAGTGGCGTAGCTAGGGTATTTGCTGCCCGGTGCGGCTCCGGGGACTTGATGCCCCTTTCCTGCTGATGAGTTCTAAAAAAAAAAAAAGGTAATCATCGACGATGACTTCTAAAAAAAAAAAACAAAGTGATCGTCGACTTTGATCCCTCTTTTCTCTTGATGAGTTCTAAAAAAAACAAAGTGATCGTCAATGTTAACTTCTAAAAAAAAAATTATCGTCGACTTTGATGCCCCTTTCCTTTTGATGCCCGGTGCGGCTTGGAGGACTTGATGCCCTTTAAAATGGTATAAAGTCTAAAAAAACAAAGAAAAAACACACTAATCGTCGACTTTGATGCCCTTTTCCTGTTGATGCCCGGTGCGACCGCCCCGCTCGCACCCCCCTAGCTACGCCACTGGGTTATAAATATTATATCTTTTTCTCACAATATCAAGCGACTAAGCCTGAATTAAAAGTAAAGCTTATTTTCCATTACGTAGGTTTAAGTTAATTAACTATTTTCAGGCGCCAGTATAATATATTTCATTTTTGTCAATTGATTTTTATTTGTCCTAAATAATGTATTTCCTATTACTGTAAGTAGTTAACTTTACCATATTTTTTTTGGTCACGGAGTTTTTGGACACTACGTTCCCTTTGCCTAGCTTGCTGTATGCGGAATACAGCGTGAAGCTGTTTTAATTTTAATTCTAGAACCCGCCAATGCCGTCAACCTCGATTTAAACTTGTTTTATATACATATATATACCTAAATAAAATAATTTACAACTAGACTGATTTACAATGCCTTATAAATTGAAAATATCTGCCTACTCTTCAAACACACGATAATACTGCGTGCAATTGCGACATAACATAATGTGAACTATTACAAAATATTGAAGCAACATCTGGAGCACTCTCCTCCACCGAAGCACTTCCTAGTACGCCTGGTCACGGTTTAGATTGGCGATAGTGAATCTAGACGTTCATCAGGGTTTGATAGCACCGACTTGCAAAATTGCATGTAATAGACAAAATTAGTATATTGCCATGAAGACAGTAATCGTAATAGCCTTTGAGCAATATTAGAACTTATCACTTTAAAAAAAACTAAAATCAACTTCACGCGGTATCCCGTACACAGTAGAGTACGCAGAGGGAGCGTAGTGTTAAGATACTTTGTTCCTCACCTTGGGCCGAATTTTTAGAGGCGTTGCGTGTTGAGTGGAGCAACTCAACGCCGAGCTTTTGCCTTGCCAGAGCGAAGAAATGAAAATATTAAATAAATAATAACTCTTTTACCTGAGTGAAGATCAAACCCATAACCGTCGCATTAGTCACTCCCTTGTGTCTTGTGCGCCATGACGGCCTCATTAACTAATAAACTTATCAACTTATTATTTGCGGTAGATATATAAAATACATCTAAATAAAGTATTAAATTATAACATTTCTTATTACATCATGTGGAGTCTTAAACATGAAATATTTTTTTTTTTAAATGTAAACAAAAATATTTTTTTTCTAATTGACCAAGTCATATATTTTTGAGTTACACAAACACACAAATAAATAGACAATAAAATTCTATTGGTTATATTTTTATTTTGTTTATAAATAATATTAAAATGAGTGTTTGCAACACCACTATCATTAATAAAAAGTGGAAGGTCAACATCAATCCCTTATCACAGAAATTGTAAATATTTTATACAAGCCATGTATTATAATATGAGATCTTCAAGTTGTTGGAAATGATG
The DNA here is from genome assembly GCF_056956725.1 of Heliconius melpomene rosina. Classification (NCBI taxonomy): domain Eukaryota; kingdom Metazoa; phylum Arthropoda; class Insecta; order Lepidoptera; family Nymphalidae; genus Heliconius; species Heliconius melpomene. The sequence continues at coordinate 3,278,930 of NC_140400.1, forward strand.
GTTCATACAAGACATAATTTCATAGTTATAATTAAATTATAAACAAACATATCAATTTTTTTTATATTTTTAGCTTCACACTGTATACTGTACATAACAGAGTAAGCAGAGGGAACCTGGAAACCTAGTGTTAAAACCCTTCATTTTCATTAAAACAGCAGTTCCAGTAAAAGCAGCGGCAGCATTGTGTTTCGCCAATCACTACATAATTTACTTAATATCTTGAACATTGAGTGGCAAATGTCTTAACATTGGGTTCTCTCTGTCTACCAAGCTTTGTTTGAAAAATGATGAAGCTACTTTACTTGACCTAAATTTTAAAAAAGAAAGGAACTTAAAAGATTATTTATTTTATCTTCTCTGCATTGTTGCTACTTGTTCACTGATCTCTGTAAGCATTTGAGCAGATTTAAGTATGTTGTCATATTGGTATCCCATATGCACTGTAATTAGTTGCATTTTCTTAAGATTTTCCTCACTTCCTTCCATAAGATGTTCTGTAGCTGCAAAATCTCTTGCTGCCTTTGAAAGAAGCTGCAATTTATAAAATAGATACATAGAAGTAATTTAAGAATTATCATAAGTCATTTTAAGGGATTTATTACAAATTATTCCACGTAAGCCATCATTGTACAGTAGGAGTGTAAGATTTTCAAGGTGATATTGTGTGGATTAAACACCTACTCCGTGTTATTTTCATTTCCCCGCTCATATAAGATTATGTGGTGTTCTGTTGCACTACCCAACTAGTAATGTCTCCAATTTAGGCAGAAAGTGGGGAATGGAGTATTTTTAGACTAAGCTCCTCCTGTCATATATATCTTGCTAAAAAATTGACATTTATAGAGTTAATTGATATTTTTACCTCGTTTGATTTCGATCCTCTCTGTATTTGTCGCGCAAGTGAAGCAATATTGTTCATATTCACTTGAACTCTTTCAGCTAGACGCTGTTTTGATTCAGCAAATAAGGAACGGGCGCTACTAGATGATGCAGAAGTCATCCTTTCTAGGCTTACGAAGTTCTAGTTATTGTTCTTTAAAAATAGGATCCTCTGGTAAATGATCAAAAAATAACTCTGCTCAAACTGATATCATAATAATAGCCATAAAAGAAAAGTGTTTAGTGTTTTATGTTTAAAACACTATTGAAAGAATTTTAATAAAAATCTTGTATTATTGTTGATTTTTGGGTAATAGTAAATAGTTATAGTAATCAATAATTGGCCTAATATTTGTTTTCTCTTAACAGTCACTGTCATATTCATAGCTCATATGGTGAAAATGACAACTGACAGTGTCAACATATCAAAATTAAAAGTACCATGCAGTAAATAAAATTTAATTTGTTATCTGTATAATAAAATAAAAATATTCAGCGAAACGAAATTTATATTCTTGATTATCGTGCAATATTAAGAAAATGTTTTCAAAAATCAATAATAGCTTTATTATGGAATAGTAGTAGTAAGTATTAAGTGAAAAATAAATACTACAAGTAATATAAAAAAATAGATAATTAGGTAAAAACAATTTTTATAGTCATCTAAATTTCACTTTAAGCTAAATTATGTAAATCGAATATGTTTTGCAAATACGAGGCATAGATTTAGGTTTATACTTTGATATTCGTTTCTAGTCTATAGTATTCTTGCCTGACTTTTCGCTCGTCACGGAACATTTTGTTGTTGGAAATTCCTGTAAATTTAATTCAATTATCAATTTATTGAGAATGTATTGCTCTTATCTTTTCTATTCACCTTTTTGTAATCTTTCTGTGTTTATTCGTGTATTTTTTAAAATTTAGTTAAAATGTTTGTTTACGGGACTACTGTGATTTAATAATTTCTAGTTGGTATTTACGTATTTCCGTGGCTACAAAGATTTGTTTTTCGCAATGGACAAAGGCGTGACGTGTGAACATTTAAACAAACTAGTGGACTTCTTAGATAAAGAGCTATGGAAGTCAAAAGAGGTAGGATCCCCTAATTTTTACTTCATATAACCTCAAACGTTATATCAGTGTAATTGATAATTAGCATTCATTACTTATGTTCTTATTATGCAATGAACCAAGCAATGCAATCTACTTCCAATAGGAAAGAAGTTACAGCTTATAATCCTAACACTTTATGAATATTACATATATATTGTTGTTGTATTTGCATATACATTTTTTAAATGGATACTCATATTTCAATAAAAACGACTTTCAAAACATTAATAACAATGATGTAAATATTTAGTATTAAAATTACCATATTGCATAATATAAAATAATGCAATTTATAAGCATAACTTAAAAGATCTATACTATAACTTTATTAATTTCATGACAATATCGACAATATTGTGTATTTTGAATAAATTTTGAATATATTTTTTAAAATATATTTTCCATTTCTATGTAAATAGAATATGTGTGTAAATTGTGAATCTCAGAAAAATGGAGAAGCAGTTCCCTTCTTATTTAAGACATTCTAAAAGCATTAATTACCTTGCCAATGAGATATTGTATGGAAAATACACAGAGGAGGTTGTATGGAGGATAAAAGTTCATTTTTACAAACTGTTTGTCAGAACTTGGCATGTTACGACTGTGGATGTCCAGGGCCAAACCTCTGGATCTGTCTGCAACCCGACTGCCATCACATTGGGTGTTCAGAAGTTAAAAATGACCATAGCACTATTCACCAAAAGGTAATTCAATTATTATTTGTTCTATTTTGATTATTCTGTGTAATGTAGTACATATTAATGATAAAACTAAGCTAATTAGACTGCATGTTGGATATGATTGATTAGAATTAAATTTTTACTCAATAATTAGTTATTGTATCAAAATATTGAGACATCTTTGATAAGAATAGGTATACTCTGCTTTTAGTAGTACTGGAATGTTGCCACCACTCATATCTACGATTGCTGATTTTTTTTTCTTTACTCAAATAAACTTATAATAAGCACTTTTGAATCGTCGAATGAACATATGAACTAAAAGCTACCACCGATTTGGAAGGCAGTTCTGCTGAGAAGAGCCGGCAAGAAACTCTACAATTGCTCTTTTCAAAATCAATGGTACAATCTATTACATTCACTGGCAGCTATCCTATATCTCATTCAATAGACATTAATTCCATACATGTTTATCTTCTTAATATTCTTGAACAGTGTAATAAGAAATATGCAGTATAATTGCATAATATGATCAGAAATAAATATATCGTGACAAAGTGTGGGGTTGAATTCCACCACTCAACACTGTTTCACATCTGAAATGTAAGCTTTATCTACCTTGCTGTGTGTATGATGAAATATTTTTAAAGGTTTTTTTGTATTAATATTTTTTCTGATGTATTTTTCATGCTTAGCAACATCTAATGTAGTTAAAAAGGTTAAATATTAATTCTCTGGTATACTTAACCCATAACTATTGTGAGTACAATAAGACCACCCCACTGGCTATGCCACTGTTACTATATTTCCATAGAATAATTTCATGCATATGGATATGCATATGGATAATAAGGAAAGCTTATTCTCATCTTGATATCAAGTTTATTGTGTCAAGATTTTTTTACAAATATGGCGGTTGTAATATTTTATGCCATTTGAACTTAGCATACAAATAATAATGATATAATAGGAAACAATACAGGATATAGATTATTTAGTTTTTTATTGAAAATAGTTACACACCTTTTGTTTACATATTCCATTTCAAAGAAACAATGTTTACAAGCAAGTCTTCTCTAATGTATACAAACAGTGCAATATTTACATTGACCTGGTTCACTTTAACTTTATTTAATGTTTCAACAAGGGAGGCCGTTGTCGTACAGTGCCACTTGTACTAACTGCGAATGCGACGGTTTTGGGTTTGATTCCCAGTTAGACAAAATTATTTTTATTGCCTCGCTTAAGTATCAACTCAATGCCTTGAATCCCATCACTCAACATATAATTTCTCTAACTGGAGAGTGGGAAACAAAGTATCTTAACACTAGGTTCCCTCTGCCTACCCTGCTGTTTTCGGGATACAGGGCGCATCTTGTTTAATTATTATTTTTAACAAGGCAAGTTAAATCTTCACTAAGAAAATTGGAACTTGGCATAATGCCTAACTGTTCAATTATGCTTCAATGAAAATACGACAATAAAAGCGCCTTTGTTGTAAATGCCCTTTGGACTCGATATTTGCTACTTGCTTATATTACTTTATTGAAGACTCAAATAGACAGTGAAGTGTTTTGCTGCAATTTCTTAGTCGAAAGTCTTGGATTCAAATTCATTTAAACATATATTTGTACGTAATATAATAAAATTTTTCAATTTCAATCTCGACTTATTATACTTAGAACTACATTTTAGTGGGAATGTAATAGTTCATATTTCACAACACATAAAATAATATGTCAATTGACAAGTTATCTTATCTTTAACTCTAAACCTCTTCTTTTGCTGGTATCAAACTAACGAATCTAATGCCCCAATTCCTATTACATCCTAATCCTAGGAATGAATAGGAACGTATATATATATCCCGCAGGAATTTAGGAAATTCTCTCTTAGGTATTACGAGATTTCTGATGATCCTAGTCAGGTAGCTTCGTCCGTGCCTTTTTCTATCACTCACTTATTAACCTAAAAAAAATATAATTTATTAGTCGTACCTAGTACTAAAGTAGCGATACTTTGTTTACGTGGACTTTAAGACGTATTATGGAAAATCTTATTACCGTATTATATATTATCTACAGTAAGCGTGCGACTGTAACCGCGACAAGATGTGAGTTCGATTCCCACTTGAGAAAATGAAATCGCTTTGGTAACCAGACGAATCACGGCGATGAGTTGCACAACTCAAGACATACTGTTATCAGCATCCGGCGGAAAGTGGTAAACGCAAGTGTTTTAATGGGAATGGAGTGTCTCAACCCTAGATTCCCAGGTTCTGTCTGCCTACCCGGCTATGAGCGGGATACAGCGTAAAGCTAAAAAAACGGAGAATCTTTTTTCCGTACCTTTCTCTCTAAGTTCTCTCCTACGTTCCCTAACCTATCTATCTAAATATACATTTCAACATTCTAAGTACCTACAGTGATTTCGTCCTTCCTTTTTCTATCACTCACTTAGTAATAGAATATTATATATAATTGTATAGATTACAGCTACATAAAAGAATATAATATTAAATTCCTCCCGCATTTTACTAACCAGTAAGGCAGTTGTAGGCTTTTCGCATATTCTATAGTTAACGTCAACACTTTGCATATGTAATGTCAATATTATTGTTGTTATAATTTATTTCACTCTCTTATCAAGTTCGATAATACAAGGGTATGATAAATAATTAATGGTCGTTAAACTTATTTATAGGTATACTATAATGTGAGTTTTCGGCTTAAAAGAGGCAGCTTTTTACCGCGTACTACAGTCGCCGAAGGGACCTAGCGTTAACATGCTCTGTGCACCACTTTTCGTCCAATTTTTCAGATATTACGTGTTAATTGGCGAAACTCAACGCTGCGTCAAATTCATTTCACCGAGTAAAACGAACCGATAGCCGTCACGTTTACAGGCAGACGCTATTATACAACGGCACGATGGCTTCGTGCTTTTTTGGATAAGCTATAGGTACATAAGTACATAAATATGTAATTTTATTATAGAACTTGTTCCTACCGTTTTGTATAGTCACTGTGACTTGCAAGAAATACCTACTTCATAAAATATTACCGTCCGTCTCATATTGTAATACGGTCGGATAATGCATTTCAAAATTATATGAGCGTGAACTTTGAGTGATGCTAGAATCATATTTAATTAGTATCGATTTTTGTACGCGTCAAATTGTTTATCGTAACTATTATTATAGTGGAATAAATATATGTACTATGTACATGTTTATCCATCCATCCATACCTATATTATAAATTCGAAAGTAACTCTGTCTGTCTGTCTGTCTGTCTTTTACGCAATCAGGGGCAAACCGCTAATTTAATTGTGATAAAATACTCATATAGAGATACTTGAGGATCTCGGGATGAACATAGGATACTTTTTTTTCTCATATTTGTAATATTTTTGATATATATCAATATATTAAAATACATATTAATTTGACATGCAATTTTTCCGCCATGTTTATAACAACCGCCGTTGCTAAGCAACGATTTGCTAAGGTTGTTGTTAGAAAACGTCATCTACAATGTGCTTGCTTAACGCATCTCTCTATTGAAAACTGAAAATAATTTCATAAATATATTTAATAAATATTCGTATAGTTCAAGCAGTTCGTAGCCGCGTTCGGGTCCACTAGTATGCATATATATTTGAAATTATTATTTACATATAAATAGGTACGCGTAATTTATTATCGAAATATCTCAATTTTACGCTATCTTCTCAATTGTACCTAGAAAATAGTGTAAAAGTTACAGTTAGTTTGTTATAGATAAAAAAATATGTTATAAACAAGTATTTTTTTGTAAATAACTTCTCTAAAAGATTTTTCTTCTTTCTTTCTGTTTTCGTAAACTTCTCAATAGACGATAGACTCTTCTTTCTCGATTTATAGGCAACATTAATGTTATTATTTATTTCAAGCACCCTTCAAAGTTGGTATGATTCTTTACTAATATTTGCATTGCAATTCGAATGTGATTAACAGTTTTCATTAGTAATTAGTAAATTAGGCTAGCATATTTAGCGTTATTTAGCTTTAAATCAACCTTTTGTACATTTTTGTATGAAATTTTGTGCCAAATAATAGTTTAATTTCGAAGTAAAAAGAACCAGACGCTACTTGATCCTTTACGACTGCCCGCGACGTAAAACGAAACGACGTAAAACGAAGACTGAGCCTGTAGTATTGGTATACTGAAAAGACACTTGTAGTCTTTGCGCGTTTATAGCACAAAAAAACTAGACAATCAAGACACTTATTTTCTATAGGAAACAAAAAAATACTTGTATAATTCAAAATTAAATTATTTCATAATTTTGATGACTATTCTTTTAAAATATTTAACCTCAGTTTTAAACTATCAATATAGCAGGGAAGACCCTACATATTTGTATTTCAAACGAGTTACTATTGCTTATATATTAGTCATTTATGTAACTTTGTACATATTGGCGACAGCGTTGTTGATGTATTTATCTTCCATATATGACCTGAGTGGATAATATTTTTAAAGATTCATTTTTATTTAAAAAATTGGTGAAATTACATTATGTATTGAATGTTTCAAGAATAATTCTAAAGTTCTTCAGACAGAGAAGAAACCTTCTGTAAATGTATTTCAGTCTACAAACATCGCGTGTTATATGCTGTTAAGTTAACAAGGTTTACTCGATATATAAAATTGTGTCTCGAAATCTACTTATATCTGTAATTGAATTTAGCCACAGCAGAATTGTATGAATAATAAACGCCAGACGTGACGCAGAGGCATAAATGTGAGACTGTAAATACAACAGGTTGTGGGTTCGATCCTCGCTCGAAGAAATTAATTATTTTATTTTTTCATTTCCTCGCTCTAGTACCGAGGTATAACGCGATTCATAGATTGATTTAATGAATAAGAAATCTTAAAAATTTGGTAAATATTGAAATATTTAAGTAAAACTAAATGTAACATTGAATTCCATTAAAATAATCGTGGTGGTTATTCGGTACTAAGTACTGAGATCTCTTTGTATCTTATAATATAAAATATTTTTTTTCTTTTCAGAATTTGTCTACCCATTGTGTTCATATGAATGTATCAACAGAACGAATATGGTGTTACTTATGCGAAAAGGAAGTTCACATCATGGCGGCCGTAGCGCATGTAAAAGTAAGTTTAAAAATAATTATTCTTCTTTTTAAATTTTTAAGTACTATATCTTTTTAAATTTAGATTAGATTATGTTTCTTAACATTCTAATACTTCAATACCTATTAACATTTTTGACCAAGACATAAGTGTTAAGTATATTAAATTGCTTTAAATGAAATATTCTATTTAAAGTGCACGTGGCTTCATATATTTTAATATATCAATGTAATTAGTATTCGGTAAAGTTTATTTATAGAGAGATTAAAATATGAAATAGTTATCATATTTAATTTTTTTCCACACCTCATTAGCTTCCTGCACCTGTGTCCATATCAAATAATGTAAGAAAACCTTCAAAGTTGTTTTGATTTACATTTTGTCATTTTTATAGCATAATCCGGAATGTCTTTGTCAGAACGGCCAGTATAATGTGTGTTCTACTTTTTAGTTCGAATTGCAAATGAAAGTTTGTTTTTTATTTTTATTTCAATTCAAAATTATTATTTATTATTGTTTTTAAGTAAAAATAAATATTGTTTTTAAGTAAAAATAAAATCATCAGCAGATGTTGCCAGATTCGACGACAATAGAGGAAATGTCGGTGTCCCGTCTGGGGTCGGTGGGGATATGCGTCAACTCGGACGACGACCTCGACCCCGATGACATGGACTACGACGAGGAACAACGTCCTAGAGGTTAGTATACTTTATTTATAGGGTTCCGTACTTTTTTAAGGAAAAAAGGAATCCTTATAAGATGGCTCTATTGTCTGTCTGATTTCCCATGATTTCTAAAGAGCGAATATTTCTATTAACACATATGTGTCTTGATAGAAATATAGTTATTTACTTGATGGCAGTTGGCAAAACACAGAAATACCTCTCCTGCGTTTCTCTTGAAGATTATTTGAAATATCCGCTCTTCGGAATTTCACCAATATATAATCACCCAAATTACCCTTATATTTTTTATCAACAGGTCTGGTAGGCCTCCAAAACATGGGCAACACGTGTTACATGAACGCAGCACTTCAAGCGCTGAGTAACACGCAACCGCTAACGTCGTACTTTCTGGAGTGCGCCGCCGCCGTCGCAGTACTGGCCGGAGATAAGAAACCTGGTCTTAGTAGGTAGGTAATTCGATTTACATAAATATTTTATCTCCTACTATTTCACTTTCTGGAGTGGGGATCGAACCCCCGACCGTCGTGTTACAGTCACACCCTTCTTAAGAATCTTCTATCCCAATCTAAATTTCAATCTTAAGAAAATAAATATGTCAATATTATCTGTTCCAGAGCATACCAAAAATTAATTAAAGAAATGTGGAGTAGGAAATCAAGAGGCTACGTTGTACCTAACGGTATTCTGTATGGAATACGAAATGTAAGTGTGTAAATAATTAATTGCTCTGGTATACGAAACGCGCTGTTGAGTTCCGTCACTCAGCACGCAATATCTCTAAAATATAACGAAAAGAGGAAGGAGGAGAATAAAAAATCTTTTTTATATATATATATTTTCTAATTAACTGTACCTTTGCGTTTCAAGTTTCAATTTTTTTAGTTCAATTTAATAATAAATATCTAGTTCATGCTTTTATTCTAAACAGGTTCATCCGATGTTCCGCGGATATCACCAGCACGACACGCAGGAGTTCCTCAGGTGTTTCTTGGATCAGCTGCACGAAGAACTGAAAGAACCGGTACTTATTATATTTGCTCTGGCTATGTTTTATATGAAAATGTCATGTATAATTCAATACTTTCTTTAAATATTTTTATTAAAATCACAAAAATGAAATTTGAACCCATAGTGCTATGTCTGCCCACATTTTATTACTTCCCTTTACCTAAAGACAAGTAGAATAAATTTGAACTAAACTGAAATTAAATTAAATTAAATGTTATTACGGTTTTTGAGTTATATAATTAAAAAGTACTTAATACTACTGTTCTAATTGAGATACTACTTTAATCCTAGCAGACAATCGTAATATTGATGTATATATATAAAATCTAATAAATAAAATATTGTAGACGTAAGAATAAGATTTTAATTCATGAAATATATTTTAATTACTATTATTTTTATTTAGGTGTGGGATAGCACATCAGAAGACAAGTTAAGTTCAGAGGCAGATGGAGATCATGATACAAGGAACGTTCATGTAAGACGAAGAGCGGCTTCTTCAGGAGGTAAATACATAAAAAATGTTTAATTTATTTTGTAATCAATCAATAAAAAGCGACTCCCTTGCGACTATGTTGGCTTGAAAGTGACATTATTTTTTTATTTAAGAAACTTCCGTTGACTGGTGGAACTTAACACTTTATTATAAAATAAAACTTTTGAACCCATTTATATTCACAGCAAGCGACGCGCCATACTTTGCCCGAGTGCGCCGGAAGTCCCCCGCGCCCTCTACCTACAGCGAGCGGAATGATGGTTATTTGAGGTATGCTTTTTATATGAACTTAATTTATGGTCAAGAGGACAATTGGAAATTCTATTATGACTTATATACTCTACTATGACTTATGTCTCTTAATAAGTAAAAAATTAATTGCCGACTGACTTACGACTAACCTTCAACCTGTATACCTCACAGAAAGTAGTAAATCCTACTAATGTAGTTAAGTTTACAAGGATGAATGTTTGTTCCACTTTCACGCAAAAACTACTAAATTAAAATAGATAAAACTTTACAGTAATATAACTTAGGTATAGCGCGCACTAGTGATTTTTGTCACCGTGACTGTTGCGTCACTGTCACCGTGTACATTACACTTAATGAAGGTGCGCGCATTTGGATACGTGACAATTGGGTGACTTTTTGTCCGCGGAGGACGGCAACACGCCGGTGACGCAACTGTCACCGCGTCCATAGATTTGTATGCCCGTGCGCGCATTAGCAACTAAATGTCACCTCCCGCTTGCGGTTTCCATACTAGTCGTCTTTCGCATAAACATAAAACAGCAGAGTGTTGCATTGCAGCACCGAATTTTTATTTCAAGAATGGCGTCAAGTTCATCACCAAGGCAAAACGTGTGCTTTCATGAAGATGAAATAGACAATGACAATACTGATTGACGAAATTGAGTTGAGGCCATTGCTCTAAGACAAATGAAAAGTTGAAAGCCAATATTTTCTACATTTGCTTTTTTTTCTATTTCTTAATATAAGTGCACAGACAACCATCTCTTCGATATCCATTTTATCAAATGTAAAAAATTTCGTCACTGTCATCGCAAGTGCGCGCAGTGGCGAAAAGTATGATGACATGTCAGTGACAAAAAATTTATTGTCACCGTGACAAAAGTTACCAGTGCGCGGTAAGCCTTATTCATCACAATAACACAGTGTTCAATTTATATAAATTTTATTAAAATTTAGCTATAATAGTATAAGATAAATGATTTAATATATTTAAACAGGGTACAGTCGGAGAACATATCACGACACAAACGGTCGGCCAGCTTCGGTGGAACACATCACTTCGCGTACAATGTTAATACACATCATCAATTCAATGGTGAGATTATTTTAGAAGATGTGCTATTTTTTATAATAAAATGAATTGATTTATGTGAGTGATGAAAGAATTATGAAAGAGATTTATGAAGCAAGAGCGAGTTGAAAGAGATACAGGGGGAGTCTTCGGTTGATCTTCGAGAAACAGTAGTGTTATTGTTATTAGTGCTTTGCACTAAGTTTCCTACTCCATTCTCCTAGGGATATATGCATTCGGTTTGCAGATTCTCAAACATGTGAGGTCAAAACCTGCCTGATTGCCTGATGATGAATTAAATATTTTTTTGTAGTAATTAAAATTAAAAAATTGTTATTACATAAATATTTTTAATCCACTAAAGATAAGATTATACTATCAGGTCCAGTGCAAGATGACAGACACCAAAAGGACGTGGGTTCGGAGTCGGAATTATCTTGTTCAAGCGAGGCGGAGGAACGTTATGAAACTTGCTCCAGTGGTAGTGATATAGCTGATAATCCACCGTAAGTATTTAGAACGTAGAGGATGTTATAGAAAAGTTTATTCTTAGAATTAGATTTATTTTTAGAATTATTGAGGTTCACGCTCTTTCCCGGACATAGCAGGGTAGGCAGAGGGATCCTGGGAACCTAATGTTAAGCTTCCCAGTATCTATAATCAATGAATCGTGTCCTGAAGTAAGGCTTTCCAAAGGAGAGTTTACAGACTCGAGAAAAAAAACCAGTACTAAGAAAAATCCTAAAATCAAATTTGCGTCGCCATCTACATCTACGATTAAATTCGGGGCGGGCAGCGGGTCGACCGTACTTTACCCTGCTATATGCCTGGTACAGAATGCAGGATGAAGCTTTAAGAATATTATTTAAAAAAAGCAAAAAAAATATTATTTAAAAAAGGCAAAAAAAATATTGGAATGTTTAATTTCAGTCCCAACACGTGGTCGGCAGGCGGCGCGGGAGGCGCGGCCGGCGACGGTGGGGGAGGGGCGCGCTATCGCAGTATCGTCTCCGACGTTTTCGACGGCAAACTATTGTCTTCTGTGCAGTGTTTGATTTGTGATAGGGTAAGTCCGGTTTGATATACTTTTTATAATTTATTCTTTCAGTTTTACGCGTTTTTATAATATAGGGTATATTATACACCACTAGTACACAATGAATTTACAGTGTGAAGCTTATATCTAATTTAAAAAATTGAAATAACACACAATTAAAAAAAAAGCACAGCTTATATAATTTCAAATTTTAATTGTAATATTTTATTATTATATTCATATCAAGGTGTCAACACGTGTAGAAACATTTCAAGATCTGTCGCTGCCGATCCCGTCGAGGGAACATCTGGCCGTGCTGCGATGTCAACAGCCGATGCTCAGCCACGGACACGGTGCTCCACCGCACACCAATCAGGACTCTTGGGTAACGATTATTTGTTTTTAACATTTTTATACTGTTATTGCATAGGCTAAGACAAATGTCTAAACATATGAATATCCAAACAAAAGTGTATACTCCGGCATAAACAATTAACATCTTGCCTTGCTATAATTGGAATAAATAATTAAAATACTTAAGTTAATAATCGTTATAACTTGCTTATATAGTATAACTAGCGACCCGCCCGCGGCTTCGCCTGCGTGAACTACGTTATTATTAATTTCTGTCTCCATGAGTACCTACGTCCTATAGGACATAGGCACTTTACATGGACGTCACTTCTAAGTGACATCCATGTGAAATTTGAGACTCCTAGCATTTGTAGTAACGAAGTTTCATACAAACTTTCAACCCCAAAAACAACCCCTGAGTAGTCGAATATTGCAAATTCCCGTCTTAGCGAGCACCTACGTCCTATAAATAACTCCTATGCAAAATTTGAGATTCCTAGCACATGTAGTTTCTGAGATTTCGTGATGAGTGAGTGACCTTTCGATTTTATATATAAAGATAAATAATTAAACTCAATGTTTTTCTTAATTTATTATTTTCTAGGCGACCACACATATAATTTACTTTTTCCTTTTTCAATAGACTTAGGAAAAATATTCAGTAAAATGTAATCTATATATATAAAATCGAAAGGTCACTCACTCATCACGAAATCTCAGAAATTACATGTGCTAGGAATCTCAAATTTTGCATAGGAGTTACTTATAGGACGTAGGTGCTCGCTAAGACGGGAATTTGCAATATTCGACTTCTAAGGGGTTGTTTTTGGGGTCGAAAGTTTGTATGAAACTTCGTTACTACAAATGCTAGGAGTCTCAAATTTTGCATAGACGTCGCTAGGACGTAGTCATGGAGACAGAAATTAATAATAACATAGTTCAAGCGGATGAAACCGCGAGCGGGCCGCTAGTTATAGATATTTTAAAAAAGCGTTGACATTTTAATATTCTTGTTCAGATCTGGTGGCTGCTAAGCTGGTTGAGGTCGTGGTTTTACGGGCCGGTGGTCTCATTACAGGATTGTCTCGCGGCTTTCTTCAGTGCTGATGAACTCAAAGGAGATAATATGTACAGGTATGATCAGTGATCACTATAATTTAGATTTAAATGTGTTAATTTCTGTGGTGTAAACTATTGCTGTAGTATGTTTTTATCTTTTTTAAGAATTGTGTTTGACGCTATAGACCGCAAGTGCAGTAGATTCCTTTCTTTATTAAATGAATGGTCCAACAAAAAAAATATTATTTCAATTCGAACCAGTAGTTCTTGAGATGCAAGTAAAGGTTATTAAAGGTGTCAAAAGGGTTTAAACAAAATAAAACTTCATTATACCATTACTTTATTTCTTGGTTATTGAAAATAATAAAACATTTTTTTCAGTTGTTCCCGTTGTAACAAACTGCGTAACGGTATCAAAATGTCGGGTGTGGTGCGTTTGCCAGAAGTGCTGTGTGTACATCTCAAAAGATTTCGCCATGAACTGATGTTTAGTGCTAAAGTGGCCGCCAGAGTATCTTTTCCTATTAACGATTTGAATATGGCGCCTTATACGCATAAAGGTAATATTCTTATATTTTTGTTTAGAGTATAAGTTCATATCTTCGATTTGGTGTCGAGGCTGAGTAGCGGAACTAAACGTCGCACTGTGTCTACTGAAGCGGGGAAATAATAATAATTGAAATAAAGCCATTCGTCCGAGTAGGGACATTGGTCATTACAGTACGGCGCTACAATCTTAACCAATAGTGAAATTTAGCAATCTATGCCTATAATAAAACTATAACTCATCACTGTCGTTACATGGAAGATATATGAGAAAATTTATTACTGGGGGTATTTATGAATATAATAGAATCCAAAACAATGATTTTGTTCTGTTTATCTGTGCGTTTGTTCACGCTAATCTCAGAAACGGTTGCGGTATTTTGGTAAACATCCATAAATTAAAATAAAAAATAAAATGTACCAGAGTGCACGTCATTGGTGTCGCGCTACGCGCTGTGCGCCGTGATCTGCCACGCGGGCACCGCGGGCGGCGGACACTACACGTGCGCGGCGCGCGGGGTGGACGGTCGCTGGCGCGCCTACGACGACGCCGCGCTCGCGCCCCTCGCACCCCACCACCTCGCCGCCTGCGAGGCCTACGTGCTCGTTTACAGGTACGCCGGGCTCACGCCTTCTCCTTTTACAGAAGGCGGTTAAAATATTAATATTAATGGAGGATTTTTTTAAAATACAAAAACATTTGTTATATTTGCAGAAAAGTCAACCCGCAAATGACAATACTGCGGCAAAAAGCGGCCGAAATATTAGAAAACGCTAGCTCCGAGCCCAACGACATCAAATTCTACATTTCAAAACAATGGATCAATAAGTTAGTACTTTCAATTCATTTGTTTCAGCTTCACGCTGTACCCCGTTCATTATAGTGTAGGGACCCTGGGAACTTAATGTTAAGACAGCTGTTGCCATTAAGACGCTTATGTTCCCCGTTTTCCGCCTATTTCTGGAGGCATTGCGTGATCTAAACGTGGCGCTTTGCGGCGACACCAGAGCGAGGAAATGAAAATATTAAATATTTAATTTCCTCGAATGGGATTCAATGTACCTTTTATTTTGTTTTTATGGAATTTATATTTCGGTTATTATTCATATTTTTAACTGCATCGTTTAGTCTTTCCTGTTGTTACTTATTTTAATGTGGAGAACAGAAATGTCTTAATGTAGAAAGGAGAGAAAACACTTAATTCCTAAGGAACAAAAATATATAAAATAAATAATATTTGTGTGGTGGTGGCAGGTTCAACACGTGGGCGGAGCCGGGCCCCATCGACAACAGCGACTTCGTGTGCGTGCACGGCGGCGTGCGGCCCGAGCGCGCGCCTCACCTGCCCGCGCTCGCCGCGCGCCTTCCGCAGCAGCTCTGGGACTTCCTTCACGCGCAGTGAGTACTACATCTATGGGCGTCTATGTGGCATTTTTTAGGGATCTCTATTGAAACTTATACGTTCATCCGTTAGCATGTTTGTTTTTGTGTCCTTGAAAGAGATCACGAAAAAAGTAGTTTCGACAGAGATCTGTCTACTAAGGAAGACATCGAGCTGACATTAATATTAAATTTCTTGGAAATTTTGAATTTCCTGGAGTGTTCCTTAGAATATAGAATAATATAAAATAATAATAAGTTAACGCAATTAAAATAAATGGACGTTAATATTGATTTTTTCCTGCATATAATGTTCACCGCTTAATTAAAAGGAGAGTGAGAAATTACAATACAAATGAAATAATAATAAAAAGAAACAAATATATCACAGGAAAAAACGCCTTTACAAATTTATATATAACTAAATTTTATACAACTTCGCAAACCTAAGTTTGTATAATAATACAGATTCGGCGGAGGGCCGGCGGTGTCGCACGCGCACGAGTGCGGGGTGTGCGCGCGGGCGGCGCAGCGACTGCGGGCGAGGCGCGCCCGCGAACTCGCCATGTTCGCCGACCTTCATGCTATGTTTCAGGTGGATATTTGTTTTTACATGCTTTTATTTGATTTACCGTGTTAGTGTGTGTTAGCGTCATGTCAAGATAGGAGTATCTTTTTGAAGACATTGCGTGTTGGCAAAACTCAACGCAGCGTTTATAAATAAATATTTCATATCCTCGAGTAAAAATCCAACCACAACCTGTCGTGTTTACAGTCACGCACTTGTTCCCCTGCGCCACCGCTAGCCTCATATGTAACTGTGTTCGAATAGCTTGAATTTTAAAATACAATACACCATAAAAAATGTAAAGCTTGTTTTTACTAATATTTACTTTATTTATATTCTTATAAGAGCTTTATTATTAATAATAAAATAATATAATTAAAACAGGATCAAGAAAATCCTCTCTCAGTGTATGCGATCAGCATGTCGTGGTTCCGACAGTGGCAGGCCTTCGTGCGCAGCAAACGTAACCCACCGCCGCCGCTCGATAATAGAGATATTGTTACTGAACAGGTTAGTTTTTGTAAAAATATTTTTTTTATATTTTGCTTTTTCTATAATAATACTGCGCACTGAAAACCGTCGGAATAGTCTCGTTTCTGTGTGTGACATTTTTTTTTTATTTTGTCAGCCTGTGTAATTAATGTAATAATTTATTTTTAATAATGTTGCAGAATGCATTAAATCAAATCAAATCAAAACCTTTTGCTTTCTATTCTGATTCAATTTGTTAAATAATCGTGCAGATTGTTAATTGCTTTGGTTTTGTGTTTTATTTCAATATAGTAACCTAATATGTAAGTCACAGTTCCATATACTATTTGTTGCAGGAAATCGACGGCGTTAAAACCTGCGTACTAAAACCGGGGTCCGACCACGCCCAACTCAGCGAGGAACTGTGGAGATTCTTCACAAACATATATGGTGGAGGGCCGGAAGTACGGCTAAAATCACCCCCACACGAGGCCCTACCGCCCAAACGTCTTTCCAGAAAATACTCCGAATCAGACAAAGAAGACTATTGCACGAAATCTACCTCGGAAATGAACATCCGCGACACGATACAAAGCGAACTGCAGAAGAATCAATCCCTACAAAATATAAACAGGCGGTACAAACATAGTAAAGCTGAGTCCGACGAGGAAGTTACATACAGACACTTCCAATACAGGAAACACGAACCAAACGGCAATTACGATACGGACGAAGATATGGATGTCAGTCAAACGCCCAAAATGGAGAACGGTATCGACATGGACCACGATGCCAACGATAATCCCGTGAAACATAAAACGACAGATACAGAATTACCGAATTTAGATAGTATTTGCTTAAAAAACAAACCTAAAACCGGCAAAGTGAGGAGAATGAAACGCAGGACGGTTAAATGATTTTTTCTAGCCTTTCAGTTTGTTCACAAGCTGATGCAACGGAACTCGGAACATTCCTATACACGTGACTGGTGTTGAAGTGCATTTAAATGTTTTTCTTATCTGTTTTGTAGTATTTCTTATACAATGGCAAAATATTTGATAAATGATTTTGTATCTTGACAAATGATCATTCGTTATAATGATCTTTCCGTTAGGAAAGTATAAATCTCCCTACAGAGATGCAAAATTAACTATGCCAGACCGATATTATTGTAACATGCAACTATCCTAATATAAGAATTTCATATGAATACATGTTTTGTTTGTACTAATGTGAATTGTAATCCTTCACAAATTACAGCAATTAGAATATCGATATTATTTCGAAACAATTGATTGTGACTCTCCATTCTAAATCATCATTTGTCAAATGTTGTTCTGGCTTAAGTCAGTGAAAATTGAGAAAAATTAAAAGTTTTCTATAATATAATAAAAAATATAATGCGGCCTAACACCACGACAGACAGACAGTGACAGTGTTAGTTTTAGAATTTTATTCATTCACAGATAGTCTAAGGGTATCTATTTTGTTTAAATAAATGATTGTGACTGTCAATTCTCAACTATCATCTGTCAATTTGTCCCTCACTAAGCCAGTGAAAGTATGAAAACTTTAAATATTATTTTATAACTGTACAATGCATAAATGAGTTGATAAGTCAACTTGCACATATCATTTTTTTAATCACAATAATTACCATTATACTTATAGGATTACAAAATTGATAGGTCTATTTTATTGCACAAAAGAAATTTGTGAAATGTTTAAATTAAAATCTAAAGAACTAACTATCATTCTTTAAAATGTGTATAAGTTAACTTATCAACTTACTCCTAGAATGGATATTGGACAGAAGAAATACTTATAAATAAATTCTAATTTAATAAATGGATATACATATATAGTAACTATCTGCGGCCTCACACATCAGTTGTTAGCGGTTTAGTACAATTTTAGTTCAAATTTGAGGTTTTTAGGAACCTTTTACCTTCATCTGTACAGAGTGTATATTACATAAATGTATGTATGTAATCTAATATTAATACTTAGCTGTTTTGGTGTGTTGGGATGATTCATTGACATAATTGTTATCTTTAATAAAACAAGAAATGTATAATAAATAACTTTAGAAAACAACAGAATTAAATGTATTTAATTTTAGTGAAATGAAATGAAATTAAGTAAGTGTTAAAGAATGTTGAATTTCTTCATAGCAGTCTTTTAGAATTTTTAAATGATAATTATTCCCAATTTGTATATGAATCATCCTAATAATTATATTTGTATGAATCATCCATTTTTCTTGTATGTACACTGTATATGTCATGTTTTATAATATGTGCATTTCTTCGTTGTACCCATGGGTTAGGTATTTATTTTGTTATTCCTGGTTCTAAGTCTATGTGTTATTTGTTAATGGATTGATCAGCAATAAAATATATTTCAACTATATTTATTTACAGTTCTTTGTTACCCAATTTTAAATACCTTTTCGAATTTTTTTAAACATTTTCTTTAAAAAAATTAAGAGCCGAGAAATGGAAATTGCCTCGACTACCGTCACATTTATAGCCAGACGTTATGCTGCTTCGCCACGACTTTCTTGTGTGAATAATCAATAATTCAATTTCATTTAATATTGATTCAGATTCAATACAAAAAAGTTTAAACTTTTCAAGCAGCCAAATTCTAAACACACAAGTTAATTAGAATGTTTTAGCCTCAATTTAGGAATAAAGAAAAAACTAAATTGATGTCCAAAATATTTATTACAATGAAGACCATATTACATTGTTTTTATAAACCAGGTACAATGTTTATAATTATTTAATAGGCATTGCGAGGGCATACAGTACAAATCCATAATATATTGTTAGTACTACTATCATATATGAAACATTGTTAGCTGAAACCTTTTATATTAGAGACAAAGAATTTAGAACGTTTACATTTGAATTTTTTTTTAGATACATTATTTAATATCAAGTTTTACAAGTAACACATGTCAGTACTAATGGTTTTTAAATATGTATTTAATACAATATTGGCTACTATAACAATAAAGCAAAAATTGTTATATTTATATAAATTCTATAACATTTTACAATATTTCCTACAACTAGTAATTGACAGGTTAAAGGCATTATGATTTATAGGACCATCACTTAGAATTACAATTTTACAAGAAGCATAAGTACAATAACTTCTTAATATTTTTTTAATATAAAAAAATATATATTTTAATCCATTCGATACTGACAATGTTAATAAAAAAAGGTTTTATATTTTTTTGTATAAAATCTTTTCATATAATCTGTTCAATCTTGACAGTGACTCCTGGATACAAGTATTTTAGACTGATATAACCTGTAGTTATTTTTTATGTACGTACAAAAGTAGTCTAAACCATAATATCGATAGAAAAATCAAATGTAACACGATTAAAGAATATCTAAACATATTTTTTGTAACATTTAGTATAAAATGTCTTATTTGAAAAAAGCGTAATAAAATAGATTCTCTGTATTTTAAATAGATGTAGATTTCTAAAAATACATATATATTTTTAATTCAAATAACAATTTTAAGGCCCCTTTCTTATGTACCATAATTACGTATACCTAAGGTTCAGTGTCAGATGCTACGAGCAAAAATCGTTAAAAATGTTTTTTTTTCGAATTTTTAATGATTTACAAATTTTTCTACATGATTTTTTTATGCTTACAATATTTATTGTACTCGTAGTTTTTCGTTGCAGCTAACCAAAACTTACGCTTAAAGTTACATAAATAAAAAAATATTCGAACTCTTAAATTTTTAAACACAAAATAGAATTATGTAATTTTTTTTGGCATTACACAACATTATAAAAAAAAGTATAAATACGAGTTACACTCATTAGCAGATAATAAAAAAAACAAAACTGGGAACGAACATAACAACAATAATTATGCGTAAAAATATTTAAAAAGTAAGTGAACACTTTGTGTTACAAAAAAAAACAAATATTGTAATATACATACAATTTATCGTCTGTTGACTATGCAATAATATAGCTATATGCACTAAGAGGGGCTACAACAAAAAATACCCTTGATTATATAATTTAAGAATATTTTTTTATACATAAAAACCCCTCTGACAATTCCCAGCAACAGCCAATAAATAAATGCCAACTTTTATGTACTTACATTGAATTATAATAAAAAAAAACAAAATGGTCATCCAAGTCTTTGATATGTAACAAGGTATATAAATCTTAAAAATAATTACAAAAATATATTGCATATATCGTTGTATAAATAATAAAAAAAATATGAGGAAATACAAAAGTCCTGTGCTATTATCATTATTTGTACTCAGCGTGGGTTTGCACCTATTGTTATATAAAAATATATAATCAGAATTACTAAAATATCACTTGGTTTTCATCTATTTGAGATAAATTGCTGCTGTTATATGACTAGTTGTTAAGATAGATTGAATATGAATCAGAAAAAATGCATGTAAAGAATGAAAAAATTGATTAATAAGTTGAACACATTTTTTTTTACTATAATTTTTTTTATCACTATAGACAAATTAATAATTTAAAAACTAGAGCCCGTTTAATTTTTGTTTTTTCTACTGTAAAAAAATAAAGGCAGTTTGAATGTAAGTTATTTTAAATTTAAGTATGAATATCAAAATATGAAAATTAATGTATGAATAATGAACAAATTATAAATATATTTTGTTTTATATTAGCAATTTTTTTTAATTTAATTAATTAATTTAAAAGCACAAAATGAACACGAAAATGAACAATTATTTTGATGGAATGGCCCAAAAAGATGATTTTAAAAAAAATTATACATCAATTTATATAAAAAGTTTATGACTGATTACGATGTCCTTTAAATTTTTTTTTAAATGTCAAAGACATTTAATTTTTTTTTAAATACGAAAAGCAAACACATACTTCTAATGTTTAACCATAAAGATGTCGATATTGCAGCACACACTAACATTATTTAACACAATCGTGTTAAAAATAAACCAGCCCTAGCTCGCATGTATTTCTCAAATAGAAAAAAAAATATTCTCTCTTGTCACTAACCTAATATAGTAATTATATTTCTAAACCTAAGAATAAGTTTCAATTGAGGTAGATTAAATTTTTTACAGTCCTATTAACCTAAAAGATTAGAATTATTTACATATTCTATAGTAGAAGCGTGTATAACACTGGATCTTTCCTTATATATTCGTCGCTATTACTAGACGCCTAACATTGATAACGATAATAATAAAAAAAGATATTATGAACCACAACACGTTGCTTGAATTACATTATAATAATAATTCCTAACAGCATATACAATTGGCAGTCGGAGGCCAACGATTACATAAGTCGTTTATCCAGGACGGAACGGAAGCGAATTCGCTACCCGCAGCCGCATCCTCCCCGTCCAGAAATACTAAATATAGAAAAAGTCGAAGAAACATTTAGTCGCTAACGCTCACAGCCGGCGATGTTAACGACATTTCCAAATAATATTTAAAATACCTAATGTCAATGCAAATCAATAAAAAACATTTACAAAACACATACATATCTTGTCGGCCAAAACAAAACGCAACAGTTTGTAATTTAAAAATATTGACTCCGATCAACCAATTTCGACGCTAAAAGGAGAGCAACGAACGATCTTAATAAAAACTTGTATTATCTACATTCTTATACAAAGGCTTCGTGGCGGTGTATTTCTTAACTTACATATTAATATAATGAAAAAGTTCCACAGAAATATCTGTCTCCGATGTGGTCGTTTACGAGTAGTTTAAGTATAAAACACATAACTAATGAACATATGAAGAAATGTAAGGCACCTAATAAAGCTGTAACCCTTCCTTTCATTTCGGTCGTACCGCTCGTTTGAATTCCTAGTACATTTTTTACAGACTTCTTGACACACTCACCTAGTCACCTAGTCTCGAAGTGAAACTTACTACAACTTACATCATTTGGCTCATACTCCTAAAAATATGCTGAGACTATTTCTTTAAGTTTCTCTTTTCTTCCGTATAATACCAGTTTGTTTAAATTCAAAATAGACGACATCAAAATAAGTTTCTTTTGTTCGCTCAACCAAAAGAATTATTGCTTTTTTTACGTTACAATATTTCGTAGGACAGTCCAGAATATAGAAATTTTGGCACATCGCGTTTAATGAAAATAATATGAAGCTCGCCGTGTCGTTGTTGTCTTATATTCTAAGGAAGCACTCGTAGGTGCTTCTGAGGTAAGTATGAAGTGTTGCTGTGCCGATATACTCAGTCTCGATGGCATAGCGCTAATTCTGATTATAACCGAAACTAGGTTCGATAATGACGCCACTCACAATTTAAAACTATATTTCCATACAAGGTGTAGGCTCTTTGTTGTACTCGCTCGCGTTGAAAGCAGCACGCCTCTCTAAAACATATCATACAGCCTGCTGCTTCCGAGAGCCGTACACCTGCGCACCAGCCCCGCGTCTCGCAGCTCACAGAGTTGGTCCCGTCTATACTCTACGAACGTCATATATAAACGCTATAAATAAACAATTTACAATTCCGAAAGTACATACACGACTAGATAACGTATTCATGTAGAATTCGGAAACATTTTGGTATACCTGAGAAGAACACACTCACTGTCTGAAACGTCCACTGCATTAATTCAGAACATATTTTACAGCTTAGACCAAATCTTACCTAGTGAGGTAGCTCGGTATCCATAAGCTAAATGCAGGCCGCGGGCCGGTGATACTAGTGGGGCGGCGGGGGCGGTGGCGGCGGCTTGGGATTCTGCGCCGTCTGAAAGGCCTGCGTGAAGGCGGGCAGGCGCTGGCTGGCGGGCGCGCGACCTTCTTCACGTTCCTCCAGCAGCCCCAGCATCTGACTCGATAGCCCCGAAGGGCCCTCGCCCGGGTCCAACAACAGGGTCTGCACGTCCCCGGAGCTTAGCAGGTGCACGTCCAGCGGATCGGGAAGCGGCTGCGTCGCCATGTAGGGCAAGGTGGACGGCGTCTGAGGATATGGCGGCGGGACCATATACACTACTGGGTATTCGAGAATTTTACTGGGTGATGATGGATTCTCTATTTTTATTTCTATACCTTCTAACGGTTCCACTTTTATATCTAAGTCTGAAGCTATTTCTACTATTAAATCAGAAGCTGGCACTTCAGTTTTTTGTTCCTCTTGTTTTACAGAGTTTATTGACTTCCATATTTCGAAATCGGTCTCCTCTATTGGATATTCAGTGTATGTCTCTTCAAAGGCTGAAGCCTCAGGTGGTGGATCCTTAGAAGTACCTACTGCTGCAGATTTCCATGATTCATCAGGATGAGCATTCTTAACATGGCGAACCAAGTGATCTTTTCTTCCAAACTTTTGAGGACAAAAAGGGCATAAAAAATCTCTTCTGCCTGTGTGAACAACATGATGCCGCCGAACATCTTTTGCTGTAAAAAATCTTCTGTCACAATGGTCACAGGTGAACTTTTTATCTGTCTCACATTTAGGTGTGCGACTCCCAGTATGAACTTTGAGGTGATTCACAATATCTTGCTTTGTACTAAACACCTCATCACATATTTTGCACTGTAAATTACCTTCCTCTGCAGAATGTAATGCAGCATGCTTCCGATAACTCAACAAAGATGTATATGATTTCCTACAATCTGGCCTGTCACATGTATGAAGTTTTTTCACAGGATTGTGTACCCTAACATGATTCGTAAGATGATCTTTACGATTAAAAGTCTTGCCACAAACAGTACATGCAAAGGCCCTAGCCTCACTGTGTATCAGAGTGTGGCGTACAAGTTTAAATTTAGAATTAAAACGCTTATCGCACAAATCACACGAGAAAGGAAGCTCACCAGTGTGGGACAGAACATGTTGGCTGAGCTTGCCGGGGCTGGAGAATCGCTTGTCGCAGGTCGTGCAGACATGTCGCTTGCCGCGGTCGCGGCGCGCACGGCCGGCGGCGGGCGCAGGCAGGGGCGGTGCGCCGGAGCCCCCCGCACCGGCCGCCGCGCCCTCGGGCCTCTTGGGCGGCAGCGTGGGCACTCTGCGCGCGAACTTAACGGTTCGAAAGATGTGCTTGATGCTCCGGCCCGAGCCGCCGCGGGCGACGTACTCCAGCTTCGTGGGGAGCTCGGAGGCGGGCGGCGCTATGAACGTCTTCTGCGCGGAGGGCGCGCGTTGCCCGCCCGCCTCCTCCGGGAACTCGGAGCTGTTCTCCGCGCCTTCGCTAGGGTTTGGTGGCGGACTGGCCATCTCGCGCTCATCTTTGACGCGCTTGCACTATATCCCCGATGGTTTATCACGCGTCGAAGTAGTATCGGCTCCGCGGTAGCGCTCGCTCGTCGCGATGGCAGAAAACATTTCTGTCACATTGACGGTCTGGAAGCCCTTTTTCGTATTCGTGTCACATGGTTCTGGTTGAGATTTGGGAATTCATCGTAGGTTGCCACTGGCACTCAATTTGCACTCGACTTGCTAGGAATCAAATTGACTCAAAAACAGAAAGAATAATAGAAAAACTTTGAAAATTTGACTTTTTTCAAAGAAATACGTAGCGGTTGACATCGAAATGTCAAAATAATGAAATGAAGCCAAAAGCCATGTCAAAAAAAATCCGCCGAATTGTAATTCGTCGTGGATAGCTACTTGCTTAGTGGTGCCAATTTGTTAAATTATAAATATTTTTTTATAAATCTTTGAAATAATTCAGTTTTTAAATATGTACTTTACATAAGAATTTTACTTATTTTAGAAATATTAGAACTGCATAATATTCGGGACCAGTTCCCGAATGCTAACCTTGAACTATTTGTCAAATCAATATTCATATTGTACTACCTGTACCTTTTTCCTTTCTATTTTATTAATACAGAGTGGTAAAACTTAATACGGCACCATTGTAACGTAAATGGTAATAATACAAATAATTTAGTTATATCTTAAATAACTTATATTTTTTTAATCTATGCTATCTTATTTTACATATATTGGCAGCACCACAGCTGTGCAAAATTTATGAATTTTAAAGCTGTCAAACATTTTTAATAGTGAGTAACCTGTTTTATTACATTCATATTTATACTTTTAATTTAACCAAACCTTAGTATTATTTTAATCTCAATTCAATTACAATATAAAGCTAGTAAGTTAAGTTTAACAAACAAAGTCTATGTAGCATGGCGCTCCTTATTTTTTACTTCACAAATTACTTACACTCATCCTCTTATTATATTAATAGATTTATTATTTTAATTTATATTTATATGATTTTTTTGACTATTATTTGAAATTTTAATTTACAATTAATATTAAAATATTACCTTAATTTAAATTCGTCTCCGTATAAGATGTGTTTATTAATTTTGTTAAAAATATTCATTTTTAGAAAATGTCTGAAAGTGCAGGATCAGCTCCACCCTCTGCAGCACCTTCAGCCGCTAGCGTGGCTGAAGAACAACGTTCTGGAACAGCCACTGGTTCAGGTGTAAAACTTATATGTTTAGTAAAAATATATGACTTGTATTACAAATAATATACCTAATAGTTGTATATAAAAAATATATTTTATATTAATATTATATGATGGAGAAGCCTTAGTGGTATAGACAAAGTCTGTCTGCAAATGTGATAGTTATGAATTAATATAATTATATTAATTTCTCAAATCTGATAGACAAAGTGTGATGTTGAGTTTCAGTATCTCTAATAGTGCAATATCTCTAATATTGAGCTAAAAATGTGGAATGGGGTGTCACATTAATTCTCTCCGTCTATCCTGGTAACTGCGGGATACATCATCAAGCTATGAAAAGAAAGTGTTTTTACAATTCAAGAATATTTCCAGGTTCAGAAGAAAAAGTGTTTGGAGGATGTGAAGGTCCAGATGCCATGTATGTAAAACTAGTATCTTCAGATGGTCACGAATTCATTGTGAAACGCGAACATGCACTTACCTCTGGCACAATCAAGGCTATGTTGAGCGGACCTGGACAGTTTGCTGAGAATGAGGCTAATGAAGTTAACTTTAGGGAAATACCGTAAGTATAATTATATTTTAAAGAAAGAGGAACACTCATATCATATAAAAAAAATGGCACCACCAAAAAAACAACAATAAATGATTAATACTATTTTTCATCAAAATGAAACAATTTCAGAAAAGGGAACTACTTTGCCTCAAATCAACATTAGATGATTTTGATTTGTTTGTTCTTAGAACTGTTATGTCACTTATATAATATTACACAAAAAATATGCAAATCATTTTTTTGGTGCCTGTATATATAGAACTACCCTATAAATTTTATTATAATTTTCAAATAGGATAATCAAAAATTCCTTTAATGAAGATGTTTTCAGTTAGTTACATACAATGTAATAAGCAGATGATATTTTGCTCTTTTGTATTTAAAAATATAAATCAATAAAAAAATATTAAGTTATTATTATTTTTTTGTTGACACTATTTTTGTCATTATGATGACATATTTGTATGTTTGTTCAGTTTTACATTAGATTGTTTAACAAATAATTTAATGAAAATTTGTTTAACAAATAATTTAATGATTTATGTACGTACAATCCTGAAATTTTTAGGAATGATGCAGATAAATAATTTTCATAGTATCATATTTTCCCTAACATATAACTGCTTAACTAGAAGAGAATCCATGGTAGACGTCACCTCCCTTTTTAGAGATATCGCATACTGTGGCGGAACCCAACGCCGCGCTTGTCTTAACGAAACAGTAACAGATAATGAGATTAATTTTAAATAAAAACATTACTATAATGGGGATCAAAATCTACGTTTAATTTTGTATGTCTCCTTCAAGTAAATTTTAATTTTGATGTTTTCAGATCTCACGTTTTACAGAAAGTGTGCATGTACTTCACATACAAAGTGCGCTACACTAACTCCTCCACTGAGATCCCCGAGTTCCCCATCGCACCAGAAATCGCTTTGGAACTCCTTATGGCGGCAAATTTCCTTGATTGTTGAATATTTTCAATAAAACAATAGACTATAATTGTTTTTTATAATTTTTCTTTAGAAACTTGCAATGTAAAACAAAATAATACTTTCAAATACATAATAAGTTGAGACTTAATGCATGGAATCACAAAATCGTTAATTTTACTATTAAATATATAAATAGATGATCTTGTATTTCTTCTAGGATATTCAATTCATGATAATAGTTTTTCAACACCAGTAATAGTATCATTGTATTGGTTATATTAAAAATGTTTTTTTCTATAACGAAATAAAAAAGTTTTTTTTATATAATGAGAATTACAATGTGATTTAACCTGTTAACCGGGGAATTAGCATCGCCAATATGATGGCATATATATAACCACTTTAAGATTTAATAGATAAGAACAACGTAGAACGTAATGCGTTCAATATATTACGATTAATTTCCATGAGTTAAGCATTTTACTTGAATTTACACGTAATTGATAAACTTACATGTATCGCTGCTGTTTTTTGTAATAAATTGATTACTTAAATTAATGGTTAGTCTTTTATTTTGAAATTTGAGTATCACCATGTAGATACATTATGGGTATGTTCTGTGTGCTCTTAATTTTTTTTATACAAATTAGTATAATTTAGGTATTTTTTATTAGATTAACCATTTTTATTACGAAAATTTTAGTTTCGTGTTGTATACAGAAATATAGTAAAATGGTGAACGAAGGGATAAGCAAAACAAAATAAAACACAAGCTGACCTGTCCTTTATTCAGTTTAATGAGTAAACAAAATCCAGTCCACGTCATATACGACCTATGAAAGAGTCGTATGTCGACTCTCCTCTCTCTGTCTTACATACAGAGAGCGAAAGAGAACGAACCAACTACTCTCCACTGATCAAGAACGATTCATCAATAAATAAATTCTGATACAATTATAAACGCATCTACTGCTATTTCTTTTGAGATCTACGCTTATTATTTAACTTTGGATAAAAATTAAAATAATTATGGACAATCGCATCGTTTTGTACATTTTTACAAAGTATAAGGTTTAGTGGAAATACTGAGTACGAAACTAAATGCTGAGTTGTGACGCTGCTCCTAAACAAGGCCGGATTGAACTTTTAAACAAGAGTATTTCTTATAGTAACACGACTTTCTTTAGCAAATGTATTTTTTCTTATATACTTAAAACTGTATTTTTTAGATATTATTAGAGGTTCCACAGATAAGTTAAACCCGACCCTGCTCTTAACTACTCGTAAACTAAAATATACATTTAATACAGTAAGATTACAAATAATACTTTAATAAACACCAAACTGTTACATAGCGTTCAATATTTATTGTTCTGAGGCAGTTTAAAATAAATCCGTCGTAATTGCACGATACGATTATTCGATTATATTCGCTACACAAATATCGATTTTATTACAAAACTCGATAAAAAACATTGTATTGTCGTACATTGCAAATTATAACGAGACATTTCTTCTGGATAGCGTTCTGAATACAATTAACTAAAAATATAATAAACCAATACTTATAAACGATTTTTTTTATATTATTATTTAACTTAAGAACGCGATCCAGTAGTTATATAAATTTACATGAAAATAAAAGTATAGCATAAAACTAGTCACTTATAAACCGTGGAATGAGACTCTTTAGAGTTTTAAAAAACTCTTAGAGTTTTAAAAAAGTATACAAAATTAGGTCGTTTATTGGCAATATTATCACAAATCAATATTATCCATGTTTTATTTTGCAGTCTGAGAGGCGATCGTGAAAAATAATAATAATTATGAATAATAAATTTTCGAGATATATTTAGAGATAGTACATTTTTCTATGTATGTTTTATATAGATATGTATGCGTATGCATGTAAAATGAAGAGCGATTATTAATAATAAACAATATTTTCTTAGTACAAATCGATATAATTTCGATTATAACCAAAAAAATAGTTACGAACATAACTTAATCATACTAATAAAGATTATTAATAATCGCTCATTAATGACATCTATAGAAGCAACACGATAATAAGAAGTAAAATAATATCGATGATATGTAAATATTTACTATATGTATGTGAAAATTACAAAAATCTCAAAGAGATTCAAAATGAAGAAAAATCGAAGTAGTTTAAATGAAATTAAAAGAAAGAAAAAAATACAATATTATTAACAAACGACTGAAAATTATGACATAGTCTCTTTCTATTTGTTCAAATTATAAATGGATAGCGATGTAGATAAAATAATGTAAATAAAAATTTAATTACTGAACGAAAGTTTAATTTAATGATTTAAACTACCAAAACCATCTCAGATTGATGAGCTTTGCTTTTATGTAAATGACAATGATGATAATGATTGAACATCACGATCCACTACACATTTAAAGCTTTGCGCGTACCAAACGAAAAAGAACGTATATTCTAATATAATTAGAAAAAAATCAAATATACATAAACTTTGAATATAGAAAACAAAAAATAAATCATTCACTCTATTGACTTCACTCGAAAAGAAAAAATAGTTTAAAACAAGGAGTGTATGTAAAAAATATATTTAGACATTCATTTTACATAAAAGCAACAGCATTTACCAAATAAACGATAAACTATGAAAGTCCAATAAATAAACATACACCGAATCCACACATTGGACAAAAAGAAAAAAAAAGACTTGGCCCAATATTAGACGAGAAAAAAATAAGATAAAATACTTTAGGCCAATGTTGGGCCAACTTCATTTCCATAGATTTTGTATAAAACATTGAGGCCAATGTTTAGATTCGGGACTCATAAATATTTGAGCAATCAATAGATTGTCTTTACGAAGCTATAATGACTACGTCGCTTCTAAATGAAACCCACATTATAAGTACTATTTTGTAGTTAGTGGGTGATTATGAATTATAATCTTAAAACAAAGAAATTCATGAGTAAAGAAAGAAAATAATAAAAACAAGAATAACATACATATGTATAAATGTAACTTATTATAATCAAATTAATAATCTATAATCACCCACCAAACAATTTATCATAGCCGTAATAAAGTACACCTACAAGAAATAAATCTCTTTCTAGCCTTGATCCGAATGATCGACCATTTTTTTGCTAATCGAATAAATCGGAGGCGAATCGATTTTCGCTATCGCTTGCACTCTACTTTTGACAGAATCGATTGGAATATCGATTTTGGAGTCATCACACGACTGTGAGTGTTGGAAGGGCGGGGGTTCGTTTCCGTATATGTGTTGTTCTCGAACATTCCCGTATAAATTGTAATTTTGTATGAGAGTGGAGACGCGATTTGACGTAATGGGGAGACTATTGTGTTCTTTTGTTGTGTGGTCTGTGAAGTGTGTGGTTCCAGTGGTTACAGGTTGGTTTATCTTGAAGTCCGGTTTGGTTTCAGTTTCCAGTGACCCTTGTGGACCAAGTGTAGGTGGCGTGGGTGTGGGAGTGGGGGTGAGGGTGGGATGGGCGACCGCTTGCGTGGGATGTGTTGGCGTGGGAGTGGGGGACTCTTCTCGTAGTGCGGCGCGCCAGTCTATATGGGGATGTCTTTCTCTAATGCAGTCAACGACATCTAGAAGGTTCTTGGCGTCCATTGCTAGTACATGTGCAGCGGCGAGCATGCTCCTGTATATATATTATTGTAGCATTAGTTTTATATCAATAGAATAGATTTGTTAAAAATAATGCATTTTTATTATTGGGATAATTTTATTTGAAGAGTATCACATTTATCTAAAATATTTCAAAATTAAATATTTGTCACAATTTAATTTTCAGATGAAAGTAATTTAAAGTAAAATGAAAGTAATTTAAGTTAGATAAACATTTCTCTCATTGGTAATTGAACTCAAAATTCCATTTCTTTTAGAATTAGTAACTTATTGTGACTGTAATTTCCAGAATTACCATCATTGAAATGTATGAGTGGTATGTAGCGTTCGTTTAATAAACAAAAAATATAGCGCAGTGGCACAAGCGTGTCACTGTAAACGCGACGGTTGTGAGTTTCATTTGCACTCGGTGGAACGAATTATTTAATAAGTGCATTTTTGTCGGTAACGAGGCAAAGCGCAGCGATGAGTTCCGTCGATCAACGTAAAATGTCTCGAAAATTCGGCGGAAACCGCATACACTGTTATATGCGGGACATAAAATATACATAGATACAGCGTGAAGATAAAAAAATAATAATATTTTCCGTACTTGGTGTAATCTTGGTGTAGCGTGGTGCGGCAGTAGTGCGCGGCGAGACGCATCGCCTCTACTAGCGCAGCCATGTCCTTGCTCAACACTTGGTGCGCCATCTCCACTTCACTATCACATTCAAAACATCACATTAAATATATATTTTAAAGTTATATTATTATGTGTATAGTCAGATAATAACCATTGAAAAGCATTTACAAAGTGTGACTGTAAAATCGACACTCAAGGGTTCGATCCCCAATCGAGGAAATGAAATATTTATTTAAATGTATATTTTGGTACATTTAAATAAATATTTCATTTCCTCGATTGGGGTGGGCCGGGTTGGGGCGGTGCGGGGCTGGGCGAGTCGCTCGCTCTAGTATCACTCACCGGCGCGCGCTCTGCGGGTACGCGCCCACGAGCGTGTCGACGGTGGCGCAAAGGGCCCGCAGCGCGGCGCCCACCGCGCGCACGGCGTCTAGCAGCGCGGGCGGGGAGGGCGGCGACTGCGGCGCGCTGGTCGCCGTGGAGGCAAGCCGCATCACGCAGCGCACCACTTCTGTTGTCGCCGCGTACACTGGATCCTCCTAAAACGAGATAGAATTTCTTTTATAATAAGATCTTAAATTGTAAATAAAAAACATTGATTATAAATTTACACATTTGATTACGCATGCACACATTTCGTCGCAGATTCACACGTGTGATCACATAATATATAGTTGTGGAATTACGTGCATGGATGTGTACTCATATGTGAAAATGTGCAAACTCCTGTATGTATTTGTTGCCACATTGTGTGCATGATGTTCAAACCTGTGATTACACATTAACACAATTGTTCACAAATTCACACACATGATTTCAAATCCACACATATAATTACACATCCACACTAAATCAAACATCCACACGGTATCAGAGATCAAATATGTAAATGAAAATTCATCATTTCCTCGAGTAATTAAATACCCAATATAACTAAATTATTATAATAATATTTACCTTGTCTTCACAGGGGGGCCTACTCTCTTTGGATTTCACAGTGTTCGCGGGACTTGAGTTGGATGAACTTGCCCCTGTAACAAAAACGATTTAATAAATATATAATTTAATATAATATTTTAAATGTTGTAGGGAACTATAACTTATATTTATAGTTTATTTAATATGTGTCATTTATATATTTCAATATCAAAATTTATTTATTTACCATTTATACACAAACATATTTTATAGTACGTTTTCATATTTAGCTTATTTATATAAAAGCTCTTGCTGTCGTCGACTGAACCTGCACGAAGTTATCGTTTTTTCATGTATCTCCTTGTCGACGGCATATTATAATTATAATAGTCATGCTTGCCAGTCCATGCGCTTTCCATACGTTCCATCGTTTTCTTTATTATTACTTTCAATATATATATTTATTGTGTTACGTATATGTTTGTGGTTGACTTTGTTATATACTTACTACTCACACTGTTAAATTGTGATTTACTATCCGTGTTATCACTACATACATGTACATTTAAAATTATGTTGAATAAATTCAGTGTTAAACGTATTTATTTATTGCGACTAACAATAAATTATTTTAAGCTTTTTTTAAAGTGTTAGATTATGAATTCATCAACCAACTATAATGGTTACAATTGCATCACGAACAGTGTAACAAACAAAAATATAACATTAACAGCTTTTAGTTACTTTTTTATTACTGAGTGTACCTTAGATCTACATGGAAGTATAAATATTTAATATAATCTTACCGGAATGTGTTTGACTAGTAGATTTCACTTCAGGTGCAGTCTGAGAGTTCTCTGCTTTATCACCGTCCGCCTCCGTAGACGGTGCTACTTGTACGTTTGACATGCGTTTCTGAAATTTATGGTAATATTTACAGTTACATTAAATAGTTTTATTTATTTGGAATCTACAACGATAGCTGTAGGTCCAAATCGTTACTCTAAGATTTATATTTGTTCAGCTGATCTGTTCGATTATACATCGATATATAGTTATTTTTGTTGAGACCCTGTTTTCCGCATATCCTGCACTCCATTCCCCACGCACTGGCCAACTTTCGAGACATGTGTTGAGTCGTCGAAAAAATGAATATATAAATGAAAATAAAACCGTTTAATAACACCCCACACTGGGAATTATTTCCATCCATGTTACATGCGAACCCACAACAATTGTGTTTACAGACAGACTCTGCGCGACGACGCCCTTTAAATAAATAAAAATATATAATTACCAAATTATCTTCCTGCATTTGCAACCACCGTCTGTCCTCCTCACTTTGGTGCTGTTGTCTCGCCAGCTCCGCTAAAAGCCGCCTCTCTACCGCTTGCTCTGTGTCGAACTCTGGACTCTATTATAAAAACGGTTAGTGTTAATATCCCCATTTATAATAAATTTAAGTATTTTGAATTTTAGATAAAATATCTAGCTTCAATCTTTTTCCGTAGCATAACAGGGCAGACATGGAAATGAAATAATCCATTCTTCAATTAAATAATACAAATTGATATTTTTGTTATTGTACATAAAGCTAAAACTCATTCATCAGTAAATAGGTATTTCAAATGTTCTAATATGAACATAACACGGGCATTGTATAACTTCAAAAGTTAAAATATGATGAATATATATTTTGTAATTAACCAACTGTGGTTAGTATTTTTGATTGTTTTATTTATATATAAGAAGAAATATGTGTATACCAATATATTTTCAAAACATAAAAGTTAATAAGTCGTATGTACATATATAGTGTTAATATAATTTTATACTATCACCAATATTTTGACAGGAACTTACCAACCACAGAGTTAGTTATTACAAATAAAACAAAAAATAGGAAATCACATTTGAAATACAACATTGCAGTAAAATCAAAACAAAAAATGCCGAAATAAACTACTACTACTGCATAAAGCATAAAATAGTACAGATAAATCAAAATACAATCTTCAGTCAAAATAAAAATATAAAATACTTAAATATATTTTCATATGTGATTTCAAAAGAAAAAAAGAAAATTAATTTGAATAATAATGAATTAAAAAAACACAAAAACCAATTTCTACCAGAGAACCCAATGGGCAAACATCAAACTCTGTAAAAAGAAAAAACACAGCCTCTTATACCAAATAATATTAATTATTATATAGGGATAAGGATGGGGTGGATAGGATAAAGGATTTATGTATATACAGTAACAGTCCTCGTGTTGTTAATCCTTAGTGTTGTTTGACGTACGGAGCCGAGTACTAGTGATGAAACGAATGTAAAAATAAAATGAATTTGGCTTCAATTGTCTGTGGCTTGTCGCTAGTTTCGTTTGCGTGAGAGTTTTTTGTGTTCTAAGTTAAAATGAGAAAAAATAATAATATAAATATGAAGTAAGTTCTATTACCCAAAACAAATGCTGATAATGTACTTTTTAACTTACTTTTTAATAATAAGAAATAAATTCTGATTATTTAATTTGATATTAATTTCAAATAAGGGAATATTCGTTATATCACCACCGAGTACTCTCCAAAGTATATATACAAAAAGATCGTAAACCAAAAAAATCCGGTATTGAGCATGCGCAGCAAACAAAAATAAAATCGAATCTACGGTATAATAAAAAAAAGAACCGAAAAATTTCGAAATACAGTGTAAACTTTATATAACGTCATTGAAGGGCGCATTCTACGGCATTAATGACAGTTGTCGAGAAATGTGAAGAAGAAAACTCTGTATTGCATTTTTTTATAATATTATTATGTTATATATTTCTATATTAAATTTACAAATAGTACGCATTAATATTAATAGCAATTCAGTTAAAAGAATTCTCAATCTCAATTTATACGGGCTAGATAATGAACTAAAATAAAATAACAAACAAAAGAACTAAACCCATGTGTCACTTGTAATTTCCCAATCTTATTAATATTCGCAAATTACAAGTTTTTTACTTAAAAATGACATAGTTTTGTCGTCATTGAGACTAAATGCAATGTTATATTTAAAAAAAGATTTACTAAAGTCGAGTTAATTTCCATAAGGATTTTACGACATTATATAAAGTTCACAACGTATGAGCCAATCATGCGCTCGTCACCTGCGTGTCGTGCGCCAACACGGGCGCGCAGTCGTGCCGCGTCGCGCACTGAGGGCGCACGTGGGGCGCGTGCGCATGCGCGCGCTGCGGGGACGCGGGCCGCGCGCGCGCCACGCCCCACGCGCCAAACCCTGCCCTCTGAGACACTGCGACACAACTCTTCACATTATCACCACCGAAGTCGTATATCTCCTCGACTAGAGGCGGTTCGGGCTGCTGCCTCATTTTGTTCATCACGCTGGCAGCCAAGTGGGCGTTGAGGGCGCCCTGGACAGCAAACTGTCCGACGTCGCGGTCGCGGCGGGGCGGCGACGCGGGCACGGAGTGCTGTCTCGCGATGGTGGGCGTAGGCCGCGCGCGCTCCAGCGAGCCCACGCGCGAGGGCCCGCGCTCGGCCACGCGCGGCGTTCGCTCCAACGAGCGGACGCGACTCGGGTACGCCTCGGACACTGGTACAGGCACAGATGCTTCGGGGACAGGGGGGTCGGGGGGAGCGCACAGGTTGTCACAGCTGTCTTGCACGGCAACGCGACCTGCGTGTGTCGCGGGGGTCGGGGACGGGGAGGGGGCCAGTGGGTCGAGGCGGTGCAGCTGTGTGACGGGTATAGGTCGGGTGTGGAGCGGAGGGTCGGCAGCGGGGGCGGGGGCCTGCGCGAAGTCGACGGCGAGCGTGTTAAATACCGAAGCGGGCGTGGTGTAGGCGCGGGGGTCAGCGCGCGGGTTGTCGCGCAGCAGCTGCGCCAACACCTGAGGGTTCTGCGCCACTATGTACGTCTGCGGCCCGCTGCCTTCTGTTGCTGTTAACAAATGATAATATGATATGATGATGGATTGAATTATTATAATATATTTCAGGAATAGTGGAGCTAATCAAAGCCTAACCGCTACTAATCCGTATCTCATTACATAAATATTCCCTTTAACCAATCACTGCCTTACATGTCAGGGAATATTCATATATTTTGCATAAACTTAATTATGAAAAAAATCCCACGTATTATGCAACTAATAAACACCGTAGTGGCGCAGCGGGACCATGTCTGACTATTGTGGCTTCTATTCTCACTCGAGGTCATAAAGTTTTTTCACTTTACAATACAAAGTAAATTAGGGCGGCCCCGACTCGTCGACCATACTATCTTTACCGACATTTACCTCCGGTCAAGTTGGTAGCAGGTCTCGAGGGTTTGGGCGGGGGCTCGTCCCCCCACGAAGCGGCCGCCACTCGCCTGTTCTCGCGACGCATCGTATCCCACGCCGTGTTGTGCTCTTCTTGTAGTATCTCACTGTAGGCGAATAAAAGTGACATATTAATTAAGGAATAATCATATATATTCCATCAATAATTAAAGTAATGATATATTTGTTGAAAATTTGATTAAAGTGAACGGCATCATGAAGTAGTTGAATAATTTTATAATTATACATAATGTTAATTGTACACGATAAAAACGAATCCATTGGAAATGGATATAGATATTTTTACGTCCTTTGCCTTTTATAAATATCATGGCACTAATAGTCCATGTTCTGTACAACAAAATTTTAAAATGTAGTTGTTACTACTATTTCCGCTAAAAACAATTGAAAAAAAAAACCAGTTTCTGTAGTTCACTTATAAGAATCATTACACTAACTTTACCACCTAAAACAATAGTAAAAGTTCTCTCCGCACAATAATTCAATACTCACAACAAAGTCTCCTTCAGCTGATGGGCAGTCAGTCTATGAGAGGGCTCGTACGCCCAACACCGTGACATTACGGAGTATAACCGCGGAGGACACCGCGGGGGGAGGGCTAGTCTTTCACCGTTTTCCAGTTTACCTATCACGTCATTGTTCTTCACCCCACTAAAGGGCTTCACGCCTAGCATTAGGATTTCCCACATACATACACCTAAAAGATAATAAAAAAATAAATAATATATAATTATATAAAAAAATAAATAAACATAAATAAAAATAAAGATAAAAAAGAGATTTTATATTATAATAAAATGTAGTTATTATAAATATATTTAATTGAACACAAAGATACAAAGAACCCCATCTTAAAAATTAAGAATTTGATATCCAAAAGGATAATAAATTCATATCAAAATCAATGTTTAATTTTACAATTTAGATTTACGGTCGATGAGTCGTGGCCGCCCCGAAGTTAAATGTAGATAGCTGCGCAGATTTGATTGTACTATCTTTCTTACTTTCGACTATTTTCTTCTCAAGTGAACAATGCGCAAAAGTTCAGAAACTCTAACTTCAGAGCGGCCGCGTATCGTCAATATTGCATTAATAATAAAAAGTGTTTCTCGACACTATAATCAAGTAGTGACATATCAATAAATTTAACACTAACCAAACATCCAAACATCAGAAGCTGAAGTAAATCTCCGAAAATTTATAGACTCGGGCGCCATCCACTTGATGGGTAGTTTGCCTCGCGACGCTTTGTAATACGACTTGTCTTCCACCATCTTTGATAGACCGAAATCTGCTAGCTGCGGACAAAAAATATAAAATATTTTACTCAGTCAGTCAAATTGAAATAATTATATAACATAAAATTCTTCGATTCGCAAGCGTGGATATATTTATTCTTAAAACATTTTCATTTTCCCGGTTTGGTTAGACACATCATGGCATTACCATATAATACTGGATATATTACACCTAGACACTAGGTTCCCTCTATGTTATTAATCAGAAATCTTAAGTGAATATTTACTATAATTTTCCATACCTTAACACAAGTAGGTGTTGATACTAGTACATTTCTCGCGGCTATGTCTCTATGCACGAATTTCTTGCTTTCGAGGTAGCTGAGAGCAGTCGACAGCTGATATATGTACAGTACTAGTGTACAAGTTTCTAATCTGTGAAGAAAATATGATGTATAATTGAAGTTTAATTTAAAAAATAAGTTGGTTTAATTATTAAAACTTTGGGTTAAAAATCTTTGTGACGTCTGCCTTGTTTGGAACTTTTACTAAAAAAAGTAAAAAAAAGCTTATTCTAAGATGCTAAGATTTTTTCAAATTTTGGATTTGTTGATTAAGATAAGATAAATTTCAACCATTTAACTTACATTATCGAATCTTATATTATTATCACTGCCCACTCTTTTATCCGTATTGTCTGAATATTTAAATATTTATAACACTAGCTATAAAAACGCTCTCATTTCGCTAAGACTTTATAACGAATTATATGATAGGAAGAAATATTAGAGCTCTTCAAGCAGCAACTTTTTGTTTAATTTTTTTTTTCGGTTCAATATGATATATTTTTTTCTATTTTCCAATATTTTTCAAACACATAATGTATGAAAAACATAGCAAGATCAAACATACCTATGAGCATTTTGCTGTAAGTACGCTCTCATCTCACCGAGGGTAGCGAGTTCCATTACAATCCATATTGGCGGTGTGCTACAAACGCCTACAAGTCCAATTATGTGTGGATGTGAGAATTGCTGCATTATATCTGTAAAGAACGCACATCTGCATTTTTTAGACATCCCTACACTGTAATATGTAGTGACAGACACTTTTCAGCCAGCTTTTGAAATTGTTTATGGAATGATGAAATCTTTATATATGCACATGAGGGCGAGAAAATTATTTTTTACTTTCACATATGAATATTTTTTCCAAACTAGTGTTAAAATGCACAAGAATTCATAATATGTATTACCCAATGACTTCTTTAATTTTTTTTGATTTCCTTACTCTTACATAAGAGCACTGAAATACATGTCCATGTGCCTATATATTTATTGATTAAATAAATTTATTTCTATTCTGACGCGGTACTTGAAAATTGGAGAAGTAAATGGTTTGATGTTTTTGAAAAATACTCACAAGCCTCTTCCAGAAACTTCTCGGCCGTATCTAAGTCGGCATCGAGCTTGCATGTCTTAACCGCAACCGGCAACACACAGTCGCCACCTTGTTTCCTCGTTATCGCCAGCTGACGACGTAACGACGGATGATTCGATGACGATACACGGCAAGTACCTGGTGGAATAATTTATTTATATAAAATAAAAGTTTAAGTGACTAGAATATGTGCCTGTAATTCGATGTCCGCGAAAACCAAAAGCAACCAAATAACGAAACAATTATTTTTGTTTATTTTGATTTTTTCATTCACCACATAAAGTGATCTTAAATATTCGACTGTGTCTATTTAAGAAACGTTGTTAAACGTTGTTGTCGTTGTACGTAAGGTTGACGAGTTTTGGCCACTGTGAGGATAGCTGGAGGTGATTTTGCAGTTTCTTCCCGAGTGAACAATGAGCTCGTCGACTGTACTATAAGTTGCGGAATCCAGATATAAAAATATTATAAACAAACAAAACCCTTAATTGAAAACAATAGTACCTTTATGCACATCACCAAACTGTCCCTCCCCAATGATTCCGGTTAGCTCTATTTGATTACGAACCAATTCGTAATCACGAACTGAAATAGAAAAAAATAATGATAAAAATATAATTATAACAATGTAAGAAAAATATGAGGCCGTCATGGCGAAGGGGCACAAACGTGCTACGGTAAAGAAAACGGTTGCGGGAAATGAAATATTTACTATTTTCATTTCCTCCCTCCCTCCCTCTGGTATCGAGACAAAGTGCGGGTGCGAGAATCTGTAAAAAATGGTTCAAAATTAAAAAAATAATAAGATCAAGCTAAAAAGGTAGGCAATATGAACTACAAAATATCATTTAAGATTATAAAAAAATATTTATTTATTTCTATTTTTTATAGAATTAATGAAACTAACCAGCCGGAGTAGAATAATCAGCATCATCGTCAACAATCTCCGCATAATCTTCAGACAAGAGTGTAGCGGTCTGCTCCCAGGAACTGGTCTTGCCTTCTGATGAACTGCTGCTCATCTCCGCTGAGTTGTCAAAAATATTATTTTTATTATATCAATAATAAAACACAGTTAACTTTTTTATTTTATGTCTAATTTAGTGAAATATTTATGTATTATTATTTTGTAAGAAAATTTGTTAAGTTACGTTAAGTATAATATCAAATTTATAACTCAAAATATAACATTACGGTTGTGAAATAAAACTTACTTTTGCACTGACAGTTCAGTTGTTTCCACACAGTTGCTTGTAAGGAAATTAAAAAAAAACATGAGAATAAACTTTCAGTAACATATTGTTTCTAAGTAACAAGACTTACTAATCTTAAATGTGAAAGTTTGTCAGGGGAAGTTCCTCTTTCACGCATAAACTATTGAACTTGAAATTGTAAAGTTTCATGTGATGTAATACAGCTTAAATATAAGAATGAATAGTTACGTAAAAGTTTTGTGTAGTTCGTCTATATTATAAAATAATAACTTTAGGCCAGGCAGAGTCACGGCACACAAAAAATTCCGACTTACTTGTTCTATTCCATAGCGAGGTTTGAGAGTCAGTAACGAGCCTACAGTACCCATCTACTAGATCCGCTAAGCTTTCTGCAGCCTGAAATTGACATATTAATGTTTAAAACAATAATTTTCATAAGATAAAGCAAGTTTTTTTTTTAAATAAAGTAATTGTTTATATATACATAAGTATAAGATACTAGAAACTTGGACAGCAAGTGGTTTTACTAAATACAGCGCGTCAAACTAAAAAAAATATATAATAGAGAATAAGAAAAAAATATATATTAGTTTTATTATTACCTCAACACTGCTGCAAGTGATCGTTAGCGTCTCCGCCGCACCCTTCACTCTGAGCTGTAGCGCTGCCTTGCCGCAAGAACCCGTCTGAAATATAACCAAAAATAATAATCACCACCAAAGAACACATCAATTTCTTTAATTTTTTTATTTATTTGATGCATGGAATAACATATTCTATCTAAATAATAGGGGGCATCCTATGTATATGATAAATATTAGGATAGATGTTCATTCCTTGTCATTTACACAATAATTACTAAACGAATTTAATAAACTATAGTAGTTCTGTTTTTTCATTACTTCAACGAAATTAAGGTGTATATGTAACATTTAATTACTGAATAAAGCATTTCTTTATTTTTATTTATTTACTTTCGTAACCTACATAATTATAATCATAATGTTATACCTGTGTTTGTGATTGCTGTGTACAGTTAGACTTTAAGGTCTGCACCGCCACAATGTCGCAGAAGGACGCTATTTTGGTATATGTGGGGGGTTCCCCTGCTTTGTGTGACACGTATGATATATCTGTGAAGAAGGTATAATGAAGTAAAGATTTTTCAGTATATTAGATATTTTTTTAATAAATTGAAAAAGTGGCTGTCGAGGCGCGGCGCCACAGCGTCTGACTTCAAACATCGCGGTTGTGTTCGTAGATTATTTTCAATTTCTCATTTTGTTAAGAAGACAAAGTGCAGCACTGAATTTAGCCACTCATCATGTAATGCCTTAAAAATATACTTGTTGCGTGGGGCACGGAGTGCCGTAAGTACCACCTGCAAGCCCTGCAATGCGGTATAAAGAGTGAAGCTAAACCAAACTCACCGATATCTGGTCCAATAGCCAACTCCACGGGTATCGCCCACCCTGTGCCGAGCGCGCCCGTAAACGTCTCGCGATCGTAGCCGTAGTGCGTGTGCATCGTCTCTAGGTACTTGAGCATGCAGTCTGTATCGCTTAGATTTGCTACCTGCTGGACATTATATAACAAAGCAATTATTTAGCAACACAATTATTAACAAGCCAAAATCATTTATTTGGACGGGGTGCAAGAGGTGCGGTTTTAATCTACGTTAAAAATGTTATACGTTTACTAACAAAATGTTTTCCTAAATATAGAATAACACTTAAAAAGTGTTATAACTTAAATATTATCGATCATAATATATTTAACATGCCATGTAATCATTTCATTAAGACAATCTTAATCAACTTTAAAAAAGAAGGCGTGACTTAATAGATCACCTACTTAACAGTTCTAAAACTTTAATAAAGTCATATAGGAAATAAATAAAAAAAAATACCTTTTTATACTGTTGCTGTATGGCTTTCTTTAGTACTTTGGGTTTGATAGCGTCGAGGACAGACTTTGGCAGGAACTTGTGCAGACCGAACTCCTTTTCTAGATATTCTATACTGGACTTCTTGTCGAGTGGTACGTGCATGTCTTTGCAGAAATATCTGTAGAAAAGCAAATATTTCAAGCAATGAGTACGAGATTTCCAAGACGTTAATATTAGTGATACTTATTTAATTCAATTTCTTGTCTGTATTCCATTGCTATATGCAGGGCTGGCAGAGTCTGTTATAATTTTGCAAAGCTTTGCGTGTTGAACGGCCCAACTCCACGCCGCACATGTCATGCGAGGTGAAAATATAAAATTATGCATTCCTCCAAGTGGGAATTGAACCCACAACCTAGGAAACTTTTGTAAATTTTAAATTAT
Organism: Heliconius melpomene rosina; assembly: GCF_056956725.1. Taxonomy (NCBI): domain Eukaryota; kingdom Metazoa; phylum Arthropoda; class Insecta; order Lepidoptera; family Nymphalidae; genus Heliconius; species Heliconius melpomene. The sequence continues at coordinate 3,322,458 of NC_140400.1, forward strand.
TTTATTATTGTTCAAGTAACATTTTTTAATACTCACTTCATTTCTAAGCAACATATTTGTATAGCCAAGTCCTGATCCACCATTGGGTGATTAGCATTAAGATAGTCGTGTCGAACCTGAAATTATTAAAAATATTTATTGTATTTATATATAAATTTTAGAGTAAAAAATGATTTATTCTCATCTTACCATCATCAGTTCAGTTCAGTTAAGTTAATATTTTTTTATAGTTTCATGCCGTAAGTAGAGAACCTAGTGTCTTGATGGCGAAACACATTGTCGCGTTTTGTTTTGTTAGAACGGGGAAACGAAAATCGGTTATTTCCTAGAGTGGGGGATCGACCGAAAACAATCAGATGCTCGCACTCCCCGCCACTGATGGTCACTTAAATCATATTATTATAAAAAGTATTTATAAAATATAACAATTTCCTTTCACGTCATCTCTATCTGAGAACTTGTCATGACCAGACATTGAGAATCTATGCAAGTATGGGTTATGGTGATGACAGATTTTATCGTGGGCTAGTTATTATCTCAATATACTTGATAAACGTGAATATAATTGTTACGTTTAATTTCTTTATTTCGTTAAAACAAACAATTACGTATTTGCACCACAAATGTGGGCAGGCAACCTAAAGAGAGAGTTTCATTATTTTCTTCTTTCATAAATCTATTTATTAATAAAAAGGTTTCATTTTTCTACTCTATTATAAAAAACATATACAAAAGAACCCACTACTAACCTGATCATAATAATAATGGAAGGTGACACGGTCGGAGTCGCACAAGTCGCGCAGGTTGGCGGGCAGGTAGCGCACGCGCAGCTCCAGCCGCCACTCGGAGGCTGGCCACTTCGTTATCAGCTCTGACACCGGCGTGTCTTGGTGGATCCATCGTATCTGAAGATTATAGAGGCGTATAAATACGTAAATGAAAGGCAGAGGGAGACCTCAATCCACTATAGGGAACACAGTATCAATGATACTAGAGAAGTGTCACGTAAAACGTTGATAACAGTGGACGAGACGAAATAGGTATGCAATGACGCAACAATTAAAAACATTATTATATTATATTTTTCCTGAAATTTCTGCTCACCTTTCCAGTAGTAAGCCTCCTCGCCCTCAACGCGTAGCACGAAGCGTACACCCGCTCCCCTGCCGCTAGTCTCACAGCGAGACATCGCAGTACAGAACGCACATCCTCGTCGGCTGATGCCCTCACCACGTTGAAACCTCCGTTTGGGAGGTGGATCTTCAACGTGGATGGGTCTGTTGATGCCCCTGGAATAACAGAGAGAGAGGAAATATAAGATATAAATCATAATTTTTTTATATCCTACTAATATTATAAATCCTACTAATAAAGTAAATGTTGAAAGTTAGTGAGGATGGATGTTTGTTCCTCTTTCACGAAAAAACTACTAAATGGATTTAGATGGAACTATTCAGTAATATAGCATAAGAAAAAAAAATTCACAGAAATAGGAACATCAAATATGCTTGATCATATTGCTTTAGTAGTACGTATTTATGCAATTTGCGACAGAGAATTTCCTCTTTTTTAGTGACTCATCCAAATTAAAATATATTATAATAATTGCAATCACCAGGTTATGTCATAAGTAATTAATGCTATAAATATTGTAATTATAGAAATACAGTATTCAGTTCATAATTTAGTAATTCTAAGAAATTAAATAGCTCCAACAAGGGAAAACGGGATTACCAAACAGATATTAAATATTACAAAACATTTTTGCAAGCTATTTATTTCAATATTAAATTTTTAATAAAAAGTAAATAAAATTCCCGCTCTATCCCTCATAGCGATAAGGTAGAGAATTTAGTGGTAAGATACTCCGTTCTGCTCTGTCCGCCAGAATTCAAGAAAGCGGAACCCAACGCCGCATCTTATTTTATAAGACCGGAAAATTGAAGCCACAACTCTCACAATTACACCGTAGTCTCAATATACGAGTATAAGTAAATTAGTACAATGATAAATGTGTAGGATATAATACTAGTAGGTACCTATGTGTTGGGACTTGACTTGTAAGTCGAATAGCTAGACAGACGTTGCCGGTTCAATTCTCAGTTATGACAAGTGTCTCTGAGATGAAAGTGAACATTTTTAGACAATTTTCGTATTATGGAATTAAGTTCGGAAAACAGAAAAAATGTATTGATTATGTTTGTCTTTAGTTTTTTATTAATTTGCAGACAATTAATAAAGAAAAATATGTACTCTGTGAAAATAATACAAATAATAAATGAAAGAACAAAAAAAAGTATTATACAAAAAATTGTCCAAAAACGAAAATACTATTAATAGTATTCAAACGATCATTTACATCAATATAATTGTAAAACGAATCCCATGTACCGCACAACTCACGCGCGACAAAGCCGGTATTTGTGTAATAGGGCACATTTGATCGCGTATAAATCTTATTAGAGCTAAGTAGAGTAGGGCGTTATATATATACATATATCTTGTATGGTGAAAAGCTAATCCCTGATTACCCTATATTATAGAAATGAAGCCGTAAAGTTATCAATTAACAACATGTCATTGAATATAATTGCCCTGGTGTTATATTTTAGTAATATGTGAGGCTACCTTCTGTCTGCGGCTTCGCCTGCTTGGTAAGAGGAAATAACCAAGATTTGTGTATGAAACATGATACAGGCTACAATGGGTTACATCCAAAAATATAAACGTAGTGAAATATATCCTATTCCTCGATAAATGGTTTATTCAATACAGAAAATTATTTTTAAATTCAAAGTAATAAATAGTTCCTGAGATTAGTGTTCAACCAACCAAACTCCACAACATTTATAATATAAATATAGAAATATAGAAGTATAGATATTGGTAGTTAGTGGAAATTAGATTTTCGCAAATATACTCGTACCTTTAACATATTTATTGTTTATACAAATTTCTTTATGACTACTGCTATCGCTGTTTGAGGTTCTGACAGTTATGGATTCGATTCTCACTCGGAGCAGTGAGTATATTATTTATTTACATCTCCTCGCTCTGTAATAAGAAAAAACGTGGCACTAGGTTCTACTCAACACGCAATGTTTCGAAAATTCGACGGAAATTGGATAACGAAGACTCTTAGCACTAGGTTCCCTCTGCCCACTCTGCTACATGCGACATGATATCGCGTGAAACTGAACAAAAAAGAAATAACCAATAGATCGATTATTATTAACTTAACTATATAATTTATATGCGAGGTTACATCTCCATTACAATTTGCATACCAAGCTACGCTACAAGGAATTTAGTCGACAAAAAACGCAATTATCATTCCACACCTACCATCGTTAATCCGGAGAACAATTGCGTTAGTATTATTTATTTTAATGTTATTTTTCACCTGCGGATAGACCGTCGCATCGCTCTTGGAATTACAATAAATATCTAACGATTGTTCTGTTTTCTTTATTCTAACTAGCATTTTATATTTTATTGATTACAAGAATGTTTTATACTTTACAGATTACCAAGTAGATGCGTGTTGGTTTCTTATAGGTGATTTGAATATAAAATGTCGATTTCGATTTAATTTAATTAAAACTGGACACCTAGTGTTACACCCCGTTTCCATTAAGACATTTCTGTTCCTCACTTGCGGAACTAAATGCCGCATTTAGCCTCGTTACCAGAGCGAAGAAATGAAAATATTAACTATTTGAGACTATTACCCTCGAGTGGAGATCGAACCCATAACCTGTCGCGTATATAGCCACTCTTATGCAACTTAGCTTTCAATAAATCTACCTACTCATCCGAGATTACATTAACGAATCACAAACACCTGCCAATCTTAGTTACCATCACATGTGAGGCTGTTTTTCCTCAGTCGCAAAGTTTTATTGCATCTACATAATCAGTATCTGGAAGCGCACGGTGCGAGTGCTTTAGATGCAAATAGTGTAACTCATTGAATAATAAAGTTCACTGGAACTCGGCTAAGTAGCGCACGGAGTTTCTAGTGACAACACTAAATTACTGGAAAATTGACTTTTCTTGACTTTTCCACGAGGAAACTGCGTCTTTAATGGTTTGTGAATATAAAAATTCCGTGGAAGAGTGTATGAAGCATGGTTTCCCGTTAAATTGGTGATGGGTGATGTAAAAGAATTAAAATAAAGACATTGATTGACAAGCATATAAATATTTATACCATATTATAGAATGTACACTAACATATAATATAAATGTTATTCGATGTATATTCGAATTACACTCGAGGAAATGTTAAAGTTAGGAGCAAGGTTATACGATTCAACGTTGACGGCTCTGTTTAGACAGAAATTGATAAGCAAAAGACTCTTAACTATGTTCCCAATACTATTAACAAATTTTACTAGCAATACTAATATATATGAATATAAAAATTTTCATTTCTTAATTCTGGTGTCGAGCGGCGTTGAATTCCGTCGCTCAACACGCAATGCCTACAGAATTCGGGGGAAAATGGAAATCGGAGTAATGTAATATTAAGACTGCCACAAGATTCCCTCAGTTTATTTTGCGTTTGGGGGGATACAGCGTGAGGTTGATTAAATTACAAAAAAAAACCACAAGCTTCCGCATGAAATTTCCATTAGAAACTAACGATAAAATATATTTTTTCATTTGTTTTTCCCAGCGTGACAACGCGGGCGGAAGGAAGCGTCACTGTTGGACCGGATGGGCCATAAATTATCGTTATCTGTCCCCCCAACGGCCACCGTGCCTAACCCATTATACTATCCGTCAGAATTATTCACGGATGCCCTTTGACTAGACATACAGACGGATTACATAAACAGATCTATAAAAATACGATGAAGACATTGCGTGTATGTATTTGAAACGTGTGATTGATATATCTACGTTCATTTAATTTTTTTTTCTTTAGATTATGTTCCTTTGATATCTGCTGTATCCTATTTATAGCACACTCCGTTACTCACTTTCTGCCTAATTTTTGGGACATTGTATGCTGAGAGCGGAACTTAAAATCGGTTTGTCTGAATACTAACTGAAAATAATACATCGAATGTAAATTGAACCCCCGACCACCGCTTATGGTGTTTTAAAGTTAGCCTCCTAGGCTTATTAAAATAACTTAAGCTGTATTGGCCCAATAATTTCGCTTTCACTTACTTCCATATAAATAACAAAAGATATACTTAAAAAAAAACAGCAAAATAAATAAAGAAATAGTAGTAAGACAAAAAAAGCACACTCGTTAGTGACCACGTGGCGGTACCGACTTACCGCCATCGATCGGAAGCGGTGACATCAGCGCGCCTTTGACAACGACGTCTTAAAGCGGGTATTCTTTTTTTTTATTAGCCACAAATGGAGCTTAAAAGCTAAAATCGTCGACGCTGAGTCAGAGTACGATCGGTCTGGATATAATTTTCACTTGTTTTATAATCCTCCCTTTAATATTGATGCTTTGGGAGGAATGTTATGAACTTTTTAAAATTTTAATTTTGGCATTACGTGTTGAGTGACGAAACTCAACGCCGCGCTCTGAGACATCGCCAGAGCGAAGAAACGAAAATATTAAATAATTCATTTCCTCGAGTGGAATTCGAACCCACGACGTGACAGACGTTTACAGTAACACGCTTGTGCCCCTGCACGTGCCATGACTAGCCTGAAGTTTTGTTTCACTTAAGATAAATAAGTATGTTAAATTAACATTTTAACGTAAAAAAACTTGGCATACCTTGAGTTTGAGTTAGGTATTTCGTCAAAGCGTGTACTTTACTCGACAATGTTTATTCTAATTTTTTTGTTCTGCAGCCTTGGCCTGTACCTACTTTTGTTATTTTTGTTGACAGTCTACAATGTAACTTACTCGTACGCTTAACATAATGACACAACTGTAATAATCTAAAATAGACTTTTGTCTTCTCATCATAAATACAGAGAAAACAAAACAATTCACGAAACGAAACATTTCACTATCCTCTTGTATTGCGTCAGCGATTGTTTTCTAATTTTTAAGACATAAATATAAGAAATCTAAATATTATTAATAAAAAGGTCTCAAATCAAATAATTTATTAGCTTTATTTTTTGTTATTGTACTACAAGCGTATTAAAAAAAAGCATCCTGTTTTAGCGGATATTCCTAAAAGGCTTGAAGACATCTACGATTAAGAGTTCCGGTATATATAATTAACAATTGTTTTTGACGCGAGAGGATCGGAAATACCAAATATAAAAAAGCCCTGACACAGTGCGAATGTAAATTGTTATTTCTTCTTAGATAATTCTGGTTTAGTTATAGTAATTTTAACAATATATTTATAAATAACTTAATTTAGGAAACAAAAGGAATTTGGTGTCAAAACATTTCGTTTCCTACTTATAACCCAGGCAATACAAAAATGTACTAACCGTGTGCAGGCGCAGGGGTGGCATGTCGCTTGGGCGAGCCGCCCTGCGGGGCCGGCTGCATCGCGCGCGCTAGCGGCCCCTCGCCGCACCGCCCGCCGCCTTCCGGCTCATGGCTGGAAAAGAATAAATAGGTTAGTCAAATTGATGACAAAAATGGTAAATAATAAATAAATACATTTTATTCGTCATTTAATATCATAATAAAAGACAATATAGTTGATTTAAATATGTAAATATCATATTAAAAAACATTTGCAAATATATGTTAATATGTATAAAAGCTATTATAAAAATGATCCATTTGCGTTGTACGCAATCCACATAACTTCAATTCATACAATAGGTGCATCAAAATAATAGTTTTCAATTTCCACCCTCGCAGCCAGATCGTCCATTCCACTGTCAACATAGATATATGTTAACGATTTTCCAAAACCATAAACTCAGTTGGCCACACCGGCGTCTCACTTGGGCAGTACATGGGCCCTGTTTTAATTATCCACAGGCCAGTGGTTGAAATGCAAGGTACAAAGGCGTGTTAGGGGAGTTTCCCTCCGTCTGACTGACCAGGCGTTCTAGGTTTCAAGGATCTTTCCGCTATTGGTATTTATCCGTAAATAGAGCTAACATTCCTATACAGAATGTTATATTATTGTATTGATTAAGGGGTAGAATTATACAAATAGGTAATATTATATAACGACTGTTCCATTTCATATTTATACAGGAAATTCCGTTAAATAAGTTAATATTAAACAAATGCATTACTTTTTCGCTTCAAGCTGTATTCCGCACTTAGCGGGGAACTGGGAACCTAGTGTTAAGAGACTCCGTTCCCATTACGACACTTCCGTTCCCCACTTTCCGCTAAATTCTAAAGGTATTACGTGTTGAGTGGTGGAACTCAACGCCGCGCTTCGCCTCGTTACCACTCATCTTATTCGTTAGAGCAAGGAAATAAAAATATTAAATACATATCTCAATCCTGTGTTACTTAAAATAATATCAAAAAATAATATTATTTGTGACACATGATGGTCACGCTATGGGGGGGAGGGGGGTGCCCCTATGGAGGCGGTCATCGATTGATATTCGGCGCATGCAAATGCACTGTGCAGTGTGCATGTAACGCTGACATGCTCTTTTTGTTGTTTTATCGAAACTTGTATATTGACGAAATTCTACGGTTGGTTGCCATTAAGCTTTTGTTACAGAGATTTCTGAATAATTTACTTTTTTAGAGTTCCGTATATGTAAAAACGGAACCACATAGAATCACTTTGTTTTCCGTCTGTCAAGACCATTTATCCCAAGATCGCGTGGAGGTATCAAGTGGAAATTGAAAGGTGTTCTCCCTCGAAGCACAAGAAATTAAGCCTCTAAATCCACGCATTCAAAAATATAATTAAATGTTTGCATGAAATTTGCCTTCTTGATTTGAAATCTTTCGATTAAAATAAAAATGAACAAACTACATTAACTCTGATACTTAAGTGTACCTATATAAAAATTAGAAAACATAATATGACATATTTATTACGAATTGTTGAAGATCAGTTTAGTAGTACAGAACATTGCGTTCTGATAAAATAATGTACGCAATTGATAACAAACAATGATAATAAATAAGACAAAGGAAAAAGTTAAGAATTAATAGAAATAGTCATTACTCAAGCATGAGTAATAATCACTCATTTTTTAGCCTCACGCTAGTAGTAGGCAGAGGAAACTTAGCGTTAAGACATTTCTTAATCCACTTTCGCGCTTTGTCTTGTTACCAGAGCGAATAAATGGAAATATTAATAAATAATAATTCATTCCCAAATGGGAATCGAATCCACTACGACGCGTTCACACGCTTGTGTAAATCGGTCACAATCTTTTTGTATACCATGAAGTGAATTTCAGTAAACAGCATAAATAAAAATATTACATTTGAATTTTTAATATAATAAAAATAAAATTTTGATTATATTAAATCAAAACAACACAAAAAATTAAAAAAAAAAACAATGCGTAAGTCTATAGGATTCATTCAATTACAACATTGAATTGGATAAAAAGAATAAAAAGAGCAAAATTCGCGTGGGCTTGAAATGTGCGCCATAATAAGTTGAACAAATGGATATAAACTGAAACATTTATATACCAAAATAAGTCAACTGTAAAGTTACATAAGCTTGCATTTACTTTATGGATGTGCTTACATAATATCATCGAGTGGACGTCCTGGTAGAGTTGGTATATTCCTCCAGATCCACGACTGGCCTGAATAGTTCATATATTTATATATTTTTACATTATTACATAATATAGCTTCATTTACATTAAAATGTGTCATTGGGCCAAATTTCAACACGATGCATTAATGTAATAAAAACTAGATCATATGCAATTGCATATGATATTGCATATGCAATGGACGCGATAACACTATCACTTACAAAACTGACCTACCTATATACCTACATATTGTGCATATATCTATATAACAAAAAAAAACAACGCAATAATAGAAATGATAAAAAATAATAAAATTAAATCAGCTTCACGGTGTATCCCGCATACAGCAGGATAGGCAGAGAGAACCTACTGTTAAGACACTTCGTACTCCATTTTCCGCCGAATTCTGAAGGCATTGAGCGAAGAAATGAAAATATAAATTTAAATTAATATTTAATTTCTTCGAGTGGGGATCGAACCCACAACCAGTAATAGAAATGATTCGAGAACAGATACGTATTTATAATTTTGAAGAGAGTTTTGCCTAGTTTTAATAGAAATTTAAGCGAAAGCTTACACTGTATCGTAGTAAATTGTAAGTTAAAGCGTAATTATTAACTTATCTTTGCATAATATTATTGATATAAATTCGTATATTGAATATTTATTTTCTTATTATTGTATAAATCAATTTTATGAAAAAAAAGGTATAGTAATTTTGATATATTATAAGCTGAACTACTGTACAATGTCACTTAAATTACTTTCATACAATAAAAAAATAACGCATGAAGCAATAAATATTTGAAGAATGTATCCAGATGATACAAAATTGGACACCAGCTGTGAATTTATTCGTGAGATAAAAACGCGAAATAACAATAACAATTATAATATATTCGATAACGAATTACAATCGAAGTATAACTTGACGGTGTAAATATCACTTTGAACTGTTATAAAGATGTTTTCGATCGGTACGAGAACCAATTAACAAATTTAAGCGGGATCGAGGCCGTCCTGGCGCAGGGGCACAAAAGTGTGACTTTAATGCGACGATTGTGGGTTCGAACCGAACTATTTATTAATAATTTCATTTCTATGCTCTGGCACCAACACAAAAGCCCGGCGTTCAGTTCCGCAACTCAACACGCAATGCCCCGAAAAAACGGCGGAAAGCGGAGTGTCTTAACACTAGGTTCTCTCTGCTTATATATAAAATATTCGATAATGAATTACAACCAAAATATAACTTGACATGGGCAAAGATCACTTAAACTGTTATCAAGATATTTGCGATGAGTGCGAGAATCAATTAACAATTTTAAATGGGCTATACGTTGTAAAAATCGCAGTCTTTACTTTTAATTGGTTTGCATAAAGCTTTGAAATGGTCTAGCTGAATATTCATGACGCGGTGCTGCGTTCCCGTGATGTACTGATATGGAGGATTTTGAGACCAACGTAGATTATATAATACGTTTGATGTATAAGATAACATAAATACTGAAAAAAGAAAGATATTGAACAAGAAAATTACACACTTAAACAATTAATTTCATAAAAAAAAATTATGTCAAAAAGCAGCCTTATCACTTAAAAATGATACCAAGCAACCTGATTAGAAGAATCAATCAAAACGCCGAATTCTGGAGGCACTGCCTGTTGAGTGGCGGAACACAACGCCGCTTTACCATTGCGAGGAAATGAAAATATGAAACATTACATTTCCTCAAGTGGAAATTGAGCCCACAACCTGTCGCGTTTATAATCGCATTAGGGCCCATAAGCCCTTGCGACACAAATGGCCTAATTATTATTTATTATTAAAACTACAAAAACCAAGCCAACTAACCAAAACGTACCAATTTAGTCTTAAAATTCATTGATTACAACGATCGAGATTAACATCATTAGATGAATATTATAATCATAAAATTAACAAAAATATACTATTATAACATGTAAGATGTCGTCACAAATCCCAATTCACCTCACGTAAATCATAACGGACGTGGACAGCGAGGCGCCAAATTATTAATATAGATCTATTATTATTAAGCTTATTGTAATTAAGAGTTATTATTAATAGTGATGATATAAATAATCGACGCCGTCGTGACGCTATTAAAATGTAATTGAACTTAATAGTTACAAGTTGAAATATAAGCTATAGAATATTATAGCACGTTAGAAAAACCTACTTGATTGAAGTGCTTTGTTATAGTTTTGCCTTTCAGCACCTTTTTTGTAGCTCCCGTATAGCAGGACAGTTAATGGAAACTTGGTGTCAAGATACTTCGTTCCCACTCATCGCACAACTTTGAATGACGAAATACAACGCTGTGCTGTGTCAGAGTGTGAAAATTCTCTCCTGAGTGGAGATCGAGTCCACAACCATCATTCAGACGTAGCCCTACTGCGCCACGACGCGACGGCCTAATTGCAACGTTCGAATACTTAAAATTAGTCAATTGTAAATGTACGGGAAAATGGAAGCATGTGTACATAAAAAGTAATTGTTTAATTTATACTTAACTTAGACACTGAAAATAAATTGATTGATACTGTTATTATAAAATAATAGTACTAATAGTATAATTATTACCAAAATAGCAATATATTAATATGTTTAATAATATAATCCTACCATTCAGAATATTATGACACACAAATGAAAGAAAATTGGTCTATTACAACAAAAAATAATGAAAGAAGTTAAATTATTTATTTCCCATATTAAAAAAATATTACACAATTTTAATATTTTATTGATTCGGCATTGACACGGACAGAAGACCACAATTAAAAAAACATACATATATTAGACAGTAACGTAATTCCATCAAAAATGATCAATGACCGAAGCCGAGCCTAACTAAAATATGCAGCCTTCAAAACGCTGCCCACTCGACGCGCGACGCCCACAGCGTTGTGTAAGGTGGAGACATTCAAGATTACGAGTGTAAGGGAAAGTATCCAAATTAATTACATCCAGTCTAGTCGTACGACGTTCGATTGCATTACTTTGAGCCACCTTGTAAATATGAAGCCAGCTTCCATTTATAAAACCTGTATTATTACTACGGATACGAATAGTGTGCCGAAATGCATATTTAAAAAAAAAACAACAAAAATTACGAGGCGGGATTTGAACCTGAGCCTCTTGGAAATCGTCAAGTTTTCTGACCATTAAGGCCTATTTTTTAACGGATTACATAGAACTTAAAAATTTACTTTTTGAGGAAAATAAACTTAAAAGTAACTTAAAGTACAAAATAAAAAAAGCAAACCTTTTAGATCGAACCCGCGTATACCTCCAGGTGCTACTGCTATAGTGTCCTGAGCTTGATGGACAGAGCAATAACTGAAGACTGTTCGGCCTTGGCTGCCTCTGCTTTTTCAATCTAAATTTGACCACATCTTCTCTTTTTAGCTCTTTCACAGGTGGCTTCTTAGAATCTACACTTAATCTGTACTCATCTGTACTCTTCTTCCTTAATTCAACATCATCTATATTTAAGCTATCTAATTTTTCGTTGATAAAACTCCTAGATCTTAGTAAATCCGGTGTTTCATCAATTTTGTCGTGTTTTCGTATCTCGATTGGTGAGATCGGCGGGCGTCGGGGCTCGAAGACGATTTTTGAATATTCGTTACTTCGCCGCCATAAACGTGGTGACAACGGCCAAAATCGCCCGTTGGGCTGTGCTGACTCCATAACCATGTTTCAAACACTTTATATTCAAATATATAATCCAATTATTTCACATTAGTTTGACTATATTGATGTTTTTCACTTTGATATGCTATAAATTACCATAAAAAAATAATAACAAAACTAAAACTTACATATTGTATAAAATTGAGTGTATTTTCACAATGATATAAAAAAATAAAAACAAATACAAAAATAAACGTGTGCGATATGCGACAGTAATTGTTTGACTAAATGAGGGGCAAAGAAATATTGCATTTCCACTTCCCTCCTTCCCCCCTCCCCCGAGCTATCAATCGCGTTACGCCTACGAATTCCAGATAAAGACGATATGAATGAATCAAATGACGGTCTACACGTAACGCATAACAAAGCGTGACAGGTAGATAAATATATAGCTTAAAGTTATGTTTGCATAGAAATAGGATCGAAACATGTTATAACTTGTTATAAGATTTTTAATAGCACAAAACTTCCAATTTTCTATTTAATATTATGTATTTATATTATTCGAAAATATTATTTTTCTTTTAGGTTTTCGCTTCACCCCTAGCGGGAAAACCACGGACGCCACGGCACGGTATTAAATACACTATGTTTTGAAAAATTTGTAAGAAATGCGAAAGTAAATTTGAAGCGAAGTATTGATTCAACACTTCTAAATTACTCTATGATATTAGAGAGATAAGTACGTACAATTGATCGAACATGAATGACAATGAACTATTATCAGATATAGACATAGCCACCGGAACTGTGCCACCGGACACCACACCGGATTAAGACCATGTTTTGAATCATAAATATATACGAATAGCAAGCCCTGCCATCACCTTATTATTATTATTAATAGATAGATGTTAAAGTTTACTATTCATATATAGTTACTTAATAATAATCGTAGCGCAGCGGTTCAGTACCTGACTATATAGCGAAGTTTGTGGGTTCGATTCTCATTTCTCTTTTAAATCAAATTCTATTTGCCTATTCTGCTATAAGCGGAATACAGCTTGAAGCTAAAAAAAATAAAAATATTCAAATATATTTATGACTTTTGTTAAATCCCTTTGTCTTGTACTTTAAACTAAGGCGTGTCAATTCAATATTGAACTTTGTCTACATAATTATTAATGGAAATATATCAACGGATTGAGGAAATACAATTAGTTATAAATTATTTTATAATTTATTTTATTGGAAATAGAATCCTAGTGGAATTTGTACCCACATTATTGTGTATAGTTAGAAACGCCCGATTGCGAATACTAAGTTAAAATACCAATTCAGTCGATTTCAATAAAAATTAATTTAATGTTATAAAACTATATATAAACAAGTATATTGTATAAAAATCCCACAATTTATGGAAGCACGTCAGTGAATTCCAAGTAATATTTGCATTTTTCGAGATATCGATGAGACTCTATGGCAGGTGAATACATTACGATAAGGAAAATTTCGACAAGTGTTCATTCATATATCATTTAATATTGATAAAGGAAAAAACCTCACGTGGCGCAGATAGTAGGTAATACCCGCAGGCGAGTTGACCAGGACTCTCAAGTCGACATAACTATTAAAAATCATGCAACTTCAACAGTTTACTATATATCGACAATATTACAAATATGAGAAAAAAAAGTATCCTATGTTCATCCCGAGACCCTCAAATATCTCTATCTGAGTATTTTATCACAATTAAATTAGCGGTTTGGCCCTGATTGCGTAAAAGACAGACAGACAGACAGACAGAGTTACTTTCGAATTTATAATATAGGTATGGATTTTCTACAACGTTTTAAGGCAATCTAGGGACAGGGAGGCATGGAAGCATTTCGTTAGCTCTTCCTACAGGACCTAGCAGAACGGGCACGACCTTCAGTAATGAAGAAAACGACGAAGAGAATATATTCTACAAGCAAATAAAAAAATCAAAGTGCTATCAATCGATACTCATTGAAATTTCAAGTACCAAACTACCTATACAAAATAAACGTGCCTCGTTATCCTCATAGTTTTCTCACAATCAACTTTAAAATCTGCATCAAAAATGGATAAACATAAAAACTGTTATGCATCAGGATGCGTAACAACATTGCACTACGAAGGAAGCGGCGCGCGGTGGCAGGACGTAATCCATTTGCTATGTTAATGTTGACGTACCGAGCATAAATATTGGCGCGACGCTACTCCTGTCCTCCTGTGTATGTTTTAAATGTGTACAAATGTTTTCTCTTTAGATTGCCGATCAAATTTACAAGAGATTTTTATTGTTTTTATTATTCATGTAGCTAGTGTAGTCTATTTCAGTATGCATTTTATCTATATATCTATATATTTCGAATTTCAGGCAAGTTTGAGAACTTTGCGGACCAATATGCATACACACGCTATAATTGACCAGGAAATTATTTATATTCAATCCAGAGGAAACACAAGTATTTATATACAAAGACTTTTTTGCAGGGATATAAGCGTGCGACTTCTGCCAATCAACACGTAATGCCTCCAGAATACGGCGGAAAGTGGGGGAAACGTCTTAACACTAGGTTCCCAGGTTCCCACTACCTACATTGTTATGTGCGGGATACTGCGTGAAGGTAAAAAAAGGATAAAATATTTCTATTTTGAAAATAATTTATATAAGGAAATCATTTCTTAATTAAAAAGTTATATTTTAAAATGACTTATTTATAAGTTTCGGCATATTCTATGGTGGCATCCAAAATGGCTGCTTACATTTAGGTATAGACGGGAAGCCCTGAATCACCGGAAGTAAAAGTAAACAATGTGAAGACATTATCATTCGGTGTATTGACTCAGACGAAGTTTCTCGAAATCGCAGGACATTAAGGACATGTATCGACATATTGATTAATATGTTTCGCTCGAAACAGCTAAGGATACGAATTTAGTAGTTTGGTATATTTAAATAATTACTACAGCTATAATATATTATATAGAAATATAAGAAATCCCTAGGACATTTTAATAAAATGGCAAATTATGTGACTTTATATGATAAAGTTATAGAAAACTATAAAATATGCGAGAAAATAATACGAGGAAGAGAAGTGTGGAAAATGGGGAAGTGCATTAATACTTAGGTTCCCTCAAAATATCAAATTTCTCCTTTTTTTATTTTCATCCACCGGTTTTGAGCAGAAGTTGAATATGCCAATGAATAACAGAAATCTATTATTTTGAATATAATGGAATTTAATATGAAATTTTACTTCAACATGAATAATATAAACTAATAGATCTTAATAAAAGTTACTTCAAAATGTGGCAAGAGAGAGCATAAGACGAAATAGGAGCTTTTGTACTGACGTCGGCAAGGCTATGAATTTTAATTAGTACCGCGGTGCAGCGCCTCGAGTAGGTAATTTGTGCATATGAAACTAGAAGTTGAGAACGTTAACTAAGCGAAGAAATTAGTGGCAGACTTTCTGGCAGAGATGTGGTTATATCAAACTAATTATTACGCACAGTATATTAAATTATCATTAACGTTTTCATATTATATGAAAGTTACTTATTTTCAAATAATATGTAACATCCTATATGAATCTCCACACTCGAGGAAATATTTAAATTTATATTTTAATTTCTTCGCTCTAGTGTCCAGACTAAGCGCGGCGTTTAGTTCCGCCTCTCAACACGTAATGCTTCCAGAATTCGGTGGAAAATGGGAAACAGAGTTTCTTAACATTAGGTTCCCTCTGCCTACCCTTTTGTATGCGGAATACAGCGTAAAGCTGAAAAAAACACCTATATAAACATAAGGCGACAGTCTTTCGGCAGACATTCTAAGTAATCAATCAATTATATTTCTGTCACAGAATTAAAACAGAGGAGCCACTCGCATACAATAGCCGGAACATACAATACGTAGAACCACTTAGTGGGTACGACATATTTACTTCCAAATTACGTTTAGGCGAATATGGCTTTTGAGGCCTAATTTATAGGGAATATTATGCCACAATAATATTTGGTACATTTGAAGAGCGTGGGACTCGGAACGCCTCATATCGTATGCATTGCGATCGAATGACAGTTGCTTGGAAATTTGAAAACTACATTTGTTATGCAAACATGGAGTGCAGACTTAAATAAAATTTTAGATCGATAGTGTAGGATGATGTTATTTATTGTCAGCTAGACTTCTTTTCGTGGGTTTGCTTGCGTAGGTCTTGTCATTTACATTGAAAATATAAGTGACGAGATGTAAAGGCCCATAGTTGTCCAGCTAATCGTAATTTATTGTTATTGGAAAAATAGACTATGCGCCGCCATTTTAAAGAAACTCTTATTGAAAAAGTGTCAAAACGAATGCTGGTCATTTATATTGTAATATTATGTTTAACCAAAAAGAATTTAAATTATATTGCACCACGCTAGTAGAAAATTAAAAGATCTAAATAACTAAATCTACCTAAATACCTACACTTAACACTCATTAGCAACATCAAATCAAATTTGACATTGACGTTTAAAAAAAAATATATATAAAATACATTATCAAACATAAAAATGCACAATACATATTGATTGAGAGCTGTCATTCGCGATCATTTTTCATATCCTAAATATTATCCGATACGGGTGTAATGGTACGTTGAAAACGTCGACAAATGCGCTAAATTCTGACGGATGGACGGCGTCAATCATTTAGAAAAAGGATTTACGTTTTTATGGTTTCTATATTAGAACTATGCAACGGAGTTAGAATTGTAAAGAAATTTTTATGCTATATAATACGTACTTAATTAATTTATATTGTTTTCTAGATAATATGAATCATATTTAATGTAATATTTTCCATATAATTATAAATTTAGATGCACCGTACACAATCTCCTTGTCTTCACACAACGTGTCATTGGCGAAGTGATATGTGCTCAATTGGCACGTCCAGAAACGCCATAATCTAAGAACAACCACAATATAATATTTATAAATTTCAGTATTAATTTATTCTATTGTGTATTACGTTTTTATAAAATATAAGCCTTACAATATTAACTATATTCTTTATTAGTAATAATAAAAAAAAAACATAATAATGCTTAAAAAAATCTTATCAATTAGAAAGTTTTCTGTAATTTCTCCTTCACAGCTTACAATACTTTGTAAGAACTCAATTTTATAATACATTAACTGTACCAGAACGTGACGAGACTGAATAAGTTAAATTAAACCGGACTTTTATATAAAAACGAAGTTGTAAATACAGGCTCAATTGTCAGATTAAATTTGAGAACGCTGATGTTTTAATTTAGGCTATTGGAATATAAGGAATCTGACATGGCACATACACTTTAAGTGAAGCAATAAATATTATTATATTATATATTATAAAATAAAAAAATACTTTTAAACTTTTATAGCTGTATCCTATAAGAGAAGTCGCAAATCTTGTTGTTAAGCGTAGTAGTGCATAAAACTCTGATTGTATTTGTATTGCCATGATTAGCCCCTGAAGCCTACTCCTGGGTCGCAAATCCAAGACACTGTTCCGAGCTCATATTAGTATTACTATCTGATGTACGTATATTTATAAAACAATAACAAAGTAAATAATTCCAACAACGGGTGCTTTTTTTCACATCATTAAAATACAATAATATAACAATAGTACAAATTGACATTGCCAATTCCAGTTCATAATTTCAGTTAAGTAGCCGGGTGACGCAATGTCGAGACCGATACGATAAAGGATACATATCAAGTGGCATGAGTATTCATTTCATTAATCTATATATATAAAATCGAAAGGTCACTCACTCATCATGAAAGCTCAGAAACTATATGTGCTAGGAATCTCAAATTTTGCATAGGAGTTACTTATAGGACGTAGGTGCTCGCTAAGGCGGGAATTTACAATATTCGATTTCTAAGGGGTTGTTTTTGCGGTCAAAAGTTTGTATGAAACTTCGTTACTACAAATGCTAGGAGTGTCAAATTTTGCATAGACGTCACTAGGACGTAGTCATGGAGACAGAAATTAACAATAACATAGTTCACGCGAGTGAAACCGCGAGCGGGCCGCTAGTTTTATTATATTTATATTTATCTAGGGAGGGTATTTCTCTGAACTATCACTTTTATATTGTAAGGGGAATTATTAAGGGATTGGTATTGAACTAATTGTCTGGTTCCTCCAGTTAAATAATTTAAAACTTTAGCGCTTTTCGGTCTCACGTGTGAGTCAAATATTATAACTGTTTTAAAATTTTATAAAATAGTAATTAAAGTAGCTAACATAATTCATTTTGAAGACACCTTTCAACGTTCCGCTGTTAAACATTCCAAGAAACTAACTAATAGCTTGAGTAATACAAAAGAAAAACCGTGAATAACAAAGAAGCAAAAAAATATTCTGTGAATTAAACCAAGCAGGAAATTTAAATAATAAAGATTTTGCTGCATTAAGGAACTTTGTATTTAAAGTATAAATAAAAATAATTATATAAAAAAAGACATTTCTGATCATCTATAGCCGATGTTTACAGGTCTAATTGCCCGATAGCCGATTTAGGACATGGAACGCTAAAATTTGATAGGTACGGGAACGGAATTATAGGCTATATTACTATAATTCCGTAAAAATTAGCAATATCTATGTCTCGAGACATATTTCCAAAAAGAAACCGCAAGGGATCATTAAAACGTAATACAATATTATTTATTAGCGTGCGGTTATAGCTCTGGATGCGCGCCAAAGGACCCGATGAATCACAACAGGGTGTTCCTGTGAACGAGTTTGTGTCACGTCGATATATTTACTATAGCTTCATTTTCTTTTTATTTGTTTAAGTTAATTTAATGATTGTTTGTGCATATTACACTTAATATGTAAATAAGAGTGAAAGCTTTTTAAATTTAAATACCTTTTTTGTTTTGTGTGTTAAATCCTAAAAAGATGAGACACTATTGAAACAAGGACGTGAAAAATTTACAATTTATAACAATTTAAAATGATAAATTTCATCGAATAAACTGAAAACTCGTCTTAAGTATACTTTCTGAGATCACACTTATTCATATATAATAATTTTAATAAAAATAATAAATTACGGTAGAGTCAAAGGCTTATTATATTCCCGCATTCTTATATCCACTTAAGTACTTAAAATTATAATGAGGCTCATCAAATAATTGGCAAATTAATATATATCTTTAAAGGCTGTAGCCATTCCAGTTTAAGCCTCCATCCATACAGACTGGTAAAGGAAGTACGAAATGCTTTTGGCTCTATTTCAAACTTTCCAAACGTATTTCGGTTATGTGAGACCGCACTGCATTTCAATACCTAGGCTCAAATAAAAAGTCCGTATGACTTACAAATATATTACGAGTAGGTATCCCGGAATAAAATACTGAAAAATTATTAATATTCTTCAAATATATATATATTTATTTATTAATATTCTTAAAAGATTGAAAATTTATGAATATTCTTCAAATTTTAAAAGAATTTCTTTTTGTATAATGCGAAAGAATAAATTCAGCGCAACGCTTACAAAGTCCTTATTTAACTAAGAAAAACAAAAATATACATTTAATCAACATTAACAAATAATGATGACTAAAGATATATCAGATCCTCAAAAGATACGCAAACACACCCGTTACCTTTCTTGACATTATACAAATACAAATTAAGCTTACATATAAAATTAAAAGGATCAAAAAGATCAAGTTACAAATGACAGTTACGTCATATTCGTGACAGACCGCCGACCTTTATAAGTGGGATATGACGAATGTCAGAATGTGTGTCAGTGATTATGAGAGCGACAGACCTAACCTTATTTGCCCTTTTAGTTCACCCACTTTACTTAAAGGGAACATGTTTTCTACTTTTCGAGATGTCTTGTATTGAACGATTCCATTCTATCATATAATTTAATTAACAAGTTAATTCAGGTCTAAACGAGAGGCCGTCGTAGTAGAATCCGCCTCTACATATGTAATGTTTTGAAAATTAGGTAGAGGGGGGAATGGAGTGATTTACACTAAATACCCTCAGATTGCTCTGGTACTTGCAGGACACAATGCAAAGCTAAAAGACATTATATTAATGGCACACTACTCCGTTTTCGTTATGACTATTAATTAATAGTGTTAAATTATTAAGTTTAATACTATTCATTAATATTTGTACAAAGATATTCATTAAGGAAATAAAAGGTTTCTTGGAAACTTAACTATTCCTTTTCATTTATTTCCTTACTAAAAGAAATTACTCTTTAAATCGTGTCTTCTGTGTAATTGCATATCCTTTCCTAGACTTATTATTTTCCTCAATGAACTTAAGTGAGTCAGTCAATTTTAAACGACGTAAAGTCTGACATTAATTTGTCAATTACGTACGTATTCTATTTAGTATTTACTTCAAAGTGTAATTGACATATTAATGTTGGAGTTTAAAAATCAAATAAATGACTAAGTTTTGAATTTGAATTTTTAGTTTGTATTTAGTCCTCCAAGTCGGTATTGTCATACTTTAAAACTTGCTGATTTGAACTTAAGCAGGCCATGTTGGCTTAGATTTAAAATTTTGCTGTAGTATAACAGTAATAATATCCTACATTTTAGAACGTCCATGAACATTAGAGGCGTAAATAACAGTATTTAACAAACTATAATCAAACCGAAATCAACTACTATATTGAATCAGGTCACACAAAATAAACAGCGGGAACCGCCAAAACTACGCCGAGGCAATTTAGTTAATGGATCTAAGTGGAGTAACGACACCCAACGCCGCAGAATAAACCTACGAATGGAGAATTGATGGAAAAAAATGTCTAAGACCATCTAAATTGATATTGAGAAAGAGAAATGCTAGAATTTGTTTGTATAGGAACGGAAAATTGTTAATGTTAACGAGGTGATTAATTTCGCAAATTCAACATTTTAACTTTATTCAAAATTTTGAGTACATTAAGACTACGTCATCGCAATGTTAAAAAAACAATGTAAATTTTGGCAAAGAAGAATCCGAAACTGCCTTGTTTATTATTATTAATTTTATACGATTTTTTTTAATTATTAGCTTTAAGCTTTATACCACAGGCAGATAGACAGATAAGCAAATATTACATAGTTTCAAGATACTTTTTTGTGTGTTGAGACAGACCAGTATAACAAAAATTATACACTTTTTTGGATTTGGATTGAACCCATAACCACCACGTTTCCAGTCAGACACTGTCCCAGTAGCCTCAAATTTAACAAAGTAACTAAACGACCAAGGTGTGTTCGATGACAACAGTGACATCATACAAACATAACCAACAATTTTGTTAAATGATATTTCAAATTAATATGGCACAGCGCGGTAGAATAGGTCTTTGGTAAATTGTATATAATATGGGTGAGTCATAAAAGTGTACCGTTAAAGAGCATGCCACAGTAATTTGACTAATTCTCATAAAACGAGGTAATATGACAATCTATACATAAAAATTTAATAGTTTACAGCTAGTTTAGTGTAATAAATTTTTATTGTGTGATCTCTGGTAAAACTTTTTACCTTTAGTTTTAGAATAAACTAGCGACCCAAACGCGGCTTCGCCCGCGTAAATTTATTATTATTTAATAGCCAAATTATGCCCATGTGTTATTCTGATAAGTAATATACCTATATAATTGTAAAGTATCATCTAAATCCGAAAGGTCACTTTTGCGTGAAGTGGTAAGAATATTCATCCTCACAAACTTTCACAGTTGTAATATTAGTAGAATAGTAGGTTTTTTGAATTTACACTCGTAAACTTTTTTGATGACATTGTGGCATTTACAGTTTTATATTGGTCAGGATATAGAGATTTAGAGCACCGTTCGATTGAGAATGTTTTGGTGCTTTCCAGGAAAACATGCATCAAGAATGAGACAGAAGATTGTGACGTATAAAGTGACGAATGAAATGACTAACATAAGTTCTCACCGCATATTCCAAAAACACGAAATATTTCTTGCAATTTTTCTAAGAAACGGTATACAAGTTTTTTTTTTTCAGTTAATTGAACTAACGAGACTAGGTCGTTTTGTATATTTTAAATATCAGTAAACTCAAAAAAATATACACATATTTATATGACAATTAAATAACGATGCGATTATCCCAAATATGGCTGACAATTATAATTTTTGTGTAAGCAAGTAAAAACATGGAAATATGTTGACAAAAAAGTGGCGTATAATAAAAGCTTAAGTCGTAAAAGTGATGTAAAAGCTGTGGTCCATCAAAGCAATTAAGATAGCTAGCGGTGATAAGATTTATGTATAAACATCGGTCGCATGCCGCGCTCTTCGTAGAAAGTTATTCCAAACTGGTCGAGCTTCGTACAAGGAGCTAAGTTTAAAATAAAGTATTGAACTTCAGAATATATATCTTTTCTATATGTTCTTAAAGATTAAATAAAAAAACTAGCAATAGCCTGTATCTTCGGGTAAGTAATTTAAATTATACGAATCTATTTACCGGTAAATCTGTTACAAAGAATGGACAAGTAACGATTTTCATGATTAAACTTTTATAGCGCTATATAATAATAAATTTTAATGGACCTTCGGGTTTACTGCATTACCACTTTTTGTAATATTTCAATAATTTCTTATTATCATTCTGTTCTAAAGTGTTTTCCAGTGTTTAAAATTATTGTATTTTCCCATAATTTGCTAAATAAGTCTGGCCCGACTTCACTTATTAATCATTTCCTGTGTCATACTAATAATGTGACAATATCAAGTCTTCCCGTGTCTTCTTTTCTGGCTTCATATTTCACTAGCTCTATTATTAGTTTACCTCGTTAAGTGTGATTACGTGTGTGTGATACTAACAAGTAGAGTAAGGAGTATTCCCGATTTTATAATCTACCTAAATATATCTTGTCTATATTTTTTGTATTCAACCATACTATTTCACTCAGAGAAGTCAATTAGCGTACACCTATATGAAATTGTAATTATTATGTAATAGTTTAATCTCTGTTAAAGTGCTTACATATACAAAAGTTCACTTCAGGTCCCCAAGTGGGTATCACGTACTATCATATACAAAAGTAACAACTTTGTAACAGATAAATATAATTAACGATAACCGACATTGTAGTGAGATTTACTCGTTTCTATTTTATCTAAATAGGTTTATTTGGCAATTTGCACAAACGATAACCTCTCACACGAAATTCTGGGACGTATCAATTGTTTTATTTTACGACTTACGACGCGAAGACGACGTCACGTTCTATTGACCTGTCGAAATAACAAGTCTTTTCATAATAATAAATGAGTAAAGGAGATCGTCGAGGAGTCGTCAAAATTAAATATTTTAATATTATTAGCAGGTTTTATATAATAATGTAATTAATTGTAAGAGAATTCAAGAATTCGGGGAAAAGTGGAAGCGAAAATGTCTTAAAAAAAAGCAAGCAAAGCTTGTGACTTTTGTAAACTAGAATTTCTACTATTTTTTATTAAATTTACAAATAAATAAAGTAATAAATTGTTTTACATATAAATATGTAAAATTATCTTTGCTTATATTATATGTCCACAATTCTCCAAGTTTATGTCAAATGAAGGTCAGCACTTTCTACCTGTTAAAGACTTGGTATATTCTAAAACTTAAATTAGTCTCTATTCTTACTAAAGTTCAAAACAAGGTCGCTAGCACTGGTTTCTTTGATGTGGTGTTAAAACTGACACTCCAGTGATCTTATCTGGCGCTGCGCAGGGTGTGTAATCATCAAGGGCTTAAAAATGAATGTACAGATAGAACAGGTAATGAAATACAGGTAAAATACATATTTTAGCTGCATATATAGCTGGATATAGCATCCCGCACATAGCAGGGTAGACAGAGGGAACCTAGTGTTAAGACATTCCGTTACCATTGAGACACTTCCATATCTCATTTTCCGCCGAACTCTTTGTGCCCCTGCGCCACGACCTCAAACATATTAAGAAGAATATTCTTAAGTAAAATAAATAAACCAATTCATATTTTACAATTCTATAATGAACTAGTACTATTACATTAATGTAGTAAACACAATACGTTGTCTATGTTCGCGTAAATATGCGCTCAAGCGGTCGTCCTTAGCAGGGGCGAGTCGTAATTACGGACCTCTCACTTCATTTTTTATTTCGAAAATAATAATATTATATACACTTGAAATAACATTAAGAATAAAGAAACAAAATATAATTTTACAAAAGCCAATAATATTGTACAAATTTTGTTGATTTTCAAGTTCTACCTTTTTTATAGATTTCGAGTTTTATCTAAAAGCGCAAAGCAGGATACGCCGAAGGAATCTAGTGTTAATACACTCCTTTTCCCATTTTTCCTCCAATTTTCGAGACATTGCGTATAGAGAGGAGGCACTCAACGCCGAGTTTTGTCTTGCTACCAGAACGAGAAAATAAATATAATTTATTCCCCTGAATAGGACCGGACGACGTTGTAAACGCGACGACTATGGAGTCGTCGCGTTTACAATCACATGCTGTTCTCTATTTATCTTTCAAAATAACATAAAAAATCACTTGACATTCTAAATACTTTTAAATAACACAACCGTGACCTTACCGGCTATCCGTATGTTTAGGTAGATAATACACGACCTCGCCTATCTCGCTAAATACTTCTCAGTATACTTGGTCAACACACTAATAGTTGTATTCATTTGAAATTCATTTACACCAAAATAAAATTATATTATTACAACGAAAAAAGAAAACTAAATAGTAAGTTAATGCAAATAGTAAGTTGAAATCAGGCATATGGACAGGATGAAGAGTGTCCATGAGGCCTATATTTATAAATAACTCTTAACTCTAAGATCGATGCTTCTCATCGATGAACTTGAGATGCTGTTTTTATTTATAGATTATAATTTTATGAATGAAGAAAAACGGCATCTCAAGATCGATCTCAGAGTTGAGATAAATTTTGTGTTTAAAAGACAATTGAACTAAACAAACAATTATTTACCACAAAACAATTAACAAACAAATAAAAATAGCAATGAAAATATTTTTCAGACAAATTATTATTTATTAGTTCTCGCACTTTGGGAGGTAGACACTGGGAAACTAGATATAAATAATTTTAAACTAATGATAAATTATTTCTCTCTCGTCAAAGTAAGTTACGTTTCATGTTTGACGGCGGAACCGACGACTGTCATTTATATTTAACAAAATCACATATATTTTTGTTTAGTCTGAAAATATACCAAGTATATTTATAACTAGCGGACCCGGACGCGGCTACGCCTGCTTCAACTATAAGAATATTTATTAAATATATTCTTGAAATTATTTTAAATTTTCAATAGAATTAGTAAGAAAATATAAGCTTAAATAATCAAAAAGAATAATAAGTAGAGACATATTATTAGAAAATATCTGAGTTATTGAAAAATATCTGAGTTATTGATATTAACCAATAAAAGGATTAAAAGTAACTAAAGGATAGGTATTCTTAATATTAGAAAAAGTACCTAAAGTTTTCCGTGCGTGCATACATAGATATCGACTCTATGAAATAACTAAACATTTCTGTATTTTAAATAAGGTAATTTTAGCGGGCAATATCAAATAAAATAAAAAGAGAACCAAACTGTAGTTTAAATTAATTATAGAGAGCAAATAATTACATAAAAGTTGACAATAGTTCGAAAATGTAAGAAAATTTAAAAAACCATCAACGTCATCTGCCCGTTTGCGTAGGTCACACTATGCCGCCCGAAGGCTGCGTCATTTCGAATTAGTGACATCAACTTAATTATTTAATAGAATGTTATACAGTAAACTATAATTTCAATCTAGATGAAATGCTAAAAGTGACTATAATATTTATTTTCATAAGGATGAATATCAAAATTTCGCGGTAACGGTTGCGTAGCGACGCGACGGTTGTTATTAACATGGCAGAATAAATGGCATGTCAAATTAGAAAGTATTTTAAAATATATTAGTTGGTATGTGTAATGTAATGTTATATAGCCTATAGCACTTCTGAAGAATGCAGCTTTCATATAAAACAAAAACAATGTAAATCGGACCAGTAGATCCAGAGATCTTAGCGTTCAAACAAACAAACAAACAAACAAACAAACAAACTCTTCCGCTTTATTATATTAGTATAGATAACAAATATTTTTATTAAAGTGAATACAAAAAAAGTTTAAGATTTTTTTACTTTCACGGTTTATCTCGCATATAGCAAGATAAACAGAACCTAGTGTCGGGACACTGAAACCAAAAATCAATGCCGTACTTTCTCTTGGCAGTGCAAAGAAACGAAAATAGCTCATTTCCCCAAATGGGTATCGAACCCACAACTATTAAATTTACAATCAGACGCCGTCCCACTGATGCCGCATCATAATATTTTACCATTAATCATCACTACCTGTAAATAATAACAGTTCCAAAATCAATAATGTCATGGAACAAGGTGATTAGCCATGTTTGTTTGTGGAAGGGAGGAGCTGACCTGTCGCGCTTATTACCCTCATATTCTCATATTAGCAATTTTCTGCAAATTTCCGGGTGTTTGCGTCAAGGTTGACGAGTTAACTTCATATTATCATTAATTACGAGAATGAAAATTAAAGCAGAACCATTATATACAATTTACACGGTAATCCTCACACGAAGAAAGACTCTTCGTTGTTTTTGTCAAAACATCAACTATTTTAATCGCGTTGATTGACCAGTTTCTGTATTGAAAACGCTATTTTTACTTAATCGAGATAAAAACTAAAAATGTGAGCTTATAACAAGTACTAGTTCTGAAATGGGACAGCCGCGACATCATCACCAAGGTAACCTGACACTTTAACTAAATATACTTTAGAGTTGGATCTATGAATCAACCTTGTCTTATTTGTTTAACAACAGCCGCTGGCTGTCACTCGTAAATATCCAACTAGTGATGCGCCTATTTCACTCGCGTCCACATTCTGCGGTTAAGAATAACTTCAAAGATTTGTATCGACAGAAATGCCTTTGACAATGCAAATATGGTCCGAATGGAATGGTTGTTTCCAGTGCTCTCAACAGACCTTGCAGAAAGATATCTGGATAGCACTCTATACTACATTTCTTTCAAACTAACTATAAATCTTGAGCTGACCTCATTTGTATGAAGCGGAAAATAAGTAGAAAATCTAATGTTGTTTTAACGTTTTGTTTGTATTTATTTAAACAAACAAAAGAAATTTGTTTATATAGAAAAAGGGAACAGTAGGCCACACGTATGTTAAAATCATTTAAAAATTTTAGGCTAAAACTTGAATATTTTCAGATATAACAAAATAAAATACTTTGGGTTAGTTAAGGCGTACTTTCAAAGCTTTTAGTCTATTCGAAAAAAATTAAGAAAAAAAAAAACTATTAGGCAAAAGTAAAGATATTTTACCTTTGCTAACCCTGCTTTGTGAGATAAAGCTATAATTTAAAAAAATATTTTTTTATTATAGCTTTTTGAGGCATCAAAGATTTTTGAAATTATGACTCTGAAAAAATAAATATTCGATTAACATTTAACTTCTTAATATATCATACTAGTATATAGTATAAACTATTAGGATGTATGAAAATTATCTTTTGTCGTAGACGTCGTCTTAGAGAGGCAGAATGATTAGCGCATTACACCACGTCGCGGTGGTGGGAAAGCATTATGACGATTTATATTATTTTATTAACATAGCTGTTAAGTATAAAAAAAATGATAAAACAAATATTTCCCACGGTGGTTTGCACTTACGAAAGTAGCATCAATATCTAAAAGCTCGAAAGTAAAACGAAATCAAAAGAAAATTAATCAATGCTATGATGGAAACCAATGATGACATAACTACCTAGGCATATAAATAAAACAAGAAAAACCATCTCAGTTGTAACTTAAACTATTTTATATTCAGAGTACATTTCAGTATTAATGGTTGTTTATCTTCTCCATGTAGGAAAGCTTTGCGGATCTTGGAAATAGGTTATTACCGCCGGACCCATAATTTCAACTCGCTTGCGTAAAATCTAGTATTACGGATATTCATGTATTTAAGTTTTCATACGGCAATTTAGCCATCGTATGTGGTTATTCACTTCAAACGTTTAGCATAGCGCATGTTGGCTTCAGAAATAATACAGGCGCTGGTATGTATTCATCTATAATGGGGATATTCTTTGTTATGTTCATTTGAAAAGGTGAATTAGATTGTGTAAATACGGTTACAAGTTTATTCCAAACTTAGGGAATATTTATTTATTTATATGGCCTATGGCACGTACCTAGTGGACGAGGACAGGCTGTGTTAACGATGACGATGACGATGATCCACAAAAATATATCTAAATGAACAGAAAATTAATGGAAAGGCTGGCTTATCGAGAAAAGACTATAATTTAAGGTAAAATAATGTATATTTTCAAAACATAAAATTTTCTTTTTTATAACTATGATATATGTATACTAAATATAATTTTAGGCTGACACATTATATAGCGCCCAAAAGATGTCCACATCGCTTTTACTAGCTGGTAACAAATCAGGAAGACCAATGAAATATAAAATTTACTTAAAGAGATGACAAGAACTGTCAGTTAAAATTACTGCGCTATTTTCGAGTTCACTAAATCAGGTGACTAATAAAAAGAGCATCGAAGAGTTTGCTCATAGAGTATCACATATTTTTTATTAGAATTAAATTTTAAGATTTCTGAGTCAACTTTTTTGTTTAATTTATAACTTAATTATTAAATCTATAATTAAGTTTCATTGAGAACAAGAAAGTTTAGAAGTATTTTTCTTCGTGTGCGCAATAAAGTTTATTTAATAGCATTCTATTCTAATGCATAAAGTAATTTATGAAAATAATTTATATAATTTATACAATTTTCTATAAATTCTACTTAATAGCCAGATAATGATTATTTTCATGTGTTTTATATGCTTCTTGTTTATCTGTTATTGAAACTAAGCTTAAAGGATTTCAAAGAACAGTTTAAAAAGAAAACCGGTGCAACGGTATTTCCTAAAACTAAACCCAAATAGGTGGAATCAGGAAGGAAATTTTACGGCGCTTTTACAAGGCCCATAAATTTCCTTTCGCCGCCGTACAAAAAAGACATTGAGTTTTAACAGCTGTTTTAAAAGCATGTTCCGATTTACGTCGTTCGATACACAATAATAGAATATTATGAACGATTTTTAGATTAAATACGTTTATCGTATTTTTCGTCATATTTACGTGCAGGAAACTTTCAATCTCTTTTTACAAAAACGATGCAAGCATGGGAGTATAATATACAAAATGAACAAGTATCGGACAGCCAATACATTTTTAAATAATCTATTAGAAATTAATTAAATAAATATTACACATTTTATCACATCACATCTGACAATGTGATATGTTTTATATACTTTTGTATAAAGCAACAAAAACGTTTCTACGGCGGGACATAATTTATTATTATTATATTTCAGCTTCACGCTGTATCCCGTAGATACATAGCAGGGTAGACAGAGGGAACCTAGGAACCCAGTGTTAAGACACTGCGTTCCCATTAAAACATTTCCGTGCACTACTTTCGCGAATCAAATTCACACTTTCACGTTTACAGACACAGGCGACTATTTATTTTCAATTTCAAAATTGAAATTTACAATAATATTTCCACAGGATCTCTTTTTTTACATGTATTCTATAATTGTGTATATTTATCTTTTTTATTACCGGTCAATTTAATCCGTGTGTTTTCCATACAACGTGACATTGGCGAAATGAATTGTGCTCAACTGGCACGCTCGAAACGCCATATATCGAGAAATCAATCAATAATATTTCAAAAATATATATAAATGAAGTATTCCCAAATTTTTAATAGCTACAAATTTAAGATGTACCTACACAGGAGACGAGTATACGACTTCCGTCGCAATAGTTCGGTCAAAACGTTAATTGGCTGGGAACGGATAACGGAGGAGATGAAGGAATGCCGTCCATCGCGCTCTATATTTGTACTACAATACAAATTATTTCAATATCTTCACATAAAAAACAATGCTATATAAAAAAGGTACAGTCATTGAATACTTAGTTAGTAACAAGACAAGATGAGACGTAAACAAAAATAAGATATTAATGCTTTTATTTAATGAACTAAGTTAAAATGTTGTTTATTTTAATTGTAAATATATGTTATATTAATAAACCATTGTTATATTCGTCTGAATACAATGAAACTATCAAGCCAATTTAGAATTTTGGACGGTTTCCAAGTCTCGGATAGCAGTTCAATCGTCTCGCGTTCCAACTGTTTGAGTTCTACTTCTGTGTTACGTGTGTTTCTGTTGCAATTTTTAATATAAATTAAAATGACTTCAAATTATTAAAATAGGGTGATTCATAAGGTCATATGTTTGTTAATAAGCTTAGAATAAGGCTATACGCTGTACGTAGTCAAATCTAGGGATCAAAGCCTCCGTTTAAAGAGTTTGCAAATTTTAAATTCTTGTATTGTTAAGGTAAATTTAAGAAGTTATTTAAAGTCTGTTTATATAGGTAGGTATTAATTATAATTTATCTTTATCTGTGAACATTTTCTCGGCATATTTTTTGTAGCCTCATTCAAAATACAATGTCCGTGAGAGCTCCTTGTACAATATACAGTTAAACCTTAACAAAAACATAATTATTTCAAATATAATTTTTAGTCTGAAAATGCCGACAAACAAAAAATTTTAGATTTTAAGTTATGATAAAGAATAATGAATTCGAATGCCCTGATTTTTAATTTAAAAATACATAAATTAATTAGGCTTTAATTATTTAAGACCTTTTTTGTACACCCGACATGATAAGAATTTTTTTAAGCTTCATATTATATCTCTCACAGGGTATGGCAGGTCAGGAATTGAAAGTATTAAATATTCCATTTTCTGGAGTGGGTAACGAACCCACTACCTGTCATTTACAGTCGCAAGCTTAATATTTTAAATATCATAATATTATACAGAAGTGAATACATACTTATGTTGAGAAAATGAAAAAGATATTAATTTACATATAAACCGTACTCGCACGTACGAAAAGTAGGGCATCATAAGCCATCACACTTCAGTCGAGACGAGCCCATCTCCATTTTATTTGTATGTCAATATAATCATAATGGGATGTTATTACAATAGCCTCAGGATAAAATATATTATTTGTTCTGTATAAGTTTTTCCATTAGAGCCTATAACCAATATCCTTGTTTACGATCAACAATAGGTAATATTTATTACAAATATTAGACATTCATTCCAAGTATATATAATTTTATCTTATATTGTTTACTTACCTAAACTATATGCGAATAATTTTAATTCTAAGCAAGTAATAAAAAAACTTTTTTATAAATAAATATGTAAATCGTATAAAATATAAAAAAATAGTTTTATATCGCACACGTGTACCAAATTAAATATTAAAAGTAGCTTAAAACATTTAAATAAAATAAAAAAAAAACACTCAAAATCAAGTAATATCTAAGTAAATATTAATCAATAAAGATGAATTAACATCAATATTTATACAATACAAGAACACACCATTCACAAAAGGCACATAAGTCAAAACATCTATAAACTTCATAAAATTTCGAATTTATAACGCGACAAACAATACAAAATTGTATAACGCGTTGGGCGCCGCGCGTCCGGGTGCGCGTGCGCATCGAGACTGGCCGGAGACTACGAGCCTGCCGCTCGTATATTATTCACCTATCGCGGCTATTCTGATCACATCAGCCACTGTATAGGTAGGCTCGAGAGAGAGACAACCGAGAGGACGCTAGAGTTAAAGTTTCGCAAATCCGAGTAAGCCAAGGACGGTAGAGATAAAACAAAAGTGTTGTTTATGAAACATCAGCTGTGTATCGCCTACGAATTTTACGATACAACAGGTGTTGTTAAATATTATAAAAGAGGTAAACTGAATGGTTTATTTTGTTCAGCATTACGTGTTTACTTGGTGAATACGTGACGTAAATGCACCTTGTTTGGTATATTATTTTTGAATAATAAAGAGATTATAAATAATATATTTATTGAATTGAAATTAATAGTTAAATGAAATAATGATCTCAATAGCTGAACATGGCTACACAAGACTTTAAATTTGAAGAAAAAGGAGAGAGTGGAGTAACCATCACTTGTATGAGATTTTTTTTATCACGCAGCAGATACATTCGAAACGAAAATCTATACTATACCATAATACTTAACAATTCATGAGGGCATTCCATCCGCACAGGAATTTGGCAAATAAACAAGCAACTAAGGAAGCATTAGCCAAAAAGGAAATCCACATGAACAATGCAAGTGATGTCAATGATCTTTCTAGAATTAATGTAACATAGTTTTAAGGTTAAAGGAAAAATTACATGTTTACGCAGGATCAACTACTAATATGTTATTAATATTTATTATAAAATCATGACAATGCGGAACAAATGGTATGTACGCCTGAGGTCGACGTACAAGCGATTCGTATACTTGTGTTTGTGACTCATGTAAACAATCGTGTACTACTTTTTAGATTTCCACAGAGCTTTGAAGACGTTTTAGATTTTGGAACCGATAAATAGTATTTTAGGAAAGTTCGTTAAATCGTGTATGCTGTTAGAAGTCTAAATGTTAATGTTTGTTTCTTATATTTTGATAAATTTAATGTTAAATTAGACTGTTACTGACAACAAAAAAAGGAGGAAGCAGTACCTGTTACAATATAATAACAAACAACTTAAAATATAAAATATAGATTCAGGCACTTGCCAAGAAACTCATATTAATATAGCTTTTGACAATGATATTAAAAATAACCGCTGAAAACATTATCTAAGTACAAAGATACATAACTGTATCCACAATGGTGATAGTCGTGCGCGCGACCGTTTTATTTCACGTCAACAAACCTATTACGATTCGAAACTGATAGAAATGAATGATTGCAATCTTGTAGTGCCAATAATAGTAAGTGATGTTATGTTTAGAAGTTACGTGAGACTAAAACGCTTAGAAAGTTATTTTAAATTATTATAAGCCCAATAGTTAAGTTGGTATACCTAAGTTTTTAAAAAACAACAGATATAAGTATACGAGAAAGTAATTTCTTTTTTCTCATAAACAGCCATATAGTGGACATTCCGATCCACACGATACCGGTTAATTCGACCCTGTTCAATTTGTTCTAGTTGGCCAAATATAAAAAATTTACATATTAATTTATATAATATATAATATGTTAACATTAAAACTGTATATTCTCTTGAAATATACTCGTAGATAGTAAATTATAAGCATAATGTAATAGATACACGACGGCCCCCAGCGGCGTTATTGGCGTTGCGACTGTCATGTCGCTTGCACATGTTCCCAATTAACAGTTCACTTGTAAATATACCAGAATATAAAATACAATAAAATTATATTGGTACGCAATAAATATAGAAATTTACAACAGCACCAGTATAATAAATTAGAGGGTATTTTTTTTATCAATTATTGTTATCGATAAAGTGTAAAAGGATTTTTGTACAGATATAAAACCAGATCAATCATCAGTATTTGTAACAACAGAAAAGAAGGCATAACATAACTGTTGTTTCTACTTGTTTAAAGTTTAGACATTCCCACATGACCTATGGAAATGATTAAAGGTAAATTAAAGAAAGTTTTTTTTTTTAATAAATAAATTAGCAAAAAAACGGCCTAACATAGCTTCTAATTTCTCTGCCTAATTTATACATGATACAAGATAAGAAACAGTCCATGAATCAATTAATTAATATGAAAAAAAAAGTGAAATTTACTATCTTTATCTACGTACTCGAGCAGAAATAAAGTCATTAATGACAAACTTTTTCATAAAGCTTTTTCAAAGTTATCTTTAGTTTATTAGTGTAATAAATTAATCACTTTGATAACACGGTTTTATTAGTTGTCGTAATTTGGACTAAAATCAAATTGCTTCGTTAATGGTTAATCAATTGAATGGAATTTATTTATGAAGTGAAAATCAATAATTTAATAATATAAAAAAATTTAATAGATAATTTAAATCTATATTTATTATTAAATTTATACTGAACGTAAATTAACACATATTGTAAGTATTAAATGGGTATAATATACTAACTAATAAAATAATAGACCAAAAATTTCGCAATCACAAAATACCAATATAGATGTAAATGACACAAAATCCAATTCCTTTCTCTCAACAGCGATCGTTACTTTACACTACTTTATAGCCCCGCTCTGAATTCATATCTTTGCTTTTAAAATTACCGACTTTTGCAACCGTGCGAGAGATATTCACTTCTTATCACCCATTAACGTTGCAACTTGTGTAAGTGTAGCCTTGACATGTAATGGAGATCTCCCACAAAGACTTTCATACATAAAAACCATTATCTATAAGTTATCGGATTAGTGAATTTTCATTAAGAAGCCCAATCTTTTTTTTTTCAACATAAGAAACAAGTAAAATTAATTACTTTACTGTTTAAGTTTTTATTTTCACCCCTGTATCACATATATCGCAAGGTATGCAGAGGGAATCTGGGAACCTGGTGTTAAGGGACTTCCGTTCTACACTAAATTAACCATAATAAATGAAACTTATTAACTAAACTAACTAACTAAATTATAAAAAATAACAAGTATAATCATTAAAAAATAAAATAAATTAAAAGTCTTTCTTCATTCATATGAACCTATGTATATCTAATTATTTTTGCGAAAGCTTCTTTCTAAGGAGATACGGACTACAACTTTTATTATAAACGAAGGGCTTTTATTTTTATATTATTTCAAGTCCAACATTCCAAAGTCAATTAGAATAACTAGTTAGTTTAGTTAGCAAACCATTTTTATCAACTCAAAAAAACTACGAAAAGGCTATTTTTAAGTATTCAAGTACCTATTATTTCTGGTAATACAACGCCTAGGTCTGCCTAGTATATTAAAAAAATCTAGTATTTCGTGTGTCATACGAGTCTGGTATTTTTAAATATAGTTTTAATGCCCTCAAGATTTCAGGTTCTTTATAGAGAACTAGTTTTCCATATAATGTAGAAATACAAATGTACCTTACTGGAATGCTGCTAATACCGTTTAATATACGACTTGTAAACAATTTAAAATATAAGATGAATATTATACTTGAATAACGGACTAACTTGATAGTTTATTTTTAGATAGTTTTTTTTAACTTTACGGTGTATCACGCACGTAACAGAGTAGACAGAGGGAACCTGGAAAGGTAGTGTTGTTCCCATTAATATACTTCCGTTCCGCACTTTCCCGTGATTTTGGAGGCATTACCTGTTAAGTGGCAGAACTTAACGCCGGATAAACGGATAAAAAAATACAAAGTACTCTTGTAATTATTGAGAAAGTTGTATTGTTTATAAAACAGATGCAGATGACACATTGATGACATTTCACAATACAAAATATTTTGTTCTGTCGTTAGTCTGTTCTAATTGAACAATATTTGTATGAACTTATACTTACTATACTTACTTATATATATAATAATATATTTACACTAATGGCATATAATTTAGAATTTTTAAATCTGTTCCGCAATAGCAGTTTCCTTCCGCAATAAAAGTTGTTATAAAAATATCCTATCGGGCAAAACTTGCGCTAGTTTACATTCTGCACATAAAAAAGATAATAATATGTGGAATTAAGATCATTTAAATTTCTTGCAAGATACCTACCATTTTATTATAGTATTATATTATTTACATTTAACCACTGTTGAGCTTGTTTCCTGTTGTTTTCAGCAGAACTGCCCCACGAGGCAGTAGTTGCTTTAAATTTATATTATTTTATTTTATCAAACCTGCTTTCCAAAATCTGTTTAAATATAGAATATTATGAACTTAGATAAAATATTGTTTAAAATATTAAAAAAATAATAAAAACGTATTTGAACCTTGTACGACAATAGGCTTTAAAGATATTGATCATTATACGCTAATAAGCTACAAACATTTAATCTCCGCAACTCTCAACTCGCAATACTTATCGATTATTTATTAAGGGTCTTGTTCTAATCTCGCCGATGATGTAATCTCCTGTTGCCGACTGACTGCACGATATGCAAGGCTGTGGGAAATAGGTTCAACGTATCTGCTAAATCTTAGCTTTAGTACAAAACCTGGTTTCAATTTAAATGTTATTTTAAAACTTATTTTTCTATTAATATCTTTTTTTTGTTTCACGCTGCATCCTGCATGTAGAAGGGTAGGCAGAGAGCACCTAGTGCCAAGACACTCTTTATTACGCATTTATCAATATTTCACAATTCTCCTTTCTCAGTGTCAGCTCTTACCAGAGCGGGAATCGAACTCAAAACCATCGTTTACAGTCAGTCGTTGTTTCATTTCGCTTACAACTGGCCTTTAGGCGCAATAGCAATAATCTATACATATAATAAAATTGTAACTGATCAT
Source organism: Heliconius melpomene rosina (assembly GCF_056956725.1). Taxonomy (NCBI): domain Eukaryota; kingdom Metazoa; phylum Arthropoda; class Insecta; order Lepidoptera; family Nymphalidae; genus Heliconius; species Heliconius melpomene. The sequence continues at coordinate 3,359,383 of NC_140400.1, forward strand.
TTGGGGCGTTAATCGATGTAATAGGATTAGAAACAATTTTCAAAATTTGTCTATGCGTTTGCGCACGCATATCTCAGAAACGGATTAATCGATTCAAATGTCATTTCTCTATATTTTGTCAAAGTTCCTTTAATATGTAGTGTTTGTATTATTTCATTCAAATTACAATTCATAAAATGTTTTAAATGAAGATTTTATAAGGGTTCTATTTTTAAATTGCGTATATGCACGACAAAAACTACAATTAACTATAATTAGTACTCTAAGTAATTATTATTGTAAGTATACCCATAGTAAAAAATATGTAATTTAGAAGTTAATTGCATTTTAAGATCAATATCTATAAAGTTTTGGTTGAGATGAACACCGACATCAGGCTATCAACTGACTGATGACTGCAGGTCAAGGGGTCAGCCCTCCTTGGGATGGATATTTTCGTGATGGACATCAGTATTTATGTTTATCTTGATGCAAATTAATATATGGTAAATAAGTGTGTGTTAATCAATTATTTGTCGATGATAGGTTATGCTTAGTATACACTAGAGAAACTTGTATAAAATGCCATATTATATAATACAGCACATTTATTGGCATACTATTTTATATTCTTAAGACAATACGTTGAATAACGAAACCGAACGCCGTACCTTACACAACTAGACCGGAAAAATCTAAATGTCTACACTACATAGAAATCACTTCCAAAATGCATCACGACGACGACAAGGAGAAAATTCACACATATTAAATTTATTACGTATTTATGCATATTTCATAATTCACTTTTACTTTTTTTCGTAATTAAGCTGACTTTTAAACTACATATAAGTTTGTAATTGTATGTCACGCTAAAATAATATTTGCAGACATACCATAACAAAATTAAGTAAAAAAGCATTTTTTTAAAAAATCTTTTGTCGAGCAACAGATAAGCAATGCTGCTATACCTACGTGTTGCGAACAGAGAACTAAAGTTACGAGTATATATATATACCTTACATAGTTTAATTAATCTAAATATAACCTCGCCGTATCTCCATACAGAGACGCACCGCAATGACTAAGTCATTAAAATAAAACTGCACTCCCATATTGGGGCTATTCTTGATGATGCTTTACGAAGTACGTGTTAGTCTTGTATACCACCATTACAGCCTCGTATCGCGGAGAGAGTTAACTGAGTAAGTAAATAAAGTCTTACTTGTTAATAAATTATATGATTATAGAATTTTATCATTAGGTTTTCATTATTATATGAAACTACGAACTCCTGAGATCGAGATTTGACCCATTGCAAACTATTGATACTCTTTACTGATACAAAAATTGTACAAAATAGCAAATAATCTTTTAATATCTGCATAATTTTAAAAGAAACACATTTTTTTCATTATAATAAAAATGTATATATTTTATGGATATAAAACAACCTTAGAAAATATAATAGACAACGACAACACAAAAACAAATTTGTACAACTTAAGTGGCATTTAAGAAGGTAAACATTGCATCACTAAGTACAGCATCCGATGGACCAGAAGCATCGCTAAGAACCTATTAACACCGATTTGCATAGCAAAGGGCGGCGTGATCGGCCTGTAAATAATCGAGCGAGCCATCGATATCGAACGACGGCTCGCTCAAATAGATTAATTATAATTTATTAAAATACTCCTCTCTCTCTCTCTCATAGATGCCTTATGTAAATAGACTATAACACATTATATTTTATTTTGTAATCACAGGTGCCGAACCCGATGGATAGATAAACGTTTCTGTATTTTAACTATTTTTTTCTAATATCTATTATTTCTTCGTAGCTAAAATATAGCTAAATATATTAATTGTAAATGTTCAATATCGATATAGTACACGACATATTAATATTGTTTTTATACATTTTTCTAATAAAAATATGAAATTTCCGAAACTTTCGCAGCTGATGTCATAGTTCAGCAGGCCTTCCAAAGGCCTCTGACGAATCTCAACGACCGCCATCAGTCGTTAACAACGGCAGTCCCGTTGTCAACGACTGATAGCGCATCGCTTTCCTTGCCTACTGAAGTGCGGAAATATTCAGCTATTGTACCGCTAGAGGTCATTCATCTGAGTACGTGTCGGTGTTGAAGTTCCTTCGTTTCGAATATCTTTTGTTATCTTCAATTATTTAAATCCTTATTTTAGAAAACGTATCAAAATTTTTATATAGCGGGATTTTTGAACTCAAACTCTGAGAAACCAAGCGTCCAAGCGCTCGCTAGCATGTCTTATGTCACCGCACTGAAGGTTTCTTAACACTAGGTTCCCAGGTTCCATCTGCCTACCCTTCCTTGTGTGCGGGATACGGTGTGTAGCTAAAAATAAAATAACATCTTCAACAAACTATCCTATATTCATAACAATCACACAACTACTTAAATATCATGATGACATATTAATTTCTGTAATCATATACCTAAATATAATATGACAATAAATCACTTAACACTAACTGCACAATATATATAAGTTAAGCAACACTGGTGTCCGCCCACGTCGTTGTTTATTTTGAATTTATATCAACAGTTTTGCCTAGAGATTTGAAAATGAATATTTTATGTGATTTTGTAATACTATATAATATTAATGAGACGAATCGTCGTTTCTGTAGGGCTTCTTGATCAATAGCAGTATATCGAGTTTCTTTCCATTGATATTTTTATAACAATAATATAAAATTATTTCGTTTCTATGGAAACAAAATATATATTTATGAAAATGGATTTTCATTATAAAACAAGAAAGTAACTATGTATACTTCTAGGCCTATCTTACCTAGCCTTTCTTCTTCCTAATTAATCCTAAATAATATAAACGTGCTTCTTAATAAAACTAGGAAAGGTACAATAACACTAAATGACAATTTGATAATTTTTACTTCAATTATAATTCAGATCAAGTTCCTCACGTCTTCCTGCCCATACAACATACATACATATTTTAATAATTATAGTATTTGTAACGCTATCTTGATCAACCTCTAGTTCTATTTCTAGATCATGAAATATTAAAAAAAATATTTGAGGTCATTTCCTTTTGATATCGTGTGAATTATTTATAATGACTTCATAAATTACTCTATATTTTTTCCTCCAAGGTGTGTAAAAATTTCCATTTCTTGTTTCTGTATGGAAAAATAACTAATACTATAAAATATATTAACTTTTTTAAAACTATTGCCTGAAGAGAGTTTGAACCCACAATATTCGCCAACTAACACCAGGTCGTCTCAACTGCGTTACGATAACATCAAATAATAATCACATGTGGGACCTCCCAAACACAGTAATTACAGAACAAAACAACATTATTATCTCTTAACTCTCAATTTTTATCAGGGCTTGTTTACCTTACTGCGCGGAGTCCAGGAAATGCCATTTAAAAAGTAATCATTTAATATTTCACGGTATAGTTTGCCCACCACAGTGTAAAAATCATTAAAACAAACGTGATTAAAATAAAGCAGTCTACGTCAGCTGTACCATTAAACGCTGCTCGCTTTGCTATTAATCATTCCGATAAGAGCGTCATATATGGTCACAGAGCGAGCTTCGATACAGCTTACACGTATCGCAGCTGCACCACTCGTGTATTTATTATATGTTCTTTTTTATATAATGTTATAAAATTGTTTTTTGTATAGAATAATGTAGAAAAAATATATGTACTGAATATTTAATAGTTTAAATACTGGATTATAAATGGATTCATTTACAACTCTTGTATTCTTTTTACAACTATTGTATTTTTGGCAAATTTTCCTTAAAATTAAGCGTTTGTTTCATTTCGATCAGCTTATAGATAAATAAATAAAGTTATGTCAATATAAAGTATTGAACGTGACAATATTGCTACAAAATAAGTAGTTTATTTGCTGCAACTTTAGTTATCAATGTATGGATATTGCGAAATACAAGCGGGCGAAGCCGCAAACGGGTACCTTGTATTAGATATAATAACAGTAATATTTGTTAAATATTTATGTTAGTTTATAACTTATAAGATTTAATATATAATCTATTGTTATTAATATCGACTAAGCTCTCATCTGGCTGTTGTTTGGACTTCAAAAGAATCAAGCTATCGTAATGTGTCTTCCTTAAAGACCGACACATCATAAACGTAATAAATTGTTATTGAAGATCACCAGGCATTAATTGCTTCGGCGCTCTGTTCAGTGTAAACGCTAAGTACATTGTGATGATGGTTTTCCTCATTTGTTTTAATGGACGACGCGGGACAATTTCACGTAGGTTTATGATATAATTAAAAAGATATTATACTTTTTATTAATGCCATGAGGCCACGTGCAAAGTTTTTGACTATAAACGCGATGGTCCTGAGTTCGATTTCACTCGAAGGAAACAATTGTTGAGTGAAATGTCGCCATTAAATATTAAATGACTAATTAAAAAAGCAGCGAAAGTTCGTTCTAAAATTAAAACGTGGAAGTCCTTTTAGAAAATATAATTGGTCACCAAAAATGCAATTTTCATAAAAGTCTATTCATTAAGTTATGCATAGGTACTATTTCAATCAATATAAAAAATATATTTTGTAATAAATATTTTATATTTAAAAACAAACTTAAAGTTACAATACCACGTTAAAAATGAAATACTTATATAAAATGTATGAGTATTTTATCGACAGTTCCTTTTTATTATTATTGTTTAGTCTGTATTGGAATTTTTCCAGTCGTAACCACATGGGTTTCTAATAACTAAAACTTTCCAACTTTCCGATCGTAAAATATTTATTGCTATTGCACTTGCATTGTAGGATTGAAAGACACAAGATTCTTTAGGACTTGGAGAAAGTTGAGTAAAGTTTCTTGAATGTTTAATAAGCTTGAATTTGTGAGATTTTCATAATATTATGACAACGTGAGGCATCACGGTACTTAGCTAAAGTACCCACTTTGTGAGTGAGTAAACACTTATGCGTCAAGAGTGTCTCTTTTTTGATTTGGGAAGGGATTCGTCGTCTATATTGTCACATAAATATGAAGCCTAAATTTTCAATAATCGATATTTTTTTACATTTTCTAATAAAGGCTCTATCTAAGGCTCACGTCATATATATTTTAGATAGAATCTAGTGACAATACTAATAACATTTTGAAGTACAAATTAAAATCTCTGTAAAATACGTATATCGAGTGTGCAACATTTTATATGTTTATTTATAATATTAATACATTTATGCCAATATTTAATCATCGATTACAAGACATTTAAATCTAGTACTTCAGTATAAAATAATAGGAAACGAATTCTAAATGTACTATTAAATACTAAACCTATACTTATATATTTAGACAAACACTGCAATAATAGCCGTTAGTTCAATCACCCTCACGCTTAGTGTCTGAACACATCGGACACGACTCACGAAACAACTGTAGGCGTTCCTTTGATGTATTTAATGGGAAAGAGCAAATTGTTTCATAGATACTTATTTAATTGCATTTAATTTACTACGAATTAAGAAAAGTGTCAAAAGTGTCTTAATGAGATCGGAGTGTCTTAACTCTGCGTATATAACGGAGTATAGTGTCAAAAAAGACTGCAATGTACATTTGTTTTTATTAGACAACTAGTGGACCCGAACGCGGCTACGCCCGCTTCAACTATACGAATATTTATTAAACATATTTATGAAATTATTGTCAGTTTTCAATAGAGAGATGCGTTGAGCAAGCTCATTTTGGGTGACGTTTTCCAACCACAAACTTTGCAAATCGTTGCTTAGCAACGACGGTTGTTATTAACATGGCGGAATAAATTGCATGTCAAATTAATAAGTATTTTAATATATTGATATATATCGAAAATATTACAAATATGAGAAACAAAAGTATCCAATGTTCATCCCGAGACCCTCAAGTATCTCTATATGAGTATTTTATCACAATTAAATTAGCAGTTTGGCCCTGATTGCGTAAAAGACAGACAGACAGACAGGCAGACAGACAGAGTTACTTTCGAATTTATAATATAGGTATGGATAGTATTTTTAAATTGCTGTATTGGGTTCTATTACTTTGCACACAATAGCACTAAATTGAGGTTTAAGAGGAAAACTGAAACATTATTACTTAGTGAGATTTTACTAACAATAGTCTTGTTTATGTAAACAAGCATGATTCAAAGAAAACTTTTAACTACTGTCTTATTACTGCGAATGAATGGAAAGTACGGCATTTAGATTTACATAGGTCAACCTAACTAATTTAAGGGAAAAACGTATGAATAATAACACTGAATGACACACATACTGTTCAAACCTAAAATAATAAATCTCTCTACAGACTATATAACTTTTGTTAATGAAGAAATTAAAATAAATGCTTCTACGTTAAAATATTTCAAGTTTATCTAGAAAGATAATGTAGTATAAATATTCAATACATACAGTAGAGTCGACGAGTAGAGGCCGCTCTGAAGTTAAGTTTCTGAACTTTTGCGCATTGTTCACTCGGGAAAAAATAGTTAAAAGTAAGACAAATCTTAAAATTCAAACTACGCAACTATCTACATTTAAAACGCGCGGAGCGCGTAGCCAAGTTTTTTTACAAACAAAACTGGCGAGCAGCACCGTGTGTTATTTTACACGAACCATTTGAAGCCACTTTTTACCTATTCGTAACTCAAAAACTATTCCATCTAAAGCTGTCATATTTGGCTCAAATATTTAGACCCCCTACCTGTATACGTGCATTAAATTTCATAAACACAGCTCAAACAGTTATTTAGATAATGACGTCTAAAAATCGTTAATTTTTAGGGGGGTGACTGACCTATAGACCTTAATGTTAACCAAGTTCCAGATGACCTAGAATGGTGAAATTTAGCATCCGGTTAAGTAATTGGGTGTATGTAAAGGGAAAAATCCGAAACTAGTATTTTTTAAATATTTTCTTATAATTTTTCAATAAATAGATTCAATTAGGAACATTTACTTATAGCGCCTGTAATGAAAGCATAGCAATTTAAGTTCATGATAATTGATTTTTAGGCTTAGCGCCTGTCAACAAAATAAGAGCAATGCATTATTTATATATGTTGCTTTAATTTATGTCACGCGTTAGTAAATATTTTATTTGTTTTGTAGTCTAACTTCACTATTACTTACGTAAGCCATCTAAAACAACACGATGCTTTCAAGTATATTTTATAATATAAGATAAGATATGTCTCCATTTGTAGCTGAAAATGCCTCTAATTTATGTCCTGACAAAGCCTGCCATCATGTGGACTTCAAGGGCTTCACGTAAAAATATAAAAATATAATAAATGGATTAACATCCTTCATTATTATTTATTATAATTTAAACATATGTTTTAGTACTTATTATACTAAGAGTATTTGCATAGTCGATTAACGTATTTGATATTAAATTATTATTACAATATTTAAGTACTAAGTCCTATATAAGATCCTATAAGGGTTCTGTTTTATTGCTTTCGAGGTACAGAACCCTAAAACAGAAAAAAATACACTAAAAAATAATGATATTGATAGAAATATATATAAAATTTAATAATAATATACTATCTGTAAGGTCAGTCGTGGCATAGGGGCACAAAGTGTGACTGTTAAACCGACTGGTAGTGAGTTCGATTCCCACTCGAGGAAATGAAATATTTATTTAAACTTATATTTCCATTTCTTCGCTCTGGTGTCGAGGCAAGGCGCGGCGGAGAGTTCCGTGACTCAACACGCAATGCCTCCAGAATTCGATGGAAAGTGGGGTTACTGAGTGTATTAACACTAGGTTCCCTCTGTCTACTCTGCTGTGTGCGGGATACAGCGTGAAGCTGATTTTATTTTTAATTTGATATATTGTCAGCCTACCAGCTATCTTAACAGAAGTAATTATAAAGTAATTATTAACAGTAAAAATTTAAGTAATTGTTAATTAAAAAATAAGAGAAAAAAAGAGAAAATTGAAAATTACTTAAACAAAATAATAAAAAATAAATAAATCCGCTTTACGATGTATCCCACACATAGCGGGGTAGACAGAGGGAACCTAGTGTTAAGACACTCAGTTCCTCTCTTTCCATCGAACTCTGGAGGCATTGCGTGTTGAGTTATTCCAACAAAATAATGAAATTAATAATAAATATATCAGATTTCTAAACGCAGCATACATTAATTACTTTCTAATTTGACAACTGTCATTTAATCAACAAAATAATAACTATAGTCGAGATTCATAGATAAATATAATCTATTTTCATATATAATTAAATATCGTCTTAAGAGTAATAATACATAATATTATTGACCATAATAAAAAAGTAAATACCTAATTATATTAGATATATTTTATTGTACGAAGGCGTTCATATTTTAATGGTTTTTTTGGCCTGGGTTTCATGATTTTACTGGTTTTAGGAACACTTGTGAAAACGGCAGAGAACGAAGTCGACCTTGGGATCATATCAATTCAGATTTGTACCGTCAGCACTTAATAAACTTATTGTTTATATTTTTTCCAAGACATGTTGAACAATGAGTCGTTCAATAGAATTGCTTGCGGGTGAAACAAGAACTTACACCGAATTGTTCCAATGCCTCCCGATGGGAGCTGTCTCTTCCGTGCTATTGCATATTCTTTGTTTGAGTGTATTGATATACAACAAACTAATAAATTGCACGAGACTATAGTAGAGTACGTATGTCGTAACTGGAATGATTTAAGTATCTACACTAGCGCTCGAAACGGGAATCCTTACTCTTCTAAAGAAGACATGCTTTGCTTAACTACGTACGGAGCTACTTCCGAAATAAAGGCTGCAGTAGATTTGTATAGTACTAGCGGACGCGCGCAGCTTCGCTTGCTTATTACTTAGGGGTGAATTCTAATAAACTTTGAAACACGTGTTCAATAAAATATTTTTAAGAGTCTCAATTTCAAATTTTATAAAAATCAGTGGCGATTTAAAGATTTTTCTATATAAACTTTCAACCCCTTATTTACACCCCTAGGGAATGAATTAAAATAAACCACGAAACTTATGTTCAATGAAATATTTTTAAGAGTCTAAATTTCAAATTTTATAAAAATCGGTGGCGATTTAAAGATTTTTCCATACAAACTTTCAACCCCTTATTTGCACCCTTAGGGGGTGAATTTTAGAAATCCATGAAACACATGTTCAATGAAATATTTTTAAGAGTCTAAATTAAAAATTTTATAATAATCGGTGGCGTTTTAAAGATTTTTCCATACAAACTTTCAACCCCTTATTTGCACCCTTAGGGGAAGAATTCTAGAAAACCATGAAACATGTGTTCAATTAAATACTTTTAAGAGTCTGAATTTCAAATTTTATAAAAATTGGTGCCGATTTAAAAAAAATTCTATACAAACTTTCAACCCCTTATTTGCACCCTTAGAGGGAGAATTCTAGAAAACGATGAAACACGTGTTCAATTAAATACTTTTAAAAATCTAAATTTCAAATTTTATAAAAATCGGTGCCGATTTAATTTTTTTTCCATACAAAATTTGAACTCTTATTTCACCCCTTTAGGGTAAAAATTTTTCAAAATCCCTTCTTAGTGGATGTCCAGATTACGAAAGTAAATATCTGTCCAAATTTCACGTTCCTACGCACAGCGGTTACGGCTGTGCGTGCGTCTTACCTCAGTCAGTGAGGACAAGTCCTTTTATATATATAGATTAAGATAGAAGTGTATTATCACAATGGTGTCCTACTTGGTTTATTCGGCGAACAGAAATGTCCTATGAAGCCCTTACTCTAAACTATGTTTTAAAAAGAGCAACTATTGAGTTTCTTGCCGTAGTAGCTTCCTATAGGAAAAGTACTTGTAATGGCCAAATTGAATAAAGAATATTTTGATTTTGATTACATTATAAACCTTTCTACTTATGATTTCTGTACAAAAAGTAATGATATCCCGTCAAAAACATAAATGTAAAATGAAAGCCAAGTTCAGTAATAAAACATATGCTTTCAGCGACAAAAGAAGTGAGATGTAAATGTATGCCAAGTTCAATAGTCAGTCCTGAAATTTATTTTTAACAATATAAAATATTTTATAACAACTGTAAATGCCCATTCTTCTTACAACTTGGAGACTTTATTTATGTGTAATATCTGATTTGGCTAGTTTTCTTATGAATTTACAATAGAATCTGAGTAGAATACAATTTGAATACATTCATTTATATCGATGTAAATTAATTTGAAAACTAGCCAAGTCAGATACTACACATAAATAAAGTCTCCAAGTTGTAAGAAGAATGGGCATTTACAGTTGTTATAAAATATTTTATATTGTTAAAAATAAATTTCAGGACTGACCATTGAACTTGGCATACATTTACATCTCACTTCTTTTGTCGCTGAAAGCATATGTTTTATTACTGAACTTGGCTTTCATTTTACATTTATGTTTTTGACGGGATATCTTAGAAGTAAGTCACATTTTAAAGCCCTATTCATCAGCCCGGCTAGCTCAGTCGGTAGAGCATGAGACTCTTAATCTCAGGGTCGTGGGTTCGAGCCCCACGTTGGGCGTTAATTTTTATATTTTTATTTCGGATGTAGAATATTTAATTATATTACTTTTTAATGTATATAATAATTAATTACAATTTATTTTAAATTAACAATTTTATATAGAATTCAATATTATTACTTCAATAACTTAATTAGTTTGGTAGTCCACCTACTTACTACTTAAAAAACTTGAAAAAAAAAATACATAAATCTCGATGCAATCACTACATAGAGTGCAATCGTATTACATCGCATTGCGCTTCCAACCTTATCCCGACTAATAGAGATTGTATCGGTTGGCGAGGAGCCAGCGCGGCAATTTTATTAAAAACTAGCGTGGCATTGTTAACATCTGTTCTGCAGACCTGGCCAATAAACTAAATACTTCATTGCAGTACAGTGACCCGCCGCTATGGAGCTACGATACAATTATAAATATTATGTAAGACTATTTGATATTGGTAGTTGCGAATTCAAATCTCATACAGGGAAATATTTATAACGTGTTAAGTGCCGAATTCTGGAGGCTTTGCGTGTTGAGTGGCAGAACTCAACGCCGCGCTTTGCCTCGACACCGGAGTAAAGAAATGGAAACATAAAGATAAATAAATATTTCACTAGAGATATAATTAGATTTCTAATATATCATTATAGAAAAGCAGTACAAGAATAAAGTTACTTTAGTAAATAAATAAAAAACGTACCTACTTTTTTTTTTGCTATTTGGAGGCTGGTCACGTACGAAAAAGCCCAAACCCCTAAACCAATTTTTCTTGTCGTAAAACGGAAAAGAGAGTGCCATAAAAAAAATTCACCAACTCCAGAGAATTACAACAAACTGAACCCTAACTGATGAAGAAGCTCATTTTAAAAATATATATTGCTTAATGCTTAAAGAACAACATCTAAAAAATTACCAACAATAGTTAACAGCATAATAAATTATAAAATATAAAGCGTATATATTTTTTAAACGAATATTTTTCTGGGATTCGCTAACAAATATTTTATCATATTTTTACTATGAAAAACGAAAAAAGAAAACAATAGCCGACTCACAGAGTACGTACGAGTATAAGCTCAACAACGTTTCAATTTATAAGTGAAAACAACGTTGTAAGTTAACGAGTTAAACGCAATACTCAGAACATTGTACAAAACTCGACTCAAAAAGGCTTTAATAAAATATTCACAGTTACGTACAGCTAATTTATGGTTAAAGTTGTGAATATTGCGCGAAAACATGTATTCAAAAAATGCGCGAGCGAGCACAGCGAGATGCATGGCCACATAATTTCTTGTTTTTCTTTATTTATTTTTGTGGTGTAGCCTCCGAATTTATTTTAAACATAAACAACTTGAAATTTACACAGCAAGTGTGGGTTTAAAAAACATTGATCGAATTTGAGAGACCATTAGGTTCAATTAATAGACAATTAGTATCGTACGAAGTGATCTATCATTCTCTTATTTAATAGTTAGGAGATTCTCATAATAAAAAAACTATGTTATCTCTAGTAGGAATATTTATAAAATAAATACCTAGCAAGAGGCCAGCGGTAGCGCAGGGGCCCGCTTTTTATATTTTTTTTATTCTTCAAGAAAAATACATTCACAGCCGGGTAGGCAGAGGGAACATAGTGTTAAGATACTCCGTTCCTCACTTTCCACCGAGTCTTTCGAGGCATTTCATATTGATATCATCGAATTTTATATGTGTCTAAACAAAAAAACTTCAACTCAAAATATCCACTGAGCCTCTAGGTTCCCTGGCGATATGACAATATTGACAAAAGAGCTATCAAGGGACACCGCCTACACATACCGCCGATACCAAAGTCATATTTATTTTATTATTCTTTAAATGACTACAGTCGCAATTTTGAAGTACATACATGAATCTCACAGTGGGCGTATCTTGAGAACATTACGAGGTATTACTTAAAAATCGTTTCAAAACAGAAAGCTTTTAAGTATTGCGCTCAAATTTAGCGATAAAACTGCACGCATGGATATTACAACAATGAGTTGTAATGAGGTAAAATTTGATTTTGTTTTACTTTAAGGGATAATCTCTTTCACTTTTACGCAGGTAATAAAAATATTCATTTTGAAAGCTTAAAATGGCCAAATAATTATTAACGAATACTATAAAAATATATTTTCATATGCAATATAGATTAAGCGTAAATAATACGTTAAACGCTTCCGGCAAAATGTCTCAATTACACACTAACAAAAAAATATAAATAAATAAGGGAAATTATATACTACTTCATAAATAAAAGATCGAGTAAATACGATCGTTTATTGAATTAATCTTTTTATCACCATTTCAATGTTGAAAAATTACTTAATGCAAATTAAATACATACATGTAGTGAAAAATTGTATTTGCAATTTTATATCTTGATTGCTACATTATTAACAGCAAGTTTTAATTAAAAATGTTGTTTTATTTCAAAACGCAACTAACCAGTAACCTTATTATGTTATACTCTTTTTATTTTATATTCATCTACTTTTCATATAGAAGAAAATTTTATATAAAACTTTTCTTTTCGTACATTAGGAAAGATTGTGTTGAACGAAAGTAAACACCTTAGAAGGTACTAGATCCAACCCGACATCTTAAATTTCCTATTTAATAAACACGACTATTTCCACACCACAAACTAAAGCCAGACAAATACAAACAACATTTCCACTGACATGGAATATCTAAAACGTATATAAAGACAACATTAAATTAAGCATTAACAACATTAATACATCAGTTAATCCCGACATTAACACGTAAAATTAATGAAATGGAGAATTTGAAATATCAAGTATTATATCTTTAGCGAACTAGCCGCAGCTACGATAGTGGTAGTTTGCGCAATGCTGCATTACCGTCTGATGTTTCCTGCAAGCACTAAGCGACATTTAACAACTCTGCTCAGATAAACGCGCTTAGATTAGATATAAGTAAACTTTCTTAAACATGATTGAATGTTTATAGTTTGTACCGTTGTCACATTAACTTTCAATCGTCTAATAGGTTGCAAATGTTATTCTAGTGGATAGTTTTTTTCCAGCTTCCTGCGAGTATCAGGGTAGGCGAGAGAGTCTATCATTAAGACACTCCACTCTCCACTTTCGTTGAGTTCTAGAGGCATTGCTAGAAATCAACACCGCGTTACAGCCTTCCTACGTTACGACTGAGCAAGACTGGACTCTATGTCTTATTTCTAATAATTTGATAACTGAAAGTTAATAATCTGATTGGGAGTTACATAAAACAAATATTAGCAACAATTTATTGACCACATCTGAATAATATTTCTGCAAGTAGCAATTACTTTTTTGTATTTTGTTCCTTTGATCTTCTTCATAGATATAGACATATCATAGAATAGACTATTTATTAGCTTCATATATACAAAAGGAAACGGAAACTACTTTCTTTATCTATCGTATTAAAATGAAGACAACAGGAAATTTAAAAACCTACGCCATTATAGTAAATTGCAAAAGTAACGTTACGATCTCCATATGCAGTATAAAAATGCGCAACGTGTCATATCTGCTATCTATCATGAACGTACTGAGCGAAATTTAACGACATTGAAATGATAACCCCGGGGGCACAATATCAGTAATAGTTAACCTATTTTGCGGACACTACATTTTTGTATTATCGTAAAAAAGTATCTAAATCTAGATACGTATAGTGTAGAAGCCCGATTTTGTGTATTTTTGACGCCAATATATAAAATACAGCTCGCAGAGGCTACTATTGTGGATTCAAATACCAAATGACCTAACGTTCACCTTTAAAATACAAATTAAATAGATTGGTTCGTAGCAGAAGATTTAGTATTAAATTACCTAAGTATTATTTCTATAGAGGCAAAAAGAAGAAAACTAAAATTCTTTGTTCAAGAACAACAAGACGGGGAAGAAGCGTAAAGATAAGATAAGGTGAAACAGGAGATAAAGCTTCCTTTTATAATCAACTTAATTCACATTCATTATTATGTAAATCACTTAATTAAAACTTTATGTGAGTACAAAAATACAGCATTTAAGTGCACTATCCCATTCAAAGATAGCACAAACTGCATGGACTTTTACGACGGGTCCTAAGATACTTTCATACAGATAAGATGCACAGATATACCAGTTTTCCTTTCTTTTTATCTATTTCTATTTTATGTTTACTAACACTTGTTATTTTATAAAGTTTTAATGACGTATAAAATCTAATGCAAACAAACTCATGAGATGCAGGGCCAGGCCAGCGTTATCGTCGGTCGACGCTTCCTGCGGGCACTAAGCGACATTTAACGACTCGAGCGCGATCGGCACACACTAAAATTGCAACGATAACATCTTCTTAATTACCCATCAGATTATTCGAGGAACTTCAATTTAATATAGACCACCCGCATTATTCTCAATTTTGGAGGACAAGCTGCTCTCGTTTCACCTTGTCTGTGTGGTCTGTATGAAATATAACTTAAACATATATAAAGAACGGAAATATTCGCTTATATACATGAAAAAATTATATTTTTTCAAAACATAATTTTCGATTAAAAATGTGCAATCACCATTTAATTCCTACAACCACGCAATATAAACAATATTTAATACTGTTAAAGCCTTTCGATTTTTTTCGATTAAAAAATATCATTTTTGGAACGTGACAAGTGTCAAGATTATAACACACCTACACAAGTATCTACAAACCCATATAGAGTTTTGCTTAAAATAAACTTATTAAGGTATTATGTAACCCCAAAACCAGAGTGACGACACACTATATTCTTTTTATACTATTTACTCTTATTATATTTACTTCATAGAAGTCAATGATAGGTTAAAATTAAACAACACAGTTATTTAGTTATCACGGTTATTTCATCATCAAGGGACACAATAGTACATCACTATAAACAACAAACGCCAAATAACTTAATAGATTTACTTGTACAATCGATCAAAAGGTAATTTGAATTATAGACACTACAAATTACCATTAACTTACAAGTGACAACACAATTACATGCTATGGAATTAACATTTCATGTTAAAATCGACTACAACTATAAACTTTACTGAATAACAGGCATTAGTAGCCTTAATAAATACCTTATTTGAATATAATTTATATTTTGTATTTAATAAATTTTGTTATAAAATTATTTTACAGCTAAATTTTAAAAGCGCGGCGTTAATTTCTGCCCCTTCTGAATGGAATTTTTTTTTAATTATAAATGATAAAGAATTAAAATATAATGAACAATGGTATTATTTGAAGTGGTTTAAAATATGATTATAAGAAAAATATACCTGTAAAATACAAGAAAAATATCAGACCCATTTAGAAAGGCACATCAAGAAAATAACACGAAAAAAGCATACCGTACAACGGCCTTTAACGTCTCGTTATGGCAAGATTACGATCGCGGCAGTTTACGAAATATAGAAATGAGCCCGCGCAGACGATCTGGCGACGACGTGAGTTAAGATCGGTGTTTTTACTTTGAAATCATGTATAAACTAAAATTTATAATAAAAATTAACGGTTATTACAACCACAAAAATTAATATGTTAGTATTGCCAATTATAAAAACGGTAAAAAATATAAGCAATTATTTTTTTTAATGTTAATCGTATAAATAAATTATGACCTAATAATCTCTGCCGACTAAGAAGCACGTAGTTATCAAAAAGCATTCCACCATCTTATTTACTCGATACTGTCAAATTATCTACTGAAACATTATACTGAAATTTACAATCTTAATAGAATATCAAATTTTCATTTCAACATAAACTGCCTATATAATCTTTACTCTGTATCCCGCACATAGTAGGATAGGCAGAGGGAACCTGGGAACCTAGTGTTAAGACACTGTTCCCATTAATACTTTCCACCGCATTCTGAAGGCGTTGCGTCTTGATAGACGGAATTTAACATCGCGTTTTACCTCGTTATCAGATACAAGCACGAAATTCATAATCTTTACAGAATATAAAATTTTCATTTCAACATAAACTACATCCCTACTATTCAAGATGTAATAAATCGATACAAAAAAAATCGATATAAACTTTTAACACGGCGATATTGAAAATGGGGGCTCACATCGCGAAATATGAATAAACATTTAATTTCAGCAAGCACGATTTATTGGACACTTAATTTAAATTCAATACAATGGCAGCCAATAAAAGGCTAATGATGGCTGCGTAAAGCGCGGCGCGTGGGTAGCGGGCGTATCGTGTGCGCGAACTTACGCAACTTTTAGTGCTACATGTTTATTAATATCGATAAATTATAATTATTTATTTGTTTTTGTTCATAAATTTATTGTTTTTACGTATTTTATTAGGCTATCAAATTTTAGATAACAAAATTGAAAGTTATTATTGTCTTGTTTGTTTTTCATGTATTCATGCATAACGTAACCAATTATTTTAACCAAACAGGTGTTTTCAATATATTTCACTGGATTCTTTACTAGCAGAAGGTATTGCACTGCTCAGACATGTATTTACCAACATAAGCTTCCTGTCGCTCTTCTTACCATTATATATTAACGCCAGATTTAAAGAACCATACCATACTATACCATTATATAATTAACCATTGTATTTGACTCCAACGTAATTCGCAATAATAAAAATTAATCAAAACACCTAGAATAAAAAATTTATAATAACAATCGTTTTCTTTAATAAAGGGATATATTTTTAGCAACAAATTTGTACCTAAAATATTGCTAGCGTAGCAACTCGTCGACATACATTGTATGTACGAGTACATCCTTATATCGCTATTGGATTTGCAGTTTATATATCTCAATCTACGGAATATCGATGAATTTACACGCAGACGTATAGTAGTAATTGACAGTTCCCTTTTTTATAGCAACAACGTATATAGTAGAACCGTTGAATTATTTTTACTTCTTTGCATTCTTAGAATGTGTCACAAGTTTTAATTGTTTCCATTTGACAACGCGGGTGAAGCTGTGGTAAAAGCTAATACTTAACAAAACGAAACAAATATTTTTGTGTGAAATTTATTAATTACAGTATCGAGTATAAATTTACATAAGCACATTAATATGTAATAATGATGTTCCCAACCTTAAATCCACTAGAACCACAACCCAAAGGTTGAGTCAGTCACTCTAGTTTAGTATAACAGCTTGTCTTATTTCGGATATACAAACACTTAAGGCTTCCATTCAAATTTAGAAAAGAGACAATTGTCGGTTTCACTTCAAAGGAACGCCACGTAATTAATTCAGCTAACATTTCGGGAGCGGGTCCTTTGATCAAATTGAAATCGTCCGTACAATTCGTCAATTAAGCACACACACCTATTAGAATACCTTTGTTATTTTAATTGCTTATTACGTGTAACAAGTAAGGTGTTTGCTAGACTTATTTGAACTAGAAACGAATTTATAAAAAAAAATAAGAGGCCAGTCGTGACTGTAAACTAAGTAATTATAAAAAAAACTCTTCATGCTCCCCCAGATTCTTAGAAGATAGGTAAATGATATCATCATCATTTCATCCAATTTCTATATAAGCCAAGATATTGCGTGTTGGGACTTGGGTGATAAAGCCTTATGAAAGGAAAATATTTATTTTTAAAAATATACATTTATATAAATATTGACAATTTCAAGTTGAAAATATAATAAAATATAATATTACATCAAACAAGTATGGGAAAACCTAGGGTACGTACAAATTGTAATTGAATTAAAATCGATATCTCCCCCAGCTTACGACTACTTTTTTGTAATCAAAAAAACAACCCTATTCTAATGAATAGGGTTGTTTTTTTCCGTCTAGGTTTTAATGTAATTAAAGTGTAATATATCTCACTTAGCGATTCTGTTGGAAGTTGGAACTAGTCTTTACAACTCTGATTACCTTTTTTTTTTTCTTAATTTTTGCTGTTATTTTCCAGCTAACCGTTTTATCCATTATATAACAGGGTAGGTAAAGAGAACTTAGTGTCTAGATACGCTGTTCTCCGCATTCCACTCAAATGCGACTTACGACAAAAACAAAACTGTACTAAAAAAGTAACTAAAAACAACTACTAATTCTAAAGTAAGTTATTATTTAACTAATAATTAAGTGATAATATTGGCGTATAATCACATTGTATTGTAATAGCTACATACCTATACAATATAAATCAATCAAATCTAATTAATCCCTTACAACTAATGTAAATAAGCATGTAATAACGATCAAATCGTGACATACGGTTTCGTTTACCGTTTAAGGAGAACTACTATCACATTGCTATAAATTACACGGCTACTGCACACTTTTAGTTGTTAGCCGCAACTGGTCTACTGTTAGATATTTTGAGGAATTATACGTCAATTTTCATATTAGTAAAGTGTGGCGTTAGGTTCCGTCACGCAATGCCTCAAAAATCCCGCGGAAAGAACGGAACGGAATATCATCTGCTCACCCTGCAATGGATAGATACAGCATGAAAGCATATAAAATTATATATTTATTATCTACAATATATATATATTTTTTTAATAATTAAAAAAAAATATGATGTGGACGATTTTAAGCAGAAATTCAAACTAAAAGTTAATGAAACCACAAAATAAATAATTATTATAACTAAACTAAACTAAATCGCAGCAATACAAATTAAATATTGATATAGAACACTCAAATCAAATCCACAACACAAAACGCTATTCAATGTGACAGCCTGTCCCATAGACGTAGTGTTAAGTTGTACCTATGCACACAAGTAACAAGATAGCGGCCGCCTCTCCCACTTCCTGTATATATAGTGACGAGTTAATTAATTATCCGTCTGTATAAAATATGTTTATTATGAATTTGCGTCATACATTAACATAAAGCATATATGTATATACAAAATAAAGGGAACGCCTTGAATTATTTATAACAGAACAGACATGTATTTCCGAAGTTATAAAAATAACTAATGTTTTTTGTTTGTTTTACGATGTATTCTGCACGTAGCAGGGTAGGCAGGGGAAACCTGGAGACCTAGCGTTAAGATAGTTCGTTCTGATTAAGATATTTCCGCTTAGATTTTCGGACGAATTCTCAAGGCATTGCGTGTTCAATTGCGGAACTCAACGCCGCGCTTTTGTTTCTTCATCAGAATGAAGAAAACAAAATATTAAATATTACATTCCCACAACTAGCAATCGAGGTTCCATTATACCATATTGGAAATAAGATTTTTTTCTAATTCCTTCACATTTTACACAAATATAAAAATTCTAACATTCCCAAATAGAAACCTATGACTAAAAAACTACATACCTAACATCAAAATCAAACGACTAACATTAAATAGAAAATGTACAGCATTCCAGATGTATTCACTATTATACAATAACAATATCAGAACAGAGCCATCACCCGTATACATTACAACAATCCCGTAGGAAGTCACAATTACAAAGGCGACCTACGCGGCACTAACTCGTTATTAGCTGTATTAGTAGTGTTTGTGTCATGTGGGGGGAACAACATGTAGGCGACGAGATTATTCTGTAATGCATTCATTCTATTTAAAATTTTTACAACCAATCAATTATTAAATATAACCTATATATATAAAAGGACTTGTCCTCACTGACTGAGGTAAGACGCGCGCACAGGCGTAACCGCTGTGCGTAGAAACGTCAAATTTGGACAGATGTTTACTTTCGTAATATGGACATTCACTAAGAAGGGATTTTGAAAAATTTTAACCCTAAAGGGGTGAAATAGGGGTTGAAAGTTTGTATGGATTTTTTTTTAAATCGACAACGATTTTTGTAAAATTTGAAATTCAGTTTCGTGGTTTTCTAGAATTCACCCCGTAAGGGTGCAAATAAGGGGTTGGAAGTTTGTATGGAAAAATCTTTAAATCGCCACCGATTTTTATAAAATTTGAAATTTAGACTCTTAAAAATATTTCATTGAACACATGTTTCATGGGTTATTAGAATTCACTCCTAAATAAGTAAGCGAAGCTGCGCGCGTCCGCTAGTAATTTATATTAACAAAACTGAATAACTTAAATTGTGAATTTCGTCGCGATGATATTTTTAAACTGATTTCTTTATTCCTACATAAACTCATAAAGTTTAAATTAAAGGAAAGAAGTGTCTTAAAATCATAAGGTTATTGGTTATAGAACCTATTCCCGCTGCCTACACTACTATGAGCGGGATACAATGTGAAGCTAAAAAAATATAACCATTAACATTTTTATTACTTTTTATATATAAAATGTTTTAAACAAAATACCTAATTCTAATAGTATATAACAAGCAATCATACGTCTCTAATTAAAAAATAATAAACAATGAATGCTTGTTAAAACTAAACAGAATATGAATTCCCTACAGTTACCTTAAAGCTTATTTATTAATAATTATTATTATTTAAAGAATATAAGATTCAAAAAGGGAATTAACATAAAGAGATAAAAATAACTTAAGAAAAAATAAAAAGTAAAACTTTATTATTTCCGGCATCGCTCTATATGATTTATTACTATAATGGTTTCATTAATCTTCGTCAATAATGATTATATTTTTACTTTAACGCAAATAATTTTATATATAAGAATAATTTATTAAAGAAGTTTGTGCATATTTAAGGCACTTTCGTTTTCAATCGGTGAAATTCCCACAAACTTCAAGGAATAAATGTTGCAAGACAAATATTAATAACTAGCGGACGCGCGCAGCTTCGCTTACGTATTTAGGGGTGAATTCTAATAAACCATGATACATGTATTCAATGAAATATTTTTAAGAGTCTAAATTTCAAATTTTATAAAAATCGGTGGCGATTTAAAGATTTTTCCATACAAACTTTCAACCCCTTATTTGGACCCTTAGGGGGAGAATTCTAGAAAACCATGAAAGATGTGCTCAATTAAATACTTTTAAGAGTCTAAATTTAAAATTTTATAAAAATCGGTGGCGATTTAAGAATTTTTCCATACAATCTTTCAACCCTTTATTTGCATCCTTAGGGGGTAAATTCTAGAAAACGATGAAACACGTGTTCAATTAAATACTTTTAAAAATCTAAATTTAAAATTTTATAAGAATCGGTGCCGTTTTAAATTTTTTTCCATACAAACTTTCAACCCCTATTTCACCCCTTTAGAGTTAAAATTTTTCAAAATCCCTTCTTAGTGGATGTCCAGATAATGAAAGTAAACATTAGTCCAAATTCCACGTTTCTACCATCAGCGGTTACGGCTGTGCGCGCGTCTTACCTCAGTCAGTGAGGACAAGTCCTTTTATATATATAGATTAATATAAATTAATGCCTACTTTTAGATAAATTGGCGAGTTAATTTTCTGAACAAACGCAGTCAACTATCATATTAAAAGAATTGAACCGAAATTAAGCATTTAGAGAATGCAATCATTTTAAATACCAATTCGAAAACAACACAAAAATATAAGGAACCATAAATTAAAATAAACAAAACGAAAATAGAACCTATAACAACCTGTACTTAAAATATATACCAACACTTCACTCTATAACACAAGTTCATTTTGTTCACTCAGTTTACCTATTAGGTGTATAATGATAATTGTGGGTAAGAGAGGCGACGTTAAAGTTTATGAGAAACATCAGCATGAGGCAGCATGGCTACATGAGTAAGGTAGGCGAGTTTAATGAGTTTTTAATTTTAGGCATGTACCTGGGGCTTAATGGCAAATTGCATGCATGTGCATAGCTTAGCTTAATATTGCAGATTTATCACTCAAATTATAGTACGGTCAACCAGTCGTGGCCGCCCTAAAGTAAGATTTTCTGAACATTTTTGCGCCTTATACTCGGTAAGAAAATAATCAAATGTAAGAAAAATCTTACAATCTGAGCCGTTTACATCTACATAGCGGCCACGACTCGTTGAGCGGACTGTACAACGTTCACACAAAGTTGTCTGGTCTAATATTAATAGTAGCCTTAGGTGAAGTTGTCTCGTCTTGTGTTAAATTTATCCTTCAACTGCTTGAGGATATTGTTGTTCACATTCCGTACCTTAGAGAGCAATGTACAGGCCTTCAAGTTATCAACATAAATATTAACAAATAAAAAATATGAAATTAGGACCGTTATGGCGCAGTGGGACAGTGGCTGACCGTGAACGCTCCAGTTATTAATTCGATTCCCACTGGAGGAATCATTTTTTCATTTTCTCGCTTTAGCAAGACGAAGGGCGACGTTATATCGAAACAATAAGTGCCCTCTGCCTATATATTACCTATATTACCTGCCTATATATTAACCTATATATTTACGAATTTATTCGTCAAATAAGGTTTTTTATGAAAATACATTTTTAGTTAATGAATATTTCCTACAAATATTTTACAAAGGCAAAAAAATATGCAACAGAATAAATGTCTTGAATTTTTGGAACATCTGTTGGATTCAAAAAGGAATGTTTAATATAAAAAAAAAAAACATTTTACTATCGTTAAAAATATTTCAAATGCCTTCCTCATATTTAACTTGTTTTCATAATTTTAATATAAAGAAAATAAAAACTCAAAGGCGTACAAAAACGTAAGGAGAGACTTTGATATCTATAACAAAGAACAAGACCTTTGCCGTCTCAAGTTCGTGATGATGGTCGTTAGGTGTCGTTAACAGGTGTGAAGCGTCCGCGTCGTGAGGAGCAGGCTTTATGTGCGTTACTCGGCTTCCCTTTAATTGTATGGAGAGAACGGGGGTTGCGAGAATTATATAATAAAAAACGGTTAAGTGCGAGTCGGCATTCGCCTACCGGGGCTTTCGTTTCCAGAACCAATTTCATAAATGAAGGTCAATGTTCGGTACGGTCAACTATAAGAGTTCCGTTTTTACCTTTGAGGTACAAAGCCATGAACATATCAAATCAATAATTTATTATATACATTTTAATTAATCATCACTTTTATGAAAATATTTGAGAGTTCTGCTACTTTCACTATCCGAAAATAAAACAGTGAAACAATCTTTGAATATATCGATAATAGATAAATATTAATTTACACAGAAAAAATGGGTACAAAAAAAATAGTGTATAAAATTCTCGAGCTAGCAGTTACTAACAAATATTATTTACATGTGCGAGGTGCTTTATATTTGCTTTAATGCTGTATACAAAAGCTCAGTATCTAAATATTGGCAGCTACAGGCATAATAAGCATATAAATTTTACTCAGCTTTGCTATATTATTTATTCAATTTTAATTTTACTATATAAAAATAATAACATTAAATATTATTATTATTGTTATGTTAGTAGTAGTAAGCCCGACGGGCTGCGGATTCGATTCCGACTCGAGGAAATCAAATATTTAATATTTACATTTTCTCGCTCTTACGACGAGGCACCAATGCCTCCAGAATTCCGCGAAAAGTGGGAAACGGAAGTGTTTTAACATTATATTCCCAGGTTCCCTCTGCCTACCCTGCTATGTGCGGGATACAGCGGGAAGCTAAAAAAAAAAGCAAATAATTGTTATTGACACAATCATCCTCATCAGAAATCCTACATCCCGCCACCATCAGGCTGTTAATAAAGATTGTCTTACCGGCGGAACGGCAGCGAAAATGTCACACGTCTACTAATCATGCCATGCAGTTAAAACCGGCAGCTTACCTGTAACAAACATAAGTATTTTTTAAATATAATGACTGTAATATACAAGTAGTGACAGTGGGCATGTATGAAGAGGTTGATGACAGTGGACGAGGCGAAAGAGGTATGTAGACCGTAGCGTTTAGCGCCCCCTTCTCTCTGTCTACCCCGCTAGGGGTAAAGCGTGAAGTTAAGTTTTAGTGATAGTAAAAGAAGTGACAATAAAATTGTATTATGTAAGCACTTCCGATATTAAGTGTGGCAAAGCATATATGATGTACAAATAATAAATATTAGAAAAGCTTTTAGCGAACTACCTACTATGAAAGTTATTATTTTTCATTGTTGTGTTATTTTTTCTACCTTTATTAGGCAACGAAAATTTAGTGTCAGTATTTTTCTTGACTGTTTTTTGTTTTAATTGAATATACATAATACATATGTACATTAGTATCTCTTTCGTGGGGCCCAAAAAGCAAAAGCCCGCCGTTCAGGTCCGCCACTCAACACGCAATGCCTCGAAAAGTGGGGAACGGAGTGTCTTAACACTAGGTTCCCTCTGCCTACCCTGCATGATTATAGCGTGAAGCTGATTTGATTTAAATAGTGGTTTATAAATAAGATATAGGCATACACTTAAAAAAAAGAAGAAAATTGTGAAAGTGAAAGTTGTACTTAAAATAAGCGAATAAAGACATTGACGAAAATAAAAAAAAAAACATTTTAAAGAAAATGATGACCACAATCGGTCATAATAGCGTAGGTACTTTAACATACAAAATACGCAGAAAAAACGGAGAAACAAAACCCTACTAAAAACAAAATCCATTTCCTAACGATCAATTATAACACAAAGGAATAACACTCAGCTAAGTAGCAACACTTAATGGAAGCCCAACGAAAACGTGCAAATTAAAACGCGAGCCTCACTCGTAATATTTTTCAAACTACCCACTCGAAAATAAAGGGGAGTGCGCTCGAGTTCCAACAAAAAAAGATCGTCATTAAACCCACCCCTGTAACCGAATAGGGAGCAAACAACGCGCAAACGTCAAAAATAAATTTAATGTGTGTAGGTAGGTACAGTGCGGTCGACGAGCTGTGGCCACCCTGAAGTTAGATGTAGATGACTGCGCAGAATTGATTTTAAGACATTTCTTACTTTTATAATATCGTTCCCGAGTGAACAATGCGCAAAAGTTTAGAAAGCCTAACTTCAGGGCGGCCACGACTCGTAGTGCGTACTGTAAACGCCAGACCCTTTGTGAAAATATGAGAGTAAATATTGAATGCCGCAAAGCGATGACGTTTAATTGTACGAATGGAGTTTTGGAGGAGCCTTTTCCCGCCCGTGTGGAGCAGCGCGTAGTTAATACTAGGTAAGCTTTAACAAATTGCTTATTGCAAAGCACAAAAGTTGTAGTATTTGTCATTCGAAATTAATGAAATACGTTATACGTACAAGTTAAGTTGAACAAAACTATGGAAAATTTCAAAACTAACTCAATTAAAAAATAATTAATATTAATTAAAAGTCGCAACCTGCTGGTTTTGCTCGGCTACGAGTATAAATTTGCTATTAAATTTAACTATTTGGTGACAAACTAGAGAACTATTATCGAGAAGAGAAATTTTAGAGGGAGAAATTTAAATAACGTAAAAGTATGAGTTAACGTCTTCTTTTATTTATTTCAATGATTATATTTATACAAAAATACATACATACTTATTCTTACGAAATTTCCAAAGAATAAATCTATAAAATATATATTTGTATACCGATATTGTATATCGATATTAATACAATTTAAGTTGAGCTAGTAAGATATAGCTATAATTTCCAATCACAATTTTAATTTTATATAACTAAATAAATCGTATCAGAGAAATATCAAACTGAGAGATACACATTCGTATCTATATTCAAATAACAATTCTTCTATTCATTTTTTTATGGAAGGACGCTCTAGAATTCTTAAATACTAGAGCAGTCAGTCGACAATCCCCTTGGGGTGTTTGATTCTCATTTAGTGTAAAGTGCACGAAGTATAGTTTTAACTGACTGACTACAACAATATAGTAGCTTAGTGTCTACTCGTTTAGTAGAAACGCCTGTTCATATCAAATGTACATTACTTTGCAATGCTATATATATAGTGTTTAAAACGCAATAGACAGCAATTGTGAATTTAAGACAAGGCGCTAAAGCTTAATTCAAAATAAATTTAATTTAATTTAATTTTTTTAATGACTGTGGCAACATTAAACAAATGATCAAGATAAAAAGTAGAGATTAAATAATAAAGGAAAGCCTCAAATGTTATTAATATTTTTAGCTTCACTATTTTTAGTGAACTAATAAAGCAAAGTTTTTAAAGTACAATATTTGCTAGAAAAGACACTCAATAAGCTTAAAAAGCTCATTTTCTTAAACCATTTTACATTTTCTTTAGCCATAAGTATTATTACTATGCGTTTATAGTAAATAAAATAACACTTTTTTAAATAAGTAAATGGATTTTTTATGCACACTTTCGCCGACAACGCCGCGCTTTGCCTAGACACTAAAGCGAGGAAATGAAAATAATAAACATTTCACTTCGTCGAGTGGGAATCGAACAGGGCCAAAAAGGTGTTACTGTAATCCCCATCGCGTTACAGTCACACCCTTGTACCCCTTCACCACGACGGCCTCAAAGACGAAGAAGTCATCACTTCATTTAAACAGTAAAATATAATAATTCATAGAGGCAAACAGAAGAATTTTTAACATTACCAAATAGGTATACTAAATAACATGATAACTATGAATATGTAACAGCTTTCATATGAGGATTTCTAACATCACGAGTACCTACAGCTCCCTGTGAATAAATTGGTTTTCCAGGCTTGCAGCATTTTCAAGAAAAATCTTTTCATATTTCCGTTTGAATTCTCAACAGTAACGTTATGTGAATATTTCATATTCGTGCTTATTAAGTCAACTTTACGGCGGCTAATAAATACGGCCGCTTAGGTACGTACGAGGTGGAATATGTAAACATGTAACAGAATATTTGTTTAGTAAATGTTATGCTTGGGAATTTATTTAAACGTCCTTGTGCAATAAAAAAAATACGTAAGCGATATGGCCATACGATATGTTCATTCACGAAGTATCTTTGTATATATTGTCCTTAATATATATTTTATATAGAAAATTGTAAGTCGATCTGGTGTCGAGGCAAGGCGCGGCGTTGAGTTCTGCCACACAACACGCAATGCATCCAGAATTCGGCAGAAAATGGGCAACGGAGGGTCTTAACACTAAGTTCCATCTGCCTATCCTACTGTGTGCGGGATACAGCTTAAAAAATAACTTTAGAAGAAAATAATTTCGTATAGTAATGGCAGTGAAAATGTTTAATTTTAGATGGTAAAGATAAACTTCACCGTACATCAACATTGATGTTTAGGTTCTGCAAACAAGTCATTAGTCCTGAGAACCGACTTTCGTCGTCACGTCCCGTGTGAAAGTTTATGAAAAATGCGCAATTATCAGCGTGAATAACACTTATTTTTGCGTTAAATAACATTGGTTTGCGGCTTAATATAAATTAAAAAATATATATATATCTTAACCTTACCTTAAAAATAAATAAAACTTTATAATATACAACCTCAAATTTAGGTGTGTTAATAAATATATGTATTTTTATATTTGTTATATTTATATTCATTTAATTTCACATCGTAATGTCTATATAAATTTCGAAGAATATGCTCGTAAATATAACATACAGGTACATAGAGAAAAAATATATATTTAAAATGATACATCACTAGTCCTCCGTAACGTTTTACTAACAGCGTAAAATAAGCGTAGCAATTCGTAGCATAGTATTACAATTCTTCATACAGAACCGTAATATTCTATCAGAAGAAATACCGAGATCCGATCTTTTAAAAAGTACTTTACTCCTCATAGTTTTCAAGATATCGGCAAAGCTTGAAATATTAAAAGTTCACAAAATTCGAAATTTCCACAGCTCGAGAGCCGAGGAAACTGTTGGCACGGAGCTCGGCAATCAATAGCGTCGTTATAAAATATTGATACCTACTTGAGAAACGTGCAACACGAGGGAATCATTACATCTTCAACAAACATAAATAAGATGCCTAAAGTAATAATTGAAGGGAAATATATTGGTAAAATTGATTGCAATATATAGCAATTAAAAAAAATACTAGGTTACTATAAATGTTAAACCAAAATTTTAGAAAATCAATTAAAGAAACTAAGTTATAACCTTCATAAATTATTTAAATATAATATTTCGAAGAAGAATATTTTAATTCTTCTTC
The DNA here is from genome assembly GCF_056956725.1 of Heliconius melpomene rosina. Classification (NCBI taxonomy): domain Eukaryota; kingdom Metazoa; phylum Arthropoda; class Insecta; order Lepidoptera; family Nymphalidae; genus Heliconius; species Heliconius melpomene. Next base: position 3,387,992 of record NC_140400.1, read on the forward strand.
GAAATACTATACCTGTATTCACCAAACAACATAGCCACAGTCACAGAGCACAGCGGAGGTAGCAAACGACCATTATTAGCTTTATGTTCGCCGCTGGAAGTTTGCTCTTTGAATTATTAAGTCTATTCAGTCAGTATTAATCCTTGCCAATGAGTTTTGCTCCTTCATTTAGATAAGTATCTAAAGATTTTTATGTAGGTACGCATGTGATACTCAATTTTTAAACAGTTTTGAATTATTTTAATAATAAATAAGTACATCATTTATAAAAAGCGAGTACTGTATAAATCTAATAAGTAAAAATAAGGACTTCAAACGATACTTATCCCAAAAACATATTTGTATGTGTGATATTTTATTAAATAATAAGATTTTAATTAAACATGGAAAAAAGCAACTGTTGAGTTTTTTGCCGATGGTAGCTTTATGTTAGTTAAATGTTTCAAAGGTGTTCGCTATAATTTAAATAAATAATAACATATTCAAATATTAAATTAAAAATTATTCACCACTATTCAATTGAAATCAGCAAGTTAATACATTAAAAAATGTAATTTTGAATTTAAATAAATTAATAAGTGACACAAAATCTACACAGAATATTAGCTAGGTACTGATAAAAATCCTTTGGCAATGAGGACGACCGCCGGTACTGGGATGTTTGCGAAGCGAGGTTTACTCTTTCACTTATTAAATCTGTTCAAACTAATCCGTTGCCAACGCTTTGTGGTTAACATATTCATAGAATAAAATATCAAGAGTACATGTACATTTTAACCATAGTTTTTTTTCAATCAGTATTTTGCATATAGGCCACGAATAGCCTCTAATATAAATAAAAGCTAATTTAATATTAAATTAATTTAGATTTATATTTTTTATTTCTTTACATAAATAAAAATTCCTTATAATACCTTAATTTTCATCATTTCACGAAATTGTCAATCAGGTCAGTAATCAGAATCATATTCACAAAAGACTTTAATTCAAAAAAGCAAAACACAGTTAACTACCATATATGAACTTATATTATACATATTCTTGTATACAAGATAGTTGCGGGTTGCTTTTGTAACCGACAAGCACACAGCACCATTGTCAAGTGTAAGTTGCCGACAATGGCGACCTAACCGGTGGCACTGGAGCGAATGTATTGTTTCACGGTGTTTAACGCGACATGTGAGACGTGCAAGTTTTTGAAATATGCGGCCTTTCCTTGCGCGTTTGTTGTTGTTTATTTCGTAACAAGCTTTTACAGGGAGGACTTGTTAGTGAAATAATTGTTTTTGTATATTTATATTTAAAACAGTTAAATGATATCTTTTCTTGCCTTTTATAGTACGTACTTATTTCTATATATATAAAAGGACTTGTCCTCACTGACTGAGGTAAGACGCGCGCACAGCCGAAACCGCTGATGGTAGAAACGTAAAATTTGGACAAATGTTTACTTTCGTAATCTGGACATCCACTAAGAAGGGATTTTAACCCTAAAGGGGTGAAATAGGGGTTGAAAGTTTGTATGGAAAAAAATTGAAATCAGCACCGATTTTTATAAAATTTGAAATTTAGATTTTTAAAAGTATTTAATTGAACACGTGTTTCATCGTTTTTTAGAATTCTCCCCCTAAGGGTGCAAATAAGGGATTGAAAGATTGTATGGAAAAATTTTAAAATGGCCACCGATTTTTTTTTAAATTTGAAATTGAGACTCTTAAAAATATATCATTAAACATGTGTTTCGTGGTTTATTATAATTCAACCCTAAATAAGTAAGCGAAGCTGCGCGCGTCCGCTAGTATATGTATAATTGTATATAATAAAATAGCGTATATTTTAGTAATATGGGTGAAAGGAGGAAGACGTACATAATAATATATAAATTAATATATGTTCATAAATATTGAAAACTTACCCAAATACAATGATAACACATTTAAAAATAAAAATAAAATTAAGTAAAAATACTAAGCAAACATTTGTAATAAAAGTTTAATAAAATAATTTAATTAACATTTAAACACGGCATAAACGTGAGGTATCACACTAGTGGCACTCAATACTTCACGCACGAATGCTGGAAGCTCTGGAATAATTACACGATCCCCGAGTGCTCCGACGCTCATATGAGATGCACTCGCACGGTGGTTTTAACACTGTTAGTATAATGCCGTACCTTTGTTCGTTATGAAGGATTATCGGAGAGTTAATCTGTAGTCTATAACCCTGGGGCATATTATGTAGCTTAGATTATATTATCTTCATAAATCATTCGCATCTTTTAGGTGAAAGCGAGGAGTGAAAATCCTGCAACTCCTAATTTAGAACTTGCTTTTATTAAATACTAGCGACCCTATTGCGGCTTCGCCCGCTTTTACTACTGGATTATTCATATAATGTATGTTTGCAAATCACTTAAGATAATGTGAAAATTAATTAAACCCTAATGCAACCCGCATTTTCGTAGTTTCAATAAGGATTTTCCAATTGTTTTACACAGCAAGGATTTTTTAGTAGGTACCGTAACTTTATATCTGTGATACTAATCTTTTCAAGTACTTATTAAAATATATTTAAATTACTATTTTTAGATAGTTAAATGACATTAAATGATACATTCAACTCGAATTATCCAATACGTGCAAACGCATCTAAATCTTCGTTGCTATAAAGGCAGGCGGGTTTTTTTTTTCGAGCTTGTGGTTAATGCTGAAGAGGGTATTCTGTCCCTGATGAAAAGCAAGCACTACTTGGCTGCCTGTGACGAAAATTAAATAGAATGCATCGGCCGGGAATTGAACCCGGGCTGCCCGCGTGGCAGGCGAGCATTCTACCACTGAACCACCGATGCGTGTAAGGCAGGCGGGCGCGGCGGACTCGCTTGTATAAGCATAACGTCGCGAGGCGCGTTTCGCAGCAAGGATTTTTTGATATTGTAACAACTTCTAAAGTACTTATTAAAACGAAAAACAGAAAAGACAGTTTTGATCTACATTAAATGGCCAACGTAACTAATGTACTTATTTATATGCTGAGAGTAAGGGATAAGTGAAACTTGAGTAACATACAGCTAATGTGTCAACGGCGGGATGTGTCAACAATTAAATGCGTTTTTCTCTAAAACTATTCGCAATTTCGAAATAGTTTAAAAGCAAATTTTATCTTCGTTTAACGTAGAAATTTAATATAGTATTTTAAAGGATAAGGATTAATACCATTATGGAGAAATATCCCTCACAATAAAAAATATATTGAAATTACTATTTTTAGACAGAAATATGATCACTACACGTTATTCTTAAAAGATACGAATATGCCATCGCGGACTTTTTTGTAGATCTTATTAAGAGGAACAATACTCCAGTACATTTTTTTTATGTAGTACTTACCATTAAAGCAGCGCATGCGCGAAAGTGTCTCAACGGGTAGGACTTTATTCATATTTATCGTATTTATGTTAATTTACATAAGAATGTACAAATAATAAACTATATATAAACCTTCTACGAAAAATACTCGACCTAAGTGTGAAAACCGCAACAAATTTCGTTGGGTGGTTTAGAAGAAGAAGAGTTAGAAACAACAAACAGACACGAAAAGCGACTTTGTTTTATAAGATATAGGATAGGATAGGATAGGAAATACAGAGTATATTCAATATTTTTATTTACCACATTAATTAAGGTATATGTTTATGCAGAAACAAACATACTAAAAGCTTAATAAACATAAATGTCAAATCTATATATATAAAATCGAAAGGTCACTCACTCATCACGAAATCTCAGAATCTACAAGTGCTAGGAATCTGAAATTTTGCATAGGAGTTACTTATAGGACGTAGGTGCTCGCTAAGACGGGAATTTGCAATATTTGACTTCTAAGGGATTGTTTTTGGGGTCGAAAGTTTGTATGAAACTTCGTTACTACAAATGCTAGGAGCTTAGGAGGAAATTTTGCATAGACGTCACTAGGACGTAGTCATGGAGATAGAAATTAATAATAACATAGTTCACGCGGGTGAAACCGCGAGCGGGCCGCTAGTATTTCATATAATCAAAATGTAAAAACACTACCAGTATAAACAATTTAACTAAAGCAATCAACAAAATAAGCAACACCAGTCACGCCAGAAAATAAATAGCCATTACACAAAATGAAGTATGAGACAACGTCGACAAGTACCGTATAAATCAGAATTTGCGCGCTTTACTATTTGGAGTGTAAAAATAAGGCTGGGCACGCAACACCCGATTACTCTCGCCCCGTGGATGCCCGGTGACCGTGTCATTGCTGCTCCGACTCCATTCCTTCTGCTCCAAAGTATAAGAATTTCAAATATTCTTGTGCTATTAACTTCGATTTACAGAAAGATTAGATACCCTACTTGATAACATAAAAACTGACTTCTTTTTATATTGTAAAAATTGTCAAATTCAGACCTACTTTGGATTTGTTCCTAATTCTTTAGACTTTAGACACTTCAGTAAAAAACTTTTTTTCTTTTTTAGATAACTTTTTTCTTTCTATTCTCGTAGGAATTTCAAGAAATCCTCTTTTATTGCTCCCGTACGTACGTACTCCCTTACCTGCTTACACGCCAAATTTCAGCTTCCTATATCCAGTACTTCCATTTGTGCGTATTGTCTGTCAGTCACTAAGCAACAAAAAAGTTTAATTACAAAAGCTTTAGCAACAGTCAACGTTATATACTTTTTTGTTTATTCAACAAATTCATAATTTTTATTTAATTTTTAATAGATCTTCCACTATAAAATACCTTGGAGTTATTATAGATGAGAATCTCACCTGGAGGAATCATATACTAGCTTTAAGTGCCCGTATTCGAAAAATAATTTACATTTTCAAACTAAGATCTGGAGCTAGTATAGAAATTGCTAAGATGGTTTATTTCGCACTTGTCCAATCAATTCTTACTTACTGCATACCGGCATGGGGTGGTGCACCTAAATCAATTTTACTCCCACTAGAAAAAGCACAGAGATGTATACTTAAGGTTATGACATCTAAACCTACCCGTTTTCCAACTGCCGAACTATATGACATTTGTAAAGTTTTAACTGTCCGCCAATTATTCGTTCTGCGCTCTATTTTACGGAGGCATAGGCTCACCCCATTCGATCCGCAGAATAATTGTGGGAAACGAAGAGTTGATAAGGTTTGTTCAATAGAGTCACGACGCACTGTCTCTGCAAATCGCCTATTTTATTACTTAAGCCCCATATTATATAATAAAATAAATAAAGATTTAAAAATATATCCCCTAACGTTGTATCAATGTAAAACTAAATTGACTGACTGGTTATTAAACTTAGATTATGATCAGACAGAGAACCTATTGATCGTATAGCTTGATACCGATGAAGCCATCATACGTACGCACAAACACATCCACACACGCAAACTCACACATCCACACACGCACACACACGTCCACAAATGTACACACATCCACACACGCAAACTCACACACCACACATAAACGTCATGCACGTCGATCAGTCTAATAATGTTTTGTTTATTGTATACCTTTTTATTTTATTTTTTCTTTTAATTAATTATTTTTTAATACTATTATTGCATGCTTTTAAATTATTACTTTTATCATTTGTTATATTTTAAAGTTTTTTTTTTTTTTTAATTGAACTCATTTTGATGATACTACTACTACTAATTTATGAATGGATGCTTGTGAGGCGGGCGTTAATAACTGCCACACAGTTTGTAACTAATGCGGTTATTATCGTTATAAATTGTTTTTTTGTAATTTTGTTTATGAATAAATTATATTATATTATATTATAAGCACCAATTGACTTCAACTAATATTTACTTTCATCGATCAAGAACAATATCAAAGTCTGTCTGCAACGATTTAAAGAAGCGGGTGGGAGTCATCATTCAATGCACGCTGGGATTTGAAAACATTCTTGTTATTATTTCTTCACAATGTGCCTTCGTCTAGCGATAATAGTATTGCACGTAGGGATAATGGTATTTTGATAGAAGCACTGGGAATGTAAGAGGCAGTAATAAGGAAACTTACAATGGAATAGTTATAAAATATTTTTAATATTTTCTTTTAAATATTGGGAAAAGAATAAATATATTGAGAAAAATGAGATAAGGAGTATCTTAACGCAAGGTTCCCTGTGTCTGTGCCTGTGCCTTACCATGCGTCTATTCTTTTTTCCTTAAGAGGTCCTAAGAAAAGTCATGTTAGTATAAATTTTATTTAAATAAGAATACAGTAATATAAGTATATAATTTTAACTTTTATCTTCTATGCATAATGGTAAAATTTAATTATTTCATAAAAAAAAATACGTTTGTAATATTTTAAAAAGTACTTCAGATATCAAATTTACTTAGTTAAACAAAAAGTATTTAAAATGGATATAAAAATAATAAATGTACCAACTTTTCCACTTCCAAGCGATCCATATGTTATTAAATATGGCAGCTGAGAGCAGTTGCAATATAAAAGTTTATCTCAATAAGCAGAGTCAACTTTACTGTTTCGGCGATGAAGTTAGACGTCGGGATCACATGGCACTAATGCTGTGCGCTCATAATATTACGAACAAACTTATATTGATTACATTGTAATGAATAAAAGATGAACTATTTGTTAGAGTAATAGCAACTTACACAGCCCTTACCAATCTTCAAAAAGCCTGGTGGCGTCATGATCATAAATTATTTGAGCCGTACCTACTTAAGTTATGAAATTTAATTCGGCAGTGATGGTATTTGCATGGAAAATGATATTTCAAACAACTGAAAAAAATATTATAGGTTATAGATAAGAGACGCTATGTAGATATTAAATTCTGCTTCTATTTTATCTGTAATTCTGAAATCGTTTCAGAACTAAATAATGAAAATCTCGACTATAAACCAAATACATAAATAACCATTTTGTACTTGTTACGAAATAAACACACTCATAATTTCCTCCAAGGAAAGTAAACAATCAAGAAAATATTTTCTCGCAAAAGATAACAATGAACAGAATAAAGCATCTTAAGGAGGGATTATACTAATTTTCCCCGTCAACATTGTATTACAATGTCGGCATTGTCTGCAAATGATTAGATATAACTTTGGAGCTTTGGTGAACTTTTAAATTACGTCCATTAGTAAGTTTTATTGCAGAAACTGTTGCCGTGGTCGAGAATAGAATAGGAAACTAAGAATAATGTTTTCATATACATACATAGATGATTATTTATAACTAGACTAGTAGTTTCATTTATTGAAACTTGCAGTATTAAACATTGCGTTGAGTGAGGGCGGAATTTACCGCCGCCCTAAATCTTACCAGGGAGAAGAAATGAGAACAATTCAAATATAATCATTGAAAGAATGAGGAGTGAAGATTGGACTCACAAGCAATAATGCTTAAAAATTTGCAGCATACAGCGTTACACTGTAAATTTTGACCCTGTCCCAATGAGCTATAATACCTTAATTTTCAAGGATTTTCATTTTTTAATGGCAACTGTTCACTATATTAAGGTTTCCTAAGGTTAAATCTATATATATAAAAGGACTTGTCCTCACTGACTGAGGTAAGACGCACGCACAGCCGTAACCGCTGACGGTAGAAACTTGAAATTTGGACAGATGTTTACATTCGTAATGTGGACGTCCACTAAGAAGGGATTTTGAAAAATTTTAACCCTAAAGGGACGAAATAGGGGTTGAAAGTTTGTATGGAAAAAAAATTAAATCAGCACCGATTTTTATAAAATTTTAAATTAAGATTTTTAAAAGTATTTAATTGAACACGTGTTTCATCGTTTTCTATAATTCTTCCCCTAAGGATGCAAATAAGGGGTTGAAAGTTTGTATGAAAAAATCTTTAAATCGCCACTGATTTTTATAAAATGGGAAGTTTAGACTCTTAAAAATATTTCATTGAACACATGTTTCATGGTTTATTAGAATTCACCCCGAAATACGCAAGTGAAGCTGCGCGCGTCCGCTAGTATTTCTATATATTTCTGGTGATATGTTAAGGTTTCTCATCAGAAGCTCTGGATTTTTAAATAAATATTTATTTTTATATAGAGACATAGACCTGTCAATAAATTGAAAAATAAGAAATTGAAATTGTGTTTAGTTTTATAAAATCTTCAGTATTCCTTAGGCAAACTTAATGTCTATTATCTATATATATAAAATCGAAAGGTCACTCACTCATCACGAAATCTCAGAAAGTACATGTGCTAGGAATCTCAAATTATGCATAGCCGTCACTTGGACGTAGTCATGGAGACAGAAATTAATAATAACATAGTTCACGCAGGTGAAACCGCGAGCGGGCCGCTAGTATTTTATATGATCAAAGAACTACCGAAGCAAAGTATCAAGTAAAGTAACCTTATGGTGGCGGTTTAGCTTCGAAAGTTTGAAAGTTCACTCACCGTTTCTACTTAAGTGACTTTATTTAAACTTATTGCACTTCGTAACTTTAAGCTGCAGTATAAATGTCATTAGTCAGTTGATAATATTATGTAATTTTTTTAAAACACCTACCTATAAATGTAAGAAAACGTATATTGTACGTGATATTATCCAGAAGAAAATATTATAGGAAAATATATTTTATCTTATTTTAACCATGTAATTTTATAATTAATTTATTTTTAGAAAGGGACTCGTAGTGCAAACCGTCTAACTCAATTTATGAATGTTATCTAAAATAAATGTCGATCAAATAAATTAAGATTAGTAATTTGAATGTTATCGATCCACATAAATACTTATAAGGTTGTCAGATATAAGAGATTAATAGTAACCAACGATTAGATGAAACGTTCGATATTGCATTAAAGTTGCAAAACACAACTGTCTTATTTCTCAGCAATAGATAATATATAATACAAAAAATAAAATTAAGCAGTGTATGCAGAGGGAACGTAGAGTTAAGACACTCCGTTCGCTACCTTCCGCCGAATGGTTCGACACATTGTGTGTTGATTGGCATAATATATGTATTATATCGTACAAAAAATATATTTAACCGATTAAACTCTACAAAGAGATGCATAAAGATGGTTTTCAGAATACATATGAGTTTTTGCACTGTAGAGAAAAGAAATAGGTGTTGCAGGGACACAAAAGCTTGAGGATTTTAAACGAAGACTGCTATCGAGCGAGCAAAGGGCGGCATAAAGGATTTTATCGTGACGTGGGCGGCTTTATGCAGACTGCCAAGATTGGTGTACAAAATAAATGTGCCGGAAAATATAGCCCAGGAGACACGCTCATAGGATTGCATGTCGTCATGCAAATAATACAATTGTGAGATACTTTTCAATTTGTTTCTTTTTTATTAGTCACAAGTAGAGCAAGCACGATATTTTTTTATGTATAATTTTGTTAAAAAAATTATATAGTAAAATATTCTATATGTACCTAATAGAAAAAATATTCAAAATATTGATAAGGATTACTTAAGTTCAAGGGTTCTTTCTATTAAGGATGTTACTCACAAAAACTTAGAATTTAAATCGTAGGAATCGATTTAAAAAGACCACCGAATGCAACGGAAACGATCACCCGAGGCACGAGCCGTTTTTCATTAATTCCTGTATAAACAAAATGAGAAAAACTACAACGGGACCTGACGGGGACAGCCACCCTATAGATTTACATGGAAGGGGTGTGGCCCTCGGTCTAGATCAGGGCCTTCAAACTCTTTGATTTGAGGGCCGCATGAAGAAACTTCAACAAACTTTGAAAAAATCCTTATTTTTGTAATAGATTTTTTGCCGTCAAAGTTAAATTAATACCTACTCGTAGAGGAAAGAATCTCAAATCCCGAAAGTAAAGTATAAGAAGCAGCGTAGCGGGCCGCAAATTAAACACCACTGGGGCTGATAGACGATGAAATATTTAAATAGTCTGGCTTTAAACACTTCGTAATGCTACCCATACGGCAGCTTTCATTTGCGGAATCCAGCTTTAATTCAATCTTCCAGGCTGGTATTTGCATTTGCACGATATAAGATTGCAAGACTAAATATTTTGAATGAGTGACATTTTGTGTTTGACAATAGAAAGATATCTGATATTGCTATATAATTTATATAGGTTCATAATATACTGCTACAGTAATGGTTTGTATATTCGTGGAATGAAACCTGTAGTGTCACGTTTCAATTATAATTTAAGTTACACTAAACTATAGTTTAATATGACTAGGCGACTATTTATATGTAAAATTTATGGTGTTATCAGTGGCAGAACTCAATAAATTAATAAGCATACATTTTAATATCTCTTTTCTCTAAATATGTTCATATTTTAAATTCAAGGCTTTAACATTCTCATATGAGCACCTATAAGAATTTTCCGAAGAAAAATTTCAAGCAGCAAGCCAAGATACGGCACGCTACCGGCTTCATTTCACGTCAAAGGTGATTTGCAAATCGCCTCAGAAGGAGTTCGAGTATGTAATCTAGTATAATGGAAATCCCACGATGACGCTACGTAAATGTCAAATAATGATTTTATAGTTAAGACACGTTATTTACATACTATTTTTTAATATGACTACCATACTATAAGACATGTCTGAGTAAAGGGAATGGTTTTGGGTTCGAATTCAATGTGCTAAAACCCGTAACCCGTATATGTAACCCGTTTCCTTGTCATTCTGGTCACGCATTAATTGTTTTTTTTAGTTTCCTGCAAATAGCCGGGTAGGCAGAGAGAACCCGGGAACCTAATGTTAAGACACTCCGTTCCCATTCAGGGATTTCTGTTTCGCACATTTCGCCAAATTCTGAAGGCATTGCATGTTACGTTGCGGAAATCAACGCCGAGCGTTGCATCGTTACCAGACCGAAGAAAACTAAGCATTTTATTTCTTCAAATGTGAATTGAACCTACAACCTGCCATGTTTATAATCACACGATCACTGACCACATACGAGACCTCTCTGACCTCTCGTATGTACCTACATAATTATATCTAATCTACATAATATTGAAAGTCATATCATTTTAATAGAATAAAAGTAGCACCAACCACTTTTTACCGTCACCTTTATCTCAATTTCACGCTACTTAATTCTCTAATACACAAATACGGACTATAATTAATTTGCATATAATTTATATGCGTAACAATATTGAGAGATTAATAAATAAGTGTTTCGAACAAGTTTTATATCTACTTTGAAATGAACCACTTTCACTTATATAGGAATCAACGCTATCGATAACGTAAAGTAATTGCACTATACGGAACTAGTCTAATTAAATTAATTCGGAATAATTATACCATTTTATAAAATAGTGAGTTAAGGCTGCTGGGGGTCATATGGAATGTACTTAACTACCAAACAGTATTTAATTACACAGTAGGTAAGTAATCGTTATTTTATATAATTTAGTACCTCAAATTCAAGTAAATACCGTTAAGGGTTTATGTGAATTAACGTACTGAACAGCGGACCCCAACGCCCCGGTAAAATTAAGATTATATATACCCCCGAATGAGGATCGAGCCCACATAACAATCACGTTTGCAGTTAAGACGGTGTCCTACTGCGACACTATAGTTTCAAATCTCAATATTTTTGCTACTAATTTACAGTATCAAACTCTAGAATTTAGAAGCTTATATTATCTTTCTAAATTGTATGGGAAATCTGACCTCGCATATCAAACTAAATTCAATGGGTTTTATAATATATCAAATTACAAGTAATTCAATGAATAGTTTAATTCACAGGATACGAAATTAATATATTCAGATGTGTTCAAATTAATTTAGGAAGCGCTCTAAAACCCGTTTACACTTGAAGATTAATATAATTAAATTATGATATTAATATGAGTACGATACGATTTTTCTGGCAAGACAATTGTCTTATTATTTTCTTGTATTATTGACTAGCGGACCCGGACGCGGCTACGCCTGCTTGAAATATAAGAATATAAATTCTATAGAAATATAATTTCAATCTAGATGAAATGCTAAAAGTGACTATTATATTTATTTTCATAAGGATGAATATCAAAACGACGCGGTAACGAACGCGGTCGCGTAGCCACGACGGTTGTTATTAACATGGCAGAATAAATTGCATGTCAAATTAGAAAGTATTTTAATTTATTAGTATATATGTGTAATATAATATTATATAGCCTATAGCCCTTTTGAAGAATGCAGCTTTCATACAAAACAAAAACAAAGTAAATCGATCCAGTAGATCCAGAGATCTTAGCGTTCAAACAAACAAACAAACAAACAAACAAACTCTTCCGCTTTATTATATTAGTATAGATATTATATAATACTTGTATTACAAGTATTACATAATATGATAATAATAATAAAATGAAAATAATTACAAATACTCTACAAACCCAGATGTATGTGATTTTTAGTATTTTGTCCTTGATCTAGTTATAAAAAAATCCGTTGACAATAATATAACGTAAAAATAAAGTAAAATAAAGTTCAAAATAATTTTACCATTAAAAGTATTTCAGTCAGGTACGAGTAAAATCGAAATAATAACTCACTGTAACCTTTTAACTAACTTTGAAGAAGAAGAGGTTATATATGAAAAGGTGTGAACATATAAAGGTGTTTGCCAAATTAAAATTAATCAACATCTCCGTCAGTTCCTACTTACTTACTTAAGTACTAGTTGCCAGACGACGCACGATCGATTCTCCTTCTGGGTAAATATTTATATGAACTATATACACCGTAATCTAAAAGTAGGGGCATATGTTTTGTTTGTGTTTGAAAAGGCTCTTGTATGAGACTGACTAAGATCTTCTACATTTTCCTTCATTTAAACGTACAAAATTTAAAAGTGTAAAAAAGAAATTTGCATACTTGCTGCTTAATAAATGTATATTGTTTCGGTAATTTGAGACGGTAAAGTAAAAATGAAATATCCAAACAATTGGAACAAATTTTCTTGAAATATTATTTGAGATCGATTACTGTACGCAAGTTACTATAGCTACCACAGCAAAACTAATATATTATATATTTAGCCTTATTATTCAAAACATAAAAGTATAAAATGAAAAAAAAAACGCAATTCTGAGAATAATAAAATAAAACCATCCGTTCCATTAATCGTAGGCTATAAAGAGTTTTCCACGTACGTACGTATATAACATAACAGGTGTTGGGTGTCAATTAGCGTTTGACACGGCCCATCGACTGCAGCCATTGGAGCGGTTAGATTAATATCGTGCATTCAATCATATACAGATCTCTATAGGGCTTGTTAAGTGTTTACATTTACAAGGTTCCGTACTTAATCAAATATAAATAAATCAAATTTAACGGCATGCGAAGACTAAAATATGAACCAACTATATCAATTTTAAATATTTTTTTCGTATAATGCAAATTCTTTTAATTATTTGTTTTATTTAATATTTCTTCATACTACCCCGTATTTCCCCATATCGCAATGAGGAATGGTAATAGGTATGAAATAATGCTTCAAAGTTCGTTACAGTAATGTTTTTACGTATACAAATACACTAGTTTTTGTTTCATTAAAAAAAACGAAGTAGTTATGATTTTACAGGCATTTGAAGTTTGCAAAAATTTTAAATGCCGCTTACAGTCCCGCGGTCGGCGGTGACGTCACACGTCACAGTCGCCGGTGATAGTTAGGAGATCTCGCGCAGTACTTTGTTTGTTTGATTCTTACCTGTGCTAAAGTGTTAATCCAATTAATTAAAATGGATGAGGGATTCGAAAAAGGGCAATCGGATAACTTACCTGTAATATATGGATTTATGGTTGCCGATTATTTATCGAATAATAGTGATTTCATCGCCGCAGAAATGCAAGGAGTAAAAATGCGAAGATAAGTTTTGTTGTCTAACTAGTAATATTATGTCGATTTGGGGTAGTGATAGATAATATCTTATGTTATGTTGTTTGAAATTATTTATTTAAAACTGTAATGTAACCTAATCTAACTAGTTTCATATTGTAGGTAACGCTATTTGCGTTAAAAGTACCAAACCTTTTATTCCAGTTCAAAGTAGTAAGATTGTTTTATAAGTGAAAATAATATAATAATAATATAACTAAATACATGCAGTAAGTTGAGCAGATGTACATTTTCTTTGATGTAGATTTTTAATATTTCTATATATGTATATCAGAATAATATTTTTATTGTGATTATTGAAGATCGGCAAGAGAGAGTTATGGTCGTGATGCTATTGCGTACGTATAAGTTAAAAGAGTAGGTAATGTATGTATTGCCAAATGTAGATTACAGCAGAACACCGCGCACGTATTAAACAATATTACTGCAGTTTAGAATGCAATGAAAAGAACCAATAAGTTTATACGTAATCTGCGAAGATTGTGCCGCCAGCAGAGGTCATTGTAAACATACCATGGCATTTATAATGGGCTACATCGTCGAAGCGACGAGTCTTCAACCATTGGTACCTGAGTGGTTCGACCATTGGTACTCATGTCCTGCATCACGACATCCAAACACCGCATCCTTGGGCGTTCGGAGGTCTAGCTCCAGGGACAGGATAGACATAGCAGGGCACCAGCATCCGACACAGTTCCTAACTGGCGCGCAACGTGGCCATACCATCTTAGGCCACACTCTTGGAGCTTATCCGCTACGTAATGGACCCCAAGACTACCTCGAATGAATGTGTAACGTATGCGTCAGACCGCGTTACGCCGCCCATTCATCTCAGCATCTTCATTTCCGTGATGTGAAGATTCTCAGCATGCCGAGATAGTGCTGGCCAACATTCGCTGCCGTATAAAAGAACCAGTCAGATGATGCTCTTATATATCAGCCCCTTGAGCTTGGGTGGTATTCTGCGGTCGCAGACCACACCAGTATCCTCCCACCATTTGGCCCAGGAAACTTTTCCAACTTAACGCCTGGTTCAGGACCTATAAGGACAGTGCTCGAGTCCGAGCTCCCTCAGGCTATGTATTCGGACTTCGACACATTTTGTTTAAGACTGCCGTTCTCAAGCGCACCCTTCCAGAGGTTCACTTTACGCTCCAGCATTAGTTGGTTCTCTTCAATGAGTGCAATGTCATCGGCATACAGCATCAGCCATGGAGGCTGGTCCTGGATGTGAGCCGTGACAGTATTCAGCTCTACAATAAATAAGAACAAACTAAGAGCCGTGCATTGGTGAACCCCCTACTGTGATCTAAAGGGTTTGGTGCCGCCAACAGCAGTCCTAACCATCGCGAATCGCAAAGCGGGATCGTGGTACATATACCTAATAATCTTAATATAGGCCTCAGGGATCCCTTTGGATCGCAATGCCCTCCAAATACATTGACAAGGCACACAGTTACAGGCCTTCTGCAAATCTAAAAAGGCCGCAAATCTAATGTAGAGCTCTTCTTTTTTTTCCTGTATGCCTCCATCGAAGTTCTGAGTAGTTTCTCCATTAAAGTACTGATTAAGTTTGTGGTAACACTCAAGCCAAGCCAAGTGTTGTTGGAAAAAATTCAAGCTTTCTAGTATCGATACTATAATAAAAATAATCAAAGCTAAAGATTTTGGTACAACACGCCATGAAACCGAGCAAGATAGAACTGTTTTTTTGACAAAGTACTATCAAAACTTCAATATCTTAAAATACAATGCTCGCTATTACATTATGTTTGTGAAAAAAAAAAGATTTTAAATATATATCTATATATTATTTATTAAACGAAACTAAATTTGTGATGGAACGCCAGCTAAAGAAGAGCGCGAACTGCGAGCGAACGAAGACGAACTGAGCGAGCGAGTTTTGCAAGACCTGTGACGTCACGCGAGTCGGTTACGGCCCGACGGAATCTCGCGTCGCGCGCTTACTTTAAAGGACAATATCTCAAAAACTAAAAGACGTATCAAAATAATTCTTTCACATGTATTTTTTGTTTTTAAAAAACAATACGATGAGCTAGAATTTAAAATTTGTGATTATTCTCCATTAAACAAAAAAAAACAATTTTATTTTTTTAACGAGGAATAACATTTAAATCTCATGTTAACATTTTAATGATATTTAATACCTAAGCATTTTAAGTATTCTGATTTAAATTATGTAAAAGCTAACAAACATCGAACTGCATGAGCATCATGTTCTTTTATGCTTCACATAACGATCGACCTTGTGGTCCTTCGGGGAACGATATCGAATTATATAAATCAGGCGAATGGACCGTAACCTTTAAACGGACGTTAAATTTTATATTATTTTTATTAAAACAAAGAAACTTGAGATTTGGAGATAGGATTAAAAATTTCAAAGATCAGATCTTGAATCATACTAATATAAATATATTTTTTTAGCTTCACATTGTATTAAGACACTCCGTTCCTCACGTTCAGCGCAATTTTTAAGACATTGCTGCTTGAGTGGCGAAACTCTCCACCATCTTCAGTACTGTCACCGGAGTGAGTTATATGTGAGTACACAACTTCTACGTAAAATATTTCAAACATTTTGGTATAGCCTGGAAATAAAATAAAAGACTAATAAAAAGAATTAAATGTAACATTTTATACTGTAATTTAAATATATAATGAATATAACTCTATAGACATACTAACACAAGCTTGCGGAGAAATAGCTCCGTTCTCTGATAGCTTTGTGCCGTAAACCAACATACGCTTCACTGATCTGAGAATCGAACTAATCCACTGTGGAGAGAGAGCCACGCGTCGAACTTTATAAAGTTCCTGGTAATATTATTATATATTTGACAAATAATATTATCCGTCGTAGCGCAGCGGCTGACTGTACAGGCGACGGTTGTGGGTTCGATTTTCGCGTTTTCAGAGTGTGGATATGAAAATGATAAATACTTTTTGCCGACGAGTGGTAATCGAACCAAAACCCCTCGGGTTTATAGTTGTACGATAGTGTCCCTTCTTCAACAATGGCTAACACTTATTTAAATATAAGCTGTATTTTAATTGTAATAAACTACAGATCATAAAAAATACGCCTTAAAAATTATACTATGTCATTAGAAATAAAAACAATACTTAAATTACGTAATCATTATCATAATAATTAACTTATCTATTATATTTGTAGCACATTCAACCCAACAACAGAACAAGCGTGACCGTTCACATAGAGAGAACTAATTCCAACAATCTACCTGCCAACATCGCCGACGCGATTCAGACATGAACCGTTGCGTGAGGGCCAATTACCGTTTGACTGAAATGAAGACTAGTTTAGAAGGCATAAAACGACAATACTGTAAAGACAAAAAGAATTAGCGCGAGTTATTTATTTTATGATTTACAGTTTATATGTTATTTAATATTTCACAATTAACAAATGTTAAGGACCGCCGTGACGCAGTGTGACATAGTCTGACTATAAACGCAACGGTTGTGGGTTCGATTCCCACCTGGGAATGAAATATTTCCCATTAGTTCGCTCAGTTAACAAGGCAAGGCAAGGCGTTGAGTGACTCCACTACAATTTTGCTTTGCTTATTACGAAATTCATTCTCGTTTCTACACAAATTAAGCAACAAACAAACACAAATACAGAAAAACGCAACAGTTGCGTCAATCACAGATTAATTGTTCACAAAAAGGGGCCAACATTTCCAACCGGAAAGAGGCTTATTTAAAAAAATGAAGCCTACATTTCCAACGAATCGCCCATAGAAAAGACAAAGGAGGGAAGTGGCGTTACGTAGTACCTACTACGGCCCCGCGATAACGGCTACCGGCTACGGGTTTCACAGAGACGTAACAAGTGTTTAAAAGTAGTGCAATCGTAGCTAAGCAGCCGTAAGCGCTTTGCTCTCTCTCTCCACTATGATTCAAAGGAATATTTTACTTTAGAGAATGTTTCCTTGTATATAAGTGAAAAGTGCGAGTCGATTTATTCTCCTTATTCTATATTAATTCACTATAATATTCGTTAAGTTGATTAATATTTTAAGTTCTAGATTAGATTAAGTTAATGACGCCAATTAGAATGTACGATGTAACTTTAATTACAATATAAAAGTTTTTGATTATCATTTTTATGTTAATTGATATGAAACACGCAACCGTGAAACTTATTGTCATGATTTTAGACCATTTATATTATAAGGCGTGTGTTAGTGTACCTACTGTAAAGAGCTCCTGAAGCCTGGTCCTGTAGTAGCATTTCGCACTGCTACGAGCTCAACAGTATTTGAATAATTTATAATTGTTATAAATAAATGCAATAAAATATATTATACAAACATCAGTTTTCCTCACATTACATTACTACAGAAAATAACGAGTCTATTGTTACTAACTAATAAAGGGATAAGGATACAGTAAAGTATCCTTTTCCCTTTAATTACTTCAAATGAGCACACGCCATGCCGTACATACATATTAAATTATTAAATCATTAATAAGTGTGCGAGACGAGGGCGGGTAACTTGTTATTAAATTCACAAAAAAAGATCATTGCAAAGATCTTACGATATAATCAATTTCTTTATGCACGGTCATTAGGAATCTCATACTTTTTATCGATTCATATTTTTTTATTTTTGTGGGTTTTTTTTCAGCTATATGCGAAATACAGTGTAAAGCAATCTGCAGGGAGAACCTAACAAAACACTAAGTTTCCAAACCACTTTCCATTCGAATATGAGAGATATTGCTTGTTGAATGGCGGAACTTAACGCCGCATTTCCTCTCACCAAAGCAGCTATTATACCTGATGGTTGTTGGTTGAGTTAGTAAGGTTTTACAAAAAATGCAAACATTCCCCCAATACCTATATCTCTAACTTGAGACGACAACCTAAGTGAAAACACAAATCAAAGTAAATTATCACAAACAACTAAATCATTTAAGCGTGTCCAAGACATCAGTCCCCAAGATACCGTTTCACTAAACAGTTTATCTAATAGCCTTACACAATTTGGCAAAGCGTCCGTGGCAAAGCCCCATGGCCATCGCTAATAGTGTTTTCTGAAACTTGAAAGCCATTCGAGGGGACCTCTTAGCGTCGATGGTAACTTTGTTCACCAAGTATTGTTACTCTCGTTTGACAATGGAATGTACTTAACTTGGCATATCTGTATCAATATACAATTTAATAGTTCATAATCTGTATTTAAGAAAGAACATTTAATAGATGTTCAATAAATTCATTTTATTAATATGATTACATTAACAACATAGATATATGATATTTTAACTGAAAAAAATATACTATATTATGTCTGTTATTTAACCATAATTTAATGAAAATTAAATGAATAAATAATTCCGAACTATGCAATTATTACGGATATACAGTCTACTTATATTTAAATACTTACTTATATAAAGCATTAATAAAAATTATTTCATGCGACTACACCGAGTCTGAATAATTATATTCCGTATAACAACTTTGAATGGGATGTACATTGATTATTTTTTCACATTTTCGTTCAAAATTATACAAAGAGCTTAAAAACATAAGTGAAAACAAGATAAAAAAAAAATTTGCAGCTCAGGACCTAGCTTATACGTTTCTAAATGCTACCTTACAACGAGAAAATTTTAACTTCCATTTCCTAACACAAATTTTCGAGAAGAAAACTAACGCCAGTACATTTGTAAGAATAATATTACACTTCTATTTTATCACAGGTAGCCCACATTAACAGTGGTAGGTAACTCCGCTCTCCTCTTTTTATTCATTTCAAAAAACATAACATATTGGACAAATATTATTTTTTTTATATTTCTCCACAAAAATCAATTGATCTTTACAATTTTAATATTGACTATTAGGTCCCTTTTAATGTGTGTAAATATTAGCTTCTAAATTACTTCTGTACACAGTTATATATCTCGCCACCCTAATATTTGCATGAAAGAATTGAACGCGACATTTACAAATTGCGGAGTTATAAAAATAAGTCACGCGTATAGCTTTATAAAGTAATAATATAATATGAGGGCACCTTGGCGCAGTGGCACAAGAGTGTGTGACTGTAACGCAACGGTTGTGGGTTCGATCCTCACTTGGGGGAATGAATTATAATTTATTAATATTTTCATTTCTTCGCTCTGATACCAAGGCAAAAGCCCGGCAGAGTTCTCCCTCTCAACACGTAATGGCTCAAAAAATTCGACGGAAAGTGGCGAACGGAGTATCCTATTACTACGTTACCTTTGTCTACTCTACTATGTACGGAGTTTAAATACTATTAAACGAATTCAGATGAAACTTTACAATAATATATGAAAATAATAATAAATTGGACTATAACTAAAAAGTACGATAAAATAATCAAGATTAAGCGGACGAAGCCGCAGGCGAATCGCTAGTATAATATAAAAATATGCACTTAAATTTTTCAAAGGATCCAAAAAAGCACGCCCATTTGTGCCAAACTTTTGAATAAGCCTCCATATAGCATAATTACAAACATGACCATTCACAGGATATTCACCGACCTTCTGGGAAACTATTTTATAAGCTGACTCAAAGTCTCGTTGCACTCGCTAACTACTCATTTTTATAAAGAAACACGAACTTAAGTTTAATTAAATATAAATAATATACATATGTATATAACATTATTCTCTGTGTATGTCGGTACGTAAAGGTATTTAACCATGTAACTTGCAACTCTGTGGAAAACCATAACATTCAATTGTGGTTTTCGCAAAATTTTGTACAAATATGGTCCAATTTATTAAGGACTTCCCCATTTTCTTCTCATACAACTATACCAAATAATTGTTAGTCTAATTATAAACATTGTAAGAATGTCTGTTACAATAGGTTAAAACTTACCGTATAATAAAAATACAGCACGGTAATAATATAAACTGATCACTTACCTGAAATAAAAAAGACACATTAGTATTTATATTAAAATTAAATAATTAGCGGAATATTCTTGGATATATATATTTTTTTAATACTTTTTTTTATATTTGGAATCCAATTTAACATTATACATATTTTCTTACGTTCTGATTTAATAGGAGTTTCATAAGACAATCTCTATTATATGTAAAGCTATCATACAGAGATGTACACAAGTAAATGTAATCTAACTTTACAATAAATCTTTATTTTTCGAATTTAGTAGGCATCGCCTGTTGAGTGTCGGACCTTGTTACCAGAGCGAAGAAATGAAAATATTAAATCTGCAAATTCTTCGATTGGGAATCGAACCTACTTCCTATCGTGTTTACGTACGTTTGCCCAACGACTATTCTGAACAAATCTTATAAAAACCCAAAACAATCGTATTAATAACTTCCAGTATAATGTAACGTTACGTAATTGAAAACATATAAAAGGCTAAGTAATTAGTTGGAAAGTTTGTGGAAATTCGGTAAAACGTGATTGCCAAATAGCTCATCTTGGTAAGAGCTCTTTATTTAATTAGGACCGAAGTCGAAAGTAGTTATTTATTTGAATAGATATGTAAAGGGCTTTATCCCGCACACAACAGGGTAGGAATAGGAAACCTAGTGTTAAGACACTCCGTTTCCCATTGTACGCCGAATTCTTGAGGTATTTCGTGTTGAATGGCGGTATTCAACGCTAAGCTTAGCCTCGACACAAGAGCAAGGAAATTAAAATATAAATTTAAATAAAAATGTTTACTTATTTATTTTCTCGAGTGGGGATCGAACCCGCAACCAGTCACTTTTACAGTGATACATTTGAGCCCCTGCGGCGCGACTGGCCTCATATCATATTACTAATAGAAAATTAAACAAGTATGTAACAACTTTCCATTGTCACTAGAAGGTGAAGTACAGGCTACTTAATACATAACACTAAATATTTTTATGAGTTCTCGTTCGATAGTTGTCAACGTTTTTCTTGTTATAAGATTTTTACGATATGTTTTTTTTTAATTTATAACCACATAGCACAGTATGCAAATGGAACCTGGGAACCTAGTGTAAAGATACTCCGTCCGCATCAAGACTGAGGCTGTTGCATGTTGCAGAACTCAACGCCGTGCTTTGCCTCGTAACCAAGGCGAGGGCGTTTACACTCACCCGCTTAGGTACCACCGAGTTGGTCTCATGATATTATCACTAACGGCGTACAAGTACTCGTAGTAAGTTAAAGGGATAAATTATAAAATCGTTTCGTGGATGTTATTTTATGAGGAAAACCCCAAGGCATCAATGCATTGATATCAGTATCCATTCGTTAACCATAACGATAATGCTTTTACACTATCACCACTTAATTTAACCGTAACACACTTATAGAAAACTATAAAATATTAGAAAACACCACTAATTCATCGAAATATATGGCATCGTGAAATATTTTAGTGGATTATTGTTCCTTCAAAAGAAACTTCCATAAATTATATCAGTTTAAATCTAACAAAAGACTGCAATAACATAACCATAAAATCGTATGTGAAATGAAGTAAAAGCAGCCCTCTGCATTATGATGCAACCCCCTCAGTGTTTGTATTCAGAGGGTGTTTTAATAAAGGGCTTGATACCTAGTGCTTTGTACTATAGGGTCCCAGTAAACCGTAAGTATAGTCTAGATAGGGTAAATATTATACTTTTAAATTTTAAAGTTTACAGCCAGTTTGTAAACAGTTAAATAAGCAACGAACTTATATACGAACTTATAACCATAAAAAAAAGGATTCAACACAAAATCATTTTTTTATAGACTAGTAGAGCTTTTACTTTATTATGGTTTACTGGACCAAGCAAATTTGCAAACCCTCCAGCAAATTTCTAATTATCACATCTTTTGTCATCACTGTAGAAAGATTTTCGTAAAGCTTAAAAGACTAATGAATACTATTACTGAGAATGAACATTTAACAAGAGAAAATGCTAACAAAGGTGTGAATTTTTTAGACGGTTTCCTAATCTTTTTACAATTATGAAGAAAAGAAATATCTTATTAAATTTATATTATTCCTCATATTTTTTTTCAACTTTTCAATGTGTCTAACATATAGCAGAGCAAACAGAAAAAACCTAGAGACACTCTGTTGTCCACTTTCCGGTCGATTTCTAGACATAGTATGTTATGTTTGAACTGTCTTACAAGAGAAATTTAAAATATTTCATTCTTCCTATAGAACCACAATAGGTTCACCTCCTTAATATCAATATAAAATAAACAATATAAATCACTTAAATTTATTTCAATATCAATTATTAAAATGCCCTACATCACACGTAATATGTGAGAGCACCCCCGCGCTATGACCATATTGTTATGGTGTTAATTAATTAAGTTAAGGGCAGATGTGTATGGAGGGGGATGGCTTTGAAATTCCAAGAACGTACTGCCTACTTGGCCATATGTTTAATTGCTATATGAACTATAGCATACTTTATTTTTATAATGAGACATTTACACTTCCATATTATATATGTAAGTATCTACATATTCTATGTTCTGTCTACTTCGCTTAAGCATTATCATGAGACTTTATGACCTAGTGGCTCTGTAGCCGTTTCTGTAAACGCACGTGGCACTTAAAGAACAGATTTTATTTGTATTTGAAGTCAACGTATATAAAAGTAACTCATACCTGCGTTTTTGTCCTCGTAGATAGATAATTAGAAATAACCAAGAGTTCTGTTTCACATATGGTCACATTTTAATTGCTCTATGTACCTAACTTTGACTATCGGGATATAAAATATGATAGTATGGATTTACTCGTTAACAACATTTTGGAATTTATTTATATTAATATACAAGTATGTACATACATAGCAACAATACTTAAGCTTACATAAATAAATAATACATTTCACGAATGTGAAACCTTATAATCCTTCAAAAACACATTTTCACACGTTTTCTAACTAACCCCTATATCAAAGCAGATTTCCAAAGGGTTGTTAGCCTGCCAGCCCCCGAGGGTAGCACATAACTATCGATTACTCCAGCCATAAATTCACAAACTGGAACATTAGTGCCCTGCGGCTGTAATATGATACTTTACGAGAGTGGAAGAAATAAGTTAAATATAGAAAGAGATTTTTATTAACTGTTACGAAATAGGTAAAATTTTTCCTTTTATTTATGTAATATGTATTTTGAAATACAATATCACATTCACATGATTAAAGGGGATCACATTCACTCATTCAATGGGTTGTTTTTAATATTATAAGTGAATAGAATATATATATGAACCTATATGTAATAAGAGGCCCAGAACATTTACAGTACTAGAGGAACCATTAATGGGTTGCCGGCTTTAAGAAATTAGTTCGTCTGCCTCTTCAGAAACTCGATATTATAATTATCTGGAAAGACATCTGGTGATACTTGGTATATCCATAATTCTGATGCCTCTGGAAAAAAACGATCTGGCATACCGGCAACTGACTAGGAACCTAGGTGGTGAGGGTGATACTGTTATGAAAAAAATCAAATGGTAGGGTCTTAATAAGCATGTCTTCCAAACACTCACCATTATACAGGCGATAAAACACGCAGAGAGAGCTAACGTCGTGTCCCCGCGACGTTCAACGAAATCCAATATTTTTCTAAACATTCACGAGTCTATTTGCCCTCTTTCGAATCCTATCGTATGAAAAAAGTTGGTATTAAGGTATGCTAGCCCAAATTTGAGAACAATATTCCTTGCGCTGTATATGTACAGTGCAAGGAATGGTCAGCCATGATGTAGCGCCTTGCTCTGGATGAGCACCAGCGTGGGGCTTGGGTTCCGAGCAATAATGTCGACACCAACTTTGATCATGAAAACTGGCGACCGAACTGGCGAAAATTAATATTTCAACAAAATCAATTGACAGTCAGATACATCCAAGTAAAACCGTCGATAAATTGACAAAATTCTTCGCATTATACAAAACACGTAAAATAAATTACAAAATCAACGAAATCTTATAATACATATATTAAAAACGTAGAATTTTGTTGTTTAAAATAAAATGAGTAAATATTAAGGCCAAGAAAATGTTAGGATGTTCATCAAAATATTTGCTTGCGACGTCGGACGGGACAAAGACCTTTATTACATTAACCGCGACCTTTTTCGTACGTAGGTACACATTTTAGAAGATTGCTCTTGCACTGATGAAATGAATTTTCCTTGTAATATTATGTTGACCTAAATTCATATTACAATATATTTCAAATTTATTATTAAATACACAACAAACTGCTCCGACATACATTAATATAATATTTTCATTTCTTCGCACTGATACGAAGGCAAATATTTTTATAAAATCTGATAGTATACAATCGGTAGGCAGAGGGAACCTAGTGTTAAGACACTCCCTTCTCAACTTACTGCCGATTTCTGGAGGCATTGTGTGTTGAGTGGCAGAACTCAACGCGAAAAGAAAAAGAAAGAAATGGAAATATAAACGTAAATAAATATTCCACTTCCTCGAATGGGGATCGAACCCACAACCGTCGCGTTACAGTCACACCTTTGTGTCGCTGCGCCACTACGGCCTAATAATATTTTTATAGCCATCGTTACATCCGCATACATTGATATTAAGACATTATTCATTTCATCATTTGACATTTAAAAAAACAAATAATTAGACTATTTTCTGTTCTAATTATATAGTTAGTTACAAAAAGAAAACAAAACAATCGACGAAAATAACTAATTAGGTGACGCATTAGGAACACTTAACAGTCTTTTGTATAACACTATACACAAAGATGCGTAATGAAAACATCCTACCCCTTTGCTAGCTATAAAAAGAACAATCACGACTCTAAAAAGCATTTTAAAAGGAAGTATTTTAAAAATGACTACTTTAAAACGAACACGATAACGTTTAAAATAAGAGAACTTCAGTGCACGCTTCAAACTAAGAATAGATTGTTAATTAAAGATTTTTGGTTCAGTTCATCAGTTGCACTACATTGAATGTAAAATGTTTTAGCTTCTCCATGCATCGTCTTTATCTTGATGAATAGGTTAAATAATTTATTTTATAGAAAAGTTTTGCAAGAACAACAAAATTCAAATGCAAAAAAATTGCGAGATAGGATTTGAGCTCACACACTTACAAAGACATAAATTCTAATTATTAGTTAAAGCATTACTTTAACTCCATTCAAAAACTTGAAGAAAACAAACCATTAATAATACCAGCATAATTGGGCTCATAAAAATCATTTGACACAATCTGATTACGATATCGATTATTCGAATGTTGCCATTCGATTGAAATTGGATTAAAACCTCGAATGGCAACACAATAGCACTGTAAGTCAATTACGTAGCGCAAATTTATTACTATTGACAGCTTGCATTGAGGTATAAAGGTTTTCGGCACTTAATTACGCCTATACGAAAATATATTCATTTTTAATATTTTTTTAATTCTCTGCACGAAAAGGTTACACCATTCTCTATTATACTATAGTATAGTCTGACTCTATCCTCTTTCCTCAGCACAATTAATATGTTGAAAATTCAAATACAAAAAAGAAAGTGTTTTGTAAATTCTCAAAGATTTTATAAATATATTAAGTACTAGCGGCCCGCTCGCGGCTTCGCCTGCGTGAACTACTTTGTTATTAATTTCTGTCTCCATGAGTACCTACGTCCTATAAGTGACGTCCATGCAAAATTTGAGACTCCTAGCATTTGTAGTAACGAAGTTTCATACAAACTTTCAACCCCAAAAACAACCCCTTAGAAGTCGAATATTACAAATTCCCGTCTTAGCGAGCACCTACGTCCTATAAGTAACTCCTATGCAAAATTTCAGATTCCTAGCACATGTAGTTTCTGAGATTTCGTGATGAGTGAGTGACCTTTCGATTTTATATATATAGATTTAAGTTTCCAATCTGGTAAAACCGCCGTCTTTAAATATATAGTAATAAACAAACATTATAATATATTTCATAACAATAACAATAGTTAACATATAGAATATAAAAAATCAAGCAACAATTCCTATGTAGAAGAGGGCCCACGTCACCTGTATTTATTTAGTGACAAGTCCGGAGGGTCCAGCTAATGCTTTTGTCCTGTCTGCGAGCCTCATCAAACTTGCAGAGTGTTAGCTTTAGCCAGACCTCGTCTGTTATTCACCCACCTTAAATTTACTGTACATTTTAATTTCAGGTCAATTAATTGTTTGGTAAATAAAAAAAAATGTCGTTCATCGTAAATAGTTTCTGAAATTTAAATTTCATTGTTATACTAATTTCAGTCGAAAAATTTGCAAAACACACACTTCTCTCTAAAAAGTGTTACAAGTGTTATAGAATGAGCTCTCTACTAGCTATGGTGAGACATGGTGGTTTACTAGCAACCTCTGAAGGGGTTAATATAATTGAAGATTTACAAGTGGGTCAATTTTAGTTTCTTACATTTTATCACGTGTTACAAGTGGATTTAATAAAAAAGTGATGAACATTAATAAATAAATACTTATTTTCAGTAAAATTCTCATACACATGATTTAAATAATAAAATTTAAAACAGCATTGTAAACAATTATTTTGTTTACTTAGTTTAAATTTAAACAATGCATTGTTAGAATGACCTAGTATAAATAAAACCGGTCAAGACCGAGTCGGACTCGCCTACACATTATTAACATTTTGTAGCGGTTCATAAAACACTTTTTTTTTTTATTTCAACCATACGAATGAAATAATACGGACGGACGAAAAGACTGACTGACATGTCTAAATTTAAAAAAATATGGGTTCCGTTTTTTGCCATTACGGAACCCTAAAAACGAAACTATTAAGGTTGCATAGCAATATACCTTTGTATAAATAGTATTTTGATCGTTATAGATACATACATTATCAATTTTAGGTCATATCTAATAATGTAAATATGTTTTGTTAGGAAAAGATAACTGTTTGTAGCCTTTTAATTAAAAATAATAAATCTTTATTAAATAAACTTTATTTTAGGTTACGACGATTATAAAGCAATGTATTATAATTAACTTAAAAAGTCATATAGTAGTAGGTAGTATTCATCAAATTACATTTAAAATTTAAACAAATGGCTGGTTTTGACACGCGACGGCGTTATATCGCAAGCCAGGATGAAATAATTTTCAAATCAACCGTGACAAGTGACATTACTTAATTCACTTACATGACACCATCTCATTGTGTCGAGCACAATATAACGCGTCATCTTTCGAACATTTTTTTCCCCCTTTTTGCCAGTAATTTCATTCATGTTAAAAAAAACTTTTGTTTTATAGAGAAAATTTTTATATGTATTGTTGCAGATATTGTTTTTTTTTATATACTAAGAAAAATATAATATTTATTTCATAGATATTGACATAATGCGTCCATTTCAATAATAACTTTGCATTCTATTTACTTAAAACGTGAAATCCAGTTTTCCCAAAGGTAAGGCAGAAGAGAACGCTAGAAATCTTTATATTTAACCATAAAACTACAAAAGAATATAAATACCAAAAAAACCCTAGCGCTAAATTATTATAATTAAAAATCAAAATCAATAATCACAACAAATATATATACATCACCACTTCCACTTCCTTATAGGAGCGCGTACAAAACAAACATCGTGAATAATAATTAATTATACACTTACGTTTCCAAATACTGGAACACTCTGTACACCGGCTTCTTATACAGCAAGAACCCATCACAGCGCTCCATGATGACCAACCACGTGCTGGATGACTCCAAGTTGAATACTCTAAATCACTCCACTTTCACTTCATGGTCAAGTAAAAAAACATTCACCATATCTAAGCCTACTTATCACTAGTCGGTATAAAATTAAGGCGTGTGTACACTAATAAAAAACGGTTACAAAATTCTAAGTTGGTCCTTTAAGGTTATTCGTTCTTACTTTAAGGCTTATTTATATATACGGATGTTTTTTTTTTTTGGTAGAGAAGCACTTTAGTTCACTTATCTATGATTTAACGCCCTGAGGCGATCACAGTATGTCTTATATGTCGATTTGGCGATATCTCGTTTGATTCTG
This sequence comes from Heliconius melpomene rosina, assembly GCF_056956725.1. Taxonomy (NCBI): domain Eukaryota; kingdom Metazoa; phylum Arthropoda; class Insecta; order Lepidoptera; family Nymphalidae; genus Heliconius; species Heliconius melpomene. Next base: position 3,417,000 of record NC_140400.1, read on the forward strand.
AAAGTTTTTTTTTATTTAAACAGATAATTAAAAAAAGCAAACATTAAAGCCTATGTTTCCACAATCACATATCTCCCCAACCACGATAATAACATAAAAAAAAATTGATGGACACTTTTATCACATGCATATTTTCGAAATCGTTATAAATTACGACGGGACTTTATAATAAATGGGCAGATAACGCGAATTTTAAAATTAATTTTAAAACATCTGCCACGTCCTGTGATGGAGTGTATTTCCGGTCGCGATAAAAAACAAATGCCACCACAACGGCGACAATAATGAGCTTCACTATTCAAGGATTCGTGATTAAATATCCGTTTGACGAGCGGCACGAAGCTGGCGTCAAATTAGGGCTGCCCTATCTAATTAAGACTAACAATTTTCTATAATTGCTGTCTCAGTATATAATAAAATATTCCCTAAGTTTTATTCATCTTACTACTACATCTTATTACTAATCTAATAATTTTACGTATTTAAAGTCAATACGAAAAATGAGTTTAATTAAAGACTAATTATACTATAAAAGACTATTTATTCAAACAAAAATAATAAAAAACATCGCTATCAGTACAAAATGTAAATCTGAATAGCGTTGTTTTATTTGCGATAGCCCTACAACGCGATGTTGACACATCGGCAGCTCGGACAGTACTGACTGATAAGGCTCGTAAAATGTTCAAGTTGCATTGTAAATAAATAATGCCGCTTAAACCGCGAACGACGGTCGTTTCTAACTAGCAGCAATGATCGATTTAATAAAAATAGAACTATATAGAAATAAAATATTTATTATTTTTTATCTTTTCATTATATTTCTAAAACCAATTACTATATCCATACCTATATTATAAATTCGAAAGTAACTCTGTCTGACTGTCTGTCTGTCTTTTACGCAATCAGGGCCAAACCGCTAATTTAATTGTGATAAAATACTCATATAGAGATACTTGAGGGTCTCGGGATGAATATAGGATACTTTTTTTTCTCATATTTGTAATATTTTCGATATATACCAATATATTAAAATAATTATTAATTTGACAAGCAATTTATTCCGCCATGTTAATAACAACCGTCGCTATGCGACCGTTGCTAAGCAACGATTTGCAAAGTTTATTGTTAGAAAACGTGACCCAAAATGAGCTTGCTTAACGCATCTCTCTATTGAAAACTGAAAAATAATTTCATAAATATTCGTATAGTTCAAGCGGGCGTAGCCGCGTTCGGGTCCACTAGTTAATATATATTTAGTCGTATTTTAATAACTTAATACAAATATTTCAATAATGAAATATTAACGCGCTTTCACATTTCACAGAATTTCTTACATTTTAACAAAAACAAAAATAATTTAATTATATTTAACATGTGATGATTACAATATAAGCACTACCTTACAATGTCGAATCGTGCTGCATGTATCCTAAATATGCGCCTGCGCCGGAAACTGGTGTCACGCGCGCCACCTGTCGTCGCGAATACTAACGCGCCAGAACAATGACCTGTCTGCACAGTTACCTGGCGGACGACGTTCAACGGAATTTATTAATGCAATCAATACTCATTCTTTTCACACAAACCGTACAATGCTTTCGATTGTCATAATAACCACATTATCTTGGATTTGCATATTAATAGTACGAGCTGGTGATTGTTTAGAATCTATCTATATATCTATTATATTGCAATGTAGAGTTCTGAAGTTCTACTAGACATACTAATACATACCAAGAATTTTAATGACATAAATATTATAAATTGCTTGGAATTGCATTTTACTGCAATATACTGTAATTTATTGATAATATAATAGACTTGTCTGCAAAGTATTTCAGGATATAGAGTTCAATAAAAATATCCTAATATGACAAAAATATATGTGATAACCTACAAATGATAAAAATCAGTTCACTTAAAATGACATCATATTTTCAGCAAGAGCTGCACTACGTCATCCTCGACGTAGGTAGATACGTTTCGTACAAATGCAATGAACAATATTTAAAATTCAGGTCACGAGTTCACGAATTTCAAGAACTTAATAAAATTAAGCGAACCCAGCCAGTGCAAACAAATTTATTCAGTCATCTAAACACGTCAAGTCATATTGCAGACTGAATTTACGTGTAAAATTTCATAAGTTGCTAACGTTAATACGAGACTTTGATGTGAACTGTTTTACGACCGTAGCGCTAACAAATTGCATAAAGTATGGACTCTACGACGCTGGTACTTCTTCATTAGTTAAATCATTTCAAATATATTTACTTATATATTTTTCATTGTTTTCTAGTTTTCACTTAAGATTACTTTTTCAAAATAGCTACTTCATATTAAAAACAAATAACATAATCTCCCTATACAAACATTCCAAAGTTTATTTTATTAGACCTAATATGACAGGAAAGACGGAGTAATATAAAACATTTCGTTGACGTAAATCCAACAAAGAGGCAAACGGATAGACGAAACGAATAAATGTAAATTTACAATATTTTAGCGTAGCGCATGCAACCTTTTGGCTAACTTAAGTTATAAAGTTTGAAGTAAATTTATTTATATGAGGTCGTCGTAGCGCAGGGATAGAAGCATGCGACTGTAAACGTGACAGGTTGTGTGTTCAATCTCCTTCCATGAAATATTTAATAGATTCATTTCTTCGCTCTGGTAACTAGGCAAAGGGCGTCGTTATGTTGTGCCATTCAACATGCAATGCCTATGGAGAACGAAAGTGTCTTTAATACTAGGTTTCCTTCTGCCTCCTTGCTATGTGTGAGATACAAAAAGAAAAGAAAAGTACGGCGTCGTAATCTATATATTGTTAGAAACTATTGGAAATATTAAATAAAGTGGGAAAGGTAATGAATTAAAACAAGGCTTCAAATAATTATTAAACAACCAAAGGGAATTATCTAGCAGTCTAATATTAATATCTGGTTCTAAAAGAATCCATCGGGCAGAGTGACGTTAGCGATCCTTTTCTTTCGGTCGCTGTTGACAGCCCATAAAAGTGCCAGCCAGCAATTAGAGCCGTTCTTATATAACCTCTATTGGTCATTATTTGATTATTTCTAACAATATATAAAAGGACTTGTCCTCACTGACTGAGGCAAGACGCGCGCACAGCCGTAACTGCTGATGGTAGAAACGTGGAATTTGGACAGATGTTTACTTTCTTAATCTGGACATCCACTAAGAAGGGATTTTTAAAAATTTTAATCCTAAAGAGGTGAAATAGGGGTTGAAAGTTTGTATGGAAAAAAAATTAAATCGGCACCGATTCTTATAAAATTTAAAATTCAGACTCTTAAAAGTATTTAATTGAACACGTGTTTAATGATTTCTAGAATTTACCCCTTAAGGGTGCAAATAAGGGGTTGAAAGTTTGTATAGAATTTTTTTAAAATCGGCACCAATTTTTATAAAATTTGAAATTCAGACTCTTAAAAGTATTTAATTAAACACATGTTTCATGGTTTTCCAGAATTCTTCCCCTAAGGGTGCAAATAAGGGGTTGAAAGTTTGTATGGAAAAATCTTTAAAACGCCACCGATTATTATAACATTTTTAATTTAGACTCTTAAAAATATTTAATTGAACATGTGTTTCATGGTTTTCTAGAATTCACCCCCTAAGGGTGCAAATAAGGGGTTGAAAGTTTGTATGGAAAAATCTTTAAATCGCCACCGATTATTATAACATTTTTAATTTAGACTCTTAAAAATATTTAATTGAACATGTGTTTCATGGTTTTCTAGAATTCACCCCCTAAGGGTGCAAATAAGGGGTTGAAAGTTTGTATGGAAAAATCTTTAAATCGCCACCGATTTTTATAAAATTTGAAATTTAGACTCTTAAAAATATTTCATTGAACACATGTTTCGTGGTTTATTAGAATTCACCCCTAATTACGCAAGCGAAGCTGCGCGCGTCCGCTAGTATCTAATAAAGGACCAAAAAGTATTCCTCAACACAACCCCGGCGTCCCTTTGATTTGCAGCCAATCAACTCTACGCATTAATTAACGGCTATTCGACCCCATTAACGCTTAGAGCGTGGATGTAAACAAGCATCTGTCTAGCGATCGGGGTTCAATGAACTCCGCTCTAATGACTACATTAATTTACTACTTGTTTAGGTCCTTTACACGAACGGCCTCTGGTGTTGTCAAATATGAACATATGTGAATCATGTGCAAGGTCGTGTTGAGCATCCTCAGTTACCTTTATGTCTTAGAATATAGCACAGCAGGTATATGTGCAGCAGAAATAATGTCATAATTTCATAGATGTTAACTATTTTAACAAAAAATGGTCTTGATAGATGGACAGACAGACAGGCGGACGGACACCAAAGAATTCCTTGAATATTTCTTTTTGAGGTACGGATTCTTAAAAAAGACTTAAATACGAAAAACATATTTTTTTATATTGATCGATAATATTAGAACTTCGAAAACAGCCATCTTAAACAAATAATTATAAAAGGATATATACAGCTATCTGTATCCTCGTGAATGACATTTTGCAAGGCAGCTTTGCAACCCAAAAACAGATTAGACTTAGATAAAGAAAATATCTTTGACATCGTTCAGTGCGAAGAACATTAAGCCCATTGGGAAACAAACATTAGTCTATTTTTATCACTTATCCGAAAGCATCTGTTTGCATATAAAAGAACAAAGTTGCCTTTGCACATGCCCCAGTTTCGTCCCAAATAGTCATGATATGTTTACTCTGAGTTTTGTTATGATTATGAAAGAAAACGTGTCGTCGAAAAAATAGAAATATACAACCGTACTTACTTTTTACACATTGGGAACAGCTGTTTTAACATACAAATATGGACTTGTTTAAAGAATGAAAAATATTATTTTAAAATTACTTATTTTTGAACGTTTAAAAGCTTATTAAAAACCTATTTAATACTTATTAAGCTTTGCCATTTTTCTCTGTATGTAGAGACAATGAACACAGCGATAGCAAATAAATTTCCGGTGGGAATATTAAGAAGAGGTGGGGATATTTGGCTCAGCAAACTCCTACTGCATACTACTAAAACATGCATAAATAAACTAAAAAATATATCATATAATTCCAATACTGTATATAGTTACGTAAACAGCTGGACATATACATGTACCAACATAGCTATACCAACGCTAGTGTCGCATCATTTCTCCTGGCACAACGATATGTTCTAATCATCCCTTATTCAAGTCAAGCCACCCGATATGCAATGTAAAATGAGGTCTTTATTTTGCGTCTATTTTCCACGATGAAACTCTAGGATTTTCCTTTGCATTCTAGCTCAGCTAGCGTAGCGTGTATCCCTCGAGAGATGCTCGCAATGAAATAATAATACGCTCCTAAGAGAAACTATACTTTTTATGAACTGCGCCGCAGAAACTAATTGTATTATACATTCTTTGTCGGTCTTTTCTATATAAATTGTGAATATATAAAAGTAAAAAGAACGTATTGCTTTGAGGAATATTGACTGAATATACTATAGATAGAGCCGAAGTCTAAAAGAATGGAGAAAATTTTTATAAAAAGTCGTTACGCTTATTATTTTTTTGTTATTATCGTTGAACCATGAACAACTAAGTTTAATTTTAATGTTGAAATATGTTTCAATTAATTGGAATATGTTTTTGATCCTATAGATAAGTAAATATATTATGATTAACTGTAAACTATCTATTATATACCTCTAATACACTCACGTGCCATATTTATTGTACACGCCGCAGTTCTATGCATTACATCCAGTCGGCTTCTACTTATCAGTTCAATCACATTCAGTGTGGACGTCCGGCCTTCTAGAGTAGCTATCTAAATGCTAAGTAATGAATGGGCCACATTACACATTCAACTACAAAAATCGATCGAATATCGTTTAGTCTAAAATGTTTCTAAATTATTCTCATGAGAATATTCTATATAAGAAATTTTGGGAGATATCTATTTACTATTGCATTGCCTATTCTCATTGTAAAAATCATCTAAAAATGATTAGTTAAAATACATTATCATAGAAAAAATAGCAAAATATACATTGTCATAGAAAAAATAGCGACAGTCATAAGATAGGAACGAGAAATAAACATAAGATTATTACTCCTAGTTTTCGCCTCCAAAAAGTTAATAAATCTTTTATGGGGCTGAGTATACGTGTATATAATAAAATTCCGCAGTGTATTCTTAGTTTGCCACTACCAAAATTTAAAATATCTGTAAAAAAAATTCTAACAAGTAAAGCTTATTACACTGTTCAAGAATATTTAGAGGATAAACATGTATGGAATTAATGTCTGAATTAATGTCTGTCTGAATGAATGTCAGGCAGGACAGCTGCCAGCTAATGTAATAGTAAAATATACCATTGACTTTGAAAAGAGCAACTGTTGAGTTTCTTGCCGGCTCTTCTCAGCAGAACTGATTTCCGAACCGGTGGTAGCTTTTTGTTGACATGTACATTCGACGATTCAAAAGTGCTTTTATAGTTTATTTGAATAAAGAATATTTTGAATTTGAATTTGAATTATATCATTAAAGTCTTTCATTACTTCCATATATCTGGTCAACTTATAAAACGAAAACCACCATAAAATAATAAACAACCGTTATTTCAACTTACCACACCACCCTATCCAAATAAAACTGGACTTCAAATATAATGACAAACAAAATTACATAGAAATATTGCTTAGCCAGTATAAATAAAGCATTAAACCTTGCCAGCGCCAGTAATAGGTACATTTTAGCAATTCAAATGCAGTCAATCTACTTCAGAATGACGCGTTGTCTGTTCTCGAATGCTATTAAGCCCAGATCAGGGTGTAATTGTTCGGAAAACACCGACCCAAGAGGTCCGGAACAGCTAGCTGGGCAAGAACGTTTTTAAACCTAACTCAACACAAAGCATGTCATTTCGATCTACTGAAATGGACGCAATCGCAAATAAATGAATTTAATTTATCGGCTTTTACATAGAAATAGAAGTCATTGTTATAGGAACGGACTTGAGCAAGAGATCCGGTAAGTAAAGTCCGAGTATTATTATAATTCGTTCTGTGAACGTTAGCAATACAATTGAGCTGTCATGTGATTATTATAAAAAATACTATAGCTTTTACAGTATTGTCATTGTCAACTGCGATAAAAATTACAAACGGTAATTGCGGAAGTATACCTACTGTATATCTACAATGAAAAAGCTGAAAAACCGCAAATAATGTTTAAAAATTAATATGATCTTCAAAAATATTTTCACAAGCAACCTTTCGTGATAATTTTTCAGCTTATAAAACTTAGACTCACTTAACTGTTATTAAAATGTAAAGCAATAAAATTACCGCAAATTAAATCATAATGTGTTTTAAAACGTATTTCTTGCAAGTTTAAAATTGCATTACATTTTCAAGTGAGCATTTTCGTACAAATGCCCAACGCAACGTTAATACAAAGTGCGATACAGCACTACTATATACGGTCGTAATCCGGCAGGCGCTACAGATAACGAATATAACACGAAACCAACGTACACAGCATATGCACACACTAACATGGCCGTATATTATGTTGACAGTTTAATTAATATGTATAGAACTTATAAATCTATATGTCTATTTAAAAAATACGAAAAACTTTTCAGTCCATAATCATATTTTCAATCAAAAATTTCTAAAGACCTCTACAAAAATTCTATAGAGTTCGTTTCGTAAAATAACTTTCGAGAAAACCTTTCAATGCTTCTATTACCTCCAGAGAGAGAACCAAGAAACATGGGTTTGTTTGATGTTTTACGGTATACAATTTTACGTCACATTTCTTCTAAACTATGGCAAAAAATCTATTTATAAAAAAAATATGGACATGACACAAGTATAATTATTTCCTTATGAAAGTATTCACATAAAATAAATTGCTTTGTATTTTTTTCTGAAAAACATTTTCACTATAAAATACAATAGAAGGTGAACATAAACTAGGATAATATACACGAATGTACAGAGACGTAGACTATAGGCTACGACGGGCGACTTAATAGAATTTTCTACAAATAAGCTAAGAAGTTAAGACTTTTAAAGTTCATATAAGGATTCGTTCCTAAAATATAGTAAAATAATAAATACCACTATTCTAAAAAATAAACACTGTGTTCTCGATGATGACCTATTAAGAAGATAGTAGAGGTTGTCGTTATGCAGCTGGTAAGAGGAAACCTAGTGTTACGACACTGTTCTCCACGTTTGCGTGTTAAGGGGAGGAACTATATCGCGCCTTACGTTCCAAGGCAAAGAAATGACTGATTACGACAAACTAAATCCATCACGTTTACAATCCGTTTACAATTGCCGTATAAGTTTAATATTCTAAAAATAAAATCTGTTTAGTGTTATAATGTTTGTTATGCACAGATATCTGTTATTTGTTTTTTAAAGTGTCAGAACAATGATAAAAGCGGCGAATTTCGCCGTTCATTTTGACACGAACTGACCGCAGCCTAAAATAAGCGAGCTCAGTTAATTTTCAACAGACCGGCATTGTTGGTAAAATTTGATACTTTGTTAAAAGTTGTGTTTGCATAAAGCTATCACAGGTATTATTTTAAAGTTTCATTTTGTTATTAACTTACAAGCTTTTTGATATAAATAAAAACATAGGACTCATTATAATATATTAGTATTATATTTTTTTTTCAGTATTATTTACAATTAAAACGTATAAATATATATCTACGATTACTGAGTGACTGATTGATAAGCCGTAGACGAAATCACAGGACTTAAAAGTTGACGTTAGGCATGCAGATAGGTTAGCAAAGAAGAATTTAGAGGAATCTTTTCTCAATAGAAATAAATTCTTACGGGAACGTTAAAAGACGGAATTTATTATTTTACTTTTGAAAGTTCCACGCCAACAAAACATCACATTTCTTCGAAGTAGGCGACGACTAGTATATATATTATAAAAAGACAAAATAATAAACCAGCGAATACATTAAATTAATAAAGCCATAAATTAGTTCAGACCAGCAGAGGCAGAGTTTTTCAAAGTGACGCAATTGGCGGAGCGTAGAACAATGGCTGCAATTTGTCGAAATTACCATCGAGTGGGTAAATTGGCCTTTCGCACCAGAACTCCTCATTAAATAAATTAGGATTGTCTCATGTGTCGATAGATGAGTATCGAATATTCGTCATTTATCGTATACGTAGGTAGGTACATATGTTGGTATATAATTTAAAATTATATTATTTTGTAAACATGACATAGTGCCAGAGTTGGGAATTTTAGCGATAATTATAGCGATTGTGAAGATCAATTGAACATAATCAATATTTAAGCGTTTTTATAGATAAAATCCAAAAATATAATTCAATTTTAATAAAATAATAATGAATAATATAGAGAAAATATTTCAGAATAAGAAAATGTATAGAAAAGAAAGCTACGCGACCCTATAATTAATTCTAGAACACACACAGCTGGCAAAAAATAAATTTCTCAAGAGACACCATTGCAATATTAATATGGAGTAGAAGATATGGATATATACATAAAAAAAGCACTGTATGCAAAATCTTATTTGGACACCATGACTGAAAAAAAAACTGATGAAAAAGAATATTATGAAAAGTCTATCTTAAAAAAGATTTCAATTACATAGCTACATATACATATACCTACTGTTACATTTACAGAGCACTCACATCAAAAAAGTTAATATACGATACGACAACCGTTCGTCAGATAGCTGGAGCGATGTTCAAAAGTAACTCGATTCGAAAGAACGAGGAGTTTCCTTTAAATTCATTTCCTGAAACGAGTGAGTACACTCTTATATAGGTACTGAAATACTTTCATAATAAAAATAAACAATGATGGGCTGTATCACATTCATCATTATAAAGATTACATAGAAATTACTGTCTTTCCTTTTCTAGAATTTCTTCTTGCATTAGCGCTTATTTTAAGTGTTTAAGTATTGCAATTTCTCGCATTCCTTGTACTTAGTACACTTGAAATTGTGAGCGAATGCGTCCTTATTAAATACTTAACTGCTATCTGCGAGATTCTTTGATTCATATTTTAAATTCGCCGGACTTAAATGTTTTAAAATATTTAAATCTTAAAGGTATATTTGATGTGTTTTTAATATAAAGCTCTTTTCTGAAATTTAATATAAAAAATAATAAAACGAAAATCTTCTATCTGCTTTTCAGTATTCTGTAACAATTAATTGTAAAAAGATTTTAAAATAACTCCACAAAAGCACTAATACAATTGACTAAGACCCGTACTAAAAAATTATAAGAACAATATTTGACGCAGACGAAACACCAGAAATACTGCAGCAACCATACATCTACACGCTGCTACATATCCAGCTGTCCAAACTTGACTTTAAAACTAAACGATCCCAAAAACTTTATAGGAATGTGCTCTCCAACTCACACAGTAGTTACCGCAAGCCACTTCAGAGTGAGTATGTCACGATCTAGCCAATATTGGCACAGCTGACCGTTGAAAAAACTTGGCAGCACTTGATCAACTAGGAAAGCCAGGAATTTTGCCAGGAACTGGTTATGTAACTGTGCTACTGTGCTTTTGTGGAACAATACGATGTTATGCATACTAAGCAAAATCTACTCGATCTTCTAGATAAATTATATTAAGCAAAAATCAGTAGGTTTAATAAAAAAATCTACGCTATTTTTAGGAGGTATTTGACTATTAGTATTAAATCAATATAAAAATATGGAGATGTATTTTCTATAGAGACGCACTTCTTCACATTCTACCGTCGCGAGTAATAAGTTTTAAGAATCAGACTAAAGTAATTACCATCTTGATATTAGTGGAAAACATTTTAGAGTATGTTTAAGATAGAAAGTGCAAGACGATTCAAAAATAAATACTACCTAATTACAGCCGCAATGCAGGCGGCTATCCTTCTCAAAGAAAGTTGGTACTTTTTAATTCCTATAAGATATAACGATATATTCTGATTGAATTTATTTCTGTTTAAATATAGAATAGGTCTATTTTCGCAATCTAGAAAATCTTTTTAGAAGCTCATGTTAAGATAGTTCTTTCTCCAGCAAGACACATCTATTCCCCATATAAAAGCCGAGTACCATAAAAGAATAAACGTCATAATGACAAAATTATTAAAACTATAATACATTTTAGTATAAAGATCCAAAGAGATAGCATAGGTACACAAAGTTGCAAAATGTTGGTAAGCGAGTTATAAGACCTAGACTTATAGTTGGCGAGGTTGATAAACCCCAGTCGCGAGGGTCCACCTATATCTTCTTGATTAATCCTGTCACAATATGTTCGCGCAACTTTATTAATATGATAAAGTGTATAAGCCAGCGCGGTTGATCTTCCGCATGTTGCATGAAGTAAATCCTCTTACAAGATTGCATAATATTGTTCGGAGATTGTGTTATCGCTAGAGATTTACTGAGAAACGATAAACTGTTATTCGTGTCGTTTTTATCGACAGAGTTGTAGATGCTAAAATAGCTAATCTAATACGGTTGCTAAATTATATTTTGTTGTATAATCAATATGAAGTATACGTAAATTTGCTTTTTCGTACTGCTTCGCATGCGTGGTTATATGAAAATAACTAAGATTTCCATATGGCCCACGACAAATTTTAAATTCCCGAAATAACTCTGATTTACGTGATGATATATAGCCTTTTTCAATATATGAAGTAACTATTTAACACAAAAATAATAAGCGAATACATAGCGTACCCCTAAGTTCACCACGCTTTCTTACGGCTAAATTTAAACCCATAACCATTTCTTCTGTTGTCATAAAAATAACGTCATCACCGTTTTAATAAATTTGTACTGTTCACTAACATAAAGTGAATCAAAGAAAAATTGCTGTTTTGTAAATTTACTTAACCAAAATTTTAAATTAAAGTAAATTATAAATCAACGAAACCAGAATAAAATGTTAATAATTATATTTATTGAGTTTCTTATTATTCCTAGGCTCAGTGTTGCGTATAATACAGTGATATGATCGAAAACTATAAGGCTTTGCAACAGCAAGCTTCACGTGGGAATCGAATGCGACACAATTGTGCCCAGATTGTATCGTTTGAGGGCCAGCCACCAGATTTACTGCTCACGATAAAACTGTTATTCAGCTCGTTAGCTTCGTTTCTGCGCAATGTTTCTCTTATTGTACCTCTAAGGTTATTAGGGAACCCTATCGATTTACTAATTAAAGGTGGACCACACAAATGTTACGTTTAATGTCTGGTGTCTAGATATCATGTGCCAGTCATTTTTAATCCTATATACGTCTAAAACCTGACTATATTTATAAATAAACATTTACCAGGTGCAAGGGAACTTGTAGTTATCAAACAGTTACGTTATTGTCCAAATTTTAAACGAGCCAATAATTATTAATTATTTACATACATTGCATTGTAAGCTATCTTCATAATATTAAGACATTTAATTAGGAGTGACCGAACTAAAACCTAACTTTATATTTTGTATGAATTCATAACACAGATGAAGACAACACATAAAAAGTACATAGGTATATTTGAATTTCAAAAAATTTTCAACCAAAAAATGTATTTTTAAAGCTAAATAAAAACAAAAATAGGTGTGTAGAAAATATCTGGCGATAAAATCAGATCCACCAACATGTAACGCCGTTTCAAGTCGCAAGGAATTATATCAAAACATTGTTTAAGAAGCGAATTATTTTAATGAGCACCGAACAACTGAGCATAATTAAATCGCAAAAGAACGGCACAAGGGTACGGTCAATTATAACATTTTTCATTTGTTTACAGTTTATTTATTTAATAAATTATAATATGAAGGAAAAATACGAAAAGAAAAAACATTTTCTCCAATTTTTTTATTTCATTTTAATATTGGCAAAGAAGTACCCATATAAATATTAAATAATGATATATTACAGATTTTTACGTCAGTCTTCGCATCTGTTTTTCAAGTTATTTTTATTTTCTATATGAAATATTTTTTAAAACCAGTCGTGGCGCAGGAACGCCGTACTGAAGCGCGGCGTTAAGTTTAGAGTTTTAGTATTTGGTAGAAAATGGGGAAGTAACATTCTAAGCTTTTGGTTTTATTGAAATCACAAATAGGTACATTTTATAAGGATATAATATTATTATAGAATAAATTTCCAGAGGAATAAATAAGATCTCTCAAAGGGCGATGGGAAAAGTACCTACTTATTAAGCTTATCATTATAATAGGGCGCTGTATAATAAACAACATTGACGAAATTCGACATCGAATAATGGAACAGTAATTATTGAATCATAATTTTAGCTTTACAAGACTGAATCTAACCATAACACAATCTAATCTAAAAATTTTCCAATAACGCCACAGTCCAATGAACTATAAATAACTAAGTATTTATTTTTCTCGAAAATCGAAAAGGTTGGCTGGTTGTTTACTTCTTTTGTTAACTCATCATCCTTTGGCATTCTATGGATTACAGGAAAGCTTCGAAGTAAACAATTCTCGAACAATGGCGTCGATAAAAACGGAGGAATTACAAAAGGAAATTTCAATTACATAGAATTGAATGTTGAATATTTTCTATCTAGATGACGATAAGCAAATATATTTTTCTTTTATCAATAAAAAAATAAGCAAAACCCATTAACTGTTGCAAATCGAATTGACAATCTCCTTGCGCATTTGGCAGAAAGGTGTGATTGTAACCCCCCACTCGAGGAAGTGAAAATTTATTTACTTTCATATTTCCATTTCTTCGCTCTGGTGTCGAGGCCAAGCGCGGCGTTGAGTTCTGCCACTCAATACGCAATGCCTCCGGAATTCGGCAGAAAGTGGGCAACTAAGTGTCTTAACACTAGGTTAACTGCTGTGTGCGGGATATAGCGTGTAACTGATTTGATTATATAAATTTTAAGAATATTTGTTAAATTTTAAAACATTTAGCGACTTGGTCCAAATAATCAAACAAATATTTCAATATTTATTTCCAACTTAATGAACAATCTTATCAATGAAATGAAACCATCGAATTCGGTGGATATTTATCGAATACCGCCATCAAATATATTTCGAGTTTATTATAACTGCGCACGGCATTTCATTGGTTACGTATTTCGTTTTATTTAATAATTTGCATCGTTTATAGGGAGGGTATGTTGCACTTAATGGTACACTTTAAATGTTCATCGAATTGAAATTTAGCCTTTTTTGCAAAAATTTCAAATTGGTACCCTTACGTCACATATTACGAATAAACTTTTTGTTTTCTGATTTACGATGGCCCTAAGGATAATTTTATATCATTTTATAACACAATTATATATTTAGTGAATTCTGAAGCAATAAATAACGGAGGTTAAGTAAAAGAGTCCCCTCATATAAATAATATTAATTGTATGCTACACACCAAGCCGCCAGTGATAAAAAAAACTTCATCGTTAGACTTAATTACATGTTCTTCGAAATAAAAACATACATATATATAAATATAAACCTACTTGCAGGAACAACATAACCAACAATGAATACAAGATTAGTTTCTATAAAAAAGTATGATTAATCTTTGAAAAAAAAAAACATACAAGCCGGTCTATTTTTACACAATCATCTGCATGCGCCGGCGCAACTGTTTACGATAGCCCGCGCTCGATAACATCCCATCACCTCGGTCAATAGCATTGTGCGCTGCGGGCGTATTACACGTAATCATTTGAAAAAAAAACGTACAAGCATTATATTTTAATTATCAGCCAGTACTTTAGAATACCAAGTTAAAGATTTTTTTAAATATTTTGCATTTAGTAATTCTAATATTTCCATATATAACAAGCAACTGATTCTAAGTGCAACGGTTGTAATGACTGTAAGATTATTTTAATAAAATTATTTTGTTATTATCACAACTACTCGTAATGTCTAGAACACAGTGTTCCCGCTATCCTGCTATACGGGAAAAACCATGAAGCTATATGTGAGGGATTCTCCGAGTTGATAATTGTAAAATAATATTATAAATTTAAAACGATAATTTATATAAATAAACCACTTTTAAATGTAATTACTAAAAAAATAAAAAATAATTTCAACTTATTTTCACGTAGCAATTGATATAAAATCGATGTGTAATCAGAACGTACAAATTACAGCAACACGAAAGAAAGGAAAAAAAACAAATTGTAAGACACAATTAGCTTGCGTAAAACGTGTTAACCCGAGAAATGCCTACCGATGCTCGACCTCACCGAGCGGCGAGAGAAAGTCGGAGTAAGTGATTTCTCATATACGAAATTAGCAACATCAGGTGTTGTTTTTCATATTGATAGGTGTCGATTGAGTAACATTTTTAAATTTTTAAATGAATCACTGATATTGCGCAAACGTAAAGCTTATAAAATTAAATTTTGATTACAATAAAAAACAACCTTCAATACGATAAGTCAAAAATATAAGGTAATAGTAAGAAAATTATATAAGTATAAGAAACAATATTATTATTCAAAATGTTGCATATAATAAAATTCTATGCGAGGTGGTAACCCTTGCGATTATAAGACCTAATCATGAATGATTCATCGAAACAATTGCTAATAATATTCGCCTACTCCACTGAGCTGTATATAACTGGTTAGAAACCGTTGATAAAAAATGTGCCAAAGTCTTTGCTAATTTAAGTGGTTTTTTTAGCTGCAGCTAGGCAGAGGGGATCTAGTGTTAAATACACACCGTTAACGCCGAATTCTGAAGGCATTGCGTGTTGAGTGGCGATACTAAACGCCGCGGTTTGCTTCGACACCAGAGCGATGAAATGAAAATATTAAATATTTCATTTCCTTGAGCGGGATAAAATATTATAGAATTATAGTAAAAATTTGAATGTATGCTATATAACATTAATAAGTACTAATAGAATCAATAAGCAGTATTACAAATTCTAATCTCAGATATAATATCCACGTCCTATCTCGTCACCCGGTGGAACCTTAATACGTATCGCGTCAATACTAGAGTTCATCGGCCCCCAGCAGGGGTTAAGATAGCAACGAACATGCCATCAACTAATTTAAATTCAAATAGATGTTAAGGAATAAGTCGCAAAATTTTTGTTGGAAGTTAGCCATTTACTTGTAAAACTTAAAAGCTGGAGGATACAATAAGCGATCACCCATTTCGAAATAATTATGTACGACAGTATTCCGTTTTCTGATTTATTTACAAAAGGTAACTTGTTTTCCGATTCCGAATTCCTAATTCCAAATTAAATATGGAAACAAAATATTTGTTACAGACAATTTTATAAAAATACTCTTTAATTTTGCGAGGCAAGCACCTAGAGAAGAGCTGGTAGAACATAGTTTCTTTACTTTCTACCTATAAATAAAAATTATGAAGAGAGTTAGAAAATAACACCGCATTCCACCTAACCAGACTCTAGTATTCCGAATAAGTTTAATATCCATAGCCAACACATAGAAGATCATGGGCTGATGCATATAAATATGTAACAAAAACGTAAAATCCGTTTTATTTCAATCCTCACATTGTCATAGCAATTATATCGCGATGCTATATTTAGAAGCGACCCAGTATGACCGTATAACAAAATTGATACTGCATGACACACTGTTTTTCGAGACGTGGGAATATTTGGATGAATTAATACAGTTATTTATTCATAAATGATATTTACAAAGTGTTTTCTCGAAAATCGAATTGCTTTTATTCAATGTATATGTCTATTAAAAGATATAAAAATGATAACTCAGTAATTGCTTAAACAGTAATATGAAATAGCTTTAATTACAAGACAATTTATGATTAATTATTTAAATATAAATATATTACTGCAGATAAAGTAAAAAATCCCCTAAAAACAAAAACA
Organism: Heliconius melpomene rosina; assembly: GCF_056956725.1. Taxonomy (NCBI): domain Eukaryota; kingdom Metazoa; phylum Arthropoda; class Insecta; order Lepidoptera; family Nymphalidae; genus Heliconius; species Heliconius melpomene. Next base: position 3,433,946 of record NC_140400.1, read on the forward strand.
TGTATAATATTCGAGTTAAAATGTATTAAATTCTCGTTTTAGACATGATAATGGTTTCGGTCAATAATATATTTCATATAGTAGAGCGACCTTTTCTTGGACGGATATTGATGTTTACGTTTTTTACTTACAGGATAGGTCAAGCGTGTCAGTTTCATTTAAATCAATAACTATATAGATTAACCATAAACAAAAAAATGGTACGGAAAAAAGTCAGAATTGACACCGATATTCGTGTTAATAACGTGTACCTAAGAGATTCGTTAGTAAAGCACAAAAAAAACAATTAAAACTACGCCTCTGGCAAGAGATGTAAAATATAAGTTTTATATAATACTAGCGGCCCGGTCGCGGTTTCACCCGCGGGAACTATGTTATTATTAATTTATATCTCCATGACTACGTCCTAGTGACGTCTAAGCAAAATTTGAGACTCCTAGCATTTGTAGTAACGAAGTTTCATACAAACTTTCGACCCCAAAAACAACCCCTTAGAAGTCGAATATTGCAAATTCCCGTCTTAGCGAGCAACTACGCCCTATAAGTAACTCCTATGAAAAATTTGAGATTCCTAGTACATGTAGTTTCTGAGATTTCGTGATGAGTGAGTGACCTTTCGATTTTATATATATAGATTTGAAATTTTTCTCTTATTTAAGTGTCATTCACAATAAATTTTATATACACTAATAAAACGAATGATAAGTCAAAATGATTTACAATTCATACATCAGGCCACGTCAATTAAATATTTTGACAGACATCGCGCTCTCAGACCGAAAACGAATTGGGAGTTCTGTGAAGTGTCACAAACGAAGATCCTTCGTCAAATAAGCAATTAATTAAGAAAATAGTCGGTAAAACAACGTCGATCAAATTTAACAACAATACTATTGTTATTCTAAATTAATCGAGCCTGAGACGGCCATTCTATAGTTATTTGCTCGGGAGTTTTATTTTATAAGACTTCTTTACTTAGAAAATATATGTTTATTTTAAAAACAAGTAATATATCTAGGTGCTATTAGAGAATTAAATACGCATTGATTAAGCCAATTACTTATTTCATTTTAAAATATGATTAGTTGGTCATAGACATATATTATTAAAAAAACAACTAATAAAAATTAGGAGAGAAAATTTTTTACAGTTATAATAACCAAAAAGTAATAACTATACAACCAACCCATTACAATTGTGGAAACACAAACCCAACACTTAATATATTAAGAAACACTAACAATACCTACAGAGACCACAACGCAATTATATTTGCCGTCATCACATCAGAAATAAACGCACTGAACTATCCGAGACAATCACTCCGCTAAAATACACAAACACTGTCTATTTCGTAAAAAAGATAATTTGACACTATCTCCGTCAATCGTATTCGATATATCAAACCTACCGCAACGCGACGCACGTTACCGTACAAACGGCCACACAGTGGTGGCGGACGAGGCGAGCGTAAAAGCCGGCGACCGGCGCGGCACTGCGGGCACCGGCCGGCCGCGTGGAGTCCGGCCGCATCGAAAACCTTACGACACAACTGCTCACCCTCAAACACAAAAACCACCCCTAATAAGTGATGAACAAGGCACATTTTCCCACGAGATCCAACGAACACGCCAATCGATGCTCCTGAAACAGGACAACAGATCTTTCCGCCTCCGCTCCTGTCCACGCCAGCACGCTGCTACGAATATTCGCAAACACCGTTGCTGGTTGTAAAACAAAAATGTAATTTTACAAACAAATCGTCGTATAAAAGCGAGCCACTTGACCCGGCTTCTCTAATTTCATTAGCGACGCGGCGATATGAGGATTCTTTCGCGGCCCGAAATGTGGAAACTGGCGTTGTTCATTATGAGTGATGGGAGGGTATTATTTTTCCTACGTCATAATATATCAGTATAGATCGCATAAATCTAAAGAATATTTGTGTTAATGGCACACTAAAGGATGGTTGATGGCGTGATGGTTGCGAATACTTTAATAAATTTGAGTATAGTTACATCCATCCAGATCATACCCAAAACTAACATGTCTTTAGTAATTTTTGACACAGACTCTCCACTACCAACAATTATCTGAACTTCATTCTTATTCTTCACTTTTAAATATTAATAGTAATATCATATGTTATATTAAATAATCAAAGTAGAGCAAGTTATTAACAGTATACGTAATAAAGCACCCACTCGCAGTCTGTTCCTTAGAATACGGTAATTGCATAAGCCTAACTGCAGACTGTAATTAGCAAACAATTCGAGGACCATTCACTCGGCAACCACTTGGCAAGTAGCTAATTCGCCGTGAGATCGCGGAGCACTTTAATGAACGTCATATCTCGCACAACCCACCTAAAGTGAAACCCGTTTGAGATAAAAGTCCAATTTATGGAACTACTTAAATGCTTAATGTAATAACAAAAACAATTTAAATGTTGATATTCGATACTTACAACTTAATTATCGAGAAAGATTGCCTAAATCTTTATATGAGGTCACATTCATTAAATTTATCAAGAAAAAGCGTTTATACAACGTTGTTTATACAAATGACTAAGAAAGAGTAAATTATTGCAAAAATAAAGAAATGTCCGAATTTTATATTCCTTAGCACTTAGCTGAGGGTCTTTGGACATCTGTTATCTGAAATCGAAGTGATCTTATATTCATATCGAATTCAGATATAAAATAAACAAATTTCAACTCAAAGAAATGCTAAAAGCTGAAGAAAACGAGCTTGCATCTGCAAATATTGACAAGTTGTTTAAGATAGCGTAGTACACGCTACAGTACAGCTTTCGAGTCGTGGTCAGTTTGAAGTTAGCTGTAGATAGCTGCAGATTTGATTTCAGGACTTTTCTTAATTTTGATTACTTTCTTCCCGAATGACCAATACGCAACAGTTCAGAAAGCCTACACCAGAGCGGCCACGACTCGTCGTCCGTACTGTACATCGGGAAGGGGTGCGACGGACGCGTTCCGTGACAGCAGCCAATCGGAACGTGTATCTTATGACATCGAACATGAGTCGGCGATGATACTGAGACTGTTATACCGTATCAAAGTGACACCTTCTGGCTTCTGATTTCTATCACGGTCTACGGGGTAATTTCGCGTACCTACTACTTACATGCTTTGTATGAGACAGTTTATGATAAACATATTACATACAGACAACCATGTCTGAGATAGTATTACAAATGAGGTTCCAATACAATCATTGTTACTTGAACTACAATCGAAAAAGTTGTGCCACGCCTTCAAAATTCTCTACCTAAAAAAACAGCACAATTTTGTTGATTTTATTTCTTGTTTACGTTCAAAATTATTTATAAAAAGAATTTATAATCAATTATGCAAATATTTTTTGCGACATTTTTATCAAATTATTATGAAAAGTTATTTATTTCAAATACTGGTTGTATGTGAAATAAATTGTTTTCATAATAAGAATCTTTGACCGGATGATACATAAAAAAGAGAAAACAATAAATCAATTAAAAATTAATATCATATTATGTGTATTATATTTCTATCGTAATGATGGTATAGGCCTGTTTGAACACTACATTATAAGCCAGCTTCACAGTCTCTAAGAGTTTGTATTATTTTAAAGTATAGCTAGCATCCTTAAGTGGCGGTGCTCAACGCTGCCCTTTCATCGATCCCACAACTCATAAACGCCACGACTGGCTCTATTTCAGGTGTTACATACGAATAATGATATAAAACGACGACATTAGGTGAGGACCATCAAACACACACTAACTATTACCTATACCATTATATAGGTACTAAAAGCATCAATCAATACTTACCGGTACATAACATACTATGTATAACAACACATAAGCACAAACAATGCATGTGAACTGTACACCGAACTAAACAGCCTGTATAGACTAAGTATATATAAATGTATGAGGCCATTACCAAATTGATCGCATTCATGCAAATTAACGAGTCGCACCCGGAAACGTTTCAATGGCAGTTGCAAAAAGAACTGTACAACGTTACGCTTGCCGCACTTCGCCGCCATGGGAAGCTTATCTAGAATGTCATTTTATTACATGTTTATTTTTATTTATTCAGCTATACGCTGTTTTCTGCATGTAGCACAGGGTAGGCAGCAACAAATTCTAGAGGAATTGAGCGAAACTCAACGCCCCGCTTTGTATCGACATCAGAGCGAAGAAATGAAAATAACCCATTCACCCAGGTGGGAATTGAAACTAAAACCACCACGTTTACATTCAGATACAGTGGTTCTACACCATGAAAAATTAAAAATACCATAGAAATTTGATTTCTTTAATATTTTCGAAATTGAAGACGATTTGTTTATTTACGCAACAGAATAAAAATTAAATCCAGCTAAAATAGCGTATTATAAACTTAAACATTAAACACTCTTAACAGAGATTGATAAAAGCAATCAGCTGTAGCCTGTAACCGATTACAATATGTAACGATCGTGTAAGATAACGGGTTTGAACGATATGGGCGCTGTGTTCGAGATATCTAAATTAGCGAAACCAAAACGATAACGCCATTGGCGATCTAATGTAGAGATAGCGTAGAATACTCTAGAATCTAGATGTCAACCATTTACTAGAGATTAGTTTACACCATTGTTCCACAGATACTTTTAGATTTAATTTTAACTTTAGAGTAGTCTTGTTATTAAAAATGATTAAGGAGTTTTTTTTGTATAACCCAAGTGTAAGAAATTTAGATTAATTTTTGGCAGACTTAATATTCATAAATATCTAAAATATAGATTATCCCGCATAAATATGGGAAATGCATGGAACTTACAAAACAGGAATAATAGAAAAATAATGATATACTCAAAAATATATACAAATGAAAATAAATAAATAAAGTAAAAAATCACAAAGTCCATTATCAGATGTAATTTCCGTTGGAGCGTTCAATAGCTCACAACAACAAGAGTTCTACAATAATGTCACTACATAGATGGCTTATAGTGAGAAAAATGTTTGAAAAAACGTGTGAAGTGTTACAGTATACCGTTTACAGTACAACGAGATGTAAACTATGCCTTATATGGAGTTATTTAGAAATGAGCACTTGCGTTTACTGCTTTACATGAAATGGAATAAAAACTCAATGGGAAACCTGAAACCTGTTAGAATGTACTAATCAAATACTTTTGTTAAAGTTATACCTACTATATTCTCTTACACAGTGAATGTATTTTACGTAAATAAAAAAATATTGAAGTCCTTCGTTACATGTTCTAGCTATTATATTCTTCATGTGTTTATATGATTTATTCCTAAAATCTTTAATTATTGTACAAACCTTTTTACTGTTTATAACAATAATATCTATAGAATTGTCATAATAATCACGAATTGTTGTCTACAATTTCGTTTGCGTGGACTATCAAATGTCAAATTCCATTTTTCCCATTTTCGTAGCCATTTTGGAAAAATCCATTTAGTTTTCCAAAACACTCGATTTTATAAGCTTAATTCGAAGTTTTTTACTTAGCTTTCCCTGCTTGAGCTAATCCACGCTTACTAGAACAAATACATACTTTAGCTTGAAATTATTAAGACAATACAAGTTCCACAGATACTAGATCATAAAGAATAAATAAATAAATCAATAGAAACTGTCAATAGAAACACAAACTATATACGCAAAGGTTAGTTTACAACAACTTTCCATTAGGCCTACTAGGTGTTTTTGACCCAGAAATCAGACACTATCTCGACTGGTTCCCCCGCATATCTAACCATACTTAGAATAACAGGCATTGGAAGTATGAGGTATCTAGAAGTAGTAATTTTATCGTCTTTATAACACAATCATGGAGTTAGAATCAGAGAAGCAATATAATGTACTATGCGAGTTTTTGCAGAACTCAATTTACCATTATAGTTAGCTTTCATGGTTTTTTTTATATAAATAATGTAAACAAAATAATGATTGGATTTAAATTCAAATATGTATTTATGAAACAAGATCAAGCCTACGGAACTATCTGTCTGGATTCATGATCTATCGAGGGAACCTAGAGTTCTCTGCTCCGTTCTCCTCTTCTCGCCCAATCTTCGAGACTGCGTGTTGAGTGGCGGAAATTACACGGTCTGCCGCTTCGCCATTTATTTATTTATTAAAGCTTCATATTCAGATAAATGTAATAAACATGAAAAAGAACTTACCAATCGCAGAAACTGGTGGTATACGGAAGAAAACAAAATCTGAAAATAAAAAATAATTGACATCATTCTCTTAAACTTATTATGTGTATATTGTATGCTTATTCAATTTTTCCAACGTCAAACGAGCAGCTCTAGAATTTAAAATTTTCCCATAAACTCTTATGGATATATAAGAGAATTTCGAAATGCATCGTAAAAACATTCTGAAAGTGACAAGTGTCGGAGACGCGAGGCGAGGCGCTGGCCCATTTTTCTGCAGGCGCAATTTTGCCTTTTGTCGATCGTCACAGAAATAAATGCAAATGTTCAAACGAGTGCACGACATCAAAATATATTTTATACTGCATTTTATTTTTTTAACGTAGAACTCGCACGATCGCACACGACTTTCGTACGCTTGTGTTAATTTGTTTATCGATTTGTTCCAGTTTTTCCATTTGCCACTATAGATTTTGATTCTCTCTAAATATTCTTTATCTTTTTTTTGTCTAAATATTAAGCAATTTGCCGGTAGTATAATAATATTTATATTCTTAAAACTTATAGCATATTTTAACACTGAAACGCAAATTTTAGAACGTAAGATTAATTAATATAATTAGCAATAACTCTATAACTCATACAGATCATTGTTATATTACACTTTCAATCAATCTATGTATTCGCTGCTCCTAATGTTTTATAGTAAAGACGGCGAATAGTTTTTAACTATAGGCATAGCTCTTTTAATGCTTTGTTTTAAATAAAGCATATTTATGAATAAAACATATTTATTCACTAATTGTTGTAGTCTATTGACTATTATATATTATATATTACTATTGTTATATTTAACAAGTGAATGATTTATAAAATAAATCATAATTATTATCAAAAAAACTTTAAGAAGATATAAAAACATTGATAAATAAACATTTACCATGAAATCTGTACACAACATAATATTTCATAACAAAAAGGCACTAACAATAGATACAAACGGAAGCAGCTAGCGACAGTGGCGCCACTTCCTATATTGAGAAAACGATGCCTATTCCCACACCCTTTGGAGTATACAAGTTATTTAGATATGTGCGGACTCTTATTTAACTATGTTTGCTTCTTTTAGTAACACAACAATGCACCTTAAAAGACATTTTTTTTTTCATCATTTTTAGCTAAATTGGATTATTACACAATTTACTTTTAGTTGGGTATAATAATATTTTATTAAATATAATTAATTTAGAACAGAAACAAATTATTTTTTGAGCTGGTATAAGATACATGGTGTCTTGCATATAGCAACATAGGCGGAGTGACCCTAGCATTAAGAAACTATACACTGCCTTTCGGCCTAACTTTGAAATATTGCAATTTAAGTGGCAGTTCCATATCACATTTCCGGTTATGTAGACAGAGAAATTAGTCCATTTCCCCAAGTAGGGATTGAACATACAATTATTGTAGCCATCATCAGCGACAACCAGGCCGCTGTCTCACTGTGCTATAATGACATCATTAAGCGATCAAATTACATAAATCAAAAGAAACTAAGATACATGTAACAAAAAGTATAATATAAGTACATTACATTATAATTTTTTAAAAGGGAAATGTTATTGCTGTGTCTCATTTCCTGTTTATAAGTAGTACTATATATACTACTTCAAATAGTCTTCATCCTTTTGATATTTTTTTAGCTTCACTTACTATTCTGACCTCAGACCCTTTTTATTTTCTGTTGGAATTTGAAACAGTACTTCTTGAGCAGTGTAACTTAATACTGCACCTTGTTTACCAGATTAGGGAAATTATATTAATTCATTTCCCAAACTGGGGACTAAATCCGCATGTCATTAAAATATATTATTATTATATTCTATGTGTTTTTATATATTTTCATGAACTTATAAATGCATATTGTGATAAAAGTTAAATTTATAATTTACTTAAATAATAAATTATATATCTTCTTAATTCTACTGTAAGGATAATTTGATTAGCAACATAGCATCTGACTGTAAATGCAAGTATTGTGTTGGGACAGAGTGTCTTAACACTAGGTTTATTTTGTTTATTTTGTTTGTGTCCTTTCTGCAGTGTTTTTAAATAGTTAATACTAGCACTTACACACAATATGTGAATCAGATTAATAATTGAATATACTAGTCAACTAATTTAGCCTTAGCTGTTAGTTTTAATAATTCTTTTTCTTCTTCCTTTAATATACATATACAACTTATGAAATGTTTTTATTATGATTACTAGGCAACTTGTTGCAAACTGAGCGCTAATATTTTTTTTCTTGGTATTGTAAATAACAAACCAAAACACTACAATATCAATATTTACTTCTTTTTATATTATATATGTGACTTAAATGTAAGTTTAATAACTACTAATAAATAATATACTTATTTAATAAATTCTGATGATAATTGATAAAGGAGACTACAAATAAACAAAGAAAATTTAGTTGGAAATAATAATAAATGGGAATCCATTATTCTCATTTAGCATATCAGTGCAAATTTCTTGCTCACACAGAAAGAAATGACAGTGCGTCACCTACCTAGTAAAAAGATTCGATCTAAAGAAACCGGTCACAGAAAATTACTGTTTTATAAGCTTTATCGGATTAATTTGACAGAAAAAGTGTAATTCACTACATTTAATTAACTAGAATATGTGATCAACGTATTAAATTATACTTTTCTACTTAAATAATCATGCTAAACATGATCTCAATAGGATACCGATTACAATTCAATATTATAGACAAATAGCTGGAAATTTAAAAATATAATAAAAATTCGTACCTGAATCAAACTTTTTTTCACAGTATCTTGCAGAATAAATAAAATTCTAGATAAACCTTTCGAATTTTGCGATAATAACAACAAACATAATAAAATCGAAACTATTGACACGATTGACACCCAGAAGACATAGACAATAAGATGCTATATTGAAACTAGGTCAAACGCCAAACTACTATGAAATAAGAAATAACATATGTTTACATTTAAATTACTCAAAAAAAATATTTTCATATTTAACATTTTTGATTTAATTAGTTTTGTCTGGTCAATAAGATTATAAAATATATATTTTGAAATATTTTTTCTAAATATATAATTATTTTGACTAAAAAAACCATAGTGACAATATTTTCTTTTCTAAACGTCAAAATAATTTACACTTACAGAAGTAAAATGTCAATTGTCATTTACAAAACGCTTAACTTCAAAGCCATATATACGTCTAAAGTAGTAGGAATTAACTATAAAGGGAAAATAATAAAGATTGCTAGATCCCAAGCAGCGAAAAGTTATAACGCATTAATTAAGTTAAATAATTTATAATAGTATTAACTCTTCGGGATCTGTGGTCAACGCTGCATCGAAAAAACTGTCTGTGTAATTATTTACATTGTATGTAAATTGCTTCAGTTTTATTACTTTTATCAACGACGTATTTTTGTGCCTAATTTTCAACTTTAGAAAAGTGAATCTAGTGTATTTATAAATTGAAATTGTGAAACACCAAAATTTTAATAATACTAACTTCAAAGTGTAAATAAATACGAACAATGAGTGAACCTAATAAGTTTGTCGGGAACTCTGACCCTGCACTATCAAATGCTGCTATGATAGCTACAGGAGAAGTTCCGTCATTCAGAAATCCTATGCCGTCCACTTCGAATGCACCTAGTTTCACAGCACCTGTCTTACCACCTCGTCCAGATTTTAATATGCAGCCAAATTATGGCATGAATTCTGGATATTCATACGGTGGAATGGGCGGAATGGGTGGTATGGGTTATGGAGGATATGGTTATGGTGGGCTTGGAGGAGGATATGGCATTGGTGGCATGGGTATGGGAGGTATGAGCCCATATGGAGGATTTAATAGATATGGACCTATGTATGGAGATATAGAGAGCAGGTACATTTGATATGCCTTATATTATTCATATGAGGAAAATTCTAATTATTAACCACTAAGTATTGATTTTCCTAACAGAAAATCCAATTATTACTGTTTATCCTTATTTTTGTTTATTTCTGTATATTTATTTATTTCATTTATTTATAGTGAAAACAATGCTATTGTTAATTGAACCATTTTTCAGGTTTATTCAAATGGCAGAAGAAAATTCAAGGCCTACTTTTGATTCAATACAAAGTGTAGTCAATGCTGTGGGTAGTGTTGCCATGATGCTTGAAAATACTTTTTTTGCCTTAACCAGCTCCTTTAGAGCCATCTTAGGTGAATATAATTAAATGTATAATTATGTAATATATTTATATGACTGAAATGTGATGTGACTTCTATTCACTCCAGAAACATTAATTTTCATTTCACTGCGTTGAACTAAGTGTGGTGTTTAGTTTACTCAAACTTTTTGAATTGTAGAGCTATGCTTTGAGTACTGCTTTTGCAGTAGTCTCTTTCTGGTTTCTTTCCTACATGCAGGGTGAAATGTGAAACTGAAATAACTGAACTGAAAAAGGAAAAAATATTAAATTATTTCATATCTCTTCTGAAAAATGTATCAACATAATGCTTTATAGATATTTTTGTCTCTTGAGGTTAATATGGGAGATATTAACTTCAAGATTGAGAACAATTAGATCATTATGTTAAAATTGCTTTTATTTTTTATTTGTGATTATAGATTTTTTTTACTTTGCTTTAGTTAAAAAAAGTACATAAACATAAAAAAACTACAAACATAAAAGGATAAAATGACTATATAACATATTGAAAAAAATTTGTCAACAATAAAATATTTTAATTATGTTTGTATTTTTTTCTACATAAGCTTTAACACTGAAGTAATCAATATAATTCTACAATTTTTATTTATTTTAGGTGTGGCTGAAAATTTTGGTCGCCTTAGATCATTATTTGCACAATTCTGGTCTACATTTGCTGTAGTAAGAAGTCTCAATTGGCTTGTAAGAAAATTGTTAGTAATGCTTGGAATCAGAACAGAAGATGAATTTAAGGTAATACATATTTGTTGTTTTTAATTTGAGGTTGTCATGGCGCAAGAGCACAAGCTTGTGACTATAAGTACGACGATTATAGTTTCGATTAGCACTTGGGAGAATGATATATTTATTATTCTTTTCATTTCCTCGCTCTGGTAACCAGGCAAAGCTTGGTGTTGAGTTCCATCACTCAACACGAAACCCCTCAAGAATACAGCAGAATGTGATGAACGGAATTATCTTAATGAGGAACGGAGGTAAGTGTGAAGTAATTCTTGACTATAAAAACAGTAAGTATTAGTTAACTTTATCTTGTAAATATAAAATTGCTATTCTTTAAATGTAGTCATTATATTACTAAGGTCATATTTGAGTTCAAATATTTATCTAAACAGTATAATTTGTGTAAAACAAATATTGATAGAAAAATAAAGTTGTATAAACAAAGTTTATTACAATTTTTTATAGTTTGTAACTTTACACTTTATCCCGCATATAACAGTGTTCGGGAACCTAGAGCTACCACTCCGTTTCCCAGGCACCAAACAATTGTCGAGATATTGCGTGTTGTGTGGTGGTACTCAACACACCGATTTTCTTATTACCAAAGCAAAGAAACGAAAATAATTCTTTCCTCTAAGTAGAAATAGATTCTGCAACTATTGTTATGTCCTGTGCTGCTGCGCCACGACTACATCGACTTATTTAGAATTATTTTATTAAAATTGTCACATTATGCAAATAGAATTTCTTTACTCTGTTTATCAAATAAAGCCTGAGGATGATTACATTGTTATGGTTATATATGTATATAAATCTTTCTAAAGATTTGTAAGAAAATATAAAATATCTATTTCACAAGTACGGTATATTTTTCTCAATGATAAAATATTATATTATCAAACATCTTCAGCTATCTTAGAAGAATAATTTGCCAATTCTTATCTTACACAGTTATAACGTTATATTATTACCCAATATAGTAGTAGTATATTCAATATAAGTAATTAAGTGAATTCTGTCAGAGCGCGCATTTACATAATTTTTTTATCAGCTTCACGGCGTATCCCGCACACAGTAGGCATCGCAAAGATAGAGAGAACCTAGTGTTAAGACACTCCGACTATTTATTGGTTTTTTTTTCATGCTATTTTTAAAAGAAATTTATATATCAATAAAATTATATCAGTAGCAGCAGGAAATGTATACTTTTATTAGATTTTGTTTGTTGATTCAAGATCAATACATCTTGATAAAATAATAACTTTCAACTGTCTCGTAGATTGTTACGTGAACACATATATTCGCATATTATTTTGCTGTCCACATGTTATTTGTTAGCAATTTTCTCATCCGTCTATTATATAAAAAAAGAGTTTTTGTAAGAATTCTTTACTAGAGAAAAATGAAAATATTATGTATGAGGAATAACTGTCATGTGTGTTGTCCTGTAATGCAACAAGTTTAAGTATTTCGTGTACTCTGATGAGTTAGGATTATGCCATGATATTCTGTCAACCTTAAATGTCGACCATAAGATCTTTTGCCAAGTTTATCAAATTTATTATTTTATATATTTATATTATTATACTTATATTATAATTAATAACGGACCGCGTGTGTCGTACGGATTGTGTGACGATAATGTGTAAACGCGTAAAAGATAAAGAATATATCTATATCACTTAGATATATTATATAAAATTCTAGTCTATAGCATTTGTTATAGACTAGAATTTTTCCTATGATGTTATTATATTTAGTCACGGTTTACAACACGGAAAAAGATACTTTAGATATATTATGAGTTTTTTAGGCTTTTGTCTGCTCCTAATGCTAATGTAATTTACATAAATTTAGCATATTTTAAGTATTTATAAAATTCTTTGTTACAATGGTATTGCAAGTTATGTTTTTCTATCATATAAAAAATGTAATAAGTTAGTTAAGTTTTATTACGAAACAAATAAGTAGAATTATAAATATTTAATTTTTCACATAAAACAATGTTGCTACATAATGGTTTTCTTAATTATGTCTAGATATTTTTAGAAGTTGGAGTAAGGTGTTTGATTAAAAATTAATTAGCGGCTAATTAAAAATAGATTGCTCTGGTAACAAGACAAAAGCGCGGTGTTGAGTTTCTGTCACTCAACAGTTGATATCTGGAAAATTCAGCCCAAAGTGGGTAACTAAGCGTCTTAACACTAGGTTATCTCTGTCTACCTAACTATATGCGGGATACGACGTGGATATTGTAGAATCTTTTTCCAGTTAAGATAGATAATATCTGTAATGAGAAAACAGAGTGTTTTAACTCTTTTTATTACGTTCTCTGTCTGACATGAAAAATATTAACAATGCGATGCGTTAAAATATAAAACGGCGCTTAAATAAATATAATTATAGAACAATAGGCATGAATTTTCCATTAAACTATATTTATTAATAAAGTATATTATTAATTCTTCAATTGTTATTTAGCTATCTATTTACACAAATGTATATATTGTTATATAAATAAATATAATGTTATCGCGTCCCTTTGTTGGTTTACACGTAATGACAATTACATCTAAATTTTGAATAAACTTACTTATATATAATTAATAGATATGTATTATAGGTACTTAAATGTATTATACAGGGTGGAATTGTCAGCACCACTTTAAATGAAACCACAGTTTTAACTACTCTATAAAAGCCTAATATAATTCGGAAAAAAAATAATTCCCAAAAATGAAAAAGTTATTTTTTCAAACAAAATAAATAATAAAATTATCGTTTTAAAATAAAACGCCATTTGTAAAGTATAACATAGGCACGCACACACTCACCTGTCAAATCGAAAACGTCGCACACGTATGTGTGCGTCACACGAAATACAGGTATGGATAAAAATCGTGAAATGAAAAAAAAATCCTACGTCCAAACTGTTGAGGTACCTTGATTCATTTCTTAGGTGTGGGTTTGAAATATATTACCCTATATGCAGTTTCAATAAAAGAAGCGCTGCCTCTTCCACCCTGTATAATAAACAAAATAACAAATAAACTAGTGTAAAGACACTCCGTTCCTTACTTTCCGTCTAATTCACGAGGCATTCACAACTGTTTTCGAGTTTAAAGTCAGGTACAAAATTACCACGGCGTCAAAAAATAAAATTAGTTTCGTTTTATTGGCTTATCCAATATATTGTCCAATATGCAAACATAAAACAAATGATAACGAACGAGTATCGGTAATTTAGTACTACGGGCCTCGTCTACAGCTTTTTAGAAAAAACGCAGAAGAGTTAGAAGGTCCCGTTGCTTAAAAAATATCCCTTTCGTTCGTTTTGATAAACCATATAACGCTATGTCGTTATTTTAAATCCTTCTGTCATAGGTTCATTTTATTACGTAAAAAGTAAATATACCTATATATCCAACAATGTATAAATAGTACCGGTAGTAGTAAATTTTGGTCCTAACCTACCTAAAACCTACCTACACGAGAGCGAAGCATTTACTTTTAATTACTTTAATTATAAGTTTAATAAATAAATTTTCACACCTACATGATAAATTTAGAATTGAGTTATATATATTACATACAAATTTTGTATATATATCTATTATATTGTAAGTTTAGAATTGGAAGAAACAATAAGTTATTAGACTCTAATCAAGTATTATTTTTTTATTTCAGGCGTGGGCCCAAGCAGTGGCCGCCACTCAAACTGGCTCAGGCACACCAGAACAAAAAGCGAAAGGTTCTAGCTGGCCGATACTCTTGTTCTTCGGTGTGATTGCGGCCGCACCCTACATTGTATTGAAAATGCTTAATGGATTAACTTCCAGTATACATGAAAAGTGTAAGTCTTAAATTGAACACTAAAGAGTTTTTTTTACTTTTCTACTTAACATTTTTTTATCTTCGCACAACTATGCTCATTTACGTGACTGACTTAGAGACTTTTCTCAACTCTATGTAACTCCTGAAGAATTGAATTCTTCTTTATTTAATGATCGACTGCTACCATTTGGTCTAAAAAGCAACTATACGTTTTTTTTCGCAATGCAGTGAAGGCAGAAGGAAACTAGTATTTAGCTAGACCATTGCGTTCCCCATGCACTGCCCATTTCTCCGAACATTGCGTGTTGAGAGGCGGCGTTCAACGCCACGATTTGTCTTGTTACCAAAGCGAGAAATGTAACATATCGCCACGACATATCGAATTCACATGTTTTGCTAATTATTATTTGACTTTTTATCATTACTTATTTTAATCATTTGCTATTTGTAACCTGAGATACAATCGTAGGGCCATTGAAGCGTATCTTACAATATACATGTATGTCTAATCTATAAGACTGCTGTGAATTGAAATCTAAGACCACAGTACCTATAAATAAGTTTTATTTATGATTACTACTTATTATGTAATAGCAGTCCTATAGAAATTGTTATTTAAACTTTATTTATTTTAAAAGGATTAAACAAGACTATCTAATAATGTTTACTTTCTAAGTATTCACATTATAATGTAAGTGGAAATCGTCATCGTCGACGTCGTAAGTCATAGAAGTTTATTAAACTAAGTATACTATATGAATATTATTCAACGTGCACATGTGTACCCATAAACATTACGTCTAATGACGTTCCAAATGCACCAAGACCTTAAGTATCACAGACCAAGCAGGGTACGCAGAGGGTTAAGGTATTCCGTCCCCTACTATCCACCGATTTTTTGCGTGGTATTTCATGTTGAATGGCGGAACTTAACGCCGGGCTTTTTTGCCTTGGTGCCGGGGCGAAGAAATGAACTTAACTTCACGTTTGATCCCTAGCGAGGTAGTCAGAGAGAACAGAGCGCGAAACGCTACGGTCTCTATATACCTCTTTCGCCTCCTCCACTGTCATCAACCTCTTAATACATACGCTTCGGGAGGTCCTCATACTTTGCGTTACAGTCACCTTTCCTTGTGCCCCTGCATTATGACGGCATCAAGACCATGTTATAGGCAGTGGCGGACTAACCCCGTCGGAGGCCCGGGGCGGTGTCGTTGAATGAGGCCCTAACACCGCCGCCGCGCCCCCACTCCCCACCCCCCCTAATATATTTTTTTTATATATCACAATTTTTTTCATGTACAAATTAGTGTGTATGCTTACTTAGTTTACATCTTGTAATTAATGTTTGAGTTAGACTTGCATACATATAGAAAAATAAATATGAAAAGTACATGTAGTAGAATTTAGCAAAGAAATCCTCGTGTCCTCGAGATAAAAAGACGAATTGGGATAACAAAAGAAGCTATCATCCGTGTAAATAACGTATGGAAGAAAAGAGGAATTTGTATCAAAACCGAAATAAGAATGGTACGAGCACTGGTATTCTCAATTACTACCATTTAATAGACAGGTACAGGTGGAGGCAGATCATCTGCTCTAGATGTAAAACCTGATCATTCTCAAATTCATTGTAAATTTCTACCAGATTATGTAGTACTACAGCCAGAGCGTCATCTGAAGCTTCCATCATAAGCTTAGTTCCAATATAGATAATAATTTATCATCATGAGCTAGTTCACACGCTATAGTAATATTAGTTCCGCGTATAAAATAAAATAGACTGAGATCCCAGGACCCTAGTAGACCTACGTCATTTTAGTAAAGCTGAAATTTTGAAGATTTATAGTCTAATAAGTAGGTAAGAGTGTATGCGTTACTTACTATCTTGAAAGTGAGGCCCTTTCAAAGATAGTGCCAATTTAAGGTACACGCTCACCTACGTTAAAGTAAAAACGCTCGTATTTAAATATATTTTTGAGAAAAATGTAAAAAAATATATTTATTACCCTGGTATAACCCTTTACATAGGCTTTACTCTTGCCACTTGACGTCCTAAAGATTCTTTAATATTGGGACAAAATACGTATACTTCTTCTTGGCATTAATCCCGTGCTGAGGGTATTCGCGACGGTCAGATCAGACGCAATATAGGTTCTCAGAATATTTTCTCCCTCTGTATTACGAAGTCCGTATCTAAAACCCCCGTGAACATGTTCACACGGCATGTTCAATCAGCACCCTTATACGCATCAAGCTATTGCAGCGATCGTCAGCTTCAAGAAGCCAGTTCTGAAGCTCTTCAGAAAGAACTACTGCCACGCCGCTTTTACCTGAGAGTGACCTGGTGTATATAAGGCGGTAACCCTGTCCGTTATTGCGAGGCTTATTGCTCTTCCAGCAAGCTTCCTTGAGGAAAGCACACTGAACCCGAATTCTTATAAGTACATCTGCGAGTTCTCTGCATCGTCCGGTTAAAGAGCCAATATTCCACGTTGCAAAGCGGAGTTTCTGTCTGGGTACTAGCGTTTTAAGCTGTGTTCGTACTTGACACATGATATGAGTTGCTCTATTTCTACGTCAAAATTGTTAATTGTTATTTGTAACAAATACTGGCAACTAAAAATAGTGGCTATGAATTTCTTTGCCTGGATCTTCTCATGAGCTCAACTATTTGAACGGGCTTTTTTCAAGTCAAAATTGCACATTTTTTTTGGTTATTTTGTTTTTAAATTTTTTCCACTTTATGGTATGTCCAAGTAAATGTTAAGCATTTTTATGGAATAAAGATATTTTGACATGACTTTGACACGTTGTTGCGTTCCATATTAACGGCAGATGGCGGTTTTTAAATGGAGCAACTGCCATTTGACTTCCAAAACCACTTTGAAAAATTACGCTATAATTTTACATATATTATTTATGGACTATTTTAAGAGCCCTTATAAGCACCCAAACCGATCTGATGGCTCAATCATCCTCCCAGATAGAGATGTACCTTTATTTTGCGATACTTCTGGAAGGGCCCCACTTTCAGGTTAGTGAGTACGCAAACTTTTATAAAATGACGTCAGTCTGGAGGCCCTAGGAACTTGAAGTAAAAAACTACGAAACTGGAACCACATGCAACCTAAATGGACATTAGAAAGATAAAAGTAATTTTAATTAATATAATGTAAACTACCGGTACATGCTGCACTAATCCTTGTACTTATTTGTTTATTGGAGGCCCCCTCCAACCTCATACTTCCTCTTAAGTAGATACGATGCGTTTTTTCAAGGGCTTATTTAGGATTTGATCAAGGGAATTTGCACCATTTGGAGGCCCCTCTGGACCCGAGGCCCGGGGCGGACCGCCCCCGCCGCCCCCCCCTTAGTCCGCCACTGGTTATAGGTTTTCTTTAATTAAGTGCTTAAAATTTTATTTAGAGGGCTCTAAGTCAACCTCCAAAAAGATTTTGAAAACTATATTTATTTAGAAATTGACTTAGAACATTCGTCACCAGATAAAAATAATCAAGTCATCGTAAAAACAGATATCACTAGCGTTTCGATAAAAGATTATTGTATTTGTTTTGTTATAACAAAGAAAATATATAATGACATTATACTAATTTCGTGCTAAATAGTCTCATTTTTCAATTTTCTGTAATATATTTTCAGTGCAAGATCCAAATACATGGCAGAATCCATTAAGGGCGGTCGCCCAACACGATTTTCAAGCTTCTTCTCCTCAAGAGATTAGTTTTTCTGCTAACCAAGTTTTAACACTTGCCCCTCAACACTTGCAAGGCCACCTCTGGAACTCCGGTTGGCTGATGGCCACAACAGACAGACAATTTGCAGGACTTGTACCCGTTACGTATATAAAAGTCATCAAACCCGAAAATGATGGAAGTCAAAATCAAACAATAAATAATGATAAGGTAAGTAAAGAAGAAACCAATGATAAATTAAACGATTTAGAAAAATATTATGGTCAAGAGTTATAAGTTTGTTATTTTTTAGGCTGGTAACATTTAGTGGTATTTGATTCTTATAATGGCATAGGGTTGTAATTTTAATGCTTTATATAGGGAAATGTATTAAAATCTTAAAATTACTGTAATTAGATCATTTTATAGGATTTTTAAATATGCTGGTGATAGATATTCTATCCTCCTTATTATTTATAAGCTTTTTCTTATTTTCTTTTTTCATATTCTTGTCACAATATTATACAATATTTATATCTATTGGTTATTATACATTATGTATAGTAATATTCAAACTCTTATATTAACGTTTAAAAGCCATGTATATGTATTAACTGTTGTGAGTCACATAGCGGTTGTGGGTATGAGTTTTTCATTTCTTCACTTTGATAACAAGACAAAGCGCGGTGTTAAGTTCCGCCACTCAATGTCTCGAAGGTTGGGCGGTGCGTGGCCTTGAGAGACGAAGTGTCTTAGTACTATATTTCCTCGCCCACATTGCTCATGAATTATCTAAATAGTATGACAATTAACACGATTTCACAAATGTTAAATAAAGCAACAGCTTAAACAGTATACCCTATTACTATCATAGTATAACTGTTTAAATAATAGACTGAGATCCGACCGTTGAATCCTGCATAAACGAGTTTTCTTAATTAAACCTATATTAATGAATAATACATGATTAGTAGAACAGATTACACCTGGGTTGCCTGGAAGAATCCTGCCGCAATCACCTTTAATTACATTTTTTCGTAACTCGTTTTTGGAGAAAATTGCACCCATACGTTTTTTATATGAATCGCACATCATTTGAAAGATAATCGCATAAGGAATTGGAAAATTAAGGGTTGCCAGCTCTCAGTCTGCCGCAAGTCTAGGGTTGCCTGGTTTAAACATGTCACTAAATGTTAATAATTTGCACTCATGTGTTTTTTTAATGAATTATATATCAAATTAAAGCTTATTTTTTTCTGAACACTATAAAACAGGGTTGCCTGGAAAATTCCTGCCGCAAACAGGGGTTGCCAGCGTTTGAAATATTTTATTCCGGTTCCGTTTGACTATGAGAATAGATGATGAAATGCGCGGTCTGCCTTATGTTTTAAAGTAAAATATTATATAATAGAAGGTCAATCTTAAAATCAATGTTTATTCTAATTGTTTACCTGTTAAATGATGATTTTAATCATATTAAGTAAAGAAAACGTGCAGAAAACTATTTAAAGATCATAGGGCAGAAGAAATCAACCTTATTTTTCACGTAAAATAATGAATCTATAATATTGAGTCTTTGCAAAATCTATTTTCTAAATACTAATATTTATTTATTAATTTAAATTACCATTTTGAAACAATTAAATTATCTAATTAAATAAATGTTTACAAATATCGATCTACTATAAACTATTAATATACATACATATACATCATGTTCCCTTAATATAATGAAGGGTGACCATTATTGCGGATATTTTTTTTATTAATTATATTGAAAAATACATTTCAATGAACTCTCGCTCTTTCTCTCTCTTCGTCCTCTACTTGTTTGATTTGACAAGGCTTGCCGCAATTTTTTTTTTCTCACGCAATTTTTAATAATTTGCATAGGAAAGAAATATATATAATAGAATTATAATAAACAAAACTAAGTTAGCAAAATAAATTCGAAGAAAATCCGACAGTAATGTCGACTAATAAACGCTATTTACGGTTTATGACCAAGAGTCGGCAAATATCAATTAGATGGCTATTATGAGATAATTGTCACCTCTCATTATATTAAGGAAACATGTTGTAATTAATACCTTATAGTAGATCGATATTTGTAAATATTTACTTAATTAGATAATTTAGTTGTTTTAAAAGAGTTATTTAACTAAATATTATTATTTATAAAATAAATTTTGCGAAGACTCAATATTATGGATTATTATTTTACTTGAAAAATAAAAATGATTTCATCTTTAAATAGTTTTCTGCGCGTACTTAATATGATTAAAATCATCATTTGACAGGTGAACAATTAAAATAAACATTGATTTTAAGATTGACCTTCTATTATATAATATTTTACTTTAAAACATAAGGCAGACCGCGCATTTCATCGTCTATTCTCATAGTCAAACGGAACCGGAATAAAATATTTCAAACGCTGGCAACCCCTGTTTGCGGCAGGAATTTTCCAGGCAACCCTGTTTTATAGTGTTCAGAAAAAATAAGCTTTAATTTGATATATAATTCATTAAAAAAACACATGAGTGCAAATTATTAACATTTAGTGACATGTTTAAACCAGGCAACCCTAGACTTGCGGCAGACTGAGAGCTGGCAACCCTTAATTTTCCAATTCCTTACGCGATTATCTTTCAAATGATGTGCGATTCATATAAAAAACGTATGGGTGCAATTTTCTCCAAAAACGAGTTACGAAAAAATGTAATTAAAGGTGATTGCGGCAGGATTCTTCCAGGCAACCCAGGTGTAATCTGTTCTACTAATCATGTATTATTCATTAATATAGGTTTAATTAAGAAAACTCGTTTATGCAGGATTCAACGGCCGGATCTCAGGGTATAATGAGAAAGGTTGTTAAGAAATTAAAGACTTTAGAAAGAGTATTTGCTGTCTCCTCCAGGTTCTTACAAAACATGTGAATATTGTAGAATATCTATATCCATATAGCTCATTTTTAGTGCCTTAATAGTTTATATAGAAAATATTAATTGGTGTTTGTATAGCACAATTATTAAATCCTTTCCAATGCTTTATAAACATATAAAAATTAATCAAAGACTATGAATTGTTTCCTTTTTTCTTTGAATTATAATAGTAGCTTAGCTTGGCTTATTGTAAGTCATTACTGTTTATTTTATTGTAATGTTTTACAATAAAAGCCTTTACTTGATGTTTCCAGCCTTAAAAAAACTTGTTGTCTCACTTAAAAATAAAATGTGTAAATAGTCATAAGGGTTAAGGTTCATAGTTTATTTAATTTAAACTTATGTTTTATGTCACAAATTCCAATTATTTATAAATTCTTTAGAACTCCACTCTGTTTTGTAATTTTATTTTTTAAGTAACAGTTCTTTTCTTGTTTATTATATTTATAACTATTCATATGTGTGATTCAAATCTTATTCCTCAAACTCTGTATTTACGAATAATTTTTAATCAATATATTCAAAGAAGTAGTAATTTAGAAAATGAACTGATTTGGACAATTTTCTTTGGTGTTATATTTTATGGACAGTATGTCTTTCTTATCCCATAAAACTTACTTTGGTTATATTATTTTATATTTCATTAGATGAACTTTATTTTAAAATAATTCTTTAAATAATTAAATTAATGCTGATATTATAGTTACCATGTCAATTTTTCTGATGCATTTAGTTATGAATACATAATATATATTGTAATTAACTTTTTAATTATATCGTATATTTTCTGTTTTTTGTATACATACATAATGTGTATGAATTTTGCTAAACGATAATAAACTTAGAAATTAATCAACGTTATATAGTTACTGTACTATATTTTAAATTTTAAAACCAGATGACTTTTTCTTCAACCTAGCCAGTACCTGTTTTTTGGCTCAAATCCATTTATTTGCTTCTGATCTAAATTATATTTATTCATTTACAGTTATTCAATTTAATAAATTAATATATTAAGAAAAAAATGTGTGTATTAGCCAATATGATATTATTTTGTCTTTATTTGGGAGTAATGTATGAAGAAATTTAAATTTGTTGCAAGTTGATTTAATATAGTAGTGGGCTTGAATTTAGCACTTTTTTATTGTAATGTAAACATATATCTTATATAAAAATTGTAATATTTAAAGTCGTAAGGTTGTGCAATTAGATACTGTAATCATCTTATTCTAAAATTTGCTAATGTAACATTCTCTTATAATTGTTTCGATCGGGAATGGCCAATGGACTGAATTTGTAATAAAAAAAATATTGACCGAAATTGTGTTTTTTTTTTCAACTTAATTAAACATATACAGACTTTTTTTTTTCTCTATGCTTCGACGTATCTCGAATGTAGCGAGGTATGTCAAGTAAGCCTAGTGTTAAAACAGTCCGCTCCCGAATTTGAATAGCGAAACTAAAACGCACTTTGCCTTGATACCAGAGTGCAGAAATGAAAATGTCAAATATTCCATTTGCTTCCTCGTGCGGGAATCGAATCCACAATCTGAAGCGTTTACACTAAGTCACGACTGCCCTATTTCATCATTACGCAATGAGCAAGAGATGGTTAGAAAAGAAATTATAACTGTAAACATTGATAGATAATACAAAAACAATAGGGATGCCTTATGTTGATAGTCCATTTATCCAAATAGTCCTTAGTGCAATTAAGCTACTTTTGGATTATGGACTGAAACTGTTTTTAACCTGGAATGGCAGCTTTATATTTATTAGAGATATTATATTTGTTAAAAATATGTCGGTAAGAATGAATAAATGAAACAAAAAGCATATGGTTTTAGTTTTATTGTAAAGTCATAGTCTAAGTTTACAAGTAGGGTTCAGGGAATTCGAATGTCACTTCACGCCCCGTCAACTTCTTGTACACTGACTGGAAGGTGTCCACCTGAAAAAAAAAAAACAAAAAATATAAAAATCCATCACAGGAGTGAACCATTTCAATTTTCACTATTTCAAGCTTATATGATTTTTTACATTTTTAATTTCCACATACAGGACCTGGGAATCTAGTGTTAAAACACTCTATTCTCACCATAGTGACAATAGAGTGTCTTAGACTAAGACATATCTTAGTCTAAGAAATCGAATCGAAGAAATCTTTCGTTTCTCATTTTTCACCAAACTCTGAAGGCATTGCGTGTTGAGTGGAGGAACTCAATGCCGCGCTTTGTCTAGTTTTTTTCGAGTTCTAATCCACAATCTGTTGTGTTTACAGTTGTTACACTGTTTGTGTGTGCAGTATTGCTCGACACCTCAAAACTATCTCGAATTTGCATGATAAGGGGAGAAAAACGTCTTAATCGGGGCGAAATACATCTTAATACCTATCTTACTATATTCAAAATAACATAATTAACCTAAAATAAATTAAAAAATCATAATTTAAAAGTACCTTGTGTTCAATGGTGGTCTGCTGGTTTTTATCGAGGTGCACTTTGATGAGCTGTGAGCCGTCCAGTTTCACCCTGATGCGTTTGCCCACAATCTCAGCTGGGAATACCAGGTCTTCCAAAATAGCATCATATACTGAGGTTAGGGTCCTGTAAAGAACATGCATTTTTTTTTTAGTTTTCTTAAACTAAAAAGGTAAATGAATTCAAAAATTATTTACTTTCAAGTAAAAACTAGTTTATACAAAGTAGTATATACTTATTGTAATGTTTAAAAGTACCATAAGTACCAAACCACTAAAAGTTTTAACCATAAAGGGATGAAATAGGGGTTGAAAGTTTGTATGGACTTTTTTAAATCAGCACGCAATTTTATAAAATTTAAAATTCCGACTCATTGAATATGTTTCATGGTTTTTAAAATTCACCCCCTAAATAGAAAATAATTTCATAAATATATATATATTAGATATTTGTAGAGTTCCAGCCGGCGAACACACCTGGTTTTCTTACTAGCCAACTTTTCTTTAAGATCCTACCATATTTTAAGAATACCAAACTGATTATTCATTTATTGTAATTATTTCATCAAAGAAATGAAACATTAAAGAGGGACAGAACTCCTCTCTCCAGCAGTGCCTGAGACTTGCAAACTAAAAGTAGGCCTAAATCAATGCTATACTGTCCAAGCTCCTTCCCGCACCTAACCACATCAAGAATTTAGTTTCTTATAGGTGTTAAACATTAATTTAATCAGGAGCTAATTCTATAATTAGATATAGCTTTTATGGAAATTTATTTATTTTAATAAGCAACCACACTTTGTGTACCCTTGTAAGAAAATTAAAATAATCTACTAATCTAAGTCGGGACCGAAGCTAAAACAGTTATGACACTAGGTCGCAATAGCTTTTAATTTGTTTATAAAAAGTTGAAAGTTATGGTAATCTAAATAGCAAATTTCATTTACCTAGATCTGGGCCTCTTTTGTTTGTTTGCAACACGAGTCTTGTGGCTTGGCTTAGGCAAGATTTTGCGGTCACCAACAAACACAACATGCTTGCCACTGAACTTCTTCTCCAATTCACGGACCAGCCTGATCTGGATCTTTTGGAAAGCCTTCAATTTGGGCATCGGCACATAGATGATGATTGACTGTAATAAGATTTTAATTATTAATACTTATAAATATTATAATCGTATGATTTTATAAGCTATCTTCCACATGGAATCTAGGGTTAAGACATTCCTGAACTTAATAATGTTAGTATAAATTTTTATTTATAGTAATATAGTATGCAAGCCATATCTTAGTATATCTTTATTATAAAAAATACAGCTTAAGGTTATTTAGTTAATAATAAATAGAATTCAATTCTACCTTCTTATTGTGCAGGTCAATTTCTTTAGCCTTTGTAATGTAGAGCTCCCTGAGTTGAGCTTTCAGGTCAGAGTTGGTCTCCAACTCCACCAGCGCCTGTGAGATTGATGTCTCGAAGCCATCAGGCTCCACAGCGTTCGCTTTGATGATTTTCGTACTCATCTGCAATCCAAACACCACTTTAAAACCACAAACTTTAAAACTTATAGGTTATAACAAAAACGAGCAAGATAAACAGCAGAATAATAAATACAACACTTCATTCCACAGTTACGAAGACACTTCTTTTATATATCGTATATTTTAACTGTTGTAATTAGCAGTTATATAGTTTTAACCACATTTACTAATAAAAACAATCTTGGACACGGAGATCGGAATTTTGTCACCGAAAAATATCAAGGTAATCTTTACCCTCTTAAATATTTTTTTCTCACAGATGAAATGTAAAATTAATAAGTATTGTTATAAATTAAATATTTGTTGTTTTAAATAAGCAATAATATATTTCTAAGTTATATATTCCTCAAAATAACCACCTTGAACACTGAGCGGGAGCAAAAGAGACAGAAACAGAATATGTCAAAAGTGTGGTCCACTAAAAAAAAGACTTTGACGTGGAATACAGATATAAAATATTGAACTATTTGTTAATGTTGTAACGTTGCAATTAATGATAATTTTCATTTAATAATCAAATATTGATTTAATTCTTTACTTTAAAAACAAAATAATTATAAATTGGTTTCGAATTATATATTTGGAGGGCAATACAAATATTTTTTAATATTAAGTTAAATTTTTAAATTTCGACCTTCAAATGTTTTTATTGAACTATGGCTAGTTTTACAATAACTGCATAGTTAAAAATGTTTTAGTACTCATAATCTATACTTACAATAAAATCGTAACGGATCAGTGTCTGTACATGGAAAATATGTAAGAAAATTTTTTATTGAGGGCCTTTATTAGATTAGTAGAGAAACAATATTTTTTTAAATTTTCGTCTATGCGTATGTTCATATAGAGCTTGCAATACATGCAAGCCTTGTATTACTACAATCGGTTCATAAATATAAAAGTTATATCAATACTTAGTTCGACAAGTTTGCTAATTGTTATAACAGTTATTTTATATAAATGATAGTATGGTATCTTTAGCTTTCAATGTGTATGATGATAAAAACATCATACACATTGAAAGCTAAAGATACCATACCATCAAGATCCGGACCGTATATACGCGGGAAAAACTGTGTTTGCTATGCACGTATAATTACCGTCTACCTATGTAACCTAACCTACCTTTAAATACAACAGATAGGCCAATCGTGGCCCAGAAGCACAAAGTGTGACTGTAAAGTCGACTGGTTGTGGGTTCGATCTCCGCTCGATGAGATGGTATATTTTTTAAAATTCATATTTCCATTTCTTCGTGTCGAGGCAAAGCGCGGCGCCTCTAGAATTCGGCAGAAAGTGAGGAACGGAGTGTTTTATCACTAGATTCTTTCTGCCTACCCTGCTGTGTGCGGGATACCCTGTATCCCTAGTTGTGAATATTTTAATAAATAATTATAACTAATCTATAAACTATCATTTCTTAATAATGGGTAGTCATAATTATCCTTTATGCTTCAATTGCCTTCTATGCAGCTTATATCAAAATGTATTGTATTTTTTCCCTTTGTTTCAGATTTTTATAGAATGGACGAGTCAGCACCACATTAAATGAAACCACAGTTCTAACTACTCTATAAAAGCCTAATACAAAAAAACCTAACAAAAATTTTACAGTATAACAAACATAAAAAGGCAGTTCAAACAATGGCCTTCAATATTCATCGTTTCTCTGTTTATACAACATAATATAAATTATAATTATATAATTATTTTATTCCTTATAAAAAAGAATAAAATTATTGTATTAAATGACTTTCCTGTCTATTCACCCCGTGAATTAATATGCACATTTATCATGATATCTATGTTAAAAATAAAGACTAAGTAACGTAGAGGGAACATAAATTGTAATGTTTACATTGTACTTTGACAGTTGACAGATAGGAGAATTTGAATAGTACTTAATTAAATGTAAATAAATTTGTTATTGTATAAATTATCATAAATGTTACTGTTGATAATTATTTTATTAATTAGTGCTGACAAAATTAAATATAAAAATTTATTTAATCAATTTTGTAGCTGCCATATATATCCAAATGAGTCCAGAAAATGTTCATCGCTGAAAATGACTGTAAGAGTCGTATTTACCGTATGGTCGTCCGGATGTGATTTAAAGTAAACAAATTTATAATAAAGCAAAAAGCACGTGAGTAAGGTGTGCAATCGTTCACAAGATGAAACCATTGGAGTCACGGTAAGTATTAAATATTTAAGGCGGCTAAAATGATGCCTTACCGCTAATCTATGTCCCGTTCTCTAGGCAATATCCAAGTAATATTTTACACAATGCTTTTATGCTTTCATTGATACATAAAATCTACAATGTAAAATGAATTGGTAAAACAAACAAAATCTGTAAAGAACTACTACTTACAAAGTAACAAAGGATTAATTTGAAACACTTAATGTTCGTTTTTATTTATTTTAAGGTTTTAATCATACTTAAAATATTATAAATTGCAACTGACAAATGTAACAAACATATTACAATAGGAAAAGATGTGGAATAAGGCATATTTATTAGAATAAAGTTTGTTTCTTTGTTGTAAATTATTTTTAGGTATGTATTTATTTTTAGATTTTAATAATTTATTTGAAAATTATAAATTGCAACGGACAAATGCAACAAATCTTTTATAATTGGAAAAGATCAGGAATAAGGTGTATTTATTTAAATATAGTTTGTTTCTTTATTGTTTACTGAAATAAAATACTGTCCTGGTGCAATGTGAAATTGTCTGACCTTAAATGGTATAAAAATAGTGTTAGGTTTGATCCTCCATTTCTCCATCTGTGCAGCTCTCTGTCAGTCACTCAGTTACAAACAAGCTTATATGTCTTGATATAGAAAGTAATAAAGGTTCATCTTGCTCTTAAAAAAAAACTAAGTATATACTGTATAATAATTAGTAATTACTGCTTATTGTATTATTTTGTAATATTATTAGGAATGGTACCTTGAAACTAGAGTCTGTCAATCTACCCTTCTAAGTGAGAAGAATAATAAAAGTGCTTTATATTAACCTTTTAGTAATTTCTTTTCTATTTATTTCTTTCCTATTTATAGTGGTACATTGGGTCATGGGCAGCACCGACTACTTACCACCATCCATATGTATGTTAGCCTTGTCTTCTCCGCAAGACACTCTGTTTCCCACTAGCTGCCGAATTTTGGAGGCATTGCGTGTGGAATGGCGGAACTCAACGCTGCGCTTTTGCCTAGACACCAGAGCGAAGAAATGGAAATATAAATTTAAATAAATATTTCTTTTCTTTACGTGGGGATTGAACCCACAACTGTCGCGTTACGTTCACACCCTTGTGCCACTGCGCCACGACGGTTTTAAATTATAAAGTGATCAATCATAAACTTATGAAATATGTCAAGTTGTATCATACATGACAAAACTATATAGCGCTCAACAACTTTGATACAAGCGCTGATAAGGTAATCTGTACATAATAGCAGAACAGTGTGATAACGGACGGTCGGCAGTGAGTGCTGAGTAGTGACCCGGCGGCCGTTGAGAGTGAAACTCGCTCGAAATACCACCTTAGTTATACATATTAATATTGTTAATTAATTCGTAAGTGCGATTTTTATTTATTTTCTTATGTTTCTTGCTATTCTTTTAATTTCTTTTCGAATTTCTGTCTATTCATAGATATGCTGTGTTTTTATGTGGCTAATCTGTGATGAAATTTGTAGTTTAGTGACATATTTTAAATGTTTGTATTGTTTTGAATTGGACTAATATAGTGTCCAATTTATTTCATTGCCCTATTACGGCGTAGGTTTGGAGGAATTGGCGTACTATTTTATTACGTTTTCCGTTTATAAATTCGTTGTTGTACGTTAAAAAAACGGAAAGTCTACATGAAAAGTTACTACTAGTGGACACAAATGATTTTTATTGAATTATTACTTATTCCAGTAATTTATAGTATTTCAGCCTTTTTTTATAGTTCTTAGATAAATTGCGTGTCATAATAATAATAGGTGCATTTAAATACCGTTTTATAACTTTTGCAATAAAATTATGAAATCCGCTGTAATTCATTTTTATTATTGGCAGTATCGATAAATATTACAATTTATGACTTGATTAATACATATAGATACTTAAAGTTTGTTAATCTTTTTCCTAGTAAATTGCCGGTTTATTTAAATAAATGTCTATTTAATCGTTTTATTTTAATTTTCTTACTTTCCATTTATTAAATATCTGCGGCGTTGAGTTGCGCCATTCACACACAATATACACTCATGTGGGCGGAAAGTGGAGAAGAGGTTTTAATTTTGCTACCCGGGTACGCGGGATAAATCCCCAGAGAAAAAAATCCGTGTGTATGTATCACAATCGTAACAAATAAAAAAATAAATTTCACTTTAAAAAATATTTAAATATTTTGGACATTTTTATTATGATTACGTAATTGTGACCTCTAAATGATAAACCGTTATTATAAGTTATCACATTTTTCTTGCGCTAAATCTTAGGACAAATATTATGTATAATACATTTTAATTTAACTATACTAATTTTTAGTATAATAATCCAATATTTTCGTAAAATCTTCTTCTATTTATTTGCTATATTATGCTAATATTTTATTTTTATGACATCGTTACAATATGCAATGTGTGATGGTTGTTTATTTTATTAATTTAAATGTAGCTATGATTTTGTATGAGGAAAAATTGAGTATTGTATTCCTAGATTCTCTTATCCTACTTTATGGATGAGACCAAAGTGTGGAGACAAAAATATTGTAGGTCCCTAAGAAATAGGTATATTATTATTTTTAGTTTGCACTGTATATTGAAGCAGTCGCCAATACTAAATATTAATAACAGCTGCTATAAAACAAAAAATGTTTAAATTAATGCTTATAATTTCCTTAAATGTCATTATTAGATACTTAATTTTTACCAATATTCTTTTTAACTACTTTCGTTTTACTCGTAAAACTTTTCTTACGTCAACATTTTACCATACTTCTCTTATCTCCATAAACATTCACTTTCTATCGTCATTATCTGACGCACCCTTTACATTTTTTGTTAACAATAATTGTAAGGATAGGCTTGTTTTAAAATTTTACATAAAAAATCTATTAACTGATAGTATCGAGACATGTTTATGACAAACATATTGGCGATTTTATCATAAAATTTTTGTTATATGTACTCGTACTCGGATATCTTTAACAAGATTTTTATAACAGCAAATTTTTGTATGAGTAATAGAGTATTCACAATCTGTTAAAAAAAATCATCAAAAACCAATCTAAGATCATTGAGGTCTTACACAATTTTAGTTATGTGACTTATTCTTGTAAAAGGAAATAAATATTTTTTTATCTACATTATATTTGCCTTATAATAAGTTCCTTCTTCACTTTAAACCTGAAAACTTTATTAAGCTCTGATTTTCTAAATCCAAAACCGTATTTTTTTAACCAATTCATGAAAGAAATAGGAATATTGTGAAACTGCAACCATCACGTTGAGCCAGACACGTCTTCAATTCGTCACGAATAAATGATGATAAGAATATCATAAAAATTGCAGAAACGCTTGGAAATTCAAAGGCCGTACGTAACTTATGCAGTAAACTTGCCATGTTATTACCAACATAACTCAGAACTGTAACAAAATCAACTATTGTATGAAATACTCGGCATGTTACAAGTACAACTCATACAAATTATAACTCTTATACGATATGACTTCATAACATAAGGACATTAACATATTGTATAATGTAATGGACATTACTTAGACCAGTATTTATAAATCGCTCTCAAGTCTGAGATCGAGCTTGAGATGCAATTTACATTTATAGATATGTAATTAATGAATCAAAACGGCGTCTCAAACCGCTGTTTTTGAATACGGGCATCATAAAACTGTAAATTTGTAATTGTGCAGAGAGCCATATACTCGTATGTAGGTACTTACATAAACTGGTGACTTCTTGTGTATTTTTTATCGAAACCAGGCTCTCATGCATCTCTAGGATCGGGAAATTAAGTGTAAACAATATTATTAGTAATTTCGGTAAAAAGTAAACCCGACATGCATTCAATTTTGATTTTAACATAAAAAAAAGCTGAAGCTGATTTTAACATCTCTCTTTGTGTGTAAGATCAATGAGATTTAAACCTATGATCTATTAAATTAATCAAATAAATTCATTAAGTTTATTTTATAAATGTAAAGTAAATTACTTGTATAATAAACAGTAACTAATCTACGTTTATATTTGAAAAGTGCACTTAACGCATATAGGTCATATTGCATAAACTGCTAGATATGAAGAAACACTTGTTTTGTCTAAAAATTTTATTATTCCCGCAAATTTTATTAATGTCCGCGTGGCGTACTTGGTACGTGGTTGCACGTGATCTTTACATACTACTCTGGTGAATATTTATATTTTAAATACTGTATTTTATCAACATTTGATGGTTTTCGGTCATACGCACCATGTTTTGCCTTAAGCCGGAAATTGCAGAAAATGTCGTTTTCATTCATAGATATATAATTTATGAATGAAAACGGCTTCTCGAGATCGATTGCAGACTTGAGAGCTTAGTGTCAACTGCCTTATGCCTATGTCTTGACAATAAAGTAAACGCCAAGTGAGACAATCCTTTTTTTTATTAGAATTAATTAATCATCAAACTTATTCTGGACTTAAATTATCGGTTTCTTTAAATTGACTTGTCTTGATGGGGACAGATAAATAGGTTCCCAAGTTCAATCTACCTACCTTGCTACGTGTGGGATACAGCGTAAAATTAATAATCCTATTAATATTCATAAATTTGTTTCTGTTTTAGAACAATCATGGCACCAGCTATACTAGTGACGGGCGGCGCCGGGTACGTCGGCTCTCACACCGTGATGGCACTCCTGGAACGACCTATAAAGGAATTGGATATAATTGTGGTGGATAATCTTAGTAACGCATATAGGTAAGTTAAATGACAT
This sequence comes from Heliconius melpomene rosina, assembly GCF_056956725.1. Classification (NCBI taxonomy): domain Eukaryota; kingdom Metazoa; phylum Arthropoda; class Insecta; order Lepidoptera; family Nymphalidae; genus Heliconius; species Heliconius melpomene. Next base: position 3,466,636 of record NC_140400.1, read on the forward strand.
ATATAAAATTTACTTTTTTAGAAAACGTACAATATTTTATGGTAATGGAAATTGAACCTGCGTATCATAAAAACTGATAACTCATTTAAGTTAGCACACGCTTATGAGGCTTTCGACGTGGCTTGATGAGAGCGTATGGTTTAGTGGTCATAGCGTTTGGACGGTTTCCAAAAGGCGTGAGTTCAAATCCCGCTACGTCCAAAGTTTTATACACTTTGTAAAAAAATATATGTCTTATCGATTTAGTTTTTGGAACACGAGTATAGTAATGATCTTTTGTTAAGATGTTAAGAAATGCTCATTGTTCAAGTTGGAAGGAAAATATTTCATACAGTTTTGTGGTGAAACGGCCATAAGACGGAATTAAACATCTTATGTTACAAATGTTGAGGCCAGTCATGGCTCAAGAGGCGTGCGACTGTAAACGCGACCGGTTATAGGGGTCGATACCCACTCGAGAAAATTTAATATATTTCCTTATATTCATTTCCTCGCTCTAGTAACGAGGCAAAGCGCGGAATTCAGTCCCGCCACTCAACACGTATTGATGGAGTGACTTAACACTAGGTACCTTCTGCCTATCTAGCTCTGTGCGGCATGCAGCCTGAAGCCGATAAAAAATGTGCTTTTTAATTTGTTTTTCATATGACTTTATAGAGCTGAAGGGGAAAAGAAACCAGAATCGTTGAAAGTAATAGAAGAAATGACTGGACAGAATATTCTCTTCTACGACGTAGACATAAGTGACAAAGAGGGATTGAATAGAATATTTGAAAATGTAAGTATTCTCTTTATTATCATAGGAAACTATCATCTGGAAAAACTCTCTAGTGCCTTTCTCTGTCTGAGAGACTACTCAATTATTATAATATATTTATACATTACAGCACAGCATAGAATGCGTGATACATTTTGCGGCGTTAAAGGCGGTGGGGGAGTCTGTAGACAAGCCTTTGGAATACTACCAAGCTAATATAACTGGGACTTGTAATTTACTTGAGGTAAGAATTTGAATTATTTTAAATTTTGTATTTAGTTTGACAACGTAAAGCGCGGCGATATGTCGAATTCGGACGAAACTATAACTACATGACTAAATTCTCTCTCTCTCTCTCTCTCTCTCTCTTTTTAACTATTTTACTATATGCAAGATAACGCGTGAAGCTGTTTATGTGTTCAATTATAAACAAAACAAAAATCCCGACTTAAATAAACTAAAGACAAATTCAAAAACGTATCGTTTATCAAAATATACAATGGTTTAATAGTTACAAGGGAACATACATACCTACGCGCTAAAAACATAGCCCTCTTTTTGGGCTTCAGTGCAGTCAGGTAAAAAGAAGGAGATCCTATATTTTTAAATATATGTGTTTATATTCTATATTAGTCTATATTCTATATCATATTCTATATTAGTCTATATTTTTATAGAGGTTTAATATCTAAACTTATTTTTAATTTATATAAGTGTAAATTAAAACATGTGTTTTAAACTGTACAATTAGTGAAATATGCACAACTATGTTGACGTCCATTCTTTATGCAATGTAAGAAAATAAAAAAAAAAGGAATTTCATTATCAAAATGCGACTGTTTTCAGTTGAATTCATTTATTTCTAGGTAATGCGTAGCCACAACGTATATAAAATAGTGTACAGTTCCTCTTGCACTGTTTACGGAGAGCCGGAGAAATTGCCATTAGATGAAAGTCATCCCACGGGAAAGAATTTGTCGAGTCCCTATGGAAAAACTAAATATTTCTGTGAAGAAATAATGAAGGATTTGTGTAGGAGTGACAAGGTGAGTAGTAATTTTTTTAATTTGCGTGAAATGTTCAGAAAGTTAGTTTTGTTGTAATGATTATTATTAAAATTTTGGATGTAAAGAAGTCATGAAAAATGACAATGAATGTATTAATTTTTAAAAAGGTAGGTTTCAAATGAATGAAGTTTGTATAATTTGTATATCAGAATGTGTTATAAAAAGAATTAGGCAGAAACATACATATCTCTATCATACTAGATATAAACTACAATTTGCAATGTCTTTCCTTCCTCTTTTTATATATAAGGAAAGAAATAGTTTCAGTGCAGTTTGTAGACATTTATTCTCAATAACACTTAACCCATTTACTTGAGAACAATACTTTAGGTATGATGTAGGCATGAAATAATGTTAGCTATATTTTTTTACAGAAATGGATGATAGTGTCACTTCGGTACTTTAATCCAGTTGGTGCCCACAAGAGTGGAAAAATAGGGGAAGATCCCGCGGGGATTCCCAACAACCTAATGCCGTATATATCACAGGTAATTATAAAAAGTGCATTCAAATAAAATAAATAAAGCGCCGGTTGTGAGTTTGATTCTTTTTTTAGCTCACGCTGTATCCCGCACACAGCAGAGTAGGAAGAGAGAGTTTTAAGACACTCCGTTCCCTACTTTCTGCCGAATTCTGGAGGCATTGTGTGTTAAGTGGCAGAGCTCAAAGACGCACTTTGCCTCGATTCCAGAGCGAAGAAATGGAAATATAAATTTAAATACTAGAGTCTACCGTGCTACATACTGCATACAGCGTGAACCTGAAAAAAAATCCAATTCATTAATCCCCTCCCCCCACCACCAGGTGGCAGTGGGTCGTCTCCCGGTGCTGCGCGTGTTCGGCGCGGACTACCCCACTTGCGACGGCACCGGCGTGCGCGACTACGTGCACGTGGTGGACCTGGCGGACGCGCATGCAAAAGCCGTCAAGCTATTCGATCAGACAGGGTTTGGAGGTTTTCATGCTGTTAACTTGGGTCAGTATTAATATATAATTGAATGTTGCTTTGTTTTGTAATTACTATTTTAGGGTTCGTTTTCAATTGATATGTGTTTTTTGTTGTTATGTCTTAATCTTTTGGTTGTGTTGTGGTATGGCTGGCTGAATGTTATATATGCTAGAGGAATGTCTGTATTTTAAATATTCTTGATTTTTATTGTATAATCAGATGAAACAATGCTGCCTTCCATTGCTTTAATGTACAAAAACAATCACTTGTAATAGATAAAAAATATGACTTATAGTTGTTCTATCCCCAGGTACCGGCACAGGATATTCCGTCCTACAAATGATATCAGCGTTCGAGGCAGCGAGCGGTCGCAGTGTCCCCTACGAGATAGCGCCCCGACGCGCAGGCGACGTGCCCGCCAACTACGCGGACGCGGCGCTCGCGGCACGTCTGCTGGCGTGGCGTGCCACGCGCGGACTGGCGGACATGTGCGTGGACACGTGGCGGTGGCAGAGCGGACACCCTAACGGGTATCGGCGGCAGTGATGGGGCTGGGAGTTTTAATTTTTGCGCATTGTTCACTTGGTAAGAAAATAATGAAAAGTAAAAAACTATTGACACCAAAATACCAGAAGTTGCAAATTGTTTTTATGTAGGTTTCTTAAAAAATTTATATAGTTTTTGTTTTATACACACACCTATTGTACATGAAACATTACATCGTATGAAAAATCACTTTTAATCTGTAAAATATTTTTTTATTCATTGACTGCAAATCAAAAAATTATAATAGTTATTTATTTTTTATTTATATTACAGTTTGCTATAAATTACATAAAAAGATAGCCTATCATTAAACTAAATTTTAATTAATATTAGTCCTAAACATAATTTATATGTTTAAATTATATTGTATTTATAAAGCATTTATATATTTAGTTTAGTTATGTTATCAGAGTAACATGATAGTATGAAACTATAAATAATGATTTATACCAAATATATACCCAAATAAAGAGTGTCTTAGTTACCATAGATAATATATGATATATCAATATAATAAATTAAATAGAAAATAGTTAAATTTGATTTTATGATATGCAAAACTTACATAATAAAATATATCTATAAGTGTTTTAGAACCACAGTATATTTTTCTCAATGCTAGCTTCTTCTGTATGACTATATTAGTTTATTATTAAAATTAATATAACATTAAGACTTTGTAATACATTTATCAATGTATGTTGTTTCCTTACAACAAAAAAACATTTTTTGTGTAGTTTCTTCTTTTTTAGGCGTACATACTTATTTCCAGTTACCATTAATTTACGTTTAGTAATCTATTTTTTGTTGATGTATTTTTTATGATAGCAATAATATACCAAATTTTAATCCATAAAATGTTCCTATTGTGTTGCCATATTTATATTAGTTATATAAAATTAAATCGCTAACCAAAGCTATTCCAAACATGTTTTCATTAACTATTGATTCAAATAGTCTTTGTTTATTTATTATGACTATTTTTATCTGTAATATAATATTTTTATGTACAACAGTACAAAGTTATAATAAATTATAAAATTATTTTTTATATTTTTTTATTCCAAAATGCATTTTTACTCATGAATTATTTTTGTAAATTTTATCTTTCTTAAGGTGCTATTTATTAAATTTTATTTTATACAGAATTATATTATATATAATTTAATGACCTGAATAAACTATTGCATTATTTAAACATACAATTGTTCTTATTCTTTATCTTGTTTTTACCGACCCGCAAAAGAACATAAAAATATATGATGTATCTTTACATGTAATAGTGGATAACTTCTTAAATAAAATGGTCTTGGGAAAGACCACCAGATTAAATATAAGTTATAAGTAATGTCAGATTTCACAAAATGTATAATATACATAGTAATATATTAGGGTACTTATATTTTGAAAAAAAGAAGATGAACTTTTACGTAATATAGTTTATTAAATAAAACTCAGACAGACATTTCGGCAACAAAATTTTAATAAGCTTCTACAATTTTCTTTATAAGTACTACTCACAAATATTGTGGCACTAATTTTAAACAATTTATGCGAAACTGGTAATCACATTTTACATCGAATTATTAGTATGAATAAAAAGCATTAATAACCGTATATATAGTAACCTTGAGATCCACCTTAAGATTTATATGAATTCATTTTTTATAATTTATTAAATACCTTTATTGGATATGAACCTACAATGGTTCATAAAAGCAAAGATGTTACAATAAATTACCGACACTTAAAGGTGGTCCAAAGTTACTTTACAGCACACAAAAATAGTGGAAACATTGAAAAAAATCACAAAAGGTTATAATAACAAATGACACCTGTAAGGACTTTAATTATAATTTATAGTTATTGCGTAAAATGTATTATTTTTTATTTTTTTGGTTGGGGCTAGATGGTGGTCGTTAGACATAATACTATAATTATTGATAATATATCACTATTAGACTACTTATGTAATGACAATAATGTTTAAGTCAAATCAAAATATAAAATTGCACTCAATTTAACCTAGATATATGTAAATAAAACAATTACATTACACATAAAAAAACCAATAACGCAATACTACTGTATATCTTGTATGTAACTTTAAAATAATAATAACATTATCACCATAATAATACAAAAAATTACTATCAACCATTAAGATTATAATTTTTTATTGAAATATGTTACGTGATTGAAATCTACAAAGTGCTACTATATTGGAATATACAATATTGATTAAATATAATATTATAATTATTGCAAGAGGGTTGCCATGTAGAATAAATATAAAATGTTATAAAATAAAAAATATATATTAAATATTACTAATAATGGCAACCATAATTATTTATAACTCTATATAAACAATTGTCTAACAACTGAGCCCCATTCACTTGACCTCCGAGCCGCTGTTGTTGTAATATATAATTATTTAAGGTTGCTAACTCACAATAAAATACTTAAGTGTATAAAATAAAAAATATATATGTATTTTTGATCGAGTATAAATAAGTAATACAAATAAAGTTTTTAACACAAAAATACATACATATACATAGATACTGTCACAATTCCACACTCTACACACAGTGGTGAGGTTTACAACACAGGGAACATATTGATTTTTTTAAAATTTCATAAATAATTACTTAATATAAATTTCATGTAAATTATAAAAAAAATATATAGTTCAAATGAAACTCAAAAGGATAAATTTTGTCAAAGACCAATAACAACTGCAGTCAAAGTTCACTTCACATATAGTTACTCAATGACACAGATAATAAAAGTCTAAAATAGTATACATATATATTATATATACATACTATATAAAGCTAGCAACCCCACCTTCTTTCATTGCCATGTCACTTCAGCGCGCATTCCACGTATAGGGTGTGCTCGAGGTCGGTGGTTGCGAGGAGGGTTGGGGAGGGGGGAGGCGTCTGAGGACCGGTGATACGACCAAAGTTGAAGTGCGCTTCAGTTAGTGGCCACAGCTCTTTTAGGATTGACCTGGAATTAAATTTATATTTAGATAATGTTAAATTGTTAAAGTTAAGAATTGTTACAAAAGATAACACAATAAGAGTTCGTCGCATGTTGGACCTTACATTAAGCAATCTTTGACAGCTTTATCATTTGACAATTGCTGTACTGCCAACTTAATCAACTAGACAACTTTCATACAAACATACCACATACAACAAAACCATTTTACAGTTGACAATTGATAGCTGACACTTGCAATATACTACCAACCTACAAAAACCAAACAAATCAACCCACCACAGCGCCCTGTCCACTACGGCGCGGACCTTTGGCACGGGGAACCCATTGAAAGCTGAAGCGACCGGTAGCGTGTAGGCGCCCATGTCGCGGAACACGAGCCACGCACCCGCCTTCAGCGGCGGCAGCGAGGTGGAGGGCAGCACGCAGTCGAGGCCGTCACACGTCGGACCCCAGACGGAACAAGGCTGGGCGGGTTCCGTGGACTCCTGGGATTTCAATAATACGTTAAAAAAACTCCATGAAGATTAGAAGAATATAAAAAAAGAAGAAAATACCATATTCACCTCAAGCGGTTCCGCGTGAACTTGCTGGTGGTCGTAAAGCACGCAGTTGAAGGAGCCGTACACACCGTCGTTGATGAAATACATTGTATGGGGAACGGAATCCTTTGCTGGAAGCTGACAAAATATTGTTTATTAGTTTTGTCAATAATGTTTATTTTTGTCAATAATTATGTAGGTTAGTTGTAATATTACAACTTATAGTTACTTAAAACATAAATGAATATCCCTTGTCTCTCAAAAAATTTTAAGCAGTTAATTTTCATTGTTATCCAAAACTAAAATCAACCTAAATTATAATCCTATAATAAAATCAACCCGTAAAGTATAGAACGTGACATTGGCAAAGTAATCAACTGGCACACTCCACACGATATAATAAAAAAAACTAAAATATGAATTCAATACGTTATTCTAAATGTCCTTAAAAAATTAAGATACATCTAAGATACAGTAAAGTATTACAAAAACTTTAAATAACAATAACTTTTTAATAAACATATAACAACAAATAATATAAACTAACGACAAGAGTAATAACCACAAACGCACACAATCATAAAATAAAAATAAATAGCAATAACTACAATTTCGCACTGTTACTTTCCTTAAAACAAATAAATACAACACATAGGAGCAACCACACTACCGCTGCAGCACTCACCTCTCTAGTGGCGTGCACCATGGCGGCGAGAGTGTAGGCGGCGGCCGCGAAATACCGGCCCGGCTCCGAGATGACGCGGACAGCGCGCGACGGGAAGTGGAGTTCTAGTGCTTCGTTTATTACACCTGCCACCTAGAAACGTTAAATATTTATAAATAATAAATGTATCATTAATTAATCAATAATATTTGGCTAATAAAGGAGCTATCATGGCATATTTTGCTCCGCTCCGCTCTGGTGAAAAAAGCATAGTGTTGAATTTTACTTCCCAAATCCCAATTTCCCATCCCAAATATATCATCAATATCGAACCAAAAGCAAAGTATACAGTGTTTTGATAGTGGATTGTATCCTGTTAAGCATTAATAAGGGGTAAATCTCACAAAAAAAAAAGTAAATTCAACTTGGATATATGTGAATTCTTATAATTAGAACATTTTTTAGCCTCATGATTCTTCACGCATCACAAATCCAAAATGCCATCGCACTAGGCAGTATACACTAAAATCACAGCCCACCTCTCGTATAGACGTGTCGCTGTTCCCGGGAAAGCCCCCGCCCACGTCCAGCAGGCGCATGTGGTGCCCCGCGGCCGCGCCCGCCTCAAACAGCGTGCGCGCGTGTTGGATGGCGCGCGAGTACACCTCCGTCTCGTTGGCGCCGGAGCCCACGTGGAACGACACGCCGATCACCTAATCGAAGGAAACAACAGGTTGCATTATTTGACATCAAAATTTTGACAAAGAATATAGTTCGATTTAATTTAACATGAAATACTATTCTATATTTTATTATTATTATGTTCATGATTACCTACTAGTACCTATGTAAGTATATTAAAAATTATTTATTATATATTTGTACATTACTTTTATTTGTTTAGCTTTTATCAACTGTATCCCGCACATAGCCCGATAAGCAGAGGGAACCTCTCCGAATTCTGGAGGCATTGCGTATTGAGTGCCGAAACTCTTCCTCGAAACCAGAACGAAGCAATTAAAATATTAAATTTCCTCATTTCCTCGAGTAGGAATCGAACCCACAACCTGTCGCTTTTACAGTCCCACTTAGTGATATGTTTACAATCATGCTTTGTGTAAATATATAAAGTATATACACAAAGCATGCATACATAAAATAAATCAAATATGCCACCGAATCAACATCATACACGCGCAAATACGCTCGCACGAGCGCGCACGCACGCACACACTTACCGTGAGCCCGAGCACGGCGGCCACCTTGAGCAGGCGCGGCGCCTCGGCGACGGGGTCGCAGCCAAACTTGATGCCGAGCGGGCACTGCGCCGACGACGCGTCACAGCGGATACGGATTATAAGCCTACACAACGATAAAAAAACTTATAATAATCAGTTTTACGCTTTATGCCGCATAACAGGATAAGCTTTTTCACCCCACAAGGAACCTTCATATATACATACATATTAAATTCTCACTACGTGCGTGACATAAATGTCATAAACTCATTTCTCCTTAAAAACAGGTTTGTTCGTAGCGTAGGAGTTAGGGGGTAGGGGACAAAAAGAATTGTTTTACTTATAAAGCTTCTTTCTTATAATATTTTATTAGAAATCAATTTCTTTGTAGAAAATAAGGTATATTAATTATAATTCTAAAGGTATACTCACTGCGCTTCCGGCATGTAGTGTTTGGTCTTGACCAGCTCGGTCTCGGAGTCGAAGGTGAGCGCGGTGACGCCGGCCGCGTGCGCCCAGCGCATGTGCGACGCGGGCTTGGCGGGGTTCGCGAAGATTATGCGTCTGTGGGGATAGATATAATATTCAAATAAACATACAATCATAACTATTATAATGGACTATAAACGCGGCGATTTTAGATTCAATTCTCTCTTGAAGAAATTATTGTCATTACACAACTCGGGCAAAGCGCAGATCTGCTCAACACACAACATCTCAAATTTGGGTGGAAAACGAGAGCGGAGTGTCTAGACACTAAGTTCTATCTGCATACCTTGCTCTATTGAAAATAAAGCGAAAAATTGAATAAAAAACGTACACCACAATCATTTTTGATTAATTTATTATTTTTGACATTTTATAAAAAGAAGAACAAAGAGTAAAAGCGACTCACTCAGGGCGAACACCCAGCGAGGTGACCAGCTGTATCTCCGCCTTGGACGCGCAGTCGAACCCCGCGCCGAGCGCCGCCAGCGTGCTCACCAACAACTTGTCATCGTTGCATTTTACCGCTGTTTTGGGAATAAACAAAATCATCTATTACACATATAATAAAATTTAAACTGATCTATGTCTGTTATCAAGTTAGAAAATCTGTATTTAGGGGCAATCATCAATGTAGTAGAAACTCGAAACAATTATATTGTTAGTAAATGTGTAAGTTAAATACTTGGTATTTAATCAAACAAAGATACCAGCTTCGATCGTCCACGAAGTCCAAATTTATATTTCTAATCACCACTTCTAAAAAAATAACTAAAAACAGCGTCAATTCTCAGCCCAATGCCAAGATTTTTAAATCTTAAAGAATAAAACTTTGTTAAAAAGTCAATTTTTCTAATTAAAATTAGTATACCGAATAGGACGTCTAGTAACGTCGTTATTACACGTCGTCGTCGTAATTAAACTTACCATAAAACGGTTCAACGCGTGGCATCAGCTCCTTCCACTGGTGGTACCGCGCTACCACCTCCCCTAAGTCCATCACATAGAAGGGATCCTCTTGGTTGCCTTCGTCTATAATCTCCTTGATCACGCCGAGAGGGCTCCAGGGTCCCTCCATCACGCACACGCGTTGTTCATCTTCGATGACCTTCATGTTTCCAGGTATTTTGACCGAGTTTAATAGATCGTGTGTCAGGTCAGGCTATACGAGAGTGGGGGGGAGCGGGGCGGTGGGGGTCAGGTGTCCAAGCCCGGTGGTATGGGCCCACTAGCGCTAGTCCACAAGTGTCAGCTGTTGGTGAAATTTATCAGTTAGTCTTCTAGACGGAAATGCCGAAATTATGATAAATAATCGGTAGACCAGTCTTCGATTTTAATAAGATTTAGTTTGTTATTAATAAAAAAAGCGCTGATAATAATATGTAATCAATTCTTTAAAAAATAATAATAAGTTAATTGATTCATACACGAATTGTCTAACTCGTTCCTGATTGAGATATAGTATCAATATTAAAAGTAAGAAATCTTTTTGCTTACTAAAACACCGATAAATGCAATATAAACCGATAACTTTATCTATTGATTATGTGAAATAAGATGTTCACTAATCTTTGAAGCGGTTATCTTTTGAAACATTTTGAACATGTTTTTTATAATGTAAGGAGTAGATTCATTATATTTATAGCATGCCCATTCTAGCCCGAGAATAGAATTATTTGGGGTTCAATATTATAAAACCTAAAATGTACTGAGTTCAACTACCCTACAGTCCCTTTCAAGTTGTACTGTCATAAATCCTATGATTCGCCATGTTATTAACATTGTATTAAAAGTCTTAAGCCTATTGTGTATCGCAATTCCCAGGCCTTGTGACTTTTTACGTCTGGGTCGCGGCTGCCGAGTAATGGCTCCTGAACATGCAATAGGTAAATCATCTCGCAGCTTCACGGCAGCCACGACTCGTCTACCGTACTGTGTAGTATGTGCTGTTAGACAACTCACGTGATCGTCAAAGTAATGTGTCAGCGGGCGGGTGCACGCCGCAGCCAGGGGGGGTCGACGTTGAGCGCGCGGCGCCAGCAGCGCGGCGCGGGGCGCGGAGGGGGAAGGGCCGCGGGGGGTGAGGGGAGTGCGTGCCGCGCGGCACTGCCACCTGCGCCGGACTCGTCCGGTGCTCCCTGGGGAAGGAGAAATTAACATTTACTTAAAATGTAGGAAATAATAGATTATACAATTGCCAATACTTTAAAAATACAAGACACACAATACACTTTGTGTTTACATAATAAGGAAAGGTTTATTCAAAATTTATAACCAGAAGAGAATATATTCATCAAAGCCATATTTCATTTATCTGCAAGTATAAAGAGATATCTGTAAGAGCTCATCATGGCATTTATAGAAAAAAGACGGATTCGTCGCTAACTTCAGTATTCTAAGGAACAAATGTCTACATATTACTAGAACTTATTTTCTTTTATGATTATGCAAGTAAATTGTTATAAGCTACATATTTCTGTAGGTACACTACTTAAATTTATTTGGAGATATTATAATGAAATACTCTCTGAACATTGAAAACAACACTAAAAGCATATAATTTTATTATTTTCTACGCAATAATACGTAAAAATTAACAAAATTTATATATCAAAAGTATACATATACCGAACAAATTATATATATTTAAACGTAAATATAACGTCGATAATATACGTCGCACGTAAATTATAATAATATGTGGTCTTATTAACATAAGAACATAAACTATACATAAAACTGGAAAATCATGTTATTATACTACAATACTACACTCAATTTGGTTATGAACATGCCGTACACTATTGAATATTGATATTTAAAAATTTGTTTCTTCGTGTCATTTCTTAAAGAACGTGTTTGTCACATACATTTACGATAAAAATTGTTCCATTCACCATTTTACAAGTCAATATTTTTTTTTATCACGCTCCTGCCTGCATTGCATTGTGTACTTCGCACATAGCGGAGTAGGCCACCGGAAACTGGGAACCTAGAGACTTTAAGACTCCGCTTCCATTAAGATACTTCCGTTTCCCACTTTCCGCGGAATTCCGAAAGAATTGTATGTTCGGTGGCGGAAATCAACGCCGCGCTTTAACTCGTTGCCAGAGCGAAAAAATGAAAATGTTACATATTTGAATTCTTCGAGTGTGAGTGGTTAGCATAATAAGTTAAAAATATTTATTATAATTAGTAGAAAAACCTAATTTATAAAAGCAATAAATAATTGGCAAACGTACGCTCCAAACGACGCGACGGTTAAATTTGTTCTACATAGTGGCTGTAATCACGAAGAAACATATAAATAAGTACAGTATACGAAGAAATATATAATTTGACTTGCGAATATTATATGCAGAAACGACAACTTGTGTCGCAGTTAACTGAATTGTATATACTCGTATAAGCTTGTGCAGTATTTACTCTTTTTCGTTATTATTTCCTTTACTAGTTAGAAAGATTAATAAGGAGGCTATAACTGTAAATGCGGTGTTAGTAACTAGTGGGTTCTACTACGGTTTCGGTTCTATGCCGATTTTTTACGCGAAATTTTATTTACCCCCTCTGGTAAATAGAACCGACGTTGAATTCCTTCACTGAAGGAAACTTCAATGATCTTCAGATGTTAAAATTTGACATACGCATATTACATATTTACATTTCATCTAAAAGTAAAATATAACAAATATTAAAAAAAATACAGTCGAATTGATAACCTCCTTTCTTACAGATGTCGGTTAAAAAGGAACTAAATTTTACTCCATTTTTGAACTCTAATACAACACAACTAGCTTATATTTCCGTAATAGATATATGCTTAAATAATGGTTATGCAAATTACACAAAGACAGACGGGCACAACCTCTGATTACACTATATATAATTCAGCGCTAGCATTTGCACTGTCACCGGCGACCTTCCGCGAGGCAAATGTCAAAGGTCACGCCGACCGGACGGGGAAACAGAAATAGGTTGTAAAGCACCCAGCAGTTTTGAGACTTATTTAAACGAGAGTAGAGTTTCTGAAAGTTAAATACGCGATGGGTGCGAAGTAGAGAATGAGGATAAGTTTTATTTTTTTATCGACCAATCTAAGAAGATTTTACGAATATAGAAAAAGAAATAGGAACAACAGATGGAAATTATAACTTTTTTGATATACAAACACAAATAACAAACAAAACGCAATTTTTGACTTCTTATGATTAACTTGGTTTATTTTTTTTAAGCTTATTTTTCAAAAGCATGCAACTCTAATTGACAACAGATGAATTTCTATCAATTTGAATCAATATCAAATTTATAATAATTAATCTTTAATAATTCGTATAAATTTTAAATATTAATTTTTATCGTAAGTTTTTAAATAGATTGTCAATTTAAATTACTGTGTATGATAAGTTATTAATATTAAATATTGATATATATAATCTGGTTATGTAACGAGTATGTATTAGTATACTAATCTAACATTTATTACTACGGGCGGCGTAGCGTAGCTATTTACTTTTTAATAATTTCATACATAACTTTATCTCAAGATTATCGTTTATGTTTTATAAAGCCGCGTTATTACATAAAGTTGCATAATAAATATGACTAATAAAACATATTTTTTAAATTTTATAGAAAAGTCTGCAGATACCTTACGTTCCATTATAGGTTTATAACAAAAAATATTTGGTGGAAAATATAATTAATTGTAACAATAATATTATCTTGTAAGGTAATATTATTGTTGCAGGAAAAACATAAAATAGTTTATATGTATATATGAAAGTACAAAAAACAATAGAGAACTAAATTATTGAAAGCCAAATTCAATGAATCCACACAAAAAAAACCATTACATCACGGGTTGCTATAGTAATTTGTTACAAAGTCATGGCGCCAGCGAGTGCGGACAAGGCCAATGTTACGCGATGTTTACGATCACTTGTAAATTAGTGTAAATCAAGAGCCGATAGTACGCCGATATAGCTTGTATGGATAATAATATGTAAATATATAAAAGGACTTGTCCTCACTGACTGAGGTAAGACGCACGCACAGCCGTAACCGCTGATGGTAGAAACGTTAAATTTGGACAAAAGTTTACTTTCGTAATCTGGACATCCACTAAGAAGGGAGTTTGAAAAGTTTAAACCCTAAAGGGGTGAAATAGGGGTTCAAAGTTTGTATGGAAAAAAAATTAAATCGGCACCGATTATTATAAAATTTGAAATTTAGATTTTTAAAAGTATTTAATTGAACACGTGTTTCATAGTTTTCTAGAATTCTCGCCCTAAGGGTGCAAATAAGGGGTTGAAAGTTTGTATGGAAAAATCTTTAAATCGTCACCGATTTTTATAAAATTTGAAATTGAGACTCTTAAAATTATTTCATTGAACACGTTTTTCATGGTTTATTAGAATTCATCCCTAAGGGTCCAAATAAGCGGGCGAAGCTGCGCGCGCCCACTAGTATGTAATATATAGGTAATAATAAAGATACAACTAAATAAGAAATAAATAAAAATAAAATATTGATTGATTTATTCATTATGTGGAATATTAAAATTGATAATTGTAATATTTTTGAATATTGCCAAACTCTTGTTTAATGAAAAATTTTGCTTTTTCTCATTACAGTTACGTAGTTTTATGACTAAATAAACAAAACCCTTATTTGTCTAAACTGAAAGATGAGTACTAAATACGTGAATATTAATTAAATCTATAATTTATGCCGTTGAAGAGGCTATAAATTTCCTATAACTTAATGTAGAGACGACACGTTACAAAAGTCGTAAATACTAAGTTGTTATATTCTAATGTAAAATAAAATAATGCCTTGTGGCTAATTTACATAATAGTTTTAAATATATTAAAATAAATAACAAAAGTTAAAATTAACATAAACTCACCTTTAAGAGCGAAATTCTCAAAGTTTTCAGTTACTTCTAAGCAACAACCGCGTGGTTGTTGCTAAAATATACAAAAAAAAATTAGGAAAAAATGAAAACGAATCAGTAGAACTGATTCAGGAAGACAAAACTAGAGTTACAGTATCCACTGTACATCACAAGACACTGCCAGTGATAAACTGATGAATATTCCGCAAATTATTCTATATATGTGGCCACTTATCAGTCATATGGAGGATGGTTATCACTGGTTGTTAGGTGAGTTTACACTGTTATACTGGGCTAGATGTAAACGATTCTTATACGAAAACACGTTAAATTAACCATATTATTAATATTATTACAATATATATTACATAATTAACAAATAGACCTTTTTTCGATAATCTGTTAATTATGTATAAAGTAATAAATATTATTTGCTGCATAACGAACTAGAAAAGGTAATGAAAAGATAAGGTAACTAGGTAATGAAAAGATAAAATAACTAAAATATTGAAATATTAAAAACACAAGGAAAAAATATATTGATTTCACGTCTGTTCAACTCCCTAGTGTGCACTCAGCTCAACACGTTTAAGGCTGTACCCGACTCTTCCGCTGCGAACTGCTTCGCGTGACGTCACAGCGCGCTACTACGCCACGATTATACAATATTCAAGTTTACTTGGAAATCACAAACGTTTTACTATGATTAATTAACATTGTTTGCCATTCGATGATTTATGTTTACGCTAGTTACGCTGTTAGTATATATACAATTGTTTAATATATTCTAATATCTATACGCGCATCCCTATAAAGCGAAGTAGTTAGAGACATAGTAGATAGTGACATAATATTCCGTTTTCTAATTTTTACTTATTTATTGGGATTTGGTGTTCAAATAAGGACTTCCTGGATTGAGCTGAGAGTAGTTATCCTTTACAGAAGTGCTGTCGTCACTTCTCAGATCCAAGTTCAAATGACTTGTTTTTTCATTCAATGTTTTTGGGTACCTTAGTATCGTATTTTTAATTAAAAAGGACATATTGGAGAAGGCAGTAATTAGGAGTCAAATCTACCCCATATTTGTATTATAAACAAGTTCTAGTCAATCTAATTAAGATGCAAAAACAAAACTCCTGAACTCATGGTCAAAAGTTAATTATAATAGGACTACCGCACGTGCCGAATAACATGATTAATTTTCGAGGAAAAGATAACCAAATTATTTGAAACCGAGTACAGAAGCAAAAGGGACTTTTGCCCTAGATTATGTTATCTATTACGGTAAAAATATATAACATCACTAGCTTCCTGGCTGTATATTAACCCACTAATTTCTAGTAATTAGTCGTTTTATCCAGTTTCTGTAAAACTAAAACGCAAGTCGCTATCAAAATAAACAGCAAAATTAAACAGAATTTCAATCCGATGTTTGTCAACAGAGTTATCGTATGGTCAGCTCGTATCGTATAGATATAATTAATTAATTATTATATAAAGTTGTAGGAAGTATATTTGAGGCGAATTGTAATTTAGTGAAAATTTTCTAGGTTCGTTGAAAAAGTTAAAAATTTCACGTCAAAATTTTAATAAGGGGATTACCATAGCGAAGAAATGAGAATAGTAATATGTAATAAAGAATTTCCCCGCATAATAGCCAGAATTAAGTATTCCATTCACCTAAAACGTGATAACTCATAAAATGGAAAATTTAAATGTAACAGAGCTAATTCGACTTAACATTCAGTCTTGTGCAAATATACCTAGATTTTCTTTTATCAGATAGCGTTCTAAGGTTCAAGGCATCTAGACGCTTGCTAGTATGAAATCCAATGCACCATACGAAGTTATTGCAACATTCATTATTATTTACTTAACGATTATATTATTTTTCTTTGATATCTCCGAATGAATCCGTACTAGAGATACCTACCTACGTTTTAATTTGATTGGTAAACAAAGAGACTTCTCCGTTCTCCAAAATTATCTTTTTTTATTTAAAATTTATATTATAGAAATAGTTGCATCTATATAAAGCTTCCCCATTAGACTTGGTCTGTAATCTGTATGTTCCTCATTTACCACGTCTATATATTAAGAGACAGGCGCACTTGCATCGCACCTGGCTGGCTTATCATAAAACATAATTATCTACTGTACCAAATATCAAGCAAAACACACAAATAACAATACACATTTTCCACACCTAAAATGTCAAATATGACATGAAATTTTAATTGCAGGTAATTAGCGTACATTCAACGACCATAAAATAATATATTTAATACTTTAGAATTCCACGAACAAAGGCGTTAATAGCTTTGTAAACAAGAGCAATGATAAAAATGTGATTTACATGTAAAAGTAACATAGAATTATCTTCGGTGTTTAATTAGTATTATTATTGTTTTACTGTAACATAACATCAGTGACGGAAACACTCGGGAGCCATTTAGTCTAGTACAGTTGTTACAAATAGGTAGTGCAGTAGACGAATAGATCTATCTACTTTGTAATAAAGATGAAATAAATAAAGACGTGAGGATAAAATATAATTTTTATATACCTAGGTATATACAGTATATTATTTTGTTAGAAGTTAAAAAAATTAAATTGTTTCAAGTATTTTATTGTAAATCAGATATGTATACTACTGTACACTTGCATTGAACAAATATATAGGGCGCTGTTACGTATTCTAAGTTATATCCTTTTTTTCGATCTGGTACGATATTACTATAAAGGTAAGCAAACAAGCGCCAGATGTTCAAACATTTAATTATTTCTTCTTTTCAATCAACTTTTCCACATTTTAGCATATACGAAGAACCGTATTTTTTGGTGTCGCCATTATAATATGTTGAAGACACTTTTCGAAAACCATATAAATATTGGGTCAAATATCTCTTTCGTTTGTTTTTGTAACATGGTCATCCTGAGATTACTCAGAAAAATCTTAAATTTCTGTACTTAGTAGTACTTTCTGTAATTAGTTTTTTTATTTCATAAAAAAGACAGAGTTAAAGTAGAGCTGCAAAATTATAAAGACAGATCAGAAAAACTAGATAATTTCCAACTACAAAACATTATCACAAATAACAAAGACAATTATTTTTAATCTGTCCTTATACAATTAAAATAGAATGTATATAAATAAACACGCCCATCTGCAATGTAACGTCCATGTCTCTTTATCTTCTGTCAAAATCATTTAAGACACGCTTTTTTTATTGCGGCGCCATATTTTAATTATGGCAACCATATCAATGTGTTTACATAGTTTATGAACTCTGAACAGGTATTAAAAGAAGCGTAGAAGAGCAATGATTCTTGAAGTAAAATAGTTATCTTAACAGGAAAATTAGATTATTTATTTGTTGTATTATATTATATTTTTTACCTGCGACTTCTCCGTAGACAAAAAGAAGTCATTAAGATTTGTGTAGGTATGA
Source organism: Heliconius melpomene rosina (assembly GCF_056956725.1). NCBI lineage: Eukaryota > Metazoa > Arthropoda > Insecta > Lepidoptera > Nymphalidae > Heliconius > Heliconius melpomene. Next base: position 3,485,245 of record NC_140400.1, read on the forward strand.
TAAGCGGCCTGTTTAACATAAAAAGATTATTTCAACATATGTGAAATGATAATTGAAATGCTCTAGAATTCAGCAAAAGTCGGGAATGGAATTGTCTTAATTGGGACGGAGTTCCTTAACACTAGGTTCTCAGAGCTATGTCTGCCTACCCTGCTTAAAAAAAGACAATATGATAACAAAAGAAGTGGTCCAAAGACATTTACATATTATTAAGATTTCGTTGAGAAGGTGTGGTGCAGCAGCACAGTGTACGGTGACGCGACGATTGTGAGTTCGATTTCCATTCGGGAGAATGAATTATTTTCATTTCCTGGTAATAGGACAAAACCCGGCATTCTGCCATTGAATACGCAATGTCTCGAAAATTGGCCAGAAAATGGGGATCAGATTGCCTTATTAGGTTCTCTATGTCTAGGCTTATGTCCTATAAGTATGTCGGATAGTGTGAAACTAAAACAAAATATATTTAGAACAATACATATACAATACTGTATAGACACAAGTGCGGATTTAATTCTACAACCAAAAACACAATTTTGTGACTTAAACAAATACCTAATTTATATGAACGTAAACATACGCGAATCGTGCGGGCATATAGAATTTGAATCATCATAGAATAGAAATAGAAAAAACTTTATTGCACACAAATATAACATATAACAGAAAAAGAAACAATATATTTTTATAAAATGTATGCAAAGGCGGTCTTATCGCTTCAAGCAATCTCTTCCAAGCAACCCTTGTAAAATAAGGACTAAAACTAAAGAAATGGGAATAACGTTATAGTGCAAAATAAAATACGGTAATAAAATAATAATGAATATACACACATACATATATATGTATATACATATTTACATAATAATAATATAATATCTATATATAATCCTATAATCATCATCGTACTACGCAGCCTTCTCTTGCGAACTAGAAGCGGACGCCTATCCCATGTGGAGCTTACTAGCGCATCTGAACGAGCCCTCGCACGCTGCACTCGACCGCCGTATAGTGGCCGCCGCGTTACACCTGCAAGACTAGCTCAGAGCCGTCGGCTGCATCGCTGGCGGTCATTACACGAACTCGAACAATCATATTTGGCAGCATTTTTGTGTTGTGTTAATAAATACCTAAATTTTGCAAAATACTGGATGACTTTCATATGTATATACCTACCAATAATACTGTAGTTTTGTCTTCTCATTGAATATATTTAATTATTGATGTCAACAAGTACCACATAGTATTTAATTTAGTCTTACATTTAAAAGAGATATCGATTTTATTGCAAGACCTTGGCCCAAATAAACAACGCAATACGAATTTCGAAGATCTGTGTACACAGAATACACACCTATATAATATATACCACTAATAAATGAACGTAAATCATGTTAAAAAATACTTCTTCAATCTGATTATGGTATGGTATAATACTTTTTTAGTTATTCATATATATATATATAGGTCTATCCTAATTATGCCATATTAGAATTATTAATACTATTATAATTGGTAATGATGGATGATAATAATTTAAAATAATTATACTATTCAAAATGAAATGAAAAATATTAAACTTACAATTTATTTATTTACTACAAACAAACTTTTATATAAAAAAAAGCAAACACAAAAACTCAACCAGTTCATTAAAACGTGAACAGAAAATGATCATTTTCTAACAATAGTACCTTAATTTCATAGTAATAATCACACTAAGTAGTCATTATTTCTTTCATTATAAGTTAAACAAGCAGAGCCAAAATGATGCCACATAATCAATCATAAAATGAACATTTCATTTCACATACATAAAGTATAACATTTTAATTATAGTGTTAATTAAAACTTAAAGTATAACATCATTGATATGAAGACAAGTTAATATAAAAAAACTCATATTTCTTTAAAAATTATTAAATCAGATAGATTTCAATTAATTGTTCTTATATCCAATACTTAAGTCCGCCACTTCATGTTTAAGTGCACCCATATAGAATATTGACATTATAATAACCAACAGAAATGAAAATGTCAATTTATGACAATATGAGGTTGTTGTTGAATAGTGTACAATTAGCTCGGAACCCCATATTAGAAAGAACAGAACAGAACAGTGTACAACTATAATTTTGATCATTGTGAGTTTGATGTCCATTCAGGAGAATGATATAATCATTCATTTATATCATTTCTATTTCCACACTCTCGCATACAAACAGAGTTCTGAGTTTTGAGTTCTACCATTCACCATATGATGTCCCAAAATTGGACAGAAAAGGGCAACAGTGTCTTAACACTAGGTGCCTGCTATTTAGAAGAAAGTGTAAAAAAATTACAAATAATAGAAAAATAAAATATAAGAAAGTAAAATACTATCTTCTAATTGGAACTTTGTATTTTTTCTAACAGCAGCTCAAGTCTTCCAGTCATTACTGGCTGACCTTTCTTGGTTTTCTTACTCAGTTTCTTAAATCTCTCATGTTTCTTTTTCTTATATTCTTCAAGCTTTTGCATTTTTTCTTGCTTTCTTGTCTCAATTTCTTGCTGTTTATCAATTTTGTCTTGCTTCACTTTGTTGTACTGCTCCTTTGCTTTAGAATATGGATCTTTATTTTTAATAATGTTTGGGTTTGACTCATTTTCAATTAAATCTGGGTGTTTGACAAATCTGCCAACACTTGAATCAGTCACATCTTCATCAAAAGACTTGGGCTTATAGGAACCAGCCATTGGATCATTTTTAATACTTTTTTGGTATTCATGTAACATCCTTTTTTTACGTTGTTCCTCCCATTTTTCCAATTTATATTTCTTACTATATTTCTTTAACCTGTAGGTTTTTTTATCAAAAGGTTTTTTCTCCTTATCCTCCTGCGGTCCTGGAAGACCATTGCGGTTGTCATGAAATTCCTTTTGTCTTTTATCTTTACTTTTAAACTCTTGTTTACTTTGCTTTTTGTCTGCCTTTTGTTTCTTGTTTTGAAGGAAAAAATTGTCTCTTTTCTTTTCCATTTTTATTGATCAACCTATAATGAAACGAAAAAGCGTGTTTGAACACAGAAAAATGGAAAATTACAAGAAAATTGTAACATGCAAAAATAATATTAAAACAAATATATAAATAAATTATAAAATTGACGTAAACACGCTTTTTCATTATTGTACATAGTGCATAAATCATAAGAATTATTACAATATGGATTAATAATAAAAAATATGTTGAATGTAAAAATTGTAAAGTTGTAGTGTATAGTGACGTATAAAAAAAAGGATTTTCAAGAGACATTCTAGCCTATTCTGTGTAGATATTTTAAACACTATCTTTATCATGACGAACTATATCTAAGCGATGACGTAAACTCAGTCACAAGGTGATATACACCTTTTATCATTTCGTTGCATAAAATGAAAGAAAAACAAATGTAACTTCTAGAACTTTCTATAAAATAAAACTATTTGAGAGACATGAGCAATTAAAATCATGAATATTACTGTAATGTCATCCATTTCATAACGTTGTATGCAGCTGTGCTATGTAACCAATTAAACGACAAATGAAATGAACATGGCAATCACAAATATTTGTTTTAGATAAAGAATAATATAATATATTGTTAATACAAGGTAAATATATATAGACTTACCGAATTAAGCCACCCACTGGGTAGGCTTTGAATTATCGGCGGAATCTTGATAGTTTAGTTGCACTTGGCACAAAAAAACTTAACCACGGTGAGAGATTTTATATCACGGGTTTCCAACTGGAAAACTTTACCGACCATGCCCTAATGTGATTTTTTAGAATAATTTCCACAAGGAAACGCTGTGGACGTTTCGCAAAATTGTCACAAAAGGAACGATAGAGATGTGATGAGCGAGGGAGAAGGCATGCGCGAAGCGTTTCATTTCCTACGTGTGGTTTCGATCGGTAGCATAGAGCATGCGCATTGGTTGCCTAACATATAAAAATATATTATAGTATTACATTATTATTTAAAAAGTTATTTGTTGTTCTCTTCATAATTATTTTATATAAGCGTAAAACATATTATTCATACCGTAAAATTTATTTTTTTGTAATTAGATTAATGTTAAAATCAATATAATGGTACGTATAAAGAAACGTTTTATAGTGGCACATAAATTACAAAGATGGTGCTAGCTGCTTGGATTAATAAATTGGTGGCAAATTTAAATTCCTTAATATTGAATAGATCAATAAAATTGTAAATGTAATCAATTGTTAATATTTAGCTTAACTTATATTTTCACTAACATTTACGCGATTATTTACGCTTAGAAAAAATGTTTATTAAATTAATTAAGATGTTTTTAATTCGATCCTTTATTTATTATGGTAATAAAATATTAGCTAAGTAGTAAATTTTACTTTTATTAATAAATTATTTTATAAGAAAAGTTGCAAACATCTATTATCATTTTTCAGTTTTCAACGTACATACAACATATACAAACGTTTGTCCGGCATTTTCAGTCAAAATGCGAAGTTATATTTTGCCATCCATCATGTATTTGAACGGATATAAGTTATTTATAAGAAAAATATAAGGTAACTATTTTATAATAATTCTGAAGTAGGTGCTAAGTGAAACAAACAGGCTTAGTAATTTGATATTCTAGTAAAGTTGTTGTAGCCTGACACCAACTTCAAAATTATACAATACTTATTTTCATTAAACTAAACTACTAAACTTAAACTCAAGGTAGCTACTGTACACAATCGAGAAGTTTCCTTAAGTGTCCTTCGTCTACATTTTTGAATCCCTAGTGACAAATGTAAAGTTCCCATTCTAAAGTTCTCAAGTCTCCTTTATGAAGTTTTCACTTTTTTTAAGGTTTGTCCATATAAATAAATAAATAATATCTTTATTTAAACACTTATACGTTGGTTAAGGTACTGTCCTCTTAAATGGGTTACAATATAGTCCGTAGTAACAGCGCCGCAGTGCCTCAGTAACTTTAAAAATAGATAGTTAAAATATTAATATTGTATATGTGAATGTAAGTTTCTTGGTATACGCTTTCTCATCAAAGCCGATTATTATACTTTTTATATAAAAAAATGAAAAATATCTTATGTTTTGGCTAATAAAAAGTGTGTAAGCGAGCGCAGCGTCAGTCTCTAGTACCTAACATATAAAATATTTATAATTTTAAGTGTATGCTTAATAACATCATAATTATTTCTATATAAATCTTTTAAATCTATTTTATTGTAAATATTAGGAAATAATACATACCATTTTGACCTAAAATTGTTAACGATCGACAATCGACGCAAGTAGATGTATAAGCCGCGGTGTTCAATTACATAGCTAGGTTACTATACCAAATGTAGTACATTCAAAGGGAAAATGTTTAGTGAAATAGGATTATATTTTAATTTATTCTGGCTAATACGAAATTAAAAGTAAGATTCTGCAATTAAAATACCCCTTATAAATTATAATATCGCTTGGAAACGTTAGTTTCTTAATGGGAACAGAGTGTCTTAGCACTAGGTTCTCGGATTCCCTCTGTCTATGTGTGCGGGTCACAGTGTGATGCTTAAAAAAATAGATCTAATATACCCACCCGTCTAATGAAATGAATGATGATGATGAAATGAGTACAGAGAGGCATGTAACCTTGTCCAAAAAATAGTAGTTATCGTTTTTTTAATTGTTAAGAATTAGACGATTATATAAATTACTAGCGGACGCGCGCAGCTTCGCCCGCTTATTTGCACTTTTAGGGGTGAATCCTAATAAACCATGAAACACGTGTTCAATGAAATAATTTTAGGAGTTTAAATTTCAAATCTTATAAAAATCGGTGGCGATTTAAAAAAATCTCCATACAAACTTTCAACCCCAAAAACAACCCCTTAGAAGTCGAATATTACAAATTCCCTTCTTAGCGAGCACCTACGTCCTATAAATAACTCTTATGCAAAATTTGAGATTCCTAGCACATGTAGTTTATGAGATTTCGTGATGAGTGAGTGACCTTTCGATTTTATATATATAGATAGATAATCGTCTAATTCTTAAGAATATGCTAAGTCTTAACAAACAATCGTTGCAATTTATTTTTAGGACCTATACTCAGAGAACATGAGTGTAATATTTTTTATCGTGAAGATGATTGCATCAGTAGATTCATTTCAGATACTCAGTTCTTGATGCAGAATTAATGCAAGAATTGTTTAAACTTACTAACTTAAATAACTTACTATACAAAAATTTTAAACCTTTAGTATTGTTAGGTTCAACTTGAACAGTTCACGTCCTCGGATGTTTTATTTTTTAAAAACTTACCTCTTTGGAGTTTTGTAAACGATTTTTTTCACCAAATCTTTTATGAGAGAAAATTTACAAGGTAACCAATAAGTAAACATATATTACAGAATTTTGGACCATTAAGTACATTTACCTTATTACAATTACCTTTAAAACCATTGATAAAATTTCATAAAAGAACTTCATAAGTAATATGTATCAACAATAAAAAATCAATGCCGTATAATCTAGCAATAAACTCTAAGCTCTAAATTTTGTCCTCGACTTTACATTCCTTATATTTAAATTAAAAGGTAACAAGCATAGTTACTAACGCATAGAACATAGTACATAAAACCTTAAATTTCAAATAATTATGTAATTATAATTTGTAAACATGGTAGCGGTATTCTTAAAGTTCACAGATGCAGATTCAGGTTAAAGCAACATTAAAAAAACAAGTTCGATTATTATTTTTTAAAAAGAAGTCGCGCCGGACTGTCCGCGTATAGCATACAGACACTATTGCAAAGTTTACGGGGCTTAATTCCGTTATTGAGCTCAGTCGATGTCGTTCTGTGTATGGGAATTATAGTTATATTTTGTTTTTATTATTAAATAATAGTTGCAAAGACTTTATATATTGTGGAAATTTTGTGAAAAGTGATTATTATGAAATGGTAGCAGTGTTTATGAGAATATATGGAATACGAAACGGGTACGGGCTATATAAGTTTATATTTTTTTGAAGATCACTTTTTTATTTTAATTTATATAGGTAATCTGTTTTTTTTTTCATTATATAATAAGTGTGGTACACCTCAGAAGATATTAAGTTACAAGTTTAATGATCTATGAAAATATGCTAAAAAAGATAAAATATATGTTAAATTTATATAATTTTTATATTTGCGTATTTACAATAACTTTATAAGAAAGATACTTCGAAAAAAAGTTGTGGTTTAGTGTCAAGACACTCCATTCTCAACTTAACGCACTGTATTTCATTCCCACAAGTGGAAAACAGACTCATATTACGTTTATAGTCAATGAATGTTCTACTGTGTCATGGTAGTCTCTACAATATGTTTTTACTTTTTAGTTTACGCTGTATCTCGTACATAGCAGGGTACCTATCCTCTACCTAGATACTTAGTGTTAAACCACTCCGTTCCCATTATGATACTTTCGTTCCCTTCTTGTCGCCGAATTCTCGATGCACTGTTGTGTGTTGAGTAGCTGGTAACGTCGTGCTTTGCCTCGTTACCAGAGCGAGGAGATGGAGACCCATAACAGACGCGTTTTCAAAATAAAATTAAAAATATAGGCGTAGATACCGACGAAATATAACGACAAAACTGTATAATACTTTTATTTTTAAAGTGGTTAGACTAATTTAGGGCTTCTATGCTACAAAAATAATATGTATGTGGTTTTTAGAAGGTAAATTTCGTAGGTACGTACTTAACAAGAAGATCATATTACATTACTGATATACTAGAAACTGAACCATGAAGGTAGGGTATATATTTCGTTGAAAACAATGAAAAAAATTAAATCATTATTTTTATGAAGGTAGTAAAATATTATCTATATACATTTGATTGGGTACCTATGTAAAAATTTTATAAAAAAATTTAAGCCCGGCAAAAAAATGTAGAGCCAAGAATTTTTAAAATTTAATTAGTTAGCTAATAAAATAAAGAATAGAAATCTAAAATCAATCGTATTTCAAAGGGATATTTGTATAAATTAAAGGATTCCTAATATAACAATCACCGCCAAGGTCAACCAGGTCGTCGTCGGTCGTCGTCGGTCGTCGTCCTTGGTGCTATCTAATAAATGCCACTACAAGTGTATAAAAAATCAGTAATTATATATAGCGACAGAATTATACACTATTTACGAATTATACACGTTCGCCTGTGGGACCTATTTTTGAGAGCTCTCCGCTGTTGAGGTCGTTACCTGTACCACCCATCAGTGCGGTTGAGGCCTTTTCGGCGTCATACGTTTGAAAAATATGTTATAATCTGGCGAAGGATCTAATGCAAAAATTTTACTTTTGTTTTAAATATACCTAGAAATAACTATTAATTCTATTTTTCACGAAATTAGGAACCGTAAAATTTTTAAACGAAGATAAATTCTGTGTAGATAATTAAACTAATCAATTTGCGTAAAACACAGATTTCAGATATATTTTTGTCTTTGTATCGTCCTAACGTAGTATAGATTTTCATAATTAGGTTAAACCGAGAACACATTGTAATTGAAGCTTAGAATCCGACATACTAGAGCAATTATTCTATGTCATTAGGTTAAGGCGAAGTATTGGTTAGATCGTAAATATGTATCTACTTAAGTATGTCACATAATGTAGAAAGAATATTGTATATGATAATAATAGATGATATTTATTATTGCGCTTTAAAATAAATAATAAAAAAGATAAATAATATTAATAACTCTACATTCAATTATGAATATTATATTCCTCTATCGATATTTTTTTATTTTCTCTTTCATTATTCTCTGTTTGCAAATTATTTCAATTAAATAACAAAATTTTAAAATAAGGGAAACTGTCGACTGGGCAATATTTATAACCCTACGGTCATATTAACAGGAAACTTCTGCAAGCTACCTGTAAAACCAGTTTTCAAAAGTATTAAGATTGGAAATTATCAACAACATTAATTGTTTATATAAACGTAAGTGTTTTATATAAACGAAAACGAGTGCTTTTACGTTATCAGCACACCCATCAAAGTATTACCACAGAGATTACCAAATCAATGAGCATGATATTGGCATTACCATTGGGTTTGATCCTTTTTTTCCTCATTGGGTTTCCTCATTTACGCTGAGGTCTGGAAGCGTTGCGTGTTGAGTGGCAGTACTCTACGTCGCGCTTCTCGACACCAGAGAGAAGGAATGATCACACAACCTGTCGCGTTTACAGTCACAGTTTTGTGCCTCTGGGTTGGACTGGCCTCATCTTCAACTTTTTATTAATAACTGTTAATTATACCAATTAAAATGGTTACATATAAAGTTTTTAGTCCTTGTGTCAGATAAAGGGCAACGCGTGCCATCATTGGGTATCAAAAATTTTATTTTTTATTATTCAAATTTATTGAATAATCAAAACAGAATATGTAAAATAGTTAGGTCTCATTAAGTCACACAACTAATAAATATATTCTTAAAACTTGTTTTTAAATTATCTGGTTCAGCTCGTGCTAAGGAGTCAACACTCACCGCTGTTTATTTTAAATTTTAACTTCTTAATTTTGATCACAGAAACATTGTCATTCCTAATATTTAAGACATTAAATTAGATATAGATTACTAGAGTTTAAGTTTTCTATCTAATAATACATACTCACCTACAATTCGCGAGGTTTAAGCTGAGCTTTGAATTTGAATTTTGCAGTTGTACTTATTCGGATACGAAATTATTATACAAATTAATGGAAATTAAATATCTTTCAGTTGGTCAAAATCGTTAGTTACAAGTGTGTAATAATATAAAAGTAATTTTAATTTAATAATTTTAAATAAAAGTGTATGGCTATTAATATTTTAATTTAGTATAGTAATATATAGATCATTTATTTTTGTTCACGTCCATATCCAGTTTAAAAAGAGAGGAGGAGTTAAGAGTAGTCAAATGCCTTGCTACATCCTAACGATCCTAACGAAACGAAAAAAAACAATATTTCCAAAAATGTTAATGAGGCATAGGTATAAAGATGGCTGCATTAAAAATCAAAATTTAAAATTTACAAAATCGTCTCTTATTGTATCTTCGGTCCAGTATCTATTATAACGTGATAGAAAGAACTGGTTACTCTTGTATATCCAATTTATATATTAAATAACGTTTTAATAATGTAAATATGATATTATATAATATTTAAATCGAGTGTTTTGAATTTATTGTACATTTTTCTTGGATTTATATTTTAGGTAAGTGTAAATATTAATATTCTTAAAAAAAATCAGCTTCACGCTGTATCCCGCACAGGCATTGCGTGTTGAGTGGCAGATTTCAACGCCGCGCTTTGTCTCGACACCAGAGAAATAAACAAATATTTCATCTCCTCGAGTGGGGATCGAACCCACAACCAGTCGGTTTTATAGTCACACTTTGTGCCGCTGCGTCACGACTGGCCTCTAAAATCAAAAATTAAACTTTAATACTATAACAAAATAACTTCTAGTTAAAATGAAGCTCCTCCGAGCGACCGACAATGTCCCAGCCAATGGTATCGCCGCCCTCAAGCAGACTGAAGTGAGGTCCTTCCACGAGAGATACACAGCTGGGGAGACCACTGGTGGGCTCAGCGTACTGTTCACAGTACTGTGCATTGTGGATCTGTTCGGAGTGTTTCCGGTGGTGGCTTTACCGAAGAGTATTATAGCATGCGGTAAGAATTCTTGTAGCACCTACTAATCTTAAAAAAATACAAATATGATGACGAGTATTTAAAAGTGATCACATATATCATATATGAATTACGCTTGTTGCTTGTTGAAGGTGAATGTGGATAGTCTCGGGTACATTGTTGGAATTGGCCAATCAATTCGGTACTTGGGTATTCGGTCTTCAATCAATACCAACAAATGCTTTTTTTTGGGCCGTATTTTTAAGCAGCTAAACTTTAATAAATGTAATACAATTTAATTTTCAATATATGTTCTTAAATATAACAATTTCATTATATATATATTACATTATATTTACTGTTATTTCACAGGCATCTACGGTATACCACTGGTAATATCAGTGTTCGCACTTCAGCTATATACAGCGGTGCTACTGGGCAGAAGTTGGTTGCTGGCACATGAAATATCTCCGAACATTAGGGAAAAGAACCGGTAATAGTAAAAACAAAATTACTTACTTAATTTTCTTTTCTTAAATTGGTTAAGAATAATCTTGATTAAGTTTCCTTTTAACAAAAAAACTAAATAAAATATGGAATCGCAAAATCCGTTTGGGAGCTACGATGCTGCGAAGTCAAAACAGACATACAGATACACAAATATATATATAGGAGACACACACCTACCTACAGCTTTACACTTATAGCATCAACCTTATTTTCATTTTAATTATACACTGTCATGTTTTTTTCTTATTCTTTTTTCTTTTTGAGTAAATAAATACTTCTAATAACGTGTACCTAAAAAAAACCATTACGATTTTTATTGAAGAGACATATTGGTATTTTGCCTTCTTTTTTATATAAGGATATTATATTAATTAAATAAAAAATGTTTATTAATTAAATATTTCTTAAGTGACAGAGTTTATAAAATACTGCTATGTATTTTTCAGGTTCCCATACGCTGCGCTAGCAGAATTGGCTTTTGGGAATAAAGCAAGAACTCTGGTCATATTTTTGATCGACGCGACAGTGTTTGGCGCCGGAATACCTAACTTTATATTCGGTAACTGGTTCAAGCATAGAGATCTCGCCCCGTATAAATTTTAAAAAACTCTCGACTTGTAATAAAGCATAATTCCAAACACGCTGTATCCCGCATGTAGCAGGATAGACAGAGAGACTCTTCCCGGCTTTCCACCATATTTTCGAGGCATAGCGTGTTGAGTGGGGCAAATTAACGCCGCGCTTTTGCCTTTGTACCAGAGCGAAGAAATTAAAATATTAATCTATACTTATACTATATATATTATATACTATACTATATATACTATTACTATAATTACCATCTATCTATACTAATATAATAAAGCGGAAGAGTTTGTTTGTTTGTTTGAACGCTAAGATCTCTGGATCTACTGGTCCGATTTTCATTGTTTTTGTTTTGTATGAAAGCTGCATTCTTCAGAAGTGCTATAGGCTATATAACATTACATTACACATATATACTAATATATTTTAAAGTACATTCTAATTTGACATGCAATTTATTGATATGCCATGTTAATAACAACCGTCGTTGCTACGCGACCGCTACCGCGACGTTTTGATATTCATCCTTATGAAAATAAATATAATAGTCACTTTTAGCATTTTATCTAGATTGTAATTATAGTTTACTGTATATCATACTAATAAATAATTAAGGAGATGTCTCTGATTCGAAATGACCTAGCCACCTAGCGGGCGGCACAGTATGACCGACGCGAACGGGCAGATGACGTTGACGGTTTTATAAATTTTCATACATTTTCGAACTTTATTTGTTGTTTATAATTAATTTAAAATACACTTTGATTCTATTCTTATTTTATTTGATATTGCCCGCTAAAATTATCCTACTTAATAGAGAGAAATGTTTAGTTATTTCGTAGAAAGAAAAGAAAATTAAGAAAAATTTAGGTACTTTTTCTAATATTAAGAATACCTATCCTTTAGTTACTTTTAATCCTTTTGTTAGTTCATTTCAATAACTCAGATAATTTTTTCTAATAATGTGTATCTACTTATTATTCTTTTTGATTATTTGAGCTTATATTTTCTTACTAATTCTATTGAGAATTGAAAATAATTTCATGAATATATTTAATAAATATTCTTATAGTTGAAGCAGGCGTAGCCGCGTCCACTCGTAAATGACAATTCATTCCCCCGAACGGAAACAAACCCGCAACTGTTGCTTTACAATTGTGTCAATGCTCCAGGACGACCTCTAACTACTTACTAATATATAAATGGATGTTCTCAAATACAAACGTTATCTAAAAACGATAAACAAACCGACCAAAAGTCCTGCATACTAAGTTGGTTGACCTTCAAAATCTTCAACCAGACTAGTTTCATCAAACTAGTCTGGTTCAAGCAAGATTATATTCGAGACTTATATTATTATAGTTGTTTTTTATTTTGGAATGCTTTGAACCAAAAGTGGCAGATGAATCAGCAATCATTATGTTATTATTGTTAGTCTAATGATAAGCCTATTAAAGTGTTAATTTATTTAATTTTAATTGGAAGAAGTGTCTAATGCTACAGCCACCCCCTACATTTTTTATTTTCTCATAGTTAATAATGTAAATGTGATCCTTTTCATGTATTATTAATGACTTCTCTTTTGCCTGGAAAACTCTGTATTTCTTAAATTTAAGCGGGAGTATCCCCTATTTGGGTAATAGGGGACATGGGACCTAAGACCCTCCCCGATTTGAAACGTCACACCTTAAACTTCGTGGACAATTAATTTTGATTGAATGACATGAGATTGACATTTTTTATAAGGCCTATCAGGACATGAAATGGTAAATATTTGTTAAAAAATAATATTCACTCACATTCACATTTTTAGATATACATTTTATCTTTAATTAAGTACATTGAAAAAATGTTGAACTAAATCTCCCAATATAATAGAAAGTGATTAATAATTTAATACTAATATAACTATGATTACAGCTTCTCAAAGTTTACAAATGTTCTGGTGGAAGATAACAGCGGGCGAGGTGCGAGTGTCGTACTGCCTGTGGATGATAGTGCTCGGGATCTTGCTATGCCCCGTCATGTGGCTTGGTTCGCCGAAACATATGAAGTATGTATTTTTCAGAAGTTACTTAACTGTCTTTTTAAATAAGCTTAGTTTAAGAAATATAGTAAAATACATTTTATAATGTTAAACATTTCCGTCTCTCTATTTGTATACGTACACCTCAAAACGTTAAAAAGTTCCGTTACCTACTGGGCGGATTTGAATGTAACTTTTTTTGTTGTAGAGCTTTTTGTCGAGAAGAATTAAAGATTTGCAAGATCTACCGAATCATAATAAAATAGCTAAAGTTAAAGAAAACAAATAAGGATAAATAAGCATATTACAAAAGCTGTCTATTATGGTAAGCAGCTTTCGCTGACAAAAAAAATATTGAAAACGAAGACCGTTGCTCAGTCGTTTTCCAATATATTTAAATTGTTCACATCTCCCACTCCAATAAAACAAAGCGCCGCGTCCACTTACCCAATCAGCACCAGCGTTGCCTCAAACTTTGGCTCTATATTTAATTAATAATTGGTAATAAAATTACGCATGACCTCTAAGGCTCAAATATAGCAAAATATTTCTCCCAGGCCTGTAGCCCTAACATCGGTGTGCATAGTAACAGCAGTGGCCATATGCACGTGGTGCTGCATCTATACAGACGACAGCTCGCCGCCGCCCTCCGCCGACGTGCTGCAGTACGCGCCCACCGCGAGAGACTTCTTGGTGGCTTATGGGATTATTGCGTTTCAGGTACCTACTTATATACACTTATTTTTGTTTGTTTTCTATATGTTGTTGGGTAAATAATATGATATGACTACTTTAGTTTTTTTTTGGAGCTGATAGTTTTATAGGGCATTAAGCCCTAGATTTTGCGCTAATTGACGTAAAATATTTAGTGTAATATGTTGGTAAGGCACCAATTGATTCAAAACGAATTAATTATCATTGTACTATAAATGAATTCATTTAATATAAATATTTTCGATACCAAACGTTAAACATTCATCAGCCAGATATTATAACCATTTTTAAATTAAATTAAATCAGTTTCATGGTGTATCCCGTATACATCAGGGTAGGCAGATACGGGAACCTAAGATACGGAGTATCTTTCGCCTAGTATCTTCTTCTCTCTTTCGCCAAATTCTGGAGGCATCGCGTGTTGTTTGACGGAACCCAACACCACGTTTATGCAATAATCAAAACTATCCAAAATTCAAGTTTCCTCTCCTACTTTCCAGTTCGACATCCACCCAATGTTACTAACGCTACAAGTGGATATGAAAGACAGTCGTAAGATCAACACGGCGGTGCTCAGCGGGTTCATTATAACCGGCTTCATGTTCATGGTCACTTCGTTGATGGCTGCCAACAGATATGGGAATAACGTGGAAAGCAATATTTTACAAGGCAAGCATATGAAATAACCGACAATGTAGTTTTTTTTTAGGAAACATATAAAAATTTGATTATTTGATTTTTGATTATAAATTTTTGATTATTTTAAATATGTTTTAGGTATGCCACCATCAATCACGCTGTACATAGTGGCGCTCCTCGTGACGCTGCAGCTGTGCTTCTCCAGCGCCGTCAGCAGCACCGCGCTGTTCCAGCATATTGAAGATTTTCTTAAAATACCTCAAGGTAAATTACATTTTTTAATATTATTAAAAATTATAATAAAGCATACCAACTATTTACATGAACGTAACGGTTGTGGAATGAATTTCCACCTGGGAGAATTATTTTGATTTCCTTGCTATGTTATCAAGACAAAAAAAAACAAAAAGTAAAATAAAAAAAAAGACAAAGTAATTATTTGAGAAATGAAAATGATATTGTATTTTTAACGAATAATTCCAATGTTATTTGTTACAGAGTTCTGCACAAAGCGTTGCCTGCTCCGCTCTGGCATAGTTTTGCTGGCAGTGTTCCTCGGAGAATCGGTACCTAGGTTCGATCTTGTCATGGGTCTAGTTGGCTCCACACTTACCGGCCCACTAATGTTCGTTTTCCCACCATTATTCTTCATACGCCTTTGTTACGTCCGATCACAAATGAAGAACTTACTCCCACAACGGATAAAACGAAAAATAGTACGCTTCGTCGAAATTGAAAATCAACAGCTAAACAATCGAAGACAAAATGGCGACGTGTCAAAATTGCCGCTTGTCATTAACAGGGTACAAACTCAATATAGAACATTTACCGATTTCGAAGACATGGGGCCGGATATCGATATGAACGATTATTCAATTAGGTGGTACGATGTTACTTTTGCGATTATCGTTATGTTAATGGGTATTTCTGCAACTATTGTGGCCACTTTGTCCAGTTGGTCAGATGCTGTATCGTCCGCTGAGTTTGCTCCGCCTTGTCTGTTAAACGCGACTGCAGCGGCCAGATCTTTTATTGAAACGACTCGCTTGGAAAAATAATAATAATCGATTGAAAAAATCTCAACTTTTTATAATTTAGAGTACCAGTCCGAACTGAAGGTATAGTGATACTAAACTTCTACTATACTTTACATTGCTTATTCCTGATCAGCCATTGAAATATTAATAATATTATTTAATAGTGTGATTATTAAGTGTTATATAATAATAGTAATATTACAGTTAAGTATAATTGGATTCTATTATTGACTGAACGAAAAATATAAGTACTGGATTGCATAAATGTATATATTGTGTGTGTAAAAATATATTATTATAAATAGCTTTTTTAAGGATTGAAGTTATTAAAAAAAAATTAAATCCTATTAACTTTATACAAGTAATCAGCTACTTACCGTAGCTAAATTGGTAAACTAAAAAATAAATCAAACAAATGGTTTTACAAAAATATATCTTTTATTGAACAAAACAAGAATAAATATTTTAATATAATTAGGCAAGTCAGTCCATTAAAACCTGTTTGTATACACTAATTAAACATAAATTTGTGACTTATTTGCTTAAAAGCTTATTGCACTACTGACACATTTTTTTATACTACAAAAAATATTTTTATTTGAAATTACATACATATGTACATATTATAAAATAATTAAAAACAAATTATAATTGGCAACGTAGTTACATATAATTAACATTCTTAACAAATGAAATAAATTATTCAACAACAAAAACAAATAAAACAATATTTAAAAATATAATGGCTACTACTTGTGCTAAATACTATATAAATATAAATACTTTACTATATGGGATTTCAATATGCAATTACCGTAAAAAAAGTTATAGAAAAAAATAAATGCACGCCTTTTATATTATGAATTATTATTATTTACTAACAACTTGTGTAAAAGTTTTAAGTTTGCACCATTTATTTTAATATACATAAAACTTGAGACATTCTTGTGACAAAGTGTAGAGTGTGTAACGAAATTTTTATTTTGTGAATCTTTTTCATGCCATTTTATTATGTAACCTAGCTTATTTTATTATAATAACATTTTTGTCTTTCATATATTATTATGTCTATTAAATATAAATGTTTATTACTAATTCATAAAATACACTGGAGCCTTTTGTAAAATCAATTTGCTTTCAAATTGTTACTAAAGACCTCTTTAATTAATTAGAAAATTCTCCATGGTTAAAGAGAGACAGCAATGAATATTGCTATCTTTTTCTAAAAAGGAGAATCCTTTAACCTCGTTAGTTTAGTATTTTCTGTAAATATGTAGTATTTTTTTCATGGAGTATATTATACACATTATAGCAATATTTCAGTATACGTTAAGTACTATTTATTTTATATAATATAAATAATCATCGATAAAAAATCGACATATCGTTTCTATTCAAATGGCCGATATCAGACATAACAAAATTAATTGCAAAAAAATTATGCCTTTTTAAAAAGCAATTTATCACCAAATTTTTGCTTTATAACCTTCTTATCTAATTTACCCATAGCGTTTCGGGGCATTTCGTCAACTATTAACATAGTTTTAGGCAATTGATATGGCGCTAATTTTTTTCCGGCTTCATCTTTAAGTTCTTTTAATGTCAAACTAGTTTTATCTTTTAAAACGACAACAGTAGAAACAATTTCGCCGTAGCTATCGTCTTCAATGCCCACTACGGCTGCATCTAGGACATTCGGGTGTTCTAAGATGGCGGACTCCACTTGTAAAGCACTTACTTTGTAGCCGCCCGTTTTTATTATATCCACTGAGGTTCTTCCCAGAATTCTGAATTTTCCATTGGAATAAGAAGCCATGTCGCCAGTTCGGAACCAGCCGTCTGGGGTGAAATCTGGAGAGTCGGGATTTGGTGCTCGGTTCCAGTATCTGTGAATTAAAAAACATTTATAAAATTTGCTGAGCCCATCGTCACACAACGGCACAGCGTCTGACTGTAAACGCTTCACCTGTATCCCACATACAGCAGGATAGGCAGAGGGAACTTAGTGTTAACATACTCCGTTCCTGAAAATATGGCGTGTTCCGAATCCTGAAGGCATTGCGTGTTGAGTGACGGAACTCTACGCCGTGCTTTGCCTCGACACCAGAGCGAAGAAATGAAAATATAAATTAAAATAAATATTCTATTCCTCGAGTGGATATCGAACCCACAACCAGTCGATTTTACAGTCACACTTTGTGTCCCTGCGCCACGACTGGCGTAGACTGTAAACGCGAAGATTGTAAATTCAATTCTCACTCAAGGCAATAAGTTATTTTCATTTCCTCTCTCTGGTAACGAGGCAAACGCGGCGTTAAGATCCGCCACTCAATCACGCAAGCCCTCAAGAATCAGGCGGAAAGCAGTGGAAAAAACAAACCTACCTAGTAAATACAGCAGGTCCTTTTAACAAGAGCTCTCCTTCGTAGACACCTTCTTCGTTGGGTTCCACTATATTAACGTTGGTCTTCCATTCGTTCTCTTCCACGACTTTGCCTGGTGCAAGATTTAGTTTTTCCAGTGAAATCTAGATAAAATGATAAATTTATGTTTTATTTTACAAAATCATATAACCAATAATATATAACATACACGTATTTTTAGACACACAGTTTGCTTGGTAGGGTCGGGAACATGAATTATTCTAAAACAAGGAGAAATTTAAAATATATACACGAATAAGTGTGCGCGCGCGCGCGTGTTACACACAAACGCGCGCGCGCGCATACCTACAATAGAAGTTGCACTGACTGACCAATCAATACGTGTGCGTTTATGCGTGTATACTTGTGAGCGTTTATTCATGTGTCATGTGCGTGCACGTGTATATGTGAGTGCATTGCATGAGGGAGGGAGTGCGTGTGTGTATACCTGTAAATCGGGTTCATCACTGTGCACCACAAGGAGCGGCTTCAGTAAGCCGTCGGCGCTGGCGGCAAGTGCGGCGCCGACGGCGGGCAGCGGCGCGCCAACGTGCGCTACCGTGCGCGCTTGCACCGGCCGGTACGGGTTGCTGAGCGCCATGCCCACCTCCGACATGCCGTAGCGCTCGAGGAGCTTTATACCGGATATCTGGTTGGAAAAAAGTTACAAATAACTATACCATAATTATAAAAATGAAAAAATAATCACATACGTAATATATATTTAAATACAACTATCTATTAATTTTACTAAGAATACTTTGTAGTACTTCTTCTAAGAAGAATTAAACAAAACAGAAAAAGTAAACAAATTATAAACTCACCTCTTCCCACTTATTAAACAACGTCTCAGGCAGCGGTGCCGAACCGGCACACATCAACCTCATTTTCGTCGAGAGTGTGTTCCGTACATACTCTCTGGTCTTGTTATCAGAGAACATATTATCATAATCGGTCACTAGCCTTGAATACATTGCTGGTACCCCGTGGAACACTGATACTCTATCTTCTTTGTCATTGCCAAGTAGGCGTGCCCAGACGGCAGGTGATGAAAATGAAGGTAGCATACGAATCCTGGTTTGATATGACATTACATTGATATATTAAATTCGTATAATTTTATTCTTAGCATATCTCCATGTTGGTAATTACATAACATTACGATTTTTTATTTATTTTTTATTAACATAAACATATAGGGCATCGTGTCGCAGTGGGACAGGGTCTAAATATAAATGTAATGGTTGTGGGTTCTAATGTCCCCTCTGGAGAATGCATTGGTGTATTTTTCCGCTCTGGTAACATCTTTACCGCTTAGCTTGCATGCTTGCAAAGCAAAAGAAATTCATCCCTTTTCTCCTATTAGACAAAGTGCAGCATTGGGTTCCCTCACACATAATGTTATATATTATAATATATATTCTACTAAGTATGCCAAAATATCCTAGACATACTTGGCGGCCAATATTTTTTACTTGGCAACCTTATTTTTGCACACAAACACAAAAACACACAAAACAACAATTACCTAGCACCAGCTGCTAAGCTCGCATTCAAGGAATTCAATTGACCATGAATATGGTGTAACGGCAGTGTGTGCAGTACCACATCGTGGCAGGAATACTGCCAGGCTGTATGAAGCGCTGATATTTGAGTGTTGAGCATTTTGTGCGTCCATACTACCCCTTTTGGTTTACTTG
The DNA here is from genome assembly GCF_056956725.1 of Heliconius melpomene rosina. Taxonomy (NCBI): domain Eukaryota; kingdom Metazoa; phylum Arthropoda; class Insecta; order Lepidoptera; family Nymphalidae; genus Heliconius; species Heliconius melpomene. The sequence goes on from NC_140400.1 coordinate 3,505,560, forward strand.
TTGTACCTGAAAGGGAATTTTAATATTTTTTAATCTTATATTTATCTGGATCCTGTAGTGCAGTTAATTGATTACACCTTAACAATGTACACGAATAAATAGAAATCAAAATGAATATATTATATAACTATAATAAGGCCAGTCGTGGTGCAGAGGCACAAAGCATGACTGTAAAATCGACTGGTTGTGGAGACTCCCACTCGAGGAGATGAAATATTTATTTAAATTTATATTTCCAATTCGACGCTCTGGTATCGAGGTAAAGGAGGCGTTGAGTTCCGCCATTCAACACGCAATGCCTCCAGAATTCGGCGGAAAATAGGGAACGGAGTGTCTTAACACTAGGTCCCTCTGCCTATCCTGCTGTGCGCGTGAAAATGATTTTTTTTTTAAATAATCTATAATCAGAAATGGACTCACCACTAGTATAAATAAGCATAGCATCTGAATTGCCATACCAATTGTTTGTCTGACCCACTTCCTTCAAGGATACACCTTCATTCTTTGAGTCCACTTTCTCATCAGGCCTAGACGTGATGATGATAGGTTTAGACAGACTCTGGGCTATAGGATGGAGAAGCTTCTCGAAGTTCTGGCTACATATGACCAAACTTGAACTACTGTCAGTTATAAAATACTTTAGCATTTCCGCTGGATGAATAGGAGTTAGAGGGACGGCTGAAATTAAATATTTGTGTTCTTACATTAAAATAGATCAAAAATTATTACACATACAAATTATTTTCCAAAAATGATCAAATTGAAAAGATTAAATATCAAATCGTATCAACGTTCTAAATTTCAAATATTGTCTAATCTGTTCAATTTCTTAAACAATGAAAATTCAAATATCGTAGTAACGCATCTCACGAGGCCTGAATAAGTCTATAGCAGCAGAGAATATTTCAATAGTGTTAAACGTACAGAAAATATTTTCAAACGTATAAATGTTTTAACGTAACGGGACTCGGACCCATGCATGTGAAAACTGTCCAAACACTAATCAATAAGGCCATACGCTCTAAGTAAAAATCTGTATGAAAAACCAGACCAACAGGTGGATCTATTGTTGATGTACCTACTAGTTAATATATAATGTACCTACAAATTTCTTAGACAGATTATAAATTATTTTTTTTGCGTTTGACCGCATCAAGTCTGGTGAGCGTTAATGCGATCTACGGTGGTGCACGCTTGCCTAGCAGATACCTATTCACTCTATTTTGAAATCCCTCATAGTGTATGTCTTGGGAAATACAGATGCCAGCAATGAGTTCCAATCTCTCGCAGTGCGGATGAAGAATGTAGCCTACATTCTTCATCCGCAAAGCGTTTCGTTCGTACGGTAGGAATTTCTACCATGTACGGATGGCGTGCGGATGGTGTATCAAATACATAATATTAAATAAATATATGTTATAATACCTATTATGTCGTAAATTATTTCATTGCACAATATATTGCTCGCTTATCATCAAAATCAAGTCACATAATAAAAAGATAAATGCATTTCAGTCAGCACTGATAATATGCTAAGATGAGAGCTTTATGCAATTTCTTTTTTTTTAAGTTTTCCCTATAAAAATTATATTTTTTTTCATTTACAGATATACATTTTGGCTAATTTCAATTAAACGTTATCATTTTGATCTGCATGTATTGAATTAAATAATATTTGAGTACCATGATCTATTCAGCCATCTAATAAAGTGTACTAAATTTAGTAAGTCTATATATTATGTTTGTACGTCCACAAATTCCTTCGAGACTAAAACTCATATCGAGATTATTCTTTTTTTGGGGATCCGATTCCGCGCATTTATCTCAAAATCGTGTATATGTATCCAAATCTACTGAAATCAATCATCCAAATGTACTGAAATCAATATAAAATAGCATAGGAAAAATCAAGTCCAAAACAAGACATACCAATGTTTCCTGTCATCCATATGGCCCATTGCACTATCACGTGAGACGCGTCGTTGCTGCACATATACGAAATTGTGCGTTCTCTTTCACCCACTGTAAAACAATATAACAGAAAGTTTATTATTGTTTTTATATTTTATACAAAGAGAGATCTTCTCTTAAAACTTTTTTTTTCATTTTTTTTTATTTTTAAAAACAAAAAAGTGTCTTAATATATTTTTTAGCTTCACGCTTTATCCCTAGCGCGCCAGAGAGATTGAAGCTCTAAACACTACGGACTCTACAAACCTCTTTCGCCTAGTCCACTGTCATCTACTCTTTATACATGACCTTTAATTTAATCTATATTTTTCTATTCTATCCAGCTATATATGAGGGAAGTAAAATATGTATATATAATCTATGATATACTATCTCTTTTACCATACAAGCTCTTTCGTGTGTTCTTCATACGAAGTGACATTGGCGCAGTAATTTTGTGCTCAAATGGCATACTCGGAGCGACATAATAAAAGAACAATAGAACAGGAAGTGGAAATATAAAAAAATATATTTATTTCTTTGGGTGGGAATTGAACCTATGAACGTTGAACAAATTCTTTTATTTTAAATACTCAAGGAGCAAATGACTCATCATAATCAAGTTTCATTGATATATATTCGACATGATAGAATTGATAGGCCATTATTGATAAAAGAAGTTACGTAAAACCGTTTATTGACGCATTTTTGTAGCATCTTTTTAAGTTATCTTATTTATAAAGTTTGCCAAATATGTACGATATAGATATATTATCAAAGTACGTGTGTGTCTGATATGAAATTGTATAAAGTGAAATGATATAACATCCGAGATTATTCAGAATATTTTTACTATATAAACTTAAATATTTATTTTGGCAAGTTTTATATGAAACATTTTTAAATGGAATTATCACATATTATTTGGTATCGGAGTAGATGTTCAATTTGAAAATATTGTAAACTTTAGCAGCTCTATGGGTGGTAAAGAAGATGAAGAAGAGCTATTTAAATATTTATATATCAGTATTTCATAAAGTACTTTAAAAGTTGTGGGTCGATTCCCACTCAAAGAAAGACTATATTATGACAGAATTTGATGTGATGATCTGACAAACAGACTAACTGGACATTTTTTTCTTGTATATGATAAAAAAAATTACAATATGAAAGATACAAGTAGATAATTAAATTAAATTCAAAAATAAATCTTAAACTTTAAGTTACTAAAATTGTATTAAAAATATCTACTTACATAACTCAACCGCAATATCTTTACTAAGTGCTGAGGCTGCCTGGTAAAGGCTGGCATAGGTGTAAGAACCGATTTCATCTTGCAATGCAATTCGTGAAGGGAACAATAGTGCCCTCTTAAATACGGGTACAGCACCTCCTATTAAAAAGTTATAAAAGAAAATTACATATATTATTTATATATAAGAAATATACACAGAATATATTTTATAGACATTAAATATTATTATGTTTTTATTTATCTTAATAATACAACCAAAAATTTTTGTTAATATAACTTAAACTTTCTACAAATATTAAATATTTAATCAAATTATCTCCCAACTTCATAATAAATAGTTAATGTCAATGATTACACAATTTTATCACTTTATAAACAGTGCAATCAATATACAACAACATTTTTTGCATTGTATCCGAAATAGCAGGGAGCTATTTCGGACAATGCAAAAAATAGGTCATAGGTGCATAGGTCAATCATCCTAATAGTCAAATCAAGTATTAAGTTTTTAAAAACCAATTCTAAATTATTATATTAAAAAAACCTCATATTACTTATCTATTGTTGACATAATCTTATATATTAAGTAAGCATATTTTAATTTTAATTATGTAGTTGGATAAATATACTCAAATTTATAATTAGTTATCACAATACATATTTTACATGTTTTGATCATATTCTTTGATATAACATGCATTATTTAAAAAGATATATTTATTTTGCTTTTAGTTATAAAAACAATCTAATTTAAAATACTATTATTATAGATTTAATCATGCTAGTATTTTTTTTTGACACACTGTATTCTACATAAAACAAGATAGGCAAAGAAAATCTATAGTGTCTATATAGTGGTAATATATTCTATTTCAATTTGAAACATTCTATGTTGTGAGCAATGTCTCACAACATCACATTTTGTGTAGACCAGAGTGGGGAAATTATTTTTTTGCCCACATACATTACATTTACAGTCAAACTCTATCCTAAAAGTCACAAAGTTCTCATAAGGGGACAAAAATTATAATTTTAATATACTTTTGACATAAATTGATGGCACATACAGTTTTAGTAACTATAAACTAAAACTATATATGGATGAAAAACATTTTTAAATATATTTATCCCATAAAATAATAATAATATATACAGTATTATATCAGTATATTTTTATATATCAATCTTTAAATATAAAGAAAAGCAAATAAAAACATATAAATCGGAGTATAATCAACATAATAATCAAATTTTACATACCATCTTTAATATCTCGATTGTAAGAGTTTAAAAGCTCAGGCACATATTCTTCTTTCACAATAGCATTGGAAGAACATCTAAAAGCTGGAAACCCATAAGGTTTTCTCAAAAGCCGGTTAATTAAGCGTAAATTACGAAATGTTAATTCCATTATATTTATTATCTAAAGACAAAAAATATTTCAATGATATTTTATTACGCTAGTACTGCTTACGCACGAGATAGACAAGATTTAAAAAGTTGTGTTTATCGAAAAACTAAAATTGTTAAACAGTTAGATAAGAAAACGATAAGGTTATGTTATTGAAGTAAAAAAGTTTGAACTTTGAAAGTTTTACAGCAGTTTAAGAATGCTATAGTTATAAGTATCGCTTTAACAATAAATTAATAAATGTATTTGTGAAATAGAAAGAAATAAAAATAAAATTGTATAACATAATATATATTCTTCTATATATTTCGTTGATTATTATTGTACATACAATTATGAAACTTTGATGGTTCTGATCTAGTTCCGAACGAATAGTGGAAAATATGTCACTCATAAAAACCCCTACGTCAGTGTCAATTGTCAAAATCCTTTATATTTATTTTGATGTTTTTAACCCATATACCAATAATAATATTTTAATAATTATATTTAAGTAAAAATAATAAATCTATTTAAAATTATGTGTTGTACATAATGATATATAATGGCCGTAAATGCCCCAGAAACACCTATACAGGCTGAAGTTATATTCGTGATAGAAGCAACTTCAGCCAATAGTGCATATATAAATGAATTGAAAACGAATTATATTGTACCTACACTCGAGTAAGTAGAACAAAATTCAGAGAATATATTAAATAATCAAGAAAGAGTTAGGACTGTGTGAAATTCCTATAACGAATTTTGGAATTATTATATATTTATATGAGTTACATATAACTTTACTTATGTTTAATGGCTTTGTCGTCCAGATATTTCCATGGAGGAGCATTAGAGGAAGGAGTTGGAAGTGGATCTGTATATGGAATAGTAGCATACCAATCAGCTGATTGCCATCCTGGCCTTCCAGTAGCTACTTTTGGACCTTTTACTTGTCCACAAAATGTTGTTGAAACTGTAGATAAATTACAGTAAGTCATTTTAATATATAATGCTGTTAAAGGTTGCAGGTTGCAGTTTTGAACAATTACTAAGAATGTTTTTAATATTGAAAGTGCATTTGTTGAATGTTTAAAACATTACAATTTACCAAATTACCTTTTCCCACTCCTGTCTGGAACTGTATTTTCCAATAAGAAGCTATTCACTTTAGCATATAATATACCATAACTACAAAAAAAATACTTTCTGGACACCATTGCATTACAGCAAAATGATTTAATAAGCAAATATTTTATCCATACTTCTATACTTTTATTTTTTATTATTTCTATTTCACCATATAAAGGTTGGTGTTTTATAAAAAAACTATTGGTTGTTGAAAATTTACAGATTTATAGGTGGTCATGCAGAGAGTCGGGCATGTGTAACTGAGGCTTTAATGGCAGCTCTAGCTTGTTTTGAAGAATTAGGAAGAACAGATATTCCACTGCATGTTATATTATTATGTTGTTCACCACCTTATTCTGCGAATGCTGGTGGAGTAGTACCTCCTGGTAAGTAAATATTAATATTTTTCAGGAAATTTATTTTATTTTGCTATTCCTACATTATTACATTCTAAAAATTATTTTGTATATTTTTTTTAATATTTTATTCTATGGTGTGTGCCCAATTGTGAATAATTTATTGACTTATGTATGTTTTTTTGAAGAACAAGAAATTTTGCTTATATGATTCAAAAAGCTGTAGCACTTTTCATAGTCTCTAATTTATAATATTATTTTAGTTGCTTCTTAATTTTTTTTTATTTAATATTAATTAAAAACCCTTTAAAAATAAATACTATGTTACTAAAAATTTAGCATATTGCAGATCCAGAAGAATAATTCATATATTTATGAGTAAGTTAATTGAAAATCTTAACTATATATTTTAAGGATATAGTGTTTAGAATGTATAAGCCACTATGCTATGATGAGGACAAGATGTCTTTTCTCCTATTTTTTTACAACATCTTGAAAATGTACTTATTTAGAAGACAGAAATTTTAATGTAACAGGATTTGAAACCATCTCATACATTGGATGGCTTCCAAGACACACATGTATATATACATGATAGTAGAAGTTTCTCAAGAATGTTGTGATTAGAAGTAACACATAAGTCATTTTTTATTGCACCTGGAAGGATTTCTATGGAAATTGTTGTTCTATGGATTGTCTAGCATTGAAAGACTGACTGATTGAGACTTTTTCAACTCAATTTTCTTAAATCAATATGCAATTATTATTAGATATTATAATTTGAATGGACCACTATGATGCGGTTGGACAGCCTGACTCTGACTCAGACTCTGACTATAAATACGACGGTTTTGGGTTAGGAGTCCCCTAAGGAGAATATTTTTTTTCAGGTCCTTGCTTTAGTTAGAAGACATAGTGCTGAGATCCATCTCTCATTATGCAATACGTTGAATTCGTACAGAAAGTGAAGAACAGATTGTCTTGAAACTATATTCCCTTTAGTCAATCTGCTAGATGCAAGATATATTTTAAAGCTAAAAAAAATTGTGCGTAGGATCGCCGGGGTGCTCGGAGCAGGCGGCGCGGCTAGTCGGCGAGCGCGGCGCGCATCTGTCGGTGCTGGCGGCGCGGCGCGTTCCGGCGCTGTGCGCGCTCTACGAGCACGCTGGCGGGGAGCTCAACGCCGCGCAGCAGCGCAACTACGCCAAGGTGACAGACCTCCACTGGCCCCCGTGCCCTCGATTGTCCCTTGTGCCCGTATTGCTCTCATGCCCCCCTGCCTATCTAACTATCCATGAAAAGTACTCTTTCAATTCTCAACCCTGGCTCACAAGATTCTGTTTATACGAACAATTTGGTGGTGGTGCCTTTGCTTAAATTTTGTGAATATTTGAGTGGATCTTTGAAAGTAGTCGTAAAATACGTGCTTATAGTAAGCAGCACGGCTTACTAAAAAAAGTTCTAAATGCTTAGAAGAAACGAACGAAGAAAGAAACTTTTTTTTTTTATTATTTTAATACAAACAAATTTATTTTTCAAACGCGTACATAGGGAAAAAGTTGATTTATTGATTGAGTACAAAAAAAAATTAATAGATTTTATACTATTTGGTGAATTAAGTTATGATAACAAAGTCAAATAATTTTAGTCAAAATAAAAAGTAACACGCTTTAGTTTTTGAACGTCAAATAATCTACCACAAGTTCACTAAAGTGAATGCCTAAGATCTGAGAAGAAGCGGCGCAAGGCACTCAGCGGAACTACTTTAAAAAAAAAACAATTACATACATTTTAACATTTCAGATTACATAACAGATTTTTCAATAAGTCAATACGCTTTTATTTCTTGTCTATTCTACATAGGATCCGAGGCATTTAGTATTATTACGTGGCTACAGTCTCAAAGAGCGACCACCTAGTCCGGCGCCGCCGCCTGCGCCGGAAGTTCAGCCAGATGTTTATAGGTAACTTAACCATATATTTTTTTTACTTATGTTATATTTTTTTAAGGCTTAATTATAGTTATAGGTAAGTATAAAAATAATATGTACCGAAAATATAAGTGGGTAAATAAACCCAATTCTCCACCAGAAACGGATAATGAACTTTATTTTTCTTATCAACAACAGTCAAAATAGAACAGCAGTTACACAGCAAAGGGCCCCGCCGACCCAATTCCCACGAGCTCCGACAGCTGCAGTGAGGAATAACTGGCTGGTACCGCCACGACAACCGACCTACGCCAATTCGGCTTTACTGACACAATTGGCACAACCATCTTATCCTCCACCTCCTACGCAGGTTTGTTTTTAACGTTAAATAATGTTGTCCGTTTTATGATAATGACAAAAACAGTGAAAATTGAAATCTGTTTGAACATTTTTTTACATTTTTAGGGTTCTGTACTTTAAAAACAACGGAACTCTTATATAATTACTTTGTTGTCCGTTTATCTATGTGTCTGTTTTTGTCTTGTTAAAAGATATATAACTTATCAAAAAATTCAAGCGTAGATGCATTCAGCAATGACCAGGTCTACGTGGAACATAGACCTGGATATATTAAAGAAATTTGAGCACAAAAAATAATTAAGCTTCTAAGTCGACGCAGTCGAAAGAGAGGAGCATTTATGTATTGTTTTTGCTTCTGATGATAATTAAAAAAATGACCGCGTAATCTAATATTTACAAGTAACAATGTTGTTTTAAAAACAATAAACAACGACAAACAAAGATTTTTAAATAATTTGTTACAGTCCAACATGCAAAGGATGCAAATGATACAACCAGGTCCCTCCAACGCAGGGGTAAATGTCGCCCCCAATCAGGTCACAAATGTTGGCGGAGTGGGGAATGTTGGAGCAGTAGGGAATGTGGGAACAGTGGGGAATATGGGAGGAGTGGGAAATGTTGGCGTAGGTTCAGTGTCAGCGCCGTTACAACGGACTTACATATGGAGTGGAGCTCTGGAATGGATGGAAAAAGGCAAAGCACCTGGAGATCAACAGAAAGTCATCAAACAATTGCCATGTCAAGTACGTTCTTTTAAAAATTGACCCATTATATATATTATTAAAGTAGTATATCATTAAGCCGTTAGCATTGTTTGAAACTAGTTGTGCAAATTACTATAGTACTACTTTTACGGCACAAATTGTATATCTTGCTTAGTACTTTTCCAACTATCAAAATATTCCAACTTTCCCCAAACACTTGTAGGCGTAAAACTATTCACAGTAGGAGTAATAATAAATTTGAAAGAAAAAATCATTCTGTTCAACAAGTTTAACAGGTTAATAAAATAAGTGTGTGTTTTACGTTGAATTTTAATTTAAAATAGATATTTATATTTTATTACTCTATATTGTGTACAGATTTAAAGATGGAAATCATTATTTATATTTTAGGTTTCAGCAAACTCAAAAGATATAGAGCCTGAACTCAAAGTGGACACATGGCCTAGTAAGCTACTGATGCAGTTGATGCCAAAACAATTGATCAGCAATATCGGCGGGCAGTACCTGAAAGACAGCAAGTCGGTGCTGTTCCACCTGCAGCAGAACGAGGCGCTCGACGCGCTCACTAAGGTTATGGTGGGCGGCTTCGTGAGTACCTCTCTCTCTCTGTCACTCTCGTCTCTGGCTCCTTATAATGTGCTATACACTATAGTGTGAGTATGTCTATATCCATAGGCCGGCTGTGTGCACTTCTCACCGATGCCCTCGCCGCCACAATGCGACATCAAGGTGCTAATCCTGCTGTACACTCCTGATAAGAAAGCGTATCTGGGCTTCATTCCTAACAACCAGGCCACGTTCGTGGACCGCCTGCGCAAGGTAATCCAGCAGCAAAAGCTCAGCAAACAGCTGCCTCTGGCACAACAGCAACAGCAGCAACAGGGTGGCATACAACAGTTGCAACAGCAGGGCGGCATGCAGCTTCATAAGACGGGCGCGCGAGGTGTGCCTCTGGACGGACTGGAGGCGGCGCGCCAACAGAACCTAGAGAAGATCCAGCACTTGCAGCAGACACTGGAGGCAGCGCACCAGCAGGAGGCGCAGTTCAAGTCGCAGATGGATATCATGTCACACCTGCACGCAGCACAACAGCAAGAACAGCACTACAAGCAGCTGGAGGAGCAGCGCAAGCACCAGCTGCAGCTGCAGCAACAACAGCAGCAGTTGCAACAGCAGCTGCGCAGCGCCGCGGCTCCTCGGCTTATGCGGCCGCACCTACCTGCGAACCCGGGACTGCGGCACTTGTTGCAGCAGGTGACCAAACTGCACTGACACATACACACACATACACATACGCACGCAAGCACATATATGCCTTAAGGCAAACGGCTCTAACTACATACATATACACTTGAGTCATAGAACTTGACTGCTCTATTCACGTATATAAAGTGTTATTGCTAAAGCGACAAAATTTCTGACAAGGATGTAGTTGAGCTTTTTAGAAACTGATTTAACATTTACAACTTTATCAATACTTTTTTTTTTAAATAACACTCTTTTTTTTATTACAAATATTTTGTTCAAAATATTTGTACTTTTTAAAACTGTACTTTTTTTTGTACTTTTTAAAAATTTATTATGAATAAAAATGGACCGTTTCTTAAAAAAATATCTATCTAAAAAAAACTATATATCTAGGGCGATTTAAAAATAAGTTTATTAATACATGCAAGTACATGCTCTTAACAGGAATTGGTGCAATTATCAATAACCCTGTATATGTTTTTAATATGAATGTAAATACGAGATCTCTATTTTAGATGACTTGACATTAGAAGTTATTCTTTTTTATGTTTGTATATAAGAACCATCATTCATCATCATCATCAACGCTTGTCAATTAGAGCTCACCTATGACTAGCTACTTGTACTTCTTGCCCAATGTAAAACTAATACTTTACTAGCTTAATAACTAAAACTTTTTTATTTCACTGACATACTGTCTATTAATAAATTCTTGCATGTTCACAAATCACAATATCTTTTACCCCGCCAGTGTGGAAGTGAGTATCGCCTGTATAACATTATTTGATCTTATACAGACAGTACTTTATTCAAAAGAAATAAATAAAGAGCTGAATAAAATACTACTCAACTACTCAATAATTTATGTATGTTTGTGTGGACATGGACAGGCCACTTTCACATTGACGGTCTCTAATATCTTGCTAACCATGTTGACTGACACGAGCACGTGGTCACATGTGTAGAGCCTTCTCACCCAGCCTGCCTCTAGTGTTCCACTAACTAATACCAACACTGCGGGACTGTGACAAGATGTTCGGCGCTCAGCTCTGTGTGTGAATGCTCAGCGCTCAGGGCGCTCAATGTTCATCGCGCTCGATGCTCAACGTACTGGTGTGTTCTAGCAGCAGCAGGCGGCGCGCGGCGGTCGTCCGCACCTGTGAGCGCAGGCTAAGTAATGTCTCCCTACTTCTATTACTACACTATGCTTGTATGTCCTCGCTATCAGCTTCACTGTGCACCCTTGTCTTTGCACGCAGCACCCTCATACATCACTAACGTAGATACGGTCACTCGTCACGTGGTGGACGTGTGACGATAGACGGCGGACACTGAAGGGTCGCGTGTTGCATGTGCTGCAGCAGCCGCAGTACCGGTCGGGAGTGGGCGCGGGAGGCGCGGTGGGCACGGTGGGCGCGCGGGGTGGACAGCCGCAGCAGTTTGATGACGTCAACTCATACGACTTCCTTTAGATGCAATAAATTATATAAAACATGGTTTTTATTTTATTTTCTAAGAATCTTTTGGTCATGTTTATGTAGAATTTTTAGTCCCTATCTTGCTTAATAATAGGATCAAAAATTTGAAAACAGAATTATAATTAAAATGTAATTTTTGAAGATTTTGTAAATATTTCATTTCCTCGAGTGGAAATGGAACCTGTCGGTTTTACAGTCGCCTCACTGCCCCTATCCTACAACACATATGGTATGTTAATTCTATTAAAATTATAGTCTAACTAAAATAATATAATATTTAATATAAATATTGAGTCTTACTAATATTTTATAAATATTACAAAATGTGAATTTTTGTGAGTCTTGATAATGGATGTTTATTCTACTTTCACGCAAAAACTACTAAGCAGATTTAGATGTAACTTTATATAAATTGGAACCTATATAACATATAGCCTACTTTTATGTAAGATTTTTGGGTCGCTAGCTTATAGTATTTAAACACCTGTCTCTTTATACTCATAATATATAATAATAATAAAACAAATTTATATACATCAATCATTTATTTTACATAACACTTTATCTATCCTTTTTCTTATTCTTCGACTTTTTATGCTTAGATTTATGTTTTTTGCTCTTCTTTTTCTTTTGTTTTTTCGCTTTGACATCCTTCGCTTCGACCCATGAATCAGAGCTGGAAGAAGAATCATCTATATCCATCTCATTTTTACGTCTAAATGTTGGTCTAAAATCTATAGGTACTTCAGATTCTAAACGCTTTTGTAAAGCTTCTGGTATTTTCGGTCCGTACACAACATTTTGATTTAAAGATTCATTGTTTATATTGTTTTCTTCGACTGTACTATCATTTTCATTAGATTTTGAGAGTTGCTCAGTCTTTTTGTCTTCAGAACGTCTTTTCCAAGAGTTTAGTTCATCAAAATCAATATTAGCGAATATACCTCTTGGAGGAGAAAGATTTCGTTCAATGTTTTTTGGTTTATCTACAAAGACATTATCATCAGTATTTTCTTCATTATTACCAACATCTTCCTCACTGTCACTAAGAAATATTGACTTGTAGAGATCCATTTTATCGAATTTTTCTATTGTTTCCACCACTTCGGACCCTTTGTCTTTCTCTTTGAAATCCTTTTCAGATTCCTTAAGAAATAGTTCAGCTACTGTAATTCTTTTATGAACACCAGTTGTTTCCCCACTAGATCTAGATATTTCTGTATTTACTTTAGTTTCATTTGTATTTCCTTTTTTATTACTATTATTGTTGGTATTAATTGCGTCGATATTTAGTGATTTAGAGCCACTAAATTTCCTCTGTTCTTTCGCAAAGCTTTCTTTATCGTGTACAGATGTTTCCAAATATGAGAATATTGAATATGATACCTTAGGCTTATCTTCTTTTGGTTGAGGTCTGGAAATAAAAAAAATAACTTCATTCAATTGGAAATGAACATACTAAGTGTAGATTAACGTAGGTAAGGTATATTTCGTATAAGAAACATATCAGATGAAAACAGTTGTACTGCTTTTTTGGTATAAAAACCACATACTCTTAAAGGGATTAATTGAGGGATTATCCTTTTTTTAATAATAGCATTTATAGCTTTCAACCATCTTTCAAGTAATACACATACAAAAACTACGTCTACCTGAATTACTTTATCAAACACGAATAGTCCTACATTCAAATCTTACAAAAACATTAATCTATACTATATACAGAGTGGAAGTGTCAGCTCCACATTAAATGAAACTAGTTTTCACTACTCTTTACTACTCTCTACTCTTTTTTTTTCCCAAAAATTAATAAGTTAATTTTTCAAAAAAAATAAACAATAAAATTATCGTTTTTAAAATAAAACGCCAATTGTAAAGACAACGCACGCACACATAAACCTATCAAAGGGACACCGCCGGGACATCGCCTCATTCCGAAGTCGTAGGAATTGGTGAAAAAGTTCAAAGTTTAGTAGTATTTTTGTAGTAACTAGTAGTAAGTGTTCACATTATTGGTATTTATGCATAATTGCGTCACACGAACTACAGGTATGGATAAAATCCTGAAATGAAAAAAAAAAACCTACGTCCAAACTGTTGAGGTAGGTAACCCTTTAATTAAGGGTTTGAAATATATATGCTGTTTCCGTAAATAGTTCGCTGACACTTCCACTCTGTATAATTTAAGTAACATAAAATTACCTATCGCCACCCAATTCCGGTATATTAAATCGTTTAGCAACAAGTGCTTCCGGCCGCCACGTTGTCTCCCTTCTAGTTATAACACCATATGCTCCTATTTTAGCTGCTTCAATCTGTTCTTTTGTGGCTAAACCATAATTTATAGAACTTTTGGCGACTGCACACAGTGGGTTTAAGGCATCATCGGGTTGAGATGCGTGTGTGAATCTAAAAAATATGTAAATTTTCTAGTATAAAAAAAAATAAATTATAATTTTGCTTCTCAATTTTCCTTTAGAAGATAAATTAGGAAATACTTAGTTTTAATAGATAGGATAAATTTAATTTGTAAAAATAAGGCACATACTAAATTTTGAGAACTTCATTTATATTACAGGTATAGTTTGAGCACTGTAGAGATATATAGAAAGAGATATGATTGACGTCAGTCGTGGCGCAGGAGCATAAGTGTGTGACTGTAGACGTGACTGGTAGTAAGTATGATTCCTCAGATACAGGCAAAGCGCGGCGTTGAGTATCGCCACTCAACATGCAATACCACAAGAACATGGAGGGAAGTAAAGAACAGAAGTGTCTCAATGGGAATGGAGTGTCTTAACAATAGGTTCCCAGGTTCCCTTTGCCTAACCTGCCATATGGGAGATACAGCGTTTAATCTGTTTTTGTGTAGAAGCTAAAAAAAAGTACATATTAGTATACACAAAAGACAATGACATTCCTTACCTATCCCCAATAATACCTGATAGTGGTCTATACAATTTGGCTGCCTGTTCAAATTCCACCAACTCTCTGTTTCTCTCCCACTCACTTAATCTATCCGTATTGTTGTCTCTTTCTACCACATTATTTTCCAGAAACTTCTCATACCTCAGTTGTTTTTGAGGATCACTCATAAACGGTCGAAACACGTTTATATCTTTACCTGTGTCTTTTATAGATATGAAATCTAATTCTTTATCTCTCTCTTTCTCCTTGACGTTTGAGACAAAATCTATGGTTTTGCCGAGAACTTTTATTAAATCCGGTTTTTGTGTGGAATTTTGTGTTTCATTTTGCGTGTCTTGTGTTTGTGGTTTGGGTAGAGGTGTTTCTCCTAATAGAGCTCCTCGAGCTTCTGCTGTTAATTCGTGACGGCCAAGACCTAAACGTTTGAAATATAATTATATTTTTAGTCTTATTAATTAATACTCTACATTAATATTATAGCAAAATAAAAATTATATCCCTAATATATACTAGTATATAGCTTAGAACGCACACCTCTTGGTTTCAGAGGCAATTTATATAAACATATTTTGATTAATAAATATGTTATCATTATTATGTTTTTCTTGTCCTGAGAATATGGGGCTCAAATGAACTCCTTTTAGAAGGCTTGCATAGGGACGGAAGTCCAATAGAAAATAAAAATTAGAGAAAATAAAAAGGTTATTCTTATAATTTTCTCCGAAACACGTTGAAGGAGAATTATTTTTATTTCCCTGCTCTGTCAAGACAAAGCGCGGCGTTGAGTTTCACCACTAAACACGCAATATTACATATTCGGGCGGAAAGCGGAGTGTTTTGACACAAGGTTAATCCTGCCTACCTTGCGGAAAAAAGTCTGCAACTGCTCTACTACTTCTTTCTTACCCTGATCCCGTGGCTGAGTGGATGTGGATTCAAATCTCGACCGGCGCATTCCTGCGGGCGCTGGAGCGAAGTCCCGTGGTAGAGCGGGAGGTGGATATGACGATATTGAGGGTAGCGGGTTCGATGCTTTAGCGAAGCCTTCTAGTACCTGTTTAATGTCAGATTAATGGGAAAAATATTATTTACAGTACAGTCGTCGAGTACGGCTGGAAGTTAAGTTTTCGGAAATTTTGTACATCATACACTCAGGAAGAAAATTATTAAAATTAAATAAGATACTTAAATGTAATCTGCTCAGCATAAAACTCATTTCAGGGCCACGCTTCGTCGACGGTATTATAAAAATAAACTTTAAAACTAAAACTGAGGTTGAGTGAGTTAAGATTAATTATTATTAGTAAGCAAATCATATAAAATCGTTAAAAGCTTACTATTCCAATCGTTAAAACTTTATTTTTGGAATTTAGTTACATTATATATATATATAGCCTTTCTGGATAATTAGGCAATTTTTTTTATCATTCAAACCAAAAATTCCAGGAGTTCCAGAAGTTTCACCAAATAAACATATAGCATTATATTATAATCTGTGTAAGTACAAAATGGTAAAATATAAAACAATGAAACTAATTGTTTTTCCTTACATTAACACTTTTCCTGACATTTTTCTCAACTTTCTGTTTTTCAGCACCACCTATTACAAAGTCATAGTGTGACATATCTTCTGTAGCATATATATCTTCGTCATCTGCTTCGAAGGCACCAACACCAAATGCCTGACCTCTTATTGATACCTAAAAAATTTTTTTTTGTTTCACGCTTTATAACACATATAGTAGGGTATTCAGAGGAAACAAGAGGAGGTTATCACTTGAGCTATTTCATTATAGCATAAATTAGAAATTACTCTGAAGAAATATATTATTAAAAAAAACACAATGTAAGCATACCTTTTTGCCTTTATCTCTCATAACCAAGTGGCTTCCTGAAGTTCCTTCTCCATATGCACCTACCAAGCTACCCAAAACTGAATGTCGACTTAATCCCTTATAACCAATACCAAACTTGTCGTTCTTACGTAATAGGATATAAGGGTCATAATCGTCTGGTGCGAATAATGTGTCATATTCAAATTCTGAATCAGAGCTGTCTGATTGTGTTGTTTCCTGTAGAGAAAATTAATGTAATTATTATTATTAAGGTGGTGTACCTTAAAAGAAGAAAAATAAAGGACCACTTTTTTGTTTCTCTAAAAAAATCCCGTTTATTTATATATACTTCATTGTATACCACAAATAGAAAATAAGCAAAGTTACAAATTACATCTAGTAAATGTACATAACATTGTATGAAGTACAAAAGGCGGTCTTATCGCTAATTAGCGATTTCTTCCAGCCAACCAAACAGAGTTTAAGAGATATATAATTAAAAATATATTGAGAGTGGTGCAAATAAACATTTATACATACATATATTTTATCCTCATACATAAACTTAATACACAAATATTTATAAAATAGTATAAAACATAAAGTAATATAATAAACTAATACACCTATCCCCCGATTTACACGGTAGATACGTTCCTGAGAAAAACGTGTAAATCGAAAATTCTAAATTTTCAAGTCAAAACCGTGTAAATCGAAAAGCTTGCAGAAAATGCATAATTATACTATTTAACACCTATCCCCCGATTTTCCCCCTATACACAACTGATTTTTTCAATATTTTTAGGTGTACACAGAAATAAAAATAAAATGCATTGACAGGTTAAAATCCATACCTATATTATAAATTCGAAAGTAACTCTGTCTGTCTGTCTGTCTGTCTGTCTGTCTGTCTTTTCCGCAATCAGGGCCAAACCGCTAATTTAATTGTGATAAAATACTCATATAGAGATACTTGAGGGTCCCGGGATGAACATAGGATACTTTTTTTTTCTCATATTTGTAATATTTTCGTTATATACCAATATATTAAAATAATTAATTCGACAAGGAATTTATTCCGCCATGTTAATAACAATCGTCGCTACGCGTTGCTAAGCAACGGCTTGCAAAGTTTGTTGTTTTAAGAAAACGTCACCCAAAGTGAGTTTGCTTAATGCATACATGGCGCGCGCCGATATAGATTTGTATACATTAACAAAAATTAGATGATTTCTATAATTTGATATTCATCATTATGAAAATAAATATAGTAGTCACTTTTAGTATTTCATCTAGATGGAAATTATAGTTTACTGTATAACATTCTAATAAATAATTAAGAAGGTGTCACTGATTCCAAATGACCTAGCCTACGAGTGGTATAGTATGACCGACTAATTATTAATACTAATTAATAATATTAATACTAATTATTTAATATAGAAAAATGTTTAGTACACGCGCACGGCAAACTTTAGGTTCTTTTTCTAATATTAAGAATTTCCTTTAGTTACTTTTACTTCTTTTGTTTGTTCATTTCGGTTACTCAGATATTTTTTCTAATAATAAATCTCCACTTATTACTATTTTTTAACTTATTTTAATTATTTAGGCTTATATTTTCACGGGCGTAGCCGCGTCCGGGCCCACTAGTATGTAATATACGGAAACACTGTTTTTTTATTTAATTACAATACATTAAACAGGAGAACAAAAAATAAAACCAAAGGTGTTTTATTATCATTCATTGCTGCAAGAAATTATTCTCATTCTTTTTTTCGGAATCGAAGGTTCGAATTCACTTTCATCACTCGAAGTTATTTGTGCCGATTCGATGTTTGAAGCAGAAATATTTACATTATAAGAGATGGTAATAAAATCGGTTATTAACAATTGCTTCGAATTTTTTGTAAGATTTTTGTAAACTTCGTCATATTGAGCCAAGCACCGATTTATGACACGATGTATACACAGCGCACGTGTTCAATCACAGTAGCATTTAGTAGAGTGCGATAAAAACAAAAAAAAACTTATTTGGAAAACCGTGTAAAAGCAAAAACGTGTAAAAAAAGTACCGTGTAAATCGGGGGATAGGTGTATATCATTATATATAATATATATATTGATTTCATGTAATATTTCTATGAACTTGTGGATAAATCAAGCTGCAATTTATTTACTAACTTTCAAATCAACTCTATCATAAGTGACGAGCATTTATTTTTTGTCTCTCTGCAAATTGTACATACCACATAGTAAAACCAAAGGAAATGTTCCAGGTTGGTTTTACTATGTAAGTTACCACATAGTAAAACCAACCCAAAACACTTCCTACTCTAATATTTTTTTTCCATGCTACATGTGATGAGTCACCTTTTTTTTCTACTAACCTTACGCATCTCATCTGGTACATAACAACCATATACTTTATGTTGGTCTTTGGCTTTCTTTTTCTCCCGCTGTGAAACTCTCTCTCCGACCCCCTGTCCTGGTCTCCAGCCCATTTTACGCAGCATCTTGACTGCAGCTGTTTCATGGACTGCCCGTATTAATTGTCCTAATACCGGATCACCTGTAAAATTTTGGTAATTTACTTTATATGAAAAATAATCTATAAATGTACAATTGAAATAACTTATAAGTATACAGTTAATGCTAGTTGTAGTTTATAAAATAACAAAATTAATTCTTAAAATTTTAAATATTATTTTTTTATCTGTATTATTAAATATAAGTAAGCGAATAAGTATGATATATGACTTCACACAGTTTTACAGTAAACAAAGTGTCAACTGATAAACCCAACTTCATCCTTAATCCTAGGTTATTAGTTATATTAGTGCATTTGCTTTTACAACAAACTGACCTCATGGTGTTCAGCATTTCTGTTGAAATGCCATAATTTCACTGCCAGGATACATTGTGGTATTATATTTCCTATTTCTGCCACAAATTTCATCAAAATGTGTTTTTCTATTTCATTATTTCTATTATGTTATTTAATATTTTGCAGGTTGTAGGCATCAAAGAGTAGTCTCATACCTGGTATAGGTCCATCATGAAAGCTTTTCTGATGTGGGCGCTTTTGTCCGGAGAAATCAGTTTTTGTCTGCAATTGACGGGGGGCAATACCAAATTCTGAACGATCTTCATCATCCATGAAATCTTCTGGCCTTTGATTCTGTAATTGAAAGACAAGATGACTCATATACTCTTTGGATATTTTAGATCTATATAATGATAATAGTTAACTTCACTAAAAACAATTTGCCTTATCAAAAATATGTAGTCAAATTTTGCTATCAAAAAATATGTAGTCCACATAGTTTAATTATTTACGGGTATAAGTAGGTAAGTAGGGTATCTTAGGAAGTAAATAAGATCCTTACAGATATTGGTGCTTTATCTGCACGAGAGCTCTTAAAGGCACTGGGTGTCCATCCTTCTGGTGTTCCAACTGTATTACCAAAACCTGCTGTGAAACCGCCCGTAAAAGCACCGTGAAATCTTCGTCTCCCATGTGCATCAACAGCATATTGATCTTGTTGTTGCTGAAATTTTCTTTTTGAAGGAATTTCATCTGCAAATGGATATTGGATTGAAAGGATATTAAACAAGACTGCATAAAAAGTTAAAACTATAGAATAAATTTTAAATAAAAAAGTAGCTTGTACAGGTTTTAAGCATAGAGTAAAGAAAAAATAAAGTTCCAATTATCTCGTAACGAATTTAAATACCTTCTTCAAAAGGTTCCAAGGGAGTTCCATAACGGATAATATTATCATCATCTGAATCGTCGCTACTCATGTCGTACCCATTAATATTTTATACGTTAATACATTAAAAACACAAGTTTAAACGAAAAACTGTAAGAAAAATTCAATGAGAAAAATTGTTTCATTTTATCATCTGACAATTGACAGTAATATAAATGTCAAAACCAAGTTACATTACGCAATCGTTCAAAATCATGTAGGCAAAACATAAACAAATGCTTAATTATATTATTGCTTGATGCAAATACGCAGATAACGTATATACGTTTTTGGCATAACGCGTTCGATTTCCACTCTAGCGAATGAGTATCTCTGGTAAAAAGAAAAACACAAAACGCAGCGTTACATGTCGCCTCGTATCGTAATGTATCGTAAATTGGGCAATGTTTTACCACTAGGCAGAGGGAATTTTGCCTACACGTACTTGTAGAAACCACATTAAATTAGCTAAATTACTACCATTAATTCCACTCATTTACTTGAGCGAGTAGACGAACAGTATATAAATAAAAAGCTTATATAAGTGAAAATTTATTAAGGCTTCCATAAATTATTCACATATTATGTAGGTTTTACTAGTGACCATACACAAAAAAATTGTACATAAATAACAAATAATATCACAGATAACGCAAATAATATAAACAGAAATAATTCCATTATAGAACTGCACTCATCATCTAATAACTCCAAAACCAACAATCTTTTCATCTGTGAGCATTTCTTCTATAACATGTTGTAGCTTACTAACTGTTCGGAATCTGTCTCCACCATTCAAACAAGCTATCAGTAGTCTTTCAAAGTGTGGACGTACAGAATTAACATCTTTAGGTATGGGATATAACAATGGATTTTCGTTACCAGCAAGTATATAGCAAGCTGCCCATAAATTATGATCACTCAGGTGATGTCTACACATATTCTCTATAGAAAATGTAAATCCAGGTCCTAAAACTTCTCTAGTGTACCGTTTGTACCAGTCAGGCAGATCTTTCTTCGGTGATATATGTTTATCTAATACAATTACATCTTCTAAGTCCACAAATGTAATATCGTCTTTCTCATTGGCCACTATGTTGTCAAGTGACCAGTCCATGAGGTAAAAACGAAATCTGTAATTTAATATATTATTTAAATTAAAATAAATACATATTTAAATAAACAATACCTTTTTCATGTATGAGTAGCATTTATGTAATTATTGAATATCTCTGTTCATTTATTGCTTATTGAAAAGAAAAATAAAATACACTAACAAAAGGTTTTAGAATTATATACTTGTAGTTTTTTTTTACTATTTTAATATTAGGTTCTGAATTACTTGTCATGCTTAAAAGTGAAGTCCATAGCGGCATTTAAAATCTTTTGGGCATATTTTAATTTTTTGTGCCACTCAATGTGTTGAAGTGCTGATAAAGGTTCTCCTTCATGGGCTACTACTTCTAAGCGACCACACACTCCTGCATATGCTGGGACCGGCCAACCCTTAGATTTCTGTATTATCTGTAAAGTATAAATTATATATGTCTATTTATATACTACATATAAATATATGGATAAGATAACTTATCAAAACTTATGACAAGTATTATGCCACATCTAGTATAAAATATATAATTATTAATTAAGTAAATACAAAAAAGTAACTAAAAAAGTAAAGTAAGAAATCACCTGTAGAATTATTGGTTCAGGATTAATGTTAAGCATTGTCCAAATATTTAACATTTCTAACTTGTAACTTCCCTTGCCATTATTTATTAAAGGATTAAGCAAATCATGTAGACTATATGTATAAGGGCACAATACCAATCCTTTCCTAGGCTCAATGTCCGGCCACGAAACATTGTATTCTATTACTTTCAGTACTTTGTCATCAATATTTGTAGCATTAAGCAAATGTACTGGCTTACAATCATCCTTCAAATTAAATTCTTTGCATAGTTTTTCATCGAATTCATGAAATTCCCAGTCGTGAGCCAACTTCTTAAGTACAACACGTCGCGGTCGATTTGACTTTGTATAACCATAGTAAATATTTTTTACATTGAACATACTTGACCAATGAGACGAGTCGAGTATTATTTGGCTCGAGTACAGTTCGGGACAAACGGATATACCAAAACAAGCAGGGCAGCGATACAAATCAGTAAGTTGCATTATTTGTGGACCTTTGAAACCACCAAATAACAAAAGCGAAGCGTAAAATGATAGTGAAAATACAGTTATTAAAAGTATTATCCGTTTACAAAATCTGCGTCTAAGCAACATTTTCTTATATAATTTGTCATTCATTCTCAAAATAAAGAACGATTATGCATTAATAAAACATATTTTAATGAAACTTTCAAATATTGTAATTATTTAATATATCTGCTATACATATATAATTTTTAACCTCCTTATTCATATTTTTATAATAATCTGCCACTTTTATTCTTTAAAACTGAAAATAATCAATCACAACATTAAACGATATCAATTTCAAAAGTTTTTAGTGCAAATTGCAAAAATGCAAAACAATACTACAACAGACAGCTGATCATGGTGAACAGATAATATATTTTTTAATCTTGTGCATTTACGATATCGTAAGTAATAAAATTAGTTTAATATTATAGTCATCTATATTTTTTGCACTTATAGTACAGTAGTCTACACAGTACTGTTCCTTTCAATAGGTTCTCTATAAAGTATGATGTTAATTAGTAGGTATTTACCGTATTTTATTTATTGTTGTTGTTGTTCTTTAATTATGGCGATCCGAGCGTGCCAGTTCACCACTAATCACTTCGCCAATGTAACGTTGAATGGAAAACACACAAAGGAGAGTGTACGGTAAAGGGACAATATTACGCAATAGTAGATGCACGTTAAAAAGAGATCCAGCTAAGATATTTTATTTATTCATAATCTATTGATTGATTTCTCGATATATGGCGTTTCGAGCGTGCCAGTTGAGCCAAATATTCATAATCTATTTCTTTGCACATGTCACATCCTTGTACTTTATATCAATGTCACTGTCAGTCGCAAATCTTGTTGATATTTTTATGTATCGAATTGACTATTGACCGACGAAATTTATATATTCCAATGTATAAAATACAATAAAGAGTTATTTTAATTATTTTCCATTAGTGTAAAAAATAATAATGTTACTGTACGCTTCTGTAATGAAACTAAATTAAAAATAATTAATAAACTGTGTTTGTCTGATATACAAAACAATAATATAAACTATATAAAGTATAAAACACTTTAACTCTGTCTGTGATTTGACAACAATGGGTTTTATTTCATATTTTTTCGACAATTACACAGCAAGCTTATATGACATGATTGGTGAGTACCATTTTTAAAAGTTGTGTCTTTAGTTTTCGTTATATCCGTAATAATTTCATCATTTTTAATAAACATAATATTCTAATGCCTTATTATTATGGGACATATTTTTTTTGCAACTATCAACATTTTTACAAAGTACTGCAGTCAGTGCAGATAATTTTGAATAATTTAATTTTGATGTTTTAATGTATCAAAAATTTAATTTGACTATGTTAAATATGTATATAAGATACCAAACGTTAATGGTATGCTATATTCTATTGTGTGTTCATTAGTATTTCAAGTTTGGTAATCATCTTACAGTTTAAAAATTCTCTTATTGAAATGATAACAAGACTTTCACTGGAAGGGAGATTGTTGAGATATAAGGTTTACCACGTTTGAATACCTAGTGCCAAAAATGAATAA
The DNA here is from genome assembly GCF_056956725.1 of Heliconius melpomene rosina. Classification (NCBI taxonomy): domain Eukaryota; kingdom Metazoa; phylum Arthropoda; class Insecta; order Lepidoptera; family Nymphalidae; genus Heliconius; species Heliconius melpomene. The sequence goes on from NC_140400.1 coordinate 3,529,676, forward strand.
AATTTTAAAAGATTTATATTACAATTCTTTTTCTTCCTGGCATTAATCCCTGCTATTGCCAGGATCTGCCTTACTACTCCACTTTGCACAGTATTTAACATCCTTGGCTAGACAATTGGCTCTTATATCCTGTATCACAACATCCAACCAGTGTCTCCTTAGGCCTCCGGGAGGTCTCACTCCAGGGACTAACATAGCATGGATATAGCGGGGACTGATATAGCAATTTATATGACAATTAATTATAATTATATTACAGTGGACAAAGCGAGAGGTATGTAGAGACCATAGCGTTTGGCGCCTCTTTCTCTCTGACTACTCTGCTAGAGATACAGCGTGAAGCTATGTTGTTGTGTTACATTATAATTATATCACATAACAATATGAATAACCATTACAAAATAAACAGTTGAGTTTCTTTAAATACATTTAAATATGAATTAAATAGATTGCATACTTAAGTTGTATAGTTATAATTACGTATTACCATTAAGATGTCTAATAAAAATTGATTATATTGATCTGAAACAATCTCAAATATTTTACATCAGTGAATGTCCCTAGAGTTATGTTCGAAGCTTAACCAATATTGGAATTATGGCCCATTGTTCTAATATAATTGCAGTTGTTTATAGTTAGGTAGACGTAACAAAAGAATTTTCAAATTCACTCCATACATTTTTATACAAGTGTTGTAAGGACGAAATTCCTAATTTTTACATAACTACTGCAAAGTGGCATAAAGTTGGGATAAAAAAAGTACGTATATAGATACGCAGATTATAAACGATATTTTTTTTACGTGTTAACATATTGTGACCGGTTGTTGCGCAGAAGCACAAGAGTGTGACTGTAAACTCGTCCAGAATTAGGCTGGGCAAATGGGCAACACTAGGTTCCCAAGTTTCCTCTGCCTATCCTGTGCGGTATACTGCGTACAGCTAAAAAACAATACTAACGTCCGCCATTCAACATCGATCGATACTAAATAGGCAAAATTTTAAAATGCTTATATTAGCAAATAAAGAGTAGTAGCAAGTAAGAGCAAATAAAGTAAAAATACCGAATATGTGAAATTTTTTATATTTTAATTTTAATTTGATTTTAACATAACGATATTTTCATGTAAATGTTTCAACAAGCAGAGGCAAAGCACTGCACTAATTAAAATTCGTTTTACATATTGAATATTTCTCATAATTAGGGAAGTGTCATAAGCAAAGGTTGTGGGTTCGATTTCCGTTTATATTTTAAAATATATTATTTTATATAAAAAATAAAATAATATAAATATATTATTTTAATATAAATATATTATTTTAATATAAATATATATTTTTTGTTTGCTGGTAATGCATGGCACCGTGGTTTAAACTACTCATCACTTAATTTCCTCTCGAACTCTCATTAAAGATTCTCTCGAACAGGTACAATTAATAATTTTATATGATCCATTCATAACAATTTTCTGGATTGGATAAATAACGGATATATTACAAATATTTATAATATTTCTTTAGCAAGAAAGGCCTCGATGTTTTGACCGAGTCATTGTTGACGACTATCAATGACATGTAACATTCTGGACTTTCCAATTACTGATTTAAACATATATAAAAATTTCTATCATAGCAGAGGCTTAGTTCAGAAGGAACCTACAACATTGTAAATAGATAAATAATATGTGCAAAACAGCCTAAACACAATTACAGACGTGAGCAAATGCTCAGTTATTTTGAACACGTAAGAGTAAATGGTAATTTTACATCATTATCTAGGTTTTAAGCCACCTTGGCTTGAATAAAAATGCAGGATGTAGTAATTTATAGGAGCATCCAAAGACTATTATTATGAGCTCGAGAACTCCTACAGTACCTCTCAAACTATTGCCTTTTTAATAAAATATTTCAAAACTGAAGTCGTTTTCTGGTAAACTTGGTAATTCGAATTAATGGTAATTCGATATATATACGTGAGGGTAAATTAAAGTCACTAGAAGATGTGTGTTAAATTCTATTTTATAATGCAATATATCGCATCTTTTCGTTTTAATGAGAGTTACACGACCCCTTCTAGTTTCGCTGAAATGGTAAAGAAAATAAAACTTCTCAAAGGACAATGTATTTTTTTAATGTAACACTTGTAACGGTAAATTTACTTAATATTTTTTAATGTAATAGAAATGGAATACCATGATTTTGAAATTCTACTTTGGGCAATGTTTTGCATTAAAAATTGATGTCATTTAGGTGGGTATAAATACAATACAAGAGATACATTGAGATATCAAAAATGTTTTTGTTTCGCCACCCAACATAAAATTATAAACCAACAGAAAATTGTATATCTATTGTTGTAAAAAGAGTTTGAGAAACGTTATAGCGAAGACCTGATGAAGCATTCCATATAAGAATATATATCTAAAAATATAATTACAGAGAGGGCAAAAACTGGTCGATTATTATAGGCCTCACCTGCGCCACGCAAATTGTCTGCCTGTTCGTTGACATTTGCGAGCCAATAAAAAAAACCCCCATACATACATAGGTAACCTTCGATACCACATTGGTACTTTTTATGGCATAATTTACTCGTAGATACGTTATTCCAATGTAGGTAACCCTATCCACATATAGACACTTAACTGGTATGAAATTTTAAATTCCTATGAAAATAATAGAATTATGGGCATAACAGAAGATCTTCAAAATCTAAAATTAACTATAATTGAATAAATATATTTATATGTTTATTGTTTATTTTACAAGTGTTAGAAAGATAATATGCTGGGCTCAGCAAAGCGAGCTCGGCTTAGTACTTTCGTTGACATCAAAATCATTCTGGAACGAGCCTTTGCGTGCAACAAACGTTTTATTTTTAATTTGTTTGATAAATTTCATTTTTAATCTGTGCCGGTCATCGGGTTATCTGTGTTTAAATATTTTTTTAACCATGGTGGAGAATCAGTGTAAGGCTAGACCAGTGAAAGCTTACATAATGAGTGATTTATTAAAAAAGTTTGGTTCAGAAACGACGAATGATGTCGTAAAATTAGCGGTATCGGTCGTCGGTTTTTATATTGGCCTTTTTTATTGTAAGTATTTTATATTATTTTAATTGAAAATATTAATTTGATTTTATTTTAAATATTTTTCCTTTCCCCTAGAGTGAAAATAAGTAATATTATAATCTGTGGCTACTACGCGGGTGCAGACTTATTTGAAATTACTTTTTTGTTGTAAAATTTTAATGAGATACTAATTATAATAGGTGCATTAAAACCACAAAAAATAAATATATTTTTAAATAATATAAATTTATTTATAAAAATATACATTTAATTTTTAAATGTTTATTTCATACATTGAACTGGAAATGATGTGAAATTAATTAAATATATTACAAGATTATATTAATTACTCTCTATGTTATCGCTCTCGCAGCTTTTTGTGTGTGTATTTGTGTAATTTACAAAAAATATATATTTACATAAAATCTAGTAATTATGAACATTTTAAAGCGCATGGGAGCGTTTTCGCAGAATTGATGGAAGGAAGCTCTAATTGAACTATCGATGTTACGGTGTTTTTTTTTATTTAAGTATATTTAAATGAAATACCCATTTTAATATATTAGAAGTTAGAGTCTGAGGCACAATGTATGGATATATCGGAGTACGGATTATATATACGATAGATTGCGGGTTCGATTCCAACTCGAGGAAATTAAATATTTAATATTTTCATTTCTTCACTCTAACCTCCAGACAAAGCAAAGTAATACCTCAATCTAGAGTTACGCGCAAAATAGAGAAACAGAAGTGTTTTAATGGGAACGGAGTGTCTTAACACTAAGTTTCCAGGTTCCCTCTGCCTACCCTGCCATGTGCGTGATACAACGTGACGCTACGTACATAGGTACCGGGGTATGGTAAGGACACTCCGATACGAATCGTTATCTTTTTATGAAATGCACTTCTTGCGCTGAAAGAACAAAGAAATTTATCACTGATATTAGTAACACAGTATCCGTACAATTTTAGGTCATCTTTGTTGAAATGTGGAAATCTTATTTGAGTTAAATGTGTTATTTTTTTTATTCATTATAATTTTTTCCTCGTATTCTTGTCTCTCCTTTATATTTTTAGCTCATGCGAATATAGCTTCTTTTGTTTTAATATTGATTGATAATAATGAATACTCAATTCTTATATCTCAGTTAATTATTATGAAACATCCTCGCAGTTCTCATGAAACTCTTTAATTGTTTATATAAGAAATTAATAATTCCATTCCCACTTTTAATACCTTAGTTAATTTATTTATAGCCACAGTAGACAAAAAAACTAAAGTATTATTAATATTTTCTATAATCCATTGTTTCAATTTGCCGTTGTTTAATAGCATGGAAGTAGAATTAGGGAGGGACGGGTGAACCGTGCCCACCACAGAATAGTCTGGTGCCCAACATTTACAATCTGTTCCCCCCCCCCTAAAATATCTCTATTTTCTATCCTAATTTATCAATACAATACAATAGTAAGATATCTTCTAATATAAGATATATCCTTTATCCAACATGTCCGCTAACTCGATACGTTATACATCGAAAGTAACCACAAATACTTTGATTTCCACTATAATGGTTGAAACCTACGATGGTTAGGAAACGCCTGTATAACCACAGCCTATTGCTGCAATAAACAGTTTATTTGTCTAGTGAAAAATATTTTCTATATAATATTTTATAGTTAATATTGAATTGTAGAGTCGCCACGGCGCAGTGGTACATCGCGTGACTGTTAGCGCTACGGTCGTGGACTCGATTCCAACTTGGGGAGATGAATTTAAGATTTTCATTTCTCGCTCTGGGTTGAAAGTTGAGTTCAGTCACTCGTGTCAAAGTCACGAAATTTAGCCGGAAAGTGTCTTTCCACTAAATTTCCACATTGACCACCTTTCTATATCGTAAACCTAAAAATATGTTGTTTATCCAACTTCAAAAAAAGGAGGTTATGTCAGTTTGTCATGTTTGTATGTATTTGATATTGTTTGCATTATATTTAATTTCTATGTATATATGTATGGCTGCGATATGGAAATTAAGTCGTTCCAAGTCTAACTTGCATCAAAATCGGTTCAGTAATTTTGTGATAAAGGTATCTAAAACAGATATTTAAAGTCGGTTTAATTTTTTTAAAATTACTTTTACCTATTTTTCAAATAAACAAATTTAGTTCTATATTATTCTATATATATATTATCTATATTATTATATATATTATTATCCATGCCATGGGGATATTTTTCAAATTGTGGAAAGTAAAAGATATCCAAATTCGGATAATGTAATTTTTCTATGAACCTTTAATAATTTTTAAAATGAATAAGCAAATGGTAGTGAAATATGTAAAAGCCGCTATAATTTTTTATTTTTTGTGAAACACTCCTGGGAAATATGAGAATATATGAGAAATCATAATCATATTGTTTAATATAATTTTATAAAGTTAATATTTTTTTGATTGAGTATATTCATTCAAAGTTAACATTTGTACTAGTGTGACCTCAACTCACCTTCCAGTATATTAATAGAAAAAAGAACTCTTTGTTTCAAGATTAACTTATTAATTTATTTTTTTTCTTAAATATATGTAATTTATAATAGAAAAAATATCCCGAGGAAAAAAAGGAGTACGAAGTGTCTTAACACTAGGTTCCTCTACCCCACTAGGAGGTAGGTCCTAGTCCACTAGGACTCTGACGTGTGCGGGATACAGCGTGAAGATGATTTAAAAAATATCCTAAATATTAAAAAATACTTTGAATATAAAAGTACTGCTTTCCTGTAATAATGATTAACGTTTTTTAATAGACCTTAATTCATCTCGTTTTCTTAATGACCAGGATTCATGACTTACATTACTTTGTAGGTATAACCCTGTAATCAAATAATATAACAAAGTGCTTGCGATTATACGCGAGATAACCGGTTTGGTTGCTTTTTTATCTGAACGCATCAACAAATTATTCACAGAGTGGGCCGAGGGAACCCGGGAACATAGTGTTAGTGTTACGTTTACAGTCGCACTCTTGTGCCACTGCGCTACGACGGATTAACTAATAATAATAATTAGAGTAGAGTAGGGAGAGTAGATTAGAGTAGAGTAGAGAGAAATGCAATTCTCCACTTTTTGCTCATCGATCGGTTGTTAATATTGAATTTAATTTGTCCACTCATTTTTAGCGTCCTCTAACATAATGTATGTTAGAAAAGTATGTTACACTGACACTGCTGACTCAAAAGATATCTTTCTGTACGTCTGAGTCAGCGCTGTCAGTGTATGTTACGTAATAGATACGTAGCACGTAGATTATAATATAGTTTATAATATAATAATAATAATATACAACTCACATGGAACAACACGTTTTATTAATATTTAGTATACTATTTACTATTATTATTTTGACAATTTTTCCGTAGTTTTTTTTTTAAATCTACACATAGCAAGGTAGGCAGAGATAACCTGGAATTAGTGTTAGGACTTTCACTTCACACTTTCTGCGGAATTTTGGAGACGTTTTGAGTGGCGGAATTCAACACCGCGCTTTTCCCCTTTGCCAGAGCCAGGAGATTATATATATAAAATCGAAAGGTCACTCACTCATCACGAAATCTCAGAAACTACGTGTGCTAGGTATCTCAAATTTTTCATAGGAGTTACTTATAGGACGTAGGTGCTCGCTAAGACGGGAATTTGCAATATTCGACTTCTAAGGGGTTTTTTTTTGGGATCAAAAGTTTGTATGAAACTTCGTTACTACAAATGCTAGGAGTCTCAAATTTTGCATAGACGTCACTAGGACGTAGTCATGGAGACAGAAATTAATAATAACATAGTTCATGCGGGTGTAACCGCGAGCGGGCCGCTAGTATTTAATATTTTCATTTCCCAGTGGGAATCATAATCGTATAACCTGTCGCGCTTAAAATCACACTTCGTGCTCATGCGCTACAACTGGTCTCAATTTTCCGTTACCACCTTCTCTCCTACTTTTCAAGTTGCGTGAGATTTTGACATTATTGGTGCATGCACATAGAAATATAAAAACCGTATATTGTCTAACATAACCATGGGAACAATTGCGTCTAACAATTGTGTCCCGCACCCAGAAGGGTAGCCATAAAGAATCTAGGAGCTTAGTGTTAAGACACTCCGCCCCTTTGAAGTAGGATTAATACTTTTAATGCGAGGCCAGTCGTGGCGCAGAGACAAGTGTGTGACTGTAAACGCGACTGGTAGTGAGTTCGATCCCACACGAGGAAATAAAAATATTTATTTAAAATTTATATTTCCATTTTTACGGTACGAAATATTAATATTAGGTTCCCTTTACATACCATGCAGTGTGCAAAGTACAGTGTAAAGCTGGTTTAAATAATGTTTTTAAAGTATGTTTTTTCTATAAAACACATAAAAGAAAACAATTTAATTAAATTATTTACTAAAATATGCATGTTTTTTTTATAATGGGCACAAATAATGTGTTACTATCTCATTCATAAAACACATCGTCCCCTTGAACTTGAGAGTGTACGCGGTGGACGCATTCAATGTCAACAATTATAAGGTTATCGCAAAAAAAATACATTTTTTAAGGTTGCCATCTCTTAACTTTATGTACGGGACTCATATTAAAGGGGTTTTAAAAAAATAATTACTAAATATTAGGTATTAGGTGTTTTATTAGAATTGATTTTTTATTTTTTTTCTCTTTAGTTTTCTTTTTACGTTTTCTCCTTCGTTCTGTTCTTATTGTGGCGTTCCGAACTTGCCAATTGAGCACTAATCACTTCTTCAATGTAATCACGTTGTATGGAGAAATACAAAAACAAAGCAAAATAAAAAAAATATTAATAAAATTTTAAAAAAATATATAAAATGGGTCCCATTTACATAAATATAAGCTCCAGTAAATTTGTTTGATAGACATCTAAAGCTAACTTAATAACAGACTGCGGAATTTTTCTCGTCGTAATAAGAAAATAAAAGGCATCACATACGCACAGACAGACTGGTGAACTAACAGCAAATTATCACATGATTGTGAAACCCACGCCCCTAGAAGTAACTTGTTCTATATAAATGATGGATAATGTTTTATTGTCTATATAAAGAATAAACAGTTGTATGAACTGGTTTAGTTTTAATTATTTTATTTTTACACCATTCTATGGAGTGGGCTAGACGGTGAGAAACAGCTGAAAATAGGTCTTTTTTCAGTGTCCTCGCTCTTTGGAGGTTGAGGCCTAGTGTTAAGACACTCCGTTCCACATTTACCGCCCCAATTTTCGAGACATTGCGTGTATGACGTAACTCAACTCCGTTCTTTGCATTCATACCAGATCGATTAAATACAAATAATCAAATTCCCAAAAATGTGATCGAAGCTACAACCACAGAGACCAATACGACCTTACAAATTACTTGAAATAATCAATATTCGTTGATTAAAGTCGACCATACAAATAAAATATAAAAATAAAACCAACCCAAAACTGTGTAGGTACTAACCTCAATTTTTCATTAATCACTTACAAAAGTTTCATTTATAGTAATTTACTTATTGTTCTTATAAGAACCAAATCTTTATAATTAAAGATTTTTCTTAGCTTTACGCTGTATCCCGCAGATAGATAGGCAGAGAGTACCTGGGAGCCCAGTGTAATGACACACCGCTCCCTTTAAGATTCTTCCTTTCACCATTTTCCGCTGGATTCTGGAGGCATTGCCTGTTGAGTTGGGGATTTCAATGGTGCGCTTTGCTTCGTTGCCAGAGGTAGGAAATGAAAATATTAAATATTTCATTTTCTCAAGGGGAAATCAAACCCACAACCTACGCGTTTACAGTCACACGCTTGTGCGCCCCTACTGGCCTCTATAAAAGAAATTGTAATTTATTTTTCACATTTCATTAGGTCGCTTTAGTGCGGCAGTGTTAGTGATATAGTGATAACTTTTAGCGCGCTTATAGAGTTGAAGGACAACAGTGTTATCTTTAAAATGAATTTGTATTATTTCTTAAATAATATTTACCTTTTAATTATTATATTTATACGTGTAATCTAGAGGTAGTTTAAGTTCAATGAAATGATTAATAAAGTTTTATATTTGTTTAAGAATTTCATTTTGATGCGAGTCGATAGGTTAGGTTAGATTTCTACTCGAAGAAATGAAATATTTAATATTTTAATTTCCTCGCTTTGATAAAGAGGCAAACTGTGGCGTTGAATTCCGTTAATAATCTCGCAAGGTGTCCAGAATTCCGCGAAAAATAAGGAACGGAAGTGTCTCTCTTTAGAAAGTGTTGTCTTTTATTCTTTTAAACTTTTTTTTGGTTTTTGTTTTTTTTTTAAAGAATGTAATCATATAAAGACAATATACTTGTACGGTAGCTTCTGTACCTATGTATAGTTGTTTACTTTCGTGTGAAACACCGTCGTTTCTGAGAAATTATCGACGATAAATACTATAGCCAATAACTCGTTTGACCCGATTTGGGACTTCGATAATTAGTTGAAGACAAAACCAAAATAAGGTTTTTTATTAACTTTATTTATTATTTTTAAAAGATTTTTATAAAGTATATAGTTATCTTTTTGTGATAAATCTAGGAATAAGAATATTTGTTATAATAATTTAATTAACGTTAACGAGGGAAAGCTTGACGTTCAGCTCCGCCACGGGAGCGGAGTGTCTTAAATAAGTTCCCAGGTTTACCCTAATTATACTTCCAAAATTTAAAATATCTGTAAAAAAAATTCTGAGAGGTAAAGCTTATTACACTGTTCAAGAATATTTAGAGGATAAACATGTAAGGAATTAATGTCTTTTGAATGTAATGCAGGATAGCTGCCAGCTAATGTAATTGATTGTACCATTGATTTTGAACAAAGCAACTATTGAGTTTCTTGCCGGCTCGTCTCAGCAGAACTGCCTTCCGAACCGGTGGTAGCTTTTTGTTCATATGTTCATTCGACGATTCAAAAGTGCTTAAAATAAGTTTATTTGAATAAAGAATATTTTGAATTTGAATTGAATATGCCTTTATTTGATTATAAAATATTAATATTTATAATATCACGTTGCAAATTATATAGCATTGTGTTTGAATTTCATCACGTGTACAGTGCATTTGTATCATCGATTTTCTGAGGTTATCGACAAACTATAAATTACCGTCCTGAACTTGCAATCAAAATCTTTGCAAAAGGTCGCTAATTAATGCCTGAAATAGCAATGTATTTATTTATCTATCGTCGTCCAAGGCGACATACAATTGTTTTTTAATAGCGTCGCTTCATAAGGCAGAGACAACCTAGGTTCCCACCTATTATTCGATACTCCATTCTCCATTTGGATAATTGCCTTCCCCACTTTCCGCCGAATTTTGGAGGCATTGAGAGATGGGAAATGAAAATATTAATTATTTTGTTTCCTCGAGTGGTAATCGAACCTACGACCAGTCGCGTTTAAAATCGCACGCTTGTGCCCCTGTTTTTTATATTATTTATCTATATATAACAATAAGTTTAAGCGGGCGAAGCCGCATTTGGATTGATAAATACGTGTCAGTCTTGAATAAAAATGAACAAAAAAAAACTCCGACCACATATTAATTTATTACATGTATGATAAAAACTAAGCTATATTCGCTTCATCTTATTAATAATGACAAAAAATATGATTATAAGGGTGAACGACTGGCGTGCTCAATTATGCAAATTGAACTTAATTTGGACTAGTTGCTATATTTTTTGTATTGTATCAGAATATTGTAAATACTGTAGAAAGTAAGTAAAGTATGATTTTTGTTTATGAATTACAGGTTTTTTACTTAATTTTTCTCAAATTTACATACACTTTATTTTTTTAAAAAAAAGGGAACGCCTAAACTTAATTCCGCGCTTTGTCTTGCCACAGTAGAAAAATGGGAAGGACCTCTGCTGTCAAATCGCACCATTAAGTTTCGCTACTCAGCACGCAATACCTCTAGAATTCGACGGGAAGTGCAGAATGGAGTGTATGGACACTACTAGGTTCTCTCTGCCTATCCTACTGTGTGTGGGATACAGCGTGAAGCTGATTTAATTTTTTTAATTTTATTCCTTGAGTGTGGGATCACAAATTACAGAACCATCGTTCATCACAATTTAAATGCCCAAAACTAACCAATAAAAAGAAAGAAATGCCTAATAAAAAATTGCATTATTTACACGTACATATGCAACGTGTATCTGCTAGAAATTTCCAATTTACAACTGATAACATAATGTCATTTATTATCAGTATTACTTATATTAAAAATAAGGCATAAATATTGGTTGAATATATTTTAAATGGACTTTAATCAAAATAAAAAAATGTTTATATAATAAAAATATAAACAACATTAAACTAGAATTATTAATGTTATTCATTTGTGCTTATAATATTTGTTCAATTTTTTGTTAGCTTCACCGTGTATCCCACATATAGGAAGGTAAGCAGAGGGAACATGGTAAATTAGTGTTAAGAAACTCCGTTCCTATTAAGACACTCCCGTTCCCAATTTTCCGCCAAATTCTAGAACCATTGGGTGTTGAGTTAAGTTAAACTTAACGCCGTGCTTTTTCCACCACCATAAGGAGTAAATACGAAATATTTTAATTCCTCGAGTGGGAATCGAACCCATACTCCGTCGCTCTTATAGTTGCATAATAATCGGGTGTTGAGTTTCGCCACTCAACACGTTTACTATGTCTAATTCTAACGGAAATTGGAGAACGATTTGACTTCAAATTAGGCATCACTCTCTAGCTAACCTGCCACACGGGACACAGCATGAAGCTACTTTATAATAATAATAATAATTAATATATAAAAAAGGCATAATAAAAGTCAAGTAAATATACTCACTAGGTATATGATTTATTACATTCGCAATAAATCTTGCAAGTTTTACATTCTTGTCAGTAAAATTGCAGGTTTTTATCTTTACAATAATTTCCGCATCATCCGATGTAAATAAGGATAGTCCATGGCCATGTCTAGATATATTTTGGCGGCTGGACTTGGCGGTTTTTTTCTTAGTTTTCAGGGTTATTTTTTGTCAGAACAAATCTGGGGTCTGTGCCCGACCACCCGACTTTCCCTATTTATACGCCCCTGATAAATTATAAACGCTGTACATAAATATTCTTCACAAGGAAAGAATCCTAACCACATCCGTCCCATATATAGACTTTCAGACTTTAATATCTCTTATAAATTGTAATTCTTACTAAGTATATTAATATATTATTTAGCTTAACAATATAATTAATATATGTTATAATAACTTTAAGTGGTACCAAGATTATCATGTATGAGGAAGTACAGTGGAAACTCGTAAGTGCTAATAAAAAAAAAACTCAAAGTCCGTTAGTTATTTTATGTTATTTTGACTAGACGAATTTTAGCTTTTGGCGCCTCTGAGTCCTGACCTAGACAACTTATGGGGTCACGCTAAGAAGTGACACATAACATGCGCGTGCGCACCGCGTGCAGGGGTCACTGCATACAGACGGCGGGCAGACGATATCACCCGGATACTTCGAACACTATCAATATCCGAGTAAATTTTATTTTTCCATGTCCTCTTAGATAAATGGGGCATTGGATGATAGTAAGATCCGGGTGTTTGTAAGTTAGACGCGGATGTGTGGATCTGGACTTGAATGATATCTAAAATAAGGATACAGATAACGGACTGAAATAGATTGATGCATTGCTTTTTTTTGTAGCTGCCACGCTTTTTCACGCATATAGAATTCACGCAAATAGTAGGAGCCGTGTATTAAAATGTTTTCCATTTAAAAGAAAACTGAGAAGTGACACTATCTTAACTGACGGCGGCGGTGCTGTTGTGATTGAATAGATATTTCTATATAGGTACTTTTAAGTAACTTGTAGAATGAAGAATTCTCTTTGCCATTATATAACGATTAATATTAAATCATTATATAATATTCTGATTTCTTTGCACCTATATATTTTATAATTTTCCTTATATTTTTTTTATTTCCTTATATACTGGCTTTTTGGGTTTATATCTAAATAATAATATATTAATATCTTTTACAGTGGAATACGTGGACACGGAATACAGTTTGTGGCTGACATGGGTGCTCACGCCGGTCATCGTCACGTTCCTGCTGCCTGCTGTCATAATTGTACTTATTTATGTCAGCAGTGTCATCTTTCATCTGTACAGGCTTTACAGGTAATTGTTGTTTTGTTATTTACATAATATACAAAATTAAAAGTCTAAATTAAAATATATCGATGGATGGAAGTAAGGTATCGAAAGTGAAAATTTAATTGCTCTTTCAATTTTTATTTATTGCCGGTTTGCTCTACTAAAAAGGGTTTGCTTAAAAGAAATTACTGTTGCATTTAAACATAACTAAGTACCTTAAATATTTTCATTTGTTTTCAACTTTAAAATATAAATAAAGTAATTCTTCTATCATGCGGAAGATGCATGTAGATTAAATGCCGTTTAATATGTAGCTCAGTCCAATTAAGAAAAAAAATGATAATTTTTTTTTATACATATTTCCTACACTAGTTCACGTGGTATTATATAAATATAACAGACTTTAGAACCATTACATGTTTGGTTTAGCGCGTGATTTGCATGTTTTTATGCAAATTATTTATTTATGAGTCATTTTGAGGCGTTCGTTATTGTTTATTTTACTAATACGTACATATATTAATATGGATGTTAATGTATAGATTAACGCTTCGCTGAGGCCAGTCGTGGAGCTGCGACTGTAAACACGACAGGTTGTGGGTTCGATTCCCACTCGATGAAATGAAATACTTGTTATTTTTTCATTTCTTTGCTGTGGTGACGAGGCATAACGGGTCGATGAGTTCCGCCACTCAACACACAATTGGGCGGAGTGTTTTAACACTAGGCTCCTGTCTTCCCTGCTATATGCGGGATACCATCTGAAATTGAAAAAAAAAAAAGTTTTAAATTCACGCTTTTATGACAGACTAGTGGACCCGGACGCGGCTACGCCTGCTTCAACTATAAGAATATTTATTAAATATATTCATGAAATTATTTTCAATTCTCAATAGAATTAGTAAGAAAATATAAGCTCAAATAATCAAAAAGAATAATAAGTAGATACACATTATTAGAAAAAATTATCTGAGTTATTGAAATGAACTAACAAAAGGATTAAAAGTAACTAAAGGATAGGTATTCTTAATATTAGAAAAAGTACCTAAAGTTTTCCGTACGTGCGTACATAGATATCGACTCTACGAAATAACTAAACATTTCTCTCTATTAAGTAGGATAATTTTAGCGGGCAATATCAAATAAAATAAGAAGAGAATCAAAGTGTATTTTAAATTAATTATAAACAACAAATAAAGTTCGAAAATGTATGAAAATTTATAAAACCGTCAACGTCATCTGCCCGTTCGCGTCGGTCATACTGCGCCGCCCGTAGGCTAGGTCATTTGGAATCAGTGACATCTCCTTAATTATTTATTAGTATGTTATACAGTAAACTATAATTTCAATCTAGATAAAATGCTAAAAGTGACTATTATATTTATTTTCATAAGGATGAATATCAAAACGTCGCGGTAGCGGTCGCGTAGCAACGACGGTTGTTATTAACATGGCAGAATAAATTGCATGTCAAATTAGAATGTACTTTAAAATATATTAGTATATATGTGTAATGTAATGTTATATAGCCTATAGCACTTCTGAAGAATGCAGCTTTCATACAAAACAAAAACAATGAAAATCGGACCAGTAGATCCAGAGATCTTAGCGTTCAAACAAACAAACAAACAAACAAACAAACAAACAAACAAACTCTTCCGCTTTATTATATTAGTATAGATTTGACATTTACTGACTAAAGCGATATGTCCAGTCCTACTCGGCATGAGGTATATTTATTATAGAAATATTTATTAAATCTAATTATATAATAAAGTAGGTAAAACCTTTTGTTTTAGCCACTCAACGTGCAATTGTTGTAAGTGGACTAAAGGAGGACATCGATATGATAACATTATCATTATATTAGAATTAGGGTACATTCTGCCTACAATAGAAAATGCTAAAATTGTTAAGAATTATACGCTAAATATTGTTAAGAAACTTTTAACATAAATATACGATCTTTAAATATTTACCTATATAAGTCTCCATAACATAAAATATTGTAATAGTTTCTGTATTTACCTCTATCTCTCCAAGAGTTTGTCGTCTTTTCTCGTTATAATTAACTTTCTCTTAATGATGATTTGCTGAGTTAGTTCCTGACATAATCTATGTCTGTGGTATTTTTATAGAGATTTTATTGATTTATTATGTTTTGGGCAGTTTTTTTTTAAATTGAGAATAATAAACTATGTAGATATAGAATAAATTTATTATTAGCATTACACGGGAGTTATATTTTTATCAATTAACGGGCAACTATCACCCTAGGGTTTCTTTTGTACTTAACGTTATTGTTTGTTTTAATATTTGTAGAAAAAAATATGATGGCAATACAAATGCAATCTTACAAATGTAATGCGAAAAAATCTAAGATTGTCTAAAAAAAATGATAAAATGTCTTGAAATTACGCAAGCTCTCAGGTCAATAAACTAAGGTGTTTTTGTGATTACATTTATTAAATTACCTAAGCCACATGTATGTTTTGTATGCATAACGAATTGATTAGTGTAACATATAAGAATAATATTGAAGACTGTGACTTTACATGTTTACTATTGTAGCCTAGTTTTATAATACTTACTTATTTGAAAATCTATTATATTAGTTTATTCTTTCAATTATCCCTGTAATTGGAGAAGCATCTCTTCTTATACTACAATAATAGGGTAAATTGTATGAGAAAGAGGTCAAAATGATAAATTTTCGAGGTAGATATTGTTTATTTATATAATAATTATGTTGCGAAGTTATTTAAGTCGTTGTAGACTATGCTAAAAAAGAGAAAATGTGTGTCTTCCTGCATGCAGTATGGCCGCTGAGTCATGGACGCCTTGAACTTAGTTGTAGACTTGTAGATGGCTGCGCAGATTTGATCTTAGGATTTTTCTTACTTTTGATTAATTTCTTCACGAGTGAACAACGCGCAAAAGTTCAGACAGCGAACTTTCTGTAAAAAGCCATAATAATTGTTGCCAAAAGATCATGATCCAAGACCCAAGACAGAGGCGTAGCTAGGGGGATGCGAGCGGTGAGGTCGTACCGGGCATCAAAAGGAAATGGGGCATAAAGTCGACGATTAGTTTGTTTTTTCTTTGTTTTTTTAGACCTTTTAGACATTTTAAAGGGCATCAAGTCCTCTAAGCCGCACCGGGCATCAAAAGGAAAGGGGCATCAAAGTCGACGGTCACCCAAACCACCCCCCCCTCACCCTAGCTACGCCACTGACCCAAGAACATAAAACTTTTTTTTTTAAAGAGAAAAGTGAGAGAAGTTAAAGCCACACAATTTGTTATTATTTCAGTTTCGTTATCGATATCTCTCTCTCTCCCTCTCACCCCCTCCCCCCCTCTCAATATGGCGCCTTTCTCGTAAATACTTTACATAAAAATATTTTTCGTATAGATATTACTTATTTTTAATTTATTTTATCTGCCGCCTTATTGTACATGTTGTTTCTACTTATTTTGAATATAATTTGTATAAATTTTATGTGCAATAAAGTATTTTCTATTGTATTGTATTGTATTTATCGTATGTTTGCAGATTGCGTGTAGTAAATGGAGTTCACAGCGACTGGAGGCACGCGGCACGACTTGCTGTATGCGCCTTGTGGGACGCCCACGGCTGGCTGTGGCATGGTATGCGACGTGTACTTTAATTTTTGTTATATCATTTCAGCTCCAAGTTCCAATACCTTTCCCGCATGTAGTAGGGTAGGCAGAGGGACTTCAGTGATATGAGACTCTGTTCCAATCAGGTCTCCCCTTATTTTCGAGATATTGTATGTTGCGTGGTGGCAGGCCGCGCGTTGTCTTTCGACGACAAAATAATGATTTCTTTCAATAGGGAATCGAACCGACAACCATCATGATTTAATCAGTTTTTGTCATTTGTTACGTAAATTAGTACTAAATATATGTTTTTTTTTATTTCACAACTTAAAAATATAAAATAAAATCACCGACCCCAACTCCTACACCCCTTCCCCCGTTTATTTTTAAACTTGAACTGTTATTTCTCTTCTCTCTTGGAACAAAGTGATAGCAATAGTAAAATCTGCTTATAATCACACAATTTATCCCGCACATAGCAGTGTAGGCTGAAGAAACTTGCAAACCTACGGTTGTGACACTCCTTTCCTATTAAGAGACCTCCTGATGAAATTTAAATATTAAATTTCCTCGAGTGGCAATCGAATCCACGACCCGTCACGTTAACAGTCGCACACTTGGCTTTGGATATAAGAAATTTAATATTACATATTTCCTAATGACCAGGCTACGACATCAAAGGGCTGGAGAACATCCCGGACGGACCGTTCCTAGTGATCTACTACCACGGCGCTCTGCCCATTGACATGTACTACTTTATAGCGCGCATGTTGCTGTTCAAACGCCGCCACATACACACTGTGGCTGACAGGTTCCTGTTCAAGATACCTGGTGAGTTGGGTGGAGTGGATTTGAAGTTTGTATTTTTAATTGTTTGTATGTAATTGTATAGGTAGGATACATTATTTTATTGTATCATTTTATAGCAGTTGCCATATAATTACTTTTAAGGAAAAAAGAATATAAAGAAAGTAGAAATGTAGACTGTAGAAATGATAATATATTTGTGTTACTAACTTATAAAGCTCAAAACAACCAATTTTCAAGTTACATATTTAAGAATATTTAAAAAGTGTGCACAGTAAGTCTTCTTTTACCAATCATTGAACATTTTAAACCAATTTTACAGGATGGAAATCTCTTCTAGAAGGTCTCTGTGTGATCCCCGGGACAGTACAAACGTGTGCCGGTGTACTTCGATCGGGGAATCCCCTCGCGATATCGCCCGGGGGTGTTTATGAGGCACAGTTTGGTGATCACTATTATAGGCTCAATTGGAAATCAAGGATAGGCTTTGCTAAGGTGGCTCTTGAGGCTAAAGTGGTAAGCTATTTATGAAGTACTAGACCCAAATGCGCTACGCCCGCTTAAAGTTATTGTTCTATTACAACTAACTTACGATATATAAATATTTACATAAATTGTAGCCTATGTGTTATTCTGATGAATTAGTTATATAGCTGTAAAGTATCATTTAAATCGGTACAGTAGTTTTAGCGTGAAAATGAAACAAACATCCATGCTCAGGATATTAGGATTTCGATTTTTTTTCTTTTTGAAAATAATCTAACAAACATAAATTGAATATACAATGTTTATTTTATGTATGTTGACACAATGACCTAAACTATAAGTGGGTAGAAAGAAACAGAATGTGATTTCATAGTGTACAATGTAGATTCATGTTTGAGGCTTAGGTGTTTATTTAAGTTGGTGCCAGTTCGAATTACGCAATTTAAATATTTTTCATGTAGAATATTAATATGTAGATATAAGTAAAAAATATAAAAGAAAAAATTAAACAGCAATTTTAGTGGATGGAGTATCTAGACACTAGGTTTTCTCTGTGTTTGTACGGAATTAAGTGTGATGTTAGGTATATTTTTTTCATTGTCACGTTTTTAGCTTAATTAATTAAAAACTCCAGACACAATATAATAGACACAATAACAAACAACTAGAAAAAAGGTGATGATAATCTTTGAACCTCTTAACATATTTTCTTGAATCATTGCTAAATACACTCTCGATTAAGTTACCACTCAGACACAAAAACTAAATCAAAATTGGTTCATCCGTTTAGGAGCTTTGATGCTGTGGTATACAGATACACACATATACATACACGTCATACTTATAATACTACTCTTTTATCATCGGGGGTTAAAAATTATTGTGAATAATAAAGATAATCATTAATTATTAACTACTTTTGACTGAAAAAAAAATTTTTCTTCTACCCAGCCAATAGTACCAATGTTCACTCAGAACGTCCGAGAAGCGTTCCGCACAGTGGGGTGGTTGCGCGGCGTTTGTCTCCGCATCTACGCAGCGACGCGCGTGCCCCTCGCGCCCGTGTACGGGGGATTCCCCGTCAAGCTGGTTACGCATTTAGGCCCCGCCATACCGTACGATGCGACGCTTACACCTGAAATGTTGCAATTGAAGGTGTGTTTTTACAGATATGTACTAATTTATATCTATGTAAGATTCTTAGGATTCTTCCCTAAATGAATTATTATTAATTGTACAATTAATAAGAATCTTATTTTTATTTATTATAAGTAGACTAATATAGACTATATTATTTATTAATATTATCTCTCATACATATTTTTTTTCTTTAAAATTAAAGTTATTCAAATTTTGAATTATGATAATTTTATTTTTTAATTTATTTTTTTAATATGTATTTAACTTAACGCTAGGTTCCCTCTGCCTACCTTGCTATATGCGGGAAGCGTGAGGCGTTATATTGTGTAGTTCTATGTATATTTGTATGTATATATAATTCCCCTTTATAATCGCAATTCTCCTGTCCATCGAATCAAATTCTCAAAAAAAAAACTTTTATACTATTGCTTTAATGGAAGAAATCTCTATAAGAGAAATGAAAATATCTCATTCCCACAATAGGGAACTGAAACCACAAGCGTCACTTTTACAGTCAGATATTACGCCGCTACGCCGCGATAAACTCAACAACATTAATAATAAAAATATTTTCCCAGGTTGCGAATGCAATAGAAAATTTAGTTGAAGAACATCAAAGGCTGCCCGGCAGCATACTCCTTGCCCTCTTAGAGAGAGTATATGAAATGCCAAAGAAAAAAAGCAAAAAACCACACACGAACGGCACGTGTCAAAACGGTGTTGCCAAAAAACAAGATGGCGATCTCAGTACCAAATGTGACAGTGGAAAAAAAGTCTCGTAGTGCTGCCATACTTAAAAAATGGATAAAATATTTAATTATGAAATGTGAAACCTGGGCGTTTCTTGCACTGGCAACATTGGTGAGTGAATGAAACTGATGTTTATGTACAAATGCAGCATGTTAATATGTATTTTTTTATTCATAGACTATTAAAATATTGTCACATTTCGATTTTGACATTGTTTTAAAATATATTTATTTGTGACAATTTCATTTTAATTTTAAGTGTCGATATATCTACTTATTTTAGTTATATTTTAAGTTGAAATTGATGCTTCTTAATTTGAACTTAATATATGTACTATTTAACAAAAAATGCTATTATTCGAATAGTTGCTTTAATTTTGAGTAAGCTAAAAATTTACTAGGGAAAAAAAATTATACTAGTGAGATAATTTATCATAAATATAAAAAATAAAGGAGCAAAGTACAAAATGCTCATTTATTTCTTAAAATCATGTACCACGTAAAAATTGTACAAAATTTCTTAGAGGCGCCATTTTTACAAAAAAAATAAAACTGTACAAGATGAATTTAAAATTGGAGCCGTCGTGGGCGGAGATTAATTATTTTTCAATCCTTTAATTTGCAAGAAATTGTGTAATACGTGAGGAACAAAGTCTTAATGATTTGCTTACCCTGCTAAATGCGGGATATAGCATTTTAATACTGGACTTAAATAAGTAGCCGTCGTAGTGTGACGGCACAAGCGTGAACTGTATACACAACGGTAGTGGGTTCAATTCTCACTAGGAGGAGTGAAATTTTAATATTTTCATTCCCTTTCTCTGATAACAAGGCAAAGCGCGACATTCAGTTGCGCCACTCAACACGCAATGCCTCAAAAAAGTGGGGAATGGAAGTGTTTTAAAGGGATTTGAATGTCTTAACACTAGTTTTCTAGGTTCCGTGTACCTACCTACCTGTGTGCGCTATATGGGAGAAGATAAAAGAACTATTAGAATATCTAAAAGAACTAAATTAACCAACATTTCTATACTCATATTCCCAAAATAATAAATAAAAGCTTAAAATATTTATGTGTTTATAAAAATTTAGCATTCCTTCATGAATTTATGTCTTAAAAACAAACATTTTTTATTACTCTTTAAAATGTATGAATTTATTTTTTGTATTGTTTAATTTGTAATTAATATTATTTTTTCCTTCTGTATCTGTGTTTATTGTTTAAATATTGTCGGCAAAGGTACTGTTTGTAAACGCAGCAGTTGAGGAGTTTGACTCCCACTCGGAGAAATGAATAATTGTCATTTTGCTCTCTCTGGTAACAACACAAAGTTCGTTGAGTTCCACCATTCAATATCTCGAAAATTGAGCGGTGCGTGGGAAACTGAGTGTCTTAACACTAGGTTCCTTCTGCCCACCTTGCTATATACTAAATATGGCGTAAAGCTATGGTGGTTTTTATGAGCAAAGCAATTATAAAAGTGAGATCAAATGTAGTCGCATAGTTTTTATATAATGTATACTTTAGATACAATTAATGTAGTAAGATTATAGAATTAGTAATACTGAAGGACGGTTCCAACTTAATGCCATATGAATAAAGTGTTTGACATTTCCAAAAGTGTTGCCAGGTCTAAGCGCATTTATTGTTAGAAATAAGAAAAAAAATCAAAATTAGTGAATATTTTTAATAAAAATAGACACTGCCATATCAGATGTTTGATGTGAAGATGGTGGATTGTATTTTCCATATTTTTTTTCCACAAAAAAGGAGATATAATCAATTTATACTTGTCAAATGTATTGTCAAAATATTACAGTGACGGTGGCACCTTAGCTAGTTTTAGTTTATTTAAATTGTTACAAATTAAACTGCGATAAATTAATAGATATTTAATGATGTGAAAATAAATGTGTAATGTTTACTTAATGTTTATTTTTTTTTAAATAAAATATCACCAACTTGTACTTTAGTTATTATTAAAAGGTATATGAATTTATTTAAATAACTAATACCTATATGTGTTAATTATATATCTTATTTTTATTTTTTTCATTTAAACCAAACCAAACAACCATGTAAACCAAAATTCTTCACTCTGGTATCGAACGAAAGCGCGGCGTTGAGTTCCACAACTCAACACGTAATACTTCCAGTATTCGGCGGAAATTTGGGAGCAGGGTATAACACTCCCCCTGCCTACACTGCTACATATAAAAAAAATATTTGCAAGCGTGTAACATACTCTACAACTAACTCATACAAATGACGACATTTATGTATTATAATTTTTTATATTGTTTACAATCATACATAATGTTATATTAAAATTTAAAATTGACATTCAATGATTTAAAAATCTTTAAAGGTTGATTAATTCTTTTCCAAAAGTGTTGCTAGATCTAAGCAGATTTATTGTTAGAAATATATATAATGATTAACCTAAAAGGTTAATTAATTCTTGTGTTGCAAAAAAAATTAATTAAATTGCATTTATAAATATACATATGTATTTTAATAAGACATTATTATATCTTAATAAAAAAAATAGCTCCAAATATTTTATTTATTAGCATTTAAAACGTGATTTTTCATGACTTTATTTATTATTAATAAACTTTAGGCAACATTATTGAACGATCAATGTGTGTATTATGTATATTGAATATACAATTTTTCTGAACTTTTCCCAATTGCGGACATTACTTTAAAAGATTGTGTTTGTTTAATTTATCTTATGTAAATAAATAAATAAATGTTTAGTACATTCTACAATCTTCTTGATACTGAATTGGAATCTGTTTACATTACATTAGATTTAAGTAATATTATCATTTACTTTTAATTTTTATATAAAACAGTATAAAACTTTGGAGGTGTGTCCTTACAAAATAGATATTCTTGTATAATGTTACATAATATACTATACTAGCTAGTGATGCTATCTTATGTATTTCAGTTTGAACATAAACAAAAGGAAGGGATTTTGTTTATTTTTTTTTTAGTATTACTAAGAAATTGAACATCTGTTGACCAAAGAAGTTCTTTACTGATTTTAACATTGTAATTCAAGAAGAAAATTAAATCTGTTAATAAATAAAAAGACATTAAGACTTATTATCATTAAATTATTCTATAAATAACTGAAGTAAAAACTAAAATATTTCTTCATGATGTATGTATATGTATAATAGACGAAATTCAATTTCCTCAGACATAATATTTAAATTATTAGAATTAAAGAAGAAAGTTTAGCTCAGTCTTCTTCGCAATATTTTTTAGTGTGCAACATTGCTTAACCAATGTCACACATACAAAAAAACATTGTCTTACATATTTACAAAATATATTAATATTAAATAAATAATTAAACGATTCTAAATAAATTTAATGAGTGTCGTGGCTAATTTGTAGAAATTGAATGTGATGTGTCAAATCTACTTGTTACTTGTATATTTTGGTATAAACTAGACATAGTAACTTCTGTATAGGTGCTAGAGTAAGTGATTGTATTCTTTATGTAATGAATTGTAAAGAAATATATATTTTCCGAATTATATTTTGACATTTTCTATCTATACCCATGTATTTTTAATCTAGGCCGTCATCATTGAGTGCCAGTCACTCACACAGTAAACGCAGGGTGGAACCCAGTGGTGAAAGCAGTTTTTTTTTAGATAGCGAATATTTAATTAATTAGCAGGCGGAAAGTGGGGAGCGGAGTGTGTTATGACTGAGTTCCCTCTGCCTATCTTAATAAAAAATTAATAAGCCTTTCGTTGCATTTACATTAATACAATTTCAAATGAAACTTAACTGGATTTATAAAATTTTAGAACATGAAATTTCGGTAAGAAATAAAAGCGAAGACTAATGGCGACACTGACCTAAATAACAAACTTTATTATATTTTAATTTAAACTAATCTAACTCAAAAAATATAGGTCTATTTCCTACAATTTTTTTTTTACATAAGATTGAATAGTTTAAAATAAAAAGAACACGTATCCCAGATGATGGCACGCATATAATAAAGAGGTGGACTTTGTGTCACATATGCAATGTTTTAAGCTCGTTCAGCAGATGGCGCTGTACATATACAGTCGATTTCTGAATCGCGCTGGCAAGATGTTCTACAGTTTAGTGACGACCCTCGTTTTCTGACTAGTCATTGTTGCTTCTGGGCCTATTATTGCAGTTGCTTCCCAATTTGTATATTGTAATATTGTCCTAGTCCGAGTAAACAAGTAAATATACAACATAATAATAATATACATTGTCATAGTAAAAATAGTGAGTCCATACGATAGGAACGAGGAATATAGATAAACTTATTACGCCAAATTTTCGCCTCTGAAGCTGATTTATTTATTAATTTATTTACATATTAGTAATCATATATTGCACGTGGCACGTGGTATAATTGGATATACGTTTAGGTTCACAGAGAGCCACTGTAATAGGTCATTCTAGAGACACGTTTATAAAATATTTAAAGTTACCGTTTCTGGTATAAATTAAAGACAATAGTACTTTATATAATTTATTGCTTCTAAAGAAAGTCATATGAGTTGACGTCATCGAACTGCTGCGGCTGTCCCCCTCCGCGTACACCCACCGCGCCACCCGCGCCGCCCGCGCCCACTCCCGACCGGTACTGCGGCTGCTGCAGCACATGCAACACGCGACCCTTCAGTGTCCGCCGTCCTCCGTCAAGCGTCCACCACCCGGAGACGGGGTAGGAGCGACCGCCACTATCTACGTTAATGATGGATGAGAGAGCTGCGTGCAACGACAAGGGCGGACAGTGAAGCGAATAGCGAGGACATAGTGTAGTGTAGAAGTAAGGTGACATTACTTAGCCTGAGCTCACAGGTGCGGCCGACCGCCGCGCGCCGCCTGCTGCTGCTAGAACACACCAGAACGTTGAGCACCGAGCGCGCTGAACATTTAGCGCCCTGAGCGCCGAGTATCACCATGAGCGCCGAGCGTCGAGTCACAGTCTCGCAGTGTTGGCGTTAGTTAGGAACACTAGAGGCAGGCTGGGTGAGAAGGCTCTACACACGTGACCACGTGCTCGTGTCACTTAACTTGGTTAGCAAGACGTTAGACACCGTCAGTGTGGAAGTGGTCGGATCATAAAAGAATTGGCAATACTTTTTTTATTTCTTTTGACCGATTAGATCAGACGATCTTATACGGACAATATTCACTTCCACACTGGCGGGGCAAGAGATTGTGAACATGCGGGAAGTTCATTATTAACAGTTAAATGAAAATAATTTTACTTGTGAAACTAGCAAATTATTAGTTTTACATTGGACAAGAAGTACAAGTAGCTAGTCATAGGTGGTGAGCTCTAAATGACAAGCATTGATGATGATGATGAATGATGGTTCTTATATACAAACATAACATAAAGTATTACTACAAATGTCAAGTCATCTAAAATGGGGATTGTATATTTATATCCATCTTATAAGTTAGATGCTGTACAAAACCAAGAGTGGGGATATAGTAAGATTGTTCAATACTTTTTAAATGAATATAAATAATAATAAAAGTATGGCGTTCGTGTGTTCGTGCTTGTGTGTCGGTGAGTATGACTGTGTCTCAGTGCAGTGTGGTCACCTGCTGCAACAAGTGCCTCAGTCCCGGGTTCGCAGGCAGGTGTGGGCGCATGAGGCGTGGCGCCGCACTGCGCAGCTGCTGCTGCAACTGCTGCTGCTGCTGTTGAAGCTGCAACTGGTGCTTGCGTTGCTCCTCCAGCTGCTTGTAGTGCTGCTCTTGCTGCTGCGCCGCATGCAGGTGCGACATAATGTCCATTTGCGACTTGAACTGCGCCTCCTGCTGGTGCGCTGCCTCCAGCGTCTGCTGCAGGTGCTGGATCTTCTCCAGGTTCTGCTGGCGGGCCGCCTCCAGCCCGTCCAGCGGCACGGCGCGCGCTCCCGCCTTGTGTAGTTGCATGCCGCCCTGCTGCTGCTGCTGCAACTGTTGCAGACTACTCTGCTGCTGCTGCTGTTGTTGTTGTTGTTGTTGCTGCTGCTGCTGTGCCATTGGCATTTGCTTGCTAAGCTTCTGCTGTTGGATCACCTTACGTAGGCGATCTACAAACGTAGCCTGGTTGTTGGGGATGAAGCCCAGATACGCTTTCTTGTCCGGCGTGTACAGCAGGATCAGCACCTTGATGTCGCACTGCGGCGGCGAAGGCATTGGAGAGAAGTGCACGCAGCCGGCCTGTGGATATAGACATCCACACATTATAGTGTATAGCCCACAAAGAGAACCAGGGACGAGAGTGACAGAGATAGGGAGGTACTCACGAAGCCGCCCACCATGACCTTGGTGAGAGCGTCGAGCGCCTCGTTCTGCTGCAGGTGGAACAGCACCGACTTGCTGTCCTTTAGGTACTGCCCGCCGATGTTGCTGATCAACTGTTTGTGCATCAACTGCATCAGTAGCTTATTGGGCCAAGTATCAGCTTTAAGTTCTGGTTCTACTTCCTTTGAGTTGGCTGACACCTGAAAAAATTATCAATAATCTCTTATTAATAAATTAAATATGTAACGAATTTGCCAAATTTTATGGTTTGAGAAAGATTCTATTAATATAAATAGACTGTAATATGTATTAAGCGCTTTTGCACTTATTTCTTTTTCTTTTCAAAAGTTAAATTAGTTAATTAATACCGTGAAGGGGTTACCTGACAAGGAAGCTGTCTTATAATCTTCTGGTCTCCAGGAGCTTTGCCCTTCTCCATCCACTCAAGCACACCACTCCATATATAAGTCCTTTGTAAAGGCGCTGACACTGAAGACACTCCCACTGCCCCGACTCCTTGAGGGTTCACGTTGACTACTCCGGGAACTGAACCCACTCCCTGGGACTGCATGCCCATGCCAATGTTGCCTACAGGCACTCCTTGCGAGGACGGTACGTTGACACCAGCATTGGAAGGACCTGGTTGGACCATGCGTTGTATACTTGACTGAGGAAATTAAAAAAAAATATATATATTTCACTAGTTATGTATATTTTATAATAAATAAAATTTTTGGAAAGATAGATATTATATATTTTTCTTTATTATAAAAGTGTTTTCTAATTTTATATAAAAATGCTTCTAAATTTCTTTGTTTTATTCTAAGTTGTTTTCTTCTAAGTTTTAAAAGATTTAATTTCTTTGTGAAAGTCTTAATGTACAATTAGAATATAGAGATCTATAATATATGAATTCTGCTCTGAATTTCAAAGGCTACAGAATTCGGCAGAAATTGGTTTTAACGAGAATGGAGTGTCTTAAAACTCTTTGTTTCCTCTGCCTGCTATGTACGGGATACAGCGTGATACTACAAAAAAACTTAGTATTAGCCAGGAAACCTAGTACAAACTTCATTCTCTACTTTCCCATAATTTTATATATCATTCAATTATTTTTTCATCATCATTCAATTATTCAATTATTTCATTCAATATTTATAATATACATATATTTTTTATCTTCATTTCATGACAAGCAGGGTGTCTACCCTGAACAAAACTTGTGTTGAGACACTCAGTCTAATATATATACTTAAAAGTCTCAACGCCGCACTTGTCTTACCTCTTGAATAAGGAAATTAAAATAATAAATTTCCAAAAGAAGTGCTATTCCACTGCTGCACTGCAATGAGCGTAATTTACTTTTTACAGAAATAAAAAAAACAAATACATGAGTAGGTAAAATTTTGGGCAGACAGTACGGAACGGAGTTTGTGGCGGTACCTGAGTAGGTGGCGGTGGATAAGATGGCTGTGCTAATTGTGTCAATAGTGCAGAGTTGGAGTTATATGGGGCTTGACGGGGAGGCGCTAGGAAGTTACTCTTCACTGGACCCACTGTGCCCCGCTGGAATTGAACCTGTGGTACTTTTTGTTGTGGCACTGCGTTGCGCGTTTGACTGGAACAGTGTTTATAATTTATGTATATTAAATAATTTTAATATATAAAAAATATTAATTGAACACACACAGGTTCATTTGTTCATTCATCTCAACTACACACAAGTCCGTTCTGGTTGTATGTTTCCATTGAATTTACATTTTTTTTGAGTAGTTGATAACAAACAACATCATAATATATTTATACATACATTTTTATATCTTAAGCAAAATCAACAAAATATTTGTACCAGTGTATTTAACATAATATACTTATCGTCTCAGAACTTATATCTTACCCAAATACTTCAGTTTGTGCTAAAGGCGGTAGGGGTGCGGGCGGTGGCGCGGGGCTCGGTGGCCGCTCTTTGAGACTGTACCCACGAAGTAAAACTAAGTGTCTTGGATCCTATAAATAATTTGAAAGATATAATGGCAAAAAATATTAAGATATAAAAATGAACAATATGCATAGTTGTTAACTTGGCTAGTAAAAGATTTGAGATATAAATGGGTGCCAAGTTTTTTAGATGATCCTTGTTGATTTTATTTACTCTCTTATCGGGGGAGGTTGATAAGTATTCTTATATGCATGTTACACTACTTAATTTATGTTTTGCTACACAAAGAATAGTCATTTGGCAAGAGAGAATAATATATATTTAATATTTTAATGTTTTCGTTTTAAATTTGTAAACGGGCCACTGAGTTCCCCATCCGTGTGGTCATAGAGCACGCACAATGCTAGCATTGGAAGCATGAAAGCAATAGGGTCAGTTGGTGGCATAGGGGCAGTTGTGTCACCTTGGCGTAGTTGCGCTGCAGAGAGTCGTTAAGATCCTAACGCGCGTGCTATTAACATGCGCACAACGCCTGCAGTGGAGCATGTGAGCAATAGGGGTATGAGGGACAATTAGGGGCATGGGGGCAGTGGAATTGCATCACCTTGGCATAGTTACGCTGCTGCGCGGCGTTGAGCTCTCCACCCGCGTGCTCGTAGAGCGCGCACAGCGCCGGCACGCGCCTCGCCGCCAGCACCGACAGCTGCGCACCGCGCTCGCCCACCAGCCGCGCCGCCTGCTCCGAGCACCCCGGGGCGCCTGCACACAGACGCTCACACACTTGTACTAATTATAACTTGTACCAAGATTGTATTACAAAACACTTTATAGATATATAATATTTACTTTAATAATATATAACTGTAAAGCAGCTTTTATTTCTATTTAGTTTAACACCACCTGGTTTAAGTAGCCCACAAATATATATAATCCTTTTCTAATAAAATATAACTTGTACCTGGTGGAACTAAACCTCCTGTATATGTTGAATAAGGTGGAGAACAACATAATAAAATCACATGAAGTGGCAGACCAATGCCACCCAACTCTTCCAAACACTCAAGAGCAGCTGTCAGAGCCTCTGTCACACAGGCTCGACTCTCTGCATGGCCGCCAATGAATCTAATAATAAAAAATAATAAAAACTTTATTTATGATCATTTAGTCACTCATTTAAGTTTTAAAAATACAGGTTACCTTTATATTAAGATTAACCTATAGGTTAGATATAAAGTAAGTACAATTTAATTTGGCTATTACTATTGCCACACAAGGATTTCAAAGTATTATGACATACAATACTCACACTTTCAAATTGGTAACATTTATTGATAAGTAAAAGCTAAGAAAAAAGTACAATATTTCAAACTATACATCAGAATATACTTAATTATTACAGCAAAAAAAAATATTCAGTTCATGTTATTCTAACACTGTATCATAACATTATATACCTTCTATATTATACAAATAATTTAAATAATTATTTAGCATTGAAATAAACAATTAAAAATATTAACTCCAACAAAATCTATGTTTCTTGAACCACTGCTGTCAGTATTTTCTAAGAAATTTGATAGAATATAATTTATCTGAAATGATAGACAAATCTTTCGACAATTAATAAAAGTTTATCTAATATTTTATATTGAAAAAGAAAAATGATTGATATATAAAATAATTTCTTACTGTAACTCATCAACAGCCTTTACAACAGCTTGAGGACATGTAAATGGTCCATAAGTGGAAACCGGTAGATCTGGATGACAGTCAGCAGCTTGATATGCCACAATGCCATAAACAGATCCACTGCCTATACCTTCTTCTATTGCACCACCGTGGAAGTACCTAAAATAAATCAATAATATTCGTTATATATTTACACCTTTTAGGATAAATAAATTAAGAAACTAGATAAAAATATCATAAGCAGTTTTCGGTTTACATTTTGAATTGATTCCTTTTATTACGATTGAAATTATACATTCATGGAATAAATAAATATTATTTGCTTACTCAAGCGTTGGTACAATATAATTCGTTTTAAGTTCATTTATATAAACACTGTTGGCAGATGTAGTTTCAATGACAAATATCACTTTGGCTTGTGTAGGAGAGTCTGGGGCGTTGACAACCATTATTATTATATTAAAAATTGTTTATTACACAAATAATCAAAACATTATTTTAAATAGGAATAGGAATGCAAAAACGTAACAAAAATAAACAGCAACAGAAAATTCGGCTTTTTTGTTATGACACTATTTTGACAACTGATTTATGACATGAGTTGCCTCATGTTATAAATCTTTATATAGATATTCTTAATTATAAATTATAATCGAGTACTAGTTTAATAAAATGCAAAATATAATTTATATATATATACTAAATAATATATATTTATTGATGATTGATTTTGTATTAATATATATATATATATTAATAAAAAATCATATATATTTTTAAAGGGGCATAAAAAGTGGATGCCGTTAATTTCAAACATCTATAATATGAATATGCTTAATGCTTATGATGATGCCTTTATTTTGAAAGGAACAATATCAATTTACTTTTTTTACTTTTCTTTTTCATAAAATAATTTTAAAATTGCTTCAGAATTCTCTAACAATTTAATAATAAGGGAATTTACTGTAATGTTTGGCTTTCCGTTCTCTCTGACCACCCTCTCCGTTCGCTAGGGAGAAAGCGTGAAGCTAGGAATTAGGAAATTTATCGTCATATCCTCAATTTACTTCAATTATTTCAGCTATTAAAAAGAACAGTACAACTGTATGATGATAGAATAATGTTAACAGATATCGTAATTAATATTAAAAGTATAGTTTCGTCTTTTAATGTAAAATGTACCTTATATATAAACCACTAAGTACCTACATACAAATTAAATTACGTATCCACTGTAGTTGATCAAATTTATAAAATAAATGAAACACCTGTAGATAAATATCTTAACATACACATTAACTTAACATAACAAAATACTCGTATCATTTAGGCAATATTAAATACCATACAATTCCATTTAAACATAAACACAAATTATAAACTACGCATTGTTTTTCAAAGCTTATCAGAAAAACATGTATTACGCATGTTTTCGCAAAATTTACAACGAATACTTGCGTAGTTTATAAATAAAGGTGAAACAAATTATTACACAACACCGTTACGTTGAAAGTGTAGGACGTAGGTGTTGAGATCGTTCCAAGGTTATACTATACGTGATGGCGGGAAATGAGAGTATCCTGTGTTCTAATAAAATAACAAAACAAAATAAAGAAATTAAATACATATTATGTTTTTGTTTAAAGCAATATAATGTAATTAAATACGTCCCTTTGTTTTTAAATTCACAGACGCGCAGTCTGTACATTCGTGATTTTATATGTAACCTAATTTTTATACTATTGTTATTTTATTTGTATTAAAAATATAGCTTACTTTACATAATAATATTAAAGTTTTAATATACGTTTTCAATTAAAAACAAGCAATGGATCATAAGTAATTTTAAAATATCCTCAAGTTGTCAATAACAGTATAACATGAAAGAGATGCAAAATTCATAATTATAAAATAAAGAGCAAGATAAAACATAAACTGACCGTAAGAAAGAGACTGATAATCTATCATATAAGGCGTTAGAGAGAGATGTCTAGAAAACAGTTTTAAAAACATCAAATTTTCCCTTCGTGATTGGACGCATGCGTCATAAGGCTAAGGCAGAGTCGTATTGTTGCTAAGATACGAAAGTAGTAATAACAGTAGGAATTATAATTAATTGTATATAACGTTATTGAAAGTTTTTCTATGAAATTAAAAGTTACCCTGTACTGTTAGCAAAAAGTAAAATCGTCTTAAGTATATATGACATAAAATGAAAACATTTATTTTTTTTAATAATATTAAGAATAAATGTACTATGGCTGGAGAATAATACGTCTTACCCTATATATAATATCATAATATAGACAATGCCACAAAAATATATTAATAATTAATATATAATACTGATACACAATACGGCCCTGGCAGAATACAATCAGCTGTTTGTAATGACAGTTCCTCTGACAAATACAAAATGGTTGAAAACTAAAGTTGGCAAACAAAGAAAGGCAGCGTAAAAGAGCAATTTAACGTTAAAAAACTATTATATTAAGTGAAAGTTAGTTAGTTTAGTTTGTGATAAGTGTATTGTACATAATGTTGGACTTAGAAATCGTTCCGGAACGTTCCCTGGGCTGCGATGCCTGGGAGTTTGTACTAGGTGAGCTCTTTCGTATGTTTATAACTAACGTCAAGATTTTGCGTTGTATTTCCACGGGAACTACTTACGCAATTGTGTTTTTATATTTATTACAATTAATAAATGTACCAGGAGTGCGATATTCAGCTCGGAGGTCGCATTGATTTTTTTCCTAGGGTCACGGGTCTTTGTTTCATCTGTGGTGCCAATGTTTATTTTTTTTACTACACTTGACCATGAAATCACTGTTGTCATGTTTATTCATTGGTTTTTTCGTAACAATTATTTATTTACAAACCTACCTCACACGAAAGCCTATTTTGTTTGAGATAAAATTATATTTCTGTTATATTTGTACAGTTAAATTATAATGCACCAGTCGACCTCATTTTTTGTCAGTACTTACTAGAACAACAAAAAACTTAATTACTATTGTGTGCTTCTAATGTTGTTTAGTCTTTTAGTCAATTTTTAAATATTTTTGTACACAAAACTGATACTCTAATCTTATGTGGATAGCCTCCTATTTTTATAATAATTAATAATATATAATATAAAGAAAATTTTGCACATAATCCAATATTTTTGTTATATAAAAATGACTTCAGTAAAAAAAATAATAATAATCAGAATTGAAAATATACTTAATATCCCCTTGGTTCACTTTTTGACAGAAGATAAATTTGTACATTTGTACAAAATCATATGGAAAAACATTTCATTCAATTTACGAAGTTTAATAATGATGGATATAATAACCTTCACAGGTCATTTGTTATTATTGCAAGTTATGTGAAGAAATGTTGTGTAACTATTATTACATCATGAAAATAAAAAAAAAACTTAGTTTAAATTATACCATTATACCTTTTTTTGCTAATATATTTTTAATATAAAAAAACGAAATAAATTTGAAAATATTAAACTTAGATAGGTATGTAAAACACTACATTAAAAAAAAAAAGATTAACTTGTCTTATAATAATTTGGCATGACATTTAAGCTTAAACAAAGATATTGAATTTTAAGAATATCAGCCTTATTAAAGCAGGTAATCATAATTCAGTGTTAAGATAGTTTCTCACTTTTCAAGACATTGTGTGTTTAGTGGCTAAATTTAATACAACACTTTGTGAGCCAGAGCACAGAAAGGTAAATAATGTTAACTTACTAATTATAAGTTACTATATATACATAACCCTCGATTGGGAGTTGAACTCACAAACATTGCATTTATAATCAGCCTCTTCCATTATGCAATATGAGTCTTAATATAGAGCTAAAATTTTAATCCAATGTACTTGTTCTTGCTATTCATGTAATTATTAAAGAAACTCCTCAGATTCTTTTATCAAACCATACCTATTACTAAGATTATTTATTAAATAAAGAAAAGAAAAATAATATAAAAAAAAGATAATATATGGATTATTTATGTTCTTTTGATAATAAAATGCTACTTTAAAACATGTTTTGAAATTTTTATTGAGTGTATTTTACATATAGTTGGTTACATAAATACTTATCTATATTTAACAGACTTGATTAATATTAAAATATGAACTGTTGATTAAGCATTCCACCAATTAATTAAGGTTATTAGAATAAATGTTTACAAAGATAACAAAATTTTTAATATTTTAAATTACATAGAAAAAAAATTGATTTTGAATATATGTATATAGTCAGTATGGTACTAATTCAACAGATTACTGGTTCAATTTGAAAATTTATTTTTATATTGAGTTGCTATTTATAGAGAAAGGTACATCTCGTCAGCTGTTACGGTATACACTGCCGTACCTGCAGACAGGGTTACCTTATACTTGAATTATAATGTCTCTTAGTAATTATTTCCATGTAAGGGAAAGAACAGATAGAGATAGTTAGGAAGATAATTTTCTGAAACTTTCTTGTTTAACATTTCCCTGTAATTAATTTTGGATCTCTCCGGATATTATTATGTTAATATTTTATATGGGTATTGTATAAAAGGTATCTAGTAGACTTAAATATTGTAAATTTTACGCCTACCATATCTTCCATTCTACCATATCGTTATGCTAATATTATCGCATATCAGGCTTAGAATTTTTTTTATCCATACCAACATTTTGACCTTGACTATGAACAACAATTTAAAACTAGTGACTGTATGTTTGTTTATCAGTTGTTATGATCATTCATATGTAAAAAAAATAAATTTGCAAAGTAATTTTGTTCCATATTTTATATAATATATTTATTGTACATATATGTATATAAGTTGGTTTGTTTATCTGTATATAAAATATTTCTACATAATATTTAATAAAGCTAGGTACTTTCTTAATGACTAGAACATATTTATGTGTTAAGACTACATTAGACATTCATATTATTGTCCCCATTGATTGAGGTGATTTTAAAATGTACATGCATAAATAAGCTTCACGCTGTATCCCTAGCAGGGTAGTCAGTGAGAACGGAGCGTCAAACGCTACGGTCTCTACATACCCCTTTCGCCTCGTCCACTCTGATCAACTTCTTCATACATGCCCTCATTTCATCGGGAGCACTTTTTACGTAACCTTTCACCAGGATCTTTGGTACTGTGTTTTCCAAGGTCAACTGAGGTCTCCCCCTATCTCTCTTACCGCTCAACTTTCCTATCTAAATCTTTTCATCACTCATTCTTTCGACGTGCCCGAACCAGCTGAGTACGTTCTTCTTCATTCTCACCGTGACATCCTCGTTAGTACCTGCCATTCTGTGAATCTCTTCATTGCGGATTCGATCAGGTAAGCATATCCTACGAAGAGATCGCATCTCCACAGCATTCATCTTTCTTTCATTTTTCTTCTGTAATATCCACGTTTCGCTGCCGCATGCTGTTATACAGCATCGGTATCAACACTGCATAGTGTACGGCTAAACGTAATATACCTACCTATATATTATTAAAATTAAGGTTAAAAAATATTTTACACATTTGAACTTGTCCTTCAAAATTGTAATAAAGATTATCTCTGATATTATCAAAACAGACAAAATATATTTTTATTTTTTTAGCATAAATAACTATACCTAATACGCTAATAACAAATTTGTACAGCCATAGATTAGATTATAAATGGACGTTATAAGTGATGATAATAAAGACGAAGATCGAATGGTTGATTGTAGACAAGTAATGTATTGATAAAAATTATAAATAAACAAGAAATAGTGAAGATTACGAGCTTGTAGAGAAATAAACTAAAAATAGGAAGTAATTGTAAAGCTCATTTGCAAGAGCAAATTTTTTACCTTCGTAATGAAAAAAAAAATTGGTAAATGTTCCAAAGTAAAATCGCTGTTATTTTGAATATTAATGAAATATTATATACGTGTATTTCGTAACTAGAAAATGGCTCTACTTAAATAAAAAATGAAGAATAAAGTGATTTATGTCTAGGGTCTTTAGACTATTCTTTAGCATGCATGCCTCAAACGCGTGTTGGTAAGAATGTCACCGCTATAGATGACGATTGTAATTTAAATGTGCCCGTTATTTCATATCGCGTCTGTTTTTTATTTGATAAAATAATTACAGAGTACAACAGAGAGTAATTTCCCGCTCTGGTAAACAAAATTCCCCCGAAAGAATATCGAACCCACAACCATCGACGTTTTCGATCGAAAGTAAAAGTAACAAAAAAAAATAAGAAAGTATTAATTGGTTAAACATCAAGTAATAATTGTAAGCATATTAGTATTACGCAGTTAAAACAAGCAGGACTGTAACAGTAAGACTAAGAAGTGACGTCACATATTACTATCGTCAAATTAGTGTTGTTCAAATAATCATTATGCGAGAAAATATGGACTATGGCGTGGACTTAAAAATGAAAGTTATTATTTATATTTTGTTTGTTCGTTATTGTTTGTTTTTGCACGTTCAATTAATTAATACCTCATATCATCAAGTCTTTGAAATGAGTTCAGTGTTAAAACTGACTTTTTTTGTTGTTTTTTATTAAACTATGTAGATAAAGATCAAGTAAATCAACATGTAATGCCTCCAGAATTCGGCGGAAAATGGGGAATGGATTGTTTTAATACTAGGTGTGGAATCCATCGTGAAGCTGAAAAAATAATAATATTAGATTATTGAACAGATTAAAAATAAAAAGAGGCCGTCACCATCGCCGAAACCATAACCGTCGCGTTACAGTCACAAGGTGTGACTGTAACGCGACGGTTATGGTTTCGATCCCCACTCGAGAAAGTGAAATATTTATTTACGTTTATATTTCCATTTTTTTGCTCTGGTGTCGAGGCAAGGTGCGGCGTTGAGTTCTGCCACTCAACACGCAAAGCCTCCAGAATTCGGCAGACAGTGGGGAACGGAGTGACTTAACACGAGGTTCCCTCTGCCTACTCTGCTGTGTGCGGGATACAGCATGAAGCTGATTTAATTTTAAAAAAATAAACTACAATAAAGGTTAGACTATAATTACAACGCTAGTAGTATTTATATATGAGTAACAGTCATTAACGTTTCTGCTAAGGTTAGTACTATCAAGATCACGCCCGTGCATTCAATGGTAATCATGTGACAATATATTTTAGTTGAGGCGAAGTGCGAGTTTAAAGAATTTCAAGTGACTTTTTTTTATCCGCGTTGTTGCTTAGCAGTGGAAATACTTTTTGTTACAAGATTTTGTCATTAATATTTTATAAATTATAATGCAAACTAAGCGGAGAGAATTTGGTGTCAAGATATTCTGCTTTCGGTTTTTCGCACGAATTCGGGACCTTTCACTTTGAATGGCGTAGTTTAAGCTGGGCTTAGTTTTGTCGGAGCAGGGAAAAGAAGATAATTATATAAAGAAATTCTCCCTAGGGGAGTTGAATCTACGCGCCGCGATCATTTATTAATTTTCAATGATATTTTTGTGTTAAGTTTCATTAAAATCTGTGAAACTAATTTGGAGTATGGTGTTTATGCTCAAATTAACATAAAGCTTAGTGGTAATAACACCAGCGAGGAAGGCCTTTTTAGTCAATACACAAAAGCCTACTCCTACAGCGTACTCTATTAAAAAAAATGACACATACCTACATATAACAAGACTTAAAATTACGTGACCTACAAATGTAGATAATCAAGTTATTTTGTGAATAATATAATAATAATCGTATTTGAAGTAGTTTCTTTTAATGTTTTGAATGTATAAACTGAATAATAACACGTCTTCAACTGCTCTTGCTCTATAAATACATTATTTTTTTATTCTCTTTCGATTCGACAAATGTTGTCGATACATATTATTTTTAAAGAACCTGTTGCTTAATACTTTAGTAGTAGGCGATTATGGCATTGAAAAGGTCAAATATTAAAATTAATTGATTTATTTATTTTATTAGCATAAAGCTAAGAGAAAAAAGCATAATGCTAAGTAAAGCTTCATTCTCCATTTACTGTCGAATTCTCGAGGTATTGCTTGTTGGTATCGGTAATCAAAGTCGCGCTTTGTCTCGTTACAAGAGTGAGAAAAAGAAAATGTTAAATATTAGGTTCCCCCAAGTGGGTATTGAACCCACAACCGTCGCGTTTACGGTCGCTTGCTAGTGTCCCTGCCACACGACGCGACGGCCTGTTTTTATTTATTAAATATAAATAGCATTTTCTATAGTCACATTTTCAATTTTTTTGATTGAATATTATTTAATTATATGAGATAATAGCAAATTAAACTTGCAGATAGGTGTTATCATGTATTCGAAAGCCCAACATCAGTGTGTTAGACAAAACCAGATGACCATAGATAAGTAAATGAAAAATATATTTATTTTGCTTTCGTACACCATCGTGTATAGTCTGCCCTTCGATAGCTTCGAATTCCTTTTTCTCAAACATAAATAAATAAAAAAGAACTCGTCATCTTTGTAGCAATAAAAACTTCAAGTAGACTCACTGAGCAAGACCTTTGCCAACCTTGCCAATGCTTTGTGGAATCAGAAAAATAAGAAAAAAACTTCAATGCAATTCTCTTTATTGATTTTTCTAAGGAATGAGGGCGAAACGTATTTATACATATTTTATTAATCATCATCAAGCTTTTTATTATACCTTCCACTTATTTATTAGTTTATATTTAATATTTATTAAATACTAGTGGACCTGGACGCGGCTACGCCTGCTTCAACTATAAGAATATTTATTAAATATATTCATTAAATTATTTTCAATAGAATTAGTAAGAAAATATAAGCTTAAATAATCAAAAAGAATAATAAGTAGATACACATTATTAGAAAAAAATTTCTGAGTTATTGAAATTAACCAACAAAAGGATTAAAAGTAACTAAAGGATAGATATTCTTAATATTAGAAAAAGTACCTAAAGTTTTCCGTGCGTGCGTACATAAATATCGACTCTACGAAATAACTAAACATTTCTCTCTATTAAGCAGGATAATATTAGCGGGCAATATCAAACAAAATATCAAATAAGAAGAGAACCAAAGTGTAGCTTAAATTAATTATAAACAGCAAATAATTACATAAACATTTACAATAGTTCGAAAATGTATGAAAATTTATAAAACCGTCAAAGTCATCTGCCCCTTCACGTCGGTCATACTCGTACTATGCCGCCCGTAGGTTAGGTCATTTCGAATCAGTGACATCTCCTTAATTATTTATTAGAATGCTATACAGTAAACTATAATTTCAATCTAGATAAAATGTTAATAGTGACTATTATATTTATTTTCATAAGGATGAATATCAAAATGTCGCGGTAACGGTTGCGTAGCGACGCGACGGTTGTTATTAACATGGCAGAATAAATTGCATGTCAAATTAGAAAGTACTTTAAAATGTATTAGTATATATGTGTAATGTAATGTTATATAGCCTATAGCACTTCTGAAGAATGCAGCTTTCATACAAAACAAAAACAATGAAAATCGGACCAGTAGATCCAGAGATCTTAGCGTTCAAACAAACAAACAAACAAACAAACAAACAAACAAACTCTTCCGCTTTATTATATTAGTATAGATAACGTAAATATAAAAAAAGGAAATGAAATATTTAACATTTTCATTTCTTCTCTCTGGTGTAGAGGCAAAGCGCGGCGTTGAATTCCGCCACTCAACACGCAATGTCTCCAGAATTCGGCGGAAAGTGGACAGCGGAGTATCTTAAAAAACAATCTTTAGGTATCCGTCAAAAGGAAAAATAAGCCAGGTCCTCTTTTGGCGTAGCCATCTATGAAATTATTTATCATACCGTAGAGTTTCCTGGGAAGTTATTAGTTGAAAAAAGTTAGTAGTTAATATATGTTATATTTTTTATGTGTTATATTTTTTTATATTCAATAAATATGTGTGAGTAAGTATGCGGTATCATATTTTAGGCCAGATAAAAATTAATTGGTCAGACAATTAAATATTCTTCAACTTGCCTAACTCGACTGACAATATTATTAATGGCAAATTTACTATTACTTGTTTAGCATGTGTTCGAAACGTGTGTATAATAGCTCAAGTTTTATTTTAAAATGAGAATTTTAATATATGCATATGCGTGAATCTTAAAGAATGGCTTACAATATAGAATTATAATAAAAGCATCAGCTGTAGTTGTTTAAATTAAATTTTAATTGTAATAAAATATATTTTAATTAGTAAGAAAATAAGTGACTCTTCATTTCGTGGATTTGGTGGTGAAGAGTTCAGTCACAATTTTGGCACAAAAAACATCTTCACCATCAAAGTGACGGATATCTTCAACAGAAAGGATATCTAGATATCTTTCAATATGCGAGAAAATTGCTATATACCTAAACATTTACGCATA
Organism: Heliconius melpomene rosina; assembly: GCF_056956725.1. Taxonomy (NCBI): domain Eukaryota; kingdom Metazoa; phylum Arthropoda; class Insecta; order Lepidoptera; family Nymphalidae; genus Heliconius; species Heliconius melpomene. The sequence goes on from NC_140400.1 coordinate 3,570,127, forward strand.
AACCTCATGGTAATCAGAATACGTACGTCAACAGTTGTAGGCAAAGATTTATAAAAACATATATATTTTGTCATTTTTAACATGAATATTAAGATAGTTAAGTATTTTTTTTTAATAATTAGCTTTAAAATATATTTCTTTACAAATAAACACATTTTATATCCGTTTTATGTAGTATTTTAGACGCATAGAAATAAAAAAACAACTAAATGACCGCCCCACATGGAATCCATTTTGCATAACTACATCCCATTGTCGTATCACTTAGCTAGCTGCTAGACAACAATGATAAAACAATCGAGTGTACTGACATGAATAATAAACCAATTGAAATTAAAACGTATTGTGTATGTGATTGTGTTTGTTTATTAGTAGATATAACAGCACTTTATAAATGTTATAAGAGACTCGAATACGTAAAATACCGAAGAGTTCATATGACAGTGTGGTAAGGTAAGGTATACGTTATTGCAGACTGAGAGAGGTGAGGGAACGTAGTGTTAAGACACTCCGTTCACCCCTTTCCGCCGATTTTTTCGAGGCATTGCGTGATGGGTGGTGGAACTCGATGCCGGGTTCCACCATCCATGAAAATAGTAATAAATAATAATTCGTTCCCTCGAGTGGGAATCGAATCTACAACACACACTCTTGTGCCCCTGGGCCTGGGCCAAGACGGCCTCTTAGGCCACTCAGCTATCACTTAAAGGGAAATATTTATTTCGGGGATTGGTATTTTACGTATTCGACTCTGAAAATTTCCTAGTGGTTGATATTCATATACATACATATTACGCCAGAACATACATAGGTACATAGTACACACATCATTTTCACATGAACTAGGACTAAGTTAATCGAGATTTCTAAAGACATTACTGAACGAAGAATTAATCTACTAAGTAATAATTATAATCTAGTAGATATATAAATTTATAACTAGGTTTTTCCATAATCTTTACTGTAGAATTCAAAGTTTTTAATGTAAATTATATTTAAAACAAAATCCACTCAGGCAAACCCAGAGCAGAGAACAAGTCGTATGTAAAATAGAATGGAACAGGTCATTGTGCAAAATGGCAGCTATGTAGTGCTATGTCGTTATAAAACAATTCTTGTTTTTATACAACAAAGTCTTTGTATAAATATCTATATATAGACACTGTACAAAACTTGTAATTTACCTTCTTTTTATTTTTTTTAAATTTTTTATCTTCACGCAGTATCCTGCAAACTGCAGTGTAGGGAGAGGGAAACTAGTGCTAAGATCTTCTATTCTCCATTTTCCGCCGCGGCATCGGGACTGGCGGTATTCAACGCCGCACTTCCTCATTACCAGAGCAGAGAAATGAAAAAAATAAATATTTCATTGCCTCGAGTGGGAATCAAACCCATCGCCGACATCGCACGACTGGCCTCAATTTACTTAAAAATGGAAAATCCTGTTTTCTCTGTTAGAAAATATAATATATATTCAATGAAACATCATAAAACTTCGGTTTTGCAGGCGGCTTATTCTGTTCCCTCTATAGGAGGGATCTATTTTGAAATCCTCCCAAGTTAGCCGCGCGCAAATAACTTTATATAGCGTATTTATAGTTCTAAATATACTTATATATGTATAGAACCTAGTAGGTATTATTATATATTCATTGTATTTAGATTGATGGTTTATGAATATGGTTCCCTCTACCTACCCTACGTAGGTAGAGGGAACCTTGAGTTAAAACATTTCGTTTCCCAATTTCCACCTAAGTTTTAATACATTGTATGATATGATATAATTCTGGAGGCATTACGTGTTGAGTGGCGGAATTCAACAACGCGCTTTGCCTCGACACGAGCGAAGAAATTAAAAAAAATATTTTCATAGAGTGGGAATCGAACCCACAAGCTGTCAATTTTACACTTACACGCTTGTGTCCCCGCACCATTATACGAGTATATTTTTTTAATTTTAATGAATACTAGTGACTCCAGGACTAGTATTGAATAAAATTAAAAAAATATATACTTCATATTTACATAAAGTAAATAAAAGTGTCATTAACTTCTCTCTTATCGGTCGTACGACGAAAACAAACGCGATTATCGCAGACATAACAGCGGCTCGTGGTAAAATAATCGTAACACGTACGCAGAACGCCGACACCGTTTCAGTGTTGATTTTCATCGCTCTCACTCTTCTCTCTTTTCTCTGATCTTTTATTATGTTCTATTTTGAAATTTGGGTTTTGTTTTCTTTTTCTAGAATATTATTAAAATTATGCCACCATTCAACTCGCAATGCCTAATGGGTAACGGAACTTTCTTAATGGAAACGGAATGGATTAATATTAGGTTCCCAGATTTCTTCTGCCTTCCCTGATCTGTGGGGAATATAGCACTTTCCTTAGAAGGTGACACTAGTAGAATAATTTTAAATTTGGTTAGGTACAAAGATTTGCAGCTCGGACAATGGAGGGGAATTTTGATGGTAGTGTTAAAGGGGCTTTTGAACCAAGTGTAGGCTTAACCCCTTAAAACACTGTTCTGGGCTACTCTCCTTGCAACGCAGGGGTTCCGATACACGCACGATAAATGGACGAAATTCCAAAAAGGTTCTTTTCGTAGGTATTTTTCTGGCTTTACAGCGGAAAGTTGATTTTCACCTTTCACCAAGAAAATAATATTTTTAAATTTTAGAAAAAAGAAACAAAGAAGAAAACTGTATGCTTTTGATTTGAACTTGAATCGTTTTTTATTTACTTTTTACTAAAACGTTAACAATACTCATTATTTTTATTATTTTGTTATAGATTCGAATTGAAAGCCGTAAATGCATTTATTATTTACTTTGTGTAACTTAAAATGTGACCAATCAATGAAATCACATGACCGAGTGACGTGTGAGAGATTTTGTTATACTCAATATTACTATTTCTAAATCGGTTATGGGTTCAATTTGAAACAACTTGTTGTGTTGATCCTACGTATAAGTCCTATATAAGCAATTAAAAAAAAAAAATATGTAATTAATAATTCTAGGAGTGCTATACAATATAGTCGTGATTACGTCAATGTATTTTTTTGTAACAAACGTTTGAAACACATAAATAACTAAATTAACGTTTTTCTTATTTCAGGCATGCACTTTTCTCAAGCAGTTTCAATAATACAGAGTCAAGTGGGGACGATACGAGGGGTACAAGTTTTATATAGTGATCAGGTAAGAAAAGATAGATAACCATATTTTACTATCGCAACTTTTTTTATATAAAAATCAAATTAAATCAGCTTCACGCTGCATCCCGCACACTGACACCCCGTTTCCTACTTTTTATATTTTGCAAAAAATGTTTAATTATTTTGCTTTGCGATATATCATTATGTGATGACAAATATGTAGACTGTTAAGATTTAAATATATGTATCCTTATTTATGGTAATCATAACACAGACTGAATTTTAGCCTAATTTAGAATTGGCTGGCCGCGGCTGACTTGTCCAAATATTTATTACTTCTCTTTCATTTTAATGTCACTTAAATTACTGACTTCATAAATATGTGAATATTGATTCCATGTACTGTCTTAATATATTGTTTTTTTTATATATTAATAGGCCACAGACGTAGCGTTTATGCCATTTTTTAGATAGAAATTTGTTGCTTGAAAAAATTGTTAAAATTTTATTTCATTATAAATCATATAGCCTAATGTAATAATAATATAATAAAACAAAAAATGAATGAACAAGCGTTTAAACAGTATATATTTTTTAAATGGTTCTGTTTTTCCTATTAAATCTTTCTAGTGAAGTGATGGCTTGCAAAGTTACAAACTTATCTACATTCTATTGTAGAATCTCACTGACGTTAAGCTGGAGACGGATGTCCTTTTCATCTCGGTGGCGAAGTTGCAAAACGCCATAATTAAAGAAAGAACTGAACTGAACTTTTCCTCCCTTCGTCTTAATAAAAAAAAAAGAAACATATTATAATAAACATATTTATTTATGTCAAATAATATTTTTTTTTACTTTTATATTTACTTTGATTTATTTGTGTTATAGTGATTGAATCATTACGTATAAAATAATTATGATATATTTTTATTTATTATATTAGATATATAATCAAAAAGCTATATTAATAATAATATTTTTATTTTTATTAATATGGCTTTTTTAAGTTATTTTCTGTGGAAATTATTAATTTACTTTCGCTTAGTTTCTCTCATATGTAATTTAAATAATAAATTGCAGTAAAAATCGCACTGGTAGTGTAACTTTTTATAGGTCGACGTTCTTAACTGTTTATTTTGTTTCTTACACGTTTTGTGTGAATCATTGTATTTTTATTGCCTTTCCGTGGACAAAGGAAAACTTTCTTATCAAATGGACGTCACAGTACCTATAATGGCTTACTATTTAGGTATATTAACAGTTTAAAATTAACCACTTTCTACCTTACTTAGTTAATTAAAGACCGTCGGTCGTAGTGCATTGAGACAGCTGACTGTAAACACGATGATCGTGGGTTCGATTCTTCGTTGAGGGATGATTATATTTAAAATTATTGATTTCTTCTCTGGGGAGACAAGCGAAAGAAGCGTGGCTTTGAGTGTCTCTATATAACTTTTTTTCGAATTCGCAAGCAACGCAGAGAATGGAATGTTTTACCACTAGATTCTCTCTGCCTACCGTGCTATGTACTATTAAGTTGAACAAACTGATATCAGAATATTTTATTAGGTTCAAATCTCAATTTGTTTATTAATAATGTTAGTCCAGACTTAAGTAGTACTCAGTGAGCGGTGCTCCTTTTGTAGTTTAGAAAGCATGCCAAATTCTGGAGCATGATCTTACTTTTGTCTTCTTATGAATCGAATAATACTGTATTTGCGCAAGCGCATACATTTATACGTAACGTATTTATACATTAAGCTATAATAGATGGCTATTGTATAAGAACATTTGTTGTCAATGGATTAAATGTGTAAAGCTGATAAATTTAAATTAGTCCTATAATCTAATAATTTAAATGTATTATATACGTATGAAATATATACGTACGTACGTATAAAATATATAATAATATATAATATATATTTTGTATACTATATTATGTGAATTAAAATTCAAATAAAACTGACTCTGAAACCGTATGAATGGCTAATTCTTATTCGTGTCATTTAATTAATATGTTTGTATATTTTTAATTCATAGCGCTATTTATGTTTCAAAAGAACATATCGTAGAATCAAAAGATTTCATTTGGTGCAAGAGTCACTTGTTATTCAAAAAATGCCTAATTTTTGTACCGAATTAGCAAATTATGTGGATTTATTTATCATTTATCGTATAAAAGGTGCATTTGTCATTATATTTTAAATTGTATTAAACAAAGTGTTTTTTCTTTAATTTCAGAATCCCTTATCAGTAGATTTAGTAATAAACATGCCGCAGGACGGCATACGGTTAATATTCGACCCGGTCGCGCAACGGCTCAAGATTATAGAAATATACAACATGAAATTAGTTAAGCTTAGGTATAGGTGAGTATGTTTTATTTATTTTTATACATATATATTGTTTAACGTTAACCTGTCATTTACGGTGTATGTCGCATATGGAAGGATTGCCAGGGGGAAACTGGTTTTAAGACACTCCGTTCCCCATGCACCACCCAATTTCCGAGACATTACATGTTGACTGGCGGAACTTAACGTCTCGGTCCGTACCAGAGCGAAGAAATGAAAATACGTTCTTCATCGGAATGGGAATAGAACCTACAATTGTAATGCTACAGTTCTCTTTCGATTCTGGCTGTGAATAAATTTTAATCCACTTCTGATATTTAAAAAAAAATATATCTAAATTATACAGACGTTTCTGTATAATTTAGACACATTTTTTTAAGTGCTAAGTTTTTTTAATTATTTTCAATTCAAGTATTACGATATATGGGACCATTATGAGATACCAGTTTTAATAATTAAACTTTTCGAATTATAATGATAACATATTGAAAATGGAAAATAATTTTATATGAATACAATGATGTATAACTATAACTTTAGATTACGATATAATGAACGGCAAGGCATCGAACTCGTGACCTTCGACACTGACATATGAGCGTTATGTTACTATGTGCAGAAGAGTGTACAACTCTTCTTACTTCTTAGTATAATATCTAATACAAAATATAAATATTTGTTAGTTATTTAGTTAATTGTGTGATATGTAATCCTCAACAGTAACCCAGGCAGGGGAATCTAGTGTGTAATCTGTAATAGGTTCCCTCTGCCTTTTCCTGTCTTGATATGTGGGGAAAAAGCGTGATGCTGCTTTCATTATTATTATATCTGAACCAGTAACCATCTCGCTTAATCGCTTCAAAAATCGCTTAATAGTGGCAAATGCGTCACGACGGCGGGCGATAGCAAAACATTTATTATGTATGAATAATTATATGCTAAACGCGTACATTATGACCTGGTGACCTTTGATTGGTCTCCAGCTATTGCAGGTGCTCAGGGACGATACTTTCACAAGTATTTTCTATATACATGTACAAAGGTCGCAGCGAAACTATAGCTAATATTCTATATAATAAAATAGGCAGAAACCGGAGAATGGAGTGTCGTAACACTAGTTCTGACTAACATACATAATAAATTCGAGTTATGCGTTAAAAATCGGACTTTTACTTTTTTTATTAGACAAATAAAACATAAATAAAAGATTATTATATTATTAGATCCTTGTATTATTAATAGGAAGAACCCAACAAAGGGCTTCATCTTGTTACCAGTTTAGTTTTTCGAGTAGGAAAAGAATCCACAACCTTCGCGTTCACAGTCAGTCACTACGCCATTGCGCTACGACGGCATCAAGAATAGAATTGTGTCACTGAATTATTTCTACTCGTGGAAAAGCTGTCGGTTGAGAATTTGTTGAATCGTCCATCAAGCTTGAAATGATTCATTAATTTAATTAATCTGACCTAATTCTCTAATGGGGTAAAATATACAGTGAGTTCTATCTATATGAGTATGTAGCCCTAGGGACTCACTCTAGTGGTTCCTTTATTTTATCTATTTATTTAATATGTTACCTTCACTTAGGGTAATTGGACCGTTTTACGTAGTTATAGCACTTTTTTTAACGTTTTATATGATAACATTATTTACCTTGGGGATGTTATTCAAATATTTCGTAGTTATGATATAAATAACAATATTATAGTCACTTCAAAACATAATTGTTTTTTAAAATGTTGAGTATTACAAGTAAAATTTTATCTATCGCCATCGTAGCGCGGTGGGACAGCTCTGTTGCAGTCTCAGTTGTAGATGCGGTGGTTGTAATTTCGATCTCCAATCGGGGGAAGATTTAGATAGGTTCATTTTGAGTTGCGCCCCTCAACATGTAATGTCCCGAATTCGGGTGGAAATTGGACGGAGTGGAGTGAAACGGAGTGTATCACCAGATTCTCTCTACCTAGCCAGAGAAACAGGGGAACTAGCGTAAAGTTGATTATGAACACAAACATTAAAATATCCTGTTCAAAAAATCTGTATCACAATTCTTATCTGCATTTCTTGGATGCTAACCCAGTACCTACCATTTCATCATTCTATTATTATGAAATAAAATACTTTTTTAGTTATACTCCTTTTGATACTTACTTAACCATATTGCTAATATAATATATTGAATAATTTTCCAGTGGTATGTGTTTCAATTCGCCGGAAATAACGCCGTCTATAGAGCAAGTGGAACACTGTTTCGGCGCGACCCACCCCGGCCTGTACGACAGCCAGCGACATTTGTTCGCGCTGAACTTCCGCGGCCTGTCTTTTTATTTTCCTGTTGATAGTAAATTTGAGGTAAGTTCTTTTTTAATTGTTATAAATTATATAAATAAATAGTATTGTCCTGGCAAGGTGGGTGGTAACGTGACGGTAGTGAGTTCGACTGGTAAGTAGACAAAACGCAGCGTTGGGTTCCGCTACTCAGTTCCCTCAGCTTACTAATAACATTTCTGGGAATTGATAAAAAAATTCTTATGTCATGTCTATGCCAATTGATATGATAGTTAATCTCTTTCAATAATTTATAAAAACCTTATATGTTGTTACATAATTGTGTATATTAATGAGTGAGAGAATATGTTTCAAGTGGTTCTAATTTTTTTTCTTTTAACATTACTAACAAAGAATAAATATATCAATCTCTTTTTATCCTATAATTTTGATATTAATTTTCAATACAAACATTTCAGCCTGGATACGCTCACGGTCTCGGCTCGTTGCAGTTCCCGAACGGCGGCTCGCCCGTCGTGTCGCGAACAACGATATATTACGGCTCTCAACATCAGGTAAATAGCATTATAGTAAAAGATTATTAAAAAAAAAAGAAAACCGACTGCCAAACTATAGCTATTGGCACAAACTAAATAACTAAAAAGTAAAAATTAATAGTTTTACTACTTCAGAGTAATGAACAATTAACGAAATTGACGATGGATGTTTGTTCCACTTTCACGTAAAAACTACTGAACGGCGGATTTAGATGGAACTTTTCAGTAATGTTTACCGATTGTACCGCATCCAAAAAGATAACGCATAAACTCCATTTTATATAAATATTTTGTATAATTTGGCTATAATGTAACAATAAGTTTAAGCGGGCGTAGCCGTAGCCGTAAGCCGTGGGCCGCTAGTATACAATAACTTCTGTTCCAGTTAACCAGATCGGCGAGTGGCGGTCGTTGCACGGCGCCTCTGGCTGATTTACCTCTATCCTGTTACCGTCACCAGTTGCATCTGCGTAGATGTGATGTACTGAGATCACCCACTGCCACGCTTGGTCTACGATTGCATATTTATACTGAGGGTGAGTTGTGTTGTTTGTTTGGTTTTTGTGGTTTCTATACGTTTTAGTATAAATAAAGTTTAATTGATTTATATATATACGTATCTTGTCTTTTCATAATATTTATATCATCTATACAATTATAATTCATACATTTCACATATTAATTATAGTCCATTGTCGACTATTGTGTTATAGGCTATATAAATATATACTCACTGGAATTAGTTATTTTTATTTCTCCATTGAGATCCACCTCTTAGGACGCAATGTCTTTAATATTCGGTCGGGAAATGGAGAACGAAATGTTTTGACACCATGTTTTCTAATACCTATACTCTATTATCTATACTCTATGTTCTAGGTGGTCGCTCGGGCTCGCCCGCGTCGGCGCGGCGCCGCGTGGTGCGCTTCGGCGACAGCTGTCAGGCAGTCGCGCGCGCGCTCGCCGCGCCTGCGAGACTTTATTACAAGGTTAGTATTAATTAATGATTGCTTACGGGCGACTGCCCGCGGCTTCGCCCGTTTGAATTGCAGAATTATAGTGAGTAATCACTATATAGTAGGATTATTTTCTTACCTCTTACCATTTTAATGACAATATGTATAGATTAAAAACTAACGTCACAACTAATATAATAAAACAGTAATTTTATCAAACATGGTTTTATACCACGATCACGTAAATAATACGAAGATTGTGGCTTTAATTTCGTCGACCGTATTTTGGGCCTTTTTTTCCGTATTTTCACACCATCGTGAGTTTTCTTTGCCTGCTCCGGTATGCTAAAAAAACCTGACTCTTATTTTAAATAAATCTTAAAATAATTTACTTCGAAGGCTGATGACAAAATGCGCATACACCGCCCCACGGCGAGACGTCGTCCCCCTCCCGCGTCTGATTACTTCTTCAATTACTTCACTTTGGGATTGGTAAGTGTATATTAGAATTTAATTTGGTATAGCTATTTACGATTACGCCATGATTAATTAACTATTAAATTTCTTATAAGGATGTGCTCTTCGACGCTCGTACACACCAAGTGAAGAAGTTTGTCCTCCATACCAACTACCCTGGACACTACAACTTCAATATGTATCACCGTTGCGAATTCGAGCTGAACGTGCAGCCGGACAAGTATGTATTGATTATTTAATTTAATTAAGTTAAGGAAAAATTTTGGATCCCTTTTAACAAACTTTGTATTCATTAAATAGTATGCATATCTAAACTTTGTATGGAAAGGAATGCAAAATGTCTATATATTTTTAAATAATGTATTAGAAATATATTAAATTATTAAAATAGATATAACAAATATAAGTATGACAATATACACTTTTGTATAAAGTGGCAATGTGTATGTATACATTGCTATGGCAACGTGCCACATTGTTATTTATGTGCACGCGTTGTATTTTTTAATCAATTTCAAAAAGGAGAAGGACCTCAATAAATAATACTATACCAGTATTCTTACTCACTCTGTCATTTAAACAGAATCTTAATCAAACTTTAATTTTTACTAAAATAACCATTTTGTCCTCAACAGATGCGAATCCAACACGCTAGTAGAATCTCTATCGGCGGTCTGTATAACGGCGTACAGCAAGTGGGAGAGCGTGTCGCGAGCGCTGCGCGTGTGCGAACGCCCGGTGGTGTTAAACCGCGCATCTTCCACAAATACAACCAACCCGTTTGGTTCTACGTTCTGCTATGGGTACCAGGATATGATATTTGAGGTGAGTTGTGTACTGACAAGGGCTGACAGTACTGACGGATAGTCTATACTTTTCTTTGTCTCTTGCTTATTTAAGTATGTTTGGGTTAAAATGATGAGATGATCTATAATAGAGCAAATGTATATAAAGTGGCTTTTATACTGTCACTGCAGACTTCATTAAACTTCAGTTAAATGGAAAATCAGAGGCTAAAAATGCAAATCACACACTAGTCTTATTTAGTTTACTGGAACAAAACAAAAACCTAAAAGTAACAAAAACGTTTTTTCCAGGTGATGTCAAACAACTACATAGCGTCGATCACGCTGTACCAGCCGGAGGGCACGCGCCCTCACTATGCGGTCAGCTCCATCGCGTGACATAATAAGGTGATTTTTTATCATTTATGTAGCAGTCTAGGCACAGATAACCTCGATATATCCTCCTAGTACCCTCTACTCAAAATTTGAGTAAAATGGCCAAAGTAATGTAGTGCTTGATTGTGCCAAAGCATATAATTTCTTCAAAGAGTATGTATGATATGGTGTCACCATGGCATCAAAATATTTTGGAACTTTTAAAGTTTTAATCATGGGGAGGGCCTTATATACATTATATATTATTGCTGATTTTGTCGTCTATTTGTTTTCTTAAATAATAATATATATAATAATTCACTGTATATTTAATGAAATTACTACATAACAAATATTCTATCTAGGTATCGCCAAGCAAAGGTAAAAAGTTCACATCTTGAATGCAGTCTGTTTGTCAGCTTCTACAAAATTCAAATTCACTAGTGTGGCAGCCCTGGTCTGTTCGCCGCCAATGTGATACATATCCTTAACTAAAACCAACCTAAGAGGTAAACAGTATTCAAAAATATGTGATAAAAACTGTGAAAAAAAAACTAAAAAAAAATAAGTGAGTGACCGATCTCAAGATGGTGTGTAAGTTTTATTTAATTCCTTAGCAGCAATGGACAGTAAAAAATTATATATTTTTTTTGTTTTCTAAAAAAACATGTAAGTTCTAAGAATGTTTCTCAATATTATATGATTATTATTATATATTATATATAATTAGTCGGATGTGTTCTTAAGTTTTACATTTTGACGAAAAAAAATGAATTTTTTGACGTAAAAACTAGACATAAGAAGCTGTAAATATTTTTTGATTGAAAAAATTACCATAAATCGATTGTATTTTTTCTAAAATCATTGGAAAATTGCTAGTGTGATTATTGTGATAAAAATCAATAAAAAAGTGCAAAAATATTTTTCTTGACAGCACCACGATGATGCCATAAGTGGCTTTTTAGTATAGGTTTTAATTTATGGATTATAGAGCATAGACAATTTTATTCAATTTGACTTATAGCATAAACAATGTAAAATGTTTATTTATATTTCGTTATTATATATACGATTCATTTCAATAAAATATTACAAAAAATATTTCTCATACATCATTTTTATATTCCCCAATTAAGCTATCATTTAAAAAAGAATGTATGTATTGACTTAGAATACTCTTGTCTATGGTCTTCTATCTTGTCTTTGATTTTTTATTTTGTAGACGTAAACGTCTATAGATTTCAATCGCTTTTGGATTTCTTTACATTTTTTATACTTTTAGTATTCGCTGTGTATTCTATATACCTATATTAATTTTATATTTTTTTATAAAAGAAAAACAAATAATTGTACATTTTTAATACATCTTAAATTTATAATTCCCCTTTTTTTTTAAAAAAATCCTTCTAATAAAATTAATAATATAGTTTACATAAAATACTTTTGATGATTTGTTAAAAATTATAATTGTATATAAAATCAAGAATTTCGTATACAAATGAATGCACAGCGATAAATTATCTTGAATATTATCTTTTTCAATCTACTTATTGTTTGCTCACAATGTGCGCAATAGGCTAGGTTTAGGCTTACAGACCTACGGTCCTTACGTATAAACGGACATGTAAAAAGAGAAGGTTTACATGAGGACAGAATAAAAGGCTTATCTTGCTCTTATGTAGTATATATTTTTAATTAAAATATTTTTAAGAGCATGTATTCCATTTTGTTGTCAATTTTCTCTTTTGACATTTGCCGTTTATACGTAGGGACTGTTGAGACGTTTTGTACGATTTGATGAATGTGTGTTGTATGATAGCTAATTGTCACAACTATATTTTTTTAAATTATAGTTTGAATGGGATCCTAAAACATTTTTTAATAATTATTCAAGATTTTTTTTAAATCTCAATCATATTTTATTTGTAATTATTTTTATTTTTGACAAAGTGATTAAATTTATATGTCCCATACGAACTATGCAATTTAATAAATCAATATCGTACAAGTAAATTTCATTATACATTTTGGCTTAATTCGCTTGCACGATATTGCATATACCTTTATATTAGTTCCTCTAACAAATTAAAAGAAAAATAAACAATGACAATTGATAAAACTTGACAGATATATTATTTTTGTTAGTAAGCTGTAGCGTCACTCCCTTCCCCGTATTGTAGGGCGAGCAGAGGCAACATAATGTTAAAACCCTTCGTTCTCCACTTTCCTGATCTTTGTTGATTAAAAATGAAAATTTAAACATAATTAACACTCGGGAAGTGAAAAACAAACCCACAAACACACTGTCCCACGGCGCCACGATAGAATTTGTAGAATACGTATACTAAAATCTTTAAGTCTTTAATAAATAATTACTTTACTTTACTTATCTTTTCAATTCTAATGATAGAAGTTATGTAGAAATTTGTAATTTACGGCCAATAACACTTGACCTAAATACGTTATATTTTGTCAGTTGTCACTGTTTAAACAGTCATAGACTTATAGATTAGATAAAATACTACTATATTTCCTTGGCGTCTTGTTTAGATTGCTTGGCTCTCATGGTCACCATCAAACATTGATAGTAACTTTTTTTTTTATTGTGAAACGATACTTATAAAGATTCTTAATTCAAAAATTGTACAATAATAAAATTAGAATCATTAATTTATTTGTAAAACGTTAATTTGAACGTAAACGTTCAAGTTGTTAAACTATTTTTTAATCTACACAGCATGTCAATTTTTTTCTCTATTTATTTATTTTATGTAATAAATTTCTATTCTACAAGTCTATGATATTTCTAAACCTATTTCTATAGTAGTCAAATTATTTCACATGTATTTTACCTCAGTTAACAGTCATTTTATTTAGTGCCAACGTGCATGGAACCTTGGACTCCTCGTTTTAAGGTCGAAATTCCAATGAGCTTAAGGCATCGCTTATACCGGCGGTTGTGATGTTTATATATAGGCAATAAATAGTTCGGCTGACAAGTCGTGGCCGCCCTGCAGTTAGGTTTACTTTACTTTTGCACAGTGCTCGCTCGGGTAGAAAATAATCAAAAATAAAAAAAACAAATTTGGCCAACCATGTTCAGATAACTTCATGGAGGCCACGACACGTCGACCGTACTGTACTTGGGTTATAGCAATTATTATATTGCTTCTATTTGTAATACTTTTTGAACTAGAGCTGTAATATATTTAATTATTTTACTATTAAATTAAGGTTGATTTTTTTGGCATCTTTTAATTGTGACTCTTGCAATCATTTTATTTTATTGAGCTGCAAGATCTACATAAGGGGAGAATAGAGGAATTTTGTCTAATGTTTTAATCTACGTAAACTCTTTGCCTTTTACTATTTTTATTTTATTATTTTAAAGATATTTATCTGTACTTTAACAGTTCAATGAGCAATCATTAAAAAAGTAATTTTAAATCTATTAATAAATAAAAAGGAAACCTAACGTTTTTTATCTATACTTATTTTTTGTAATAATCAAATTTTTATAACTATATTATTCTGGTATGTATAATCTTTTCACTGTACCAATTAATTACATCATTACGGCGGGAAACGCCATTACGTCCGTAATAAAGATTAAAAATAATAAATATGAGATAAAAATACTAAATATTAAATGATAACCCATAAATAAAAAATATATATTTCCCAACAACGCTGACTAATATATTTCGGGGACAACATAGATAACATTACTTTGATGTTTCGGATTATCCACGCGGTTTTTCAAGTATCGATTTTGAGAGTCTCTCGACGAGGAATGATCATTATCGCGCGATTTAGATATTTTTCTGACGTTCGTGACATTTATCTTTGATCTTATTTTGTATATCGCTTTTAGAGTTTATCATAAAACGTGATTTACGTTTAAAAAATAATGATAAGTATAATTTAAATATAATATGGCTCTAGTTGCAGGAGTATTTCAAAGCACTTAATAATTTATTTATGCACAATTAACGTGTGATTGTCGAATAGAGATCATAAGTGGCTGTGGTGCCATAAAAAAAAGTTAAAAAATTGACAAATAATACCTTAAAAAAAGTATTAAGTGTAAGGTAGCGTACGCTACGGTATCTTCAGTTATGTACGGATGATATATTTATTTTTAAATTATAAGACATTGAAGTTAATTTTCTTCTATTTCGTTAATAATTCAAAATACTCATCATTTCACCTTAAAGTACCTACTATAATATAAATATTTTCGAATGGCAATACAAAACTTTTAGACGTAGAAGACATATTCTTATCGCTAAGTTATCTGTATTACTTCAAATTTCGGTTAAATATTATACGGGTCGATATTTTATCTATCTATTATTAAATTGGTAATATCTGTCCGTACATACACTGTAGAGTTATTTTTTATAAAGATAATTAATTAGCTTATGTTTGTCTCGCTGTGGCTTATATTCGTCACAGCTTATCACTTAATTCATAACGTTGTTTGTATGTTCATTGTGCCGGCCTTGAGTCATACATTAATTGTTCACCACAGACTCATTATTCTACTTAAATTTTAATTAGTTTATATCACTGGGAAACATTAGGAACTTTCACCATACAATACAAATTAAAACTTTTAAAATTTTAATGATATACTCCGCTATTTTAGATTTAATAATTCATTATCAACGTAAAACAATGACAATAGCTAAAATCATGATCATCACCCACCAGAAACAAAAATGATATCACTTAAGGCTGGTATAAAATCGTATAATATAACTATAGTATGTATATTACACATGTAGAAGTGTTATATTATGCATTTAGTGATACAAAAACATTATGATTAGGGAAGAATAGACGAGACCCACTCCTGAATGGTAAATAATAAAAAAAACAGTCGAAGCATAATATTAATAATTTTAAGGCTGTATATATGAATTCTCATGTCAGTTAAGTGTTTTTTTTAAAAGTGATTTGACATAGCCAATGGTTTATTTATCGCTAGATATATTGTTGTGAAATTGTTGGAATACCGTTTGTTATTATTATGTTTGAATGCGAATGTTATTTTTGTGTTTCTGTGGTATATATTATTCTTTTTTGAAATGGTAATAACGATTTAAATTACTTATTGTGTATATTTATAAAAACATAATATCTTTTGAAATTATTTTATTTTTGAAAATAACACAAAGTGAATGTAAAGACTATTAAGTTATAATATTCTTTATCTATTAAATATATCTCACAGAAACACATTAGATATAACAACAGAATAATAGAAAAAATGATCGTTGCGTGCTGTAGCAATAATTTTTTTGGATAGTAAAATAACTGCTGTGTGACGATTACAAACGTACAATCAAGACAAAAGGTTAGTTAAATAATTTAATGTTTAATGATGACGATTTATATTAAAATGATATAATTAAATTTATTTTAATACATTTGTGATTTTACCTGTTGACCGAAATCATATACTATTAATGTTTCTAGCTTTACTTTTCGTCATCAATGATATGATTGTAATACGCTGTAGCGTGCGTCATTAAAATTTCCCTTATGTCTTTATATTAGGTGAAATTCCCACTACATTTACATATCTGTCATCACACAGCAGCTTATCTTGTAATGTATAATTTATTATATTTATTATTTTATACATCATGCTAGATAATCTGTGAACGAAAATTTTACACCAATCATCATCATATCTATAATCTACAATGTTAATTAAAAAAAAACCTTAAATTTAAACAATGTTATTTTTTAGATAATTTTTCTTTGTATTGGCACGAATTTTATTGAATCTTATGGCTATGCAATACTTAATATAGGTGCTTTTGACTCCCAATGAATTATCTTTCGACCCATTTTATGCCTTGTTTTATATTTCCTATGTCATTCACTCAATTAAAACAATAACAATATTTTGAAGATTTTGAATGGGTTGAAAAGGAAAAATGTTGTAATTCAATTCTTGTAAGTTATGGTAACTTTGCGTTCGTAATTCCTACTCAACTTTTTGTATTTCAGTCAAGTGGGTTTAAAAAAATGAAACTGTCTCAAAAAATACCAAAAATCAATAAATGGATTTCGTACCGAATTTTGTATTTATTTATCTTTTTTATTTATATCCAGCAATGATGTTTAAGGTTCCCTCTGACTACCCTGCTAAATGCGGAATACAGCCTTTTTTTTAAATATTGAATAGGCTTGCGTTTGACCGCATCAAGTCTGGTGAGCGTTGATGCGATCTACGGTGTGGCACGCTTGCCTAGCAGATACCTATTCACTCTGGTTTTTGAAGACCCTCATATTGTATGTCTTAGGAAATACAGATGCCAGCAATGAGTTCCAATCTCTCGCAGTGCGGATGAAGAATGTAGCCTCAAAGCGTTTCGTTCGTACGGTAGGAAGCCTGAAGCTAATAAAACAATCGGTAGGTATAATAAAACTAGCATGGCAGGCGAGACAACTCTGTATTGCAACATGTTATGAACTCTATAATGACCTGGTAATTGGCTTCATTAGGCAAATTTTTGTTATAGCTGTTAAATACTTCCCACCGTAATTAATTATATTAGGACGAAGAATAAAGCAATTTGACCTCATGGTTATATGTAGGTATTTAGGTAGAGCGATTATAGCAGCAGATTATAATTTCATTTATAAAAAACGTGGTTTAAAAAGATTGTTGACTTTAAATATCTCGAGGTCCTTGGCCACTCATGATTTTAGGGCTCATTTGGAAAGTAAATTAAACTATTGCAGATATTTTCCCATGGTTATGGATAGAGCCTCCATGACGTCGGGGGCCCAGAGCACGGGCCCCGGCTGCTATTATGGTGAAGACGGAACTGCAAATGTAATGCACAGTTGCCATTTCAGACGTAGCAGCGGTTTTGCGACTGAACGCAATAGTAATGAGCTTAAATTCCATTAGAGGGTAACTATCCAATATTACATATTTAAAAATGTGCGAAAAAATAATTAATAGAGTGATTCATAGTAAAGTTCTTACTGTAAAGTATGTCTTACAATAATTCCTAAAAAAATATATGAGAAAAGTGAGTTTATATATATTTTCTAGTTCTTATTACCGGCACTCGTCAGAATGAAAAGTAATTCGGTCAGGTTAAACTAAACTAGGTTAGCTGTAAAGGACTACGGGTCAACGGTCTAGGAATATTTATTTAACACAAATAACTATTTTTATAAATCGGCATCAACATCATTTAAATGATTAAAAGGAAGTTTTTACCCTTATTAAAAATGATATTTAAAAGTAATAAATACATTTTATGCAAACTCTTTTCCCCTTGCTAACAACAAGAACGTAATTATTCTTAGATTGTTTATCATTATCTATTTTGGGGAAAAACTTAACTAAAAGTTTTAACATTTAAGATAGTTTTTAATATTTAAGGAATTAATACATTTTAAATGTTGATTTGAAAGCTTAAGTTGAGAAGTAAGTGCAGTGAAGATATCGATATATAACATTATTAAAGGATGACTAAGTTATTTTCAGTTTCACAATGTTTCCCACATATACCGGGATGGGCAGAGTAACCCGCCAGGACAGTCACTTTCTCCACTTTCCACCTAAATTCAAGACATTACACGTTGAGTGCCATCGTTCAAGTGTCCACGCTGTACGAAGGCACCACGATGGTCTCGATAATATCGAAAAAACAATAATCTGTCTGTCTTTCTTTTTCTCCGAAACATTTTGAAGCACTTATAGATATTGTTCAACATTATTCAATTTAAGTACTAGCCTATACGAAATTTATTTTAAATCCAGCCATTAGAGCATTAGATAAGAAATTACTTGGACTTGTTTTTTAATCGGGCAGGAAGTACATATTTGAAATAACAGCGTAATATTAATGGAAACTAAGTTTTTATAAATTAGAAAAGCGTTATTTTATTTTGTACGTGATTACCTAAATACTTACCATTTGTTTACATGTATACATTTGGAGTGTAAAAGGTGATTTTGATATTTAAACTTATACAAGTTGGAGATTTAAAACGGCGAGTTTGATTCGTAATATGATGAATTTGGAATGAAAATATGCGAATTCGATGCGTAAAGGTATGGATTTAGTTTCAAATCTTTATAAGAATTTATTGCAAAATTTATTTACTCATACATAAAAGCAAGAAAAATACAAAGAAACCTTTTATCACTCCAACCAACGTTCTACACCTTCTGCTCGAATTCAAGACTTAAGTTGTTGAGTTAAGGAACTAAACGCTGCATAAAATAAAGCTTTTTATTAGAAAGGGAAAACGAAAATAACTCTTCTTTCTTAAATTAAACATTTTTTTAGAACCCACAAGCGACGGAAATGAATTAACGAAGTTAACATTTTAAAATTTCATTGCACATTTTTCACATTTTTGATCTTACATATTCTGTAATTCCATTTTGTTTGTTTATTACATTTATCACGTTCTACTTATAGTGTTAAAGTACCTGGTATTTATCTAATCTTGTTGTGTCGTGTTATGTTTTTAATTTCCTTCTTCCTCGAAACTTTAAAATTTAATAAAACATAAATATGCTGTCAAGTTCGAGTATCTACGCATTTATCAGCGATCATCTTTGGCCAATTATTGTAGGTAAACTAATTTTTTTAAAGGCCTGTTCTTATTGGACCTGTGTCCCCACGCCAGCCAAATACCAAAGGACCTACTTCTTTTGGACCCTTAGAATTCTTAAAGAGAAACATAATAAAAATAATAATAGCCACAAACTATAATAACCTTGCATTGTACTTCTACATGAACATATTACACACTCTATACGTCTAACACATCAATGCTCGATTTGGAATGAAGCGACGCGTGTCTGCCTGTTACGTGCTTCCGTTGCGGGTGTAAATGACATTATACTATTTAGGTAGGTATATGTAATTATAATTAACTAGCGGACGCGCGCAGCTTCGCTTGCGTATTTAGGGGGAATTCTAACCCATGAAACATGTGTTCAATGAAATAATTTTAAGTCTAAATTTCAAATTTTATAAAAATCGGTGACGATTTAAAGATTTTTCCATACAAACTTTCAACCCCTTATTTACACTCTTAGGGGGTGAATTCTAGAAAACCATTAAACATGTGTTTAATTATATACGTTTAAGAGTCTGAATTTCAAATTTTATAAAAATTGGTGACGATTTAAAAAAAACTTATACAAACTTTCAACCCCTTATTTGCACTCTTAGGGGGAGAATTCTAGAAAACGATGAAACACGTGTTCAATTAAATACTTTTAAAAATCTAAATTTCAAATTTTATAAAAATCGGTGCCGATTTAATTTTTTTTCCATACAAACTTTGAACCCCTAATTCACCCCTTTAGGGTTAAAATTTTTCAAAATCCCTTCTTAGTGGATGTCCAGATTACGAAAGTAAACTTTTGTCCAAATTTAACGTTTCTACCATCAGCGGTTAAGGCTGTGCGTGCGTCTTACCTCAGTCAGTGAGGACAAGTCCTTTTATATATATAGATTGTATATTGGACCGTCGTGACTTATTTAATGAAAAATATATTTATTACTAGTGGACCCGGGCGCGGCTACGCATGCTTGAACTATAAGAATATTTTTGCGTCGGTCATACTATGCCGCCCGTAGGCTAGGTCATTTCGAATCAGTGACATCTCAACTATTTATTAGAATTTTATACAGTAAACTATAATTTCAATCTAGATAAAATGCCAAAAGTGACTATTATATTTATTTTCATAAGGATCAATATCAAAATGTCGCGGTAACGGTTGCGTAGCGACGCGACGGTTGTTATTAACATGGCAGAATAAATTGCATGTCAAATTAGAAAGTACTTTAAAATATATTAGTATATATGTGTAATGTAATATAGCCTATAGCACTTCTGAAGAATGCAGCTTTCATACAAAACAAAAACAAAGTAAATCGGACCAGTAGATCCAGAGATCTTAGCGTTCAAACAAACAAACAAACAAACTCTGTCGCTTTATTATATTACTAGCGGACCCGGACGCGGCTACGCCTGCTTGAAATATAAGAATATAATTTCTATAGAAATATAATTTCAATTTAGATGAAATGCTAAAAGTGACTATTATATTTATTTTCATAAGGATGAATATCAAAATGACGCGGTAACGAACGCGGTCGCGTAGCGACGACGGTTGTTATTAACATGGCAGAATAAATTGCATGTCAAATTAGAAAGTATTTTAATTTATTAGTATATATGTGTAATGTAATGTTATATAGCCTATAGCACTCCTGAAGAATGCAGCTTTCATACAAAACAAAAACAAAGTAAATCGATCCAGTAGATCCAGAGATCTTAGCGTTCAAACAAACAAACAAACAAACAAACAAACTCTTCCGCTTTATTATATTACTAGTGGACCCGGACGCGGCTACGGCTGCTTGAACTATAAGAATATTTATTAAATATATTTATGAAATTATTGGATGAATATAAAAATATAAGTTCATTTTGGGTGACGTGAAAACAACAAACAAACTTTGCAAACCGTTGCTTAGCAACGACGGTTGTTATTAACATGGCAGAATAAATTGCATGTCAAATTAGAAAGTATTTTAATTTATTAGTACATATGTGTAATGTAATATTATATAGCCTATAGCACTTCTGAAGAATGCAGCTTTCATACAAAACAAAAACATAGTAAATCGGACCAGTAGATCCAGAGATCTTAGCGTTCAAACAAACAAACAAACAAACAAACAAACAAACAAACAAACAAACTCTTCCGCTTTATTATATTAGTATAGATTAGTATAGATAGTATAGATAGATTAATAATAATCAGCTGCACGCTGTATACGCAAGACTGGTTAGAAATTTGGCATGTAGATAGGTTAGAGGGTGTAGGGGAGCACTAAGGAAAGGTTTCTTGAAATTTCTACAGAAACGAGTAAAACCAGATTGCTTATTTCACGTCCTAAAATCCACTAGTTTAAGGTAAAATGTCCAACTAGTTTAATATAAAAATGTGTTATTTATAAGGTATCTTGTGAATTTAAATAATGTGAAGTCCATGATAATTTACAGCAAAAAATATTTATATTTACTTTTTAATAATAAATTATAGTTCTAGCTTCTATCTATGATATCTTATATCTATATGTACTAGATCTAATAAAAAAATCTTTTTCTTTTTATGTATATGTATTTGAACCTATTATCTTCGTACATAAAGTATATATTACACTATAACAGTGTTTAAATATTACGTGTTTTTTTTTTATATATTCTAAATGATACGCAAGTCATATCATGATTACATCCACAGAGGCATCACGTAGGCTTTTGTGCTATTTGTATGTTATTCTCATTATATTTAACTCTCACATTTTTTACTTTATTCGAGTGACTTTTTATCAACAACTTTGGCCTACTTTAATTTAATCTTCATATATTATGGCATGATTAAAATGTTGCGTTATCTAATTCTTTCTGTTTTCTCGTGGATTTTTCTTTTTTAATTATACTTATATACAAAATTAATTTAATTTTGTATTTAATTACTTAGGCTTAACGAGATATTTTAAATATTTGTGTATGAAGGTACCACTTCTTTCTTTCTTTCTTCTTTCCCCATTCTTCATGTATAGGTATAGACGGAGATTAACAGAATATTTTGTCAAACTGAATTGAATATATTATACGTTAGTGAGAAATTCCACATCAAGGATTAGTTAGGCATTAGCGTGCTTTGATCAATTTTATCAATTGAACGTTAGTCGTGGTGGGTTTTACTCTGTGGTAACTTAGTAAATTGGAAGACTACGGGCTATTTGTATCTACTTAATAATAGTTTCAAATTAAACTTTCCAAAGTAATAGCTTCATCATATTAAATTTTTAGTACTATCTACTCTCAAAAACTGAATTCTACATAACATTTACCTACATATTACGACAAACACAAACAACAGTAATAAACGATAGATTTGAACTTGCAATATTCCCAAATAGCTACGCCAAATACGTCAAAAGTCAATGATTTCGGAATGTTAAAAAGCTAAATATTTAGTGTGAATGTTTTACGAGCAATCAGTTTCGACATATCGATTAGGCACGCCAGTGTTTGGCATCGCCCCAGTTGCTACAAATGAGACTTAACCTTTAAAAATAATTGCTCTCGCTTTACCTAGTTACCTAGTGTTTAGCTCGATTGTTCACAAATACATTACGAACGCAGATTTCTGGACGCATTGCCTGTTGAGTAGAGGAACCTGGATATGCCTGGATATGTCCTAGCACTGTATAAAATAGATTTTATTATGTTTGTGTCTAATTTGTTTTCTCCTCTCTACATAGGCAAAGAGAATGAAATGATTTACACTTTTCACCAATTTTGAAGTGATATTGCAAATTATTAATATTGAGCGCCAATTGAAATTGAGGGAAGGTCATTGTAGCGTAGTGGGACAGCATCTGTCTTACAGTAAGATTCAGTTGTTATGGGTTCGATCCCCATTTGCGACAAGGCAGCTCAAAGTGCGGCGATGAATTCCACCGTTCAACACGCATCGCCGATTTATGCGGAAAGCGAAGAACGAAGTGTATTGAAATTAGATTTTGTCAACCAACAATGACATATTCGGGGGCTAGTTTCAGATCTTGTCTAATCAGGAAGAGAAAACTACGTATTATATTAGAGAGGTATAAGCGACGGTTATGAGTTCGATTTCCATTTTTCCTCGCTATAATGAGGCAAAGCACGGCGTAGATTTGACGGTAAATGGGGAACGAAAATGTCTTGAGAAATAGTATCTTAATACTAGGTTCCCAGGCTCCCCCTGTCTTCCACTGAAAAAACAAATATATGAAGTGGAATTAGGTCCATAAACATCGCATTGTCCTGCACGTGTCTACGGCGTCGGCGCCATTAGTTTATCTATCTATTGATCAATATTAGGCCGTAAAATGAGTACGCGATATATATCAAGTGTACAATATTTATTTATTATGTTATCTTATCGCAGTTGCAAAGCGGTTAACATTATATTAAAAACTAAATATTTTAAAATAATTTCTTCCCTATAGCTTTGTAAGAAAAAGTGAAGCACCAAGCAGAGTGTAAATTCCATTACATTTTTTCCTCCTCTCGACGAGTTATATGAGATATAGGAATCCCCGGTTTCTAATCTGGTCTATCCCTATTCTGTAGTTTTAAAAAATATGTAAGTCCTTAATAAAAATATTACAGTTTTGTGTACGGAATAATATTTATACGGAATAATTACCCTCGGCCGGTGAGTATCACATTTGACGGATTTTTTTATCTGTTCCCCGAATATTCCTGTTGTACGATTTTCGAGAATGTCATCATCATCATCATCGACAGGCATCTTTTGTCCGCTGCTGGACATAGGCCTTCCCCAATTCTCGCCACCACACTCGATCCTCAGCTCTTCGGACCCATCCGCTTCCCGCCAACTTCTTTATGTCGAGAATGTCACTATCAATTATTTAAACGTACTTATATTATTTACCATACAAATGGGATCAAGTTTTCAATATCAAGATTAAGTATGACATATCTAAGCGAGGCTCTAACTTTCTTATTAATCTCACTTTCTTTTATCTATAAACTTATCTTTTTATCAATATATATGAATATGATTAGTTTTTGTAAATAAAAGGTTGCCTGTAAGAGATCACTTACAGTGATAAGGCCGCCCTTGCGCTATGTTTAAATACTATAATTCTCATGTATCTTTATGTATCTTTGTGCAATAAAGTATTTTTGATTTTGATTTTTTTTTGATCATCCAAAAATGTCACCGCCGGAAGATTATTTATGTTTGATGGGTAATTATTTGTATGTTTCTCTCTTTAGGCATTCTGGAGTCATTGGCCATATATAAATAGATTTACAATACGTTTAAATATTATTGTTTATTTAACGTTTGGCGTACTCTGGCTTTGTCAAAATCATAAATGTATTTATAAAGAAATAAATAAAAACGTCGTCTGTTGAAGTTGTAGTGGCGCGGGAGCAGAATAGTGGTGTCAGTAAAAACTAATTATTTAAAGTTTTAAATAAATAATTATTTATTGTTCGCTCTAGTAAAAAGTCAAAGCGCTCTCTCTACATGCAATACCTCGTGATTCCGGTGGAAAGTTACGAACGAAGTGTAATAATTCTATTCTCTCTACCTACCTCATTATTTACGGGATACCGGGATAAAAAAATAGAAATTAATTAATTCTTTGGCTGTTAAACTCTTTATAATTAATAATAACGAATGATTACGATCCTATCTAATGCAGTATGCTTATATAATAGCCGCAAATCCGCCTTATTATTATGATATGCAAGGAAAATTTTGTGATAATACTTAAATATAACTATAGATAAGTTTTATTTATATTTTTCGTTTCGTCATAATTCATATAAAATGACTCATGCTTCTATAATTTGTCACTTGAAAAGTTTAAGCAAAATGTCACTCAATTCTAAGTACGTAGAGTACCATCAACAGGAAAAAAATTGGTGATTTATTAGATAATTAGCTTATGCTACAAATATTTAATCATAAATGATAAAATATAAATATATTATTAATCTTATTTGAAAACAGCATATACTTTTATTAAATTAGCGAATCAATTGGCCGTGGAGCAGTGGGACTGGGGTGAGTATCTGACTTTTAACGATGGTTGTAGATTCGATCTAGCTTAGGGGATAAATAATATTTAACTTGTAAATTATTTAAGTTTCTACTAGGGGAAAGATTTTTCCCCTAGTAGAAATGTCTACCAGAGTAGAAAAATATTTTTATTTGGAAATCTGAGGCGTTGAATTCCGATACTTAACACGCAATCGCAATGTCTCGAAGATTTGACAGTGCGATACTTACTTATATGAATGATTTTTATTTTCTTCCTATTTGTCAGTGTGTTGGTTGTCAGTACGTTTGTGCACGCTTATCTCTTAAACAATTTAACAGATCTAAATATAGAGTTCATTTTTGTATACAAATTACCCTTAAATTTAAGTGTTTGTTTCATTTAAATCGATTCATAAATAAAAAGTTATAAGTTCAATAATATAAAATATGTTGTTCGACAACATTAGCCGAAACTTTAATTTTCAATGAATGAATATTATCTTTAAAATATTAATAATAATGTTATTAGAGCACAAAAGTAATTCTGATTAGTAAACATATAATTGTGTAGTTGAAGCGGGCGAAGCCGCGAGCAAGGCGCTAGTTTTTTTTAATATAAATTATGAATAGGTATATATATGCATACCGACTAAATTACACACTTTAACTAAAACTACTGAAACGATTCTATCAATCATAGTACATACGTATGTTGACGAACAATCATAGTACATACGTATGTTGACCTCAGAAGGACTATTAAAATGTCGTTACACATAAACTATACATCTACATATCGCAACAACTGTTAATGTCTTCATTTTTCAAAATTTTTAAGTGGCTTTTTTAATTGCATTGTATTTGAAATAGTTTTTAACGGCGATAGTCAGTCATAAAAATATTGCTTGAGTTTTTAGTATTATGTATGTTTTATTAATACTGGGCTTATATTTCTTTTTACCCTTTATGTATTCACACCAAAAGCAAAAACAAATAATTCTTTATATTATCTAATAAAGTCATGTAAAATGTTAGAAGTGTCAAATCTACAGGTAACTACCGATTCTCAAGTCAGTTCTGTTGAAAACGCCGGCAAAAAACTCTAAATTTCTTATAAGTATGTTTTTAATCTTAACCTTTACTTAATACCTACTCTTATTGCCTAAGGTAATTCAAATTACATATTGTTTCACTCTTTTCCTGAGACCACGACAGCCTAATCGAAATACAGAAGAGAACCCGTAGATCAGTGACTTTCCTCTTAACGATTTATTCTCATTTATGTTTCAGTTTACAGTTTCTACATTAACTACATACATAAGTAGTAAAATAGACATAACACATATGTTTTTACCAGTACATATCAGATAAGACTAGCAATCTATGAGTACCATTGATTTCTAGCAACAGTTGGTGCGTTTCAAACTATTAGTCACCTAGTTATCGTAAAACTGTTATTATTGTAAAAAAAACTGACACAGAACATAACAGAAATTTATTGATTCATATTTAGGTGTATGTAGCTGGTATTATTAATAACGTATTTTTAGGGTTGTCTGTCTCAAAATAAAAAGATGGCTTCCGTATAATATCTTGGTTGACCGTCGGTCCGTCTGTTAAAACCTTTTATCTTGAGATCAAATGGATGCAATAAGCTAAAATTAATATATAAAAAATATGGGTCTATGGTTCCTAGAGCATTAAAAAATTAAGCTTTTAAATGAAGGCAATCAAAATATACGAGTATTTATTTATGCATCTTTTTTGCTGCATTACGTATGAAATTCGCCGCCAAATAAGCGCTATTAAAAAATATTCGCTAAGAATAGATAATAATAAGAATAAAAAAATAATATTATAGAATCATACAGGTCTTTACCTGGTTTATATGAAATGTGACTGTGAAATTTTACTGTACTACATTCATATTATAAACATTTGAATAATATATTTTTAATTCTTTTATTAATATACTCTGTAAGTCCGATTATTTTCCTTTAATACTTAAGCATTAAGTAGATTCCTTTCACTTTGAAGTGTGTTAAAAATATATTGAACAAAAAGTAGTAAGTGAGTGCTAACATATGGACAAATAAAACATGGCTTTGAGTAAATCTAGACTGACACCGTGCGTCACTCGCACATGTTAAATTAGTTTATTTAAATAACTAATACAAGTGAAATATTGTCTCCACTTCAGTTATAAAATGGTGTTAGAGTAATATTTATTATTATTTTATATATGAGACCGTAGTGGTGCAGTGGCACATCGTTGTGAATTCGATTCTCACTTGAGGTATTAATTATTTTAATTTTTTTTCGCTCAATACACAAAGTCATGAAAATTGAATGGAAAATTAGGAGCAGAGTATCTAAGCACCTCAAAAGATATATGAGGATGAAGATACAGATTATATTATATCGATTGCCTTATATAATTTGTTGATTTTTGTAGAATTTACATACTTACATGAGATTCATATGATCGAAATGCGAGATAAGTTTTAGGCCAGTGTCACTAATCAGGAAATTTTTGGAAAATTACTTTTGAAAAACGGAAATAGTATTCACATTTTCAATAATCAAAATACATACCTCCACGTGTTTCTAATAATTTGTAGAGTAATTAATATTTCGCTTACGTATGATCAAAAACAGACTATTTGAATAGTTTGTATAATTTGGAATGCAAATATTTGTTGTCTTTTTAATGAGGTGATGTTGTTCCCATTCGAGGAAATTAAATGTATAATATTTTCATTTCTTCGTTCTGGTGAGAGACAAAGCGCATTGGGACGGAAAATGGAGAACAGTGTTATAACACTAGGTTCCCTGTGCCTTCCCCTCTGAGTGTGGGATGCAGCGGGGTCCATAGGGCGGTCTTTGGTGCGTCAAGTGTCGATATGACACAAAATCGTCTACAGCGTGTGGGAGTGGGAAGTAAGTGAAAACGGGGAAATTTTGATAATTAAGGATTTTAAAGAGGAGTGAAAGGATTTGCATATCTCGACGAAGACGGATTGGGAGCCAATTAAGCTGAGCTCGAAATTGGAAAACGTCATCATACTTACGAAATATTATTTTCAAAATCGTATTTAACCGCAAATATCAAGAAGGGGGAACCTGGGAACCTAGTGTTAAGACACCTCGTGTCCCATTAAAATACTTCCTTTCCCCATTTTCCGTCGGATTTTAGAGGCATTGCGTGTTGGGTCGCGGAATTCAACCCGTAGGTACTTACGTTCCTATAACAACAATTAGTTGAATACATTAAAATTTATAACATATAACATTTCATGTTACTTTTCCTGTAAAACAAAACGCGTGTAAATAACAATAAATTTACATAAATACATATTCCTTAAAATATTTTCTATATAAAAAAAAAAATCAGCTTCACAGTGTTAAGACACTCCGTTCCCCACTTTCTGCCGAATACTGGAGGCATTGCGTGTTGAGTGTCAGAACTCAACGCTGCGCTTTGCCTCGACACCAGAGCGAAGAAATGGAAATGTAAACGTAAATAAATATTTCACTTCCTCGAGTGGGGATCGAACTCACAACCGTCGCGTTACAGTCACACCCTTGTACCGCTGCGCCTCGACGGCCTCATATTTTCTATATGAAATGTAAAATAAGCTATCGTTATTGATCTAGTGCGGTTACTTTTATTACAAAATGTGTATAGGATATACCGACGTTACGACATCTATACAAAGTGACTGGTAGCCCACAACGTTTCTGTAAAACAATACGAATATGGAATTGTACACATGTTACATACAATAATAAATAAATTAAATTACTAGCTCTCAACTGCGGCTACGAAATGAAAATAACTAAAAGTAGGTACTGTTTGAGAGTGCCCGAGGTAGCCATGACGGTGAAAATAAAATAAATCAGCTTCACGCTGTATCCCGCACACAGCAGGGTAGGCAGAGGGAACCTAGTGTTAAAACACTCCGTTCAAGACTTTCCGGAATTCTGGAGTTATTGCGTGTTGAGTGGCGGAACTCAACGCCGCTTTTTGCCTCGCAAACAGAGCGAAGAAATGAAAATATAAATGTAAATAAGTATTTCATTTCCTCGAGTGGGGATGGAACCGTCACGTTACAGTCACACCCTTGTGCCCCGACGTCACGACGGCATGGCCTGACCGTAAAATTATAGTAAATATCTTTAAAAAAGTATCTTTCATTC
Source organism: Heliconius melpomene rosina (assembly GCF_056956725.1). Classification (NCBI taxonomy): domain Eukaryota; kingdom Metazoa; phylum Arthropoda; class Insecta; order Lepidoptera; family Nymphalidae; genus Heliconius; species Heliconius melpomene. The sequence goes on from NC_140400.1 coordinate 3,599,917, forward strand.
CTAAATCCGGAAAATTTCGGAAATTTGTAAAAATCTCGTTACAGATATATTAACAACATAAATAAGTTGTAACAAGCTCATGATGGTATAAGAATTTCAACGCTTGATTGAGCTTGATGAGAACGTATGGCTTAGTGGTCAGAGCACGACGGCGGTTTCTTAGAGACACGGGTTCAAATCCGGCTGCCTTTAAATTTTTATAAGTTTGTTCAAAAAAAGATTTTTCATTCTTAAGTAGTAGTTAAGTGTGTAATAATACTGTTGAAGACGAATAATGGTTATCTTAATGTATGAGTAGATTATCTCTAATAAAAATCGATACTATTGATTTAATAAAATTTAAAATATTTTTTTTATAGCATCACACTGTATCTCTCCTCCACACCGCAGAATAGGCAGAGGGAATCTAGTGAATAGACACCCCGTTCCCCATTTTTCGCCAAATTCAAGTTATTTGCCAACTTATATAATATTATATACACAATATCATGTACCTACACTCGAAATGAGCAAATATCAAACACTCGACACGTTTCACAGCTTATGAAATAATAATACGCCTAATACTTATATCAGTTTTTATCAGTTACAGGCTTCAAATTAGCATTTAATATATAATATGTAAATATATTTTTATATAAAACTAAATAACAACTCACTGTGACTTTCAGGTGATAAAACTAATAAATAAAGATAAGAAAAAATCTGAGAAATTATTATTTTTTGAATGAATAACAGATTGGTATACATTTTATTTTTTAAGGTTCACGTTTTATCCCGCACGGTTTAGCTGGACAGGCAAAACGAATCTTGTGTTGAGCCACTCCGCTTCCGACTTTCTTCGTGATGTGTTGCCGTGAATCTAATATCTATAAAAATAAAAATAATTCGAAAAGATATTTCAAGTATGGATACAGATACAAATATATGAAGAATACTTGGTATATCGGTTTTGGTTATCGATATCAATTAATAAAAATATTTATTTTCAGCTATTTTAAATATTTTTTGTAAATTTTTTTGTAATTTAAATTCTTATAGGGGGTTTATTTAATAAAAATAATTTTATACAATCATTCCTTCAAATGTTGACTGAACCCACAATCACGGTATTTACAGTCGTTAGCTGTCTCACTATGCCACGAAGACCTTACTTATACAGTTACATATATATTACATATAATTTATTTAAAACTAGAAAGTTATTACAAACGACCCTCACGGTACCAGGCCGTTTACGTTTTCAGTTACTTCCAAACACGGAAACAAGGTAGATATCGATTTGTACTGCAGTTTTAAACTATTCGGCATTGACTAGTGTACCCTTTACTGATGCAGACATGCCAATTTGGGGTGACGTTAAAATATGCAGAACGAGGCCTAGCATTAGGTAATAAAGGCTAGAAGGCCAAAAATTGTAGAAATTTCTTTTATTCTGTCAGGTGAACTTAAAATTGTGGGAGATTTTGAAACTTAAGGCTTTATAAAGCAATTTTTTTTCAAATAAAATTTATATTTAGCGACAGACAGATGCCAGCCTCGGCTCAGGGGCACAAAGTGTGACTGCGGCAACGCGACTGATTGTTGGGTTTGATCCCCACTCGAGGAAATGAAATATTTATTTAAATTTATATTTTCATTTCTACGCAATCTAACGGAAAAAAGAGAATGGATACCTACAATAAAGAATAATATAGGAAAACGCATGACAAGAAGACCAGATATATTAGCTTCAGCCACGGAATTCTACCGCAATCTATTCTCCAAAGCCAACGTTAATGAACAGACGGACATTACAGGAACAGATGCCGTACCAGAAATTTTGCCAAGAGAAATCGAAATAGCAATAGCAACCCAAAAGAAAGACAAATCTTCTGGACCAGACTATATCTACAACGAGTTCTTAATTACGAATAAAGAATCATTAGTACCAATATTTATGAATCTATTTAATGATATAATTAAAAATGAAATGATTCCAAACCAATGGCTAACATCCACAATAACATTAATACACAAAAAAGGCGACAGGTCAGATATTGGCAATTACAGACCAATCTGCCTCATGTCTAATATATATAAGGTATTCGCTAAAGTGTTACTCAACCGTATATCCAAAAACCTCGACGAGAACCAACCTAGAGAGCAGGCAGGATTCAGAAGCGGATACTCTACACTAGACCACATACATGTCGTCAAACAAATCATTGAAAGAAGCAAAGAATACTGTACACCATTTTACTTCTGTTTTGTGGACTATTGCAAGGCGTTCGATTCTCTCGAACACGAAAAAATTTGGCTAGCCCTTATAAACCAGGGAATTGAGAGGAAGTATATTAGGATAATAAAAACCATTTACAACAACAGCCGTGCCAAAGTAAAACTAGAAAGGGAGGGGAAAGAAATTAGAATAGAAAGAGGCGTACGTCAGGGCGACCCTCTATCTCCGAAACTTTTCACAGCTGTTCTAGAAGAAGTTTTTCGCGCTTTAGATTGGGAAGACTATGGGCTGAACATCAATGGAACAAACTTAACTCATTTAAGGGTTGCCGACGACCTGATAATATTTTCTTCCACACAAGCTGAACTAAAAAAGATGATTGAAGACTTAGACAAAGAAAGTAGGAAAGTAGGTTTGACAATGAACACCCTGAAAACAAAAGCTATGACGAACAGTGTCAAAGAACCAATTGTAATAAACAACAAACCTATTGAATATGTTCAGGAATACACGTACCTTGGCCAAGTAATCTCGCCCATTGACCAAACCACTAAAGAACTAAAAACAAGAATCGGCAATTCATGGAAAAGATACTGGTCACTCAAGGAAATAATGAAAAATAAAGAAATCAGCATTCATATAAAAACTAAACTCTTTAAAACTTGCATCCTCCCGGTACTATTTTATGGATGCCAAACCTGGGCCCCTACGAAGGAACACTATAGAAAATTGGAAGTCTGCCAGAGGTCAATGGAAAGGAGTATGCTTAACATAAAAACCGCCGACCGAGTAACAAATATCTCAATAAGGAATAAAACGAAATTGGAGAATGTTACTTACCTTATTAGAAGACATAAATGGAGATGGACCGGCCACACTATGCGTGGAGCCGAAAAATGGAGCAAAGCAATGAACGAGTGGTATCCTAGGAACCAGAAGAGGAAACGCGGTAGACAGTTTAAAAGATGGGAGGACGAAATAAAAGCCACTGCGGGTCCATTATGGTCTAAAACCGCCAAGGACAGAAAAGAATGGAAAAAAATGGAAGGGGCCTTTGTCAAATTAGGGCAAACAGATTAATCTACCCGAGAAATAAATAAATGTAAAAGTAAATGTATCTTTGATGTGAACTTGTAATGTAAGTTTAATCTGAATAAAGGCTTTTATTATTATTATTATTATATTTTCATTTCTTCGCTCTGGTGTCGCAATGCCTCTAAAATTCGGCGGAAAGTGGAGAACGGAGTGTCCCAACACTAGGGTCCCTCTGCCTACTCTGTTACGTGCGGTATACAGCGTACCGATACTGTGAAAAAGTACAATTTTGAACATAAATTCACTTAGAAACTAAGAAATATAAAAAATAAAAGTAAAAAATAAAACCAAATCTGCTTAGTTAAATCGTCGATTTAACTGCAAATGGAGTTAAAGGCTTACACTTATGTAAGAGTCAGATAAGCAGATAAATCAATTGCAAAGCTTTTTACTAACCGAGCAGAAAAATACCGGCTCTTTTCACAATTCACTTATGAAAAATATTTACTTTTTTAACTTCAGTCGGAGGGAATCTGGAAACCTAGTGTTAAGACACTCCGTTCCTATTAAATCACATCGGTTTTCCAAATGTTCACCGAATTTTACAGGCTCGGAGCTCAACGCCGCGCTTTGACTTGAACGAGAAAATGAAATTGTTAAATATTTAATTTCCTCGAATGGGAATCAAACCCCCAACCTGTCACGTTTACAGTTGTACACTTGTGCCAGGACTTGCTTCATAAATAAACGTATTTCAATTGTATATAAACGTAAAAATAATTACATAAATACATACATATGCATGTTTCGCTTTAATGCAACGATGACGTACTGGTGAGCTCTTTGTGAAATATTTCACGAGTCGCGATCAAAGTTTGTAAATAGTCTTTTCGCATGCATAGATATATTCAACTTTTATTTAAAAAAAACTGCTTTAAAAAAAACGCTGGTGACTGTTAACGCGACAATTGTAGGTTCGATTTCCAATCGGAGCAATGAAATATTCAATACTTTAATTTTTTTAGCTTTGAAAATATCTCTATCTCGTTATTTAATAGAACAAAGCGCAATGAAAAATATCTAAAAATATTTCAAAAAAATGCAATTACGTCATTGTTGCGCCGAATGTAAACTTGAAAATGATAACATTTTTAATGTTTCCTGTCTTTGTTTTTGTCAACTTACCTGTTGAACCGATTTGAATGAAATTTTATTTTGTTGTTTTTAAATGGATGGATGGTTTGAAAATATAATGGTATTTGGTACGTGACGCTGTGGTCGGTGTACTTATGCTGTAATAGGCCAGCTAAATATTGGTAAGCTATATAATATATCAATTGTGGCGTTATTATATTATATTAATATAATTATTGTAGGTATTATGTTACTGTCATTTGTAATGCTTCTTCTTCGGGCAAGACAACGTCTGCTAGGCCCCGTTTGTATATTATAAAAAATTCTTTGCTTTAATGACAATGCTTTACATAATTAAATTATATATAAAAATTTCAAAGTATACAGAAAATAAGTAATAAAAAAACAATATGTTAATTGAAAATTGTTTAATTTTCTTTATATCATAATGTTAAATATAAAACAAGTTGCAATATATATTACATACATAACGTTCTTTAGCATTTCATTTCATAAGCTAAGATTATCTTTACAGCCACTGGCGTTCATGTGATAGATAAGAAATATTAAAAAGATTTTTCAAATAATAGTTTTTTTTTATTTTGAGTCTTTAAAATGAAGTTATTTATTTTATTTTATCATATTTGTTTCTATATAAATATCTTCGACACATTGCACTGGATCATTTCCATATTATGGCAGTGAATCATAAGGTATTTCATATTTTTTTCCTTTTCAGCCAGGAAAAGATAAATTACTTTTACAGTGTTGAAAGAAGACTAAAAAGATCGTACTACTAATTTTAAATTATGAATAAGATAAACAAAAATGTAGGTATGCATGTGTGAGGCACTTTTTATGATCTTAAATATGGAAACAATAACTTTGAGAGACTGATCAAGGCCAGGCCTATTGCAGTGTACGTTAAAAACGTCGTTTTCTTTATTATTTTATATCTGTATTAAATTTTTATTGCCAATCTATCTAATTGGTTCCTCACCCTTCAGCATATTATTCAGTTAGTTATTAGCCAAACCAACCCAACGTAACATTCCTACAATAAGACATTCAAAAAATATTAAAGAGATTGAAAAGCTGTATACAATAATTAAAAACATTTTAAAAATTGTTATTCATAATAAACAGATTATAAAAAAATATACAAGAATATTCACGATAAAACGTTTACATCTGCAAAAAATACGAAAAAAGTTACATAATATATAATATATGTTAGAAAAAAACAAAATGATCTATAATATGAACGACATACTAAAAACAACTATTATTTTTTTCTATTCGTATTGTATAAATATTATGAACGTATTTTTTTTAAAATGAGGAGCTGAAGTGTTGTTATGGGAACGGAGTGTCTAAACACTAGGTTCGAAAGTTCCTGCTATGTGAGATACAGTGTGAACTTAAAAAAATGGATAAAAAATTTAATATAATATTATTTATTTCTTTTATATGCTTAAATATAAACTTAAATGCAACTCTGGGTATAGCACATAAGGCCGCTGGGAGCCTCAGGAATTCAGGATACTGCGCAAACCGAGCATCGTAGAGACTCTAGTGGATGGCATATTTCCAGGTGTGGGTGTCGTAAGAGGTATTGATAATAATGATACACCACACCACATTTTTTATGGTAGTTCATATCAATCTATTCTTTAATTTATTACTTTATATTACAGCAGACATACTACAGCAGACATACCTAATTAATCTGTAGTAGAGAATGAATTGGCGCGCGCTGCCATAGCAACGTGTATGTCACCTTAAAAAATGGACATTGTCAAGAATATGGTAGTGTATGTTATGTTTATTATATTAATTTAATTTATTATTTTGAAAATATAGCATTCTGTACTCCTCTTTATAAATTTAATACATAACTGTGTTAAATTTCTTATTCCTGCGTCCGCGTAATTTCCGTAAAAAGAATACAAAGTTGTTTTCCAAGCGCGACATTGGCTACCGTTAATTAGTATGCGTTAGGTACCTATGATTGCGTTCTCTTTGCTTATCTAAGTAGTATAATGAGCAAGATTTAATTTTATGCCGGTCGTGGCCCAAGGGCACAAAGTGTGACTGTGAACGACAGGCAACAAACGACAGGTTCGATCCCCACTCGAGAAAATGAAATAATTGAATATTATTTTCTGTCGAGGTAAAGCGCGGCATCGAGTTTCGTTTAAATGAGTTATTTAAATCAGCTTCACGCTGTATCCCACACACAGCAGGGTAAGCAGAGGGAACCTAGTGTTAAGTTAACTCCGTTACCCACTTTCTACCGAATTCTGGAGTAGCAGAACTAATAACAACGCCGCGCTTTGCCTGGATACCAGAGCGAAGAAATGGAAATATAAACGTAAATAAATATTTCACTTCCTCGAGTGGGGATCGAATCCACAACCGTCGCGTTACAGTCACACCATCGTACCACTGCCTCATGAATTTCCTTAAACGTAATAACGTTAAAGTAGAAAAGAACCCACTGATAGTGGTTTCATGTCCCAGTTGGGGAAACGTTTGGTGGGGAATGTTTTTCTTCTGGTCTGGTTTGAAAAGAGAATGAAAAGTGAGGCAAGAGGTGTTGGATTTTATCAGGATTCTTTTTTTAGTTTAGTACGGCATGTGTTTAAGATTATTGCCCACTTGCGCTCCTTTTTGTAGCTATGTAAAAATTATGGTATGTAGTAACTACAGACCTTTTACTTTAAGTGTCTCCTTTGATAAAGTAAATATTAAATTATTTATAAGAGAGAAAGCATTAAAGAGAGTAGTGCCAAGCCAACAAGGGAAACGAACCACAACCATTGCTTTTTTTGAAGGTATCAGTGATAAAAAGTAATTAATTATAAATAATTGAAAACAATGATTTGTTTATTTTATTTTATTAAAACAATACTCATTACAACAAGAATAATCTTCATCGTACAATCTCTATTCAAATTCTAATCTTCAATATTATTATTAGTATTTTTATCGCAAGCGGAAATAGTAATAATATAAATTAATTAACTAGTTACGAATTAAAAAATTACATTAAAAATGGAGATATCAAAATAAATAAATATTAAGTTATTCGTTTATCCTTTAAAAAATATGATTATTTTTTAACTTCTTGAAAATAAGCCGATAAATCAGTAACAGCTGTTTTAAATATAGAACACGCTGTATAATATGATTGTGGGTTCGATCTCGACTCGAGGGATTGAATTATTCACGATTTTCCGCTCTGGCAAGACTTGAAGAAGATCGCGAACAATCAGAAACATCTCAACTACCTACTCTACTATAGCTTTAAAGTAGCATTTAAATAAATATTATTATTTAAAACTATAAAATTATAATATAAAGATAAAGTATAATATAAAAAACATTGTAATATTATTTAAAATTATAATTTATAAATCAATATAATATATAAATGAAAAATGAATTATGACATACATATTACGTAAATTAGTTCTAGATTTTCTTTGTCTAGTGCTAGACGGTGCCACCTATAACGAGGGTATTGGCGCTCGGCGCGGGCTTCGACCGCCGCCTGGCACGCATGGCCTTGGCCATGGCCTGAAAAATTGATAATGACACACAATTAGATATATGTTCTCGTTTTGTATATCATTTATATATTTGAAATACTAATACATTTCTGGCGCAATAAATAATGTTTTTGCCTTATATATTTGTCTTTTTTACGTATAGGGAGATGGGTCTTATACCTACCCTAAAATAGTGTTGTGCCCTTTTTACTTCCACAATAACCCTTATAAATTAAAAAATCTTTTACCAAAAAATGTGTTCTCAACATACACTAGTGCGTTAATTATACCGATATAATATAATGTTAGCGTGCCGGTTGCGGCTTCGACCGTCTTCACAACGGCTATTTCGATTATTATCGTGCTGGGGTTTAAGCATCCGAATTACATATCTTGTTTTTTACAGAGTTTTGAGTTTCTAACACTATGCATATGCTTGTATAATACATATGTAAGTCAACCTTCTTTTCGAATCATTCGGTTTATTTGTCAAAATTAAAATCTCTCGTTTGGAAAAGTATATAGTTTAATACTATGCAAAGAAGAGAGTGATAAAATAAAATTAATAAAAATTGAACTCCTCTATATATGTCTGACTAAAATATGAAATTAAATTATTGTTAACATACTTAAATATGAGTCATACTTTTTTTAGTAATACGGATTTCCTCCATTTTGTGAAGGCAAGGACAGACAACTAAAATTCTCTATTTCAGTGACGTTTACATGTTGAGTGACGAAACCCACAGTCTACTGAGAATCCAGCTATAGTTAATAATTGAAGATTCCCACGAGACAACTCTAGTGACGGCCATCGCGTGCAGTCATATACATACGGACAGAAGAACCTCAAATATTAATAGGTATATGTACTGACACGCAACACATAGGCGATACTAGCGCTACATGGCGCTATTCACAAGAACACTTATGGTATGCTATAAGTGTTTTTGGGAGTGTAGGGGAGCAGTATTTCTAGAAATTCTCACGGGAACGGGAAAAGAGGGGATTTTATAGTTTATGCAAATGAAGTTGCTTGAGCGGTATTGTATAGTTATAATATTATATTTCACGAATTAGCTATTTAAGATAAATAATGAAGACATTGAAGGGTTGATATCGTTCTAATTTTAGTAATTAGACAATGATAATGTTAAGAATTTTATGAAGTTTGTTTGAGTATAATATTATTTTCATTTGCCATCATTGATTAATTTCGGGGGAATGAAATATTTGTTTTCATTTTTTGTTTAAAGTGGGGATCGGGTAACTGCTTTAAGGGGATGCGGTACTTTCTTATATGTTGTAATTGTTGTATCATAGTCAAATAGTGAAAGTCGCACTAATATCTGTTGCACAGTTGAAAACACACAGTCTCGAAAATTGATCGAAAACTGGAAAAGGAATTGTCTTAACAATGGGTTCCCTCTGTCTACTCTCCTTAGTATAATATAGGGTACACAGTGAAGGTAAGGATAAAATTAAGCTTATATTTAAATAACTCACACATTCATAGACGATAACTTTATATTTAACATAAACTGAATAATAATAATAAAAAACAGGTTTTTAACAGGTATCCAATGATCCGCACTGGCCGCACTGGTTTCTGACCTTTTCCTTTACAAAAAGAGGATATTGCGAACATTCACATTAAATAAAACAACTCACAAAGGCTAGGTTCTCGCGGTTTTTTTGTAAATTATAAAGCAGTTTATATATTGTATTTGTTTTGGACTGTAATACTCATACATTGTTAATACCTAAACTGATGTTAATAGAATCCAAAATCGTCCCGCAAAATACTACCTAATTATAAAAAAAAAATAGAAAATATTATTTTAGTTTACTTAAAATAAGTAAGTACTTATTTTAACTTAAAATTAAATAAAAAACTAAACTACTACCATTATTTTCCCAAGGTCTCGTATGCAATAAGACGTTACACGTAATGTTGCAAAGCGAGAATTAGACCAATTATAAATATTTGCTTGTATTTTGCTTGTGCAAGTAATAAAATAAATGTATTTAATCAAATAAGATTAAAAATATAAAATTTTTTGTTGGTTTATAAAATGAATCGTTGGACTTGAGTGTCAAAATGTGTTTGACAGCTATTATTTTTTTTTCCTGAGAGGTCAATCGCGGCGCAGAGGCACAAGCTTGTGATTGTAAACGCGACAGGATATGGGTTCGACCGCCACTGGCGCGGCGTTCAGCTCTGTAAATGAAAACGCTCTGGAGGCATTTCAGATTTCGGCGGAAAGTAAGGAACGAAATGCCTAAATGGGAACGAACTGCTTTAACACTAGGTTCCCAGGTTCACTCTGTCTACCCTTGTATGTGATACAACATGAAACTAAAATACTTTGAAAATAATATATAGCAATTAGTAGCAAAACCTATGGGTTTCGATAAATTCAAATTAAACACGCAGGTGTCCATACCTGCTTGGGGTAATATAAAATTGTGGGGTCTAATAGTATTTTTTTTTTGTTAGATATAAAACAAGAAAATAATCTCTGCGAAATATGTTGTTATATCTTAATAAACAAAAATGGTACAATTGTCCTAATTATAATAACAATTAACATAATTATTTATTCATTTAGGTTAGTATAAAATTAGAACAATTAGTTGTCAATCAATGTTATCGTATACCAACGAGGAAAAAAATTAAATTAAAATACCAGCATATTAATTATCCGAGCCCGTCGTGGTGTAGGGGCACAAACGTGCGATTATTATAATAAACGCTGTGGTGGTGTGGGTTCAATTTCCACTCGGGGAAATAATTTTTCTAATATTTTTACACTGAAGACACTTCCGTCGCCCATTTTACAGTAATAATTATGAACTTTATTTGATTTTGTTTACAAAGTATAGTTCTTACAGTAATCTTTACACTATACTAATATTTAGTGGATACCGGAGTGTCTTGACACTAAGTTCTTTTATTACATCTGATGTCATTTACGCTCTTATTACTTCACTTAGGCCTTATGCCTGGCATAGTGTTTCCTTAAAGGCGAGTCTGCGACGGCCTCGGATAATTAATATGCTGGTATTTTAATTTTTTTTTTTTTATAATGTAGTTGCAAGGTTTTACCTGTAGTAAATTTGTGTTGTCTTCTTATCACGATTACATTTGTTGTTAAAAAAATATGGATTTTCATTATGAATTGAACAGAATGCAGAAAAACGATAGTAATGTTAAATTATCTATCTACACGAAAAAAAGATGCACAGATAAAAAATATCTCATTATTTCATAACCAAGTTCACACTTAGATATAATGTTTCTATTGTTCTTCTACAAATATTATTAATATGTAAATTTAATTGATATGTTTTTAATTTTGTACGTTTGTTTAGTTTTCTTGATGCCAGTTATGGAGTAGGGACACAAGACTGTTACTGTAAACGTGTCAGGTTGGGAGTTCGATTCCCACTTTAAGAAATCATATTATTTAATATTTTCATTTTCATCGCTCTGGCGCGGCGTTGAGTTTTACTACCGTACGGCGTTAAGCTAAAACAGTTTTCTTTAAACATTTTTAATACATACTTGTATGTACCTACCTATAATAAGCATTTTCAAATTGTCCAACCACCTAAGCAGTTAAGTATTATTTCTACAACTTATAATGATTCATTGAAAGGTTTTTGGTAATTAAATAAAAGAGAAAGAAAAAGAGAAGAGAGATCACAAATCTACTTACTATGGCATTTTCTTTTTCAGCTTCACGCGTTAACCCGCATAGCATCGGAGAAAGGAAAAACAGAGCGGCAAGGTTTTTCACTTTTCCACTGCGTGTTGAGAGGCGGAATCCAACAAAATATATTCATAGCCCGGAAAGAATATCGAACCCACAATCGTCATTCTCACAATCAAAGTCCCACTGCGCCTATAATGGCCTTAAGCATCGATTTACTAAAATTATTTAATTTACTAAGTAAACATTAATTGGATCTAGTAGACATTGTAGGTACCTGAATAGGAGACGCTATGTCAAGGTCAGTCGAAATAGGCCAGTCTCCAAGGAGTATACGCCCTCACGCAACCGCATCGGAAGACTCGCATTGTCTACTTATCATTAAAACAGTCTGTCCGTCTGTCCAGCTCCAGGCAATGATATCAAATTGATAATTACATAGAATATTGCATTACCTTAACAACCGTCAGCTTTGTAGTGCTTGTAGAAATTATTTGTAGGTATTTCTAAACGGAGAAAATTTGGTGGTCTCTCTCTCTTTTCTTTAGTTTTCGCTTATTTTATATGATATGCTTAGGGTGGCGAAACTTGACATCCAATTTCGATTTATCAGATGGGAGAAATCGAAATATATCATATCCATAATTAAAATGTCCCGAAATTATAATGGAAAGCAACAAGCGGAGTGTCTAAGCAGTTTACTCGGCATAACTTTTTTATTACAAGCATATTTTTATATGCTAAAAATAATACCTAATATAGCTTATACATTTAACATTAATTAAGTATAATTATTTTAGAATGCCTCAGAATTTGGCGTAAAGTGGAATCGGAAGTGTTTCAACACTAGGTTGGGAATTTATCTCTGCCTATCCTGCCACATGCGGGAAGCTAAAAAAATTCAGCCTGCTTACATTTTAAGGAATTATGGTTTCAGAAGCTTTATTAGATTCAGAATTTATTAGGGGCCACTCGTGGCGCAGGGGCACAAGCGTGTGACTGTAAACGGGACAGGTTGGGAGTTCGATACCCACACGAGAAAATGAAATATTAAATGTTTTATTTTTTTATAAATATTAAATGCCTCCAGAATTCGGCGGAAAATGAGAAGCGGAGTGTCTTAACAAAAGCCTTCTCTGCCTACCATTTACATAAACAACTTTAATTTACATTATAATATCAAGATCATGACAAAAGCACTTATATTTTGTTGTCAAGGTCATTATATATATAATAACGAAAAAATAAGTATGATTTTTTTTATATACAATCGTAATGACGCAAGTACATAGTTACTTACACAGCGGTTATAGTTACTTACACGTCATCGTCATTTAATTACATATTATTGTACAAAATGTTTGATTTTAACACTTGTGTGGAACATGTGCGAACGTAAGTTTGGATGTTATGTAAAATATATTCCTCATACAAAGTACTGAGGTCGTGGGTTCATATTTTTTTTGCTTAAGAGGGGGAAGTTGGGGGAGCCATCCGTTTTTTTTACACTAGCAGTTTCAGAATAAAGTGATTGTCATATAAGGACGAACAGATAGACAGATCTCATATGTCACATATGGCAAAGGATCAATTGAGAATACCTAATACCTAAGGATTTTTTTGCCATTTCTTTACGGAACCCTAAAATCGGTTGTTGATTTGCATTTCATACAAAATGCATCAAGAACGATGCATAAATGTACCGTACCTTTTGATTGCGCCGACATAGAAGCTTGATTGTTTTTAAGCTTCAAGGGACCTTGAATATTTTAATTAATTTCAGCTTGATATCTCTCCGTGATCTCGAGACAAATGGTCTCGACAGAGGAATAGTACAACAAAGTGGTCTTATGAAGGTTCCGTTTTTACCTTTTCAAAGTCAAAGTCAAAGTCAAAATATCTTTATTCCATAAAAATGCTTAACATTCACTTGGACATGTCATAAAAGTTTAAAAAATGCAAAACAAAATAACCAAAAAAAAATGTGCAATTTTGACTTGAAAAAAGCCCGTTCAAATGGTTGAGCTCATGAGAAGATACAGGCAAAGAAACTCATGGCCACTCTTTTTAAATGCCAACATTTGTTACAAATTACAATTAACAATTTTAACTTAGAAATAGAGCAACTCATTTCCAAACATCTTTATCGCGAACATAATCTTTAACAGAGTAATATGCTTTTTGGCAGAACCTGTGCTTTACCACTTTTTTAAATTTGTTCAGTGATAAATTAACCACGTCGTTTGGAAGTTTGTTATAAAAGTGCGGAACCTTAAAAACGGCATTATTGCAAATTGCACATTGGTAATACACATCAGTGGGATTGGGACTTCCCTATATTTAAGTTGAAATGAACGGATATCTCAAATTTATATTGTAAAACCTAAAAACACGATGAGGATTCATCACCCTGAAAAACCAATACATGCTCATTTCATGAATCACACACGCCCGTGCCCTTTCATCAATGACAGTTATATAATCGGATAAGATAAAAAAAATTAAACACAATTTTACAAAAATAAACACTTGAGGCCGTTATGGTGCAGTGGAATCCGTATCCGTTGAGGTCCGTCACTCAATACGTAGAGTATCGAATTAGTTGGGATAGCGGAGAATGGAGTATTAACGTTAGGTTATCTCTGTCCTCCTTTGAGGGATGGAGAGTGAAGCTAAACAATGTAAGTGTTTAAACATACTGGCATTTGGTTGTATGGTTCCTCACGTAAAGGATTTAGAGACAATGGAAGTGTTTGAAATGGAACGAAGTATTAATTAAGACATTATCATCTTTGTTGACTTTTCACTGTAAAATGTAAATATTTTCAAGGTTTGCGAAGATTGTGATAACGAGTGAACATGCGTAACGTTGGACGACTACAATACCTACTTTGAGTTCAATAAGCTTTATAAAGATTAAAAAATACGTTAACGGAATTTATGTTATTTCCTGTCAAACAAATCATTTCATGTAATTTTTAAGTATTTATTTTATGTTAGCAACAATTATATTAGCTTACAATATTACTGAACTTACATAATAGGCCATCGAGGGCAACGGGACAGTGTCTTACGAAAACACTATAAATCCATACAGTGGGGAAAAGTATTATAAGTAGTAGGCAGTGATATTAATTAAGTTAGTAAGTTATTAAGAGACACACAATTAGTTCCGCCACTCAACATAATATTTCGTTGAGTTCCACTACTCAATTGCTTTCAAGATCGGTCTCAGAGTTGAGAGCGGTTAGAAATTGAAATTCTGTATGTATACACTGCTAAGCGAGCTAAACTGTTTAGCTAAAAGGAAACAAAAATACCATCATTAAATTTGTTTCTCTTTAAATTGAATGCAGAATTAACAACATGAAAAATATCCCTTTAGTAAAACAATAGAGTTGTATAAGTAATTGTTCTTACGTAACTTGAAGTTCAATGAGTTATTATATTTATGGAACGGATGTCGTACAAATACATCAATAACTAAAGTGAATGGAGGGACGACAAAATCGTATATTATATATTATATAGATGTTATCCTTTATGATATCGAGATAATTGTAATTTTATTTCTTTTTGCAAACACTGTTTGATAGAAAGAAAGCAGATACAACTTTTCCTCCCGCAAAGCAGGCCGGGGGAACCCAATGTTAAGATACCCCCTCTTTCTTTCCCTTTCCTTCCTCAATAAATTTTCTAACATATTGCGTGATAAGTGACCAAATTCAACGTTGCGCTTCTGTCTGATTACAGAACGAGGAAAATGGAACCAATTCATTCTACCGAGTGGGAATCGAACCAATAAACGTCGCTTCTACATTTTACATTCAAACGCTGTAAGCCTTTGCGAACCGACTGCTTCTCGGCGAGAAGTTCTCCAATTCCTAAATATGTTTATTATTTCGGTTTTCACTTAGGTATAGGTTTTCTTTTTTCAGGCAATCATGTGGCAGTCGATTTTAGTATATTTGAATTTACGCATTTTATTTCACGTCACTTTTTGTAGAATAGGCAAAGATAATTTATATAACTGATCCTATCATATTATTACTATCTCCATTCCTTTCTTTACTTCTTGCTTACAAATCCGTATCGAAGCAGTCTGATTACAACAGTAAATGTGTTCTGTGGATTACAACCACGACTTTAGGTTTGATCACCAGTCTCGCTTTGATAAGGCAATACGCGGCGTTGTGTTCCACCGCTAAACGCACAATATACATATATTATAACCGGAGAGTGGAGGGCATAGAGTGAAGAGTGAAGTGTCTTGACACTAGATTCCTTTGTTAAATGTACAATACAATTTAATAAAAATTAAATAATTAATTATTTTTTCTTTTTTATTTTCACCTGTAGTAAAGCAAAGTAAGGCGTTGCCTATCAACAACTAGATCAATTATACTGTCGCGGTTTTATATATTGGTATAATATATAAAGTATAATATAGGTATAAAGACCTCAAAGGTGAATGACCCAGAGATCAACGCACTACTCGAACCGCTGAACCTAGAATCTTAAACTATTGCTAATAGGTTCCTTGTAGACCGCCAATAAAAATAAAAATCAAAATGTTTAGTATTTTTTGGAAATTGTAAGTTATTTTTTATAAAATATCTCATGAAAAATTTCTAACCACGCGGACGAAGCCGAGAGCGGGAAGCTAGCTAGCTAGTATATTATAAAAGTGTAATATGAGTAATTCACGATAAATCAAGAGCGTTCTGTATTTATATAATAAAACAAGTACCATTAGCATTATCAATGCATTGAAAAACGTTATGTTTTGTATGTAACAATATAACGCGAAATGTTACGTCATTATCGTTACGTTAATTCCCATGACGGTCACTGGTTCAAATACCTATTCCTATACAATCCGTTCGAATGGTTGGGTACCCTGTTTAAATTGTTGGGAACCTAAGTTGTGAATGGCCCCTCGCTGTGCGTTCTCTACCGCATTTATCGTGCGGAGTATTCTGGGGAACTGTTTGACCTATTATCTTCCGCCGAATTCTCTAACAGCACGGTACGTCACCACGTCAATATGTCAATTTCTATGTAAATATATTAGATATACCAATATTAAATTGTAAGCTATTAATTATCCTTGTATTATATATTTTTAATTACTAACCCTCTATGATTTTAATTTTCTTTTTTATATGTGAAGGCATGTTTTAACTGCATCATTTTTTTTAACACGCATTCTCCTACTGTGTATTTCTTTTTTTTCAGAGTACAACCTGCTTCGTGTCTTCTTCACACAACGTGACATTAGTGAAGTGACATGTGCTCAACTGGCACGTTCGGAACGCCATAATCAAAGAATCATCATCATACCATACCATTAATTATTATTATTTTGAGACCATAGTCGCTGATGCTTTTATTCTTTTCAGCAGTTCGTTAATTAGTTTTAGAATAGGATATAGGATAGGATATACATATATGATAATCGCCTCGCCCACTGTCATCAACCTCTTCATATATGCCCTTCAGGGGGACCTCATTTTTACATGACCTTCCTCCAGTATCTTTGATGGTAACTGTAAGTCTATCTTCGATTGATGATATTGTGAACGATATTACAATTTCAGACCAAAATCAGTTTAGTAATCTAGCACATGCACTCGATCAGTCATTAAATTAGATGATAGTTAAGCGTTAGTAGACGTCTTTAATTCTATCATTATTATATTACTAGTGGACCCGGACGCGGCTACGCCTGCTTGAACTATAAGAATATTTTCGCGTCATTTCGAATCAGTGACATCTCCTTAATTATTTATTAGAATGTTATACAATAAAGTATAATTTCAATCTAGATAAAATGCTAAAAGTGACTATTATATTTATTTTCATAAGGATGAATATCAGAATGTCGTGATAACGGTTGTTATTAACATGGCAGAATAAATGGCATGTCAAATTAGAAAGTACTTTAAAATATATTAGTTTATATATGTAATGTAATGTAATATAGCCTATGGCACTTCTGAAGAAAGCTTTCATACAAAACAAAAACAAAGAAAATCGGACCAGTACATCCAGAGATCTTAGCGTTCAAACAAACAAACAAAGAAACAAACTCTTCCGCTTTATTATATTAGTATAGATTATTATCATTGTATCTTAATCTATCTATTAAATTAATAACAAAACATCATTTATAAGAAAATATTTCATGTTCTTCAATTCTGCTGTAAGGTCGTCAGTGTGTCCAGTGTTAAAAAAATTCGTTCTTCATTTTTTAAGATATTGCGATTTGAGTGGCGGAACTCAACCCCGCGTTTTGTCGTTACGTCAGACGTTACCCCAGAAATTTTGAGAACATTAAATTAACCCTGAAAGTTGCTGCGAAAGTAATTATAAGTACTTATAATAAGTAGGTACCTACTCAAAATGGCAACGATATGGAGGTGCAAATAAATCGTGTCTAAGTGACCGCGAATTTAATTCGGTGAAATGCTTTACCAATTAAAACTTTAAACAGATTTCAAATACCTGTTTATTATAGTACGGTCAATGAGTCCTGGCCGTTGTGAAGTTAGGTTTTCTGAACTATTGCGCATTGTTCACTTGGTAAGAAAATAATGAGAAGTAAGAAAAATCGTAAAATCAAATCTGCGCAGCCATTTCAGCTAATTTCATGGCAGCCACGACTCGCTGACCCTACTGTGCCTATGTATATTACACTCAAGACGTGTAACATATGTACCTACATATATATTACATATAGATACCTACTATAGATAGTGGCGGAACACAACGCCGCGTTTTGCCTTGAGACCAGAGCGAAGAAATGAAAATATATGTATAAATAAATATTTCATTTCCTCGAATGGAGATCGAACCCACAACCTCTCGCGTTTACAGTCACACTTTGTGCCACTGCGCCACTATTGGCCTCTACTAATATTATAGTTACGATTTTTTTATTTATCACTACCCACATTTCATACATGATTTTGTTTATATAAAAATTTCGACCTACTTTTTAAGTCAGATGCATGAGTTACTCTTATTAAAGTAAATAATTGCAAAATTTCGGCAACGTGCAATCAATAGTGAACGCTTCGGTGCTCACTGTGAAATAAGATCTCGGTTGCTCAAATTTAGCCTTAGCATATTTTTTAATAGCTTGTATATGTTTTAATATTTGTTAGATTTAGATTTTTTTAATGAATTGTATTATTTAATTGATTTTTTTTTATTTAAGTTTTAAGCGTGGCGTTAATTTCCGTGTCCCAATACATTATGTTTCGTATTCGGGCCGAAGGGATGTTTATTGATATTAGGTTTCTTCTGCCTACTTCTCCTACCTACAAGTATACTATACTAAATAAATATTTTTTGTAGTAGTAATAGACACATTTATATAGAACAAAATTTAACATAAATCCATAGATTAGATAAAGAGTGGGTATTGTATGTCCTTATGTAGATATTTCAAATAAAACTGACGAAACTAGGTCATTGTCATTTTCATAGTGCCTTTATAGTTTGTAGGTAAAGGTTCATCATATCCTAATTGCTCAAAGTTGATGGTAGTTTCGATAAAATAAATAATTTTAAATCTTTGTTTTCCTGGAGGTATAATATTTGTACAAAGATTTTTCATAGTAGGTATTAAATTGCTTCTTTCATCAACTATCACCCGACTTTTACAGTGAATACATGCTATGGCGGAGTACAACGCAGCGTATTGTCTTGCTGCGCTTGGCTATAAAAAATATAACATAAATCACCCGCGCCTTTAAATCCTGCTACGTTCAAATTTTTATACGTTTCTTTGCTTTAAAATTGTTAAAAATGTATAATATTTTTTATTCTGGCTATAGAATATTTAGATTAAATAAGGTTTTACAATTTTTAACTAAAAATAACAAATACCTAAAGCTACGCCTATTGATAAGCACGTATACCTATGTGTAACCAAGCCGATGATAATGATGATTCATCGCTTATCTACGAGTTACATTTAATTTTGTTATTTGACAGTAATAAACACATGGAAATTTAGGCAAAGTAAATAGAACAATGCATATAACTCGTCGCATCAGTTAACTTGGTTCCTAACAGGTGTTCGTGTAAGGTAGTTCCGGTGGAAGGTCCACCATTAGAAATGGAAATTGTAACATCGCTAATTATTGTTTAGTTCCCTCTACCAACCCTGCTATATATCCAAAGCTAGATAAACTTTAGTGGAAATATATGAGAATAAATATAACATTAACATAACAACTGTATGTCACGATAGCTATAGATTGTTAGTTATGGTTGAATATGTAAGTATGAATCACGTTCTTATCAGAAACTAATAAAAGAGATTGATTTTGACTCATGCGAATCTACCCACCAACATAAAGACGCGCCTCTATATTGTTATGCCATTAAGAGGTTAACACAACACATTTAATGAAATTGATTGATAATAATTATATTGAAATTTACTCGTGTATTCATAAATATGATGTGTCAGGGTATGATGATGATGAATCATAAATGGAATATGAGTGAAGCCGAGATGTGGTTACATATGATGATTGTTGGTCCAAATTCCATTTAGGTTTTTTATATATAGCTCTCGCCTACTTAATTTTATTTGTTTATGCGTTTTAGTCCGAGGCATTCTTGTGAAGATAACATGAAATGATATCTTTACAAGAATGCATAAAGAAAACCCAATAAATAAAATTCCGTAGAAATCCCAGTTACAGATTTTTATAATTTTTAAGCTATACGAGAGGAATATACGAGTACAAAAGAAATTGGATGTTTATAATTATGCTTATAAATACACCGGACCATTTTGTAATTATTCATTTTAAAGACTTATAAAATAAACGATATAATAAAAATAATTAAAAATAAACTACAAAAGGCAAACGCGTCCATACTAACATAGTTCTAACTCTCGAAATCATTGTTTCACATTTTCAAAGCTACAAAGTTAATTCGAATTATTCATGAACTTCGGACTTTTCTATGCAAAATGGTTTTTTTTATCTTAAACATTTTAGTGCAATACCGGCAGATATAACATAATGATAAGACACTCCGTGCTTAATTTTAAATTACTTAGTAATAGTATACATTGTTATTTGATTTTTAAAACTCAACGTCATACATTATTCAATAGACCAGACCAAGAAATGAAATGTTTAGTTTAAAAATAGAATTAGATTTGATCCCATAATTAAAGTCTACTCTCAACCATATTTTTGCGTCATGGTGTAAAAAAATCTAATAATTTTATACTAAGTACACACAAAAGGCAAAGGTGAATGACTGAAATATCAAGAACTGGACGGGTGGAACTGTTTGTACCTATGCCGGTTGCTATTACAAAAAAATATAAGCCCCCAAAAACCGAATCTAACATGGGCGAAGTTAATAAAAGCTAGCTTTCCACAATTGACATAATATATTTATTTTGGTAAATAAAAATATATTTGTTGTTATACGTTGCTAGATTATTATACTTTTTTTCTCGGCATTTTAAATAGAAATGAGAAAGGAATGAGAATCGAACTACCAACCATCCCGTAAGCTAACATAATAATTTCTGCACTTGCTTCTTATATGAAACGTTAATTTTATATTATGAACAGGTTCTTAGAATAAAAGTAAAGATATGTTCCAAACAGACTCGATATTTTATTATTATACGTCGACGTTATCAGGTACAGTACACATGTCCACGTTAATTTCACATACAATTCAATTCGTGATATCACGACATGGCCCCAAAATGCCGTACCTAATGTAATTGTTAAAAATGACCGGCACATTGCAGTATAGATGACAAAATTATATAAGATGAAATAAAAAATATATCACTAAGAAACATTATGCCTTAAATATTACATAGCATAAGTGTCATAGAAAAGGAAATTACATAAAAAAATAATATGTTTCGTACTTAGGTTTAAAAATTTAACATTATGAGATCAGGGTTTTTGTTTTACACTACATATATAAACAAAACAGCTATCAAATATACACTATGCTTTACATGTTAAATATTTGTTTCATTAAGATTTATTTTAAGTTATTTCTTTTATTATTAAACAAACGTCAAACCGACCAAGTTGCGAATGATCGCTTCGAGTAAGAGCTACGATTAAAACTATAGGGCAAACATAAAACAGTAAAAATGTGTATAAAATTCAAAATTTAATCGGTATTATAGCATAGAAAATTAATTAATTACACAAACTGTATTACACACCATATAAATACTTAAAATTGTTTGAAGCTGCAGAACTACTTTGGTAATCATTCCGACATGCATAATTGTATTGAGTATAAAAAATAATCATTAATTTAACATTTAACCACAGCACAAAATGATATGCAATATTTTATTTTCTATATTCATATTTTCAATATTATTCTTATTGAAATAAATCAAGTACTACGTTTGCCACAATATTTACTTTGAAAAATAAACTTGCCGCAACTTAAACTACAATGTGCCGTCACGTTTTTTACGCGATCAAACAAATATCAATTGGATACGTTTTTTAATAACTTAACTAACACAACAACTTCGAGTATTGAACTATTTCAGGCATATCTCAATACCGGGTTTGATATTATTATGCACCTTTACCCTAGTAGCCTTTCACGGTAGACCTGATAAAAAACATTATAAATATTATATAAATTGCACCAATCCAAAATTGAATCTATAATATGTTAAAGAAATATATTCTAATAAGTTTGTTCGGAGGTCATTCCGTGAACAGCACTATGAGGTATTTCATATTTACTTTAAATATTAGATACAGGATATATCATAAGTGTACAGGACAAAAAATATTTTAATACAAATGTATACATTTTTTAATGTAATTTTTATGTTGTCTATACATTACTGTAAATGATGTATTTTAAGTGCGATTTAATTATATTCTATTGCCATTTGGTTATAATCAATATCATAATAAATATAAAAAACATGAAACTATTTTGTTCTAACAAAAGAACAATTTTCACATTTAATAAATTAGAATGTAATTATAAATATTCATGAAATTATGTTTGTCTTTCACATTTTTTTTAAAAAAGAACTACCTTTAAAATTAATGAAATGAAATAAAATAGCATTACCAGACTAACTTAATACATAATATTATGCTCTTTATATTTTTATTACTGATAAGCAATTTAGATTAAAAAATTCAAGATAAAACCACTTTATTAATCATGGCTATATTTGCATTTCTTTGCTATTTGTGGAATGTCACAAATTTATAAATTCACTTATATAATGATTACCTCATCACATTCTTATGATAGAAATAAAACTTGGAAGTTTAAAATTTGTGTTGTTTTTTCTAGTGTTTGTCATTTAAGACAATTAAATAAGTTTAGATTTTACACTTTCTTAGGATGTCTAGCTATACTTTATAATAATTAATTATGCCATATATTATTATGATTAATTATGTATCACAAACGTCATATCCTGTATTTTGACGCCAATATTTAATTTAATTACAGTTGCATGGTGATATAGTAAAACAAGAAAATCAGTAATGGCACAATAAAAATCTTCAAAAATAAAAAAAAATCTTAATATAATCCAAACAAAATAATTGTGTACCTTTGGATGTTTATTAGAAAAATCCAGTCTTTTCTCTCAACTCTTGGTGAAACTAAGTAAATAAGTAAATAATACCAAAAATTACTCTGCCCTTTACGCTAATGTTTACAAAATTCAACCAGTTTGGTCCCATTCCCAACGTGCACAGATAAATAATTCTTCCATCAAGTCCAAAGGTACAAAAAAAATGAAAATTTTTGAAAAATGTGAATAACAAAAAGATAGTACTAGAGAGAATAACCCTGTTCACTCATATTTAGAATTGTACAGTCATATAAGTTAGTAAATCATTCAAGTTATCAATAAAGGAAACTGAGAATTTAATATTTTGGATGCATATTATTGTGTAATGTAAAAAATGACAAATGTTTTGTAAACACTGTATTAGCGTGCATTCATTGTAGACCTTGGACTGCTATTCAGTTATTCAAGTTGCCCTTCTCAGAAGTGAGTGAACTGTACAAAAGTAATGACTCACACTTTTAATATTCAGGTGCTCTAAATGAGGTCCCGTCATTCATATTTAATAAGCAAATCAATCAACACAATAATATTCAACTTTTGTTTGTATGTATTACTTTACCATTTACATAAATTAAAATAAACTGTAAATGGCAGACCCTTAATGGCAATCAAAGCTACCAGAAAATATATTACAACAGATGACAGCCGACAATTGTTTTCATCTATAAACATACAAAACTCTAAAACAATAATAACAATTATCCACCATACAATCAAAATTATAAATATTAATAAAAATCAAAACTTAAGTCTACATCTGTATACACTCTTTCGAATCCAGCTGAACCAAAACATATCCACACATCATACACAACATAATGTAATCTACATACACCAAATTAAAGCTTTTGATAAAGGGGAGGAGGGGCTCAGAACTTAAGCTTGGGTTTGAGCTCATGGGCGCGGCCGCCCCAGTCTAAACGATAGCTGCGAGTCCGCCACGAGATCTCGGGGTTGAAGAGCGCGGCGGCGAGTACGAACGGCGCACAACACTCGCTCCATACCCACGCGAGCAGAAACTCCACTTTCGTAAACGGAGGCGATCCGTTTTGCACCGAACACAACATCAGCCAGTCTGACAGGAACCACACCAGCACGTGCACCAGGAAAAAGGGCAGCGGCTCCGCGCCCAACAGCTGGCCCGCCGCCCAAGCCGCGCCGGCGCCCAGCGGGATGCACTCGCTGAGTGGCTCCAGCAGCGCCGTCGTGGGCACCATGGCGATGCGGAGGCGCGCCCAGCGCTTGAGCCGCGCCTGCAGCCCGCCCACCGACTTGGCGCCCGAGTTCTGCAGCGCCGGCAGCGACGCCACGCGCATGCGCCAGCCGCGGCTCACCACCGCCTTGGCCATGAAGTAGTCTTCGGCCAGGTATTCGCCGAACGCCGCCAGCCCACCGTTCTCCTCCAGCGCACAACGTCGCACCAGCGACGACATGCCCACGTGACAGTTGATGCCAAGGAAGTCCGCGCCGAGGTACATCCGCGCTTGCGCCGTGCCGAAGAACACCTTCTCGTAGACTGCGGCGAACCCGTCGGCGTCAACGGCGAACGGCATCTGATGGACGATCGCGACGCCCTCGCTCATGTGCTGCACCATGTCTAGCAACGTGTCCTCTCTCATGCGGATACCTGAGTCGCTCACTAGGATCAGAGGATACTTCGCGGCGAGGTACGCCGGCTGCATGTTATTTATTTTTGGGTTGACCCCGACGCACGACCCTCCCACGAACAATCGGGCGTCCACCTGAGGATACTTATGCAGGAGGCTGTTGACAAGCATCACAGCCGGGTCGTGTTCGTTTTCCACACAGAACAGCAGCTCATAGCTGGGATAATCCAGTGTAAAAAATGTTTCCAAGTTCGAAAACAAGTTAGGGTCGACGCCGGTTAGCGGCTTCAAGATAGAAACTGCGAGATATGGTTGTTCAGGCGGCGACCGGTCCACGGTTCGGTGCAATTTCCATTTCGAATATGACAGAGCCATTATATGAATTAGCCACAAACAAATCCACGCAATCATAAAAAATATAGCGAAACCATACACTGTATACACCATAGGCATCATAATTGTAAAATTCTTATGTCGATCTCGCGTTCCGACCACATAATATCGACTGGTTTCGAGTGTCTAGAACCGTGCGCTACGCTGCGATCATAACACCGTAATGACAAAATGTGAGCAGGTAAACGAGATAAACACGCGCGTAAATGAATTTATATACATAATCTGGACATTTTTAACGTATAAACGCTTTTCATAATTTTTCGGTAGCTTTTATCGTCAATCTACAGAGTATAGAACGACACAACCAGTATAACCAACCGCCGCCCGTCATTTCTACATTTTGGACACTTGGAGTGTATAGCTTTTAAAATTGTGTTGCCATACTTTTTTCTCTAAATATTTATGGAAAATTTTATTATTAAAATTATTTGTATGTAAATACAAAACATAATTTTTAAAGTTTAATATTAACACTAAAAATGTAAAAGTATTTTTTTTGGGAAAATAGATTGGTATTGAACTAAATTATAACAATAATTAAATAAAAAAAAAATAACGTGCGTCTCGGGATGCCCGGCAGAAGTGATAACTGAAACTAATCTAAATTTAACTGTTTAATATTGTAATTGTTTTACTTGAGAAAATATCTATATTTTATGTAAGAAAAGGTTTATTGATAAAGTCTTTTATTGATTGTAAAATATATTTTTTATTCTTAGTTACAACTCTTGAATATACACATTAAAATGTTATGTATATACATTATTATTATCTTTATCTAATTCTACAAAAGTAACAATTAACATTCAGATTATATGCTCGCTGTCAGCAAAATATATCTATTGTACACTAAACACTGAGTCAAGTGAAAAAAGAGGAGAGAGAAGTGTATATCCAATATATACAAAATCTAGCTGTATATGATTTATTATTAAAAAAATATATACCGTATTAATTTTTACAAATCCACTTCATATAAAAAATTAAATCAAATCAAATTAAATCAGCTTCACGCACGTGTAACCTGCACACAGCAGGGTAGGTTGAGGGAACCTCGTGTTAAGACACTGCGCTTCCCACTTTCCGCCGAATTCAAGAGGCGTATTGAATAGCGGAACTCAACGTTGCGCTTTGCTAGACACCAGAGCGAAGAAATGTATGTATAAATTTAAATAAATATTTCCTTTTCTCGAGGGGGGATCGAACCCACAACCAATTGATTTTGCAACCAATTTGTGCCCTTGTGCCTACCTGGCTACAGTATATTATATAGTATGTACATAATTAAACAAAAATGCTTTTGTTCAAACAAAATAATAAAATAATGACGTTTAAAAAATATCTGTTATTTAAATTTATTTAGTACTTATTATTATTCACAACATAATATAGGTATATGATTCTCATTATCATTTTTAATAATTTGTTATTTTATTTACACTTATCCTTCGTATACGTACTAATGTTTGTTGTCCCTTAACAGATAATAATGTTCTTTCTTTAAGGTAAAACAAGGATATTAAAAATTATTATCAAATAAACCTGGTAACACTTATAAGTGTCTATGCCCCGCCATTAAAAGACTCTTCGCGGTAAATTTCGCGTTGTTTAAATATTGTATATTGGAATTAAATATTGTGCTTTAAAGTTAAACTTTTAAAAATGGATATTAGTAAACTATTAAAGACCGTCAAAAACGTAGATGATTATATATCTGCTACCGAAAAAATTTCATCTGACCCAAATTTAAAAATACAATTTAATATGGCCACTGTTCTTGCGTTGAAGAAAATCCGTTCGATTGAAATAGAGGTAAAATATTTATATATTTAAAATATGATAAACATACTATTTACTTAAAAATATTTAATATCTGTATTTGTTTCTAGTACTTTATGAAATGCAACGAAAATGGTGCGGCCCTTAAAACATTTGAATTGATGTTGCAAACACCTTCATCAAAAACATGGAGTCTATTAGGGAAGGAACTAATATTGCTCATTCAGTATTGGCTAGACGCTATTCGAAAACATCTCATTCTTCACACTGCCAACTGGTGGAGTTTTTTGAGTGTCTTATTATTATTTATAGAGGTACAATTTTTACAAGGATTTTACTTTTGTCATTAAGAGGAAATATGATTGATTTAATAGATAATAAACTTTATTTCTATTTACAATTTAATTAAAATTAAAATATAAATAAAAAATAAAATTGAATAATGTAATGCCATCTTAAATTTTCAGAAAATTCCCACAAAACATTTAGAGCTTAATAATATTTTAATAGAAGAAACTATGGAGGGATTATTAGATTTAGCAACTCAAACTTTACCTGATGTAAATCAGAAATTCAAAATAGTACAATGCTTAAACAGTTTTTGTGAGAAGTCCAGTAGGCAGATAAGAGTTGCATTTAGGAAAAAATTTGAAGATTATTTGTAAGTTATATATTTGTTTTAAAATTTTAATTTACTGTTAAATAATTAATTTCATAATCTAGAAAGTATTTATTTTCTAGATGATGAAATTTAACTTTAGTCATTTGCACTTAAAAGCCATTATAAAATATATATATTAATGTTGGTATGGCAGTGTTATTTTCTAGTAACTGATTAATAGTTAAAATATTTTTGATTTTAATATTTCCAGTGTAAAATTATCATCACAAATGGCGGTCTGTGGTGATATTCGTACTCAATACTGTGTAATGGAGACGTTACTAAGATGGTTGTTGCCTCGACATGACCCAACAGTCAGAAGAGACGCTTGTACTAAATGGTTTCCTGGCACATTGTATAATAATGATGCTATTGATATATTTATGAAACAGCCTTGGCATAATTTTTTTAAGGTGAGACATATTTTTTTATAGTTTGTATTATAATCAAATTATATATTATTATTTATTCAGAATGTTGGAACGGAATCCTGAGTATAACAAATTTAATTTAGTGGCAAGACAGTTCATTTTTCTTTCTTTTCCTGAACATTTTGAGTAGAGTGATGAAACTAATTGCTCCGAGTTGACATCGAACGAATCGTTTACAGGTCGACGCCGCGGTACTGCGCTGCGATGTTCAAATATTGAATAGATTTTTTTTTTCAACTTCACGCACATATCCCGCACACAGCTGAGTAGGCGGGAACTAATTGTTAAGACTTTCCGTACTCCACTTTACGCATTCGGGAGGCATTGAGTGTTGAGTGGCGGAGCTGGCTGCACGCCACCGATTTGAGCTGGCTCGCCTCAACACCAGAGCGAAAACATGAAATTATAAATTTAAATAAATATTTCATTTCCTCGATTGGGGATCGAACCCACAACCAGTCGTGTTTAAAGTCGCATACTTGGCATTAGTGACGCAGGGGCACTACGTCACGCCTGGCCGCAATATATTTACTAAATACCATAATATCTAAATAATAGTAGGGAGACTGGGTACGGTTGATACAATTTAGATTTTAGACCAAGTGACGATTACGATGAATGAAATTCAAATGTGAAGTTTTGCTACAATATGGTTGTATTATTATAGTTCTCGGGTCACTATATATATAAATATTTGAAATTTAAAACAACATATACATTTGTTTCTACCGTCCCCAGGGCCAGGACAGTTGAAACACGTACAAATAATACAATAAATACAAATAAAACATGTTTTATTTGTTATTCATACTAATTATACAAATAATATATAATAATATTAATCAGTTTTCAAGATTCTAATACAATCCTTTACACAAGTAACGACAAGCCTTTAACTTGCAATGATTTTAATGTTGCTTCATTATTTTATCTTCTCTTTCCCTGATGTTTCCGTATAGTTGATTTTCTTGTTTCTCGCCTTTAACTATTTTACCTTTGAGGTGTTTTACGATACGACACTTCTATTTTAGATAGGCCGAAATATATATCAGCACGTCGAATTAAATGTTTAAATAATTCTTACTCATGAAAACACACTATACCTAATACCTTCATCATCTTTGCCTGATAACAAGGAACAGTAGCTTATATCATGCTTGTCTGCCGCTTTCCGTAGTGAATCTGCAGCTTTTAATTCCTAATATGCATTACTGTAGCTCGACAAGTCAATTTCTTCCCTGGAAATTTTCCTCACCCGAATTCTCTGCATCTACAAAACAAACATGAATGTATTTTGTGTATCAACCGTACCCACAAGAAATGTTTCAACCACCCCCAAACCTACTTTTAGTAAGATATACTTTATAATTACGACAGTAATAATAATACAATAAAAATAGTTAAGTAGGTTATCCCTTATTCTTCAAACATCATAGTAATCATAAACAATTAAACATAC
Organism: Heliconius melpomene rosina; assembly: GCF_056956725.1. Lineage (NCBI taxonomy): Eukaryota > Metazoa > Arthropoda > Insecta > Lepidoptera > Nymphalidae > Heliconius > Heliconius melpomene. The sequence goes on from NC_140400.1 coordinate 3,629,551, forward strand.
ACTTGATATATTCACTTAAAAAGAATAGATGATATAAGCATTAATGTGACAAGAGAAATACTTACTTTTGGGTAATCAAAAGCCATATGAAGCGAAAAGCGATTTGCACCCAACACAAAGGTTTACGAGATATTGGCTCTGTTTCAACCGTCCTTTGTTTTAACCGAACCCAATCTGCCCTAAAATTTTGTATAAATTTTGTATCTTAGTATTTTTTTTCTTTTTAACTTTAGGAAGCTAGAGAATTTTTGAATGCACACAACGAATCAGGTGACCTTGTGACGTCATTCCTTTGTAGGAGATTCTCAATAGGCAACGTCACTTTAATATCGGTATGTATACAATTATTTAACTTTTAAGTATTTTTTTAGACTTAAAATTTTAAATACAGCAGGATTTCAACCGATGATAATGTTCAAGGAATATAAGGTAATAAAACGTAGGGACTTGTAAAGTTCTGTGTAATCGTTTTTGAAATGGAGCAGAAATTAGAAAAAAGGAACTCTCGGCCTCTCTCGGCTCTTCTATTCAAAAAGAATAATGTTTCCAAATTGACAATAGGGAACGACTAAGTATTTCTTTAAAATAGATATTTTTTTTCGCGTTGTATCCGACACATAGCAGGTAGTAGGCAGAGAGAAAATGGAACCTAACATTAAGATTCTCCGTTTCCCATCAGAACACTTTCGTTCCCCACTTTGGGCTGAATTCCGGAGGCATTGCGAGTTGAGTGGCGAAACGGGCTTTGCTCCCGTTTCCTAGGACGAGGAAATGAAAATCTTAAATATATCATTCCCCGAGAGAAAATAGAACTCACAATCTGTTGTGTTGACAGTCGTACGCTTTTGCAGTCGCGCGCGTCACAACTGCCTCAAAACAGATAGAATCTTAAAATAAATAATTTCAGGATAAAGATAAAAGAGATTACTACGTAGATATTAATGGTGGTAACAAATGCATTTCTCTAATGCTAGAACGAAATATGCAAGAAATCTTATGCAGTCCCATTATAACATGTGATGCATTAATGATTCAAGAGGATAATACAGAAAGTGTTCAATTATATAGGTATTAGTTTTTTGTATTTATTTATAATATGTTTTTACATAGAAAAATATGTAAAAACATATTATATATAAACATACACATTACAAATATATAATATGGTCAAATATTATGTTTCCGGTATTATTTTCCAAATTAAATTGAGCATTTGATAAATATAATGAAATAAATAAAGTGTAAGAAATTTATAAAAAAAACAAATAAACTTGTTTTTAAAAAGCACTTTAAAAACGACAAATTCAAATGTTTATATTATTAAAGCAGCTTACAGCTATAAAATAAGAAAAATATTAAATATCACTTTTATTTTATAATTTCATAATTTACAGAAAGTTTCCAGAAACCGTAATATCTATTAAAATACTGGATCCCTCGAAAATGCATTCTTTAGTAATTTTACAAGGTTGTGACGTCACACTAAATATTAGTTCTAGAAGTAATCTGAAGAGAATCGATAAAGCTCTCAGAAACATATTTAATACTAAATATCAGGTAATTTTAAGAAAAAAAAAATATATTTTTTTTTTATGATTTTTTTATTTTTATATCTTTAATTCTGTTATATAGTTTACTGAATATACATTTATTCATAACTAAATTTATTTTTCTCTCAGCTACTTACAGATATCGATGATCAAACAAATGTAATGCCATGTCAAAGAGAAACACGTCAGTACAATAATTATGTAAGTAAACACAAATAATATTTAGTTTAATAGCTGTATGTATACAATTCTTTATTATTTATATAAAAAATAATTTTGTGAGTTAATTTAAACATTGCTTTAAGTCCTTTAAAACAATTTACGTTGTTAGTTGTAATGTTAAGACACTCCGTTTCCCATTTTGCGCCAAATTTTGGAGGCATTGTTTGTCGAGTGGCGGAACCCAACACCGCGCATAGCCAAAAGCGATGAAATAAAAACATAAATTTAAATAAATTTTTCGTTTCCACGGATGGATCCTGCTGCCACGAATGGAGCCTCACTAAATGTATTTTTTAGTATAAATTTAGGGAATAATTTATTGAGAATGAAAACGATATAATTATGTATAAGGTATAATATATATCCAATCACGTTATTTTATTTTACTTGATTTATTAAACTCTAAAAATATAAAAGAAAATGTGGGTATTATTGACAATGTCAATAATTAAGTAATTAATGTCAGTTCTTATGCCACCTAGGAGGACACAAAGTTTTCACATCCTGTGGAAATACAACGTAAAAAACATTCAGGTAATTAATTATATTATTTATTTATCCCGCTGTATCCTTCACACGGCGGGGAAGGCAGAGGGGACATAGTATTAATTAAGTTTGGGAACATAGTATGAATTGATATTTGTATATTTATTATTTTGTTTATCTTATTTATGAGATTAGGTAACAAGTTACGTACCTATAGTTTTTTTAGTATTAGATGATTGATTGATGTTTTTTTATTTAGTAGATTAAATGTCGTGACACGATTGAAAAGTTATGATTGTAGGTTAGAATTTTTGAAGTTTAATAATGTTTTAATTACCATTATTCTCTTAGTGTTTATAAAAACATAAATATGAAGTGAGAGCCAAGTGAAGGTCAAGTAAAGCGTCGTTCTTGAATTCACCGACAAAAAATCTATTTACGTGCTGAGTTTTCTAGAACGCAAATCTATAGATTTTTTGTGAAAATTCATCGATAGAATTACATAAAAAAAAATTACTTACACACAAAATCTTGAAAGTATATCACTATTTATTATTTCTATCTCTCCTATCAGATGGATAGGAGATTGTTAGGTTATCTACATATTTCCTATTATTAGTTTTAGGTGAATAAAAGTTTGTCTGTAAGAGATCACTTACAGTGATAAGGCCTTTGCATTATATCAATTTGTTATACCAATTATGTATAATTATCTTTGTCCAATAAAGTATTTTTGATTTGATTTATTTATTATTTAGTCTTTTAAATTGAAAAATACAGTTTATTACTAGCAAATAAAGAGTACCTACTTAACAAAACATATAGATTTTATGTAAATAATTACAGATAAAACAGCTTTGATTGCACTAGCCAGCTTGATAAAATTATTTTTTTTAATAATTTATTTCAGGTTATATTTCTAGAAATAAACACCTTGTGTCGTGGCAGTCGCCCTCTACAGCTTCAACTTCATCTCTTGCTCTGGTAAATTGAAATACTAAATATTTTAATATTTATTATCTTTAGAACAAGTGAATGAGGTGGTATACTTGAGAAGTATATTCAGTAGAGATGGAAGATACGAGATGGATGTAGAAAGGCTTATAGCTGCCGGTGAGAGGGTTGACGGAGCCTTAGCTGCATTGATGAGACGGCGAAACGTCAGCACAGCTACGCGTTTGGCCGTACACAATGTAGTGTTGGTTCTGACGTTGTTATATGGCAGCGAAATGTGGGTATTACAGAAGAAGAATGAAAGAAAGATGAATTCCGTAGAGATGAGATCTCTTCGTAGGATATGCGGAGTCAGCACAGCTGATCGAATCCACAATGAAGAAATACACAGAATGGCAGGTACTAGCGAGGATGTTACGGTGAGAATGAAGAAGAACGTGCTCAGCTGGTTTGGGCACGTCGAACAAATTAGTGATGAAAGAGTTGCAAAAAAGATTTATGATGGAAAAGTAATTGGTGCGAGTGGTAGGGGGAGACCTCGGTTGACCTTCACAGTATCGAAGATACTGGAAGAAGGTCACGTAAAAAGCATGAGGACCCCCCGAAGGGCATGTATGAAGAGGTTGATGCAGTGGACGAGGAGTAAGAGAAATGTAGAGACCGTAGCTTTTGGCGCTCCGTTCTCTCTGACTACCCCGCTAGGAATAAAGCGTGAAGTAAAGTTAAGTTATCTTTAGCGGACGACGTGGTGCGGTGGTACTCGGGGAATTGAATTAATAAATCACAATTAACAAGGCAAGACGCTGCATGGGGAACGAAGTGTCTTAAAATTGAGTTCCCTCTGTATACCTATTTGCGAGATTCAGAGTGCAGCTATTACATTAATTATATATTTTCATATAAAAGGAATAGTTGTGTTGTGTCTATCGGGAACAGTTGCTTGTAGGCGATAGCCCTATCGGAAGGAAACTCGTATGTAGTATTGTTATTGGGTGATACATATCACTTATTATAATTACATGGAATCGCTTTCCGAATACGTTAGAAACATATAGACGATATGTGTTTTTATCGTGGTTTTTTTTAAACGCTAACCGCTTCCAATTTCTAACAATATATCAATTTTACACGTACTATTTATTATAAGTAGATATTTATAGTAGGGGCGGCGAAGAAGGGGACTTTCGGGATTTACTCGAGCGCGGCAGATTAAGGGATTCTTTGTACTCGGTTACATACTTCCACCAAATATGAGCTCCATATATATGGCCGCCCGTCTAGGATAAAGGATCAGCTTAGTAAAAAAAAATTGATCACCTTGCATTCTCGAGCGCATCCGATTAAGGTAGGGTAAGTTAGTTACATGCTAAATCGTGTATATTCCACTAATCTGACAATTTGAGAGTGACATAAAGAAGGGGGAGGGCTACAAAGTTAAAAAAAAAACGTTATCTCGACATTCTCGAGCGTAGTTAATTTTTCTTATTTTGGAGGGAATGATTCAAGAATTACGAAAAATATATAATCTGATGAATTCCACAAGCTGAAGTAATGGAAATTGATCGATAAAGTTTAATGTACATAAAAATTTAATATATTCTACTCTCCGTATTTTTATTCATCTATCACTCTTTCTTTATTTATTAGTCCTTAACTCATCAAGAAGATGGTAATTTAAAAAAATACTTGAAAAAAAAAATGTATTTTATTTTGATAAATACAAGTATTCTATTTCAAACATACATTTTAACAACAAATTTACATTCTATTTCTTGAGCTGTTGCAATTGATTACGTTCAATGAATAAAAAAATTGAGGCCAGTCGTGCGGCAGTGGCAGAGTGTGGCTGTGAAACCGATTGGTTGTGGATTGTATCTCTATTTCAGGAGATGAAATATTTATTTCAATTTATATTTTCATTTCTTCGCTCTGGTGTCGAGGCAAAATCGTGACGTTAAGTGCTGTTACTCAACACTCAAATGCCTTCAAAATTTGGCAGAAAGTGGGGATCAGAGTGTCTTAATGTTAGGTTCCCTCTGCCTACCCTGCTGTAAAGCTGACTTGTTTATTTTATTTGCTTAAAAAAATATAATTAATTGTCAGATTAAGCAAGTGCCTTAAGATAATCGTCTGATTATGAGATATCACGTCTAGGACATTAAGATGCACCATATATATATTAATCTAACGCGCTGGAGTATTTCAAAATGACGATTTTTTTGCATATTCCAACAATGATTGCGTCACATCCAAATCGTCAGATTATTATATAAGTGCTTTTTTTAGGTTCACTTAACACCCCCTTAGAAAATCTGTCTGTTCTGAAAATCTGACGCGCTCGATAATTTTTTTTTTGTCATTTTTAACTCTTACGTACGACCACATCTATCATGGAAACTGTCGGATTAACATATTAACATGTTTAAGAAGTCGTAGGAAATTGATGATATCAACATCTGACGCGCTCGAGTATGTCCATGGAACAGTTTTTTTTTACTTTTTTGAAAATCTATAGCCGCTCACTCCACCGGACAAAAGATATGTATTATATGACATTTTTTTCTTGTTATCACCTAAGCTTCGCAATCCAATAGGTCTCAATGACGCTCGAGCAAATCCCGAGTTTGCTTCTTTCCTCCCTATCTATTAACAGTTTTGTATGAATAATTAAACGGATCAAGATTTGAGCTCAGGAACAGTTAGGACACAATCCATACCTATATTATAAATTCGAAAGTAACTCTGTCTGTCTGTGTGTCTGTCTGTCTGTCTTTTACGCAATCAGGGCCAAACAGCTAATTCAATTGTGATAAAATAGGTACTCATATAGAGATACTTGAGGGTCTCAGGATGAACATAGGATACTTTTTTTTTCTCATAATTGTAATATTATCGATATATACCAATATATTAAAATACTTATTGATTTGATATGCAATTTATTCATTATGCATATGAAGTTTGTTGTTAGAAAACGTCACAAAATAATTTCATAAATATATTAAATAAATATTCGTATAGTGCAAGCGGGCGTAGCCGCGTTCGGGTCCACTACTTATAATATATATTAAAAAATTTCACCGACGCACTATGGGACGCTTTCTATAAAAGCGTGCCAAAAATGGTCGAAACAAAAGTCGTAATTTCAAAGTTCTGTTGATTGTTCTATATACTAGAATAGACTATCTTATCAATACAACAAGATTTTTATTTTTGATAGCAGCTTAAAATATCCAAAATAACCTTCAAACAATACACTTCGATATTTCCCTATTTTCCATACTGCATATAGCGATATTTAAGCGTTAGTTTCTTAATAAATTTCTTTAGTAACTGTATTTATGTTATACATTTTTATAAAGCTCATTGTTTTTTCTTTAAGAAAATATAATTAGCGTATAATAAAAACCTATATTTAAAAAGATATCTTAAAATTTTTAGAAGTGTTATATTTTAACATTTTCATATTTTCAATTGGAGTTTTCATTGTTGCCGCTGGCTGCCGCTGCCGAGAAAACTATATGTATGTATACAAGAACTATTCAAGAATTTGGGGAAAGAATAAAATTTTGCGCATATTTGCGCCATTTTGATTTAGAGCAAAAAAACCAAAATGTAGTAAAATGTCAATTTTTGATATTTCATGAATACTGCTTTTATTTTAAATAATTGGCGTCCTATTTAGTTCTGTTTTGTTCTATAAGTAGAAAAAAACTATCAGAATGTTTATTTTAACATGGAAAATAATAATATGTCTATTTTTGCAAGAGCATATTTGTTTTGAAATATAACATTTTTTGTGGTCATTCCAACTACGAACATGACAAAATTATCATTTTTTATGTGAATAAACAATATTATGTGAATACAAAATAAAATATTTAATTAATTTGATGTGGTTTTGCACAAAACACTTTTCTGGACAAGTATAAAAAGATCAATTATAACTAGTTGCTTTCATTAGAGTAACCGGACTTTTCCGTATTGTTTCTAATACTGTTAACTTATTAAAAGATATACATATATTTTGTGCAACATGAGTGAATTCGTTTGCAGTAGACGTAACTTATGCACTTTTATAATTGAAGGGAGAAATACTTCTGAAATAGAAAACTTTTAAAAGGAGAACTTCAATTTGTCGTCATCAGACGTACAAACTATAATGAACAACATTCAAAAAATTTTTTTATATAATTCTTCACACTATGTCATCAGGACTTGCCGTAAATGTCGAAAAATTAATACATAAGTGTATATTGATCGAATTGCGCATTACAGTATTCCTCCTTCTCCTTCGGTGCATAAAATTCTTATACATGGAGCTCAAATTATGCAGTAGTATGCGATTCTTCCTATTGGACAACTTTCTGAAGACGCTCAGGAAGCAAGAAATAAAGATTACAAAAGTATCTAACGAACTGTTTGACGAAGCTAAAGAACTTCTGCAAATCACAGAATAAATTCCTTATTTACGTCACTATTTTTATAAAAAATATTTTTATATTACATATGATACATCAGTTTTTTGTTTAACAGCCTAGATACAATATACTTAAGTTACTTTTAATGATTTAAAAATAATAATAATTTTTAAACATCTTAATATGCTCTTATTTATGACAATTTCTAACTTTGAAATTTTTTTATTAAATAACTCATGACTTTTATTAATATCTATTTTATGTCATTGATAGCAAATATATTCAAGTATATATATGCAAAATTTCAACACTTTGCGATGAAAACTGAATGAGTTACGGATTTTTGACACGAAGCGGGTCATTCCGTCCCACTGTGCGACGCCGCGCTAAGTCTAGGCCAGTTATAGCGCAGTTCGATTGTAAGAACGATGGTTGTGGACTCAATTCTCACTCGAATCGACTTTACTGAATCGACAATTCTCACGGAGTCTAACTTGAATAAAAAGTAAAGAATGGAAATAAACACATCAAATAACAGTTTGAATAATAAGTAGTAGCTAGAAGCAGTGGCGCAGAGGCACAAGGGTGTGACTGTAACGCGATGGTTGTGGGTTCGATCCCCACTCGAGGAAACGAAATATTTACTTAAATTTATATTTCCGTTTCTTCGCTCTGGTAATCAGGTAAAAAGCGCGGCGTTGAGTTCCGCCACTCAACACGCAATGCCTCCAGAATTCGATGGAAAATGGGGAACGGAGTGCGTGCCAGTGAACAGTGTTATGTTCACTCTGCCTATCCTGCTGTGTGCGTGGGATACAGCGTGATGCTAATTTTAACAATTTTTTTTTTCAGCTGAAAGACAAATTGACAGCCCTTCCAGGCTACAGGTTCAATAAAGAACTAACAGGAATATGTGCTGAGCCAAATCTATCATGTGTTACTGAAGTCACTGAAGTTACTGAAGTCACTGAAGCAGAAGAAAATATTATTGCATTAAATACTGAACTAAAAGAAAATTATAAAATAAAAAGTCAAAGAGACATTGACATTTCTAAAGAACAAAATAAATGTAGAACTCCAATAAGCAATGATAATGAAGACTCGATTAGTTGTTTGCTTGCAGCGACCACGGTTTCAGCAGACGATTCAGTAATTAACGATACGATAAAACGATTGCCAAAAAATAAAGAAATAAATACAGATAATATAATTGATTTACTAACACGAGAAGCTCTACAGTTCCAAAATAATGATAAAAATATTAATATAATAGATAATAATATAATAAGAAATAAAAATTTTGATAAATTAGCACAAAAGAAACGTACAATTATTAGTGGTACTACAACAGACGAATCAAATGCAGAAGCTTATGAAAACACTCCAAATATATTAAATGTACCAAAAAGAAGAGTTTTGGAGGACATAAAAAAAAATAATATAGACAAACAAATATACGATATACAAGCTGTAGATTTTTTTTTCTCACAACATTTCGTTGAAAATCCACATGATGATATAGTCATAAGTCCAACTACGGCTAGGAAAATTAATGAAACAAGTTCAGAATCGAGTGAACCATTCAATTTTCCCATTAGGAACATCGACATGGAATGCAATTTCAGTAAAGCTGAAATTGTTAAGTGTCTCAATGATATTGTTGATAAAGTGTGTAAAGATTTCGATAAAGATTCAGAATTATTGAATCATAATTTGAATACGTATGAAAATGATGTTGCTGAAGTTTATTCACAGACACATTTAAAAGAAGTTACTAATAGCGATATTAAAACACACAACACAAAAAATAAGAAAAATACACCTAAAATAAAGATCAAGGATATTAAGCTTAGTTTTAAAAAGACACAACCCAGTAGAAAAAAAAATAATAAATTAGACATAGAAAATGTTAATCGAATGTCTCCTATTAAAGAAAGAGAAAGTGCTGTTAAAAGAAAATTAAGTTTAAAAGAAAAAAACCCAAATAATTCAGAAAAGAAACCCAATGACACTGAATACGAAATATCATTAATAAGACGAAAAAGAAGATTATATTCACCTAAAGATGATAATAAAGTAAATGAAGAAGTCGGAATTCATATTTCGGAAACCGAAGAAGACACTGTCCCGTCCGCTTTTAAAGTCTACGATAGAACTCCTAAGTCTCTAGCAACTTCGTATAAAGAAATTAATATAATACGCAAAGATTCACTACGGAAGGTGAGGAACAAAAAACTATTGAAAGAAAGTGTTTCACCAAGAACTAAGAAAATGAATGAAATATTTGATAATCTAAAAAAAAGTGATGACGGCCAAGAGAAAATTGTGCTGGCTGATGTAAAAACAAGGAATCAAAAATTGCTAGTGTACAATTTTTCCAGCGATAGTGAAGACATGGAAGAAAAAATAAAGTTAAAAAAACCTGTAAAAAAATCTAGCATAACTACTTTGGATAGCGAAAAATCAATTAAACATCGAGGAACTCGACGTAGCAAAAGACTAAAGAAAGTCAACAATAGTGAAACTAAGCTAAATGAGACTGAAAATGTTAATAAGAACAACTCCAAACCTAAAACTGTTAGAACTAGGGCAAACACTAAAAAAATAGATTTGAAATCTAGACCAAATTTAGAAGACCAGTGTATGAGAGATACTGTAGCAGAAGTGGTAAATACTTCTCTAATGATCGAAGAACCACGGGATAATATAACTGAAGTAGAACTAGTTATAAAGGAACCGGAAATGGAAACTATCATTGATAAAGTAAAAAAAAATAAAAAAAATATTAAAAAAAATCTAACGCTAAAGAAAAGAAATATAGATAATAAAATTCAAAAACATAGCGATCAGGATTCAGAAAGCCCTTTGCCAGATCTGATCGTGGAAAAAGCACAAGTACATAGAGAGCCTGACGATTCAGTTAAATCTGTTTTACTAGACAATTTAAAAGATATAAGCGAATTCAATACAACGCAAAATTTACTTGATTATTTAGAAACAAATTATAGAAGCCCTCCTAAATTGAATATTACCAATGAGTTTAACAAAATCAATCCACAAACTGATACGCCTAAAGTAAACAAAAGTGCGAATAATAAATCTAAGGCAAAAAGAAATAAGACACAAAAATTATCCATAGTTTCACCTGAAAGTGATAAAGCAGAAATAATAAAAGATAATTCGGATATAACAATCCCTACTACAGGACGGTCACCTATCACAGCGCGGGGTGACCTTGAAGGCGCACCCCCTAACATGGAACAATTAAACCAACCAATAACGCCTAGAAATCTGGAAATAGAATATCTAAATCAATCTACGCAAGCTTATTTCGAAAAGCTGACTCTACAACTAAATGCAAGTCTTCGTTCTAGAAATAGTAGTACAAACGAAGTTAATACAAAAACAATAGTACTAGACAAGTCGCCATCGGTATCTATTGCGAGACTTAGTCCACAGGAAATGAGAAAATGGCTGCCAACTCGAATGAATTCAGTATTTGGTTCGAGTGTAACATCATCATCTAAAAATAGTAGGAATGAAACAGGCTCAAATCCAATAAAATCGATGCAAATACGTAAATCTATGATATCTCCCATTAAAATGTTCATTGAAATGGACGATGTTAAATCGAATTCCTCTCAGAGCGACGGGAATGTTAATCAAATTAGAGGTATGTTTTTTTGCTATTTTAAAATTTTAATATAACTCAAACATAATTGGCTTCCTTTTTTCTTATTTTTATTTTCAATTATTATTATCTTTAATTTTATTTATATGAATCGTTAATTTAATGGAAAACTAATGCTGTGATAATGACTAGATAAAATGAATTATATAAATTATACTATTATTAAAATTGTAGTAGCCATTGTGGCGCACTGGTTGTCTCGTCTGGCTGTATAAGCGATGGTTGTAGGTTCAATACCCAATAAAGGGAAAGAATTTTGTTTATTACCCCGCTCTGATAAGAAGTGCGGTATTGATATTTGCTATTCTACACACGTCCCGAATTTGAAAGGTTTTCCGATGTCTACATTGGGAGATAAAGTAGGAAAGTAATAAAATAACAAGTTCCTCTATTTTTTTTCTTATATAATAAATTTTTATTTACTTATTTATTATTTTATAAATTACAAAACCAATAAAGAGTTAAGAGATTAAGACATTCAATCAGAGGAGAATAAAAAGTTATAAACAGTATTTTAAACAAATTGATGAAATAAACTTACCTACGTCGTTTTAATTTTTAAATAAAGGTATGATGACGCGAACAATTTTAAAGACTTCAAGTCCGAAATCTTCCCAAAGTTCAAAATGTAATGAAGATGTTACAAAAGATGATAAATTGTCTACAATATCAAAGAAAAATACTAAAACTAGTTCTAAAAGAAAAGTGTCACCGCCAATACGAAGTGTTGCTAAAATAAAGAAAGTTGATAGCAGAAGTAGCATTGCAAATATTGCTAGGGAGCTTCCCTCCTCCTCTGTAAGCAGTTCTAACATACAAGAGTGGCTGAAACGAAACGACCTTGTAAATCCCGCGGGTAAGTTTATTTTATTTTCGTAGTATTTATTTATATCTTATTAAATCCAATTGTCTGAGTTCAATTATATACAGTGTTTTTATCAGCACCATTTTAAATGAAACCACAGCTTTAACTACTCTATAAAATATATTGTAAAAATGTCGCGTCTGTTTATTGAATATATTTATTTACAAAATGATAATTGTATAGCTATTAGGTCTAGGCAACATCTAAGCTATAGTTTATTTTGAAAATCTGGATACCTGATGTGGAACCTTAGCCTCTCTAAACTATAAGAGATATAAATACACTGCCTTGGGGAAAATTGAACAACATGACAAACAATTTCACCCAAATCAATTCATCCACATTCAAAAATGAAAATGGATGAATGGAAAATGGATAAATGGTTCGCGGACTTCCATCCTGTACAAAATTAAATTAAATAAACATAATTCTCATATACAGAAAGTCAGGTTCAGTCACTGAGGGAGCAATTAGAACAGATGAAGCAGAAAGTGGATACTACGCTCGTCGAAATAGATCATGCGACAAGTAAAAAGTAAGTTTTATATAATTTTTTCTTATGCTAAATTTTTTGCTATTCATTTATTTTTTACTTTTTAGTTAACGCTGTCTAAATTTCTCAATCTTATTATCTCATTCAACGTATTATTGTCTTGCGACCGGATTTACCGGTTAATTTGGAACAGTTCAGCTCTTCCATAAGGAGACTTTCTAATAACCCTATGCTTACCAAGCTTAGGCCACTACCTATGCTTAGGCCACGTATGCTTGACCAGCAGGAAAGAGCTCCGAGACATTACTTTTCTAGTTATTCTCGGAAAGCCCTTTCATTTCATACCAATTTTGAAGAAGTGAATAAATAATAACTATTCCCTCGTCTTAGATGTTCCACCATATTGGATTTAGAATAACGTCACATTATTTTTCAAGTTACTCTCAACGCGCCCTTTCATTTGATACCCATATTGTAGAAATGGACTAAAAATAACTATTCGGCTATGTTAGATGGTCCGCCATATTGGATTTAGAATGACGTCACATTATTTTTCGGATTACTCTCAATGAGCCCTTTCATTTGATACCCATATTGTGGAAGTACATTAAAAAATACTGTTTCGCCATCTTGCATTTACAATGACGTAACTTTTTCGTGCATTGTCATCCAAACCAAACGTGTATACAAAATTTCAGCTGAATCGGTTTAAGATATCTACTTCAAAATTGCAAGTTAAATAAAAGCTTATTAAAAACAAGTGCTTATTACAAAAACCGCAACGTTAAGTTCCGCCACTCAATATGCAATACCTTTACAGTTCGGCGGAAAGCGAGGAACGGAGTGTCTTAACACTAGGTTCTCTCTTTCTTTTTTCCTCTTTCTCTCTCTGCCTACCCTGCTATGAGCGGGATACGGGATAGTGTAATAAACTAACGAAATTAATTCGCCCGAGAGAACCGTATCCACATCTGTTGTGTTGCATCCCGCTTAAATAACTAATAATACTTTTAATTTTAATTGGACCTAATTGTTTTATTTTTAAATCTTCATATAAGTAGTAATACTTATGTATTTGATTTCAACAACTATTTCGATAGATTCGTGAGAATGTCCGTCAACGTCCACAAACGCATGAGCGAGGCGAAGGCGGAGCGCCGTCGCATGTACCGGGAGATAATAGCTGTTTTGGATAAAAGGTTAACTTGTTTTTCTTTTTATTTTAGCTTCACGCTATATTCAGCGTACAGCAGGGAAGACAGAGGATCAGAGAGTAGTGTTAATACATTCCTTTCCGCCGAATTCTAGAGATATTGCGTGTTGAGTGGCGGAACTCAACGCCTCGCTTTGCCTCGACACAAGAGCGAAGAAATGGAAATATTAATTTAAATAAATATTTCATTTACAAACATTTATTCACAACCAGTCGGTTTTACAGTGCGCTTTGTGCCCCTGCGCCACGACTGGCCTCATAAATAAATTACTTTTATTCCAAATTTCGATTTATTACTATGTATTATTCGAAAATTTCTCGTAGAAACTAGTCATCGCCAGCAACCTTGTCTGCGTGGCTATTTTGACGTAAAATGGTAATACCCCAAAAGTCGTCTCTTAACACTCCCCTTCACTACTGAAGTTGCTAGTTCAGAAGGTACTTTAATGTCAGTACCTTCGTGCGCTGTCCGTCAGTCATTTAGTAACAGTTGAGTTTTTATATATAGATTAACGTGTGTTAATACTGATTTGGCTCATTAGGAAAGCTAAAATTTGTCAACATCGCAGCGGCACAGCGTCTCATTGTAAACGTAACGGTTGTGGGTTCGATTCCCGCTTGCGGAATGAGATGGGCAGAGGGAACCTAGTACACTCCGTTCCCCGCATTAGACAACTTAATGTGTGTGTGCCAAAACAACGAAAAAATATTTATTGTTTTTTTACTATTTGTAATTTTTTTATAGAAATCAAGAACTCGATGAACAAGTCATGGAATATATAGAACAAGAATTTAAAGAGTTTATACGTGAAGATTGGAAACAGAAGCGGGCAATGACGATGTTACTGGGAGAAGATATAGAAACTGTATTAAAACAAAACATAAATGATTGATGTTTCATAGTTTTAAAATATTTATGTTTTTTTTTATGGTAAAATTCCTAAAACTTCTTATTTAAGTATACGCTTGTAAGAAAGTGGTATGTATAACTTCAGTTTTTTATAAGACAAACTGTTTGAAATAAAAAAAATATGAATACAACGTCTTAGATAATTTTTGTTGAAGGCAGGTTGTACCTAAGTCATTTTATTTCATCTATATATATAAAATCGAAAGGTCACTCACTCCTCACGAAATCTCAGAAACTACATGTGCTAGGAATCTCAAATTTTGCATAGGAGTTACTTATAGGACGTAGGTGCTCGCTAAGACGGGAATTTGCAATATTCGACTTTTAAGGGGTTGTTTTTGGGGTCGAAAGTTTTTATGAAACTTCGTTACTACAAATGCTAGGAGTCTCAAATTTTGCATAGACGTCACTAGGACGTAGTCATGGAGACAGAAATTAATAATAACATAGTTCACGCGGGTGAAACCGCGAGCGGGCCGCTAGTTATGTATATACATATCGCACCTAGTCTCAAATAGTGTTATAAGTAAAAAAAACAAAATATCGATCACAATATCATTTTCGCTCTTTGGGTCATAACTCAAAAAGTAATAAAATTAGTACAGGAAGACTTTTACAAAGTTAAAATTATTTTTGATGCCCTTTCAAATGGTAGATTAAAGGGACAAAAATATATGCTGCGCTATGACGGAATCAGCTAATAGCAACAACTCTCTTCGTGCAGTTAACGTCTCTTCTGAAGCCTCGCTCCACCTCTTCCTCTATCTCTTAGGTCGTCAGCAATGTGTAAAATCTAATGATGTCACATCGACGTGGTTAGATATCACTTGTGGCGTTCCTCAAGGCGGTGTTCTTTCTCCACTTCTATTTTCTGTTTTTATAAACAAAATATCTAGAGTCATTTCTTCTCCCTACCATCTGTATGCGGATGATTTGCAATTATACCGGCATTGCTATGTTAGCAATTTGCCTGGGACTATTGCAGCATTAAATAATGATCTCGCTGCTATTTTTACTTGGGCCGAATCTGTCAGACTGTTAGTAAATCCAGGTAAGTCACAAGCAATTATCATTGGAAGCAGCAAACTTAGACAAAAAATAAATTGGAACTCAATGCCGAAGATCCTGTATTCGGGAGTAGTAATCGAATATTGTAACAGAGTAAAAAATCTGGGCCTAATTTTTGACAGTAACATGTCTTGGGTACCGCACATTAATTATGTCAGCAAGCGCATGCATTTCTCCTTCCGTTCTCTTAAGCGTCTCCAATACTACCTACCTCATAAAACCAAAATTATGCTTGCACAATCTCTTCTCTTACCTATTCTCGACTACGCTGATGTGTGTTATTTGGATGTGACCGAGGAGCTGCTAAACAAATTAGAGCGACTCCAAAATCTTGCCATACGCTTTGTTTTCGGTTTGCGTAAGTATGACCACGTCTCCGAATTTCGAACTCAGCTCAAATGGCTCCCAATTCGACTTCGCCGAGATATGCACATCCTGTCACTCCTTTTTAAGATCCTTAACTACCAGAATTTTCCTTGTTATCTTCGATCTCGCTTTGACGTTCTCCATATCCCTACACGCTCAAGAAGGTCTGGTGTCATACTGACACTTAACGTACCTAAGAGCAACACCAAATTCCTTCAGAAATCCTTCTCTGTATACGCCGCATCCCTTTGGAACCAACTCCCTAAAACTATCCAGGAAAGCCCTTCCATAAAGTCCTTCAAATCCCAATTAAAACTACATCTTACATCGTTAGACAATGTTAATTTTCTTTTTGTTCCTTTTTATATAGGTATATATACGTATATATTTAAGGTATAAAGAATATGTATTTATTATATAGTATATATGTATTTATATTTAGATTTTATAATATACTAGCGACCCCCTTGCGGCTTCGCCCGCTTTTACTACTGGATTATTCATATAATGTATGTTTGCAAAGCACTTAAGATAATGTGAAAATTAATTAAACTCTAATGCAACCCGCATTTTCGTAGTTTCAATAAGGATTTTCCAATTGTTTTACACAGCAAGGATTTTTTAGTAGAGATCTGTGCTACTAATCTTTTCAAGTACTTATTAAAATATTTTTAAATGACTATTTTTAGATAGTTAAATGATTATTTTTAAACGGAAGAAATTATAAACAAAAGCCTACCTACTAATAACTACTACAAAAAATATGAAACCAAATATATCGCGCTGAAATAATACATTCAACTCCAATTATCCAATACGTGCAAACGCATCTAAATCTTCGTTGCTATGCCTCTATAGCGGGCGGGTTTTTTTTTCGAGCTTGTGGTTAATGCTGAAGAGGGTATTCTATCCCTGATGAAAAGCAAGCACTACGTGGCTGCCTGTGAGGAAAATTAAATAGAATGCATTGGTCGGGATTCGAACCCGGGCCCGCGTGGCAGGCGAGCATTCTACCACTGGACCACCGATGCGTGTAAGGCAGGCGAGCGCGGCGGACGCATGGCGAGTGGCGAGCCGTTTCGCAGCAAGGATTTTTTGATATTGTAACAACTTCTAAAGTACTTTATTAAAATGAAAAAACAGTGAAAGACAGTTTTGATCTACATTAAATGGCCAACGTAACTAATATACTTATTTATATGCTGAGAGTAAGGAATAAGTAAAACTTGAGTAACATACAGCTGACGTGTTGTGTGTTGTGTCAACAATTAAATGCGTTTTTCTCTAATACTATTCGCAATTTCAAAATAGTGTAAAAAGCAAATTTTATCTTCGTTTAACGTAGAAAATTAATAAAGTATTTTAAAGGATAAGGATTAATACCATTATGGAAAAATATCCCTCACAATAAAAAATATATTGAAATTACTATTTTTACACAGAAATATGATCACTACGCGTTATTCTTAAAAGATAAAAATATGCTATCGCGGACTTTTTTGTAGATCTTATTAAGAGGAACAATACTCCAGTACATTATTTTCATGTAGTACTTACCATTAAAGCAGCGCATGCGCGAAAGTGTCTCTACGGGTAGGACTTTAGACACATTTATCGTATTTATGTAAATTTACATAAGAATGTACAAATAATAAACTATATATAAACCTTCCCTGAGAAATACTCGACCTAATGGTGAAAACCGCATAAAAATCGGTTGGGTGGTTTAGAAGAAGAAGAGTTAGAAAGTTCAGACAGACACGAAAAGCGACTTTGTTTTATAAGATATAGGATTATTTATTTTGTATAACTATATTCATGTTTATTTATGTGTATGTCATGCCTAATTATTTATTTTTTTATATTTATTATTACTATTAGTTTTATTTTATTATTTATTTTGTTTTTGTCCTTCTCAATTTCCCTGCACTATCTTGTCTTTCCCGCTACTTTGCACTTATCCACTTCCCCGGGTTGACTGGAAGAGATCTCTTCTAGAGATTAGTCCACCGTTGTGTATGTTTTTTCGTAATGTATGTTTTATTATGTGTGTTATTTAGTGCAATAAAGAATCTTATAATCCTATTATATATAAAAAAAAAACCTCTTAAAACACGAATAGATTAATCATAGTATAAAAAGATCCACTTTTTTTTGGTAAAATGGCTTTATTTCCTAAAAATACATCATTAACAGTAAAAATGTTGAAAATGTTTTATAAAATAATAACAATATTTTCTTATTCCTTACCCTTATTTCGTTACCCTCTTCATCGTTACTGCAATATATAAGTTATTATCAAGACGACACATAAAAAAAATATTTTCTTTTAATTGACGTTTGAAGAAGAAGGAAAAATTACCCCGTTACATGTCTTCTAAGCAATTTACACATAAAAATATAATACAAAGAATTAATTAATAAAAAAATACTATGAGTTTAATAACTCCTCAATTCAACATATTTGAAATCAAAATCTAAAATCATCATAATTACATCACCAAATCACATAATAAAATTTACACATAAAATAGTTTAAAACGAAAATAACTCCCATACAATTTACCACCATCTTGATAAAACTCAAAACATTAATTTTAATCACTTTGTGTCTATTAATCACATTCATACTATGTCTCCTCCTGGGACGCAACTTGGGCCAAGAATATTTGGTGCGGCTGATGTGGTGTTTGTGATGGTACCTGTAATAATACTACTACTATTATATTATTAAAACAACTTAAAGAAATAATATTAAGCATTTATGGCTGTGGTAGTACTGGGAAAGCATTTCATTATACACTATGGGTTTGAAACACAGTCTATGAGAATGATTATATTTAGATAATTTAGTATGTCCCAATTTGTTAGACAAAATTTGGCATAGTGTTGGGTTAACAGGGCCAATAGTGCAGAACAGAATGTCTAAACACTAGGTTCCTTCTAAAAAAATTCAATAATTTCATACATGTATAATCTGTGGCTGCGGTGAATGTTGCGCCTGAGGCTGTGCTTGGATCACTATTGACTGATTGGAATTGTTCTGTATTTGAAGCCGGATCATGTTTAGTTGCGCTTGTGTTAACTGGATCTATAAATAAAAATTATTTTGTAATGGATATTTATAGTTTTGATATTAACAATAATTTTATTCAACCTCTTTGTTTAATTAAAGATATTTGTGAAAATTAGGTTATAGAACTACCACCAGGTGGCGCTCTTCGTGGAGTCGAAAATTTTAGTAGTCTTGCTTGAATAGATTATAGCTCAAGATTCCAGGGTCCCTAGACCTACGTCCTTATTTTAGCAAAGTTGTTACGGGGTTTAGTAGTTCAATATTAAGATGGTATGCATACATGCCAATTAAAGGTACATCTCTGTCTGGGAGGATGACTTTGGTTTACAATTATAAAGAGACAAACACAATCACGTACAGTAAATACTTTACTTCGACTTTAAACTTCTATTTAATTGAATATTTCATTTTAACCATTACATTTTAAAATAATGATAAACACAGACAAAGTATATTAATAAAAAAATATCACTACATTTAGACTATCTATTATATAATATAACAAACAAACAAACTCACAGGCACTGGCTGTACTTCACCAGAGGATGAAACGACTTGTTGTACTAGGGCGACCGGTTGCGCACTGCCAGTCGTAGTAGTGGGGTTTGAAGACTGAGAAAAAAATATTTGTATTAATGACTACGCAGTTTCCATTACCAGAGCAAAATGGAAAAGTCAGTGAAAATGGCAATAATCCTTTCTCTCCCATGGGGATCATACCCACAATCATCCTGGCAGGGTCGCCATGTAATGTTGGGCGTTCGGGACGTCTAAAGGAACAGTGCTCTTCATGAATAATCCTTCATTACTAACTTAATTAATAAAGATACGAGTTTTTTTAGGATATACACACACGAGTATACACACACATACATACACTACAAATGTGTAAATTAATGTTGTATGTGAGAAGTAAAAAAGAAAAATAAATATTTAACTTGAACAAAATGTACCTGTACAATTTGTGTGCACGGCTGTAAAACAAATTGTGGTTGGTTGGTCAGTGTTGTTTGCTGTTGTGTTACCTAGAAGAGATCATAATTTATATTTGAAACAATTCTATTTTAAAATTCTGAACCTACTCGGTAACAATAATTTATACATATATTTTTTCACTTGGTTCAGAAAAAGTTATTTTTCTACATGTAGAACCTTCCCTCTCAGTTATGACAATGCGTCAATAGTCAGTACAGTATGGTCGATGAGACCGCCCACTGCCGAATATTCCGCAATTTTATTCGCAAAAGATCAGAAAACCTAAATTCAGGAAGATTCATGGACCATGCTGTATTTACAATTTCTTTTATTCACTTTTGAAAACCAATCTAGTAAGTAGTAATTTACACATGCACATCTTTCCTCTTATTTACAAAAAGTGCCTCTAGTAGGTACTTATAATAATGTATATTTTTAAAATTGAAGTGACACATCAGTTTTTACAACATTATTTTAATATATGTAATATATTCCATTATATTTTTTTTATGTGTATATAAATTATGGTAAAAAAAATCCTTTTATAAAGCTTAAATAACACTATAAAATGATAAAATAGCTAACCTGTTCAGCAGGAACAGGTCTTGGTGGATCATCTCTTGGCTTGCTCGGCTTCACTTCATGTCGAGGCACAATATCTATCAGAAAGTCGAACTGGTCAGACTTAGATATCGCCATTGCTATGTCGTTACGCTGAAATTTTTTTTATTATTTTACGAAAGTGAACTAGGTAAAATATGGTCAACGAGTTTCTGCTTTAGAATTTCTGCTTTAAAAATTAATCTCAGACAAAATTTAGAAAGAATTGGAATTTGTTTTAGGACATATTCTTTTTACTCGTGTTCATATAACACAGGTTAAAAAACAGAATTGTGACTTTGATCCAGAACTTTAATGCAAATGGCTATCCAAGGGCAACCAATTGTAAAACATGGTTGATGTTTCAATAAATAGAGATACTAAGGATAAAGGCACCAAACATATGTAAAATTGTTTACAGCATAGTCAGCATTGCAAAAAGGTTTATAAAGCTGTGAAAGAAAACTTACTATTTTAATTTTAATTAAAATTTTAAAATTACTATTATTTTGATTTGTCATCAAAAACAGAAAATGAAGTTTTTCTGAATGATTTTCCCTACTTACCCTGCTACAGAGAGAAGACTTGAAACTAATAAATACCTGTAATGTCCTCCTTTTATTATCCTCAGTGTGTGACCAGGCTCTCAAAGTCAATTCGTGTATGAAAATTTCAGCAGCTTTTGCAAAAAGAACAGGTGCCTCAGCAGATATCATTTTCACTTCCTCATCTAGTTTCATTATTTTCTTTATTCGAGCCAATGGTAAGGCTTGTGTTTTGAAGTCCTCCTGAAATTTTTTTTTTTATCAAATGAAATAAATATACAAATTATTTTAATAATTGATACCAACACCACATTTCTTTCTTTTGGTAAAGTTGGGAAATTAAAATAATGTATTCCTCTGAGTGAGAATCAAGCCATTGCAGTGTACAATCAGCTGTGTTACCACTGTGCTATGATGGCTTCAACCTTAGTCTTACTTTAAAACATTAAACCAAGAGAGAGGATATAACAACCTCTTAACTCTATTAAGTTTTAATATTGTTTACACATTCATATTCTTCCTTATTAATAAGTACATATATTTTAAAAGTTACCTAAAGAATATATAATAGTTTATAGTAATAAATAAACATATTTTTTCAATACAAAGTTTTGTAAGCAAAATAAAATAATGAAATCTTAATTATGATAAAAAAAGCAGGAAAGATATAAAAAGGAAAGTGTATGTGTGACTAACTCCATTAATTTTTTTCATATCATCATTGACTTTGGTCCAAAAATTTTGTAATGTTGTATGTATGTTTTCAACTGGAGCTATCTCTTCTCCACATTCTCCATCCTGTTCTTCAGAACCAGCTGAAGTTCCAGCTTGGTCTCTAAATAACAAAAAAAATTTGTTAATAATACTAAAATACAATAAAATTAAACTTTTTGTGAACATTTAAGTATGTTGTTTTTATTTTGATAAAAAATAAAAATAAAATCATATTTACACAGTATTCCACACAGAGCAGTGTAGGCAGATGAAACTTAATGCTAAGACACTTCACTTTATTCTTTTCCCGAATTCTGAAGGCATTGCGTGTTAGTGGCGGATCTTAACGCCGCGCTTTGCTTCGGCACCAGAGCGAAGAAATGGAAATATAAATGAATACTTATTTCCTTAGTGGGGATCAAACCTACAACCAGTCGACTTTACACTCACACTTTGTGCCCCTGAGCCACGACTGGTCTCAAGCCTTTTTATTTATGTCAAATATGTATTAAAATTAATGTTTATTAAAACAAGAAATATAAAAAAGTTACACGTGTATATATGTATAAAAAATGAGTTTGAACCCACGACCACGCAGTTTTAATATATTTTTAATGTCTATAAAATAAAAAAATCAGTTGAAAATCTAGGACACATAAGCATATAAATAGCTATTTTAAGTAGTCTAATCTATATATATAAAAGGACTTGTCCTCACTGACTGAGGTAAGACGCACGCACAGTCGTAACCGCTGTGCGTAGAAACGTAAAATTTGGACAAAAGTTTACTTTCGTAATCTGGACATCCACTAAGAAGGGATTTCGAAAAATTTTAACCCTAAAGGGGTGAAATAGGGGTTCAAACTTTGTATGGAAAAAAAATTAAATCGGCACCGATTTTTATAAAATTTGAAATTTAGATTTTTAAAAGTATTTAATTGAACACGTGTTTCATCGTTTTCTAGAATTCTCCCCCTAAGGGTGCAAATAAGGGGTTGAAAGTTTGTATAGGTTTTTTTTAAATCGTCACCAATTTTTATAAAATTTGAAATTCAGACTCTTAAACGTATATAATTAAACACATGTTTCATGGTTTTCTAGAATTCACCCCCTAAGGGTGCAAATAAGGGGTTAAAAGTTTGTATGGATAAATCTTTAAATCGCCACCGATTTTTATAAAAAGTGAAATTTAGACTCTCAAAAATATTTCATTGAACACATGTTTCATGGGTTATTAGAATTCACCCCTAAATACGCAAGCGAAGCTGGGCGCGTCCGCTAGTATTAAATAAATGCACTGTTATGGGTAGGTAAAGAACGCCGATAAGAATTATTTTATTTGCGTTATTACGATTAAGTTCTATTAAAAGCACGCGACATTTACATAGTGCAGATACGTAATAATGTAAAAAGTCCTTAAATGTTTTAAACTATAAAATTGTATTTAAAGTGTATTGTACATGTAAATCTTTTATAAATAAGAAACTTAAGTTATATTAAAATTAACATAAAGTGTGGAAACTTACGCTGGCACAAAGAAGCACACGGACATTTTGTCTTTGAAACGACGAGAGCACGGCTTAAGATAAAAACTGTTCTTAATTTATTTACATCCAAATATCTAAATATTGTTTAGTATTGCAAATGAAAACATTAGCCGCGGCCAAAGTTATTAAAAACACAGTAACCAATAATCTGTGTAATATTGGGAGATCTCCAATCACCAATTACTGAAAATGCGCCACTTCCACGATTCGTCCGCCGATGACCAGTCACAAGCTTGACGTAACGACGGTGTTGCTATATTTATAGTAAAAATATTTATTAAGATAATGTTCATATTAGATATATCACTTATACTAGAATGGGAATATTTTATTTTAATATTTTATTATGTAATATTGACATATACGTTAAAATATTTATTAAATGTAAGTAAATTAACTCCGAAGAAGAATTTAGGAGAATTAATATTAAATTCTAAATTAAGTAGCAACATTCACAGGAAATTGAATGAAATGTCATCGACATCGACGACATCATCGATATCGATCGGCGTCCTAGAGTAAAATGGCGGCCGCGGAGATACAAGTTGTAAATCCTTCAAATTTAGCTAAAATAGAAAGGTTCGACTACCTAAATTAAATTAAACTATTAGAATTTTGTTTATTTACTAATATGTGACAATAAATATAAATTGTTAAAAGTTGCTTATAGTTTTAGTGCAATGTTTTGCTATTTAGTTTTCAATGCACTAATTTGTTTTCAGTTTCCTCAATGATCCCAGTTATAAGGAAATTATTGAGAATTCATCCACATTCAATTCGCGACTATGTGCGGAAAGGAGAATGCGAATGCCCTTTATCGACACCCAAACAGGTTGGCAGAATGAAACATACAATTATTAATTAATTTACCATACGTAAACCACACATTAAAAGAAATCCTGCTCCAAATAATTTGATTGATTTATATGTTTTTGTATTAAAGGTGTCGCACAGAGCCATTCCAATTTATTCATGACCAGGAAACAGAGGATGCCAGGTGCTAAAGAAGGCCAAGTCTACACATATCCCGCACAGCGGTATGTTCTTGGCAAATATACGAAATATCTTTCGATTTTAAATTTTTACCTGTTTTCGTCTGTTCTTAATTTATGGCGTTCGAGCGTGATAATTGAACACTAATGACTTCGCCAATTTCGCGTTGTACAGAGAACACATGTAGGAGCACAGTAAAAAAAGAGATAATTATTAATGTTACACAATAGGAGAATGCATGTCAGAAAGATATGCAGTTAAAATACGTTCACCTTAAAATAAAAATTACAATATAATATACATGCCTATAGGTTATTTTAAATAACCCAATATTATGCATAGCCCGGCATCTGAGAGTGGAAAAGTTTTACACAGATTGCTGAGTGTGTCTCACAGACCCGTTTTTTAGATTTAGGTTATTCCAATATTTTATTTATAAAAATGAGCACCAAACGCCACAATCTCTGCATACCTTTTTTGCCTCATCCACTGACATCAACCTCTTCATACATGGCCTCCGAGGGGTCCTCATGCTTTTTACATGACCTTCCCCCAGTGGAATCTGATAGAGTAGATAATGGAATATCATCACTATCAGATTCTAAAATGTTTTGTTGTCTCACTGGCAAATGACTGCAGTCATTCAAATGACAGTACCGAACCAAATTCTTGTAAAATAAACAGTAATTGACAGTTCTTTTCCTTGTCAGTCTGCTCGCTAATGAGTTGGATCTTTTAGACACATGCCGGCTGAAAATGGGTAAATTAAGTATGTAAGCTTTTTTTGTTCATTATGTTTCAGATGGCGCAAAGCTCGTCGTCAATACTTGACTATGTCGTCTACAAGATGGGGTTGGGGTGCCGCTGATGCCGCAGACAATATAGGTGAAGGAGAAAACAGTTCAGGTATACCAGATGGCCTCGTTGGGGAAGACAGTAGAGACGGTTCACAGAGTGCAGCTAAGGATGATCCTAAGGTATTATACTTCCTATCCTGCTCCAAATAATAGTCTATATATATATATATATATATATATATATATATATATAGACTACTTGATGATAATTGCATTTTATGGCTTGTACAAAGTATTTGTACAGGTCACAATCTTCTTTGATAGCCACTAGCTTTTGTCAGCAAATGACCATTTTTAGTTACTTCTTTTTAACTACTAAATTATACATATAACCTTTATTACAATGGTTAATATGTTCCCTTTTTTTAAAATAAATACATAACAACCTTATGAATAGTATAGTATAGTAAATCTCATTTGAGAAGTTCAAGTGTATTAGTTCTAGTTTTCTGAATTAGCAAGTTCATTAACACTACATTGTTTCATCAACATCATGTGTGGATACACATACAATAGGGATTTTTTCTGAGACCAAATGTTTGCTCCAGAAGAAACTACTGATCAGATTTTGATACATCAGAATAATACCTAGGCTACAATTTGTGTAAAATTTTGCATAACTATATTAATGAGTATAATATAAAAATAAGTTGAAGTGGGCACAGCTGCTAGCATTCTTTACTTGATGATTTTATATCATATACATATTCTTATAGAATCCAAGCCTCTATTTACTAAGTTTTGTTGCCTAAGCAGTTTTTTTAAAGATATATGTATAAACATATACATTCAAGATCTATCTATATTCCAGGAGTGGTACTTTGATGAGCTGGCAATGGAAGAAATGGAAACTGGTGAAGAACCTGAAGCTGAATCAGATGAGGACTACTATGATGATACATATGCTAATCGACGTAAACGTCGTGGTGTAGCTCCCACTGGTCCAGGGTCCAGGGGTGGGAGAACAAGAAAGTCACAGCCTGATGATACACCTGTTAAACGAGGGAGAGCGGTTAGTTTTGTTTTGTTGTATGTATAGTGTAAACACCTTATAACCTCAATTGATTCTACATAATGTTGCCGTTTGTCTTTCAATAAAGACAAAAAGTTGACTGAATGCATGTGGCATTATAATTCGTGTGACATTTTGATTATAAAAAAATATACTTTCTCTGTTGCAGGCTATAATAATTTTATTTTTTTATTATTATTTTCACATTAATAATAAACACTGAAATTTTTTATAGGGTCGCGGACGTAAACGAGCTGGTCAAGGCAGTCTCCTTCCCTATGAAGTACCTGGTGATAGTGAAAAACCATATGGATGCGAACGTAAGTCCAGAAGACGACATTAATAAAACAACCGCTCTATATATTATGTATTGTAATATATATTTTTATTATATACATATACAGACATGCTTATACAGTTTTTTTATATGTATATAAATCTTGGAGGAAATGATGCTTTTTTGTTTAAATTGAATCAGTTACATTGTTTTTTTTAATGGTTTTAAGTTTTGATTGAATAAACAATTATAATTTTTAAAAGTTTGATTGAGGGATTAATAAAGAAGGTATTTAAATTAAAAAGACTTTAAACTGTTTAACAGCATGTCTATGTATTTATAAAGTATATTGTAACAGAGATGGCAAACCATAACATTTCTTTCATTACATAATATGAAAATTTAGTATAAAAAATGTGTCTGATCAAAAGCTAGCTGTCTCTGCTTATCGCTTTAAAAAGTAAAGAGAAGGATTACACAGAATAGAATAAACAAATTTGTAGCTAATAAATGACTATAAAGGTCATGAGTTCAATTTTGCCATAAATATTAACGAACTCCACTAAACGCTATCTTCAATTGTAAGGGGAATTGCCTTGAACTATGTGAAAAATTATTTTTTTTTTAAAATAACTTATTATATAAAAAAAATCTTCATTATTTGACATGATAATCACATATATAATATTTAATTAATAACATGCATTTTAAATCAGTTTAATTTTAATAGTTAAAATGGAGCTAAAACTTTTTTTAATATAGTATATATTTTGAAATAGATCTTACATATACAGCCAAAGCTAAATTTCACCAAATAACTAAATATGAAATAAGTTCCCCATAGACATTATCACCCACATACCATAAAAATATAGAATCCATTTTATTTTAAAGTATATTGATATATATTAAAATAATAAAAAAAATGTACATTTCTATCATCACAAGATACTTGATTGTTGTGATAATACACTAATGATTTTAAAGATATTATATGTATATTATCTTCCAATACTTGCAGAATGTTTCATATTATATTTCATCATACATAATATTAGTATTGCCAAATAAATTTCTGATTTATAATCATTATATATATGGCAACACTACAACAATATAAATATATAGTCTATGATATTGAGTGCAGTCACACAGAAAGTTAAAGGCATACATTTAAATAGAAATATTGCTCAATTTTACATTATAGTCAACGGTAAACACTTTAATTAAGTTTTCTCATAAGTCATAAATGAAAATACTTCGTATTTAACGAAATATAATGCATGTGCAGTGTAACAGGGCCTTAGATATTCACGTACTTGTAAAAATGCCTTAGTGTATAGTATTAAAATAAGCATAAAATTGTTCTTAGAGTTAGTAAACTACAAAATTTTTGGTTTTAACTACATAGTTTCTCTAGCAAGTATGATTACATTGGTAGATTCATTTGTTTAATCATAATTATTGTTTATTTCAATATTTACATGTTCCATTTGTGCAGTAATAGAAATAGTATATTCATTTATTAATATTTAAATTTAAAAATAAAACCATCCAATGTTTATTATTGCTTAAAAAAATAATGTATGGAAGGTGACTTATCAGGTTATCACGCCTGGTATAGATTTATTACCAGTAGTATTTTATCAGAGTGGAAAATGAAAATATTAAAATTTTATTTCCTCAAGTAAGAATCGAACCGACACTAACAAGCCGTCAAACGTATGCCACGACTGGTCTTAACTAAAAAGTAAAAAATGAGTGAATATAATGAAAATGACTCTAAAGTGATTGTTTACTAATTCTAAGAACAAATATACATTAGTTTGGATAGATCAGATTAGAGTAGAAACTGCAAAATGAATTATTATAATTGTATGATTCTCTCTTCTCTTGTTATTATATTATTATCTTTTCTGATTATTTTGTTTCTAGATTCATTTGATTGAGTAACTCAGTAAATATAAATTATTAAATCTCAAAAAAAATAACCGAATATAGAATTTGTTAAAAAAAGCTTCTTTTTAATTATATTAGCTTTCTGAGTAGGTTATTTACTTTTCTAATAAATAAATAAAACCTTTATTTTTATTTCTAATTAGGAACATTGCCAAATATTCTTAAACAGCATTTTATCTAATTAAATAGTTAATGCCAGTAATTTTCATAAATTTAATTATTGTGGATTCATTAGACTTATATTCTCGTTTTATGTTGTTTTAAAGTCGAATCTTTTAGTGTGCTTACTTATTTCCTTAAAAATGAGCTTGAAATTTAAAAACTAAAATAGGGTTGCCAGTGAAAAAATAAATAAATACATTTTTCAAATGTATTTCTTTAATTAAATTTCCTGATTTTTTCAGGAAAATTAATGAAGAAGAAAAAAACATTTTGATGATGTTTTCAAAATAAGTATAGTTTTAGTGCAATTTTTTAATGCGTTTTACCGAATATCTTGCTGTAATGAGTTGAATTGAGTTAATTTTTACAAGGGCTCAATAGTAATATTGATATAAATTTCACTTTATAATTTTTTAAGTGCTATTTGAAAACAGAAATATAAACATATTAAGTACGAGTTGATTCAAGAGGCGAAACTACAAATCCCACATTAATTAATTATTTACACCGATTCTTGATGTATGAATTTTAACAAAATATATTTTAATTCTGGCAAGATATTCTTTCACTATGCTTTGCGCCGTTTATTTTTCTTTTTATCCATTTTCATAAATTAAAATAAAGCTGTACAGGACCATCTTTTTATAGACCTTTTAGGTTATTAAGTTTGGTCAGTATTTTATAGGAATATTTGTAATTAAATGATTTTAGAGTATGCCCAAATACTATTCATATTCATGCCTTTTTTTACTTTACTTTGGATAACTTTTTTAAGGTGTTTAAGAATGGTAAAACTTTTTCAATAATTGATTCTGAATGTGCTAAAATTTATAAAATGAAGATGAATTCAATGGCTTGTAAAAATTTTTAGTATTTATGCATTCTATAAACAAGAGAAGTAATATGTCTTTTATCGTTATGTATGTCTTTATGTGAATTATTAATGAATAAGTGAATCTCAAAAATTAGGCAGTAGTAAATCGTTTTACTAGATGGCGTTTCGTATTATTGAATATTCAATGATATATGTTCAAATTATATGTTTCTTTATCCCACAATGTTTCTAAATGTACAGAAATTAGAAAGTGTGAAATGAAGTTGTAATAAACACGAAATATAAATTTTGAGATGTTATGCATTCTCAACGCCATCTTCTAAGCGAATTAACTAGCCTTCGTATTCAGCAAAGCCTTCAAGATCGTAACTTTTTAGACAATTAATTAGGTCATTTGATCTTTATACCTGTATATTCTATACTCCCAAAGTAGTTTTGTAACTTCTTTTGAATGAGTTCACGTGAGGATTTTAAATATAAAAGGAATGAATGAAATGGCAATTTTTTTGCATTTAAGTAGACTTTTAGGGCAATATTTTAGTATAGTTCTAGACATCAAGTTTTTTCGTAGATAAGTTGTCTGTTTAACGATGCTTTTAAGAGGTCTCGATTTAGGTTAATTAATTTTGTCACAGTTTTTTTTTCAACACCTAATATATTTTGACCCGACTTCTGCTCCCTCTTCTTTATAATTTTCACTGTTTACATTTTCGTACCCGTTTTAAGACCTTCTCTTCCAAAGTGATACATGGCAACGTCGATTGTCAATTACGAAAGTTCAAAATTATCTATAGCCACTATAGAGTAAGATAAGGGACGAAATGAAATCATAACACCAAATACATATTATAAAGTTATATACACACTGCCACAATTTACCGCTGGTATAATAATGTAGGGTATATATATAATATTTGTTATGTGTAATTTTCTAGGATACGCTACGCCTTATTGTTTTTATTCGGCGATTCTATTGTAATGGAACAATGTCACTTTTATGAAAACAAAAGCGAAAGTCGTTTTTACGTAAATTATGCTAAAAAGAAGGCTGGTCTTAATCGATTATAAGTCATATTGTCCTGTTGCGATTGTTAATGCCGATTATTTTTAGACTTAGTCAAGATTTGAGCTACGAATTACCTATACTATTATTAAAAAATCGATTCTGTTAAGCATTTGGCATAAGCGTTATTTGGGTCTGCAATAGGTACATGTGAAAAGTTGGGTTACTTATGTTATTCGTAGCTCGATCATATAAACATTCTTATCCTAAAAAGTCTTATGAATTAATCACAATTTTAATCACGTAATTCATCTTTTAGCACTGATCGGTTTCGTATGTGTATGACTCATGTGTCTGTGATAGTTCTATTTATTTCATTTTTTCGAGTTAAGATCTAGGAATTGATTAATTCTCAGCAATGACTAAATTTTTAAGAAGTGTTGGGCCTGGTGCTTTTAAAAATTGGGTGTAAAGATATTTCGAATTCTGATTTTATGTTAGGCACTTCCTATTATAGCAAACGATCCTTCGATATCATTCTTTTATTATGGACTTAAATAATTTTTGGTGATAAATTGTAATTTGAAGTATTTTTACACAAATTTGAGATTAAAAAAGTGATAGGAATATTGAAATTATTGTCTGGTTATTGAAATTGTTTAGTCTTCCATTTTGAATGTAAAACAGTAGGACGATGTGTGTACATATCTAAAGTGTTATTGCACAGGCGCCATGATGGAGATAAATGGTTATGTGAAAAAAAAATCAGTATTTAGTCGTCTTTGACAGTTGCTTATATAAATGCTTAAAAAAATAACTGACATTTATTTATCACTGTTTTTTTTTCTTGATTTTCGAGTTTATATTTATTTTTAACTGACGAAAAAATCGGAGAGGGTATCTCAAATCAACGATATTTTTTATTATTTTCCTATATGACAGCTGTCAAAGACAAGCATAATAAAACTTTAGTCATTGCCACATTTGTTCGGCTAACATATTTATTGTATTTGGAATCAGTGAAGTATTAGGATTCGATGTTATTCTTAGATCCAAACTATTATTAGCACCCAAAGATTGTTATGAATTTATACAAGAATATTTATGTTAAATAAGAAATAAAATTATTCAATTCTAAATTCTGTCATTTTGCTTTAAGATTTTTGACTTTGAATTGTTTGGATCGTCGTCTAGCGTAAGCGTAATTCTTTTGTTTAAATATATCATATTTTTTTAAAATATTTATATACGTAATTATGTTATAACACTGTCAGTATGTTTCCATATGTGGTAGAGGGCAGATCCATTGATTTGAAGTCATCAATCATACGACCCTCGGAGCCTGCGTCCTCTAGAACTGAACATAGAACTATCACGACGGGCCGTCAGCTTCCTCAATTATATACGAACGTAATTTTAATTATCAATGGCGTTCCTATATAAATTGAGTTTATAGACAAAATGTATTTGATTGATGACGGATAATTATGGAACTGCGTGACGTCACACCGATTGCCGTCGTGGTGCCTCCTCTATGCTCTGTTCTGATGACGTAGGCCTCCGGTTATTCCTACCCCTTTATATCCTTTTTTTTTCTATTCCGAAATTGGTTTACTAAATAGCTTTTTGAGTTGTCGAGTGAGCTAGCAAGATGGAGGCACTGTGTCGGTAAGTGACGTCGTTTTGTTGTTGGTTGTTTAGTGGAAGTTCAATGTTATATATTTATTATAAGTGGAGAGATTTGCTTTTTTTTAAGAAATGAAAATTAATAAGTTTATATTGTTCTAAAGTAGTCTTGAGTTATATACTGCTTTAAAAGATTTGAATTAGAAAACAAAGAACTTCAACTATAAAATTAAATATATAATCTACACAAAGCAAACATTTAGAGATATATAAATAATATTTATAGTGTGCGGTGCAAAGTACAAAACGCGGCCGGGACTCACGTACCACTTCACGCATACCCACAAAGAGGCGGCCGGCAGCGACAACGACTCGCGCGACAGTCGCGCCGCCCAGTCTCCGCCCGCCACTGCCATGACAACTCCCGCCACCGCCACCACAACTTCCGCCACCGCCATCGCGAGTTCCGCATCCGCCGTCGCGAGTTCCGCAACCGCCGTCGCGAGTTCCGCGTCCGCCTCCGCCTCCGCCACCGCCACAGAGTATCAAGACAGTTACGTGACGTTTCTTAGTAATCCCGCCGCAGGTGAGACTACACGTAGGTACACACACGCTACCTATGCTGTTGGAAGTGACGGTTTTTCGGTTGAGGCAAGGATTACGACGCATTCAGCCTATTAAAAAAAATGTTTGAAACGGAATTCACAATTTATAGTTATAAAAATGCCGTTAGTGAGTGAAATATAACTGACAAATATTAAGTATTAGCAGGCAGTTTTAAAAAAAATTTTTTTATTCGATAGTTAATTCGATTAAAAAAACGACGTAAGTAGGTTTTATGTTATTTAGTGATGGATAATCAAATATGTGAAAGCACAAGAGAAAAAATATCTTACTCTATTGTGGTATTAGAACTTTCTTTCGCGTTTTCTGTATAATAGAAGTACTTTTTTCCAAAAAATGAGAGGGATAGGAGTTATACAATGAAGAATGTGACTTTTGTACTTTATAGAAGAAAAAAGTATGTTATTTAAATTTATAAAACTTAAATCTGTATATCTTATACAATTTTTTAAAACGTAAAACACATACATTTTAGCCCTACATTTTGATAACAACTTAAAAAAAACCGTATTTATTGCTAAATATATAATATTTCAATCACTTTCAATAGTATAGGCAGTGAACTTTCATTACTCTTCTTATTGCATAGACACTATGACAACTTCAGATGAAATACAATTCACTTTATATATTTTAACCTTTTAAAGTGTAATATTTCACACTAAGAAAGTAAACACCCGAAACACTACACAAATTTGAATACTTAACAAATAATGCACTAGTATTTCATTCTATTATTAATATAATTTATATGAAAGTTGTCAGAGCAAGAACCTCGTTTAAAAATCATGCCTTGGAATAATGTTGAAAGTACTATGATATTTTTCTTATAATTTTCCCGAATTTTAGGGATAAATAATGGTTTTGCACTGGCAACTTATTTTATCTCAAAGCTTTTCCCCAATTACTACAATATTGTATAGTTATTATGAATTTAGCAATGTAGAAGTTTTTATTTATTTTCAAAAAAAATATTTAAATGATTTTATCCTGGTATTCAATAATATGCCACGATTTTAGTTTTAGTAACAAATTTCTGCATTATATATTTTAAAATATAATGGCAGTCAAAATGAACTGTTATGTGAAAAAAGTATCATTTCAAGATTATAATGGATGAAGGTGGCATTTTCGGCTATTTAACCTTTGTGTTTTCAGTGTATATTTAAAAAAATATTTAATTGTATATTAAGATTTAAAAACGAAACAGATTAAAATTTTCTTTGCGAATCAAAATAAATAAGACTCGAGGAGAAATAATGTTCTGTTAATTGTTGTAACAATATACATTATTTTATTAACACACTTCTGTATTAAAAAATACTTAGAATATTAATTTACATTTTGTTTAACCTTTTTGTAATTTCAATGCAAAACATTTTTTTAAAGTTTAAATATGACCTCCATTCATATCTTCAGTTATCAAAATATCTTTAATTTCTATTCAAACATAAATGTATCTATAGGTACCCCGCAACCCCCTCGTCGGCCGTCCCCGCCCCCCCGACCGGCGTCTGCTGATACATCCTCTTCGGATTCAGCACACGCCCCACTTGTACCTCCCGGCACAGCTGCGGCCACTGCACCAGCTACTAGCAGTAGTGAACTAAAAGAGCCTGACACTAAGGTAGAAAGTTCATGTATTATTCTTTTTAGAACAGACATCATCTTCTCTCTCTGCCCTCATCATTTCCCGCGGCCTTCTACCCTCCGGGAAAGCAGTAACTACAGATCCCACTACTACTCGTATTCAAATTAAAGAGCTGATACTAAGGAATGGAGTTCGAATACGAATTTATTTAGAGCAGGCAGTTGGAACGAGCCATCGCAGTCGTTAAATCTCTCAGAAGAGGTTGTTTGAACAAATTAATCATTTTGATTGGCAGCGTGATATATGCCTCCACTATATAGTACTTACTTGTTGTACATTGTCTAAGTATAATATTTGCACCTACAGGCATCACCGTCACCATACTGCGACTTCTGTCTCGGCGACGACAGAGAGAACAAAAAAACCGGCACACCCGAGCAGCTAGTCAGTTGTTCCGACTGCGGCAGATCAGGTAAGAGACGAGGTAGACCACCTCGCAATGGCATCAAAAAATGCTTCCACCTACAGAACAGAGTGTGCGAAAACCACCGGCATTTGCGCGATATTAAATTAAATGGCGTCGTAGAAATACTCTCGTCCATGTCGTATTCGGCGGACGCGTTTGATACGTTCGCCTCTCAGACTAAGTTGCTCGAGAATTGCGAATATGCAATGTCTCCGCCTTCACGCCAAAGTCCTTCCCATGATATAGAAGTAGTCGTTAACGGGAATAAAATGTAGGTTATTTTTTTTAAGTTTTTTTTGTCTTTTCATATCTCTCTTATATGGCTATGAGTTAGATGTAAAGCGTTATGTCGGAATTTTATGTTTCGTCTTAGAATATAAGCTCCAAATCGAATATAAATGCTATATTTAACTTTTTTTATTTTTATTATTAAGTTGATATTTTTTATTTGTATAAGCATTCGCTTTTTGTGTTGTCACAAAGTGTGTTGCATCACAAACTTGGCTTCTTACCAAAGAGGTTCGCTTGTTTTAGATTTATTGAGTACATTCCAAATCATTATAGGAAAATATATAGATTTTTATGTATTATTTGATATCAGATTTTTAAATTTATTCTTTCTGAATAGGTTTAATAAATATAATTATTAATATATATTATATAGTTAGATAAATTAATATTATTATATACACAAGTTTGGGTTAGTTAATTGTTTTATTATATTCAAAAACATTTATTGAATAGTAAAATTTTTATTGAATACAAAAAAGTATTGTAGAGAAGTGACAATGAAAATGACAAGTGCATCTCTAGATAAAAACAAAACATATAAAAATGTTATTTTTTTTTTATAAAAAAATTGAAAATTAAAATTTTTACTTATAACCTAATTAAAGTTACTTATCTTGAAGTTGCCATGTTACTTTAAAGTTACGATGGATGCCAAATAAGTGTAATTTCATATATTATCTGTTGTATTTATCTATAGGTAGTTAAATAGGTTGAAATAAACATCATTAAAAACTTTTTGGGTTAGATATTTTCTCTATTATATTTAATACTGACTAGTTGTGTGAAATTAATTCAATTATATTAAAAAACATATCAAAGTGAAGTTAGCTACGGAAGAATCGTATTTAGAAAATATCAAAATAAAAGTTATACAAAATTAACAATAATTAAAGAAATATTTGCATATACTTATGGTATTTGTTAAGAAATAATATTATTAAATTGTAATTGCTTACAATTAAACTATATATAGTGTGTGAATATCAATTTACTATTTTCAGTGGGCATTCATTAGTCTTCCCCTAAAAAAAAATGTGCCTTTAAACATTTAAATATTCTTATTCAAAATTTTCTCAATCAAATCATTAAATTTTATATATAATTATATAATGTTATTCACTTATATTTACATTCTAAAATAGTATTGTTAATCTTTTTATTATTCATGCTGTATACGGAGGCCAGTAATTTTATCAAGTCCATATAGAATGGTCTAGAAGGGATTTATTTTAAGTAAATATGTAGTTCATTTTAAAATCCGCAATATATCATTCATATCTCCCAAAACTTCATGATAATATACTTTTTTTGGTATTTTCAATTTAAATATATAATATATGTATTTTAATATATTGCATATGAATTCTTAGATAGCTTAAAAAGGTATTGTATATATGAATATGAATTAAACTCAGTTATACAAGAAGATTTATAAAATTCTTATGAATATTATGTAAAAAAAATAAGCATATATGACAGAGTGGCAGTACCAAATGATGTCATATGTTAGTATTACCATAGTAGTTTTATACTATTATTTGTTTTACCAGAAACATACTTTTTTTACCTTTGTAAAATTAAGTGGTTTAACAACATGACGGTTAAATATAATATTTTTTTACAAATACCACTATATCCATTATTTGATCTTGAATTTTATCAGAGTTTTATTCCTAGTTTTTCTAGTCGTTATATATTCATTCAATCTACATATAAACGCTGTGTCTATGTTAGTCACATAGTTAAAAAATATGCGAAAAGTACTTACAAATTACCTAATTCGGTTTTGATTCAATGTTTTTTTTAATTCGTTATTTCAAACATGGCAAGGGAATGTGAGCAATACTGATGTTTGTAGAGCTTAAAAGTGCCTTTTATTAAAAAAAAAACCTTTATTTTTTTTATAACCCAAAGATTTGTAATAAAAGTTTCATTATAAAGGCTTCATGTTTTAAAATTAATAATTTTATCATTCCTATAGTTTTATGTTATTTACTCTTAGATTCTCTAATTACATAAATATATGTATATTATTTTGAGTTAGTGTTTAGAGCGTAACCAAATTTTATTTTAAGATATAACAAATGTTTTTGTTATTCAAAATGTTTATTATTATTTTGTACTTTATAAGTATAGAAATATAATCGTATAGTTATTTAAATAAACTTAATTATATTTTTTGGTTTTCCAACAGCCTATATAGTATAGGAGGTAGCCAAATACTTGCGTTTTTTATTTGATGTGTTATGGTAGTTTTATAGAATTCAATGCAATACAGATAGATATGTTTTTTAAATTTTTAAACTGCAATGTTTGGTTAAAATTTTATTAATGTTCCTATTGATATTACGAAATAAACATTTTATTTTTTTATTTTGGTCCCTCATGTGCAATTAATAATTTATCAAAATAAAGCAAATATACCAAAAATATAATTTAACATTCAAAACATTTGTTACCATTATTTAAATGTTACTACAAATATTGAAAATACATATATTATTTATATGAATATCTACTGTTAATCAATAATAAAATGGTTATTAATATATAGAAAGATATCGTTTCATGTATAACTAAGTTATTAAAAATGTTCAATTTAATTACTTAATTTAAACTCATAGACATTTTGCATATACAGGGTGGAATTGTCAGCACCACTTTAAATGAAACCACAGTTTTAACTACTCTATAAAAGCCTAATATAATTCAGAAAAAAAATAATTCCCAAAAATGAAAAAGTTATTTTTTCAAACAAAATAAATAATAAAATTATAGTTTTAAAATAAAACGCCATTTGTAAAGTATAACATAGGCACGCACACACTTAACTGTCAAATCGGCAACGTCGTACACGTATGTGTGCGTCACACGAAATACAGTATGGATAAAAATCGCGAAATGAAAAAAAAATCTTACGTCAAAACTGTTGAGGTACCTTGATTAATTTTTTTAGCTCTGGGTTTGAAATATTAAACCCTATATGCAGTTTCAGTAAAAGAAGCGCTGCCTCTTCCATCCTGTATATCTGAGTAAATACACATATTAATTAAATATTTGAATCAGTTACATTTTGACATTAAAATTAAAAATTATTATTTTTATTTCAAGGAATTGGAAACATGCTATATACAATGTATGTGTGTTCATTTAAAAACATTCTATGTATATTAGTGTCTATGTAAATAAGTAATAGATAAACAAAATAAATGGACAGTACTGTTGAATTAAATTTGTTACGATCGAGTATCAAAATGTGTTAGTATGGAAGTGCATAAAGCTAATTCTAGGTATTACAACATATTATACACCATGTATATCTATGGCTGCTTGCTAATTGAGCGGTTACTTAAAATATATAGAAAATTACAAATTTTCAATGTTATATTAATTGTTTTTCTTTTATTTTGAACAAATGACAATCACATTTTATCT
Source organism: Heliconius melpomene rosina (assembly GCF_056956725.1). Lineage (NCBI taxonomy): Eukaryota > Metazoa > Arthropoda > Insecta > Lepidoptera > Nymphalidae > Heliconius > Heliconius melpomene. The sequence goes on from NC_140400.1 coordinate 3,668,378, forward strand.
TAACCTCTCAGTTCGAAAACAGTCGCATAGTCATTGTTTTTTTTTATAAACACCATGAAAATGTTTAATATATTAAATTGTACTCCCAAAAAGTATTTATTCCTGGTTTTTTTTTTAATTGTGCTGAAGAATAGTGAATTGCACTTCCTTACTATGATACTTGTTTAATAAAGGTAATATATAAATAATATCGTGTCCCTGTTGTTTTTCGTTACTTTATTTTTCACTATTGTTCGGCACATTTACCTTCCTTTAAATATATCTAAAGAAGATACTTTCAGAACGCCGAAGTGTAATGTGCCTAACAGTAAGTGAAAATTGATTTTATTATTAATTAATTAGGTTTAGTCTTTAAATTTTTTTTATTTCTTTTGAGTTGCATGCGTCTCACATATTTAGGTTGTTCCAAAATGAACATAAAATATATTTTTTATAATTTCAATATTTTTTAACATTTTTTTTTACTTTAACAGGACACCCAACCTGCTTACAGTTCACAGTGAATATGATAGTCTCAGTTCGCAAGTATCGCTGGCAATGTATCGAGTGTAAATGTTGCTCGGTTTGCGGGACTAGTGATAATGATGTAAGTTTGTATTTTTTTTAGCTTCACGCTGTATCCCGCATATAGAAGGGCAGGCAGTGTTAGGACACTCCGTTTCCCATCCTCCGGCGAATTTTTGAGGCATTTCGTGTTGAGTCGCGGAGCTGAACGCCACGCGTATTTGTCTTGTTACCAGAGCGAAGAAATGAAAATATTTATAAATTATAATTCATTCCCCTGAGTGGAAAGCGAAACCACAATCGTCGCGGTTACAGTGACACGCTTGTGTCACTGTGCTACGATGCCCTCAAGTGTTATAATTTTATTTAATGTCAAATAATGTCTGTTTTTGATATTTTAAAAGTGTTATTCCACATTTAGGAAAGACTTTTTTTAAAAAACTCATAAAATTGTGTAAATTGTAAGTGCGCTCATAAGTTTAATATAAAATTAAATTTTATTTACAATTTTTTTTAATATAAAATAATTTTATATATTTAGGACCAGCTGCTGTTCTGCGATGACTGCGACCGCGGCTACCATATGTACTGCCTCGCGCCGCCCCTCGACACGCCCCCCGAGGGCTCGTGGTCCTGTGCGCTTTGTATCGAGCAGTTCCATTGAATGCGTAAGAGTTTGTGTTGTTTTTAGGTTTTTTTTATTTAAAGCTCACTTGGTTTTTATAGATAAATTGGTCATTTTCATTGATAAAACAAAACATTAGGTATTTATGTTTTCTACTATATCATGTTAGGTAATTAATTTGTTAGCTGTTTTTTTTTTATTAAAAAACACCTAAACCTTTTCTAAAACTTTTTTTAGTAACACATAATAGAGAAATATGTTTAATATATATTTTTTATTATTTAAAATATTTAATTATCTCATTGTTCGATCCCTACTGGGGAAAAGAATTATAGTCATTTCCCCACTCTGGGAGTACAGTGTCTCCCAACTCGCACGGAAAACTTACAAAAAGTGAAGAATAGTGTCTCAACACTAGATTCCATTGAAGTTGTATAAATTTTTTAATGAAAATTTTAATTTTCAGGTATGGAGGCGTAGTATTAAAGATATAGCGGTATGGCTGTAACGTACAACGTGTGTCACTGAGTGTCCATTGTATAGACGATGTTGCCATAGATATAAATTATTAATTAAAATATTATATTTTAGCGCTTAGTGTGGATTTATTGTCACTTCACATGTACATTTTATACCCAATTTGAGTACAACATGTTTTTTATTGTGACCTGATTTTTTTATTGTGAATATTTTTTTTGTATTTTGTATTATCTATGGTATCTCAGTGAAATAATACAGGTATTAGGCTTCCAGAGATTTTTTTGAATCAGTTTATTTGTTTTTTTTTTAATTTATTTTTGTTACTAGTATCGAGCTATAAATCCGCACCAGGCTGTTTGAAATTTGTTCTTGTACTCAATTTGTAAAAAAAATTACGTTTACAGTATCTATATTGTATAGTTCTTTCTACCTCTACCGGTGCTTGCTTTAGGTGTTTTTGTTTTTCTAAATTCACTGCCCATCATTTGCTATTCACTAGTTTTATATAACAAGAATGTCATTAATAAAATTTTAATGAAATGAATAGGAAAAATCACATAAGTCAATATTTTTTAAGATAAATATAGTTGAGAACGAGAAGTGAAGTTTAAAATTTGATAATAGTAATAGTATCAGTTTTAAAACTCAGTTGAAAATCTTAGTATTCATTTTGTATTTGAATTTAAGAATTGTCAATAAAAATTGAGATTATCAATTTTAAATTAAAAATAACTTAAAGTACCTAGTTTTTGCAATTCTAGCAACATTTATTTTCCCTTTTTTTTAAAGCTGCACAAAACTAGTATTTTTTATGAAATTGAATGAATGTGAATTTATTTCTTAATTATTCCATTTTACTATTATTATATTGGTTGAACAAGATACTCTCATAGTTCATGTGGCTTTCAGATCAAAGATTTAATATGACAAATTTAATAATTAAATACGTAATGTTAGAAACGAATTGTTGTAATTAAATGACTAGTATTATCTACTTATGATTTTTTGAATAATATATGTGTATATATTTATAGAGGAAACTATTTCTAGTTTTACTTTTTTACATGCAATGGTCAATAGTTTTGAGAATGACCTTAATTTTCTTATATATATTTTTTCTGTGTTTCGCTTTGTTAAATATTTTTGTAATAAGTGCTGATTAATTAATAAAAAGAGCATTTTAATTTATCTTGCTCTTAACAATAATTCATTGACAATCAAAATAGTACCTTACAATTTCTGCTGTATTTTTTATTCTTATATGACGATTCTATTGCAAAGAAAATAAAGAAAAATATATGCTCAAGTAAGTGATATATGCAGCCATTTAAGAAAAAATAAATAAAAAGGCATTCCAAATTAGTGTTTAACTCCATGATATATTTAGAAAGAAAATATGTCGTTTTTTTTTGGTTTTTTTACAAATATGTCTTAAATAAATATGAATATTGTATAATACGATGGGCTACATTATACAGTTTTAGTATGCTTTAGCAGTTAGCATTGTACATATGGATGCCTTGGCGAATTTATTTCTTTTTTTACGATTTTTTTTTCTCTTTTTATATGTATTTTTTTCCTTTACCTTAGACGGATTTGAATTCTGCTATTCCGTCTGTAGTGCTATTTGGTATAGTTTTGTATACTAATATCCGCATACGATAAAATTCTATGTTGGTGTGAAACGTGTTACGAATAAGTAGCTCTTATTTTTTAGTATTACAAATAATTTACCTATTTTACCGAAGCTGTGAGCCCTATTTTTATATTCCCAGTTTCCACGGTGTACGCCCAATAAAATATTTTTTAGAATTTTTAATACTTTATTTTATTTACGTATTTTTTGTAGACACACTATTTTTTTATATAATACGTTTCGCACACGATAAGAGATAGATGTAAACGTAAGTAAAGCTGTGATCAGACTAGGAGGTTGTGATGGATTTAGTGTGGGTTTACAAGATTTTTTTATTGCTTTTTACATGTATGTATGTACGTAAGTGTAGTGTAGCGGCTGAACAGAATTCCGCTTTAATTTCGATAAACTCCTGCCAGTCGTTGACGTTGTAGTACATTTTTTTGTATGACAATGGTTGTGTGTTGATTGGCGGCTTCTTTTTTTTTTGTGTGTGTAAGAAACAAGAGGTAGAATTATTGGCGTCGCTGCTTTTGTTTATAATTGTCAAGGGAAATATAATATTTTAATAAGCAATGAATAAAATGCTTCACATTTTGTTACTAATTATATATAGTTTTCGAATGATGATTGAATTTATGTATTGAAATTGTGAGTAATTGTGGCGCCATTACAATTTAAAATGACGTTTATAAAACATGTATTTGGTAATGATTAGATTTTATTCATCCTAATATCTACTTTTTTTATTTTAAAAGATTTAAAGTAAATGTTATATTTTCATTGGTTTAGATTTATTTATAGTCTTTTTTGTTTAGTCTGTCAGTGTAACATACAGCCATTGCTCGTGATAGATGTTCAATGCCCGTTCTTTCCAATATGGAGTTGTTAGTTGTAAATGTAAAATAAGATTTCCATCCCGTACGTGTCATAACTAAGTGTGGTGACTTAACGAATAAACGTTAAAATTATTCCAATTTTTGCGGTTTTTTTATTTCAACCCTTAGTGTTTATTACATATTAGGTGATTCTATGGTCATCGATAATTTTTGTTATTAATAGATCTGAGGCCGTCGTGGCAAGCGTGAAAAGCAGCGGTTGTGGGTTCCATTCCCACTCGAGAGAATGAATTATTATTTGTTAATATTTCCATTTCTACGGCTCTGCTACCAAGGCAAAAGCGCAGCTTTGAGTTCTGCCACTCAATGCGGCGAAAGTTTGGTGGAAAGTGGGGAACGGAGTGTCTTAATATTATGTTCCCGCTGTTTACCCTGCTATATGCGGAATACAACGTGAAGCCGAGAATCTTAATGATAGTTATAAAATATATTATGGGTTGAATACAACTATAAGTTCACATTAACCCGTTCGTTACAGCTGTAATGTGGAAATTCTTGCTAAAGTATTTTTTATTAAAAAGATTTTGAACGAACCTTGCATCTTAATGAATATTTAGGTACAAAAAAGTATGGTTATTAAATGAAATTTATCAAAATAATTCCATCGAACAACTAAAGCTCAAAAAAAATAATATGTGGGTGACCTCATAATTTTTAAATAAATCTTATATTTAGTTGTAAATATAAATACCATCGGTGAAGATTAGTTATCATTGATTAGCATATGAATTGACCATTCCGAGGGGAACCTAGAGTCGTCACTAGCTAACGAAGAAGATGATTAACTCGATTTAAGTTTAGAAGTTAATTTCCTAGATTTAATTTTTGGTTATGAACGTTTACCTCAAAATGGGACTTCGATTTCGACAAATCGGCTCCTTAATACTTTTAGCCCTGATTTCAATATCAGAGTACTTAAATAACTTTTTTGGGGCCACTGGTGGTGCAGCCCACGAGCGTAATCGCTACAAGTTGTGAGCTCGATTCCCACTCTAGGAAATATTTCATATATTCATTGCTTCGTTCTGGTATCGAGTTTTTCCATTTCACACACAATGCCTCCAGAATTCGGCGAAAAGTGGGGAGCAGAGTGTCTTAACACTAGGCTCCCTTTGTCAACGTTGCTATATGCGGGATATGTTGAGTGGCAGAACTCAACGCCGGGCCAATTTAGTGCCAGAGCCAGTGGCGTAGCTAGGGTATTTGCTGCCCGGTGCGGCTTAGGGGACTTGATGCCCTTTAAAATGGTCTAAGGTCTAAAAAAAAACAAAGTGGTCGTCGACTTTGATGCCCCTTTCCTTTTGATGCCCGGTGCCACCGCACCGCTCGCACTAATCTCGCTACGCCACTGGCCAGAGCGAACAAATGAAAAATAAAATTGTCGTTGTAAAATAAAACGCCATTTGTTAAGGACGACGCACGCACGACAAACCCAAAGGGACACCACCGCACACGCCTCATTCCAAAATCGAGTCGTAAGTATTGGCGATAAATGTCAAAGTTGTTTAACCTTTAGTAGTATTTTTCACTATAGGTTCATAGATGGCGTTATAACGAAATAATTCAAGCTATCGTTTGGTTCTGTCTTGTGGTATAAAGGAAAGGGGCCGTAAGTCGAAAATAAACGCAATTAAAGATTGCGGGTTCGATTCCTACTTATATTTTTGAAATAGTATTGTACGTGATTGTGCAACACTATATATTTTATATTAAAACTGACTTATTTATTAACAAATGTCGAATGTCGATCGATTTATCTCTGTGATCGATATCATTCTCGTGCATTTGTGAAAATGAGCCTGTTCATATTATGATTCGATCATTCGAATGATTGGATTGATGGATTCATGTCATGAAGCGACTCGCGCTTTGCTTGGGCTTACGTTATACCGTATACGGTCAGTTTTATACTTTGATTTAATGGATCGCAGACGATAAGATTAAAGATAATTAATAATAAAAATGAATGTGAATGAATGCATGAATGATTTTACATTTGCAGTTTGCACTCGTATCACTTACGGTAAGCCGTGGCACACCCACACTAAGCATTAATTGCTTTGCCTTACTATAGAGAAAAATGAGAATATTAAATATTTAATTCCATTATTCTTCAATATTTAATTTCTGGAGTGGAAATCAAACCCATAATCGTCGCGTGTACGGTTGCAAACTTGTGCCCCTGCTCCACAAAAGCCTCACCGCCACGGCGGTATAATTCATTGATAAACTTAATTAATAATGTTTACTCTGTTCATCTAAGTAAAAAAACATATGCTTGATTTTATTTATAATTTTATATTTTTTCCTTTCATACATAACTTATAATATCAGGAATAACAAACTATAGTAAAAAAAAAGACATTATTTTAATATAATTAATTTATTTATTGGAACAATTCACTACTTTGTATGATAATAAACCAAAACAGTTTTGGTATGAAGATCAATATGTCTAATTCTAAACATTGCACTTTCTATATCGACTAAATTATTCGTATGCTTGTATCACACTCCGCTAATATTAAAATATTATTATTAAGCAATATAACAAATATTTATATATTTCTTGACTGTGGAGGAAATAGGAGAAGATTAGTTTTCCTTGCCACACTTTGTCTATCACAGCAGGGAAATGAAAATGATTCATTTCCCTGAGTGGTGCCCCGTGACCATTGAGTTTACGAACAGAATAATAAATATCAGAATATTTTTTTTAGTTAATGCTATGTTTATATTGTATTGAAGAGTGTGATATAGCATATACTCTAATATACATATAATATCAATATTTTAACAGTGACATAGTAGTTAGACGTAGATACATAAAAAATATTTTATTCATGAGCGGTAACAACTTTTTTTATCTAATTGAATAAAAGTTTATTAATATATTTTTAAATTATAAATTAATATTAATAAGATAATTATGGATGTTTCGAACAATTCTTTTTATTAATAAACATTTGTAAATCAATTGATCTTATAATTTTATAAATTTCAATCACTGGTAAAACTGCTTTAAATTTTATAGATATAAGTTTAGAATATTATATATATATATATAATATTCTCTAGATATTAACAAATTTGAATAGAAAACTTATACAATAAATTCAAAAAATACTAGTAAAATAATAGTGGGTCCATGAGCTACTATGAATGACAGGTTTGTTTTAAAAACATATAAAAACTTCATTTCTTTATATATTTAACAAAACTATTATAATAAAGATGTTGATAAAATAGAAAAAAAGAAATATTTTTTTTTTAATTTTTGACAAATAAATTACAAAAAAAAGTGATTATTAACGCGACGACAACGTAATTTGTTGCTTGAATTTATTAAATTTATATAAAATAAATATTTTTACAATACTTGTGTAAAAATATTTATGTAAATATTTATTTGGAATCAACATTTCTATTATAATAAAAATATACAACAAATTATTATATCTATAACAAAACTTAACATAGTCATGAACGCTTCATAGTCATGGATAAAACTCACTAGATATAGGTAGACATTAGAAATTTCAAACTTTCCTAATTTTTCTACGCAACTTACATATATATATGAAACGGACGTAGCCAGTTCTTTTTAATTAAATATTTTAAGGCTAAATATTTTTTAAAGATAAAAACATTTAGAATGTTAATTTAATTAATAAAAAAAATAAACATCAACAGAAGAAAAAAATAACAGTTTTCATATTTATCATATATTTAGTTTAGTTTTCATAACATGTTATTTACTGATTAGTTCTTAATAATATTTTTTTTTTTTTATAATTTATAGGTGTTCCATTTTCTTTTAATAATACCTCATGTATTTGACTACGTCCGTATACGTGATGTTAAAATAAAGTATAATAATATTACTCTAAAACTGACCATCGCGTGAATTATAGTTAAGTAGCTGTTCTAATTTTTTTAGCACAATATTTATTAATATTAAAACAATTTCATTCTTTATTTTAAAAGAAATTTTGACTTATATCAATATTTGAATGAAAATTACTTGTTTTAATGAGAAAAAATGTTAACATTTAACTATTAGTTACTAAATTAATTAACATATCTTATCACAAGTGACAAACTTAAAACTATACTTCGGAAGACATTTGATTTTGTTGCTTTCTCAATACAAGGCCATCCATAAATTAAGTCACAGCAATGGGGAGAGTCCTAAATTTCGTATGGCATTATATTTCAATATACTAACATAATGCGTAAAATAATAGGACTAAGATAACTGCTATTTTAAATTTAATAATTTTTGGATAAAATTGCAAAATATGTTCCACAGTAGGGGTTTAGGGAGAAGGGTCAGAAAATCATGAAATTCGTGGGACGTAATTTCTGGATAGCTCTTAATAAAACTAAATTAAGCGAATGTAGCCAAAACACGAATTAAAACTAATATTATCCTGTAACAGCTGTAGGGCAATATTTACTTACATAGAATGAGATGAGATGAGAGTTTATGATCCACAGATAAAAAAAACTTACTTTATCTTTTCATAGATAATATATATTATTATTATTTATTTATATCGGAAAATATTAAAATAAGTTATTTTTAATGTGGAAACTATGAAATGATTGTTTAAACTTACTTTAATTTATAAAACTTTGGATTAATAACTATTTCCTCTGATCTCACAAACTAAATTGTAATATATTCATTGCTCCTCTTGTCACATTGTTTTTAAATTTATATATTGCTTTATTAGCCTTAATTTAACTAAATATATTTTTGTGTATTTTTTTTAAACTTTAAAAGTAAAAAAATATTTATAAATAATCAAAGTATATAGTGGAATAACGAACTTAATATTATGGCATAGAATTATTCTGGCTCAGCTATTCTATAATTTACACTAATTGAGCGTTCTTAATCTACAGTCAAATACACAGTGTAAATTCCATACAACGTCACTGAAGAGTAATTGTGAGAAAAAATAAAAGAGAAGAAGAATTTATATTATTTTTCAATTATTATTTTATAGTCAAATGTAAAATATACACGAGACAAACATTTGAGGTAATTTAGGAAGTCCAATTTGTAGTAAGAAATTAATAATGCGAGATGATAATCAAGTGGAACCAACAGAAGAAGAGTGTTATGTTCGCTTTAGGGAGGTTCTCGTCAATTCAGATGACGTTACATGGAGTTCAAACAGTATTTCGTACATTTGGTTTTTGCTAAAACGTGAAGAAAAGCACCTTTATATCACTATTACAATATAATTTATACAAGCAATACAATTTTGAAGCTAATAACAATATTTAAATGATTTTTTTTTATATTTGACAGCTAATATATCTCTCTGTAAATATTACGATAATAATATAATTTTCAATGAAAATATTAATAAACTTGAGAATCTGTAACATTTTCCTATTTAATATCAAGTATAAAACAATAATAGTTATCATAATGATGTCTTTATATAATTGTATATGTATATATTTTTTAATCACTCATTACTTAATTTTTTCTAAAAAAAATATATTATGTTTCATTTATAGTCATTAAAATCTTTTTAATATCTAAAAGATCAACAGTAAATAAAATATTAAAAATAAAAAAATGTATTCAATTATGTATATTTTTCCAAAGTTATATATGTATGTATTTAGAAAATATTTAATCTATGAAATACATTCATATAGCCACATGCAATAATGTATGCTATTTAATAATTAATTTATTATTTCTAAATAATAATAAATAGTATCGAGACATTTATATAATATCACTTTCTTTGAGCCGTATAGAATTTATATTGGCAAGGATATAATTTTAAGTGAAACAGTTAATTGCTTTTTTCAATACATAGTTATAAAAAACCGGATTATTTTATTTTGTGAATTTAAAGTGATGCAGTTTGAGCCCTTGTAAAATAAAATAATTTATATATGTCAGATTTTGTTTAGCTTTAAAACTTTGGTCCACTGATAGATAAGCTATGGTAAGATAGAGCTCCAATACTTAATTGAATGTATTAAACTACAAAATTATAGCCTAAATTTGAGCGAATTTGTCATATAAAATACGACAAGATATAAAAGCTAAGATATATGTGTATATGTTCCATGTCAGTTGACCATAAATATTGGCCATTCAGGGCAAGCGGCTGGAGGAGGGATGGGCAAGGGTGAACCACCACCTACTGAAACTACTTCTGGCATCTGAAATTAAGAAAGTTTTACATATAAATATTTTTATTAAAATCTTTGATTTTACGATTAAGTATTATATATTAATGTGAATGAACTCTTTAACCTGTTTATCTCTTTACCCAAAATTGTTCGAAATTTTGGGTTTTCAAAACTGTATAATGTTAAATATATGAGATTAATTCGGTTAAAATTTGGTTGAAAACTTTACGTATTAAAACTGAACGTTATATTTCGTTGTTTCTTATCAGATTGAGAAATAACTTCCCAATGCATGATGCAATAATTAAAAAATATGATGAAATCATGATAAACATCTGATCATAATTGTATCATATTCTACATTCCGAAAACACCATTAATTTCTTTAGTGTTACCGAAGTGATGATAATGATAATGAGTTTCTGATGTCTTAACCATATCACTATCTCTATGCAAGACCAAATATTTTGTATTTTGAAATGAATTAACCATATTCTTAATTTAAAAAAAAACAACAATAGTTCTAAAATTAGTTAAACTCATACCATAGTTTGCGGGTGGTGAGGTGGATGATAGTAGTGGGCGGGCGACACGGGCGGCGTCGGGTACCCCCAGTAGAGCAACGGCGGCGGCAACGTCGGACCCATAGCCGGGTAATAATATGTTACCGGACCTATTCAAATTAAATCGACATTGCGGCTATTTTAATTATTTTATAATGAAATTATTATAACTATTAATTAATGATTATTATACGCTATTTAGAAATATTTTGTAATGAATGGCGGAATTCAAAACAGCCCAATCTAATGAGAGCAGGAAAACGGAAATATTTCTAAAATTGACAGTTTCCCTCGACGGTGCTTTGAATTCACAACCATCGTAAGCAAATAGACATGATGACGTTACTTTTAGATAATTATCTAAAGCTTTATACTTTGATTGGTTTGCTAAACAATAAACATTGCTAATAATTTGAATCTACTCCGTTTCTTTACTCATGCAAATGTTAGTCACAATCTTATAAATGTCATACTTTCGTAAATATATGTAATATTATGTTATTATTTTCGATAATTGCTGTATGCGTATTATTGTACTCGTGTTGAATTATTCAATTATTTGTTTCTAAGTCCCATACAAAAATATATTTAAAATTGTATTGTGGTTTAAACAAAATGTTTTGCTGGAACGTGAACTTTATTGCATAAGATGAAAAATAAATGTATGATTTTTCTATAAATCGGAACTTTTCTTAATTTTGAATTGAAAATAACAAAAAAATATATCAAAATTGAAAATAACGAAATTGGATCAATCAGTTTGTAGGACGACTTGATATGAGTTTTACCAAATCTCCAAATGTATATATCTACTATCTATACAGAAAACCAAAAACACCTCAAATAATTAATCACGATCTTGATACTATTATTATATGGAAACATAAAATATATATATACAGCAAAACATTTAAACGGTGATAAAAGACAGACAAACATGAAATCATAGTATGTATGTAGTTATAGTTAAATAAATTGATGAACACTCACCAGGATAACGCATAACCAGTCCACCAAAGCAGTGCACTTATACCATAACGCGTCGTCGTCCAAGCTCCTGACTTTACTATGCTCCTATACCCTGACCTGATAGTTAGCCTGGCGACCTCAACTACTTCATATATTAAAGTATTTAAATGATTGAAATTATGCATAGCTAAGAGAATAAAGCAAGCATAGAAGAAATATATACTTCATAGAGGTGTTGAATTTCGAATTCAGTCGTTACTACACAAAATTTAGTTTTTTAGGCATCAAATTCTTTTCTTTAAACTTAGATTTCATTCTTTTGATTTGCAAATTCAATTAATATTGTCCTATCTATTTCAGTCTTTCAAAAGGCAAACATTGAAACCAAAAAAAATAATTTAAAATTTAAAGACATGAATTTGATGCGTAAAAAATTAACTTAAAGTTCAGAACCCATACTATATTAGTTAAGTAACTAATATAATCAATATATTTTTAGCTTGTTTCCCACAAATTCTAAAGCAGTTGAGGCCACTATTGAAGAAAGAGCTGATAAAACCCAACAATGATAAACGATACTTACTCCGTTAACGTTATGATGGTACAGTACAGTTGACCTTAGCCCTCCCATGTCCTCTAAGAAAGCACAAAACTTTCTACACACACTGAAGCTTTTGTTTTCCCAATTTCAAAATTCGTATTCACTATCACCGGTCCCATGCATTAGGAAGCACGATTTACTTATTTTATTTTTTTAGCAGAGCCTCTTTATAAATATAATACAAAATGATAATAGATTAATATTGGTTCTTTATATTTTAACTTCATTTTTTAAATTTATAGTTATTTAGAATCAGAAAAGCAAAAACAATGTTAAAAAACATGACAATAGATTCTTTAAAGATTTTTTTGAAGAAGCAATTTTGTTCTCATATACCTTATTTATTTATCTAATTTAAATGTATGTTTATAATAGTATTTTTTATTATATTACGGTTTTGTACCAGATGTTGATTTTCATATTGTTTTTTATGTAAATCTTACTAGCATTTTGAATTATATTGTAGCAAGAGGTACTCTAGTTCAAATGAAAAATATTTATTTTTTAATATTTTTTTTACCAATTCAAAATCATTACCCATATTTGTTTTAAAACTTTAAGAAACTAAATACTAAGCTATGTTAGGAGGTGGGGAGACATGATTGTGCTATTTAATTGTTATCTTGTGAAGGAAAGTTACTTTGTATGATATAGTTATATGCCCCGAGTTCATTCGAGAAGACAATACAAAGAAAATAATGATAATATTCGGTCTTAAAATTATAGATTGGTTCAGTAGTTAATAAGATATATGATATGAAATGAAATGTTACCTAAAAATATGCTTAAATTTATGATCTGTGGAGTAAATTATTAAATAAAAATCTAAGTTTTTATAAAGTTATGTTATATAAATATATCGAATTCCAATTTTACAAAAGGAAATAAACATAACAAGTACCTAATACTATTTGAAAAAGAGACAACATTTCGTGCAATTCGCCAATCATAGACTATAAAGAGTTAGTAATATAGGTCATAGAATATAGATCGTACAGACCATAAACAAGTTAAGCCATAGAGTTAGTACATTAGCCCTCCTTCACAAGTTGAACTAAATACACCCAAAAAACATAAAATAGCACAACCACCATGTGCACACTGCAGTGAAACACGCAATAATCAAGATCTAACATGATTTTTTTCGTTTTATTGAAAAGTACGCAATAAACTAACAGCTATAAAGTATAAGACGATTTTAACTATAGCAACGTTTTATAATTTCTTATATCTAAACTATGTTAACTTACACTATATTGATCCCCTGTATTTGTGATATTTAATAACGCCTCTATATATAAAGCAGCCATTTTTAAAAACCAGTATATATATAAATAATAAACTTGAGCGTTATTTTATATCAAAAATTTTAATAAAAAAAGTGAATTATAATCAGTTTTACACCAGATTGTGTCAACATTGAACGTGTTGGAAATTTCTCAGGTTAAAATAAAAAAAAGCGTCACAAGAACAAATGGGGGATTCGACTCCTCACACCACCCCACCAGTCATTTACACGTAGGGATAATTCAATAGAAAAAAACTAAATTATTTTTAAAAAATCTGATTTATATAATAAATGTCTATTATTAATAAGATATAAATAATAAAATAGAATGATTTATATTCTATATTTTTATTATATAAAGAAAGAAACATTGAAATATCCCATTCCAGTGAGATAACAGAGAAATTAAAGCGAAAGAAGGCTAAGTAGGAAAGCTGTGCGTGTTAATGACTGGAGGTTCTACCACAATCCATTTTATGAATAGTCTTTGCCAATCGCAATTTAAATAACTATTAGTTTTAGAAAAATGCCTCAAAACTATAAAAATATTTGATATAGTCAAATTGCCATATGAAATGAATATAGATTTATATTTAAATATACGAAAGTAGGCATTTTCCTAAAAAAAATATAATATATTTATATGCGATTCTCTACAAAGAGAACTATTTGGAAGACACTAAGCTATATATTTTCTTATTATAAAGCGGGGGTTTACCGATTTTACCGACAATTGGACAACTGAAGAATCGCTATTTCATACTTCAAATTGAAAATAACAATCAAAATGTATATTATTTTCTAAATGAATGAATGAAATTGCGATTTTTGTATATGTTATATATCTCATATTATAATATTTATAACCAGTATACCAAAGATAAAGCTATATACCGTACATTTTGTTTATTAAACATTAACATACAAATAGGTTATCCTCACGATGTGCTCTGGAAAATCGTATGAAACCTATAAAAGCGATTTTATATCATTTTTTAAATATATAATCATGCAAAGAAACCGTACAACCATCCATGCGTAACCCATCTTTTGGCAGAGACACATATATATATGTTTTTTTTAATATAGGTCTAATTATATATTTTTTTAAATAAAGTGCAAACACTTACCGCTTTTATTCCAACTTCATGCAATTTTCCATAACACAACCTTGGATATATAGAGTATCACAACATTCATGTTATATAGTGAAGTGGGAGCTCAACAAGTGGAGTTGCCAGAACAATAAATATGACGATTTATGAGATAAAATAAAATCACCAATTTTTTCTAAAGATATATAAAAAAAATCTTATTTATTACAATTATAGACCTCATGTTTGAACTCCAAATCCACAATATAAAATGAAGTAATAAAAAAATTAACACAGTATTTTAAACTAAACTAATGTAATTTGGGCGTAAGACCAATGTTAGAACCGCCAAAAATATAATATATGACAGAACAATCAGCCTATACACCACCGTGAAGCCCCATACCTAGTGATTTAGACAATGGCAACACCATACAATGATAAAATTATATAACTACCCGCTTTCACATATTTTGAAGTATAAATAATTTTATTAATTATCTGTGGTGTGAGGTATCGAATGATATAAGTGTTCTCTATATTAAAAGGAATAGGAAGTTAGATTGTATAGGAATGATTTATTTATGTGATTAGGGTAACCAAATTATCAGGGAAACTGCCAACCAAAAAAAATATATATCTAAAAGCATAAATCTAATTAAATTCATAACATCTACGTACTATGTAGGTGCATCAACAAAATTTGCCAAAAACACATACGAATGAAACAAATACAACAACAAACGTGTAAAGTACAAAAAGTGTATAATAGTGAAAAAAGGAATTAAGTACCTATTTTTCATTATATAAGTACCTACATCAGCCTTCAAAAATATTCAAATGTATGGAATGTCAAAAAAAAATGTTATAAAAATCACGCCATGATATTAGCATCTAATGTATTTAAAAGCTACATTACTTGTCATTGATCAACAACCTCTGATTCACTTATAAATATTATATATAAACTTTCAACAATGATTTAAAGTCAGTAAAAAACAACAAAAACATCATTTTCGTGTAAACCTACGCTAAGATAGCTGCAAAAGCTGCCGTAATCCATACGTCACGATTAATAAATTCATATTTTTAATATTAATATGCATCTATCTATACATACACAAATAAGGATAAATTATGTGGGACGATTCCAAAAAGTTATATATAAGGTCCCCCAATGTCGCCCGAAAAGTCGATCCTACAGAACCTAAAAATTTAAGGCACTAAAATAAAAAAAGACATTCGTTTGAGCGTTTTGTCATATATTTTTTTACCCTGTTATTTCGACCGCCCGAGCCGATTGAACATCAGGTACCAAAGTAAAAGGCACCTACCTACAGTTAGTTACGTTACTATAATAGAGGAGTCAATTTAAGTATTATGTTAATAGCGAATCTGCAAAGCTTTCGAAATCCTATTAAAAAAACGAATTACTCTTAAATTCGCAAAGTTTTAGATAAAATTTAAACGCCAGGATAATATGGATAAGTTGGGAACATTGACATCGAAAGTGATCCCGGGAAGGGCGTAGAGATCGTTGGAGGAAGGGCAGCGGACAGAGCTGTCCCATATCCTGCGGGAAGAGTGGGTAAAGTCGGGAGAGTGTTATACGCTGATAGCATAGGGGAGGAATTCGCATACGAAAATAAGGGGGGGGAAGACGCGTAGGACATCATAGGGAGGGATAGCTGAGGGGTAATTTGTGGTACAGAGTAGGGTCGTTTCGCAGGGCTCGCCTCAGCGGGAGTAAAAGCGCGATCGTAACTACGTTTGGTTGGCAGTATCTGTTGTTGGGGGAGCATTGGGAGGGTTGGGTAAGATGGAGGTCTGACATAGGGTAGTAAAGTAGGTAGAACGGGTTGTCTGAGTGATAGGAGTAGGTTTTCATGTTGTCGGGCTAAAAGAGTTTGGTGGGCTATAGTCTGGGCTAGGAGCCGGGGCTGGGGAGGGGGGAGCAACGTACCCGGAGATAGCACTTTGGGCGAAGTGGCAGGAGTGACGCCGCCGGTCAGTACTAGGTTCATATCGTCGCCTGAACATTGGAACACCTGGAATTGTTAAAGTTGATTTCTTAAATAAATGTTATTAATGTTTTAGTATTTTTCTATGCAACTGTTGAAAATTGTTAGAAGAATAAGCGTTAAGACAGCCTGCGTAAGATTAAAGAAGTAGTATATTATATTAAAAACATACCTCAATGTACCGTTGTTTCTTCCCAAATGTCATGTACCGATGATGTTTCTGTTGGGCGCAAAGGAAGGCACTCGCTTCGCTGTCCATCTGTATGAAGGCTTCGCCGCTAGGATGACCCTGATTATTAAAGGAAAATGAATTATATTTTTTAAATTAATTCTTTGTAGTTTTTGCTATGACATTCTATGGTTTCTGTTTAGGGAATGTTGACTATCTTTATCCGCAGTGGTTCTGTTTTTTTTTTTACATATTTAGCTAAATATTCAATGTTACTTGTACTTTACTTACTTGTGCATTGTATACCATGTGAACTCCTTGCATAACAATATTCTTTGCAAACTCGTCTAAAAACGTCAAAATGTGTTCGACCTGGAATATTAATTTTAATATATAAAATACTAGTGACTAAATTCGGCTTCGCCGGCTTAATGTTGGCAATATTATGGCCAAATTATACATTTTTTAGCATAAATTGTAGCCTATGCGTTATTCTGATGCATAAAATATTTTCAGTGGTTAGTCAAGTGGGTAAAATGATAATTCCTGGAGTGAAATGTAATAAGGCTCATAGAACTTAGTGTATGTATGTCCTTCATATGACCGTTAAATTATTTGATTCTCGTTTTTCGATTCCGACATACCTTAGGCACTTAAAATGCTTCATATGTCATATAGTTCTTAGTTTTTTCATTAGACTTGTCAGACAGTGTCGTCCTTTAGGCTCTAAAGGTCGAAACCGCAGGCTAAAAGATACTATATTATAACAAATATTAAAATATAGAAAATTATACCTGAGCTTCGTAAGGCAATCCTCGCAGTCTCACACAGTCCTTAGCGGTGCCAGAAGTGATAACATGTTGCGGTACTAACGCCACTGGTAACAGTCCCTCAGCTGGCGCACTCGCTGTTGACGGCGTACTGGCTTGACTTGTACGCGTTTCTAGTGAACGATTTAGTACCTAAAAAAGGAATTATAATAACTGAATGTAAATGAAAGTATTAATAAACTATATATTACATATGTATGTTTTGTTAATGAGGCGATATTGGTACAATTCATTAAATGATCTATTGACAATAAATAAGTAACAACCTCAATCAAATGAAGGTTGTTTGTGAAAATGTGAATATTTTTATATTAAAATTGGTAATAGAAAATAACAAAATGTAATAACAGTGTGGCTTTTAATTTTTATTATCACTGTGAAATTAATAAATTTCAATATATAGTAATAAAATAAATTTAAACAATAAAGTATAGGTAAAATGTATTTTATTTACCTATATAAGTATACATATAGCGTCCAAATAAGTGCATTTTCAAGTAGTTGCGTGTAATTCTTACCATTTATCCAAGGGCAGCGTGCACATAAATAAATAACTAAATTACATCAAATCTTATTGTTCACATTGCATGTCAAATAAGTATTGTGTTTATGATTGTTTCTCTAGATTGGATTATTTTTTAAATTTCCTGAACTGATATAACTTTTTTCTTTTTTAAAAGGACTTGGATGGAGATGATTTTTTTAAATTTATTTCTAGGCTGGTTCATGATAGCATTAAATTATACTGGATTTTTTAAAATATATCCAATAAAATATATAATTTAAATATTATATTTAATATAAAAAGAATACATAATTATAGGTGATCATTGATAAATAATTATAATAAAAGAAAAAAACTACTCTACGTCTATTGGAAATGTATGTACTTTCGACGATAGCTAATAAACTGGTTTCTGAGTCACAATTATTAGTAGTTTCAAAGCGATATGCTATCAGAATGGTTTATTACCTTTTTCGATATGTTTCCAAAAGTTACAAGACAATTACTTTATGTTAAATTGTATGTAATTGTCTTGCAACATTAAGTTACTAAAATTTAATAATCCTTTATCCTATGTGTTTTTTATGGAAAAATGTAACCGTAATGGGTCCAAATTTATTTCTATTAGAAAAGAATATTTATTAATCAATTAAATACATAGTGTTTAATCTAATTTTATCAACCTACGGGGCCTAGATAAAAACAATTAATTACAAGCAATCATTTAATCTATATTGTTATCACACTGGTTTGTAATGCGGAATTATAAAAATGGTTGATTTAAGATAAAAATTATAATCGAAATCGCTTAAGCAGTAAATACAATGCTACTACTTTTTATTTAAAATGTTAAATTGAACTATTTTATATGAAAATAATTGGGTAATATTAACGTAAACATAAAAAAGGCAATGCTGTATACAGCTCTACATCAATTTTACAATTATATATGTATAGTTTAGTAGGTAATTTCAGACTTTGATTTACGATTAACTCACTCCAATAAATAACCTGCAGTAATTTCAGTCAGTCAGTCTGATAAGATAAGAAAAATCTGTTTTTTCTTTGAAAAAAGTGCAATAAAAATACTATATTATACAATTGTGTTAAGAACTATTTTTTTTTTTCGGAAAAAATCTCTTAAAAACACTTTTATTAATAGAACAAAAAATCTTACCTGTTGTACTTCAGCAGTAGTGGACCTAAACAGTTCTATGTATCTAGCGCCTATTAGTTTACGATGTCGAGACAAAGCTTTAGGAGCGTCGTCCTCTTTAGAGAACAGAACGAAGGCGTCGCCAGTTGCTCTACCATCAGCTCGCCTAACGAAGAGTACGCCGTCAGCACCATCTAGCACTTGTACTGGATCGTCGCCAGATGAGAAGAATTCAAGCTGAAAAGAAGGAATTAGTGTAATAAGTAGAAGATGGAATTAGTGTAGCTAATTGAAAAAAAAAACTAAATTCATAGTATTTCAAATCAATACAGATATCTATATGCGTTTAAATTTTTAATTGTATTTAAGATACAGAAATGTGGATTTAAAAGACTTGTGTCATATATCGAAGTATAAAGACTATATAATAAGCTGGATTATGAAATATCTTATGTTAAACTTCATAAAAATGACTAGAGGCTTTTTAATTATTAATATTTTAAATAATCATTCGAACATGTACTTCATCATCATCATCATTTCATTAAGATTTTGTCATGCAATATCTCTACTCATAATAAATCTGATAAAATATAATACACATTTATATTAAATTTCTATAATCTCTCGTCTCTCGTCAAAGTAATTTCGTTACATTCTTATCTTCGTAAAGTTCTACAGTTCCATAATAAACTTGTATATAGTGCTTTATGGTTTATTTATAGCGTTTTCATACAACTGATAACCAATACGATAAAAAGAAAGAAAATCAATTCACAACTATAACAGTTTTAAGTACTGAAAACGTCTAAAAGTTCTAAAACATATATTTTGTAGATGTTTGTTAATTGTTAATAATGATAATAAATAATAATAATTTTTACTACTCTGCTCTTGTAGTATACAGTTTATATAAAAAGTAACAGTGTTCCGCCACTCAACATACAGTAACACGAAAATCGGAATGTCTCAATACTAGGTTGGCTATATGCTTTAGCCTTTATAAAAAAAATCTCTATTCTTAACAGTTAAAAAAATATCTCTATTCTCTATGATTAGCCTTTATAAACCTTTATTAAACCTTTGCTAAACTTACAACTTGTTGTGGCGTAGCGTCGTAAGGCAGGCCGCGCATACGCACTATAACTTGCGCGCCGCGGGACAGGAACGCGGCGGCCTCGCACGTCGCACCACCAGCCACTGATAGGAAATCCTCGCCGCTGGCCCGGTACACCTGGAAAGAGGAGAAAATGTTAAATAATAATAGTAATAATAAACTTGTCTAAAACCAAAGATATAAGATCTTTGAATTTTCGTCAATATTTTCGGGGACACAGATACGGCTGACCATGGACTACTGCACTGTAAAGTCCTCGGAATGTCGAGTTACTACAAGTAGGAATCTATTCTAAGCACCCCCGTGCCAGCCAACTTTATCGCAATGGCATCATAAATATGATGATAAGCAACAAAAAAAAATACTTGAACATTTTCATATAGGTCACGGAATAATTGGTTATACTTACTTCAATGTATCTCGGGCCTATATGATGCTTGTGGCGTTTGAGAGCCATGTCTCGATGTTCTTGAGATATGAAGCGCACCAGGGCTTCCCCGTTACGTCTACCCTGTTGCGATAGGCACAGCGCTACTCCACCCCTGGAGGAAGAAAAATGGAATATTTGAAACTTATGTAGCGAATATATATTTGTTTATTTATTTTTTAACAAAAGACAACAATCTTTTAATTCCACTAAGGATTTACGGTTTCTTCAAAATGTAGCATAAAATATTTTTTTGGATGAATATAATATGTCGATATTTGGGTAACTCTGTCATTTTTACAATCAAAGAACAACTATTTCATAATGTGATATTTTTATCATAGACTAGTAAGTTACAGATACGATAAATATATATAATTTTAACAGGAAATATGAAAAAAAGAAAGTACTAGCTTACTTGGCCACATTGAGTCCCCGGAAGAACTTGGCGATATCCTGGTCAGACGATTGCCAAGGGAGTCCTCGAGCGCGTACTATACAATTGCCGTCTATTTCATCGTCTTTTGAGCTGAAACAATACAAAATGTTATGAAAATTGTGCTCATTAGTCTATGCCCCTATACTTAAAAATGTATTGTCATTTGTATGAAATGTATATTTTTGTCACTTTAAAATAAAAGATTGTTATTTACTTATATCTTTCGCACTTGCGAGGTAAGCATATACCATACAGTATACAGTAATAGATTAGTCAGTTTTCCATTCATATTAGGGTCGCTTTACCGATTTAATGATGAGATATGACAAACTGACGGGGAAATATTGTTTATCCAATAGCTACTTTGACTGGGATTTTCTTAATCTTAAAACAATTGGTAACAAAATGAGACAGGGATCTCTACAGAAGTATGACAACATAATCTTTGACAGTCTAATTTTATATAAACACTTCAATCATAATAATAATGTGTTGAATTCCAAAAATTTTTCGTAATTTCATTTAAATATAAAACTTTAAACGAATTTTCATATCTTAAGTGCTTTTTTTCTACAATAAATTTGATTCTTTTAACCTCATATCGACAACAAAGATAAGCTTAGCGTGACCACGCTGTGATTTAAAACATTTTTATGCATTTAATAGCAATGAATTATTATAATTAGTTCCATAATTAATACGAATATATGTTGGGAGTACTCTTTGTTTGTTAATATATGTATGGGTATTATTTTATTTAATATGTAATATAATGATTTAGGCCCGACAATGTTTGAAAGTGTGACTTTCCGAGATACATATCTAAAAAGCTATAGTTGGAATATTTTTTTTGTGACTGGTGGAATTAGTGGATTTGAGATCAGCTCATATATCGAAATCGATAAAGCAAAATGGAAAACACATTTTCTTTCCACTTCCACTTAATTCACAAATGGCATAAAAACCCTTATTACGTGTTTAACAAACAATTTCACAGACAATAAATATAAATATCATATAAATTTACTTAAACATGTGTATTTAGCCGTACAAAGTATATACAGTATAACGCGTAATGAGTGACGGAACCCAACTCCGCGCTTTATCTTGCTAGGGCGGAGAACTAAAAAATAATTTGTTCTTTCAAGTTTATTGGAACCCACAACTATCAGGTTTATAATCGAATTATGCCCCACAAGACCACAATCGCCACAGTAGTTAAGTAATATCAGTATTGTACAAACACAAGTGTAGGTACAATCTGTAAGAAGTCTGACAGCTCAGCGGCCATCGTTGCGCATATTAGTAGTCACGACCCGAGTTCAAATCTGCCTTTGAACAAATTGATTTTTCCCGCCGCCGCGTTTCGTGGACGATTCTAGTCCCCGCGTCTCGCGGCCAGTGGCGGTCGAGGAGGAGCACCGTGAGGTTTTAGTGGGTATTCGGACGGCCTACATCTGCCAGTCCGCGAGTCCCACATAACCCGCTCGAGTCCCCACTCGGGCCGGTATCCGTAACAGGATTTCCTCACGATAAAAAAAAAAAAAAAAAAAGGTACAATCTGTAAATGTTTTTTAATCAATTTAAAGTGTCGGATTTATCGCGATAATTGATTGAATTAGGCAACTTTATAATCTTTTTATCATTTGATGGTTAGATACCCATTTTCTATATATGTAGCACGTAAGTATGTAATACACGGTGTATGTAAAAGTAATCAGTGATAATATTAATAGTTCTTCTACAATAATTCACGACTTCTTCTATATTTCTTATCTACATTTTTTTTTATATTCAATTTAATTTATAAACTCACTTCGACCTGCGGATTATATGACATGATTGTATGACACATGATGACATACCACGTGTCTGAGATAACTCTGTAACTTTTTTTAGCTTCTGTATCCCTCACATAGCACGGTAGGTAGAGAGATATTTGGGAGTCTAGTGTTAAGACACTCCGTTCCCATTAAGACAATGCCCAGTTTCCGCCAAATTTTGGAGATTTTTTATTGTTTTCGTTTCGAGTGGGAATTGAAATCATAACCTGTCGCGTTTACAGTCGTACGCTTGTGCCCCTGCGTCACGACGGGCCTCTTACTTGTAATTTCTTAATAAATTAATTCGACTTTGACTTGAAGAAGTAAATGTAACTAGGTACTAAAACCGTGGTCGGTGGTGAATTTTAACATACATTCAGCATAAATATGAAGTATCCGTTAAGTTTGTATTGGGAAAGGACATCTACATACGTATTGAAAATAACGTTATTTTTTAAAATCACATATCAAATGTACCACCTATGTTTGAAGCAATTTCGTTATCGAAAGCCTACAGCGGTCACGCCGTCGCGAGTTGAATGCGTCGTAAAACTGCATTACGACGCACGCTATTCAAACACTTTACACGTAGAAAAATTGTGCACTTCTAACATTTCAAAGTTGTAGTAATCTAAATTTGGTAATTTTCAACATTGTATGGAGACAAATTTAAATAGTAAAAACTAAAAACTGAGAAGCAGTTACGGAGCAGTGGTACAGTATCTGACTGTAGACGCAATGGTTACCATTTCGATTCCTACTTGGGGAAACAACGACTCAAATTCAACTAAACTGGGAGATATTTACATCATTAGCATAAATAATTCAACAAATATATAAATAATTCAATGTGTCCGTTGACTTCATTCCCTCGAATGGACATCGAATCTACAATTATCGTGTTTACAGTTAGACTCTGCTGCCCCATTACGCCCCGATAGCCTTGGAGTGGTTTCATATCTATATTATCAAATTTAGCAAAAATAGTATATTGCCTTAAGTCCAGAATCAAAATTGACAATCCTTCCTTCATATCGCCAATGTCATGCAGATAGCGACTATCGCGATGTGACCCGGGACCTTTCTAACTTACAAAACATACGACATTAAATTACTATATTTAATCTAAAATTATGTGTTTTCTTGAATATTCTTGTGAGGCCATTCTTGTAAGCGTGATGGTAGTGTGTGATCCCTACTAGACACCGCCATGGTGGGGCAATGTGCGGCGTTGAGTTCCGCCAAACAGCAAACCCACCAGCAGTGGAATGGAGTGTCTAAATGCGGGACGAGTCAAAACGTTAGAGCGTAAAAGTTTAAATATTGTAATCATAAGACTTAATTTACGCGTGACTACAATAAATTATATAGAATTTTAATTTTTTTTGTTATTAACCGAGTTTCCTTTGTATTGCTATGTGCTAAATGCCAAGAGCATATTACGTTTTACTTGTCCACTAGTAATTTATATACTAGTGATTTCACGCAGCTCCTGCACTCAAAAGTTGATAGTATTATCCTAGAATAAAAAATATCTCCGTTGTTCATTTATGTTCAATTCGAAACGATTCCCAGTAACAGAGCTTAACACCGCGCTTTATATTATTAAGATTTGAATCTGTAGTATCCGTGTTTCGTTGAACTAATTCCAATGAGCCAACGGTGTCCAAGTGACAGAAGATATATATTTAAAAAATGACAGTCGATATAAAATGAAATATTTAAAAAACAAATCTTGGCGGCTCCGACCGATCGTTCGTTTATATAAACATCGTCGATAAGTTAGGTTAATCCCTTCAGACAATGTTGGGTGACGGATGTGGAACCTAAACAATGATAGCGAGTTACTCGTTAGGCCTTACTTTAGTAATAGTCAGGTAGATAGGTATAATGTACCTAATAAAATTTGATTTGGTGATATTTTTGTGATGAATTTTAGTAAATTCAAAAAAACAAATAGACAGATAACATTAATATGATAGAGGTTTCTAGAAAGGAGGAAAATGTAGGAGAGATTAAACTTAAAAGTAGAATTTATAAATATATCATGTATAATGTATGTGTAATACAATTATTTTAGATTATATCGAACGAGAGGTATTGCCCAATAATGTATTTGAATTTTGCCCCTTCTTGGCTTTATAACATACATTGCTAATATAATATTACTACTTGAAAGCAATACTCAATCAAGCAAGACAAGGAACGAAATTAGATGTAATTTAATAAATAAAATGATACCGAAGACATTCGAAAAAATAATATTTTTGAAGTAAAGTTTTATTTTGAAAGTTTTATTAGCATATTGACTTCATTGTTGCAGTTATCCTATAATGTAAGATATTTGTATTGGTTTCTTAAGAAAAATTGAGTTTAAGTGGAAAGTGAAAAAAGAACTGACTTAACATTAGGTTCCCTCTGTCTACCCTGCTGTGTGCGGGATACAGCGTGAAACTGATTTAGCATATTAAAATTTCCAGTGTATACTTATTTCCTATACTATACGATTATATTAGTATTAATATTACATTCGGGCGTAAGTATTGCGAACCTACTTAAAATACGATATGTTAAGCATGAGTAACCGTACCAACCGTGTCCACATAAATATCCTTTAGGCATCGTTTTTTCAGATTTTTTGTTTTGATTTTTACGAATGCGCGATCAAAAAAATGGTTGGCTGATTCGAGAATTGTCACATTTTTTTTATAAACGTTATATTATACATACCACTTGTTTTACTTTAACACTCAAAAAAAGTTAATAAGTAGAAGTATTAGCTACTAGTTACTGTAAAATTCGAATTTCGTTTTTTTTTGCGACGTCCTTGACAAATTCTTGATAAATCTAAAATCAGTATTAACAAAAAAAAGAAATAAGCTCAAATGGCTACAATCTATGAAAATTTCTAATTCAAATACCAACATACATAATTATATACATATATACGTACGTATCCATGCCAGTTGTTTATGAACACTTTTACAACAACGAATATAAATCAAAGAAACGTGTATAAATTATGAATGTGTAAAAAATATAAATATAAATATACTATAGAATATTTCATTGCTATAATTTATAGGACATAATAATGATTATCTTATTTACGTCACGAGTCAAAGTGAGACATCTCTAGTCAACACGTTTATGATTCACAATACACCTTTATCAAAGTCGGTTCAATTTACCAGAATAAGTAACGGGAAGAGTGTGTGTCTATAATTTATTATAATATCAATATTATAATAGCATTAGTCATTTAACACGTTCACTGCGGCACCTAATTTTAAGAACATTCAGATAGTGCGGTTGAAGTCTTTTCAGCCTCATATTTTTATACCTAGGTAACATTTTCTAAGTCTATATGAGGCCGATTTTGACCTCAATCTGCAGTGAATGGTTTACGAGCTTATCTTAGCGGAGTGAGTAGTAAGTAGTATTTGACTGTAAGCACGGTGGTTGTGAATTTGATCTGCATTGGGAAATGAAATATTTTAATTTTATTTAGCGCCATTGTCGTGTGATTGGAATATAACTAAAGTTTAAAATATTTTCATTTGTCATGTTTGTTGTGAGTGTTTTTGTTTCGACAAAAAGGTAAAGAGAGAATAAAGAAGAGATGAGAGATTCTTTCTCTGACAGGGAGAGTCCCTGCGTATTCTAAATACACATAAAAAATGTGTCAGTCATTCGACACCATCCGCTTGCTATCTGCCTGCCACTGTATAATGCCTTTTGCACACGTAGACGGCCATTCAGCGAAAAAATATTCTACACTAGCATTAGTACAGTTGTTTACGATGACGAGGCCGTTTATATCGAACTATTTATGTAGATATATTTTTATATATTATTTTTATATATATCGAAATTATTATATCGAATTATTTATGTAGATATGATATATATTTTATATATTATACGTATTTTTAAATATATATAATTAAATGTAGTTTAACTGTAGTTAAGTTCAAGCTGATACATTGACAGATTTAGCGTTCGTTCAATTACAATCGTAACTATGGAGTTCCTAATGGAAATCCACAATTAATATTATATTTTTTTAAAAACGATTCCATTGTAAAGCAGTTGAAAGATTTCTAACTACCTCGAACCAGTCTAATTAAATAGAATAAATACAATAAAATAGGTTTGTATTATTTTTATTTAATTAAAAATGAGATAGAAGATACCTAATATTATGTTACACTTGTTTAGGTTAACACCTAAATACGAACAAAGTATTAAAATAACCTGTGATGATGCTGCTAGTTGGATTGGTTGCCTTGTCCAGCCTTGTCCAGACCGTATCCTTTAGGCCTCATGTGCAGAAACAAGAGAATCAGACAACCTAGTGTCAACCTCGTTCTCCGCTTAATCGATCGTATTGACTGCCAGAATTGAAAGCGGTAATTAATTTACCAGACTATGGAAATGAATCATTACCCCGAGTGGGCATCAAACCCAAACCCATCACGTTTACAGTACAACTACTAACACCACGCTACAATGACTGCGATATTACTTTGCTGCAATAAATAACATTTTTTTAAAATAACCTAAAAATATTAAAAACTAAAATCCAAATATTATTTAACTCAATAACCTGCGAAATACCCAAACGGAGGAAAGTAAACAAAATTTAGTCACGTAAAAACTAAAGTGCATGACAAAAAAAACGTGTTCGTCCGTCACGTCGATCTAAACGTCCCTTCGTTCTGTCGACGCGGCGACGACGTTGCAAAACGTGCTATTGTAATAAGAGTGTCGCCCGGAGCTCGCAACACTCGGGTTACAAACGTAAATCAACTTTGAAGAAATGTTCGGCGTTAGTGCTACTATATAAGTTTTAAGCTACACTCAAAAAATCTTTTTTTGTTGTTGTTTTTAGGGTTCCGTACTTTTTAAGGACAAGGAACCCTTATAGGATCACTCTGTCTGTCAAGATTCTTTATTTCAGGAATTTAGCAGCTAGCATCTACACTTAGTACTCGTTCAGGAAAAAATCTGAAAACTATATATTTGTGATGAAATCCTTAAATGCCTTAAATGGGGGAATAATTTGATATTAAAGCCGCTGGTTCAAATGAGGTATCAGATGAAAGAGCTAACCCTGAATTTCAGAAAAAGCTCGAGCCACTAATTTTTGCGCGGAACCCTCGGTGAGCGAGCCCGACTCGCGCTTGCCAATATGTGTACATGTATAATTACATACGTAAAAAACATATAAATTATAAGTATGTAAGTACTAACTTGTTTCTAAAACAGTTCTGTAATATTTCTAAAATGATATTTTTCTAGATCTCAAATATGATTGTAATCGCAAAATGTACATAACACAAACTGGAAATTAGTTGTATTGTATTTGTTTTCTCACGAAATCTCATAACATTGTTGGATGAGTTGCGGATAAGCGTTTAGTGCAAAAGTTTTAACGACTTAAGACATAGTAGTTTTACATTTACACCTTTAGAATCTAAACATATATAGATTTTGAAGTTTCATTTACTATCAAAATAATTTCACTGAATGCAGCTTATTTAGATGTAATTTGATTCAGCAGAGAGTACTTCTGGTTCGCGTATATTAAGTAAATTTTCTATTACGAAAGCCGCTCAGTTGTGCCTTTTATATTAAGAGACACGGGACCCTATATTTGTAAGTACGTTAGGACCCCGTCATGTCCTAAGACGGCTATGTTAGCGTATTATTTGAAAGAGTATTTAGATAATAACCTTTTAAAGAGGTTTTCGTTTTTTACAATAAAGGGAAATATTTAATCTGTATCTTTTTACATTTTAATAATACTAGCATGAAAACAAAACATCTCCCTTCGCTTCTATTCCTTAAGGTAGTACAGGGCAAACATGACTAAAAATGGATGTATTAGATGACCCTTTAATAACTTTTATACCATGTGTATAAATATGTATATAATTTCACAATTTTAAGACTTTTTTTTCTTAAACACGTGTTCTAAACCGTATCGTAAGACATTTTTTTAATTAGAATAAAAGTTCATTAATTTGTATAAATTAAGAAACGTAAATGTTTATCAAAATGTGTTTAATCGGAATTAATTATGTATGTAACTGGTATGTAGTTAACAGTGATTACATTATCAATAGGTTAAAATTCTAATATTATTGGGAAGTGATATTTTGTATCATACATACATAAAATGGATTTCTTAGGAATTTTTAGTAATAAACTATGCAAAAAGGAACGATAGATTGATCTTTTGTTGTCAAATTATATAAAGTATAATAAACGCAACATAATAGAAATGAAAATCATTAACATTGTAAATAAGTATACATTAAATAAAATCCAATATCAGTGGAGACCAGCTAATTATCTAAAGCTATCAATACTCACCTTCTTATCGCAAGTAGTCGACAGACGTTAATGTTAACAAAAACACAAAACAAACACTTAGATACAACTTAGAAACACATTTAAGGCTAGTTTTTACTACACATGTGGCGAGATGGTATTTTTTTGTTATTTCTCAAGTGTTACGGAGTGTAGACGTCCGCACGTCAAGACGGTCGAGCTGAGAATGCGATTAGTTACGCTTGTCGCAGTCGATGCGCAAGCGCCGATACGCCCTGTACTAAGGAACTTGGTTAATTTCTTTGCTGATAAGAAAAATATATGAATGACCTATAATATGTATATTTATTTCAAGTTATTTTCATTCAAATTGATTTAATATTTAATACTAAATATTTTAAGTTTTTAGGGAGATTAATACTTAATTAGATAATATTCAGTTAATATTATTTTGTTTCACATAAGCGCGGTGGTCTAGTTCTTACATTTCTACAGGCTAAAGCTATATATGAAAAGAAAATTAAAAGTAGTAAATTAAAATTGTCGATATATTTTGTGGCTTTTCAATAAAAAATAGATTACTGCTTTTTCTTATGAATATTACCAGGCTAAAATCCACCACTAGGCTTGCCTAAGCTTACCATGAATGTGCCTTAAAATAAATTATACGATAGTCCAAACTGCATTTAAGTTAACGGCGATAATGCAACAGCTCTTATCTTATCGATGTAATTTTATTTACATAAGAAATAATTAATGTGTAAATATTGCTTCTTACTGTTGAAAGATAATATTGGTTCTTAATTTTTAGTAATTATTTTATAGCAACACAACATTTACACAACTATTTACAGTTTTGTATCTTATTTTAGAAATAAATTAACATGATTGCAATTTGATTTTTAAAAGGAAAAATCGGATAAGTGCTGGTCGAGTCGCCCATAGAGGCTTCTGCATCAATATCGGGATTGTTCGTTTTGACCTCAACGGGAAATCTTAAAATTGAACTTTTCTAAGTTCTACTTAGAAAAGACTTAAATTTGCTAGTATATGCATTATTTTATATGAAAAGAACTACAAATATAAGTCTGCAATTTTTCTTAGGTTTATTAAGGTATTTCTTATGATTTGGTTAAATCGGATGTCGATTACTGAAGTATGCATCAGCATCAAAATCGATGCATGCTCGTATCTTTTGTTTCTAACTAAGAAGGGCTTCAAGAGACTTAAAGCCTCAAGGGACCAAAGACCTGAATATTTGGAATTATTTTCAGCTTTATACCTACTGCCATCTCGAGATACATGGTCTTAACAGACGGGCAATAGAGTAACCCTAAAAGGGTTCCGTTTTTACCTTTTAAAGTACGAAACTCTAAAAATAATCTTTTATACTACTCTCAGAATATTACACAATCACTATAAAATATAGGTAAGTTATAAAGTAAGGAGTGTAAAATTGTCCTATCGCAAAGCAATTTCTTTGATTTTCACAGTTCACGATATGAAATAAAATATTTTTATAATAAATTTTATATAATTTGTTTAAAAACTACCTTTTGAAATTCAACATATCAAACACTTATAATATGATAAATTAATAAAAAATATGTAGGTATATGAACATTTTCTACAATTGATGTTCCACTAGCAAACATACCTACCCTAAGTTCGCGATCGGCGCGCGCGTCTCCTCGCGTTCGTCTGAACTTAGGGTTAAGGTTTATTAATGGTTAATAATTTAGGTTTTAATATTTATGGAATCGCCACACCTCGTGTGTTAGTTGAGACATGATTGGTTGTAGTTTCGAATTTCTTTCAGGAAGTTGAGAGAAAATATAGCAAAAGATTCAATTACACAACCAGTAAAATTTCTATGTGGACAGAATGTATAGAACGCCGTTATTTGTGAAACAAATGTTTCCCACAGAAGCATAAAATGGTCGTGCTGTACCCCGCACACAGCAGGGTTGGCAGAGGGAACCTAGTGTTAAGATACTCCGTTCGCCATGGGAGATATTGTTTACAAGAAAAAAAATCTTTAAAACAATAATAATTAATTTTCCTGTATTTGGTTTTCATTCATAACCTTTATCAAACGTCCCCGCGTCCTCTAGCCGGTTCACTCTGTTGCGTAAACTATGGAACGTTCTTATACTGTGTCGAAGGGCACACAAGTTATGTATTTGTTTTTACATAAATAGATAATAAGAAATAATCATGATAATCACTGTTTATGATTATAACTTCACGCTGTATCCCCAAAGCAGGGTAGGCAGGAGGAACCTAAAGTGTTTTACACTCATTTTCCGACCTTTCGCCGAATTTTGAAATATCACGTCCACAACCATACGACTTTTAAGAGGAAAGTAGTTATTAATGTATTTGATTGTTGATGTACACAGAGGGAACCTAGTGTTAAGACACTCCGTTCTCCACTTTCCGTTAAATTCTGGAGGCATTGCGTATTGAGTGGCGGATCTCAATGCCGCGCTTTGCCTCGACACCATTTGACGAAATAAAAATATAAATTTCAATAAATATTTCACTTCCTCGAGTGGGGATCTAACCCAAAACCAGTCTCGTTTATAGGCACACACTTACGCCTTAAATTGTTAATGTGACCTATTTTATTAAAAATATTATTTCATATATTTTAATAAATATAATTATTAATTAGTTAATAAAACTAATAGTACTAAAAGCTACAAACCGGAATTGAGAGGTATTTGACAGCTGGGTCTGGGCCAAGACTATTTATCGTTCAGTATAATTGGCTTTAATTTTTTAAGTAGTTTACTTAAATGGACACATTTGCTTTTCAAGTTCATTAGGAGTATTGCCTATATTTAAAAAGTTGAATTCATAAAATCTTCTTATTTGAAAAAATTAACTACATATACATATTTTTTACATCACTTATCCCACCAAGCTTCAAGCGCGATGGATATGGGTTCGATAACCGACAACAATAAAAATAAAAATAATTTTATTTAACAATTGAAATGAGGTTTAAATCACAAAAAAAAATATTAAAACATAATATAAATAATTTAAAACAAATATTAGAATCAATTAAATAGAAATATCGATGACATAATATCATTATTTACCTGTTACAATGTTTGTATATCGCAAGAGTACAATAGTTACAAGACAAACACTTGTAAGAAGCCTGTTATGTTGTGTTTGTAGAGTTTATTTACGAAATAACTTTGAAATGGCGACTAATATATAACTAAAATTGTATACTAATACATTTCCTGTGGATATAGATGTCGCCAAATGGACCTAAATGTATTAAGAAGTGATGATGAACCTAGTAGGTTCTTTCTGTCTTTGTATGGAGATGCATAAAGATATCAAACGTTCGGTCAATAACTTCGGTTCCTATTGTGTAGCTGTGCAGCTAAGTTTATTGCAGAACATTTTTAACAGGCGTTCTTTTAATAATATAAAAATTAATATGGTCTTCGAAAATAATCTTGATATAGCTTTCGTACAAATATGTAAATTTATCATATTTGTATATAAAAACAAAAAGTCTTCAACCAAATGAACTAGACATATAAAAATTATATATAAGAATTACTTAATAATATTATGTTTACAAAATTACATTTTATAAAAATTATATCACTTACCAAATTCCAGTTTCCAAAACGAGATCTATGGTCTCTGGCAGTTCTAATCTGAATCCTGAAAAAAAAGATAGCATCACTTAGCTTTGTAGTAAAAGATAATACTAGCGGTTTTTTTTAAAAAAAACTAAATAAAATTCTATAATTTTAATTGATTTATTTGATTTAAGATTCTATAACTGAAGCTGAGAACATTTTTGGACAATAGAATGCATAATTCTACAATATATAAAATATACTTCACACGCATTTAGTGGGGGTAAAGAGAAGCAAAACATATAAGTGTAAGTTATAACAAAATTAAAACATTAATTCCAGTTTAATGCGAAACGGCCACAATTTATATTAAAACTAATCCTGTTTTCTCCTTTGTTGTTATTTTCGTCTGTGCGTTGTCTGTCAGTCACTCATGCATAGCAGAATAGGCAGAGGGAACCTGAGAACTTAGTGTCACACTCCGTTCCCATTAAAACACTTTGTTTTCCCAGTTTCTGCCGAATTTTAAACTTATTAATTTATTCATTGACGTATGTAAAAATATGTTTGCTATGTTTTTTTTCTTAATCTATCTATAGAAATATAGTTAACAAATTTATACATTTATTTACGAAATCTTAATTTAGTCATTTACGTAATATATGTTTAAATAGTATAAAAGAGGTTTTAGCATTCAAATAAATTAGTTGTCGCTGTAACATGGCACTTAATTTATCTCTGTCATTACAACTTTATAGTATAAAAAGTGTTCATTAACGACAAAAATGGTTAACGTATTTGTTAAATACGTAATAAGAGTCAAGGAAAGTTATTTTTTTGTAATTAACTGTATAAATAAAAATAAAAATATATTATTTAGTATATTTACAAATTTACTACAAATGTACATAACTTAATTAAGTATATACTTTCATATTAAAGTTACACTTTGTATTAGGCAAGTACAGATTTAGGGGAGAATACGGTAATATGTCTAAATAAATATTTAAAAAAAAACAACACTAATTATAAAATAATGTCATGATCGGCGAGTATGACAGGACGTGAAAGTTGTTCGTTTAAATCTTTTTTTTTTTTTTTTTATATTAGATTTTTTAAGCTAGGTTGAGGAACCTGGAAGGTTTTATGTAAAACAAAAAATTAAATTTAAATTCAAGATAATTTATATGTACATACCATCAGATATTATCCTTTGTATTATACTGGCCATGTCTTTCACTTCCGCTGCGTAGAAATTTTCGCCTGCGTAAGGTGTTATACCTAAATCTGTTTTACATAAGGATCATATTGCTTGGAAAAACAAATACATTATTTTGTAAAATTATACATTTTTATAATATGTAAATTAAAAATATAATTTGCAATAATCTTAGCACTTGATAATTTTTATTTGTAAATTATGTTTTTAGCACTTTAGTTTATTTGCATATAAAATTTAAAATATATGCATAGATGGTAATCTATATTGGGTTCCTTAGAGTTCTAAAATGTTTAAGCTTTTTGGTTTCTTAATAGATAAGACTTGTACATCCTACTAATAATAAAATAAATATGAAAGTTTTTCTGTTCACGTTAACGCAAAAAGTACTGAATTGATTAAGGTGAATCTTTACGGTAATATAGCTTAGGTATATTAAACATTATTCTAAAGTAAGTAATTTATTCTAATATTTTAATTTGTTGTTCACCTTTTTTGTATAAAAGTATATGACAATAAAATAAAAACATTTTTTTAATATAGTTATTCTTTTTCCTTACAATGGCCTTCTATAATGCAAGTATAGACAAGAAAGTTATATTAAAGACTCATATCGTCCAGAGTAGAGTGACAGAAAGAAATCTCGCCCTAATTGAAGACGAAGTGAGCGGTACTCAACGCCGCTTACTTCTTAAAAAAAAAACGAGTCGAGAAATAAAAATAATTCATGGATTCGTTTACAAGACGATACCGTTCCGCTGCCGTACAACCGCCTTGTACTATATATTTTAAAACCGTACTATACAATAAAATTAATCATAAAGAATGATTGTGACAGTATGAACGTAATTACCCAAAAAAAATATGGTACAATAGACGGTGTGATTTTAATAGATAATAATTATAAGCTACATAATTATATTATATTACAAGACCGCTCCGCTCTCGAAGTTCCGCTCGGGTTCCTTGGAACTTGCTTTTAATTTGTAGTTTGATAGCTTTTTATTTTACGAACAAAGATAAAAAGATAGAGAAATTAAATGATTAAGAAGGTAATTTGGACTTGAGATTTGGTTACTAGGAATATTTAATAAAATCTTTTTTATTTATATAAGTATATTTAAAAAAAATATATAAGAATATTTGATGGCCGTGTTTCTTTGTGTATTGTATTAGATATCTCAGTTTGAGATTTTTTTAAATTTTATATTACGATGTGCTATATATGCTAAACTATATATATATTTGATGCTTCAGTAAGCGAATTTTAATTAATTTTACTAGCGATATTCGATATCGTGGCTTAAATGCTGTGATTTCCTCTTCTTGCTCTTCAAAAAAAAAATCAAAGACAAAGCTACCATTAAAAAATTTAAGGATGCGCGACCACTTGAAAAAACATTTTATATAATTTAATACTTTGTAACTTTATATAAACTGCCAACTCTTAAAAAATTGACACCTTAGTGTTAAACGAACTGAAATGAATATCGTCAATATATCTTGTATGTTAATTATTATTATAAAATATAAAACAGTTGTATAGCCGTTTTAAAATAAAATAATCTTTTCAATGTATTCAAATTCATGAATTATTCTTGGTTTTGATCTATTTGTACTAAAAGTGAGTTTTACATGCCTGAAGTGCCCTGCGTGAACTAAACGCGTGAACATCTAACTTAATGCAGTAGGGTAGTAAAAGTTTAAACTTACAAGTATTTAAAGTATTTTGACTTTTTACGTCACATCAAAAGATTTTCCAAGTTCAATTAAATATAAAGCTATTCTATTATGAAGTCACTAATTATATAGATTTATATTAGATTTTCTCTACGATCTAATTTGTACGAATCTCTCGTATGTACTGGTTACATTTGCGGATATGCAGACGAAGAGAGAAGTTAAAACAGACTTTAAAAAATGTTATTATAAGATTCTTTTATATATATATTTTCGAAAACGTTATACGCCTAATCCGAATCTGTAGTAGCATATAACATTTAGATAAAAATATATCTAAATATAATATAAGTATAGACTAAAAATATAAGTGCCAATTTCAAGGCAGAAAATAAACAATGTGGCATTATCAATGTGCAATCGATATCTGACAAGTCTGCCTCTTCAGACAAGTCTTAGATTATTCTAAAATTTTGCTAATAGTGGCTGAGAAACGAACTATCACTTTATCATCACATCAGGTTGTTTTGCAAGAAAAAGGTTGATAAAACTAGTATACTCGTATATATCAGGATAACCTTATTCGACTCTGGTCTCTGGACGGAAACGAAAAAAAAACACTTTTTAAAGACATAAATCTATAAATTTAATATCCATAGTTAGGACAGGACTCCCGACTATCGATCATGTATAAACATATATAATATTAATTTTGAATACAAAATGTTGCCTACAAACAGATACAGACGAAGTACTAGTCGTCTATTAGTTAATAAAAATTCAAATTACTACAAACATTATTCAAGATTTGATTTTACATTGGATAAAATGAATTTACATTGGAATATAAATTAAATTCATGGCGTTTTTGTAAAAGTTTCTTATGGCCTGATGTCACGGTTAGCGCCAGATCCGGTTATAAGATTTAATATATATGTAGTTAAGTTATACTAAACATTTTTAATTATTATAATTAATCGTCGATTACGTGCATGATTAACTTTTTTTTAAACGAGCGAATTGATATCTTGTACGCTGAGATTAAAAGCGAATAAGCAAAAAATGTTTCATAAGAAGGTTTTATCGTTGATGTTTTCTAAGTAATATTCTTTTTTTGTATTAGAATACAAGAAAACAAAACATTAAAAAAAATCTATCTAAGAAAATAATAGATAATCTCCGTAATAGATCTCGTGCAGAAACCTCTATGAACATTAATTCGAATTTTCAATTAGGCTTGGTTAAATTCAATTTGAAAAAGGATACAGTTAACCATATCCACTAAGGATCCAGGGTGGTCAGGCGGAGGTGGCGCCGGCTGAGCCCTCGTGACCGCCCTCAGTGTGTACGCGCGTACATACTCTTTGCGTAGGTCGTGGAAGCGCGCGTAGTATGTGGGGAGACTGAGGTCCTTGCTGCAAGCTTCTGGGTGAAGGCATTGTCTGAAAAAGGAAAGGGAACATATAAATGATCTTGTCTTATCTTATTTCATCTAAGATTAAGAAGTATTAATGTATAATTGTGCACAATAAAGTGTAAATAAATAAATAAATATAAGTATTTTAGGTAAATAATTGAAAAGTCAGTAATCATCGAAGGAAGGTATACAGATATCATTCGCTTCCTAAGACCAATATATCGATAAAGAGATTTCTATCAAACGGACAAACAAAGTATGATTACATCAAACTGTCTGTCTTTTGCGTTCTTCCTTTTTACTTGTCATAAAGTTTTAAATTTATTTTTATCACCGTTCTTTTTATTTTTGCTTTAGTGCCTTAATTATCGGGTTATTAACATTAATTTTATTTTTCATTTTCTTTTTTATTTACTTACTTTAAATAACTTAATGTTTATAATTCTTATAAGATTTAATATATACCAGTATTGTTGTTATGATTTTAACATTATATCAATAAACAAACCCGACTGCTTAAAGTGCACTTGAAATCAAGGACAAGATCTGCGCACCCATCAATGTTTGATTGAAGTAAGCGTTGTTGTTCCTTCTCGGTAATGTCAAAGATATAATAAATCTATATTTATAAAATTGTAACTGATCGGTATCTGTCCATGGAAGATAAATCAGAAAAATATTACTGAGGGCATTTGGCAATGTAATAGAACCTAAAATAATTATTTTTGAAATTTCTGTCTGTTTGTCTGCGCTCTAATCTCAGAAACCGCTTAACCGATATAAAGCAGTTTAGTCACTATTGGATTCTGGCAAGCTTCACTTAACATTTAGCGTTCGTTTTGAAAAAGTTATATAAATTTAAAATATTTTGTTCGGTAAAATTCGTACGTTTTAAAAATATCAGGATTTCAAAATTTAGAATTCTCCAATATAAGTTGACCTCATATGTATAGAACCAATCATATATATAATATTATTATAAACACAGGCCTATAGATAAAATTATACAAAATGATTACTGCCCGTGATTAAAACAAATAGCTAAAAGATATCGAAGCATATAAATATCGCTTAGTCATATTATTTTGACCTACAATTATAAGAAATATAAATTTAATTAACCGATCAACAAGTAAATGATACGTGATATCAATCTAATATTTAATATCAAGTTTTTTCCTTGCAAACTTGACACTTGAGGTAAGACGTGGCAAGCGTGCGACTGTAAGCGCGACTGATTGTGGGTTCGAGTCCCGCTCTCGATCTGGTAACGAGGCAAAGCGCGGGGTAGAGTTCCGCCACTCAACACCTATATTATTAACTTCGTGCTTGTCTAAATTATTTAACGTTTTAATTTTACTAACCGTAGACCAAGCAATGCTCTGTCATGATGAATAAGATAGAAATGCCAATACTAGGTCATTAAATGCCAACATTAGGTCATTAAAACCTAGAATAAATGTTTTTTTTATTTTATTATCCTGATAGTTCAAAGTCCAATGTCCAAGGCATCGTGTTTTGCATAATTGGCTTGGAAATATATATATATATCTTTTCCATATCGCTGTATAGGTACATCGTTACACACTATGTGCATTTCTTTTTGTTAAATCTATATTAAACAAATTTATTATGCAAGGCTTATCGTCATTGCTTCTCACGGTAATCACGACAGTTGTAGGTTCAATTTCCACTCGGGAAATGGCTACGCATTCGATATTCCCTAGACTAGGTACTTGAATATCTACCTAAATCAAGGTATAACATATATAATTATTCATGCCTTTCCTATACCGGTAAGGTATACCGAATTATACAGATTACCGTAAAATTCCAATAAAGCCTAAAATTTTGGGACATGTATAAAATGCTATAACAGTGACAATTGATAACAGTGTTTGTAAACTAAACTTATCTATACTATTGATATATAGTGCATGTTATCTATTTTATCTTTTATCTTTACAACTCTTATTTCCTAAATGACTAGTGTTTAGTGAGTTTTACTTTCAAATAAGATTGTAACATTAAATTAGTAGTAGCGCATGATTATTTTTTTAAGCCAATTGTTAGTTAGCAAAAGCACTAGCCTTCTCTTGAAGAAAAGGAGAAAAAGTTATTAAAAATGACTTCTTTTATCGTTTATAAAGAAACTAAATTTCTATTTCTATGTCAACATATAATATTAAAATATTGTATTCATTTGAATTGGACAGGAAAAATCCTAACATTGACTCCGATCTTGATTTTCCATTTATTACCGATATCACTGTATAATATAACACTGGTTATATTTGATATATTGTGTATATATAATAAAGTCCGCTATTACCTATCTAATACATTCGCGACTTACGAGCTTCACCATTTACCACGCAATGTATCGAAACATAGCGTAAAACGGAGAGCAACGAATCTTGACACTAGATTCTCTTTACATGGAGGAAAAAGCAAGAAGCTGAATTGATTTTCCCATGTCCACCCACATGGAACTAGGACCCATGAATAGTGCGAAGAAATCAAAAATTGCAGGAGGGAGCGAATATTTTGAATATATTAAAAGCGATAACAAGTACATATTATATAAAAATAAAAACAACCTTCCAGGTGTAAAAAAGTTAAAAATATAATTTAACAATTTAAAGTCAAGGTTGAGATACATAATAAAATTAATTATTTCAAATTATTTTAAAGTGCAAACTCAAGTGTATTTATTTGAGGTCTACTCACGAGAGCTGTAATTCGTATAAAACAAAAAGATAACCGTAATAATTTAAAAGTGCATTTAAATGTCATTTTTTTATTGTCCGCTTTATCTTGCATATAGGTATATACAGAGATTCTAGTCCTGGACCCTCCCACCTTCACTTCCAAAATTCAAGACTCTTTAAGCAAGATTCTAGAAGACACGCATCAGTTTTGTAAAGATTACTTCTGATTGCTCTCAAATAGCAGCAATTATGTCATCTGAGGTGGCTTATGTAAGGTTGCGGTGAAACGCAACGCCTGTGTTGCTCCTATCGTGGCCGTAGTAGTTTACTAATGCAAGTATAAATAAATGTAATATACGTATTAGATATATATAGTTATAGGCCATAGGTTCAAATAGCGATTTGTGGGAATATTTATAATATATGAGGCCAGTCGTGGCGCAGGGGCACAAAGAGTGACTGTAAAATCGATTGGTTGTGGTCCCCACTCGAGGAGATCACATATTTATTGAAATTTATATTTCCATTTCTTCGCTCTGGTGTCGAGTTCCGTCACATGCAACGCCTCCAGGATTCGGTGGAAAGTGGGGAACGGAGTGTCGTAACACTAAGTTCCCCACTTTCCTTTCCTGCTGTGTGCGGGATCAGTCAGTGTGACTGAGCAGTCAGAGCTGACAGAGTCAGTGTGACTCTAAAATAAGTACAAATTGAAAACAGTTTTTTATCACTGGTCTCAGAAGAAATAGAAACTAATATTTTAACTCTAATAGAGATAAATATTGAAATTGCTATTAGGATTTGTAATGGCTTTTGCATTTTAGTTGACAAAGAAAATGTATTTAACGACAAAATATCTAACATTGGCGCTATTTACTTACGTAGGTACTCTGTGAAAAGTAAATTTCTTTCTCACAAACAGGTAAAATAAACATTTACCTTTTAATCACATTTACTTACTTATTTTAATAATACTACATATTACCTATTTCAATCACGTGTAGAATTATAAATAAAATTAGATCAGAAATATATACAATTTATAAAAAAAATATAGAAAAAAGACAAGGCGAACTAGCGTGTGTGTGTCAAGCGCAGTCATCTCAGGAACTACTAGTTTCGATTGCTTTATATTTATAGAGCCTGTTAGTTATATTATACCACTTTGTTTTTCACTGTAGCTACGGCCAAAGTTACCTCCTGCATTTAGAATATGTCATGTTATACAGAACTGTTAGTTTTTTCCATTTTCTCTGGTGAAATTTCTGGTAAAACTTATTTAATATAATTATTGTAATACGTTCAAATTTTCACAAGATTGTTTTAATATTTAAGAATAGTTGCTCTAAAATATTTTTTATTGTTATACAATTATTTACATTTTATTGTTATATAGCTATTTTAAATAAATATTGAACAATACATTGACAGAATCGAATAGAAATCATTGAATTTTCATACTAAACCCCTGGCACAGGAAGTCAGGGTAGATCTCTATCGGCATAACGTCCTAAAATACCTTTTGTTGACATCGCTGACCTTCCTCAACTAATAATAGAATTACACCTATTATACTGCTTTGGCAAGTTACCATAAGTGTCGTATTCGATAGTTCAAATGATAAACAGATTGTTATCATTTAAATATTGTTTTGTGTATGCTTTTTTGTTCATTTAAATACCTATGGCTTTATAGTTTACGCTGTCATGTTGTAGATGTGGTGGTGGTGGGTTTAAATCTCACTTATGGATGTTTAGAAAAAAATTATTTACTGGTTGGAGAGGAACTATAAGAAGAAAATAGAAAATTTGCCTTTTTATTATAGTATCCATGTTTCCATTTCATTTGGCGGAAAGTTGAGATATTTTTCAAAACTTAAATGATATTTGATAAGAAATAAATTATAAACAGAGATAAATAGCAATAGTCGAACATTAAATTAGCCAATTTATTGTTATATTTTATATATCCAAGTCTAGCTTTGGACTTACAGTCTTACTTACTTACTTACTAGAAAATATTATTAGAGAGCGTAGGGTAAAGTAGTGATGTTACTTAATATATTTCCATTTCTCCCATAACGCGACGTTTGTTGTAAAACACCATTGTTATTCATTGTATTCATGTGATAAACTTATAATCTCTGACTTATAATATGTGCTACTACGAGCTACTCCGAGTAACGCGGCTTTACGAAAGAATTAACTTCTAACAAATATACAAAACAAATATATATTTTGTATGGAAATTACAAATATTGCTTGCCTATTAAAAATTGTTTTAATAATATGTATAAAGCTCGGTTTCCCCCCTAAATAGAAATGAGGTACCAATGCTTAGGCGGAACGGACCGCAACCAATATAGTTTTCAGTCTTTGTAATTACTTTGCTCCGCTGCCTAGAACTTAACTAATTCATATCATCTAATTCTACAAACTCGATCCTTTCGGTCCGGATATTTATTGGTGGAAATATAAGTATGTAGTTTACTCTTACGAGTTCAACGTAGTCCTTAATGAGCCTGCTCCGCTCGCGTTGGAAACCTGGCTTTATATAGGTAGGTACTTAACCCCAACGATTAAGAATCTTTATTATTATTACTCTAACTGTAATATATAGGTTTACCGATGTATACAAAAAGTATTCCACAGCTCTATTTACAAAGATTAAGACATCATTCCGGTCATATTTTTTAGTTATTAATATAAACTTATAATTCCCTTTTTCCTATAAGGATAATAAATCTAAAAACATATTAAAATTACACAAAAACAACAGGTTAATCTACTATTTAAAACTATAATACACCAACCTGAGCGGTGGCTGGCCATCTGTGACGAGTCTGAAGAGGGGGGAGTGCGGGTCCACTTGTAAAGAGCGCACGAACTCATCGAACTGAAACAGACAATAGATTTTTTTACCTTATATGGAATTATTAAATCCTTATTAAAACTTCTATAGTAGAATTCAGTTGAGAATCTCATGTCAGTTGTCGGTTTATATTTATCTAAAAAAGTTTTATGTAATATAATGTAGTTTAAAATAAAATGGAAATTTTGTCATAGTAGGTAGGCACCCATATACAGCGCGGCGTACAGTGAGTTCTGCCACTTGACACGCAATGCCTCCAAAATTTGGCAGAAAGTGGGGAACGGAGTATCTTAATACTAGGTTCTCTTTGCCTAGCCTGCTGTATGCGGGTTACAGCTCCATATTTCTTTTTGTAAATCAGATTATACTACCTGAGTTTATATATAATTTTTTACATACTTATCTCTAAATGGAATTTGAACTCATAACCACGTCTGACAGCATTATAACAATATTACAAAGATCTAGGGATTTCGGTCAAGGCTATAGCGTCAATATCTTCTACCTGATGAATGGTAAGTATGTCGGATAGTTCAGTGAGTATATTTCAAAAGCCTTATTTATATTAAGATC
This sequence comes from Heliconius melpomene rosina, assembly GCF_056956725.1. NCBI lineage: Eukaryota > Metazoa > Arthropoda > Insecta > Lepidoptera > Nymphalidae > Heliconius > Heliconius melpomene. The sequence continues at coordinate 3,712,116 of NC_140400.1, forward strand.
TAAAGCAAGCATTATAAGTGTAAGGCTAAACACTACATTAAAATTACAAAATTATGAAGTTAGCTTACATTTTTTTAAGCTTACTTCTGGGGAAAAACATTGTTAAAATATATAAGTAAAACTAGATACAGCTAAATCTTGCTAAGCTATAAACAAAAGTGTGGAAAAAATAGCACACACACACGATTATTTTGATTTAATCAAAGGTAATTTGAAAAGGAGGGCTTGTTAATTAAATCATTTTCTACTTACAGACGTGTTTTGATGAGAAATAAAGGTTACTTATGCAGTTAATGATTTAAAGACTATTGTTGGAACAGAATAAACACGTTTTGGACGTATAATGCATTATTTCAAGATTGTCTTGATATGAAATTTAAGTAGATAATGATGATATGCAACAAAAAAACTTAATTAAATTACGTCTTCAATTTACATATCAGGTCGTAATCAAAAATTGTCTAAGGTACTTGTTCCACTGATTTTTTATAGGTAATCAAAAAAAGTATTGCTGTTAATTATAACAGCATCAGCCCACCTTTTATTTTTTCCCCATTCTCCTTTATTATTTTTAATATATAATCATTCCCTTTAATCCTCACATTGAAGGAAATGATGTTGGGATCAAACATAAATATTATCATTTAGTTTATTGTTAGGAGTGATTCCATTGCGGGCCGTTCTACCGCGCTGTCTGCGTGGTTTTCGGTTTACGACTACGTGGGGGAATATGAAGAAAAAAAATATCTTCACTGAATGTTCTTCTTTTCATATGTCGATAAAAAACCTAATAGCTAACAATATAATAGATAAACATATGCTAAAAACTAATATAAAAAATTATAAGGCGTTATAGGCTACTGGATTTTAGATTCATTATAAAATTTTAACCGCAGCATCCTTGACTCACCTATCTTCCATGTACAGATAAATATACAACTGTAATAATATGTACCTACAAAATCATTTGCGCCCACGTTGTGGTTTCGTAGTGCGTCATGATTGCGATTGAAATCATTATAATAAAAAAAATCCATTTTTGATTATTTTTGTATGGCGTAGTTACTATATACATATTATGAACTATCTTTTACTTTTGGCTCTATTCGCGTTTTGAATTGGAAAAACTAAGAATTGTGTATGACACATTCTAAGCCTGTAACGATTATTATAATTCCCTGTTTTTTAATCTTTTAATTGTAACTAATACTTTCGAAGACTATCGAGTTCTATCAAACTATTATTATATTAAGTAATAACTTATGTACTTAAATAAGAATTTGAGGGTACTTAACAAACAGTATTTAAATAAAAAATATATAAATATAATCAAGTTAAAATTAAGTGCGAGATAATTGATAATTACAGAACAAATTAATAATTAAAGTACGCTATACATGCGTTAATATGTTTTTCGTACCTATTTGATGAACCTTGGATGGGCTCAGTTTTACTTAATTAAATTAATGTAGTTATTGTTTATGAAATAAGATTTTTTTGTAGGTCAGCAGGGTATGCAGAGAGAACCTAGTCTTTAGATACTCCGTTCTCCATTTTCCGCCGAATTTCCAAAAGATTGCGTATTGGTGGCGGAACTTAACGCCGCTATCTTATTACTAGACCCAGACCAGACCATAATTCATTTCCGACGATTCCTTTGCGATAAAAATCCTTCTCAGTCATGTTATCGTTGTTGCTGTTCACCTTATCTGCGTTATCAGTTAGATTTAAATATTTATGTTGACAATTACTGATCGTTTTAGTCAAAATCAAGAATTGTGATGAGTATCAATAAAAGTGCTATCTAAAGTCAGATTAATTATTATTAATGTAGGTATCAGTTGAAAATGTATTTCTTTATTAGAAACATATTTGTAGTAATAAATATTATTTTATATTTTTATTTCTTCGCTCTGATATCGTGACGGGACCCTGAAATTCACGAAAAGTGGGGAGCGGAGTGTCTTAACACTAGAGTCCCTCTGCCTACCTTGATACATGCGGGATACAGGGTGAAGCTGTTATTTGTAGTATCTAAATGTCCAAGCTTTCGTTTGGATTACCAAGCCGTCGTTTGGCAGAAAATTTAGTATATTTATGTCACTAGTTATCTATCACAATTTCGCTTTGTCCCGGAAATCGAGACATCCCGCTTAGTATGGCAGAGGTCTGAGGTGTAGAGGTAGCCTCTAAGATGACATCTAGAATAGATCATCGCTAATAAAATTATATAAAACTTAAGCTATTTATAAATAAGTATTCAAAAACTAAACCTAACAATATCATCTTATCGAATGTTAAAATATTGAATACAGTACGGTCGAGGAGTCCTGGCCGCTATGAAATTAAGTACAAATATAGAAAAGAAGAAGAATAAGAGAAGAAGATAAGGATCGAAAGTAAAATTTCAAAGGGGCCACGACACATATTCTGTACTGTATAATGTATATAATATACTATCAATTAATCTAAATTCTTATTAAAACTCGATCTCTGTGTGCAAACTAATGTAAAATATATAAGAGTGTAACAAATTACCTTTCACTTTTCACCGGAAAAGAATTTCGGTATCAAGAATTTATGTTATTAAGTTCTTAATTATAATATGGTAACGGACTACCAGAACCATTATCGGTTATTTTAATTTACATGATATACCTACCTATATTACCTTTTCAATTAGAATTTACTAAGTTTATGCGTAATCTTACATAAAAAAATATTTAAAAAACAACTGTGGAATTATATATAACTAGTATTTACCAATTCAACGGATGTTTTTATTTAAAAATAAATTATAACATTACTAATAAATAGTAATAATTTATTATGAAACAAACATACAAAAAGTTTTGGTATTTTTTTTCATATTTATTTAGGTTCACGCTGTATCCCGTATCCATACAGCAGGGTAGGCAGAGGGAACCCAAGAACCTAATGTTAAGGAACTCCGATCCCATTAAGACTGGAGAGCGAAATCTGGGGGCATTGCGTGACGGAACTCAACGCCGTCGACTCGATAGAAAACAGAAGAAATGAATATATTAAATACTTATTTAATTTCCTAAGTGGGAATCAAACCCATAACCTATCGCATTCACAGTGACAAGTTTGTGCCTCTGTGCCACAACCGTCTCCTTTATTTGATATTTATATATACAAACCGATAAAATATGAACATACCTACATACAACTATTACAAATAGCCAGACATTTTTACTCTATTCCACTATAGCACCTATTAACCTTTGTAAAAATGCAAAATCACTGTCTGCTAAAATACCCACTAAATTACAACGTATCTACATGTAATTCTTCTTGACAATAAGACGTCCGAAAACACAGACTTGAAGGTTATCCAAAAATAATCTTGTAAAATAACTGCTGATTAGCAAACACTATAATTTTATTGTCCTTGCAATCGAATCATTGTATTATTAGATATAAATAAGTAACCATATTTAGGTATGTACATATAAATTAGAAGCCAGTAGCAATATGAATTTAAGAAGTAAATGTTTGTAATGCCATACATGCCATTGTTTTGATAATCTTCTTTTTGAGTTTTAGCCATCTTTTACATCTTTCTGAATTGGCAGAGGTACCGTTCATTTAAGCTCTAGCGACATAACACCTTGTTTTCAATATGTTAATTTGGAAATATAATATTTATAATAATTGTTTCCTAAGACTGAATTTGAATACATAGCCATTAAATATATTTAATAGAACCAAAACGATATCAATCAATTTTCTCGCTTTCTTTGTACAGTTAAAACATGAGGGTTGTGGGTTTTATCCCCACTCGGGGGAATGATTACAATTTTATTTTCTCTCTCAGGCTGATGCAGCGAAGAGTTCCGCCACTAATTATGCAATCTCACGGAAATCTCCCGAAATTTTAACGCTTAAGTTTAATACTAAGCTTCCTTAGCTATGCGAGATTTTTTTCTAAGTAATAAAAAGTATTTAAGGTGCCATCCATATTACCGTTTAGAACAACAGTTATCCTATCGACATTCACACATCAACGCGGCAACGGGCACAAGCTGGCGTTACGCAAGCAACAGGTTAGCCGGGATGTTAACGAATACCTCAGTAATGGTGACACCTGCGTGCCTGTAGAAATTTACTCTGTATGATAAATTGATATTTATTTACAGAAGTTCTTGTACTGAAATAAAAAACGCGAATTTTTATGTTTATGTGTTACTAAACTAATATACCTATCTACTTTTTGTAATATAAAATTAAAGTAATTTCATTTAATAATTTAAATTTTTTTGGGAAGTTATTCATGGTACTCCATTCCTTACTTCCCTTCAAATTTCTAGAGATTGTGTGTTGATTGGCAGAACACAGCGCCGTGTTTTGTACTTTAGTATTTAGATAATCTTACCAGAGCGAGGAACGAAAAAGAAATCAATCATGAGAATCGAACCCAAAACTGTAGCGTTTACAGTGATACACTATGCCGCTACACCACAGCAGCCTCAATAATATATACTATACTAAAGAAAGAGGAATTTAGGAAGTTACGTAATTTTTCGCAGAACACTTAAAGCAAATGTACATATTTAGGCCATATACTCGTATTTATTTTTTAATATATTAGAATTTCTCACATTTACAAGACGAGATAGTGTGATGTTAGGTATATTATATTAAAAAAAATCGTGTAACGCCTTATACTAAACTTGTAATTAGGGTTCCGCACACATCTATCGAAAGAAAAAAAATGATCTTTTATAGGGACACTATATTGTTTTATAACTATCAAAACTGTCAATATAACAATAAAAAAACCTATTACAAATTAATATACCTATATATTATATCCGGAAATTTAAGTTTATCAATTTTATATTGTGGTTCCTAATCCTATAACTATCTAATGTATACGAAACCTCCGATATGCGAATCGAACTCGCACTTGACCAGTTTTTTCAATACTAGACTAATAACACAAAATGATCAGTAAATTTAACAGGAAGTGTTATAGTGTAAATATAATTGCAAATTAGTACATTCATTATAAAATTTCAATTAATGCCAAATATAACATACAAGTCGATAATATCTTATAGATTAATGTCTCTAAATTACAGTATTACAATCACATCCGTCCAAGATAAGCGAATAACCTATACATGAATGTGTGGATATGTGTTTGAGTCCCATTTGGGGGAATTATTTCTTTTTTTTTTACATTGTTTTGGACAAATGGCGACGTTGAGTAATAGTAAATGACTGGTGGGGGAAAAGTGGAGAACGTAGTGTCTCGAAATTAGAGTCACTCAGATATAAAAGTATATATAGGCTAATATTTTCAACAACCTGCAAGCCTAAGTTTTATAATATATGTATCTCCTAATTAGAAACTAATATGTTCACTGAGATATTCATTGGAACTAAGAGTACCTAATATTAAAACACTATGTTCTCCACGCAGCGCCGAATTTTTGAAACTTTAATTTTACTCTAATTTTATTTAAACGCTACAACTTCCTAAGTACTACAGTTATATTAATTATTCTCTCCCATAGCAACGTTAATGTTATGACTTAAGAAAATACTTTAAGCGATTTAACAGTTCCTATACTTAGTTTAATAGCATTCGCTGAGTGGATAACGGATACTGATAATTTAAGTTATATATTTAGTTATTTATATAATGAAGTGAGTTCTATATATATATATATATATATATATATATATAGTAAAGAAGCGTTATGCATTTTTTCCGCATAGCAGGTAGGCAGAGGGAACCTGGTGTTAAGTAAAAAAATGATCCAAGTTAATCGTACTGCCGTCTCCATGCCTTTCTCTATCTTTTATTAAATTTTCTTTCATTATAAAAAAATATTAGAATAAATATTTTACAGATAAAATGTATGTATTAATTATTATTACAGAATTAAACAAACAATAGTATTTAAATAAACGAAAGGTGTCGTGTTTATTCTGCGTAACGGCTAGTTAAAACACGAAGTTTTACGATGCTTTTTTGCAAAAAATAAGTTCCCATTGAATTCAGTGTCTTTCTAATAACTATTATAACTTATTAACTATAATGATAAGTTTTTTATTTAGGTAAGTCGGAGTATGCAAAGAGAAATTAATTATATAATAAGTGTCTCCATTCTCCACTTCCTGTCAATAATTCAGTATGGGGAATCAAACCAACAACCACCGCATTTAAAATATATTAGTTTAAAACAAAGTAAATAAGCATGGATATACGCAATTGCACAGGAATTTATTTGAGCAGGTGTTGCGGAAATGCTACACGGATGTGCAACTTACTATAAGAGCGGACAAATCTTAAGATTAATGTAAACATAAGAAAACTTAAATGTTTTAAGTAAATGTAGAACTAAAGGGTAATTTCTATTGTAACTATTTTTAGGTTAGCGGTACGGCATCTGTTATTCCCATTTCACAATGTGGGCGAATCCGGAGGTAAAAGCTAGTATGATATAAGTTTAAGCAATATAAACAGTAAATAATAAATAATGTTCGACACCTATTAAATATTTGTCTATCAATCATCTATTGCGTCAAAAGCGTGTTAACTGCCACTACAACGACCCGACTGAACCGGATAATACCGGTTCGAAACAGAAAGAACTTTAGAGCCGTTTAAATATTAAATAATTTATTATTATTATTTTTAGGTTTTTTATGTTTTTAAGTATTATTCATTTTGAAATATTGGCAACTAGAGTACTTTCTGTATATCTTAACTAATAAATAAGTACCACCCACGTTCAGAACAAGAAAATATCTTACAAGAACTTAAAAAAGTTGTATATAAAAAGAAGCTGCCTGTCACCGACCACCACAGCGGCGAAAACATTTCGTATATTTCCTTAATTTTTCAGTATTTTCTCTTTTTTTGTAAATACCTCACTATGGGTATTTATTTGGATTTGCATAATATACAATGAAAAAGATAAAATCTCCGCGAAAGGAGAGCGGAAAGATAATTTTATTAGTTTACAACTCGGTGAACAGTAAAGTGGCATATACATATAATAGATACATGTATTATATATGTATATGCCTTGGAGCTTGACAGACTGTTTTCGTACATTTCGGTAGATTATCAATATAGGTATATTCCTTACCTTCCTACCTTGTATCTTATTATAGAGAATATCCAAAAACTTTTTTTTTTGTAAATATAAATAAACTTGCATAAAATATTTATCCGCTTAAACGCTAAATAAATTGATGTAATTAGTAAAGATTAACATTATAATAAGTACGTGATGCAAAAATCTCGTATATTCTTTAATTTTACCTTCAATGAAGGACAAGCATATTTATTTTTACTTATATCTAGTGAAAGTTGTGAGAAGGTAATATAATGTAATATTGTATATAATGTATTAATGAGGGCGTCGTGGCGCAGGCAAACTATCGGCGTTTAGTTACAGGTTCGATTTCCTCTTGGGGAATTGATTATTGTTATTGCCTCGTTCTGGTAAGAAGTAAAAGCGCGTTGAAATCCACTACTTAATAAGAATGTCTCGAAAATCAGGAAAATGTTAGGAACGAAGTGTCTTAACACTTTGTTCTCTCTTTATCCCTCCGAATAAATGGACTGTCCAATACAAAAATATTTTTTCTAATTCGAACCCCTAGCTCTTGAGATTAGTACGCTTAACCAAACAAAATCAGCTCATATTACTGTCTTATACAAAAATTGTGCCACAAAGCCTTCATAGGTGTTAAAATTTACAACAAACCTTTTGTATTACAGAATTTCCTTTGAGATTGATGATACAAATGAAAAATATAATAAATATTATAATTTTTTAACAACAATTGCCTGTTTATCTATTTAATTGTTTTATTTCGATGAAATATTACACAACAAGACTTCAGCGGAACCTTGAAATTATTATAATAACAGTAAGTAACTACGTACTACTTAATTTTAATAAAATTTTGTAACTAATTATAATATTTCAACAAGATGAAGGTATATATTATGTAGATATATACACGATAGAAGCATGAAATTACCATAAGTTTCATAAAAACATCAAATAATGGGAATACAAAAATAATGTTAGTAACGTTTTTTTAAAAAATGTAATCTATATTATTATATAAATACTGTAAAATATAATAATAGATACATATTATGGAAAAGTTGTCGGCTCAAAAGATCCTTTCGGAAAATGGTTTATTACGTCGGACCAAACAAACACAACACGCAATCCCTTAAATGGATATAAAATTGCGTGATACAAAAACCCATGGCATACCCATATAGCGTACAAATGTATAAGTGAACAGTACGGTCAATTAGTTGTGGCCCTGAAGTTACATTTTCTGACCATTCTAACTGGCGCCATTGTTCGCTCGGGAAGAAAATAATTAACAAGTAAGAAAAGTCCTTAATTCGCGCAAGCCATATACAGGTAACTTCTGGACGTCCAAAACTCGTTGACTGTACTATAGGAAGGTTTATTTTTAATTTTTTTTTTGCACTGGCATACAGGTCTTAACAGTTAGGAACCAGACCGAGATAATGAAGGTCTGAGAAAAAGTGGAGCACTCATTTAATGAGAGACCGTTGCCCTCGAGATTTTGAGTTTAAACTTTTACGTAATTATTATTACGAGCCCTTGTTCTTGAGAAATGATATACTCGTAGTTACTGACATCAATGCGCATTGATTGATGTGTAATAGGTTCACAATATAACTTGTGAAGGCTTTTTTTTGATAATATAAATATGTCGAATTATAAGAAAAAATGTTAAGAAATTTTACGGCATCGGCGTTGGTTTGCAATACGATTTTTCATTTGTACTGAAGAAGTGTTATATCTAATATTGTCGCTTCTCGCCCTGGTAATAAGGCAAAGCGCGGCGTTAAATTCCACAAGTCTACACGCAATTCCTTGTTTGAAAATTTACACACGTCTTAATAATTGTATAAAGATAAAAGAACATTAATATAAACATCCGCAAGGTTTTTTTCTCCCTCCTATTGCAAAATTACAACATCGCCATAAAAATTATGTAATTGCCTAGATTTCAATTAAGTACTACAATTAAAATTAATAGCTCATCGACGATAGGATTGATGCGATGTTACTTTTTTATTGTTTTAGAAGATATTTTAGTATTTTCTTAAAAAAACCTATAAACATAATATGAATGTTTGTTGTATACAATTATATAATGTGATAATTATTTACATATATTTTACACATCCGGTAATAATTTGCTTTTTTGTTCTAATACTATTTCAAGCTAGAATATGGATTATGCTAAATGAAACAAATATAATATTTTACTTATTTTATCTATTTTAGTTACTTTAGTCCCTTTGTCTCGTTACCAGAAAATGGAAATTTTAAATATTTCATTACCCCGAGTACCCAATATTAAAACATAACATTTAATGAACTTCAGACTGAAAGCGGATCCTACGCGAGGCCGAAGATTCGCAAAAGCACTGCGCGCAGTTGCGCGTAGTCGACAAAGGCATCCCTTTTTTCCATACAAATATAAAATTAAAAACGCTGCGTCACGATAATCAAAGCCGTTTTATAGTTACCGTACACGTAACGTTGTTTATGCGTGCCACAGGTCACAGGTCCCGTCAAATTGATTTATAATTATTATTTATTACTCTCCGTCCACTATGTTATGGCTCTCATAAAACTGAGACGAAAATTGCCACATATTTTTATATAGATAGATATAAAATAAAATGCTATAATATTAGCAAATGTATTTTAAATATCACAGATTGTTTGCAATATCGCACTTTTACAATGATATGGCGTTTCTACAATGAATAACAGATAGGCTTCTACGTAGAAAATTAAAAAAAAAAAAAAAATAATATTGATTAGAGACTAAAATAAATATGCATACCTACAAATATACATACAAATTCAAAGTCATACCAGTCATCGAAATCTATTATTATACCACAGCATTTATCATGCCGAAAAGGTTTATTTTTACATCCAAATTGATTATATCGTTGTATCGTTGTAGCACGTAAGTATTTAAGCGATATTAATCATTTAGAACTTTAGCCGATACATGTTTTCCAAAATACAAGTATATTTTTTTACACTAAGCTAGCAAAATGATTTTTTTATTATTAACTAGCGGACGCGCGCAGCTTCGCTAGCTTATTTAGGGATGAATTGTAATAAACCACGAAACATGTTCAATTAAATATTTTTAAGAGTCTTAAATTTCAAATTTTATAATAATCGGTGGCGTTTTAAAGATTTTTCCATACAAACTTTCAACCCCTTATTTGCACCCTTAGGGGGAGAATTCTAGAAAACGACGAAACACGTGTTCAATTAAATACTTTTAAAAATCTAAATTTCAAATTTTATAAAGATCGGTGCCGATTTAAATTTTTTTCCATACAAACTTTGAACCCCTATTTGACCCCTTTAGGGTTAAAATTTTTCAAAATCCCTTCTTAGTGGATGTCCAGATAACGAAAGTAAACATCTGTCCAAATTTCACGTTTCTACCATCAGCGGATACGGCTGTGCGTGCGTCTTACCTCAGTCAGTGAGGACAAGTCCTTTTATATATATAGATAAACTAATATTTGACACAATTTAAGTAATAAGGTAACCATTAAGTACAAATATTCACCCCTTAAGGCAACACTCAGGTCGGAAGTCCTAAGCACTATTCCGAAGTCCTCACCCTACAAAATTGAAGAGAACATGGCGTAACTAAGCAGTTTCTGGTCATTCGTTGCCTAGTACGAGATTTAAATCCAGGACATCTTCATCAACAGCCATACACGTTTCCAATGAATACATAAACGTATAGACGCATATAAAAAACTATACTTGAAATACATAAATTTGGACAAAAAACGAATATGATAACTTGAGGTTGATTTCCTTCAACGAGTTGACAAAAACTGCCTTACTCCAATTATGTTACTTATAATTACACTATACATTCCAGTTTTAGTAGACGGATTTTTTGTTTATTTCTAATATTAAATAGGGTCAGTGTAACTGAAATGTCAATATACAAGTTACCTGACTCATTTTTAGCCTCATGTTGTTTCCTGCATATGGCAAGGTACATACCGCGAACATAGATAGTGTTAAAACACTCCGTTCGTACAGTCAAACACTGTGGCTTCATAAATTTATTTAACTACTTTCATTTACACTATATTATAGTCAAACCCATCTTACTATTATAGGAACTAAACTGGTGACTAAGCAAATTTCTATAAAAACCAAAAGTTACTTATTTAGTTAAATAATTTTAATTTATCAACGTATTATTACAAATTTTCGCAAATTTTCTCTTATGTATTATTTTTTAGACTATTATAAATTTTTGTATGACTGAAAATAAATTATGAAAAAAAAAAACAATAAAACTTCGTGCACTTAAAAATTTATCGGAGTTTAAGCTCTAAAGAATTCTACTATTCGGGTCATGGCTTCTTCATCAGACCAGCGCGATGGTATTGTATTGTCATCTAAACTACATATAACCTGTCAAGCTTCACGATGATACAATTCTTACAAGTGGATCAAATTCAGTTTCTTAGATTTTATTACATAGTTATCGAGTTACGTAATTATAACTCAATCTAATAAGGGAGTTTAAAAGCGTCACATTCGTGTGAATGAAAGATCTAAAATTGTTTCATCAAATCGTCTCTCATATTGTAAAGTAAGCAAAGAGAATTTAGTGATTCGCCACTCTCCTAAATTTGCTTGCATATGAAGACACTGCTTACTTTACCTTACACCTACCCACCTACACAAATTGAGCCAGCTTTAAATCTATAATTAACATTTTCAATCGTTACGTCTTAGATAAGCTAAAATAGCCAAATTAATATTGGTATTCAAAACACATAGTTTTTCACCTTTTTTTTTGCTGTTAAATTATTTTACCTGCAACGTGTATTACTTCCTTCATGTGCACACTTTTTGCTAAGATTATTAAAGTCAGACCGTCGTTTTATAACAAAACAAAAGAGCACCAGGTAAATGTCCTAAATATCATTAATTCTTTGTAATCAATTTTCAATTCCTTTTTTAAAAAAAGTACGTAGGTAATATAGTCAAATTGTAATTTAGTTTGGAATCTTTAAAAATATTACTAAATTTATTAATATATAATAATAATATATTTGATTGGTTACAATAATATAATTGGTAATATGAGGAAAAGGTTATTTTGAAAATATTACAATCATCAGATCAGATGTATTGCGAACCCAAGATAAATAGGATTTAGCCTACACTCGGAAAACTAGAAGAAAACAGAGATAAGCAACTCTAGTTCTATATCTAACGTCACTCGTTACTTTTTGAGTGGAAATTAAATGAGAAAGAGAAATTCCGTTTATTTCCGTTTGTGTCGGAATTTTGAGAAATTATTTATTAGTACTCCCCATACATTCCCTAAAGCTACATACCAAATTGTATGTACACCAAACGTAAGGTGACGCCGAGAAATGGAACCGTAAGAGATATCCCTTTAGAACGGAAAAGTGTAAAAAGATTGTGGATTATAGATTGTGGTAAGAGAAAAGTCAACATCTGTAAATCGATTGAATAAAGCATATAGTCTTAGAAAACCCACCTGTTGTACTACTACATCTAAGGGTTGTCCAGTTTGCAGTTCTTCTGACGGCCGCCTCGTCGGCCTCACAGCATATTCTCGTTCTCCTATCACCTGAAACAACAGAAATGAAATTAAATAATTTTATACATAAATATGTATATTAAAACTCAATTAAGACCTACTCATCTAATGTAGGTAGATTTTTATTTTATTTTGCCCTCTACCTACTACAGAAAATTTATGTTACTAGGCGCCTTTAGAAGTTATAAAATATTTACCTTAACAATTATAAATACCTACCAATTATGGCAAGTAACTTAAGTACCAAACATATCGTAAGTTATAATAACACCCTCGCGTCCAAGTTATTGTTAATACTCATAATTACCAATGCTAAACTGGTGATTTAAATAAATAAACTTGTATTTAGTTTAAAAACGTCGATCATAAAATACCTAATTAGAATCTAATGTATTTAAATAGAATTAAAAAAAATTAAACGGAGATAAACCCTTGAAACGACATTTAATACACTTTGCTGTAATCTGTACTAGTCTATATCATCAATCTATACTAATGTTAATAAGCTGATGAGTTTGTTTGGTTAAGCACGCTAATCTAAGGAACTTTTGCTCCGAATTGTAATAATATATTTGTGTTGAATAGTTTATTTATCGATTAAGGCATCAGGTAATGTAAGCAGAGCCAATGGTCTAAGAACCGAGGACGCTAAAGACCGTGCAGAGAGGAGTAGGTTGAGTAGGAAGGCAGACCCTGGCAACATACGCCGGGATTAATGCCAGGAGGAAGAAGAAGAAGCATCAGCGTGTCACATGTCATACAAAACTAATTTCCAATTTGCGTGGGCAAATCACTATGGAGTGAAGCTGCAGGTATCGCGAAAATTATCTTTTATCTAAGTAAGACACCATTTAAAGGTTATGGCAGCATTTATAGAATTATTCATTTATAATTATTTGTTTTAATGAAATATGATCAAATAGCTTAACTCTAACTTGCACTGTCTTATATAGAATAATACTTTGACTAACAAATTAACCGTCTTCCTTTGAAATTGAACTCATAACCTCTAGTTAAGCATTCCGGGTAATTTCCTTATAGATCAACAAAAGCTAGCAATATATTTTACATTAGATACTTATATTAAGATTTTACTAAGCAATTTTTAATTATTTAAGAGACATTACATATTAAGTAGCGGAACCCGACGCCGAGCGCTATCTAAACACACAGTTATTTTTAAACATAAGCAATCTCGCGTACATACCGACAGCTGTATATTAAGCATTAAACAAACAATAACCTATATGCAACATTAAGACCATGCCATCGTAAATTGGAATAGGACTCCACATCTCCAATTTCAGCGTTCAGCGAATCAGACGGCATGTTCTGCGCATGCGCGGCACCAACCAATCGGGCAGTCCAGATGTTTGTAAACAACATGGCCGATAGCCGATACCATTGTATTTTATATTAGTTCAAATACTTAAATCGTGTAAAAAACATATTGATTTAGTAATTTTTATATTCTTTTTAATTGTTATTTTTTTTTGTATTTATCTATTTTATTAATAGGTAATCTCAAAAACTCAAATTCCAATATACCACGATGACGTCTAAATTAATTTATTCACAAAATTAAAATTAAGTAATGAAATTTAATGTTTAAAATATTTAAATTACCTTCAGCCATGGTACTACGTTAAGCTTATTATTTAATTATAATATTAATACTTTGATTAATATCTCAACATGATGGCCTTCACCATAAAAAAACAGATATAACTTCACAAAAGACTGAAGTTTAACTAATTTTCTGTTGCTCCACGTTTTTCTCCATTGTATGTAAAGTTTTGTACGTAATAGGTCGCGACACGCATTGCGCATGCGGCGGTCAAATGTCAGGTGACAATGGCGGGAAAACGTTCGTTTCAAAGCAATTTTCATGTTTTAAAGTGGATTTCGACAATTTTAAAATATTTTTTCCATTTATGATTACTCCATCTATTTGGGTAGATTATTTTGTAACGAGATATTTAATAAGCCATTTGCTTTATTAAAAAAAAACTTTAAGATCAGTAAGTACATGTGTAATTATTAACGATACATGCCTACGTAATCAAGATTAATATTTATTTAAGAAGATTTATAATTTAACATAATTAATATAAATATATAAATTATATATTATGACAATATATAAATTATTTAATACCTGACTGCACAATAACAAATAAATCATATTGAAAAATAAACATATTTAAAGAACGTAAAATTTATAAATAAAAAAATTGGATTAATAAAAAAATGCGGATATCCGTCAATTGTCATTATCAATTTTTTTCAATTTATAAATCTATTTATAGATTTACTATGAGAATAATTTAATGAATAATATCATTAAGTATTATTAATAATTGGTATAAAAAATATCAGTGCTATAATGATATGTTACATTTTATATTATCGATACATTGATTAATTTAAAATGTCACTCGAGCTATTTGCGAAGTCATGTTTTATTTATAGTATTCAACTTAAGACATTGTTATATATGTACCTAAAAATTTAAAAAAAGCTTTTCTAAAGCATAACTATTAATTTAATATGTGTATTTACACAAGTTTACATTTTTTAAGTAAAAACATTATATAGTCTATTGTTTGCTATATATTATTTTTATATGTTAAAAAAGTTACATAGATAACGTAACTTTTTCTAGAACAATCGTAATATTATGAAAAATAGTACACACGTTTATGCCACCATTTTTCATATAAAGTCATATTCATTACGTAAGTGTTTATATGAGTTAAAACGTAACAATAACAATAATGACATAACTCTGTATCCTCTTGTTGCAAGATGGCGTGAGTTTTGTAGAATTACTAAATTTTATGTTTTAAATTAATAATAAATATAATTTATTACAAATATAGAACATTATATTCTGTTAAGGCCTTCGTGGCGCAGCCGCTAATCGTATTACTGTAAACGCGATGGTTTTAGGTTCGATTCCTATATGAGGAAGTGGATTGTTTTTATTTTCTCATTCTGGTGGATAAAACGCGACGTTTAGTTTTCACTCAATGCTCAATGTCTCGTAATTTCAGCAGTAAACGAAGAAAGAAATGTGTTAACACCAGGTTCCTTTTGTCTAATCTTAAGTTGACAACAGCGATGGGGTAATATTTAAAAATATGATTCTATGAACATTTAATAATTATTTAAAGTTTAATTAACATATTAGATGTTTAAGATTTAAAATAAAAAACTGAAAGAAACATTGTAAATAAATATAATTATCCTTAGCAAAGATTAGTGTTCCAAAAAAATATACAAAACTGTTTTATTTATATATACAAGCAATCATAAAAATAATATTTATCTTAAAGTACACGTGAAGGTCTAAGATATAACACACATACATACAGTCCATACTTGAATATTCTGTACTTTTTTATAGCGATGCATATCATTTCACTTTTTTAACTTTATAATTACTTTTGAGTTATCTTCTACGTATAATGTAATAATATATAATATAAATATATTTTATTTCCTTATCGTTTTAACACCATTATATAAGATTTTCACACACAGAAAATCTACAGCAGGTTGTATTGTTATTTACGTTTTTTCAGTGTACATGCTTCGTATATCCTTAACCAAAATTAACTTAAATTGCATAATAATGTTGCAGCGGCGTTGAGTTCTGCCACTCAACACGCAATACCTCCAGAATTCGGCAGAAAGTAGGGAACGGAGTGTCGTAACACTAGGTTCCCTCTGCCTACCCTGCTGTGTGCGGGATACAGCATGAAGCTCAACCATAATAATGTCTACAGATTACATCGCACACACTAAAATCAATATCCTTTATATATTTTGGCGCAATTTTTAAATTAAGAAATGGAATCTACTGAAAAGTCTCGTGTCTCCATTTTTCTACCTTAAAAATCTTATCTTCCATTGCCAGACATCAGACCAGATCGTGAGAACTAAAAACAGGTAAATGTAAACGGCTTTTGGGACTTGGATAACGCTCAGATTATATAAAGACTTAACTCACCATTTGTAAACTCGACGCTGCGCTTTGTCTTTACCAGGAGGAAATGAAAATAGTTTATTACCCTAACCGGGAATCGAATCTCGACGATTTCCTGTACAATAGTAACAATCTCAAAAAGCTCATTTGGTCTAGGCAACTCAATTCCCTGGACTAAATGAGCTTTCCAAACAAAACAAGTAGGCCAAGAAAAGACATCTCAACATGCCGAGTCAAAGAAAGGTACCGTTATCCAAACAGAGCTTTGTTAGCTAATATATCTGATGCACAGTTAACAAAATAAAGGAAGAAAACGTTTAAGTTTGCATTTTCTCTCTTGTTTTACTTGTAAATTGTTTAAGTTAGTACTGATATTTAAAAACTCTTACTACAAAATTAAGCTTGGTTTCCACCGCGGACTACGTTTGTCACTCTTACCCCCCATATGCGGCCATTGTGCCAATTTGGCGTTCTCAAATTACTAAACATTACGTTGAGCTCGCAAGATTAGGCTACATACCTACTTGTATTTCCACCAAATTTAAATAGTCAGGCGGAAATAACCGAGCGAGCAGAAAGAGTTGAAAGGAACTCGCTCTTTAAATTTATTTATTCAGGGGGAGAACCTACTCCTTAATCTCCTATTCCTAATCTCCACTTCCGACCGTCCGACCATTTACCGTCGTCAACCCCATGTTGTCTACAGCCACATTCTAGTCGTATGAAGTCAAAAAATAGTAAACAATTAAAGAATTTTCCAAGTACACGTTATATATTAATAATTCACATAAAATATAGAATATACTTTTATTAAATTAGTGAATCAATTTTACATTTTTAAATATAAATTATTATACAAAAGATACATTTAAAAATATAAAAAAAAATATCATTTTCATAAGTAACATACATAGTAAAAGAAAAATTAATTTTGAGTTCTTTTTACAGTACACTTCCGTTAAGAGTCACCCTCGAATGTAATTATGAATAAAATTTATATCTTAAATATGAATTATTCATTTTATAAATATATTACCAACTTGACTTAACGCTATACCACTTTTATGCTTTTTGCAATTTGTTCACGGTATTATTTAAACAAGTAACTTTACTTATTTTTTTATGTTAAATACAAATTAATTTTATAAATTAATAAAAACTGTTTGATGCAGTCTTAGTTTCTTTTTGCCTTTTGCCTTATACAGGGTGGAATTGACGGCACCACTTTAAATGAAACCACAGTTTTAACTACTCTATAAAAGCCTAATATAATTCAGAAAAAAAATAATTCCCAAAAATGAAAAAGTTATTTTTTCAAACAAAATAAATAATAAAATAATCGTTTTAAAAAAAAACGCCATTTGTAAAGTGTTACATTATCACTCACACACTTACCTGTCGGCGCGGCAACGTCGCACACGCTTCATTCAAGAAATCGAGTCGCAGCAACTAGCGTAGGTATGTAGGCAACGGCGGCGAGCTGATGTTAAATTAACGCAACCAACACTTAGGAATACACTTTACACACACTTTTATTGAATTATTTCTATTAGGTTTTTAATTTTACTTTTGTTGCACTACAAACACATTTTTTATGTTCCCGTTTTAAACTAACACTCATTTTTAACATGTTTACAAAATTATTACAATAATAGCATTTTTTTTCACTTTTTTTAACAATAAATATTACATTTTCTGTCCACATTACATTCAGCTCGATAATGACCCATATTATTACACTTGAAACATTTAATATTTCTTTTAATTGTAGGATTTCTTTTTACAATAAATGCAGATGATGATGACACAATTTCCCCCCGTAGTAGTATTATGGTTTGGAACTTCCAAGCATTCCAATTTTTTACTCCTTCCAGTTTTATTACTGTGCTGTTTCCCTTCCATTGTGATTGTTTATTTTGCTTGTTTTTCTTTTTTATTCCTTCCCGGCAACTTAACCTCCAAATTTCAATACCAACGCCGAAGCGTCGCGTGAAGTAACGCTGTTTTAATCTCGCCAGTATTTCTAATTTTCTACGATTGATGCAAACTTCTTTATTATTGTTACGACGTGGTCTGGGCCCATAACCCGTTGTATTTATATGGTTTAGTAAATAGCATTCAGCTATAGTCCGACCCAACTACTATTGCGCAGAATGTACGCGCCGCACCGATTCTATGGGAATCCCCGGTAATCGGTGCGGCGTGAGCGGGGTGTCTTTGTACAGATAACAAAATTCATTTTTAATATTGATTGATTGTGCAATATAACACTATAATTAATAATAAATGTAGATTATACTTTTTACGCATGATTTGATATTAAAATAATTAATAAAATTATCAATACTATTTACAAATAATTACTAAATATTAATTTATTTCGTATTGAGTTTTCGCAGGTCCTCGTGTAACATTATAAAACTCGTTTAATATTTAATTTTTATACGATTTTCTATCAAAATAATCATACAAATATAAATAATAATGAAAATCTTAATAAAAAATTTAATAGTATATTCGATAAGTATTTTAGTTAATGGCAACTATTACAATGTTTTTAATTATCTGTGTGAGAACAGAACTTAGCCGCGGAACGGCTAAGTTCTGTTGTATTTACATTATTTTGTTCGATTTTATACGTTGAATAATTATTAAGTGTTTTAAATTATTTGGATGTTGTTTAATATTAATTTTATCATTAATCGGATTTCTAAAATCGTGATGAATGTTTCGTGATCGTGATGATGTGATTACTGAGTATTTTTCTCAAATGTGAAACTATTGTGTCAGTATTTGAGTGTACTATCAAAACATACATTTTTTTAAGACGTTTCAAACAAATGTTGAGTTTTTAATATTACTTATGATGTAAATATTAGTGATAGTAAAAGGAGAATGCGACAACGACGATGTAAAACTAATGTTAAATGTAAGTATCTATCTATCGTAGTTCAATATCATTTTGTGTTAAAAATTTTGAATATTACTTTGTGGGTGGTTCAATAACCATGCAGTATTTCTAAATAATTTCATAATAAAGGTGATATAATAAATTGACTTAAAGTAGGATTTTGTTAAACAATTTTAATAAGAGGTTTGAACGTTATTTAGATTTATAATAAATAGGTAATTGCGTGACAAAGAACGCGAGATATCGT
Organism: Heliconius melpomene rosina; assembly: GCF_056956725.1. Taxonomy (NCBI): domain Eukaryota; kingdom Metazoa; phylum Arthropoda; class Insecta; order Lepidoptera; family Nymphalidae; genus Heliconius; species Heliconius melpomene. The sequence goes on from NC_140400.1 coordinate 3,731,958, forward strand.
TCTTTCTCGTTCGGTTTGGTTTTGACGAATGAAAAGTAGAAGTTTGGCAACGCTTAGTAGTATTTTTGTAGTAGTATGTGTATGTGTGCGTCACACGAAATACAGGTATGGAGAAAAATCGTGAAATGAAAAAAAAATCCTACGTCCAAACTGTTGAGGCATCTTGATTAATTTCTTTAGCTTCGAGTTTGAAATTTTTTACCCTATATGCAGTTTCAATTAAAGAAGCGCAGCCTCTTCCACCCTGTATACATGTTATTACTTGAATATTAAGAACTAATATTTTAAATAATAACAGAGTTTCGTAGCCGGATCGAAAAAATATTTAACCATTTTAATTTTAAATTATACATTAATTTATTATATTTTGTTTCTATTTACAAAATGTAATGTTAAACTACGCCACGTAAGTGGATTAATATTAGAGAATTAGTGGGCAAGACAAAGCGCGGCGTTTAGTTTCGCCAAATAACACACGATATCTCTGAAAGTGTCTTTACCACCGCGAAGACAAAAAAAACCTACAATTTAAAGATAACTAAGCGAACTGATAAGGAAAATCTTGTATCAAAACAAGATATCTTTAAGCAGCTCTTGCGAGCAACCTTTTATCCAGTTAACTATACAGTAGCCGGTGGGTGTGAGCTCGCGTGCTCAGTCATTTCCTTTGTACGCTACAATTACTACTGTTGAGAAATACATGATTAACTAGTTTTGTACTATGAACTGAAATATGGAAATTTATATAGATTTATATATTATTTAAAATACCATATTGATGGTATTTTTTTCTGTTTCATGCTGTATCTCGCATAAAGCATACGTAAAGGGAGCATAGTGTTAAGACACTCCGCCTCCCATTGTCAGCCGAATTCTGCTGGCGTTTGTGTTGAGTGGCGGGACTCTACACCAGAGTTAGAGCAGAAAGAAGGATAAATTAAAAGTTTTAAATAAAATTTAAGCTAAATGTGTAAATAAACACCTATAGAATCGAGCTTTACCTTGGTATAATTTAAAGTGTTCCTGTAAGCAGCATCACATGTCTTTTGAAATAGCTCTGAGGAAAATTTAATGTCAAAACACTCCACTTTTCATCGAAATTCGAGAAATTTCGCCGCAAATAAGACCACCCCGGAAAAATAAGAACAATTCAGTCTTGTGCTAGCATTAATCAATTAAAAACAGATGACATTCCATTATTCCATTATAGAAATATTGTCATGTCAGAATTTGTAATAGACATGTCAGACATTGTGAAACAGGTGAGGCATGCTCGGTTGAACATGACGAGTGAAAAAACATGTCTCGTTTGGTTAGACAAAGCGTATCGTTAGTCAATCAATATTAAACACGCAAATAAGAGAATAGAGAATATTGAGTGTCAAAACCTAGTGAGATTTTTAGGTAAAAATCCACATTACTAAACATTAAAAGATTTTTTTTATGGAAAAAGGACAAGGCAAACGCGCGTTCGGGTCACCTGATGGTAAGTGATCACCGCCGCCCACGACCCTATGCAATACCAGAGGAGCTACAGGTGCGTTGCCGGCTTTTAAGGTGGAGATAGACTCGCTTTTTGAAGGTACCCATATCGTATCGACCTGTAAACACGGCCGCGGGACCATTCCACAGTTCCACACAAGATGAACGAGTCATGCACATTCCACGTAAAATATTTATATTATTTTCCTTTAACTACTCTATCTCAGCTAAACACAAGCGATCATCAAATAAGTTGGCAAATCATTGCAAACAGTACTTGATTTAAATGGATGATTTATGAATGTGTTATTTCTATAATAGATCACGTTGATTCTTTGTGGAGCTAACCGCAAAAGTATTTAGTATACTTCATTATTTTACATTTAAAGGAATTTTATTATATAAATGTTAGAAAAACAAACAAACATACATGGGGCACAAAGTGTGACTGTAACACGACAGGTTATGGATTCGATTGCCACTCGAGGAAGTGAAAAATTTTATATGTTCATTTCTTCGCTCTAATATATGCGGGATACAGCGTGATGCTAAAAAATGAAACAACGCATCTTTTCGCGCGTCTTCCAGAATAAAGAAATAAAAGTAATTCGTGTCACCGAGTGGGGAAGAACCTAGAACTTACTACTGCGCTACGATAGATTATAATTACATAACATTAATTAAAAATTACATTACATGAAATTAATATTTTCTAAGTAAACATGAGAAACAAAAATTAAAATATAATATACGACATGATTTTCAATAATAATAATCAATTCCTATCAATAATATCTACTAATAGAACGAGGTGATTTACAAATAACAATCAGAGGAAATAATCAAAATCAAAATTATCGTTCTATATCAAATATGACTACGAGCATATTTTAATCGTCTATTAATTATATAGAATTGTAAATATTGTCGAATTATTTCACCCACTACAGTACGGTCAACGAGTTGTGGACGACCTAAAATTACATGCGCCTTTGAACAATGAATGCTCTTAAGTTTAGAAAACCTAACAAGACGGCCAAGACTTATCGATTGTACTGTATGTATATATGTATACCGTAGATAACTTAGAAAGAGGAGGTTCGGCTAGTAGAGGCGAGCAGCTCTATAGCGCAAATCCCAGGCAATGCTTGACTTGATGTATTTCTATTTTTCGCCAGACGAATTGGTTAATCTCTGTATGTATATAGGTTTTTTCTTAACAAAACTTAAACAATCACCGGAAAACTAGAACTTAGTCAGGCAGTCAGTCACGTTTTTTGTCTATTAAGGATAAAACAAGTCCAGTAATACCTAGGTAATACTAGTTTCTTTCCAAAAAGATTAATAATGAAAGAAGTTGATTAGTAAACAAGCCGCGGCGTTGACTTACGCCACTATGCGGGAAGAATAATGAATCCATTTTTTATCTGTTTAAAACAATCGACTCGCAATTTACAATCATATTTGAAAATTACAATGTAAAATCTAAAGCAGCGCTTCATTTGTAAATAAGTGGGTTTTCAAATGAAGAGTAAACACTAAACATATAATAATGACATGATAATTATCTAGTTAGAACTAAACTTGTGGCTCGTTTGTAGCAACTATGTCTTCATTTAGTCAAGTTTTATTATACTATACTTATGTGAAAATAATATTTAAAATTTTTATTTCCTCGATTTACTTATACAGCTACCGAATACACAATGTTTTTAAAAGTGGCGAAAGACGAGAAAGTGCGTTTGAGAGTGTGTAAACACTAGATCTTCTCCGCCTGATAAAATAAAATGAATATATGGAAGCTGTATGGACAGTATACTCGTATTGTCATGGCACCATTGAGTAACTGTAGATCTTTCAAATACCAAAGTGGTTTTTCAATATTTTTGGGTTTAATTATGAAGCACGAGGAATGATACCGCATAAACTCTGATATGAAATATATATGTACAATAGCACCCAATCATATTAGAGTTTCAGCTATAAAAACTTTTTTCTTAGATAAATTATTTCAAATGTCATTCTGTTTTATATAATTATCAATGGACGAACTTCAGTTTTAAATAAAAAGCATATCCAGAAGAAATTGCATAGTTTTAAAAGGAATCCCAATTGCATCATATAAAATAAGCAATTATAACACATATAATACTGGAGCAACACTATTAATTAGTCAATTTATTGGTATGGCAACATTCCTTGCATACTTTTGTCGTGTGTATCGAGATGGTTGATAGTTGTATAGGTATATATCCGGTAGACAGCTAGGTATTACATAGCTTAACGTTAATACATCTTGATGTTTATTATATACCTCTATAACTTCTACAGGTATTATCCAGTCTCTTTTTATACCTAGGATTTATCGGAATTACTGTTATTCCAATTTTATGGAGGGTAGCTAATAAAAATAATAATATTGTAATCTATTGAAAACAGCAACTGTTGATTTCCTTGTTGGCTCTGCCCAGCCTTAGGTGGTTGGTTATTTTATTTTTCATTCGACAGTTCGAAAGTGAAACGCGAAAAACAGAGATCTTTTGTTCTTTCCTTATATTAAGATTTCTATTATTATTTCAATGAATTTCGAACTTACGTAGGAGATCTATATTTCCTTAGCCGCATATTTTGCGGGGTGGATAATTAATTCTACTTTTAGACCTCTTATAACAAAATCGATGAAACATTCTAAACTTAATATAAACGTAATAATTTCGTCAAAAGGAATTAAAATACAAATACATTTCGGAGAGTGTCCAGTATACAGTAATTAGTATCACAGTGACATTTATTGAAAATTATATTTTTAAAACATCTGTTTGTTTTCGTGAGCGCTGTCAGTAAGACTGTCTTCAGGGCCGGTGGTAGCTTTACGTCTACTGACGCTACTGACCTTTCATGTGACCTAACGATTTAAAAGTGCTTGTAACAAACATCCTTATTGAATAAGGAATATTTAGATTTTCATTATATATACCCTTATGTAAACAAACCGCTATGACGTAAAAACAAATTCGAATACATATTCGTTAAATTTTTTGCATGTACAAGTACCTACTGACGTCACGCAGAAACATCATGAATAAATGGCAAAAAACATTTCTTTACACATTAATAATGTCGTCATGTTTTTTTATGAATTTAAAACTATGTTGTTTAGAAATAATTTAAACATTTGAAGACTAATATTTTTTATGTCAGTATTATTTTGTTGCTTATTTTTTTAGCTTCTCGCTCAAGTCCCTGTTTGAAGATAAAGATTACGGTATCTACGGTATCTATTAAAATTCGTACTCTTTATTACCATAAAGAGTACGAATTTTAATTATTTCAATAATAATACTAAAAAGATAAAAAGTTTGATATATATATAATAATAATATTTTTGGTGGTACCCTAACTGTATCTAGCATCAAAGACATTATTTTTAAATATAGTAAACTGTAACGTAATCTTCCGTTAAAAAGTCAATCCAAGGAGAACAATATGGAGATTTTATATTACTTATTCTTTTATGTTTTTACCAACAAACATAAAAAAATGAGATTTCGTTAACAAACATGATATTTTAATTTGATTTCATTTAAGTATAAAAATAAAGCAAGGCTGTTTGTAAGTACAAGGTCGTTACTTTAATATGTTGTAAATAAAAAAGATACAGAATATAAATAACAAGAAATTAAAGAATAATACGTTTACTATATAATAAATAAAAAAATATGTGCTATCATCATAAATATATAATATAGTGCACATAAATAAAAAATATGAGAAAAAATCGTAATAACCATATAAAAATATACTTTTATCTAGCTTTATTCAGTTAAGGCAATTTGTCAGGCAGTATAGAAAGAAGTTTATTATTAGTATGCCATTGTGGTGCAGTGGGACAGCGTCGAACGCTAATGCTATGGTCATGGGTTCGCACCGACTCAAGGGTTGAGATATGCCTAATTACTATAATTTTAAAATATATATATGTAGAAGGAAGAGATTAGAACAGATATTATATTATCTTAGATGTTTAATGATTTGCTTTAATATTATTATCTGTAGCAACTGTTTATAATATGACTGGCTGTGTTCATGTAAAAAGACAATGTGTCAACACATTTGTATAGCTTTGGAGGAAATGATCGAAAAAGATACTAATTGTTGATTATTGTAGAATTACGATTGGCTGACTTATGTTTGTTAGACTCCAACTTGACTTTTATTAGACCAGTGAGGTAATTTGACCAATAACGCGGAGGCTTATGTCTTGAGTAGAGTCGTGACGTGTGAGGGTGAAGTTCGATTTTAAAATAAGGAGGAAGTTGACGATCGTAGAATAATTTAGTATTCTGATGTTTTGAAAGTTTCTGAAATGATGCAGTCTTCTGATGTTTTGGAGAAAGGAAGGACTAGTGACGAGTGTCACGAATCTGCTGCGTTATTCCTGTTTGCATTAACCCGCAATGGAGCCCACAGGTCCAATAAAAGTCATTTGCGAGCAATCTCCTACATATATATATATTTGAAAAATTCTTCAAAAATTCTCTAAAAATTCCGTTCTATTTAACTATCTACTTCAATTTATTTTAGTGTAAAATGGACTGAAAATAATATCTTAGATGGCCATCGTGGCGTCTATACGAAAAAAACATTATCTAAAGGGAATATACCTACGAAGATAAAGCTTAAAGTATTGACAATATAAATAAAAAAAAGAATATTACTTTGAATCGATTTTTACATAAATTTGGGCCATGCTCTTATTCTTGGTACAAGTTTGAAAATTAAGAATCGATAATAAGCATGCTAGAAGAAAACCTAAATTATGTTAATAGTTTTAAAACGTTACACTACAGTCAGATAATATGCATAATATTAATAATCATTTTATGAAAATTCCATATAGTGATAACGCTCTCCGTAATCATTAAGTTAGAAGCAAATCTCTACATTTCCGTTAATTTTCATTGTATTTGATGATTGTGGTTAGATATTATACTTAATTTACCCAACAAAGCGTGCAGCTGCAATTCCTTCCATTAATTTATCCCACAAGGAGACTCAATGGCAAATTGAAAATATTTAAATAAGTAGGATAAAATGATAATTATGATAATAAATATAATAGTGATAACGTAATAAATTAAATTGACATATTACAAACATTATCTTTATTACATTAAACATAAATAAATGTGCAACTTATTATAATGTGTACATTTTAGTTCTGGATTTATCTATAAGTTAGTAAGAATCTAATTATTAATAATTATATTTTTAAGGCACATAGATAATAAAATTGAAGAATTCTCTAATAAATATAATAATCGCGATAGCTTGAGTTCGATGTCCGCGCGAGAAAATGAAACATCTAATATTTCCATTTCCTCGCTCTGGTAACGAGATAAAGAATTTGGAGGAAAATAAGGGACGGAAGTGTCTTAATGGGAACGGCGTGCAGTTCTATAGCACTAACATTTACAATATCTATCAGATTGTCATAATATTCAATTCTTACCAACCCGTCCTTTTTATGTGTAGTCTAAATTTCAAAGGTCATATATGAAAATCTAATCTTATGAATACCCACATTTTTCAATAAATTTTAAAAAATATGTACCCTTGATATTTTTAACATGTCTTTTGCATTAATCTGATGAACTTGATAAGTTAAGTCCATTTAGGTAGGGGTAAGAAGGGGTGGGGGGGAGGTGTTATATGATAAAAAAAAACATATTATGTTTTTAAATGAACGAATAGTGTTGAACAATAACATTCTGTCACTGAGGCATGTGGTTAAACTACATTATTAAAAATAAGATATGGACCGTTTATTTTGAAAATGGTGTAAGTCCATTTTTGAGAAAAATGAGCTATCACGTAATTCATGCTTAATTTAATGTAATTTTTTTATATATAACTAGTCCGTGTTTAATTTCTCAAAAAAAAACCCATGTTTTGAACAACTTAAAATCGGTCGGTCAATGAAATTGCATAATCAGCGACATACTAACCTTTAATTTTCTCGAAACAAAAGAAAATGGACTTACACCACTCTCAAAATAAACGGTCCATATATTACTATTTATTTTTCTGTGTTCATCTCAAATTTTCCTCATTTTTCAATCCTATCATTATTTCGCAATTCAAATCAAAATCTTCTAATGACGTACATATACTAATTATACTCTGTAATTAATTATAATATCTATATTAATTAATTATCTGTAAACAAATATGAATACGTCATTCGCTCATGCCATATAATTAATAAATATAATAAAGGAATATTATATTTTTTGCCACGGTTACATAAAGTCGTAGATCCTTGACACTAGTGAGAAAAACGGTTAATTAAGCTTTTAAAACAAGTATTCTACGCCGGGGTAAGGGTTAAGATGTAATTATACTATTTATTTATTACCCATAATAGTTTGCAGTTAGAAATAGTTATATATAAGGCTATGTTTAAGTTAGAACTAAGTTGTTTTAAACAAATAATTCATATTGTTTACTTTGTTTCTTTTAAAAAAACATGGCGAATTGTATTGCCGTTGATAATTTAAACAAAATGCTAGGCTAAATGATAAGGTAATGTTTTTGCTTCTTTCAATTAACTTTCAACAATTTTCAAGATAAAAATATAATTATTGTAATATATTCTTTATTTACTACTGATGTCTGTGAAGAAAGACTCAGTTATGAAGGGTTGACTCTGTCGGTTTGGTAAAAAAAATAAAAATCAATGGCGATAAAATTTACATCAAAATAAAAATAACCTTAAGATTCTGTTTTCTTTATGGTGACAATCAGTTGTTTCACTATTGGCAAATACTTAACGATATAAAAGAGCTTTGTTTCTATCTATTCTAATGACAATTAGTGCACGCGGCATTGTGTTCCGCCACTCAACACATGCAATGTCTCGAATTAGTATGTAAAAAAGGAAGAGGTAAGTGGAGTGTATTGACGTTAGATTTTTTTGACATTTTTACAATCTATATATATAAAATCGAAAGGTCACTCACTCATCACGAAATCTCAGAAACTACATGTGCTAGGAATCTCAAATTTTGCATAGGAGTTACTTATAGGATGTAGGTGCTCGCTAAGACGGGAATTTGCAATATTCGACTTCTAAGGGGTTGTTTTTGGGGTCGAAAGTTTGTATGAAACTTCGTTACTACAAATGTTAGGAGTGTCAAATTTTGCATAGACGTCACTAGGACGTAGTCATGGAGACAGAAATTAACAATAACATAGTTCACGCGGGTGAAACCGCGAGCGCGTCGCTAGTTCTAGATAAATTTTATATTAACATGTAATATGCACAATATAGATACATATTTATTTAAAACTTGGCTTAGTCTACAATGTAGTAAAATAAATCATGTCATAGATATACTAAGTAATCATTTTTTTTATTATTACTTGTAATATAATATACGAGAAGTATTTTAGTATATTATACAAAAAAATCATCTTTACCTGTATAATATAAATATGTAGAAAAACTAAATAGTTAAAAAATGAAGAACATTTTAAAAAGTCACGCTAAGATTTTAGAATTGACAGAAAATGCAATAAAATACACTGCTAATTTTGAACTCCAAGTTATTTTAAATTTATCAATTGGTAACAAGGATTATAGGTGTAGATTAATATATCTTTGTAGTTTGTACATGAATAGAAATAAAGAAACTAGGAGATTGTGTTCTAACATTTCCATGACCCAATTAATAGATATTGGCAAATATTTGTAGAAATATAATACAGCCATTTTTCAAGTTTAAATCTTTTTCACATAACGAAAGATTTTGCGCAGAATTAAAAAAGAAACAAAATATGCTAAAAAAAACGTAAATGATCTTGTCTATTCATAACAAATCAAAACAACCTAAAATCAACATAAGCTCTATCTTTAAAGCGTTTGGCAGAATAAAACCAGTCTTAGCTAAATTCCAAACTAATTCATTCGTAATATTCGTGATCACGAATGGCATTACTCTATTCGTTGTTACGTAAAAGTTACTAGTAGAAAATGTTTATAAACACACCAACATACATACAAATGTATGTAACTAATGGATATAGCGAGAAAAATGGAAAACTAGGCCCTTTATCCTTTAGCCGCGAAGTCGTTCTCACATAATAATGGTCGATTAACTTTATATTTACGTTTGCATGGTAGAAACGTGTTTGTTTTATAATTTACTTGTATTTATTTTTATTATATAATAATATTTTTCAATAATTTATTATGCTTCTTATATATTTTGAAGCTAGGGGTATGTTTCAAAACGCGTTGGTTGAGGGTTCAGTTCCCATTAAAGGAAATGATTTATTTTATTTTCCCTGCTCTAGTAGATCAAATTGGGGCGTTAAGTGCCGCCACTCACCATTTCCTGTTGGTAACCAGACAAGGCGTGTCTTGCCACTAGGTTCCCAGGTACCCTGCCCTGCTATGTGAGGTATATAACGTGAATCGTAAAAAATACAAATAATGAACTTCCCATAGCGTTCGTCGTAACCAGATTTGAAACTCGCTTTAAACAGCAAAATAAGAAGTCAGTTTAAAATTTCAAATTCATATATATTGGTAAGATCAAAGCGAAGGGAGCGATGTGCGAAGGCCTGTAAAAGTGAACCGACCAGTTGTGTAGCCTCAGTTTTGGGTTCACCTCGACACTTGTCGAATACTCTCGTGCCTTTTAATTATAATTACTAACTGTTCATTATGTAATGCGGAAATGTTATAAGGTCGTGCAAGTGGGATATGTTAAGTGTATTTTTTTTAGGTTCACCCTGTATCCCGCTTACAGCAGGGTAAGCAGAAGAAACTCAGTGTTAAGACACTCCGACTCTCATTTTCCGACAAATTTTCGAGATATTCCGTTTTGAGTGAAGAAAAAGGCCAAGAGGAAATTAAAATATGAAATATTTCGTTCTCCCGAGTGGGAATCGAACATACAACCGTCGCGTTTACAGTTACACTCTTGTGCCACTGCGTCACGACGGCCTAGAATTTGAAAAAGAATAAAAGTAATATGATACTAAGAAAAGTAAATAACAAAAATATTAAATTTCCTTCCTTTCTAACCAATATGTCGTGTCGCCTTAAATAAATGCATTTATACTCATTTCTCAGAAGTTGCAATTTTTTTGAAACTTGGATTGGTCCCTAAATTGGCATATTCTTACCTCATTCAAATCAAATAGACTCGAGGAGAACGCGCCTACCCCGAGTTGCTTATTTATCGAAATATACACTTAATATAACATTTTATATTAATAAAAAAGTCTATAAGTATTTTACTTAAATGTATGTTAACTGTAAAAGCATATCTAACTATTCAATTAATATTAATAGTTTTTAATAAAAGCTAAAATACACAGCACGACATCTCTAAATGTTTATTGTCAACAGAATACTTCAAGCGCAATTTAAAATTATATAAAAAATATTTAATGACTTCTCTTATATATAAGAATAAGATTATTATATTTTTTATCAGCGAATAATCTTATCGTCTCGAGTGTCAATATACATTAATTAGCATTATTTCTATTGTAATCGGCAAATAATGTGTTTAATTATCATCCATCAGCCATAAATAAATATGGAAAAAAAACATAGTAAAAAAAATCGGTCAAGTGCGAGTGTTTGTAAACGTGTTCCGAGTCAATTTCGGAATAGTAGGTACTTGTTGTAGGAACTTTTTAAAGTTGACAAATTTGCTGATCGACGATTTATACATAGGTACATTATACAAGAATATTCTCCATACATTTTTTCTTCTGAATGGTGTTAAATAAAATATTCGTTATTGAGTGGTTGTTTAATAAAGTACCTACAACAAAATAATAGATAGAGTAATGGCCTCAGTAATAGCACCGAAAGGAAGTAGCATATTTTCATTTCTGAAATAGACAAGACAAGGGTTATGCGGATTAAAATATTAAATTTTTTTATTTCATCAAGCAGGATTCGAATCCACAACCTGTCGTGTTAACAGTCGCACGCTTGATGTGTCCCTGCGCCACGAATGGTCTCAGTTAAATACATACATAGTTTCAAATATTTTAAGAATATTTAAAACTGTGAATATAATTATTTATATCTATAAATATGACGACCGTTGATTTCGTTCAATATATTCAAAACAAATAAGATTTATAAGGAGTTAAATAAAATAAATAATTTATATTTTTCTCTGACGACATATTCACTTTAAAAAGAGCATCGACCTCAAACTTATTCATGAAATTTAATGAAATGATTAAAGAAAACCTGTTTTGAAAAGAACGAAGGAACGATCAAACACCAATTGGAAAAGATAAAGATATTGTGCCTATGGCTTGTATTAAGAGACTTAGTTTAGAAATCTTAGTATTGGTTCAGCATTATTATACATTTTAAGAGAGTATAAGTGCTTCGTTCTCAGTCCGACCATAATAATTTTTAACAAAAAAAAAACCGATTTAAAACAGTAAACTATGCAAATTTAAGACTGCTCTGATTTTTTTTGTATGGCATTGTTAGATCTTAACCAAATTCTGCTTCATCTGCTTTAAAATAAAAAAAGAATCATCAAAATCGGTCCACCCAGTCGAAAGTTCTGAGGTACCTAACAAACATAAAAAATACAGTCAAATTGAGAACCATCTCCTTTTACAGTAGTCATTCAAACGTGCATATAAGAATATTTCTTATACAGAAATACGACCGGACTATAGTGTGAATCCTTCCAAAAGTGGCCCCTTAAACCTACACTTGGGTCGCAAGTCTTGGGCACTGAACCGAGCTTCTCACCCTGCAAGGAGACACCAGGACACCAGTACGGCCATGGAATGCTAAGAAGTTTTCTTTTTCTATTTGCTTTGACAAAATGCTTTTTAAAGTTAAAAATAAAGTTACTGACGTATTCTACCGGCGTTATTTGTATATTAACTTGTCTAGAAATTACAGTATTATGTATTTTATATCAGGACAGGTTAAAGAGAAAGCAGTTTAAAGCAGTTCTTGGAATAAAACAAAAAATATATCCTTTTTATATATATATATATATATATATATATATATATATAAAAATATTGAAATAAATTAAATTTTTATTATGTTGCCCAAAGCTAAATATAAAAAGTAACGTTTCTTCTAAATTAATACACTACGATATTAAAACTAGCTTTGCACTTTGTTTCACCAGATTATAATATACCCGTAATTATAATATGAATATATCCTCAAGCTGGATTCAAATTGAAAATGATAGCACACAACCGAACAACATATAGCCGCGTCCAAATATTTTTTTATCTATATACGCCTTAGGTGAGTAACATCGCCTTATATATTACGAATATATAATAGACTCCAAGTATTCTTCTACAAACAAAACTTCTCTTAGCTGTGGCCGTTAGTCGTAGTGTTTATTTTATTTTCACATATCTTTACAAAGTAGGTACTTTACAAAGCGACTAATGTACATTTAACGTATAGCATTGTTTATTGAACAGTAAACTATTCAATGATTTTATGATTTTCTTTACTATAATATTTTCAGATCTTTCCTAATCGAGAAGAGAGAGAGAAGTTACCAGAGCATCAGAATTAATAATTTAAATATACTCTCTCTTGTGAAAATTGAACTCGCAAACGTCAAGTTTACTAATTTTTACGATGGTCTCGTAAAAAATCCAGATTTTCATTTTCACCAGAAAAAGCAGCCAACTTTGAATTTCATTTTCACGCACGCGTATTGAATGACAGAGAAATTACAGTAATATATCACTTTACTCGACATTTTTTGTTCACATAGTGTAGTGAAAGAAATTAACGCAATGATTAAAAAATGTATTGTTTTTTAGAGTAGTATTCAACTACGTATCGAAAGAGTTACGATTCTACTTAGTATAAATATAATTTGTCAATGCTAACTTTTGTATTAAGTTTGACTTTTGACTTTTAACCTGAATAATATTATGTTACATATTAAATAAGACTTAGCATACATATATCTTAACAGAATTTTAATACCCCCAATACGATAGAGGCCATTGACATTAAGACAATAGTTCAAATTTGGAAGTATTAATTATATTCTTTTCGGAAAAGAAAAGGAAAAAGGTGGGTCTCGATACTTTCTTCTGTATATGCGGAATAAAAAGCACAATATCTTCGATGACACCTTTGTATGAGGCTTCAGCGTTTTCTCTCTTTCACTAGTGGAGCATTTTAAGCTAACAAGATATGTTCGAAACGAAGGAAATCAAGAACAGATCTACCAATATAATTATATTTGTATATATAGTGTAATATAATAAAAACATTTCTAGTTATATTAAGCAAAAAGCTATTTGGATTTCCACTGCCTATACTAATGATTTCAAGTAGGTAAACAGTAGAAAATGTTATTAGTAGAATCCCTCCATTTACCTACTAAATGATGGAAAAAACCGCCCAAATTAAAAAGAAAAAACAATACCAACATTGTTACTAAGCATCAATATAACACCATTCTCAACATTAAGAGACCGAATATAATGAGTAATTAATATTTAAATGTATAAAGTTAAATTACTTAGTAAAAAAATACAAAAGGCCTTAGAGAATTATGTTAAAGTATTATTAAGATTTTAAAAAAAAGTATTTGGCGTAGTAACAGATTATAATAAGCTTTAAACTGGGTTTGAATTAAAATAAGTGGTACAGTACGGTCGACGAGTCGTGGCCGCTCTGAAGTTAGGCTTTCTGAACATTGTTCGAAGAAATAACATAATTAAAAGTAAGAAAAATCTTGAAATCAATTCTGCGCAGCCTTCTACAGCTAACTTCTGGTCTCAGTGCGGCCACGTTATTTCCAATTTTGAACGTTACTTTACATTTTTTTTTACTACCGAACTGAGGCGAAACCCAAAAAGGGGGGTTATGTTTTTTAGCGTGTATGTATGTCCGTTCCTTTGTTCCCGGGTAACTGTTAAACCAATGAACCGAAATTAATAAATGATACGTCGTTGGATTTTTCTTAATTGCACGTGTGTTTCTAGATACATTCATTTAGATTATGCAGTCACGTTTTTTGTTTCGTGAATTATATTTACTTGTTTTCTCGGTTTTACGCTTAAAGCTTTCCTTAGTCTAGAATTGAAAACTGCATAATTCATAGCGTAGTTTGAAACATTAAGGCATATAACGGGGGAGAGCGACTTTATTACTTTACTTTATTTATATATAATAAGTAATGTGAAGAAAACAAAAGATAAAGAATTTATTACTGCCACGGTCAAATATAATAATTCCTACATATATCATTATCGACAGGTTTTCTTAGTCTGCTCAGTGCGCCGAATTGTGAAGGTTTAAAGGTATATTAACAACATATTTAACCTCATTTTGAGATACGTAATTGATTGATTTATATTAAGAGATACTATGAGTGTTATTTAATATGTCTAACGACGCAATAAATTATAATATCCGGGTGTAAATAAGATTTTATTAAAACAAATTTTAATATTAATAGTTATAATTATTATTATAATTAAGAGATTTTTTTTTTTCAGTTAAGGAACTAACTATTGAGATCAGTATCACTCTGCCTATCTTGTTTTGTGCGGGATACAGCGGGAAGTTAAAGAAAGAAACTATTTTTTAGCTTTTCACTTTATTCAGATATTCTATATGATAAAGCGGGATAGCCACATAGAAAGGAGCACCAAAAGCTACGACCTCTTTCACCTCGTCCATTGACATCAACCTTATTATACTATAAATAACTTTATTAGCCTAAATTATATTATTTTATTATAAAACATTATAAATAGGAAAAAATAAAAATGTAGTAGGTAGTCCATCTGTACATTTTTTACATGCGCAATGTCACGAAAAATTAACATTAAAACTATAAATAATAAACATAATTTATATTATTAAAATTAATTGAACCTGTATTATTTATAAGGCCATTAAAGACTATATACAATAGATTACTTACAAAAAAAAACAAGTTTTTGTGACATAGAATAAACCTATGTTTCTACGCAGAAATTTTATAGCAACGAAGTTGAAAATATTATAAAAAAAGTCAGGGCAATTAATTATTTTTAATTTCCCGGTTTGGCAAGACAGAATGCGACCTTGTGCTCCACCACTCAAACGCCCTGGGGAAAGCGGAGAATATTGTCCTAATACTAGGTTTTCTCTACTTATATTTTTGCAAAAATATATTTTTTTAATTCAATCAATTCAGTGTTACAAGTACCTAACTACTTAAAATTTGTAACTAACATTTTTAACTTATGTATGTGCGAGTTCGCCTCCAGCAATACTCTCTTTGGACAATAAGCAAGGTATGCACAAACAACGCCTTGCACGCACACCGAACCCACTACCTAATTATTATATAAATAAATTTTCTTTTCTCGAATCTAACAAAAGAAATCGATTCTTGTGAACCTTGAGAAACGTTTTATTATAACAATAGTGTGACGAAATATTATAATATAAATTATAAACATTAATATATATTTTAACACGCTACAATGCACTGTTTTTTTGTTGTTAAGTATTATTAAATTAACAATATAACAGTGTGAAATAGGATTTTTATTTTATTTCTATATATACAACAGCGTTATAATAAAAGTTATATGAATTATTTACTTAAAAGACTCATATATCCGCTTTGCCGTTACCCTGAATTCAGTTTCAAGAGGGTAGGCAATGAGAAGTTAGTGTCGAAACATTCTGTTTATTTTTCTACCACAATTGCGAGTTATTTGACGGTAATCAACGCCACGCTTTATCTTGAGGGGCCAGAGAATGGAAATAATTCAATGCACCGAAAGGAATTGAACTCAGAACCACCGCGTCTACGGTCAGAGCCCATTTTGCCACGACAGATTCTTCTATTAGCAGAATAAAATTGACATTCCTCTTTGTTACAGTAATGTTAGACTATAACACCTTAGACAAATATTATATAGTCGTGATGAATGTATTAGTATTCGATGAAAATTTCCACTTAATTAATGTTAGCTACTACCTAGTTGAGATTAAATATTAATTTATTTTCAATTTTAAGAACTTTTGTATTTTTACTCACCTCACAAATTCAACGAACCTAGTGTTATATAAATTACTGAAACGAGCTTAAACTTAGCTTTATATCATAGTCAAAGGTTTTTTTTTTTAATAAAAATATCCTGTGTAATGCTTCTTAGAATATGTGTACAAAGTTTCATGATAATAAATTAAGTAGTTTTGGTGTGAAATAATAACAAAACTGACACAGAACCTTAGATGTGCGGTCAAACTCGACTTAGCTTTTTGTTTATTAATCATTATTGTTGATAAGAAATTATTTTGTTGAAAACGTAACTTAAATGAATAATTGCAATATTAATATTTTACAGTTAAGCAAAAATATATTTTTATTGTGATTCACTTTGATGATTAATTTGTATAATAGGTTGCTGAATAAGATTTAATAACATAATAATTAAATGTCTGACTGTAAACGCGACGGTTGTGGTTCGATTCTCATTTGAGATAATTAAATATTTTTATTTCGTCGTTCTGGTAATAAGACAAAGCGAAACGTTGAGTTTCGCCACTCAACCCGTAATACATATTTCAAAAATGGAGCAGTGAGTGTAATACACTCTGTGCCCCCAATTTAAAATATAAAGAAGAAATTCAACAGCAAAAAGTAGGTTAAAATGACACTACAAGATTTTCTTACTAGAGAGATAGTAATATACAGGTAAAGTCTCCAACGATATTTTAAAAATGAACATTTTCTACACGTTTTCATTTTTTTAATTTTAATATGTTTGTATAAAATTTATATATCTAAATAACGCGTTTTTAATTTATCTTCTGAAACTATAATACTTATTTTCGGCTCTGTTCTTTTAGACTTTTAGTAATATTTTAAATACTTTTGCTACTGGACTATATATAGATATTATTTGATTATTTCGAATCTACAATCATTATTTATTAAAATATTTTCTATCTAATAAGGCCCTTACAAGGGTTTTTGTATCATTAATAAAAATTGTCAGTAGAGTCAGTCATAATGGAAACCACCACTGTATTGGCTATGCCACGATTATGTTTTTAATCTATTATAAAGATTTGGACCTGATATTTAATAAAATTATATAATAAAACATTGTATCACCATAAAAATGTGAGTCAGACGTTGCAAAAGTACTGAATACACAAATATATCGGACACAAGTTTAGATAGTGTCAATGACTCAGTTTACAACATAAATCTAATATATATAAAATAGCAGCCTTGCAGTTTGTATGTGGATATATTTTTTAGTTTACTTTTATTTCTCTTTTAGTTTCATTTTTCAGGTGTGGGGAAATTAGTGTGAAGGTGCTTTGTTCCCTGTTTTGGTCTCATTTTTCGAAACATTGCTTGTTGAGTGGCGGAACTTAACGCCGCTCTTTGTATGTGTTACCGGAAAAGGAAATGAAAATAATTTGTACCTCCAAATTTGAATCGAACTCACAAGCGTCACGATACGCGTCACAAACTCTTTACAGATTTTCATAATTTCACTAAAATTTTAGATTATTTGTCAAGTTGGTCACTCGTTGTTCTATTCTTTTCATTCCATCTAATATATAGATAGTTGACATTAATAATATTAGGAAAAACACATATTTTACTATTTTATACAGATATAGGGATGATAGAAATATTTCAAAAAAACTTTATCTGTACCGTTGAAATAAGTTTATCTGTTGCAGCGCACATAATAGGGATATCTTATCATATAAAAGCTTTGATGCTGTAGACCAGGCGAATTGAACTTTTTTTTTTGTCAAACAAAATTGGTGCAAAAACATTGATCTAAAACTTGAACCATAAACATTATTGAAAAAATAAAAGTCCTTAAACGCGATAAATGTAGTAAATCAAAAAATAAGAAAGATAAGGGGCCATTGTGGCTCAGTGGAACAACATTTCATTATAATGCGATGATTTTAGGTTCAATCCCTAAGCAGAGAATTTATTATCATACCTCCACTCTGGTAACAAACGCCCTTAAGGTGTAATTGGACATATTTAAACAACATTTGTCTATATGTTCGAGTTAGCCATAGTTCATAGGTATTTATGAGAAAATAATCCACATTTACTTAAATATATGAAATACAATAAACAAAAACCCAGATGTTATTTATAAAATATATATACATAAATCATATTTGGGTTTTTGTTTATATGTATGTATATTCAACCATATCTCAATACCGTCATATCTCTATTTGAACGTTTGCACTGCAGTTAGGGTATATATGGCCTTCAGTACAGGTGCTAAACAAGTGTTAAAATACCATTAGCTTACCAAATTTCCGAGCACATACAAAAATGTAAATTTATAATAGCATTTAATTTACAAATTAATTGTTTTCTAAGAATATTTCCCACATGTGCGGCGTGTGTACTACCACGCCTTATTATAAGTAAATTGATAATGTTTTGGTTTTGAATATTCATATTTATTATATATAATTGTAAATAGCATACGTCAACCTCTCTTAATGGTATAAAAAAATATAAAAATTATTTTCATATTTGAAAATTACAGATTTCGAAGGCGTAGTAGGTATTAGTTGATACGTACTACTAGTTGAACCAAATATACTTTAATTGGTAAATGTATGATTAGAGAGAGCTGGTGGAGGCGAGCGTTAATATTCCATTTCAAAGAAGCATCTTAAACTTTTCCTTAGACGGCGAATCCGTGAAAAGCTAAGAAGTTTCAACATTTTAAGTACCTACTATTAGAGACGTAGTATATGTAATTAGCATGGGTATAGCAAAGCTGTTAAATTCAGATCTCACAATCGAGTCTTAGGTTAGGTAGAGTGAAATTTTTATACTGAAAAACATCAGCATTCAAGTGATATTTATAGTTTAATTAGTTGTTTTTTTTGCTTCACGCTGTATTTGTTTAGGCAGAGAAAATCTAGGAACCTGGTACTAATACAATCCCTTTCCATTAAGAGCCTCTCCTTCCCTCTGCTTCATACTTTCCGTCAAATTGTGAAGGCATTGCGTATCTCATCTCATTACCAGGCAGGGAATGAAAATATTAAATATTTCATAATGTTACCTAAATTATTTACATGTATATTTATATCGGTACTTAAGTAATATCAATTAAAAGATAATAAATAACCCTGAGTACGATTGTAAATTATAAAAAAAAAAACTGTAATTTAATTAAAATATTTTATAAAACTGAGCCTTTAATTTAAGTCAATTTTGGTAGTTCTTATAACACATTTGAAGGCAATCAGCAATCATTCTTGATTAATTGTTGGTGAAGTAAATATTTACTATGGACATAATGTGTTTTATTATTATCCTTGGATATTAGGGTGAACAGTAAAACTATAACTAGAATTGAGTTGCTCTGAAAAGAGATTTATTACGTAAATAAATGTTCACACTTTTACAAATATTCTTTAACCTTAATCTATCACAAACTCACCTGAAAAGAGAAACAACATTTAAAGCTATTGTTTCACCAGTTCGTATTAATTAATTATTTAAATATTAAAATATATTTTTCTCCTCAGTTTTTAAGAGACGTCAAATGTCATAATTATGTGAAAGAAGTATCAAAAACTTCTTTTATATGGATATAACTGCAACTTCTTACTACCATGTTATATTAACTTTACGTTATATTTACTTACGAAATAATCAATTTATTAACGACTAAACATTCTTATTTGGAAATAGTATATTTATAGACCGGTTTCGGCCGTTGACTCGTGGCGCCGTGGCATAAGCGTGTTGACTATAAACGGGACGGTCGTGGGTTCGATTACCACTCGGGGAATGAATTAATATTTATTAATATTTTGATTTCTTCGCTCTGGTAACAACTAAACAAGGCAAAGCGGAACTTTGACGAAAATTAGACGATAAGTAGGGGCGGAGTGTCATAACACTAGGTTATCTACTTTTTACGGTAACTTTATAGTAACTTAGCTCAGTTAGAAGTAAAGACAGTATTTGTACTGTAACTTTTATTAAGAAATTATGTCATATTTCTTTTGTATTCCTTAGACATGGCTGACCTCGTGTATCGAGTATGATTATTTATTTGTTTTATGTGTTCCATGTAACTGTAGTGGCACTGACATTTAGAAACGATTTAAAATTAACATATTATGATACATACCTACTATTAAAATTTATGTTGTTAATTAACTAATTCTAATAGTTAAAACAAATACTCTAAATTCCTTTATTAAAATTTATTCTTTGTTGTTAGTTATGATTGTCTAGTTAAGCTATACACTATAACTATAGTTACGGGTTCGATTCTCATTCGAGGTTTTTTCAATTAAATATTTTTTTATTTTCGCTGATATTTGTAAACCAAATGAAGTGTTTACAATGTGACACGCAATGTTTCTATTTTCATTACGAATTCATCTATATCAGTATTATGAGGCTAAAGAGTATGTTTGGTTGAACACGATAATCTCGGGACTACTGGTATGTGGTTTAAAAAACTCTTTTTGTATTGGATAGACCCTTTATCGAAGAATGCTGTAGGCTATCTTACTTTAAGGTTCCGTTTTTCAGATTCCGATGTATCTACCGGTCAGAGTTTCTTTAGGCACTTAAGAAAGCAATGGGAACAAAGCCACGAGTAAAAGCTAGTAACTATATAAAGGAGTGTACACATGTTATTTCATGGTCTCTATATAACAAAATAAGCAGAGTCAGATTCATAAACTAGTATAAAATGAGTCCACCACTACCAGTCTTTGATCACGTACAGTATATGACAGATCATTAACACTAAACTTTTCCCAGCATTTGGAATTCTAGCGTAGGCGTTTGTACAACGACCGAACGAGCGGATCGTGTGTTGAATTAATAATTGTATTATAAATAAATATAGACTCATTCAATACGTTTAAAGATTCTGCCTCTAGCTCCAGGCAAACAGGTGTTTGGACTTAATTTTATTTCATAAGATTTAAAGACAGTAGAGTGTATCTTACTTAATACATAGTGGTAGGACACTCCTCTTTTTGTTTTTGTTTTGTTAAGTAGTGAGCTATATCGCGCACGTGCTGGAAAATGGAAATTATTAATTCCTTGAATGGGACACACCTCCGACAATAGCGTCAATTGGCATCGAAAAACTATTATTTATTAGTAAGAGATATATTATAAATAATAATTTTTGCATACTTTTATACATTTTAGGCACCAAATGTACCACTTGGTCCCCTCAATATGTGTCAGATATTTAATTTAAAGTTAACAAAACACAATTAACTTAAACAGCTAAAGTATATATAGATGCCTATAGTTAAATGATTTTTGTTAACTTTCAAATTCCATCAAATTATATTAGCTTTATAGTTTAAAAAGTAAAAAATAAATTAAGAGATACCTGTCACTTCTCAAGGAATAATTACATAAAAATGTCATAGTCATGTAGAAAAATGATGTTACGAAACGGTCATATACTATTTTATTTGACGAAATTCCTAAGCTCGTATGTAAATTGGTAATATTCCGTGGCCAGAATAATAAATGTATGTATTAAATGAGTGAAAGTAGCTGGTAGGAACGACTTTAGAATCTTTTTAATTGTTGCTATGAGGTTAATTCGTTATATTCTTCTCCTCGACCAAGTCAAAAGACGGGGTTGAGTTCCACTACTCGAGCACAATGTCTCAAAAATTATACGGAAATTGGGAATCGAACAACCGAGCCTCGCGTTGACCTCGGCCATCAAGGCCTCGACTATCAAATACACGGCACTCGCTCTTCCTCCTCCGTCCTCGGCCAACGAGGTACTAAAAAGCTTTGCTAAACCGACCAAATGAGAATTTAGCTGCAAGGCTTTTAGAATATGGTTTGATGCAATCTTTTCACCAGACTATCCTTTTACACGAGTTCACCAATTATGAAGCACTTGGTAGTCGACCTATGATACATAGTTGTGGTCAATTAAACAGTTTATAGTTAGAAACAGCAATAATAAATTATATAGTGGTGTCAACTAAAAGGTGGACACGTGCATGAAATGCGTTAATAAATTGTAGGTAGGTACTTTTTTTTTTTTTTATTTATTGATTATAAAATTTTCTATTAAATCCTCTAGTAACGAAATATTACACTATCTAAGTTGCAATGGTTTTCATTTGAAAACTATGTATGTTATATACATATATATTTTTACAGCTTTTAGTGTCCAGACACTCTTATGTATCAAGTAGTGGAACTCAACACCGCGATCAACCTTGGCAGAGCAGAGAAGCTAGACACTAATCCAGTGGCTTTTTACTCAGAATGTAGAAAAATTATTGTTAATGACTTTTTTGATATATTTTTTTATTAATATTTTTAAAAACGTCAATTTTTCAGCCCACAATATGAGTTGAAAAAAGCATACAAGTTACTTATACAATAAAAAAAATATAAACTGCATCTCACAAAAATGGCAAACTGTGCCTTCTTTTCACTACCTAAAGTACCTAATAAATATATTGTAACGAGCCTCAATAACGTTACATGTCTTAGTTACTGCGTTACATACATTTACATTTTTATTACTACAATAAAGTAAAATTGCACTAACTGTGAAGTTAGCTTTTATGAAACCTATGATGTTTGTATAATTATTTCAAGACTTAATTTCATTAATTATATTTTTTTGGTAAATCTTCTACATGTATTATACGTAGGACGTTATTTACTAAACATTGTGTCGTGTTTGGTTTATTTTCTACCCAGGGAAGATAAAGTGGATAATTTTAAGCGATTTTTCTACTTTTTTAAAATTAATTTGTAATTTTAAGACTATAGGAGCATTATGTTTTTATATAGTTTGGGTAATTTTTTTAATAAAATAATTATACATGATAAAAAAAATAAAATTAACATACCTACATATGGGTTTGTAGTATCATAATTTGAGGTCAAGTAAAATAAAATCATTTCCTAATTCCAATGTAAATATATCAATATTTATTATTGCATAACGCTATAATAAGTAGTTATGTAAAATATTGTTTAACGCAATAACCAGTTAGTGACAAATGACAATCAATTCACAGATTAAATTCTTCTGTTCTAAATTATATTTCGTTAAGTGTCAAAATGAAATTTCGTAGATTTTGACAGGTTAATTTTATTTGATTAATATATATATTTAATTATTTTACCAACTGATCAGGAATAGGCTTAGATTTTAATTAGTATGTTGTAGATGTAGTTGCGAGTGAAACCTCATTATAGTCTATTAAAACATCTCGGTTGCTTTAGAACTATCGCCGGTTCATATCTAGAACATATCTTAAAGGCAGCGTTACTGGGATCATTTTAATATTTAAGGTTGTAAGAGGAGCTTGGGCCCCTCAAACCTTCACTTGGATGCAACTCCCAGCCACTGCTCCGAGCTCCTCACTCTGCAGCACGATGAGCACCTGCACTGAATGCATACTGGAGATACTAAGTAACTCTTTTCTGTGAAAGATGATATATGGTATACTTACATAAAAAATAACTAGTTTATAGACGTATCGGCACCGTATTGTTACATCATTGGGTAGAATTTTTTTATAATAGTCACGATTCATAAATATAGTTCGTGTTACCAAAGCTTTATTATGTTTAGTAATATGCGTATTATAAAATCGCAATGTTTGTATATAGATGTGAATACAAATCGCCATTTATATTTGTACCTTAAATTTAGGTTAAAGACTAAAACTTTTTTATTCATGTTTTTTAATAAATAAGTCCCTAGGTAATATAAATGTGCCAATAAAAATATGAAAAATTAAATAAAACGATGCGTCGTTGACTGTCGTCGTCTGTAATTTTATTTGAACGAGCAACATTAAGTGTTGCTTATAGGATACCATTTACGTGCAAACATGTGACAGAAAATAATATTGACGAAAAAAATATTTTACAAACTTTAAAAATATTAAAATTTCAGAACAGAACATTTATAGCGCCTACTTCGACTACAAAAAGCGCTTTTTACTTACAAAAAATATTATTTTTAAAATTTTTAATATAAATATTGAGTTGTCTTTGCCTTAATGTTCACTTCGACGAGATCACGTGCATTTTTAATAAGCATTATATAAGTTGGACATTTAGAATTTGTAGAAGTAAAATATCTTGTATTTCAAAATATTCTAAAATATCATATTTTTGCAAGAAGAGGAAACAAACATAATGTACATATTTATAGTTCACAATTTTATGTATGTTTTAAATTATAACATTATTATGTTTATTTTTATTCTATTTGAGGGCAGTCGGGGCGTAGGGGCAGAACGTGTGACTGTCAACGTGACAGTTTGTGGGTTCGATTTCATTTAAAGAAATGAAATAATTAATATTTTCATTTCTTCGCTCTAGTGACGAGCCAAAGCTCGGCGTTGAGTTCCGCCACTCAACAGACAATACCTAGAGAATTCGGCAGGAAACAGGCAGTTTGTAGCTATTTTACAACAGGTATTTAATTTCATGTTCAAACAGCAATCAGTTACAATTTTATTATAAATATTAAAAAAAATAGAGATAATATTACAAAAACAAATTTCACATTCACATATACTATTATTAGTATTAATTATATTATATTAATAAGATATTTAAATAAAACATCTTTGAAACACGACTATCGTAAAGTAAAATGTATTTACAAATCATTATTTGTCCGCAAACAAGCCGCTATCGTCGCCAGGCGTGATCTATCTCGCACTTGTTGCAACTCCCGCAAATATTTACTTTTGTAACTACACTTAAGTTATATAAAGATAGAAGTGTATTGTTTTTGTGTAAATGAAATAAAATAAATCATAATCATACAGCTTCGCGCTGTACCCCGCACACAGCAGGGTAGGCAGAAGGAACCTAGTGTTAAGGTACTCCGTTCCCAACTTTCTGCAGAGTTCTGGAGGGATTGCATGTTAAATGGTGGAAGCCAACGCTGCGCTTTGCCTTGACACGACAGAGCGAAGAAATGAAAAAATATTCAACTAAATATCTTTGTATATAATTAAAATTATATATTTAAAAAGTATAACATTATGATTTATGTGAAATCAGAATCTAGTGTGGCTGATTTTTTTTAAATTATAAAATTTCATAGTGATATTAGTATTATAAGCATATTAGTATACATTTTGGTAATGCCATATTAATGACTGTCGACATCTTTAGTTGCATCATTAGCGACGATTAATGCACATCGTAATTACTGAGCATGTTTATTTATAAGAAGGTAAAAATATAATTTTCTGTTATTTTTATCATTTTTCCTTATGCTATTATAAACATATAAAATAAAAACAAATATATATTTTACTATAAAAGTATTTACGTAAGTATCGTCTACACGTTTAACTATTAAAAAGGATTATAATACGTTTATTACAATAGAGTTATATTTCATTATAATATAAAATAAAAAAGTATCAAATTATACTTTTATTATTTTATATTACGTAAAGATTTAAATTAAAAACGATTTCAACACGTTGAAAGTGACAATTATTAAAATGTTACTTTTTTATAGTTGGTGTTATTATATCAACAGCCGAAACTTGATTTACTTAGTATTGGTGTTATTGTTAAGATATTTATTTATTATTTATAAGTACATTAAAAAGTTAGTATTAATATTTAAATTAAATAGGTATAAACTATTCATTAATGTTTAATCTTTAAAAATATTCTCGTCGTTTTATTAAAAAATTGTGGTTTTTTTTTGTTTGAGTAGACAAAAAATTTTTGAATTATAAATGGCCTATGCTTCCAAATTCAAATTTGTACATTAGTACCATCTAAGTCTCACGTTCTTATATTGAAGCTTTTTAAATATTTTTCTATAATGCATATTTGAAACAATTCATAACATGTATGTTTAATATTTTTATTTAAAATTATCGTACATAAACTGAATTAAATACAATGCACGGTAAATTAGTTAATTATAAACTTATACTGTAATTAGTAATCATCACTTTGAGTAATCTTGAGAAATACGATTTATACTATTGTTTCCTTAAGACCTTTCTGACCTTCACTGACCGAACGCCTATTTATACTAGAATCTTGAACGCTAAGAATATCTTTTTAACTATGTACACTAGAGAGGGCTTATAAATTTAAATAGAACTTATAATAAATAAATAAATATTCAAAAATATCTAATTGAACTAAGCAGTAGGTACGTACTATACTAGTAGATATGAATACGAAGAGAGAAAATACAAAAAGAGAAATACAAGCACAATAGCACTGACTGATGATTAAACGGAATGTTTAAACACTTGGTTCTCTCTGAAGTAAATATAAAAATATACTTGTAACATTATAACGACATGAGAAATTTGTGCGATTGTAGATCGATCCCCTGATGTCCGCTTCAACGATATCCGAAACGATAAAATATAATAATTTATTTATTTATTTTATTTATTTATTTATTTTAAGTTGGGAAACAAACAGCATTTTACAGTACTTTTTAGTATAATACATATCCATATTCCAACTGCCAATAAAGTTTCCACTTATACATAAAACATGGAGTGAATATGTTGCTAATTAACAATTAAAAATTAAATTTACTGTCTAAAGAGAAAAAAAAAAAAAAAAAACAAAGATTTTTACGAATGAAAGGTTAAGGTTTACATTAGGTTAGGATTTACAGAATTTTGAATTTTGTCAATGATCTTACATGAAAACTGCATCAAACTACTATGAAAAATGTCAATATCACTAAAGCAATTATTGTATGCCCTACAAGATCTTAGTATAAAACAATTTTGGGCATAATTGGTTTTTCGAGCAGAAATGTAAAAGGTGTCCCTAGATCTGGCACTAAAAGTTGGACATTTTATGTGAATATTACTTAGCAGATAATTGGAATCTATAAGATTGTGTAACAATTTATACAAAAAAATTTGATCTCTATATCCTCTTCGTTTTTTTAATGATAGTATATTTAGGTTATGATAGTTATCTAATTTAAATTTGTAAAGTAATCGCCGTATAAATTTATTTTGGACACTTTCAATTGCAAATACATATTTATCATACTGTGGGTTCCAGACTGGCGAGGCATACTCTAAGTAAGGTCTAACATATGAATTATACAAAAGCTTAAATGTATGTATGTTCTTAAAATCACTCCCCTGTCTAAATATAAAACCGAGCATTTTATATGCTTTTCCTATAATATTCGCAATATGTTTGTCGAATAAAAGACCGGCGTCCAATAATACACCAAGGTCCTTAACAATGGAGACTCTTTTTATTTTCCTGTTGCGAATCAGATAATCAAATAGAATGGGAGATTTCTTTCTACAAAAACTAATTACACAACATTTGTCAAGATTTAGAGATAATTGATTAGACGCGCAGTATTTATCAAAATTGACTAGATCCTCCTGCAGTTTAGTGCAATCCTCTTGATCTCTTATAATTTTGAAAATTTTTGCATCATCGGCATAAAGAAGTATCTTAGAATGTTCAAAAGATTGTATAATATCATTGATAAAAATGTTAAAAAGAAGAGGTCCAAGATGGGAACCCTGTGGTACACCAGAAGTAATAGGCACAAAACTAGAAGTAAAGCCCCTCACAGCAACAGCTTGAGTTCTATCTCGGAGATAAGACTCAAGCCATCTTAGAAGATCACCATGTATACCAGCTTGTTTAATTTTGTCAATTAACAAAGAATGTGAAATTTTGTCGAATGCTTTCGAAAAGTCAGTATAGATAACATCGACTTGATACCCACTATTCATAGCGTAGAGGACTTCAACTAGAAACTCACAGAGGTTAGTTTCTGTGGAGCGTTTGTTTATAAAACCATGTTGTTGCGGGATTAGTTGAGGACGTATAAGAGGAAATAGATTATCGTAAATAATTTTTTCTAATAATTTGGGAATAACAGAAAGTTTTGATATTCCACGATAATTTTTAACATTTTGCTTATCACCACTTTTATAGACTGGGACAATAATAGACCTTTTCCAAATATGAGGCAAAGACCCCGATTGTAAAGATTTTGAAAACAATATGTGTAATGGAACAGAGATTTCAGAACTGCAACATTTTAAAAATATAGGATGTAATTTATCAGGCCCAGAACCTTTAGAAAGGTCAAGTTTCAAAAGATACTTTTTTATGATCTCACGAGTAATACTGACATTATTTATAGAAAGATTATTCTCCGAAGCACAATTAGTTTCCCCAACTACAATTCTTGTATTAACTTCAAACACAGATTGGAAGTAAGAGTTGAAAGTGTTGGCAATAGCCTGGCCATCAGAGGAGATTTGATCGTTAAAAACTATGCTGTCAGGAATACAATCATTCACTCGTTTTGACTTGACAAAGGACCAAAATTGTTTTGAACTGTAACGAATATTGCTTTCAGCTTTATCAATAAACCGAACATAGCATTCCAACTCCATATGTTTTGTCTCATGCCGTAGATCAGAAAATATTTTATAGTCACTACTTCTGCCGTAAATCTTCCATTTCCTATGCAATTTAAGTTTTTTATTTACTAGTTTTATTAAACGTCTAGAGTACCAAGCTGGAAATTTGTTATTGCTGTATACAGTTTTAGTTGGAACTAATTTGTCAACAACATTATTTATTAAAAGGTAAAATCTATCAACTGCGTCCGAGACATTGTGAGAAGAGAGTTGTTGGACCCAATTAATTTTATTTAATTCAGAGTTAATGGCCTCATAGTCGGCATCATGGAAACGATGTACAATGCGTGGAGGCTCTCTCAATAATTTGTGAGGGACACCTTCCTCCACACTTATTAAAAGAGTTGGATGATGGCCATCTTCAGGTAGTGATAATGGGTCAGTCCTCGCAACAACACAAGCGGAATTGGATAAAATGAGATCCAATAGCCTATTATACTTATTAAAAATGGAATTGTATTGTCTCCATCCGGTGATTGACATGAATGCGAACAATTGTAAGATTAGGTTATTGTCAGAGGGATTCTGAATAGCGAGGTGCTCATCAGACTGTAACAACCACCTTGCTTCGCTAATATTGAAGTCACCTAATATAATAAAGTTATCGCTGCGGTTATTAAAATAAAGGTCCGACATGTGTTCAAAGAAAATCGCTTCAGAGTCGCGTTGTTTCGGATTTTGGGGGAAATAACAGCAAAATAGGTGGAACTTTTTACGATATGAGCCTTGCCCAAGAATCAAACTAAGGCTCGTTATATCAGCATCAGGTAATTGAGGGGGCGCGCCGGGGTGTTGAATATCAATAAATGCGGCTCCTTGCCGGATAGCAATGAGAGTACCACCTCCTCTCTTTACTCCTAAGCGTGTGTAGTCCCGATCATTTCGGTATACAATATAACGGGGGTCAAAGAGTTCCTTATCACAAATTCCGTCTAACAGCCACGACTCCGTTAAACAGACTACGTCATAATTATTGTTTAGCAAGCTATGATAAAATTGTTCAGTTTTAGTACGAAGTCCCCTGACATTTTGATAGAATATATTAAGAGCCATAATAATGTGAAAAATAATTATATAAAAACAAAGGTATAATAATTATGTTTAAATTTGAATATAGCAATAAAAATAATAAAGGACATATCACATTAATTGACTGAGTATAATTGCAGTAAACCAACGAAACGCAAGAATAAAGATGAAAATAATTATAATAGCCCAAATAGAGACACCTTAACACTTCCATAAAGCAACAATTGTAAATAAAATAAAAACTAATTAACAAAATAACACAAACACAATAATCGTATATCAATATCACTATAGTTCTTACGAGATTTTTTTTAAACAGTCATTAGAAGAGATATGGATAACCGGAGAATTATGTGTTTTACGGACCATAACAGTACAATTTCGGACCCAGCAATACATGTACCCTTTCTCCTTACTTCTGCGCCTAGCATTATTCAGTAAAGCCTTATTATATGTAGATAGGTGGTCATTGACATATATGGGATTATTTATGCCGGTGAAGCCCACGTCAGACGCAAGTAGTCCCTTCAGCTTGCGTATTGATGAGAGAAAGTCGTCTTTTTTATAACGCGACTGCATTTTCAAAATAATTGGACGGGGTTTACCGTCAGTAGTATCATTCTTTACTGCTACTCTTGTTACAAAGTCCACATCCGTATCAACATTAATAGGAAAGCCGCTTTTAGATGCTAATGTTTTAACAATCTGGATTAAGTTTTCGCCTTTCTTATACGGCACTCCGTTAATTTGAATGTTAGAACGACGAACCCATTGGTCACTTCTAATGGAGTTTTCCGACAATTCTTTAATCTTTAGCTTCAAATCATCGACTTCGGTACAATAGTTATTTAATTTAGACAGTTGTAGGTCAAAATCGTTCATCTGCTCCGTTAGACAATTGACAGAGGACTCAATATGAGCAATTTTTGAAGACCAGGTATTAACAGCCTCAGAGAGATTTCGAAGTTCCTCAGTGACGGAACATTTAAATGATTCCACAATGGCATGAAGGTTATTGAAACGGTCATCAAAATAAGTGATAATTGATTTCAAACCACTATCTTGCAGTAACTGTAATTGAGGTTGAGTGGACTCCAAGGCGATACAGCTTGAACCTGCAGCGGACAATCCAGGACTAATATTAGTGCTGCCTTTCTTAGTAGGCTTACAGGCAGGACATTTCCATTTGGCCTTGTTCATAGGCAGCATTTTTTTAAAATCAATGTCTTTTAAACTGGCACAGGAGTAATGAAAAAATCCCAAACAGGCCGTGCATTTGATTGAGTCCTCAATCTTTAAAAAATCAGAACACAATTTACATTCCATAATGCAACGAATAGCACGTTTATTTGCTTTATAACTACGCGTACGCGTTTGTAGTAAACACCTTTCACTTGACCTTGAACTCGTTAACGAACGAACGTTAAAAATAGAATCTTCGATATGATAGTTTAATATATTCACATTTCTTCTATATATAATGAATATTACAGACTACGCACTATAAATTGGATATAGTAAACAAATTCACTCCCGATAAATAACTTTTTCCACCGTTTAATAAATATAAGCGGCACGACTGTAGATAACGCGTGAGCTCAGCGGACGCCGCGGCGGAAGAATAATACAATAACAAAATTGATATTTTCTATTCTTTCGAACAGAGTGTCTCCACTTTCCGCCCAATTTCCGAATTCAATGCCGCTCTTTCTTCTTAGCATTTCATAAATTCACCATGCTCATGGCGTTGCGGGGGTGGAGCCCTAAACAGTGCCTGAAACTTACGATAAAAGCGTAGATGACTACACCTACAGTACGGCCACAAGTCATTGTTCACTCAGGAAGAAAAAATTAAAAGTAAGAACAATCTTAAAATCAAATCTGCGCAGCAATCTACAGCTAACTTCGGGCCACGACTTGTTGACCGCACTGTACAACGTGATCGTGTATCGAATGGCACATGCTTCCGCTGCTTCGTCTATCCAGGCTGGAAACTCATCAATAATAAAAAAAACTTATTCTGAATAAAATTAAAATTCATAACCATCTTATACTCATATAAACTTGTAGGCCAATTCTAAGAAATTAAAGGTAAATTAACTTTACTGAAGATTTGGTAATTTTATAAGCTCATTACTTACTTAGGTGTGAAATAAATTGTTCACATTATATTATAGTATCTGTGATTTCAAAATACATAATACCTGCTAGCTGGAAGTCTTACGATAATTTTGTCTAATGATTAACTCATAAACTGCCGAAATGGTAAATTAACTTTAATTGTTTGTCTTCATGTATTTATTAGCTTAATATTAGAGTAAAACTTCAAAGTGCGTTGGTTCGATTCCCATACACGAAAAAAACGTGTGATAAAAAAAATATAAGAAAAAAAAATTGTTGCTTTATGGTTTAGGTCGTTATCTAGTATTGTTATTACAGTATTAAAATTGAAGGATAGTTATAAAATTATTTATTTGTCATAAAATTCAAATATTTCCAGTTTTATTTAAAAAAATATATAGAAACGTCGCGTTTTATCTCGACACCAGAGAATATTAAATATTTAATTTCCTCGCGTGGAATTCGAACTTACAACCCGTCGCGTCTACAGTTACACTTAGTGCCCTTGCGCCACTTGGCTCTCTATAAATGATATTGTATTATTTGATTTTATTTTTGCGACTCTTCTGAATTTTGCGCAGTACTTTACGCAGCTAAGCCGATCTCCAACTTTTTTTGTAGATATACCACAGATTAGAAATTACTACGTCTAAAGACAGGTACACGGTATAACATAGATAAAATTCTGCAATTATTATTACACTAAACGAATATTTCAAAGTATATGAAAATAATATTTCTTACTGAATGTCCATATTATAACCCCACTTAGGTACTTAATTTAATAAATTTCCTTATTATAATGTTAATAAACACACAAATACCCAACTATTATACTTAGCATAATCAAAAAACGTGAACAGAAATCAGAAATTGTTCATATCTTTACAGTCAATGATTTTCGTGTATTATTTAGAATTTTAAATTATCATTTAATTTCAGATTCACTTATCATATCTTTAATAAGATACTGGCCACTGGGTCTGAATAGATACTGCCTTCGACTTTGTTAGAGAAAAAAAATGTTTTATATAGATAAAAATATATTATAAATTTCTAAAATTAATATAGATTAAAGAATCTATATTAATTTCTTACATGCCCTAAAAATTGAAACTAAACTAAAATCTTGCAAATATTTAAAATATCCTCGTACCTTTTAACATTTTTTATCACAATTTACGACCGCTAAAAATATTACAAAAAAATTAAACAAATAAAAAAATGTGTATATTCGAGCTTTTTGAAACGTTAATAACCTGTACGAACAAAATTTAATAATTTTAATGAAGAAACGGTCTTATTTCAACATGACGTCATAGAAACAAGAAAAGAAACTATAATAAAATTTGCCTCATGAATTTCATATGGGCAAAAGTAAATGTTAAATATAACATAAGCATTCCACTTTTTCATCGCATTTAAAGATGTATCGCTAACGTTTTACATATTATGCAAATCACTTTTGAAATCCGAGATAGCTACTTAACATTTTATTGCGTTTCCATAATAACAATCAAATAGTAAAAACTTACTAAAGTCAACACTAAATATACAATAACAGGTTAACCCGTTCAAACACAAGAGGTTATAATCCATTTTGAATTAATACCACATCTGTTAACAGGCGTATTTGTGGTAGAACTGCCGAATAAGGTTAGTATTTAACAATTACAAAGTACAGGAATAAATATTTATATTACCTGGTTGGTGAGCACATCGATGATCACATAAGCGAGGTAGACGATCTCCTCCTCGTCGGAGCCGAGCGCGGAGCCCCCGAGCCCCGCGGTCCGGACATGCAGCGCGCATACCCACCCCCCGCTAATCATGGCGCCATGCACTCTTCACTGCACTGTACTGTTAACACCAAGCTAACCAACACTAACGGTGCCCAAGTCCTGGTTCGAGAAGCAGTCAGCGAGTGTCCAAGACTAAAGTAGACAGTGGCGCGGGCGGCGTTTTACCGCTATATTGCTATACAGTCTACGTAAGCGGTTTCCGCAAGTGAAAATCTGGATTTACATTACACGGTTCAACGTTCTATTCGCGAATTATCAAATGTTAGCTTCAGACGGTTATAAAGATGGATGTTCTATCAGTGTCACTAGTAAATATAGTAAAGGTAAGAAGTAAATATTGTTATATGAACGTGCCTACGGAAAACACGTACGCGCCCGCCGGATCGGTGGATCGACTGCCGTGTTGCCGTTGCCCCTCGTTGACACTGCGCAGGTAAGCGCCGCCAGGTGAGCGCGGCGTTGCCACACCGCATTATCATTAATAAGTGAGACGGACGTCACGACGGGCTATACGCTCTGTCTAATATTCACTGCTCGTACAAAAGGGAATTTATAATACAAGATTAATACATACAAAGTAATGTATATTATAATATCACGGTTCGTGAACACATCGCGGCGCTGTCATAGATTATTTTGTTTGCGAAGGTTTTTATCTAGACAGGCGATTTTGTTATAAAAGTGTTAATACATTGCGTTTGTTGTTCCGCGGCCTTGTTAAGGTTATGGAGGGAAAGTGGTATTTAAGTTGCACGCTGTCTTATTGTCGCCAATGGGCTAATATAATAATAAAATGGTGGGTAGTCGTAAAATTCAAATAATAAAAATTATTATTATTATAGTTTTTTTTAATGTAGGAACTGTAAAATTATATAAAGGTCGTCAAAGGTACAACGGGCATTGTTAAAAATTTAAATTGTATACAGATTTTATTTTTTTTAAAACAATACAATACCAACGCACTGAAGGTAAGTAGAAGGTCGAGCGCAACTCAACGATATTTGTAAATTAATTATTATGTACGTAATTATTTTAATTCTAGACCCTAGTGACCCTTGGATAATGGCATCACTATTTTCTTGAAGTTTTAAATTGTTGTTTCTATTACAATATTATTATATTGTACTATTAGTATTATTTACATTAACAGTAAAAGCAAAGTAAAAACAATTGTATTACACATAAAAACTATAACCTAATAATACAATATAAATTTAAAGTAACAAGAGAAATAATTAGTTAAATCTGGCATTTAGCCATGCGCACGCGCCGCCCTGCGCGCTCTCGCCTCTTATTGGCTAATCCGACCGTAAATCCAAGATGGACGCCCACAAAACATTCCCGTTGACCCATTTGTTGCCTAACAAAGCATTGCACTTTATTCTACTCTGAATTAGTTTTAGATAGGGTGTAAAATTGATTGTGTTTGTTTATAAAAGTTACGTAATCAGTGTTTATAAGATTATAAGACTAATGCAGGAAGAAATTGCCATACCTAGTTAACGTTTTAACTCTTATAAATTATATAACTCAGGTTTTCTTTTTATATATTGTATTTTATTAATAATTGTCGTATATTGCATTGTACTAGATCTCAGATTATTTTACAAACTAAACTTTTATATAATACATAGCCTTTTTACTAAATATATATCTAATAGAAGTTGTGACGTATGTTATACTAGATATACCCTCGTGGCTTCGCTTGAACTACATAGATAATTAATTATTCATTTACTTAATTTAATTAATATCATTTTAAAAACAATATCTATCAATATAACAATATAACAATATCTAAAGATATTTTTAATGAAGTTTCACCTAATTAAATAAAACAGTTATTTGTAGCAATTTTTTTGCACAGCGTTCTTTAAAATGGTATATTTTTTTTATTTATGAACCGATTGAAATAAATGTTAAGGGAACATTGCCAAAAAATAATAATGAAATTTGCATTAAATCGATTAAACTGTTTCAGAGCTTTGCGTGAACAAAAGCACGGACAAACAGATCACAATTTTAAAAATTATTGTTTTTTGTTTTGTTACGTTTTTCTCATATATCTTCCGTGTACAGACACCGATCCGTTACGATTTTATTATAAGCATAGATTGATGAGAATATTCATTACATATAGGAAATAATTAATTTACATAATAATTTATTATAATACTTACAGTGAGAAATTTATTATATTTATTAAGTTTTTATTTACACGGTAGTCTTAGTACAGATGGTAATTATTTTAATATTTTTTCAGCTTGAAAGATTATGTTCTTTTAATAATATTTGCTTAATTAAAAATTGTATGTTGCGTTACTAATGATAATTTATATAATATTTTTTTTTCAGATTCATGCTTCATCTATACAGGTCGTATGTATTTAGTCTAGTGACTAGGCACTTCCTTCTCCGCTTTCTGAAATTCGAGGCAGTAGGTACGTGTTGAATCGGCGAATTCTACATTGCATATTATGGTCTTGCTCTTGCCATAGCAAGAAAAAAATATAATTAATTCTACCGAATGTTGATCGAACCCAAATCGAATGCGTTTATAGTTTGATGCTCATATCAGTCCACTGAGCCACCATGGCCACAAAATATTGTTATGCTATTTAAATTTAGTAAAAAATAGGTCAATATAGTCTTTTTCACAGTAGGTACCAACTACCAAGGGACAAAGTACCGGAAAGGGGGTCTATTACAATCAAAGTAGGACATATAATCAATATGCAAAACTTTTGATGCCATTTAATACTGACATTATAGTTATTATATTAGTTGTTTCATACTAAGATAGTATGTTGTCGGTTCGATTTCCACCCCAATTCGTTTCATGTACTCTGCTTAACTTAATTTTGCCAAATAACTTATACTAATTAGTATAAATTGATCATTTGAAAAGTTGACATACCAATAATTTTAGTTTTTTAACCTGTACCTAAATATATAGCTTATTGCTTTTTATTTCTTAATTAATTAATCATGAAACTGTCATAATATTAATTAATTATAATGTAACGGTAAAAGAAAGTAAAGTAAAATTTGAATACAAAGAAAAATGTATTTTTTTATTATGCGTTGTATGCAAGCGCAAGGCTATTAGCGCCAGTTCAATGCGTAACGGATACACATTTACGAAGGGTTCTATAGATATTTTGTTTATATTTTTGTATATCTTGCGTATGCCAGGATAGGCAGAGGATATTTAGTGTTTATACTCTCCATTTTCTACCTTTCGTTCATTTTATAAATATGAGTGTTGGGCCGTTATCCAAGTAATTTGTCATTCAGTATTTATACCCAGAATTTTGTCTGCTGAATTTTAAAAGAAAAATCAAAATAACTCGATGATAAATTTTAAATTAATTATTCATAATACTATTATAGTATTTTTTATGTCTTTTAATATTTTAATTAATATTTTTTGAGAAAACTCCTAGATATAATTTTTTAATCCTCCCTATACCTATAAATAAGAGTATATTAAAATAAGTTTTTTTATATTGATTGTAAGTAGATATTAAAATGTTGCACTGACACGTATGTGAAACACAAAAGTCACACAAAATAATATTAAATATAATATTTTAGAAATAATATTATATATTAAAAATATGTTTAAGCTTAAATAATTATAATTTCATTTAATATTTTGAGTTAAGAATAAAAAAAGATAAATCAAAATTTACAAGCATATCAACGAAACCCCAAAGTTTTGCAACCTGTTAAAATTTCAAACACCTGTTTGTTTGACTAAACTTGACAGAAAGAGATAAAAAATACTCATACACAAATGTGTGACAGAGACAAATATACACATATCCCGTTGTAACTACACAACTTTATTGTCACTTTTGTAAATATCTTTAGATATGTTTCACTAAACTTCAATAAGAAAGAGATAGATCATACATTTCAGTTGTGTTGAAAAGAGATGGATATATAATATACCTAAGTGGAAACCATGGCCTAAAATCTTAAGTGTTCTAAGTTTTTGTTCTTAAAATGAATAGGCTTTGTTAATGGAAAATAAAATGTCTTTTGGTGTAGGGTTTTAAGTAGAATGTTTGTCTGTTCGTCTGTGTGTTTGTGCACGCTAACTTAAGAAACGGCTTAACCAATTGAAATGCACTTTTCACTATTATGTTATAGCAAACTTTTTTAACATTTAGTGATTGTTTTAATTCAATAGGTTCATAAATAAAAAAACTATATCCAATATAAAATATTTAGTTTGACTAAATTTCTATAACAATTTTACTGAATTAGCTGCAACTTTAGTATTTAATGTCATTATCTATAGATATGGTCCTTAATTACTAATAATACGATAGAATACGAAAATAATTAATTCAACGAAAGTAAATAAATAATTGCATATTTTAAGCGGACGAAGCCGTAAGGGGGTCGCTAATGTACTTATAAATATGTATAAAATGTTTTTTTTGTACTATCTTACAAAAGTGATTTTCCCAGGAGTAAGTTTTGAAGCCACAATTAAAAAGAACAGACAGACATCAATCTCTAATCTATAGAGATAGCATTGGTATAAAGATTAAACATGTAATGTAG
Source organism: Heliconius melpomene rosina (assembly GCF_056956725.1). Classification (NCBI taxonomy): domain Eukaryota; kingdom Metazoa; phylum Arthropoda; class Insecta; order Lepidoptera; family Nymphalidae; genus Heliconius; species Heliconius melpomene. The sequence continues at coordinate 3,770,508 of NC_140400.1, forward strand.
GACTGTACACAGTGTACATGACTATCTCATCAAGCAAAACAAATTTAACTATTTTTGAAATTATACAAATATCTACTTCAACTCTCTAGAAATCAATATTTTACATATTTCCTGATAAAAAAATAAAATAAAAAACTAAAATAAAATAAATATTTAACACTTATAGAATAAAAAATATGTAATAAAATCACGAAAAAAAAAGAAAAAACATATTTGCAAAGTTGACGCTAATATTTCAAGTTATTTTAGCTTAATTTATTTCATACAGTTTCCTAAAACCAATATAAATTTACATATTTTAAGTATGAGACTTTCATATTTATACAAGTACGAGGAGTGTCTTGGCTTTTTAACTGAATGTAAACCGGATTTTTAACTGTCTTCAAAATGTAAGGTTCTTGATCGACCTGTAACCGAAATATTTGCGCTTTAACAAATATTTTGCAATTGTAGCGACCTGATTAAGTGAATTATTAAATTGTTGTCATACGCAATAAATATGAAAAAATATATATTTTTTATCCTCATGCATTTCTTCAGCAAAATAAAAATAATTATAGAGGCATACATAAGCTTTATGCTGTACCTATTTCTCACACAGCAGGGTAGGCAAAGGGTATTTAGTGATAAGACACTCCGTTCCCCATTTTCCGGTGTATTTTTCAAGGCATTGCTTGATGAGAGGCGGAACTCAACGCCGAGTTTTTGCCTTGGTGAAGAAATGAAAATAATAATAAATAACGTAGAAAATTCTTTTTTTTTTATAGGTACTACTCACTACTGTGAGTATCTACTACATTGTTTCCATCAAATTTGCAATCTATTTTTGATCAATTTCTAGAAGAAAAGATTATCAATTCGACGGCGTATGCATGTTACTTCAGAACTTTCGACTGGGTGAACCGATTTTGATTATTTGTTTTATTAGGATTCCACAATAAGGAATATCAAATTCAGGCGAAATGCAGAGAACGAAGTTTTCTGACACTGGGTTCTCTCCGCCTATATTGGTATACGGTAGCTAAAAACAAATCTTAATAACCATTTCATGAAGTTAAGACAATTTATTGAGGTGAGGTGTATCAAACATAACATAAATTACGAAATCAACAATTAAGATAGCATTTGTTCTTGAGTAGGCCATAAATATTATCTCAACGTTGCCTTCGCTTAGATTTGTATATCATCATATACAGTAATAAAATTATACTGCCGTTTAAATATTCAATAGAAGTATACCTACCTACTTCTAATCTGGTTTACGTTACATTGTTGTGGATTCAGATTTCCTAATGTCTTGAAAAGATGAACCTGATGGTGAACCTCTAGGACTGTGGGGAAAGTCAGAATATAGAAGTATAGTCAGAAGATATTGTACTTTACTTTTTAAGAAATTTTAGCGTTTTTATGTCAATTGTTCTTTTAAAAAAAACATACATACAATAAAAATAATAATAATAAAACCATAAACCAAAAAATAAGTTTTTTTTGTTGAACACGATAACTTTAGAAGAGGCTAATATTAAAAAAAATATCGAAACTGGATATAGACTATAATTTTAAATCACGTTAGTCGTTTCGATGTAACTTATTGATTCGAGCACGGGAGAGAAGCCACAGTTATAATAATTATAAGTTAATACAATAAAATATAGGATCTTTTTGGATTGAAAAGAATAAATATATTACTAAGATCTTTATCTAATTTCTATCCATTTAAATGTAGAGCGAGTTGACTCTGGTTGACGAAATTCAACGCTACATTATATATTATTTTTTTGAATGCTCCAGAATGGAATTTGAACCTACGACTATCGCCAGAGACAACACAACAGAGCAACAGCCTACTGTAGTTTTAGTATTATTGATAACATAATAAGCAATTTTACGACTACCTTATTGCTCTGGACCCTAATGGCCTACTTACATAGTTGCGGATTATGAGGTTGCAACTCTTAAATGTCTTTCCGTATGAGGATTTTTGTTTTAAAATTGATTCACTGGGCTGGATTGATAGAATAGATTTAAATAAAAAAAAAATCCGTTATTTATTCAATGGAACGTATAATATAGCTTGTTTTTAAAATCCTAACCTATAAACCATATTTTGAGAGAACATCCACTGTTCTTTTCCAATATTTACTGGGACACGATCGATATAAAAGATATAAAATAAATACATTTAATACAATTTTTATTATTTAATACAATTTCTTTCTTTCGAGTGCGTAAAATAATCACCCTGTTTCATTGCAATAATAAGAAATTAACACGTCAGCCCATATAAGAAACTGCTGATATAATTTACAGATCAAGGTTTATTTTGATTTTGAAGAAAAAAGTGGTGCATTTCCATACAAGAATATCATTTTACATGTTTCTCTACCTATTTATATGCTCCACTTTTTTATAGCGATATACCTAATAAAATGAAATGCGATGACCATAGCTAAAGAAATAATAGTAATTTATTATATTTTTTAAGCTTTACTCTGTATCCCACGAACAGCAGAGTAGGCAGAGGGAACCTGGGAATCTAGCGGTAAGACATTCCATTCCCATTAAGATATTTCCATTCCCCACTTTAATTTCCTCGAATGAGAATCGAAAACAACTAGGTAGGTAGGTTCAATACACAAGAAAACCCTGCTATTTTTATATTAAAGAAACGAAGCCAGGCGTAGTTGAAATGTCCAAATTCGGTATAATAGTTTGCGTAACACTTTGCTCGTATGTTAGGCAATACCAGCTTCTACTTTGCATTCGGAGTTTGATCGGGATTTTCCACGCGGTCACTTGCGCCTTGTAGGCTAATATCGCAATATTATCAACATAATGTTCATTATTTATTTAACGCAGGCGTCTTGTTTTTGAAAAGAATTGGAAGAAATTTCAGGCTTTTTCCCGCATACACTGCTCTACATTTACATTTACACTGTAAATGTAGAGCTTTTCCCCGTATTAAATTAAACGCGACGTTATTTTATACTGATTTGAAGATCAGTATGACTAACATTAAAAAATTATACCTGCCATTGATACCATTATGATGCTCAGACACTGAGACCCTCCGTAAACACAATGATCATGGCTTCAGTCCCACTTGGAGACATATCTCATTTCAGGAGTTAGCAGCGACACATTGAATTTCGTTAGTCAACTCGCAATGTGTCAAATTAGTGGGGATAAAGCAGTGTCTTCACAGTATGTTCCCCCTTTCTTCTCTGCTCTATACGAGGAACAGTTTGTATACAAAATAAAAGATTGTGTCTATATAATTTATTCACGAAACTTTTATATAATAAGCTCTACGTTAACCCACTTTCATTGTCATTTATAATTTATTTATATTTTTTTATAGAAAAGCAAAGATATAATCAATATTATGTAAATAAATATATTTAAATACATTAAGTGTTTCTTTCATATTCGTTTACAATCTTCAAACAACTCAATTATGTTTGTTGGAATTATTTGTATTCTTCTCAGTAGAGCCCCGTTTATTCTTAGATAGCATCGTATTGTATATCTGGAAATATAATTTCATTATGAAATTGTCGTGTGAGGCAGATAGAATAATCTTTAACCGACGTCAGTGTAGATTCGATTTCGTTATAGAGATTTTTTTTTCAATTTCATCAAATTCAAATTCAAAATTCTGGTTTTAGATGGCGGAACTCAACGCCGCGTTTTGCTCGACAAGATATGAATATTTTAGATAATTTATCTTTCTCGGTTGGGAATCAAACTCACAACTTGTTGCGTTTATAAACCCTGTACCACGAGTCCACGACTGACCTTTTACTTAGAACCAAAATATATATAAGTATATATAAGTAACAACATATATAATATTTTCTTTGATTCTAAATAAAATAAATACTAAAATGATGCAATACAAGCAGAAAATTTCAATCCAGAATATTTTTGAAAGGTTATAAGGAACTCAAGTATTTTTTGTTCAAATGTATGTTTTTATTAATTAACTAATTTATTCAATAAACTTTCCTTGGTACGGTTTTATAAAAACTTAAACCTTTTACCGTACCACTAGGTAATCCTATGAAGTGCATAAACTTTTAAAGGCCGCAAGTTTAAATCTAAAGAAAGACTGACAGAATAGATTTTTCGTAGAACTTATGTTTTAAGTAGGTATCAAATTGAAAATGTGTTTTATAGTCAAAAGTTTATCCACACTTTAAATAACTACTGCCTATATTTTATTAGGTGGTTTTTCGAGGCATTGCGTGTTGAATTGCAGAATTGATCGCCGTCGTGGCCCAGAGGCACAAGGATGTGGCTGTAACGCGACGGTTGTGAGTTCAGTACTCACTCGAGGGATTGAATTATTATTTATTATTATTTTCATTTAAAATTTGGAAAGTGGTGGACGGAGTGTCCTCAAAAAAAACAATATTAAATTTATGCATTAAAATAATAAATATTATGACCGTGTGCAGCGAACTTTCTTATCTAGATTTTACATATAAATTACATATATATATATATATATAATTTTCTTTATAAATGTATTCCTTGAAGTCAATTAAGGTGTAAGTATCCACCAAAATAGAATTAACTTCATAAACATTACGTACACACTGCCCCTGACTGCGCCTAAGGAGGACACACAGGGGCAAAATATACGTAAATTTCTTAACTTTCTTAAGTCTTGTCAAAATAATAAATTAAAAAAACTATTTTTAAAATATACCCTTTCATTTTTTATAATTTGAGGAAAGAATAATAAATATAATTATTACTAAAAATTATAAAAATCAAGAACGAAATGTTTTTTTACTTATTCGCTTAACTATTTGAGTTGAGCTTTAATCAGGAACATAGTTGTGGGTTCTAATTCCTTCTCAAATTTTTACGGAAAGTTCCTTTTCGTTGCTTATTGAATTGCCTTAGTCTCCGTTTTCAAGAACGGAGTGTCTGATCACTAAGTATCTCAGCTAACTCTGTTTTGATTTTGACTGATATGCGTGTAAATATAAAAAAACTAGTGGAATATGTAAATTAGTATGTAGGAATAAGTCACCTCTTGTTCAGACTGCTGTCCACGCATCGATGACACTCGAGAGGAATTCAAAGGTTTTATATCAGTAGAAGCTGAAGCAATTATAACGTAAGAAAATTAAAAATTTATAGCAATTAAAAGTGAAATATAACGAAAATAACAGCTAGTTTCATTTATCTTTACTTCATGTATAATACGTACCTACTTTATATTATAATACATGGATAAGTTAAGTTCTATCCTCTTTTTATTGAAGTTATATTTTCGTAAAGTCTATAGAGTCTATTACTTATGCAGTAGTCTTGATATTGTTGGTTCATAGACCATGGTTACAATAGAAAATTACGTATACCTATTTTTCTTTGTGTCCTAATATATTGAAAAATATTAAATAAATATAAACTTACTTTTTGGTCTTGGGTTTTCTTGTTTGTCTCCCTGAAAAGAACGAATTTTAATGAACTTTGGAAATACAAAATATGAAAGACAATATACGATTTTCACACATCACATGTGTGGATATAGGATGACATGTGTGGATGTCACACCACTTCTTGATCAGATTAGGCTAGACATAGTACCTTCTCAATAATTAACTCAATAAAAGCACCGTTATTTATACTCTTTATTTTAGAAAATGTGTGAATTCATTAACTTTACAACAAAAAACAATATTTAGTTGACAAAAAGTATAATAAATACTTGCCATATCACTATAACTCGGTCTGTAGTACTTGGAGTTGATTTCTTTCTCGCTGTGGCTGCTGCCCACTGTCGCTGAAGCTGGTAAAATAAAATATGCAAAAGAAAAATAAAATAAATTAATATTAAATTATATTTATAGGCCAGACGTGGCGTAAGCGTACGACGGGTGAGGGTTCAATTCCCATCCGAGGAAATGAAATATTTTCATGTTCTAGCTGTGTTAACCAGACAAAAGTGCAACGTTCAGTTCCGTCACCCAACACGCAAGCCTCCAGAATTCGGTACAAATTGGGGAACGGAAGTGTCTTAATTGGAACAGAGTGTCTTAACAATAAGTTCCTTTGCCTACTGTCCTGTGTGCGGGATACAGCGTGAAGATGATATTATATTCAACAGATAAGTGAAGATTTAAAACATAACTTACATGCTTTATTTCCCCATACAGAATCTCTATAGTTGACTCGTCTCGCCCCGCGGCGACGCTTGCCCCTCAACCTTATAGCACTCTTCCCACGTGACTCAGAGGAAAGCTTCCGAGCCACTTTGTGGTATAAACATCGGGATGACACGTTTGATACCTAATTGTATGTTATTTTTATAGTATTCTTGAGTAAGATAGGTAGGGGAGAGCGGGGCTAAAAGTTACCGAGGTAAGTTGTTCCGATGGAAATAATTTCGCGGAGAAAAGTGATAGGAATATTTAGTAAACATATAGTGAAATGCAATGTGATAGCGCACCCATGGCCAGCATATTGAATAATCCAGTGGCACCCGAAACCAATGGAATAGCACATGGGTGTCGTTGGTGCACGATTGTAAATATTTTTGCATTTCATATTTTTGGTCTATCTCACAAATTTTAACGATTAGCCTCGAGTATGTTAGTGTTTTTTTTACATTATATTACCTACTATTTCAGAACACTATTTGAAAATTATTTATGTTTTCTATATCCCTAATAATGGGATGTAAATATTGTAATTTTTCATACTAAAAAATATTGTAATTTAGTTTGTATTGTAACATGCGGACTTATGCTCGGAAATCAACTCGAGGTTATGTGTCATATGAGTTGATGTAAAAAGCAGCGGATGTAGTTTTCAAAGATTGCAGGAATAAGATAAAAACTGTTACCAAAAGGTTACATATACATATTAAGTGCGAAAACCTAAAGGTATAAACTTTTTGTTTATTATTTTGGTTTAACAAAATCAAAATAAGTTTTATTTTATGTAAAATTATCTTTTACTTTTTAGTTCCGTTGTGTTTCGGTTCGGTTTTTTTTTTGTTCAAAATTAATTCTTTTTACGATTTTAAGTGATAAGTAACCTTAAAAGGATACTTCTTAAACGAGTGTTGGTCGTGGTGGTAGTGGTTGTTAACGAGTGGCATCTGTTGTGATATGTAAAACTTGACTCAATTAGGTATTATTTTTGTGGAAACTAACATTTTGGTATATTAACAAGAAAATACATAAAAAATATTCGGGAGAATTGGGAACCTCTCCCTTTTTTGGAGTCGGTTGAAAATGAAAACTTTTTTTTTGAGGTTGGTTGAAAAGAAATGCAACGATGGGGAATCTTACTTCTGACAATAATTTTCACAAAGTTTTCCCTTGTAACTATTCCAATATAATTAATATTTACCAAAATAAAAACAAATTTTCTCAATTTTGACGGGATTTTATAATCAGAACCTAACCAAACTTTCATCAAACTATCCTTGAAGTGTATCCTTTCAAATAAGAAAAGAATCATTAGAATCGGTTGGCGTGATATTGAGTTATTCGTCATTTTGTCGCACACGTACCAATACAAATTTAATACTTATGTGATTTTCTCACAGATACCATTGTCAAAAATAGACTAAAAAAAATTGGTTCCTACATGGGAAGCACTACCTTTCAAATAAAAAAAAATCATCAAAATCGGTTCACCTAATCAAAAGTTATGAAGTAACATACATAAAAAAAAGAAACAGTCGAATTGATAATCTCCTTTTCTTACAGAAGTCGGTTAAAAAAGATTTGCTTTTGCGCCTGGTAATTATTATGATACTGTTGATTATTCCTTAAATAAACAGGCTTTGTTCGATTATTTATTGTTTTTTATTTTGCAAATAATAGCTTTAAAAATATGGTAACAATTTACCCCGGTCTGTTAACAACTTGCCCCAAGTCGGGGTAAGTTGTTACTTTCCGACTTCAGTCATAAAAAAAATCATAATAAAAAAGTCTTATAAAGAATACCCTAAATTAATGTTTTAATTGTTAGTCTAGATATGTAAGTTGAATTTGATTATATTGTATAAAGACTAAAATCAAGTATTCGTAGCAATATTTGAGGTTAAAAAAAATCGGAACTTTTGGCCCCGCTCTCCCCTACTTAAGCTGAGATGCCGTTTTACATAAACTATGAGGCATCTCAAGATTGCACTCAAAGTCAATCTCATAATTGAAAGTGATTTATAAATACGGGCCTTTATAATAATAAAAAATGCCGTTTGTAGTTATAATATACGAGTACCTACTTATGTTTTTTTAATATGTTTTTAGGTGTATCCCGTATATAGTTGGGTAGGCAGGGGGAACCTAGTAAAAGCACTCCACCTGGTTTCGACACATTGCCGCCTTGTTACCAAAGCGGGGAAATTCAAAATTAATAAATAAATAAATAATAATAATATAAAATTAATAATTCATAAATTATTCCTCAGAATTTGAACCGAACCCACAACGCGTTTATAGTCAGACCCTGTAGCCGAGCGCACTTCCGACTTCTTTAAAAAAAATTGTAAGTACATTTTTATATGGGACTCTACATTGTGTTCTAACACATGATTAATGAAATACATAAAAAAGCAAAAAATAACCAATTCACACTGCAAATCGTCCAGTTCGTCCTCCATAATGTCTAATTCGTCCGTGTCCTTAGCTGGCACTATCAATAATTTCGTCTCAGGACAGGAATTACTGACTATTAACTGAGATGACTTCGGAAATAATAGGCGATGTACTGTTCTGTTTTTATGGAATGGAACGATTAGTTAGAACTACTACATCCTTTTAGGCATAGAAGATAATGTAGGTACATTGTTGTTACATGGTATAAATTAAATTGTAGCTTCACACCGTGCCTAGAATCTAGCAGGGTAGACAGGGGAACGTGGTGTCAGAACACTCCGTTAACCGCTTTCCACCCAAATCAAACTCCCGTAACACGGCCTGTTCAGTGAAAATTAAAGGCACACTTGATTTATTTGGGGATCATACCTACAAATATTATACAAATATTTTTTTACATATTTATCATCAGCTATTGTTCTATCGCAATACGACTGACATTTGATATATTATCTGGGCTCAAGTCTAGTTCAACGAAACGTTTTTTTTTTAGATTTAAGAAAGAACCTGAAGTTAAGATAAGCAGTCCGGTTTGCCGAAAAGCCTAAATAAAGTAAAAGTAACCTTGGTATGCAGCAAGGAGGCTGAAAAACCTCTCGGGTTGCCATATCTTGGCAAATGCCGTCCAATAATATTATATCTTCCATAAGCTCATTCACTACGAACACCTAAAATTCGAAATGAAGAAATAAATGAAAAAGTACATTGCGTATTCCTGTCCCTGTCCTCTGTGTTAATATTAAACTTTACTTTTCTCACCTTAAAAGCTTTCAAACAAGGCACAAACGCGTGTTCCAAACGCATACTTATCTTCTCTCCCGACCAGCCGTGGTACGCTGGCACTGTAGGTAATATCATTATGGACAGCTTTATACCAATTTCCCTCCACATAACTGCCTCCAAGCTAAAGGAGAAGAACAAAAATAAAATAAAATAATCAGTTCTGCTTTAGCTCCGGCGTTAAGTTTCGCCATTCAACACGCAATGTATCCAGAATTAGGCGGAAAGCGGGGAACTAAAGTATCTTCATTCTCCATTTTCTATCAAAACAGAAACAATGCGAGTTTGACCAAGAACAGTGCAATATTTTATTTATCTTCATCGCAGATAGATCTACAATTATAGAATTGTCTAACCCCATGATAGGATGTGGTGCGAGATTAAAAGCTTCCTTTACGATGGGCATCGTGATGCAGTACGCCTGCACTGCGGAGTCACAGCGCACCGTGTAACTGTATGGACGATTCGTTAACACCTACAATATGCATTGGGTAATATTATTGGTATGTAATAGGTTTGAATCCTAGCCATTACATACAGATACAATTTAATTCAGCTTTTCAAATTATTATTTGATTATTTCATTTATAATCGATAATCGATTTTGAGTATTTTAATTTCTGCAAGAAGGAAGTAAATAAAAGTCTTGGAAACGAGATGAAAATATCAACCAAGGCAAGACTTTTCAAATAAATTTACTCATTTTGATAATAAATACAGAGAAAGAGAAATAATAAACAAAGATTTTTGGTTAAAATTCAACTATTACGAACCCCCAAAACTCCAATAGCATTTCCTGAAACAATATAATCTTTGCTCGGTTCAGAAAATTTAAGATCAGTTCTAAACTCGTAGTTTGGTATAGCCTCATCGATGTCTTCACCCGGAGGCGTGTAGGTCGCCTCGCATAGACCAGACACCAACACGTATAAACCTTTGGGTTGATCACCTAAAAATGTTTTTTTTTGTTTATTTTTTTAATCTTCAGAAGTTTTTTTTTAATTTCATACTAAATATTTTAAAATAGGGTAGACAAACAAAATTAGTGTCAAGACACTCTGATTGTTATCTACAGTAAGACGTTGTGCCGCTGCCCCACGACTACATTTTTACGATATTTTTTATTTAACACAATTATCTTAACATAATGTAATACTAAAAAAACTGTTGTACCTCTTGATATAAGGATATCGTTAATATTATAATTGCGTATTTCAGAATTTTCTATGAAGAAGTCTGCAACCCTTTCATTGCCCTGGAGCCATGACACTGCGCGTAGTTGAGTCTATTTACCATAAACATATGTATATTATAACAACAGCAATTAACTTTTAATCTTAATTATGATAACAATGAATATATTATAACAATAAATAATACATTTTTTTTTCTAATATCATTTACTTTCTAAAAATAAACAGTGCAAATTAATTAATTATACATATTTTATAGGATAAGTAAACCAAGAAAACTTATGGTAATTTTGCTGTATTTTATATTTTATATGCTTACTTCAGGTGATGACGGAGCAACTAAACTGCCTTTGTGTCGACAAAGTTGCACTTTTTCTTGTATTGCATTGACTAATAACCGATATTCCACTTCATCCAGAAAACCTTAAGAAAGTCATGATAAGGAATTACGAGACAGCTAAAATAATACTTTTCTAGTTAATTAATCGAAATTGACATGTCTGGCACGTTATAGTTGTTTATGGGTTCGATTCCAAATTAAGGATGAAGATACGTAGAGCAGGACCAGGCAGAAAAAAATACTTTATGCTTCAGTTTAATAAACAAACATAAGGGAAAATATAAGATTTTCAAGAATTTCATGTTACCTTCTTCTTTCAACTGCATAGTATCGAGTATCATAATATTTAGGGTGGAAGTAGTAGCTTGCCTGGTCTTCACAGTGATGGCGGTCCACGGTCTATCTCGCTGTAATAACCCAAGCTGTCTCGTTACAGCTAATCTAAAATAATAGGTAGCTATATATTTTTGCCATTTGAAGAGAAGAGAGAGATTTGATTAAACTTAAATATGTTAAAAATAGATGTTTTTGGGAACTAGCAGTTGCAAATAAAAATAATAAAGTATTATTTAATTATTAGAATAAAATGTGTATCAAAATATAGTATTAAGAGTAAAACAATCAATAGATAGAAACATAAGTAGAAAGATGAACAAAGGTTCAAATACTGTGCCTTGAGAAACACCACAAGGAGATAGGGATTAAAAATTTTCAATTATTTCATATAATACAACAATATTGTTTTGCTTGTACACACCTATCAGTTTCTAATTTATTGTACAGGGTCTCTTGAATTTGTTGGTTGTCAACTAATTGTGGAAGAAGACTGCATACTTCTTGTTCTCCAGTCACAAAACCCTATATTGAATTCTGGTCACTTTATTCAATACAAATTTAATTAGAACGCTAAAGTAAAGCTCTTTAGAATGTAATTTTTTTTAAAAAACTGCATAAATTTCATATAGAAATTAAAATATGAAATTATTTTGTTTTAATAAAACAAAAATCAATTTAATTCGATATTGACAATTAAGTCTAATGTTTTTTGAAGATTCTGACTGACTGACTCACTGACTAACTCAGACTGATATTTAGATATTCTAGATAAATTTAAAGTATTAATGAGATAAATTTAAAATGTGTCATTTATTTAAATATGTTTTATTAATAACATCAATAATACCTTTCCAACATCATAGCCAAAAGCTAATTGTATATCAATCATCCTGTCGATGTACGCCATAATTTTTGGTACAGATACCCTGTAAAAATAACACAGGTGCCAACAAGAAAATACATACATTTTTTATATCGAGGGACATGATTTGTAATAGGACTAAATCCTCCAAAGAAATCTTTTCAGAATTTCTCTATATAAATCAGCTTCACGCTGTATCCCGCATATAGCAGGGTAGGCAGAGGGAATCTAATGTTAAGGTTCCGTTCTCCACTTTCCGCCGAATTTTTTGAGTGTTTTAAACGTCTATGCCTACCTAGCCAACTTGCACAGTCGTAAAAAGCGTAGCATCCTCAATAATTTAGTTGCAGTTAGAACACTCGAATTTAAATTATTCCATTTATCCCACGGTGTAAGGGCATCTATTACGTCCAAGAAAAGATCTAAAACAAAAAATATCCAGTTTATTAGAAAAATATTTTAGTAGGTAATTGATTTTATATATTATTTATTTTATATTATTATGAATATGAAATATTTTAGTAATAAATGAACGTTTAGTAATAAACAATTAGTATTTTCTAAGATTCAAATTTCTTAATTTTTTTTATAAACTTACCACCAGTGGCCATTACAATGATGGCGAAATCTAATTTGTTCCAATGTGACTTGAAATAACCACGAATTGTCAACGCTAACATTTTGACTACCATTTCAAATACGTATATTATGTAGAAAAATCTGTAATTATGGATGATTTAGATCTAAGAAGAAAATATAATTCTTATTCCATTTAAAAACCGAGTGAAAATTCCCTCAGTTTTTCGTCCCATAAATACAAAACAAAACAGTTAAAAAAAAACAAAGATGTCACAAAATATTTCAATTAACCGTATGGTATGGAATTATGTCTTACTAATTTCACATAGATATATTTAATAACTTCGAAATTCTTGTTATGTATTGATAGTAGGTTCCGCTGCTTTTTCTCGCTAAAGATATGTCCAAATGGACTGAATGTTATCAACGTACCCATGTACTTTATAACCCTTTCTTTTAACCAATCTTTTTTATAATCCAGGGACGAGAATTTTTGCACCTTATTCTAGAATTATGGGTCCAAAAACCCATGATTAATGAAGCTAATTTTAAATTTCAACAGAAAATTAACAAAATACACTCACAAATTGAGCGACTTTATAGTAATCATCAATGTTAAAGAAACAGGTGGTTTCATCAACACTTCGCACAGGATAACGGGTGTGTTACACAATATCATGACGTAAATGAAACCGTCGAACCAAACATTAGAGACCATCCGGTAGCACAACTGTCGCCACTCGTGTCGGGGCACTTGGGCGTTTGCTGGATCCGGCATCAGCATGTCTACTAGCTTACGACGAAGCCAAACTGCGTGAGCCTAGCAGGAAATATAAAGATTTTTTTCAGCTACACGTACACAGAAGCGTGGCGTTAAGTTCCGCCATTTAACACACAATGTCTTAAGATTTCGGCCAAAAACATGAGGAACGTAAGTGTCTTAATGGGAAACAGTGTCTTAACACTTGGTTCCCAGGTTTCCTCTACCTACCCTGCTATTGTGGGATACAGTTTGAAGCTAAAAATAAAGAATAATAAAAAATAGTAAGTTAATATTTCATTTTATAGAAAGAGATAAGTATTATATATTTAAATACTATTCTTTAGTTCATAAATAATCATCATAATATTTACAAAACAATTTTAGTACCTTGGGTCTCCACAAAGCGGCCAACTGGTCCAGATTCACTCTTGCATCATCAGCGTCTGCAGCTACTTCTACAGCTTGCACCAAAGTTCTGACACCATCTTTACTAATTTTCCCGTGTTCGTATTGACGCCAATATGATATCTTCATTGCTTTTAGCACTCTTTGATTTGCTTCTCTAATGTAATAAACCAATATCTTACCTGTCGTTATCATTTTTAGAAAGAGGAAATGAAAATATTACTTACAGCCAAAACTGTTTGACGGTTTTGTACATATAAGGTGTATTTGGACTCGTGAGATTACTTGTGGGAATAAGATGGGCTATATAAATCTTCAGAATAATACCCGCAAATGGAAATTACGCATTCAGGTTTATTATTTTTAATCCCCTACGAAAAAAAAAGGATATTAGTAGTTTGACGCGTCTATATACTTATGTGTGTAGGTTTCTGGGTACGTATTTTAGTTTAGTTTTTTTTTCTGTGAAATGTCATTTAGGCGAGAGTGAGTAAACATATTTTCTTCAATCATGTCTAATTGAGATTAACAGCGCCTTTCTAATCGTTTGTTTAGTTTTTAGTTTCTTTTGTCAGGGGTTTTCAATTATCATTATAATACTATTAGTTTTATACCTATAGCAAAGGTAAAGTAAAGGCAAAAACCAAAGTGAAAAAACCAATTACTAATAACACCATTTCCTACTTCTCCCACTAATTGTTTAATTACAATTTCAAAGAATATTTTCAAACCTCATCATTTCAGCAAATTCTTTCTTCGTGGGTTCATTGGGTATCTCTCTCTCACAATCAGGACACGTGGTGTACCGGTAGCCCATGTAAGTGTCGTCATCACTGTCCTCGTCATGCATTTGTAATTGATATGGATGTTTTATATTTGTTCCTGCAATTACTTTTATTCTAGGAACTACATAATAATTACTACATTTTTTCTAGGAACGCATTTATTTTAATCAATTAAAATTATATTAATACTAATTTGCACGGGACGCTAATGACATTTTATGTATAGAAATAAAAGTTCGAAGCGAAGCGAAATAATAATTCGACTGCGAAGCGCAGTCGAATTATTATTTTTTTCATCTTCTATGCTGAAACCCTCACATAATAGGGTAGGTAGAAAGAACCTGGAAACCTACTCTTAAGACACTCCGTTTCCCAGTTTTTCCTGTGTTCCCCCACTGCGACGCAGTGCGCAAAAGATGGCCTCAATCAAAATGGCCAAAATAAGAGACAGTAAATATCATACCAGCTTGAACCAGTTCCCAATTAGCATCAGCAAGGAATTTATCCATCTTCAGCATAGATATACAACGGTCTCGAGTTAACATTATACGTTTCACACAGTTAGTCATGTTGGCTTTCTTCGCCAGAGATATTTCCGCTAACCCCAAAATTTTCAATATTCGTTGCATTGACGTAGCATTAACTACTAGAGATAGGATGACTAATCCTGCCGTTTGTATTATAAAAATCTGGGAATTATAATAACATTTGATGAAATATATTGACATTATTTCTTATATATTACATAATATTAGACGACGAATTGGAAGCATAATAGATTTAGATATATTCTTCTAAATATACATATTTATATAAAATATTAATATAAAAATAAAAAACTACACAAAATAGTATTTTAAGTAAGGACCGAACCTAAAACATCAGGCTGAGCAACAAACTACTATGGCAAAAGCTAATATGGTACTTTCTAAATTATTTATTACTAACATTCCTCTTACCTCTCCAGCATCCTCTACTGTTGGCGTTTGGAGAACAATCAGAGCCAAGCAAAGAGATAGTGGACCTCTTAAGCCGCCCCAGACACAGGATAAAGAATGTTGCCATGATATACCATAGCCTATGTGTCTCAAAATAGGCGTCATCATAGCATAGACCATTAAACGAGAGAAGTATACAGTTGTATAAGTAACAAAGACTAACGCCACAAGTCGAACGCTAATCACGTGACTCAGCTTATCAAATATAACCACTCCAACCATTGTGAAAATCAACGTATTAACAACAAATACCAGAATGTGCCAGAAATGGGCAGCAACCTGCTCGACATCTGCTGCGAGAGTCGATTTACTCTTGCTAACCATGACACCAGCTATGACGGTAGCCAAAAATCCTGATACATAGAAATACTTCTCCCCAATATAAAACGTCAGATACGCTCCACCCAATGTGACCGTTACCACACATAGTAAGTCATAGTATGTCAAAGTCAACATCACAGATATTATTTTCCCTGTAACGAAACCTAGTAAAGCACCACCACCGGCGTATCTGAGAAGGAGTAGGGAAATTTGTGATGCGGACGTCAAAGCTAAGGCTAAATACCCGAAAACAGCTGTAAATTCAATCATGGCTGTTGCATCACCTATCAATCCTTCACCCAACAGAAGCACACTAACGTATTTCCCTTTAGACATTTCTTTTAATTGCTTCACCACCTCCATAGGATATATAGGAGAGCAAATCACACCAAATAAGAAAGCAGTTGGGAAATTCCAAGACGATTCGATTAGGTTATACGCCATGAAAGCTACCATCAAGGCCGTCAGAACTGCCCCAGGTACCCCAACAAGGAAAATTTGTGGAAAACTCTTCCAAAACGAATGGGAATCGACTGAATATGACGTGTAAAATATCAAAATGGGTAAAAACAGAATTAGAAGTAAGTCCACATCTATGTAGCATATTTGGACAATCGGTTTGATTGAAGGGTGTTGGTTAGCTAAAAACCCAGCTATACCTCCGAAACTGAACATTATGACTCTGTATGGAACACACATACTAGTCCAGAGCATTACAGCTCTTATCACAACACCAATAAGAAGAATAGATATTAAAAAGAAAATTGGCAAATATTGTGGATATGCCAATGTAGGACGATATGGATCGTCAAATACAATCTCCTCAGATTCATTTTGTGTTCCGTTTGCTGCTTTCACTTTATTTATAGACACTATTAAAATACTGTAAAATATTATAAATCTCGACATTATATTGTATAATCCATAGCCATGTAGATATTTTATAGATTAATAATACAACATTGTATTGATTGCAATAACATTAAGAATTACTGTAAAGAAAAAAAATCTTTATATTCATGGTATTGTATAATATTTCTTATTTATTGTTAACAATTTAAAAGAACAACAAAAAAATATAAATATGAATTTAATTTTTACAAAATGTTTTTTAGCTTCAAGCTGTATTCCGCACATAGCAGGGTTGGCAAAGGGAACCTGCGAACCTAGTGTTAAGCCACTCTTTTCCTTAGGCACACAATTCTCGAGGCACGAGTTGAGTGGCAGAACTCAAAACATTTTTACTTCAGTAGTGGGGCAAAGAAGTGATAATATGATATAATGGGATGATTTTATTTCATAAAAAATATATATATTTTTGTCAATTTTCTTTATTTAAATAATAAAACTATAATGAACAATATTTAATATCAATTCGAATTTCTATACGTATTGTTAATATTGAATTATATTAAATGTCAATTGTCATTAAAAATCAAAATTATCATGTAGCACGTAAACCACAAATATACATATATAGAAAATTGAAAACTTTTATTTCTAAAAGCAAAATAGTAAGTAACGTAATGTATACAATAAATTTATAAATAAAATAATTTTCAAATATTGAATAAATTGAAAGAGAAAAATAATTTTAATTTAAAATGAAATGTCAACACAATTAATGGTAATTATAAATCAAATTTACTTAATTTTTTTAACTGCATATTGTATCCCGCAAATAGCAGAATAGACGGAGAAAACCAAGTTAAGATACTTTGTTTCCCACACACTACCCATTTCTTGAGACACTACATGTTGACGTTGAGTGGCGAAACTCAACGCCACACTTAGCAAAACAGTAATAATACAATGTCTTTACAGATCTCTAGGGAATAAAAGTCGAATACTATTATTCGGTTTCCTCGGACTTTTATATGGAGAAAACTTCTGTGGAGTTTTCCTAGGAGACCTTCTGGGAGATGTAAATTCTTTTATCTTATCTTTTTTTTCTTGCATCTCATTATTTAACTTTTTCTTTTTATTTTCTGTGTCTTTTAGTTCTTTATAAGCTGTTTCTAACATACGTTTCTTCCAATCTTCGTAAGGTTCTATTTGAGGTTCTGTAGGTTTTTCTTCTATGGATTTTTGTCTATCAATTTGCATAGCATTTACATCTGAAATAAAAAAAAATACATTATTTTACCTCGTGCAACACCAGAGGAGCTACAAGTGCGTTACCGGCCGCCAAGGTGGAGAAAGACGCGCTTCATGAAGGTACCCATGTCATATCGCCCTGGAAACACTGCCGCAGGTAGGCCATTCCACAGATCCGTGGCGCGTGGAAGGAAGTTCTTACAAACCACACAGTAGTGGAGTGCCACATATCCAGTTGGTGTGGAAGATATTTAAATTTGTGACGTACTGTGCGGTTAGAAAATTCAGCAGCAGGTAACAGGTTCTTCAGAACATTCCCCATGCGGTAGAGAACGCACAGCAAGATGTGGGGAAAGTGGAGAACAGACTTGTGTCTTATCGCGAAGTTCCATCTACCTACTCTGTTGTGTGCTGTAAAGCTGATTTTGGATATAAATATGTAGTCAATTAAATTGTATATAAACTAAATAAAATATTTCTATATAATTTTCAAAAAGAAAGAAAATAAGCATAAAAAAATAACAATATTTATAAATATTTTTTTTATAAAAGCTTTTATTTAAGTGTATCAAGTAATACTAACATCTTCATCCTTTAGTGAAGTTACTCTATTTTCAGTTTTCTGCCTACTACTTACTACTTGTTGAATAGTACAATTCTAAGCCACACTTACAAGAATAGGGAATTAAAAATATTTTTTGCTGTAAGTAAAGAGTGGACGAACCCACAACCATCATGCTCACAGTAAAACATTGTACCACTACACCTCAAGGCCCCAAAATGTATCTTTGTAAGCTTACCATTTTTATCAGCTTTGGGTGGTCTCCCTCTTTTCTTGACAGCAGTAAATTTCTCATCAACAACTTTGGTCCAATCTGCATCCAGTTTTGCCCACTGCGCTTGTTTCAGTCGTGACTTTTCAATAACTTTACTTTTTGATATCTTTACTTTGTTTACTCTGAAAATATAAATTTCAATATATAATTGTATATCATATTCCTCACACACTGACCAATATGTGGAACTCAACACTGCCCTTTGGCTTCTTACTAAAGTGAGGAAATAAAATATATACTTAGCTGTAATGACTTTAAATAAATAAGCCAAAAATATTTTTAACAAAATCACCACTACAACGGAAAGGAAATGAATAAAGCAATTACATAATAAAATATATATACCTGCAAGCTTGAAACACAGCCATACACACATATTGAGGTAAATTAAGATCTATTTCCTGAAATATCATACAAGTAATAAAAATAGCAAAAACAAAATAAAATAAATAAAAAATTACCTAAATTGGGAAAGGAAGAGTACAAAATATCTATGAAATTATTGTTCTCATCGTTTCTAAACACAAATAAATGTACATAAGGCATATAAGATTAGCACAGCAGGCAAACAAAACACTTCATTTAAAGTATAAACTAGTATGTATAATAAGAAAAAGCAACTATTTGAGGCCAGTTGTGGCGCAGGGGCACAAGTGTGACCATAAAACTGGTTGGTTGTGGGTTTGATCCCCACTCGAGGAGATGAAATATTTATTTAGATTTAATATTTATTTTTTATAAGCAAAGCACAGCGTTGAGTTCTGCCACTCAACACACAATGCCTCTAGAATTCAGCAGAAAGTGGGGAACAGAATGTCTGTGTGCGGGATACAACATGAGTACATAAGTAAAATATTTAATATATTACCGTTTTAGATACCCTTTGGTACTCTTCAAGTATTTTTTCAGCTAATGATTGTACACCAGAACATTGTAGTGAAGCACAGAGAAGTGATAGTGATAGCTGATCACTATTGAGTTCTAGAAGATTTTCAATCACTTTGCGACAGTTCGCATATGAAGGACCTTTCAAACCAGAGTATTTTATTGCTGTTTTCTGTAAATGAAATAGTCAAAGTAATAAGATTCACTTTTATTTAAAAGACGGATTAAGAAAATCAATGTAGTTATTTTATGGAATTATTAATATATTAATTTATAACGTACATTATCTAGATCAACGCCATAAACAGCTGAAGCTAAATCTAAACAAATAACAGTTTTGCTGGTGTCCGTCATAACGTTGCCCGCAACTGACTTGGCTTGTAATAATCGTTCAAACTCGGCAGCTTTACTGAAATATAAACAGTCGTTCGTTTTATACATTTAAAAAATTATAAAAATTAAACCGAGAATGCGCTATATACTTTATAACTTTATCTTCGTTGCCGAGACCTAACTTAGATGCTATTAATTTTAAAGTTTTGTTGTATGTAGCCATTATGTATAAGTATTTATAAAGTATTGGAAATCATGTAATTTAGCTTTTCCTTGTTATTAAAATTTCATTGTATTATTTATTGGACATTTGGAATCAAATGTTATGGCGCCTTCAGACAATTTCAAGTCAATTTGACAGTTACAAATCTGAAAATGAACAGCTGACCATTTTTTTACATTCTTTATTGTCTTTGGTAAAAGATAAACACAGATGTTCGCGTTTTAGTACATTTTCTGTACAATAAAAATTTTAAAATAAAAACAGGTTTAGGTATTTTTATTAGAATTTAGTTTTATTTTATCAATATCTACAATGAGATTAAAAAATATCTGCAATACATATATTTTTGGTATCTACTTTTAATTACCGTATTTTGTCAATATTTAATATTCAATGTTTCAAATTTTACTAATTAAAATAGATATAATAAATATATTAACATAAACATATATAATTCATTGAATTAGCTATTTTTTCTATATTTACTACGTAGCGAAAATAAATACTTATAAATAGTACAAAAGTACTATGATTCAAAAGTACGAAAAAAGTATAAGCTACGAAATAACAAAATTCCCGCACAAATGCACATTTTCGTATTTAAACAATGATAAAAAATCATAATTAGTACGAATCTCATTTGCATCATCTTAAATTATAGTTGACCACGCCCCTTTATCTCTATTCAACAGAACATGCCATGATAAAACACCTCGCAATATCAGTAGGCGACATGTTGATTTTTTCTGTAGGTTCTGTGAAGCCGATACGGATCGCTGTCATTAATACGAAAATGTCTTTGTAGTTATCAGGGTGTAGGTCATTTAATTGTAGTCTTAAACACTAATCCGTGCTAAATTTTATACACTAAAAACTATTTGAGGAAAGAAGAGGATCCACTCCACCCGAATCAGGGGTGTGTATGCGGTGATGTTCGACCGATATAGATTTGTATCAAAATAATCCGAATCTATTTATAAATATTATTTTCACATCTTTTTCTTATGTTCAAACGTTAATAGTAACGTCTGCTCTATAATTATCTTGTGAAAGTTTATAAATATTACAGTATACCATGGTGGACTCGCGAGATGAGTCGGGTCATTATTTTTGAAGGTTGCCATTTTTAGGGGATATATTTGTGATTTTTGGGCGTGATCGTCGAGAGCTTCTGTTCGCGGGCCCGCCGTGTGTTAATCGCGAGTGTCGATCAAGTGAATAAACAAAGATAGAGTGCATACATATTGGAAGTGCAAGATAGTGTGGTGTTTTCAGGTAGAGATGCAATTGGTGTCATTTAGTTGGAGATAATAAGAGTGTGGTGAACGATGTGGGCGCAGTGAACGGGCACAGCGGCACCACGGCTTCCTCAGTGGCGGGAGGCGCGCGGGGAGCCGAGTCTCCTTCGCAGGCCAACCAGGACACCGTGGATAACGCCACTCCCACCTGCTGGTGAGTATTTACATTTACTTAGATTGACTTAAAGTGCAGGAAAAATATAATGATAATATTTTTAGAGCAAATTCTAGTTCTATATTTTATCCTGCTTCAAGTGTGTCACTTTTGTAACATATAATTTATAAACATATTATTCTTTATACATTTACAAAAAAAGAAAAAAAACTAAGAAATACCAATGGGTCTATTATCTTAAACACTTTTACCAATTCTATACCCAATTATAATTTTATAATAACTGTTTAACAATTTGAATTTCTTTAAATTAAGTTGTACTTTAATAAAAAATGTATGAAGCAATGTATGAATTTATTAGTTTCTCACATTATTAAAAACAAGTTATCAAATTATATTAGAACTGATAAGGTTTATCTCAAAACATTCAATCTTAAAATTTTGTTTCAAAATTTTGTTGAAATATTTATATTAGCTGCTGCCCTTGACATCACTTGCCTGCAATTTGTAATAAAACTGTAATTTGACAATATTTTAAATACTTTTAAATTGAAATTGATTTGAAAATAATAATATGAATGCCTTTAATTTGTATTGATAAAAGAATAAAAATCTAATTTAAGGACATGTAATCTTCTTTACTTACTAAATTATTGATTGATGATTTAGTAACAAGTATGTGAATCATCACTGTACTTTGTATTTAAAAGCTATTCTCACTAAAGTGAAACACTGACTGTAAATATGATGGTTATGAGTTCAATTCCCACTTATGGAAGATTCAATTTAATTTCATTTACCTGCTCTGGTAGTTAAAGTGTGGCATTAAGTTTCAGAACCTGATGCGGATACTCCACATGTAATGTATCTTAAATTAGTGAATGGAATGTTTTAATGGTAGATACCCCTACCTACCCTGTTATGTGCAGGAAAATAGTGTGACAATGAAAACATGATTTAATATAATATGAAAATCACTGTTTACATTATATACTTAATATGTGTGTATGTTTGTATATAAATAGTTATAAACCTTAAATAACTTTGACAGTTATTTTCTTGGTCTTACTATGTAACATGAACTAGAAACAAAACAAAAAACCTGACTTTTTAAACTAAATTAATATATACAGTAGTGCTTGTGCCATCCTTTCAGTGGATTAATAAGTGAGCAAAGGAACTGACTTACATACATACATACATATATATATATATATATATATATATATATATATATATATATATATATGCTAAAAACTCTTGCTGCTTGCTCTTTTTAGGGTTCTCCACAATTCCATAAAAACATTAAAAAAAATAAAATGTAATGTATGGTTTGAGATACCCCACTCATCACTAAATGTCTTATAAGGTATGGAACAGAGTATTTCAGCACTAGATTTTGCATTTTTATCCTTCTAATTAAATAGTATGAAGCTGCAAATTATGTGATAATATAGTGTCTTTAAATAAACTGCTGCTGTCCAAGTATATATAAATATGTCAAGGCTTAATACAGAAAAACTGTCATATGGTATTTGTTTATGTTAATTATAGTTAATAGATAAATATCATTATTATTATAAAATGTCAATATCTATATGAAAATTAATAATGAATAAATGTTTGAAACAACCATTACTACAAAACTAATTATTTAAAAATAATATAATAGCATTTTTTTAAAAATCAATTGATTTCCATACTAAGACTGTTGTGGCACAGTCTTTGAATGTAAATAGGTGTAGATTTGATTCCCACTCAGAGAATTTAATTATTTTCACTGCCTTGCTCTGGTAACTTTTTTTTTCGTCTCCCTCCCTTTAATATGATAAAGCATTAAGTATGCTATATTTATCCAAGTGCTTTTGAGTTTGGTGAACAAAAATGACAAACTATGTTGTATTTTGTGATTTTTCCAGTGTCTAATAACATATGCTCAATTTTCTTACTCAACAAACGATACTTGCTTAACACTTTCCTTATATAATGTTTAACAAAATAGAATATATATTTAGTGATAAGAAAACTACATGTTTTATTCATGAATGTTCTAAAAATATCTTTAATCTCAGACAACTGCAATGTCAGTGTGTAATGAATCACTCGCTATTTTTACAACTTTCCTATTTGTATTGATATTATCCTACTTCTATGTTGGAAGTATTCATGATTTGTCTACAGGATGCTTTTTTGAAAAATATTCATGTTAATACTGAGTAGTTTTAGTGCTAGTCTGGGGGTGGTCAAACGGAAAAAATTGTAATTTGGCAAAATTGCAGTACTATATTTTTTTTATGTTCACATTTCTCACCAAAAATAAAGAAAAGCAAAGCATTTTATTTGTTAAAGCAGGAAAATTAAAATAATTCAATCCCTCAAGTGGGGTGGGTTGAAGCCACAGACATTGAGTTTGTAGTCACTTGAATTTTTTTTTATTGTTGTTAAATGTAATATATTTCAAATATTCATTATTTTTCCATTGTTATATGAAAAATAAATATATATAATCCATATAAATAAAACTTCTGTTACTGACAGATAATGCACAAACAAAACTACTGGACTAAGAATGTCGAGTGTAGTAGGAGAATACTGATAGAATATCCCAAAACTTCTACTTGGAGAGGAAAAAACGAGATTTTCCATTTTACGTTATAAAATCCACTCGAAGTTGCGGGCGACGACTATTATATTCATTCATATAAAATACATTTTTTTACATTTTATTTACAAAAAAATATAAAAATATATGCAAGAAGCATTTTTTTATAAATGTCGTGTCTATGACTGAAAATACGCCAGGTTATGGGTTCCATTCCCACTCGAAGAAATGAAATATTTAATATTTTCATTTCTTCGCTCTGGTGTTGAAGGAAAGCGCGGCGTTGATTTCCGCCACTGAACGCCTCCGAAATTAGGTTGTAAGTTTGGAGCGAAGTGTTTTAACACTAGGTTTCCATGTTCCATTTGCCTACCATGCTACATGCGGGACAGCGTGAAGCTAAAGACGGGGAAAATTTTATGTGCCTAGTCCATAATTGTAGCAATATATAACATCTGTAACGGCAAGGTAGGATGCCATTGTCGTTTAGGATTATTCCTATGTCCCCGCCGTGACACCATTGAAGTATTGTTCCTCTGTTATTTATCACTATCACATGTGCTAATGATGATGCTATACATATTTTACTGCCATACTTTAATGAATACTATTTTCAATAAGGATAAGGATTTTATATAAGGATATCAAGGATCTTGTGTAATCAGAGTTAGGTTAATTATTATTAATATTTATTTATTTTTACCCGCGTATAGCAGGGTAGGCAGAGGAAACCTAGTGTTAAGACACTCTGTTCTTGATTTTCCGTCGAATTTTTGAGGCTTTGCGTGTTGAATGGTGAAACTAGCGCTGCGCTTTGTCTTATTAAATGAAAAAGCGAGAATAGTAATAAATTATAATTAATTCTCCCGAGTGAGGATCGAACCCACAAATGTCGCGTTTACTCTTGTGCAACTGCGCCACGACGGCTTCTTAATTCTTAGCTCAGCTTAGTAGTCAATTCAGAATATTTCTTACCTAATAGTGAATGAGAATATATATTTTTTTATTTCATTAGTTCTAACATTTTATTATACATGCCCATTTTCTAGCATTTTATTGCATTTCCAGTAACAGTCCTCACTTTTTCTAAATCTAATTTGTAAGTAAAATTTCAACTCCTTAGCATAATGTAAGTAGTACGTTTTCTTAATGCATATTATGAAGCCATAATTGATTTCCTTATAAACATTATAAATCTAAATGTTTTTTGAATCTAAATCTCTTTAATAAATATATGAACGAAACACACATACATACACGGGCACTAATTATCTGATTTTAAATTATTATATACTTTATATTTGAAAAAAAAAAACTAAATCGTACTAATAATCGTAATCTTATGCTACTGTTCACGTAAGACAAAAAACTCGAATATACATTTATGTGCAGCAATTTTTGGCAACATAATTATTTTTAGTCGGCGGAAAATGGAGAAACGGAGTTTCTTAACACTAAGTTCCCTCTGTTCTCCCTGCGTGTGCAAGATACGGCGTAAATCTAAAAAAAATATATTCTTATTAATGAAAGTGCGAAAGGTAAAAGGAACAGGAAAAATATTCCCCAATCGAAATCAGGACGAGTCAACAGTTGTATACAAATTTGTCGTTTATTAAGAGATTTCAAAGGATATTATTTCTGTCACCAACACAATTTACTCCAGTGTATAGGTCTTTCAAATGTTTCTGGTAATACTCTCTCGATGAACGTTTCTCCCGCTTTCAGCGAAAGAAACGCAGTTATAAAAGATAAAACAAATATCTGAAACTTTATTTTTGTAATCACGGGTTTTTTTATATATATTTCATGTAGTTAGTGCCAATTTGATGGAATTGCAGGGTTGTAATAATAAATTTATTCATTTGCTGTTGATATTGGTTTACTTTTATTTTTTCATGCTTTTTTATTTCTTTTCTTTTCTTTCTTTTGCTTTTTTGAGTTGGAAATTAATGTAGTAGTGTCGAATATCTCCCCCCTTCTTCTTATGGAAGATAGATTCTTGGCCCTATACTATATTACACATTTCTTGTAATAAACACGACAAAATAAAGCAAGACCCTCGTTACCCTAATACATAAGTTGCTAATTCTGACATGTAATATACACAGTAATTTAATTGACTATATAAATGTCTAAACTGCATCAAAATATTGAGTCAACATTGTTACCTCGTGGCGCCAAATCCAGGGAATGGATATTTATATCTGCGTAAAATCATATATTTTACCCTTTTAATTAGTCCACAATTTCAAAATTTGGCATATTATATTTGGACATATCCTCTTTACCCTAAAGCTACTTTGAACACACGATCAAATGTAGGTCAGACAGCACGAAACAGCTCTAGAAACTACATATTTGCCTTGTAAATTATTTGGTAATATCTAGACATTAAATTGTTGAATGACATGAAATTTGCACTAGCGTTAATTTTGTTTACAACTAAGAAACGCGGTGAATCACGTCGGACCTGATTTCAACTAGTCTCACGTCTACAAATGCCGATTCACTATAAAATGCAAGCTCATTTGCATTTAAAATGGTTTTTTTTTATTAAGGAAGTAAGTACTTGACAGTTTGTCCACTTTTTAGGCCCTCTAACTTACCTTGCGAAGCGAAAATCCAGCTTGTCCAAACTCGAAATCCACTTGCTTATTCTGCAGAAATATTTATATTTTATCTTGCACATAAATCTGTTCCAAAGATTTATAACAGAAATTAATTTATGAGGTAAAATATATACTTAATATAATATTCAACGTCGAAACTGCGATGACGATAAAGTTCCATCAAAGTCTGACCCTTATAGAAATGATTAAAATTTTATAGCCAACGCCAACCTTGGTAGAACCTCGGCCTTAAAACATTAAGGGTAACTAACTGTCTGAAGATATCCTTATTTACACATTAATAGGGTAACTTGAGGCTATTTTTACTTATTGAAACAATTTTTAAAATATTTTTCTACCTCTATTTAGGTCTTTTCTATTATTTTCTCATCTAAATTGGATCTGATCTGGTCTTCTAGTTAAATGATTAACTTACTTAACCCAAAAATGAGAAAATTCTCGTTTATAGTTCAGCCCTACCTCTCTTCTGTGTTTGTAGTACCTTGCGGTGTCCATTATATTGATATATTAATTGTTGGCACTTTGCAACAAATATAATATATCGTGCTAAGCAAATTTCACAAATTTGGACCAGGTGCTTTTGTACGGGCTTAATGAATACTCTCATATTTTTGGGTTGTTATGTAAACGTCTTAGTGTTTTGGGTAAGTCGTTTGTACACACAATTTATATGCCAGCTTCTATACCTGTGCTCGTAATCTTTTAGAGTGATGTTCTTCCAGATTGTTATTGTTTTAATATTACCATCAATAGTGCTGCTTTTTGCTAACTCAATCCTTATAGCTAACTGTTACAAGTATTATAGGTCATGGGCCACCAAAAAGTATAATTTCTTTTGTTATTAATTAGCCAAAAGGTATAATTGAATATTTTATTATTTCCCAATCTGTTACGGATTTTGAGAAAACCTCTCTCAGTGCTCTCCAAATTTCAATTTTGTAAGTCAAGTAGTTTTGTCTGTGCATTGTCCGTTTCTTAATCAGTAACGGACGAGTTTAATTACTAGATATTTTTTTTCTTAATATAATTATTATATATTTTTTTGTGTTTTTACACAATTGATTTTATTTAGTTCTACTGTATCTATTTTTAACATTACATCGCCTTTCCCACGATACAACACGCATTGTTTAATTCTTAATAAATCTCTTAGTACTTGGTTACAAAATATAATAGATTGAATCTTTCTGTATATTCTTACAATGACAATATACAATTTGTTTGTCTGTTTGTATTTATGAAATTGGAGGTATATGTATTCAATTGACAATCGTTTGATATATTGAATGCTCATTATTAAACTCGATAAAGATGTTTGACGTTATTGGGTTCAGATCCAACAGGAGGAATTAGTTATATTAATGATAGATATCTTTGTATAAGTGAACAAAAGGCGGCGTTGAATTCCGCCATCCAGCTTTTTCAAGCAGATTAAACGAATAGGAAACTAAACTCTGAATATGTTAATAAAATTAAGGTTGTTTATCAAGTTCTTAAAGATTTTGGTACAACATATGTCCAAAAAATACAATTAAATAATTTTGAACGATAGGACTTTCTAATCTTTCGACTATCGCTAAAAATATCATACTGTAAAAGTATTAATCATCAATGTATAAAAAAATCAATAATAATAAATCAATTAAATAATAAAACATCACAAAAAATATTTTAAAAGTCGAACGTGTCAAATCGTAAGAGGTCACTAGCGTGAGAGTTAATTGACACTAATTGTATGGGACATCCAATAAAATGCAAGTTGTGTGCAGTCTAGCCAGCTAAACGCATATAATAGTAACTTATTATCATTTATTGTAATTTATATAGATTATATTGTATGAAATGTGATCTGTGTGGCTCGAGGGGAGAGTTTTCTTTTATTTTTACCGCAATATTTCTAAAATTGGGCGGAAAGAAGACTACGGAGTTTCTTAATACTAATTATCCACTGCAATTTTTTTTTCTATATGCTGGAAAAGCTTGAAGCTAAATATGAAAATGTAGAGTCCACTAATATTATAGTCTTTTCCCTAATTTCCTGTAAAATTAAAGAAAATGCAAGACTGATGATAAACTTGAACTAAATAAAGTAACCAGTGCCAATACTATGGTGATTATAATAATTTATAACGGTAAATTATGAAACTAGGGAGTGACGCGAGTCAACTATAGGGGAATGAAAACTTAAATATTACAGGACGTACCTAATTATAGTAAGATGCAATCCCACTTCGCCATGGTAGCTTAAAATATCAGCTTCTAGCTGTGTCCCACATGTAGCAGGGTAGGCAGAGGAAGGAGAGTGTTAAGACACTCCGCTCCTCACTTTCCGCAGAATTTGGTTGGCGTTAAGTGGCGGAATTTAACACGAGCGAGGATAATACTAAGCTTTGTAAGAAATATTACATATTTAATTTTCTCGAGTGGGAATCGAACCCAAAACCTGTCGATAGCCTAAAATATCGAATACACTATTTTACTATTTAATCCTAATGTTACTTACGTTACGATTTAAATGTCGCTGAAGTAATCTATCATGTCCAAAGCGCATCAGCTTATCCTCGCCTAAGCGTCGCGTCGTCGGAAATGGTCTTAATTTTAGCTAAGATAGTACCCTAATATATAAATCGGAATAACTAGATACTTATATTTGTGCATAGTAATTATTTATTATTTAACTTTATTATAAGATAAGTATTATTTGTATGAAAATATTAATTTAACAGCATTTGAAATTTTATTTTTATCTGTGGTTTCAATTCTATGCAAAAACTATAAAAACCAAAATCTATACACACATAAGCAAATCATAATATGTACTAAACAAAAATAATAAAAAAAGAATTTATATTATTTTAATGTGTCTTAATAAACACATTTCATAAAGAATAAGTAATAATGTAAAAGTATGTCAATTGTACGTTTAGCATGTATTTGCATGTACCTATTTAGATTTTAGATAAGTCAATTGCTTACCTTATTTAATTACTAGTATACTGTTGAGGATTTTTCGCGTGCGGCTTGCCAGTAATTCACTAATTCGCTATGCCAATTAGTTAGCCCACAAAAAGTAGTTAAAATATAATTGTCTATATTTTTATTTTATTATTTTAATATTATTTCAATCTTTTTATCATTTTTATGGAAATATTTTCAAAATGGACTGGCGAAACAAAATTCATGAACCGCACCTCTGGCATTGCCCAATTTTAGAGACTGTTTAGTGGCGAATTCAACTTTGCGCTTTATCTTGTTACTAGAACGAGGAAATGAAAATAATTACCTCGAATGGAAATCGAACCCACAATCATGCGTTTACAGTCTTTTTCCTATAGCAGATAAACTTTACACATAGTCGTACACATTTGTGTAACGAAAATTGACAAATTGAAAACATTTCGTTAGAATTTATGAATAGTTTAACTATACAAAATGATTGTAAAAACCGTTACGGTTTACCCAATTAACATAAAAAGTAAAGTTTTTGTGAGGCCATCAACTAATTTGACATGCTTCTGGTTTCCGAACTTGACCCTCGCTTTTTTAACCTGCATTATGTATTTCTGGATTTATTTTAGGAGATTTATTTGTGAAAACACATAAATTACAGATCAAAGCGGAAGGGGCATGACTAGTTTTTTTCTACGTACAGACGACACCGATGTTTATCTATTATTATATTTGTATTGGTAATAGGACTATTTTTGTCTATATTAAAAGTCAAATATTTTCGAATATAATATAATAAAAAGTTATTATGTTATTTATTTATCTGTTCTTGCACACTTTATAGCAAATTGTTTTATGGCTGTCAATAAATGGTTGTCTGCTGATAGCGATTTCAAACTCTATATATTTTAATAATATTGTTTACTTTTTCTGTAAATTTGAAAGGAACTTAGGTGCTTGTAAACGTGCAAGATAATTTTATTAAATGTTAAAATTGATTATGTATTCCAAATTACTGCTATCATTACGAGAATTGCATAAGGAAAAAAGATATACTCCTAAATGTCGTATCTATGTGTTAACGACGCAATTTAAGTAATGAATGAAATTTTATCATTTAGGTTCCCTTATCAACACGAAATGTCTTGTAATTGTAATGTAACATGCAGTAATTGGAAGGATAGTGTTTTAACACTAGGTTCTGTTGTCTTTGAAGCGCTGAACTAAGATATTTCTTTTGAACATAAACGCTTTCGATCTACTTTTCTAACCTGTAATAGACGTTATAACTTCAATCTCAAAGAAAATGTTTACCATAAATACTGATGGGATTTGTTTCATATAAAACCACAAATATTATCCTATGACAAATATTGCTTTTCTAATTCTGTTTTTATTCGGTATGATAGCTGTAATAAGTAAAAAAAAACAACAAAAAATTGAAAATTATTTTGAATACTTTTCATTTGCACAATAAAGACCTGAAAAAGTGAACGGGAAAAGTTCATTTTAAAATTGAATTTTTCATTTTTAAATCGCGCCCGAGTTACAAGTACGACGAGTATGTATTGCATTAAAAGTTTGAACGTGACAGTTTCATTCAAAATGAGTTATGTATTTGCTCAGGGGACTTTGCACGTGTTCCCTACTCGCGGAGGACAGATTGGTTTTGGCTTTTTGTAATTTGTAGCTCCTTCCATTATTTAAATTGTTTTAATGTCTAATTGTGAGGTCAGTGGCGCAGGGGCAGAAGTGTACGCCAGTAAACGCATCAGGTTGCGGGTTCTATTCCCATTGAAGAAATGAAATACTTGATATTTTAATTTCCTCGCTCTAGTGACGAGGTCTGGTCAGATATGCAGAAATGGCAGAATTGGCGAAAAGTGGGGAACGGAGTGTCATAACGCTATGTCCTCAGGTTTCCTCTGTCTTGCTTGCTATGTGATAACGTCTCCTGTAATATCTCAAAGGGTGCAAATTCGTCACTGTTGCACCCAACAAGAAATACTCGTATGTAATGTTGAATATCCTACATGTTCTTTTTAACTGTAATTAAAATCTCGAATAATAAAAATTTACAATCGCGTCAAATTTCCAAGAACAAGTTTAACTGTCAGCCAGCCCATGTTTCATTCAAGCACACCGTAAAAGAAGCCATGACTTTCCCATACATGGTGATAAGTAATTCAATACGTTTCATCACTTTCATCGTACAACGCGTGCGACGGAATTTCAATATCCATATACGTTTTGTATAAAGGACAGGTTACGTACGAGTATGTATATAAGATGTCAGCTTGTCTTTAAGCATTATTTACTCATAAACTACTTGTTTGGAATTGTTTACAAAATCAAATTAAATCATTAGTTAGTCAATAACCAATGCTATTAACTTTCTGTATAAAATTAGTAAGATTTGTCAATAGGTTTTTCCTTGGCAAGACTCTGGGAGTTAAAAGGCAGAGCTCAACACCGAACTTTGGTTGCTCTCAAGCAGCCACGTAGTGCTTGCACTTTCTCAGGGACCGAGTATCCTCTTCCCTACTCTACTGGTGTCGCTGTAAAGTCCAGAACATCAAACAGCGTTAAGTTCGACGAATAACTGATTTTTTTATATCGAATAATTTATCTCTTCGAATGAGAATCGTACCCAGATTCAGTCTTTACAGTCAGACTATGCACCACTGGGACACTATGTATGCCTTTAAATATTTACAAAGTTTTAATAGAACCGAATAAACAAAAATGTCCATGTCCATTATTTTAAATATTATTATTGTTTGTTCGTCCTTGCACTAATATGATCGGTATTTAAGCGTTAAATAAGAAGAATATCGATATCGGAACACGGCTTAAACTCATATTAAACTTATCATATCTATCACTGGTGATAAAGATAGAATTTCGCAGGTGACATACAAATAAATCATGATTAAATCTGCGAAGCTATTTTGGTTCTTACTAACATATGTTTTAGATCTATATTTGATTGTGTCTACTTGTAATATGGTTAAAATATTACCGCATATTTTTTTGATGGAAATGGTAAAATAATAGGATCTTGTTATGGAATAACACAGATATTTTTCCTGCTAGGTGTTCCGCGAGTATAGGAGTTTTGACTTTTGAAATTTGTGTAACGTCAGCAACGTAAGTGACTTTTGAGAATAAATAAAATCTAAGGAAAGATTAATCCAGGATATTATATTGGTTCATGGTTTTTATGATGCGCGGGTTTTAATCCCGCTATGTTTAAGTTTTCATAGATTTTAAATAATGTTTAATTTTTTAAAACAATAATAGACATTTGTTCGCTACCATTGTGCTTGGTGGTGTAAATAATCGATTAATATTTGCACACCTTAAATTTTGATATAAATACTAGTTCAGGTTATCTCACAAAATAAATTTTTAGGTTACTTAAATTTCTCACTTTTGTGGGAATTTGTGGAAATCTATTATTTTCATTTCCCCAAGGATTCAGTGTTTTTACGCTAGACCTAGTCGGCCTATCCTACTATACTCGGGACAAGATAAAGCATAAAACAAAAAAAAATGTGTTCTTTACATGGAAAACGACTTGTACTTCCTGAATATTACCCGTCGTGAGATCGTACCCGTGTCTACCGTTATTCCATTACGAGGTGGTGCTAATCAGACACAAGTCACTGGTGACACCTTGTCGACGACAGTCTCGTACCAGAAAGTAAAGTAGTTGGCTATACAGTTATACATATATCGTCGTGCTAGCTAATTGAATGGTAGATTTATTTACAAGATTTTTTTTATCAGGAATATTTGTTTACGTTATATTTTTATATCTTTAGGTAAGTATATCTAGAGGGTAGAGGCCAGCCGTGGTGCAGAAGCACAAATGTCTTAATTGTGGTTGTGGGCTCGAGTCCCCAATGTCTGGAAAAAATTAAATTTAAAATTTATTTAAAGGTCGAAAATGGGGAACGGAACATCTTAACAATAGGTTTCCTCTGCCTACCCTGCTGTGTGCGGGACACAGCGTAAAGCTGACATTTTTACTTATTTTTAAGTATATCATAAACTATTGGATTAAATTGAAAAAAATTTTGTGTTACATTTACGGATGAAGGTTAAAAATTTTCGTTTTCCGCAACTGACTATAGACTTGAATCCATAATATAATGTTATTTAATAAAACGAAAATGATAAAGTGATGTGCCATGACTTTTCCTGTATCGAATGATAAAAATACATGGAAATAATTAAAAAAATATCCAACCATTACAAGTAATTGTAGAAAAAAAATTATGTAAAAGAAGAAACGACACCGCAAATATGCAATCGCCACCAGTTAATGCTATAACGTTATACGTAACCCATAATTATACTGATTCACCTCCATCAGACCTATTTCAGTCTCGAAGGGTGGGATTATGTGGAAAATGCGTGTTATTATTTATAGCGGCGTGTATCAATTTTATCTTGCTCAGTAATTATGTACACTAGCGTGGGTGGGTGGGTTTGTTCGTGTTTTTTTTATGTGAAAGGTTGGATTTTTTGAAAAAAAATGGTGATTTTTTTACAGTTTTAAAGTTTTGAATGTCGTAATTTTTAGCAATTATAAAGAATATTAAAAATAATAATGTTAAAAAACTGCACTTCTGCACTGTACTTGCAAAAAAGAGTAATTCCTGCTTTAATAGCGAGGATTGTGGGTTCGAATCACAATATCAAATTTTCATCTTCAATTTCAGTTCATTAGTGTTGATGTATTTTATTAACAAAATTAATATACTTTTATAGTTTTTTTTTTAAAATGCCTTGTTTACCTATTTTTGTTACAGACGTTAAATAGTAACTAGTACTAAGTATCCAGTGAAGCAATTAAAAAGTACGTTTTAACTAGTTTTATGTCACTTTGGTATTTTACTTTCTTAGATAAAAGTATTTACGAACGACTCGAGCTGTCGAGCAGCTATCAAGAGGTTACGATTGCGATAGATTCTAGTTGGTGCTTACTACACACACTAACGTATTTATTAGGTTAAGATGTGGTAAACTTTGAAAGTAAAAAACAAGTCAATCAATTAGTTAAATAACATATTTTTTTTAATAAAAAAAAATGCCATTGGAATAAAAAAAATCCATTAGTTGCAACTTGTTTGAAAGTCCAAATATATCGATTACAATATTGTTATGGACAATAACACTTATTGTGGACTTAAATTGTAAATAACACACTATTTAATAAAAATATGATTTTTTTTTAGAGTTTTGGTGTGAATCTAATATAATCTATATTTACTCGGAACTTATTTATATTTTAAGAGTTAGTCGCTAATATCTAGAACTATAATGAATTAAGAACTATATAAATAAAATAGGCATAGGCATTTTATCCCAACTTTCAGTCTTCCATTTGGTGGCAAAGCCACTAAGCCCACAATCCCCATCTACAGAGGAGAACTGGGCTAACTTAACCATTGGGCAATATTTTACACGATAAGAAATTCTTCTATTGTTACTTACTATAGAATTACAACTTTAGTTCAGATCTGTATCAGTCGTTTAACTGGAGGCTAACTCGTCAGCGAAATTGTAGTTTTGTTAGAAGCGGCTTGCAGTTTTGTCGGAAACTAACTTGGACAATGTCAAATAAAGTTAATTGAGCTCTTGTGGCTGTATTATCTATATACTATGTAATTTATAGCTTATAGGAAGGATAAAGATATATTTTAACAGATGTTATTTTTAGTACATTATCAATTTTAGGAATTAAATTACTATACTAAATTTATGCATATAAGAGTGTATTGATAAATACATGTTCACATAGTAAAATCTTTTTCGCTAAGAAAGATTTTCAAAAAAAAATCTATAATCTATAATTTAGGAAGAGTATTATTTGTCTATTCGTTTTAGAGACGTTGGATAATAATTCTAAAATAACATTATAAATAAAAATAATAACTATTTAATTTACGGTTTTTGTTTGTTGTTTTCCACCGAACTCAGAGGACATTACGTGATGAGTGGCGGAATTCAACGCCGCGCTTTGCCTCGTTACCAGAGCGAAGAAATGATAATACTCGAGTGGGGATAGAACCAAAAACCTGTCGCGTTTACAGACGCAATCTTATGCCACTGACGCCAAGACTGCCTCAATTTTCGTTTTTCATACATTATATTACATTTTATTGGTAAATGTCCAGTACAGCACACAAGCCAAACTCCAAAATCCAATTAGCTACCAAAAGTCGCCAGACACGCGCACGTCAAAAGTCGTTCATAATAAACCCATTAGCATATTTGCAGCTACGTCGCGCGTGAACAATCGCCTGAATTGCCCCATTACACCAGGAGCTGGACGCCTTGGCTTTCCTCATGACGTACATAGGGCCCATAATCCCAAGATGTTAAGGCGACTCCATCATTATTAAATGTTGGGCATCACTTTCGAATTTTATTACTGTTTAGTAGTTAGCTGGTATATGGTCGGCTTGAGTTGGAACACGTAGAGGTGCTTAATTGAGACTGATGGCGGCACTCAGAGATATTTACTAGCGCTTAGTTGACGTTAAAGTGAAACAAATACTTGTATTAGTAGTCACTAGTTTTAGTTAAACGCCAATTGGCGTTTCTAAGTGCAATGAGATGTTTGGATCACTGAAAGGAATATAAGTTATAACTTGTCATTTAAAGTGCCTATATACGTAATTGCTATGCCATTAGTGAGTTGGTTTGTAGCTTATCTGACTTTAGATCTCTTAACGTCTTAATTCGTCGTTCTAAGCTCAATCATATTTAACTCTTGAGAACCTTTAACAGTTACAATTCTGTATATTTTTAAATATAAATTATTATAAAAAAAAAGAAAAACGATGGTCTGAATTTAATTTAAGTAAGCCTAGTTAAACAATCATATTTTTCGCCATCTTGGAATATTGACAGATTCTTTGACTACAAATAACTTGAGCACAATGGCGGGGACGGACGGATGAGGTCGCACTCGGATCTTTATAACCTCCTTGGTATGCCTGAGCGTGACGACGTATTTATCGTTGTGTTGAAACGAAAGTTAATTTCCATGGCTTTATTGTATGTGGTAATGTTAAATGTTCAATAATGGTAATACAATATAACTTAGGATATAGGTAATTGTTAAATATAATTTTATTTTAGTTATTGAAAAACACCGTCGTGATGAAACGGCATAGCGACTGACTACGTAAATACGACGGTTATAGGTTCGATTTCCATTTGGATAATTGAAATGTTTTTTCCTTCTGATAACAAGACAAAGGCGGCGTTGAATTGGCCACTCATGACTCGAAAAGTGGGGAACGAAATGTCCTAACATTGTGATACATAAAAAATATAATCTTTATATTTAGAACTAGTGGGCCCGGACGCGGCTACGCCCGCGAAAATATAAGCCTAAATCATTAAAATAAGTTAAAAAATAATAATAAGTGGAGATTTATTATTAGAAAAAATATCTGAGTAACCGAAATGAACAAACCAAAGAAGTAAAAGTAACTAAAGGAAATTCTTAATATTAGAAAAAAAAACCTAAAGTTTGCTGTGCGCGCGTACTAAACATTTTTCTATATTAAATTATTATTAATTTTTGCGAACAATATTAAATTAAATCTCAAATGATTAAAATTACGATATTTTAAGTGTATAACATCGGTATAGATAACCGAACTGAGATAAATTAATTATAAGCAGCAAATAATTACATAAAAAATAATAGTAATTCGAAAATCTATAAAAATTTACAAAATCATCAGTCATCCGCCCGTTCGCGTCGGTCATACTCATATTATGCCGCCCGAAGGCTAGGTCATTTGGAATCAGTCACATCTTAATTACACACACCGGCAAAATTAGAGGAACACACAAAAAAAGCATATATTTTTTAAATTACTACATTTTCGTGTATGTTTTTCAGTTCATTTAAGTTTTGTTACTCAAAATGAATATGAGACAACAGAAACTAGGGTTGAACATTATTTATTTATAAAAATACAGACAAAAAATCAAATTTGAGAAATTTTGAATTTTACGATAATTTTTTAAAATCAAATTTTCTTTGCAAAGATTATTAACAATCATTATTAATATCTTGTTTTGCTTCGGCGGGCACTTAATAGAGCTCGAATACGTTTGCCCATGCTCATAATGACATTTTTAATAATTTCTTGGGGCAATTTGCCCCACTCTTCAATCAGCGCCAATTTTAATTCTTCAATATTCCTGGGGGATGGAATTTTCTTCTGTAGTCTTCGTCCAGTCATGTCCCAGACATGCTCTATCGGATTCATGTCTGGAGATCGTGCTGCCCAGTCCATTTGGGTAATTCCGACTTCATTAATGTAATCACAAACTACGCGAGCAGTGTGGGGCCGTGCGTTATCGTGCATAAATATAAAATCTGGGCCTATATATGGGGAAAAAGGCATTACTGAGGTTCCGAGATATCGGTTTAGTATCTGTGTGCAGTAAGGGAACCGCCATCAATCATGACCAAAGCGGTGCGAGCTGTTAAACTTATGCCACCCCATACCATGACAGACTCTCCACCGTATGACACTGTTTCGGTAAAATTGGCTTGATTATATCATTCTCCTCGATACCTCCACATCCTTTCCCGTCCATCGATGAAAATCACACAAATCCGGCTTTCGTCAGAGAATAAAACACGACTCCATTCATCTGACCAATGTTGGTGCTGACGAGCGAACAATAATCTTGCAACTCGATGACTTACCTCAAGCTTAGGCTCTTTGGCTGGTACGTATGACTTTAAACCAACTTCATTAAGCTTTCTTCTTATCGTTCGTTCACTTACACGCACGCTACGCACTTCTTCCATGAGATTTCGGGTCTGAACAGCTGTTTGACGACGATTTTGACGACGTTTGACGAAGTTTGCACCCTTATAAAACGTTCGTCTACGGCATGGTTGCACGATTTCTGACTTGTCCCCGCCTCCGCACATAAGATCCCGTCTGTCTGTATCGTTTCACATTACGGTGGATCACAGATACTGATACACCCAACATTTGACTCACTGAACGGTATGTGTGACCTTCCTCTATCAATGTCACAGTTCTGGCGACTTCGGTTGCAGGTAAATCACTCATTTTGTATTCAATACAATGTTAAACCTCCAAACAACAACAACAAAATGAGCTAGAGCCACCATTGACTGCATAAACAAACTTCTTATCGAAAACACTTAAAAGCGCTGACTGTCACCAAACACTTAAAAGGGTATAATTTCTGTTGCATTATTGAAAAATGTTAATGTGTCTCAAAATGTTATATTATACGAGAGTAATAATCTGAATAAATGAACCACTTGTACTATAAGCCACAAATTGTAAAAAAAAATCATTTTTTGTTTGTGTTCCTCTAATTATGCCGGTGTGTGTATTTATTAGAATGTTATACAGTAAATTATAATCTCCATCTAGACGAAATGCTAAAAGTGACTATTATATTTATTTTCATAAGGATGAATATCAAATTATAGAAATCATCTAATTTTTGTTAATGATTTGTATAAAGAGATTTGTATAAATCTATATCGGCGCGCACCATGTATGCATTAAGCAAACTCACTGTGGGTGACGTTTTCTTAAAACAGCAAACTTTGCAAGCTGTTGCTTAGCAACGCGTAGCGACGATTGTTATTAACATGGCGGAATAAATTCCTTGTCAAATTAATTATTTTAATATATTGGTATATAACGAAAATATTACAAATATGAGAAAAAAAAGTATCCTATGTTCATCCCGGAACCCTCAAGTATCTCTATATGAGTATTTTATCACAATTAAATTAGCGGTTTGGCCCTGATTGCGGAAAAGACAGACAGACAGACAGACAGACAGACAGACAGAGTTACTTTCGAATTTATAATATAGGTATGGATAATATTTATGGACTTTCTCCATCGTAAAGTTGCTTTAAAAATTGAAATTACTTGCTATTCTTGTACAAAATGTTTTCCATTTATCAGTTAAATACATATTAAGACAACATTGTCGTTTAACGTCACGACTATTGGTTTATCCGAAACTATTAGTAGCTAAATTACGAAAAAAAAAAAACAATTTTAAAGATTTATTTCATACTAGCCAACCTGGGCGTTTTAAATAGGTTTTTTGATATTAAAATACATCATATGCGTTTCTCACGAGATTTAGTATCTTGACTGGCAGAATGCAACGGTGCACTTTAGATTAGTCAGGAGGAGGAGGAGGAATGTTACAATTATACGTGTATTGGGTGTAATATTAATAATCTATTGGGTATTATTAAAAAACTAAAAATAAATAAATCAGTTCCACACAGTATCTCGCAAACAGCAGGGTAGGCAGAGGGAACCTAGTGTTAAGACACTCCTTTCCCCACTTATCGCCAAGTTTTGGAGTTTTTCCTTGACACCAGAGGGAAGAAATGAAAATATAAATGTAAATAAATATTTCATTTCCTCGAGTGGGGATCGAACCCACAACCAGTCGATTTTACAGTCACACTTTGTGCCCTGCGCTACGACCGACCGGATGTATAGATAATATTATTAAATGCTTTTTATTAATTTCCGTATAAATCTTATAATTTTCCGTTTAATAATTCTTTTTTGTATAAAACATAGATATTTAATTGTTTCCAGGTGGGCGGCGTGGTCTGCCATGGGGTGCTTCGGGTCGCCGGGCGCCAAGAGCGGCGAGGATGACGCTAAGTCGCAAAAACGCCGCAGCGATGCCATTACCCGCCAACTGCAGAAAGATAAGCAGGTGGGTGACATTTTACCTGCCACGTTTGTTATAATGAATATAATAAAGCAATTTAGTAACACGAATTAATTTAACGATTCTGAAATTTGAATTTTCCCAAAAAATATGTCTAAAATTGGACTGTTGCTAAATATCTGATGTACGATCACGAGATTGTGGTAATAAAACTTAACGCGGCGTTGACTTTTGCAACCCGCTACGTAATATCTCTAAAATATACGAAAAATTTAAAACGGAGTGTCTTAACACTCGGTTCTCTCTGCCTACAATGCTAAATATAGAAAATGCATGAAACTTAAAAAAAATTACATTAAATTATGTATGCCTATTTCGTATACTCATATGTTATTTTTTTACGAATCACAATTATTATTCAGTATAAGGTCTTGGGTGAATATAAATTCGATTCGTGACATATTTTGTTGCTCGTGAAATTTAAAGTACATACATATATTCTAATTTCTTGGAGATCTGGACTATTTATGAAATCAGGTTACACAGTTAAAAGTACCGTACCAAATACATTAGTTGACTCCGCAATGTTGCCATTTAAAAGTCATTTGTTACCGTTTTTTTTGCTTTGTTTATTTATATTGGATTTAAATTAGTTTTAACAAAACATTTTTTTTTAAACTTTTCGCTGTATTCCTCATGTAGCAGGGTGCTACATGAGCTG
The DNA here is from genome assembly GCF_056956725.1 of Heliconius melpomene rosina. Lineage (NCBI taxonomy): Eukaryota > Metazoa > Arthropoda > Insecta > Lepidoptera > Nymphalidae > Heliconius > Heliconius melpomene. Next base: position 3,811,935 of record NC_140400.1, read on the forward strand.
CTAAGACACTCCGCTCTCCACTTTTTGCCGAATTCTGCAGGTACTGCGTGTTGGCGGAACTCATCGCCGCGGTTTGCCTCGACGACGACGAATTATATTAAATTTTTCATCTCCTTGAGTAAGAATCGAACCCACAATCTGTCGCGTTTACAGTCTCACACTTGTGCTACTGCGCCATGACTGGCCTCGTAACATTTTATTATAATTATAATAAATTAACAATGGTGTATGTATCATCAAACTATAAATACAATATATACATAATATGTAATTTCCTCATCTCATTTATAATATACCACAGTAAACCACAGCTATTGTAATATTTTATGGATTTAATTTATAATATAATAGAAAATATAAAATAAATTTGTCATCGCGTTAAAGATTTATGACACTTTTGTGTACCTATCTATGTTTTATTAGATATAATGGGGCTATTTGAAGTTAATATTAAATATATATATATATATATATATATACTAGCGGAAACGCGCAGCTTCGCCCGCTTATTTGCACCTTTAGGGGTGAATCCTAATAAACCATGAAACACGTGTTCAATTAAATATTTTTAAAAGTCTAAATTTCAAATCTTATAAAATTCAATGGCGATATAAATTTTTTTCCATACAAACTTTCAACCCCTATTTTATCCCCTTAGGAGTCGAATATTGCAAATTCCCGTCTTAGCGAGCACCTACGTCCTATAAGTAAGTCCTATGCAAAATTTGAGATTCCTAGCTCATGTAGCTTTTGAGATTTCGTGATGAGTGAGTGACCTTTCGATTTTATATATATAGATAAACAAAAAAGAGGTCGTTGTGGCGCAGTGGGACAGCGTTTGACTGTATACACGACAGTTTTTTATTTGATTCCCACTCGTGGGAATAAAGTGTTTTCTCGCTCTGGTAACAAGACTTAGTGCGGCGTTGAAGTCCGCCATCTAACACGCAGGGTATTGAAAATTGTGTGAACCACGGGATATGTAGTGTTAGGTTATTACATATTTTACCTATAGCAGGGTTGATATATGCGGGAGAAAGCGTGATTCTGTGTTTTTTAGATTAACCGTTTTCATTTAAAAAATATTTTATCGTTATACTTATTTTCTTGGGTAGGATATCTGTTTCTTGTATTAGAGGTACTGTGCAGCGCTAAGTTCAAGCAATTTCCCGATAGTTGGGCGGGAAAAGGAGCAATGATGAGAGTATGAAACAAAGCATTGGGTTTTGCTGCCAACTCTGAAATGAAGAACATAGTGTTTTAACACTTATAAGAGCGTAACATCAACTATTATATTCTGTACACATGATGGTTATGGAGCCTATCCTTACTTGGAGGAAGGCATTATTTTCACTTTCCTAATCTAGTAAGTAAAAGATGAGAATTGAGTTGCGCCAACCAACACACAATGTTTGACGGAGAACAGAGTATCTTAACACTAGGTTCTCTCTGCCAAAAAGAGAGAAAACAAATAATAATAGATTTATTTTTGTATTTTCAGTTGTATCGCGCAACGCATCGTCTTCTCCTACTCGGCGCCGGCGAGTCCGGCAAGTCGACGATTGTCAAACAGATGCGCATACTACACGTGAACGGCTTCTCCGACAAGGAGAGACGGGAGAAGATCGAGGATATTAAGAAAAATATACGTGATGCTATACTTGTGAGTGGCGTTCGTTGATTGTTTTAGGTTTTATATTTTACTAGCGACCCGCCCGCGGCTTCGCCTGCGTGAACTACTTTATTATTAATTTCTGTCTCCATAAGTACCTACGTCCTATAAGTGACGTCCCTGCAAAATTTGAGACTCCTAGCATTTGTAGTAACGAAGTTTCATACAAACTTTCGACCCTAAAAACAACCCCTTAGAAGTCGAATATTGCAAATTCCCGTCTTAGCGAGCACCTACGTCCTATAAGTAACTCCTATGCAAAATTTGAGATTCCTAGCACATGTAGTTTCTGAGATTTCGTGATGAGTGAGTGACCTTTCGATTTTATATATATAGAAGATTGTCAAGTCGTCAAGCCTCAAAAGTAAATATAATATTAAGATTTAAATCGTTTGGTTCAATAGGTTTTGAGAAATGTAAATCCACACATTTCTGGATAGAATATGATATCCATGGTAATTTTTCTTTCAGTTGGCAGATATTTGAAGTCAATTTTTTTTTAATTATTACTTTTTACAGAATTTTAGAAATTATAATAAATCAAAGATTACTATGGTACTCTAGTATAAAACTATTTTAGGTAAAATTGGAGAGCAGATTTGAATCGTCTCTTGGACTCAGTGTTTTATCCAGTTAAGCTGTAGTCACATATACATATATTACACTATTTCTTTGATGGTTATAACATCCATCCATGTTGTATCCATCATCATAATATAAAAAAAGTATTTTTTAACTAGCACTTCGTAACTTAAAGTGTACTAACATAATGAAACGTACTTTTAAATTTTATATTTTTTTTTATTTGAGACATCTATTTTGCATTATTTCAGACAATCACGGGCGCGATGAGCACCCTGACACCGCCCATACCGCTCGAAAAGCCGGAGAACAAGGCGCGCGTGGACTACATTCAGGTATATATTTTTATTCACTAAGAGTGAATACAGGCCAGGCCACAAGCATGCAACTGTAAACACGACAGGTGGGTTCGAATCCTACTCGAGGATATGAAATATTTAATAAAATCATCTGACTATAAACATAATAATAATAATGATTCCTTTTCTGGGAATGATTGCGTCTTCAATATTAACGTTTCTTCGCGTTATAGACGTTTATAGACGTTTATTGTTTTGTTAATTGGGCGGATAGGAAACTTGGTATTAAGTCCAAGTTAGATTCACTCTGGGTATCCTATATGGAGAAAAGCGTCAGCCGCTTTTTTTTACTAAAACTACAATACACATATTTTTAATTTTATTTATCTTTCTTAGGACGTAGCGTCGCAACCCGACTTTGACTACCCAGCGGAGTTCTACGAGCACACGGAGGAGCTGTGGAAGGACCAGGGCGTCCAGCGCACGTACGAGCGCAGCAACGAGTACCAGCTCATAGACTGTGCTAAGTAGTGAGTGCCCCACGTCTTGTGTCTCTTTGTGCCTATTGTGGGAACATGTCATTTGTCTTAAGTGAATTTTAAAACCACATGATATTTATAATTTTCTGAACTGATCAAACAAAACTAGAATTCGGCGGACATTGGAGAACGAGAGTGTTTTAATGGAAACGGAGTGTTTTAACACTAGGTTCCCGCTGCCTGCCCTGCTATGTCAGGATACAGCGTGAAGCTAAAAAAGGAACATGATTTAATATCTTTATTTTTCTGCAGTTTCCTAGACCAGGTGCACATAATAAAGCGCGCGGACTACACACCCACGGAGCAGGATATCCTGCGGTGCCGCGTGCTCACTTCTGGTATATTTGAAACGCAGTTCGTCGTCGATAAAGTCAATTTTCAGTGAGTATTGGTCGAGATTCTTGTTTAATACTTGTGTTACTATATAATTGCGTTTTTATGTTAATTCTGATCTAAGATATATATTTCCGTGTTGAGAGCAGTGTGCTGTTTGGTAGTTCAGAAAAATAATGTTTATGAGGTGATATTAACGAAAAAAAGGAAAGAAAAATTTAATTTATCCATATATTTTAATGTATTCAGAGTAATAAATAAGAATATAATTTTATGACAGTCAATTATTTATTTTCAAAATGAGGATTTATTTTAAATTAGCAAGGCAACTTAAATAATGAAGATATAATAATCGTCTCTCTGAGTGCAATTAATACAATTATAGAATTGAAACGAAATGCTGTTATATTGTACCACAATAACTTCAGAACTTAGTTAAAGATAACGATAGATATGCATAGATATTCATATAATCTATTTTTTTCCCCTTTTAGCATGTTCGACGTGGGCGGCCAACGCGATGAGAGACGCAAATGGATCCAGTGTTTCAACGACGTGACCGCCATTATATTTGTGACCGCCTGCTCCTCCTACAACATGGTGTTGAGAGAGGACCCCACACAGAACAGGCTGAGAGAGTCGCTCGATCTGTTCAAGAGTATATGGAATAATAGGTGAGTGTAACTAGACTAGCGGCGTTGTACACTCAACATACAATGTATCCAAGATTAGGTGGAAAGTGAGGACGGAATTTTTAACACTAAGTTTAGAGGTTTCCTCTGTCTACTGTCTAGGGTCCAGCCAGTGAATTAAAACGTTGAGCTACCACATATTTTTAATATAATTATTTTAATAATAAGGTTATTGTTAGTAAAATATTTTAAATTATTTTTTATCTTTATATTTTTTTTGTACATTTGTCACAGGCAGATCAAACCAAATTGATTTGACTGATGTCCATGATATTATTTTATTACAAATAATAATTTAAAAAAATCATTGGCATAAAATTCAAAAAATGTACTAACTTTATAGTTATTAATAACTCTATATAAATAATTTTTGTATAATATTCCAGATGGCTTCGCACGATATCAGTGATCCTATTCCTCAACAAGCAGGATTTGCTCGCGGAGAAAGTACTGCTGGGTAAATCCCGTCTCGAGGAGTACTTTGCGGAGTTCTCACGGTACCAAACGCCGCCGGACGCGAGCCCCGACGCGCGGGACCACCCTGAGGTTGCGCGCGCTAAATACTTTATACGGGACGAGTTTTTGGTAATTATCTTTTTTATACATTTCTTTGTGAGGTTTTTTAAACTGGATAATTATTGAAGAATTGAGTGTTTTAATATATATAATATTCTTTATTGCACTAAAAAAAATACATAATAAACAATATATAGACATTTTGTGTACAAAGGTGGACTTATCTCTATAAGAGGTCTTTTCCAGTCAACCAGTGGAAGTGGATGAGTGAGTAGCGAGCAAAACAAAGTACAATTTAAGAAGATTATATAGTTTGTTCTAGATGAGTCATTGACGAGAAGGATCTAATCTTATCTAATCAATCTGATTCTACCTTTTATTATATTGCTTTTTAGGATATAAGGCATAGTCAAGATAGAAGTAACTGTATATTTTTATAGCACCACTTTAAATGAAACCACAGTTTTAACTACTCTATAAAAGCCTAATACAATTTTTAAAAAAATCCCAATAACGAAAAAGTTCTTTTTTTCAAACAAAATAAATAATAAAATTATCGTTGTAAAATAAAACGCCATTTGTTAAGGACGACGCACGCACACATAAACCTATCAAAGGGACACCGCCGCACACGCCGTACTACCTCGAGTCGTAGGTAGTGGCGATAAAGTTCAAAGTTGTTTAACCTTTAGTAGTAGTAGTAAGTGTTTACGTTATTGTTATCTATGCGTAACTGCGTCACATGAAATACAGTATGGATAAACATCTTGAAATGAAAAAAATCCTATGTCTAAACTGTTGAGGTATCTTGGTAAATTTCTTTAGGTATGGGTTTGAAATGATTTACCATATATGCTGTTCCCGTAAAAGGAGCGCTGACGCTTTATCCTGTATATAGTAATAATGTTTCCTTTTACAATTACAGCGTATAAGCACCGCAAGCGGGGACGGCAAACACTACTGCTACCCGCACTTCACGTGCGCCGTCGACACCGAGAACATCAAGCGCGTGTTCAACGACTGCCGTGACATTATACAGCGCATGCACCTGCGCCAGTACGAGCTGCTCTAACGGGCGATAACACACGGTCAGTGTTCAGTGGGTGACTGACTGAGTGAGTAGATGAAAGGGTGAGTGAATGAAGAGTGCGAATTAATGAATGAGTGAACGAATGAATGAGAGTAAAAAAGTATATGAAAGACTGGAGACCTGGAGTATCTCTGCTGACTGCATATGTACGTTGACGGCAGTATGAGCTGCTCTTACGTGGGGTGCGACACGGTTAGTGCTTAGTTTGTAGCGACCTTATCTGGAATTTAATCGCCGGTTGAGTGATAATATTTTGTATATTTTTCAGTTTAACTTAACTTCACGCTTTATCCCTAGCGGGGTAGTCAGAGAGAACGGAGCGCCAAATGCTACGGTGTCTACATACCTCTTGCGTCTGTCCACTGTCATCAACTCTGCTGTCAATTTTTCAGTTTAGATAAATATTTTAACAATATGTAGCACAAGAGTGAGTGAATGAATTAATCAATTATAAAGAATATTTTTTACGATAAAACTACACAATGTATCAATTAATCTATTTTCGCTAAGTACATACTTATATTTAAATTTTATTCACAATTTTTATTCTTTTTCCAGAAACAAAAAAAGAAGAGCGAACCGCGCCGACACTGGCTTGACAGTTGACATTCACCAAGCCACGCGACCGTCGCCCGCACCGCCACTGCGATACTAGCATTATTATAAGTTTGTCTTTTAGTTAAAACGAGTCGTTCTTCGCACAAATACCGTAAACTTTAATATTAGGACCGTGTCCTTTGTAATGTGATTGTATAAAAAAGTTTTTTCTTAATAGGAAAAGTATTACTTTATGGTAAAAAGAAAATCAATATGTTTTTTAATATAAGATTTTATTTAGACAAGCACTTTGTGACTCGTTTCTAAACGACAAATAGTAATAATGCAATTTTGTTATTTTTAATTCATGTCCTCTATTGGACGCATAAATCTTTTTTTTTTAAATAATTTAGTGGCGTTATAGTCGCGGTTGTATAAAGACATCCATTGTATAGCAATAGCTAATCAACCAAAATAAATATTTTGTCGCACAATACAGTAAGTGAATACGTATATAATATTATTAAAATATTCTATGTGTACAATATATCGTGTTAATTAAATAAATTATATAAGTCGCGTGGCTCAAAAAAGTTATATATAGTTCGTTTTGTGGCCAGTGTCACTGTGATTTCCTTTCCATGGTGTTTCCGAACGGTCAGCGCGCTGTTAATATCTACTGGGCTCTTTAAAAAAAACAATTGTCTATGATTGATCAATGTCGTACTGACAGTTAATTTTTATATTTCAATGGCGGGAATTTTGACTTTTGCGTATTTAGCATTGCACAATATTAGTTAACCCTACAAAGTCTAAGCACTATATTATGTATTTTGTATACATTTCTTTTTGAGTTTAAAATGAGCCTTTGAATGTATTTTACAGCCCGGAGTAATGTTTTCTATGATCAGTTTTTAGAATTTACTCGATTTATTATAAAAAAAAAGCGGCTGACGTACGAATACTATTTTATATTAAGGATCATCGGTGAAAGATTTAACAGGAGGCTAAAGTATTCATAAAACATTATATTTTGTCTAATTTCTTTCGTTTTTTTTTCTATTTCTGGTTGTCTATGTTTTGTTGGCATATTGATACGATAATGTGTATTGTAATAGTGATTCTTTTTAAAATCACGCTATTTTTTTAAAATTATGAACAAATTTTCGAGACGTTGCGTTGCGTGTGGCGGAACTCATCGTCGTTTTGTCTTCTTACTAGAGTGAGTTATTGAAAATAATTCACTTCCCCGAACGGGAGTCGAACCCAGAATAGTCGCGTTTGCATTCAGACTGTATCACACTGCGCCACCACGGCCCCTATGTTATAAATTTTAATTATACAAATAAATATTTAATTTAATACGATTATAACGTCCGGTACACATGCTTAGGCCAAAATTTTATTTTACATTTACATTAATTTATAGTGAAATATACAACCTATTTTATTTTGAGCATTGTTTCGATATTGAACATTGTTTTAATTTATTATTTCTGTCTGTATATTATGTTTGTTCACAGAGATTGCTATTATATTATATTTTTGTGGTTAGTTTTTACGAACGTCTTCCATTATATAATTTTTTTTAATTAACTTTTGTTTCTTTTTTTAATTTACGGGATTAATTTTTAAGATGTTTACATTATTTTGACTAAACTGTGTAACAAAAAGCGTGAGCTTTGCATTACTTACATGTAATATTATGGTATATTATTTTTTATTATATTATTATTAAGATCCAAAGATGGTCGACGCATGCGATGCGCGACTGACAATGTCGAGAGTAGCAGTATTCGATTTTGATTTGTTTATTTTTTTTAAATAATATTAATAATAATAATATATTTTCCCAATTTAATTACGTCTAGTTCTAAGTACAAATGTTTCTAACGTTATTCCTAACATTATTAATAATTATGAAATTTATTATTTATACAATTGGTTAATGTACTTACAGAACGTGTTGGTGAATATTATTAAAGATCTATAAGTGTATAATAATTTGTTAGGTTTAGTTATTTTTTTAAATATTTTTTTTTGTTCACATTACCTAACACGCTTTGTGAAATATTTATAAGTTTTATGGTCCTTAATATAATAGTCGGTTAGTTCTTGTGCCATATTTAAGTGACGGAAACACCATTTAAAATAAAATATGTTACCACATCAAGGCATGTCTAATGTAAACAATTAAGCCAATCCTTCCTAGTAACTTGTAATATAACGCTATATTTTGCTTTCTAATTATTATTATTATTAATAATGTCGTTATTTTTTATTTTAAGTAAATATATATTATTATATTTAAAGAAAAATCTATTTTGAAATTATTGTATTTCTTATTTTCTTTTTGTGTTACACTTATTTGATTGTAAGTAGGGAATTATAATGTACGTTTCTATGTTAATACGTGAGTTCGGGGGTCGCTCATTTTCTTTTATATTCTGTATGGAATGATATATTAATGAATAATATATTGTGTAGGTATTATTTATTTTTGTGTTGGTAGTCCTGTCATATTTGACACGAAACGCCATATTTATATTTGTAGTTAATGCTATTTTTTGAAGCTCTTAAGATTTGAAGTTAGTCGAACTTACAGTTTGTACGGGCTTTACATCTTTGTATTGTAACTTTTCTAATATATATTATATATTTATAATTGTACGTGCAATAAGAGCGGCCCCGCTCTGTTTAGTATCATTGTGAAAATAACATGGCGTCTTATATACTTATTGTAACTTAAAAAATATTTGGTAGCTATTTAATTAAGTTTTAGATTATCGCGATATTGAAATGAATGCAAAAGTAACAAAAAAAGTAATAATAATAATAATATTTACTATAAAAGTAGACTGCTAAATTCGTAAAGGTATCCTTTTCTGCAGATCTACTGTCCAGTAATAGTCGGATGCAAATTATTATTTACCTATATATTCATTTTTAACTGGATTTATTAATATTATTTAAAAGATCGATATGACTTTTTTTATATTTACAAACTAGATTTTTGTTTTTGGTTGTTTTTTTTTAAATTACTCCACCAGTTAATAATGAAGGTAGGCAGGAACATACTGTGAGCGAGTCGTATAGTTATGCTTGTTAATTGACTTGGTATACAAATTCGTGAATCTCGCTCGATTGTACCGCGGTCGAGGCTTGCACTGCTCCGCTGGGGTCCACAGCCACCGTTTGTATGAGAATAGAGTAAAAACCTGTCCACTGTCCCTTTTGACTGTACGGTTAATGAAGCGCAATAAGAAGTGAGTCATGTAATATATATATATTGTAGTTTAGAGCATATTTTCTATGTTTTTTCGATATGTAGTCAGATACTGCCAGTGTCGATGTCGATTTGGAATGTATAACAAACTTTCTAGGTTTCGGTGATTGAATAAAAAAAATAATTGTTTGACGTTTTTTCGGAGGCAGGTTTGTAGCGTTTTGTAGCGTTTAGTTCGCGTAATGTGACGTCCGATGCCAATAACCAAATAGTATTGAACGATTCCTCCTTTTTTAATATATCTTTATCTTTCATAGTAGTTAGATAAGTGAATGTACTGCGCACAATCGTGTATGTGAGGACGGTGCGTGGTGTTGCCAGGTGGGTCTTGTGTACTATATACATGGTATTGTTCGACTTACTTTATTATTTTTCTTGACAAAATAAAGCCAAAACTTATAAAATAAATTAAGAGTTTCGCGTTTTTTTGTTTCGGCAATATATTAATTAGCACCTGGCAACACTGGTGTTGTAAGTTTAATTTGAACTTTCAAAGTGCAGCTGTCGCCGCAAATATTTTTGGTAATGTTTTACTCGTAGACTGAAGTCGCTGTCCGCACGCCCCCCCTCTCTCCTCCCCCCACTAATGTACCACGCCTGTCTCGCTCTAGATAATAAAACGACGGCATTTACATTAGAGCTCATAGGTTTTTTCCATCGTAGCACGAACGTTTTTCTATCGACTCGGTAGTTTTGTTTTGTAAATTATCGATAAATTTGGGTAGCATAGCTCGATGACGCGCGGCCCTTCAATCGTACTACGAACGTGGCGTATCTTATCTTTTAATACCTACGTCTAAATATATACTGAAAAAAAATCTATATTTTTAACAAATTTAATTTAAAAAAAATATACCTAATTAATGAAATTCCTAAAGATTAAAAATGAAATTTTTAATATTTATGTGTATAGTAGTGTTTACCGCGAGGTGGTTATATCAATAACGAACGCTTATAATTTTATTATTGTTTTCAAAAGAATCGCAAAGAGAATATATTATTTACTGTCCATGAAATTAATAATCTATAACTGATGTGTACACAGATATCAGTATGTTTCAGGCATTTTGAATCCGACTTAATGTATGTAAAAATAAATGTTGTTTTAAATTGTGATTTTTTATTTATGCCTTGTTTGTTCTGTCCTCGGTTTTATAAATTATGAATATAAAAGAAAAATATAAATAAATGTAGGTACATTTAAATATATTATGTCCTCAAGGAGGATTCAATCCACAACCCACCGCCTTTACTCTCGCACTATGCCACGAAGGTGTGAATTTCAAAAATAATTCATTCTCATTTTATCACTATATCACCATTGCTCTTAATATGTTAATAAGTTTATTTTCCAAGTTTCAAATAAACCGCATGAAATTAAACTCTAAATTATCTCCAAATATTAATGTAATCTACCCTCAAATTGAAATTTAGAATTGTGAAAAGGTTAAATCACAATTTTATCCTCCTTTTCCACCAAGTTGAATGGCGGAAAATATTAAGGAATTCGAACTTACAACTGTGGCATTTCGTAACACGCTGTGATACGACGGCCTCACTTAAAACTTCTAGGTGGGATCTCTTCCGAGTAAAATTTTGTAAGTTTAAGCACGTTTAAATCAATTAATTACAAAGGTAACCGTTAAAATACAACTCATAATAATACTATATAGGTGGCATTGTCAGCGCCATTTTAAATGAAACCACGGTTTAAACTACTCTATAAAAGGCTAATATAATTCAGAAAATAAATAATTCCCAAAAATGAAAAAGTATTTTTTTCAAACAAAATAAATAATAAAATTATCGTTTTAAAATAAAACGCCATTTGTAAAGTAAAACATAAGAACGCACACACTTACCTGTCAAAGCGGCAATGTGGCACACGTATGTGTGCGTTACACGAAATACAGGTATGGATTAAAATCGTGAAATGAAAAAAGAATCCTACGTCTAAACTATTCAAACGGTTTGAAATATTTTACCCTAGCTGCGGTTCCAGTAAAAGGAGCGCTGCCTATGAAACCTTCACATTCCACCCTATATATGAAATTAATATTATTAATCAAGAATATACAATATGTGTTCATTGCAAATGGAAATAATATGGCAAGGATCATTACAGGGCTCCGTAACGGATGATCATTATTTGGTATATTATGTTTAATCCCAAAATTATTCATATTTAATCACAAAAGATTGAAAATAAACCATCATTATATATACATTTATTCAAGAAAACAAGAAAAAACTAAACAAAATTAAAAAAAATGTTTATTAAAACCAAATTGACACAAGCACTTCTTAAAAAATAAAAGAACAATAATGTCATCATTCCGTATGAAACAGGTCCTAAGTTCAAAACAAACAAGTTATAAATTAATATTATATACAATATGGCATGTAGGTACGACTCTTTGGACTCGCCTCTTATTTCATTACAGTTAATCTGATAAGGCAATCAGTTTTAATGGTCTAACCAACAAATCAAATAATTTTCAGATTTTACTTTAAATTTATAAAATAATTGTTTGTAGTGACTGCTAGATAGTAGCTTTTTAGCGTCTTTTGTGTATATTTTTTTCTTAAAATGACATATATTAAAGAATAAATAAATGTATTTATAATTTCAAACAATTTTATCTAAAAGATAGTTAGACCACTTTCAATTTGAAAGCCTTCAATGGATTCAACTGTTATCTATAACAATAAATTAGTTAAATTACATTAAAAGTACTGTAAGGTGCTGAAATTAATCTGTTGGCACAAATAAAAAAATAGAAATTAAATAATCAATCAAAATTGCCACAATATAATAAAAATAAAAAAATATATATTTATAAAAACGTGTGAAGCAAAGACCAAAACAAAAAAGATCAACATTTAAAAGCATAATTAGGTTAAAAATTATTCTATGTCAACTTGTACCTAAATATAGAACTAATGAAAAAAACGTACAAATAAGCGTATTTCAAAAAAGACACTACCTGATCTTCACTTTTTTAGAACAAAAAATATTTTTTTTAGCAAAATTGCAGAAGATCTTCATGGAAAATTGTTTTCAAAAAGTTCAAACACAAATATAAGTTTTATAAATATAAAAAAGTAAATTCTTACAAATTCAATAAAAATACATGCAGCACGATCAGATAGTTCAAAACTGACATTACTTAGAGAGCTTAACAGAAATTCCTAAAACTTTATTTAAAGCCTGTAAATTTTAGAATATAAAAACTATAAATCAAAATTAATTTTAGGCTAAGCGCGGCGTTTAGTTTTACCATTCAACACGCAATGCTTCGAAAATGGGTAACGGAAATGTCTTACGCCCTATGTTAATAACCAATCCTAATCCAAAAATTGCTACCATAGATTGAAATAGACAGAGATGGAGGTAGGCATGCAGGTTAGTGATTTAATAGATATGTCGGACAGTACGAGATAGAAGTTAACTGGAGATAGGAGATACATTATTAATATTGGGCGTTAATGGCTCCTTCTGTCTATCACTTGAAGCAAAAAAATAAAAAATATGGGCTATTTCTAAAAATTACATATGGCTGCTTCTTATGAAATAATGTGTCATCCAATGAAGAAAAACTTATTTTTATGTATAAAAGAATATCTAAAGTGGTTGTGGGTTCGATTGCCACTTGTGAAACAAAACTGTGATGACTAGTACAGTGCTGACACTTTGAAAAGCCTATTTTATTAATATGCCCTAAATCTATAGTTTTCATATAAACTACTTCAATGAGAATTTCAGAGATTTGTTTGAAGGCACATTATTGCAGTATAATTTGCAGAACTAATCCTAGATTTCATTCAATGAAATATTCGAGGTAAAGAATGATATTTAACTGTATTTCTTAACTCTATACTTAAAATAAATGTAAAAAAAGATGTTCTTCCATATCTTTCCTTTTAACCTAAAATTTTAAAATTAATTTAAATAATTACAATTTTTTTTGTTTCTAATATTGGTCCCATATCAATCACTATAATAATTAAGTATTTTAAAACATTAAAATCTATGAATAATTGTCTTAATTAAAATGACTCAAGAAACAACTTACATAATGTACAATTTAACATTTTTTTTATTAGGATAAAAAATAAAAGGTAATATAGATACTAAAAAGAAGTAAAAAAAAAAGGAATTAAAATGAGTAGTTTTGTTAAAATACAACTAAAAGTGTCATATCAAAAAAAGGTAAAATTCATCACATACTATAGACACATAATATAAAAAATATATTATATAAGTTAAAAATATGGAAAAATTACCTGCACAAGAACCTTAGTAAAAATTAAATTAAATTTTAAGTCATATGAATCTTTTGTGTTTAAATATAACATTAAAATCTCAATGAAACAGTTGAGTATACTTACATAATTAATTTACACAGTAAGAAATTTTAAATTATGCTTATATTTCTACAGTTCCTATAAATTATAGAACTTTTTTACAAAACTGTAGTAAAAAGAAGAAATAAAGCATATAAAATAATAAATAAAATAAAGTAGACGTTATATAATAAAATATTTTGTGACAGGCATTTGTCTTTTGACATGAAAACTATCTTCCCAGATGATACTAAAAAAATTGAATTGTGCTCAACTGGCACGCTCGAAACGCCATATATCAAGAAATCAATCAATCAATCACTTAAAACTTTATATGAGGATGAACTTTACAGGAATTTAATTAGGTCATAAGAAATCGAACAGCAAGTCTGCATAACTATCTACAGCTGACTTCAGGGCAGCCACGACTCTTCAACCATACTCTACTATATACATTCTATTACTAAATAAATGCTTATTTCATGACACACAAATCTCAATACAAATAAAAACTGCTCATACCACATTAAATTTATAGGGCTTTGCCCCAATGTCTCTACTATAAAAACTTTTAAAAAATAGAGGTATGTTTACAAATTCCATATTTATGGAATTAAGTTCTTGGACATTCATATAGTTCTAAGTAATAGAAATAATCCCTTTTTAAATTTTTTTAGAGTATAATCTCTCTAGACAATCATAAACACATTCATCACATCATAAACAAATTCACTTATAAACACTAATTTCAGTCCAAATATACAAAGAAGTTGGGCGTTCCACAGTATTTAGTGGCCAGGGCTTTACCCCCTGGAGTGGGAGCGCTAAAAGCCACTTCTGACTTAAGTACACCACAACCATAGAGTAGGGAAGCTCTAGCACATTCTAAAAGGCGTGTGGCGATGCCATGTCGACGGTGACCGGCGTGTGTCCATATTCTTGATACACCGCATCTGGGAATGGTTAATCAATGGAAAGTTAATAAAGAAATAAATAACGACAGAGCGTCAGCTGACTGTCAAGGGGACGATTGTGAGATCGATCGGGAATGATTTTTTAGTATTTCCTAAAACTCTTAAGACAAAGCGCAATATTGACTTCCGCCATTCAAATACGCATATGCATATTTAGAAAATCGGTCAGTGTAGTTTTTCGAGTATCTTAGTGCTAGATTCCCTGTGCCTAACCTACTATACCGTCGGTTAAGAGTGTAAATCTGTTAAGAAGCTATAAAGAAAATTGGAAGGAGACAAAACTTCTTTAAAAAACTATGACTATAAATATATATATTATCAGAAGGCTTTTACAATTTCGGAAATTGATTTGTGTTCTCTACTATATGAAATAAAATAAAGGTTCATTTACAGCGCAAAGTAAAAGGTAAATACAAAGAAAATTATTTATTACTCACTTGACAGGATAATCTTCAACGCTGCAACAGTCAGGCTCGCCGGGTAACAGCTTGTACGCTTTGGCTTTAGGCTCCATTATCAAACAGCCAATTATTTGTCTTTTTTCAATACATAAGTAACCCTGTAGTATGGAATAATAAAAAATTTTTTAAACCAGTTTACTAAATTAATTAATGAATATATATAAAATAGCATTGTCCAATCATCATTCAGACGAATATTTTTAAATTATTTTCATTTCTGGAAGCATAAAGAGTTGTGTGTTGGTAGTAGTTGCACTGCTTTACATCCCTATGCAACAGTGTGAAGTTGCTAATACTTTCAGAGCAAAATATTAACAATAATGCGAATTATACTTTTAAATGACTTCTTTAAAAAAAGTTTAAGCAAATATATATTTTATTGAAAGTTTATATTCATTCTTTTTTAAATAAGCCCAATGTAATATTGATGTATATTATGTACTGATGTCGTAGAGAATGATTTTTAGCATTAAGCCCGCCTATTGTACATTTTATATGTATAAAATTTTGTGCAATAAATAAAAAAATTCTGGTGCACATCCCATTTAAATCTTTAAAAAAAAACACTCCAAGAAATATTCTTCTACTTACAGTATAAGTATGAACCTCCCTCGGCAACTCCGTAGCGTAACCCAACTGAGGATGAACCACCCTAGACAGTACTGCCTCCACTCTCTTCCAATTGGCTTCACCACCCCTTATCTTGATACAGCGGGTAGATTCAGTTTTGTCCACTATGTGTTCTTCTTTAAATCCCTGTGGGGCAATTATTTAAGATTTAAAGTAGTACACTACTAATCCAAAAAAGGTCAGTTGATTTAAAGATAAACTCAATTAATTGTTGAAATCACTTCCAATTTTGGTGGTTTTGAAACGAGACAGGTTTTCCTCACTCGAGGAAATGAAAACTTAATATTTTCATTTCCCCGCTCTGGTAACAAAGTAAAGCGCGGCGTCACTCAACGCCTCTAGAATTCGGGGGAAAATGGGGAATGGTTATTTTGAAGTGTCTTAGCATTCTCGTTAAATGTTCAGAATTATTTAAAACGAAGTTCAAAGGATCCTTTAGCCTACTCTGCTGAGTGCGGGATATACAGTGAAGCCACAAAAAAAATCTATATAAGTTTACCCTCAGCCTTAATAACGACTGAAACACATGATATTTCTGTAGTATGTTCTATAAAAACCAAACTCCACAAATAACTTTTTTACATATGCAGATTTTAGCCAACTTTTTAAGCATTGTATGAACATATTAACTTACATTAAATCTCAATACATCTGTAGCGTTGTGATGAACTAGATGGTCATGCTCATCTTGAGGATCACCAATCTACAAAAAAAAAAGCAAAAATCATAATCTGTGCTACTAAAACTGCAATTCTCAACTCATATACTTTGACATAATTTGTATATTATATAAATAAACATATAAAAACGGCCGAAGAAAACTGACTAGAAAATAGCTGAGGTTCATCAAATAGACCACATAATTTCTTGAATCATGAAATCTTTGAAACAAAACACACAACAAATTTTTAAATAAATGAAAAGTAAAGAAATATATTATGATATATATATTTTTATATAGAATGCTATAAAATAGGTCAACGAAATACTACAAATAGGTAACACCTATATAAAGATAATATTTAGATGAAGTCAGTTATGGCGCAGGGGCGCAAGCATCCGAGTGTAAACGTCAGGTTTATGGGTTCCATTTCCACTTGAGGAAATGAAATACTTAATATTTCCATTTCCTCGCTCTGGTAGCGAGCCAAAGTGCGGCGTTGAAACGTCATGTCACTCAACACGCAATGCCTTCAGGATTCGCCGGAAAGTTAGGAACGGAGTGTATTAACACTAGGATCCCAGGTTTCTGAAAAGCTAAAAAAATTAGATTACCAAAGCCCAAGACAAACAAACATGGAGATGGGTTTCTACCATAGAGGGACTTTACAGTATAAGAAAATTATAATAATAAACACAAGAAAACATGCATCATAATATAACTACTTTTTATACATACTGTAAATACAAATAAAGCTAAATAAATAATCTATTCCCTTACGATTTTTTTATAGAGAAATAAAAAAAAACATATTTACATACCTCATATATAACGCCACATTCAGTGCACTGTGTCGCACCAAACTTCTTTTGTCCGGCGTCTATCACATATTGGTTACTTCCACTTTTAAGTAATGATTTCTTGCCTTTTTCTACTATAAGAAAACATATTTTATTTTAGTTAATATACACCGCGCGTTATGTGGCAGAACAAAGCAAGGTAAACACCTTTACCTTGCTTTGTCTGAATGAATTAAATATAGTTTTTCCCCATAACCTATTTGAACCTACATGCATACGTCTTGTTTACAGTAGATGATGTCCCAATGCATCACTTACATACATATATACCATTTCACATATACTATATAACTAAATAAATGGCTTTACCTTTAGAGTTACTTGTAGCATTAATTCCAGGATTTGGTTTACTAAATATTGAGAATAATTTTTCTGGTTTGTCATTTTTTTCACCTGAATCAGCTGGTGTATCTGAAATTAAACAATGGTTTTTTTAGTAATTATGTATTTTTATAACTGAAACATTATAACTAGTGCCCTCTTTAGAAAAAATATACAAACTTCATGTTGTGACATGCTTCTTGGAAACTGTCTATACATTCTCCCTCTCGCACTTCCAACTTATTATGTTGTCAATAGAAAAATATACTTAATTGTATATCTGTAATTATTAATAACTATTAATATTAAAAAATATACTTAGTGCAATTTTACCCGTCGCAATAGTTTCTGTTGAAGCTAGTACTGCATTTGCATCAATATTATTAGACTGAGCCATTTGTAGTATTTGTTCATCCAACATTTTTAATTCTCGCTCAATTTCATCTAAATCAGGAATTTCTTTTTGACCTGAAATGTATATGTATATATATATATATGTGTTAAGATATTTTGACATAAAGTATTGTATTTTTTAAATAATTTTTGGCACAAAGCGGTCTTGCGTTTTTAATTACGTTGCTTAGAAGATTATAAGGTTTCCCTCTGTATCCCTTACATAGCTGAGTAGGCTGAGGGAACCTGAGACACATCCTGACAATCCATTGGGACACATCCTTTCCTCACTTTCTGCCAAATACTGGAGAAATTGCATTTTGATTGGCAGAACTCAATGCCAGAGCAAAGAGACGCAAGAAACTAAGTGCAAGATAAAATAAGCTTAAAAAAATTAAACATACCTGGTGCTTCTTCTCCCCCTACAAATATATAACCACCTTCAACTGGCAAAAAATCACCATTTTTCATGACACCATGACTTGATGTGTGACCTTCGTCCATTATAATATCATTTTGTACATTTATATTATCAATTTGTACTACATTTTCATTTAAATGAGCCATATTTTCATTTAAAACTAACTGCCCATCATTTTGATTAGTCACTTGTATCTTAATTTCGTTTCCCAGTTCAACTAAAACACTTTCTTCTTGAGGTTTAACACTGTCATCAATCACTGGGACGGCGGTAACAGGTTCAAATATCTGACTTGTAGCTTCTATGACGTTTGTATTGAAACATGGCACTTCATGACGTGACCTGCTGTATTTTAGCTCTGATTCGGGTATTTCTTCTTCATCCCATTGACTTAGTAAATTTTCAATTGTCTGTTTCTCTTTATCGAATGGATCTGCTTTATCTGAGAATTTTTTTATATGTTTTAGTAAAAATTTTGTGTTATTGTTGTTTAATCTATAAAACAGAGGCGATGTACGGCATAGTGTCTAGCTATAAATAACTTTTGGGCATTTGATGTTGAGTGGGCCTCGGAGGAAATTATTATTTTCATTTCCTTGCTCTGATAATGAGATAAAGTACAGTGTTGGGTGGCACCACTTAACAAATAATGTTTTGTTGACAACTCTTAACTCAACTCAACACTCTGCCTATGCTAAAGCTAATTGACATATTTATTTAGTTGCATATTAAAGTTTCACTTCAAACAGAAAATGTACAAGGAAATAAAAAAAGTAAATGTAATAATCATAACCACTGACAATAAATAAAATGATTCTACTTCATTATTATTTCATTTCATATCTGCAAAAGAATAAAGTGTAAATTTGATGTTTAGCGAGTTAGATCCCCTTTCGGGAGAAATTCGGGAGAAGAATTACTTCATTTCCACTGGTTTGAAGTTTTGCTCAAAATTGCTCAAAGTTCAAAAAATGGAGATCAGAGTATCTCAACATTATACTTTCTGTGCCTGCCTATATGATGAATAAAACGTGAAGCTAAAACAAAACTAGATAAAATGTGAAGGTAGAATCATTAACATACCATCAACAGAAGATTGACTCAAAATAGAAGCATCCTTATCATCTGACTTTTCAGACATCATAGTCCCATTTAAGACGCTAGGTGCAGAACTATTAAGACTCTTCATTATTATTTTCTTATTCATTTTGGGTTTACGTATCCTATGTTTTACCCCCATATTGATTTGACCTGGTTCCCTTTTACGTCTATGAGAATATGGTAATGATTTCCTACGATTATTATTTGATGTTTCTATTGCATTAGATATTTTAGTAGATATTGTAATGTTAAGTTCTGGATTAGTTTTGCCATAAAATGATTTGGTTGACAAAATTTCTTTCAATCTATCACTATTAAATAATGAAAGCCGGGCTTTAGGTGCTGTATTAGTTTCCAATCGTGGATGTTTTGAAATTGGACCATAATCAGTCATTGCTTCGTAGTGTAGCCTTTTGTGACTCTTTTCACTGTCACATACAGAATCGGGACTTTCACCAATTTCAATTACTGAACGACGGTTATGGCCTAATTTGGGCGGAGATTTATTTTCAGACGTATTATGTGGAGTTTTTTGCATTTGAGTAGGCGATATGTAACTACTCATATCCATTTTAGTGAGACAAATTACTGCATGTTTCATTGGAGAAATATTTTTCTTTTGTTCAACCAGAATACCTTTGAAACTCTGAAATTTTGGTGTCATTTTCTGTTTTCTATTAGATCTCCTCAAAAATTTGGTTGGTGTGTTTTCCTTGGAGTCCGAACCTGAATCAGTATCAAAATTGAGGTCTTTTAGAGAACTGCTGCAGCTTTCCGTATCAGCTATGAGACTAGCGAGGCTTTTTCGAGCTTTGCTAGATGTTGAAGATGTGGTTTGGACACTTGCACAGGAATGTGTAGATGATGGAGTTGCAGGATGGTTTTGTAGATGAGGGGTTGCTGGTGTTGATAAAGAACACCTAGTTTCAGGGCAGGAGTATCTTGTTTGATACTTTTTCAATGTGAATGGTGATTTCATAAAATTTTTCAAGTCCTGCGTTTCTCTTAAGTTTTTAGTATGGCTTCTTGTTTCATCTATAATAAAATATATATAACATAATTGGTTAAAAATTGAAATATATATTTTAACATCCTACGACAATGGCATGAAAAATATTCAGAAATTAAAAGGAAAGTGGAATAAGAATAGTTATCTTGTAAAATTCATCGAAAGAAAACAGTGAATCATTTATTAGAAAATAAAGATTACGAGTAAAATTGATAAAAATTAAATATGATACAACAAACAATTGCCCAAAAGACAAGGTTATATCACATTTTGCAATTGCAACAAACAACATTAAATTTAAGTTAAAATATTATTTTCTATAATATTATTATATAAAGAACATTTTATTTACAACTTACGCCAAAGCGTTCTTTCTGGTGTCTTAGGAAAGTTTGGATCAGTTTCGTCTCCAGAACTTGAGTCCAGGGTGCTGATGATGCCCAAATCGCAGTCATCGCTGTCACTTTCGCTGTCAACTACAGGTAACCTCCTGTGTTGAGTTAAAGAATCTCGAGATGCTTCGTTTTCCGCCAAAAATAACCCCTTTTTGCGTTCTGACATTTTCGGTGTATGGGTATGTGGAGTTCGAAAAGAACGCCGAGGCGTCGTCGCAGCCATGTCCATTGCTTATTTTATTTAAAAGTAATCTCAACCGGTAAAAAACATTGAAGCTCAATAATCAAGTTATGTAGCACCTGCCGAGGA
This sequence comes from Heliconius melpomene rosina, assembly GCF_056956725.1. Taxonomy (NCBI): domain Eukaryota; kingdom Metazoa; phylum Arthropoda; class Insecta; order Lepidoptera; family Nymphalidae; genus Heliconius; species Heliconius melpomene. Next base: position 3,833,364 of record NC_140400.1, read on the forward strand.
CACTTACTCATTAAGTCGTAAATCTTTTGAAGTATAACATAGCATTTTATAATTAACTCCTAAATTAAACGTTTTAAATCACAATTACTTCAAAAATTTGTGATATATCATAAAAGAACGTATCAAAAACTAATGGTAAAAACTTTTATCCAACGTTTGCCAGCAACCATTGTCCATATTGTTTGGCGCGTAAACATCTGTCATCAGTGTTGCTAGCGTAAAAAAGGTGGGATTGCTTATAAGTTTGAAAAATGGCAACATGTGGATAAATATTTTATGTTATACTAGCGGACGCGCGCAGCTTCGCTTGCGTAATTAGGGGTGAATTCTAATAAACCACGAAACATGTGTTCAATTAAATATTTTTAAGAGTCTAAATTTCAAATTTTATAAAAATCGGTGGCGATTTAAAGATTTTTCCATACAAACTTTCAACCCCTTATTTGTACCCTTAGGGGGTGAATTCTAGAAAACCATGAAACACATATTCAATTAAATATTTTTAGGAGTCTAAATTAAAAAATTTATAATAATCGGTGGCGATTTAATTTTTTGTCCATACAAACTTTGAACCCCTATTTCACCCCTTTAGGGTTAAAATTTTTCAAAATCCCTTCTTAGTGGATGTCCAGATTACGAAAGTAAACGTCTGTCCAAATTTCACGTTCTACCATTAGTGGTTACGGCTGTGAGTGCGTCTTACCTCAGTCAGAGAGGACAAGTCCTTTTATATTATATAGATAAGATAAGGTACCGTATCAAATCTTGAATATAAATTAAATGCATTTAGAAAAGGATATGGTATAAATAATACAACGTAGTGCATAAGTTATTGTCATAAATAAATAATGTTTCTTATTAATAAATATAAGAAAAAATATGTTCTGGTTTACAATAATGACAGTATTTTTTTTTATGGAAAAGACTATGCAAACGTGTGTACGTTACAGAATTTATTTTCAAGCTATATCCCGCACATAGCAGTGTAGGCAGAGGGAACCCAGTGTTCGCTCCGTACTTTACATCAAATCTAGAGGCATTGTGTGTCAAATGGCGGACCTCAACGCGCTTTGCCTCGTTACCAGAGCCAAGAAATGTAAATGTTAAATTTTTCTCGAATGGGAATCGAACCTGTCTCAATAAATTTAAGTTCATTTTACTATCTTTTTTTAATTACTTATTGAGAAACTAAATTTTTAATTCTATTATATTTTATAAAATATATAAATAACATATCATAACTTGCATATTTAACATGCATTTCATTTTATCATTTAATATGAAACTTACACAGGAAAAAGAAAATAACACACAATTTTTTTGTTAAAATTTTTATTTAAAACTAAGAAGAAAACTAAAAAAAAACATACAATATATGGTCCCTAATGACGGTACATTTTGACCAATAATAAAATTTTGAAATGAAAAAAAAATCACATACTTTAATTAATTTAACCCTGTAGGAGTGTTAGTAATGCAACCAATATAAAAATTAGCACCAATTTTATAAAAATAATATTAAGTATTAATTAAGACAAAATTTTCAAATTTTTTATACAATTTAATTTTTTTTAAAAATAAGAAGAGGAGCACATGTATATTTAAATGCCTTGGGAATGTTTTTCAATGTAAATATTTCTACAAATAAAAAAAAATACAAAAAGATTATATTTTATATACCAACAATGATTATATATTTATTATTTTTAACTTATAATAATTTATAAGTCTTGTTTGTAAAATACCACATAATCACAATATTATTACTTATGTTTATTCATTGCTTAAAAACTCTTAGCATGTAAAAGAATAAAATGCAAAAAATAAATCCTAAAGACACACTTATAAATGTTTAACATATAAAAAGAGTTTTTTAAATTTTTTTTTCTATATTACAATAAAGTCATGAATAATGTATTGATTGATATTTTTTTGTTTTTTTAAATTGATATAACGAGATATTTAATCAACTTTCAACATTGTTATTTTAAAATCAACCACATTTCGTAAGTAGTTATCAGTAGGCCTAAATGTAAGTTGCTGCTAGGTATTTCCACTTTAGTCAATTTTTATTTAAACAATTGGAAGCGCACTTAACTAAATAATAATTAAAATGATTGTTGCTTATTGTTTATTCTATTTTGTTGTATCAATAGATTACAGACCTCTGGTTTCAAAGTTTTCAACATATAATTATTTCTGTTCAGTTTTTTGTAATGTAGTTAAGAATTAGAAATAATCAATATATTTGTTTAAATTATGCTTGTGAATAATAAAAATATTCTAATATCAATTAAATGTCATAAAACACCTAGCAAAACATACAAGATGTTGATATGCCTATCACAACCTATTATTTCAGTCTACTTTCTGGGCTGTTGGATATTTGGACTAGGTTTAACATTAATATGTGCAGGCGGCTTAGGGCTATGAGCAATTTGGGCAGCCTGAGGCGTGAAATCCGCATTACCTCTATTGGGGGCTCCTGAAATTGATACCGGGTTCGACGGAACAGGAGACGGTCCAGCAAGACCAGTGAGATCTTCATTAGGTACCTCCTTTGCATCTTTTGCATGTGGAACTTTGTGTTGGGTAATTCTCATGCCGCCAGCCTTGACTGTAAACATATGCCTTTTTTTATAGATATTTATATAGTACGTTTAATTATCTTGTTGTATCAGAGATACATTAAATGCAGTACTATAATTGTATTTCACATTCTTGAGACAAAGGAAAATTCGTAAATTATTATTTTCTACATGTAGCTCCATAATTCAGCGTTTGACCTTGAAGCTACACATATTGTGTTTAACAACATAATAATATTACCTAAGCTAACAAATAAAAAACAAAGTGATCAATTTCAAGGTTGTTCAAGAATGTTTTTTCGTATTGTGAGTTTTGAGATATGTTTTCTGCAACCCTATACTTTATAGGTATCAAATATGTATTTATTGGGGGATTATAATAAAATAATAAATATATTGTAAAAAGCACAAATACGTAAACAAAGCAAGACTTTATAATTGTACTCACCCGCGGGGGGATGGCCGGCTTTGAGTTGAGAGCTTTCCTCGGGAGAAGACATTATTGTAAACTAATAAGAATTATAACTGAATTAAAAAGTAAATGAGGAGGTTAAATCTGATAAGATTAAAGTAAATATAATCGAAATTGACAACGTGTAACTCGTAAGTACGCGACAGTGACACGGGCGCAAGGAGTGTAGATTGTAGATAAAACAAAAAAATATATAAACAGCAAAGTCACTTAAAATAATTTAAAATTGGATACTCGTACCAAATAAAATATTTGAATTTACTTTACATTATATTAGAGCATTAATTAAATGTTTAATAGCATTCAGGGAACTTCGTGTTAAAACACTCCGATCCCCACTTAATAAAAAATAATAAATAATAATCTACGTACGGTTTCTGTTTATTAATATTATAATAATTTGCTAATATTTATGTCTTTATTCAACAAGTGTCTTTTATTATTGTAATAAGAATATAATCTTATCTAATAAGTAAGGAATATTAAGAACTCATATTCTACACTAAAACTTAGTTAAGAACGATAAGTGATAAACTTCTATTATTGACAGTTCTAATAAGGTGCCGGCATTTTGTCGTCGAATAACACTGAACTATAATTTTAAACCTGTTTAACCGGAATCACATTAATGTAAACATGTTTAAATGGTACAAAAACCTTGGTCCCTTCAAACGCTTACAATTAATAGGTTTCAATGTATTAATAAACGTAAATATGTTGGTTTCGGTGAAAGGGTTCTTAATAAGTACTTAGTTATAAAAAGTTTACTAATGTAATTTATTTATAGTAGCGACCTAGGCGCGGCTTCGCCTGCTTAAACTTGTAACAGAATAATTCTTTATTTTATTGTAGCCTACGTGTTATTCTGATGTATAAGCTATATTACTGTAAAATTTTATCAAAATTAGACGTCGGCTATCGTTTATCGTTTACTTATAAAACGTTTGCTTATTTTTCTATTAAAAACAGTTAATGTTTATAAATTGTGACTTATTAAAATGCAAAAAAAAATTGTACATTAGGTACAACATATTTGTTAGTAGACTTAAAGGCCATAAATCTTAAAAGTGATGTATTTAAAGTAATAAAAACAATATTATTTCCAAGCTTTTATTCTTAATCTTCTTGGTGGAATAATTACATCAGTATCATCTTGTCCTGGTTTTATAACGTCTTTCTCTATCTCTATGACCATTCTAAGCATAAAATTCACCAATTGGTTTCGAGTGCCGTCTCTGAGTTTGGGGAAATTTTTATTTGGAAGATTTTGTCCATTTATTGCGACAGATTGCTGTGTTAAAGATGCTATTAAGCGTTTTATTACATCGATTTTCTTTTGCGCTGCTAAAGGCCTCAATCGTATAACGAAACGCAAGAGATATTCTACCAACATCACATCTTCCTATAAAAAAGAAAATAGAGTAAAACTTTTCGAAATAAATACTTTACCACCACAGATACTTTTTAATTGTGTTTTAAAGTTTTTTTAATTAAACATCTTTCCTATAAATTAAAACAATCAAAGTTGGCAAAGGCGTTTGAATTTCATGGAGACACATCAAAGATGTTTGATATTCTGGTCGTTTATAATTTGATATATCAAATGTAATATTTGTATGTCAATAAAATTATTGAATAATGAAACATATACCATATTTAAAGCATTGATACACGACTCTACATGTTTACTTCTCCCAACAATGGCAGTAAGTTCTTCTCGGTTTAGTACTGGTTGTTTTAGTCCTTCTAACCACTCAAACAATAGGCCTGTTAATATTATAGGATCCTCCTAAAATAGAAAATGAGAGAAAATAAGTTTTATTTTATTTTTTTTACACAGAAGTATGTTGTGAACATTAAATTTAATAAAAATATATTCTTTACTTAATAAAATTATTTAGGTTTTAAAATATTTCTGATGCATTAGAAAATATAAAATTAGAAATATAACTTCCGTACAGTTACCTCATCATCTATTTTTGTAATGGCCTCTCTTTGTTGATTGATTTCAGTGCGTAGTTCTTTGAGGTACTTGAGTTTATCATCTGGAAGACTTTGGTGATCTGTTATAAAAGCCTGAAATAATATATTTTATTACTATTAATGACAATAACATTTTGTTGTTTACATTTAAATAAAAAAAATGCAAAATAATGTAATATCAGACATTTTTATATAGGGAGGTAGAAAAACCAAACAGCGCTTGGTTTTTAAATAGTCTTATAATATAGAAGTATCTTGGGTATTGACTTGATCATTGTTCTTCCTTTAATAATGTTAATAAAAATATGATATCTATATAAGTAACTTGTTTTAGCATGACGTCTTATCGCGTATATTTATATGCAGATACTTTCCCATTGCGCTATAATCGCAATTTTTAATATTAATAATGTTTATTATTTGCTTAATTAGAAATAAAAGAACATCACCGTTCCTTTTTTTATAAAATTTAGATGGTTTTAAGTAGCGTGGGTTCAAAGACCGCTAATCTATAAATATTTCTTGTATTTGAATACCATTATGTTTTAAGCATAACTTTAAATTTTTTATTAAGTATATCTTAAGTATAAGTACTTGTTGAAATATTTAAATTGCAACAATTTTCTTTCTGACTCTATAAGCAGTAGAAAAATAAGTTAAGTAAACGCTTTTAACTTTGTTATCAAGTGAGATCCAGAAAATAATTAGAGACCTCGTATATGTGTACAGCAGGTATACTCCCACCATTGCTGCTGCCAGTGATTCTACTCACTGATTCTAAATTGCGTTCTATATCTTCTTCGACTGGATCTCTCCATTCTACCATTGGTAGAGCTGATACTTGACCTATAATGGAAAATAGAAAATTAATAATAATGATTTAATATCATTTCAGATATACCAAAACTAAGCTTAGTTATTATTTTAAAGAATCGTTTATTAAAAAATTATCTTATTATTGTTTTTCATCTCTACGCTAGTGGGTTAGTGTCTGACTGTAAACACGACGGATATGGATTCGGTTTACACTCGGAGAATTGAATTATTTCCATTTTCTTCGGTAAAGTCCAAACTCGGCAATGAGTTCCCTCACTCAATAAGCAATGTCTTAAAAATTGGGTAAAGAATTGAGAAAAAAAAAATCAAAGCACTTGGTTCCATCTGCCTAAAAAATAAAAAAGATGTGAGTGTACTTATTTATACTACCACTTTAAGGTATTATCACTATAAGGTATTTTGTATATAAGATCAAAAATAACTTACTAACAACGATTTCTTCTGGGCTATGAGGATCGGGGGGACGACCTTGTTTCAATTTGTACGCTAGGAAGGATTTATAGAATGGCCTATTCCGTACTTTCATGTCTAACCCACCGCTTTGGTGACATCCGCACAGCTTTAGCAGACGTTCACACAAATAATATACTATCTGAAAATAAAATCATATTGAAAATTTATCACTAGCGTGAAACGTGAATTTTGGTAGAAAGATATAATTTCAAATCCCAAAAAGGTTTCGTTTCTGAAATGTGAAATAATATTTTTTAATTATTATTTTATAAAAAACCTGCACTTTATTTTTAAAGAGTAGTCTAAATAAAAAAATAAATCCATACAGCGACGTTTAGTTCTGCAAAGTGGCCAACAAAAGTGTCTTAATGGGAACGCAGGTAGCACTAAGTTTGAGTTTGAGTACATTTGAGGGTCAAAACATTATTAATAATGATAATATATGACGATTTTAAGTCATTCGTTTGCACTGTACAATATACGAGGTATAATAATGAATATGTATTTGTAAATGTATCAGCTACTTACAATTGTAAATTATAATATACTTGAATTCTAGACTTATTTTTAATTCTATAAAAAGATTAACATTATTTGGAATTTAAATTTCAAATTACTTAGTAACAAGTAAAGTTAAATTAAGACAACAATTTCTAAAAGTAATTGTAATATTGCCATTCCGTCGATTCCGACACGAGGAAATTAAATGTTTAATATTTTCATTTCTTCTTTCTGGTATAAAGGCAAAAAGCGGCGTAGAGTTCCGTCACTCAACATGCAACACCTTCAGAACTCGGCGGAAAATAGGGAGTTGAATGCATTAGCACTCGGTTCCCTGGAACTGTCAAAAAAATATATAATAATAAATAATTACTTTAGGCAGCTCTCTGAATGCTCTTTCTTCGATGCCGTGCAATGTTGCCCTTTGTCTATAAAGAAATTGTTTTAGAGTAAATTCTGATGTTTTACGATCTTTCGTCAGCATTAACGGCTCTCTGGAAATAAATAAAAAAAATATACTTATATTATTTTATTTGTAATAAATATTTATCATTAAATAATAGATAGATAGAAAGACAGAAATTTTAATGCAATAATATAATGGAAAATATAAAAGATTTTAAAAATAAATATAGCGCATGCGTTAGACATATATAGGAAATCAACAATTAAGTATAGCGATAACCAAAGGCCAGTCAATCGCGCAAAAATACTGTGACGGTAAACGCGACTGGTTGTGGGTTCAATCCTTACTTGAACAATTGAAATATTTCGATTTCTCACTCAACATGCAATGCCTACAGAATTCGGCAAAAAGTGGGAAACGGAGTGTATTAACACTAGATTACCACTACCTATCCTGCTGTCTGCGGGAGAGAGTGTAAAGGTGATTTATTAAATAAAAACTCACTTAGAGCTAAACACAATCGTTTGTGGTAGTATATAATGCTCGAACTGCTGCACGCACAGGATCTGCCCGCTCATTTGTACGGATTTTGGTCGTTTCTTCCTTACTAAACGAATCGCGTCGTTCGCCCGGATACGGAGAGAGTAGACCAAGTAACAAGCTATTAGGACTCCAGTACGGCCGAGACCTGAAAAAAATAAACAAATGAGCTTTTTATTTGTTTATTTTGCACGCTTTATCCCGCAAATACCAGGACAGGCGGGCTGCCCGCTCGTGTATGTCTGCTTATCTCTCATATAGTGGTAACACACTTCGTTACCATGACATCACGTGGTGAGTGGCATGAAGCTTTAAAAATTAATTAAAATAATTGTATGTAGGTATAGCGGTTGATTAATTGTTAGTGATGTTGAAATTATGCATTTCCCCGTAAAGCTTTTAAAAGTGAGCAGAGGAAGCCTAGTGTAAATACACTCTTCTGTTCCAGGACTTGCGCTTAATTCTGAAATTTTCGAGACATGGCGTGTTGCTTTATCAGGTTCATTACATATAATAAAACAATCTGTTTCCAGTATATGCCTACATGAAGATATTTTGTATTAAGATTATAATTTTTACCTTCATGGGACGCTGTGGCAGCGTGGGACTTGATACGCGGTGGTTGTGGATTTGATCCACACTCGGGGCGTTAAAGTAGATATACAGCGGCGACAGGACCACAGTTTAAACTACTCTATAAAAGCCTTATATAATTCAGAAAAAAAATAATTCCCAAAAATGAAAATGTTATTTTTTCAAACTAAATAAATAATAAAATTATCGTTTTAAAATAAAACGCCATTTGTAAAGTATAACATAGGCACGCACACACTTACCTGTCAAATCGGCAACGTCGCTTACCTATGTGTGCGTCACTCGAAATACAGGTATGGATAAAAAACGTGAAATAAAAAAAAAATCCAACGTCCAAACTGTTCAGTTATCTTGCTTTATTTCTTTAGTTCTGGGAGTGAAATATTTTACCCTATATGCAGTTTCAGTAAAAGGAGCACTGCCTCTTCCATCCTGTATAAAGGCATGAAAGTTGCCGAAGAAGTGGGAAGCGAAGCGAAGTGGGAAGAACGGAATGTCTTATCACTACTGCCTCTGCCTTCTCAATGTTTAAAAAGAAAATAGCTAAAAAGTAAAATTATATACAAAGTATAACAGATAGGTAATATAAGGTTAAGTTCATTTACCAAGCCAATGACTTTGGACTCGATAGTAGCATGTAATATTAATGAATTGAATTAATTAATTGTTAATAAATTATACAATCTACACGAACGTTCTGTTATATTTATCCATTTATTTAATATATTTCTTTAGCTTTAGGTATAGGTATCCTGTTCCAAAGATCTGTTCACCGCATGAAATTCAATGCCGCGCTTTGTCTCGTAACCAAAGCGAGGGAATGATATCATTAATTTTTTTCTGTCCGCTTTGCAAATGTTATTGATCTCAAATTGTGATATTGTACCAATATTTCAATTTTATTAAAACAAATTTATATTCTGATTAAGTATATACGAAACAATAATGAACTTAATGTGAACTGACTACAATACTTCGTTTTACCATGTATACTTACATATATTAAAATGTTTTTTTTCCAGCTTTGCGCTGTAAGCCGTACCTTAGTAGGGTTTTCTTCGCTTCCTACTTTCCGCCGAATTCTGGAGGTATTGCGTGTTAAGTGGCGAAACTCAACGCCGCACTTTACCTCGATACCAGAGGGAAGAAATGAAAATATATGATATTTCATTTCCTCGAATCACACGCTTGTAAAAATGTTTATAAAACAATTAATCAACTTTAACTTTTACGTACTTAATAGGATATTATACCCGTAACGAGAGTTACCTAATGTTTACACAAGTAGCTGTAAGGCAAAAGTAGAATCAGATTTAGAATTATTTAGCAAAGAGAATGATACATAATAATAAGAAAAATAATAAAATATGTATTATCTTAATATTTAAAAACATTTATTATTACAAACTTACTTAATTTATGAATCAACTATGACAATTCAATTGTTGGACCTACTTAGCATAAAACGAGGCCGAATATAAAATACTGTAAATAATTATAAATTTGGTATGAAGTTTAATTATTCTTATAGAGCTAAAAGTGATGTTTAAAAATAATAATTTTAATTTATTATCTAATTTTGTATTAAATTCATTGTTTTATTCCAGAGTTCCCTTGCAAGGTTGTCATCTTGTGCTATTTTGGCGGGGTCGTGTTTCTTGCAGTCCACATAGTATTCTCCACTAACATTATCTAATTTCGGTGATACACACAGATGAATTACAGTTTGAGCTCCTTCAATTGGCGTTTTATAGTTATAAACGTCTATTACCAGCATTACAAACCATTTTATCCAGGGTTTTAACTTGTTGAAAATATTCGTTTTAACTAACCCTGGGTGCACCACATTTGCTGTAATACCTTCTGGTAACCGTTTGGCTAACTCTCTTGTCCACAGAACACCACAGAGTTTTGTATTTGAATATCTAACCCAAGTACTCTCAATTTTACAGATCGTGAGATCTTCGAGTTTGAATTTAGCATACGCATGAGCGTAGGAAGAAACAATGACTATTCTACTCGGTTTTGATGCTTTAAGTTTGTCAAGTAACAACTGGGTCAGCATAAATGGTCCTATGTAGTTAATTTGCATAATTATATCTGTGCCATTTTCATTTATTTTTCCACTAGCCATGCCTGCGTTATTAACTAAAATGTCCAAACGGTCATAGTCTTTGTTGAATTTCTCAGCGAATTCTTTGATATTCTCTTTGACTGCCAAATTTAGATGACGATATTCAATATTTTTATTGCCAGTAACGGCTTTAATTTCTTCAACGGCTTCTTCTGACTTCTTATCATCTCTACTAGCGATTATGATTCTAGCACCTCTCTTGGCTAAGTCTTTGGCAGTTTCAAATCCTATACCTGAGTTTCCTCCAGTTATAAGGGCTACTTTACCGTCCAACCTCGTCTTGCACTTGCACACCCCTTTGATAGGATGAACGCATAACCGAAATATCAATATCACTAAAGAGAGTAGAAGAACTAATCCAAATAATATTTTAATTAAAAAACAAAACACAATTAAAAGTAACGACAACATCGTTCAGTTCGATGAAATGACAATCTACAATGTAATTGTATTCACCTCAACGCAACGTTTATATGTATATACTTATATAACTCATTATCATAACTAAATATTAACAATTATGCCAACCTGTAGTTACTTTCATCAAAAAAATATATCCCAGTATTTATTATGCATATAACGATATATTTAAAACTTTTTAAGTTACTTTTGGAGACTCTATAGTAGTCTTTAAATCATGTGGAGATATAGCTGAAATAAATCTATATCTATACTTATAATAAAATGGTAAGAGGGTCGGTGTCTGTACTTGGAAGATATTTAAAAAAAAATGTTATTGGAAATCTTTATTAACATCATAGAACCGAAAAAATCATTTTTAAGATTTTGTCTGTTTGTCCGTTTGTCTGTACGTTTGTTATTGTTAATCTCAGAAGCGGCTTAACCGATTTAAATGTGATTTTCACTATTGGATTCTGATAAGCTTTTGAAAACATATAGTGTTTATTTTATTATAATCGGATCATAAATAAATAAGCTATGTCAATTTAAAATACTTAGTTAACCGTAGTCAACAAACCGTGTAAATTTCTCACACGCATGAGTTAAAAATAACAATAATTATTGTTTTTTTTATTTTTATTTTGTAATATTTAAATTTACTCGTATGAGAAAATTCCATAATTATATATGCAATAAAACATTGGCAATTTAAATAAATAATTATTTTTTATCGCTTCATGCTGTACCTCACGCACAGCAGGGTAGACAGAGGGAACTTAGTATTAAGATACTCAGTTCTCCATTTTTCGCCAAATTTTGAAAGCATTGCGTGTTGTGTGGCGGAACTCAACGCCGCGCTTCGCCTTGACATCAGAGCAAAGAAATTAAAATAAAAATTTAAACGAATATTTCATTTCCTCGAGTGGGGATCGAGCGCACAACCAGTCGCGCTTACAGTTACGGTACGGTAGCTAATTCCCAAGGAATTTATTTTGGGCGGTTAGGTGACTGACCCCCTTACTCTCTAATTTGTATAAGTAAAAATATTAGCTTTATGTTGTAAACAACCCTTTATAACATAAAATGTAAAATTTTTGCCTTAAAACTATACCTCAGATTTAAGAATTATTGTTAATCGGTTTTGTGATCCTTTAAAATTTCAATAAAAAAAAAAGAAACCAATCATCGAGAGCTTATGTATCAAACGATATGCCGTTCATTAAGTCTGAAGTAGATTTAGACATAATTATATATATTAAATTGTTTATCTACTTAAGTTAGATAAAACTTAACACTAGCAATAAAGGTTAAATAAATTGCCTTTACCTTCTGTTCATAAGCGGACTATCAAACGCTACAAAAATAATTCGAACCAGTAGTTCCTGAGAGTCGTGCGTTTAACCAAACAAGATCTTCAGCTTTATAAAATTAGTATAGACTACCAGCTACCTGCATGACAGTGTATCGCCACCCGGCCTTCTTGTAAAGCAAATGATAATACTTTCGCCATGTCTAAGAGCCCACTGAGCGTTGCTTCTCCGTAATCAGGCCACGCGAAGTTATAGTAGTACACTGGAATATAGCAAAATAAAAAATATTAGATAGATATAATGTAAATTTGATATGATAATGAAGGAAATAATAAAAATTTGAGCTAGGTAATCTGACAGAGTAAAGAAAATAAAAACAATTTTTGCATAAAACTAAAAAAGATCCCGATTGCATAAAACTAAAAAGAAAATAAACAAGCCCAATGGTTTATTAGGATTCAGTCAACAGTCGGGACCTCTTTAAATTATGAGGGGTTCCTTGTAAAGATTTTGTTGATTGAAGAGCTAGGTACAGGTCCCGAAAAGGTTTTTGAAATCCTCGTATTGAGCTCTTGAATATGATACCCATTCATATGATACCATTATGGTATTCGAAACCAATTTTTTTTTTCACTAAACCCAATGGCGTCCCACAGCCGCCATGATTATTTTTTTTAACGTCACCTATCTAAGAAAACTTGGGCTGCTAAAACGAATCTAACGATACCTCAATTATGTAAATCTGTTCAGGGGTTCTGGAGATATGAGGTAATAAATTCTTTATTACATACAGGGTGAGTCATATTGAACTTTCCGGTTTTGGAAGGACGTTGCACGAAGAAGGGAAGGAGTAGAAGGGTGGGGATGGTGTCATTAGACGCGCCATGACATGCAGTTTTAGTGTGAGCAATGGCTTGGTCGGGACAACATCGTGCGTTCGTAGTTGAAGAGTTTATTAAAAATGGCGGCTCCGTGATCACAACACAGCGTGCGTTCCGTTTACATTTTGCTATTGGTCGACGTGATCCCATTCCCACTGGACCAACAATCAGAAATTGGGTATCAAATTTTAGAGCAACATCATCAGCATTAAAAACAAGACCACAAGGCCGAATTAGGACGTCAACGTCAGCGGAAAACGTGGATAGAGTGCGGGCTTCAATTCAACAATCCCCTCGGCGTTCTGTTCGGAAACATGCCGCTTCACTAGGATTATCTTTCAGTAGTGTCCGCAGAATACTGCATAGAGACCTTAAATTTCACCCATACAAGATTCAGGTAGTGCAAGAATTAACAGTTAGAGACTTAGACACACGATAACATCTGGTTCCAACAAGATGGTGCTACAGCCCATACATCCAGGCGTTCAATGGAAATCCTGCGACAAATGTTTCCCGGTCATCTCATTTCTTTGCGAGGTGACGTTGGGTGGCCGCCGAGATCACCTGATTTAACCCCCTGCGATTTCTTTCTCTGGGGTTACCTGAAGGAAAAGGTGTACACGCATCGTCCCCGAACCATCGATGAACTGAAGGCTGCAATCACGGAAGAAATCAATGCTATTCCGCTGAATATGACTCGACGAGTAATGGACAACTTCCGGGAAAGGCTTCAGCAGTGTGTGGTCAATGGAGGTAGACATTTACAGGATATCATTTTTAAAACCAACTAAATTAAAACTGCATGTTATGTGCTTTCAAACAATAAAATAATTTTTACTGCATGTCGCTTTGTTTTTAATACACACCTTATTGAAATCGGAAAGTTCAATATGACTCACCCTGTACAAGATACGGGCAAAAAATATAACCCTTCCTTAGCAGTCGGGAATAAAGTGAGTCTGTAAGGGTTCTGTTTTTCTCTTTCGTGGGAGCTAGTTTAGTGGAGGAACTCTATGCCGCGCTTTGTTGCACCAGATCGGAGTTATCAATAAATCCACGCGTAGCGATCAAACTTTCCACCAGGATGACCTCAACTGAAATAAATATAATAAATCTATGCATAAATGATAACATACTGTCATTAGCCATGAATATGGCTGGATCATATGTGAAACCGGACTTGGTGAGTGGTGGTCCACAGCTCGCGTGCTCTCCGGGCACCTGCAGGTTGATTACAGTGCGGATACCCCAACTATATAAAAAAAAAATTGTTACGATTTTTTTTCTAATTTTGATATGATTTAACCTTTTGGATTCGATGTAGTCAGTACTTGACAAATATTAGCAAATTTACGAAAATATCTATATAAAAATATTACATATTGAATTTAGTAGTTTTATAATTTGAGGCAGTTGTGCTGAAGAGGCACAAAGTGTGACTGTAAAGGCGACTGGTTTTTGAGCCCCACTCGAGAAAATGAAATATTTATTTAAATTTATATTACCATTTCTTTGGCCTGGTATTGTTCATGGCGTTCGTCCGCCGCTGAACACGCCTTTAGAATTACAATATCTTGAGAATTCGGCGGAAACTGGGGAATGGAGTGTCTTAACACTAGGTTCTCTCTGCCTCTCTGCCTACCCTGCTTGAACGGGATACAGCTTGAGGCTGATTGTATATATACATATACCGAACCATTTAAAACCTGCATACAAATTGACATACCTATGAAATTGCTGTATAATATTCCTAGCGGCAATACTGGCGGTGCTGGGACGCGCCATCGCCAGGATGTCATCTGTGACCCTGGAGATTGACATACTTAGTAGACTTAGATGTTACAATCATTTCATAATGTTCACAATAATTCATCCGTTCATAGAAACATAATCGTTTAGAAAACACTAATTTGATGTTTTTGTAATATAATTATATATTTTTTAATGGATTTTGGATGAGTTCCATTTCAACTAAGGGGAATTTTTAATAACTCTCTGATAATAAGGCAATCCTCTGCGTTAATTTCCGCCACTCAAGAAACAATATCTCACTTAACGGTTTTAAAACTTAACTTAATGGTTTTAAAATCGTAATATAATCGAGTCATCTGACCGATAACCATCAGATAGATATCCCCTTCCAATTCCTTTATGGTGTTGCTAAATGGAGTTTTGTATAATTTTGACAACCAAATCCTCTATACCTGGTCTATATTTAAAAAAAAAACGTATTATTAAACAATTCTTAACATTATTTGTATAGAACATAAACAAAACGTGTGTAAGTTAGCGTGTGCTTGTCCCTCATTACTTTATATTTTAGTGACTTGTTATATGAAATAATGAACAACATTACGAAGAATTAATGAACAAGGGGCACTATGGTGGTCACGTAAGCTCTCACGTTTTTATTCACAAGGAAAGTTTTCTTAAGTCTTTGCTTATAATTATAAACATTAAAGGAAAAAGGATTTCAGTATTTCACCGATTGGTCTATCCACTGATTGCCTAACTGATTATTTAAATAAATCAGTGCGCACAATAGCCTCCTATATGAAAGCTATATTTATATATAAGCTCATTTCCTTCCACAACCCACAAATACCAAATTCGGCGGAAAGTGTGGAGCGGACTGTCTAACACCCCTGCTTACTTCGCCCCCATAGGAGATACAACGTAGAGCTAAAAAAAAGAAAGTAGCTATATATACGAATTTGCATACTTCTCTTACCAATCAGAATACAATCCCTGTATAGCAGTACCACATTTTTGGGGTAATTCATATTGACATCGGGACCCACCACAGAACAGCGCGCATTGTAGGGCAGACGGTGTGCTAGTGCGTACGCGCTCACTTATAGTGCTGTAGATAGCTGAGGGCGGTCTGTTGATACGACGACGGGAGTCACGGCTTCTGGAAATAAAATAATTAAGAGTTTAATTCTTTTTTCTAGATTAGGCAAAATTGCTATTGCAAAGCAAAAGTTTCGATTTTACTAGGAAATTTCCATGTAATAAATTATTTTCATGCCGCTGTGGTAACAAAATAAGATATGGCGTTGTGTTCCGCCGCACAACGTACAATGTAAAATAAAAATTGCGTGATTCATGGAGAACGTAGTAAAAAATGGATTTCTTCAACCTGCCTAATACATATACTAATTTATAAAAAGTTGCATTAAGCAGAATTTTATACAGGAAGCATTTCCCATTAATGTGCATATGACGTGCAAGCTAAATATTATTATTACGAATATACATACGAGTGTATTATACTACAAAATGGAACTCTACCTGCAGAAATTTTCTTTTTCGTGACTTTCAAAGAATTTTATAAAATGTTAATGCTAATTTTAGAATTTCCGTCGTTCCGGGAAATTGCGACAATCCTATATAATAAATTTCTTCTATAGTAGGTACATTATAAAATGTATATGTATTTAGGTATAATAATCTTTAGCAGCTTTACACTTTTGTCCGCATAGAAAGAAGCACAGTCAGAGGGAACCTAATGTTAAGGCACTCTGTTCCCCACTTTTCTTTTTAATGGAGACAATGCTTGATTGTGATTGGCAGAACTCAACGCGGCAATTTGTCTGACCGGGAAAATGAAAATAATATAAATATAACCCTTTTCCCGAATGCTGATAGGATCCACAGCCATGACGTTTACAGTCATATACCTAGTATCCTACTTTACCATGAAGGCCTAATATTTTGCGTTATACATAAAACGGCATCGCGACGTAGTTGTTTAAATATCTCAACGTTTAATTTGATGTGACCTCTAATAATTATGAATAATTTATAATAATTATCTCTTCAATATTTTATTATCCTACTCAAAATAAAAAATACAGTCGAATTGATAACCTCCTTTTGTTACAGAAGTCGGTAAAAAACAAAATATTTTTGATAAATGAAACTATAACTAATTATTTTATTAATTAATTATTGTTTGTTTCAATTTAAGCCACAACTCAATCTAAAATCAAACTCTGCGATGCTATTACAGTTATTGCTTTATAGTTTTTTTTACTCTTTTATAGTGTAATAGTAGATAACTAAGGCCTGTATTTATAAATCGCACTTAAGTTTGAGATCGATCTTGAGATGCCGTTTTCATTCATCGGTCTTACATTGGTAAGCGGCCCTTAAATACGGGCCTAAAAGTTATTTTATAACATATAGGTACTTACCTGTCCAAAAAATGGAAACGACGAAAGTTCATTAAATTTATGCTTGATTTCCGGCGGTTCTTGTTAAACACTATCTTAGACATAATTTTTAAAAAGATAAGTCAAACAGGTGTTGATGGTGGTGGTTATCTATAGGTTCAAATAACCCGCGAAGTAATTTAAAATGTTATTTGTTGCGTTTTTTACTTCTTTTATTTTGGTCAAGAGTGGCGCAGCGTTAAAACGAATAACGACGTGATTTGCTCAAACAAAATCAACCCATTATAACTATAAGAATTGTATATTTATGAATATAAGAACTTTTATTATAATTTTAATCTTTTAGTACTTAAGAATAATCATACAGAACTTCAAGAAGCACCATAGGAAAAATGTACATAATTAACTGATATATATTTATAATTTACTAGCAACCCCCTTGCGGCTTCGCCCGCTTTTACTACTGGATTATTCATATAATGTATGTTTACAAAGCACTTAAGATAATGTGAAAATTAATTAAACCCTAATGCAACCCGCATTTTCGTAGTTTCAATAAGGATTTTCCAATTGTTTTACTCGGCAAGGACTTTTTAGTAGGTACCGTAATTTTAAATCTGTGCTACTAATCTTTTCAAGTACTTATTAAAATATATTTAAATGACTATTTTTAAACGGAAGAAATTATAAACAAAAGCCTACCTAATAATAACTACTACAAAAAATATGAAACCAAATATATCGCGCTTGCCATGCGGGCGGGTTTTTTTTTCGAGCTTGTGGTTAATGCTGAAGAGGGTATTCTGTCCCTGATGAAAAGCAAGCACTACGTGGCTGCCTGTGAGGAAAATTAAATAGAATGCATCGGCCGGGAATCCAACCCGGGCCGCCCGCGTGGCAGGCGAGCATTCTACCACTGAACCACCGATGACTGCTCATGACGCGCTTGTATCAGCAAAGCGTCTGGGCGCGTTTCGCAGCAAGGATGTTTTGATATTGTAACAACTTCTAAAGTACTTATTAAAATAAAAAACAGTAAAAGACAGTTTTGATCTACATTAAATGGCCAACGTAACTAATATATTTATTTATATGCTGAGAGTAAGGGATAAGTGAAACTTGAGTAACATACAGCTGATGAATCAACGGCGTGATGTGTCAACAATTAAATGCGTTTTTCTCTAAAACTATTCGCAATTTCGAAATAGTGTAAAAAACAAATTTTATCTTCGTTTAACGTAGAAAATTAATAAAGTATTTTAAAGGATAAGGATTAATACCATTATGGAAAAATATCCCTCACAATAAAAAATATATTGAAATTACTATTTTTAGACAGAAATATGATCACTACACGTTATCCTTAAAAGATAAAAATATGCTGTCGCGGACTTTTTTGTAGATCTTATTAAGAGGAACAATACTCCAGTACATTATTTTCATGTAGTACTTACCATTAAAGCAGCGCATGCGCGGAAGTGTCTCAACGGGTAGGACTTTGTACACATTTATCGTATTTATGTTAATTTACATAAGAATTTACAAATAATAAACTATATATAAACCTTCCCTGAGAAATACTCGACCTAATGGTGAAAATCGCATAAAAATCCGTTGGGTGGTTTAGAAGAAGAAGAGTTAGAAACAACAGACAGACATGAAAAGCGACTTTGTTTTATAAGATATAGGATAGGATAAAGGAATTAAATATAAAAGTAGTTTTTTTGTATATAGAAATAACAACAATATGAGATTTCTTATTAAACACTGATTTAAAGCAATAAAAATGTATAACTCACGTAACTATTCCTATTAACTCAATTTTATAAATGGTAAACAGTGTTTTGGTAGCGATAGTAATCGGAAAAATTAGGCCATTACTTTGGGTTCACGTAATGTGTTATAATTTGACCTAATTACAAAAGAAAAGAATATTTAATATGGAATTAATATAGAATTTGAAAGAAAAATCTTTTTACATATTTTAGAGCTTTAACTTTTCTTAACTTTTATACCATGTGATGGATTTTCCCGCGGTTTTCATTAACAGGCAGAGAGTAACAAGAGATTAACAAGGCAGAGAGTAAGTTTTAAAAGACTAAAGACGAACAGTAGATATCCGGCGCGAGCGAAACCACGATCAGAACTAGTATACTACTAGTATAGTACTTATAAGTATTAGTAATAGAGTTTATGGGATCTGATTTTATTTTTTGAAATTAAATATTAAAAAAATAACACATATATTTTTGAATAACCTTTTTTTTTTTAAACTTTACAAAAAGAGTTTAAGAGTTTAAATAATAAATAAATAAACTTGCACTATTTTACATGTTTGTATCTAATTCTAAAACGATAAACACGATATGTCCGCAGGCAAGTAGAGCCATTCTCATACTGTCATTATAATGGGTGGTGATGGTGAATGAATAAACATTAAGCTCAACCATGGTCAAGGTACCATCACCAAAAAAAATTAACTTTTTTAATATATAGTAAGTACCACTACTAGCACTTTTATACTAAACATGTTATAAAGAGAGTTACATAAGCAAGAATCGAACAATAGTGTTTTAGTATTTTGATGATTTAACTGTTTTGAATTATGTAAAATTTTAATAAAGATTCTCTGTCTTCAACTTGCTTTAAAACAGAAAGATTGTTTATAAAATTAAATAAATAATTTTTAAAAAGCCTTTTTCTCGCCTGAGTAATTTAACTAGAGTTTTCATATTTTTTTTTATTTGGACGTCTTTGTAGTGCACTTAATTCGCTGATTACACATGTGACGTAAAGGTTGTATTTAAAGAACTAAATATATAATATGTCGTCATAGGTGCGACGAAGCGCATAGAGAAGTAATATTTTATTTATATTTATATAACTTCACGCTGTATCCCGTATATAAACGTGTAAGCTGAGGGAATCTAGTCTTCTAGTCTATTTTCTAGATATCGAGTGGCGCTGCTCAATAGCCCGCTTTGATTTCTTACGAGAGCTAAGGAATGAAAATAATTAATTCCCCCGAGAGACAGTAAAATTATATTTCCATTTATTTATTTTAATAAAAATTATGGTTGTCTATTTACAGTTTTTATATTAAAGTTAGTGTAAATTAACTATCTAAATATACTAACTTATATTATTTTAAAGAAAAAAAAAATCTAATTAAGTTTTTTTGCTGGCGTCACACATGAGGGTAGAGGGATAGTAATTTAGTAATGGTGACAAGTTATTGTGGGGTAGCTTATGTTGATTTTGAAGGCTGAAATCGTTAGCGTTTTAAGTAATAAAAAAATGGGTTTTATTTTTTTTATATAATTATATATATCTATGTGACAAATACTTTCTTTTACAATTTACCTAATAAATATATATAATTCAAAATAAAAAAAATAACAAGAATAAATGATAAATTTTAAAAAATAAATAAATAAAAACTTATTAAATGTTATGTTTTTAGTTTTTAAATCGATCCAATTCTTGAACATAAATATATTCTTTATTCGACATATAACATAAGAAGTTATATTTAAAAGACGTCTCTACGGCTGTAGGTGTGACAATGTTAAGAGTATTGTATTGTATAAGAAATTAATGAACAAATGAAAATTAAGTTTTAAAATTAAAACAATTTACATGTATACGAATGTAGGAATAAAATAAAAACCATCACGCAATAAGAGATGGCGTGACCACATTATTTATACACGTCCAGCGTAGTACGTAAATGTCACGCGGAACTTTAGTTTTTAGAACTAAAGTTTCTTTTATTACGCATTGTGCTTTATTACAAGAAGAAAAAAAATATAGCTAAAATAAAAACATATATGGGTCATGTTTTATCTGTTCTTTTGCGTTTATCTGTTATATTGTTTTTTAAATGTTAATGGCGGTAAATAGGTACTTACTCTACATG
The DNA here is from genome assembly GCF_056956725.1 of Heliconius melpomene rosina. Taxonomy (NCBI): domain Eukaryota; kingdom Metazoa; phylum Arthropoda; class Insecta; order Lepidoptera; family Nymphalidae; genus Heliconius; species Heliconius melpomene. The sequence goes on from NC_140400.1 coordinate 3,854,562, forward strand.
CTTGCCTTAATATTGACAGAAATAAAAAAATCTCGAAAACGACGCGAACGCAGCGGGAACCTTGCATTACGACACTTCTTTCCTATTTGTTCAATGGGAAAATTAATAAGTGAAAGAAATTTTTCAATGAATTCGGTAGAAAGTGGCGAACGGAGTGTCTTAACACTAGGTTCCCTCTGCCTAACCTGTTATGTGTAGGATACTAATTTAGCTAATTTTGTTATTAGTAGTTGATTACAAATCGGATAGAAGATGAAAAAAATTGTTGATGCTTTCGACTCCCCTTCATGAAAAGTAGAATGAAAGCATAAAATATGCATGGGCCTATAGTAGTAAGCTTTATTTCCCCTATTGAGCCATTAATATGAATTAGTCTAAAAATAGCCGATACAATTTGAGACCTCTTCAGTTCTTTCGTACAACTTTTTGAGGTTAATAGAAATTTATTATAATATATTTTATTTTGCATAATTTTTATTTTCACGCTCTGAGTCACATATAGAAAGGATAGGTAAAGAGTCTTGATTCTCAACTTTCGCCCAAATACTAGACAATGCAGTTATATGGCGAAACTCAACGCTGCATTTTAATGCCCTATGGCGGCCTCTTACTATTGTATACTAGCGGCCCGCCCGCGGCTTCGCCTGCGTGAACAACGTTATTATTAATTTCTGTCTCCATAAATACCTACGTCCTATAAGTAACGTCTATGCAAAATTTAAGACTCCTAGCATTTGTAGTAACGAAGTTTCATACAAACTTTCAACCCCAAAAACAACCCCTTAAGAGTCGAATATTGCAAATTCCCGTCTTAGCGAGCACCCACGTCCTATAAATAACTCCTATGCAAAATTTGAGATTCCTAGCACTTGTAGTTTCTGAGATTTCGTGATGAGTAAGTGACCTTTCGATTTTATATATATAGATAAGTACTTTTGCATAAATTTTACCCTTAGTGGAATTTGAACCCGTAACCTATGTATCACGTCACTATGACGTAAACTTGTGTCACTTGTATAGTGAAGGAGTGAAGGCTAAAATTAGCAGTCATAAAATTTTAGTGGCGTATTTCGAGGCATTTATCTTGATTTCGGTAATAAATTTTAATATAACACCACTTATAGAACTCGAGGACATTTTTAATTTGGGGTGTATGGCGAAATTTATTTTATCGTAATTTATTTTTTGTATCTATAAACTATTTAATGAACACATAATTGTTTATCGCTGTTAGCCCATTACTAAATTTATGCGATAATTACGGATTTATGTAAAAAATAAGGTTTAAACTTTTTAAGCTCAGCTCCGCCATGGTCACGAAGTGTTTTTTTTTTTTTTTTATGGTAAAAGGACAAGGCAAACGAGCGTTAGGGTCACCTGATGGTGATCACCGCCGCCCACGACCCCGTGCAGCACCAGTGTGAGTGGAAGTGTCTTAACACTACGTTTGCCCTACCTACACTGCTATATAAAGAATACAGCGTGTAGCTAACAAAATACATAATTAAAATTCACCTGGCTTTGTTTTCCGGCGCAACTCTTCTTAACCGTCGCCTGCAAAAGCGTGCTGCGCGTACGCAACCCAGCTTCTCCCATATCGGACATGTGGTTTCATGTGTGTTTACCTCTTCTGGTGGGTTGCCGTTCATTTTGTTTACATTATCTTCTTATTTATTTTTATTTTTTGTTGTAATATTAATTTTAAATATATTTATTTATATCACACGTGTTACTGAATTTAAAATATTTGCGTTTTCATGATATTCAAGTAATTTTTTTTATTTGTTGAGGCCCCTAATTAATTTTCTATGCATTAATGTTATTTATACACAAATTATTATTCCATATTCCATACAACCCAACCAACCAATACCAACCAACTATAAGTATTAATATTTAGTTATATATTAACAAGATTCTTCTAAGATTTCAACTCACAACCACGACCTAGAATATATAATCTTGAATTCTATATACAAAGTTAGGAACTAGTACTAGCATAATTTAATTAGAACGATAATAGTGCAGTCGTTCAGAATATTTAAGTAGATATCGATCAGATGTACCATATAAATTAATAGACAGTATGTAAACAATAGTTATCATTGATGTTTGCTCTTTTAACTTTATTGTGTTTTACTTTTTTTTTCTTTTCTGCATTTTGCATAAATATTATGCAATTAGAGAATTAAGTCCCAAAATAATGCTTCTCTTGCGATTTCCTCAAGAAGAGAATGTTTATTGAAGTCAGTCAGTTAGTCAGTGTGGTAAGTACTATGTATAAATGCTAGTATCTTTGATTTTATTGACTTACTACACTACTAAAAAAGAAATAAAATCGGGACCTTTTTTTCAATTTGGATTTGGGACCTTTTTTTCATAAAAAAATTGATGTTTATATTTGAACTCATATATTTTTCTTGTTTTAAAATTTAGCATATCTCTGATACTTTATTAATTTTTATACTTACGCTGATATATATTTTTGGAGCTTTTCAGTTTTCCTATGCAATTAAATACCTATATTAAAATAATATTTTAAATTTTAATTAGTTATTAACATTTGAATATTTACAATATTGCATTTATTTATTTAAAGTTTTATCATATATTTAGTTTGCGCTAAAAGATTTCGTATTTTGAGAAACCACGCACCGATGACCGTATCCACGCGATCGCGTCGAGCGCGGCTTCGTTACTAATAAATATCGACTATACAAAGAGGGTGCTTGCCCTTTACCAGCGATTTTTTTACACGATATTCTTAGAATTCAGTAACTTCATGAATCCTTGATTCATATTTATATGATGAAGTTAGTAAATTCTATAACTGAATGAAAATTCATGACTCAAAGAAAATTTCAGACAAAAGTATACCTAGTGGTTTTATGGAAAGAAGAAAAGTCAATATTATTATGTGATTTAAAGAGTGTAGTTTTTTTTTTACTTTCACGCTACACCTGTATATAACAGAGTATGCAGAAGATAGAGCCTGGGAACCTAGGGGTACGACACCTCGGTCCCTTTAATGTACTTCAATTCCCCACTTTTCATATATTTAAAATTTTGATATTTCAAGAGTTAAAATAATTTTCATAAATTTCATTAATACAATTTATTTAAATAAGATAGATTGAGATGATGAAAATGAAACGGTAAATTAAAGTCAATACATATTAAAAATGTTTACTTAAAAGAGTATAATTTTTATAGCTTAATCTTAATAAGTAGTATAGCGGAATAAATGTCTTAAATAACGTCCTTTATTTGTAAAATTCTTATAATATGCCCATTACAGAGCTCTTTAGCTCAAACGCGGCGATAAAAAAATATCTTAATTATTCTGGTAGAAGTAAATAAGAAGGATTTTTAACTAAGACTTATATAATATTCTTTAGGTATATAAAGCAAAATAGGGAAAATCTTTATACTACTAATATTAATAGGTATGTATGTATGTCTTTTTTTCAAATATCGCAGAAAAACTTAGGAACTAACAGTTTATTATTTAACATTAATCTAAGCCCGCATACACTTCATCTTCTTGGTGGAAGGATCAAGTTTGCAAACTTCGAACGAATTGCACTTCTGGTTGTTACAATACACGCCGGCACCACCCGCTGGAACAAAATATTTATATAAATTTACATTAGCTGCACATATAGTTTAATGTGAAAAGATTTTTCTTTTCAAGGGTAAGCAGACGGAGCCTAGTGTTAAAACACTCTTCTCCCCCTTTCCGCCGCATTCTGGAGCCATTGCGTATCAAGTGGCGGAATTTAATGATGCGCTTTATTTATCACAACACCAGAGCGGAGAAATGAAAATATCAAATATTTAATTTTTTCGAGTGAGAATCGAAACCACAACCTTTCCCGCTTACAGTCACACGCTTGCGCCACTGCGCCACCACTAGCCTCCAAGCAATTCATTTTAATTTTCAGAGTTTTTTATATAAGAATCTATTCATTAGTTTTTTCTTTTAGTAGAGACGTTGCGTGCTAGATAGCGAAATTTTAACAAGGTTTATCTAACATGATATTGGAATAAATATGTTAAAATATCAAAAAAAATTATAGTTATCAATCAAGGCATTAAGTTTAGCTGCATATCAGCGTAGGCATAAGAAACCTAGTGTTATGACACTCTGTCGCCTACTTTCCGCCGAATTTTACAGTCATTGCGTTTAAATGAAAATATTAAATAATTCATTCTCCCGAGTAGTAATCGAATCCACAATCGTCGCGTTTACCACTGAGCCAAAACGGCTTATATATTTATCTTTAAGGGTTATATAATGATATTATACATATTATATACTTACATTGTGAATACTTGTCCTTATTTCCACCGCCAACCGCTGCAAGATCTACACAGGACTTGGCGTTGCAAGAGTTCGGGCAGCACACCTTGCCGTGGCTACAGTCGTAATTTTGAAGGCATTTTGGACTGCAACTGTAGATTTTTGATGGCAGAGGACAGCTGCCTGAGGCTAAAATTATTTAGAAACGATGTATGTTAAAGAAAATCTTTTAAATATGCGTGTTTGTTATTGGATTTGCAGTTAAAATAAGATGAGACTTTATATATAGCTTCACGCTGTATCACACACGCAGCAGGTATAATGTGGAGGGAACCTAGTAGCACAAAGGGGGCACAAAGTGTAAACACGACATGATGTGGGTTCGATTCCCACTCGAGGGAATTAAATATTTAATATTTTAATTTCGTGGCTCTGGTGTGCAAAGAGTGCCGTTGAGTTCAGCCACTCAAACCTTCTGTGTGCGGGATACAGCATGGTGCTATAAAAAAAGGAAAAGAAAGTAATGCTTAATTAGGTACTTGCCAGCTTCAGTATTGCCAATGATGAACACCACGGCGAAGAGCGCAAACGCGATTGTCATGGATCCTGAAACATATTATAATATAGATTATAGACAATTATATTCTTTGAAAATGTTAAAAACTCTGAGGGTATCCTTAACACTGCCTTGCTACATGCGGAATATAGCGGGAAGCTGGAAAAAATTAAAAAAAGGAACTTCTTAGCAAGAGAGGAGCTCGATTGTCCCTGAGACTTGGGATACAGTTAGGCATAATGTCCAAAATCCAAAATTTTAAATGATTCTATATCCTTTAAGATACTTTCGAGTAATGAATTAAGAAAACAACTGGATGTTCCACTAGCTAAAGAAATAACTTGAAAATTTGCCAAGTACTTTTCATTAAAATATTTTTTATAAATTTTCCATACTTAAGTAATTTGTTTTTTATATCAATTAAAAATTATGGAAAACGGGATAAACTAGGTATTTTAGTAAACTCTGTTATATAGAGTCAGTAGGTACTAAAAAACACAATGGAAGAATGAAAAACATCATGTTTTCCTTTATATGAACTCATCACAATATTATATTAGGTAATTATTAATTACTAACTGGTCTAGGGAAAAAACCTGAGTCCTTTAAGCAATTAGTAAAGTTTTATCAAATTAGAGCAAGTCAACATGAATCATTTGAGTAAGATTAATATTTATTGAGATCACAGGGTCATTTGGTAACCATTCAAGGTCAGTTTTGTTTTGTAAATAAAATAATATATATTAGCTTAAAAATTGTGTTTAAATTCTTCTTTAGATTTTAATTATTTTTTCTATTTTTCTCGCATACCTATGAAGTCAAATAAATTATAAATTTACTATAGATAAATCTAGGAAAGTATTCTTAGTCTTGCCCTCTGATATCAACCGTGAACTCTGGGAGTAAAATTATTATTTCTCAGTGTTTTAGTAAAAGGTAAAGAACCGAGCGGTTTATTACTATGCTCTCTTTGCGCACTACATGCGAAAATATTTAACTAACATTGTTTACGTTGTTTACGTTGTTTTATCTCCGTTTAATTGGAATGGTATTGGGTACTTTTCTCCACTTCGAACAATTTTTTTAAAGAAATGCATCTTTTAGAAATTATATTCGGGATTCTATAAAAGACAACTGTACGAATCGTACATTTCCATATGCTAATCATGTATGTAATTCACAGATTCAGGTTTTTTGTGGTGATATTTTTTTATATTACAAGACCATTGACTATTTAATGAGCTTAGTGATTAATTGGTAAAACAAGTTTTAGTAGACTGTCTAACATTTAGTTATTTAAAAAAGTCCACGAATACCTTGTACAGCGACACGGACTACTTGGTAAGTTCGCAACATTTTAAATTAATTAAAAGACGTAAAGGAAATTAAATATCCTTGTAATTTTACGAATTACTACGAAGAATAAACACTCATTAATCAAAGTTTAGTATGAAAACATATACAATTGATTGAGTTGAAATTGATTGATTCATGTAGATAATTGGATATATTTTATTTAGTAACGTTCTATAAGAATCATCATCATCATCATCAGCCTGTCCTCGTCCACAAGGATAAGTCGTCGTCTATAAGGATATGCAATACAAATACAGTATTGTGCAAAGATCCATATAATTTTATTACTCTAGTTTAGTGCTTTAAGTATGACACAACGTAAACTGTTTATTCCTTTAACCTAATCAAAGGTATGTAAGAAATGACGACAACTTTATTACCGTTATGTGGTCATCGTCAATTGAATAACAAGGAAAAGGATCCAAGAAATAGCCTGTCTTACCTTATTCATTTTAATTCTTAAAAATACCCCAATCGTGGTGCTGATGGAAAGTGCCTGAGTGAAAACAATGGCTTCTAATATGCCTTGAGGAAATATTTATACATAATTATTTATTCTCCGGGTAGATATTGGGTTCGGAGAATACGTTTAATGTTTTTTTAACTTCACGCTATATCCCACACATAACAGGGTAGGCAGAGGGAACATGGGAACCTAGTGTTAAGACACTCCATTCCAACAAAACGTGTCTAATATTTTTCTTTTACTGTAAGTACTAATACTTTACAAGTATTGAGGTCTCTTTAAGCAATGAATCTAGCAAAATGTTTATATACGAGCAATTTTGCATCGTTTTTGTTGCATTTTGTGCGAAATTGCCGGCGTAATCAACAAAGTTAACATTAACAAGATTATAAAATTTGGCATGAAGCGAGAACTTACAATACAAATTAAAGAAAAAATCCGAAAAGTGGAAATTTATACGTACTTCATAAAAACATATAATCACATATTTTTATTGGTAGTTCGTTGCTTACATAATGAATGCATACGCACACAACATTAAGTTTGTAAATTTTATAAGTTGTAACTACTTCCCGTTGACCTATCTACGATCTTGAAATTGGTATGAACCCTCGGTGGATGAACTCCTCGCGCAACTCTATTTTTCATATGGTTAATTTCCTTGACATATTATTTATTCCGCATATTCACTAGTTTACGGCCCTACCCATAAATTTCAATAAAATTGAATATACTGATGGTGTTAGAATTGCATGAAATTAAAAAGAATATAGGTACATTACCTAAGGTAATAAATAGATTTTAGCAAACATGCTGATTTGCTTTTCGCTCTAAAGTGAATTACCGTGAGAACATATCCTTGACATAAATAAATATTAAAATTTTTGATTGGACTATCCGGTTCTATAATCGCCTTAGAAATCTTAAGCCAAATAACAAATACTTAATATCTTGCTCTGATAAAATAAGAAACACCCTGATGGAAGCATAATTTTTTTTCCGATATCAAAATAATCCCAAAACATTTTAAAATATTTCCTCACTTTCACTTTAATAAAAAAATGTTAAAAAATAAATACTTTTATAAAAAGGAATTGTTATTGTGTATTTATTTTATTAATATGGTAAAATATGATAACATTTTAAATTAAGAAGAAGATAACATGAACTTAGGTAGTCTTTAGAGAAGTACCTACGACCACATTCTCCATTTTTCATCTATATGTTGTGGTAGACATTGCGAGTTCTGTATTTGGAAATGGTACTTAAAGTTGCGATTTAACAAATAACGTCCGTGAATTATATGTATGCTGTTCATATATAGGTTTATTTACTTGGGCCATGCCAGGTTATTCGTGGCGCACAGGCACAGAGTGTGACTGTAAATGCGACAGGTCGTGAATTTAAATCCCGCTCGAGGAAATGAAATATTTAATATTTTCATTTCCTCGCAATGCAGCACTAGGTTCCCACTGCCTTGTTGTATACAGCTGTAGTATACTTGGTGAAGTGAAGCTGAAATCTTTTTTTACCTTCATAAACCTTTTTTTTAATGTCTCCTTCCATTAAAGATGGACGAAGTAAAATTTAAATAGTATTTTCTAATAGACTCGACACAGGAAAAGAATTTCTTGCTAAACAAAAAGAACGGCGACATAACATCCGAATTTATTGAACTACAAGATTTACAGGATACACCTATCTTTTATTTACTATAAACAAATAAAATCCTTTTTTTAAATGAAATGCTATATTTTATTAAGGTAAATTAAATTACCTATGCCTTGATATATCTTTATTGGAGCTATAATTATGTTTTGGTCCATAGTTTTCAGTAATCTTGATCGGAAGACTTTTTACTCGTTGTCACAAGTGTTAAATTAACGTGAATAAATAAATTATAAAATTTTATTTAAGTATATCCAATCTTATAGCGTTAGTCACCAAATCCATTATTACAAAAAAAAACTCGATTTCTCAGAAAATAATATAAAATATGTGTAAACAACTCACCCATTGTTTGTTTTCCTGTGTATATGTGCTGTAGAATTCAGTACCACTCTACTTGAGCGTCCTCGCAATACTGGTTATGAGGTTACGCTCTCTACATATTAATAATATACGCGTAAAATACCTAGAGACGCTTTTGTGGTACGGTAGTAATCTGTCCGTGTCGATGGGTGCGGGTTGAAATCGCCCATCAATGGTTTCAAAGTTGTCAGCCACGTTGCCCCATTTGTCTTTTATTCATTCTAAGATCAGTCGCCACTCGGATGCCTTACTAAAATTGTAGCAATATTTAAAATTATGGTACTCTTCATTTTGATACTATAGGTTCCGTTTGCTATTTCATTTTTAACCTACTTCTGGAAAAGGAGCAGGTTATCAATTCGGCTGTTTTTTTATGTTTGTTACCTCTGATATTGATGATTCTTTTTTTATACTTCCCGTGTGGTCCCATTTTTATTTGGTCCATTTCTGACTACGGTAGGTATTAATGAGTAAATAACATAAGTCTTACATTTGCCTTAAGTATGTGCGTGCCAATTGTACGAACAACTCAATATCCCGCCAACCGGTTGCGATGATTGTTTTTTTATTTTCCAATAAAAACATATACACATCTAGGGTAGTTTAATTATGGGATCTGGTTGAAATTGAAGAAGTCTTTTTTTTGTTAAAAATTATAATGATACGTACAAAATTATACTTACATATATGTTATTACATGTATGTACTAAGTAGATATTTAGTTCACCATTATTGTAACGGTGTTAATGTTGTTAATAATTAAAGAATAGTTTTGCTATCAGTACCTCACTCAAATCTTTTAAAGTTCGAAATTTAAATAGCAATATTATCCTATGGTGAGTCGTGTGGTGCAGGGGTAGAAACATGCGACGATAAACCCTACAGATTGTGGGTTTGAATCCCACTCTGGGATGAAATTTTTCATTTCTTCACTCTTGTAACGAGCCAAAACTCGACGCTGAATTCCGCCACTGATTTGGGCGGGAAGGGGAAGTGCCTTAAAGAGAGTTTCGTCACACTAGGTTCCCAGGTTCTCTCTGCCTACCGGGATACTAAGTGCGGGATATTAAAAAATAATAATATTATCCTCAAAAATCTGACTTTATCAATTAGCATAATACATAATATCTTGTTGTGGCTTTAATAACAACAATGCGGTTGGTTTTTTTTTTATCTTAACGCTTATTTATTTACCTGATCCATGTCCGTCAACATACATAGGTATGCAAGATACAAAAAAGATACTCAGTTGTACTGTTGGTCCCTAGGTATAAACGTAGATATTAGTTCTCAAGGCTAATTGACACTGTCACGAAGGGTAACCTACGTTGGGCACACTCTAGTGACTAGAGTCTAGTCACTCACTTTTCCTTCATGTTTTTACATTTCGATCACTTCTCCTACACCGGTATTGTATAAATATGTTTGTACGGATAAAACCAGTTTAGTGTACGATGAGCTGGTATATCCTGGCGTAACAAGATACTCATATTTAAGTATATTATGATAATATAGCTATTAGCTTGTTAGGTACTTTATAGGGCAGTCGTAGCGCAGGGGCACAAGCGTGCGACTGTAAATGCGACAGGTTTTGGGTTCTATTTCCACTCAGGGAAACGAAATATTTCATGTATTCATTTTCTCTCTTTGGTATCTGTAGTTACTGAATTATGTGGCTAGATAATATTAAAATCGTAATTTATTTTATGTGCATTTTAAGAGAACTATAGAAGGAATAGAAATCCATTAAATTTGTGTTTTTCTTCAGCTAGACTTGATTAATGTCTACAAAGTTCAAAGATTTTTTAAAACATGAAGTTTTTTTAAATAAATTGGCGAGAAGAGGCGACAGCTATGTAAGAAAAAAATGGTTTGTAATTATGTAATTTTCACTTATAAATAAAAAAATAATTAAGTAAGTAATATAAAAAAATATTTACCGTACTTTAAACGTACTTTAAATTTTAAAAGTATTAAGAATTATTCTTAAAATTAAATAAACAAAAATATGTGAGGTTTATTTAAATATTTTATTTATTGTTCACCTCAGCAGAATCAGCACCTGTTCAATGTAAATAGCAATCAACAATTTAGTGAATAATATTTATAAAAACAAGAAACTGATTTATTGAAAATGCTTATGTTTTTTCAATTAAGCTTAAACCTAATTAAGATAAGATTATCATTATAGTAAAACTAAACTTTATTTTTTTTTGGTTGTGTATAAAACGAAACATGAAAATAAATATAAAGGGTTAGGCTGATAAAATAGATATTTATTGGGCTTAGTATTTTATAGTTGAGGAAAAATTGTTTCATTCATTATAATATCATAATAGCAACCGTATCTAATAAATTGTATACCATACCGTACCATTGCTTCATTTTATTCAATTTTCAGACAATGAGATTTATCTATGCCATGTCGCTTGTATAATCTATGTCCATGCCACAATTCGCTTCTTTACTCTACCCATAGATAAAAAAGTCAATTCAAAAATTTCGGTTTGTTGATAATGTCAAACTTTTAACGGGTCAAGTTACGCGAATTCCGAAGAGCATTTAATTCAATATTGCACTTTTATTTAAATTAATGAAATAAACGCAAAAAGTTAATAACGCTATGGTGATTTAGTTATATAGTGTATATGAATTTATTTTTACGTCATTTACAATCATGGATCATTTCACTCAGGTAGGTTTAGATCAAGTTTCCTTAACGGCCACTTTGTGTATAAATTGATTATGTTATGATTAAATTAATGAACTTTAAATTGCAGCGAATGTTAGAAAGGGCGAGAGCTAGGCAAGAAAAAATTGATCAGAAATTGGCTAGTTCCGGACAAGCGGTTCCAAAGCGGAAACCGTTGACGGAGAACATAATTAAAAACGAGTCTCCCATTAAGTCACCGATCAAAAATTCTAGAGAATCCATATCATCACCTAAGAAATTTAAAGATCCCATTTGCGATACGCCTGTAATTAAAAAAGTTATTCCGAAAAGTGACCTTACTACTGCTTCGCCTCAGAAGCGTAATGATATAGTAGTAACACGAAAAGAGTTTAAAAGTCCCAAAACAAGTTTAAATAGACGCAATTCCGATGTTTCCGTGGAAATAAATATTTCTCATAGGAATGATATTCAAATTGAGGTTCAAGTTGAAGAAAGAGATGCACCCATCAGCATTATTTATGATGCTTCAGGAGACAATGGCAGTAATGTTGTCATTAAAGAAATCGAAGGTTAGTAATATTTAAATACTTAATTTAACTATGAATGAATTGCTTGATTACTTCAAACTCTTTTAAGATTTATAAAATAAATCTTAATAATGACTTTAATAATATTTTTTTTAAGAAAATAGTGTTAGAATATTTCAAAACTTAATATAATTCAGAAATTAGAAACATTTAATATTGATTAACATTATATTTTGATAACATACTGTGTAAATTTATAATTTCTTATTTTTTTTAATTAGAGTGATCATTTTACATGTCTATAATAGCTTATTTCAGATAAGATAAACTTAAAGCTACTTATTAGATAATAAAAGGTCAATGCACAAATGGCTAAGCAAACATTTTCCTCTATATTTTGCATATTAGTCACAAAAGATAATATTCAAAGAATTACTAAATGTTGTTTGCTCATTTGAAACCATAATTAATATCTTTAATGTTGTCATTTCTTCTCTTGATTTTTGTAAGAAGCTGTTGGCTTAGGTAATTATATATTTTCTTTGTGTTTAGTTAAATCTGTACTAATATTATAAAAACATTAATCTAAAAAAGTACTGGTTTAAAAAAATATTTTATTACTTATGTAATAAACAGGCTATCTATTTATTGAAGAAAGCCAAAGTCTAAGCAATATTTTATGATGTTAATATTTTCTTTGTAACCCAGTCGGGTCCCCAGTCAGTTAAACTTAAATTGTATCTTACTGTTTGTACTGTTGGTTATATCCATTTTAACATATGGGGTCAAAGTAAGAATCTAGTATTTTTTTATACAAAGGAATTCTTAAATCACTTTCAGATGACTTTACAAAGTTAGGAAAGAAAGCTTTGGATATGGCCGAACAAAAAAATGAAAAGACAGCAGCCCGGAACAAGTTCAAATCAAAATTGGATAGACTTGGCAATTTGTATTCTGGTAAGTTTGCCTTTATTTTTTTCTTTCTTGTAAAACCACTTGAAATGCAGTTTCAAAACAATATAAATTTTAAATTACTATTTGTATTGAGCTTTAAATTTTATTTTTTTTATTTTTTTAACATCCCTTGTAGATAACAACCATAGATAATATTGTAGTATATCCATATTGTTTTTGTTGTATAAAATATTATTAGACATCTTACTGGCAACCATTGTGGAGCAGTGGTCAGTTTCTGACTCTAAGTGTAATAATTGTGAGTTTGATCTCTACTTCACACTAGGTTCCATCTTCCTACCCTGCTGTGTGTGGGATACATTGTGAAGCTGATTAATATAAATCTCATACTATGTTACAGATAAGCCAGACCTCTCATCACCAATACATCGTACAGAGCAAGAATTCACTTCAGAAACTCCCCCATTAGTCCCAGAGACTCGGAAAGCAAAACCTTGTGGAAAGAAATTTAATAGGTTGGCAGCTTTGGCTGATGAAATCAATAATTGGGAGGATGATCTGTCTCATCATACATTTGTAAGATATTATATTTTCAGAGCTTTTTGTATCAAAGTTGACTATGAATGCAACAGTTGTGGATTTTATTCTAACTTGAGGGAATTCCCACTTCCTATTTATGATAACACATGCAATTTTGAGATGTGCTACTTAACACAGAATATCTCTAAAATTGAATGGGCAGTGTGGAATGAATTGTCTTAAGACAAGCTTTCCTGCCTACCTTCCTTTATGTGTAATAAAATGTGAAGTTAAAATATTTTTTCACAATTATTACAATACAATTCACTATCACTATGCTATTTGAAAAACTGCCTAAAAAATGCTTTCTTTCAAAGAAATTAATGTTAGTTTTATGGAGTTTATCTTAAGTGTAGCAAAACATAGTAGATTTTATTTACTTCTACCAGATCTACTAGCACTTTACTAGTGGATAAAGTGCTAAAATTTATCATTTGATTTTTTACTGCTTTTAAATGATGCATGAAAGTTGTAAAAGAAAATTTAGTAAAAAAATACAGTATTTTCTCTAATTGAATCATAATTACAACATTTTAGTATAAGAAAAATAATTTGTAGCTTAACTTAAGCTTATTAAATTGTTTTTATGTATTTGATTATTTTTAATTCTTACTTATAGCAACAACCAGAAACAAAGAAAACTGCTGCCAAAACAAAAGAGGAAAAATTGGACGCGTCCACACTTGATGTGTCTATCCATTCACTCAGAGATATCAACAAAGTTTTGCAAACCTCTAATAAAAGCACAAAGGTGAATAAAAATATATTTGTTACTGTATTTTTTTTTTGTTGAGATGAATTTGCAATCATTTCTCTACTTTTTTCCGACTGTTAAGGAAGGGTTATAGCAAATGTGTTCTATGCTGTTGGCTTTTAAAAGTGTGACTCCAATAAGCCATCTATCTACCTTATACTGTTTTTGTTTTTTATAATTTTTTTTTGCATTTTTTATTTTTTTTATTATTGTTTTATTTAGAGTATATAATTTCTTTTTAATCTTTTGGCATAACTTTGTGCTACAAGGGCAGATGCAGATTATAGGGATATGTTTCCAGTTGGTGTCAACATTTACAATTATGTTTTATTATTTCATAGGATTTACAAGCGCTTCCCCAAAGTTTATTATTTAAATTATTATACAGTAAAATGGCTCTATGGGATCCAACAAAATTATTTTCATTTCTCTTATCTAGTAGATAACATGCAGTATTGAGTTATGTCACTCAACACAATATTTCAAATTCTAAGCGAAAAGCAAAGATTTTAGATTGTCTTTAATACTAGGTTTTCTACATTTACTCTTCTATATACAGGATAAAATGCATAAAGCTAAAAAGAAAATAAAATAAACTCAAAATTCAAGGAAGCACCGACAATAATGAACAAACTCATATCTTAATTTTGAATGCACTATATGCATGGCTATAACTGCTAAGATATTGGCATTACACAAATCAACTTGTGCAGATTTTTTTAAATCTTTTGTTTGTTACATTTTTCAATTAAATAAATGAAAATTGAGTAATATTTTACATTTCTTATAAGTTACTTTAATCTTTAACTCTATTTACAAAATGTTATAAGGTTATTTTTAAAAATATTTTTTAATATTTTCTTATAGCCACTCAATACAAATACCTTCAAGAAACCTGTGAACGAGTGCCAACGGCTTGAGAAACAGATTGTAGCTGATTTGGTAAGTCATAGATATGTAAGATATAGTAATATATTTTTTACAGGAAATTTATAAATTTTATATAAAAATATATTAAAATTTTAAACTTCAAGTGATTTAAGAAATTTCATTTCTTAAAAATAATTAATAACATATTTGAAAAGAAATGAAAGGTAAGTTTTTTATCATTAATTAATTCTTCTGTTTATTTATAATAATTTTAAATATGATACTAACAATATAGGTACTTATTATTTGTATATTTTTCTTTGCATTTGATTATGAAATAATTGCACTGTGTATTTTTTTCCTTCTTACTTCTTTCTTTTTTTTATTTCTCTCTTAATTACTTTCTGTATACAATTTTTAAATATTTAAAATATATATGTATATATATTGTCAATAACCAATGAGTACCTACGACTGGTCAAGGGGTGGCGGATATTATAATACAATATAATAAGGGTCAGTAAAGGTGTTGGTATTTTAGTTTTAAGTGACGAAGTTGCATCATTACTGTACATTATATTTGTCTCATGTGCTCTCATTGATCGAGAGCAGATTATAGAGTCCCATTATTTAAACTTTATTTTCTTTTATTTTACAAAGTAAAGAAAGAAACTCAAATCTTATGAGGCCATCGTCGCGCAAGAGGAATTCATTTTTAATGTAATATTTTCATTTCCTCGCTCTGTTAACGAGGTAAAGCTCGGCGTTGTGTTCTGCCACTCAACACGCAATGCCTCGAGAATTCGACGGAAAATGAGGAACGAAGGTCTCTTAACACTACGTTCCCAGGTTCCTACTACCTATCCCGCTATGTGCCGGATACAAACGGACGCTATATTTTTTTTTATATCCTAAACAATATTGTTTCTACCGAGCGCCTGTTGGAATAATATTCTTTTGGTTTTTTCTATGACTGTTATATGTTTATTTCGAAATACACCTCATTTTGGCTATGGTGACAAGGTAAAGCGCGGCGTAGAGATACAGTTCAATAGAATAGAAATGCCTGATTTTAATCCATTGTGTAATCTCAATCTTATATCTACGTTAGCTTATTTTGGCGCCAGATTACGAATACATCGTCCTGCCCATACGCAGTGGGAAACGACCTTTGCTAACATGCTTTATTATTATACTGTCGACAACGGCTTCCGTGGAGTAGGCAGCATATTGCTTGTGTTTTTTTTATTATAATAATTAAATGATCTAAGTTTATTAAGAATTTCTAAAATGTGTTATATTATTTTATTAAATAATACCTGTTCACTTAACTTGTAATTATAAAAAAAATACTTTGAGGCATCAGCATTTTTTTTTATATTATAGCATTTAATATATAGTATTTCGTAATAAATGATATTTTTGATGCCAGATTTTATGCTGGCATTATAAAAATTACTATTTATTGTGGTTTATATAACCATATAAATAAAAAAACAGTGTCACACATTCATTACAATATTTCAAATGTCCAGTCTTTGGAGAGTAACAGAAAAAAATATAAAAAAATTCTAACGAATCGGTTACATTTACTTCTAAGTCCCCCCCAATCTCTATTTATTCCACGTACCATAGACAATTTAGTTGCGCGCGCGCAGAATACAAAAGCGTCTTTGTATAGTGTAGGCTAATCTAAATTACGCATCCCGCATTTACATACTCGTACATATACTAAACTGGTTTACACTTTTGTTTTCAATACCACAATGGCTCGGGATTTGAAGAAAATTTGAGTTTTCTATGGCTAAGCTGACACACTTGTGACAGGTTATTGTTTTAACGTTTAGAGAGTGTTTTTTTTGTAATGAGAATGGATTTCATCATAAGAAATCCTTTTGTATACTTTTTCATGTGTCTTCCGCATTTTCTGTGGCCAGCAGAGAGAACTTAGTGCAAATGTATGCAAATGTGCATTTTCAGAGTTCAGTAACTAATGGGTAAAATGGGAATTACCCGTTTAATTTAACTATTACTAAGACTCGGCTGTCTGTCTGTCTGTCAAAAATCTGAAAATTTTAAATGTGCCTTGACGCAGATTCGTTTCGACCGGAACGAGGAACTGTTTCCTCTACTCTCAAGTTATGGTGAAATATGGAAACCATTTGATGTGGTGGATGTTTTGACTCTATAGAATATTTGTTTATTATACGTTGTTAATAATTTATTCACCCGTTTAAAGTTGTAAGAACGACTTTAAGCGCGTCGTCGTCGTTGCGTATGTGTAACAAAGACTGTAAACACGACGGTCGTCGGTTCGATTTTCGCTGAAGGAAATTATTTTTTTATTATTTTTCTCTGGTAACAAGAAAAAACGTGGCGTTGAGTTCCGCAATTCAAGACGCAATGTTTCGAAAATGGTTATCCTGCTTTATTCGAGATACAGCGTGAAGCTCAACAAAACGAACACTAAAAATGTTTAATAAAAATATCAACATAGTATCAAACTAGTTTTGTTTTAAATATTTTTTGTATGTCACATTTATATGTGTTCTACAATTTCAACGTTTTGTTTCTTTTGTATATAACAAAGGCAGAAATCTTAATACATACAAATACAAGGATCCTACGGTCGTGTCTCGTAACATTTTAATCTGATATTTTGTGACCCCCGTCTTTATAGCTCGTCCTCTTGACAACTTAAGACCGTATAAACGTTTGTTTTTTTTGTTCTTTTTGTTAATATCTCTTCGAGATTTTATTTTCTTAGTTTTTTGGAATTGATTAAAAAATGCATTTGTGTGTTTTAAAAATAGCGTGTGTTCATTGTAAATGACTATCGAGTTTTGCATTTGACATTTTAAAATTCAATTATACTTAGTAAATATATATATATATATATATAGTATACCTATTATCATTATTATGATATCATAAAAATTTAGAAAAATAATAATGTTTGCAATGCATATCAACCACACACACCTTTGTGATTTTATTTGTTTCAAGTTTTATCCCGCGGGATATGAAGAAAGAACCTAATTTTAAGATACTCTGATCTCCCGCCCGAGTTGGGGCATTTCGTGATGAGTGACCTTTTCGATAGAGTATCGAACCCTTTGCGTTAACAGTTTTACGCTGCCCCTAATATCATCCTAATCATCTAATGTCGTTCTTATCATAATCTTATTTCGTGCTATATTATCGATACACAAATTTTACGATTCCACAAATACAATACAATATTACCGATTATTTTGATTTAACACCGTTTCTCGTAATCAATGAAGACAAAAGCGTGGTCTGTTACGTAACCGGTATATCTGAATCATAGCTAAATCAGTTTTTTTGTTGCCCTTTAACCGTATACGTTTTCGATTTTACGATACTATTAAATGTGTTGCTTTGGATTCAATTTGGGTGGTCTTTTAAAGTTACTTCACCTGTTGTCCCATGTCACCATCCCAAGGTTGTTGTCAAATCCAAGATTTTAAAATATAAAATTTTTAGCTTGTTTCTTTTTATATAGATACGAGATTAAGTTTTAGTGAAATGAAATTTTTATTTATACTTATTTATTTGATAGGGATTATTATATTGTGTTGCTTCACTATTTAAAGGAGTACGATCAGTTATAATTCGAAGACCAATTTATAAAGTGAGATCCTCGTTAATAATCCATTTCTTCACCGTAATGGTATTATTCTCCGCCGTGACGTTATGATAATGAGGTCAAGTCTCACTTGGACAAATATTTGTCATATTTTACATATTCAGACCGTCGCGTCGTAGTACAGTGAAATAAATTGTCTGATTGTAAATACGATAGTTGTGGGTTCTATCCCCCCTATCAGAGGAATGATTATTTTTTATTGCCGCTCTGATAATCCAAAGGCAGCGTTTAGCTGCTGCTACTCAACACGCAAAATTTCGAAACTGAGGAATCCAGTGTCCTCTAGATTCCCTCCGCCTACCTAAAAAAGTGAAGTGAAGTGTGAATGCACAAAGTTGAGTATTGATTAGAATCAAAATCTACTTTAAAACTACTTAGCAAAATGCGGAACTAACATGAATATTAAAAAAAAGATATTATTTAATCTAAAGTTCAACTTTTATTTTTCGACATAAATATTTTACAGTTCTACGTACGAAGATCGTAAACCCCGACGTTCTCGAACTCCTCCACGCTATAATATTCGCATAATATGCACGCACGAGTGGTCCTTTTGTTTATAGCCAAGCTTTTCATATATTTTACGATTTCACAGAGTATAAGCTTTTGTTCTAAATACCTCAAAAGTCCATTGTGTTCGATGGTACGTATGGCCATACTTATTGCCGAATTTTTTGATGTTTTTTTTAGGGTTCCATGACTTAAAAGGTAAAAATGGAATCATTATAGAATTGTTTTGTTGTTCTTCTGTCAAGACCATTTTTAGGAACGTAACATACAATGAAAATTGCGTTGTTTTAAATTTTGTTAAATATTAACCTAATGGTAAAATTTAGTAAACAATTTTTACTGGTTCTATATAATCTAAAAAAAAATCAAATCAGCTTCACGCTGTATCCCGCATATAGCATGTTAGATAGAGGGAACCTTTCCGCTCAGTTTTTCGAGGTTTTGTGTTTAAAAATATTAATAATGTAAGCGTGTTTTTGTAATTTTTATGTCTTAGTAGGTAACGCGGCTAACAAAAATGACTTAGAATTGTGTTCCCACGGGTATGACTCATAATTATTACGGTAATTGTACATGCTAATCATAGCAGTATTACTTACGTATTTAGTAATACCCAGTCATCTTAAAAGCTTCATTGTTTTTATATCTATAAAATATATTGTGCGTTTTGCGGTTATGTAGGGAAAAAAAAAATTACTACGCCGTCGTGGCGCAGTGGTACAGCGTGGGATCGTAAACGCGACGGCTCTTGGTTCGATTCATATTCATGGTAATAATTAATTGTTTACTTTTGTCGTTTCCTCCCTCTATTAACATGAAATGGCACGGTGTTGAGTTCTGCTACATCGGCATAAAAATCCAAAAAAATGGGAAACAGAGTAAGGGGAAATGGCAGATTACTACAGCGCATGCAGTGTAGTGTCTAAAAAAGTACAGAGCTAACTTTTTCCATTTCTTTATACAAATTGCGTTACAGTGACTGCGTAAAGAAAGTAAAACTATAATGGCCATAGAAACATTTACCGGTCTTTCACGATATAACGACGACATCTGACGTAGTGATGCGCCCCACATCCCGGTTACGTGTCAGATGGTTACGTAAACTGACGTAAAACCATTTTGTCCCACTTACGGGCCCCACACTATTTATTTATAAACTGACAGACATCAACCCACATGGATAACGTGTAAACAAATAAGTATTGGAGATTTTGTCGTTTGTCTCTGTTAATCATTAGTTTAGATAAAATGAATAGGTATGAATATTTTTTGTATTGTAATGGTTTTAGATTTCTTCGCGTCACTAATCATAAACTTATGAAGTTTCCCTTGAACAGTCTAGTGACTGTGAAACGCGATGGTTGTATCTTCGATTCCCACTCGGGGAATGTTTATTAAGTTCAATGCCTTCCCCTGTTCTGTTAAGGTAAGAATAGAAGAGAATACGTTGTTGAACGAAAACATACGTTAAGAACACGTTGTTAAGATCCACCACCCAACTCTTTATTTCTTTTATTTTGGGCGCTAAGTGGAAACGGAGCGTTTTAACACGATGTTTTCTCCGTCTTACCTTGCTAACAGTGTGATACACGCAGTGGCGTAGCTGGGGGGGTGCGAGCGGTGCGGTCGCACCGGGCATCAAAAGGAAAGGGGCATCAAAGTCGACGATTTTTTTTTTAAAGGTAGCCAATGTCTTGATCTACGTGAGAGTAGAAGACACTTTGTTTTTTTTTTAGACCTTAGACCATTTTAAAGGGCACCAAGTCCCCTAAGCCGCACCGGGCAGCAAATACCCTAGCTACGCCACTGAAACAAAAAAATATATTTCTTGATTTAAATGCAACAAAGGGATAGAATTTGTATTATAAACATACAAATTTTATAATAATATTTCTTTCTCTAGGAGATTTTTCAATAGGTCGTTAGTGTAATGCGGGTAGGCAATGAGGTCTGTTTATCTTGATACTTCTGGCCTCCGCATGTGTGTCATTGTCACTAAGCGGTGGACAAGTTTTTTTTTTTTTAACTTATCTCAATATTGCATCTCAAATTATTCTGTTACATTACTTAGAAAAATATTATTTTTCTAAACAAGCAATTGAATTACATATGTGCTTTATATATATTTTTTTTTAATTTTAATACGAAATTTGTATCTAATTTTCGGTTCTGTTCTATTTTTTTAAAAGTGTAACATATGGCGAGGCATGAAATTAAGCTGAATTTGCTTAGTAATATTATCAAGTTGAAATTTATCTAGTTGAATGCGCTAATCTCATGGACAACTAGTATCTAGTTTTAGACCGAATGGAAAAAAAAATGTATTTGATAGAACGTTTGTACAGCACGGCCGTTGTGGCCATTGGAATCCTGGTATATTCATTTTATTTTAATATTTATATGAGGCTGTCGGGGCGCAGCGGCACGAGGGTGTGACTATACGGAGACTTGTAGTGTGTTCCATCCCCGCTCGAGGAAATTATTTTTTTTTTTCGCTCTGGTGTCGAGGCGGCGTTGAGTTTCGCAACTCAACACGCGATGCGTCTAGAATAAGGCGGAAAATGGGGAACGGAGTGTCTTAACACTAGGTTCCCGCTGCCAGCAGGGTTGCTGCGTGCGGGGGGATATAGCGTGAAGCAAATTTTTTTTTTAATATAAAAATAAGATAGTTAGTTATAATAATATAACGATGTTAATGTTTATTTATAAACATCTGTAATAAAATATGCTGTTAAAGGTGACCAACTGAAACCACTGCGTTGATTTCTCATGCTGACAATGAAATGTATCCTAGACATAATATTATTGTCTTCCGCTTCACGGTAAACATAGAACCTATGCATAAATCATTAAAGTTTACGATCGATTTAAGTTATTGCATGTTGACTGGCGGAACTTAACGCCACACAGTTCTAATGTTTTGTTAAGGCTAGTCAGTAACTGTAAACACGTCAGTTTGTGGTTCGATTTTTTTTCGAGGAAATGAAATATTTATTATTTTCATTTCCACTTTCTGGTAAAGGCTTTCCTGGCAGAAGAGGCGCGGCGTTGATTTCTGTCACTCGACACACCTTCTGCACGCCTTTGCTTGCACTGCTATGTGCAGAATGCATCGTGAAGCTACAAAAGAAAACTTAACTGCGGCTTTTTCTATTTCACGATACAAAGGCTATTCTGTTAACTTCATGTTTTTACGCTTGATAGAGTGTTAAGACACTATGATTTCCTGTTGAGTGACGGAACTCTACGATAAATACTTTTTAAAACAAAATGTAAACTCGATACATTGTATGTATTAAATACTTACATATTTAATATTATTAGATCCTATTAAATAAACTAAGCTATACTAGACTAGCTTAGCGCAGTGCACTCGTTGAACTTTTTGCCCGCATTCCGCTTCCCCGTTATCCTATTATGGAGTATCTCGACGATTTGATTGTTTGTATTACCCAATAGTCAATATTTGCTGTCTTTGGAATTTATATGTAACGTACGTTTGTTTTCACATATAATATAGGTGTTGTCGGTTTTAGGTTCTATAAGTAAAATTAGGTAAACGTGGGGGTTGTGCGTTTGATTCTCAGTTGGGGGATTAATTATTTTCATCTGTTCCGTAAAAAGACTAAGATCGGGGTTGAGTTTCTCGCTTAACTTCGTGTTTTGTCTCGAAAGTTGGGTGGAAAGTGCTGAACGCATTGTATCCACCTTTGCTATTGGCACACCAGAAATGCATTTTTGAATTATTAAATAACAAATGATAATTTCAATTTAATTTGTATTTCAATTTAATTTACTGTTGTTTTACTATTATTAAGTGCTATTTAATATTACTATTTGTATCAATTCTTAATTGCTTTCTAAAGGTAATTCAAAATGTCCTTTTTCTTATGCGAACAGCAAAAAAACCTCAAAGTAATTTATTGGTCGTCAACAATCACGCCATATTGATCAACCAATAGTAGGTGTGTATTGACATATAACGGGGAATAACCACCTTAGTTAATTGCTGGAATAAAACGCGACAGGTTGTGGGTTCGGTTCCCACTCGAGGAAATGAAATATTTAATGTTTTCATTTCCTCACTCGTAGTAACGAGGCACATCGCGGCGTTGAGTTCTCAATATATAATGCCTCCAGAATTCGGCGGAGCGTGGGGAACGGAGGTGTCTCACTCTGTCTACCCTGCTATATGCGGCATATTTTCTTTTTTTTTTTTTTCGTTTCTTCAAAAGATATCCAATGATATTGATTGATACCAATCCTTGGGGAGGACCAGATTATGTAGGATTTTTACCCACTAAAACCCCTGCGGCTGCCGACTTCCACACTATGGAAGGACCCGGGAAATTGGTAGAACCGCGTCCGTAGCCCTCCTCAGATGACGTGCTCCTCTACGGAGCTCTCTTATATTTTAAAATTCGACTATAGACCATTTTATAAAAGGATAGGGCGCACAAATTCCCCACACTGCACACCAATGGTCAAAGAGCTAATCTGATTGATCGAAATGATGATTAGTCTGGGAGACCAGGACGATTGGCAAGCACACGTCCACGGTAACGCTGCCTTCTCTGAAGAGATGGATCAACCCTCTCCCGTTCTCGTCCAGCAGCCTCCTTCCGTGACATGATCGTCTCACAGAAGGTGACTACGGCTGTCCCCGCTGATTCCCTGCGCAACATTTTTCTTATAAGCACAGGAAGGGAAAGATTACGTCCAACTTCCTGAACTAAACCCCGCCTTTCCGTGTCCCAGGTGGTACACGATTCAAAGGGGAAGCGGGATATGCGTGAAGTTGATTTAGATTTGAATTTGCGACCCTTGAATAACACGTTCAAACGTTTTAAGACATTCAACATGTTACTTATTTTTAATTTTGTTACTGAGATTTCTATAGAAAAATGTATTCACGTTATAATTACTTCCCTCGCCACATACCATCATAACCATCTCTTGAAATATTCTAAATAATGAAATTTCCTCGCTGACGCAACACATTTTTCACTTGCAACATAATTAGCGAGCGATTACGCCACAGAATCTCACATTACATAGCATCTTTAAAGGAATCTGACAACGTGTAATATATAATCTTCTTTTTATTATCTGTGTAAATAAAACGGATATTATATATAGAAGGTATATTTCTTTTAACTTCTATCACATTTAGTGTAGTGAACAGAGAGAATACAGTAATGCAACAATTTTGCCTCAACGAGGCCATCACAATAGTTGAGGGTTCGGAGTGTCTTGACACTATGTCTTCCTAACAAACGCTTCTATCTGCGGGATGACTCGTAAAAATCTGTCATTTCATAAGAATAATTTTATGTCATGGGATTACTGCCCTAAATTACTTTATCGATATTCAACATTATTTTACGTATATTTCTCTAGTGGACCAGTCCCTGATAAAACGTTACGAAGAAACTTCCGTTCATCACTTTCCGCCGAATTCCGGAGACATTGCGTGTTGAGTGGCGGAACTCAGCGCCTCGCTTTGCCTCTTCACCAGAGCGAGGCAACCGAACCCACTACCTTTCGCGTTTACAGTCCCGAATGACTATAAAATAATTTAATTAAATATTAAACGTGCACGTAACGTAAGCAATATCTAATGATGCTCATACTAAGTTTGAATGGTTATTGCATTTCCCATCGTAACAGTGCGTTGAACTCGGGTTTTTGCGTATCGGTTGCCGGTCGCGGCGTTTTTTTATCTAGATGCTGAGAAACACTCCTTGTTTGCGAGTGCATCGAACTCGACATTATTGTACTGAACTTTTTTTTTATGTTTAATTATTATTTGTTCTTATTTCATCATATATTATGTTTTATATGTAAAATGAAATGTATTGATTATATTTAATTTTTTACGAGTCACTAGTAAGTGACTCGTTCGCGATTTTGATCGCTGGAATTTCACAATAACACTAAGCCGTTTCTTAGATTAGCGTATACAAACGCACAGAAAATAATTTAAAAAATTATTGCTTTGGTTTCTTTTTTTTTTATTCTCATTTTAAGAGCTGAGTCACTAAGGTGACTATGTTGCTCTGGTTAGTACTACAAATATTTATTAAAATTATGTTAGATTAACAATTTCGTATTAATTACGTTTGCTTACATTAAGTTTAATTATATCACATAAAAATTTAGCAAAACCTGAAGTAGGCTTTGCAAGATACAAATTACAACTTGCTTGGGTTTCTATTTTATTATTAAACGCCACGAATAACGATTTTTCTCATACATCTTCACAGTAAAGGCACTGATAAATTACGATTTTATTATAGATATAAATTAATAGCGCCAGTTACATAATATTTAGTTAAGCAAATGCAAAGGCATATTGTAGTATACAACGCTAAACGGAGAATTGAAATTTGAATAAAAAACTGAAAGTATTAATAACTAGGTTTTCTATGTTTTTAAACATCCATAGAAAACGAGTAAAATAAAAGCTAAAGTAGCGATCTAAGTCATATTTTGGTAATGTTGGTACACATGTTAGATATTGTCCCATAACATTTGGGGGATGTCTATCATAATATGCGTGGTCACTTTAAAAACGATTGATTAATAAATGTATGTAAACTTAGATGAAATAGGGGTGGGGTTCCAATGTCACTAAATAATCTATTTATTTGGTTAATTTTTTATGTGTATCTTTACTTTACGTACTATCTTTCTTCGTATATAAAATGAAGAAGTAAATTACTTTGTTTAATATTTATTACAGAGAATAATAATTAATTGAGAAAATATAGATGCTTGAATTTTCAATTAGTTTTTATTGTAATTACATTAAGTTTCTCGCATATTGCAGGAAAGGCATAGGGGACCTAGTTTTAAGACACTGTTACTATGCGTCGTCAAATTTTTGAGACATTGCGTGTTGAGTGGTGGAATTCAACGCCGCGTTTTTCCCCCTTTAACAGAACGAGAGAGTGTAAAAATCTAATCTAAAATCACTGCGCTTACAAATTACATATTTGTTTATTTTTTTTATATAATTTGCATGTAACGTATAACTTGACCTCGTTATTAGTTGATTTTGATTCGGTAAAGTGCTTAAATCAGTTGCGTGTTTTTAATTAGTCAACTGCAAGGACGCACTTAGTCTCGGATGAAACATTGAATGCTACTTATTTGAACTAAGCTGTACTCAGTAAGTAGTGGAATCTACGTAATAGGATGTCATAATTTTTTTCTTCGTCATTATTTAGAAGGATATAGCAGTTACCTAGTGGGAACCTAAAATCTAGGTAGGTCAATCATCATCAAATCCATGTCGGATTATAGGATAATAAAAATAAAGAGATTAATTACATAAGCAGATTAAAATTTTGTAATAAAACATTACCATGCCAAAATAAAGCTTTAACAATTATGATTTTTCCAACATTCGAAAAGAAAATTTCACAATACTATTTCACTTTGTTGATCTGAATCATTCACTTCTTTGTTTTACTTGAGAAAAGAACAATGTTCTTTGTGCTAATTACTTGCGTTCCCATAGTATTTAAATTGTTGTCACCTTTATCTACATTTCAATAGAGTGTATTATGCTACAATAAACAGCTGTTCAGTCGTCGGTCTTTGTGTTAGGCCGAGACGCATTTGGAAACGCTCTGTTTGCGACGAGAAATAAATGAAAACAAATAATGGCCCTTCCCGCTTTTCTTTTATTTGTTTATGATATAGATTTATGGTTTCTTTGTATAGTATAGCTATTGTGAAATCGCACGATATTCTATGTTTTACATATCTACATTTTATATTTTCATAACTATGTAAACATACAATTATGTATGATTAATGATGTTGACAGTCGGTCAGACGACGTGACGTCCTAATTAACTGAAAAACGAAACGTCACCAACGAACTCTCGCATGTAACTGCAACGTCCCGCGTGCGGTGCGCGTCAAAATAATTATTATCGGCGGCCGGTTTCCGCACGTGTGGCTCCTACGCCAGTTGTCTGCTCGACGCCTCCCGAGCCTCACGCACGCCACACACCACCCGCTGCAATCCCCCAGTTCCCTGCTCCCCTGACGTAGGTCAGGCTTACTGCGTAACTATAATATAATACGTCATGATGCAACTCCGTCACTAGCGCACGACACGTGCTCACCCCGCGGTGTCCGCCGCCCTTGTCCAATCCTAGGAGGACGAGGGGTACCGCCGCGTCTCCGACACCCAATCGCGGCTCGTTTACGAATTCAACCCGACGAACCGCGGAAATTGCCGACAGGAGCCGAAAACTGCGGCAACCCCCAGTGCAGCTTCAGCCCCCAACATGGCGACTATGGTCGCCGCGCCGGCTGCGATCACCAAAAAACCGTCCATAAAAAAATACCGCGCGCCAACGCCGCCTAACAAAATATTGGACGAGAACAGTGAAAGTGATAAAGACAAAGAGAACAATGTGGTCGAGCGGGAAGAGAATGACAACGACCAATGTATACAAACAAAACAGGATGACAAACCGGCGTTAGAGGGTTCGCCGGTTATTCGAAGAGTCGGGCCGAGATTGAACGGCAATGTTGACAGGAGCTCTGTGCTTTCTAAAGCGGCTATGTTCGAGGCCGGCAGCCCCAGGTCCAAGGAGAAGGACCCCGCCGAAATGTCACTCAGGGAACGCAAAGCATTGTTTGAAAAGAATAAGGGTGCTGCGATACTGCCCAAGGCTGCCTTCGGGCTCGCACCCTCCGTTAAAACACTTCACGGAGACGCTAAAGGTAAGTCACAGTTTGTTTTTATTCTGTGCCAATGGAATTACACGTACATGTCTATTTTTTTATGTAGTATTTCGTTATAGAGAGGTAGTCACACATTTTTTTCTTTAACACATAACTTTGGTTTTTTTTTCACAACATTCAGGTAGTGAGATAACTTCTAAGCCTTAACTTTTTTATTAAGACAAATATATTAAGTCGGAATTTATTATTCTTTAAATTATTGTTATTTTTAATTTTTTTATTGACGTTAATCGTATAAGTGGAAAACACTGTGCTAAATTACCTTTATTTTATTGTCTTGAATTACCTATATTATTTTGGCTAATGAACCTAAAAATAATTTGAATTGAAATTATAGTATTAAAAAAAATTAAAGGGATTTAGTTGCGGCTTAAACCGAATTTGCGTCATAGCGAATAGATAAATAACAATACTGTTAGCCTACTTTTAACAAAATACATATTGTGGTATTGCAAACAAACATGTCAAACACAAGTCATGTTTCCAATACTTTTGTTATTGTAGGCATATTTTAAAAAAAATAAAGTTTTACAAATGTTTTAGAAATGACTAAAAACTTAAGCATAAAAGATAGGTATATTCTTATTATTATAAAATTTTTCGTAAATTTTCGTGGTCGATAAAGAAAATGATGAAATCTGGATGGAATCCCGTTAGAATTGATTATGATCCATTAGGATGTCTTAAGTAAATTGGTAAAAGAAAAATCTATTTTACAGTAATATCTAAGAAGGAATTCAAGATATTACTCTCTCAAATGTCACGTATAAAATCAAGTTTATTTCAAAAATCCTTAAATATATAATATTTCGCGCAACTACTTCGGTCAGGCCCTCCAAAACTGCACAATAATCAATACAATGCACGGCTGTGTCAAAGGTGTAACAGCATCCGGCCGCAGGTTTATCTTTATAAATAGATATTTTTTTAACGAAAATTTGACATTTTGTCCACTTGAAATTTTAGGCTTTATAGCTAAATTCTTATAAAAAGAAGATTATTTTAAATTAATTAATAATAATAATTTAAACAGTTAAATACTTTAGCTTAATCCTAGTCGCAAATAAAAAAATAAAAAAAACAACTAGATTTTTGTATCCGTCTAGCTGATTTAACACAGGTCATTGAATATATCAGCATAAAAAGTTCACGATTCATACTACATGTAAATTTAGACCTTACAGCTAAAACTATACAGCTTTTAGCTTATAATATAAGCTTCTAATTTGCCATCTTCGAATACAGGTTTCGTACTCGTCAGATAAAATGAATTTGCTAGCTAGCCAAATTAATGATAAACGAAAAGGGGTAACAAGAAATTGTAATTATCGTATACTTTAAAAAGTTTAAATTTAGTATTAATGATTTCGTTGAACTGATTTTTTTTTAAATATGTGATTTTAATTAGCTACTATAAAAATGTATCGAAAAATTTCTTTATATAATCAATTTATTTAATTAAATTTCTAAGTAAATGATTTTAAGTTACAAACGTAACTGTAATGATATTTAATATGCTTAAAGATTTTCTTTATAATATATTTGTTCTCTTTTCTGAATTTTTATAGTATTTGAACACCTACCCATCGCAATTATGTTCTTTAAACAAGAAATGATATAGTTTCTTTTATATTTGGTACAACCGGTTTTAAATATAGCACAAAGAAGTCGGCACTAAGTTGAGTAATAATTTCACCAAATAAAAGGAACCTACTTTGAAGTCTAGACGCACGGCGGCTGTGAATAGTATTTTAAACTTAAACGCGTCCTTCTTTGTTACTTTAGGAAAACTTAAATTGAATCAATATTTGAAAACTGTTAATAAAATAGTTAGTTACGTCTCATGTTTCATAATTCGCAGAATATTATGACTGGCCAGTGTTTAAGAACCTGTCTTATTTAAAAACAAACGAATGACAATGTAGCATTGCATTTTACAATGAATACCAAGTAATTATACTGTTTATGATAATTTATTTTAGAGGAAAAATCAGTAAAGCAATGTAAATTAATTTTTAAAACCACCTTGGCGTAGTTAAGACGTCCCTACCTTACCGTGGACTATGATTGTATATAGCAATGTCTGTTGATATTGATTTTCTAATGATGTAAGCTTCACGCTGTATACGCCACACAGCAGGGTAGGCAGAGGGAACATAGTGTTAAGACACTCCGTGCCCCACTTTCTGCCGAAATCTCGAGGCATTGCGTGTTAAATGGCAGAACTCAACGCCGCGCCTTGTCTCGACACCAGAGCGAAGAAATGGAAATATAAATTTAAATAAATATTTCATCTCCTCGAGTGGGGATCGAACTCTTAATAGTAGATAAAAAAATAATTCACAAAATTATAAAGTAGCAGATACGGTATTTAGGTATTCTTTTATATTTTATACGTTTGTAGCAGTAAATAATATCTATAAATAACATCATTCTGTTACCTTAAAAGTTCTTAGGTAAACTGGAGGCTACGTCAATGTAATTTGTTCTTTATTTTAGCCATCTGTCTTCACTGTGAGTTATTGCTACAGACGTCTAGACTACTCTTAGTTAGCAGTTTAAAGGAATGTCTGCAACGTTACGTTCACACATATCGAGATAGATTAACTTAACTAAACGCTGTATCCCTAGTAGGATAGTAACTACATACCTTTTTCGCCTCGTCCACTGTCATCAACCACTTCATACATGCACTCTGGGGGATCCTCATGCTTTTTACGTGACCTTCCTTCGATACTGGGTTTTCGAAGGTCAACCGAGGTCTTCCCCTACCTCTCTTACGAACTTTTCCTTTATGAATCTTTTTTGCCATTTATTTTTCACTCAATCGTTCGACGTGCCCAAACCAGCTGAGCACTCTCTTCTTTATTCTCAGAATTTGAACTATATTGTCAATATCTGAGTGCTCGATATACTTCCGAATTGTTGAGGTCACACTATGGACTTTAACCAACTAAATATTGCCTAATCCAAATGGATTTCATTTAATCAAACTTAGATAATACTGGTACCGCTCGTCAAAAGTCACGACCTCCAGGTCAATTAGGTATAAAATATGAAAATTGTGATTGCTGTCGGTACAGATTTTTCCTTCTTCCTTTTCTTTTTTTCCTTTAATTTTCTATTGATAGATTAATAAATATTAATACTTTACTATTTTATTAGCAGGAAAAATCTAATGTCAAGAGGTACTCCGTCCTCCGCTTTAATTTCGTTTTTTTTTAAATATTTCCTATTATAATTGAAGTTGTACATTCTTACAGTTAAATATCTCAAAGAATTTTTACCTAATCTGACATTATCCTTGTCCCATAAACCCATATTCCTAATACGTACAAAACTGGTTCCAACTCCTAATGCTCACGCATCACAGCTATGTATCGAATTCGCGTAGTTAACGAGCGGTATCGCTTACATTATACTATAATACCACAAACATCTGTGTGGTTTAATATAACTTAAAGTATTGTTTACAAGTATTATGTATTACTAGTGGGCCCGTGCGGGGCTACGCCCGCTTGAAATAGAAATATTAATAAACAAATTGAAAACTGAAGATTCAGTTAATTCAGTAAAACATTTGTATAAAATAACTGTTTGTATAAAATTAGCAAATGTGTCAAACTAAATATTTTAAATTGACATATTTTTTTTATTTATGAACCGATTGTAATAAAATAAACTCTATATGTTTTCGGAAGCTTGTCAGAATCCAATAGTGAAAACCGCATCTAAATCGGTTAAGTCGATTCTGAGATTAGCGATAACAAACGCACAGACAAAAAATATATATATCATAAGTATATTATAAGTATAAATGAGTAATTATTATGTTAACTACCGTGACGGTTAGTGGCAAGTGGTTGAAATGACGGAGATTATAGATTCGATTTTTTATTTCATTTATATATATTTTTTAATACTGTTGCTGTGAACAGAGTAAAAAAGTTTGTAAAAAAAATATATATATTTAAGTATTTACGTCGTTTTAATAGAAATTGTAGAGTAAAAAATAAAATATAGGTCAGTCATTTATTCTAATCCTGGGAGTGAATGTATCGTTAGCATCAAATATAAAAGCAAAAATGTTTTACATATTAAATGTACATGCATGAATATGTATGTATTCTTTGTATTACTCTAATAATAATTTTGCTATAATAAATAGCAAAATACTAAATGTCATTATAATTTAATTATAATTTTTCCTCTTAAATAAAAATAAGCAAACTGGAATTCGGCGGAAAGTGGAGAACGGAATGACTTAACACTAGGTTCCCTCTACCTACCCTGGTGTGTGCGGGATACAGCGTGAAGCTGATTTCTATAAAATTTATATTTATATAATTTAACTATTATTAAACGCCATGTTTCAAATATTTGTTATATCAATATTTTCCAAATCGATCAATGCTTCGCTGCAACGACGGGACTTTTCCTGTAACACAAACAGACATTGCGTTGGCTCGTTTAATGTGTTATTAATGATCCCGATTCTAAACATTTACAGTTGTGGTCGTTTCGAAACCTATTATTTATTATGTTCTATCTGTCGTTGCTTCTGTCTGTGTATTTGGCTTTGATCGTATCGAATATACCTAGTCGAAGCTATTTCAACGGATGTATATTATTATGAGAGGCAGGATAAGTAAAAAAAATAAAAATCAGATCCCGTACACTGAAGGGTAGCCAGAGGGAACCTAGTGTTAAGACACTCCGTTCTCCATTTTTCTGAAGGCATTGCGTGCGGAACTCAACGCCGCACCAGTCGCGTTAACAGTCACACACTTGTGCTTCTGCGCCACGACTGCCCTCAGAAAAAAAATATTTCTTTTATATTATTTAAAACGTGTTCTAGTTAACCAATACATATCGCCATTTCTTTTAGTTTTATTTTAATGAAGTTGTTTGAAGAATATAATTATGTGAAAGTTAATCTGAACGTATCTATTATATGTCACAAAAGGGGAGAAAAGAATATGATAATAGCGCTAACTAAATACAACATGTTTCTTGAAAGGTATAATTTGCATGCCCTTTTGTGGAATATCACAAGAAACGAAGGTTGTGAAACTGTAGAAAATAAAATATTTATCTGTTATTATTTAAAATTTATTAAATTTATTATTTTATTATAAATTTGTAAGTGCATAAATACAAATATTAATAATCTCGCTAGCATTACAGATTCCTTGCTCTGTTGTTCATTGGGTTAATATTATGTATGACAATACAACAATAGTTGTAAGCTTTTGTTTTAACACAAAAGAATATTATCATAATTCATAATTGTTTTTGTATGAATGTACATATTATGTTTAGTACTATTTTCATTACGCCATATTGTAATAGATTTAAAACAAAAGTTAATAATTAAAAAAAAATATTTTAAATGACAACATTTGCAAACACGCGTTAACCCTAATTCCGGTGAAAACAATAACGGGTGTTGAAACAGTCGGCTGTCGATTTGTTTACTCACTTTCAAGTGTGTCACCGTCGCGTCTGATTTGCGAATTTGATGACAGCGCCTACTTGACACACATACTTTGGTTGTTTGATTTTGGGAAATTCCTTTTCTTTCTTTTATTTCTTTAGAAATGAGGAAAAATATAAAAAAGCCAGTGGTACCGACTGGTCGTGGGTTCGATCCCCACTCGAGCAGGAAATTTATATTTCCATTTCTTCGCTCTACCGATGCTTATAATCTACCGACCCGTTACATAAGTAATATACTTTATACTTACTTATTTTTAAAACTATCTATATCTATATATATCTATGTCAAAGAAGCTACCTACTATTTCTATCGTACACAGTACGATCAGAAATAGTAGGTAGCTTCTTTGACCTTTGTGCTAGTAAGCTTGTCTGTATTTAGATTAGTAGGTGGACAAATCTATACAAATATTATAATGTTAAAAAGTATCGGGGCCAGTCGTGACGCAGGCACAAGCTTTTCACTATAAACGCGACAGTTTGTGGGTTCGAGTCCCGCTTCGCTCTGGTAGCGAGGTAAAGCGTGGCATGCTTCCAGAGCTCGGCGAATAATAGGGAGAGGAGTGTTTCAACACTACGCTTCCTCCGCCTACCCCGCTATGTGTGAAGTAAAGCGTGGCACTAAAAAAAATACATTTATGATAAACTAGTGGGCCCGGACGCGGCTACGCCCGCGAAAATATAACCCTAAATTAAAATAAGTTAAAAAATAATAAGAAGTGGAGATTTATTATTAGAAAAAATATCTGAGTAACAGAAATGAACAATCAAAAGAAGTAAAAGTAACTAAAGGAAATTCTTAATATTAGAAAAAGTACCTAAAGTTTGCCGTGCGCGCGTACTAAACATTTTTCTATATTAAATAATTATTAATTTTTGCGAACAATATTAAATAAAAACCCAAATGATTAAAATAACGATATTTTAAGTGTATAACATCGGTATAGATAACCGAACTGAGATAAATTAATTATAAGTAGCAAATAATTACATAAAAAATAATAGTAATTCGAAAATATATAAAAATTTACAAAATCATCAAAGTCATCTGCCCGTTCGCGTCGCTCATACTATACCACTCGTAGGCTAGGTCATTTCGAATCAGTGACATCTTAATTATTTATTAGAATGTTATACAGTAAACTATAATTTCCATCTAGATGAAATGCTAAAAGTGACTATTATATTTATTTTCATAAGGATGAATATCAAATTATAGAAATCATCAAATTTTTGTTAATTTATACAAATCTTTATCCGCGCGCGCCATGTATGCATTAAGCAAACTCACTTTGGGTGACGTTTTCTTAAAACAGCAAACTTTGCAAGCCGTTGCTTAGCAACGCGTAGCGACGATTGTTATTAACATGGCGGAATAAATTGCTTGTCAAATTAATTATTTTAATATATTGGTATATATCGAAAATATTACAAATATGAGAAAAAAAAAGTATCCTATGTTCATCCCGGGACCCTCAAGTATCTCTATATGAGTATTTTATCACAATTAAATTAGCGGTTTGGCCCTGATTGCGTAAAAGACAGACAGACAGAGTTACTTTCGAATTTATAATATAGGTATGGATAAACAAAACTTATGTCGAATTCAAAAAGATACGGTGATATATGGACCAAGCAAAATCTAAGTACCACAAAAACCTAGTTTCGTATTTTCCGTACCAAATCTTATGCAACGTCATTTATCTAGGTAGACAAAGCCTCGACGACCGCCGTAGTAAGCGTCCTACTTACACGCTAACATCATTCTTCATGACTAAGAAATTTTGTATTGAAAGTTTTAAGTCCATATATGTTTTTTAATAGTAGGTAATAAAAGAATACAAATAATTCTGGGTAGCGAAGTGCCTTAACACCTTTACGGAATTTGACGGAAAGTTGGCATTGCTAGGTTCCCTCTGCCTGCAGGGCAGGTACATGCGGGAAACAGCGTGAAGTTGAAAAAAAAATGTTTTCTAAAAACGCAGACAAATATTTGTTTTTAAAAACACCCGTATATTAAACTAGTCCACTATGACGTGCATTTATTATTGACAAATGTTGTGAAACGGCCACGAGCGTTGCTAACGTATTATTTAAAACGCATTTTCTACTCGTTGAGGTTGACAATCGACAAAAGTTCCCATGTTTGAGTTCGTGTTGACTGACTGTGACAGGAAGGGTATGTTATAGAAATATTTTAATAAAGATTTATTTAGAAGCAGAGAGAACTTATTGTTATGTCACTCCGTTCTCCAATTTCTTAAAATACTAGAGATATGTTGTGTGATCCAAAATAATGCAGTAAATGACTTTTTTTAGCACTTGTCGAAATATGAACCCGCACTTCTTGTAAACCGTCCAAGACTGCCATAAATTCTTAAACAGACTTATTACAAAATAATTTGTATTTTATTTATTTTTTCATATTTATTTTTAAATATTAAATCATTTATTCTTTATTTAATAAACGTTATAACCAAAATTAAATGACGCCATATCTACATCCAAGGTTAGTTCGCCATATGTCATGTACCTTGCAGGGCAGGTTTAGTTATAATACCTTTTTTTATATACCTCTTGTCCTTTATAAATGCAAACAATACAAAGAATAATACAGTATGCATTGTTTGATAATTTATATAATTGTTTTTATGTTACAATTACATATATAGATTGTTTAATGGATATTAATTATATGTAAAGCTATAATAATAGTAATTATGTATATGTTGTATTAAGTAAAGGCAGTCACGGCTCAGGGGCCCAAGCGTGCGTGTGTTGTGAGTTCGATTCGCACTCGAGGAAATACAATATTTATTTAAATTTATATTTTCATTACTTCGCTTCTTCGGTGTTGTGGCAAAGTTGGGTCGCGGCGTTTAGTTCCGCCACTCAACACGCAATGCCGCCAGATTTCGGCGGAAAATGGAGAGTAACACTAGGTTTCATCTGCCTACCCTGCTGTGTGCGAGACACAGCAGGGTAGGCACAGCGTGAAGCTGATTTTAATAAAATAATACAGCCATTTTTTGCAGTTTATAATTTACATACTCGTATGTGGGTTTGCAGTATAGAGTTAGAACATAACTTCTATGTATTCATTATAAAAATCACTTTCTTATTATGTGACCATCTTTTAAATAGAAAACATATAAAAAAATTAATTACCCAAGAGAAGCCAGGGTATGTCCATAGTAATCTATACTTAAAAGCAACTTAGCGTTTAATTTTTGTACATGTTATGAATCTGAATACAATCGGGAAAATATCAGGTGTCAAAGTAAATTTTCCTCGAAAATGTGGTGTCACTGCTTATTCCCCTCTGAAACGAAGCCGGATCATATTACAAAGCTAAAACTGATTTTTGCAGAAAGAAATCTTACATGAGTTTGTAATTTTTTAGGGTCTTGTCTTATAGAGTGTATAATTTTATGTATGAATTAGACAACAGTACAAATTAAAATATAATTTGGGTTCCTCATTTGTTTTAATGTATTTTTCTATACTTAATATCTTAAAAAAATAAAATAAAATCGTATTAAATATTTTAAAAGTACATATAACTTGTTTTATAACTCCAAACTTTGTTATAAAAAAAATATCATTTAAATTTGTTAGTAGACAGAGGGAACCCAGCGTCAAGACATTCCGTTGCCCACTTTCCGTCCAATTTTTGAGACATTCAGTGGCGGAACTCAGCGCCGCGGTTTCGTGACAGTATTTAAAGAGTTTTCTACGAGTATAAAGTCATAGTTAGAAATAAATCTCAGCTTAACTGAGTTAAAGTCAAAGCAAACTTTATTACGAAAGCACTCCATCGCCGGAACTGTACAGTTCTGAAAACAAAACGTGCAATCGAGCGTGAAAATGTTGAGCACAGCCGAGTGACGGGTGTGGTGTTCAATGAACTAGGTGTGGGCTGCAGTTTTACATGTAGATTATAATGTTATATTTTTTTAAATATTACTTCATTTACTGGTCGCTGGGCCCGGAGTTCCGTACCTTTCGTGGGTACAAATAAATTGGTTAAGATTGCTTTAAGACATTAGAACGTATATGACAAAATAGGAATAGTTTCTATGGATTCCTTTTAAGAGAAATTTCATTTTTTATACTATGCAAAATGTTATAAAAAGGAAAATTGACGAATATTAGAAGTGATTTTAAGCTACTGTTATTTCTTTTTCATTAATATTTTAAAAGAAATTGTTATGAAAAAACTACAATGAATAAAAGGAGGAAAAACAATACATTATAAATTTAAGCATTATTACAATGCAATTCCAACGTTTAAAGGAAAATTGTACGTCTATGCAAATAAAGCTAGCAGCCTTGTTCTAGTCACGCGATGTATTTACATTAACTTCTTTATAAACAATCAATTTTCACATAAGAATATAATGTTATAATAAATTTGGCAAAAAATTATATTGAAAATAAGAACAGGTATGCCACTTCTAATGGCTTCAATCCATCTATGGCGATATTGACAGATCTGTGTGACCGATGGTTGGCGGTCCGTGCCATTTCGTCCGCGACGTTCGGTTAAGCCAGATCGTGATTTCGTATACTTTTTGCCTGCTAAGCCGTATCTTTTCGTTGTATACATAGATAGATAGATATAGGGTACAGTGGTGAACCTTGTGTCGATACGAATTGGTATTTTGTGAATATCAGTTGCCGGTGTCGGCTTTGAAGGATTTTTTTTGTTTAATTATAAGATTTTGTAAGTAAAATTAGTTTTTTTTTTGTTATTAAAAGAATATTATATATGCATATTGTATGCGTGTTGTTTTCGACTTATTTTTTCGTATTCTTATATTATACGTTCAATAACTGTATTATTAAAAGTATGTAATTTCTTAAAACTTTTTTTCATATTAATAAAATAATATACAAATTGCGATATGCTCAGTACGTACGTGACTATATTTTATAATAACCTGTCAACATTTATGTTGAAAAAGTAAATTATTTAGTAATTACACATTTTGCATACTGACGGCATTTCTGCTGATAACCTCCATTTTTTTTATATATTGCTGTAGAATTAATGTATACACTTTACGTGTTTTATCTTGATTTTAAAATATTTACTTAATTTCTTGTAGATTTTGATACAACGGTAAATTTTCTCTCGATATATCGAAATCGATCAAAGTACAAGTGTTTATTTATTGAATTATTATTTAATTTAAGTTTATAAAATTACAATCGTAAAAAATTCAAACTTTAAAAAGCAATTATTTTTAAATATTTCAGTTTTATTTACATATAGCGGTTTTTTACTATTTTTTTTTATGCAGTTTAGAAATATAAATACAATACAGACAAATTTAATTCATTAGAATATATTATATCATAAGTGTATCTCTACGTTACACATAAAAAGAGACAAGTACACACACAAAAAAAAACTTGTTACACAACCTTACAATGCAATACAAAAACCATTGGCACTGAATAATCTATCTTATTGAACGTTGACCCCAAGTACAAAAGTTTTTGCTTTCAGACAAGAAACCAGTACAAAAAACCACACCAAAAAGTACGCCAGAGAAAAGTTCTAGGACAAATTCGAAGGATAGCTTAACCGACGACAATATAAGCCAAAGCTCGGTAGGTGGTGGTATAAAAGGAAAGCTCGCTGCACTTTTCAGCAAGGAGCAAACGATAAGTGAAACGACGATAGCTAAAAAGGCCAAGCAGGAAAGAGAGAGAGAAATGGAGATGCTTCAAAACAGATTCCATTATAAGGTAAGACCCGTTTCTTTTTTTTTACGTCAAATGAATGGAAGTTCCGGAAGCTTTAAGCTCGGTGGTTGAGGAATGTTAAATACGGTAGTTGATGTTGGTTTAGATATGTGTGGGTATTACGAGCGTTTTATTATTATGTCATTTATGTTTATTTTTCTATGTTTTGTATCTATATTATTATAACATTATTTCTACGTTTATGTTATAAAACGCGGCGTTAAGTTTCGCCACTTAACTAACATGCAATGTTTAGAAAATTGGGCAATGCGTGGGGAATGAAGTCTTTAACACTGGGTTCCCCCTGTCTACCCTGGTAAACTTAAATCAAACACAAGATTATTTATTTTTAAGCATTTTTATTTTATTTAATTTTTTTTTTTAATTTTTTAATAATGACGATAATACATTCGTGCAATAGTTATATTAATAACAAGCACTTATCCTTATATGATTTATCGTTCCTAAAAACGATTACTTACCTCTTTCATACAGTATACTCGTACACTGTATAGACAAGGAAGTGATTCTATAGATTTCACAATTTTTATTAATTTGGAAAAACCCTTGCTGAGTCCTAATCGTCATCGGGCGTGTGATTTACATATTAACATAGTATTCTTTTAGTTTATTCGTATTAATTTTATTTCAATATAGCTTTTTTTTGGAAAAAAATCATTTTCTTTGTAAAAAAAGAAGAAACAAGTCGGTTGTAGCTTCAACGCCCAATGCCTCTAGAATGTGGCGGAAAATGAGGAACGGAAGTCTTAATAGGAACGGAATGTCTTAACCCCAGGCTACTAGATTCCTTCTGCCTATGTGCGGGATACACCGTGAAGTTTAAATAAATATATTTATGTACATGACATAGTCGTTAAAAGATAATATAAATTAAAATATTTAAATAGAAAATTTAAATCTATATGTAATTCTAATAATATTTTTGCTATATTCATATTTAAATATTACAAACAAAGAATCCTACACAAACCGACACGCATTCAACAAATAAAGCAGTACGTGCTATTTCAATTTCTATACAAACACAGCGCCCTTTTCGAGCTATTCTCGTCGTCATTCCGGGACTTCTGCCCTTTTCTTGTAGGGCTAAGTACACTTGCCTTGTATTTTGTGACCTGGCCTCATATCTGGACAAATCAACGTTTTGGCCTTCGTTTGTAATATTTATTTTTTAATGTATATAATTTATGGTATTTATT
This sequence comes from Heliconius melpomene rosina, assembly GCF_056956725.1. Classification (NCBI taxonomy): domain Eukaryota; kingdom Metazoa; phylum Arthropoda; class Insecta; order Lepidoptera; family Nymphalidae; genus Heliconius; species Heliconius melpomene. The sequence continues at coordinate 3,895,015 of NC_140400.1, forward strand.
TTCATTATTTACATGTATATAGATATATACATATACTAAAGTCACCTGCAACTTTGTTTCCATTTAGTTTGTAGCCGAAAATCTCGTTTTTATAATATACCTCTTGTAAGATTCAGTTAGCTGGTTCGCGAATTAAGGTGTCGATATATAAAATATCATAATTAATTTTAAATAACGTAATTTATATTAAATAATTAACTTTTTTAGATAAAGAATGTTTTCTAGAACTACTTATATTTTCTATATAAATATTAGTGCTAACCATATAATTTTCCGCGGTTTACCCCAGGTGTTGGGAATGTGAGGCAGTCGTTAATCCCCGTTACTTGTGGTTTTTAGTAATGAATGTATGTAGGTCTTCATTGGAGTTCCGGATATATTTGTTTTTATATTAACTGATATTGATTGATTTATTATTCCCAATAATATTAATAATATATAATCAATCTTTTTAATTTTCCAATTAATTGTTCTATTTATATAGTAAACTTTGGTAAACGAAAATCTAATATAAACAAAAATGTCATTACACCTTTTTTATCAATGACAGTATCAGTTAGATAGGTTCCTCATAATACATTAGATATTTAACTTTGTTATTAGAAAAAATCCAAATATGTACAACTCGGGAAGTTGTAGGTACCTTTTGTTGACTTAACTTGTTAATTTTAACACCTTGCTTGGGTCAGAGTTTCCCTTTCCCATGCCCTATATTTCGAATAAGTGAAATCTGTTTCATAATGCACAGCAATGGTACAAATAGTCTTGCTACAACAAAAGTGTAGAATAATGTTTCAATAACGATCATTTCCATACAATAATATATACTCGTCGTAATATGTAATTACGCTAAAATGCGAAATATACATGGATTATAAAAACTCTTTCTTAAACTATTTAAGTATAAAATAAATTTGAAATATAAAAATATTAATGCATTTTTTACGTTTATAAGTAACTAGCGGACCCGGACGCGGCTACGCCTGCTTGAAATATAAGAATATAATTTCTATAGAAATATAATTTCAATCTAGATGAAATGCTAAAACTGACTATTATATTTATTTTCATAAGGATGAATATCAAAATGACGCGGAACGAACGCGGTCGCGTAGCGACGACGGTTGTTATTAACATGGCAGAATATATTGCATGTCAAATTAGAAAGTATTTTAATTTATTAGTATATATGTGTAATGTAATATTATATAGCCTATAGCACTTCTGAAGAATGCAGCTTTCATACAAAACAAAAACAAAGTAAATCGATCCAGTAGATCCAGAGATCTTAGCGTTCAAACAAACAAACAAACAAACAAACTCTTCCGCTTTATTATATTAAGTATAGATTTATATTCTTTAGTTTCTTTTGTATACTACCGAGCTTAACTAGACCGACACAATTAATAAAATATAAATAATATAAAAACTAAAAAATATATAGTAGTTATTGATAAATTGTTAATTAATATGAATTATCTTCTTTCCAGCCTCCAACAGCTGAAAAACCTGAACATGACTCGGAAGACGAACAGAGTGACCATGAAAATGAGAAAGCCCCTCTAATGGGGAGTACTATGAGCTTATCCCAAATCAATAAGAAGCCAGAGATCATCGCAAATGTGCCTAAGATTGTAGATTCCAAATCTGAACCCAAGGACAAGGAAGCTGAACACGACAAAATTGTTGGTTCACAACCGGTTAAACGAAGAAGTAAGTATTTATGGACTAAAAATTTGTATTAAAATTTTACGTTTATTTTTTATAATATTGAAAAAAAAGATCGAACTGCTTTTCACTGAGATAACAAACATTTAATATAACACTGTCGATACAACATATATTTTAACAATAACCATACGAAAATACAATTTATTAAAGAAAAAAACAAATTAATCAACATGTATCTCTTTCTTCCAGGTTCCCAAGATTCACCAGTAGTGCTATCAGTATTGGAGGACGTAAAGAGGATAAAAGTAAATAGCAATTCAAAGGAAAACGGTACTATAGTACAACAGCCCAGTTTGTACCCGCATTTGTCTGACATAGACACTGATAACTCAAATACTCAAGAGGAATATTCTGACTGCGGTGGCTCCAGGTGTGGCCACTATACTTTAGAATGTGTTTTCTTCTTTTTATGTATTTGAAAATATTTTAACAAAATATTGGCTTTTAATCCAGTGATAGTTGGTAAATGAATTCGGATTATTATTTTCAAAGCGTTTTTCGTTGTATAGAAATTTGAGCTGGATTTGAACCCGTTATGATCCGTTTGAAATGTTAAATTCCGGCTTAAATATAATTGGATGATATTACAATATGTTATTATAGCCTTGCCCTGAAATTAACCATTTGGTTGCGCCATATGTTTTGAAACATATTATTTTATATCGTTTTTAGTTTATATAGGTACACAATAAGTACAATTATAATTTAATTATTTAATATTCTAGAAGTCAAGATATATTCTCAAAATAACTAGTATTTAAATACTAACATTATTTATTTAATAGTTCAGGTATATAAACGTTAAAGCCGATACCTCACATAATATTCGTTTTAGCAAAGTAGGTAACCTAGATAATAATTTGTAATTCTACCTACATGCGAAATGAAAATGGTGAGGCATTGCCGTCTTAGGGCCTGTCTATATAAACCTAGCTCGTGAAGGTTGATCCTGTCTGATTATATTAGTTGTTACGTATTTGTATCTATAGTGGATAAAAATATTTCAGTGCCTGTCAATTTGAATGAATTTTAAGGTGAATTAGAAAATACGTACTTTATTTGTTCTTTTAGCAGATGATGAGAAATAAGTCTATGGAATAACTTACGCTATTATTAAGAACTATACTTAAACATAAATAAAAACAGACTTTAATATATTCAATTTTGAATACCATTAGTGGTAAAATAACATATTATTAAATAACAATATTAGTTGTCCCCAGTTATTCATACAACCTACGATAAATATGCAATAAATTAATCGATTTCTTAGGAATTATATAGCTTTTTCCTCATATGTAACTATATAGATATGATTACGTTTTAAGGAAATATCTATAAGTACAACAGTTATTGATAAAAAAATAAAATAACTTAATTATATATTACAAAAATTTGATTACATTTGAACATGCATTTCTCAACAAGATATGAATTTCGATTTAATTACTATATTGTCGTCACGTACACTTAAATGAAATAAATAGAAACTTTATAGCCTTTATATCAAAATAATTCCATATCTTCCACTCTACTTAATATGACATAATAGGTAGGTTTTTTTATAGTAAATTATAGTTTGCTATTGCAAACATATCTTGTTGTAAGAAAATATTGCAGTTATTTATATATTTATTGTTAGTTATTAAATTAAGTTCCCGTCATTACATTTCCACTGAGCTATGACTGTTTATATCACTGATGGAAACAGTATTTGAATTATTTTAATGAATAATATTATAAAATTGAATTGGCGTTCTAACATAAGGTTCACCCATTATTCGTGCCAGACGGACAAACAAAACTCTTAATTCTTCTACTTAATCATTGAAATAAATCGAGTCCTCATATGTAAATTGCTATATGTATGAAATGTGATATTAAAGTCTAAATTTTGACTATTTTTATTTTTTCCATTTCTTTATTTACCTTTTTATTAAGGCTAATATTAAATAGATGATAGTAATAAAAATACAATGATAGTATATAAATATCTGCAATTAATAGGAAATAAAGACTAACTAGAATTTTCATTATAACTTATTATAAGACTGTAATGTTGCCTCTTTATTGTAGTTGATTTGTACATAACTTATATACTAGATTAGTAGGTACTTAACGTTTAGACTGCTTCCAACGGAAATATCGCAATTATGACAATTTTCTATAATATACATAAGTATTTCCTGTTCAGAAATCAAGTCAATTGAATGTCCCTAATTATGTAGCTGTTGAAATATTTAAAACACCTCAATGAAAAAGTTAAATACTACATTGCTATGGTAATAAACCACAGATTTTTTAGTGAAGTCTCTCTCTTAGATATTCAATTATTACAGGCGGATTTAAAAATATTTGTGTAATATACAATATTATATTTATTACTTTCACTGCGAATCCAATATTAAAAAACTCCGTAACTAGCACAAATTTAGTAAATTATACAATTTACAAAATATCCATAGATTTCAATAATATTTCTACAAAAAAAGTAGTGATCTAATATAACAAAGGATACAGAACATAATAATATTATATAGAAATATATATTATAGACTTAAACAATTAAACAAATATCACGTTTTCTTGTCCAATAAATATATCTTAGAGAAATTAACAGTCTTAGAAACTCATTATATAAATATAACAAAACTTGTTTACAAAGTAGTAGTATTAAAGTATAAAGATATCTAAAGCCACGAAACATATTTTGTTGACTGGTAAAAATATTACGGCTATACATATAGGTGTAGTTTTAAATAACTTTAGCTATTGCCTTCTATATTTTGACATGTTTTTTTTTGTTTTTGTGCCAAATATACAAAAAAATTGCCATAAATTGAAAGATTTACATGAAAGTGTTTTTTTTGTATTAGCAACACTTATATCGGAATAAAGCAGTGATGGGTCAACTCGAATTAGGCCCATCTCTATTTAAGTCGAGGTAATAACTCTCCGGCTCGGTTCGGTCCATAACAACGGAGCAAAAAAATATAAAAACACGACTACCACCAATAATTTATTCTGATGACTTTTTTATATCAGTGATGCTTAAAAAATTTGCACTCAAAATTATGCTAACGTCGCTTATTTCAGTGGTTTAACCTCCTACATTTACGAGAATTTAAAGAACTCAGAACATCATGGTCAACAAGTCTTGGCCTCCCTGAAATTAGATTTTCTGCACTTTTGCCCACTGTTTATTTGTAAAGAAAGTAAAGAAAATCTTATTAGCAAATCTGCGTAGCTACATAGAGCTAACTTTAAGGCGGCCACGATTCTGCACCATACTATAATTTGACTCGTATTTATTACTAGTTGGCCCATCTAAGAACTTTTGTATTTCTTCTGTTCTAGAATAGTGTTTAATAAAATATTCTTTTTCAGGTTATATTTTAAGTTGTTGTCTGTGATAATAGAAACGTTTTCTATCAGATTTTGTAATAATAAAATATTAAGAGTATGAAAGTATTTCATTTTCCTTGTGTTGCTTGCAATAACAGGTTTTCTAGTGTGCTAAATGCTAATATTAAATGCATTGGGTTTATTTTATTTATTTGTCCATTATTATCGAAGTTATGTACGCATTATTTGACAATATACGAGTACATTAAATATAAGTTTTTTTTACATGTTCTCAATACTACGCCAATATGTTTTTTCTTTCTTTTAACTTCACGCTATACACATAGCAGTGTAGGGAGAGGGAACTTTGGAACCTAGTGTTAAGATACTCCTTTTCCACTCTTTACCATAGCGAGTAATGAAAAATATTAAAATTTCATTACCTCAACTGGGAATAAAACACATAACCTGTCGAGTTACAGTTGCACGCCCATAATTACAATTTCTTAGTTTAAATTAAAAGCTTAATAAAAATATCTTAGATTGAGCCAAAGTACATCCATATACATCTTTTATTGTCTACCCTAAAGGATATATAATGTTAAATGATTTAAATTATTATAACATTATTAAGTGTAATTGTGCCATATTTATATACATAACTAATTGGTCTTAAAAATGTAACGACGTGTGTCAGTTATTAAAAAAAAGAAAGGCTGCCATTTAAAGATACTAACCTAGTGCCTTCAACACAGAGACACAAGTTTTGTGCTGTTTTTCCCTTAAGAAAAGTTCAAAATTGCAATTTTTTATAGAGTATAAAGAAAAAAATACACTACTGTAACTTAAATTAACGGGCTTATACAAGTAACTCATAAAATATTAATGATTTTACATAAAAACCTCAAAATAATAATTATTACAACAGAGACTGAGAAACAGAGTACTAAATAATAAGATAAAATGTTTAATTAAATCGACAGCAAAACACAGATAGCATCCAATTCGATCCGACAAGTTTTTTTTAACGAAAACCGTATTTAAACAGTTGCGGTACATTTCGTCAGAATTAATGATTTAATAACGGTGATTGATATTGTAAGGATTTTTTACTACTTTCCTTTCGTATTAAATGAATCGAATAAACGAGGACGCTGTCGTGGTGCAGCGGCACAAGGGTTTGACTGCAACGCGACGGTGGTGGGTTCGATCCCCACTGGAGGAAGTGAAATATTTATTTACCTTTATATTTCCATTTCTTCGCCCTGGCTTCGAGGCAAAGATAAGATTCCAAGTTCTTTCGGCTAAATTTACTATTATACAGTTACAGACGTCCATAGCGTAACATTATTATAAAATCACAAGAAGTTTTTTTAATTTATTGTCCATGTTTAAGAATAACATAAAAACAATAGCAATGTAAAATAAAAAATGCAAAAATGATGCTTATATTATGATTGTTAAAATTTGTCCCAAATTTCTGTCATGATGTCCTTCTGGTTAACTGGCATTTCTTCCCTGAAACCTTCACAAAATTTGCATTAAAGCATTGCGCTAGGACCAAATTGAGACACTTTAACGACGCCACTCTTGAATTCAAAATTAAGTTTGTTAGTAATTTTGTTAATTATTATATTACATTTATTTAACTTCAAAGACACAATGATGGACTTTTAGGAATAGGGGGATTGGGTTGGAAAAAAATGCCCTACAAAATAAAAAAAACTTTAGCTTTACACAAACATATCTATTCAAAACTAAAATTTAGGCCCCCACCAGAAAATATCTCTATATACGCCAATGGACAAAATAGGAATATTTATTCATTAAATAAAAAACCTTTATGCACACTTAGAACCCATTGTAAGCAACATCAAAGGAGAATGAATTATGAACAATACTTAATTTAACTTGTTAATGTATGTTATATTATACTAAGTATTTTTATATTTCTTTACAGCACTGAAAACATACCTCAAAAGTTAAATAAATCCGAAAATTGGGCAGAAACATCATTTGGAAGGGAGGTTATGAATGTAAGTTTCTTTATAAATTTTTTTTTATGTAAGTATACGTGTATGTAAATCAATAAAAAACAAATATAGGTAATACATATTCCAATTATACAAAGTTTAGTTTTACATATATTTGTTTATTATCTTTTACATATCTCGTATCTTATTGAATATATGCACAAGAAATTTCATCAGTGAAAATAAGAATAAATAATACATTAACAGCAGCAATTAGATAGAGAAAAAGGTCACTACAGAAAGAGATTACAATATTATGCTATGTCAGGAGCCCTATATGTTGCAGTGCACTAAAAGTAGGGTAATTACAACACTAATCGCCGTTTTGCTTCACCAGCCTTAGTGACAAATCACTGCATAGCATACTTTTTTAATTCAATTAAAAAAATATATATTTTACAGGTTGTCAAGAAAAATAACACAAGCTACAAAAAAGCAGTTCAAAGCGATTCAGATGAATCGGGCGCGTGCGATAGTGAACTGGATGAGTTACTGGACGAAGCGTTGGAGGAGGAAGGGCCAACGCCACCCAAAGTTAATAAGGTGAATGAGGTAACTAGTTTCGGTTTGAGGTTAGCTATTTTCGGTGAGATTTAATTAAATATTTTTTTGATATATCAGTGGTGGATTTATTTACATATAGGCTGAATAGGCTTGAGTCTAGGGCAACTGATATTTGGAGTGGTAATTTGTGGATTTTTCTTTTTATCATTTCATATTTCACTTATATGTAAATATTTAGAGATGGTAATTATTAATATCACTTTATCGGATATATTTTAGTTTTGATTAGTTCAGAAATACCTATACTTAAAAACAAATTTTCGTGCAATTTTAATAAAATTGGTAGATTGCAACAATATTATAGGAATTAACATAGACATAAGAGTTGCTTCTAATATATAAAATATATTAATCCTAAATAGCGCTCTAATATTATGGCCAAAAAAACGAAAAAAAAAAACTAAAGCTCGATTAAATAATTAAATGTAATTCGTTATGAGGACACGTAATGAAGCTGCAAACGTAAGTTTTATTAGAAGATGTCTTGTATTTTAAAATTTTATTATACCATTGTGATCATTTAACATTATTGAAAATATGAACTTGGGCCATAACATTAGTACGCTTGCAGCACGGCAGCCTGTCATCATCGAGTTTCGTATACCAGGACAAGGCGTTCAAATCTCCGCTGAAGAGCCATGTCCAGGCCAGGCCAGACCGAGGCAACGAATTGGTGCATAGCGTCAGCTTCTATAGACGTATGCAGGCGGTAAGGATATATTCATTCGTAAACAAATACCAATTAGAGTTTTCTTTAAGTATTCTTCTGACTATTTGTATTTGAGGTTTTGGAAATAACTGATAATAAAAGCTGTATGGCCTAAATATTATTTTTTCTTACTTAAGAAAAACTAATTTAGAGGCATTGTGTGTTATGTCGCAAAATATCATGGTGCAATTTGTTTTACTAAAGTAGAAATAATAAGAATATAAATATTTCTCTCAGGTGAAAATCGAACCTCCGATTACGATGGTATATTTATTACAGTTTTATTTCCCCCTTTAAATAAAAAAAACTTTCATTCCAGTCATCAACACCCACAACCCCAATACGTACAATACGTCACACGTCCCCCGAACGCGAACCCCCGACCCCCGAGCCCGCCGCCATCGTGACGACCGTACGACAACGCATCAAGGAGCTGCAGAACGAGATATCAAAGCAGCAGACTGTTATATCGCAGGTTTTTATTATATCAGATCCTCATATAGGCAGCATCAGAAATGGCTCTACGGCGTAGAGACATTAAAATTTTTATAACATTTATTGAAATAAGCAGTTAGTACGGTTATGTTATATTTATTACAGGACGACTTTGTACAATTTATTTAACATTTATAAAAATGATCTTACTATAATTTAGCATCCAAGCCCAAACGGCCCAATACATTTAATCTACCCCTACGCGAACATGCTATAGAGATAGTAATACATGCCGTTTTTTGTTATATATCACAATTTTAAATACTAATAAAATTGTAATATGAAAAAGTATTCTCCCATATCAGATTACAATTTTAAAGAACCTGAATATCTTTAAAATTAGGTGGTAAAACTTTTTCTAAAGATAACTGCACAGCTACTGCAGGTTCATTGAAATTCAACTTTTGAGGTTGTTCTTAATTGTAATAAATTTAAAGTTTATTATCTCAACAAAATTCTTATAATAAAAATAATTTACGTTCTTAGTACAGAAATGCAATTGATTTTACAGGCTAGCCAAGCTTTGAATCTTTGCGCTGCCACCATAGAGTTCAGTGGATCTACAGAACAAGCTGAAGGAGAACGACTTCTGTTATTAGCGAGTAAGTAAACCTAGATAAACTTTGAGATCATTCTCCCTTACACTGGTAACAATACAAAGCGCTGAGTTTTTTCTGGCACAAACACCCAATGCCATCAAAATTGGGCGGAAAGTCGGAAACTGGCTGTTTTACCGCTATCGCTCTTTCTAGATTCCTTTTGCCTACCCGGTTATAGACAGGATACAGCGTGAAGATAATAAAAAACAGGAGAAGCGAGTCGGGCTCGCCCATCATACACAAATTGGAGGTCTCGAGCTTCTTCTGAAATTCAAGCTTACCTTAGCTGGCTAAGGCTAAGGGATAAGCGCTCTGGAAGCCTTACGATTTTTTCAGGAAATCAACCAACTCGTTTGAATTTTAACCCGCTCTCAAGCGTTCCTGAGATAAAGGCAGACAAACAGACAGACGGGGACCTTTTTTCCTAAAAAATGTATTTTCCAGCCCATCGTCGTCAAGCCTGCCTCCACGAGTCGCAGAGGCTGCAAGTGGAGGGCGCGGGCCCCGCAGCCACCGCCGGCATGGCCACCCTGCATATCAGCAACATGAGGGTGCCGCTGCGCAGGGAGTACGTTAGACAGCTGAATGCGGGTATGTGTATTTCCACAGATTAATTGAAGACATGAGTGGATGAAGGTGATACGTCGCAAAATTCTAATCGAGAAAATTGAGTTCAACGTTTGAAATTTTAAAACTGACATAAAAAATGTGTACATGACACCTTCATCAAATAGTGAAATTCGAAATTAGCCACTGATGTAGTAATTTATAATATTAGCTATTGACTATTTGCTTTATTTACTGGTAATAATTCTCATATTCTATTTTCTCTATGATAAAACTCGTAGAGCTTCACCACTTAATACGCAATGTCACGACGACCAATTCCGGCGGAAAGTGGAAACGAAATATTTTGTCACTAGGGTTTCTCTGCCCATCCTGCTATGCAAAATAAACATTGAAGCTGAAAAATCCTAATATCTTGCTAACACCTTTTCAAGTTTTTTTTACATTTTACTTATTAATTCTTTTCATTTCATAGATGGCGCCGTCGGTCATCACGCATTATGCCTACTAAAGTGTCGTGACAGAGTGTTAGCCACGAGCATGCAGCTGACCAAGCCCACTGCACCGCTGCACTTCCCTGACGAGATACGGATGGACGGACTGACGAGCGATTTTAAAGTAATTTTGTAGAACTTTATACACTGCTCAATAACTTCACGCTGAATCCTGTAAACTGAGCGAAATTTTCTCCCTATGCACCGACTTATTTTCAAGATAATACATGTGGTATGGCAGAACGTCTCGTTTTTCTGCCAGAGCAGGGGAATTGATAATAATAATATTTTCAGCTATTATACATTCGTCTATTATATTAATATTGGTATTATTTTTTGAATTTTCAGGTGACGGTAGAAGTTTATCTTCTTCAAGCATCCAAAGAGATTCTACCACATGATGTTAAATATCATATCTCCAATAAAAAGGTGAATATAACTGTTTTACGAAATATAGGTAATATTTAAAAAAAATGATAATAAAATTCTTATTACTAAAAAAGGTATTATTGAAAAAAATACTAGATGAATGTAACATTCTTATGGGGTCACGATGACATCTATATTACTTAATATAATATATTTTTGAAACAATATTTCTTAAACAATTCCCAGGGCAATTCAAAGCTTCTAACGCCTAAATCAAAAGTGTCAGAGTTAAAAGCACCTCGAGTACAAAGTCCAGCGGGACCCATGTCGGTCCGCACGCCGCAGTTTCAGTTACACGGTTACTGCATATTTGCTTTGCAGCAGGCCAGCAGGAAGAGTTTTACGTTGAATAAGGTTTGTGAAGTTTATTTTAAAGGATTCTGGGAATAATGTAATGTAAGCCGTTTACTGCACGATTCAACTAACTTCGTTTTTGGAAAAACTTCATTATTAAAAGATATTCCGTACTGGATGACAAATTATACAACAATTAAATTATTAAATTACAATTTTAATGAATCTCGAATCAACTCTTGCAATCTAATAATAAAATTTCTTAAATTCATTTAAAATAATGTTGAAATTTGAAATAACACGAAATTTGGACGTTTAATAGGGTGGTGCCTTCCCAATTAGAAATTTTTGTCAGGGTCATTAGGTTCAAAATAGATTTAGTCAATTTTATTTAATTATTATTATGTGATTTGTTTAGAGGTTCAACTAAAAACAATTTTCAAGTAAGTCTAATTCGCTCATTTTTCCCCCAGGTCCCGCACCCAAGCCCCCTAGAAGGTTCCATAAACGTGGACATAACAGCCCGCGTGATAGTGCCGCCTCCAGAACCTCATGCGGCCTTTTTGACCGCTTTCGATGACGTATCAGGATTAGGAGCCTGGCACAGGCGCTGGTTCCGTCTCCAACCCCCTCGCCTTGCGTACTGGAAGTACCCAGATGATGTCCAGAAGAAGGTAGGTTTTGTGTGGTACTAAACTTGAGTCTTCCTGACCACCCATACTGATGCGTACATCCATACTTAAGACATAATATAAGATAGATGTCTGGCATTGGGTTTTCTCCAGTCGTCTCCAACCTCAAGAGTCTTGCGTATTGAAACTCTTCACTATTTATTACTTTAAAGTAACAAAATTAATATTCGCGACCTGAGCAAACCGACAGTTTCAAGTTGGATCCCTACCTTCCAACACAACTCTGTCCCTGTTCCGCCATTACAATGACAAGCATAATCAAATCAATCACTTATTTTGCTATGATGACTTTCGTTATAAATATAGATTGATTTATATTAGTAATTTAATTTAGTATTATCTTCTATTATTTAACAGATGCCAATTGGAGATATTGATTTGACAACAATAACATCTGACAAAGCGATCCGAGCGCCACGGGACCTATGTGCTCGTCCCAACACTATCCTTCTAGAATCATCAGTACCCGCCGGCCTGATAGTTCCTGACAGTGGGTCCCTGGTCTACGTCAGGGGGCCCGATGGTACTGTCAGGAGACGGCACCTACTGGCAGCTGATACCCCCCAAGACAGAGATGTGTGGCTTGATAAGTTGAATAGTGCGTTGGAATATGTTAGATGTGTGGGCATTGATGATGATTGATTGTATTGAGAAATTTAACTTAGAACGATAATTCTACATGTAGGCGATAATATAATGTTTGATATTTTAGACCTTCTTTCTGCTAAAAATATATATATTTTAATAATATTTTAAATGTATAAGGAACTCAATATTTAGTGTTTTGAACTTTTAATAAATTGCTTCATATTTTGGTGAAAATATACCACAATCACGCATAAAACGTGACACGTTTTAGAATTGTTAACGACATATTTTAACGTTTTTTAATGATTATTTGCCTAAAAGTCAGTTTATATATTTTTAACAGATTTATTTTGAACATTGTTATGGTGAAGTTGTTCCTCTAATCTTTTTGAATAAATTTTAATTAAACTTTACAATATAAACAATAGACATTATAAAATATTTATAAAATAACATTTTATTATCAAATTTTAATTACTAGTTATTATTTCAAAAATACCGTGTAGTTTTATTCTTATTAATATGTATGCTATTTAACAATTAAATTAACATTTTAAATTTAGAGTATATTTTTAATGTTTAACATTACCGCCTAGAACCAAATTAGATTTAAGATTTGAATGAAATTTTGCAATGCAACAAATATAATTAATTTTTCAATGCAATAGTTCAAATATATAGTAAATTATATTATAATTCACCAATTCTTGATCATGGAACATGATTTTACTATTAAAAGAAGATATTTGCTAATAAACTGAGAAAAATATAATTTATATATATAAATGATTTCCACATAAACGAAACTGGTAGGTATAAAGCTAGTGGATTGTACTTACAATATAATTTAAATTTTATGCTAACAATTTTATTTTTAAATTTAAGCATAAACAATGCAACTTAACATAATTAAAAAATACACATTCTTCTTTATTACTATAAATTGCCATAAAAAATTGTTTACTATTATAATATCATGTTTTTTCTTGTTTTTTAAAAGGTCACTGTCATTTAAATGACATTTATTTTTTAAATTTTTTTATGTATTATCTTTTTCTCCTGCAAATTTGTATTAATAATAGAGTATTATTATTTAATCTATTATATTACATGCGTATGTAGTCAATTTTTCTTCCTATTTTATGATAATGCAATAACTGTATGATTGTTATCCATTGTACATAAAATCAATTTATTTTAGTAATAAATTACTGTAATGCATGAGGTTGTTTTTTTTATATTCACTTACCGACCAATTGCGAGACATTACTAAACAAACCGGAGAAAGTATAAATAAGTTCAATTTGATTAGTTCCTTATAAGAAATCTAGTGATTTCAATGTAATAAAACGAACAATTATTTATACTTATTTATTAAGTAATACTTCACAATATTCATCTTCAACTTCAAAAAATAATATTATGATTTTTTAAATGAAAAATTTAATATAATCTGACATATTCTTATATTATTTGATAATATGTTGTTTGACTAGATTTCCTACATACAAGCATTTTTTAAACGCTTACTTAGTATACATTGAATATAACATTAACGATTCATAAAATTTTTGGATATAATATTTTTTTTTTACGTTATTTAATATTTCATAATTACTTCTCATCCTCATAAGTTACTGGCACGTCTTCCAGTTCGACTCGCCGGTGTCTGTTAAGCTTATCATCTGTTAGGCCTTCCTTTAATTCATGCTGGAATTATAAAAATTACTGAATATAATTATGAAAATGTAGTAAAATACTTATTTTGTACAAATATGCAACTAATTTAACACCTGTCGAAAATAATAACAATTTTTTTTACGATCCCCATATATTACCCATTTTTTTGTTCGATAGATAGAACCAATGAGAAATAAATAATAATTTTGACATCGTTCCACTTTTCATCTATAAAGAGAAATTCGTAGTAAATTATAAAAATATATCTATATCAAATTTTGTTTCTCATATCAAGTCTAAGCTAAACATCATGTAGGTACATGATTATAAAAAAAAAGAAGCACTTATCAATTTCGTTTTATTAAATGATAAATAATGCTTATGATTTAAAGTCCAAACTGACACAACAATAACAAAAAACCTCCATATTTTTTTTAGAAATAGAAACTTTCTTTAATAAATCTTTAATTACTAAAACCAAAAATACATAAAGATAACATTCCTTAATAAACTTAATAAAAATATATCTATGTCTTACAAGAAAGTGCCGACAGAGTCTTGCAAATTGACTGCAATCAAACACTGCAGGTGGTGACCTCTTCCCCCCGGACCAGTCTCGGCTGAAGGTCACCTGAGCTGACACGAGGGCCACCAGCATACATAGCACTACTATTGTCATACTCCTAGAAAACAATGTCGTAAGGTACTGAAATTATTAAATATTAGACAGAGAAAGATCGATCATTTTCATATTATTTTCATGGATATGGCAACGAAAACGCAGACCAGGTCCTAGTTTATTCAAGTTCAGCGATCTCTACATTCATGCCGTCCACGAGTTTCTTAAGCTTTTTACATGATCATTCTAAAATGTTACGTACTACGTTACTTAAGATATCACCGATATCTCTAATCCCTATATTATGTATGTTTTTGAAATAAACATATACGTAAATGCACAAACTTGCTACTATAAACGCGGTAGCGTGTAAGTTCGATTATCACTTGAGGAAAAAACAGTATAATTTTCATTTCCTCGTTCTGTTAAAGAGGCAAGTTATTGGATATTTTGGATAATGGTTTTATAAAATAAACAATTTAAAAGGTTTTTCTATTTAACTATTTTGTAAAAAAACAAGATCCTTAATTATTCATTTGTTATATATAACATATTTATATATTTATAATTTTACATTACTATACCTAATTAAAAATACCACTAACCTGTTAGTAAGATGCATTTTGTAGCCAATATGTACTTTATTCCCGAATGTCAAGTGACCCTGAAGGAATGTGAAACACAATTGTGAAAAATAACGGCGTTGTACCTTTATATAGGTACCTTTGTATTGTACTGCGCACCTCAAAGAGAGGATAAACTTGGGTGTTGATACTCAGAAGGACAAGCTGGATATCTTGAAATATTTTATTTTTAACTCATTTTAAAATAAAATAAAATAGGTTGCTAGTAATATTCCATGAAATTATTTTTTAGGCATGTCGCGTTGCAGGGGCACAGGCGTGTGACTGTTAACGCGATAGGTTGTCGGTTCGATTCCCACTCGAGGAATGTTATATATTTAATATTTTTATTTCTTCACTCTGGTGTTGAGGTAAAGCGTTGTGTTGAGTTCAACCAATCAACAAGCATGTTTCCAGAATTCGGCGAAAAGTGACGAGCGGAGTGGATTAACACTACTCCCTCTGCCTACCCTGCTACATGTGGGATACAGCGTGAAGTTGCATTTAAATTTAAAACGTCAGGTTACTTCAACTGATAACTTGTTTTAAAAAGACTCGACCGGAATGTCATATGAACAATCAACGAAAAACAATAGTCATTGTTAAATTATCCAATATATATAATAAAATTTTGATAAAATTATAACTTGTAATATTAAACGTGACCTTAATTGATGAAGCGGCAAATATAAGAATGATCGTGCGTTTTCATTCAATTCTTACTATCGGCTGCAAGTCTTATGTCATTAACTCATTACTCGTTAATCCTATAATAATCTTTATTTCATATCATACTTTATTGTTAATATAGAATGACGGCTCCATCCATTCCAAATCTGGTCCAAGTGTTAATTTATTATTATTTATTTTTTAGCTTCACTTGGTATCCCGCACATAGCAGGATAGGCAGAGGGGACCCACTGTTAAGACACTCCCTCTCTCAAAGCCTACCTTTAAAAAAATCTAATACTTTCTTTCCACGCAGTCGGTTAAAACTAAAATATAAAGTATACCATACGCTTGATCTCAAAAAGAATATCGTTACATATAAATTCGTTTGATCCCATTCAGCATGCACAATAGGCGGAGCGGCAGGGCGAAGACGACAGGTGTCCGACAAATATACTATTGTTATAGGATATTTACGTCTACCCCCTGGACACGTACAACCTGCTTATTTTAAATCTGATAATGTATTTTTGAACTAGTTTTATATCGTGACTTGAGAATTGAGATGCATATCTTATCATAAGGATGAAGATATACTGAAAACTATACATTTGTGGTTAAATCCTTTGTTTTCCTTTAAAAGGGGGGTAAAATTTGGTTTGGAAGCTAGTTCAAGTAAGGTATTACATGGAAGGGTTCTGGCTAAGCTTGAATTTCAGAGAGCTCGAGACTTCCAATTTTTCTACGGAACCCTCGGTGGGCGAGCCCGATTAGCGCTTATTTTTTGTATCGACACACTTTACTCTCCATTTCCTGCCCTAATTTCAGACATATCATGATAAGCGAAGCTATTTCTTACCAGAACGGAAAAATGAAAATAATTGATTCCCTAAAGTGGGAGACGTACCTACAAACCTAAAAATAATAAGAAAAACATGTAAAATACGAAGAAAAAATTTTCAACATACAAACTAGGTTCTATTATATTTTATTCTATATTTTCTGAATATGTAAAAAGACAAGGATCCATCTTTAGAAAATAAATCTCATATGAATAGAGAGCTATTTGAATACGACAATGTACTGGTTTTAGTTTAGTCTTTTAAAATACAAGAAATAAATAGATATACATTAAATTTAAATAATTTTAAGATTAAACATATTTAATCATAATTCTACTAGGGAAATCATAAACCCTAGCAGCATATAAATTTGTTTACTATATAAAATTAATTATTTATCAATTTCTGCCTAATATCAGACCTGCCACGGAACCCAGCACTGCGTTTAATGATCTTATAACAGTCCACAACCACTCTCTAATTAAATCTGTCTCTAATTAAAAGTTATGAATAACAAAACTATCAACAGAACAATTTTGTACGATAAACATATTATATTTATAAAGCGAAATGACATTTTAAAATATATTTATTATAATGTAAATTAATAAAAGGATTGTTAGATCTTCCAACAAAAGTAGATTTGTTTCAACATTACGTTTTATTTATCTGACATTCACAAACCCTCGCTAAGAGGCTGATTAAATTACAATTTTTGTTTATTTTGATCCTTAAAACGTTATAAGATTCAAAAAAAGTTTTTCATTTCCTATTTAAATTTCTAGAAATTCCGAATAATAATAACTCAGGCTGTCCTGGCGCAAGGACACAATCGTACCTACAACTGTAAATGTGACGATGGTGGGGTCGATTCCCAAATTGGCCATAAGAGCTATAATTATGCTCGAAAAGGTGGAGATGTCCAGTCGGCCTAATATCCGCCATCCCGGTTAATGCGTGACAGAAAAATATTATTATATTTTTTAAGAGGCATCTACGAGTTGAACCGTGGGGACACACCCCACACAAGCCTTCCAAGATACGGGGTTCATTAGAACCCGAGATCCTTGAGGAAAGAGAAACTTTTATTATAATCATAATTTAATTGAAGCCACGTTGTGCGTTTTCTTTTTATATTGAAAAAGTCTTGAGTTTAAGTGCATCGAGCCTGATGGGCGTTGAAACTACGCATATGGGATCGAACTCCAATGTTTTTTTTTCCTTTGACACTATATTCTACACGTAGCCGGGTAAGCGGAGGGAAGTTAGTGCTAAGACACTCCGTTAACATTTAAACTTGATCATATTATTGATGACGAATTTATAATCAAAAATTTGTCATTGTCATCATCTCAAAAAGAAGATTAGATATAAAGTAAATTTTAAAGTAGTTTGTATATTACTATAAAGACAACCATTTGACGTTTCAACAACAGACTCTCAAGATAAGAAAATAGACCATTGCCAATATTAGTGTTACAATCGAAAAGATAAGTTAGCACCGCTATTCTTAAATACTTAAATATGTGAAATACATATTTTCTCATAAGATTTTGCAAAAAGTTAGCTAATTGTAGTTGGAAAATTTTATAATATTTTTTGAGTATCCAAAACAATTAATATAGAAATCGATTATTGAATCTACAATCAATTATTATCAAACTGTTAACGGATCCCCAACACTTTTTTAAATTACGCGACGATGGTGTTAAGATTTTCTTTTATATTTTAATACTAGTATACCGCAGCTTCATCCGCTGGACCTCAAGATATCTCGTAAAATTGTTTGAAATCCTCGATTTTATTTTAATATAACACGTATGTTTCATATAACCTAACCTTCTAACCCAACTTCTTGTGAATAAATCTTCGTGTGAAATATTAGTATTTATTAGTGAAAACCGTATTAAAATCGGTGCGTATTTTAAAAGATTTAAGCGTACATCGGCGGGAAGCAACTTTGTTTTATTTCTTAATTTCATGCTATATTCTGCTCGAAGGAGGGTAGGCAGAGGGAACCTGGGAACCTAGTGTTCACCATTTGCAATTGCGTTTTGAATGGCGGAACTCAACGCCGCGCTCTCTCGTTACTAGAGCGAAGAAATGAAAATATTTAATATTTAATTACCTCGATTCGAATGCACAACCTGCCGCGTTTACAATCCTGCGCTTGTGCACCTGCGCAACGAATGGCCTCAACATTTTTTTAATATTGTATAAAAAAATATATTAAAGAATAATGGTAGCTTTAGTTTTCGAAGTAACAACTTAATTGTCCAGCATCCGATGGGAACCGGCCATTGGTACGATGAACTCGAGTTTTTATTAGCTACCGTACAACAGAATGACTGGAAAACTAAAGTGATCTATTCTTGCGTCGCTTCTTTCATTCAAAGGCTTCGAAGATATATTAAAACATTTCTTTATTGGCTATCATATATATAGGTAATATTAAACTATTTTTAATGAATTATCAAGATATTAAACAATGCGCACCTACTCAGTGATGGAACTCCATGTTTTGTCATGTTTTGTCTTTATATAAGGGGTCGTTGTGAGTTCGATTCCACTAGGAGGAAACAATGATTTTCATTTTCTCATTCCTCCATTTTTTTGTTGATTTATATACGGCCATGATCCACTACGGCATATCTACTATTTTGGATTTTCTTTTTTTGAAATTCAATCAGCCTTTTAAAGTCCACTGCTGGACATAGGCCTCCCCCAATGCTCGCCACTCCGTCTGGTCCTGCGCCTGCTGCCGTAATTTTGAAAATACCGTATATATATATAATATTATATTGTTCATCCAATATAATATTATATATATACGAATACGGATCATTGTTCATCCAATAACGCAAACATCTAAAATAATCTTAATCATATTTAATGCATTTGTTTTGATTAATACATACTGATATTCTGTATATTATTTATTCTTTATTTTATTAGTATCATTTATATTTTTATCAAATATCAAAAGATTTGTGACTTTTTAATTTTCTATTATTTAGGTAAGCAAATCATATAAAAGCATTACATAGGTAGGTAGCATAACTAATTTAATAGTAGAATTGGAAAAAAAAACGTAGATTTATTTATACCTTTATTAAAAAAATCATAGTTACTAACTCCATTTGTTTTTGTTATTCAAAAAATAACATTTAATTTTTAAATGGTTTAAATGGAAAAAAAAAATATTTCTTTAACGTATTCATTTGAAATTATTATTCTGGCGTAATTAGTAAATCGCTATGAATTATTATCTGTATATTGTTTTTTCCAACCAATTGTGAAGGTCATTACTTTTTATTATTACATTTTTTTTTGGTATTAGAAGCATATCTCTAATACCAAATAATGATAATTTATAAGTACTTATTTATTTTTAGATCTAGATTACAATGTTATCCTTACCTCATAATAAATTATAACGCAAGACATAAAATTGAAATTAATCTTTTAAAATAAATAATTAAACGTACTGATGAGATTTTTAAAAATTATATATTACTTTTCTACTACAGACAATATTCTACGAAAATTTAATAGTTAATTGGCGGGAAAACGCAAAATTACATAACTATTTTCTTATGTCAAATCTACAATATCCAAATTCCAAAAACAACCTAAAAGTTGTATCTGTATTATTTTTTAAATAATTATTTAAATAAAAAAACCCAATATAGATATTTAACAGAAAATTTCCAATGATAATATCAGTTCTACTCAACGAAGAATATCATTGTCAACAAGTTTGTGTATATACCTAACATTACTGATTATTTTGAAGATATTTTCAATGAACGTCACAAAATATGTTCGTATATCAAAATAGAAGACAGATCTTATTATCGGCATTGGAAACCTTAACGTCGAAAGCAATCAAAGTCGACCATTGCGTTGTTTTCTTGTGAAATAAATGTAGTATATCGCGGACGCGATCGAACACAGCACGTCTTTGTAAACAGAGCGTTGAAACCCGGCTGTAGCCACTAGTGCATTTAATACGGTAAGTTTACTTTTCTTTTATATATATTTATTTTTATAGTGCAGTTTCGCAAATGATATTTTAATTTAAAATTTTACTATATATAATTTTACTATTGTGATTCTTATTTTTGGGTATTTTGTGGGTTAGTGAAATACAAAACATCACTAAGTGTTTATTATACAATTCGTTGATATGTCAATGTAATTAAAATAAAATTAATCGAAGCTAAAAATAGTCAAAGTCCTGCAATTACTCTTAAAAAATAAAGATATCGAAATCTATATTATACTTAATTGTTTCTAAATGTTCAAACCGATTTTTAACCGACTTCTGTAAGAAAAGGACGTTATCAATTCGACTGTATTTTTTTTAATAAAACTTACACACGTGATAAGCACACGTGTATATTTATATAATAGAAGCCCTCGTCTCTTGGAAACTATTGATGAATTGAATGAAGCCACAAATGATCTGAATATTTATACGCCTACAGGTGTCACGTGGCATCTGTCAACTGTCAAACCTATAAGACTAAATAAAGTAGGCCTTAGCAATAAAGTTCGTTAAAAAGGTTTGGTTTTACAAATACACAATTATCATCTTCGTTCTAAGTCGTCACTCCGTTTCATTTTTTATGCAAAAATGAATTGTTGAATCATTTTCAGAGTATTTTAGTATATTTCTTAAAGACTATCATTACATTACAATGGGGACCGAAGTGGCTTAACACTAGGTTCCCTCTGCCTAGCCTGCTGTGTGCGGGATACAGCGTGAAGCTGATTTATTTGATTTATTTATTCGACTATCATTAAGTTTCTGGAAAAGGATCTATATCTGCGTTATTTAACTTAATTTGAGAGAAATTCATATTTAAAGCTATGTAGATTTAGATATAGGCTAAAACTTTATGCAATTGAGCAAGATGAATAAGCACTCATAAAAATATTATTATATTATTTTTCACCGCACTTAAAGTGTTAATTGTCAATTTTAATTCACACTTCTTATTTTATTTAGTATTTGCTTTACAACATATTGATACGCATACGTCCCTATTACTAAAAATATATTCCCTTAACGTAGATTTGAACACAAACTCATAGGATTCCAAGGATTCCATTTTAAAACGTATCACAACCATACCACGATGGCGTCGAAAATTATTAGGCAATATTTTTTTCCTTAAAAAAATATATTAATTATCATTTAAAACTTGTTTGGAAATGTTGTAAAAGCCGGTTCTATCATAGAAAAACACCAATTGTCAACTCTTAAATATAGACACGCGTTAATTCAATGCGATATTTGATCACTAAATATATTCGCTTATAATGTCATATGTGAAATTAATATTTATATATGAGCAGGATGTGTTAATGTGAAATATCAAGGAAATTCGTTAACACCGTTACTCGTTACGTTACTAAGTACTAGATCTTGTTGATTTGCGTGATGTGGTGTGCAACAGTGCTTAGTACAATCTTGCAATGCAAGTAAAAGTTAATTGCATTCTTTGTATTTGTGTGAGATGGGTAAAGAAAATATATTATTTAAATATCTTTTTAGCTTCAAATTGTATCCTCAACCTAGCAGAGTAGGCAGAGACAACATGGGAACTTAGTCCGTATCCCATAAAGACACTCCGTTCCCAACCCCGACGAATTCTCGGGGTATTGCGTGTTAAATGTCGCGCTTTCCTTGTTACCAGACCGGGGAAATCATAACTTTAAAATATTTTAGTGTCCCGTATGGGAATCGAACTCACAACCGTCATATTTATAGTCGTACCCTTCTGCCGCTGCGGTACGACAGCTCCATATACTATAATAAGTGCATAGTTCTTGTTTTGTTTATTTTTAAGCAATTAGCCCAGAATAGGAAGTTTGAAACTCGGGGACAAATTATATTACTACTAAATTATATTATACTAGCGGACGCGCGCAGCTTCGCTTGCGTATTTAGGGGTGAATTCTAATAACCCATGAAACATGTGTTTGATGAAATATTTTTAAGAGTCTAAATTTCAAATTTTATAAAAATCGGTTGCGATTTAAAGATTTTTCGATACAAACTTTCAACCCCTTATTTGCACTCTTAGGGGGTGAATTCTAGAAAACCATGAAACACATGTTCAATTAAATATTTTTAAGAGTCTAAATATCAAATTTTATAAAAATCGATGGTGATTTAAAAAAAAATCCATACAAACTTTCAACCCCTTATTTGCACCCTTAGGGGGTGAATTCTAGAAAACCATGAAACACATGTTCAATTAAATATTTTTAAGAGTCTAAATTTCAAATTTTATAATAATCGAAGGCGTTTTAAAGATTTTTCCATACAAACATTTAACCCCTTATTTGCACTTTTAGGGGGAGAATTCTAGAAAACGATGAAACACGTGTTCAATTAAATACTTTTAAAAATCTAAATTTCGAATTTTATAAAAATCGGTGCCGATTTAAAAATTTTTCCATACAAACTTTGAACCCCTATTTTACCCCTTTAGGGTTAAAATTTTTCAAAATCCCTTCTTAGTGGATGTCCAGATTATGAAAGTAAACATCTGTCCAAATTTCACGTTTCTACCATTAGCGGTTACGGCTGTGCGTGCGTCTTACCTCAGTCAGTGAGGACAAGTCCTTTTATATATATAGATTATTACTTTTTTATATTTGTACGAGTATTTATTCTTTTAAATTTTAAATGTCACTAACGTTTTACTGCAGTTTCTTCCAACTAAAAATTTTTTATTCATAAAAATTTTTATTCATAATATTCTACACAACTATTTTATTTTTCTTGTAGTATTTTACTGCACCAATATATGTCTATTGCAATTATGATGTATATTTTTTAAAAAAATTTCTTGCGTATTCTTTTGTCGTGACTATTTTAAAAATAATAAAAAAACCCCATTGAGAAAATAAGAGATTTTATCCTAATTATTTTTTTAACTTATTATAACAAGTGAAAAGAGAAAGTGAAGTGTGTTTTCACTTTAATCATACTTTAAGGAAATTAACCCAGTTTAATAGTTTTTTTTTATGTTATAGCACAGTGAAGGGTGCAGAGTAGGTACCTTAGTATAGACTGGTTATGTTTGGCAACGAAAGTTGTCGTAAGTCAGTTGAGATATGGTACCTACAGTGGTTTCAAAACATCATTAATGTATTTTAGTGGAAATACGAGCTTCCTACCTATAAATAAATATATTTATATTTATAATTTATATGGTCCCTTTGATAATGGGCTAGGCACGTTAGTAACGGTAACGTGGTAAATGTTACACATATATTTTTTAAATATTTTAACAATATTTTTAAGTAGATAGGTAATTACTTATTATCTATTGGCTGAACGTAGCATGGCAAGCTCAATAATATATTCTTTCTTTTTAAACTTAAACTTTATAACTCTAATTTAATACCTTATAAATTTAAATATTTTCATGCCTTTACTTAGATTCGCTGAATTTATCTATTTTAGTAATGAACTTGAATTTACCTACTTATAAAAATTTAAAAGTCCTAGTTTAGCATGTTGCCCTAAATTTCAACAGTAAATCATATTTTATTAATGTCTATCTATTTCATTAAACTCTTAATTCACTCTAAAACAAAAAAAGTGGCCTTTAGTCAGTTGTATAAACATGAAGTTGACCTGACCTATTTTCTCTTACTTTAATATTTTGTGTGGTAAAATTACAGTTTCTTTTTTTATAATTTACTATAAAGAAAACATTTTAAGAAAAGATTTTTTTCATTGGCTAAAACTCTGCATACTCAGCTAAATATGTCAAATATGTTCAGATACATTAAAAGAAACGAATATTTAACTTTACGCTGTATTCCGTATATAGCAGGGTTATATGAAGGAAGTTAGAGTTAAGACACTCCATTCCCCACTTTCCGACGACTAAAAGAATATTAAATTGATATTCATTTGTGGCAAAACAAAAACATTGTAATAGAAAGTAATAAAATACTATTAAAATAACTGATATTATGAATACAAATAAGTGCGAAGTAAACAATCTTATGCGATTTATCGAATGCGTCACTGACGCTTGTCGTCAGAACCAATAAGTGCGTATGCGGAATAAATAACAAAAATATTAGACGTATTCTAATGTATGAAAACATTCACTCTATTCAAGGCTTTATCTATTGATAATATTGTTTAGGTTGTCTCTGACAATTTGTATATTGAAAGTGCAGTTTTTATGTACGTATGTGAGTCTAATGATAATAAATAAAAAATAGAAAACTAAAGAGCTTTACATTTATAATACCTATGGGCTACCGGCGTTTCTTTTTTATTGTTACACAAAGCCTGGCCTTGACTATTCTGACATTCCTGTTTAAACAAAATATTAGCTCTAAAAATGAGCAAAATATTTAGGTGTATTTTAGGAACAGATCTACAGGCCTCTCAAAAAAATATACTATTAAAAAATATATATATATATAATTTAATTATAATTTTAAATACGAGTATATAAGAATTGGTAACATTTTCATCCACATCTTTCATCCAGTAGGTACCAATACAATTGTATTGGTAGTATTCTAGTGATGTCCCTTCTAATCTCTTTGTATTCTAGTGATGTCACTACATACCATGATGCAACAATAAGGAACGATTACTTACAAGGAGGAGGGACACGACACTAGTTGTCATTTATAGTTTGACTTTGTTTGTAGACAATCAGGAAGAACTTGACTATCTCTTATTGACACGCCAACGTAGCATGTTTTAATAACAATCTATTTTAAGACTGGTATAATTAAACATTTGTAATTAATACTGAGATCGAAATAAATAAATAAATACATGAATATTAAATGAATTACCGGGGCCCTAGCTACCGAAGGCCTTGATCTTTGTCCCACCATCGGGAGAGAATTTTTTAAATATTTTTATTAATAAAAAATAAATAAATGTAACATTTGAAATATTAAATTGTATATTGAACTATATTTGCACCAAAATGTTATATAACTGCAACATGACAAATGAAAAACAGTGCATACCTTTAATTTGATGTTTATCTTTAATTAATTAGATTTTACCCTCATTGGCAAAATAATCTTATATTAAAATAAAAGAAATTGAAATCGTAGATATAAAAATTGTGTAATCTATATTTGTATGATAATAATATATGAAGGTTAAAAAGAATTTTGTCTCGTCAGACTTCTCATCATAAATACCTTCTAAATGAATTTCTACGACAAAAAATACACAAAAACCATGATGACCAGCTCTCTGTTATTTACCTTTGTCGACGCGGTAAAACTGCTGCTAAATAATAGTGTTAAAATACAGCTAAATCTTTCGAATTCCTAGATAAGTGTTACAGTGTGGTAGATAATGTAAGGAAATATTATATCAAAATAGTATTTGTTCAAGGTTATTTCAATACTTTTATGACTTCATGTCTACAGATAATAGCACAGATTAATAATATAAATTAAAAAAATAAAAAAGATTATATATTATCGATTTTACAATAAATATGTTTTGAGATTATTTTTTAATGATTTGATACGTCGTTGTATCCAAGGGGATAAATATTTTTTAGACTTGCGATAAGTGATTTCGTTTGTCCTTTATATTATTTTTGTTTCGAAAAATATTACGTAATTAATATCAGTAAAAAAAATTGTATTGATTGGTTAAAAATAACATTTACTGTATTTTGTGTGTGTTCGCAGAGTAAAAATGGCAGTTTAGCAGGAACATACAAATGTATATTGAAGAGCCAAAAAGATTGAGTTTTTCAGATCTTTACTTTATGCCCAAATACGAGACTTAACGCTTTAATTTGTCTGCCAGGCCAAAGGAAATGAAAGTGTAAATATTTTTAAATGTAATCATTCTAGTACGGTTCTCCCTCGTCTGATTGAGAATCGAATCTGCAATCATAGTCGTAAGATAAATAAATTAAAATATTTTTAAATTTTGCTTATGGCGACGGTCAAAGGTCAAAACATGCATACTTAATAAATAATATATGCTAGGTTATTTTATTTTATATATTCTACTTTGGTAAAAAAAAAATAAAGGAAAAAATATTTTCTAAATGTCACACGTTCTAATTACCAGTTTTAAAATATGAACAACAGGGTTTTTACACACTACGCGTTTATTTAATGACCATTTAACTTTGTTTCAGATTTAACGATAAGCTAATCGAAAATAAATAGTCGAAAATGGTGTTGCTTTTAAGAAGACTCACAAAAAAGTAAGTGTTTAAGATATATTTCTTGCTATTGTATAATTTGCTGGAGAAGTAAAATGATTCCTTGTCTAAAAATTTTGCACCAAATCATTAAGCTTCTGAAGAACGTAAATAAAACAAAGATAGACATAAAAATAAATATTTATATAAAATCAAATTATTTGAAAGAATTTCATGTATTGCATAATGCGAGTGACCGGATCGTTCTAGATAAGGTAGTTCAATATACTTGCACATTTTTTAAAGCCTATCAACAACTCCAACTACTATCAGTATTATAGTAGCTTATAATAACTTGATATCACAAAGCGATGTAAACATACAGTCGTTATTTATTTTATTGGATTTATTATATATCAAAAAACTTATTTTTACTATTTTCATGGATAATTAAAAAGTATAGTTTTTACGAAACATAAACATTTATTATAATTTCGAATATGAACGACACTTATGGGAAAAAACCTCAATATAAATAATTAACGTGGAAGTATAACAGTATTGTTCCTTCGTGCAAAACAGTACAGCAATAAATTATAAGGAGAAAAATTCATCGTAAATTTTTGTAACAAAAGATATCTAAATCTTCGCTATATAATTTATTAAACTTAAATACGTGTATTCAATAATGATCCATCACTTCGCTTGCACCCACGAGCAATTGGGTGTAAATTGGGTGGTAAGTATCAATTTAAGACTTTTCCACTTGAAACAACATAAGCTACATCTCTATATTATATTCTATGTTGTAAAACATAGATACAAAATAGATAAGACCAATAAAAAAAATATGTCTTTTCTTTGTATAAATAATAAGAATACAACGCCAAGTTTGTAAGCGGCCTAACACAATCAGCTGTAAAGAGCAAAGGTCCGTGTATCTCGGAGGCGCGGCCGCACGCCCCTCTTTCATCATAGCGGTTATCAACAGCTACAACGTTATTATTGTTAAATAATGTAATCTTTTACGAATCATGGAATTATTGTATTTATAAAGTCCTTGTAATTATTGTTTTGCAATAAGATTTTGATTCGTTTTATTTTTTGGTATTATTTAATTATTACCCAAATAAAAAATTAATGTATGCGATATAAAGATATAGGTATATTTGTTTGTTGATATTTCCAAAATAATAATGATTATTTTTGATAATTCTAAAGATAAATATAAATTTGAATTGATTATTATGTTCTCTAATTATTTGTCAATGGAAAATTGTTCGCTATTTTTTTTATTTTTATCTACATACATACGTATCTATATATATGACTGTAACTAAGCAATCGTTGTCTCTATTTATAGCTATGTAAAAATATATATATATTTATATTTCATTAAATATAAACAATCTGAGGTCATTTTGGTCCTACGAGATAGCATTTATCTGCGATAGTTGTGGGTTTGACTAGCACTCAGGGAACAGAAGGATGGTAGGCAGAGAGAACATAGTGTTAAGACACTCCGTTCCCTACTTTCTGTCGAATTTTACAGGCGTTGCGTGTTGAGTGGTAGAACTACGCAACGCCGCGATTTGCCTGATTACCAGAGTGAATAAATAAAAATAGTAATATTAAATTATTCGTTTCCCTGAGGAATCGAACCCTCAATCATTGCGTTTACAGTCACGGTTGTGCCACTGCGCCACGACGACCTCAATGATTTTTTATATTAAATATTTATTTATATGTATTATAATATTGAATCGAAACTTACAATGACTTGCTAATAATAAATAATGTTCTTAACACCCGGATCTAAAATATTGAAGATATAAACAAATTTATCGCAAATATGGACACAAAATAATATTAATATAGTTATAATAACGACTTTAACATATATGTAAATACCTAATGGCGCAGTGGGACAGTAACTGATACTAAGTTGGATGGTTATAGGTTCGAACCCCACTTGGGGAAATGAGTTATTTTCAATTCCCTGGTGAGACACATCGTGGAGTTAAGTTCTGCCTCTTAACACTTAGAGTCTCACATGGAAAGTATGAAAGGGTATGTCTTAAGACGGACTTCCCCCTGCCTGTCCTACAATATACGGGATAAAGCGTGAAATATGAAAAAAATGATTATTTTAGCAAGTAATTTTCCTCATCATAAAATTATCATAAAGGTCACGTATTTAGCGAACCCAAATAAAATCATATCAAATATTTTGTTTTAAGTTCGCATTATGTCAGCATAAGTTTTTAGATAATGCTAATTGTAAATACAATAACTCTGACTTTAATTTTTGTTAATCTATAAGTAATATGACTTGCTTAACTTTGTATATACTTTGGAAAAAGACTTTAAGGCAATTGAAATAAAAACAACATTACCATTTTTGAAATATTTAGATATTTATAAGATTTTTTTATATATTGTAATGGTACTTTATACTAAGGTTCAATAGAAACTTTTTGAATCTTACTCCACTCAAATAATAAATTTATTTATTTCACGAAAAGTATATATACATATCTACTCATTTTTATGGACGTTTTTGTTGTTTTAAAAATGCAAATTTTAAAGTCATATTTTATATTTAGATAATAAATACTAATATTATTTGTCAAAGTCCTATTGTGCTATTATCAAGATATAAACGATCGGCCTTTTGAACTCTTCGTCTGGGACATACCCTTCTTATCAAATGATCACCAGCTGTTATTTTCCACATTCGAATGAAATATATGTATTATCTATTCAAATTAACTTATTTTTTAGTAAATTAATTAATTTAAAAACGTCAGGAAAATAAAAAGATTACGAAAAGGCCCTACTTTTTGAAATAATTAGTTACTGATAAAAATGTTAGTAGGAATAAGCATGGACTCCAATGAATGGACACTATAATCATACAATTAGGACTGATAAATTTTAAAAACTTTTACGAAATTTTCACTTCAAAAGGTCAAAATAAGTATTTTTTTTACAAAATTGCATTTTTTAAATTTTGAATTTGAAAACAAAACGCATAAATGTGAACCACTGGAGACCAGACCCCCCCTAAAGAATATCTATAGATAGGCGCATCCTGATAAATGTTAACTTATACCAATTTTTATGCTTCTATTCTTTTCCATCAGTTAATGGGTACTATTATGCCTAGTAATTCTTACCTCCTGCTAACAAGAGCGAAAATTTTACTAACAAAATAATTGCCCTGAAAATAAAAAAAAAACTTAAGCACAAATCCTCAAAGCCAAAATCCAGACTCCCACCAGAAAATATCTCTGAATACGCTTGCTCGTTTATTAAGGACGATCGTAAGTTGACATGAAATACGAAAATGTCGACATTATGGACTGGACAATGGACAATATTGACAATTTCTTTCATTTACATTTATAGTTATTATCAATATACTTAGCTTGTTTTTCCATCATTTTGTCATGAATATAATTTGTATATAAGATTACATATATACATATTTAATTAAACTACCATTTAATACAAAATAACCAGATATTTTTGTAGTATATATAGCGCATTCTTTGATACATTGTATCGGCAACGTGGCTAGAGAATGGAATGAGTACTAAGAAAGGGACACGCGGGCCACATCAGATAGCTCACAGTACAGCATGCAATTTAACAAGTAACTCGCAAAGGTCGTTGACCGGCCGCTAGACTGAGAAATTAATGCTAATCTTACTTTATTACATACGAAAAACGCATTTCATACTATAATTCTCACTCTGAATTCGTCACTTTATTTTTTTTCTTGTAATTATATTACTTTCTTTCTTTTATTAACAATTTAAATTTAATTTTGAAAAAATGTGTTAAGAATTGCGACAAAAAATTATCGTTTTCGTATTCAGGCAGCTTAATATTACTTGAATAAATGGGACTTACATCAGAGAATACAATAATAGCAAGAGTCGGTGGAAAACGTGCAAAAATGAATGCGTGCCTCTTTTTGGAGTATTTTATTGCGCAAATATGTTTTTTTTGTTAATGACCAATATCTCGAAAAGAATAAAATTTCGGACCACGCTATATGAGATATAATAATTGGATTACCTGTATCACTTTGTCTGTTCTATTTACCAAACACCTGTATATATAATTAAAAAAAAATGGGTACTAGTCTTAATTTATCCTTCACATACTTTGAAAGGTGTGTACATAAATTGCCTTAATTTTATTTAAATCTGCGACCTTCATCGATTCTAAACATTCGATTAGTTTCCTATGAATTAAAATAATTAATTCTAACATTACATAACTATCGTAACTCACTCAACCGGCTTTAAGACAGGCCTATTAAAACAAATCTTCATAATTTTTATTTTGATCGAAAAATATATACAATTTTTTACATTATGCTTCACAATTTTAGTACGCACATAACAAGGAAACGAGAAAGAAGTGACGTGACACTCCTTTCTTTGCTTACCAATCGAATTCGAAACATTAGGGGAGAGCGGGGCCAAAAGTTCCGATTTTTTTTTAACCTCAAATATTGCTACGAATACTTGATTTCAGTATTTATACAATATAATCAAAATCAACTTACTTACTTACTTGCAATTAAAATAGTAATTTGGGGTATTCTTTGTAAGACTTTTTTGTTATGAATTTTTTTATGACTGAAGTCGGAAAGTAACAACTTACCCCGAGTTGGGGCAAGTTGTTAACAGACCGGGGTAAATTGTTACCATATTTTTTAAAGCTATTATTTGCAAAATAAAAAACAATAAATAATCGAACAAAGCCTGTTTATTTAAGGAATAACCAACAATATCATTAATAATCACCAGACGCAAAAGCAAATCTTTTTTAACCGACTTCTGTAAGAAAAGGAGATTATCAATTCGACTGTTTCTTTTTTTTATGTATGTTACTTCATAACTTTTGATTAGGTGAACCGATTTTGATGATTTTTTTTTATTTGAAAGGTAGTGCTTCCCATGTGGGAACTAATTTTTATTTGGTCTATTTTTGACAATGGTATCTATGAGAAAATCACATAAGTATTAAATTTGTATTGGTACGTGTGCGACAAAATGACGAATGACTCAATATCATGCCAACCGATTCTAATGATTCTTTTCTTATTTGAAAGGATACACTTCAAGGATAGTTTGATGAAAGTTTAGTTAGGTTCTGATTATAAAATCCGGTCAAAATTGAGAAAATTTGTTTTTATTTTGGTAAATATTAATTATACTAGAATAGTTACAAGGGAAAAATTTGTTAAAATTATTGTCAGAAGTAAGATTCCCCATCGTTGCATTTCTTTTCAACCAACCTCATAAAAGAAATTTTCATTTTCAACCGACTTCAAAAAAGGGAGAGGTTCCCAATTGGCCCGAATATTTTTTATGTATTTTCTTGTTAATATACCAAAATGTTAGTTTCCACAAAAGTAATACCTTATTGAGTCAAGTTTTACATATCACAACAGATGCCACTCGTTACCAACCACTACCACCACAACCAACACTCGTTTAAGAAATATCCTTTTAAGGTTACTTATCACTTAAAATCGTAAAAAAAAAAAATTTTGAACGAAAAAAACCGAACCGAAAAACAACGGAACTAAAAAGTAAAAGATAATTTTACATAAAATAAAACTTATTTTGATTTTGTTAAACCAAAATAATAAACAAAAATTTTATACCTTTAGGTTTTCGCACTTAATATGTATATGTAATTCTTTGGTAACAGTTTTTATCTTATTCCTGCAATCTTTGAAAAATACATCCGCTGCTTTTTGCATCAACTCATATGACTTCCGAGCATAAGTCCGCATGTTACTAAATTACATTATTTTTTAGTATGAAAAATTACAATATTTACATTCCATTATTGGTACAAATGAATTGACGAAAGTTTTTCGTCGCAACAACAGGTCACAACATGCCCCAAAAAAAGGGAACATCTAGCCCCAAAAACACGTGTTGAAAAAAAATTAAATATAAATAAGATATACAAAACATAAATAATTTACAAATAGTGTTCCGAAATAGTAGGTAATATAATGTAAAAAAAACACTAACATACTCGAGGCTAATCGTTAAAATTTGTGAGACAAACCAAAAATATGAAATGCAAAAATATTTACAATCGTGCACCAACGACACCCGTGTGCTATTCCATTGGTTTCGGGTGCCACTGGATTGTTCAATATGCTGGCCATGGGTGCGCTATCACATTGCATTTCACTATACGTTTACTAAATATTCCTATCACTTTTCTCCGCGAAATTATTGCCATCGGAACAACTTACCTCGGTAACTTTTAGCCCCGCTCTCCCCTACGTATTGAGTAGCGGAACTTAACGCCGTAGTCTGTCTAATCTGGGTGGGAAAATAAAAATAACTTTAGCTTCATGCCGCATCCCGCACATAGCAGGGTAGAGGAAACCTCATATTAACACTCTCCGTTTTCTATTTTCCACCCAATTTTTGTGATACCCCACCAGAACGGGAAAATGAAATACCTTTCCTTCGTTTAGATATTGAAGTTACAATCATCCACTATGCAAAGATGGCCTCTATGTTATTGATAATATGATTATCTGGTTTTGTGGTTCCTAGAATTTGCTATTAGGACAGAGTTCATGGATTCAAAAACAATTATCGATAGTATCTGATTCAAATAAAAAATTAACAAAAATAAATAAATACATTATTATGAACATATAGCAACGTAGATGTATAGGTAATAGGTATCCTACGATTTGCATATATTTTATGAATCCAAAAGGTAAAACTAAAAGCTATAGGTACATTGAATAACATAAGGCAAAATAAAATGTTGTCTTTTGTCCATAACCTACAAGTTATTAATGTAGGCACATATTAACAATCTACTATGGTCTTATACTTTGTATATTGCTATTATTAAAACTTAATTGAAATTGAACGAAAATTATTATATTATTATTAGTTATTATAAGAAGAACAAAGAGCTATCTCATATTAAACAAAAGCTAGAGTGAATGTACTAGCATTCTGCAGGGCTTCCTGTTCGTGGACAAAGACTCCAGGTGTGTGACCTTCGATACTTGTCTCAACGAATTATATGAAGTAGATCTTTTTTATTGAATAGGTATTATATATACACTGGTACTATGATATTTAGATTTTCATTATCGTATTAAAATAAAATACTTCACACTGTAGACATTCCGTTGAATTTTTCGAAGCATTGTGTGTTGAGTAGCGGATCTCAACTTTGTCTTGCTTGTCTTGGTACCAGAGCGAAGAAATGAATATATTAATAAATAATAATTAATTGCCCCGAGTGGGTATTGAACTCGCAACCATCGCGTTACAGTCACACCCTTGTGCCACGACGGCTTCGCTTATTATTGTATTAATTCTAAAATAAAACATTCTTTGCATAGTGTTTTTTAATATTAATCAGTCTAAATAAAAATAATTAGGCTATCCTAAAATTTACTTCTGTACAAGATGATTAAAAAATATACAAAGGATAATAGAACTGATTTTAACACAAATAAAAAAAAAGGACTGATGTGTTATAAGCATAAATAAGAACACTTTAGTTACTATCTACTTATTTATTTCTAAAGAGAAAAAATTAAGGATATGTATAATATAGAAATATATTCTTATACTAAAAATAAGATCAAAATATATGAAACTGGAAATATACAACAGTGGGTGTAAAACAAACTAGTCTGACAGCTCCGTCATCGCGGGTGTGGCTGACCAAGCCGGCATTTAGATTTACCAAATTCCATTCGAAATAGTTTTTATATGTAGGTAACACATAAATTTAAAAAATGCTTAAATAGCTGTTAATATGTAAAGAGTCTATATATATAATTGATAGAACTTTTGTACTTAGTAGTCAGCTGCGTAGCCGAGTAAACAAAGAGAACCTAGTACCAAAAGCAAGACACTCCGCCCAGCACTTCGTCTACCAAAGCGGGAAAATTGAAATTATTGAAATATGTATAATCATTACCCAGAATGAGGATCGAATCCATAACCATCGAGAGTCAGGGGCCGTTCCACTGCGCCGCGATGGCTTGGACTATGTTTTATATAATAGTATAAGCTAACGTGTGACTACGATGAATATAATGAAAACAAACAACAACAAACTCTATAAGGCATCACTCTAAAGCAATAGTGGAACACCCATATAAGAAAATGTGTTATATTACTTTAATGTTTACTCTAAGATGCTAATAATGCTATAATAGTTATAATATTATAAATTTAAATACAAACTTGTTACTCAAGTTAAAGCTAAAATAGAAGCTAAAGCTCAACCTAAAGCTTTTAAAAATTTAAGTGTTAAAAAAATTCTAACACGCGATGCACTCAGAATTCGGTGAAAAGGAGGGAACGGAAGTATCTATATGGGAACCAAATATCTTAACACAAGGATCTCAGGTTCCCTCTACCTACCGTGAAGCTAAACTGGAACTGAAAAAAGAAAAGCTAATCATGCTTCTAATATTAGATGCAAATTACAAGTCTTCATAAAACCCTATTTCGTACGCAAATTGCATAGAAATAGCATATAACTTAACGGAGCTTTTACAGCTACAAACCTACATATAATTATGTATACTCTATACTACAAACCAATATGCAAGTCGACGAACTAGCAACATCGCACAAAGTTGCATCAGACAAAAGCTTCTTTTAGTTTTGCACACGTCTGAAACATAGATAAGATACGAGTAAGTTTAAAATAACCAAACATAAACATTTTTTCTTAATTTATATGTTTATATTTATTTTACTTTTTAAATGTTATATTATTTTCCTTAAAACTATTTTCGTTTTTGCTGTCATTGGTATAATTTTCTGCACAAAATATTATGAATGAAAAGTCTCAATACAATTACTGACACAAATAGCGGTGTTTAAGTCCGCCACTCAATATATATTGTCTCGAATTTAAAAAAAACGGAGAGTCCTGACAGTAGGTTCTCTTTCCATACCCATCTATGAGGAAAACAGCATAAAGATAAACAAAGTACAATTAAGCATCTAAGATAGGATAATTAAGTTAGTTATTGTTTGAATTGTTATTATTAAAACAAATAGAACTCCATAATTTTCCCAATATTATTTACAAATAAAATTTCTAAACAAAATCAAAACAAAAATAACATTTAATACGTTATTGACGTGACGAAAGCGACATGTACGAACTTACGCAATAGCACCTTGAGCTTTGAACGTGCTGACGAAATACCGGCTTCTATACGATCATAGCTAGTTTGTTTTGGTCGTGCACACGTAGAGACGAGCCCGCCGTCTCCACCAATCAGAGAGCCCCGTCGGAACACTCCCTCGCGTATATATTGCGCGCGCGCATACGATCGAACTCACTGTTTAACATTATTGAACATAGTTTCTTATTAAATGGGTGACAGATTAAACATTATAAAGTCTTATAAGTGGCTCCTATTTTTGTTCAGCTTCAGTAATTTGATTAAACTATAGATTTTTTTTCATTGTAAATTACTTATTGCCGTAAAGTATTTTTTTTTTCTGTATTTTTTACTAATTTATTTTAAAAATGTTGCACTTTAAAATTGTACCAGAGAATTATGTGAAATCCGCTGCACAGTAAGTATTTGTATATAATTTTAAATTTTAAATTAATAATAAATTCATATCAATTTCTGATTTAATTATAATTAAACAATTTCTAGTAATGATCACACTTTACTTTTTATTTTTTATATTATTAAAATATTATTGGTACTTACGAAAAATATTGTAATTTAAATTCAATTTTCTTTCTTCTTACTCCTGCCATTAATCCCGGCTATTGCCAGGGTCTGCCTTCCTACTCAACCTACTATTACTACTATTTCTTTGTTCGAAGTAAATATTGCCATTCTCCTAATATTATTAAAACATCACGCAATCAATCACTATGTAACAATCACTACTTATCAGTGAACAAAGTTCGCATACTTAATAGAGCATATGAATTTATAGTTGATTCAATATTATCAAAGTATTTTAATAATACTTACTAAATATATAATTTAATAAATCAATTGACAATTTTACTTAAAGTGTAACTCTTTAATACGACTCGGAAACTCTACATTTATGTTAAATTCAAAACCTGATTCAAAATAACACGCTAAATAACTTTATTTTTTGTCTCAAATTATATTAAATTATCTTATTATAAATAGGTTTCATATATTATATGAACTAGAGTCCCCATTTACATACCTAGCCTAGGTCTACATATCTAATATGCCTACGTTAGAGTCAGTGAGTTCTGACTAACAGGACGTCGTGGGTTTGACTGGCATCCAGGGCAGATATTTGTATTATAACCTACATAATATATTATATTTATATACTTATTAGCACAGTTTAAACTTTAGTTTAACATTTACTTTATGTTTTTTTTAAATAGAGATTTCGGATTCTAGTGGACAAGTTTGGTCATTTAACATGCAAATATATCCAAAATTGGGCGGAAAGTATAGAACGGAGAGTCTTGACACTTCAATATAATAATTCTCGGTGCAAAATAGATTAATAGAATAACCTACTTTCCAACGCCTACTTACACTGTTAGTGAAACTACTAGTAAGCCCGAGCTACTTTCAATATTCAGTTAAGTTCCTTTACTTAAGTATTGCAAATGTGGTACAAGGAAAAATTGTCAGTTCGATCACCGCTTAAGAAAATAATTATTTTATTATTGCTTAAAAATTATCCAATAGTCAATACAATACAAAACTATGTTAACACGATGTATTTTTAAGTTAAGCCATTTTGTGAATTCCTTCAAGTCGTTAAAATAAATGGGCTATGAAATTATGTCTAAAAATATTTAACTTGAATCGTTAAAGAAAAACAAGTTATAATTCTTGTCATTTCTTTAAATTCCTCTGAAAGAACTAAGCAACATGTTGTTAATCATTAAACAAAATATTGAGCTGAATTTTCCATTTTAATAAAAACTAACGAATTTTGATGTGATTTACGACACCATTTTTTTATTTTCTACTTTAAAAAAAACAATTTGTACCTATACAATAAAAATTAAGTAACTCAGTAATTGAATTACCAAAGATTTTTTTTAATTTTTACGATTTATCCAGCATAATATACAGCTATACAAAAAAAACATACTATCAACTCTCTCCGCTTTCAGAAGAAAAGGAGTAATTTTTTTATCTTCATTCATTTGCAAAATCAAAAGTTTATTATGTATATAGAAATGTTTACGAAATGCATTGTAATTCATATTATAAGCTAATAATATGTATTTGTTTTAGATGCGCCCAAATTGCACTCGGGTGCAACAGGGCAGCGCATCAAGCAGCGCTCCGTGGCGCTACCAAGCCCAACCCTCAACTTGCTGCTCTAACACCGAAGGTAATATATTATACAATATTAATAAAATTCATCAGAATCTTTATCAAATAAAAAGTCGATTCAGAAGTTGCTTAATTTAGACTACTATTTTTTTAGCTTCCTAACCGAACCCAATGCTCGCATTAAGACACTTCCGTTTTCCGTTTCATATCATTTTTCACTGAATTCTGGAATTTCACATTTCTCGCCGAATTTTGGAACAGAAATATTATTTTTTTTCATTTCCTCACTCTGCTAGGAGGCAAAGCGTGACGTTGAGCTCATTCCTTCCAGAAATCTACGAAAAATGGGGAATTAACTAACACTCGGCTCCGTCTGCCTATCCTGCAACATGCACGTGAAAGTGTAAAAAATATATAAAAAATGTATAATAATATTGTATTATTCCTCAGGTCCGCGCCTTCATTGAGCGCAGCGCAGCGCTCTGCGAACCAGACCACGTGCACGTGTGCGACGGCTCCGACGCGGAGGCGGGCGCGCTCTTGCAACTGATGCAGCAGCAAGGCACCATCAAACCTCTACCTAAATACGATAATTGGTAAATTTATATAGATTGAAGAAATTAAATCTGCTAGTGTAAACTGTAAACGGACCAATTTAAAGTACAGAATTTGATACATAAAATTATGAATTTGTAGTGAAAAACCTATGATCTCTTTCAGCTGGCTCACCCGCACCGACCCAGCGGACGTAGCTCGCGTCGAATCCCGCACCTTCATTTGCTCCGAACACGAGAGGGACATCGTGCCTGTAGCCAGAGCCGGACAGAAGTCCGCTTTGGGGAATTACATATCACCCGTGGATTACGATAAAGCGGTGGCTGAAAGGTTCCCGGGATGTATGCGAGGTGAGTGCGGGTTTGATTCTGCACATAAGAGATTATGTGTGTGCGATACAGCGTGAAGCTGAAAAAATATTTTTATAATTTTAATTTTATTTTAAATAATGTAATTATTTTAACTACTATATAATGTTCTCTTTAGGTCGCACCATGTACGTGATTCCGTTCTCCATGGGTCCCGTGGGATCTCCGTTATCTAAAATAGGTGTAGAAGTAACGGATTCACCATACGTTGTGTACTCTATGCGTGTTATGACTAGAATGGGTAAGTTAATTTTTGAGATATTTTTTTGTATTTGAAAAAAGAATATTTTAAATTATAATATAAATTTTATTATTTTTACTTAGGTATATATTTTTATTTTCTTAAAAAATAGGTAGCAAAGTGTTAGAAGCGCTTCGCAAAGACGAGAACTTCGTGCGTTGTCTCCACGCGGTAGGGCGCCCGCAGGCCACGCCGGGCTGGCCCTGCGACCCCGCGAGGACTATCATACTGCACCGTCCTGATGACAGCGAGATTATTAGTTATGGTAAGTTTAGTAATAAAACTTAATAAAAATTTTATAAAAAATGTTTCATTTTTAACTTACGTCCCTCTAATTAGAATGTGTTATATCTATATGAA
This sequence comes from Heliconius melpomene rosina, assembly GCF_056956725.1. NCBI lineage: Eukaryota > Metazoa > Arthropoda > Insecta > Lepidoptera > Nymphalidae > Heliconius > Heliconius melpomene. The sequence continues at coordinate 3,935,055 of NC_140400.1, forward strand.
TATAAAGTGCTCTAGAGCTTAGGTTACATACTATTTGGTTGATAGATATATATTATATTAAAAGGTGGAGGATTGGTTTTGTTAAACACACTCTTAAGAACTACTGATTTGAAGGAACAAGTTTTTTTATTAGGTAGGATGTGTTTACCCATTTCAGTGTGTTCATCTTAAATTATCATTAACTTTTATTAGGTACCTACCTATATATATCTATAATTTCTAACTATATTAGATATTTAATCATACGGTTTTAACATCTCAACATTAATTGACTTTTCTTAGTTACGATTACCGCTTTAAATTATTTTAATTTAAAATTATTTGTTTTCTTTAATAATTAAATAAGTATATCTTGTTATTCAGGCAGTGGTTATGGTGGAAACAGTCTTTTGGGCAAGAAGTGTTTCGCACTCCGCCTCGGCTCAGTATTGGCGAAACGTGAAGGATGGCTGGCTGAACATATGCTGGTAATAATATTTTAAATTTACAATTATTAAAAGATGATATACCTATCTTTCTGATATCTTCTAACCCAGTTTATTATTGGCTCGAACGACCGAACACATAAGTTTTCATAATTTTTTTTTATTTTCTTACAATACCACCATTTATACAATATAAAACATTTTTTTTGGCTTCATGCTGTACTCTATGAACAGCAGGGTATGTACTTAGGCACCAGGTACCTAGTGTTAAAACTCTCCGTACCCTAATATATCGCCCAATTTTTCGAGAAAATAAATGCTCAAATTGTTTACCAGAGTAAAGAAGTGGAAATAACTCTTTCTCCCTCATACAAATTGAAACCACCGTCACGTTTACAGCATATGCTGTGAGACTACGCTCCAACGGTCTATTATAGTTATTATTATCGATCAGCAAACTAAATAATCCTCAACTTTCCAGATCGTGGGTATAACAGACCCCAAAGGCAGAAAACGTTATATCGCAGCTGCCTTCCCTTCAGCTTGTGGTAAAACCAACTTGGCCATGATGACCCCCACGCTGCCAGGATACAAGGTGGAGTGTGTGGGCGACGATATCGCGTGGATGAAGTTCGATGACAATGGGGTCTTGAGAGCTATTAACCCAGAGAATGGGTTCTTTGGTGTGGCGCCAGGTGAGGGTTATTTTTTTATATGTAAACATAATTGTTAATTATTGTTTTAATGGTAATACTTAGGAAGTTGGATTTGTAAAGAATTTTTAGTCTTTATTTATATTATTTCGACACGGTTCTCTAACAGACAAGTAAAGATCTAATCAAACTAAAAATGCTTTACTTGGTAGCGACGGAGGTAATTAAATTACATATATTACATTCTGTTTCTTTTTCATTTTCTTACGAGAGATGCTTCAAATACCACAATAAAATTATCTTTTATGCGCCTTATCAATGTCTAGCCAATATCTTTAGTATGGCTTTAACACAACATAGGTACAAATAAAAATTTCACCGAGTTAATTATTCATTGTAAAGAAAAATATTATTATCTTTCATGCATGAAATTAACTTTTCCATCCTTGATAATAGATATAATTGAACATACATAATAAACTAATTAATCCTCATTTTCTAGGAACATCGCAATCTACAAATCCAATAGCAATGTCATCAATATTCAGCAACACGGTGTTCACTAATGTGGCTGAGACTCACGAGGGAGGAGTGTGGTGGGAAGGCATGGGCTCCCCTCCATCCTCCCTTGTGGACTGGAAGGGGAGGGCATGGGAGCCTGGCATGGGAAACGCAGCTCATCCTAACTCCAGGTCAGTAGAAAGAACAGCATGGTGATAAAATTTGGTTACACCGTACATCACGCCCCTCATAGGAAATAAATACCTGAAGAATCAACAAAAAGAAAGCCGTCGTGATTTGATAATATAATTTATATTATTTTTTACAAAAAAAAATTATGGGTTAATTTAAAAAAATTACATACATATTGAAAATTTGTATTATTAATACAAAAATTCTTTACAGATTCTGCACACCAGCCAATCAATGCCCCATTATCGACCCACAATGGGAGAGCCCCGAGGGGGTTCCCATCTCCGCTATCTTGTTCGGAGGGCGGCGGCCAGCGGGGGTGCCCCTCGTGGTGGAGTCTCGCGGATGGGAGCATGGAGTGTTCCTGGGTGCCAGTATGAGGTCTGAGGCGACTGCTGCTGCTGAACATGCAGTAAGTAATGAGAACTATTTAATTGGGAGACAGTAGCTCGCGGCGATCTCCTAAGTGGTGGAGGCAAAGTACTTACTCATATTTTATTTTCAATCACTAGTGAACTGTACATGGAAGTTGACCAAAGATATATTTTGTGAAAAGTTAGGTAAAAATGCTCTTTTGTTGAACAATTGCAAAGGATCGCTGTGTGTGATGCATTTATAATACGCCAGTAAAAACTTATGCATTGGCTACTATAATATGGAGAAAAAAATATTTAGTTTGTATCCTAAATTCAAAAAACTTTTAAAAAAGCGAACAAGATACTTTTAAATGCAATTTAAAATATACTAATCTAAAAAGAACTAAAATTGAAATTCTTTCTTTCTTCTTTTATTCATTTATTTCCTTCCTCTCACCAGGGTAAAGTGGTGATGCACGATCCGTTCGCAATGCGGCCCTTCTTCGGTTACAACTTTGGAGAGTATTTACAACATTGGCTCAGTATGCCGCAGCAAAACAGGAAGATGCCCAAGATATTCCACGTCAATTGGTTCAGGAAGGATGAACAGGTAACAAAGAAATCCCTTTTTAAATTGTATTTTTAAGTCTTTTTTCTTATGTTTGTGTGTAGGGTTTTTTAAGGATCGTTGTAGTGGTTAAAAAAGTTTGAAATACATATATTTATTAATTTAAATATTGTAAATTAATTTTTAAAATTATATTTTTATGGAGTTCTTGCATTATACGACCCAAATATGTCCAAAAATCTAAAATATGTAATAAACCTAAAATAAAATTTCCAGGGTAAATTCCTCTGGCCTGGTTTCGGAGAAAACTCCCGCGTACTAGAGTGGGTGCTGCGCCGCGTCGACAATGAGAACTGCTACAGAGAAACCGCCTTAGGACGTGTACCTGATGATGGAGCTTTAAGGACTGATGGTCTGAATGTTAACATGGAGGAACTATTTAGTGTACCCAAGGAGTTCTGGCTGAAGGAAGTGAGTATTTGTTAACTTTAGATTTGCAATGAATATAATTATCATATTGTTTAGCTTCACTCTATTTCCCGCAAATAGTAAGGTTAGCACCTTTCTGGGAGTGTTAAGTACCTTCGTTACCACCGCACCGCATAATTTTTGGAACATTGATTGTTGAGTGGTGTAACGCTAACCGCGTGCGTTGTTTTACTACCACAGGCAGGATATGATAATAACTCTTTCCCCCAATTGGGAAAGGAAGCAACAACCGTAGCGGTTACAGTTATAATATATAAATGATTTTTAATTATTATCCCTTTCCCTCTCGAGACAGAAAATCTTTTAATAAAAAAAATAAAATAAATATATATTTTTTTAAGGCGGAAGCTATCGAAAAGTATTTCAAGGAAGAAGTTGGAGAAGATCTACCTAACGAAATGTGGGAAGAACTGAAAAACCTTAGGAAGAATATTAATCAATTGTAGACTAATAATAGCCAAATAAAAAAATAGGATAAGTTTAGTTTTAAGAACATTATACTCATATAAAATCTTCAATCATGATTTTAAAAGTATTTATAACTATAATTAAAAGAAATTTAAATGAAATTTATTCTGAACCGTATTTTTTGTTCTGGCAAGATAAATGAAAAAACATAAGGCTGTGCTCTTTAGACTAGAAAATATGAATATATATTTGTACATAATTTTATTAAATAATTAATCTGTATTTTTAAGAAATATATATTATGATTCTCTTTATATATTTGCTTTATTTTTATTATCCTGGCGTTGAGTTCCACCACTCAACACGCAATGCCTCGAATAATTCGGCGAAAAGTGGGGAACAGAGTGTCTTAAAACTAGGTTGTTAACAAATCAATTCAATACTCCTGAAGAAATTGATCCACATGAATAAATATAATAACTTATTTTTTAAAATATTTACTAAACAAAACTACAAGATAACAATATTTTCCTTATGTAATAACTATTACATTAATCATTGTAGTATTTTGATTAAACAATAAATTACAATTTATTTCATATGTTTAGCGGAAAACACTCGGACGCCATCTTGTGTTGAAGCACGCGCGTATTTTGTTAATAAAGCATTAACATTTAACTTTTCTGTTGCGTATAATCTGAAATTTAAATAATTTTCATTGAGAACATTATATTTAAATATATATAGTCAAATTAATTAACAAATAGCTTTGTAGAAATGCATAAGTCAGCATAAGCCATGCCATAGCAGGTAGATTGTGATTGTTAAAAATTAAATATAAATAAATATCAATTATAAAATATCTCACTAAATATTATCAGTAATGAGTTTGACAGAATCAAGAAATTAATATTTTAAATCTCAGTTAAGAGCTCGCTATCAGTACTAACAAACCTACACCATTAATTTACGTCTTTATTTTTAATAAAGCATTTCAATTTCACTCAACATTCAATCTAAGGAGTCAAATTAATAAAAAATATATAAATTGATAATAATATATGTGCCTTCGCAGTGCCTCAAGTATAAAAATACTTACTATATGCGGCAATTGTAAAGGAAACTGAATGTTGTCGGAGGTTATGGCGGCATTTAGTCACATTTATTTATGTTTATGCTTTAATATGTTAAAAAATCCCCGATTTTTCATACTATTATTTTTCTTTTTAATTATGCTACAATGGCAACATGGCGTCATGGTGTCAAATACTTACTCAACATACGACGATATTTCCTGCACAGTCCATTTTGCTTTGGTCTGGAAAAGAACCTTGAACCTTTGGTTAATGTCTTCCGGCAGGTCCTTCTCGGAAAACCCCCACACCACTTGAGGTGAAGATGTCTTGTCTATTAATGCTATACCTGAGAGTAAAGATTCCTGAAATAAATAGTAAATAGGACCTTTACAAAAATATTTAAATTGAATTTACTATTCTAATTGAATTAGTTTGAATTAGAATAGTAGGTACATTTAGTATTCAAAAAATTATCTGAAGTATGAAATAAGAAACGCAGCGGCACAGCGTCTGACTGTAAATTCGAAGGTTCGATTCCCACTTGGCGTACTAAATTATTTTCATTTCAGGTCTCACAATTGTAACTAGTTGTGACAAGAACAGGGGAGGCGTCAAAAATCTTGTAATATATAGAACGTTATTTATGAATGGCCCCTAAAGTATTATAACAAATACTTACATTAGTCATCATCCCCTCAGGTACAGAATCCTTCCAAGCTTGCAAAAACTCAGCTAAATTAAACTTTCCCGCACTTTTTAAAAGTACTCTTGCCAAGAAACGGCAAACTTTATCCTGCTTATACTCATAATACTGTATACTATCTTCATTATTCGATTTTAATGTATAAAATGAGAACATTGCTTCTAAAATACATTCTGGCACCAATTCTTTTAAACTTTCCAGAGTTATTTCTTTAGAAATTTTATTCAACGGCCAAGAGTTTTCCTCTATTAAGTCTAACATTTGTGATAAAACGCGAAATTCATAATCAAATTCCAATAATCGATAATAATCATCAATTTTAATAGCTTGGATCTTAATTAACTCGGCATCTAATTCTTCTTTCGACGCCTGTATCTGTTCCAGAATAGCCTCGTAAGTCAAAAGATTTGTTTTGTCGATAGTATATTCAAGTTCTAATCCCTGATACATGGTTTTTTCTAGAAGTTTCCTTAGCTTAGACAAACGTGGCTTACAAGGCTTTAATTCGTAATAAGTAAAGAATGTATTAAGAATATCTTTATTGACTATTTTTCGAGGAGGTCTTCCATCATCGGAGTCGGTAGACTTATTTAGACTAGCATTAGATTTATCGAAAGAAGTGTCCGAATCGCTTTCCATAGAATTATTGGCAATAGTCTCATCGAGGCCAGTGGATGCAGCAAATAATAAATCAGGAACTAGAAGTAAGCTATTTGAGGTTTCAGCTTCTTTGATGTCGTATGTTTTGTTACGTGTACATAGGACTGCATTTTCGTCTGGATCACCTTTAATTGTATAGGTAAAGCAATTATAAAATTACACGAAACCACTTAGCTAAATTCAACGGTGCGCATTGATTTAACATCTTAAAACAAGAAATATTTTTATATTTTTCTATCCATTTCGTTTACAGTCAAACGCTATCCTAATACGCGATATCTTCATAATTCTGTATTAAGCTATTACCAAATAGTAAACAGTAAGTGTTTTAAAAATTACCTAAGCTAGTTATATACTAAGTGATTAAAACTATTTAAAAAAAATGTCTTTAATAACGCACTTACAAGTGACTAATTCACTTACCTTTGAATATCAATTGATGGCCAGCTTCAATTTCTTTTAATAAATTATCATCTAACAGCATAAGTTTCATATTATTATTTTGTTCACTTGGGTCTGGAAACCTTAATATTTGGGTAATTTCTGTCAATTCTGATTCGTGCAGTTTTGCTGTTTTTATTATTTTTCTAATGTCTTCTGGTGTCCTTTCCTCGCTATAAAAATAAAAAAAATATATATTTAAGCGCTTTAATTTTAAAATTTAAATATACGCAAGGCTCAATCCTTACAACTTTTAAAAAAAGAAAAGTTTTATTTATTTTAATAATCTGTAGCAAGACAAGACATAAAAACTGTCACAATTTGACATTCAAGATCGACCGAGTACAACCGAACCTCACAAATTTCCTGCGTGATTGCAAATCACGTCACAAAATAATATTAGTGTAGTAAATTTAGTGTAAAACAAACGAAAATGTCTATATTTGGTGACATATTGCCGATAAATAAGAATGAAGACAAAAAACAAGGAGCAAATCTTTCACCTTACTTAAACTTTGACCCTAACTATATACCAAAAGTGCAACCAGAATTCCTTTATCCTGACGAGAGTCACATGGCTTCCACAGCAAGACGGTCTAATGTAGCTTTGCCAATTGTAGGCATGTCTTTTATAACTGGTTCAGGCAAGTCGTTCATATATTATATACAATTTTGTAAAATAACCTCGAAAACATTTTACATAACAATTTCAAATATTTACAAAACAGAATATACTTTTATTAAATTAGTGAATCAGTTTTACATTTTTAAATATAAATTATTATAAAAAAAATACTACAATATTAATTAATTATTAATAAATTAAGAACTTGTTGATTTTACTGTTAACTAAGCAAAAAAATATATATTTCGTAAAGTAATGTACTATTTGTTTTATGTATTCCTGGTAGAAAGTATAATTCTCCTATATAACAAATGTATGTATTTTAAAATATATAAATATAACAAAATATATAAATAGTGGTTGTTTATCTTAAATTCTAAATGTTGTTATTAAATTTACTCTTTGCAGGTATGGGAGGTATGGCTGGTCTGTATAAGGGGTTGAGAGCAACAACACTGGCGGGACAAACTGGTAAAGTTAGGAGAACACAATTAATAAACTATGTCATGAAACAAGGTTTGTATAAACTTAATAAATAATATTTGAGTAATAATGTTTGAATGGGAATAAAACCCAAACTATTGCATTTTTACTGTGGTAATAAAAGCTTGTTTATTTGACACAATTCCACTGCTTTTACAGCCTAATTAATAAAGATATGCATTAAATTTAAATACTATAGAATTTCCTCTTGCATGCTATTTGCATTATCCCTAGTGACTCATAATGTATGTACACTTTATAATATTATACAATTTTAATAAACATTTTGTTATTTATTTGTACTTCAAATATTTTTATATCTTGTTTATAGGTACAACAACAGGATGCACATTAGGTATATTAGCATCAATGTACTCAACCATGGCACTCGGAATAACATGGTTAAGAGATAAGGAAGACACAACTAACACATTTATAGCAGCTACGGCAACTGGGTTGCTTTATAAAAGCACAGCTGGCCTCCGCTCAATGGGCCTTGGTGCCGCAGCTGGATTAACCCTCGCTGGACTATACACACTTGTCACAGATAATGATAACATATGGAGTAAAGCTAGATATATAAGAATGTGAAGCTGCCTGCCTTTTAGTTTTTTGTAAATATTGGACTGTTATATTTTTAATTGTAGTCAGATGGATGATGAGTTGGTAACCCCAGAATGTTTGTTTTAGCACTGTTGTAGTAATTAAAAAGAGAATTTTAAAAATTTTAATATGTTTATCTCAGGGACATACATTAAATAACCATATATGAAGCCTAAAATGAAGGACAAAGAATAAATGTAAAAAAATATGTAAAACCTAATTAGGAAACACATAAAAAAAATCAAGTTTTAAATCATGATTGAATATTAATAAATAAACTTAAGTTGCATCAGTTACTTCCTTTAGTTATGTTAAAAAAAATATTTTGGGTTTTTGGTGGTTATCAATTTATCATCATAAATGTCTATGTTGTGAGCACCAAAGGATCTGACAAGTAGAGTGAGACTTATTTATGCCATGTCTTCCCACTTGTTGGTAAGTGCGACTATAACCCGCCTCCGATTGTGGACCCCATTGGAGAGGGCTAGCACAATTTCTTTAAGCTATAAATAAAACTTTGTTTGGAAAAGTACTCATTTTATTTATTTATTATAATTTTACATTATTTATTATATATTTACATTTCTTAAGTAAATAAGTAAAAGCGAAAATGGCCTAACCCTTAATTTTAATTTCCATAAATAGTTAAAAGATTTTTTTCTTATCAGAGGATGATGTATTTTGAACTTCTTAATCGTAGTTCCTTCACTATTATTATTTTTTACATCTTGATGGCTTATGTAAAATATTCGTTTTAAAAAATAATATCAAATATCTGCAGAAAAAAATATGAATATTGACGGTTTTATACAGTAAGTTAGAATATTTCAGTAATGACAGTAGTTGTAGCAGAAGCACTCGATTTAAGATCAGGTATATTAAAATTCTGTATGAAAATGCTGAGCGTGGTTTGAAAACACTATATTTATTTCAACAATTGGATATATAATAGGTATGTATTTCAATTACATACTGTAAAAGGAAAAAAACCTCACTTAAATACGAAGTTAGTTTCAGTGTTTGTAAATAGATGGCGTTAATGGCACGTAAAATAAAATGACCGTAGCATCTTTATCAGTAGATTTTTTAAAACATGCATTGAGCAAGAATCGACAAGAAAACAAACGAGATTATAATCGATATTAATTAATCCTACAAACAATTAATGGTTTAGGATACCTAGCCACTTATACAGTTATACTAGGCATATATATTTTATAATTTTTTTAACAATTCTTAGGGGTCTAAAGGACCGTTTAACTAACATGGGTTAAAATGTACAGGAGCTCATTAGGGACAAAAAATAATCAGTACGTATATCTAAAATAATGAAATAATCGAATGTTTTTTATCGGTACTAGTTTCAAAACCATATTTATTTTAAATAAGTTTATTAAGTTATTAGCGGTATTAGCTCCAACATAGCACGAAGTAGTATAACATATCCGACAATGATTATTTTAATACTAAAATTTTCAGTATCTAAGCCATACATAACTAAGATTATTTTGTACTATTACACTATAGATAGGTACACTTATTAATAAATCTCCAGTCTGCCTAAAAAATGCGGAAAAAACATAGTGAATGAAAAAACAACTTTGGCACCAATTTAACATTTTTATTGCTTATCAATATGGTAAATATTATGAAAATGATAATAGATCTATTCACCATTTATCTTAAGACCTTATGAGATAACGTTCTAAGCGCCACGCCGCGCCGATCGGTTTCTTAATACCTAATATTCGAATGCGATAAAAATAAAAATGCTATAAATTCAAAACTAAACAAATCTACATACATATTTTATTTTGTAATAAAAGGAAAGTAAAAAAAAACTTGAATCTTAAAAACACTCAAATGCTGTGATTAATTGAACCGCAAGTTTTGTATCCAAAATAAGTAAATTATGTAGGTAATAATAATTGTTTATACAAAAACTTCTAAAACTGAACTAATTTTAATCAGTATTGTAATAAATTTACAGAGTAAAATTCGCAATATGAAATAAAATATAATATTTTCATAAAGAGAGATAACGACTATCGCGCTACATTATCCTTTACATAATATAAACCAAGCAAAGCTTACTGTATATTATACTTTTAACCCTATGATAATAAAATTTATGGTTTATTTACGTGATCTTCACGCGTCTTCCGCATTTTTAAGAATAAGCAGTGAGAACCTAGAGACAAGTCGTAGTCGCCCTGAAATTAGGCTTACTGAACTTTCCATAAATATAGAAAGTGGGGAAGAAAATCTAAAATAAGAAAAATCTTAAAATCGAGTCTGCGTAGCCATCTACAGTTAAATTCAGAATGATCACAACTCGTCAATTTTTGCTTTTACTCATAAGACCAGAGAAATAAAAATAATTTAATAATTGCAGACAGTTTAATAAGTGTGTTTTAAATCTAGAACTGTCTTACCGTCTAGCCTTTTTTTTAACTTAGTTAAATTTTAAACAAAATTTACAAATAGTATAAGATAAAATTATAGGACACAGATATTTAAACAGTATCTAAGAGTATGTTATATATCAGCAATGGATGGACTGAATGATAACATTCATAATTTTATGGAGATTCATTTACCATAAAAATTTTATCTATTTACATCTAAAAAGTTTAAAATTTATATTTAACCACAATTCAACATAGTTATGCAAAAAACAATTCACATGGAATTTTTAAATTATTATATATATAAATAATACAATATTTTAGATATTTTCTGTTTTTGTGTACATAACAATATTTAGTGATTCAATAATTTGGTTTCATGCATAACTACCATCCAAATTATTTTTATTTTTAAACATCCATTGCAACAATAGCATTATATATTTGACAAAGGCGTTATCCTAATTGACAGACATTATACTATATACACAGAACTGGATTACTTATTAATAAAATGATAAAATATTTGCCAACAATTGAGGTTTTTAAAAAGTACTCTTAATATAATATGTATATAATATTATATAATGAAAGGAAAAATTAATTAATTAATATTTTAAATTACATTAATAATAACAAATAAACATGGTAATATATGGAACCCACAAATGTAAATTGGTTAGATCAAGGTATGTGACATAAACCACAATTTCACAGTACTTAAGTGCCTATATCATTACATAGGGAGGACTTCAGAGCAGGCAGAGGCAGGCTGGTACTTGCGACCCAAATGTATTCTTAAATGCTATAAACACTAACCTCCACTAACAAAGCTCTGCCTCTGGCTAATTAACCAAATCTGAACAAAAAAAATGAGATAAACCAAAACACATTCATAATGTTGTAAATTATCTTCTAAAGTGAAAACAGGTGAAGTCACATGTAATAACTAGTAAACCATAATGTCAAAGTATTTATACAGACATAATGCTACTTTCTATCTTGTGTATACTTTCTTCATAACTTGTCAATCACAAGAATAAGACTGAATAGACATTATAAGACAATATTTTATATTTACATTTCATTGTAACTTTTATTGATTGATGATGATACAAAACATTAAAAGAAAATATTTGAATTATTTAATTACTGAAAATTATGACAATTTTTTTTATTTCTTTAAAGTTGTAAAAATAATATAACTATTACTTTATTAGCCATAAATTGTTATTGTGTATTATGTGGAACTAAATTATTATTTAACTTTAGCATTATTTAATAGGAGTTACTACAATGCAGCAGAATACTTGTTTTATTATTTGAATACTATTTTAGTAGATTTATACAATTAAATTAAAAAAAGACTAACTTATTTACCATATTAACATATTGTAAAATAGTTAATTTGTGTAACTGCTTTTTTACTACATTAACTAGAGCATGTCAAAATGAAACCCTACTGAACACTTAATTATATTGTAAGATATTATGCAATCAATACAGATTATCTAAAAATATTCATTTCATATGTAATTGAAAGTAAAACTTAACAGAGGATTGAAAATATTCACTTATCTTTTTTATAAATAGTGTCTCTCTATCAATAAATTATGCATAGGAAAATAACATTTATATTTGGAGATATTTTAGATGCAAGCTATAGTCCTATAATAGTTATTTTTTAATTGAACTTTGCAGTCAGCGCTGCATCCTCTCAACTCTGAGGAGCAGCAATGTGTATGTCACGATGCTGCATTCAAAATTGACTTCATGTCATCTGGAAGAACACAATTCAAGTCCTCTAACCTTCTTGCCAACAAAGTCCGTGTATTGCCAGCCACAGGAGGATCACTTTTTAAAACTTCACGTAGCTTTAAGACCATGTCAACTATTTCAACTTCCTTTTTACCAATCGACCACATTTTCAAATCACTTTCGGCTAAAGCTTCTAACTGTAAAGCATGTAATTTATTTGTCAACTTACTATGTCTTTCATGAAACCATGCACTAAAATTAGGTGTTTTAAAAAAGTTTCTATATAGGCCTATCCAATCCCCTTTTATCCCTGTCGTCAGATGAGGTCCAGCTTGTTGTAACATTGCAAAGAAATCTTCTGGATTGAAGGGGTTTGGTATAGGTGGAGCTCGAAAAGGTGATATATTTTTTTGTAAAGGCATCAGTGATGCCATATATCTTTCCAAAGGTATCATAAAACTCTGTGTCAGTTCTAAAAGATGTCTTTTTACCATGGCAGTCTGTACTTCAGATGGACGGTCTGTTCTTATACCGTTATGTAGCTTTTTGATTATTGCCTTATCTTTCTCTAAAAATGCTTTATATTGTGTATAAACACCAGGAGCTGTATCTAGGTGTTTTATATTGCCAACTTTCCTTAGTTTTGTTTTTATTGATATTGAGTCACTTAATTTAATAGTGTGAGGCCAGTGTTGTAATGTTTTTGTAAAGAAAGGATTGGTCACGCCTAAAATTACATAAGGTGGGTTGAACTGCTTACGAGTAAATTCTTTAAACTCACTATCATGTATTGTGAAATAAGGTCTATACTCCGCTGCATATGGTAGAGGCTGAATAAGATAAGTCAATGCTTGCACCATGGCAGAACATTCTGTTGGGGAACTTGCCATCACAACTATAGGTTCAGCAGTCAAAACAAGCTCCCAAAGTAAATGTAGGTGTGATATTACACTGGCCAAAGCATCAAATACATTAACATCTTGAATAGAAGCAAGTATGTGTGGTATGCTAGGTGAATGCACTTGCTTTATTATGTCTGACCTTGACACTTTCCCTGTCTGTTGATTAGGAACATATGATTGAAAAACAGTACCTAAGACTGGCAAAAGCATGTTTTGTCCAGCATCAAGAGGTGGCCATCTGTTTATATCATGGCATGCTGCCTCCAAGCTATGCTCTCCATCTTCAAAATGCTTTGGTGCAATTAAATGTATGACCTTGTAAAACAAATTAATAAATGGCAAACGAGTGAGTAAAATTATGCTTTTCTGAAAATAGCCTCGAGGTAGTGAAGGATCTTTGACTTGACGAAAATAAACGAAGCCCCAGTAGTGCGTGGAGTCCGCGCGAAGCGTTGGCACACTGTCCTCGTTATATATCAACTGTTGGGGAGTGAGTGGAGCACGAGATCGCAGTCTTACATGAAATTGAGTATCACCCATGCATCCTGAATTCGAATCAGGGAAAGCTAAATAACAAATATTGCATTTTTCTTGGTCAGTTAATTTCACGCCCGGGGGGTAAACGCATTCCATTGCCTGTCCAAGTTCGAGATCGAACGTGACCACGCAAATGCAGTGAAGCCAATCTGAAAACCTGCTCCATTTCGCATCAAATTCCCGTTCATCAGATGTCGAAATATCACTGTCAGAATAACTTTCCAGTCCACAAGCCATTGTTGTTTTAAAACCTTTTACACATGTTGCACTAAATGCCACGCGATTTCTCGTTTGTTTAAAATATTAAATAAAATAATAACATTGTTTACACAAGAGACATTACTCTTTGTCAACAGCGTGTAAAAAAACACAAGCAAATTATAAAGATAGCTGGCGACAGCTGTTCCGTCAACATGGCCTCGCGCGCCAAAACTGAAGTGAGATATAAGCGCATTAGACATTTTCGTCATATTCTTAATATTTATAGTAGAATAACAATGTCTTACCTATCCTCCATGATTTCTTTACTTTATTTAAGATTATATGTAGTAGTTTGCAGAAATAATACACAAAAAATAAAAAATAAGTAAAAATAATATAACGAGCACAAAACTTCGTAAAAAATGACGTTCCAATTCAAGCAAAATATTTTCTTTAGCACCTACTTTAAGTCACTAAATGAATAAACAATAGTTATAAATGTTAAAATATATTTATTGATATATTCTTCATAATATTTCTATTAAGGACTTCATTATTAAAACAATTAAGGCAATTTTTGTATTGTAAGTATACATTGTGTGGTATAAAACAACAAAAAGATACGAAACTCTATTTCTTATTGTGGTTTTCCACTGTACTTCAGAGAATATTTCCATGAATATTTTATATTCTAATATATATTTTATAGTTATTTCACTGGCCTCTTTAAAATTTCAGTGGGATAAGATTATAAGAACAGAAGATTGTAACATTGTTACATTTTTTTAGTTTCAGCTGTAACTCGCTCATAGCAGAGTAGAGTAGGAAGAGGGAACCTGAGCACCTAGTGACACACTTCCTAATTGCATTGCGTTTTGACTAGCGAAAGCGGTTTCAAAGCGAAAAAATAAAAAATATAAATTTTTCATTTCTTCAAATGGGTATCGAACCTACAACCTGTCGAACTTAGTCACACGCCACAAAACAGTTGTTTTTCTTCCTTGGCATATTCTATTAAATTCATAAACGCCATATCTTTAACTATTAAATGGAAACATATTTTATATTTTAAAAATCATTATAAGCACTAAAGATTATCCACACTTGTATGGATCATTTTAAATTTTGAGTAAAAAATATGAAATAACCCTTAATTTATTCCTAAACTTTATTGAATGCAGAGTGGATTTGCTGAGAAATAATAATTCATTAAGCATGGAGAAAAATAAAACAAATTATTTGACTATGGGCTATTATATTTATTTCAAAATTAAATACAGAATCTATGGACCTGACAATGCCAATATGACAAGTGATCCATTAAAAATATTTAACATCGTTAATTCCATTATTTAACTAAATACATCAAACTTTTTAATTGTAATAAAAAAATCTATAACTTTACACATTTTAGATATTGAAATTTTCCAAATTACATATTTTTTCTTTATCTATTGAAGAATATTCAGATATAAGAAAAAGTTTTATTTTGCATAAAAGTTTGAATGTTTACTCTGAATTAAAATACAAATAAAAACGAAGTAATAAATAATGATAAGCAAAAAAAAATTGTGTGTGAATATGAGAATGATTTAACTATATCTAGCTTAAGCACAAACATTAATTTGAAAAATCATACTACATTATTAAAAAAACAAACAATACCGTTACAAAATGCTGGCAACACAAAATATAACAATTTAAGAAACATTTTATGCACCAATTAAAATTATAGTTATAGTAAAATAAGGAAAAATAGGATTCAATTGAGCAATACTGTCCATTAAGTAGCAAAGGCTTACAAAAACAATCTAACTGAAATATATTTTTGATTTAAACCTAATTGAAGGATCAAAAATAATTAAAACAAAGAATTCTAAAATTAACAATTATCTGCATCAAGATCATGTTGATGTCATTTGAAATATGGCAGCATTTGGACAGTATTTAATCTCTCCAAACTATTTATAACTATTAAAAAATAAGCAGCAATATTGTGTATTAAAACATACAATCACAAGGAATTGACGATAGAAATGAAATTATTTTGATCTATAGATTGGAACTACATACACAGATAACTGGCTATTGCAAATTCAACATTTACAGGTGCAAAATATATAAAAAAAACTAAGTGTAAAATTCAACTTAAAAAAATAGTTTCTTTAATCAAAAATGTAAATACTGAAATAAAATATATTTGAAAATAATTGAATTGCACATACAATATAAATGTAAATAATATTCATCTAGAAGTCGTTGAGACTCACTCATGCATTTTTTTCTATCTCATTGAATATAAGGCAAATGTAATGAAGAATACATCTTCAGCTATACAATAAAAAAATAACTATTTTTTCTATTATATGTGAAATAAGGCTAATGTCCCAGTGCTAAAAAGGTAAGTATTATTTAAAAAAAAACATTTTCCATGTAAATGTTCTCACATTAACTGACATCTATTGTCTATGAATATTTGATCCACAAACAAGTTACATAAGTACCATTTTAATTACGCAAATTTAATAATAACTCAATAGACTCATTTGCTTTTAAAACATTAAAATTGCTAATAGAATCTATTCTTCATCAAAAAATTCTGTATAATACGATAATTTGCTGTAACATTTCACAAATGTATAATTAAATTCATATAATGTTACTAAAATATAAGACAATAGAAAATTCTCAAATGAAATGGCAGAATGTTATAAAGTATCATAAATACCATAACATTATTATTACTTCAGTAAATCAATAAAAAAATGACTATCAGTCGATAATATTGCAGAATAATTGTAATAATACCTAAAAAACAACTAATTATGAACATCTGTATCACACTTTTGAGAAACAATAAGGTTGTAGGGAACTTACCTTTATATGCTTGTTCTAATATAATTATATTGTCTTAGTAAAACATCAGTGTGTTTTCGTTATTATATTATAATTTTATACACGTCGTTTTAATTATAACTCGTTTTCAATTTATTGAAATAAGATTTTTGAAAATGGAAATAAGTTGTCACATTATTTTCTGGTAACAAGACATTGTGAGGCGTTGAGTTCCGTCACTCATGCAAATGTCTCGAAAATTGGGTAATACGTGAGAAACAAAGTGATTTTTAACGCTATTTCCTCTAGTTCCTTGAGTTCACTCTGCTTTCCTAAATACGGGTACTCCTTATACAGGAAGGTAAAAAAAATTGCAGGGAAAAAATCTAAGAAACTATAAAAAACAAATATCAACACATTAATATTTCACTAAAGACATAAATTTTCTAAAAACCAAGCATATTTCTGCCTTATCTATCATATTTAATTAGATTTGCCATACTATTGCCAAGTACTATTACTTGCCATATTAGGGTTGGGCGGGAACGCATTTGGGAACTGTCCAAGGTTCAAACCACTAAACTGTTGAGACAATTGAGATTGATTTTGATTGAAAAAATTCTGTTGAAATTGTTGATTTTGATTTTGTTGATTTTGCTGCTGCGGGGTCATTTGAGTAGGGAATGCTTGAAATTGATTTGGCATGGATTGAAACTGGTTGAAAGTTTGAATACCATTTTGCATTGGCATATTATTGTATGGTTGATAGGTCCCAAATGGGTATGCAGGTTGAATAGGTTGAACAGGATTGAATTGACTTGCTAAAGTGTTACTAGGAGTTTGACTGTATAGAGCTAAAATACTGTCTTTTGTTAGCTTAGACTTTTCCTTCTCCGTAGGGGCTGGTTGCTTGAAGAAATTTTCTTCTTCAGTTTTCAGATCAGGTTTTGATTCTTCCGGTTTCGGTTCTAATGGTTTTTCTGGTGCTGAGAAGAAACTTGAGAATATATCGTCATTTGTTGATGGTTTCGGTTCAGGCTTAGCAGTGTCCAGACCTAGGAGATCAGCTGAACCATTTGATGGCTTGTTAGTTTCTGCTTGGCTTGTTGGTGTGTTTCTACCCAATTTGGGACTGACTGACGACTTGGGTTTCGGTAGGCTGGGTATTACATCTGATTTCTGTAAACAATATTGTATTAAAATTAAGTAAAAAGTTAAAGTATAATTAAACAAGAAACATAATATTTCAATGAAGGAATTCCGGAAAGTGCATGTGGTGGTCGCGGGTTCAATTCCCACTCAGAAAAAGATAAAACCCAACTGATTATACCGATTTAAACGTTTTCTATTTCCTGGTTTACTTAAACCGCATCAGTTTTATCATTCAACTTTTAAATTTTGTTATATTTTGTTTAAAGTAGTCTGAAGTGGGGAACCCAGTGACTTATCATGAGGTTCCCTCTGCCTACCCTGCTGAGTGTGGGATAGAAAAAAGGAAAGGATTAAGTTGTCAACAAGTTGTGGCTGACTGAAGTTCATATAGATGGCTGCACAGATTTTTTCTATACATCACACATACATTTTGTATGTCTATATGTACTTACATTATACTTCTTGTCGGCAGAGGGTGCTGGCAGTGGTCCCAATCCTGAAGTAGTGGCCCTCTTCTTACGTTTTTGTTTCTCCAGCTCTTCGTCTATCTCTTTATCCCTGAAATATATGATTTTTTAATTAATATATTTATATAATAATTTTATTGCATTATAGTGTGTATCCCGATTTTATTTATTTATTATTTCCTTACTGGTGGTGATGGAACACAGCACTTTATTTTATCTAAATCAACAGCAACGGTACTGTAATCCGATACTTTAGTACTTAAAAAAATGTATTTTTAAGTCAGTAATAATTATCAGTTTCATTTACCAATTAACTTTAGGCATTGTAGGCGGCACCCACTCCTTAGCTATATACTTCTTCTGTTCGTACTTGGCTCTGATAAAGGATTCCAAAGAGGAATCATTTTGCGGCCGTCTGAAGGAATCTGGTAGATTAGCTTCGTATACGGCACGGGCACGGGAATTCCCCATTTGTTGTAGGTACACCTGTAATTTAAGATTAAATTTTTGGTTAATTTAGTCACGACCATAGTTGTATATAGTGTAGTTGTAGTATTGTCGACGAGTCGTGGTCATCCTAAAGTTAGCTGTAGATGGCTGCGCAGAAATGATATTATATTATTTTTTCTTACTTTCTACCATTTTCCCACCGAGTGAACAATTCGCAAAAGTTAAAGCCTAACTTCAGAGCGGCCACAACTCGTCAACCGTACTGTAAATGACATTATTTTTGTAAAATAGGCAGAGATTGACTATTTTACTTTGTTTTTACTTTCATCTAAGCATTGACATTGCACATTATAAAGCCATTGAACACTCAACTGGTACAGTGGACAACTGAAAAAGTCAATATCCCTCAAGGGGCAAATGAAATAAACAATCATCAAACTCAGAACCATTATACTCAACATTAAAACCTCTTAATAAGATGCTAAGTTACTAGCTACTTCATATTCCTGCCTAGCACGGTAAGGGCGTTAAAATACTCAATTTAACACTTTCGCTTCCCCTCTCCCAGATGATGTGTATACCATAGCGAACAAGTGGAAATAATTTAAATATAACGATTTTACAGAGTGAGAGAGTTTTTACCATGATCTTAAATTGTTGAAAAATATACATATAAATAATCACTTACTACTTGCTCTGCAGTCCAGGAGTCGAGGTTGACGCTCTTCACTTTAGAAATGTGGACCCCCAAGTTCCGGTGGATACCGGCACACCGGATGCATAGGAAAATACCAAGATTCCATGACGCCCAGCGGGGACCTGAACAATTGGTACTTTATTTACAATAAGATAAGTATGATTAATAAATTTAACTACAATTTTCCGTTTATCATATGTTTATGTTATTCGATGGCTTTTAATAACGTAAAGAACCAAAAATAAAGATTTTAAAAAAAATTTTTTGTCTCCTTGTCTATCCGTTTGTTCATGATAATCTCTGAAACTACTAAGCCGATTTCATTGTAGTTTTCACTATTGTATGTTAGCAAGGTTTCCTTAACATTTAGTGTATATTTTACATGTTAATGTAGTTTTATGTAATACACATAATAATGTGTATAACATAAATAAAAATAAAGAACTAGTTACTTATTATTTAAATACTCATGTACAAATACAAGGGCAATTGATTAATTTACTAACAGTCTCATTAATTTCAAGCCCAAGTCACTACAGTCCCATCAAGGCACTCCATTCTCCCCTTTCTGCCGAATTCTGTATTAAGTGGCGTAACCCAACGCCGCGCTTTGTCTACCAGAACGGGGAATAACCCACAACTATCGCGTATATAGTCAGACACGCAATGACGGCCTCAAGTAGCACACAGTGACTATATATAAAGGCTGACCAACCAAGACTATTTCTAAGGTTTCTTTATATTTACATGTTCCAAATGTTAACTTAAAATTTGATAGTCATGTTTGTGCTAATATGAGGCCTTAGTAATGCTTTCACTGATGATTCATACTTTATAAATTTATATTTTACAGGTTGTAACTTAAATCAGGAGTGAGACATATCGGGTATGAAGTGCAATGGCTCAACCATTCTTTACAAGTGTATTTTTGTCTTTATTTTTACTCTCTTGTTTATGTTTAACAATAATATGAAAATATTTAATTTTTCAGCTTTGTGCTGTATCCCACACATAGAAGTGTAGTCAGAGGGAGCCTAGAGCATACTACATCATGCTATAATAGTGTGGAGTGGCGGAACTTAACGCGGCGCTTTGGTTCGACACCTGAATCCAGAAATGAAAATATTAAATATTTTATTTCCTCAAACAGGAATCGAATCCACACACCTGTGTCACCTGTGTGAACCTTGTGTCACAAACTTGTGCCCCTGTGCCATGACTGGCCTCAAAAATAATTTTAATATTATGTATACAGCCTATTCATATAGCAAAATAAGTAATAATTAACATGCATCTAATTCTTGATAAGATTGTGTACATTAATCAATTAATTCAAATATATTTAATTAAAATTTTATTTAAGTGTCTCAATTTGAAGATATTCTATATTTAATGGCAGAAACCGCATCATTAGTGAAAAAAAAATGAAACTAAATATAATCCTTCTCTACTGAGGATCATTCCACAACCACAATTACTCCATATATAGAGAAAACAAAATGATTTATATATCATAACTCTTTTAAGCAGGTAATGCTATGATAAATTTGTACTATAATTTCATTAACTCATCATTTTCAAAAATTATGGTAACATCCTTGACACCTTAAATATGAGTGGATGTACAAATTAACACTTCCTGCACTTGCATAATAATTAATACAAACAAAAAACTCAATTCACCTTGTAAATAATTTAACTAATTTGTATAATTTAGTAGGCATTATATTACAAAAAGTATGAACTAATAAAATTGTCTAATGCAAAAAGTACTTTCATATTTCGTTTTTTACCCTATAACTTCCTTCACGTCTTCTCGTCATTGACCACTTTGCCAATATCACATTCTGTGGAGAAGACATACTACTGGACTACAGTCTACTTGCATATTCAAAATGCCATAATCAAAGAACCATACCAAAATATTTTTATAATATTAAGAATATTATACTTGTATATTCAAATTTAAAATATTGAATATACAGTCAATTCAATATATTAGAAGTACATAAGACAATTAAATATCATTGTACAAAATCAACCCAGCGAACTAAACAATTGGCTATCTACCTGTATTCAATATGTACAGAGCAGAGGAATGAAACCTACTAATCTAGGTCAGACATTAACCTAGACATCATTTTAATGTCAACATTTATTTATCTCTAAAAACTGTAATTAAATCCTCATTTTATATTAAAGTTAAAATAAAATTATAAAAATTAAAATATGTAATTCTTAAGTAACAAGTGTGTTGATAATAATATATATTGAATAATTACTTAGATTGCATGTTTTTCCAAATATTCATTAAAATAATTTTCATTGACAAATAATGCTTGCAGTATATATAAGCATTGTTGTTTTGCGTCATATTCATTTACCTTTTCAAATAATTTTGCGCTATTAAGGCTGCGAAACGTGAACACAAATTTGTCTAATTATTGATAAGGAAATGAAGCTGTAATTTTAGATAGCGTGAGTCAAACATAAATCGTACACGTAAATCTGAAGAGTTCGAAGACCCCTCTAATGTAAAAATGTTGGCTAATTTTACATACTTCACTGTATGCTAAAATATTTTTCTATTATAATAGCTTGTTAGTAAGAAAATTTAACGGGTCCCTTAGAAAGTAAAAAATACAAAAAAAGAATATACTCACCCTTGGCGTCGCAATCAACACAATATTTGTTGTCTTCATCTTTTAGTAATTGTAACAATATATTTTGACATCGATCCTGGATCTGTTTGGCTCGATCTTTTTCACTTTTAGAGGACATTTCTGTGAATAAGTAACTGATAATTGAAAAAAAGGGTGGATGTAAAATACTGCTTATTTGTAGAAGAGCAGAGACAGACCATAAATGATAAAGCAAAAGTGACAGCTGTTTAATGACGACTGAAGTTAACGACTTACGAGTTGTACTTGTAAATTAGTATGATTTTTTTAGACAAGAATATACTTGAAAGCAAAATTATGATTTAGGATTTTCATTTCTTAATCAATCTATCATTTCATCTGTATTTTTTATAAGAAATTATGATGTGAGACAATAATTTGTCTTTTTCATTACTATGCGACCCACCGTGTACTACTAACATAATTTAATTATGAAAATCATAAAACAATTAATTCTATTAAAATAGAAAACAGAATTTTGCCCAAAAGTGGTACTTATTTTGTAAATTATTATAGTACTGTAAATTATTATATACTTAGGAGACTTCTGTGCTACAAATGTCAACTGTCAAATATAGTACTGCAATGTGTCAATGTCGCTGTCAATGTCATTTTGACATCCCGCTCTTTTCATTTTGTTATTAAGTTACTAATTTAAGCGGGAAGACATATTTGCCCCTCATATACTTGAGGTTACACGTGTGGTAGTCGATGTGATTTGTTACTAGGTTGTTAATAGATCATTATTAGCAAGTTATAAAGTAATTTAAATGTTTTAATTAATAAATAATGTGAATTGGTTAAAAGAGCTGCTATAATTAACACTGAGTAAATACCTATATGTGTTTTCGAATGTTGTTGGTGTTTTATATAAGTTTCTAGTTATTTATACTTCATTTTATAGTTATTTAGATTTTTAATAAATAAGATTGTATTTGTAACATTAGTGTTGTATAGTTTTATTTTCATATTTCACTTCTGAAACCTAATTTCAGAAGTGGGATACCTATCTAAGCCCATCAGGCCAGATCCTTGTACTTTATAATTTTGTTATTTTTGTGAAAGCAAATAAAACACCAGTTTCATCATTTCTCTTTTCTTAAATTATTTATTGCCTATATAGAAATACAGTGTTAAATATGGGTGATGCTGGAATTAAATCACAAAACAAATCACGTCGACCGGACACGACACGTAGTCGCGATTAGCGAGATAGGTTAAGTCATTTGAAAGCCATGTTACGAGACTTGAGCGCTAAGGGTGTCTCGAGCGCTCGTGCTGGTGCTTTCATGGTTCTGTTGCAGGACATTCATGCCGCCGCCGTGCCGCTATGAGGTGCTTCTGCTCCCACGACAAGTGACGCGTCCCCGCGCGTCTCTGTGTACCTCTGCTGGCGACGTGCAACGCTTACCTGAGCGTCTTGGTGTGCTTCTGCACGCCCTCAGCTCGCGATGCGCGACGCTTACCTGGGCGTCTTGGTGTGCCTCTACACGCCCTCAGCTCGCGATGTGCGACGCATTCCTGCGCATCTTGGTGTGCGTCTGCACACCCTCTGCTCGCAATATGCGATGCGTCTGCGAGACTGCTTGTGATGCGGTCCCCGCGCATATCTGCGCGCCACTGCTCTCGATGCGGTTCCCGCGCGTGTCTGCGCGCCTCTGATGAGTGACGCGTCCCCGCACGTGTATGCGCGTTTCTGCTTGCAATGCGCGACGCGTCTCTGTGTGTCTCCAGGTATCTGAGTGCCTCTACTGGTGAGCATTACAATGCATTTCTTTGGAGATTAGACAAACTTGAAAAAGGTACACAAAATAATATTTCTTCTCATAATTCAACCTGTCATGCTAGTTTGTTAAAAACAAATTTAAATGATTAACTGTTAGATTTGATACTTTTCCCAAAGGTGCATTATCTGAAAGTATGGCTTCTGATACCTCATCACCTTCTCAATGTACTTCAGGGGTTACCAAATTAGCCCGTAATCTTTCTGATGCAATATCTTCTTTAAATATTGGAATAATACAAAACTATTTTATATCAAACTGACTCTGTTATCAATAATATTGAGCTATAGTGTGAGGAGGTGGAGAGGGTTAAAAGTGCTAATAACCGGAATGATTCAGACTGTTTATCACATGACTTTGGGCGCCTTAAGGGTGATGTTCATGGTTGAATGAGTGAGTAAGTGATTACTGGTGATCATAGGTGGTTGATGTTTTATGCAGGCTGATTCTGAAGAGTCCTGTGGTTGTGCTTAGTGTGCTAGAGGAGAGACGGGTGCCAGTTTGCCTTGAGATGATTCTTGTCAATGTATATAGGGCTTAGTGAATTGAATTAAATTCTTGATATATAGCGTTTTGAGCTTGCCAGTTGAGCATAAATCATAGTGACTAAAAAAAAAAGAAAGAAGAGATTCATAGCTTAATAATTGGGCGTCCGTTACACAATTCTTTTAGATTGGAACAATTTTATTGTTGGTGAAGGGGGTGTGAGTAACATTGGATAAGGAAACCTAGGAATGGTAGCAGTATGACTTGTAACCTTTGTTTGTTCTGAAATGTTTGTTGTGTGAGGAAGAACCAATAAACTGTACCTTAGAGAGTGAGTAATACTGTTATTTTGTTGGAAGGAAATGGTTTTGTTTCTTTGGCTATTGATGAGCTCTCACTTGGAGGGTGAGTAATACTGTTACTTTGTTGGCAGGAAATGGTTTTGTGCCCTTGGCTATTGATGAGTTCTCACTTGGAACTGACTTGATAGTTGTTCCGAGATCTTGCATGCCTGTTCTAGTTATTTTGGATGCTGATGTTATTGTATGTAGAAAGTGCGTGCTGTTATGTACATTTGGCTTTAAGTTGTTTTAAAAAAAAAAAAGATTAATCAATTAAAAAGAGATTTGGTAATAATTTAAAACATATTAATTAGTCTCAATCATAAAACAAATAGAATTGAGTCACAGTGGAAATAGAAAAATGTGTGGCTGTTAGGAGAGTTTCAGGTAGACTAACTATGTTTTATACTAATGACTTATTAATGCATACATAGTATTGAAGTGATGCAATGCTGCAGATAAGAGTGCAGACCTTGTATATAACTTAGGATTTATTAAATTAAACAAATTAGGATTATTAATATTTTTAATTTACGTGCAATTGCAACAATTGTCTGCTATAAGATTGAAATCAGAATGAGTAGAATTTAATTTAATTGTTGGATTAATTGAACTAATAAATTTTACATAACAAGTAAATATAAAAATTGTAAATTTTATGTTAATAAAACCAAATGTAATATTTTCATGCCTAATGGTAGAATGTATATGGAGACTAAATATTAATAATTAATTAATTACATCTGTAACATATGTTGTAGGTAACATTCTGAGTAAATAAATTCAGCTTCAAAGTTAAAATTCCAGTGTCAAATAAAGTTACATTGAAATCATTGTTATTACAATTAACACACAATTTAGTAGATTTGAATAAATAAAGACCCATCAGTTATTACCTAGTTGTTGACAAAAATGTAAATTTCCTAAAATAAAATTTGTTTTACAAATAATAGGAAGTGAATTAAAAGCCATAATGTACATAGACATAATTTCAATTTCACAAATAGGATTATCGATTACATCAAGTTCATTAAGATTACTACATAAATAATTTTTGCTAAGACAAAGTTTACAACTATTACTTATATAACTGAGGATACAATATTTAGACTTAATAGCTATATAAATAATTAGCGGGAGGGATTATTGTAGCAAAAGATTTCTGTGTATTACTATTATGAGGTTACAGAGTTTGAATTATTTTAAACAAATTAAAATGGGAAATTGAAACCAGAAGAATGTTTATAGTAAATAATAATTTATTGTTTATGATATAGGAGACAATTTCAGACAACTTAATTAGTGAGGAGTAAACAATGCCTAGGAATGTCTATTGAAGTGTCTGTCCTGGTCTGAAGTGTGAAGTGTGTCTGAAGTGTGTGTCTGTATTGAAGTGTCTGTCAGCACATTCAGCGTTTGGCAACATATTAATGTACCACTTAAGTTATTAGCTGGATTCTCTTATGTACATAATAAATAATTTTTCACATTATTCGATCGCCGGTGCCATTAAATGTGCAAACAACGGTAAATATGGGAAAATGCTTATCTTCTATATGGGGTGGGGAAAAGCTTAAAGTACATGAAATTGTCAGCTATCTTGAAGAGAGGAGTGGAGTATGTGTGTTGGAGGGTGCAATCCAAAGTGTGTATGACTGGATATGTGTTGATTGTGGGGCACTGAAAGGGTTGAATGTCAGAGGATGTTATCTTCTCCCTTTGATTGATGATGACACAAGGATAATTTGGGTGGTTATGAATACTTTATGTAAACATGTGTTGAATGTTGTCATATTTTATGTAAACACATATTGAATGTGGTCATGTTTTAGAATATGTTGATGACGTGTTGATAATGCGTTATGATGGCATTCAGTTACTATTAATACTCAAACAAAAAAAAACCGATTTTCCCATAAAATTTCGAATATGTTTATTACTTCAACAGAAATTGAACATGTTGGTTGAATTATAAATAGAGGTCAGGTTAGGCCGAGCTTCTATAAGACTGAGGCAATTAATTATTGAGTGGTGGTAGTTAAACCACTCGAGGAGCTCTAACATGGTACAATGGCATGGGGATTAGTAACTGGAAATTTGTACTGCCTTTTTCATTGACAAGTTATTTTAACTGTATTGCACTAATTCTTGCTTTGTTGTCTAGCACAATTTCTTTCTAAATCATTACATGCTTACATACATACAAACAGACATTTTATTTTTCTCATCCTCCATTAATTCTTTTTCTAAATGTTTAATTTTTGTCTGACAACCAAGGTGGGGCTTAGTGTACAATACTGGTGTAATGTGGCAGTTTGTTTATTGAGTTCAATTGGATGTGTGGTCCCTTTGGGCACATACATGGGGTTGGGTTGGGTGTTTTGACTTTGACTTTTGACTTTGACTTGTATCAGACATTTGGTCTGATGAGGCATATGGCCTGAGAAATTTTGACGGGTGTGTGGCCCTGATAGATTTTGTGAAGAGCATGTGGCTCTGAAGGACGTTTGGTCCTTGTGGTCAAGGTGGACATTTGGTCCTTGCTGACATTATGGCCTTGTGGACGTTTGGTCCTTGCTGACGTTTGGTCTTTGTGGACCATGTGACGTCTATGTGGACATTTGGTCCTGGCAGACAGAGGGGACGCCTTCTGACTGTTCTGTTCACAGGTTCCAGAGTTTGCTGCACCGGACTGAACATACTTGGATATGAAGATTTTACAGGGTTAAAAATGAGAGCTCTCAAAACTTTTTATTTTTATATCTTTTGTCTGTACCTTTTGATTGCCTATTCATTTATGTTGTAATGTTTAGACATTCATTAACTTTAAATTTTAGATGATGAAGACAGCGAATATGGTACTACTGTAGAATTTTCATCAATACAGCCATGAAACGACGCCGATGACTTTGGGGCTAATCGGGATGCACCAGCATGTGATGAGGCAACTGGATCAGCTACGTCGGGGACGACGCAGGGTCAGAATGGCCGACTTAGGAGACTTCTGTGCTACAAATGTCAACTAAGATTGTATTTGTAACATTAGTGTTGTATAGTTTTATTTTCATATTTCACTTCTGAAACCTAATTATATTTATCAAATTTAATAGTAATGTCTAAGAGCTTCTTATAAAAGTTATAGATTACAGTAAGTATTTAGATTCTGATTTATGATTTTCATTAGAAAAAATACAAAGTATTATATTTTAAATTATGACCTCATAGATATATAATATTATTTTATGAATACAATATTTATATATACAGCTGTTAACGACACCTGATTATTGTCAATGTCAAAAAATTTAGTACTTGTCAAAACAAGTTACAATTCCATTGTTTTGTTAATTCTAAAAGCTAAATTTATAGCTAATTTTATTATAAAATTGTTACTAAATTAATTGTGTGTTATAAATGCTTAGTTAAACAATATGATGATATGGTTAAATACATAGTTAATTGCTTAAATAAAGACTTACTTTAAATTGTGTTGTTAAAAGACGTGTTATTATATATTTTATCAAAATGGGTAATCAACTCGTCGGAGTAGCACCTTCGCAGATATTTCCAGTGGAACATTATTTAAGTGATCATGTCGACTTATCATTTGATCAAAGGTATATAAATTAAATTATACTTTATAATTGCTATTATTTAATAGCAAGTTTTACGCAGTTGTCAATAAGTGTCTAATATACTGTCGTTACTTATTTTTTTTTTTATGTTCAACAGTTTAGGTTCCACAAGATTCTTTAAAGTAGCAAGGGCACGCACCAGAGAAGGTCTTGTTGTTGTGAAAGTGTTTGCTGTCCATGATCCATCGCTGCCTCTTGCTGAACACAAAGAGAGAATATTAAAAATAAAAGAGCAACTAGCATCAGCATTTAATTGCTTGCCATTTCAAAGAGTCATTGTAAGTTATTATATTAATTCCATTTTACCTTACATTTCTATTCTATTTAATGTCTCTATTGTTAAATGGCATCTTAGAGAGGGAATGGAGAGTCTGTCTACGAATTCTCCATCAGAAATTCTGTATAATTATCCTATACATTTTGTTTCTTTTAGTTAACAGATAAAGCAGGTCTTCTAATGAGAGAGTATTGTAAATGCAGTGTGTATGATAGAATGGCGACAAGGCCGTTCCTAACTGTATTAGAGAAGAAATGGATAACATTTCAAGTGCTTTATGCATTGCATAGAATGCACAAACTTGGTATATGCCATGGTGATATTAAGGTTTGTCTAGTCTTTATTATTTTTTTTTTTTCATCTTGGTAAATGGTCAAAAATGTAAACACAATGTTGATCAGCTCAATCCCCAGATAATAAAATTATATCATAGCAGAGTGAAACAGGAACTGACTGTAAACACTATGAATTTGGGTTCTATTCCTACTCAGAGGAGTGAATTAATTTCATGTTCCCGCATTGGCAAGACCAAGCATGAGGTTAGATTTATATAGAAAGCCAACATAATGGGAAACAAAATGTCAACAAAACAATAAAAGAAAACAATTTATCTTTACTTTATCTTACTTTCAGTCCAATTTCTACTTCTACTCTGCCTACTCTTTTATACGTCGTATAAACCGTGAGATTGTTAAATAAAAAAAATCTATTTCACAGTTAGAAAACATAATGGTAACATCATGGCTATGGGTTCTCATTACTGATATAGCATCGTTCAAGCCCACATTCCTACCTGACGACAATCCGGCCGACTTCAGTTACTTCTTTGACACTTCTAGAAGAAGGCTATGCTATGTTGCACCGGAAAGATTTGTTGGAGCACCTGATCCTAATGCCAAACCTACAGTAATATATTATTTTATAACATTATTTTGTTAGTTTTTATATTAATTTAATTCAATATTATTAATTAATAATGTTGGAAAGACTTGGAAGGTATTATTTTTAATTACCCAGTCTCGTAAATCAAAATGTGGCATTAATTTCACCCACTCATATTTATGAAACACTGCTACTTCAAGGATCATAAATCAACGAGTGACATACATTTAGTAAGTTTTATATTTCTTAGTTTACATATATGTGGAAATAGTTCAATATTTAATTTTAAAAATATATAAATATTAATAATTATTTTCTTTAGTCAGATGACGGTGCTAGTGGGCTACTGTTAAGTGAATCACCGTGTAAAATTGGAGAACTTGTACCTAGCATGGATATATTTTCAACAGGGTAAGTAAGTTTCAATATCTCTGCAAAAAAATATTTTACATTATTCTATATTCTATAATTCTAACTTTGTGAATAATACATTGAAACATTACATGAAAAACGAATAAATCAACCATATTTTTAGTTTTATGTTGAAACTTTAAAAATATATTTAAAATAAATTTTACCTTTTGTTTTTGTTATTACTTTGTTTCACTTTATTATTTGTTGTTTGTTATTACTTTGTTTCACCTTATTATTTCATTTAATTGACTAATTTGTTTTTTTGTTATCATCCAACAAGAGAATGATAATAACTAGTATCCCCAAGTACTTAACGATCGAATACATTGGACCACAATTTCTACATACAATTTAACTTCTTCCAACACTTTCAGCTGTGCCCTTTTAGAGCTATGGAACGATGGCACACCAGCGCTGGACCTCCCAGGTCTTTTAGCATATAGGAATGGCGAAGAGAGACCCAACACTATGACACTACCGGATTCAAGCGAACCTGAACTTAGAAACCTATTGCATTCAATGACAGAAAGAAATCCGAAGGATAGGAGAAGTGCGGAGTTATATTTGGATGAAGCTAGGGGCACGTATGTAGATGTTGTTTTATTTTCTTTCAGCTTCTCGTAGTATTCCGCATGTAGCAGTGTAGGCAGAGGGAACTTAGTGTTAAGACACTCTATTCCCTGCTTTTTCCCGATTTCCGGAAGCATTGCGTATTGAGTGGCGAAACTCAATGCTGCGCTTTTTGCTGGTACTAGAGCGAAGAAATGAAAATATTCATAAATAATAAGTCACACGCTGGTGTTCCTGCATCACGACGGCTTCATACGGTTGAGTGGAATTATAAACTACGCTTGGTCTTGTCGGAGTAAACACAATAAAAATATGTTGTAATAAATATTGGTCTGTTTTTTTATTTTATTAATTTGTTTCATCTTATTATTTATATCATATAATTGGCGCATTTATAGGATTTGAACCTATACGAGGTGACTGATATCCCATCTTTTTTATCTCGTATAAAAAAATAATATCACGCATTGCAGGTTATTCCCCGAATATTTTTACTCATTCCTCCAATCCTACATGTTGATATTTTCCGCGCAACCAATCCTCCCGGCAGATGAAAAAATAACAAGAATATACCAAGACATAAAAAACATAATAAAAATATTTACTCAACCGTCAAATACCAAAAACTACCAAGATCTAGTAGACGAAACAACAGAAAATCAAAAAGTTGAAATTGATGCGCTAATAAAAGAAGGGTTTAGAGTTATGACGGTTAATGTGGCGGATTTCGAAGAGGAAAACGAGGATAAAACACCGGAAAATAAGGAAATGGGACCGGATGGGGAAGGATTGATACTTATAACGTCGTTAGTAACATCCTGTATAAGAGGATTGCATCATTGCACCTCAAAATTGCATTGCTTGGAAATATTACAACTTTTGTGCGAGAATTCTAGTTCGGAAGTCATTTTGGACAGGATTTTGCCTTACATTGTAAGTATTAATGACATTTTAAATTAAGAGATACCTATACGATGCCAAATGAATGTCTTTGTTATTTAATCATAACTTAAATTTAAAACATTATTTCTTTTTATATTTGATTAGAGAGATTAAGAATTTAAAAAATCACTCAAACCAACTACACTCTCCGTTATCTCCAGATATATCTCTCCCACGCCCCAGAAGCCCGAGTCCGTGCAGCATCAATATGGTGTGTAACTAAATGTGTGTCTAGTGTACGATCACTACCCACGCAGGATAGCAACGTGTTCCCGGAGTACATACTGCCCGAACTGGCGCCTAGAGCCAGTGACCCCGCTCTCCCCGTGAGGATAGCATATGCTAACAATATAGGTAGATTTGTATTTAAAATTCATGGTTATTGTATTTTTAGCCTCTTAGAATGATTTAAACAGTTAATAATAATTGACATAATTATTAAGAATACCTAAATAAATAGATGTGTTTAACGAAAAAGTACATATTTAATTTTTACATTTACTGATTTATAGCTAAACTAGCGGAAATAGCGGTTCGTTTTTTGGATCAAACTCAGAACATGGCGGAGAAGGAGGCAACAAATATTAATTATGAAACTGAACTTTCGGCCCTACATGAAATGGTATATTAATTTTAATTTATATAGAATTAAGATTTTTCTAAGTATTTCGTCGTTTTAAATATAATAAAACTTTGGGATTGAATGTTTTTAAGAATTTTTTTTTGTGTATAAATCAATTGACGCTAATCGATGATTAGTTGCTCAAAGTTGAGATTCAATAACAATTTTATTTATAATATAAACTATCGTTAAGGCAACGGATGCAACTTATAATATTTGGTGAACTTCACTGATAGGCCGATCAATGTTCATTTACCCTTTACAAAAGCCAAGACTTAATCAAAAAAACGCAGGAGCAAGAATGGTACAGAAGACCGAAGTCTATGGTGCACAACAACTAAAAAAAAATAATGATGTATATTAACACGAGGTCCTCTACCTATCCTGGTAGGCCGGAGAAAGCGTTTCTTGTTGTTAAACAATTTCGTGATTATTCTAGTTTTGAATGTATTTTGTTAGGTGCGGTCGACAGTATCTCATTTGTTGACCGACTCACAAGCGGTGGTCAAGAGAGCGTTAGTTGAAAATGGCATCACTAAGCTTTGCGTGTTTTTTGGGAAACAAAAAGGTAATTTTATAATTATTTCAAGATTTTATTCTTAATTTAAACACGTTTTTTTATAATTTCTATTATTATTGGGCTATTATTAGTACATTGTAAATATTCAAAATGTAGAAAGGATCGTTGATGTTAGATACCTTTATCTATAAAAAAATCATGTTTGTTGTATTATACATTATGATTCATTTTAATAGTGGCCCACAGAAATACAACATCTGTCAAAATTTAAACTGTCTAATTATCACGGTTCGTGAAATACAGCCTGGTGACAGACGAACAGACAGACAGTAGGGACTTATTATTAGAGTCGCGTTTTACCCTTTGGATAAGGAACCCTAAAATGCAATATCTACTTTAATATATTTCAGCAAACGACGTAATCCTATCTCACATGGTAACATTCCTGAATGATAAAGAAGAAGTAGCTTTAAGAGGTTGTTTCTTCGAGCGAGTTGTGGGCGTGGCTTCTTATGTGGGACAGCATGCGGCGCCTATTTTACTGCCTTTATTACAACAGGTAAGAGAATTTTTGAACTTCACACTGTATTTGGAACATAGTAGTATAGATACAGGAAACCTGGGAACCTGGTATTGAGACACTACGTTCTCATCGAGACACTTTTATTGCCCACTTTCGGCCAAATTCTCGACGCATTGCGTTTTAAGTGGTGGAACTTAACGCCGCATTTTAACTTGTTAATAAGAAAGAGGAGTACTACTCGTTACTCAAGAAAAGAAAATATGAATGATTTTATTCCCCCAAGTGAGAATCGACCATTGTCTAATTGTCTTCAAAAAAGGAGATCATAAATTTAAATAATATGAAAAAAAACACAATATAAACCTAAGTAAATATAATAATACGTTCCGCATTTGGCGCCCCGTTCTCTCTGGCCGTACCGTTGGGAGTAAAGTGTGAAGCTGAAGAATTATATATTATTTTTTATATGTAAATAGAAACTAAACTACCGTTATATACTTATTTCAGGGTCTCACAGACCAATCGGAATGGATAATAGCTAAATCACTCCGCGCGACAACCAGCCTAGCTGAGTTAGGACTGTTGCCAAAACAAGCACTTTGTGACTTAGTTGCGGAAAGTGCTGTTTATTTGGCTCATACTAATTTGTGGGTATGTTTATATTGTATTAGTAATTTTTCTTTTATATTTTTTTTTGGTATTTTGTTTTACGCCGCGAATAAAAGTTGGGACCATTAGAGGCAAAGTGGAAATGAAATATCTGTAATTAGTAGAGATGTTATTAAATTGTAATCTAGATGATTACAGGAACGAAAATGTTTTAAGATATAAACATTACCTTAAGTGAATTCGTAGCCACAACTATCGTGAATAGCAAATCCTGCAATTACACTACGAAAGCGCCTATTAGATTATTTAATTGTTTTATTATTTATTAAGTTAGATTTTTGGTGAGTGTGAGTAGTTTGTGTGTTGTTATCGTATCGAGCTATCATTTAGTTATTATTTTTTTAGCTTCATGCTGTATCCGGTACGTAGCAGGGTAGGGTACCTAGTAACCTACTGTTAAGATACTCCGTTCCCATTAAGGCACTGTTCCCCACTTTCTGCTGAATTCTGGGGGCATTGCATGTTGAGTGGTAGAACGTTGCGTTTTGACTCATAACCAGAGCGAGGAAATGAAAATATTTAATAATACATTCCCTCTAGTGGGAATCGAATCCATAACGCCTGATATTATTAATATTTTTTATTTTATATCTTTTGTTTAGTTACTCTTACATCTACATACTTTTATTTCTTTCTAATTGACTTACATCATTTATTTGTAAGAACCCATTGACTGTATCCAAAGAGTAATAAATATTAAAAAGTACTCGTATATATTGTTATATTATAGATACGTCACGAAGTATGCGGCCTAGTGTCTTGTGTAGCGGGTCTACTGAATCCAATAGACGTTAATTGTAAAATACTACCGCTGGTATGGCCGCATCTCAAACATAAACTTATTCAGGTATGTATTAATGTATTTTAGTTCTGATGCTAACATTTTTACACCAGGATAGTCAGAAAGTGCGAAGACATTCTCTTCTCCATACACGCCCAATTTTCAAGACATTGCATGTACAGTGACGGACCTCTGAGCTTTATTTTGTAAGAATCGAACCCACTATCGTTGCATACAAGATGATATGATGTTGTGAACGGGGTACAGCGTAATTCAAAAATAAATAATCATTATTGTTCAGGTGGAAAGGGCAGAATTGTTACTAGAAAGTCTGTCGGAGCCCATACCAAGGAAAGTTCTAGACGCTGTATTGAGACATGGAGACGTGGATAGACTTGTTCAAACGCTGAGGGAGAGACGCGCTGCTAGGTTAAAAGTGAGTAAATTATAATGTTAGAAGTAACTTTTCTAGTTCATATCTAAAGATCATTTAAAAAATATATATATTTTAAAGTTTATACTTTAAAATGTTTTTTTTTTATTGCTAAATAAAAATATATCCATGCAAATATATCCTTGCATAAATTTAATTATTTATAGTATCAACGCTTTTAAATTGCGCTAAAATGGGGTAAAATTTAATATATTTTTTAGGTGAAACAAGGTATGATGCCGCAGTATTCAGAAATGGGACAACAGCTTAAGAATTTATTCCGAAGATTAGCTTCAGATGGTAAGTTATTTTCTATTAATAGTTTGTAGAAAAATACCTATTTAAGAGCGTAAAATTTTGAACGTAGTGTTTTTCGTAATCTTACCTTTCGAATACCGTCCAAGCACTCGTAGCCTATTAAGTAATATGTTCTTATCGATTTTTTTCATCTTCACGCTATATCCCGATTGTAGTAAGGTTGGCAGAGGGAGCCTAGTAATTAGACACTCTGTTCCCGTTTTACTGGAGGCATTGCATGTTAAGTAGCGGAATCCCCGCGCATTACTTTGATATCAGATCGATAAAATAAAAATATTAAATATTTCATGTCTCGAATGGGTATTGAAGCCCCAACCTGCCGCGTTTGCGGTCGCACGCTTGTGCGTCTGTTATAACTTATTTTTGTTATTTACATATCCGTAAGGAGATTTTATTTCCGCTACAGTAAGATTTGTTTTAAGAATGGTAACATTCTTATATTTAATAACAGTTAAAAAAAAAATAAACATTTAGATTTTTGTTTTAGATATTTTACTTTATGTTTCAGGTATGACGGAGCACGTCGAAAATCAGTTATTAGCAATGAGTGCACATCTCATTAAAATACAAGGTTCTGCCACTCAGGTATGAAAGTGTTTTCAGCTTCACGCTTTTTTTCCGCATATAACAGGGAATGCGGAATTTTAGGATATTGTGTGTTGGGTGGTGGAAATCAACCCCGCGCTTTGTCTCGCCAGAGCTGAGAAATAATAATAATAATTTCCTCAAATGGAGATTGAACCTTACAACTACCATGTTTACAGTAACTTGCTGCTGTACTGCACGGCATAGATACGCCAAGGTCACGGCGATACAATGCCTAGGCATTGTAGAGCACATTTATTTTATTATAATACAAAAAAAATATCAATTTATTATTTGTGTTTTGTTTATTATAACATATTAATATGTTTCATAGGATAATAAAACTTATAAAATAGTTAGTATTACAAGTATATCAAAAGATTTATAATTTTTATGTTATTGTATTAAAATTATAGACATAATTAATAAACTATTATTTTGTTGTCTTTTTTTATTATATATTTTTGTGTCTTTAGCATATAACAGACGCACCGGGAAGATTAATATTAAATGGAGGTGGTCTCTCTAAAACTGCAACACTAGATGAAACAAGTCATACACCGGACAGAATGTACACTCAAAGTGTCAATAGGTAAGATTAATTTAAACTAGCGACCCAAAAGCGGCTTCGCCCGCTACCGCACTTAAAGACAAATTATATAAAATGTGAATGAATATTTTAATTTATTCGTTTTGGTAACAAGACAAAACGCATCGTTGAGTTCCGCAAGAAGCAATGTTTTGAAAATTTGGCGGAAAGTGAGAGAGTCCTAACACTAGACAGTGTTAATAATTTATACATACGAGATACCTATAATGCTTACATGGTTTATTAATTAATTAATTTATTTATTGAGATTCACCAGTGGTAATGGCATGAAATAATTGTTATAATAATTTTGTTGTTTTCTTGATGAAACCACTAACTTACTTTACATAAAATCATACGTATATAATATATCATAAAGATTCCTAGTAAAATTAAATGTCAAATTTAGGCGTTCCCATAAAACGTCCTTGTCGAATGAAACCCACATGAACACGGAATGGCAACACATGTTCGGACAAACTCAAGACCAGGGTGTGGTTAAGGGTAAGTAATGTATGCATGATATTAAAATATTTAAACCATCGTGGCGTGATTTCTGATTTGACAAATGATTTTTTTTGCATTAATTGATTAATTTTTTTACCGCTGTTTGTCCTTGCAGCGTGTGACACCGTGTCGCAGTCGGGCGCGCACTCATGTGTGGGCGCGAGCGCGGGCGTGGCGGGCGGTGTGAACGTCAGCCACCAACACTCACAGATGGGGCACAGCGCTAGTTACGTCCAGTGTGAGTTTGCTATTTGGCTTAGAGACTATCTGTAAATTTCATCACAACTCATTTTATAATATAGTATATCATTAGACATTATATACAATGGATAACTTCATAATAATTAACGTAATATAAGGTCTAGTTTACTTCGAGAAATAACCTATAAGAGTTTTTCATTTTATTCGAACTTACGAATAAAAAATTCTAAGATTTCATTCAATTAAATCCATACAATTTTATAAATTTATGCTTTACAGACAGCATGGCGCCATGTCGTGTAGAGTTACGAAATCTTATCTCTCGTATGCAACAGAAATTCCAGAAATCGTTAAGGTTAGTACGTTTATGATTTTCTTACTCTATTTTTATCCATATTATATTAGTTATTGTATAATAACTATTATTAAGTGGGTATATAACACGTTATGTGATACAAATCTCGGATTGCGATCGAAAATCGAATTAAATTATTTCATAATTTAGAAATATTAGCAAATTAATGCCTTCAAAGGAAAACACGATGCAATGTAATAGAGGAGACTGGTGAAAGAGCGAATATTTTCTCTCAGTGCCATTTGTTGAAATTCTGTTGGAGCTAAATTTCTTTGGAATTTTTCAGGTTTCGCTAAACAAACCTAGTAATTCGGTTTTATTTATTGATTATATTTACCTAATCAAATTATTTATTACTATTTAGAACTCACGATGACAACGTGGAAATCGGTGAGGATCTACTACCACCACCCACTTGGAGACCCGGGAATCAACTGCTGGCGTATTTACATGAACATAAGTAAGTATAAAATATCATTCTTATTACTATTTAATCGAGGCTAATCGTGGCGACGGGGCACAAACGTGTGGCTGTAAACGTGACAGGTTGTGGGTTCGGTTCTCACTTGAGGATTTTTAAAAAATATATGATGTTAAAAAAAAATTAAAAATATTTTACGCGATATAAACCGGCAATCTATTGCAAACGTTTGACTTAAGGAATATGTCATTGCGACGATGTTAATGAGATGAGACTTAATACCAGAACAAACTCGTAAGAAAGCTATTTTTTGGTCATTACTTTCGAAAATAAAATATAGACATTGCATTCTCATTTATAAATACCTAAATATATTTTCCATTTATCCAGGGCCCGTGTGAACCAGTTAGTTCGTCTGCCCGCATACAAAAACCTATTTGGTTCGTGTTCCGACGACGGCACGGTGCGGCTGTGGGACGCGGCCAAGTTGCAGGGACACGCTTATGTTAATAAGTGAGTCTATTTTTTTGTCTGTGCAAACCGGACGTGGCACGGGGCCACAAGAAAACGCTCAACACGCAATGCCTCAAAGAGAGAACAGAATTTAATGGGGTACAGAGTGTCTCAATACTTCATTCCCAGGTTCCCTCTGCCTATCCTGCTATGTGTGGGACACAGCGAGAAGTTATAAAAAATATTCATTTGGAAACATAAATATTCATATTTCATTATATTTTTGTGTTATACAGATGTTTTTGTCAGCACCACTTTAAATGAAACCACAGTTTTAAACACTCTACAACTAGCCTAATACAATTAAAAAATAAAACCCCAAAAATTAAAAGCACAAATAAACCTATCAAAGGACATCGCCGCACACGCCTCATTCCGAAATCGAGTCGTAGGTATTGGCAATAAAGTTCAAAGTTGTTTAATCTTTAGTAGTATTTTTTTAGTAGTAAGTGTATACGTTATTGGTATCTATGCGTAA
Organism: Heliconius melpomene rosina; assembly: GCF_056956725.1. Taxonomy (NCBI): domain Eukaryota; kingdom Metazoa; phylum Arthropoda; class Insecta; order Lepidoptera; family Nymphalidae; genus Heliconius; species Heliconius melpomene. The sequence continues at coordinate 3,974,172 of NC_140400.1, forward strand.
CTGCGTCACACGAAATATAGGCTAAACATCGTGAAATGAAAAAAAATCCTACGTTCAAAGTTCTAAACTGTTGTTGACTGATCTGGATTCATTTCTTCAGTTATGGGTTTGAAATATTTTACCCTATATGCTACAAATCATTTATTTCTGTTATTTTCCAGATCTAAATCCATGTACAACAGAAGTGCGGGTCCGGTCATAGCTCTGGCCGCGTGTGAGGGAGGACACTCTTTAGTGGCTGCGACGCAGGAGGGATCTATATTTGTACTTAGGTATTTAATTTTATGTTTATAATATGATTATTATGAGGCGGTGATATTATAGTTTCTTGGCAACACTTACAATTTGACGTTGTTTGATATTAGTTTGGCCCTGAGCAAATACGTTTTTATTTTTGACTCAAAATTTTACAGTTTTATTTTTTACCTTTACAGACCAGAGAGTGGTTCCTCACGCATGAGTCTGTCTCAATGCCGACAGCTGTCGGAGGGGGGGTGCGCGGCGCTAGCAGCGGCAGGTGGGGCACATGCCGGTGTCATATCATATGCGACGTTAAATGCCGCAGTCGTTGGATGGGATTTGAGGGCTCCGGGTAGGTAGAATTGTACAACTTGCTGTACAATTTACATTTTTTTTCCGGTTTTATTTAGTGGCAGAACTAAACGCCGCATTATGTCTTATCAGAGCGAGGAAATGAAAATAATTCACTTTTCCCAGGAAATTTTAATTACTAATTGAATAACTCATGTAATGGAAGTTGAATTAATAAAAGTAAGTAATTTGAAACAAAAAATATATAAGAACAAATAATAGCATAATAAGTAATCATCTTATATAACTGTTTTTGTAATATTTACAAAATATTTTAGAGTAAAAAAAATATACGATATTTTCATTAGTTCTGTTCTTGTATCACAATAAAAATTATAATCTTAATAATCTTGTTTTTACTATTCTCCTTTAATACATTTATATTACAAACTAAACTCAATACAATTTACCACTTTAACCCAGGCAACGCGTGGAAGCTTCAAGGAGATCTGAAACAAGGCGTGTACACGTGCCTGTACGCGAGCAGCAGCGGGTACCTGGCGGTGGGTACGTCGAGCGGCGCCATCTGCGTGTGGGATCTGAGATTCGGATTGCCCATCACGTCCGTGAAACATCCTAATTGTTAGTTTTATCGTGATTTTATGGTACCTATTAACGCCACCGCAGTTACACATGAAAAAAAATAGATCTTATTCGTTACAGAACTTATTTCTGCATTCTCCACATTTAACGTGTTCAAAGAGCTGCCGTGTAATTTATTTTTATCAATTTCATTAGGGTCGCATGTTGCCTCATGGAATCTATTCGGACAGGAAGTTAGGTAAATGTTTCGCAGTAGAAACCAATTCTTCGGGCCTTATATCGTGGATGACGGGGTAGGGTTGGGTTATGATCGTGTGGTGCGGTTTTGTTGCAGCGGAGCGCGTGCGGCGCGTGGTGAGCGCGGGGCGCGGGTCGGGCGTTTGGGCAGCGGGCGCGCGCGACGCTCACGCGTGGTGCCTCGAGTCCACGCAGCGCACGCACGCGCTGTGGCCCGCCACCGCCGGCGCACAGCCGCTGCACTACGGGCCACTGGTGAGGCACACACATATATATTCATAGTCATACTTAACGCGACTTCGTTTCATGCCGACGCGCGTCTCATGGCGCTCAATGCTCGCCACAATCTTCAGTCTTCTAGTCAAACTTAGACCAGTGCTATACTAGCGTATATATATAATCAAATCAATATATCTATAATCAAAACAAGATAATTTTCATAAATTAACTAAAAAAATCGGACAAGACCAGACTATAATTAGATTAAAAGAAATGAATTTAAATTTAATATATCATGATATTTAAAAAAATACCTTAACTTTTTAAGAGTCAAAAACTATTTTTTTTTCGGTTCACTTAATATTTTTTTATAAACATTGATTTTTGTTGACATATATTTTTTTAATAAACACATCATTATGTACCTACATATATATGCACAAAATCCACTTTTCTTCAAACATTCGATTAACAATGAATCCGATTAATCGAAGCTCTATTGTATTAAAAAAAAAATATTTCTTACTACAGGCGTCTCACTACATAAGCGCAGTATACTGCGGCACTCGTGATGGTAACAAGTTCCTCATAACGGGAGGATCGGATCAAAGACTCAGATTCTGGGATCTACAGCATCCAGAGGATTCTCATGTGTTATTGAATGCACCGCACGATCAAATGCACTCGATTAAGTACAGGTAAGTTTTTATGTTAACTATTATTTTTTTTTCATTTTAATTATGACTAGCGCATATGGCGCAACTACAGTGCCTTACTGTAAAAACGATGGTTGTGGAAATGGCTTGGGGAAATATTTTTTTTCCATTACTGCCCTCTTGTAAGGCTACGTGCGAGGTGGAATTCCGCCACTCAATACTTGATGTCTCGATTCTGGCAGTAAGCAGACCAAGAAGGTTCTTAGCAATGAGAACTTCTCTCTGCCTACCCTGCTTCATGCACGATACAGCGCCAACCTAAAAAAAATAACTTTTTAAAATTATAATAATCATAATTTCAGGAGTAGAATAATCGACGGTACAACAGTAATACAAGAGTGCGCCAAGTCTAACATTTCCACCCCCGTCATAGAGGACAACGTTTACCGCACGGTGGAGTCGAGGAGCTTCTATCACACCGCACCCATCACGGATATAACGCTAGTTGAAGGGAGCAAATGTTACTTGGTCAGCTCGTCTGCTGACGGTGTGATTAATGTATGGAAGTAAAAGAGAAAAGGTCCAAAAAGTTGACACCACATGAGTTGATATTTTATATATTATGTAATTCTTGTTGAAGGTAATATATCTTACTTAGTGAGCTTGTCCATTGATGGTGTGATTGACGTTGGATTTGTAAGTAAAAGGTCATGATTTTGGGATTCTCGAAGACGTATTTTATTAGACTTATGTAGATGTGAACTTCATTAGTATACCATAATTTAAAATTTATATATTTTAATTTAATGTACTTTGTCAATTTTTAAAAATAATGTATTAAATATTTTTTCCTCGTTGAGTTCCGTCACTACACAATACACAATGTCCTTAGAAAGAATGTGGGATACTGAAGTGTCTTAATGAAAACGGAGTGTGGTAACACTAGGCTACTTCTACATACCTTGCTTTGCGGGATACAGCGTGAAGCTGAAAAGAACCTTACTTTCATACTGCATAACTGTAGTAACTGTAGTAACCACCACAGTTATAACTCTAGTTGAAGGGAATAAAAGTTAAAATATGTATTATTACTGTATTTAAATTCCCAGACGTAAATATTAAAACTATTGTATATTCTTGGCTTTTTTGCTATTTTTTTTAATATATTTTTTTTTTAGTTTTCTTTGTTCCACGCTTCTTTAAAATGTTGATACAAACCTTTAAACACAATTCTATGGAAATTCTAATCTGATGGCATATTATTATGCTTTTGACATATATTTTTTTATACTTTTTATTTTTGGATCAAAAAGTACTTTTAGTACTTTTTGATCCAAAAATAACTGTAACAGTAGTGATTAAACATATTAAATCATAAATTTATGTTTATATGGATCTTTTTTTATATTATCAATGAGATAATATAAAAAAAGATTTTCATTTGCATATTATAAGTAATTTTTTTAGCAAAAATTAAGTCTTTTACAGCGACTTTATTTTTTCTAAGGAAGCGCTCACGTTGTTACAATGTTAGTATGAAAGTGTATAGCAGCGGTTATTTTTTTTATAATTTAAAAAAATATTTGTACACCTATCATAAAAAAAAATTCAAATCATAAAAATTACAAAAGTAAATTTAATTTAAAGTTAATTTAATGCCTAACTAATTTAAAATTGAAGCGAGATTTTTAAATTATTAATTATATAGGAACATAGGATTGAGTTTTGTTTTGAGTCCGTCGTGACTCAATGAGAAAGCACCTAATTATATAAACACGATGAATTCGCTTCCCGCTCGGGGGAATCAATTATTTTCATTGCCTTTCAATATTCAGACAGAGAATGGAGTGTTTTGACACTATGTTCTGTTTGCCACTATAACATGAGAAGCTGCTCTTTTTTCACTTAATTATTCAAGTTATATAATATGATATTCTAGTTATTGATAGAAGAAACGATATGAGAATATTATTTCTTTATCAGTTTTATTGTTATGTAAAATTTGCTCATTGTGATTGTATTAGATATAATAGACATGCTATATATGTATATTTATGTGCAATAAAATTTTATTGTTTTACCTATAAAAAGTTTTTTTTTATAATTTAAGTCTTTCACTGTTTTTGTGGGGGGCCTTCTGCCCCGCGTGAGGTGAGGTGGAGCCAAGCTTCACGCTGTATCTGGGTGGCAGGGGAAAACTGGGAACCTAGTGTTAACTTTCCGCCGAATTCTGGAGGCATTGCGTATTGAGTAGCGAAACCCAACGCCGCGCTTTGCCTCGTTACTATAGAAAAAATGAAATATTTCAAGTGTGTTTGACACACAACAGTCGTATTTACAGTCGCACGCTTGTGCCATGACATATTCCAATGTTTTTCAATGAAATGATATGACTAAGAAGAAATCAAAAGTAAAAATCAAAGTAAATGTTCCTTTAAGCTTTCAAGGTAATGAATAAAGAAAACAAATATCACTAAAAAACCTCAACCAAGATTATAAATATATCATGTAACTGTACTTTAATAATTTACATGTTAATTCTGAAATTAATGTTTTATTTGCATAAAATAAAACAGGACTGTACTTATAATAATTTATTAATATTCTTATAATATTGTACTATAATACACTTAAATTACACCTATAGTATATTTCAAAAGTATTTTCAGTAAATTCACAATATTTCATTAATTTCTAATGTGTTTTAATAAAAAAATCTAGCCATACTTTAATTAATAATATGATTTTAAACTTACTCTAACAAATTAACACTGCCAAATGATTTACTATATAGAAATATATAAACAAATACAAAAGAGTAAAAATAATACACATATATATTAAATTTTTTAAAATATTAAGAACAAGATGATCGATTTTTATGTATAAAATTGACAGACTATAAAGTTTTATAAAAAGTAAAACAAAATTAAAAACAATATATGAAATTGAAGTGTTTAATTAAAACATTAAAATCAAGTGAAAATAAAAGTTGTAAATGCAAACAAAAACATTGTATTTATACAAATAATTGTGATTGTCAATAATAAAAACATATTATATTAAAATATTTTATAACTTTGAGACTTGATGGCCAAGTCAAAAATATAGTATTTAAAAAAAATTACCATTGCCGACTCTAATAAATCTGGAAAGCTTAATATAAAATATCACAAGACACCGATTTTACAAGAATTTTCACATAATGTATGTATATATGTATATATACACACTATTATATGAGTGTGTGAATTTACACTATTGTAAAGTATTTTACAAATTATTTCTATACATATTAAATTATCTATATTTAAATGTTTAGTGTAGAACTTTGATATGAGAAACAAATCCTTTTCTTGTTGTTAAAGTTTCACCATAAGTCATCAGACCATCGCACATCACCTTCTCAGTCTTCTGGTGACAAAATAGCTCAATTGGCAACAGTGAGAAAAATTATGTAAATATGAAAAATAATGTATTTTGTAATTTATTAATTATTACTATCCTTTACTGGTGCTTTCATCTTTTTTGTCATTTTCTGAATCTCTTGTAAGAGCATCAAGATCCATCGTTTGAAATTTAGGATTTTGTGCATTTGAAGCAAATTCGACAAAAAGCTCTTTGAGAAATTTAAGGTCTTTTGTCAATGATTTAACTTTCTCCTCTAATTCTTGATTCTCTGCTTTTAATTTTGTAACTCGTGTAAATGTCTCCTGCGTTCTCTGCTTCGACTTGTACCTGCTTTTCTTTACAGCCTGTGAATTAATACAATTAAAGAAATTTAAGTATTATTGAAAGTACTTGTACTGTAAAGCCAAAAAAATGGTAAACAAAATATTGCGCAATAAACATTAAATGGTTGTTATACGGGATTCAATTGATATTAATGACGTAATAATTTCACATCCATAGAAAGTATTCAAATATTGCTTTCAACTATAGAGACATCCTTTTTTCAGTTTTATGATCTTGTACAGAACTTATTAATATTTGATATGTTTTTAAGATGTATATGAATATTATTAAAAAATAAATCTTACCTCGTTATTTCGATCTCTTCGTCGCCTATAGTCATCGTCATCATCATCAACGTCGCTAGCTCCTTGTCTCCCGCGTTTAACAGGAGGCATGTCCCAGGAGTTTTCTAAGATCATCAAAATTTATTTAATATATCGCTCCAGGAACATGTATCGATGCCCTGTATACTTTTTCTGTTGTATAAAGCGTCAGGCTTTGCACTTAGGAAAAACCTAATGAAGCAATAATTATAGAGCAAAATATGACGTAATTTTTTCCTTAACAACGAAATTCACAATATTCTCGATTTCACGGTCAAACTTATTAGAATGTTACGCAACAGCAATTATTTAATTAGGTTGGAGTAGATAAGTAAGTAAACTTTTTGTTTATAAAAAATATTCACTGAGTAAACAGTAAACACTTGCTATGTAAACTGTGAACTTGCACTTGTGAATGTGATTGTGATTTGTCAAGTGAATGAAGTCGTTTTAGGGATGCTCGATTATCGTCAATTTTCGATGAATATCGATGTTAGCAATTAAAATATCGATGTTTTAAAATCGATGTTGCATTAAATCCCTATCCCTATCCCTTATCCCTATATAAAATAAACAAGTAAAAATAGCGAGTCTGTACATTGAATATATTTACAAAATAATGATAAAGGGGGTTTAGAGACAGTCATAGATCCCAAATCTACAAAAAAAATTGTCTGTTTATTTGTATGTTTGTACACGCTAATCTCCGGAATTATTGGACGGATTTAAATGAAACTTTTTTGGTTGTATAGCTATTATATCTAGGCAACATCTAGGCTATATTTTATTTTGAAAATTTGGATACCCGATGTGGAACCTTTATATCTTTTATAGTTTAGACAGGCTGTTAAGCCTGTCTAAACTATAAAAGATATAAATATACTGCCATGAGGAAAATTGAACAACCCCGATTAACACAATTCTTTTATAGTTTTTTTTTCACTTATTTCTAACCTCTTTTACACAAGTTCGCTAACAGTATAATAAATAATTAGCTTCACATATCTCATATCAATGCTCAATGTATATTATTATAAATATTAAGTATCAACAATGGACGGATTTTTAATTCGAAACCATCAAAAATAGATATTACGATAATGTAAAAGAAAAAAACATATTTCAAGGCATTATAATTGTCAGTCAATTATCGGTTTATGAAATGAATAATCACGTAGGTCAAGCCGCGGGCGCCCGCCCGCTAGTAAAAGAATAAAACATCGTAACATTGATTTCAGCAGGAGAAACAATCGATATTTAATCGCGTACACGTGCTTTCAAAATTATGATTTTTACAGTCAATTCAGTCAATTTCAGAAAAAACTGGAGGCCTCCAAACTTTGTATGGAACCTTCGGTGGGCAACCCCACTCACGCTTGTCCGGATTTTATATTTATTGATGACGATATGTGTAAAAAATATCAATATCGATGTTTTTCTTTCGATTTTCTTACGAAGCTAAATTTTTATCGAACATCGATGTGTTCGATAAAAATCGATCCCTCACACTGAGGCACAGTAACACGTTATAACAAAGGGATACCAGACTTTTATTTTACTCAAAATTGATGAAAATAATTTACCCAAAATATATTTTTTTAATATAATCTTTAAGTTTAAAAATTGCTAATTATATTTTTATCGACATTGCATAGTACATAAGCTTTTATTAAGCATATTGAACGTTTATATAGTATGATGATTCATCTGTGTATATTGAATATAGATAAAAATTATCGTTCATTAGTTATTCTTGTAAGAAAATAAAAATGTGGGGTATTATTAAACAAAAAATGTAGAAAAATAAAACACATCAATTCTCTTCAGACCACAATATAATTCTTTCTTAACATTAAAACTCTAACGAAGTACGTAAATCTTATTTACACAAATGGAAGCATCCAATGCTAACAACCTAATACTGTAACGCTAACCATTTCAATACACAATTATAAGAAAAAACGAGAGAAATCTACTTCATTCTAATCAATTAACCATTCATTCCTATTATGCAACTGTTTTTTTAAACTTAGCAATATTTGAACATTTTAAATGCACTGCTTACATTAGTACAGACATATATGTTGATTTATATCACAGAAATAACGAAGTGAGAAAGAAAAAACAGTCTTGTAGAATAAATGCTTAGGAAAACAATTTTTAATATAAGTAATACACACAAAAAAAACATTAGGAGCATTTTAAAAATAAAGAGTAAGTATGTCATGCTACAATTTAGTAGTATATCATAACAAAAATGAAATTATAGAAATAATAGTAAAATCGAAAATACGTATTGAATTTGGTATGTACGTACTATGGAATATAAGAAAAAATGGAGTTAATAAAAATAAAATAATAACACATTAAAATTTAAAAGATTACACAAATGTCTAAATAACTATGGTAATTAAACAAGGCTAGTAAGTAATATTTACAATTAGACCGTAATCAACTGTCAATTTGTTTTAGAATATTATTCGTTTACAACTACATCAATTTGTTTTAGAATATTATTCGTTTATGTGATATTGTCATATTTCTCTCAATTTAAAATTATTTTTAATTCCTATATAGTTTGTAGGCGAATTGTACTTGTTCGTCTTAAATGGTAAAAACTGGTATAGGCCAGACATTGTCTGTACATATCTAAGTATATATTAGAAATGTAACAGATATTTGGTGAATGAAAATGAATGTTATATATCCGGCTGTTTTTTTTTAATGAAACAAAAGACAATATCTTCAACCCTCAACACTCATCTCTAATATATAATATTTCATTTGCCATTAGACTTATTTGACAACATGTATTAAAACTAAGGAATAATATCGAATCTGTGAATATTTTTATTTTTTAAGCACTTAGTATGAAATTTCCACACAAGTTTTAATAATAACCTCCATATATTACCAGTCTCATTTTTTTGAGAATTATTTAGATTTTAGATATTATTTATTTCACAGGCAGTTTTGGTCCAATTCATATTGTTTTGTAAATGATAATATTTACATAATTCTATATTTATACTGTTATTTTAATTGTAATACCTTTAAATTTCAAAGTTTGAGTAAAAATTTCCTTTTATAATGAAGCATAAAAAAAGATGTAGCACGAAATAAAGAAAATCGAGTGCATTTTTCACTTCCAAATCACAAGATCTTAAGATTAAGGCTAACAATGACAAATCCATAACAGGAACAATTTTTTTTACATATAAGTAACTTATAAATATGTAAATATGTATTTAAGTTATTTATTGCTTCCACAGTACAGTACGGCCGGTGTGTTGTGGCCTCTTCAGGCATTCTAAAGAAAAAAGCTGGCTGTTCATTATAAGTGAAAAAATAATAAGGATTATTTCAACACAATTTTCAATATGTTCTTTTTATTACTGATGTATATTTTTATCATAACATTTTTTTGTTAATAAAATATAGTATTTATTTAATACTCTGGTATAGGTAATATCTTTATCTAGCGATGTCTATCGGATTAATGCCTCCATATTGTTTTTCTTTTATATTTTTCTAACACTAAGCTCGCAACTTGTACGTTTTGAGGCGAAGATTTATTTATGAGTTAATTGAAGAATTAATATTATTTAAGTTTCAAAATTATTTCCATTAATATTTACATGAAAATTTCAAGTTTTCTTAAAATTTGAACCTTAACATTTCATATTACAAAAACAACGTAATATTTTGATTGCTTAAGCAATCAAAATTTAAATTTAAATAGGTCTTTAAATTTATATTCATAATAATAATTTAAAAAAAAACATATTTAGTTACAAATATAAAGATAAAGATTGTACAATTCATCCATTCGCATGGTGCCAATAGTTATTTCTTATACTGTATTCAATAATAGTGTCATATTGTAGAATAAATATTCTGTTAATAAGAGGTTTCCATTTATGAATATAGATGTTTGACTAGAACAGTTATAAGACACACATTATTTATAAAAATGATCTCAAATTGATTTTATATATTTTTTTGACACCTGGCACCATCTTACGAAACTTAAATTGTATTTCCTTTATAATATATTATTTCGTCCTACTCTAATGAACAGGGTCGCTTATATTAACGACTGATATTCCAAATAGCTTATATTAATTACTTTCACCAAATTCTAATTTTCGAATTAAATCAATATCACCTTAGGCTTTATGTAATTAGCTCAGAGATCTACGTTTTAAACATTACCATAACATTTCAATATACATAATAAAATTGGTTTTTCCAACGATTGACAAATATATTATTTAAATATTATCAGTTTTTAATACATGCTTATAATTCGTAAATAGGTTCTTAAATATTTAGATTTTTTCAACTATTCAAGAACATGGTCGCGAATAAAGTATAAATGATATAAAATGATGTAATGATTTTTGCCTTACATTTTGTGTAAGAGACATAACGAGATGCAATCGATATTTTTTTTAATTCGAATTATATTCAAATAAATTACATGCTTATATTATCTGTGTTTTCACATATAGTCTTCTAATAATATTATTATCTGTACCAAATGTCAAATTGTACTTTCAAATTTCCCACGTCAGTGCAATCGTTAACTAGCAAATGCTACGAAATAATAGTTATTCTTATAGTAGAGGATCTGACAGCTTAAATCTGCAGGACAAATACTTTTTTGTTAGAAGTTTATTCAAATGATGGTAGCCTATTTTCGTGGCGATTATCTTACAGGCAAAAATTTTTTATAATGTTGACAAAGTGTTTAAAATTTACTTTTAACTTCTTAAACTCTTTTAAATGATAATGTTTTCACTCAAAAACTTGTATCTGGGATTTATAAGCAAAAAATAATCCCAATATATTTAATTAAGTAACTGCGGCCACGTTACAATATTATAATAAATAGGCAGTTTTATTAATAAAATAGATACCTACAGATTGGAGCGGCCGGATCTTAGACTATTATATGTTTTGTTTATTGAGACGGTTGTATTTGAGCTTTACGACATTGACACAGCCATTTTATAATTCTTGCGTTTCGTTCAACAACACTTGGTGGTTCCGTGTTGCGATAGATCTGTTTCTGTATGCCGGGGCCTTGTACCTAGAAATGAAAAAAAAATACAGAATATTTTTTACGGACAAAGAAAGTTTTCTATAAATATTTAAATAGAATTACATTCTGTCAATTAAATATATTTATTTATTTATTGAACATAAATAAAGCTACGATAGTTGCGAATTCGATGCGATTTCGATTTCTCGGCTCACCAGAGCAGATAGATATTAACTTAACACTGATGCCTACAATGGGGAACAACGTATCTAAACATGGCTCTAACTATTATACACGAAAAAAAAACGTAGAGCTAAATATTGGCATAACCCAAAAATATATTTACTTAATAAATAACTTACCGTATAATCAGCAGCCGTAGCCAGCTGATTAGAGTCCACAGTGGACGCAGAAGAGAAGAACACCGGGCTGTCTTTATCCCCGTCCCGTATGACAGCGTCATACTGACGAGGGTCCATGCCCAAGTAGTCGAAGAAATGCTGGAGACGAGCAGAGTCTGTTGGGGAGTCGGGGGAGTCCTCGCCCTCGCAGGGCGCGGAAGAGGGACTGCGACCGTCTGTACGTCTGTACCTAATGAAAATTGTAATAGTAAATTAAATAAAAAAAAAATTCTTCACGCTGTATTCCGCACACAGCAGTTCCCCACTTTCTGCCGAATCCTGGAGGCATTGCGCGGTGAATGGCGGAACTCAATGCCGCGCTTCACCTCACCACTAGAGCGAAGAAAATATAAATGTAAATAAATAATTTATTTTCTCGAGTGGGGTTTGAACCCACAACAGTCGCGTTACAGTCACACTCTTGTGCCGCTGCGACAAATTACATTTTTTTTAAATATCTTGGTATTTGGTAGATATAATTCCGAAGAAGAATACTAGCATAAGTATCTGAAGGTTCTGAATTGAATTTGGATGCTCTAACTAATACATACAGTTAAGACGATAAAGAGAATATTTTTAGATTCTAAAAATAACCATTATAAATATTATCTTTAACAAACATAAATAAGTTGTAACAAGCGTATGAGAATTTCGACGTAGCTCGGTAACAACGTATGTATTGCTGAGAGCGCTTAGACGGTTTCCAACAGAGGCGGGTTGAATCCACTACGTAATTATCACACGTTTTCAAAAATATTTTTCTATTTTTAATATTGAAATAACACTTTACACTTTTTTGATTAAAAATAGTTAACAAACCTGTCAGATATGTCCGATTTAGATCGTAGTATGGGTCTTGGCCGTCGTTGCTTGTAACGCAAACACCTTTGACGTTTGAAAGTACCGAGAGGTGACGTCACTTCCTCTGGAGGACATATCTGGAATATACGAAATGGGTTTATTTATTGTTCTTATACCTTTCTTCTATATAGTCATTTTATGATCAGTTATTTAGAAGTTTTTAAAGAAATTTTTCATTATTTACTTACCTGTGCAGTGTTAACGTACTCCTGTGTATCATCAACGCGCGGTCGTAGCCTCACCTCTTGGTACTGCGGCTGCTTACTTATCAACTCAGTACTCGGTTCGTGATATCTAAAATTAAGAATATTTAAATATTGATACTTTAAAATCAATTTATTTTTCTCTGAAGTTTGATTAAAATAATACTATCAAGGTTAATATTAATTCCAGAGCAAATAGTAGTTTCAGTTCATTAATTCAACGTTCTAAATATATTCAATAGTCGTTATTTAAGTTTATAAAAGTTGTTACTAAGGTAAGATTATATGTAAGATGACTTTATTGTTTTTATTATCTTTTACACGCATATTATTTCATTATCGATGTGCCCGCAATTATTATTATAATTTTAGTTATTTTTATCCACACACTTTTAATATCGAAAGGAAACATTTAAAGTTTAAAGATACATACCTAGTATATTCCCTGGTAGGATAATCTTTTCTGCCTACATTTAAGCACTTGAGCGGTGTTTTGTAGGTACAGTCGTAGTCTCCATAGTCATATAGCGGAGGCTCGTCTTGAAATTGAGGAGGAGGAGCACTAGCCTGGAGGCCAAAGTTATGTGAGTTATGTATAAGCGTAATTCTACATACAATAAAAGAAAAAGGCATATTTATTTTTAATGGCTTGGCTTGGCATTCAATGGTGTTGCTGACATACACACTGCCGAGTCTACGGTGATGGCTGATTAGCTGACATATCAGTCAGTCTTTGCTGATCCCAACACATATTAACTACTGTGAAATAACTTGAATGTATATATGAACTGTCTTCTTTATCCAACATTACTCACCTGCGATACCCACTGTATAAAGATAATGAGTATCAATAAAGATGGCAAGGGACTCTAACCTGGAAGTGTATAACGACGCGCGCGTGCGGATGCGCGGCGGGCGGCACGGGCGGCGGGTAGTGCGCTGGGGGCGGCGCGGGCGGGGAGGGCGCGCCGTCCTGGAACTGCGGCGGTGCCGACACGTAGCACTGCTCCAGGGCGGTTGTGGTTTGCCACGTGTAGCTTCTGCTGGGAAATAGACGTTTTTTAATGGAAAACACTACAGGAGGAGCTACAGGTGCGTTGTCGGCCTTTAAGGTGGACATAGGTGAAGGAAGCATTGTCAAAGTCTCTCTACAGAGATGCTAGCCACGTGGACCAATAAAACACACGATTTAGTAGTCAGAGCACTTAGACGGTTTCAAGACGCGCGAATTCAAACTTAGCTACATTATATTTTTTACATATTTTCTATAAAAGTATATAGGTGTTTCAGTTAATGAACCTAATCTAATCCCTTAAATGACCTAGAATTTACCATGTTCAAAAACTATTTTTAAATTACTTTTTTACAATAATGCACGTAGATAAAAATATCAAAATATACCTATTACGCTCATGCTGTACATTTTCACGTGCATGCGGCGGAGCACTGCGCTGCGTGTAATGACCGCTGGAGCCTCCTGAATCACGAGCGAATGAGGATCCGCAACGACTGCAATACAAATATTAATAGCAATAAAACTTTTTGCGGCGTTGTGTTCTACCACTAAACGCAACGTCCCGAAAATTGGGCGGTGCATCGAGAGCTCCCCAGATATAAATATAGTTATAAATATTTTCTGTTTAACTTACCTATTGTACGATTGATAATTCTCTTCGCCAGGCGACGGATGTTCCGAGAAGGCATCACACGATGACATTAAAGATGAATGATTGGATCTGAAATAAAAGAGTATATTAATAAGAAAAACACTAACTATTTAACGTAAATCTTTAGTTCATAATTATTAACAAAAAAATATTAGAAACAAAACGAAAATGTCTCGAAATTTCGGCGAAAAGTGAGGAACGAAAATATTTTAATGGAAACGAAATGTCTTAACACTAGGTGCCAAGGTTCCCTCTGCATACCCACCTGCTATGTGCGTGCTAGAGCATGAAGCTAAAACTAATGTATGGATATATTTACCTAGTTCCTTTAGACGAACACGAGGCGGTACGATGGTGAGCAGAATGACGACGTCGTCGCGGCGACCGTCCGATAGATTCCGTACCCACTACTACGTTTACTCTGAAAACGGACGAATTAATATAATCTTTAGTAATGTATTCAAAGAGCAGGCCTTTTAACAAATCATTTTTTAATGAAATATTTTATTTAATATACTATTTACTTACTTCTACTTACAATCTATTACAGTAATTGGCACATACAAATAACTCATCTGTAATAATGCCAGTTTTGACAATTTCGAGATTTTTTTCAAATAAGTTAGATTTTTGAAATTTTTAAAATCTACTTAACAAAACGTTCACAACTTCCAAGAAGCGCGGGTTCAAATCCCGCTACGTTAATTTTTATTTTTTTTTCATTTTCTTTAAGGTATAAATACTTACTGCTCCGGATATCCGTGGGCTTGAGCGTGTAAATCTGGTAACGATTTATGACTGTTGATATTTGTATTATCATCTTCGCGAGCGCTTGGTTGAGAATGTGAATTTGATCTGTAAAATAAAGTTATTAAAAAGTGATTTTTATTATTTTTAAACTGTAGCTTAGCTTTCTTGGCTGAATGAAAACTTTCATTTGATGACTGTCGTTTCGATTCACACTTGGGGAGATATTCATATATTTTTTTTTACTTTCTGGTAAATAAGGTAAACGAGTTCATTAATTATGGCTTCCACCTATAAGCACGCAATGTTTTGAAAACCTTTTCGCCTATCGCCTCGTAATCGAAACCTATACAAGTTTATAAACTTTTATACGTCGTACTTCCCGTTGACGATGACAATCCAGAAATTGGTCCGATTCGCACTTGACCGGTTTTTTGCAATTTTTTTATATATAAATAAAAATAAATTGAATCCTACCTAACATATCGCGGTGCCGAATGCGCGTACTCAGCCGGTGGACTGATGGCCACTAGTTGGTCGCCATTACGCGACTCATCTGCTTGGGGGCTGGATTGGGGGCTTCCTGGAATTTATAAAAAAAAAACTTAAATAATAAATATAATACTTTAATCGTGTATGCTTATACGTTGACACTTCTTTTAACGTATTTAATTAATATGCCTTAGAATGCTATAATGGCATTAATTACGAAGTTTCATATGTGCAGCTTGAATCCGACACCATTATTTTTTAAATAAAGTTTAGTTTAAGTTTTTAAAAGAATTATGCACTAAACTTACTAAAAATATAAAAAAAGATTTTAAAATAAAAGAACTTACGTATAGAATAATTACTCTTGATAACACACTCAGCCCTTTGCCGTGGTATAACAAATGATTCAGGAAAGAAGACTCTAGGGTCAAAACTTCTATTCTTATCTTCTTTAGAACCGGAATTAGACGAGGATGTTCCCGAGAATGTTCCAGAAGTGTGTCCCGAACGATCTCTGTCCGGATAGACGTCTTTGAGACGTCGAGACTCGACAAACATCTTTTGGGCTGGAAAATTAAATAAATTATTAAATTATCTAAGTAAAGATAACTTAATTGGTACTTAAAACCTTTGTACCGCCCAATTCTGGAGGTATTGCGTGTTGAGTGTCGGAATTTAACGCCGCAATTTGCCTCGACACCAGTTCGAAGAAATGAAAATATTAAATAGTAATTTCCTCGAGTTGGGGATTGAACCCACAAGTAGATGAGTCTACAGTCCCACACCTGTGCCCCTGCGCCACGACTGGCCTCAACAGTACTTAACCTAGTAATACAAAATTATCACAATTAATACAATAAGTGCGCAAAAAATATTTCAAATGTAATATATCTCTATAAAAAAGAAAATTTAAGCAAACTTACAAACATATGCAGGTGGATACACATTCTCTCTACTGTCAGAATGTTCTAGAAGTCGCCTTAAAGTGTTCTGTAGACCCTCACCAGCGCTGACCGCACGACGCGTGCTCGCTATGCGAGTTGTGGCATCTTAAATCGTAAAAAAAGTATTATTTAGGGGCCATTACGGTGAATAGCATTAAATATATAAATTAATTATTTTAATTTCCCTGCTCTGGTAGAGTAACGGCGCCACTTAATATGCAGTGTTTCTAATTAGGGCGGAAAGTGCAAAAGTGGCACACCATTCTTTAAAACGAAAAATAATTATTAGCTTTATAAAACATAATATATAAAATGATAAAAAAATAATTTTTTTTTAGGCTCGGCCATATTATTTCTCCATAGAAATTGTACAAAATAGAGTGCGTGCGGAATTAGGCTTATTAGTTGATGAGAATCATTTCCGGTAGCAAATTATAGCATAGTTGTATTATCAACATGGCGACTGCTTAATTAGAGTGGAAATGTAAATTTGGGCTAAAAAGAAGACGCTTCCGGAGAAGAGAATGTTATGCACAATATAATTCCATATGTGTTTATAATTGTTTTTTTTTTGTATTTAGAGAGATGCCTGGACTTTCCTTACAATGAGAGATTGTTTTGATAAGGCAAAGGCTATATTTAAACCAATGATCGTGTGCTTGGACTTTCCATCGAGGCGTTGTAGTCGATTGCGCGAGTAATCCTGCGACACCTCATACAGGTTTCCGCTAGGTTTAAGTGGGCATGATCGATTCACAAGTAAGCCCCACAGTACCGTATCCGGAAGGCACTCAAGTGCGTTCCGGGCGGTCTGTATTATGAATTTGTCCAGATAATCCAAAAAGAAAGATTATATAATTTAATAAAGGTTGTATAAAGAGACATTATGTATAAAGAGTAGCCGAACCCATACGGCTTCTAGTTTTTAATAATTTATATTTAAATCTTTTGACTCACATGGATTACAGCATTCATTGTTAAGCGCTCCCGAACTCACGAGATGACAGCCGCCGGCCGCTATCGCTTGACTCAGACCGCTGCTTACCTGTAATAAAGTAAATTTTATTAATTGCTTACCTTTTCATATTAATAATGTATGTTTTAGATAAGTTTCATGTTTTTCTATATAAAAAAAAACAAAGAATCTTTAATGGAACGAAAATGTTGTAATGTGTTATCAAAATATTCCAAATAACAAACCTGAAAAGTGGGAATATATTAAAAAAAAGGTAAATTCGTTAACCATCCAGATACGTAGAAGATTTGTTGAATACGTTTCTTAAATTCATAATAGATTACGAAAACAACAGACTAAATGTTCATAAGGCTCACCCTCAAAGGCAACTCTTGTTTCCTGTCCAACACCGTTTCGGATTTTACATAGAAAGCTTTGCTCTCAGCAAGAAGCTCCACTGCGGACTTCCGTTGCTGCTGCGGCATTGTCGTCTGCATCGATCGTGACGTCGCCATATCCTTCTTGCGAGGCAACTTGAACGAAGCGAACAGAGAATCTGCTAGACGACGTCTGTGAATGCATAATGTTTTAAAATTCTGTTTAACTCCACGATGCATGCCGTATAGCCAGAGGGAATCTCCTGTGAGAACACTCTGCTTTCCACTTTCCGCCTAATTTTCGAGACATTACGTGTTGAAGGGCGGAACTCAACACCAACTTTAACTTGTTACCAAAATAAACAAAAGAAAATATTCTTTTTTATAATAAATATTCTTAGTTAAAGTGTTAATAGGGCCGGTTTCCGATTACCACGATTCGTTAGCTAGAGTTGGTTACGGATATTTAAGGAGCAAACTCATTAGTATTGCAGACGAATGCCAAATGCTCTTCGAGTACCATTTAATGGAATTGAATTTAACATTGGCTAATAGTTACCAGAATTGCCAGATCGACTATCAAGATTTACTTCGATATTGTATTTATAAACATGTTTTCTAAAATAATTTTACATAAATAAAACAAACAAAATAAATCAAACCAACCTAGGCGGAGATTCAAACGATCTCGAATACGAAGTAGTCGCGGTACCCTCAAATTTCTTCCGCACTTCCTCAACTTTCGACCAGCCGGACTCCACATTCAGGCGCCTTGCCAATTGATTATTTTGTACCGCATGCTTGGCCAGCTCCTCCCTGGTCCTCTTGACGGAGACCTCAGGTATGAGGTCCCGGTGCCGTCCAGTCCGTGTCTCGTGACATCTCTCTATGAACTGTCGTCTGCGTATGGATAGTGTGGCTGACGATGGATCGTCGTCGTCGTCGAAACACCTGAGTTTTAAATGGCTTATTGCAATTTTTTTTGTAATATATTGATATAGGGAGTTTACGCAAAAATCAAGTATTTTTAAGGTGAAGAGGCAATAAGATAAATTTAACAAGAAGAAAAGATAAAGTTGTATATTTTTAATAGCAAAGTAAAAAAATATATTCAAATACAACTTATGTAACGTATTTATTAGTTTCTCCTACTACATAATATCCCTACGTACCTATATAAAAAATCGATACACCATCAACTGTGAAGATAACCACAATTAATTGGTAAAAGCCAGAGCAGTAATTGAAGATGGGAACAAAAACTCTAATAATTATTGGGAGGCAATAGGGGACAAGTACCAGAGCACGATATCGATTACTGCTTGCATATAGGCAACTAGCATAGGAAGTAGATACAGAATGATATGATTGTACCAATTAAAATGTATGAATTCAACATAGGTTCAGTCAACCATGTTTTATGATGCAGTTTGTTGTGAATGTGTTTTGTTTTAGTATTGACTATTTGAATCATTTTAATACATAGACAACATTTTGCTTTATTGTTGGTAATGCTAGAGATCAAATGAAGGTACATCGTTTTTTTCTCTTACCGTTCGTCTTTAAAAGAAACTCTCTCTCTCTCTCTTCCCTTTCAAAGCAAGTCATGTACATTCTGTCCGTCATATGTGATATTCATACCTATATTATAAATTCGAAAGTAACTCTATCTGTCTGTCTGTCTGTCTGTCTTTTACGCAATCAGGGCCAAACCGCTAATTTAATTGTGATATAACTCATATAGAGATACTTGAGGGTCTCGGGATGAACATAGAATACTTTTTTTTCTCATATTTGTTATATTTTCCTTATATATCAATATATTGAAATACTTATTAATTTGACATGCAATTTATTCCGCCATGTTAGTAACAACCGTCGTTGCTAAGCAACGATTTGCAAAGTTTGTTGTTAGAAAACGTCACCCAAAATGAGCTTGCTTAACTCATCTCTCTATTGAAAACTGAAAATAATTTCATAAATATATTTAATAAATATTCGTATAGTTCAAGCGGGCGTAGCCGCGTTCGGGTCCACTAGTAGTTATATAAAGATTGAAATGGAATTGGTTCCTAATAAAGAAAATGATTGAAAAGGTTTTTTGATATTTTATTTAAAAAAAACGCGAACATTCACAAATTTTATACAATAATATTTAGTCATAATAGGATACCTAGCAGGCTGCGCAAGATGCGAACGACAGGGCTGGTAGCAGGACAGCGCGGCCATCATGCCAGGCGCGGCTCAGCTGGGTGCGCTCCGGGATCATCGTTTGCCACCCCCGCCGCGTGCCACCCCCTGCTCAATTATCTGAAACAAAGGGACGTTTTAATTGTAACCGTGCACAACTCTTTTTAAATGTAAAATAATTATTATTTTGTCTGGCTATGTTGGCAGAGGGTAGAATCTGTTTATTGAAGCATAGTGTACTGTATAGGGGTGCGGATACATAGTATATGGTTATATAATGGAGGAATATTCAAAATTCAAATATATTTGCTACCTAAATTAGATTTGACAAACGCGACGTTTGTGGGTTCGATTCCTGTTCGAGGGAACGAAGTATTTTATCATTTACATTTTCTCGCTCTGATAACAAGACAAAGTGCGATGTTAAATCCCGCCATCCAATGCGATGAACCCAGAATTCCGCGGAAAATGAAAAGCAAAGTCTTAAAGTCTTAGGCTCCCTCTCTTCCTTCTGCTTGTTACAGATGAAAAAAAATACGATAAAAAAAAGTACATGCAAAAATATTGAATTTGAACTTTAAACCCTACTTTATTTATATCTTTAAACCTATACAATCCACTATATTAATAACATCACACGAGCACGTCCAGTGACCCGTGCAGGTGTCCTACATACAAAATGCTCACTTAATTTAGACACTAGCTATAACGTAGTGCCTACGCATATTGGCGAACAAATTAACTCTACAATGAACCAGTGA
The DNA here is from genome assembly GCF_056956725.1 of Heliconius melpomene rosina. Lineage (NCBI taxonomy): Eukaryota > Metazoa > Arthropoda > Insecta > Lepidoptera > Nymphalidae > Heliconius > Heliconius melpomene. The sequence continues at coordinate 3,995,121 of NC_140400.1, forward strand.
CCGGTTAATAATGTGGTTTATGCGTCGCATATAATTTGAAACGCTATTTATAGTTGTCTAATAGCTTTATGTGGGATAGGAATTGAGGGTATTGTATAGTGGAGTCATTATTATATTTAAGTTGTCAAGTATTTATTATTAGATTCTGTAATGATTTAAAATAGGTTCCCTCTGTTCCTGTGAATCGTCTTATACAATATATTAATTAGTTGGAAACGTAGCAAACACAAAATAAAACAAAAAAAAGTGGCGAACGGAAGTGTCTTGATGGGAATGATATATTTTGACACTAGGTTCCCAGGTTCCCTCTGTCTACACAGATATGTGCAGTTAATACAGCGTGAAGAAACATAAATAAATAAATGAACAATAGCCCAACAGCTGAACTAACGTAATTACTATAAGAAAGACCTTTCATTGTAGCACAAATAATTTGTAACCATAGTGAATAAAAAGTGAGTAATCGAGTATATGCTTTCGTTTTCTTGCAGCACTTTCTAGGCTAATGCACTCAGAGTATCCAGTTAAATTAATTACTCGGTACTGACAGAGAAATTGTTACTTGATTGTTTTTGCTTTGAAAGTTCCTTTACAATTTAGGGTTTTGTAATTTGTTAAAGAAAGCAGAAAAGGTTACTTAACGGAAGGTGGACGTTGGACAAGTGGCTTTATGATTTATTACTTTATAAGTGAAAAATATAATTCTCTTCACCATTATTATAATAGCGTTTTGACGCCTCACTACAGATCTTGCCCAAGGATCTCCACGACGATCGCTCCTGCGCTTCCCGAACCCAGTGGCTTCTCTTGACCATGGGGAGTGCAGATACAAAAAAATCAAAATAAAATCAGCTTCACGCTCTATCTCGAAAACAGCAGGGTAGACAGTGGGAAATGTAGTGTTAAGACACTCCGTTACGCACTTTCCGCCGAATTGTGGAGGCATTACATGTTGAGTGGCGGAACACAACGTCGCGTTTTTCCCGGAAACCAGAACAAGAAAACGGAAATATAAGTTTAAATAAATATTTTATTTCATCGAGTGGGGATTGAACACACAACCAGTCGAGCTTACAGTCACACTTTGTGCCCCTGCGCCACGACTGGCCTTTTAATGGACGGTCCCTTGACCTAAACATCGGTCCACTTGATGCGAGGTTTCGTCTGGTTTGTGATAGCTATGGGAGACTTTTCCCGTTAAAAACAAAATGATCCATCATTTAGTTCTTTACTTGGCAGAAACAAATGAGACGCTTCATCTAACTTGACCTGAGAAAGGTCAATAGAGTAAGAAAAGTAATATAGAGTATATTATGTATACAAATATTCACGAATCCAGGCATATCCTAATTGCTCGGTTAAAAATATATATCTACATTAAGCTTAATAAAACACAATTGTTTATGACTCTACTAGTGTTTTTATGAAAAGGAGTTAACGACATGTCAATAAGAAAGTTGTTAACACAATAAAATAATTAGAGAATATGTTAAACATCTAATGTTAAAGAAGAAACCATCGAAATGGGGATTTCTACGAAGGGGAATGTTCCGCCGTCTAAATAAGCAATTTCTGTAATTCAGGGAATGGGAAGCAGAAACGAAGTATCCTGACACTAGCTTCTTTTTGTCGACGCTGCTACATTCAGCTTAAAAAAAAACGTTAGGTCGAAAAAGAATAAGAAGAAAACAGAAGAAAGAGAGAAAGGGAGTGCATAGAAGTAGAGTGTACTAAAACAAAACTTTTTCACTTACGATACTACAAAATACTTATAACCGCTTATTAAATAAACGTCATACTAACAAGAAAGACATTAAACAAATTACATAGTAAGATTGATTACCTAAGCTATGCTACCCGAGCTATAAAATTAACAGAAACGATCGCTGACATACGACCCGCGTATTTGCGCAATTTTCATCATGTCATTCTTATTACTTATACTTAACTAGCTTTTATCCACGGCATGGCCCATGTGGCCAAATGGAAATTAATCTTCGATATAGTGGATTATTTCGCTACAATTTACATAATGTTATAATAGCTTATAGTATGTTTAATGTTATACAGCTTATATAATTGCTGGTTGTGGGTTTGATTCCCCGCTGAGGGTAGAATGAAAATATAATTTCCGCGCTCTGGTGTAAATATGTAAAAAGCACGGTGTTGAAAACGTAAAGACGGAGTGTAAAAAAATTATGTTATACGTTAGTGTATAATATGTTAGTTATTAGTGATATAGGAATATTGGGAGTTAAGAAATTAAATTAGCTTTATGCTGTATTCCGTACACAGCAGGGTCGGCAGAGGAAACCTACTGTTAAGACACCGTCAAAGTTTGGAGGCATTGTGTGTTGAATGGCGGAACTCAACGCCGCGCTTTGCCACGACAGAATAGAAAATATAAATTAAAATAAATATTTTATTTCCTCGAGTCGGGATCGAACTCAAAAGTCACGTTTATAGTCACACTATGTGGAACACATATGCGCAAAGACTGCTTGCTGCCTGTGGCAGTTAAGAATATTTATTATTTTTATAATAACACACCTGCCACTGTACGCCTACGCAATTAACCTAACCTAAGTTAAAATTACTTTGCAATCAGGTATTTTCTTTAAGTAATTAAATACATAAACTACTTAGATAACGAAATTATTATGCGATAATATTGTTACAGCTCATCAACTCGTTTCGATAACTCACAAACTACCACGTTGTTTAAACTGGAAATAAATTAAACGCATTCAAAATATTGATGCAATAATGATAATAATGGTTGCTACATGTATAGACACGCTACTAATACTTTGAAATAACAATAAATCCATGGACGTATCTAGAAATATTTATCCATGGGGAGCCTTTAGCTTTGAACAGATCTTCGTTTAAAGGTTTTTTTTTAACTTTTCATTGTTATTTTTTTATTAATAAAATTGCTGAGGCAGGCACGGATGGCCCATAACTAAAGCCCTAATTCACTCATCACTAAGTACCTAGCACATGCACAGCTGGCTATCCAGACAAAACCTAGTATCTATACTAGAATTTAAATTAAAAATTACCTAAAATTAACCAACGATTATGTTCTCCAATATGAAACTGACGTTTATACAAACAGCACGAGAGGCAACAAACAATCAGTACCAACAATCCATATACCCAGTGTTGGTACTCCCTGCACTCATGCAACCGTTTTCGTGACGTCCCTACACTACATACATTTTACATTAGCATATTAACATTGTACCACGTAAATATTAGCTGGCCTCAATTTGGCAGTAATGTTTGTTGAGATTGGTGAGGACAATGAAATGGAATTAGTAGGTCATTTTGTGGATTAGAAGAAGAAGGAGGTAAATGTTATAAGGAAATGAATCATCATCTCATGTAAATAATAATATTGTGAAAAATTAAAAGATTTTTTTTATGTAGTTACTTATTATTGGCAAAACTTTTAATTGTACTCTCAAGGCTCACTCAAACGCACACTTCACACACTCAAACGGGCACTTCAATGAGGGATAAAAAAACAATTTCCTTTTTGAGATAAAAGATAAAATTATTTGTTAGAGAACATTTACTTAGAAAATAATATAAAACTGAAATATTATGTGAAAAATTTACAAGATTTTTGTCTGCATATTCTCGAACGATTCTTTCTTCATTCTAACGATTCGAACGACGAATTCATTACGAATCAAACGATATCGTTATTATAAATATAAATAACAATAATTTAAAAAAAACATACTAATATCAAAACTTTATTACGTTAGAAAAAAAATTAACTACGTTACATTATCCTCTTAAAACGTTGCAAGATAAAATAATATAAGTTTTATCGTAAACAGAGTGTGACGAAGGTGCTTATTAGTCAACTCCTCCACATTTGTAGAAAATAAGTGGCCGCATTTCAAAAGATCATGACTTTTAAAGATTTATGAAAGTTGTGAAACTTTTGCTCTTTTAGTATTTAGGTACTTCTACAAATTTTACGTTGCATTCCTAAATTTTTGTTATTCGAGGTTAGATTAAAAATTGAAACATAAGACGTAATTTTTTAAAGAATAATGTAAACCATATAGAAAATTTTATATTATTAGCTAACAAAACCATAATTTACCAAAATATGCTATTTTGAGAACGTGATTTGAACCCGTGCCTCTTGACAACCGTCGCATAAGCATGACCTATGCATGCTTAAAAATAACACATACATATATTGTACTTAATTATGTAGCATAGAAAAAAAAGTAACTCAAAAACCTTTTATAATAGTACAGTTGTTTATAAAAAAATCAGCTTCACGCTGTATCCCGCACACAGCAGGATAGTCAGAGCAAAGCTAGTGTTAAGACACTCCGTTCCCCACTTTCTCCGTTTCATACACACAAACAGCATACAAAACCTCAATCCACTCGATATACATCACTCATCTCATACATACATACATACATACATATGTACGTACTTGTATATAACATATAGAGGCGTGTCGTGAATTACACTGGCACTGGCATCACAAGTGAAGCGGTAACATCTTAGGTAACGGCGGGGAATGACCGTAATGAACCAATGGCACCACGCTCCACGATCAGCTCAGCTGTGCGTTTGTACTGTTAGATGTAAACTGTTATTTGCATCTACTTAAATGGTTAGGTATATTAATAAGAGTTATTAATATGTACTACGCAAAATAAAATATTTTAATTTCTTCGCTCTGATGTAGAGGCAAAGTGCGGCGTTGAGTTTCGCAATTTAACACGCAATGTCTCGAAAATTTCGGCGGAAAATGGGGAACGGAATATTTCAACACTAAGCCTAAGATTTTTATTTTATATTTCTAATCATTATCTTGTTTAAAGTAATAATTCTGTCAAATGTTTATACAGATTCACAATATTATGGCGCCTATATTGAGTTTTTTTTATAATATTAAATATTCACAGTGTCACCTGCATTGCTTACGTAATAATGATGCAATCACAACACAGTTGGAACACGTCTGACATAACGTTAGAAGTTCAAATCCGTTAAAGGTAAATGTATGCTTGAAAATAATGTGGTTTTGTAAATATATACTTAATACAAAGTTTGGTAGACTTTAGTAAGCCATTTCGTGTCGAGTGGCGAAACTCAACGCCGCGATCCGTCTTCCTAATGGCGTTCGAAGGATCGAACACAACAATCATCGCCTTTAGAGTCAGTCACCAGGTCCCACTCCACCACAACGACCTCAAGCAATTATAGTATATTATATTAAATAGAATAAAGAACATAGTTTAAAACGTCGTAGGCGCAACGCAAATCGAGTTTAGGAGTTAAATACAAAATTAGAACAGACTGATCGTTGGATGTTTCGCCAACGCAGTGAAGGCGGTAGATACGTACATTTCGCAACGAGCAACGCCCGCCCGCTGATTTACACTGACGACCAATAAATACGATACTGTTAAGTGTTTTCCGACCTGTTTATATTGGAGTCATGTTCTTAACTCATACATAATATATGAAGAATGCATGTGGTTTTGCTTGCTTATCTGTGTATTGAAATATTGATATATAAGATACTGAACTGAACTGAAGGAGACCAGTCGTGGCGCAGGGGCAATGGGTTCAATTCCCACTCGAAGAATTGCAATAGTAACAATTAAAGTATCTACACACTTCACACCTTGTGTTAAGACACTCCGTTCTCCGTTTTCCGCCGAATTCTGAGCGGAACTCAACGCCGCGCTTTACCTCGACACCAGAGCGAAATGATAATGAAGTCTTTAATTATATTTAGATATGTATGAGATGTACTCGTATTCTTTAAATTAGTTTAATTTAATATACATAGAACTAAACAAACTAGTACAGTAAACTTGTTTTTTTAGAATTCCCACAATTATATTTTTGTTTTGTAATTGAGTAGTAAGAACTGGTTTTCAATTGAAAAAAAGAAGGAAGGTTATAATTGCAATATATTAAATTGTAGGTAAAACGTCTGTTGTCTACAGATGCTATGCAATATCTTGTTAGATATACGCAAGTATTTTGTTTTCTATAAATTCGGGACGATACATTTTTATCTATAAAAAAAGTAGTTTTTTTTTCATTTTTTAATAGACCACTACAAGTTTTTTGTGGAAAATATAAATTATAATAAAATACCTACCATAAAGATTAAATTAGAATTAATATAATAAAATTAATTCAATTTATATAGACATTGACGTAAATATTTATTAAAGTCACATTTAAGGTATGCAATAAATTATATAGTAATATGCAAAATTTATAGTATATTTGCATTATTCTGTATTATTTATATAGAAAGAGAAATTACGTAGGTGCGTACTGTTTACATTATCAAAACTGGCTACTCAAATTACATTTTTAAAATCAATCACAAAAATACGTTAGAAAAGAGATTGAAACCTGCTACATACTTCTAATTGAATATGACAAGATAAAGTGCGGCGTTAAGTTCCACAACTCAACACACAATGTCTCTATAATTACCGAGTACCCTAAAGAAATGTTCTTAGGCCCCCATTGATTAATCGCTCTCATGCCTGAGATAAATTTTGAGATCTTAAGATCGAGATCAGACTAGACTAGACTTGAGATCGGTTATCTTTATTTCATTTCTTCCTTCACCTTTTCACACAAAATAATTAATCGCAATTTACCATGTAATATCCATAAATCTACATAAACACGCGAGTGCTTTAAAACGATGTATAAATTCTGATTGGAATTGAGCGAGTCTTCGTTATATCTTCTATCTACACATACGAGTATAAAACTATTCCATAAATGACTTACAGACAACGGACAGAGTTTCGCGGCGTACAACGCCGAAATGTTACTAATAGGTTCCGTGGGAACTGGAGGGGTGCACTAAGAGAGGTATTCTCAAAATTCGTCCGGGGATAAGATATCAAATTTTATATAATATAGAAAAAAAGTTTTAAATAGTTCACACGAACGTATGGGATGTGTAGGGGAGGATTAAAAAAGCTATTCCAAAGGGAATGGCCAAAATCTAGATTATGCATTTTATAGTCCACGTAAGCGAAGTCACGGGCTATAGCTAGTTAAAATACAAATCGGCTACAGCGATGGTGGCGCAAGGTCACGGAGATTCGAGTTAAAACGTACCGTTACATTGTTAGGTATATTAGTTACGGGTGCGCGCACGATCTGCTGAGTGCCGTGTGTATGAAAGCGTGCTCTTAATATCTATGCGTTATTATAATATGTACCAACTATCTATATATTTAGCTTATAGCAAAATATTTAATTATTATTACTTTTTTGATTGGTATTGCCATATGAAAAATAAGTTTTTACTCATATTATGAATGTAAAAAATTGACAAAATAATTAAAACACAAAAATAAATCGTAGCAACATTTGAGAATCATACAATTACCTTAATTTAAACATCAAAATCAATTAAAATATTTTTTAAGCTTCTCTAACACCTACTTAAATTTTCACATAATATTGATAACAACTTAAATACATAACAATCAACAAACTATTAATAACAACAAGATAACAATGAGTAATACCACAGATTATAATACAAAACATATATTTACTTCATATGTCCATAAGAGATAGGATATCGTGGAATAAGTACATTTATCTCAATTTCTAGTTAATCGAATATTTGTTTTCGTCCATCCAGCTGTCACTGAGAGGCTGGTTGATAACGAGTAACGACCAATATGGAGCATAGTATGCTAGCGGTACAGTACGGCCGACGAGTCGTTGCACTCTGAAGTTAGAAAAAATCTAAACTAAAATCTGCGCATCCACCTACAGCTAACTTCAGGGCGGCCACAACTCGTGGATAGTAGTGTAGGTATGTATAAGTTTTCTAACATTTGAATAAAAAAATATATAATATAACTGTTTGAATAAACAAGACACTCTAAGGCAAGTCAATCTTCCTACTAAGTACTAACTAAAGCTATGCTAGTTATAAATTAATAGAATTAAAATAATGTACCTATCATTATAATTCAGATGAAAAGATATGTTCCCATATCTTCTATCTGGGAGTGACTTAACACTATTTTCTCTCTGGCTTCCTAAATCTACGTATAAAGGAGAAATATAATATAAAGAAATCAAAGGACATCTATATATATATATATAGAAATATGTATCAGTGAGAAGCCTTACAAACATAAACAATTGTTTACGTAGCTGGCTAAACACAAACATCTGTCGCGTGAGAAAGTAATACACGAAGTAATCAGTTTACTATAGTTGTGTAAATCAATATTTGTACGAGTCAAGGAAAACTTTAATTATAAATAGCAAGTAGATATTATTCTAAATTATGTAAAGTATTATGCATCTGGTAGCCATGTTTGTAGCTTTAGTATAAATGGCTGTAATTATTTCCTTTGAGCTCTCTATCTCTCTCTCTTCAGTTTCAGCAAGGGAAGCCTAGTGTTAAGACACTCCGATTCCTACTTTCCGTCGAATTCTGGAGGCATTCCTTTGAGATCATTTGCTTTATTGTACTGGAGCGGTGGAGGCGAGTGTACTACACGTACTACTGTATTTGAAAGGGATCCCTGAAGCTCTACCTCTAGTCTACCCCTGTGGTTACCCCTGTGGCACTGCTCGGAGTTTCAAAGTACCAAAATTAATAAAAAAAATCAACAAACAATAACATGAAAAAGAGTAGCGATTCACTCTCATTTTATTTATGACTCAAATAAGTCGTTTATTAGTCTAGCGAAGAAACATCCGTTATGTATTAACTTGTTTTTATGTCATAAAAATGTATATGAACAGGTAAATCTCAACCGGCAAACATAAAAAGTATGCAAAGTGAGACTGTTTATCAAGAAATATTCGACTCTCTTGTCTTGTTCCTAGAATAGCTTAATCAAACAAGAATATTTTCACAGATACTTACATTAGTATAAATAAAGTCAATTCAATAATTTACTTTGTATTACATATCAAACAGCTATAGCTAAATGTCTAAAGTTCATTTATTTTAAACTTTTCCATTTAACATTGTAGATTGAGTGATAGAAGCTAATTAAATACGTAAAAAATCCCGATTTGGCTTCCTAAATCTGCATCCATTTAAAATCACGTCATTATCATTAATAAGCATTATCGTAATTATTAATATTTTGTTGATTGGAATAATTTATAATTCTTCTTTTTATGGTTGACGCTTTATCCCGCATACTTATATAACAGGATAAGCAGGACGTTCGAGACACTGACCGACGGATCTTTACACCGCTTGTAAGTTTTTATCAAAATTGCTTAAACAAGAAGCCATTTCCATTCTAAATTTCATCAAAAATAAGTTCAGCGGTTTACACATCAAAGAGCAACAGACAGACGACTGTCGCAATAAAAATATTTCTATGAATAAATCCATATTGCAATACAACATAATAATTTGAAATTATGTTTTTGAAATATGATATGACATCGTACGATGTAAATTTTACTCGTATTGAAACAAACTAGGAAGCGACGCGCTAATACAGTGCATCCGCCATTTTACGATGTCCATAATTTCATTTATAATTGTTATGATTATGTTCACGTGCATATGGACGTGCATATTTTTTCTTTGCTACGCATGCATTGATTGGTCTTGGTTACTGTATAATTGTTAACAAATAAACAGCAAAAATGTATTCTGTATTATTTCTTGGTCTTAAAACATAGGTTTGGTTATATTTATATTTTTTGGTTGGTTAGCGGACACGACAGGTTGTAGGTTCCATTCCCAATCGAGGAAATAAAAAAAATAATATTCTGTTCTTCGCTCTAGTGTCAGGGCAAAAACGCAGCGTTGAGCTTTGCCAATCAACATACAATGCCTTCAGAATTTGACGGTAAGTGGGGAACAGTGTCTTAACACTCGTATCCCTCTACCTACCCTGTTTCATGCGGGATACAGGATGTAGCTAAAGAAAAAAAATACATTGTTCGAAGAACTATACGAGACATATGGTGATATCATTAGTATACAATATAATAAGCATCTATACAAAAGTGAACGGGTTGCGGTCACTTGCAACATGTAAGCCACATCTGTTGCAAACTGCGTATACCTATTCGAATATTATTTTTAATAATTCATCCGTTTCTTTGTATTTAAAAAGAAATGTAATTGAAAAATGTTGTAATTTCCTTGTAATGTTCTGTGTGTATATTTCGCTAATAAACGTACGAGTAAATTTAAAAAAAAAAAAAACATACGTACGTTATTCAATATTATGAAATATTATGAGATATCTGATAGACCTAGTTTTATTTCCATTTTCGCGTCCTGGTAGACAAAATGTAGCGTTAAGCTCCGCCACTCAACACGGAAATTTCGAAATTTTTCGGAAAAAAAACGGAATTCAAATATTGGGCGGGAAGTGGAAAAATCATGAAACTGTTAAAAAAGCTTTACATTTCCAATAAATCCATATCCGTGAAGAAAAAAACGCTTAAGGGACTACCATTTTAAATATCAATATACGAAACAAAGAGAAATAAGAATTAATAAAAAAAAATTAACAATAAAAAATCCACTGATTTTCCTGCAAAAGAAAGTGCAAAGAAGAAGTAGGTACCTACTTAATGTTTTTTTCAATTTTTCTTTCATTTTACAAGATCAAGTTTTCTTAGAACCAAGCGAAAATAGGAAGTCGCACTCGCTGATACAGGAAGCGATCGCACCGTATAGTCAGGTTAGTATTGGATGTTAGAGCTTTTATCGAGATCTTTTGATCTTAAAATAATAAATAATAATATTCTTTATAATTTCTTAGAACTTTTGAAATTACTTACCCAGAAAGGTGAAACGATGTTTAAATAAATTATTATGTAACCTAATATTTAATAACCTTACTTAATAATTTAACAAATATCATACTTGTTTTAGTGTATTGCAATTTTTTTTTAATACTTACATAATATATATATAAAAAAATTCATTAACAATAAGTAAGTAATCAGTATTTATTTAATGACAATATAATGGAACATTGAAAACATTTCTAGTTAAAATTGTATAAATTTACATTGAGGAAGCTGTCGAAGCAAATTACACCGTTATAACAAACTGGATTGGGAGGACCCAGGAGCAGGCATATGCTAATTACTTATAGAATACCGAAGACATGATCATTTAGTTTAGGTTTTAGTTTATGATGTATTGAAATTAACTATTATTCTATGGAACATTATATATAAGTAATCTATCTAGCGCGACGTTAAGCAGGGTGTCAGATCAGACGGAGAATATTCACTCTGACGACTCTCAGTCTTATTTGACTTTTTGATAGGATCTCTCTATCTTCCCAGTTGGAAAAAAACGTGAAGCTTAAGTTTTAAAATAGATTCATTCATTTCCTCGCTCTGGTAAGGGGGTAAAGGGCTGCATTGAACTCCGCGATACAACGTTGGTGGGTCCAGAAGTTGGTAACGGAAGCATCCAAATGGGAACGAAGTGTCTTAACACTGTGTTCCCTGGTTCCATGTACCTTACTACCATTGCATTCCCTAATTAGACACAACTGAGACGAGACCAAAACGCGAAGCCCTAACACTACTTATTATTCGAGGCACGTCAGTTCGTTCACACTGGCACTGGCATATTTTACATGTGTACTTAGGACCATTACACGGTGTTCGTATGTTTACAACGGAGTGCATACCGATATTATCATTTTGTCTGTCTGTCTGTAGCGTACGGTCCTTTGTGAAACGCGAGGTGAGATGTCACTATTGTTTTTAAAAAGCGCCTACTTCTAAAGCACGCATGTATAAATAATCTTCTTGTGCAATAGCTAAGATGTTTAGAAATTTTGAAATTGTTTAGAACTTGTGTATTTTTTTCTTCTACTATTATCATGTCTCAAGTTGCTTTAAGAAGCTTTATCGCGTGTGGTGGCGATAATTGGGGAAGGCCTATGTCCAGCAGTGGACAAAAGATGGCTGTTGATGATGATTATGATGATGATGATGATTATCATGTACTATGAAGTTCGAAGCGATAAGAAAAGTAATTATTAATACAGTGCTTTCAGCCAGGAAAAATATAAACTTTTAAATTGTAATTATATACGTTACACAATGGTTTACTATCAAAAACTTAGTACTACCTTCTTCTTCCTGGCATTAATCCCGGCTATTACCAGGGTCTGCCTTCCTACTTAACCTACTCCACTTTGCACGATCTTTTGCGTCCTCGGTGGTTAGACCATTGGCTCTCATGTCCTGCATCACGACATCCAACCAGCGCTTCCTTGGGCGTCCGGGAGGTCGCGCCCCAGGAACTTGTATAGCAAGGCACTTGCGTCCGACATAGTTCTTAGGCCGGCGCGTAACGTGGCCAAACCATCTCAAGCGACGCTCTTGGAGCTTATCCGCTACGTCACGGACCCCAAGACTACCTCGAATGAATGTGTTGCGTATGCGGTCAGACCGCGTTACGCCGCACATCCACCTCAGCATCTTCATTTCCGTGACGTGAAGCTCCTGAGTGTGCCGAGATAGTGCTGGCCAACATTCGCTGCCATATAAAAGAACCGGTCGGACGATGCTCTTGTATATCAGCCCCTTGAGCTTGGGCGGTATTCTGCGGTCGCAGACCACACCAGTGACCTCCCGCCATTTGGCCCAGGCAGCGCTTATCCGGCCATGGACATCGTGGTCGATGCCTCCAGACTCGTGCATAACGGATCCAAGGTACCTGAACTTCTCCGACTTAACGGCTGGCTCAGGACCTATAAGGATGGTGCTCGAGTCCCGGCTCCCGCAGGCCATGTACTCTGTCTTCGACACATTTAGTTTAAGACCGCCGTTCTCAAGCGTACCCTTCCAGAGGTTCACTTTACGCTCCAGCGTCAGTCGGTTCTCGGCAATGAGTGCTATGTCGTCGGCATACATCATCAGCCATGGAGGATGGTCCTGGATGTGAGCCGAGACAGTATCGAGCACTACATTGAATAAGAACGGACTAAGAGCCGAGCCCTGGTGAACCCCCACTGTAATCGGGAAGGGTCTAGTGTCGCCAACAGCAGTCCTAACCATAGAAGCGGAATCGTGGTACATGCCCCTGATAATCTCAATATAGGCCTCAGGGATCCCTTTGGATCGCAATGCCCACCAGATACTCTGACGAGGCACACAGTCAAAGGCCTTCTGCAGATCTAAAAAGGCCACGTGCAGCGCTCTCCTTTTTTCCCTGTATGCCTCCATCAAAGTTCTGTGGGCGAAAATGGCGTCCATGGTGCCCGATCCTGGCTGAAATCCATATTGAGACTCAGAGACAGTACACTCTCGGCGGAGCCTGAGGTCGATCATGCGCTCGAAGAGCTTCATGGTATGACTCATAAGCTTAATGCCCCTATAACTACCACAATCTTGAACACTGCCCCTTCCCTTGTAAATAGGGGTAATAAAGCTAAGTCGCCACTGATGCGGCATCTTACCAGTGTTCAAGATATGGTTAAAAAGGTCAGTAAGCATGAGTACACCAAGAGAGCCCAACGATTTCCACGCTTCGATCGGAATGTCGTCAGGTCCCACCGCTTTTCCGTTCTTCATGCATCGAAGGCAATTACGTGTTTCGTCTAGGGTTATTGGGGCAATAAGTCCGAGGTTAGGCGGTGGGTCGTGATGAAGACTGCATGGGTGCTGAGTATTCAGCAACTCCTGGAAGTAGCTTCTCCACCTCTCCTTCACAGAGTCATGATTACAGAGCAGCGTGCCCTGGGAATCTCTGACGCAAAGACATTTTGCGATATCTTGCGTCACTTTATCCCGGGAACGTGCCAGTTTGTAAATGAGCTTCTGCCCCTCCACAGTTTCAAGTTTATCATACAATGGTGACAAACTCTCACTGCGGGCTCTGGCTACAGCTCTTTTACTGGCACGTTTAGCTACTGTGTACTCCAGTCTGTCTTCAGGAGAGTTGGATACCTGCCACTTCTTAAAGGCAGCCTTCTTTTCACGAGTCACCTCCTGGACCTCGTCATTCCACCACCATGTCTCCTTGTCGATGACACGTCCTCCCCTAGAAACGCCAAGAACTCGCCTGCCTGCCGCAATGATTGCCGACTGAGCCCGATCCCAAGCCTCCTGAGCAGTCTCGGTGTTAGTCGAAAGATTATGACTTTTCACCTCTGCCAGGAGGTCGGTCTGCATCGGTCCATTCAGCAACCACCACTTGATCCGAGGCCTACGTTTCTCGGCTACTTTCTTCTTCGGAGTGACGTTAAAGTCCATGACAAGAAGACGATGTTGGGCCGTTAGGCTTTCGCCTGGAATGACCTTACAGTTAGTTACCCTGCCCATATGACACCGTCTGATCAATAAGTAGTCTATTTGAGTTGAGTGGGACCCGCACTTATACGTGATAAGGTGCTGAGAATTCTTTTGGAAGAACGTATTCACGACGGCCAGATCAGACGCAATACAGGTTCTCAGAATGTTTTCTCCCTCTGCATTGCGAAGACCGTGCCCAAAACCCCCGTGAACACGTTCATACGGCTCAGCAGCCCTACCGACGTGCCCGTTCAAGTCCCCCCCAACTAAGACCACTTCGGTACACGGCACAGCAAGTAGCACCCCTTCATACTGCTCCCAGAATGTCTCCTTTTCGGCCGCGCTACATCCCGCCTGGGGAGCATAGGCACTGATTAAGTTTGTGATAACGCCCTCAATCAGTACCCTCACTCGCATCAAGCGGTCGGAGCGACGGTCAACTTCAAGGAGCCCATTCTGAAGCTCTTCAGAAAGCACTACCGCTACACCGTTTCTACCCGAAGGTGACCCAGTGTATATAAGCCGGTAACCCTGTCCGATGTTACGGGACTTATTGCCCTTCCAGCGTGTTTCCTGGAGGAAGGCACACTGGACCCGACGTCTCATGAGTACATCTGCGAGTTCCCTGCATCGTCCGGTCAGAGAGCCAATATTCCACGTTGCAAAGCGGAGTTTCCGTCTGGGTACTAGCGTCTTTAGCCGTGCCCGTACATGACACGGTAGCCCTTGCCCACTTGTCGCAGGTGTAGGGCGATGTGCCTGCGCGTCGTTTTGCGGCGACGCCCTAGCCGTACCCAATCTTTTGCTTTTTCGGTCCATTTAAGTGGCGGTTGGCGGTTTTTAAATGGAGCGACTGCCGTCTGACCTCCAAAACCCCTTTGTGGGGAAAAACCGAGGGGAGAGGAAAATAGAAGGGGTAGGATAGGTAAAAGGAGGGAGCTAAGGAAAAGAGGAGGGGAAGGGGGGGAGTTAGGACACCATTCTTACGGACTGGATGAGGATGTAAGAGTGGCGGCTCGAGGATCCGGGGTCGCGTACCCGTATGCCCACAAACAAATATCGGACAGATATTAGTCAGGACATCCTCTGGATACAAAAACTTAGTACTACCGTAACTAAATAAATCAGCCATATAGCACGGCTTACGTCCGCTGATACAACGCTATGGTCGATGGGCGGATATCCGCCTGTCACTAAGATCGCGATAGAAAAAATTGTATTTGTCGATAGACCCAAAATATGTTATTTTGGGTAATAATATATGGATTAGATACAAATAGAACTTTTGTTTGTTTTAGACAGAATTGTAAATAGAAGTTTTTTTTTCTTTTTGAAAAACATCACCCTATTCTAAAGTGATACTGATATGACTTACTGATATTTGATGAAGCTAAACGCGCTCATCTCAGGAACTAATTCAAATGGAATTATTGTTTTAGAGTTGGACAATCTACTTTTCGATTTTCACTTGTTCATAGGAGCGAGGCCGTAGGCAAGACCTAGTACCTAATATATGTTTAAAGGTACTTTCAATACAAATTACAAAAGAATCTATAAATAACTACTATAGCATTACATACGACGAATCAACAAACCTACGCCATATAAGTCTAAGTTAGGGAAAACATAATATCCTATTGTTTTTTTGCTTCACTGGGCCGTCCAAGTATGGGTTGTATGAAGGATCGGATGCGGTTGCCTTATTCGTAGTCAATCGATTACAATTGTTAATGTCCATACTTCATAGCGCACGGAATAATAACACGGTTAGCTGTATATTGACATTTCTTTTTTATAAGAAACTTGTATGCATTACTAGACCGTCGTGGTGCAAATGTCGAATATAAACGCGAAGGTTGTTGGCTCGATTCCCATTAGAGCGAATGAATTATTTTCATTTTCCTTGCTCTGCTGAGAAAAAGAAAAAACTCGGCGTTGAGACCCGCCACTCAATACGCAATGTCTCAAAATATGGGGAAACGACTGCCTTAACATAAGGTTCCCTTTGCCTACCCTACTAAATGGAGAATGCAGCGTAAATTTAGTTTTTATTTAAATTAAATACGACAACTGTTGCTTATTAGTGGTAGTGGGGTTCAAATACCATAACCAATACCAGAATTTATATTTATTTTACTGTGGGTTATCCACTATCGAGTTAATCAAACATGTAGTGTCTTCAAATAGGAGGAAAGTGGAAAACGAGTTATTCACTGGTCCATACTGGCACATACGCTGCAAAACACGGAGCTTGCGGAAATATACAAAAAAAATTCTTTATTTAATTAATGACCATTCCATGTTTTTAATAATTAATTTCTAGTATTATTTAAAGTTTAATTTAGTTATCCAGAAAAAATCTCCTTACCCCTACGGAGAAAAGAGCGATCGAACTAACTACTATTGCGATTACCGTCGGTCAGTATCCAGAAACAATTTGCAAAAATGAAAAGAAATCCGGTGTTATATTTATACAAATCACCCAGGCTGCCCCTGAATCCATATAATAAAATAAATAAGAAAAAAAACAAAAACCTAAAAAACAAAAGAAAATATTTACAAAACGTATACCCTTATACGATGACTTGATCACTGACACATAAATAACTATCTACATACGAGCCGATGTGGGAAGCTGGCGACCACAACACCTGTACCTAGGCTTACTCACGTGAGAACCGGTATGGAGTACCAGAACAAGAATTGTATTATTATTTTCTTCAAGCCACAAAATTTATTTTTTTATTATACTTATAGTTGGTTGTCCTTGGGTTAAGTTTTACGTCTTCTATCGCAGAGAGTAAGTTTAGTGTCGAGACTCTTTGTTGATATTCAAGTTGCAGACAGTATTGATGGACGAAAATCAACGCTGTCAGAGCTGGGGAAATAAAATTGACTTCAAGAGTTACTGATGCAGAAAATTTATTCAAATTATGTGTATTTTCAAACATAGCAATGACATTTTTTATAAAATGCTCATAAAAATAATTTAAAAAAAGATCTACAAATTCATAAAGCTTAGTTGGTAAAACTTTTTGTTTCCGTAGAGAGTTGTGTGACAGAACGCGGTTAGAACTTTGCCGACGACGCGACGTACACACATTTTTTTGTCGACGTTCTAATAAATAGTTAAGGAAAAATATAAATAATATATCTTATTACATTTTTACTTTGCAATAAACAGCTTTCATAAAAAGATTTTAATCAACTTAAATATTTCTTTTAAAGGTGTGCCAAATCAAATTAAATATATACTACAAATATCAAACCATATTATATTTCCAATAAATGGTAACAACGAAATCAAAAATAAAACGTTATAATAATAGACCGAATTCAAAATCGATTTCTCACTTTCACCCAACATGTCCACTATCCATTCGCTTTGCACTTATTCCGACTAAATTGTTGTTCATTTCAGAATTATCTCAACGCCCCCAATCGATTTTAAATTGCTAGATATTCGATATAAAAAAAGATGGCACGTTCGACTTTTTTTTAAAAGATATTATAATATAGTGTGTACGTCGTTTTACAGTTAGTAGATCTCTGATAATATTATCTGTATTACGATTATGGATTCAAAATTCTATTTAATATTTTACATCTATATTTCAGGTCATTAGAGGCCAGTCGTAGCGCAGGGGCTCAGTGTGGCTGTAAACGCAACTGGTTGTGGGTCCGATCCTCATTCGAGGAAATGGAATATTTATTTAATTTCTTCATTTCTTCGCTGTGGTGTCGAGGCAAAGTGCGATGCCTCCAGAATTCGGAGGAAGGTGGAGAACGGAGTGTCTTAACACTAGGTTTCCTCTGCCTACCCTGCTGTTTGCGGAACACAGCGAGAAGCTGATTTGATTTTATAACAGACTCAAACATTCTTGCAAACTACCATTGCAATGTCGAGACAAATGCACTCAAATAGATATCTACGAGTATATTGGATATATTGTGATAGATCTTTAATTCTGTTCCCACGACTTGCAGATACTGTTACGGTCTAGTTAGAACAAAACAAGATATTTATGTCGCCTTACATTTAGTGCAGGTAAAAAAAATTTATAACAAAGTAATATACGCAATTATTTATTCCTTAACCGACTTCAAAAAGGAAGAGGCTATCAATTGTTGTTTTTTTTTTTGTATATTGGAATTTCAATAAACTTTTTGTAAGAAAACTCTGAAACCTAGTGTTAAGACAATTTTCGGTCGATTGCATCGATTGGATCGAGTGGCGGAACTAAACGCCGCGTTTGATCCTGTTACCATAGCGGTGATATGAAAATAATTCCTATCCCCATGGGGCTGACTGTAAATGCGAAGGTTGTGGGTTCTATTCCAATTTTCGCGTCAGCCGCTACGGTAATAAATAGATGTCTTAAAACTAGTAAGCATAAATTTTAACGTTGTCTTCAAGTAAGATACCTACTTGTCTACATACATATAATTTTATGAGGCAAATCGCAAATTCATTTTACTTGTGAAATGTGAAAGCGTTAAGCCATCATATTAGATAACGACTGGTAGGTATATGGCTAGAAATTAACTTCTGTTGAAATATAATATAAATGAAATGTACACAGTCATGGTTTTGAGGAAGCAAGTTGTCGACATAATGATAGAAACTGTATGTCTGAATAGCTAGCGACTTGGGAAGCAAAAACTATTTCTATAGACGAATCGGAAAAATAAAGCAAACAATTTAGTGTCAAGACTTTGTTGTCCGCTTTCCACCTGAATATAAGATATAGGAAATTGAGTGACGAAACTCAACGCCGCACTCTATCAAAGCGGAGAAATGTAAATCATTCGCACTTACCGCCAAACAATGTCTATAGAATCTGTCTGCACCTCTATTTGGAAAATAAATTAGTCTCGAAAATGTTTTATAAAAGAAAATAGTATAAGTTCACATCTATAATATCGTAATTAAAATAATTAATCGTTTAATTAAATAATATTATTACACATTTAAGTTTAAGCCAGACCACAAGTAAAGTGTACCTAATGTTTATCTAATAGCTGTCACATTAGAAAATGTACTTAAACATTTGTAAAACATTACTCAACCGTAGGTCACGCATAAGTTAAAAACAATATCTTTTAAGTACTTTGAAAAATATGCCTACAATACATATAGGAATATGTAACCGATAAAAACTATAACAAATCTTTCAAAGGGCGGCGTTGAGTTTCGCCATTCAATGGAGTGTCTTAACACTACCTGGTTTTGTCTATCCTACATAAAAAAAACACTTATACAATGACTAACAAAATAAGGTCATGAACTGCCTTCAATTTCAGAGTTTACTTAAATAACTAATCGCGCAAGTGGGACACGGCCGGCGATCTCAGGGTCGTCAATTGTTCTGTCACCCATCAATTCCTAAGAGTGATTTGAGAGCAATGGAACAATATGGATAGTGATTTACTGATACTTGACCAATTGTCTCAAAACCTTCTATTACAATGCTTACTTATATTATGCGTATTATGCTTTTTAATATTCTGAATGGCAAAAATATATTAAATACCGTGTTTGACACAATGAAATATTGGAAAATGTCTATTGGAAAACATGTCCAAGTAATGATGCCTTGCAATTTCTTGACTCTGGTAACAAAAATATGGAATAGGAGTCGAATTTAGACGAGCACCTTAAAAAATCAACTGAAGCACTTTCCAAAACTTGACAAAAATAAGTCTCTTTGATGTTCCCAAGTAGTAAATAATATTTTTTTACCGTTTCCATGTAAAATAAAAGGAAAATGAAGCAAATTTTAGCAAGAAAAGGGACTTTTTGCAGCCAGCAACTGCGAACTGCTACTGACTGCCTCTTTGTCACACTACAATGAGATCCATTGTTCGCATCCTGTATAATGGTACCCGTGAAGGAGCTAGACTCCTAGACACCATTGTTTGGACTCTGGCAAATTGAAATGGCTAAATGAGAATGTAAGTTTACAGAGAATATATATGAACATTCTAATTACTCCTACGTTTTAAGTATTCATGGGTCATATTGTTGAGCTATTAGAATACGTCTGACGTTATAATTGTGGATACGAATGTCAGTTAGGCTTTGTTAATAGGTACATACAATTTTGGATTCTATTTAGGCAAATTACATATTAATATTTTTTCTACATTAAGTAAATATGAGAAACTTTAAATATAATAGAACAGGTTTACCTACTTAAAATTTATAACATGTATACGCGGTTCAGTTAGACAAAATATGGTGATAAATTGATCCAATACCCAAAGTCTCTTAAGACTGATGAGTAAAGAGACATAATGACATCTCTATTTCTTTGGTAACATCGCAAAATTTATAAAGAAAACTTTTCAATGAAATCTCAAATAATCAATAAATAAAGGAACTAAGAAATTTCAATATTTAACATAAATATCACGAAACTTTCATTACACGGGCGTCCCAGACAAAACCTAACGACCGCAAGTAATAAGTGAACACGATTACACCACGGATTCACAATACTTAAAGAAAACGTTCGCGGTGCAATGAACCCGCAACACGATCGAAGCAAATCTGTATTCAGCCGTTAACTGAATATATATGTAAAACTTGGAAAAATTTCCAATATATTTTGTAATACTTGAAACATTTTCTAATTTATTTTTTCAGCTTCATGCTGTATCTCCTATATATATAGCATGGAAGAGAGTTTTAACATTTCATTCATTTTTCAGCCCCCATTTTGAGATATTGTATCCCGCACACAGCAGGGTAGATAGACGGAACCTAGTGTGAAAACACTACGTTCCCCACTTTATGCCGAATTCTGGTGGCATTGCGTGTTGAGTGGCAGAACTCAACACCACGCTTTGCCTCGAAATATTAATCAAAAATATTAATCAATGAAACAATTCTGATAGCGTTACACCAGAGTCTAGACAGACAGAAATTTTACAACGACCAAAACGAACAAAAAGTTTTTCCTATACATTCGAGTGAAGTGATTTGTATAAAAGGTTAGAGTAAAAAATCGTAGGCTACTTCGTTTCAATGGTGGCAATGAACCTGATCTTAGTATTGTGTAACTACAGACTTGTAAAGTTATAGTTGTAAAATAAAAAAAAAAACAGTTTTTTGTGAATCAAGCAGCTGAAAAGAGTTCTGATGATACTCCACGGGCTACGTTTACGTGTCAATTGCTGCATTTTTTATTTTTTATAATTAAAATGCCAGTAAAAAATGGTTATTATTAATATGAGCCGTTTGGAACCCTCATTTGGAGGAATGTATGTTTATTTCTTCGTTCTGGTTAAGACAAAGGGCGGCGTTGAGTTCCAATGACATTCAACATGTGATATATCTTATTGTATATATGTCTGTCATTAGGCTGACTAACTTGCGAAAAAAAGCGTGAAACTTATAAAAAAAATCAAATAATCACCTTTCAACTTACTAGGCTTTCTAGAACTTTATTGGGTAATAAGACTTAAGAGACCTAGATATGAGTAAAATATCACTCTTAATTTTTCTCGTATTTAAAGATATCGTGTGCTAAGTGAAGTAGCACTCGTTTAACATCTACAATATACATACAAAATAATAGATATAAATGTAGAGATATACCTGAAATATACAGACAGACACTCAAAACGAATCAAGAAGTATGACATAACTTTTTGTTAGCCATAATCAAAGAGAAATTGGACACTAACAAGCTCAACTAGTCAAACCACTGCGTAGATTGAAGCAAAAAAAAAAGTAACAACCTTTCATAATCCATTCTTACAATTGTTTCTTTTGTCTTGTGATATCTAATATGAACAAACAAGCCAATTGTTCTCTGAATTTGCCAGTTAAAACTAATGTTCAGGAAGTAATTTGACATCGTTTCATTATGATGCTGCTCCGATAACTTCCAATTGCGAGAGACTGTTAAAGTTGTCGTTAAAAGTGTATACCAGTAGTTTTATTAGCTGTGTAATAAAACTATGAAAGGGAATTCGTTTATAAGATGGAAGCACAGATTTATTGTATATCTGTGCATGGTGATACGTGCACAGATTGAAAGCGACGATTGCTGTTTCATATCCTTCTTGGGGGAATGTTTGTGTTTATTGAAATATTGTCATTTTTCTGGCATAATATAGGTAAGTTTTCACAATTTTTCACATTTCGCTAACATTTTACAGTATTAAATTTGAATGTTTAGGTTCTTAGATTACTAGTAATAGATTTTATAAATTATAAGTATACCTACCTCATCATCGAAGTGCAATGTGGGTTCGAAACTCTAAAATACAAGTCCTTCGACATAAAATAAAATAACAAAAGTAATTAAATTCCAATAAATACCAAAATAATATAAATAATTTTATTATATGATATAATCTTGAAATAGCAGATCAAAATATCTGATGCGAAGCATTCTCAGGGTGTAACCGGAAGCACGATCATTTGATCCAATCTTTGGCTCCGTTCCAAACGAACGCTTAAACATCCTCAAATAGTTGATGAACTTCGATGCTCCTTGTAATTCTATAGAGCTTTGATCCTTTTTGGTAAGAATAAATTCCTTTAGATTTCAACAGAATTTAAATTTCAAAGATATTTACAGAATTATCTTATGTTCATTCGACTGTAAATAAGTAAGGGATCAAATGGCTACTTAAAGTTATAGATAGATACATATTTTCTTTATGTACAATTGTACATATATATTATAAAACTGCTAAAATAATTTACTGGCTGTTACCTGA
Source organism: Heliconius melpomene rosina (assembly GCF_056956725.1). Classification (NCBI taxonomy): domain Eukaryota; kingdom Metazoa; phylum Arthropoda; class Insecta; order Lepidoptera; family Nymphalidae; genus Heliconius; species Heliconius melpomene. The sequence goes on from NC_140400.1 coordinate 4,018,170, forward strand.
GTTTTCATAGTTTAATAGAAATAATGATAATAGCCGCCTCCTAAATAAATGGACTATCCAAAATAAATATAAACTTTTCAATTCGAACCAATAGTTTCTGAGATTAGCGCGTTCAAGCAAACAAACATTTTTATATTAGTATAGATTAGTTTAACATATTTCTTAAGCAGATTTACTTTACCTAGCGGGATTGTTAACCTTTATATACGTACATGTTATTTCATCTAATATGCCATACATCATGGGAATTGGTAGGCGATCAGTGATCGAAACAGAGACGTGGTAACTGAGTGACTGTCAAGATTAGTTTTGATTCATAGCTTAGTTGAATTCAAATATAAGCCTTATATGATGGAAATAAATACGGAAATGGATTGCATGAATCTATTGACAGGTTACTGCCTGTAGGCCGTGTTATAATACAATACACTATAAAGCCTGTATATTCCGAGCATTATGTGTTAAACAATTTCCACACTTATGTCAATAAGGATATGGGACTATTTTCCCATAAACATGTTGAAGTTACAACTACAGTATCTTGAGACTCGTATCGAATGTATCTGGGCTTAGTTTGATTTATAGTAGAATATTTCTTTAGTATTCTACTCCAGGTTTATGTCGTTTTCTTCGACATATTTAGGTCGATATAAATATTTGTTTTGTGGATTTTATATTCGACTAACATTATTTTGTTTATAAGTGCTTCTAATATAAAATTTTCCTTGAAAGATTATATTAATTAAAAACAGTCTAATAGATTGACAGTCAGGTAAATTCCCAGATTCAACAATTAGAAAATAATCAACATAAATCAGATTCAAGTCATAATTTTATAAAAATAAAAAAATACTTTAAATACTCTTATGTACGTACTTGCAAATTAAATATGCATCTTAAATAATTCATAGAGGGGTTATAATGTAGTGGAATGAGTAGAGGGAGGCTCGTTCAGACATTGTATAGACCTCTAGACTGATATAAGTATTAGCCTCATTTACCGAGGCAAAATAGAAAGGTAATGTAATATATATAAGGATAGAATCTTAATATATAAAAGATTTGCCCAAAAAATAATACATTTGCCTATTTGTTTCCTGAAATTTCTAAATTGTTATGCTTTAAATCAATTCTTATCCAAGTAAATACTTGCTCCCCAATCAGAATGTTGGAAGAATTATTTATTAATGATATAATGATACTCATATATATATTTAATATTTCATTTATTATTTTACATTCATCTTAAAAATATTTATCCCCACAAAATAAGAAACCATAAAAAATAAAGCTGAAGCATTATAACGATTTGGATTTACAAAAACGGAACTAATTATTTTTTTCACTGTCCGTTGCAGTACGCAGGCGCAGTCAGTGCACCGTGGAGACTGCCTTTTACTACCGTCTGCAGCCTGTACTAAGAGTGTACAGTATTAAATAGTAAATTTACTATTGTTACTGTAGAAAACACGCGATTTGTATAGAAAATTGTCTTTTTTATTGTTATGCACTTTTTGTGTTTATTCAGTAATTTTAAGACTTAGAGAGTACAACTTATTAATAAAATTGAAAAACGAATCAGCCACCAAAAGCAACTTCGTATGTCTTTAGCTTCACGCGGAACCCAACGCCGCGCTTGCCTCGTTACCAGGGTGAAGAAATGAAAATATTAAATATTTCATTCCCTCGAGTGTGAATCGAATACACAATATGTCGCGTTTAAAGTCACACGCCTCTGCCCCTGCGCCATGACTAGCCTTCGTATTATTATGGAATAATAATATAAATGGTATATTATTATTTATATCCACTCCTATTATTTTTTGTCCCATAAATAAGTGTCTCTAGGCTCTCTATACAAATATGCAATTAATATTTCAATATAGTAAGTAGTAAAACATAATTTACGCGTTCGCTAGCGAATCTCACAAAGCCCATGGTAGAGCCTCAGACAGAGATATAGAATGATATGGATAAATACAACCTCTTTTATAGCTTGAAATGCCATCAAAGTTTTTTTGTTCCACTTTCATATACTATTTAGTTTTTCATGCTAACCGAGTCGTTATAAGAGTAATCCTAAAGATGATATTTTATAATATATATGTCGTCGCTCCCAACTTTGCATGTATATACGTAGGAATTTCGAATAATGCCAAATTTCAATATTCTAAGTCCAGAAGTTTAATTTTTTCTGATTGTCAGTCAATAACGGGAGAGTTTTATTTATACCTAATACATAGATTATATATATATCGTCAACTTAAGAGTGTAAAACTGCTTAGAACCTGTTAAGTAAATTATCAATAGAGACAAAAAACTATTAACTAAATATTAAATAGCCATTTAAGGTTTTTAACATTTTGAAAATTGATGTATAGGTATTCTCAACTGCATGAATTAAATGACATTTTTTTACTACTTTTTTACAAAAATATACATACTTAACGAAAAAACAAGAAACTAATTTCGCAGATATACACCGAGCCAACGATATATCACACATATATGTATATTTACTAGTCTTTTTCATCTTATTTTTTCAAGAAGAAAGCTTTCCGAGACAAAAACCTAGAACAATCTCGCACATTCTTAAATATTCTACAAGGGACATTTTAAGGATGCGAGTAACACAAAAAGGAGCATCTTATTATTTTTTCCTTAAAGCAGACTTGTATTCGTACATGTTTAAAGAAACCTGTTGAAATTTTAAAATTGAAATTAAAATTAATTATTGTGCTCTTATTTCTCTCATTAAAATTGAAATTAAAAACTAAAATTAATTAGGTATTTAAGTTTTAGTTCTTTAAAATTTAAACAAAAACCTATAGTAACATCAAGGTTCATTTACATTCTACTATAACTTAAATTGTTAATAAAACTATAATACATTTATATTTTATAGAATTTATTTCATACTTTTTGAAAACTCTCCCCCTTGCACCAACTCCACAGTTTTAGCCCCCATCGCTCACCCCTAAGTTCAGTCAGGCGGCTTTAAGCACTAGACAAGTTTTAATATGTCTGAGGAATTACTACAAAAAAATATGCAATGCAAGAAAATATGAAGAAAATTTCTTTGAGTAGAAACTAATAGTAGAAAAAAATATTTTTGAGTAGAAACTTCATATTTGATTTCAGATATAATTATTATTCACAATTTTTTACCCGCGTCTTCGCCTGTGTGGTCAAATGGTATTAACTGAAAGTACTCTCAATTGTTGCCTTTTGATACTATTCTTAGTTTAACGATAAACCTGACGATTATAAATCTTCTTCTTCTTCTTCTCTTCAAACTTTCTAGTTAGCAAATTTCATAATTTCATTGTCAAAAATAGTTAAATATTCGGCGGAAAGTAGAGAAGAGTGTCTTAACACTAACTTCCCTCAGCCTATCCTGCTATATGCGAAATAGAGCGTGAATCAGAACAATGATTAGAGATAACTATTTTTAGTTACCTATAACACTCGTTTAAGGGAACAATGATACAACTTGCATCTTTTTTTGGATCAAAATTGCTATCTTAACATAATTACACGTCAATGTTCTTTATACGGTTATACAAAGACAAATATGGCAGGTTGCTAGACAAGCTCTTATGTAAATGTTTATATGGTTTTATTACTTCAGTCTTCAAATAAGTCGTTGCACCGCAGAGGCACGTTTGACTGTAGCGCGACGATAGTAGGTTTGATTCTCATATTAGGTAAAAAATAAATTTTCGTTTTCTCGCTCTGGACAACAAGACAGCGCGATGTTGAGTTTTTTTAATAACCCAATTTTCAACAACTTTTTTTAATGTAAAAAATTAATTATTTGAAGAATTATAGGTCCCGACTGTCAATACTAATGAATAGCGCTTGTTTTTTATTTTTAGTTTTATACCGACTGCATATAAATAAAAAACCTTTTAATAAATAATCCTTCCTTTGTAGTCGGGTAAAGAAACAAAAAAAATACAACTTGTAGCATGTGATATTAAATAAAATAAAAATGTCCTTCTAGTATTGAAATACTCGTAAATCGCAAATATAAAGACACACACGTGACTCATAAGTCTCTAAGCATATGGTTAACACGTGGTTGCGAACGGGAATGGACTCGGAATAATATAATCTACTTATCAATTATAATGGAATATAATAAAATTTCCATATCTAGATATATGTCAGCGAGGCCATCGTTGTGCAGTGAAAATGTAAACGCGATGCTTGTGGGTTCGTTTCCCATTCGTTAAATATATTTTTTTATTATTCTGGTTAAATAAATTAATAAATTGCTAATTATAACTGGAAGTGAGTATTTATATTTTAAATAAGAAAAGTTTGTTTCATAGAACGAGAATCTCAAGAACTACTAGTTCGAATTCGAAAACTTTTTTTATGTAAAATAGTGTGATTTCTCATGTATCTGCTTATTAATTATCATCATATATTAGTTGTTAGTTGCAAGAAATATTTAATTTACTATAATTTTTACTTATCACCTTGAACATTTTAGAGAAATCTATAATAAATGCGTAATAAGGAAACCTAAATAACCTCAACTATTAAAGAAAAACGGTGGAAATAATTAAATTAATGTTTCCTAAGTTAAAATGCACATGTGGAAGCGAGATATGATTTACACGTCCGAAGCGAGTTCCGCGAGATCCGTCTAACAAAACATGCAAGGTCGGCATAATTAAATTAGCAAAGTTAACGTAATAATTAGTTAATAATTTGAACGATGGGTAATGTACTAATAAGGTATATATATACCTACTAGTGGACCCGAACGCGGCTACGCCCGCTTGAACTATACGAATATTTATTAAATATATTTATGAAATTATTTTCAGTTTTCAATAGAGAGATGCGTTAAGCAAGCTCATTTTGGGTGACGTTTTCTAACAACAATAAATAAATAAATTGCAAAAAAGAAATAAATTGCATTGCTATTGCATTGCAAAAAAGAAATAAATTGCATTGCTATTGCATTGCATTGCATTGCTAAAAAAAGAAATAAATTGCATGTCAAATTAATAAGTATTTTAATATATTTATATATATCGAAAATATTACAAATATGAGAAAAAAAGTATCCTATGTTCATCCCGAGACCCTCAAGTATCTCTATATGAGTATTTTATCACAATTAAATTAGCGGTTTGGCCCTGATTGTGTAAAAGACAGACAGACAGACAGAGTTACTTTCGAATTTATAATATAGGTATGGATGTAAGCGCGATGGATGTGGATTCGATCCCTATTCCCTATTCGATGGTGGTGATAATTATTATTTCTTAAAGAGCGGCAACGGAATACTTTAACACTGGGTTTTTTTAAACTTACCCACCTATGGACCTATGGGGGAAAGCGGTAAAGTTGTGGATAGAAAAGATCTTGAGATTTGTTTAATGGAAAATAAAGGTGGCATTAAAATAATATTATTTCTGAGTTTAGACATGAGACAAAATAATAAAATATATAATATATAATATTTTTTGATAACTCAATTATCATAAATTAAATTAAAAAAATATATTGTTTTTATAAAGAACCTTCCATTTTTTATTATTTTACTTTTATATATATAACGAATAGTAGGTATATGTATGTAATAAATGAACAGCAAGACATACAAAAGAGTAACATTTTCAAGTCTGTTAAATAGGTCAGTTCGACATTATAGACTATTAAGTTCTATGGAAAATAACAATAGAAGACAGTAAAAGGCAAGCCTTGAAACTTATAGAGAAGTGTCAGCTTTTCTTTGAAAATGAACATATTACACCAACAGAATATAAATATATTCATTACATATAATCAATATTTACATTTACACTAAGGAACGTGAAATAATATTTAATTACCATTAAATTGGTAATAATTGTATATTTGAGTCCTATCATGATGATCGTATAAATCATTTAGATTTTCTCACTCTAGTAAAAAAATAAAGTGCGGCGTTGAGTCCCTCCACAGCGTCTCGAAAATTGGGCTGAAACCCCAACCCCTTGGGGTGGAGTGTCATAGGACTAGGTTCCCTCTACCTACCCTATACGCGGGATACAGTATTGGAAGCTAATACCAATAAAAGACCCAATACAGATACATATAGCCACCATATCTATATATATAAAAGGACTTGTCCTCACTGACTGAGGTAAGACGCACGCACAGCCGTAACCGCTGTGCGTAGAAACGTGAAATTTGGACAGATGTTTACTTTCGTAATCTGGACATCCACTAAGAAGGGATTTTGAAAAATTTTTACCCTAAAGTGGTGAAATAGGGGTTGAAAGTTTGTATGGAAAAAAAATTAAATCGGCGCCGATTTTTATAAAATTTGAAATTTAGATTTTTAAAAGTATTTAATTGAACACGTGTTTCGTCGTTTTCTAGAATTCTCCCCCTAAGGGTGCAAATAAGGGGTTGAAAGTTTGTATGGAAAAATCTTTAAATCGCCACCGATTTTTATAAAATTTGAAATTTAGACTATCAAAAATATTTAATTAAACACATGTTTCTTGGTTTATTAGAAATCACCCCTAATTACGTAAGCGAAGCTGCGCGCGTCCGCTAGTTATAATATAACACCATAAGAGGTATTTAGAAAACGACACCGCATCTCCGTATCGGTGGGCTATGGGAATGGGAAAATTTACGGAAGAGATTCACACGTGTAAACACCTACCTACAAACAGTTATAGTATGTATGCTTTTTGCTGAACAGTTTCACCTACTTACACGGAAATCAATGGCTTCGAGCTCGATAAATACAAAAGGTGTTGCATTCATTTAAACGACGCTATGAGATTTTTATATCAATAATTTTATTGTAGTCACTTGGGCTTTAAGAGAGAACTTAGTGTCGAGACACTCTGCTCCCTGCTTTCCGGCTAAATTCAGTTTTTCAGGAAAACATTGCCAAATTAATTAAAAAAATTGAATATTTTGTATACCTTGGGCGTCCAGGCGATGTGTGAAATAATATAACTGTTATGGTCCATTACATACTATAACTAGGTAATGAATTTCATGCCTCTGAATTGGGATGGCATCCGCAACCGTTGCGTTAATAGCCAGAATTTGTTCCACTGAGCCACGATGGCTCTAATACTATAACTATAACTATAAGCTCTTAATAGTTTAAGATCTTTTGAATTTGATGCATATTCAAAATCTTTTCAAAAGTCTAGAAAGTTTGTTTGAGTTTTATGGTCGGGATACATGTTTATAATTTATAAGAACTATAAGCTACTTATATATTTGGAGAAAATGATTTATTTTAATAATCCAAAAAGTGCTCTTGTTTCTCTCATTAAAAAATAAGAAATGAAAGTGTCATAACATTCAAAAATAAATAAATAATAATAAAGTAAATAACTATTTGACTTTAGAAAAAATACTATAATAAAAACACTTCGCCTTCAAAAATACAGATAAAATTATAATAGATATTATGTTTTTACTAATCTGTGTTTCAAATTATGTATTGCCAGTAGAACATCATATCGATTAAGAGATGTGAAGTTATCAGGCCTACATATTCCGTTCATATGATTCACCACTTAACCCAGATGTTTTGCACCTTCGAGTATTTTATATATTTTTTAACCTTAAACAGAATATAAATAAATTTTAACATAGATAATATATATTTAAATTACAACTATCATTACTTACTACATTTAAGTTACTGAGAGTTACTGACAATAGATGCTATTGTTAAATTCATAATAAATTTATCAGAATGTGTTATATAAATATTTCTGAGACAACCAACATGTAGCATGGTAGGAGCCTAATGTTAAAGGACTCTCCACTTTCCGCCAAATTCTGAATGTATTGCGTATCGAGTTGCTGAGCTCAACGCCGCGCTTTTGTCTCGCCACCAGAACGGGGAAAAGAAAATATTTAATATACATATAGTGGAATCGAACCTGCAACCTATCGTGTTTACAGACACCATTTAGTAACTAGTACTAAAATGACAAATTAATTAATAATTAGAATACTAATCGCCTCATATTATATAAATTACATATAAAAGTGCTTATTATAAATAAATTTTACATATCATAAGCATAAATAATTACATTAGGCGCTATAGAATCACGCGAACAAAAGTCACGTGTCAACCGATTCCACCATTATTCAAACAATATTAACGAGTCATTTCATTTCAGATGCCCGGTAAGTGAGTATATTGTTTTATTTCTATGGAATGGAAAAATCTCGTTTTCCAACTCTATAGTGCAGCTAACGCCATAACAAAGCCATTAAATATATTATATAAAATATCTCGAATATTCAAACAATAAAATAAGTAGATTCATTCGTGCTTAGTCTCGCTGATAAACAATAGGCAATATATATATAAAAAAAAAACTTCTTTAGTAATTCTTAAATAAGATGAAACTATAATCTATACAAATATTATGCATTTAAAGCGTTTGTTTGTTTGTTCGAGTTCATAATCTCGGTCACTTCGAATGTTTCATATAGGTACAACTTTTAGTTTTCAATTTTTTTATTTTTTGTTTCAGCTTCACGCCGTATGTGCTGCACACCAGAGCGAAGAAATGAAAACATTAAAAAAAAAATTTCCTCTAGTGGGAATTGAACTCACAACCTACTGCGTTTACGGTCACAAGCGCTTGCACCATGACTGACACATGAATTTCCACGACCACATATAGGTATTTAAATTATTAAAAAAATGTAATGTAAACATAAGAAACAAAAATAAGCAGATTTAATAAGAACTACTCGACACGCGCGTTGTTCTTCGTTATGGGATTCCGTGGCTTATCTTCGTGGCTATCCCGTCATCCAGATCCTAATCGAATCTGTATGGGACCACCTTACTGGCATCCCTTTTTCGATTGATACTAAAAGATAATAGAATATCTTCTCAATTACGGAAACGGGGAAACGTATTTTGTATAGATTACTAAGGAAATTGTGCACTGGTAAAATAAAAAAAATTGGGGTTAAATTAAATCAGTTTCACGTAAACAGCTGAGGAGGGAACCTAGTGCTAAAACACTCCGTTCCTCACTTTTCACCAATTTTTTTGAGGCATTGCGTGTTAAGTAGTGGAACTCAACGCCGAGCTTTTGGCTTAGTGCCAGAGCAACAAAGTGAAAATGTTAATAAATAATAATTCATTCCTTTGAGTCAGGATCGAACTACGACGACGACCTTAAACCGGCCTACTGATATAAATATTGTGATCTTTTAGAAATGGTCAAGCAAGGCAAGAAATTGACAATTCCATCTCACCAAATCATCAAAAGATATCCCAAAACCAAATGACGGAATTACTTAATACAAAACATGCCTTCTCCACAATCCGCAGGACATGGATAAACACAAAATACATGGCCCAAGAACCCTCTGTAATATGTATGTCAAACTTAACTAATAAACAGAGAAAAAAAGCACCACTGATTTACGAGCAGTCCTAAATAAACACTGTTAGTTTGTATCGTGATGGTGAGGATTTCAAAATAGTGTTAAGTTTTATTGCCCACTCCGCAGCAAGGGCTTTTGAGAGTGGAGGGCAATGACATTGTTTACTCCGTTTTAATCTCGGCAAATTAAAACGTATTTTGATACATATGATTTATTTTTTATATTTTTCAGCTTCAAGATATATCCCGCATGTAGCATTGTAGGCAGAGGGAGCCTAGTGTTATGATACTTAGCTCCCCACTCTCAGCCGAATTCTGAATGCATTGCTTGTTGAGTGGCGGTATTCAACGCCGCTTTTGCCTTGATGCGAGAGCGAAGAAATGAAAATATTAATGAATATAATGAACTATGATAATAGTTCATTTACCGGAGTAGGGATTTAACTCACAACCGCTACGTCAATCCCACGCTTGTGCGTGGCATTTGATTACTTAGTAATAAATTAATAATCAAACATTATGGTATGGTATACCCGTATATAGCATGTAATGCAGAGGGAACATAGTGTCAAGACACTTCATTTTCTACCTAAATTAGAGACAATGCATGTGGTTTCGCAAAACTTAACGCCGCGTTTTATTCCGGATAATTGCTATGGCCATGGCGGCCACTCATCTATAGAGATATAATATACAGAAATTTGTCACTGGGTTCTTTGTGGAATATATCTATGTATGTATATATGAGAAATTATATGTATATAATAAGGACAAAAAGTAGAACAAAATTACACTCAAGTGTTGCCAGTAGTTGCAAAACGTAATGTGGACGTCGCTTGTTCCCTATTTAGCTTTATGACTTCAGTAATTAATGCTGCTTGTAACACTCGTTACAGGCTATACAGTACGCTGTAAAAGCGTAAAAACTAAAGTAGAAAAGCTCAAAAGTGGGTCACCATGAAACACATGTCCAGTAGTTTTATGGTTAACACTAGCGCTGTCCAAAAGAAATTCTTTCCTTTGTGTTAGATTTATCATGTAAAATTAAGAAGTCATTTTTGTACAATTGTACTTGTTAAATTATAACTGCATGACGACGTACCGACATGTATCTTTGGGTAGAAATTAATGTAATAGTTTTCATATGCAAATAAGTTTAAATACTATAATAATATTTAATTAAGCTTTCAAATTCATCATGACTGCACGATTATTACTATATTCATTTGACAAAGCAGACGAAGCCTTTGGTATAGCTATTTGATACGCCTGTGCCAATATGTTCCTTCACTCAGACAGGCACATCTTGTTCTTCTTTGGGTGCCTCTTAAATCCTAAAACTTTGCCGATGGCTTCCCAAGCTCTGTCCAATGCTAAATAAAATAGTTCCACGGATCTGCCACCATCATGGCTCATCTATCTAAAATCATTAAGTTTATTCTTTTTTAAATAAGAAATCTAATTATTAATTCAATAGTGATCATCACATAATGATTGAAACTTCTATTTAATAAAATAAATAACATAAAACATGCAATAACCCGTTCAATATTCGCAATGGTTACGTCCGTCCACGCGCCGCGTTACGTCAGATGGCACAGCATACGTTTCTGTGGTAATCCGGATTCATTAATTTCTATTCTGTTAACGACCACACATTATTTTATATCTGAATGCACTATTGCATATTGTTTCGTATAGAGATTATATTTAAAATATTATGTTAATATTATTGAACGATCCTCGTGGCGCAGCGTCTGACTGTAAGCGCGATCGTTGTGGGTTCGATTCCCACTCAGGGAAATACCATTAATATACACATAATCTTATACCAATTTACTTAAAGGCAATTTAAACTGTTGTTAAAGTTAACTCTGTGCACGCACTTGTCTTCTGTAGAAGCACTAACAAATAAGTACCTTCAATTCTAATCTTGTCTCTATATTCTAAAGAAACTTGAAGATAAAAGACCCCAAACCTATGGTCTTTCTTACTATACAAACAGTGCAGCGAGAACACGGGTTGATAATAACAAAGACCGACAAGTACTCTTGAAGTCACCTCAAATTTGACTATGTGACTCGTGGGTACGAATTTTATTTTACTTTTTATATTGAGTTTTTATTATTACTTTCTGTTATAATTATTTAAAAAAAAAAGTTTTTTTATATATTTCAGAAAGACCTTGATATCCTTGCCAGGGAGACAACAGAAAGATTGTTTAAAAATTTGATAATCTATTTTGAGTTTATTATTGTTCTTAAATGAAATAATTAAAAAAACAAGTAAAATATAATATATTATATAGGTACAGGTGTATCCAAATTCAATGTTAGGCGGATATGGGACGATAACTATCTTCTTAAAAACACCTGTCTCACTAAATATTAAGTGTCAAAGGTGAGCTAACATAACGTTTATAACAAGGACTTAATTAAAATTTATTTCCTAATAATTTAAATTCTCAAATAATTACTAAAAACTAGCGTTGTAAATATAAGTAAAAAAATTATGTAGACCCGTTTCGAGTACTACACTCACCCGTTTCGAGTATTTAGAAAATTAATTTTTCCTTGTTTCTTTTTCTTCTAATAGAAGCTCTTAGTAGCTCTTTAGTGAATTAGAAGAAAAAAATGAATATCCGTTCGTATGATCATGACTGTATAAATTTTCGTTGAAGATATAGGGAGTGAAAGTCCATAGAAAATGCCAATCATGGTACAATGCGTAACTGTTTGATACTTGTTTACTGCTATATCTTATCAAAATAATTTAACTTGACCCAAAATAATAAAAATTACATTTGTATTAAGTATTTAATGTATACATATTGATTATTAAAAGGAAATAATTTCTACTTATTTTACAAACTCTAATATTTTAATTATAAATATATATATAATATATTTCAATGGTCCCTACCATTTTTTTTCAAAGAGCAAGATAAACGTTATTCCATTCTCCTGTAAACCTTCTCTTATGACATGTCCATTTATACGTAGTAGAGAACGCTGATTTGTGTTTAACTGAAAATGGCGTACGTGTCCGAATTCTTTAATATCTATATCATAGTCTAAAATATTCTTTGGTCGATAAAGCTTTAGGCATCTATTGGGGTTGTATCTGTAAATACGAGACTCTAAGGCCAAAATTCCGGCGAGGGTGCCGACTAGGAAGTGGGCCAAGGCCGCTTAAGACGCCACGTATCCTAAATATAGGTCAGCCCAAAAGAGGACCTTTTTACAGCTTTTACGAACACTCTTTAGAGTGAATCTCTTAAATTGGTAGATTTCATCTGAGTAAATGGCTCTGACCTTTTCGATGTTCTATCGATTCGGAAACTTAACTTTGCTAGAACGTTTAAAAAGGAAAGGAACCGTGTTTTTATTTGCTACTTAGTTCATATTTTATTATTTAGCTATATTTCGTAAACGTTTAGAAAGAATAAGTTATATTTTTGACCAAATTTCACAATAAATTTTTGAATAGAAACTTTTTCGCAACCAAGAGATCCACCTAATATAGACATTTCAGTGACTTTTTGTTCTTATACAAATGACCCCAAAGGTTCTTTACGCGACAACCCATTTGAGGGAAATGGGGCCAAGGCCGGTGCATTGAAAACTCGGGCGAGCGAAGTCCATAAGACGTCACTAGCAAAGGACGGGCAAAAGTCGACCTTGCATTATTAGAATTGTGACGTCGTTATGTTCCATCTAATGGAATCTGACTTCTAAAATTTTTTATTTCAGCCCCTTTTATACAGCTTCAAGCTATTCTATCCCGCATGTAACATGCAGTCAAAGGGAACCTAGTAAGGCTCCGAATTCTGGAGGCATTGCGTATTGCGTGGCGAAACTTAACGCCGCGACACTGAAAAAAAATATATTAAATATTTCATTTTCTTGAGTGGTAATCGAACCCACAACCTGTCGCGTACAGTTACATCCTTGTAGCCCTTCGCCACGAATGCTACTGCTATTACATTTATAAAATCTTATACAAAATTAGAAACATGGCCAACTCAATTCAATCTTAACGATCTGTTGACAGAGACAGCTCTTCTTGATTTAAGATAGGCTATTGTACACCAAATAAATAATGACGTTTCATCAAACGATTACGATTAAATACAGACAGACGTACTTATTTAGTGATATAAGTATTGCTGTTTATATATTTAAAGAGTGAGGAAAAATATATAATTATAAGTACATATAAGTACATTACAAATATAATTTCATATGATATTAAAATTTAAATAAAATGGCATATTAATATATTATTTTCAAATTGTTTATCATGTCCATATTACGATATTAAGTATTGTAATATTTTTTTTAACTATAACATACTTTCACAAGAACTACGAATTGCAAAAGTATGTACTTAATTGGATTTTTTTTTGTCTCGATCAATTTAAACAATTTTTTTTAAACGTGATTTATAATTGTAGAATCCATGAACGAAACCCTAGTAAAGCCGCTTCTCAAGCAAGCATTATATTGAGAACAGGTTTTATTGTTTAACAATGAATGTGAGATATAGTGCACCTTATACTTATAGCTGTTAGAAATAAAAACGCAAGACGTAAGTATATTATTTATTTGCAACATAAAGTAAGAAAACTTGTTAGAAACAATAAGCAAGACGCGTAAAAGCAACAAATACTACGAAATATTAAATATATATTTTCACATAATGTGTAAAAGGCTACTTTTTTAAGCTACGAAGCAAATAATATTAAGCAATAGATTTTCTATTATCTGGTTGCTGTTGGAAAATAATTCTGCAACGTAAACAATATAGATAAATTAGTATGTTATTGTAACTAGCATAATGACCCAGTTTTTCTGATAATATTTATCATTATCAGATTAAGTATAATTACATTTTAAATAAGTATTACAGATGATTAACAAAAACATAAAATATATAATTAGAAAAAAAATATCAATTCATATTAGCTAATGTGATTGTAATTATAATAAACAATTATATAATTTGATATAATATAAATCCTCGTTGAAACGAGTCGTTTATCCAAAAGTTGTGTTAAAGTAATGCCGTTGGAGAGACCGTTACGTACTTACGCAGTACTTGCATAATGCCCAGGACCGAGAATGTGTAAAGCAGCTATAGAACACTCACCATGCAAGATGAATTTGCGCCAAGATGTTTGTAGAGATCACAGCATCACTGGTCACGAAGTACACTTTGACTATCGCGAACTATGAATTCACATGCACAAATATTAATCACCAGAACTCTATAGTTTCAAAAACCAGTTCCACCTGCGCTAACAGTTAGGATGCCCTCACTTGTCGCCGAATCTAACAATGTATTATAAATATGAAAATCAACAAAGACTAAGTCTCTCTAAATCGATTTTTTATTCACGAAAACATTTAAAATAATAGGTGTTAGGTAAATCTACGACACAAAAACTAGAACTTTTGTTACGAAATTCGCTTTCGTATAGGAAGTTTTATTAAATTTTTATTTTAATAAAAATAAAATAAGGGATCTGTCAAGGTCCATTTATCCGGTAACCGGCGGCGCGTACGTAAATACGTCCAAAACCACCACCTGCGCAAATCTGACTGAAGAATGACGTGACGACTTGACGAGGAGCGCCGAGCGAACGCACCGGGCAATAGGGATACCATTGCCGCCTAAGTGTTGCTAGTAAAGAAATAATAATTTCCCGCCAATTCATAATAATCAAATTATTGTAAAATAATATAATCGTAATAACTGTGTAACATTCGCAAATTTTTACATTTATTTATATTTTTAATTTCTTTACTTTTAAGAAATAGTAAAAAATAACCCGTGTCACATCAAACACTAAGAACTTGGGCCTAGCCAACCCGATGACATTAATATAGTCAATTCGAAAACAATTCAAATTAAAATAAAAAAATCTAAATCATGTATCTATCAAAAAAGAGGAAAATTTTATATTTGTTGATTTAACCTAATGTCTAACCAATTGTCGTATTTTTGTTTATTGTTTTACCGCTCCTTCATCTATTAAAATTTAACGACTATTATATTTATTTGTTTCTTATGTTGAAAATAATTAATATATTGCGTGTGATGTCACATTGAATGAACTTCGAGGTGGATCGTTATTCATCTGCTTGGGCACATATAGCCCTGTGTGCGGATCTCACTTGGGCCTCTGACCAACCTGATGGATTTATTGTAGCTAATCAGGTAAATTTAAAACAGTATTTTGAATATTTTTTGTCGTTCCTCCATCCGTTCATTCATTCATTCATTCATGGTCTGCGTTCATTAAAAGTAAATTATGTACATAATATCCTTTTCTCAAATATTCAAAGAAAATCTGGATGTACGTAGATATCATATAAAAGATTCTAGAAAAAGAAATCGAGCCAGAGCTTATTAGATATACGAATACATTATACATTAAAAATACGAATACTAAAAAGGTATATATAGGTATTATCAAGATAAAAGAATTTCGCATTGTCAGGGCGGTAATGTATTTTTTTTAAATCGGAATAATTTATTTCGTATCTAACTTTTCCAATCTTTAAAAGTGTTGTATATTTTTCAATTAAATAATTCGAAATACGCTTTTCGTACGCAGTTATTAGAAAATCGTATTTAAAATTGCTTAGTCAACAAAAAATCTTGTGCCTGAAATCCTGTCAAATAATTAAGACGAAAATAGCGCCAGGTTCTTAAACGTTAAAATTAATATAATAGAATTTGCAGCGCCTTTGGACACAACATTGCCGAGTAAACCAAGTGTTGCAAGACACATTAGATTCTCAATGCGGATCAAATAATCGTAAAAATTTATCAGGTTGAACGTTTACTTTTTAATTTTTATTTTATAAAACTTCAATAATTGCGTAAAAGAAATTTTAAAACATTTTAGATCAACGCTTAGTTGGTAGTAATAGTAAGGAAAATGGCACTTGTAATAAAAGGAGCGTGAAAGACGTTATTCCGGAGTCTAGACTGGCTCAGTTTTATGGGACTTTCTACTACGATGATGTTAGGTAATTAAAATCAAAACATTTATATCTGATATGACAAATATTATGATGTTATTTTTAACTTAGCTTTTCCGTAGAAAAGGAAGGAGCGCCAAACGCTCGTTTAATTCCAGATACGATTATTTTTTTTATTATTCCTATAATGGACTCCTCTTACTAAACCTAAAATAAAATATATGTAATACATTAAAATAAATGTAATACTGACTGACTGAATATCACTATATTTCTGATTAATAAATGTAAATAATAATTTCAGAGAAAACTGTTACACATGCACAAATGATAAGAATAGTTCGCATTATAGCAGTAACAGTTGCGAAAACGCGGACCCTACAGAATGTTGGATGTTACCTGAGGTATTTAGCTTTACTGTCTTCGTCTTTAATTAGCTAGTCAGTCCCCGACACCATAAGGATTTTTATAGAGTTGCAAAAAACAGCAAGGCCGTAGTGGCGCAGTACGACACAGCGTCTGACTTTTAACGCGATAGATGTGTATTCTATTCTCACTCGGAGGAAGTAAAAACACAAAGCGCGACGATTACCTAATTATACCACTCAGTACGCAGCATCGTGTCAGAAAGACAGGAATAGTATCCTAACACTGATTTCCCTCTGCCTACCCTTTTATATGCGGGATACAGCGTTAACGTACAAAAAATAAGAATAATATAGGAGGCTATATAAATGTTCTTTATTAAACTTAATTTTTTTCTAGGTGGACTATTGGTTTCGAAAATTAATTGACAACTCTGATAGAAATTTGGTACCGCGTCGTAGAAGGCAGTACAAAATGCTCGTCGATGATGATTTGTGCGTTAGATTTTACTTTTTAATTATTTCTTTATTAATTTTACTCTATTATATTATAATTACCTTTGTTTATATATTATAATAAAATATTGGGTAACTTGCAAATTCGGTGTTCAATATCATATTTAAATTTATAACTACAATCATGATATTTTTTAAATGTCTTTAGAATCGTCCATAAATAACCATTTCTAAATCTATCCAAGATCATAAAACTAATAATATAGCAATTAACGGACACCGATCGGCAGCTAGCGAGCGCTGGGGCCCGATCGAAACATCAGAAGAGGCTGTTCTTAAAGCGAAAATACAGGGTGTGCGCAACTTATGGAATAATTCCAGCCACGCCAGGCCTAGAGTACCAAGCCCATTGCCAGTCTCGAGAAAGATAAGAGCGAGGCGGAGACAATCTAGAAAGTTCGGTGCAACGTCCCCTAATTGTACTCTGGACAATGCCCAGCTTCACACTGATTCGAATAATAAGGTAGTTTTTATTGTGATGATGTAAATAATATAGATATACATAAAAATATATCAAAATTTAAATGCTTTTACTAAAACATTACTAGTGTTGTGGGTAAACGTATAGCAGTTAATTATAGCACTGTAGGCTTTAAAAAAATATAATATATTTATATTTTATATACATTATGAAAACATTTTCAAGTTACAGTTCGATTCATCGCGTCCTCCGCAGTTATCAAATTATCAACGTGCTATTGGTCGGTTGTCTTCCAGCGTGCAAGCATTTATGCGAGCAAATAACTCTAAATACTTACCCTATAAAACTTTTGTCAACCGGTATACGCCCACCGGTCCCAGACCTGCGAGATATGTTGAAAAACGACTGGTTTGGTGGCCCGGCAAAAATATATCGCCGAGACTAGATAAATTAAATAACAATCTAAATAATAATACTGTATCAAAAAATATTAATAATCCAGAATTACTTTCAATTCAAACCCAAAACCAAAATAGTACGATAATTGACGTAATCGAAACTAAAGAAGAAAAACCATCAACAAAGTCTGGTACAGAACCAACAAGTAAAACAAAAAAAATTGTAGAAGACGGTCAAGTACCAACGACAAGTAATAAAGCAAAGGAAGACATAAGGAAAAAACTTCTCTATAGCACAGTACTTAGTATGAGCGCCCCTCCCCTAGTCACACCAATTGTTAGAACTCCACCAAAACTAAAACCTGGTCTTATTAAATTAAATCCAAAAATTTCTGCCAAACTCCGACCTAGTATCGATAAATTTGAGGAACTCGAAAAAGAGGCTTTGGAACAGTATAAAGATTCTGATGAAAGTATAGACACAAAGTTTCGGGAACTTGAAAAGCAAGCAGTGGAACAGTACAGCACCAGCAACAGCAATACAAGTTGCAGTAGCGACAACTCTGGCGAAAAAAAGTCTTCGGAAGACAAAGAAAAAGATACAGATCTCGAAGATAATTTTCATACAAAAAAATCTGTTGATAGCGTCGTCATATATTCTCAAAATTTTCCCGATTTAAACGCAAAACAGACAAATAGCATTCATTTAAAAAACTTCCACAGCCCCCCAAGGGGGGAGAAAAAAGAACTTAGACCAAGTAAAAGTCTAAGAAACAAGAAAAATAAATCGAAAAGACCTGCATCTGATACAGATTACGAGTCTAAAGTAGTTAAAGAAAATCACCAAACTTTAAGATGGACGCTGCCGAAAAAGAGACATATGATTTTATGTATATCAGACTTTTCATCAGATGATGATTTAGAAGCCGTGTCTGTGAAAAATAATTCCCTAATTAAAAATCATTTACCGGGCAAAGTTAAAATTTCTACATACGGTGGTGGGGATTTACATCCAATTTTACGAAAAACATAGAAAATTGTAGGAAAGCTCCATAAGAAACGCAAAATTTTTAAGTGAGGTTTGTACGAAATTTAAATAGACAAAGATATAGAAACATTTAGAAGGATTGGCCGGGGCTTAGCAATTGTCAAAACATTTTACTGCTTAGGTAAAACATTTTGATAACAACTTAGATGAAGAACAATGAGATTTGACAATGTGTAAACTTTTTACTAATCATAAAAACATTTGTATATATATATTGTAGTTTTGACTCTAATAAGAAAAATAATTTCAGTTGAAAAAAAAGTAAAATTAAATTATGTATGTGTTTAATGCTAAAATAAAATTTTTATTTTCTATAAATTTGAACAGTTAATTATTTATACAATCCTTTTAGTTTAAAATTTTCAAAAATATTCATTATATTCTTTAGTATTATAATTGTCTTAATTGATAAAAAATAAAACTTGCCTTTTATAATGAAATAAAAGTACTTTGCACAGATTTTCTGTCTTCCTTTAGTTTCAGACAATCTTATACATGGGTTCAAAAATGTAAGACATATTATCAATATACAAAAAAAATCTATGAAAAGTAATTTTATTTAATACATGTAAAACAAACATAAGAAATTAGCATGACTCTCTTATAAACATTTATATAACAACAACTTATTCATATATTAAATAACTTAAGTCAATATTCTTCCTTATAATAAAGCTGTGTAATAAAAGTAACTTGTAATAAAACCTCTGAATATCACCACAATTAATTTTCAGCTGCCATTTTCAACCTTCTAGAAATTTCTCTAAGTCAGTAGGATCATTGTCTAACTGTATCTGTTCTAATGTTACTTTGGGGGCTGCCGATGGAGCTGAAATAAGAAACCAGAATTTTTTTAAAGATAAATATTTTAGAAAGAAGAGAAAGTCTTAAGCTCGATTTCGGCTGCACACAGGACAGACCTGTTAAAGTTGAACTCCCAAGAGTAAACTATAAATTTGTATTTTTATATAATATATATAAATATATATATAAATATATATAAATATTCAGGTGAAAAGGACCAAGCCAAAAGTGTTGAAATGACCAGACTCATTTCTAAGAAACAAAATGAAGTAATTAAAAATTATAAGACTTTTAATTGGCAGGAATGTAAACTTACTTTACTTAAATTTTAAAATTATTGTTATTTCTTCACTCTGTTAAGAGAAAGTGTGAAGTTGAGTTCACTTAAGAATAAATGTCACAATTTAATGTTGAGAATAGAGTCTTGACACTAGATTCTCTCTGCCTACCGCAAATGTGGGATATGACACAAAACTACTAAAATTACAAACTTACTGGATGGGACATTTCCACTTATTAGATATTTTGCAATGTCAGTTTGGAATGCAATTGCACTGTGTTCTCTTTTAGTTTGCAAGTCAGCAAGTTGCTTCCTTTCCCTCTCATTATTTCTGTCAATGTTTTCTTTGGCTAATTGATTCCGTATTTCTTCCAGCCCAGCTGAAATATTATAGTTATTGCTAATTGAGTTCAAACTGTTAATATAAAATATAAAATGAGTGAGAGTTGGGTATAAACCAAGGTTTCTGTATCAATTTAATTTTTAAACAACACATATATAATCAAATAAGATAACATACCCATTTTCTTTTCTTTATACAATGTAAGGTGGTAATGATGATCAAGTTTCCATTTTTCCATATTACTTCTCTCAACTATGTCTTCAAATTTAACTAATTGGTCTTCTACATCAGCCATCAAGGCTTGTACATTCTTGAGACTATCTATACATTGTGCTACCGAAACAGTTAGGTTTGGTAAGTACGCTAAGTTCTGTGCCAGCTCTGTTGCACTATGTAAGCGCGCTTTGGTACTTTCATGTATCTCGATAATTAATTTATCAACTTCTTCAGCAGCTTTTGCGTTTTTGTCAGCATTTTCATGTAATTCTGCCCATTGCTCTTGATATTTTTCTAATAATGCACCACCAGCTCCGTAGTTAACTTTGCTTTCGTTAGTTACTTTTTGTTTTTCTTTAAATATATTTTTAACTTTTTGTACTTCTTGTAAAGTTTGTCGTAAATTATTATTTGAAGTTAGCCCGTCTTGGACCACTGATATAAATTCTTTTAAATTACCCAACATTATTTTATTATAATTAAATCATAAATAAAAAGTCAACAAAACTACAAACTAAAAAATAACATATGATGATCTGTCATAGATCTGTCAATTGTCATTGTAAATGTAAAATCGTGTATCTTAGCCCTTTGGGTAAATGTGTTCTGTGATCATGGCAGTTGTAAAATTGTTATTTTTATCCAAAATATACATATTAAAACCTGTGTGTAAATCTCAAATTTTGCTGAAGCTTGGACATTATAATGCAGGTTTATTGAAGTGGAATCTAAGAACTACCCTATTTATTTTAAAAAAAGCAATTCGCTACGGACAATGACAATTAGAGAATAATGACAAGAGGCCGTAAAAAATAAAACGATATTTTTCCACCAAGAAAACAAACCGGTAAACTTGGATGAATAAATTTCGCGGGGTGAATAAACACAAAACCAAAACAGTTTTTGACATTATTATATTAAATAATTTTACAGGCTTATTCCTTTTAAGCATAATTTATTTTATAATGGCTAGTGAATAACGTTATTAAATCAGAAGTAATCAAATTAAAAATGTCTAGATATATTCGTCTCAACTGCTAAAATGTTTTAGGAGTATCCAATCCTTACACAATTTGACAGTGACAGACGACAGTTAAATGACAATATCAGCGACAAAACAACATTTGAATGTTAAAACGACCGTTTTTAGCGCTTGTATTTGTTTATTGTATTTCTTTTATTGCTTTTGTATTTGAAATATAAAATGAGTGCTGAAAAATTAAGTCCTGATGAAATTCCACAAAAATTCGCCGAATGGCTGCTGGCTATGGGTTGTCCGGTAGAAAAAGTTCCCCTCAGTGAGAAAATGAAACAGTAGGTTTTAAATTAATTTATATAATTTAAATGCATTTACTTTTTGATGCTGATATATAGATGAATTAAAACATAATTTTTATTTAAAGAATGTGTAGAGGCCAATATATGGTATGGCGTAGTCTTATGGAACATGTGCAAGCAAAAGATGCAATACGTGGAAAAAGATTACAAGTTTTTTATCATGATGTAAAGTTATGTAAGGAAAAGAATGCTTTTAAGGAGGTTTGATATAATAAATACATTTTAGTACTTTAATAAGCAATACCATAAATAACTAATTTATCTCTTTATTTAATAAGAAGCCAGCATAATATACAGTGCATTTACTTTGTGAATGTACAGAACATTTTATTGTACAATTTATGATATTGTGTGGTGAGTAGCGGTCGAACCCACAACCAGCCCTGTTTACAGTCACATTTTGTGCCCCTGCTCCATGACTGACCTATTTTTTTAATTTAACTATTATATGTTAAAACCAATAATATTATTAAACAATCCACTTACTAACAGTATAAAGATTAAAAGTTAAATAATAAAAGATAAAAACAAGGTTTAAAACCAATTAATTTAATTATTGAAAATAATAAAATTATAAAGAAATCTAAGTAGGTATAATTAATAAAAATTAAATAAAACTAAACTTAAAAAATAAATAAAAAGAAATAGGTGATTAATCTGCTCTGAGGTGGTGATTGAACCCACAATCATTGCATGATGGCTTCAAATAAGCAAAAACTGCTAATTCTTATATGTTTACTATACATAAATCAAGCTGACAAATAATTTGTTACAGCATTTATTCAAAGTTTTTCTATCAAAACAATATTTAAAATTACCCCAATTTATATAATATTTTTATATTATTTTCACCCTAGGGTAACTCAAAAATTGTTGTACCTGAACCTGTGCAATTATGGAAGCAAAATATGGATCTTAAGGAGAGACTAACAGATGCAGAAAATAGAGTGGAGCAGGCACAAAAAAATCTAAATGAGTTAATGAATAAAATTTCTTCTAAAGGTATGATTAGATGTAATTTTGCGCTGAGTAGTCAGTCAAAGACCGCACATTGTCTTATCCCACCGAGGCAATGAAGATTTCTAACAAAATGTGATTGGGCACACAACCACTCTTACAGTTAAATGCTTTTCTACTGTGCCACGATAGCTTTCTTTATATGTCTAATAGCTTATTCCAATTTTTTTTATTTATTATTTCCTAAACATATATATATATTTTATTATTACATTATATAGAAAGTCAACGTAAATCCGCACGACGGCGTGTCGACGATTTACAACGACGTGTTTGGATATTGAGACATGTCTCAAATGAATTATCAACTAAAAAAGTTAATCTGATGGAAACAAAAGCTATTGCAGAGTCATTGTGTAATGTTGATTGCGATCAGGATTTAGAGGTATGATAAAAGTTAATCTAGTTAGTTATTTAACATAATAGGAATTATAAAATTTCCGTAGTAATTATTATACTTCGTTAATAATTCTCAATTCATCTCTTATTAAGTTTTTGAGCTCAGTTGTGGTGCAGGAGTATAGGTGCTTGTGACTGTAAAGGTGATAGGTTGTGGATTCGATTCTCACTATCACCACTGTCACATGGAGAATGAAATAATTTCTTACTTATTGTGTTTTAATGTCAAGACAAAGAAAGTTACAGTATATACCTTGTATTTTCCATATAATTATTATGACCTTTAATTACAGATTAAAATAAACAAATGTCTTACTTCTATGCAGCAAAAGCAATCAGCCATACCATTGTCAAATCCTGTTGCAAGTTCTTCTATAGTGTCTACATATGAAAATGAAAATTTTAATGATAAAGGTATTTTTTTTCAGCTTCATACTGGGGCCCGTAAATAGCAGGCAGAGAGATTCTAGTTTCAAAACATTCTGTTCCTCATTTTCCGCCGATTTCAGGAGGCTCTATGTGTTGCTTAACGCTACTCTTTGCCTCGACACCAGGGCGCAGGAATGAAAATATTAAATATTTCATTTCCTCGAGTGAGGGTCGAACTCACAACCAGTCGCTTTTATAGTCACATACTTGTACATTTTATTTTATGTTATATTATTTGTATTATTTGGGTTCTATTACATAGACAAATGCCACCAATAATAGATTTTTTAGATACAATTTAATTATATGTATGGATTAAACTGTTCCTTAAAGAAGTTATACTGGTGCAATGTGACAGCATCCGAGTGTAAACGCGATAATAGGTAATAAGCGATAATGAATAATAGCTAGATACCCACTTGGATGTATGAAGTATTTTCGTTTATCCGCTCTGGTAATGTGATGGGATAATGTGCGGTGTTGAGTTCCGTCATTTTACACGTAGTAGTGTATTGACATACATATCTAGACTAGACACTCTGTATCTTCCCTTCAATATGTGGCATAAAGTTGTAAGAAAAACAATGATTATTTTTATAATTTTAATAATCATACACTATTTTTACTAACTCTTATTGTATTTCTTTTGTTTACATGTACATAAAAAGAAGATAACATAACATCTCTAGTAAAATGCCGCGGCGATGCTCTGTGGCCACATTTATATGCCAAAAGGAATGCTCTAGTCACACAACTATCACAAATTAACACTAAAATCACAAATAATATGGTGGATAACAGGTATAATTTATTCATATCAATTACAAATACGAACATATCAATTACGAAGACTGTCGTGGCGCAGCAGTGGTATTTGGAATAATGTTTATTCCTTTAAATGGAGAATCTTATTTGTTTTAGCTTCATATTGTATATTTATATAGCAGGGTAGAATCATTTAGAGAGTTAAAATACTCCATTCCCCACGCACCGCCGAATTTTCGAGGTATACGTGTTGAGTGGCGGAACTCAACACCGACTTTGTACTAGAGGGAGGAAATGAAATTATTTTATTAGTTCATTCCCCGAATGACAATCGAACCTACAAGAGTCACCTTTATAGTCGCACGGTTTTGCCAATGACCTTTTCTTTCATCCTGTATTTACTTGCTTACCAATTAATAATCACACTATAATTACATATGTTTTAGAATAACGCCTCAATTAGTTCTGGCGCATATTGCAGCATTGCATTGCAATATAGCTCTTGAAGTTATGAAGAATAAGCTCTTATTGAAACAAACAAAGGATAAAGTTGCTGAATCTGTTGAAGAAATTAGTGTAAATATAATTTATACACATTTTAATCGTTCATATTATATTATACAAATTGTAATTTAAATAGAGAAATATTTTGATATGTATAAAAATTTTGTATGCAGATTTTGATGTTGACTTGAACCTTAATCTTGGAAACCGTCTAGACATTCTGACCCCTAAGTTATTCCTTCTTATCTAGTTACATCGAAATTCTTTTACACTTGTCACAACTTATTTATGTTATTAACATCTCGGTAGGTATGCTACCCAAGGATTATTGCTTAGAATTATCATCTGGCAAGAGGAAATGCTGCTTATTAAACATTAACAAAAATAGATATAATTTATTGGTTTTCTTGATGAATTAATCTTTCATATACTCATGAGGATTTTTAATAAATGTATGTAGGTTTTGACTGTTTGTATTGTAAGAGAAATCTTGCTTAGGGAAATGTGTATAGATAAAAATTTTTTTATACATTTATCTTTCTGTTGTGCATTTTGATATGTCAAATTATATTTATTGTACCTTACAGATGTACATCACTAGTGAATCCTCTGAACTGTTAGTGTTAAGATGTGAAAAAGCAAGTACTGAGGCCAGAGTAAAATCACTAAAGACTCTGTATAAAGAATTAACTTCAAAATCTGGCATATTTCATATAAGTGTTGATGATGAAAACGAAAATCAAGCAACACCACAGAAAATTGCCAGTATTGATAAAAGTATTGTAAGTATTATGTAGTTCTTTATTGTATCCTTTAATAACACAAGTGTGTGTCTATTTCAAGTGTAAATACTTAATTTTCACGCTGTATCCCTATCTCTAGGTTCCCTCTGCCCATCTTGCAAGTGTTAAGACACTCTCGTTCCCCACTTTCCGCCGAATTTTGGAGGCATTGCGTGTTGAGTGGCGGAACCCAACGCCGCATCTCCCCTGGATACTAGAGCGAAGAAATGAAAATATAAATTTAAATAAATATTTCCCCGACTTTTTTTAGCTTTCCATATTTAACAGAGAATCAATACCCCATAATTGTTTGGATTAAAATTAGACACGCCTCTGCGTTTTTATTTTGATATAATAGTAATAATTTTTTTTCTTTCAGGAAAACACTAGAGACGAGTTGAAAATATTAATAACATCCCTAGCAACTACTGAAAGGAAAATATATAATATAAAAGACTATTTGGTCACTGTGTTCAGTGCGTTTCATACAAATTCTAATGTAAATGACTACGAGAGATATATGAGAGAGAGTATGTCAATATTTAATATTGGTTCTAATCATAATTTTCCTAAAACCAAATTATTTTGTTTAACTTCCTAAATGTTTAAGTATTACTGAGGAAGTTAAGGTTAATTCGTTATTTTGTTGTAGGTATTCAACTAGATTTTCCAAAAGAACCAATTTCAATGTTACATCAGTATTATGCGGATAAATGTGAGAAGAACAAAAATGACGGCAATATAAGTCTTGATTTGGATGTTTTCGAAGCCTCGTTGAGTGAATCATCAGGTAATTTAATATTTCGTCGTGATATGTGGCGGAACTCAACACCGCGCTTTGCATGTGATTTGTTTTGATTTGTGTTTGCAGGTGAAAATACTTTTTGAATAATGATTAAATTTATATTTTTTAGATTCAGGCTTCAGATTTATCGATGAATTAAGAATATATTTGAAAAAATTCAATTTAGAGAAGAACAGGAAGCTTGTATTGGACAGGTATGTTTTTTTAAAATCTTTTATAAATTATTTCATATAATATCTACCTATTTGACATTAATTTTAGGTAAAATAAAACAGAAAATTATTATAATATTCTATTAAATCCCGCACACAGCAGGATAGACAGAGGGAACCTAGTGTCAAGACACTCCGTTTCCCCCTTTCCGCCAAATTCTGGACACAGGCCAAATTCTTGTTGAGTGGCACAACTCAAAGACGCTCTGTGCCTCGACACCAGGGCAAAGAAATGAAAATATAAATTTAAATAAATATTTCATTTCATTAAGTGGGGATCGAACCCACAACCAGTCTCGTTTACAGGCACACACTTGTGCACCTGCGCCACGACTGGGCTCAAATAATACTATAATAAAATATCCAAACAGTGGATTAGAATCCTACTGGTTTCGTTAATCAAATGTTATCTAATCTGCTTCCGTCAGTAAAATTGTTGCTTTGAAAACTAAAATTAATTAATGAATATTTCCTTAACTATATTATTTATAGAAATATATTAGAATGTATTATTAGTGCGCAGTTACTTATTTTACTTTCACATATTAAGTGTTTAGAAGTTAGCAATATCATAACTTTTGAAGGAGATTTGAACCCTAAACCATCACTTATTTTATTAATATAATAGTATATAGATTTTTTGCTTCACGCTTCTACCCACAGAATATAGCAAGCTTTATAATAAAAGAGTGGCATTGAGTTGAGAGAACAAGAGTGAAAATAATTTAAATGTCACCAATGTCTTCAATGGGGATCGAACTTACAACCTCATTTATAGTCAAACTTTCCACTGCACCATAATAGCGTAATATGATTTTGTACAGTATTAATGGTATTTTTTTATTTTAGTGGTGAAAAAATATGGATAATTGAAACATTACAATCTATTATGTCTAGTTTGAATACTTCATGGTTAAATAATGGTTTATCACTACCATTTTGTCCGTCTGTCCGTCTCTCACATACTTTACGAGATATATTGGATAAATTGCAAGATGAAGAAATATTAACAAATATTTTGAAGACATTAAGTGTAGAAAAGAGACCCAGCATTGATATAGGTATGTTTTTTTGTGTATTGAAATTAATTACTGTATTGTAATGTCATTTTTTATTTAGCTAGTGTTAAGACACTCTGTTTTACTCATTCTGACCAGTTTTGAATTACTTATTGCGTGTTTGGTGGCGGAACTTAAACCTTCCAATCTGTTAACACAGTCATAGTAAGCCTTAGTTGTTTCCAAAAAATATGGTCACAAACGAGTGAAAAGCTAAGAACGTCCGTTTCCGCCTACATGATGATTACAATTAGTCCGGTTAATCGGGCTTCTATCCGTCGTTCCGAAGCTTTGATAATCTGTGGTCAACACAGATTTTTCTGCTCGCATATTGTTTTCTTTTCTATGCTAACTACAAATATTTTCTTTTTCTTATTTACAGATATATCGTCAAAAGTAGAATACGAAGCTGTAAGATCTGACAAATTAAAGAAACAAGTGTCAGAAAATTTATTGTTACTACAAAACGTTAGTAAAAGTTTAGACTTGTCTCACGAAAATATAATGTTTTGGTCCGAAAATTTAATGAGGAAATATATATCGGATAACAGAATAGTTGAGGGCAAAACTTATAGATATTATGAGGCTGTTTATTTGGAACATATTAAATTGAATTGTTAATATCACAGTTACGAGGGCTGCAATTGGAGGGTCAATAAAAATACGAATTTCATAGAGATAAACTTAAATTGCTAGAATTTTAAATGAAAATACAATTTTAATCTAAAACTAAACTATATCTAAGACTAATGCTTTCAATGTTAAAACAACAATCTATTTAAACCTAAATTAATATAACTTGGTTAACGATTTAGTTACTCCACGATAGAATAATATGTGTGGGAAAAGAAGAAATTCCTTTCCCACCGGAGCCGTTCCCGATCTCTCTCTTGTCAGCATTTTGTGGAGCTCGGCCGTCTATCAGACGGACACATTATAATACTAAATAAGTTTTCCGTGACACCGAACGCTATATAACATCATCGTTTATTTATTTATTATTAGATTTTTTTTGAACTGGTCGTGTGATCAAATAAAGTGAGGCGTTGGGTTTCACTATCTAAAATTTTTCTAAATCATGTTATTATTTGGCAGAACTGTAAGAATAAAACAAATTCTTTTAATTAACATATTATATTGTTATAACATTTTACATTAACATATATTTCTTAAGTAAATGTATAAATAATGTATGTTGCTGTAATAAATTAATAATAATTAAACTTTCAAGTTTTTTATTTTCCCATTTTTTCTTGTTTGTCATAATTAAATTCAAAAAATATCTATAAATAAAAAAAATTAAATAAGAATATTTTTTTATTATCCATACTTAATTGATTTTATTCATTTCAATTAAATAATATATAAATAAAAATTATCTCGTATTTCTTGCAGGTTAATCGGAAATTCTTAGTTCTGAATTATATAATTATACAAAAAATTGCAAGCACGTTCAGGTATTGCTACCTGAGAGCGTTGCTGTGTTTCACAAGACCCGACTTGCGATCTTTGTCTTATGCCTATATTCCCGAGACACTTCAACAATTAAAAAGTTTTTAAATAATAATAAAATACGTTCGCATGTTCAGATTGACGTGACTAAGTTGTGTATAGCTTCGTGACCATTTTTCGGTTTAGGGTGGCTCTCATTTATTTTAGAACTGTGCTTTTGTATTTTAGGGGTGGTACGTTTTTGTTTTTTTAGGATAGCTTTAGAAGTCACCACATGTGATGGGCTTAAAAAATAACGGTACGCCATTATCATAAGATAACTGAATGGAATGGTCCATAAAAACAAACTTCTACAATTCTAAAATTTTGCAGAATAAATGCAGACGTCGCGTTGACGGAAAACCATCTTTAAAAAACAAAAGCCAATTTAAAAAATAAAAATAAACTAAAAACTGTGACGTTCTTAATACAATTGTTAAAAATAATTAAAATTGCAAATTATAAGATCGATGTCACGTTTTCAATGGTTACATTAAGTATATTATAACAATTATTCTAATTGCCTGTAGTAACTTTGACTTTAGATAACATCTCAATGACATTAGTGAACTTTATTAATAGACCGATTGTTGAAAGTTTTTTCAACTCAACTCAAGAAAAACTAACGCATGATATACCTAGTCTATAGCTTCGTTTGATAAATGGACTATCAAACACAAAAAAATTGTAAAAAAATAATTTGAGATTATCGCGTTTAATTATACAGACACTTCAGATCTATAATGTAAGGATAGATAATATATTCTGAACAAATGCCAGAGGCCTGCTGTTTATTTAACGAGGTGGACAACAGATGTGTCTAAGTTTTATCTATATCGTATGACACGGTAAAGCCGAGAAGATTACGAAGATAAATTAGTTTTTGAAGATGATTGATGGTCTGGTGGTACATCACTACACACATTACTAACTCTCGCTCAATCCCTCACTCGCCACAGGCAACGTATCTATAAAATGACTTCAAGCCTATGATAGCTAGTTACTTAGGTAACCACCGCGGCCTTTCTTTCCATTCAACACTAGTCAAGGCACTACGGCCCCTACGTACAAAATGTAAATAATGGCCCTCTTATACCAATTGTTATGTTCCAACCCCTTCTGGCTGAAGGCTTGAGCCTTCTTTCTTCTTGAGCTGCTTTGCCATTCTATTATTACGCGCTTTCCCATTTATGGTTTACTTCAGAATACGTCGAATTTTAGCAAATATATCAAATTCTTAACGTAGTGGACTCTATTTCGCGTCTCTCGGACACCGTCCAAGCGCTGTGACAAATAAGTATGACATATGTACGTTTTTATCAAACCACGTAGAAATTCTTAACGCGTCTTACGATTTTAGAAATCGTATAATCATTTTTTTGCTACTCAGTAGCAAGAGCACAGAGAAATATTATAATTTATAATACAAATCCTCCAATATCCTAGAAAAATGTCTAATTTTGGATAAAACCAGCACCAGCACCTAGACGGTACGGTACGACGGTAGAATATTTCTCTTTTTTACCCATGAATATTAATGTTAGGTTGTTTTTATATCATAATCATGTAAATAATTCTTGATATAAATCATTCTAGTAAAATATTGTTATCAAGCAACCGTTTCTGCCCAACCAAACCGTTGCTATCAACGCATTTCGTTTGTAAATGATATGCTTTTATCAACTTTTTAAGACGGACGATAGAAGAAAATGTTCCTGGTTAGTAACTAATAACATTTGTATTGTCATCATGAAAATAATGAAAATAACTCGGTTAAAGAAACTCATGCTTTTGAGTAGAGATTTTTTTATTCATCATTTATCATTTAATCATTTATGTACATAATTATGTCACCTGATTAATGGCCAAAGAATGGACTGATTGGAACGATAAGATATTTATTTTATGTACATATTAATATTAAGCATTTAAATAAATAATAACTTCTCCATTTTTTTTACCCGGTTTTATTTAGCTCACCCCGTTTGTTCTCGTTATCTCGATAGACGATCAAACATAAAGAAATAAGCATATTTATCAAACGAAAACTTTTTGATAAACATTAAAAATCTAAAATTGAATTGGATAGGACTTACTAAAAGGGGAAAGGAAAAAGAGTCCAACACGATAATGTTTTGGTGTTCAAAACAAGGTGAACCTGCGATAGAAACAGAAGAGGTAGACCACCCAAGAGATGGGTTGATGAAATAAAGTCTGTAAGTAAATGGACCAGGACAGCAAATGTTAGGGTTCAAAGTGTTTTTTTTAAAAAAGTACAGCTTATTTAAAACTTCAGAGAAAAAAATACAGGTTGTCCTTTAGTTTTTGTTAAAAAATACTGCGTTACTCATTTCGTAGATTTATATAAAATGCTCCTCCATCTGGTAAAAGCCAGGGGATGAGTGTCGCCACCCTCTGCGCAATGTTCTCTTGGGGCAGGAAATATATTGTTGCCTACCTACCCCGGAAAATACGAAGGATGCGAGATAACAACATCTAACTTAACTAAGTATAGATTATGCTTATTTATACTAAAATAATTTCAAATAGTGAGAATTTTTTGTTAGTCATGCATTAAACATTATGTAGATTCGTAAGTGTATGTGTGTACTGTAAAATGTTCTGTTTATTTTATTCAGTATAGAACTTGTGCCTTTTATCTATTATGTCCATAAATTATAACTCTCCTTTCTCCGTTTATTCACGTTTGTATAAAAAGTCAATAAAACAGTTCAATAACGATCTATCATATATTTGATCGTTATTGAACAGTGTGTTAATTCCGGATGAAACCAGTAATAAATTTATATGCCTGCAAAGTTACACTATTCATTCAGCTAAACATGGATTTACTTAACAGCAAACGTGTTTCGCTTACAAAATTTTACTTAAATTCAATTTCAATAACATAATTTAATTAAAGACCAGTATTGAGGTTTAAATACATACTAACTATATGCTAAAAATACAAAGACAAGAAAAATATTTACTTTAAATTTTATTTTTAAATATGTTAAACGAAATTTATGAAAACTTAATAATACACAAAAATACCTACGTGTACGTTCTAGATTTAATTGTAAATGCATTTAATGTGTATAGAGTGTATACGCCTATAAATTGAGTAAAATTGCTAAGTCGTTAGCAAGACAGAGATAGATAGCGCGAGTGGGAAAGAGACAGAAAGTAAGGACAAACCGGTCGAAACTGGTTGAGAACAAGCCGGACTTTACTGCGCAAGGCCAACTTAGACTTCGTGTAATCGTGTATAAGCGAATGCTCGCAAGCTCTATAAATAGTAAATACATACATATAATTATATAGGGCGTAGGCGGCTGTCTAAATAGCCGTGACGAGCGTATAAAATATGATAAACGTATCAAAATAATTATTATCAGAACGTTTTATAATAGAACTAGCGACCCTCTTGCGGCTTCGCCCGCTTTAACTACTGGATTATTCATATAATGTATGTTTGCAAAGCACTTAAGATAATGTGAAAATTAATTAAACCCTTATGCAACCCGCATTTTCGTAGTTTCAATGAGGATTTTCCAATTGTTTTACACAGCAAGGATTTTTTAGTAGGTACCGTAATTTTATATCTGTGCTACTAATCTTTTCAAGTACTTATTAAAATATATTTAAATGACTATTTTTAGATAGTTAAATGACTATTTTTAAACGGAAGAAATTATAAACAAAAACCTACCTACTAATAACTACTACAAAAAATATGAAACCAAATATATCGCGCTGAAATAATACATTAAACTCCAATTATCCAATACGTGCAAACGCATCTAAATCTTCGTTGCTATAAAGGCAGGCGGGTTTTTTTTTTCGAGCTTGTGGTTAATGCTGAAGAGGGTATTCTGTCCCTGATGAAAAGCAAGCACTACGTGGCTGCCTGTGAGGAAAATTAAATAGAATGCATCGGCCGGGAATCGAACCCGGGCTGCCCGCGTGGCAGGCGAGCATTCTACCACTGAACCACCGATGCGGGCGCGGCGGACGCATGGCGAGTGGCGAGCCGTTTCGCAGCAAGGGTTTTTTGATATTGTAACATCTTCTAAAGTACTTATTAAAATGAAAAACAGTAAAAGACAGTTTTGATCTATATTAAACGGCCAACGTAACTAAAAAAATATAATACTTATTTATATGCTGAGAGTAAGGGATAAGTGAAACTTGAGTAGCATAAAGCTGATGTGTCAACAGCGTGATGTGTCAACAATTAAATGCGTTTTTCTCTAAAACTATTCGCAATTTCGAAATTGTGTAAAAAGCAAATTTTATCTTCATTTAACGTAAAAAATTAATAAAGTATTTTAAAGGATAAGGATTAATACCATTATGGAAAATTATCCCTCACAATAAAAAATATATTGAAATTATTATTTTTAGACAGAAAAATGATCACTACACGTTATTCTTAAAAGATACGAATATGCCGTCGCGAACTTTTTTGTAGATCTCATTGAGAGGAACAATACTCCAGTACATTTTTTTCATGTAGTACTTACCATTAAAGCAGCGCATGCGCGAAAGTGTCTCGAAAAATACTCGACCTTATGGTGAAAACCGCAACAAAATCCGTTGAGTGGTTTAGAAGAAGAAGAGTTAGAAACAACAGACAGACACGAAAAGCGACTTGGTTTTATAAGATATAAGATATTTAATCACTTCTACAAAGATAAATATATTCTAAGTGATTCGTACATTACTCAATATATTAGGATACTATACTATTATTTGTTTACTATTAAATTAGGTTCAAAGAAATAAAAGTATAGCCTTTATAATAAATAATTGCTTAAATATTTCATATTTGATAAAAAGTTCCAATGTGTTACTGTGTTTCATAAGCTTCATAAGCTTCATGCTGCATTCTGCACATAACAGGTTAGGTAAGTACCTGGAAACATAGTGTTAAGACACTCCGTTCCCATTAAGACACTTCCATTTTCAACTTTCCGCAATATTGCGGAGCATTTTGCCTCGTTACCAGAGTGAGGAAATGAAAACATTAAATATTTCAATTCAACTTAATACATTTCAGTACTTAGGTTGTCTACAATTTTTATTTTATAATGAAGTTATGAACACAATTGTTAAAAAAAAACTTTGACTGAAGTTAGTATAATTAAGTATCTAAGTCACTTAAATCATACTTATATTAGTGTTTTATTACTAAATTAGTGTTACTGATAAGATATTAAGAAAGTAATTTTATTTGGATATTTACTTTTTTGACTGTTTTTAATAACTAATGTTTTAAATATATATATATATATATATATATATATATATATATATATATAAAATATTATGATGAATTAAAATAAAAAATGCGTGATGAAGTCGTCAAAATTGTGCTTCAATATGCTTTCGTGTGCCTAGATGTGCTATACTGAGTCGATTATATAGACAGACGCGTAATCATTGTGAACATGGGTGTACCTAGAGATAGTTTTATAGTTTAGTTAGTAACAAATATTTATTATTAAATTCCTTAAAGATCATTTTAATTTCACTGTCTCCGCGCACTTTTGTAATAAAGATCTTCTATTCTACGAGGAGTAATTCCTGGCTCTTAATAGCAGCAGATAGACAGTATCTGCTTTCGATTCAGTCAACTCCACTTTGCTTTGCTCTTCAATATCCTCAGTGGTTAGTTCCTCGACTCTTATGTCTTGCAACACGATAGCCATCGCTTCCTAGCGTTCGGGACCTCAGCGCAATATACCCGTGTCATCTGAATCGACGCTCTTAGAACTTATCTGCTGCGTCACGGACTCTTGACTACCTAGTAAAATATGTTATATCATCATCATCATCATCATCAACAGCCATCTTTTATCCACTATATGTAATATATGTGCAAGTATATGGTCAGACCGTGTTACGCCGCACATTTAACTCAGTTTATTAAAAACCGAAAATCTCGGTTATTGTAAAATTTAAACTGATATTTTTAAAACCTATACTTGGCCCGGTATCCATCGCAAGTTCCTCGCTTATTTCGATGACAAAAAGAAATTCGTACACTGTGCCAATGGTAAACTTTAAAACCGATTGTTCATGTGAACTATCTATTATATTATCCATAACTGAATCAAAAATAATTTTCACAATAATTTTTGTGCTTTAAATCTATATAATTTTGTTTTATGGAAAAGACTAAGCAAACTTGCGAACGTGTCACCGATGGTAAATGACTATCGCCGCCCATGACCTCAGAGATAGATATACCACCAGTAGTATGTATTCGTTGGTTCTGGCGCAGTCGATTCGCTTATCAGTCACCCTCATTAAGCTCCCGCCCGGCCTTATCGCTCACTTCCCCGAATTGCTAACGACGAACCTACGTCACTGTGCAGTGTTGCTGTCTCTTTCTTGCATTACTCATTACTTAACGACGCCACAGTGCCTGTCTCTTTGTCGCTATGTTGACTACTTAATACTTAATGCAATTTCTCTCATTTTAATCAAAGCGCCAGAAACCACGATACAGTACAATATTGTATGCTAGAACCCGCGATATTAATGCAATTTCTCTCATTTTAATCTAAGCGTCAGAAACCACGATACAGGACTGTATGCTAGAACCCGCAATATTAAATCGCTTTCTACAAAATGATTTTCTTATTACAATCTTTATGAATTTATTTAGTCTAAATACTTCCATTGTATTTTTTATTATATAATGTTTCAAATAATGGTGCGCCGGTGAAACAATATTTTGTTTTATTAAATAGTTCTCGATTTGATATATATTTTTTTGATTTATTTTTTAGTTGTTATTGTGGAATTTTAAACCTGTTCAAACTTGTAACAGATTTGCCATTATTACTAATGCCATTGTTTCTTTATTACTCATAAGTCATAAGCATACAGTTTGAATATTATCGTTATCATTTGCGGTATTTTAATAGGTTTGTTCCTTTACAAAGAATCTATAAAAGCCAAAAACGTTTCTAGCATACTAACATTTAAACTGTCTTGCGTTACATTCATTCGTGTTGAGTTAAATAGTAGTTGAAAATGTCGAACTGTGATCATGTTACTAGTGTGTTATTTACTAAAAAACAGGAGATTGAAAGTAATTGCTGGACTGACAAGGAATTGGACGAAATTTGCGAGATTGTTGAATCAGCAGAATGTGCTATGGAAGTTTTCAACGACAAATTCACAAGTATTGAGTCAAAGAATTTTGATTCACAATTTGATGAAGCTTTGTTCAACATAAGTGAAAGTGTGGTAAAGCAGTAAGTAATAATGATTATTAATGTTTTATTTATTTCTTTTTTGTATTGTACTACTACCACCAGGGGCACGTGGGAGGAAGTTCCTAAGGCTTTACTGACAATCACTCGAAACGTTATATGCTGATGTAGAGCACGGCTATAAGAGGAGTGTTTCCATAAATTAATGACACGACAAATAGGATTATCTTAGTGGCTAATGCACAACCATTTGTTTCTTCTAGGAGTTGAATTGAAGTAGGTTTCTTTTATCCCACAAACATTCCCGAGAGTTGCGTTAACAGCCTTATTTAGGCGCTACGTGCCAGCGTTACATTCGTCTTTCTTTGGGATCGGGTGGATAACATCGTTCTTCCTTGTCTGGAACTACTTCGACTAATTAAGAGTATTCGGCACTCGTTACCATCGATGTCAGCTCGGGACCTCATGAACTAAAGAGCAGATTCCATCCAGCCCGCTCGACTTGTGCATATCCAAATTAGACAGAGCGGCGAGCTCGGTCTTCTTTGGATATCCACAATATCCGATTGACTTGTGACTTTCGGTCACAAGCATATCTTTTTAGCTCAACTTAACGTCAGGTTTGAGCTCTGGCAATTCGGGACAGCAAGCGTCGTTCTACCAAACTAACGAATTCCGGATAGGTAGCTCTCACGTTCTCTTCATCTTTCTTCATCTTTCTCACCAAGAGGCTCGTGAAAGTTAAATGGTGCTTTGAGACCGGCATTTTTAGAAAATAAATGATGGCTTATTTAAAAAAAAGTCTGAATCCGTATCCGTGGATGTAAAAAAACAGTATTGCCAAAATTAATGGTTCTCTGTTCTTTTTTTAGTATAATGCATGTAATTTGGCGATTTTACTACTAAAAATAAAAAATAAAATTTTAGTCTACTTTTTGCCGTTATCATTATAAAATCATTTCATCTGATATCTATATTATGAGAAATTACAAAAAAATACTATTTCATCTTATACAATAACTGTCTGTTGGAAAAATATGCTTTTCATATTTTCATATTCGTTATTAAATATTCATACAAAACAAAAAACTATACAAATAATGTTACGACAAATTTATACTCATAACACAAAGCCATTATTAAATCGACACAATAATAAATAATTCGATTATGAGCGATACATAACAAATTAAATGAGTTATAACGCCACTTTTATACTGAGCAAGCAGTCGCTCAAAATAGTCGATGTTTCTCTTACAGTCAATGCTCTAGCTAGCTGAGCCGCCCGAGCGAGGTCATTACGAAACAAACCCAACTACGACCGAACGGTAATAAACCATCGTGGCCCGTGGGAGTGTGGCGTCGTGCATAGAAAGTAACGAGTGAGACGGATGTTGTTTATTACTATAAGTTAGAAAGAGATAGCGAATTAGTCATACCCAAGAATTTGCCAGACGGCCAATACTGGCAGCGCGCCATACTGGCAATGGCATCTGTGTCGGTTCTGTGTGTGCCCGCCCGTGAGTGAACGGAACAGAATTTTGTATTATGCTCAGCCTAGACCGCGAGTCGATCGAACATCGACTTGGTATTAAGCAAAAAGTTATTTCAACTGTAAATGTAATTTGCATAATTTAATAACAATTGTCGTAATACCTATATTAAATACTGAAAAGTGTCACGTTTATAGTGTATGGTTATAATTATAACTTTTGTGTGGCATAGTAATGTTATAACCAAGCATTTATTTCGCCGGCCATTTTGAATTGTGAGAAGCCCGAGACGGGTCCCCGTTGTTAAAAACTGGAATTTCTTTCTTATTATCTTTAGTTTGGTAAATTTGGGCACAATGAAAGCCAGTACCGATATTTTATTTTAGTGTTTGTGTATCAGTGTTATAAAAACGACGTCTGTGTTTGTTATTGTAAATTAAATTCTGTGAAAACATTATTATCAATATAAATAATACACACAAACAAATAGATAGAACTTAGGAGATTAATTACGAATAATTGGACAATGAACGTGAGTTTAATTTTTTTTTTGTACTTTACGCATGTTTATAGTTTAGTGTTTGTTTTGGTTTTTGTATCTACTAGATCTCTCCTTAGTTCTTACACAAATCTTTGATTTTTAGATTTTCAATAAATCTTGTAATATGCCGTCTTAAACTATAAATAAGATGCTTATTTCACTTAAATTCACTATAAGTATTTGTTCCTCTGGCTTTGTTATTAAATATTTCCTTGTTTACCAACAAAACAAATGTATGAAATTAATAACATTTGGTATATTTTCCTTGATGCACATCTAAGAAAGATGGTGTGGTAATTCGGTTCCAATCTTATAAAGTAAAAGGTTAACTTGGTTACAGGTTAAACATGACATCAAACAATGAATCAGAATTCCCATCATCACCCCAGAATGATGATTCAGGTGTGTTTTTATTATTTTATTTTAATTTTTATTTATAATTATTTGTACCAAGCTCATTCTAAATGTTTGTTTATCACTATAACAGATTCTTTTTTAATATTTTGTTAGCAGTTCCTAAAATTGTTTTTTAATAAATGGTAGTAAAATGCATGTTTTATTATTTATTTTATTAACAGTTCATATACTTATTCAAAATTTCACTCAATATAAATATAATCAAATTAAAAAACATTTATTACAAATAATAATAAGAAAACAAATTGGAAAATTAATATTATTCTAATTAAAGTCAATATTTTTGTTATAATGGTACTATTAATATTGTGATTGGACATAATTATAGTGATATGCAATAATATAATTTTTATTTCAAGGGTCATATTTTTTAAATATTTTTTTGACTGCAATATACTTCTATATTTAACAATTCTATTTCACTGATAACACATCTAGTGTAACAAAAATAAAACAAACTTTTAACACTGAGTTGTTGTGTTGTGAAATTATAATATAAATAGAAAGCTTCAAACTAACAGAATAAAATATTGAAAGAATTTTTATTTTATATCTCTTAGCAGAACTGGTGGCATAATATGATCATTCAACGATTCATAAGTGCTTTGAAAAGTGTGCAAAATTCTATTAATATATATATATATATGTTGTTTTTATTTTTATTTTAATGTTTTCAAAACAAATGTGATTAAAATATTTCACCATCTACTTTACTATATATTTTACATATAGTAAGTAAAAGTATTCTTTTAGGAAATATATGTCATAAACCTTAAATATATATGTTGATATCATTTTGCCTTTAATCATAGACAGACTTAATTAACAAAATAAATAATCAATTTTTATTTCAGTATTCTTGCATAATTAAAGTTAATA
This sequence comes from Heliconius melpomene rosina, assembly GCF_056956725.1. Lineage (NCBI taxonomy): Eukaryota > Metazoa > Arthropoda > Insecta > Lepidoptera > Nymphalidae > Heliconius > Heliconius melpomene. The sequence continues at coordinate 4,058,316 of NC_140400.1, forward strand.
AAAACAACACATAAAATACATAAAAAATTTAATATAATATACATTTATTATTATATACATTATTAGTTAAGAAAATGTATGTATATATTAAAAAGGAATATTTTTGTGCTCTCATATTGTTTATTACCAAAACGCATTATAGTTTTAAATGTAAAATGACATGTGTAAAATATATCAATGTGTAATGATACATTTTTTTAATAAAAAAAATCTTTTATAATGGTTTATCGCTTTTGTAATGTAAATCTCATATATGTATACAATAATTTTCTTCTTTTTCATGTGTTTTCAATAAATATAATTGCATGTTATATTTTTTTTATTGTTATGTTTCACACGAAAATAACCTACTGGAAAAATCTAAAACAGCATTTAGGTACAAGTCATATTGTAATTTGAAAATTAGAGATATTATGAGTATTAGGATATTTTATAGTTACTAAAATTTAAAAATAAATTAATCATATTTTTCAATAACTGATTATTGGTTTTTGTTTGTAGATGGAGATGATCAAAATGCAATAAAACAAGAAGAAGAGGAAGAAGAAGAACCACTATATAAGCCACAATCAAATGTAGCCAGCATCTTAGCGAGACTTCAATCTTCAGGTGCCCTTATTAAAAAACCTAACCAAGAATATCATTGTTTTTCATGTGAAATAGACTTTCTTGATTGGGAGGACCTAGAAAAACATCTTATTACACACGTTTCATTACCGTCAATTATATTAGACAAGCTGCCATCAGACGACGAAGACCTGCCACATTCAGGAGATGAGAATTGGTCCGATGAAGATGAAGTTACGACACCAGCAAAGTCGAACGTTTCGAAGACGCCCCAAAAGATAGACATATCACAAATAATGAAGAAAGGAATATGTATTAAAAAGACAACAAAGGATACGGAAATGAATAGTTCCAACTCAGCTCTTAATAAGTTGAGTGGATTAGGGTTTACTATTAAGAAAAATTTAACCCCAATAAAAAAGGAGAAGCCGGATAATGAATCTGAAAAAAGTAATGATGTTATGCATAAGTTAGGTAAGCTTGGTGGAATTAAATTGAAGATAAAGTGTGATGGTAATAGCACAAATTCGTTTAAAGTTGTAAATGGTCTCAAAGATTTTAAAGCGTCCGATGATGAAGAAGAGAATAGTAATAATGAGGAGGAAAAAGAAGTCGAAGACGAAGATGAAAATGATAAGTCGGGTGAAAATGAAGGCTCTGGTGGAGAACAGGATTCTGATGAACATCAAAATAGTAATAATCGAAATAGATCTGATAGTAGTGATTCTGATAAAGCAATAAGGAAAGTTCGTAATTTACCGAGAGGTATACAAGGAAAACTAATTACACCTAAAAAGGAACCTATAAATACTCCTACAAAAATTCCACCCATGATAATACAAAAAGATGAAGTACAGAAATCGAAACCTAATAGGCCGATAATAAAACAAACTCCTAAAAGAGTTCAAAATATTAGAATTTCTAAAGAACTAGAAAAATCTAGTGAAACTGAGCAATTAAGAAGGCCCTCCATAACAGTTACACCTGAAAGGCCTAAGTCAAATGAAACTGTTGAAAATGTGGTAGTGAAACAAGAAATACCAGAGGCGCCAAATGTAGAAAGACAAAATACACCTCTTTTCTCTGATCATATTAAATCTGAGAGAGCGTCGCCACCGTTATCTGAGAGAACGACGCCGATACTAGCGCACATTAAGTCTGAACATGAAACTTTATCAGCACCTCCTATACAAACTCAAAGCAATCGAAATACTTCAATGTTGGACACTGTAACAACTCCTCTTCCTCCTGTTACCAAAACAGAGGTAATTACAGTTATAGAAATAAATGGTGACTCTAATGATGAAGATGATGATTGTTGTGTTGTATCAACGACTCCTGCTCCAGATGTAAAGCCAATAGTACCAAAAGTAGAAAGTTCAATTGCTCAACCTTACCCATCAACTCCTTATTCCAGTGTACAATCTAATTACAACGCAACACCAATGTCAAGTCGTATGTCATCAGCTTCTACAGAAAAGCAACACAATTTTAATTGGAACGCTCCAGACAGTAAACCGCCTATCGACATGTTGGAAAAGAGCGCCGACGATATATTTGATAGCCTTTTATCATCAGCGACTAAAAAAGAGAACATGTCTATGTCGGACGCAAGTGAATATATATCATTAGATACTTTAGGCCCTCAACATTCGTGTGACGTTTGTAATACCAGATTTACAGACTTATCGTTGCTAGAAGATCATATTCGAGTCTCTGGGCATTCAAAATGTATTGTAGCTCCTACATCTTCACTCATGCCATACAATCACTCGTCATCTAATATTCTATCAAGTCTATTACCAGTAAAACAATTAGCCGAACAAGTGGGAAAATTATCGAATAGTAGCTCTGGTTTTACTCATCAACAAAACGTAATGATTAACATACAAGCTTACCCAGGGGCTGGTGCTGGAGCTATGCCACCACCACCTCAATACAACGCGTATAATTCTGGTCAGACCGCTCATGGAAGCTATCCGCAAGCTAATAATATGTATGGTACTCCAGGCCAGCAAATGCCAATGCCAAATCAATTTTCAGGATCAAATTATATGGCCCCAGGATATGGACAATATCAACCGCCAATATCGAAAACTGGCTATCCAGGACAACTGCCTCCAAATTCTTATTCAATGGCTTCATCACCTTATTCTACAGCTTCTCCGTTACAAAGCATGCAACAAGCAGTCTATGGGCAACCTGGTATGATGAATCCACCTGGACCGCATGTTATGGGACCGCCTGGGTCATCACCGGGCCACTCATATGCACCTGCCAGCAGCCCTGGGAGCATGAAACAGCAACAATCGAACAGTGGAATTAAAATACAAAACATCCAAACATTTCCTCCAGGTCAAATACCAGTACCCGTTATGCCAGGTCAGCCTGCTCCTGGACACTCACCCTCTGGGCCTGATTTAAGTAGTGGTCAAATGGCGCCCCCAAGTCAGCCTTTAGGTGTACAAGTGGCTGGTGGAACGCCGATACGAATGGCAGCTAATGCTCATATCGCGGGTTCTCGGCCAAGAATGCCGTCCGTTAGAGGTCAAAGACCAACAATACGACCTGGTATCCAGGTTCATGGATCAGTAAGAGGCGGTGGTAAGATGGGACCGAGAATGCCTTTAAAAAGGCCCGGAGTTGGACCTGGAGGTCCTGCTCAGAAAAGGAGAACTGATATGTTACTACCTGGTAAACACGATAATGAGGATTGCCAAGTAATGGCTCTGCAGAAACAACGGGATGGTCTGCCTATGATTCAGAGTGTTCAAGGTGCTAAGGATAGATTGAATTTCGGCCAAATTTCAGTGACAAAGAAGACTGTTAATAAGGAAGCGAATGCCATGGCGAATGTGCTTGCATCAAGAGGAATCTGCGTGACTTCAAAGCAAAAGAGCAGATCTCCTACACCAGATCGTCCGCTACCACATATTCCGAACCTCGGGGCAGGTGTCAGTATTAAACACACGTCAAAGTCCAGCAAATTCTCAATACCTGAAGCCAAAGTGGGCAGCGGGATGTACTCTTGTAAGATATGCAAAAAAATGTTCATGAATCACAATTCTTTGCAAGTTCATATGTCTAACGCGCATCCGCAAAGTAAAATACCTGTCTTCAAATGTGATGAGTGTCCCGCGTCGTATCCCAAATCATTGCAATTGCAACACCATAAAAGGGTATTTCATAATGTGACTGGCCCTAACAGAGAATTAGGGTTGCCAGTTGTAGATCTGTCTCAGGAAGATAATTTAAAACGTTTAAGTAATTTAGGAATATATAGTTTTATACCTTTAGCTAATAGAGAGCAGGCGCATGGTTGCTTCGGTATACCTGTAGTATCTGTACACAATATGCAGAATGGTCTAACTTCAAGTCTTCAAGCACTTGGTGCCGATGGACTATTAAGTCTTGGGCCTCTTAAGCCCTTACCAAATGCGTAAATTGATTGAAGTATATACTCAACTTTTATAAGTTGTATTCCTATTATGTTAATATATTTTTAGTCACAAAAATGTTGAAGTTTTTTTTCCAATGAAAGTTAACTAAAATGAGGACTGCTTTAGTTTTATTCTGCATCCTATTTACATTATGAAATAAATCACTTCCATTAATCTTTTTCTTCATATTCCTATTTAGATGGTACAATTAAAATTAAGTAAATTGTACATATTTCTTATTTTAATATCTAATATATCAAAATAAGAAATTGTAATTGTAATATATTACAGACCATGTTATTCCATATATTAGAGATATATGAAATATATTTTATTTTTACTCATTTGGTTTCCTAAAGGCAATTGATAAAAGTCTAGTATCACATTCTGTTCTTTAGTTTCCATCTAAGACCTAGGAGTAAGCATAAGAATGTATAATATTCTGCTAACAGTTAAAAATTCTAAGGCAATGTCAAAAAGTTATATTGTTTCTTCTTCTTTCTTATATGTTTCATAATGTATGTTGGTCAGTACTTAACAATATTTGCTTATTTGTGTTTTAAGATGCTAATTCTTAAAAAGAGAAAAAAATCATGAGTTAAAAAAGTTATTTGTATGATGAATATGATGAATAATATATTTTTTGATGAAATATATATTATTCATGAGTTAAAAAAATATATTGCCCTTATATGACTTATAAGCTGTCTAACTTTCACAAAATAATATATATTGTTTTTTCAGATTTCTTTTCATATATTATTTTAGTCACAAATGAAGAATATATTATTTATATACTTTATATTGATTTTGTTCAATTGTTATTTTTTGTTTATTTTTTCAAAATGTATCTCCTCATACTGTTTATTTTATAAAATAAAAAGTAATGCCATATACTTTTTAATTATTTGAATAGATATTTAAGTATGAGGTGTGAAGTTAATATGTTAAGTGAAAGAAAACATTTTTATTTATTATAATCTCAAAATGTTTGAATTGTCATATGTACTTAGAAGAATATTTGTAAAAAGTCATTACTATCGATTTATGTACATTTGAAAATTTTTTGCACAATATTTACATGTTATGTAACAACAGAATATGAGATACAAATTTATTTACTTTAATTTTCGCAATATATTTTACATATTAATATATCAGTGATATAAAGGAAAAAGTACTAAAACAACTTGAATTAAACTATGAAGTTATTGATATTTATTAAATATAAACAGTCAAAAATCATATGAAATATCTATGGTTTTATCAAATTGTATTAGGAATATAATGAAGAATTATTATAGTATTATAACTAATATTTATTTTTATTCAAAATTGTTAGTTATTACGCATTTATTTATTGTGCTATGTATTATTTATAACTACGTTATCTTTCACTATCTACACACATTTTTCCGTAATCTTCTGTAGCCCATTAAAATACCGTCTGTCTATTCTTAGACTTTTACTCAAAAACTACTGGACGGATTTTAATAAAACGATTTATTTTATATAGCATGATCGCACAAATGATGATGAGTTGATATAGAACATCTAATTCATCTTTTTATTTAAAAAAAATAACTTCCATATAATTCCAAATACGACACTGATATAATAATATTTTTTCATAATAATTAAAGATTTTATGACTGTCTTAGATTTTATGTTGTTGAAATTTTATATAAACATCGACAAGTCGTGGCGTTGACTTTGCAAAGTTTGGCGCATTGCTCAGTCAAGTTCTTTCCAAAGTGTAACTTGATTAATATTTTATATTACGTTGTGTCCAAGGAGGTCTCGAACCCTGTTAAAAAATTGTATAGTAAAAATATTGTTATAGTAAAAAATGTAAGTCTCGTAAAAATTAGAATTATTAAATTAGTATTAAGTAGCTATAAAACAATTGAACATATTTATGATTATCTTTATGATTTAATATTAGGAGTAAGAAAAGCTTTGTACAAACGCGCACTCAGGTGCTTTGTAATAATTAAAGAAAGATATTTTTTTGTGTTAGCTTAATAAGAATACAGTACTTTTATGTTGATTATGTTTAAAAGAGTATCTATCAGAAGTCTTCTAGATAAATACAAGATTTGAAAATAAAATAATAATTGTACTGACAGTGTTTGATTTTTTTGTCTGTTATTTTATTAATATATTTAATAATTGCATTGCATGATGTATTTTAAAATTATTCGTGCAACAGCAGCATTTCAATATATGTATTTAAAAGTAAAAAAAACCTATTTTTATGATTACTAGGCAGTCTAAAAGGCTAGTCGTCGCGCATAGCACAAGCGTTTAACTGTAGTGCGACACTGTGGGTTCGATTCCTACTAGAGGAAATTTAATAATAATTTAATTATTGAAGTTACCTATAAAGATTATATGAATTATTGTGATTTTTTTTATATTATGTCATACATAAAACAGCTTTAAATTTTGCACATAAAGGTATCCTGTAGTATAACAATTTTTCAATTACTATCAACAGTACAATGTCGTATTAATAATAGGTGGAAAACATAGACTTTCTTAATATGGAAAAGTCATTTATTAAATAAAAATTTACTAGTTTTTTAAAACGTATAAGAATTAAATTACTGCCTAAAATATGCTATCTTCGCAATCGCACTTCCGGAGGAAGTGCGCCGCCGATAGGAACAAAAGGAGATACATTAGTTTTTTTTAAACGCGAGTCAGATGCGGGATACCCATCCCACATAGGCAGAGGACCTGGGAATGTAGTTTTAGGATAATTCTGTTCTCCACTTCCAAAGTTTTGAGGCGTTATAAGTGCGTTTTTGCCATATCAAGGGAAGGTAAATAAAATGATGTACAGGCATCCCTCGTATACACTGAAATTTCGTTCCTAATACTACATAAATGAAAAAGGAAGTTACCTTTAAGTTTTTATAAAGAAAATAAATTAAATCCAATTTTATGATGAAATACAAAAATTTAAAAAAATACAACAAAAAATATATTCAAAGGCTAATAATAATAATTACATAGTATAAAACAAGTAGAAACAGCTTATTGAACAGAAAGTAAGTTCAAATTTAAAATGCATATTTTTCAAAATCGTGTCATATTAATATCACTTCTTGTACCGTGTAATATCGAAACTGTGTTTTACAAGAACCATGTTATACGAGGGACGCCTGTAATTAAAAAGAACACCATTTATATTTAAAGACTTCAATGGTAAAAATAAAAGATGTTTGTGTGTTAGATGAAATTTATTCTTAGTACTATAATAAAGCTTTCAAGTATCTACCAGAATACAAGTAAAAAACCTTATTTAATTAAACCTTCACATTGTGCTATATAAAAAAACAGAGACCATAAAAATATTTGTAATTGACATCAAAATGCATGCGGAATGTTCTATCGGAATTTATAAAAAAAAATGTAAAAAGTTTGATGTAGAACATTGTGTTATTAAAGAAAGGTACTATAATTAATGAAATTTATTCAAGACGGATGAGTTCAACATCAAAAATGAGGGTTGCATTGGGAGGAATGACTCCAGGGTGGCCTTTCTGTCCATAGGCATAGTCAGGAGAGCAGGTCAGCTTGGCCCTTTCACCGACTGACATCTGAAATGGTATAAACAAATGTCTTTTGATTGCAAGAAATATGTAAAAGATTTCTATTAATAGTTTATTACATTTTCTTGACTTTATGCCCCTTCATTTTAAATGTAAAGACATATAAACAAATTTTGTACATTGTTTGTGTGTGGTTTAATTCCTGTTTGATCATGGTGATAAAGCCACAAGTCAGGATATTAGACAAAAACATCCTAGAAGTGGTGTAGTGAGGCCTACCCCCTAGGGCAAGGAGGGGCCTCATGCCCCGGACTATTTAAACATACATATGAAATTATATTGTGTTCACCGGGGGGGCGCTGTAAATGTATTTGCCCCAGGCGCGACACCACTGTCTAGAAAGTTTTTCTCTTAACTATAATTTTGTATATTACTTAAGCAGTTTCTTGCACTCTCAACTTATATAATAAAATACTTGTTAAGTTTTGAATAGGCAATGTGCAGCTTTGGTTTCTATTAGTTCATCTGAATTAATAGAACTCAAAGCTGCACTTTGTAAAAGCATCTCAAATTCGGACAAGAATAATATTGAGACACTAGGATTGAAAAAAGTGTAAAACTAAAACTAACCTTAGCAACACCCTCATCCCAGCCTCTGATAACTTCGCTCCTGCCAATCTTGAACTTGAAGGGCTTTCCACGGTCGCGTGATGAGTCGAATTTCTGGCCATTTGTCAGTGTACCAGTGTAATGAACAACCACTGTTTGTCCACTTTTGGGGTAAGTAGCTTCTGTAAGTTTTTTAAATTGTTTATGAGTTTTTGTAAATTTATGTGGTATGAAATTTATATATTTGTTTAATTCAAAGATTTTATTCGTTTACTTGAAATGTAGACATATCTTATATGGTAAGTGGTAACATATTATTATTACATATATACAATATTAGATATATTAGTTATAATTTATGCTTTTTAACATATTTCTAAAAATAATGAAGGATAACTTAAAAACAATGATATATGATCAATAATGGTTAGTAATGATAAAAAAGGCGTGGACTGAAAGTGCGGAAAATTTTCCATGACATAATGGAGATTTACTTAATAATATATAACGGGAAGATATTATCATGTTATTCGCATTATTATTTTAAGTATAGGTACCTTATATAGATAATAATATAATAGAAATCAATATTTCATTTTATAAGGTTAAGGGACAACGGTAACTACAACCTTGGGAGGTAAAATAAAAAAAATACCTACCGTCGCCTGGGGAAATAGTTTCAACGTTCACACCCATGTTTACAGGGTTTAAATGATTTTCTTTTGTTTAAATTTCTAATTAAAGTGAATTAAGTAGTATGACGGCCGCAAAAATCGCACCGCAACGCTATGCCGGATAGCGTTTTCTTATCTTTAGTCTATGATTTGCTTTACCGTACGGATTGGTCGATATTATAAAGCGACGCTAGGCTATGAACTAACACCATAAGTCTTTATTTATTTAGTATAATTTTTTTGTAAAAAAGAACGACTTTAGTAAAAATACTTATTTTTTGTATATTTATTAAATATTATATTGCTTAAATTGAACCAGATAACATTTGTAATCTATAAATTTACTCGATACAAATACAATAGCGATACTGATATCGATATTATCGACCACAAAATACTGACATTTTATAATATCGATAATTGAGAATATGATACTTACAAGTAAACCAACTAAAAAAGTATATAATTTGAATAAGTATATAAGTCTCTACTAGAAATACTATTGTCAAAACTTTTTAAGATGTCTTTATGAATGTTTTGTAAAACTTTGTCCATTATATACTTTTATTATTGAAACATACACAATATACAAAAATAAAATATATTTAGCTTTTTATAGTATTTATACCTATCTGTTCTCTTTGGAGTACGGCTCTAAACTCGCATAAAAGCATGTTTCTGTAGATTTATAGAATTAATAATTTTAACTGTTGTTAAATTTTTATTTTTTAATATCATTTACCACAAATTGCAGGGTAGATGTACCTTGTGTTTTTTTACAATCTGTTGCTCATTTTAAAGACCATTTGTGTTAAGTGATGAAAACAAATTCTGTCTTTTGCCTTACAAAAGAAAAGAAAAGGGAAATCGTTTAAATATAATGGTACGGCTGAGTAATCTTTGAACTCAAACAGAGTGTTTACTCAGAACAAAGTGTTTTAACACTAAGATCCCTCTGTTTACCCTGCTATTTGCGGGGTACAGAGTGAAGTTATATTGTTAAAATTAATAGGAGGAGGAGGAGTGTGGTATTCACTGAAAGTAGACGGACATGTAAATAAATTTTTATTATGACATTAATTTTCGTTAGTTTAACTCAATAATCCATTTACATTCTGTTATCCAGCAACAATATAATAAAGCAATTTTTCAATGCAATAATTTCAATTGCCTAAAACCTAACAATTATCACAACATTTAATACCATAGACAATTTTGAAGAAATCGCATAAAAATCAAAATATATACGTCGTTTTTAACAGCCTTTCTTTATTTATACAACCAGTTAAATTTTATTCATTTATTTTTATGAAGAATATGCCAATATATACGGGGTCTAACTCACAATACCACTTTAAAATTTAAACGTGATATTTGTTGATAATTACTACTACATTATGCAGCGTACATCACTGTTAGGTAAAGATTATGAATTATAATTAAATTTTTAGAAATTCTATCTAGTAGTTGAAGATATTTATGCCTATGAATTTAGACAAGACAGGAAAAAAGAAACATCTATATAAATATTTTATAAAAGATATATGCGTTGTGGTCATATCGAAGAATTGATTATTCTAGTTGTTTCACGATACATCAACTAAACGCGTGACCGTTTAATGAAATGGTCTAATTCATTTATTATGTGACCAAATTATAAATTAATTTATTTATATAAATATAATTGAAGATTATAGTTAATAAAGACTATTATATATGTAGTTAAGACAGTATACGAGCAAATAAAGGTACATCTCTGTAAGGGAGGATGATTGAGTCAATTGATTCGTCTGGGTGCTTATAAAGGGTCTTGAAACAGTCTTATTCAAGTTAGTAATTACACATTCACTCTTAACTACATATTAGACTACTAATCCTAAAAATTTCAACTTTGCTAAAATGACGTAGGTCTGGAGGTCCTGGGATCTCAGTCTACGACATTCACATACGTGTTTTAAAATGTGAGTTAGGCCTCTTTTGTACATTGACATATTTTATTTTTTATGAAAACCATCACAGAATAATATACATTATTATATGAAATGGAAATACTACATATGATATGTAAATTTTACACTGTTGTATGTAATGATTGGTAAAATATTAGTAATTTTCTAAAAAAATATTTTTTGTAGTACATTTTTATCAAACAATTGTTTTTATTTTTAAATAATATCTAGTTATTTTTTTAGCTTCATGATGCATTTCGTACATAGCAGTGTAAACCTAGTGTTAAGATACTCCGTTCCCCATTTTCCGCCGAATTCTGGTGCGAAGAACCAGAATGAAGAAATGAAAACATTAAATATTTAGTTTCCTCAAACGGGGATCGAACGCACAGCCTGCCGCGTTTACAGTCAAGGTTATTGGTTGTATGAAATACTTACACTACGTAAGTGTATTTTCAATTAATTTTATATTACTTACTAATTTTCAACCAATCGTAACTTACTTGTAGGTGCGTATTAAAATAAATTTACTTTTATGAACATTGTATGAAAATACGTAATTGAATAACTAATTCTTAATATTTGGCAATAGTTTTGGCTTCATGATAATGAAAATATTACGATTTTTCGTACAAAATTAAATACAGGCCGCTATACATATTACACAAATAATGTATATTTTGATTAAGCTGGTTCCACACGCTTTGGAATATTTTTTTATAATTAGTTATTTATTATCTATATTTTTGGTAGCCTCACGCGTAGAACCAGCATAACATTTGCAACATTCATAGCTAACTACACATTTGACATTTATAAAATTTTTACCAACGTATAAATCAATTATATATTATCTAATATTATTAATAATACAATACACGTAAACATTGACTTAGTTTAACAATTATAATTTATATATTTAGCAACATAAATAAAATATAAGAATACACAAAGTTTACAGTTATAACACATAGTTTACACAACATTTAGTTAGTGGTACATAAGATAAGAAACAATAAAAAATAATACGCTTTTTAGGTAATTTTGATTAGAAAACTAGAAGGGATTTGAAAAATGTTAAAAAATAAAAAAAACGTTGTAGGGCGTACTTAATGTATGTAAAATTTATAGTTTAAAAATTTGATTGTAATATAAATTTCTATTAAAAATATTATTTTTATTAGTAATTTAAGTGACTCAAGTGTGATGTGGAAATATTGAAAATTTTAAGTCAAATATTGTTCTAAATTTTATATTTATAAGTCTTTTAAAACTTGAATCTTTGAGCATTTTTATTTAAGGTAACGCAAATAAAAATGACAAAGAATTTTTTGTTTAAATAAACAGAGAAAAAGTAAAGTGATTCATTACTATGAAGTAAGTGAAGTGTAATAAAAAATCCGACTTATGTGATAATTTTTGAGAAGCATAAAGCTGTAATAAACGATCATACTGTTCAATGAACCAAGAAGTTACAAGTGCTTGTTAGACGGTTCAGTGGAATCTACATTTTTAAGGGTCTCGTAATAATTCTTACATTGTACTTTGATAAAAATGGCTTTTTATTCACAATACCAAAAATTTCACTCATTGTGGCTTAGAGATCAATCTAAGAACCAAAGACGCGATGTCTTAATATTGAGCGGAGTGTCTTGACACTACCTACTCTCTTTCCACCTTGTTATGCGGGACAAAGTGTGATAATGAACAAGTTCAGTATACGAAAAAGCCTAAAAAGATATATTTAGAAACAAGCCGCAAAAAATTAATATAGTGTAATAATAATAGTTAGTGTAAAAATTGAATAATAATTCTAAGAGATTGTATCTAATAAATTCTTATTTTCCTATAAATAAATTAAAATTCATTGGACAGTACAAACGTGTGTTACAAGTTTCATTTCACTTGACTACTGGGACGGAGTGGCGTATGCACTTAAAAACTCTTATGGAGTCGATGGCTCTTCTTCTTGGTTATGTTTTGCGATGGCCAACAGAATCATTGTTAACTGTTTTCTACTTATTTTGCCTTCGCTGCTGTATTCGACACCTTGTAGTATTGTTTCTTCGAATTCGAGGAGATCTTGGGCGTCGTAATCCTGTAATGTTGGAAAAATGCAATAAAAATTAAATAAAATTAAAAAATCAGCTTTACGCTGTATCCCGCATACAGCATGATAGGCAAAGGGAAGCTAGTGTTAAGACGCTCCACACTTTTCGCCGAAATTTTCGAGGCATTGTGTGTTGAGTGGCGAAACTGAACGCCGGGCTTTCGAGAGAAATGAAAATATTCATAGATAATGATTCATTCTCTGAAGTAGATTCTTCCATTTTTATTAAGTACATTTGTACAGAAATAAGATTCCCAACTTTATAAACAGAATAATATAATCATTTTAAATACCTTTTTAACTAATTCTAAAAGATCTTTAAGGAAGCCGCGTAATTCTTCGTTTTCTATGGAGCCATTGTTGTCCTGCGAATACAAAAGTAAGATATGAATTCTCAGAACATAATGTTTATTGTTTGTGCTAAAACATTTAAAAAGATTATTTTTTAAACATTTCTTTTATTTTCTTTAGGTAATAATAAATGTTGTTGTTCTTTATTTATGGTGTTCCGAGCGCGCCAATTCGGCACTAATCACTTCGCCAATGTCACGTTGAGTGGAAAACACACAAAGGAGAAAATAAAAAAAATAAACAGCTTTTCTTTTATTTTCATATAAAATTGTTTAAAACTGTTTTAAATTGAAACATAATACTTACCCTATCGTAAAGAGAAAATACTCGTTCGATATCGTCCTTCGTTAGTTTTGTCGCACCCTGATAAATGAAATATGTAATTATGCACATTCATGTAATAAAGAATAATATACCTACTATACCATAAAATGTGGGTACCTAAAACCTACATACATATATACTTATTTAGTTTCTAAACTATAAAAAACTAAATTATTTATTAGCCATATTTTAGCAAAATGTATTGTTTTTAATAATAATATTTTAAAAAAATACAAAAAAATAAAACATGCGGAAAATCGTTTAATAAAATGTTCAGTATTGTGTACCTAAACACTATAAAAAAACATATAAAAACGTTGAGATAATACAGGGACAGAAAATAATATTTTTTTGTAAACATATAAAAATAGATAATGTAATAATATTACCTTTCGATACGTTTCAATATAATATGCATAAGTTTGACAGTGCTTAGTGAAAAACATTTACATATATAATGCTATCTTTTTTATATGCATGCATGAAAAATATATAGTATAATTATCATTATAGTCCAAGATCAACCAGATCTCACAAATGACATTTGTGGAATAAAGTATTAGAAATTAAAAACATATGTAAAAATCAACTTTGAAAATTAAATATTATGATTGCTACTTTTATTAGGCGATATCTATTTAATAGATATACTTAACCTACAGTTAGAAATAAAGTAGTGTATATACACTCCTTTATTTCATAAGTATTATTTGTAAGAAAATGACTAAATTCTGGCCATCCCGGAATTTTGGTATATGAAAAGTGAATATTAAAAATCGTGAGTGCGCGCGTATGCATATTTTAACTAAATAACATATTAATTCTAGTTCTTTTATTGCGTACATATTAAACATATATACATAGATAAATTAACAAAATACATATATAATTGCAGAGTTTAATAATTATTAGATATTTGATTTTATATATTGAAAATAAGGCGATTTTATATAATTGAGGACTCACCTCTATGCCCTCCTAAGAGTGCGGTGCAGACAAGCAGCAGTGTTAGGATAGATAGACAGGCAAAGAAGAGTAACATGCTCCTTTCCATTTATAATACAATTAATATATTGTCATTGAAAAATAGTAATAGTTGAGTAGATAATTTAGATCATGCTATTAAATTGATTTTAATAAATATAATTTAGCATTTTTCATGTCTTTAATTTAAGTTATGATGTTAATTTCTTTTGTATTATATTAATATTGCCTTCTATTTGCGTCTTTAGTGAGTAGAAGTACATATTTCTTTATAAAATAATAATCTTAGAGTGTGGATATGTAAGTATCATCTTAGATGTTAATTTTTAATAGATTGTGAATACAAATGTAAATGTGTATGACTATGTGACGTGTTAAACCAAGCAAATCAAAAAGGAAAGGAAAATATAAACTTTATTTTCTGTAATTTTTTTTTTTTTTTATTTAAATGTTGAAAAAAACATATTTAGAAAATATTAAAAAGTTCGTTCATTAACTATGTAATGCAAATTGAAATAAAATAATCATAAATTCTAGGAGATATTAAAAAAAAAAAATATCATTCGAAAAATGTATTTGCTTTAAAGAGCAAAAGATAACTATCCAAACATTTTTAGAACAGATAGACAAAAGAGTACAACAAAATAATATTGAATTAACAAATAAATTATTATATTAATGTATAACTAATATGAACATTAATCATTAAATTATTTTTGGAAAAGTTTATAAAATTATTCATGTTTAAATTTACACAACAGATAATATAGAATAAAACAACGAAGTGAAAATGTGAAACTTTATGATCTTTGCTCAATTACTTTAATTTTTTTTTAAATAGGTTATCAACTATTTTGCGCTAAAGATTTGAAGTTTTTGCACTTACCTATATCTTATTTATTACACACCCTTCTATTAAGAAAAATTATATCTTCATTAATTTAATTTCATTCTTAAGCTAAATTAATTTGGCGAAATGAATTGTGCTCAACTGGCACGCTCGAAACGCCATATACCGAGAAATCAATCAATCAAGCTAAATTAAAAAAAATCTGCGCCTGCCTAAAAAAAGTATCGTATTGTCATATTTGCAATTACATTTTTAGGCATAAGTATATCGTCAATAAGAAATTTTTATATTTTATTTAATAAAGACAAAGAAAATTCATTTTAATTAAATGTTTCTAAAGATCACAGTCACAATATGATAAAAAGTTTTATCTATCAAAATAGATGTATAAAATTTATAAATAATTAAAGTAAAATGTATACAATCCATGTATATAGTATATATAACTAAAGTAATTGAGCACTAAATTTGAATATAATGTCATCAAAATGGCGGTGGAGGATCGAGATTGGAGGAACAATGTCGCATCGGGAAATTAGACGTCACTCACCTTGAACACCTGACGGCAAAGGAAGTTCTCCTTAACGGGTAGCAATCTGTAATTTAGCAGGTTTTTATTAAATGTTAATAATATTTTATTTAACTTTTTACATAATGCATATCCTCGATCCTTAGAATGTACCTAAGTGTGCTTAATCTGTTTTTAAATTAAAAATCAACCTTTGTTTTAATTTAATTCAATGAGAATATATTGAAAGTGTAAACGTGGTTCGGTTTCTACACCGCGGGGTAAATCATTTTTATTTTCCTGCTCTGGTAAGACAAACTATAGCGTTGATTTCCCCTACTTAACGAGCAATGATGATGATAACTTTTGGAGTAAATCAATTGATCGGTTAACAATAGGTTCCTTTTGCCTACCCTGCTATAAGCGAGATAGAGTGTAAAAAAATATTGACATAAAAAATAAAAAGATAATGAAATAAATAATGAAATTAGTAATTAAGGCGATTTTAACGTATCGATAGGATATCAAGTTAATAACAATCTGAGCCACTATAATTACTTAGATAAAAATAATGTAACAAAATAAGTAGACAGATAAAAATTGGAAATATTTATAAATAACATTTTCTTTGTTTATAAAAATTCTTTGAAAAGCGTGATGTTTGTTCTATGTACTTATAACAAACAACGTTGTTATAATAATTTTATAATTATAATTTATAATAATAATTTCATTATTATATACTAACGTTGTTATAACAATTTTATTATTTAAAACTTGCACAACACGGTCTTGGTTATTTGAAATATTATAAAATATTCCTTTTGCTATCCGCAGAAGTTTGATCTGTTATGCACTGTGTTGTCCAAACTACAGTGAAATAGAATTTTTAACGTGAAAGATTTTATATTTGAGTGTTTCAATTGTTTTTTCTTCTTTAGTTTCGCACTTTTTGCTTCATATTATTAAGTTATTTTTTTGTATCCTGCACCAGCTATGTGCGGGCAGGGGTAGCTGGGAACCTAGTGGGAAAACACTCAGTTTCCTATATAAAATATTAATAATAAATAAATATTGACTGAATTTGGAATATTTTATTTGTTATTGTAAAGTGTTGCAATTGTATAATGTTTTTACCAAATTAGCAGTATTATTAATATACTCACTTTGCCATTTCAGAAAGTTGAAGTCGACCATCCTTGTTCGAATCGAATACTTGAAGCTGTCGATATAAAAAATAATAAGTTAAGAATATTTTTTTCTGTATTTTTGAGATAATTATGAAATATGATTCTACGATTTCTTGTCACCAATATGTGCCGGTGTTAAGTATGAAATTCTAAAGACCGAAATCTATTATTATTTTATACACAAAAATATTAAATAATTAAACTTTTTTTTTAACCCTCCATAAGTAGGGAAATAAAATAAATAAAACCTACAAATTCTCCATTTAGTCAGGTATATGTTCATAGCGAAGGAAATAATGTATAACATTGTAGCCAAAACACTTGGACGGGTTCCAAGAGGCGCGGCTTCAAATCCCAATACGAATAAATTTTTATACATTTTCTAAAAAAGTGTTAGTGTTTAAAAGTATTAATATTTCAAATTATTTGTATGTAATAAATAAAAAAAATATGATAATTACAAACCAATATTTAAACAGCAATTTCAATACAAAACAAAAGACATTACCATAGTGTCGGTATATTCTATAAGTTTATCTTCAGACACGTCGTTTATCTTTTTCGCCTCCTTCAAGAGATCGCGAAGAAAATTCTGAAAGCATTAGCATAATTTACAATAGAATTGCAAAGTGGAAGATGTAAACGTGAAAGGTGTAAGAGAACCAAGTCAACAAGCTTTCAATCTCAATGTGGGGGTGACGCCGGCGGCCATAGAAAATGTTGAGGTAAATTGAATACTAAAAAAATGAAAATGTTGAGGTAAATTGAATACTAAAATACGAGTATTTTCTTTTCATCTTCATCCTGTATTCCTGTATTCCGCATTTAGTGGGGTAGGCAAAGGGAAGTTAGCGTTAAGACAATCTGCTACTCACTTCTCGCCGAACTCTCGAGACATTCCGTGTTCTGTGGGGGGATTTAACGCCGCTCTTTATCTTGTTATTAAGGAAATGAAAATAATTTATTACGATGATTGAGAACCGAGCCCACAACCATCTCGTTTTTAGTTATACATTGTCCTATTGTTCCACGAAGGCCGCGTATCAGCTTCTTGGAATCGGAATATCATAATATAAATTATACACATTTATGTAGGTATTGCGATGTTTAATTCCGCTGTTTATCCGCTTAAGCAGATTCGGCTTTACTAGGCCCTTTTTATTATAAATAATTTTATAAGAAAAATACAATTATAATTTACCCAAAAAATAATTAAAGAGAATTTGATATCAAAATGAAAAAAGGTTTAGGCTTCATTCTACTCCTAATCATAGACATAAAAGATCATGAAACTTTGTCTAAATTATATAACATGCTTATATACCGGATCATTAAATTTATATAGAAGGAGCATTATCAATAATACCTTAAGCTCGTCAGCCTCGATGTATCCGCTGCCGTCAGTATCGTATTCCCTCCAGATCTGTAGCAATATTGATTTTAATAATTCCTCTACACTCTACACTGTACTTGTTGAATATTCTATCAAAATAATGTTTTATAAGAGAATATAACTGGAATTGGTATCGATATAACATTTTTAATGGTTAAAATCCTTTAGGACCATCGAGGTAAAACAGCGCAATTTTTGATTTACTATAGCTATCTAAAAGAAAATATTCTTAAAGGTCACTGTGTTGTCCGTCTGCTTATATTACTGTTTGTCTGTTCGTCTGCCAGGACCATTTATCTCAGATCATGTGGAAGTCATAAGGTTAAAATTAAAATAAAATTTTCAGGTATATGATCCCTTGGAGCAAAGAAAAAAATAAGATTGTAAGTCAACACAATTAAATGATATGAGCTTTTAGGCTTCGGTTTTGGTGCGTTCCGTATGAAATCCGCCGATTTATCAAAATATATGGGTGCTTCCCGTGGACCTACAGTTGTAAAATTTGACCAAGAATTTTTTGAACTTTTTCTTTTACAATGCCAACAAAGAAAAAAATCCAATTTTCATATACAATCATGAAATTGAAACGGCCCTCGGTAGAGACAAACTCGAATTTGACTGTTTTTTACAGTACTTACTTATACTCACTAAAAAACAACACCTACTATTAAATCTGTTAAGCTTTGCTTCAAAGTTGGATTAAAACATAATTATATGCATAATAACACAGCAAAATGTAATCCACATTTAGTTCTCCTTTAAACTCAGAAGACCTAAGCGGCTATTACTGAACGATGCCGGACCAATAATTGACTTCCCCAACTTGTTATTTACTGTAATAGTGTCATAGCTCAGAGATCTAGGTCAGTGGTTTAATTTTGCTTTTCATTTGTGTTGCTTAATTAAATATTGTATGATGTTGAAATATTTTATGGTATTTAAGATGCTTTTATTTATGTTAATCAATATTTTGAAAAAATATGTATTACTAGCGGCCCGCCAGCGGCTTCGCCTGCATGAACTACGTTATTATTAATTTCTGTCCATGAGTACCTACGTCTTATAAGTGACGTCCATGCAAAATCTGAGACTCCTAGCATTTGTAGTAACGAAGTTTCATACAAACTCTCAACCCCAAAACAATCCCTTAGAAGTCGAATATTGCAAATTCCCGTCTTAGCGAGCACCTACGTCCTATAAGTAACTCCTATGCAAAATTTCAGATTCCTAGCACTTGTAGTTTCTGAGATTTCGTGATGAGTGAGTGACCTTTCGATTTTATATATGTATATAGATTTTTTCTTTCTACCTATCTTTATATTATACGAATATAATATCTGTTCAAATTTCTTGAGAATTGTGATCAATAGAATAACGACAATAAAATTACAACATTTATATTGACATGTTTATGAAACATAAAACTCGAATTGGAGCTCAGGACAAGCACGACCATCTCTTACATAGAACAATAAAAGGGAAGCTCCATTTAAAAAAGTACCCACGTATTATTGTAGCTAACGGTTAAGCGGTTAGAGGAACTTTGCGACGGAAATAAGGAGGTTTGTTGATAGTAATTAAATAAGGTAAAATTTTAATTAACTTTGAAAATTGTCACAAGTTTGGCGTTGTTTTAGGATATTTCACGCTGTATACGGCTTATAGAAGGTGGTAGGGTTGGCAGAGTGAATTTGGGAACCTAATGTTAAGACACTCCATTCTCTATTAAGACACTTCCGTTTTCCACTTTCCTACAAACTTTTAAGGCATGCATGTTGTGATTTAAATTCATCAACTAAATTGCACAATATTATGAAATATATATTTTAATTTAAAGTTATAGTTTTCGTAATTAAAATCGTTTTAAATTTTATATAATGTAGTATGTATACTTATCTAAAAGTACTTACTTTCATGAACTCCACGCTTGATTCTAGAGGGTTATCGAACCTGAATAGAAGAAGAAAGTTCTCTTCCATCGGAAGGAGCTGAGCCAGCTGTAAAACAAAATCGTGTAAAAGTTTTTTTTTTATATTTTCAGGTTATTCTAGTTTAGTTAGTTATTAAAATTTATGGGGTAGGCACAAAACTATTCTTGGGTACGCACGGGCAACCCAGCGCCCTTCGCCCATAACAGAATAGTTAATATGTAAAATAAATACTGAGGTTCTCTGGGATGGCTAAAAGAAAGAGGAAAACTATAAAAATAATACTAAATAAAGAAAACAAAAACAGTATCTTAAAAGACATGTTTAATAAGTAATGATAAAAGAACGGAATTTCAAAAAAGCCGGCGTCATACAGCGTGCACTTGTAATTATTCTTCACCCTTTCAACGCTCAAATGGAGGTCGAAAATGTTCTTTTTCGCTTTTGTTCCAGACACAGTTGTTTACCTACACGCTATTCGTACGGCGCGAGCACGTTTCGTCTTACAATGAAGCTTTCTATGAATTTTGGCTGTACTTTTTTTCAAATAGTATATAAAAATGATGTTTTTTTAAATTTTACCTTTCCTTCGAAAAACGAAGCAAAATAAAAGAAGCGACATTCACAAATAAAAGAAGCGACTATCACATCTTCATATAAAATTTTTAGAGCAAATATTTTATAGCATTAAGATGGACTAAGCTGAAGCTAGTGATTCGAACACTACAGTAGCAGTGGTCCGTGGTCATGGGTGATTTAGAGAAAAAACTTACTTGTATGTAGTGACCTGGCGTAACTCAAAACTACACTTTATTAAGGTTTGAGAATATATGTTTGTATAAATGTTTTTAGTTTTCAGGGTAAACTTATTGTTAGAAAAACAAATAAATTTGTAAAATTTTTGGTGTCCGCATAAGACTATTATGGGGTGGGCATGGCCTGCCCGAGCTCCTATTCCTACGTTCATGGGCGACACAATAGTGTGTAAATACCTAGTACCAGCGATCAGAGGCGCCTCACGCATCTAGAATGTGTCATATACCACTTCCTTAGTTATTTCCATTTAAACAAGCCCAGGTAAAAGACAGTATTCAAAATAAGCGTTGATATTTTAAGCAGCCATAGCCATTTTTAATAGGCATGTCTGTTCACAATCGACTGTTTTCAATATATTACCTCTCGTATATCAATTTTGCCGTCCTGATTGTCGTCATACGCCTCCATGAAACATGCTTTCAGCTCGACCAACATTGAATCGGACACTGCCTGCAAACAAACAATATTAATCAGTACTATTATGGGAAAATGTGTTTATAGAATAAGAGTTACTATTCGAAATATAATAGTTTACAATATGTTTTAAGCCCCCGTGAATGGGTACGTGATTGGGGCCAGTTGTGGTGCAGGGGCAGACTGTAACATCGACAGGTCGTGGGTTTGATTCCTACTTGAGAAAATGAAATATTTGAGGTCGAGGCAAAGCGTGGCATGGAGTGCCGCCACTTAACACGCAATGTCTCTAGAAATCGACGGAAAGTTGAGAGTGAAGTGTTTTAACAGTCTCTCTCTCTCTCTCTCTCTGCTTATTCGTTACTTTAACTTATTCGTTCTCATCTCATCTGAGTGAGCAGTGAACAGAACAAATTAAAACAAGTTGACAAGTACCCATGAAGTATGTATAATGCAAAACAATATGAAAATGATTATCATATAAAGAATCGCTGGGCGACGTGACCGCAGTGATATATAGCCTGGTGTGAGATTTTGACAAATTATACGATTAATTTTTGCGACGTCGACATTGTTTTCCTTTAACAGTTTTAATTATATTTTTTAAGTTAATATTTTCATAGACAATGAATTTGTCTATGAAAATATGTTTTTCATATTCATTTTATTGACTGATTAGGATAGATTGATTGATTAGGATTATATTTCAACTTAGGTCTCCAATACGCGATCTCCATAACATTATCCCGTATGTTTTAGTTATATATTTTGTTGATGGAGTTTTGTAGTTTTTATCATTTGTTTCTGTTTTCTGTCACAATTTTCCGTTAGCCGATGTAACTGTGACAGAAAACAGAAACTAACTAATTTAATATTCCTAGTCAAATACCGTTTGAACATATTCTTTTCATTTAACTATGTGGGATTGAGACATTAAGTATTCTTTATTACAATAACTAGCTTGAGGGTCAGAGATGAGTAATGCGAATTATCACCATTTTTTTCTTATGCTTATGCCAATAAAAGTTCAAATTTATATTTCCATTTCATATTCTTGTTATTCATACGATGCATAAAAAACCGTATGTGAGATGAGAGCATCAGTCAGGAATAAAAATTGTAACACATTCAAAGTGCCTCAAGTAATTCCAGCTGCATCAACTATGGGTTATAACTTATACTGAAACTGCCAACCTGATACAATATAGTTATAGCCGTAGAGAACATTTCAATTTGAATTAGTAGTTCCTGACATTAGCGCGTACAATCGAACAAACGCTTCTACTTTATAATATTAATATAGAGGTATAGTATAGGTATGTAAATTGCAACATTGGAACAGATCCAACACAATCACATGTTGACAAAGGCAATTTTGCATCGCCACATGCGTTTTCGCTCACTTTGGAGAATACCATGAATTCTGTTAAACTAACATATCTTTTTTATTATATAAATATTTGGCTTGGATTCTGAAATCCAGGAAGTGCTATAAAATAGTCTTGGTCTTCTCGATAAATGGTATATTGATGCCAGATTCTATTCTATTTTAAGGAAATATTCTATAGTATTCATACTATGTTCGATTTAAGTAAATGATAAGGAAAGTTGATGGTTTCTACGATATCTGAAATCAAATTTTGTTCGTATGATTTAGCACACCTTAAGCTAAAGATAAAGGTATTTAAAATCATTCTTTAATCAGATAACATGTGGCTATCGTAGCGCAGTGGCACTATCTGTGGAGGATCGCCACTCAACACACAATGTTTCGAAAATTCGGCGGAAAAGTGGGGAACAGACTATCTTAATAATAAATTCCCTTCCCTATTCCCTATTTCCTACCCTCCTATATGCGGGATACAGTGTGCAGCTAAGGTAAGGTAACGTGACGAGAAAACATTTTAACATCTTCATGCAACTTTTACATTTTCCAGGCTATCCAGGAGAAACTATACGTCGAAATCTTGTTACAACTTATTTATGTTGTTTACATCACTGTGGGAGATTTTTACTCCTTGAATTGATTTTCTGAACTGCTGAAATATTTAGAGTTACTTTTTGTGTCACTTTTATTATCGCCTCGTATAGGAAAACGACTATCTCACATTATGCAATGACCGACTCCGACCGACCTGGCGAGCAGCCAAAGGTTAGTCCAGGATTTATGTGTCGTATTTAAAAGATAAATTTATTGCTGTGAAAATTTGGAGTAAATAAGTCAATATTTTAGGCCTCGTGTGTATTTTGGCATGATTTCAGGCTATGCACCATATTGAGGTGTAATTACTGATTATTTATAAGGCCTTTGAGGCCGTAGTGGCGCAATGGCACAAGCGTGTGACTGTAAACTCTACGGTTGTAGGTTCGATTACCAATAGGGGGAATTAAATATTTTTAATTTTAATTTCCTCGCTGTGGTAACAAGGCAAAGAGCGACGTTGAATTTTGCGTTTTTGTTGGTTTACAGTTAATTTGTATGCGGTTAGGTAATAGCATATCACTTCAGGGAGTTTTCACTCAGATGGTTCACAATTGACCCGAACTGACCTTGGTTCTTGGTTTTGGCTTGGTTCTTGAGTTGGGGTTTCATCATATTAATTCTCGTAATTAATTTAATATCTCGTTTCGTTAGAATTTTTGAGTTGTGGAAGTCTGACAGCTCACCTTGTTTAATTATATATAGAAAATAGCTTCAGTGGTAATAGAACCCACAATCTGTTTTTAAGTCATTATGTATACATTGTCACTGCAAGCACGTTACAATTGCTCCATAACGGTTTACAATTTCATTTTGTATATAAAACTCTTTCTTGGCAAGAGCTTCAAAGTTGCTCAATTATTATGCTATAGCTACCTTGAAAACAATCATAAACAACTACTTTTTTAATAGACTTCTCGGATCACTTTCTGAAATGAACTTTCCATTAACTCTTTAACCGACTTCGAAATGGAGGAGGGTATTAATTCGCCTGTATGTATTTTTAAAGCTATGTTATCAGATTAGTCAGCCAATTGTTGATCAGACATATTTATGTATATGCTAGTTTATTAGCCAATGCAAATAAAATATTAACTGATAACTTCTGAACAGGGTTGTTATGGAGTCCGTAACCGAAACTATCAGATATCTGAAATAAAAAAAATATCCGTAGCCATAACCGAATCCAATATATTTTTTTAGATCATTTTGGATATGAGTGGAGTCTAAATTAGACTCGTTTTTTATTTTGGCACTTGTTTTAGGTTTTTTATTTTATCTGTCCATTGTCATCCATCCAACTATTTACATAATATGAACGAATATGAACGTGTAATGCCCTTGCCAGAAAGATCAAGGTAACCACCAGATATAATATGTATAATCTCATAAGCTTTCCACTCCATTGGAAACCAGGAACATAATCTATTGTAATTGGCCTATCTGGCTCATCCGAAATCGTATCTTATCTGCTATAAGATTATTATTCTCTCTAATTGTATATTTATCACTTTAGGATACCCTTATCTCATGTGTAGGAATAAAAAAACATTATCTATCGATTGAAATGGAATTCGTATTCGTATTGATAAGTCTCAATTTCTACAGGGTCCAGTTTTACTTGGTTGCGAGAGAGACTATGGGGGATGGGTAACTTTTACGAAATCATGGTTTAATTCTCTATCATCTTCTAAACAATTTAAATCACAAAATTATCGAATTTTTATAGCGACTAAGAATTAAGATACATATTTAAATAATATCATGTGACTATTGACATTATTTTTACTTCTAGTTGTCAACTGGGATCATTCCCAGTCAATACGGCATGTAGAAAAAAAATATGAATCTATTCAAATATCTTTTAAGTCCTTTGCATATTGAGGATTGTAATTACAAAAATACTAAACAGCTACTAATTCGTTTAAATAATTAGGAAAACAACATATTCAATTCATAAAAGTATACGAAGATTTTTTTATAATCTTATTTTAAATTTTAAATATTGCTTAAAACTTAAATGAAGACTAATGTAGTACCGATTCCCAAAATTTTAAATCGAGTTCATTGAATTATACAATTATAGGAATAAACGACCTTATGAGTTACTAGAAAATTTTCCCCGTGTTCGAATACAATGTAAATACAATATTTTTATAACATTTGATAGTCATTTCAATAATTGTAGGCACAAGTCAGTCTCAGTAGGGATTCTGGGCCGTTGCCAAATCTAACTGAGGCTTTCCTTGCAATGATTAACAATTTACGATCTAAAACTCTATAAACATTTCCTGTGGAGACTTCAGCACAGGTTTTATTGCTAGTATTGATGGCTGAGGTTAGAAATGAAATTTGTTTTTACAGTCAATCTATGTAATATAGATTTACTTAAATCTTTTTTTTAGCTTCTTGTTGTATCTCGCAATGTTATAGAGCGTGAATTTATCTTGAAGTCGTTATTGTTACGGAAATATTACTTTTTTTTAATAATAACACATTAGCAGTGTTTTGGGGGTAGAGAGAAATATTTTTTATACATATTAGGGGATGGCAATTGCTTGGGTAGAAAAAACTAGGAACAATAATTTTACTAGACATCTCACACACATATAACCTAAAAAAATATTTTTCTTAATTACTTGAAACTAATATAAATTATCTTATACTTCATTAGATTATTATATTCTTAATTTTGATATTAATTATCGCTGTAGGTAATCATAGTACCTGTGTGCGAATGAAAAAATAATAATTCGTTACTTTATCACTAAGCGAAATTCCTATCTGATAAACCACAATTCTTATAATATAATGGTAGCCCCGATCATCTAAATCAGTCAGTTTTCTAAAGTGCACATACAAACACACTAAAGGTAAGATATTAAAAATAATGACTGTTAAATATTATTAATTAAGGATATAATTAATTGAGGTTTAGAGCGTACAAATAATTACGGTCGTTAATTTTTTTGAAGCAGTTTAATGGTTTATCCTGCATACGAGTATTGTAGGATGCAAAGAGAAACTGGTGTCAGACGCTTTGATCCCCACGATCACCGTCTGGGATTTATCGACATTGCACGTTGAATGGGGCAATCCACAGCTTGTATAATAGAGCGGCAAAATGTTAAGAATTTAAATATTATCATTCCCCAGGGTGGAGACAAAGTCAGAAGTTAACATTCAGACGGTGTTCTACGCGGTATTCTGCACATAGTGGTAGGCAGAGGTAACCTAGGAATCAAGTGTGCGTGCTAAACACACTTCACACACTTTGTTTCCATTAAGACACTTCCGTTTCTCACTTTCCACCGAATTCTCGAAGCGTTGAGTATTGGTACTCAACGCCGCGTTTTACCTCGTTACCAGAATGAGAAAATTAAAATATATTATGGGAATCAAACTGAGAATCGTCGCGCTTACGCTCGCACGCTTGTATGCCTGCGTCACAATGGGCTCTTTTATATAGATATAATAAAGAAATCGTATACTTTCAGATGAAGTACTTCCTCTTGTTAGTAGCGCTAACTGTTTGTGCCACTGTGTGCCATTCTGCTTCATTGTATAATAGTCAAAGCAACTTTGAGGTCGGTTCAGTACGACCAGGAGACCGACTGTTACGCAGGTATATGCATATGCATTTTAATTATTATGTTCCAATTTATAATATAGCCCTAAAAAAAATACTTACATAAAAAATTTGTAATTTTTTATTTTCCTTAAAACTGACAACAAAAAAGTAGCTTCATTTTTTTCGTTTAGCAACTTAAAATACAATGCTCCGAATTTGAATGAAAAGTGGAGAATTGAGTTGAAAGTGAAGACCGCAAGAGCATGTAACTGATTATGAACAATGTGATTTTGTTAATTAATTACCTAACATATTAAAAAACCTATTGTGTTCATTTAAAAATAGCTGATTTTTAAATATCTAGTATACTAAAATGTCAGAATTTCTAACACTAACATCGTCCTAGCCTACCCTAGCTAGGGTAGGCTAGGACGACGGCTACTATATTCAAGAAAAAATAATTTAATTTAACCCTACCTAAATATAATATTTCAGGGATATCGTCAGCCAATCTGTCAGACCTGGATCTCTACTCGGCATATCTCACACTGTTTCATACAATTTTAACTCGAAAATATCATCCGTACGAGCTTTTGAAAATGTTGTCCAGTTTGCGTCTGCATCCATCGTCGAAGGTGGAGTTGGATATGATAACGTTAGCATCCTCATAGAAAATACTTTAGGCTTTGGATATGACTACACTATAGAAGTATACGGACAATAACTTTATTTGGATGTTTATGTGATTATGCAAAATGTTATTGTATTGTTATGTAAAATTCAACGTACTTAATTTGAATTAAAATATACATATATTTTAAATTGAAAATGTAAATTTATAGATATTATATAAATTCATGTATACATATGTATGTATTAAATAAATAAATGTAAAGATATGATATATTCAATAAATTCGACATTACCTTTTTTTTCGCTGTACTCTGTATTTATATAGTACACGCCAAGGTGAACAGGCAGAGGGAACCTGGGGACCTAAATGTTAAGAAATCCCGTATCACTTGCGTTTCCCACATTCCTCCAAATTCTCGAGGCGTTGCATGTTGAGTGGTGGCGGAACTCAACGCCACGCTTTGCCTCGTTAACAAAGTGAGAAAAGGAAAATATTAAATATTTCTTTCCCCCGAGTGGGAATCAATTCAATAATCACACCATTAAATAAGTCAATATTTTAGGCCTCGTGTGTATTTTGGCTCGTAATGATGATCGCTGATCGATGATCGCTCGTATGATTTCAGGCTATGCGCCATATTGAGGTGTAATTACTGATTATCTATAAGGCGTTTGAGGCCGTAGTGGCGCAATGGCGCAAGCGTGTGACTGTAAACTCTAAGGTCGTAGGTTCGATTACCACTAGGGGGAATGACATATTTTTAATGTTCATTGTCTCGCTCTGGTAAAAAGGCAAAGTGCGACGTTGAATTTTACCTTTTCGTTGGTTTAGAGTTTATTTTTATGCGGTTAGGTAATAGCATGTCGCTTCAGGGAGGTTTCACTCAGAAGGTTCACAACTGACCCGAACTGACCTATGTTCTTGGTTTTTTTATTTATATATCCTTAACTGGAGCTGTTTTACGTATTCTTCACAAACTCTACAATACTTGCTTTCTTCACTTATAGCAAATTTAGTGACGATTAAGTGGTTTGGGCACTGTTTCCATCGTATTAATTCTCGTAATTAATTAAATATCTCGTTTTGTTCGAATTTTTGAGTTGTGGAAGTCTTACAGCTCACCTTGTTAATTATATATAGAAAATAGCTTCAGTGGTAATAGAACCCACAACCTGTTTTTAACTCATTATGTATGCATTGTTTCTACAAGCACATGATTGCTCCATAACGGTTTACAATTTTATTTTGTATATCAAACTCTTTCTTGGCGAGAGCTTTAAAGTTGCACAATTATTATGCTATAGCTACCTTGAAAACAATCATAAACAACTACTTTTTTAATAGACTTTTCGGATCACTTTCTGAAATGAACTTTCATTTAACTCTTTAACCGACTTCAAAATGGAGGGGAGTATTAATTCGCCTGTACGTATTTTTAAAGCTATGTTGTCGAATTAGTTAGCCAATTGTTGATCAGCCATATTTATGTTTTTGTATGCTATTGCTATAATATATGCTAGTATATCAGAGGGTAAACCAATGCAAATAAAATATTAACTGACAACTTTTGAACAGGGATGTTATGGAGCTCCGTAACCCAAACTATCAGATATCCGAAATAAAAAATTATTCGTAGCCGTAACCGAATCCGATATTTTTATTTTGATGATTTTGGATATGACTGGAGTCTGAATTAGACTCGTTTGCCACTTGTTTTAGGTTTTTAATTTTGCCCGTCCATTGTCCAACTATTTACACAATATGAACGAATGTAAATAAACGGACTGAATAAGTAAACTATTATATTATACTTGATGCCCTTGCCAAAGATCAAAATAACCACCAGATATAATATGTATAATCTCATAAGCTTTCCACTCCATTGGAAACCAGGAACATAATCTATTGTAATTGGCCTGTCTGCCTCATCCGAAATCGTATCTTATCTGCTATAAGATCATTATTCTCGCTAATTGTATATTTGTCACTTTAGGATTACTCTTATCTTGTGTTTACGAATAAAAAACGATTTTCTAACGATTGAAATGGAATTCGTATCTGATAAGTCTCAATTTCTAGAGGGCAGTATGTCCAGTTTTACTTTGTTGCGACAGAAGTCTCTCTCCGTCCCATAGATATGGGTGATAGGTAACTTTTACGAAATCATGGTTTATTTGATCTTTAAACTATTTCTAAGCAATTATCGAATTCTTATAGGATTATATTATGATTTGCGACTAAGAATTAAGATACGTGTTTAAATTATACCATGTGATAATTGACATTGTTTTTACTTCTAGTTGTCAACTGGCATCATTCCCAGTCAATACAGCATGTAGAAGAAAATTATGAATTTACCTTTTAAGTCCTTTGCATATTGAGCAACTCAACTACTCAACAGGCGCCACAATTTGCCTCGTTTCCAGAACGAGGGAACGTATAACGCATATTTAATATTTTTTTTCCTCAAGTGGGAATCGAAACCGCAACCTCTGGAATTTACAGTCGCACGCTTGTGACTGCCTCGCGCAACTTAAATCTTACGTTTATAAATTAATTTTATAAAGCGTGAATTTATTTAGTTTATGTTAAGAAAACTACTTTTCTTCAATAATAACACATTAGCAGTGTTTTGGGGGTAGACAGAAATATTTTTTGTATAATAGGAGATGGCAAGTGCTTGGGTAGATAAAACTAGGAACAATAATTTTACTAGACATATCACTCACTTTTTTTCAAAATGTTTTTCTTAATTACTTGAAACTAATATAAATTATCTTATACTTCATTAGATTATTATATTCTTAATTTTGATATTAGTTATCGCTGTAGGTAAATCGTATTATTACCTATGTACGAATCAAAAATAATAATTCGTTACATTATCACTAGACGAAATTCCTATCTGATAAACCACAATTCTTATAATATAATGGTAGCCCCAATTATCTAAATCAGTCAGTTTTCTAAAGTGCACATACAAACACACAAAAGGTAACATATTAAATATAATAATTGTTAAATATAATTAATTAAGGATATCATTAAAATTTAGAGCGTATTACAAGTAATTACTGTCGTTCATTTTTTGGAAGCAGTAGAAACTGGAGTCAGACGCTCTGATCCCCACGATTTATCGACATTGCACGCCGAATGGGGGAATCCACAGCTCGTATAACAGAGCGGCAAAATGTTAATAATTTAAAGTGCGGATGTGCAGGATACTGCACATAGTGGTGGGCAGAGATAACCTAGGAATCCAGTGTGCGTGCTAAACACACTTCACACACTTTGTTTTCATTAAGACACTTCCGTTTCTCACTTTCCACCAAATTCTCGAAGCGTTGAGTGTTGGTACTCAACGCCGCGTTCTACCTCGTTACTAGAATGAGAAAATTAAAATATATTATGGGAATCAAACTGAGAATCGTCGCGCTTACACTCGCACGCCTGTGTGCCTGTGCCACAATGGGATTTTATATAGATATAATAAAGAAATCGTATACTTTCAGATGAAGTACTTCCTCTCGTTAGTAGCGTTAGCTGTTTGCGCCACTGTATGCCATGCTTCATTGCATAATAGTGGTCAAAGCAACTTCGTGGTCGGTTCAGTACGACCAGGAGACCGACTGTTACGCAGGTACATGCATATACATTTTAATTATTATGTTCCAATTTATAATATAGCCCTAAAAAAACAACTTGCATAAAAATTCTGCAATTTTTGATTTTGTTTCAAACTGACAATAAAAAAGCAGCTTTACATTTTTTCTTTTAGCAACTTAAAATACAATGCTTCGAATTTGAATGAAAAGTGGAGAACTGAGTTGAAAGTGGAGAACGCAAGATCATGTAACTGATTATGAAAAATGTGATTTCGTTAATTATTTACCTAACATATTAAAAAACCTCATTGTGTTCATTTAAAAATAGCTGATTTTTAAGTATCTAGTATACTAAAATGTCAGAATGTCTAACACTAATATTCTAGCCTACCCTAGCTAGGGTAGGCTAGGACTACTGCTAGCTAGGACTACGGCTAGCTACTAGGGCTAGAGCTACGATATTCAAGTAAAATTTATTTAATTTAACCCTACCTAAATATAATATTTCAGGGATATCGTCAGCCAATCTGTCAGACCTGGATCTCAACTCGGCATATCTCGCACTATTTTATATAATTTTATCTGGAGAATATCATCCGTACGAGCTTTTGAAAATGTCGTCCAGTTTGCGTCTGCATCCATCGTCGAAGGTGGAGTTGGATATGATAACGTTACCATCCTAATAGAAAATACTTTAGGCTTTGGATATGACTACACTATAGAAGTATACGGACAATAACTTTATTTGGATGTTTATGTGATTATGTAAAATGTTATTGTATTGTTATGTAAAATTCAACGTACTTAATTTGAATTAAAATATACATATATTTTAAATTGAAAATGTAAATTTTGTATATAAAATTATGTTGTATATGAAATAAAATTATATAAATTCATGTATATGTATATATTATATAAATAGATGTAAAGATATTATACAGGATGGAATTGTCAGCACCACTTTAAATGAAACCACAGTTTTAACTACTCTATAAAAGCATAATATTATTCAGAAAAAAAATAATTCCCAAAAATGAAAGTTTTTTTTCAAACAAAATAAATTATAAAATTATCGTTTAAAATAAAACGCCATTTGTAAAGTATAACATAGGCACGCACACACTTACCTGTCAAAGCGGCAACGTCGCATACGTATGTGTGCGTCACACAAAATACAGGTATGGATAAAAATCGTGAAATGAAAAAAAAATCCTGCGTCCAAACCGTTGAGGTACCTTGGTTATTTTTTTTAATTCTGGGTTTGAAATATTTTACCCTATATGCAGTTTCAGTAAAAGAAGCGCTGCCTCTTCCAATCTGTATATAAAATAAATTCGACATTAATTTTTTTCGCTATATTCTGTATTTATATAGCACATGGCAAGGTGAACAGGCAGAGGGAACCTGGGGACTTAAATGTTAAGAAATCCCGTTTCCATTTATATAAATACGTTTCACAGGCGGAACTCAACGCCATGCTTTGTTACGTTACCAAAGTGAGAAAAGGAAAATATTAAATATTTCTTTCCCTCGAGTTGGAATCAATCCCACAACCGCCGTGTCCTACTTACTACCTACCGTCCTACTTACTCCTACTACTTCCTACCGTTTTTATTTTAGCAGTTCTACAATTTTCGTTATTACTTAACTAGACTGCTATCAGACCATCAGAATTTAAAAAAATAAATAAATCAGCTTCACTCTGTATCCCGCACACATAAAGGTAGGCAGAGAGAACTTAGTGTTAATACACTCCGTTCGCCTCTGCCACAGCGAAGAAATGAAAAAATAAATTTAAATACACATTTAATCGAATCCCCAACTTCTTCAAAATCCGTCTTCAAAATCAATAACGCTAATATAAATATACATAACGCTAATATAACAAACACACTAATATAAATATAAAAAAAATATAAATTCACATTATTAATAGTGTTTTTACATCTCCTCACATATTTCTTTTTACAAGCACAATTTTTTTTGCTGTTTTATAGTTAGTAAGAAATAATATTGAGTTCAAATGTTCAAAAACCGTACTTTCTTTTGTGATATGTACTGAATGTAAAAGTATAACTTACGAGTAAATAGTTGATAAATAAGAAAGTCTTGATGACAAAATTCACTTCACGTTTGCAAACAATGAATCATTTATTTCCATTTCTTTGAAACTTCATTTCAATATATATAATATGTATTATTTATTTACATGTAAACAACTTTATCTAATCATGCGTGATGCGCATTAATAATTAATTTCTTGCTAAATGATCTAGATTTTCGATAATTGTTGATGAGTCGTTTCTTTTTTTAGAAAAAAGGTTTTTTTATAGTAGATTTTAATTTAATTGTTTTAGATAATATTATGTATTCCAAAAGTGTCCTTAAAGTAAAATTAAGTAGATAGTTCTTTGTTTTTCCTTTTATTACATAAATATTTCTATCCCCACGTGGGACTCGAACAATACAAATTTGTTTGACAAATTTTAAATTTGAGAGTGAGTGTCAAAACACCCATCGGTCCCGTATAAGGCCCAGATTTGGTTAGATACAAAAACAAATATAAATACGTAAATATTACACACTTACTTATTTCAAGATAGACTGATATTAAAATAAAGGTAATCACAAATGAGTTCCATCACTCTCAATATATCGAAAATTGGGCGGTGCGTAACGCTACTCTCCTTCTATCACAGTCGGTTAAAACAAAGACTGATATTAAAATAAAGGTAATCACAAAAATATTTGATAAGAGAATATCTGTGCTAGATATGTATATAAGCACTTATATTGCGTATTTAAATCATAATTAGTGTGACAGTTCATCGAACGTGTTAACAGATACATAAACAAGGTAGGGTATTTACTATTTATATTAATATTTACTTAATTGACAAAAAAAATGTTTTTTAAGTAGAACAAATTTGGTTCTACAGAACATTCATTGAGGCCGTCATGGACCAGTGGGAGAACGTCTGACTGTGAACGCTACGAAAGTGGGTCTGACTCCCACTCGAGCATATAAAGTATTTTTATTTTCTCGCTCTGGTAATAAGAAAAATCGCGGTATTGAATTCCGTCACTCTTAATGTATCGAAAATTGGGTGGTGCGTAACGTTACTCTCCTTCTATCACAGTCGGTTAAAACAAAGAACAACCACAGATATCCGTAAGCCTTAGCCTTAGCGCGCACTGGTGACTTTTGTCACGGTGACAATAAATTTTTTGTCACTGACATGTCACCATACTTTTCGCGACTGCGCGCACTTGCGATGACAGTGACGAAACTTTTTACATTTGATAAAATGGAACTCGAAGAGATGGTTGTCTGTGCACTTATATTAAGATATAGAAAAAAAAGCAAACGTAGTAAATATTGGCTTTCAACTTTTCATTTGTCATAGAGCAATGGCCTCAACTCAATTTCATCAATCAGTATTGTCATTGTCTATTTTATTTTCATGAAAACACAAGTTTTGCCTTGGTGATGAACTTGACGCCATTCTTGAAATAAAAATTCGGTGCTGCAATGCAACACGCTGCTGTTTCATGTTTATGCGGAAGACGACTAGTATGGAAACCGCAAGGGGGAGGTGACATTTAGTTGCTAATGCGCGCACGGGCATACAAATCTATGGACGCGGTGACAGTTGCGTCACCGGCGTGTTGCCGTCCTTAGCGCGCACTGGTGACTTTTGTCACGGTGACAATAAATTTTTTGTCACTGACATGTCACCATACTTTTCGCGACTGCGCGCACTTGCGATGACAGTGACGAAACTTTTTACATTTGATAAAATGGAACTCGAAGAGATGGTTGTCTGTACACTTATATTAAGAAATAGAAAAAAAAGCAAACGTAGTAAATATTGGCTTTCAACTTTTCATTTGTCATAGAGCAATGGCCTCAACTCAATTTCGTCAATCAGTATTGTCATTGTCTATTTTATTTTCATGAAAACACACGTTTTGCCTTGGTGATGAACTTGACGCCATTCTTCAAATAAAAATTCGGTGCTGCAATGCAACACGCTGCTGTTTCATGTTTATGCGGAAGACGACTAGTATGGAAACCGCAAGGGGGAGGTGACATTTAGTTGCTAATGCGCGCACGGGCATACAAATCTATGGACGCGGTGACAGTTGCGTCACCGGCGTGTTGCCGTCCTCCGCGGACAAAAAGTCACCCAATTGTCACGTATCCAAATGCGCGCACCTTCATTAAGTGTAATGTACACGGTGACAGTGACGCAACAGTCACGGTGACAAAAATCATCAACACGCCGGTGACGCAACTGTCACCGCGTCCGTAGATTTGTATGCCCGTGCGCGCATTAGCAACTAAATGTCACCTCCCCCTTGCGGTTTCCATACTAGTCGTCTTCCGCATAAACATGAAACAGCAGCGTGTTGCATTGCAGCACAGAATTTTTATGTCAATAATTGCGTCAAGTTCATCACCAAGGCAAAACGTGTGTTTTCATGAAGATGAAATAGACAATGACAATACTGATTGACGAAATTGAGTTGAGGCCATTGCTCTATGACAAATGAAAAGATAAAAGCCAATATTTTCTACATTTGCTTTTTCTTCTATTTCTTAATATAAGTGCACAGACAACCATCTCTTCGAGATCCATTTAATCAAATGTAAAAAATTTCGTCACTGTCATCGCAAGTGCGCGCAGTGGCGAAAAGTATGGTGACATGTCAGTGACAAAAAGTTTATTGTCACCGTGACAAAAGTCGCCAGTGCGCGCTAAGGGTAATGTGTCACAATAAAATATAATTAATAACAGTAAAATATAATTTTTTTTCCAGATGAAATTTTTCCTGTCTTTTCTTACGCTAGCCGTTCTAGCAGCGTTGTGTAATTCTGCATCTGTACAAAATGGCAGCAGAGCCAACCTGAACGTTGGATGGGTGCGACCGGGAGACATTTTATTACAAAGGTAATATATACGATAGATAGAGGGAACCTGAATTTTTGTTTCCCACTTCTGTCCAATTTTCAAATCATTTGAGTTATGGTGATAGTCAATTCTGCGCTTTATCTTGTTAGTGTAGTGAGGAAAATAAAATAATTCGTTCTCCCGAGTGAGAATCAAATCTACAACCGTCGTGTTTGTATTCAGACGCGTCGCCGCCGCGCTACGCTAAGACGGCAGTGCTAACTAAAAAAAATAATATAAATTAAAATATTTCAAAGTTTGGATCCTCAAGCTCCAATTTACTACCATTGTGTGGACATTTATTTAACTTTTTAATTAAGTTACGATGGATTCATTATTAAGTTCAGACTTTAAGTTCGGAGTTCAAACTTTAAGTTCGGATTCAAACTCTAAATTCGGAATCTGGTCGTTCGGTTTATCGATAATCGACTTACTATAACTTAACATACCATTACAATTTTCTAATTCCAGGAGGCAGATCGCCCAACGCGCCAGGCCAAACGCCATACAATATCAGGACTACATATACCGCGGCAACTATCGCACCTACATATCAGCAGTGCGAGCTTATGAAAATGGCAGGACGCAGTACGCAAATGCGTTCATCGTAGCTGGTGGGATAGGACATAGCAACGTGACTGTCAGACTGCAGTCGGCCAGGGGCTACGGTTTCGATTATATTGTTGAAATATGGGGGCGCTAGGGTTTTATATAATTGTTAGTAATAAATTTATTATAAGTAAATAACTAATTTGTAATTATACGAATAAATGTATTATAAATAAATAGTTTTGTCTAATTTTTCAACACCAGGAACATCTAACTTATTTTCTATACTATACATATTTTTATACTTTTTAAAGAGTTATTCCATGTTAATGACGTAAAAAGAATCATCAAAATCGGTTCACCCAGTCAAAAGTTCTAAGGTGACTTTTTACAGAAGTTCGTTAAATATTTAGAAAAGGTATAAAAATATAAACGTGTGGGATTCCAATCTTTATCTCTTGCAATTATTTTATATAATAATTATTTATCTTTCATTTAAATGAATTTCATTTCCATAATATTATTTATTATTTCTATTTTATCTATATAGTTTTCAATTCACCATCGTTAAGCAAAATGGCGGGAAAAAAATATGTGTTAAATGTCATCCTATATTATATGCATTTAGTTTAAGTGTTGGCTATTTAAAAATATATATTTTTATACTTATTTCCTTATGTTGAAAGTGTCGATTATTGGTCCTTAACAGTTACTGATACCCTATTTCTACATATCTTAGGGATCCACTTTAGCAATTAAAAAGAAAAAACGGACCTCATATAGGTACTTACTTTATTGTTCGTCAGTTCGTCTGTCAAGAAGGTGAAATTAATATCAAATGTCATGTTTATGATACCTTAGAGCATAGAAAAATCCAATCTTCTGTATTAATGCAATCAAAAGATACCAGCATTTATCCCTATTTATCCCAGGAAGTGGGAAACACAATTGTCTTCCCAGGTTCCCTTTACTTACCCCGCTATATGTGGGATAAAGAATGAAACTAAAAGATATCAAATCTGGCAAGAATTAAGAGCATGCAGTAATAGCAGTGCAAGATTAAAAATAACATCGACCTGTGAAGCTTTTACTTTTTTAAAATATTTTTTATTACTAGCGGACGCGCGCAGCTTCGCTTGCGTATTTAGAGGTGAATTCTAATAAACCACGAAACATGTGTTCAATGAAATATTTTTAAGAGTCTAAATTTCAAATTTTATAATAATCGGTGGCGTTTTAAAGATTGTTCTATACAAACTTTCAACCCCTTATTTGCACCCTTAGGGGAAGAATTCAAGAAAACCATGAAACATGTGTTCAATTAAATACTTTTAATAGTCTGAATTTTAAATTTTATAAAAATTTGTCCTGATTTAAAAAAAATCTATACATACTTTCAACCCCTTATTTGCACCCTTAGGGGAAGAATTCTAGAAAATCATGAAACATGTGTTCAATTAAATACTTTTAAGAGTCTGAATTTCAAATTTTATAAAAATTGGTGTCGATTTAAAAAAAATTCTATACAAACTTTCAACCCCTTATTTGCACCCTTAGGGGGAGAATTCTAGAAAACGATGAAACACGTGTTCAATTAAATACTTTTAAAAATCTAAATTTCAAACTTTATAAAAATCGGTGCCGATTTAATTTTTTTTCCATACAAACTTTAAACCTCTATTTCACCCCTTTAGGGTTAAAATTTTTTAAAATCCCTTCTTAGTGGATGTCCAGATTGCGAAAGTAAATATCTGTCCAAATTTCACGTTTCTACGCACAGCGGTTACGGCTGTGCGTGCGTCTTACCTCAGTCAGTGATATTTTTTATTATTATACACCACGGACATTGGTGGTCCGTGCCCATTTCTGTGCCCAGTTCTTTTGTGTTATTGTTTAATTTCACATAACAAAAAAATATAATAAACGAAAACGATATTTTACTGTAAGTATTAAAGTGATTACTATTCCTTTTCGACGTAATTAATGTTTAAGATAAGAATTCAAATATAATTCTTCTACGAATTTATACTAATATAATAAAGCAGAAGAGTTTGTTTGTTTGTTTGTTTGTTTATACACTAAAACTTCCCTAAGCCTCAGGAGAGCTATAGGCTATATAACACTACACTTTAATTCTTAGTTAGTCTGAAATAACAATAATTATAAACGTTTTCGTATGTACGTACTTTAACCGGGTGCGCTGCAGAAATAGTTAATTATATGTTAGTACATTGTACTACAAAAACATTCAAGATTTAATTAGTTCTAAAATAAAGTGCGCGAGACTATATTATAACTATCTTTTCCAAATACGTCACAACAAAGTATTTTGTGACAATAAATTAAAAAAAAAAAAAAAATTCCAAAGTGATATTTCATCGTTTTTTATTTGATATTGAAACCTATGACTGAAAGTTAATATACCATCAAGAAAATTTTATGAAGATATAAGCCTTGATACTTTTCAAGTAAAATTAAAATTAAAATAATTCAACGCTCACCGCAAGCCTAGGCTTAAGTCCCGTAATGGGCGCTCTTGCCGCTGAAGATATCCTCTCAGGTTGCCACATAGTGTTTACTTATAAATTGTAAAATTATTCTGTTGGCAAATGCCACATAATAAAATAATTATAGGTGGTATGCGGGCAAAGCCGCGAGATGGCGGCTAGTTTATTATAAGAATAGATATAAATTTGATGACTCGATAGTATCTACAGAGATCGTCAATTCATTAATCAGTGGTGTCTCATTTTAATGATATATAGATTTGATAAATATAAACACTAGCTTTTACAAGCAGCTTCTCCTGCGTGGTTGAGTGGCAAATGTTTAGAATAATATATTTTACACCAAAATACCTTAGATCGCATGTAGGGCGAGTTTCATCGAAATTATTAATTTGATATAAAGGAACCTAAGGCCATATACATTTTTAGAGAACATAAAAATTTGAACGTAGCGAGTCAAAATTCGGCGCACAGTGGTTAACGAAGTGTTTTAACACTAGGTTCCCTCTGCCTATCCTGTTGTCGGCGGTAGTGCGGTGAGCGGCAGAACTCAACGCCGCGCTTTCATCTCGACACCAGAGCGAAGAAATGGAAATATCGAGTGGGGATCGAACCCACAAGCAGTCGGTTTTACAGTCACACTTTGTGCCCCTGCGCCACGACTGGCCTCAATATATACCTACTATACTATATATTAATATTGCCTTTTTGAAAATTATTATAAACAGATTACATAATTTTCATAATTTGCAATTTACAAGTGATTCACAGTGACAATGTTTTAATCACTTTTTATTTTAAAGATTAAATCAGATAAGAGAATGGATTCTTGTATATAAACTCCTAGTTGAAATTTTAAGGTATTGTTGGTTTCGTAGTCTTATAAAGCGTGTTAACTACTTATTCAAGGTAATATGTTAAGTATTTATATTATTCAATAGTATAAGTATAGTTTCGTTGGCATATTTAGAGACACTTTCTGGCGGGTGCCTGGACCGTATCTATGAACAGATACGTTCATATTAAGGGGTTTTATAAAAAATATCATATATATTTTTTATAAAACCTTATATTATATTTTTTATTGGGCTAGACTTGTAGCGTCAGACATATTATGACACGTTTTCTAAAATATTTTCCCATTTGTAATATTTTTTCGAAACAATATAGTATTATTATTACCATAATAGAAATATTAAAAAAGCATTTGTTTTTACAGATGAAGTTTATCCTGTCTCTTCTCACGCTAGCTATTCTTGCTGGGTTGAATAATTCAGCATCAGTAGACTATGCCAGCAGAGCCAACTTGGTCGTTGGTTCTGTGCGACCGGGTGACTCGCTGTTACAAAGGTATTTTTCAAATGGGAACAAAAATCTTTAAAAATCAATTATATTGACGAATTTCTTAAATTCTAGATTTTCTTACATGTCATCCATCTACAAATAGCAATCAGTTTCAATTTTATTGTATGTATAATTACTATATCTAATCAAAATTTCAAATTCCAGGAGAGTGATAGCTCAACGTGCTGTGGCAAACAGCATACAGTATCAGGACTACATATTTAATGGTAACGCCAGAACAAATATAACCTCAGTGAGAGCTATCGAGAATATAAGGCAGTCTGCATCTGCACGAATTATTGCTGGTGGATTAGGAAGAAATACCGTCACTCTCAGACTGCAGACAGCCAGAGGCAGAGGTTTTAATTACACCGTCGAAATTTATGGACGTCTCTAAATGTAAATGGCCTACTTTCACGTTTATTCAAAAGCAAAAAAAAATCATTTCTTTATGTTCCATACAAAAAATCTATACAAAAAGCTTATAAAATCACCAAACATCCAAATTTTTACTACCAGAAACTTAATTCTTCTGTAGAATGTCTTTTGTTTTAAGTCAAAATCTGTAGAAAAGCGAAGGTGTTGGTCGTAACGCATCATTATACAATTAAAAGTCATTTTAATATCACACATTATTTTATTTTTGTTGAAAGAATTCTTTCTATATTAGATATTTTATTAGTCTTTAAATACATATAAATAAAACTTATATACTAAGTGATAGACAGACAATGCAAAGAAGAAAATACTAGACTTACAAGGCCGTCGTGAGAGTGTGACTGTAACGCGATGGTTGTGGGTTCGATCCCCACTTGAGGAAATAAAATATTTACTTACATTTATATTTTCATTTCTTCGCTCTAGAGTCGCGGCAACGAGCGACGTTAAGTTCCGCCACTCAACACGCAATGCCTCCAGAATTGGGCGGAAAGTGGGGAACGGAGTGTCTTAACTCTGCCTACCCTGATACAACGTGAAGCTGATCTTAAAAGTGAGTGGTATGAGAAACCAGGGTGAGACCTTGATCGACCTTTAAAAACAGTATTTTTCAAGTGGGAAGTGTCGACTGTCGATGATACTGTAAGAAGGTAAAACGCATTCATCTTTCTTTCACTCTCCTGCTGTACCGGTTGCTATCAACACTACAGCTGACTATCCACACTCAACACACCTCTCGCTAGAGGCATGAGCGAATGTAAACTATGAAGTTATATGGTAATAAAACTGCATATATTATCAATTACTCATTATGTTGTTTCTAAAGACAAATATTATTAATAAATCTATTACTAATTTAATTATCTTTCCTGTTATCGTTTAATTGGATTATATATCTATGATTT
Organism: Heliconius melpomene rosina; assembly: GCF_056956725.1. Lineage (NCBI taxonomy): Eukaryota > Metazoa > Arthropoda > Insecta > Lepidoptera > Nymphalidae > Heliconius > Heliconius melpomene. The sequence continues at coordinate 4,100,475 of NC_140400.1, forward strand.
AATGACTCAGTAGTATTTAAAGAGAGCATCAATTCGATGGCGATTTTAATGATAAATAGTGATAATAAATATAAACACTAGCTTTTACAGCCAGCTTCGCCTGCTTGGTCGAGTGGAAGCAGCTTAACGTGCAACAACATGCGGCCTTGAATTCCTCCAATCAACACATCTCGTAAAACGATGAACGAAGAGTCTTCTCACTAGATTCTCTTTGCTTATTCCGCTTTATGTTGGATGGAGCGAATAGCTGATAGTTGTCTAAAAACTGCATAATACCTACTTTAAATTAATATTCTGTTTTTGAAAAATTATAACAAACAGACTTCTTGATTTTCATAATCAGTTATTTGTTCATTGTAATTTGCAAGTGATTCATAGTCACACTGATTTAATCACTAAAATATCAGATAAGAGAATAGATAATGTTCTGGTATATAAACTCCTGGTTGTTATTTTAAAGTATTGCTAGTTTTATACTGTTATAAACGTTTTAACTACTTTATTCAAGGTAATATATTTGTATTTATGTTATTTTATAGTTTTATGTTTATTTATAATTGCGTAATTAGCCTATTTACGGATAATTTCGGGCGGGGGGCCTAGAGCTTAATTTTGAAAAGATTATGTTTATTTTAAGGGCTTTTTTAAACATTTTTAAGCATAATTTCTTTTATTAGAATTTCTGAGGTGGACGGAACCCTCTTTCCTACACCAGTGATTGCGTTGCTTGTACATTATCAAAAATATTTTTCCGTTTGTTATATGTTCGAAAAATACATATAGTATGTTAAATAATAATTTATCTTTTCAGATGAAGTTTATTCTGTCTCTTCTCACGCTGGCTGTTCTTGCTGGGTTGAATAATTCAGCATCTGTGCAATATGCCAGCAGAGCCAACTTGGTGGTTGGTTCTGTGCATCCCGGTGACTCGCTGTTACAAAGGTACGAGTATATACAAAATAAACACTCAGCTTCACGTTTTAGTATGGACAACCATGCGTTAAGACACGTTCTCCATTTTCAGCCCTATTTTCGAAAAATGCATGTTTAGTAGTGGAAGTTAACGTCGCCCTTGGTATACCAGAGCCGGAAAAAAAATATCAAGTGGGAATCGAATCCACATTATATCTTTATCTATCTTTTTCTCTCTGCGTATAAATTATAATTATTTATTAATTTAAAATAATCATTTAATTAAATTAAGAAATAATTGTATATCTGATCATATTCTATACTTCAAGTATCGTGGAGAAGATCTATTAAATGATTATAAATAAATAAATAATCAAATAAATTTAATATATAAAATAATCAAGAACAGTAAATCGTTTTGCCATTACATTGCCTATATAACCACTTTTGATATGAACCTTATGGAACGGTGTTTCATTTCCACTAGTAGGGTCACCATAAATTATTGTGGTAATCATAAAAAAAATCTTAGCAGTTTTCTGCTTTATAAATATTACATATTTATATATTAATAACTATAATCAAAATTTAAATTTCCAGGAGAGTGATAGCCCAACGTGCTGTAGCAAACGCCATACAGTCTCAGGACTACATATTTAATGGTTATGCTCGAACAAACATATCTTCAGTAAGAGCTCTCGAGAATGGTGTAAGCCAGTACGCATCTGCAAGAATTATATCTGGTGGATTAAGAAGAAACAACGTCACTGTGAGGCTGCAGTCAGCCAGAGGCAGAGGTTTTAATTACACCATCGAAGTTTATGGACGACTCTAAATATAACTGGACTGTATTTTTAATTATATTTATTTTATTTCATTTAGTTATGTTCCATACAAAAAAATGTGTATAACTAATAACAAAAAAATATGTAAGAGAGATCTCTATCAGGAACTCAATTTTTTGTATAATCTCTTTCTATATCCTAGGTACCTAGAGCACAAAGCTATTGTTCGTAACGCATTATTATAAAATTAAAAGAAGTAATTTTTAAATACTGTTTTATTATTTATAGTTAAATATTTAAATATGTTCCTGGTAATTAATAAACTAATGACTGAGAAATAACGTCCACATGTGTAAAATATTATAATATATATACTTGTATACTAGATACCTTTTGCTTGCCTAAGATCCTTAAAGGAAATATAGAATATTAATTTTAGGTTCTATATTTTACAACTACATTTTTTTTGTGTGTCCATCGATTTCCCCGTGATTTGTCAAATAATATTTCGTTTACTTGAATTAGCATACTTTCCCACCGGTCCCATGATCACCAAATCAAGATGGAATTGTGGGACCGATCTCAATCGAGGAAGAAAATATTTATTTAAATTTTTATTTTCATTTTTTCTCTGGTGTCGACGCAAAGCGCGGCGTTGAGATCCGCCACTCAACCCGCAATGCCCCCAGAATTCGGTGGAAAGTGGGAAACGGAATGTCTTAACACGAGGTTCCCTCTGCCTACCTCACTATGTGCGAATACAGCGTGAAGCTGTTACTTCTGTTCTATTCGATCACATACGAAAGAGAAACCAATTAAAAGTCTTAAAATTATTGACTATTACAAAGATAATTAAAATTAATATTACCAGTAAATGACCTATTAATTCTAAAAAAAATTAATAATCGATTAAAATCTATATTAACGTTCAGTAAGTAATTATACTAAGCATAAATGTATAAATATATAAAAAATAATAATCATTTACGCAAACATTTGAATTAAATATTAGGCATTTTGTACCACAGTCGCACGCCGACGGTCCTAAATGTTATTATTCTCTTTCAGTGATGCCACCTTTTCACATTTTTTTGTAAATATTATTATTTGCAATACGAAGCATTAAAAATTGAATAATATAACAAAATTTAATAATTTTAATTCTTTCAATTGTATCTAAGATTTTTTATTTAATTAAAAAAATATATATATTTTTTTAAATAGATATTATTATTATTAAAAAGTATAACTAATTTCATGGCAATAACATAACACAACATCAGTCACACTTCATGAGTATATTATAAAAACTACGGAGGCATAAAAAATATATATTATGTATAATAATATAAGGAAAATCCGCGTGATCGTCAAATAGAATCAAAGTACGGACATCGCGAAATAGACGTTTACATCTAAAATGATAATTCATTACATTATCGTATTTATATTGCCAGTAATGTTCGCCGCATCTACATTTAACAACAATAGTGAAAAAGAAATTGTTGTTGGATTTTCTATAATGGATTCTTATGTTGACCAAGAAAATACTAAGATTTCGAATATTGAACATGGTGGTGGTGCTTCAGAGGTAAATGAGGCTCAAAATGACATCAATAATGGACCTCTTCGTTTTAATAATGATGACTTTCCTCTGGGATCTGTTCTGGTGGGTGACCGATGTTCAACAGGTTATGCTAAAATACAAGGAAAATGTGTTGAAACGCATTAAATGTGTGCAAAATTTTTTATTATCTTTATAGTAAATATAACAAATTAAATCCGTTTTATTATTTACTTCTATTATTACTTTTAAAAATAAAGTATAATTAATTAAATAATCGACCGTTGTATAAATTGGAAGTTACACGGCACGTCTACAATTAAAATCAATACAAACAATTATCAAAGTGCATTAACTAATAGCTAAAATGTATATAATTATACTAAGTGACATTTATTATTTTTTTAATAAAATGTATATATATTTTTAATGAGGTCAAACAACGCGGTAGAATCTAATAAATATAAATAGAATGACGGCAATTAACCAAGCATTAGTATTTCTGAAATGAAGGTGTACATACTTCTTTTAACTTTAGAAGTGATATGTGCTCTTCCAATAGATAAGAAAAGTACACAGAATGAAACCAAAAATATATTAGTTTCCAAAGAATCAGCACTCATAGAACAAAATATATCTAAAAATAAAGGTATCAAAGCGACTGTGGGAAAAGCAAATGAAAATCCTTTAAATTTAAAACAAAAAGACAAAAATGAAGAGAGCCATGATGATATCAAGAAAAAGTCGAAACAAGAATCTTTGGGTATTGCAGACAGGAACAGGAATAAGGAAATAAAACATAAGAACACCAAAATCGATCTGGAAAAAGGAAGTCCACCGAGAGTTCCTTTAAAAGAAGCAAAAGATACTGATTACGATGATGTAAAAATAGTTAGTTACTCCGCTTTTGTAGGGGATGGCTGTGCTACTGGTTTGGCAAAAATAAATGGAATTTGTGCTGATATCGATTATTGATGTGACTTATTTAGAAAAACGTATAACAATATAACGTAGCGAGATTTGAATCCATGTCCCTTGAAAACTGGAAAAGTGTCTTTTCTTTCCCAAGTGTGGAATAACACTTTAAAAATATCAAAAATATAGGTGTGACTTTTAATTGAATGTTAACAATGTAAGTAAACATTAAATAAATAAATGAAAATATGTTTTATTTCTGATAGTAAGTATATCATTACAAAAAATATTCAATACAAAATGATATTTGCATGTTTAGACTATTTTGCAATTGTGTTCACTAAAACCATTATCACCTGTCATATCAATTGATTTCGATTTTGGATTTAGAAAAATATTAAATTATCCAAAACTACGTAAAGTAAAAATTGTGCAACATGCTAAGAAATGTTGCTTTTCTTTTATTTCTATTTTGGTTTATTTTTTTTGTGTTTAAAAATCCCGTTAGGTTCTGTAATGGGACTTTTAATAATGATAAACTAATAGCATTGAATATTAAAGACATTAATTCAAAATAGAAGATATGCAGAAATAAATTTGTTTGTTAATAAAGAACTATAGCAAATGTTACTTTATTTTTACTTCAATTTTTTTTCATTAAATGGTATATTTAATGAAAAAAATTTCATAATTTAAATTAAAATAACCATATGTGGAGTAATGTCTGACAATAAACACCATGGTTGTATTTTTTTTATTTTTCTTTTGTGGTATGAGAGAGCGCAGCGTTAAGTTCCGCGAATTAATGTGGAATGTATCGAAAAATATTTGAAATGTGGGGAACGGAGTGTGACTCTAGCAATTCTTGAATTATTTTTTATATAATAGAAAAAATATTACTAAATAAATAATAAAAATAATAAATACTTAATACTAAAAGCCAAGCATTCCTTTTTACGAGTATGTAAAGCGAGAGCAAAGGTATATTCAGATTTAACAGTCAAAAGCTATTCGTGGAGACACCTCACATTGTGCCGTTTGTAGCGCGCTAACATGCGGTGAGCAATGGTTGCACAAAGTAAATTTCATATGAATTTTGTTTTAGAATTGTAAAATAAAATAATATATTTGAGATAGTTCTCTCGGAATTTTTAAATACATACATATATATCTGTAAAATTAGTATCGTTGTATCACAGATAATGTATTTCTGTTAAATAAAATGAATATTTAATTAAAATAAATAATAAAATAAAATAAAAATAAATGAATATTTAAGAAAACTTCTAAGAACTACATAGATGATTTTTTTTGCTGTTTCTATATATACCTAACTAGGGTTCAGTGTCACTGAAACCTTCGTGCTTATGTTATAACTACATAGTATAAACAATATTATAATATATACATATAAGAAAATTGTTAGCTTAACTAGTGCACTCAGTACGTACGTGCATTTGGAAAGTCTAGACATTAGTCACTGGCCCGTCTGACATACTACCCAAGTACTAGCAGTTATTCTTTGAATAATACATAAATATTTTGATTTTATAATTAGAAGTTGTTTCTAGTGCAATCGTTAAAATTTTGAATGTAGATTTGAGGTGATTTTAAAATAAATGTTTACAAACAAACTGCCGGCGCGGCGGCGGAAGGCCGCTGAATTAACGATGCAAATTTTGGACAAGTGAGTGAAAACGTTCACGCTTTAGAAACCACACGGAACAAGGGTCCGAGCTCATTATGAGAGAGATGGGACTGTTTTTGTACGAGATCGGTTTAGGGAAACACGTGTTAAGTGGGATAAGTTGGTATGTAATATGAATTTGAAGTATAATATAAAGTTATACTTCTCTTCTTAGACAAGTAGTAGAAGAAGATATGTATAATATAAAGTTATACTTGGTATTAAAGGAAAATAGCTTCACGCATGTTAGGTAGAGGGAACCTAGTCTTATCCTCTTAACCTATTCTTAAGATATTCTGTCTCCCTCTTTCCGCCCAATTATCAAGACACTGAATAGTGAATTCAACGTCGCGCTTTATCTACCAAAGTGAGCAACGAAAATAATTTAAATAAAGCCATATCTATTCATTCCTAGTATAGTGGACATCGATCCCACACTCATTGCGCTTACAGTCAGACGTCCCAAAGTACCACTACGGTCTCGATTCAATTAATTAAAGGTTTAATAGTTTCGAAAGAGTGATAAAGATACAAGAAAGAACTAAAAAAATAGTTATTTGTGCTGTTAACATTTGAGTGACATCCCTAGATTGTGAACGGTAAAAAAGTAATATAAAAACCGTTGTTAGCCCGCATCCTCCTGAAACTGTTTCACGCGATACGGGGAGGCTTTGAAATTCAAAATGTTCACATGTCAGCAACGCTAAATGGAATATTTCTAAAATATATTTCAAGCTTCCTTTGTGCCTATGAAATACGAAATTTTTGAATATTTTTGTTTAGATTTACACCTCTCACGCTGATGTGCTGGGAATGCAGAGAAATCTTAGTTTTAAAACATTCCGCTCTCCCTTTTTTAATAAATTTCCTATCCTGTAATTACTCTCGCGTTGTGTATTTTTTTAACAACAGTCAAAAAAAATGGAAGAAAGAAAAGTAAAGTAAAGAAAGGAAAGAAAGTAAAGTAAAGTAAAAAAATAAAAGGAAAGTAAAGTAAAGAAAAAAAAGTAAAGTAATATCGTTTCTAGATGAAATGTCGTTACTTCAAAAGTATAGTCACTTAAAAGAAATAGGCTGTAGACTTCGATCAACTATCCACGTATTGTAACGAAAGCTGTGGACTTAAACCTTAGGTACAGTACAGCCGAATAGTCGTGGCCGCTCTGTTAGTTAGTTGATTTTGGAGTTTTCAAAAATTCTATTCTAACTTCAGGATGACCATGACTCGTTGACCGTTTTGTATAGAATCTAGGCATTGGCAACCCTACCTGTTTTCAGGGCATGATTCACGTAAAACCCGCTTACAAGATTAAATACTTTGCAAGATACCACATATCCGTCTATATTAAATGAGATTACTTTGTTGACGCTTTTTTTTTTATACTTTAGTAAATTAAATATTTTCATTTCTTCGCTCTGATAACGAGACAAAACGCGGCGTTAATTTCCGCCACTGAAAGCGGGAAAGCTATAAATCTGTGGTGTATACGTAAAAGAAAAACAATATATTACGCAAGTAGACATAATAAATTACCGTAGAATAAAGAAAGTACTTACGTCCGGGCTAATGTCTGTGAAGTTGGCACTCGATACGAATTCCCTTAAGAAGCCATCTAGCTCCGTTCCTTCTATGTAGCCGTTACCTTGAATAAAAAAAATTATGAATTACTTGATACCTCCTATAAATTAATTGCTAAGTCCTGTAAATTATTTTCATAGAGTAATTTTGATGAATTCTTTAAGTTGTGTTAATATAATAAAAATATAATCTGTTTTTTTAGGTTAAACCTGTATCCTTCACATAGCGGGGTAGGCAGAGGGAATCCAAGAACCTTGTGTTAAGATACTTTGTGCCCATTAAGATATTTCCGTTCCCCACTTTCCACCGAATTCTCCAAGCATTGCGTGCTGAGTGGTGGAATTCAACGCCGCGCATTGCTTCATTACCAGCGCGAAGAAATTAAAATATTGATAAATAATAATTCAGTTCTTCGAGTGGAATCGAAACCACAACCGACGCGTTTCAGTCACTCGTGTGCTCCTGCACCGCGAAGGCCTCTGAAGCTTGACGGAAAACTCCCTTAACTAGCTCAATGTAAACTTTTCTTAAAGGAAAATACAAAGTAATTTAATGTCCTTCTGTGATCTCTAAACAACTAAGAAAGCTTAATTACGCTAAAGAGGGCGCCGTCGAAGAATGTCAATTACAAAGTTTACTTAGTGGAAGTACTACCTATATGTTTTGTATTTATTGGAACGTTGCTCTTTAGGAACAAGTTCTTTTCAAATTAATGATTTTATTAAGTTATTTAAGTTAGACATTAATTATTTATTAGGTTCTTTATATTAATATCTTGCAAGTAAGAAATTAGCGTCGCCGTGGTGCAGTGCACAAGCGTGTGTAAACGTGACGGTTGTGGATTCGATTCCCGTTTGAAATTTAATATTTAATATTTTCATTTGGTCGCTCTGGCAAGGAGACATAGCGCGGTGTTTAGTTCTGCTACTCAATACGTCTACTTTGCTATATGTGAGTTATTGTGTGAGGAAACGTTCTCCTTTTTCTTAGATAAGATTAAATAACGACGGATATCTTAATGATTAATTCTTCTAGGGTGCCTTGTGGGTCCCAATATGTAGTTGGAATAATACCCTATCAAAAAAATATATACAGATACAAGGTAAAGTTCAAAATAAAATACATATTGCTACAGTAGTTTCAAATATTGTTAAGAAATATTAATTGTAGCAGAGAGCCACAGCTTTACAAAACTTTACTAATTTAATCGTTAATATTATAATGTGGTTTGAATTCAAAGCTAAGGAATAAAATGTAATTATAATTTATTTTTTTATAGATAAGATACGTCAAAAAAAAACGTTTAAAAATCCCACTTTTCCTCGACATAATGCTAATTTGAGTTTACATCGAACGCAAGTTATTTAGATTTAATGTAATTTTTAATTTAAAATGTCAAGGTGATTTTATGTAAGTAAAAAAAAATATTTTCTCATTAATTATTTTCTATTACAACCTATGTAGGTACGTGCGGTCACGATGTTTTAATAAGCATTTAATACGGTGGTTTCAAGGTTGCTGGGATTAAGATTAAACTTAGTATGAAATATTTGCCTTTGACTATTTACAATTATATTAACCTATAAGTAATATATGATTTAAAAAATATAATGTAAAACTGATACTGTCAATATCTAGAATTTTTACATAGGACTAGCAGTTAACTATATTATACGACTCCTTTTAAACGACTGAACTATTTTATTGAATTTGAACTCATGCCTAAGATGGAATATTATATCCACCTGGATAGATTTCAAACTGATAACTCGTTTTTATTAAAGTCGGTTAAAAACATAAATAAATTCAAATCTTACACTATGCATAAAGTACCTTTGCACGCAAATAAGGCCAAGAAATGGAAATGGAAATTTTTTTTTACTATAAGCGACTTGCATGTGAATATTTAATTTGGTAAACTGAAACGTCATTGAAAAGAAGGATTCAAAGTCACGCTTTGCCTCGTTAACAGAGCAAGGACATGTGTTAGTTCCATAAGTGGGATTCGAACTCTCAACCGTCGCGTTACAGTCACACTCTTACGCCCCTGCGCCACGACGGTCTCGTTTGAAAATATTATAAAAAATACCAGACTTTTATAATTACTTAAAAAAATATATTTACAGTCCTATATTTCAACATAAATCGTAGTCTGATCCACTCTAACGTTTTCGTTATTCTTTCAATTCCCTCTGGGCCGTGACTTTTATAGCATGTATGACACACTTAGCCTCAATACAGTGATTGCTGAAAGTAGCTTTTATAAAATATTTCAATGTCCCCGAAGTACACGAATTGTTTAAAGTAAACAAAGTTTTGAGAACGTAAAAGGGAATTGTTTGATGATATATGTTTGATGATTTACGCTTTTACGATATTCCTTTTTCTAAGCTGTTCTTACATTACATAGGGAGAGGACTTTTGTGCCCTTTTCGCTTCGCTCGCCATTACCTGCTCGTTTAGCAATTATCAAAAAGAAGATAAAGAAGACAACGACTTCACTGGGGTTGGGGTTCTGTACCTCAACGTACGGAAGCCTCGGTGTGCGAATCCGACTCGCACTTAACTGGTTTTTTTATCATATTTTGATAGTCACATATACATACATTACATAAAATAATAAACGCGGCGTTGACGTTCGCAATATGTCGAAAAATGGGCAGTAAGTGGGGGACAGTGTGTTTTAACCCTATGTACCCTTTACCTTACCTGCTACTTGTGATCACAGCGTAAAGCTAAAAAACAACAATATAACTTGTAAATTGTACTTCTAGATGTAATATAAATGGTGTATGATGGAATTTCAAAATGTCCACCATTAAGTATAAACATATTATATATGTAGGTATGTATGAAATGTCAATAAGATTTATTCGATATTCTGACTGTGACACAGTCTGCAGTAAATAAATGACTGACAACCAACGTCAGCATAATGTCACAGTCATAATTAATAACACTACAGAAGCAATTGACGTATAAAACATATACGCGTTGCCATAGCAACGTGTACCTATGCAATGTCACATATATACAAAAAGTGTGTATTGCCAAATATGGTAGTGTGTGTTATATATATTTTATTTTCATTCACTGATAGCAACAAATGAAAATATTAATAAATAATAATTGCCCATAGCGGAAATCAAACCCACAACCTTCGCATTTACGGTTACACGCTTATGCCACTGTGCAACAGTGGACTCATATATAATTTAACATCTATTATAATGTACGTGCAGATATGTAGAATGTGTCATCCTCAGTTTTATAATAGAGGTGACGCGGAGCGGATCTAAGGTGATATATTATTTAGGTATACTACGTAGTATACATACTTTTAGCTTGCTATATTGATTTTGATTGTAAACAAATTATTTAAAAAAAAATAGTTGTAGTTGTACTTTATCTATGGCGTTCCGAGCGTGCCAGTTCAGCACTAATCACTTCGCCGATGTCACGTTACATGGAAAACACACAAAGGAGAAATAAAAATAAAACAGAAATAAATAAAAAAAATTGAGATAATATTTTCTTATAAAAAAAACTAATAATATATCAATTATAGTATAGTGTACCTAGATATTACATTAGAGGCATTTTATCATATGAAGGTCGTCGGACAAACGTATACAATTACGACTATTAAAAAAAATAAATTTAATAATGATTTGAATAAACAAAGAGGCCAGCAGTAGATAGCAAATAAAAAATCGATTAAATTAGTTAAGCACACGTTAAGCAGCCTTATTACCAGCTAACTAATGAAAATAAATCATTCCCGCGAGTGAGAATCGAACCTACAACCATCGCTTTACGTTCAGACGGCGTCAAGTCATATTGTAGTGAGATATAAGATATAGTAATTCTATTTATTTAAGGGACCCCTTGTATTCTCTATTTTCCATCCACCCATTGTTCCACCACAGATTAGCAACCAAAATGAAACGAGGAGACAAATTCTATTACAAAGTGGATCCACCAAGTTCTCAGCACTGCGATCTATCCAGGGTAAAGTGGTCGTTAATTAAGGCAATTGCATCATTCCTAACAGGCGGACTCTTAGTGATTTGTACTCATTGCGAGCTCTGCAGCTAACAGCTTACTTAAATACTTAATTTGAATTTCTTTATGTATAAGCTATACTACTGTAAAGTTTCATCTAAATCGATTCAGTAGTTTTTGGGTGAAAGTGGAATAAACATCCATCTTCACAAACTTTCATATTTATAATATTAGTAGGATTACTATAAAACTATAGGTTTGTGACAGATTTTGCCGTTTTTTTTCTCGTTTAAAGCGATAATTAGAGCTTACTATATTTAGCTCTGCTAGGCCACGATGCCAATTAAATGCATGCATGTCCACAAAAATTATAAAAAAATTGAGAGAACCCTTGTAACCAGAATGAGGAAACGAAAATATTAAATATTAAGGAATGATTATAATAAATAATTATCCATTTCTGCCGCTCAACACTTAAAGGCTTGAAAATTGGGCATAGGAGTGAGGAAAAGTGTTTTAACACTAGGTTTCCTCTGCCTAAGATAGGCAATGGGAGAAAAATCCTGAAGTAGAATGGAATATGACAGTAAATTTTAGATCAATGTAGTTTTATGTGCCACTTAAATATTATTAAACAGAGAAACTAAAATATAAAAGTTTCTCTATTTCGATTCAAGGCCAAGGTTCCAGATAACTTATTTACCAAGGCTCCGGCCAGTATCGACTTGTTTATTTACGTTCTACCTGAATGCCATGTCTTGATCATATATTGTTATTAATTTAATATGACTGTATTCTTGTACTGGCAAAAAATAAGCTCCGAGGTTCAGCAAACAATGTCTCAAAATTGGACACTAGCCCATGCGGGCCAGTAGGAGATACGTAAAACTAAAAAAATAGATAATAAATTCTTGTTTTTAATTTACGCGGTAAGGTCGTAATGCCAACACGTGCTTTTACGTATAACTAATATTTAAAAAATATTATAAAACAACATGTTAAATTTGAGATTTTAAGGTAAATATTCAGATGTTAATACTTTATAACATTTACCAATTAGAGGTCCTTTAGAGCACTTAGTCGGGTGACCAACTGAATTTGATTTAAAATTAATGAACCATTTAGAAAGTAAAAGCCTCCACTCTTCCCTATTATGGGATGAGGATTTTGTTATATTTATTCCTATATTTATTTTATTTTTTCATGTCACTTGCATATAACAAAGTAGGTGGAGACAATAGTGTCAAAACACTTCGATCTCTACCTTTTTTGTCTTTTTCATAGCGGTTTCAGCGGAAGACAGGGTAGAGATATGGAACCTAGGAACTCATTTTTTTCTCGCGGCACGGGGCCCGAGGAACATACATGACATTGTAATTTTTTAAAATATTTAGACTTTCCTATGTTTTTTTCATTTTCTTGCCATTCGTAAGTAAACGTACGGAGACTAGGGAATATTAATTTGTGACTAGTATTTTAAGTTGTGATTATTTTGGAAGAACTATAATTTAAATTATTTTTTTTCAGCTTCACGCTGTATTATATATATTTAAATTTTAATATTTCTTTTCCTTGAATGACGATCAAAGCCACAACCAGTCGAGTTTATAGTCACACTTTGTTTCTAGTTTGATAATATATAAAATATATAGTAGAAAAACATCGTTACAGTTAATGTTAGCCAAAGCAACTGTGTTTTTAGTTTTATTTCTTTAGAAACGATCAAAATGAAAAGCTTTTCAATATATGCGAATAAAAATCACGGTTATAAAGAATGGACGCTTATATTTGTTCCGGATATTTCACGCTAGGGTTGTGCTTATGTATTTTTAAGTATTTGGTCTATTTTACTTGCGTTTCCATCTACGCAATGTTTCAAATTTGGAAATTAAAGTGTCATGACACTATGTGTGTTGAATGATAGAGTAAAAAGCTAGGGGAAGAATAATTGAGAGATGCGTTACGTTTCTCAAAATTCCTACTAGAATTGGTAAAATAGGATTTTCCATCTATACTCTATTAATATATAACGTTGGCTAGAAATTAAATTAGCGTTTTGACAACCCTACAATATTCATATTTTCGTTTTGTTGAATGCGTTTCCATTGTTGCGAAATACATCCACGCAGACTTTTAACTACGGGTTGTTTAAAGATTTTTAAACATAGCAAAAGTTTTGAAATTGTTCAAATATGTTTTGAACTTTAATTTTTTTATATTCTTTGTATATACAATTGTTGTGACTGTGACGTGAGGGTTGTGGGTTCGATCCCCATCTGAATAAAAAAATATATTTCTTAATACTTTCATTTCTACGCTCTGGCAAGGCAAAAAGCACGGCGATAAGTTCGACCAATCAACAAGCAAGTCTTTAAAATAAGACGGAAAATTGGAAACGAAGTGTCAGAACACTAGGTTCAATCTGTCTATTTTGCTATATGCTAGATGCAGAATGCAGATGAAAAAAACGTTCTACTGAAGTCAGTAGAACGTTTTTTTCATTCTTCGGGCGGTCAATTGTGAATAGATTGCTTTCTAACTAGATTTTCTGCACTGAAAAAGTCCCGCATTTTGACATTTTATGAGTGAATGTTACTATTAGTAATAAGTTTTGGTAAATTCTCTCTTTATTTATGTAAAAGGAAGAACGACCAACAATTTTATGAAAATGAACTATGTTGCATTTTATAAAGCAATATGTAAATATGTCTAATAAAAAAAAGGCATTCGAGGTTTTGAATTCTTAGCTCTGGAGACAAAGTGCGGCGTTGAATTCCGTTACTTATATTGCTATGTTTTGAAAATTGGACAAAAGTGAAGGTTTCCTACGCACGTTCCATCTGCCTATACCACTACATAAGTGAAAAGGCTTAAAACTGAAAAAAATGCTTAATATACCACGAAGAAACACTTGAGTGGGTAAAAAAAATAATTAAATATCTTTTAAAACACTCCAGTAATTAATAAACTAAGAGGCGTCAAAATAAAGCTAGGTATCTCCATAAAAACTTAACCTAGAGTTTTCATTATAGAAATATTTAATCTTTTGCCTAGATTCATAAAAGCATTGCGGTTTTCCCTCCTCGCTATTATTACTTAAATTAATATAGAACTTTAGATTTATATGAGAAACGTCGAATACTGGTTAGCCTCAGTTTTGTTTAATTTGTTTCGTTTTATTATATAGCACAACTTCTAGTGAACTTATTTAGATATCTTTTAAGGGGGGTGGCCTGGCCTCCTCTCCTTAGTGGTTTATATGAAATATATCAAATCATAGAAGTAATATTCTACAAACTCACCATCTCCATCGTAGTGACTCCAAACTTCCATGAACTGGTTCGCCGACAACTTCTTAAGTTCCCTCGAATCGGGATCTCTGAATTGCCTCATAAAATTAGAAGCTTTCTCTAAGTTTAGTTTTTTAGCTGATGATGGAGAGTCACAACTCATTTTTTATTATTTTATATTTTTATTTATTAAATATATCAATATTATCAGTTAAAATATTGAAATTATTTATTTTTGTGTAAATAATTTATGTTTTTAACAAACCAATTAAAATACATTTATGAACAACTAATATATGAATAATTTGGCTTTTTATTGTCTGATTAAATTTGTCAATTTAAATATATTTATTTATTTATGATTTCTTTTAGTTTTTCTTCATCTTGATCTGAAAAGAAAAGAAACATAATATAAGTTAAAAAAAAACCTTGCAAATAATACACATATGTTACCAGATATTGAGAAGCTTTCTGAAACATTTAAACAACATGTCCAAGAACCTTGAAAATACCTATTTTAGGGGTATTTGGGTAAATAATAAATGATTTACAGGCAATTTCCCACATGTCAATGTCACTGCTACACCTACCTCTATAATCGTAGTAGAAAATTATGCTTTAAAATTGATTAATATCGATGTATTACATAACGAGTATTTGTAGAGCTTCTAGAAATATCATTTTAAAGGTCAACCTGCACTTGACCTTTCTAGAAATATTTTCGACAACGACCTATACGTTTGTATATAAATCCGAAAGTTTTTCAATAACACCAAATTTATGGGGGCACTAATAAAGTTTTCCCAATCTCATTTATTTGTGTGACGAATAAATCTTATGGATGCCCTGAATTAATACGACAGGATTCAATAGAACTTGTCTCAAGGTGACTTCGATGGGGACAACATAATTTGATTTTATTTTGCACTAGTTTTGACTCGCAACTTTGCGCCGCCTATACTCAAATGGAAATATGAGTTACACTTTTTTGAGATCTATGCTGTATATATAGCAGGATAAGCAGAGGGAACCTACCGTTAAGATACTCTGTTCCCATTAAGACACCACCATTCCACTATGCGCCGAATTTTGGGGGCATTCCGTGTGTGAAGTGACAGAAATCAACGCGTGCTTTGCCTCGACACCAGAGCAAAGAAATGAAAATATAAATTTAGATAAATATTTCATTCCCTCGAGTGGGTATCGAACCCACTACCAGTCGATTTCGCATCATACTCGCCACGACTGACCTCTAAACAATTAATTAAAATAAAATATAAAAAAAATAGCAAAATATCTATTAAATAGGATAATCTATAAAATAAAAACTATATCTACATAAGTTAATACTAATAGATCGATATTGAAGTAGAAGGAAGTTATTTTTAATCGCCATTTTGATTTAATGCTGAACAAAGTTTAACTTTGGGTCCCTTGCCAAAGTTGTGGATGTTTCAAATTATCTCTATGGTAAAAAACTTCTACAACGGCACGTGCCGCCAATAATTAATTTCCTTGTTTCTATTGAAATTTGTATAAAAGATCGTTGTTAAGTTTTTATTAGTTTCTAAAGTTGTAAAAGTATTTTATTATAGAAAAAGGAGCCCTCATAAAAAAAAGAGCACCTTAACACTTTTTCCCCCATAAGAGATTACACAGAGTGGCCCCGGTAATTTCTTTATAAGAAAGTAGGGAACGAAGAGATGAAGCTTATTCCAGAGTATCATCATCATCATCATCATCAACAACCATCTTTTGTCCACTGTTGGACATAGGCCTTCCCCAATTCCAGAGTATGCAAAACAATAATAAAACAAGAAACATCTTCTAAGCATATCTCAAATAGAATACTAATTAGAAACCTTAAAAAGTTAGATTAAATTTGATTCGTCTATTTTAAAAGGAATTAAATTTAAACCCATGGTCTACATGTTTACCTCGGAAACCTTTCAACAGCATGAGCCAGATTCCCGACCTTCATTGTGTCGAGATAGTCTTTGAGAGCTGTTCATTAACGTGAATGATTAAGTAAATGCTTAGGAATTAATATTTTATTACTATTTCGTGGTGCAGTGGGATAATGTACGAATCATTAATGCAATGGTTATGCGTTCGATATTCATTTAGGGCAATGTTTTTTTAGTTTCACGCTATACCAGCAAATGACAGAGAAGGCAGAAGGAACCTGAGAAACTAGTGTTAAGACAACCTATTCTCCGTTAAGACACTTCCGTTCTCCACTTTCCGTAGAAATCACGACTCAACGCCGTCTGCCTCGTTAACAGACCGATAAAATAGTATAAAATAAGATATTTCATTCCCCCGAGCCGGAACCGAACTCACAACTAAAAATGAGTCATTAGAAGCCGGTGCAGTTTTCCCATGCTTATCTTGCTAGGTATTTAATCGAATTGAACTATAGGCGATCGGAGTGGCATAACACTAGGTTCTTCTGCCTACTTTGCTATGCGAGAATAAAAACTGAACTTGTGCGTGTACAGTATGAAGTAATAAATTAAAATTAACTAACATTTCAATATAGGTCATTTGCTATAAAAATAAAGTATAAAATAAAAAAAATACTGGCATAGTGGAGCTCACGTGGAGGTGTCTATTTAAATACGGCGAGAAAATTCTTACAAGATATTTTTATTTCGAGCTCAGCCTCCTAAAGTACCCTCTCACTATGAGGGTTTTAAACGTCAAATAAAAAATGTTAAACGAGAGACGAGGGCGTCAAAAATCTTATTTGGCAGAATTTTTTAAGAAAATTAAAGTTTTTATGACTATTTTTTATTTTTACTTTTAATATAAGAGAGAATAGAGTGCAAAAATTATATAGTTAAAAAACATCACACTCTAATGAGCCTTTAACTGCCAAATTTATTGATGGTAAGACAAAATACAAATACAATACAATAATAAAAGGCGAGTCGAAATAAAAGAGTTTTTTTTTTAGTTCTTATCATTATAAAAATTATCCATTATTCAAATCTTAAGTATTTAAATTACAGCAAAAATGTATTCTGTACGGATTCGAATCCATATCATCAGCCTATCGCCGTCCACTGCTGAACGTAGGCCTCCATCATCAAGCGCCAACCATCCCGGTCCTGGGCTTCTCGCATCCATCCGGTGCCACCTTCTTTAAATCATCTGTCCGTCGTGCTGTAGGGCGTCCTACACTATGTTTGCCTAATTCGAATCCATGTACTGCAGAAAATGGGCTGTTCACTAAGCTATTATATCTAAGCCGTCTCAGCCAAGCTTAGAAATAAAAAATTCTTTTCATTGAAAGTAGGTTAAAAGTGCGAGTATGTGTGGGCGACTTAAGTGACACCAATCCGTCCGATTACTGGAGATTTTGTTATTTACTTTTACACTTCATTTGAAAAGGCTTATACATTTTTAAGTGAGGTTTAAGCTTAGAGCACGTAGCTTTAAGCCTAATGTTGGAATTAAAGAGAATTCGATATTATAAAATATTTTTGTTAAAAGTACAAAAATAGTTGAGGTCATGGAGGCATTTTCTTATCTGAATTACTTTCGCGATCTAATAATATTATTATATTGACCACAATAAATTAAATAAAAAAATATATTTATTTTTAGGGTTCCGTACCTTTTTAGGAAAAAAATAAATCTTTATAAGATCACCCTTATAAGAACCACTTTGTTGTCCGTCCGTATGTCCATCCGTCCGTCTGTCTGTCAAGAGTTCAAGTACCGATATCAGATCAAAGAGCTCTAGCTAAGCTTAGCTTGAATTTTAGAAAAAGCTCGAGACTTTCAAAGGCAGCCTATTTAAAACAAATATCCTCTATCTGGATAAATATAGTGGCTTTTTGGGGTTCCTCATGTCAATATACAATGTCTCCCAATCCGCTTAGTAATCATTACTTAAGAATAAGACAAGAAAAAAGTATAAAAGAAAAGATTAAAGCCTCTTATACGTATCAACTCTATCGCTATATCTTGGAAGTCAAGGGTCACTGGGTCAGGTTTCAATAGAATCTTAATTAAATGTATTACCATTTATATTATAATGTGAAAACAATATCGTCTGCTTTGAAAAGCTAATCAATACTAAAACGGTGCCGTCATCAATATATAATGGAAATCTGAGATTAGTTGGTGCCCTTCGCTCTTTGTGGTCATCTTGTGTCAAAGTAAAAGGCTTAAACGTTACAAAGGTATATGGTATTATAATATACGTATATAACATAAATAAAGCCTTATAGCCATATATTTTTCTCTCTACATATATAGGAGACAGAAGTTAAGCTGGTAGAGATCTATACATAGGGTTCAAGCCTAAGCACTGCTCTAAGCTCCTGCAATGGGATGAACCAATAGAGGATAGACTGTGATGGTGTCAGTACTTCTTAAGTTTAAAATGTAAATAAGAAATGCAGATTGCGTCATTGTAATATAATTGAAAAATTTCAATTGTAGTTATGTAAAGTTACAATTCAATGTCCAATAAGTTATATTTAGTCTTGGTTTGGAGAATATTTAAGTTAAAATGGTTTCGATTCCCTGTTCTGACAAAGATTTGACGTATGGGTTCCAAATTCAAATTTAGCTTCAGTATTCATATTTCTAATATAACTATTACACTATATAATACAGAATAGATTTTTTTGACTTCAATATCCTTGAATCCAAAAGAATAATGTAAACCAATTGGGGCAGCATTAAGCTCAAGTAACAACTTAGGGCAGATTTATAACAAAGCATTAGGCAAACTCTTTAAAATGCCATCCATCCTAAGAAACTAACTAAGGTAAACAAAGAAAAGTATAGTAATAAATCATTTAATCTTCTATTACTCTTTAAATGAGTAATTAGTGTTTATAAACATATAAAACTAATAGACTGGGATCCGACCGTTGAATCCTGCATAAACGAGTTTTCTTAATTAAACCTATATTAATGAATAATACATGATTAGTAGAACAGATTACACCTGGGTTGCCTGGAAGAATCCTGCCGCAATCACCTTTAATTACATTTTTTCGTAACTCGTTTTTGGAGAAAATTGCACCAATACGTTTTTTATATGAATCGCACATCATTTGAAAGATAATCGCGTAAGGAATTGGAAAATTAAGGGTTGCCAGCTCTCAGTCTGCCGCAAGTCTAGGGTTGCCTGGTTTAAACATGTCACTAAATGTTAATAATTTGCACTCATGTGTTTTTTTAATGAATTATATATCAAATTAAAGCTTATTTTTTTCTGAACACTATAAAAAAGGGTTGCCTGAAAAATTCCTGCCGCAAACAGGGGTTGCCAGCGTTTGAAATATTTTATTCCGGTTCCGTTTGACTATGAGAATAGACGATGAAATGCGCGGTCTGCCTTATGTTTTAAAGTAAAATATTATATAATAGAAGGTCAATCTTAAAATCAATGTTTATTCTAATTGTTTACCTGTTAAATGATGATTTTAATCATATTAAGTACACGCAGAAAACTATTTAAAGATCATAGGGCAGAAGAAATCATCCTTATTTTTCAAGTAAAATAATGAATCTATAATATTGAGTCTTTGCAAAATCTATTTTCTAAATACTAATATTTAAATTAAATTAAATAATTAATTATTAATTTAAATTACCATTTTGAAACAATTAAATTATCTAATTAAATAAATGTTTACAAATATCGATCTTCTATAAACTATTAATATACATACATATACATCATGTTCCCTTAATATAAAGAAGGGTGACCATTATTGCGGATATTTTTTTTATTAATTATATTGAAAAATACATTTCAATGAACTCTCTCTCTCTCTCTCTCTCTCTTCGTCCTCTACTTGTTTGATTTGATTTGATTTGATTTTTTCTCACGCAATTTTTAATAATTTGCATAGGAAAGAAATATATATAATAGAATTATATTAAACAAAACTAAGTTAGCAAAATAAATTCGAAGAAAATCTGACAGTAATGCCGACTAATAAACGCTATTTACGGTTTATGACCAAGAGTCGGCAAATATCAATTAGTTGGCTATTTTTTACTATAGATAAACATTTTGCGGCGCGATACAAAGCAAACCAAATGCAATAAAATTATTTTCGAAGATGTATTGTTTCTAAATGCAATAAAAGTGCAGATGGCCAAATGAGTTGTTTTTAAGCATATTACTTAGTTACTTACCTTTCGTTTTGGAGTAAAGACGTTTTTACTTGACAAAAATGAAGATGTGAAAATGTGATAGAATTTAACAAGGAATCTTTCCAAAAGTGTAAAATTATGTTGTTGTTTCGCCAAAAAATGAATTTTAAATACAGAGACATTTTTTTAAATAGTGACACAATGCACGGTTATCATTTACAGTGTTACAAAAAGTTCATTGTTTTAAAACAAAAATATAAAGAAGTATTTTTTAATTATTTTCTAATGCAAAACGAAAGTATACTATAATCTTTAATATTATATAGTTTAATAAAATGTGACAATTGTGGCCGTGGGAATTGCCTCAGTTTTGATTACACTAAGTTAGGGACGTGAGTGAGTGATTACGCTTTATTATAATTATAAGAACAATTCTTTCAGACCTAAATGCCTTAAAAACTATCAGGACAAGTTCTTGCTAGCGACATTTTTTTATCTATATTTTTTAATAGTTTTTATTAGTTGAATAGTTTTCATTTACTTTGCAAAAACGTAAATATTCGTACCAAAAAGATGGGCGCCATAGTTCTTTCTACGGATACGGACGGCGTTGTCAAATCAAACAAGCAGAGGGCGAAGAGAGAGAGAGATTGTTTATTGAAATGTAATTTTCCATATTTTCTTAATTAATAAAAAAATATCCGCAATAATTGTCACCTCTCATTATATTAAGGAAACATGTTGTAATTAATACCTTATAGTAGATCGATATTTGTAAACATTTACTTAATTAGATAATTTAGTTGCTTTGAAAGGGTTATTTAAATTAATAAATAAATATTAGTATTTAGAAAATAGATTTTGCAAAGACTCAATATTATAGATTCATTATTTTACTTGAAAAATAAGGATGATTTCTTCTGCCCTATGATCTTTAAATAGTTTTCTGCGTGTACTTAATATGATTAAAATCATCATTTAACAGGTGAACAATTAGAATAAACATTGATTTTAAGATTGACCTTCTATTATATAATATTTTACTTTAAAACATAAGGCAGACCGCGCATTTCATCGTCTATTCTCATAGTCAAACGGAACCGGAATAAAATATTTCAAACGCTGGCAACCCCTGTTTGCGGCAGGAATTTTTCAGGCAACCCTTTTTTATAGTGTTCAGAAAAAAATAAGCTTTAATTTGATATATAATTCATTAAAAAAACACATGAGTGCAAATTATTAACATTTAGTGACATGTTTAAACCAGGCAACCCTAGACTTGCGGCAGACTGAGAGCTGGCAACCCTTAATTTTCCAATTCCTTACGCGATTATCTTTCAAATGATGTGCGATTCATATAAAAAACGTATTGGTGCAATTTTCTCCAAAAACGAGTTACGAAAAAATGTAATTAAAGGTGATTGCGGCAGGATTCTTCCAGGCAACCCAGGTGTAATCTGTTCTACTAATCATGTATTATTCATTAATATAGGTTTAATTAAGAAAACTCGTTTATGCAGGATTCAACGGCCGGATCCCAGGGTATAACTCGCCCGTAACTTTCTTTACGTGGACTTTTAGATTACATCTAAATAATATTGTAATAGGAAATTACATCTTTTTCTGTTCCCATAGGAATTTCGAGAAATCCTCTGTTAGAACTTCCTTTTTCCACACTTTTTATAAGAAGTTCATGCAAAATTTTAATTTTAAGTTTATTAATTTCTGATATCTGTTAGTTTTTAGTAACGGAAAAGTTTTAGGTTTATTATATACTGATGAGGTCAAAAATATAATATTTTTTGCAGCTTCATGTTTGTTCCTCCATAGCAGGGTGGGTAGAGGAACTAAGTGTTAAAACACTCCGCTTTTCACTTTCCGCCCAATTTTTGCCGCCTAAATGCTGCGATTTGCCTACTAGAGCTATTAATAAAATAATATAAGTTCACTATTTCATAATTTATAATTTAATACAAATTATTGTAGATCTTTCAGAGTAAAACTACCCGCTTGGACAAAGTGCAAAGTTCTAAAACAAAAGTTTTGAGTAACCACTAACCAAGACTTGAGGTTGCGAACTAATCGAACACTAATGTATCTATTATAATATACTCGTAGATAAGTTCTACCAGATGCTGTAGTAACGAACTGGACTTAAGAAGTTTAATATATTATACGTTTTGCTTATTTCTATCAATGGTAGACATTCACAATTTAATAATAATTTTTAACATTTAAAATTTAAACAATGTCGATAATTATATAATTATTTCATCCTTTGGGCTTAAAACAGAACTTTAGAACTTTCAAGGGGACTAATAAATGATTTTAGCATAGTGATCATCATCAGGTGACCCGAACGCTCGTTTGCTATGTCCTTTTTTCATAAAAAAAAAAAGTTAACAGCGCACCCACGGAAGCCCTTAGGTCTCCCGATTTTGTATACAAAAATATTTTTTCCAAATCAAACTAGTAGTTCCTGAGATTAGCGCGTTTAACCAAACACACATTTTTGAAAGTATCTTAATTGAAAGTATCATTATTGAATTTTAACATATATTTTTCCATAAAATAGTACAAATTTGTAACTTGACTCTTGATAATATTATCTCAAGGAATATTGTCCTCGTCTGAACACGTAATACGACTACGCTGACAGTAAGGCAGCGATATTGTTTACTAGAGTGTGCTTTAGATAAATAACCAGGAACGAATTTTATTCTGAATAGTTTTTGATATTTTGCATATGGTGAAATAATATCAGGTTAAAACAAATACTAGAAGTATCAAATACCAAAAATATATATATAAATCTAGGTTATACCATTTTTCTAGGAATGGTTTCATTTATTGTTGAAGTATAAGTTTTAAAATTGATTTTAAAACTTAGACTTACTTCGATATAAAGCAAATATATGTAAAAATCATGTAAGTAATATTAGGCCTACGCATAAGCATTTTTCCAATGAATTTGCCCCGATTTTTATGACTTGGGCTCTATACTTAATCAAAAAAAAGGATTCTTGGGTTATATTTCATCTGTAGTAAAGTACAGGCAACAATTTTCTTTCTGATTTACACGCTAAGCCTATTCTAATGAAAAAAAATCTTATCTTTTTATTGAAGGCGGCAATAAGTAAATAAGTAATATCTACACTTGGGGCCAGTCATGGCATAAGGACACAAAATGCCTCCAGAATTCGTCGGAAAGTGGGGAGTGGAGTGCCTTAACACTAGGTTCCTTCAGCTTACCATGCTACATGCAGGATACAGCGTGAAGCTCAAATAAAAAAATAACTAAAACCTTTAATTTATATATTAAAGAAAAAAAAACTTTAACTTCATTATGTTAAAACTTATACAGTTAAGTGAACTCTTTACAGCAATTTAAGATCCTTACCAAATAGCAAACAAGGACTTGGGGACGTTGCATCTAATATTCATGCAATCAGATGCTAGAATTCCGTGGAACCATGTACTTTGCTGACACATTCACAACTTTACAGAATAATTTACTTTTTTATATATTTTATCTAGGTTTCAGTTTTGATTGTAATCTTAGGGTTACTTTCAAAGGAACGGAGTGTCTTCGTTCTCCTCTTTCCTGCTGAAATTCTGCTCCCACTAAGATCTCTCTGTCTATTCAGCCATATAAAAAAAAGCGTGAAGCAGCACTTGTACGATTGTTATGTCACGAAAGTAGGTATAGGTTTCTCAAAGGCCGGAAAGATAGTTTCCTTTACGTAGGGGCTATGGCCGCTAGACGTCGTTCGTTACATTTAGAACTACATTTGTAATTACTTCACCGAGTTGAAACAGAGGAAGCGTAATATATTTAATACAAAGCGAGAATGACCGGTTGTGGTGTGGTAGATAATATGCTTGCATGCTAAACTAGATGTCCTAAGTTCATTTCCCTTCATGGATAATAGGTATGGTGAGTATGAGAAAGTGCAATTTTTTGCAATTTTATTAAATATGTGATGCGATGTAGTAGTATTGGCCTTAGTGGCCTCCACAAGCCCAGTGTGCCCTGGAACTCTGACTTTGGCTTTAGCTTTTTGCTGATGCCAAAAACAGAGATTTCAAGGAAGTAAGGAAGATCACAAGTGTGTCTCCTGTGTGACTCAGAGACACGGATCTCTTCTTTTTTTCTTCTCCTTCTCTCTTCTTCTTTTAAGAGTTGCCCTCCGGCGCCTAGTTGCGCTGATAAAATAACACATAGCTGAAGCTACGTGGCATAGGATACTAAAAATTGACGAAAAAACTCCTTATGCAATCTAGGGCAGCACTAAACCAATAAGTGATTTCACTAAATTCCTAGGAAAACGAAATAAAACGAGAATTAACGTTTTCTGGTTCATGCAAACGGAGTTGTAGGCTACTATATTGCAGGTAAAAAGTCTATAATTTAAGCAGTAACACATTTACTTAATAATATATACCTTACGTTTTGTGTAATCTCTTGGATTGTACTAAATTGAAAATAATTATTTTACCAAGTGAAAGTAGCAAACTTGAAACACTTACAATTGCGTGTTAATTTATTTAGTTCTAATGAAATAAAAGTAACTCTTATAATATTTCCAAGCATGCTAACTTAAGTAATCACGCATATTTTGTGATAATAACGATTTCTAAGAAATTACAACTAATTAACATGTAGATATAGGTACCTAATATATATTTGGCATTTCTGGCCATTAAAATGATGCAATAAATATGTTGACCTTGAAGGTAATCATTATATATTATTATCAGTTTCATTTATTTTAATTTGTTTATTCCCCATTTTCCCATTTTCGAGACATTGCGTATTGAGTGGATAACTCAACGCCGAGCCTTGTCTCGCTACTAGAGCAAGGAAATGAAAATGATTCATCCCTTCAGGTGGGAATCGAACTATTGACCAACCAATTATACAATAAATGACTAACATTTATTAAATATTCATAGATTGCTCATCAATAAGAACAATCTATGAATATTTAATAAATATTACACAACATTGATGCTATCTGGGAAACTGTCACGCTTTTCCAATAGAACCCATTTACGTGATCATTAGTATATGAAAATCTATACATATCGATTTTTATAGCATTCTTCTGCAATTACCTTTCTGAAATTCGAATATAAATAACGGATGGACTATGTAAGTAGAAAATGTAACAGTTTAAAAGAAAGCGAGATGATAAACTATTTTGGTTTTATTTTTTAAATCTGTATTAAATTTTTTTTTTTTTCATTCGCGACCTATATTTTTAAGGCTGTCCTGAATTGCTTTCAGGGTAGGTAGGGTAGGTAGGTAGTTGTTATTATGTTCTTTTGTTTACGCACTTTGGGTGAAAGTGCTAAGTACTTTAGTATATGTGGATTTTTAGGATTTCGCACGTTAAAACCAAAATGCGAATCTCATGTGACTGCACACTTTTGACTATCCGTTCCTTAATATCCTATTTCTCAAGAACGTGGAGGACTCAAGCTGAACTATATAACCTAAACACTAAAGCTGAAATTAAATCTCAGTCGACGCGATTAAAATATAGAGCCATATATTTTTGCACTTTACATTACAAATGGAATCAACATTTTAAATATAAGCAATATCCGAATTGCGAATTGTATAGAACCTGCAACCTAAGATCACTAACTGAGACTTAAGAGATATTTCATCAGTAGATAAAGAATATAATTAATTCCTCTCATTTCTGATAAGACGCTATTCTTGTGGTAATTATTTATTTTTTGGGTCTGAAAAAATTTTACACTCTAGACTTAACGTTAAATAAGAAAATAACAAGATTATTCTTAACTGTTTGGAATATAAAATTATTTATAGTTTATGTAAAGCGATCGGTCCACCATACATATTTTCGATTTTGCTTTACAGAACATAACGCCGTTCTTAATGATATAGACTCCATTGGGATTTATAGTCAAACACAAACATATATACAAAAATATAGACAAAACTTATTTTCAAAATTATTTTCATGTAATTTTTAAAGTTATTTATTAATTAATTTTAAAAATTACTTTTTCATTATGTTTCTTGTTGACCTAAAAACTTTTGTAGACAAAGGCCACCCAGAAAATATTTCTAGATCCACAATATAATTTGTCTATTTGACCTATATTAGATATTGAAGATAGTAACGAATTTTTTTAGGAATTTTCCACTAAAATATGCTGATGAATGCTCAGAATTTAATATAATATGGTATAATATTATAGAAAACAATATGTCCATCTGTTTTCTTAGAAGTTAAGCAGTTAATCTTTCTAATTGAGTTGGCAAATCAAGCCTCATCCCGAGGGAAATTTAATAGGGAAAAGTAAAATTACCAAAATGAAATACTTATAATAAGGTTACAACTTGTGCCATAGTTAGAACTTTTAACTTGTGGTGAAAAGTTGGACGAAAAAAGATAAAACTTTCTATTCAGTTTCAGAGTTTTCTTTAAATAAAAAATGAAATTATTGCAGGAGTTCTGTCCTAGAATTGTCCAGCACGGCGTTTGTGGGTACGATTCCCATTTAAGCGAATGAAATATTTAATATTTTCATATTGTCGCTCTGATTACGAGGCGTTGAGTTACGCCGCTAAACGCGCAATGCTTCCAAAAAAAAGAAAAAGGGGAACAAGGAGAAAAGGGGAAAAAGGGGAACAAAAGTGTCTTAATGGAAATCTTACTATTAGGTTCCCAAGTTCCTGCCTACCTTGCTATGAGTGGGCATATACAGCTGGCAGCATGTCCTGTTAGCTTCACGTTCTATCATAGATATAGAATCCGATTTCTATTTTCGGAATTCAAGTAATTACGTAGTAAGGCCTGGAATTCAGCGCCATACTTAATCATGAAACGAAAATGAAAAAAAAATCCTTCCCACGAAAAGGAATTTAAAAAAAATCAGCTTCACGCCGTATCCCGCACACAGCAGGTTAGGCAGAGGAAACCTATTGTTAAGACACTCCGTTCCCCACTTAGGAAAAGGAATTGAACCTACAAAATTCGCGTTTTCAATAGCACTGCGCCATGATAGCCTCAGATATTACATTTCAAAGAACGATCTCAATCCACTGGTCCTTTAATTTGAGAATACATTAAATTTTATTTCACTAGGTATTCTATGGAATCATGATTATGTATGGCGCCGACATGACGAGATTATATTGCATCAGATTCATAATAGCCAGTAGCTTATACAATCCATGGTTGTAGGTTCAAATCCTAGTAACAATGTACCTTATCGAGATTTAGTGAATGACCTAGAGTTCTAATTGGATAAATTTTAAGAAAAAAACAAACGGAAGTAGCTAATTTTTAATTAATTTAAGGAGTATATATGTATATGCGGATTTAGACGGCAAGAGGAGAACGTAGTGTCTTAACACTAGATGTACCTAACCAAAAAAACTACTAAATATACACCTTATAACTTTATTTATATTTCTAAGACCTATTAAATATTCCTTTAAACTGGTTGTAAGTGATTCGTCTTTCAAAGTAGGTATACTCTAAATATGCCAGTGAAGCCTAATTGCTTGGTATTGATTTGAATAAACATCTCGAGATATTCTCAGAATAAATTTAATGAGAAAGAGATCGTTTCGCTTCACAAATTTTTAAAGGAAGGCAATAACATTTCTGAATAACCTTCAGAAATGATCTATACATTTAATAATATATTCACTTTTTTTCAATATTGAACCCATAAGCGTAGTGCTTCATATAATGGTTTTTTTTAGAACATGAAGTTCTCAGTTCAAATCCTGGTTTATGTGATGGTGGGTTCCATTCCCTCTGGGGGAAAGACTTATTTTCATTTCCTTGCCGCGCATTGTCTTGTTTGATAATAAGCTTAAGATGACCTCAGCAATTTCCGTTCCGAAAATATGGCGAATGTAGGGTACAAATGTCTTAACACTAGGTTCACTATATCCTGTTCTTTCTGATACGTCTAAGAATACGTGTATAAAGTTTCATGATAATTAGTTAAGTAGTTTTCGCATGAAAGCGAAGCAAACATACATTCACATTTATAATATTAATAATAATATGATGATATAAGTTAGCATTATGCCAGATTAAAATTTAAAACCTAAAAAAAATACCCCCTACATTATTTTTTCGCCAAATATATTACAATAAACAGACATATGCTTATAACAATTTTATTATAATATAGATAGAACAAATGATATTGGCAAATCGATAAGGTAATATCGATTTCTAAACTCGAATAGACATTAATGTATGCATGTATTGCTACAGCCATCGCTCGATCATCCCTATCTTCTATAGGTAGGTACAAGTAACTTGAAGCAGTGTACATATTTTAGGCATTGTCTTAAAGAAAATGGTTATTTATTTATTTTTTTATTACGTTACCTCATAATTAAATATATCCTTATTACAGTATTAAGAGAAAATTGTATATTTTTAACGTATTTTTTCTTACTATGAGACACGTGGAGTTATTAGTAGAAACTAAAAATTTTATGTAGACCGAATAGAATTAAATTTGTGTATTTAAATAGTAATATAGATATAGTAAGTAAATATTAATTGACATAGTTAACATTTATCGCCTTAAGAGAGTGGGAAAAGTTCTAAATTAATGTTATAGTTATCCTTGAAGCTTCATCTTAAGCTTTATTGCCACTACTTTAATAAATAAAAAATAATAATTTTGAGTTCGAGGTTGTCGTGGCCCAGCGGCACGAGGATGTGACTGTAACGCGACGTTGTGGGTTCCATTCCCACTCGAGGGAATGAATTATTATTTAATATTTTCATTTCTTCGCTCTGGCACTGAGGCAAAGGCAATGCCTCGAAAATATCGGAGAAAAGTGGGGAACTAAGTGAGAGTGAGGAATGGGAACACTAGGTTCCCACTGTCTACGCTGCTATGTGCGGGATACGGCGTGAAGCTGATTATATTTTAAGCTGATTTTAAATAATTTTGTAGATAATTACATACCTACATTATTCTTAACTTTGATACCACTTAGCAATGTATTCCCAATAAGAGAGCAAAGCTATAAATTAAATTATTCCATACAACAAATGAAATTAATTCAAATCCAAAGACATTACATTGAAATTTACTAAATTATTGACATTCTGTCAGTCACAAAATGCTTAAAATGAAATACGTATATACTATAATAATAATTTGACAGTCGGAAACCATGCCCGTCCCGTTACGGTAAGCAGGCAGCCAGCTGAGCATTGAAAACAATGTTCTGTCAAATGTAACCTACAAAATATTTTAGTATTACTAATCTAAAACATATTTAGATATTCTACATACCTTAAAACGATGTGTTTTTACACTATTTGACAACGACAACTGTTGATAATTGTTTATATGGAGAACGAAACACGTACACCCGTCCCGGGGCGCGAGCCGCGAATGAATGAAAAACAGGGGTAGCTGGAAGGCGGTGCTTACGTATAACCCGGCTGTGCCAGAGAGCTCTGTAACACCGTACTTGAGAAAATGAAAATGAACGTTTCAATTTGGTTGGTTTATTGATATTCGAGCCTATTTTGTGATATAAAACTGCTGTGTCCGGAAATTTTATATGGAGACTAGTGATTTCATAAATTTCCGCTAAGTTCTGTTTATTGTTCTGGCGTGGAGACTAATAATGTATAATGGGAATGCCAAACATTTCATTTCTTTATTGAAATGAAAACGTGGAAGTATTTCTTATTTATTAATATTTACAAATTAATATACAGGGCGGAGTGGCTCAGGGGCACAAGCGTGTGATTTTAACGCGACGACTTCGGGTTCGATTTTCACTCGGGGGAATGTATATGCGGGATACAGCGTGAAGCTAAATATTCCCATACAATAAACGTAATTTTTTTAGTACGGAACAAGTCCAACTAGCACTTGACCAGGTTTTTTTTCCTACTATAGCGAGGAAATAAAAATAATTAATTCCCCCGAGTCGAAATCGAATCAGCAACTATCGCTTTGACGTATCTTTGATGCTGTATCTCAACAGTACCTTTAAGTATAAGTATTTATTATTGAACATTATTCAACGATAACATTTCGATCGATTGAAGTTATGTTTAAAATCTGTTTTGCCTATATTCGTATACAATGACAAACATTTACTGAGAAGCTTATGCATGTATGCATATTAATAGATTTCTCATAAACATTTACACTTCGTACTTAACAGATGTACGTAACTAAATATAGGTACCTGTACTATAGCACCTTTGATCGACACACTCTTTGATCTTTGGAAACGCGAATTTCGTCAACGCTTCTTAAAATTCTGCACGAAATATTTTATTGAATATTTATTACGATATTGTATGAAACGAGCTTAGAATATGCTTTAGTTGATTTTTTTTAGCTTTACCCTGCATATAGCCGGGTAGGTAGAGGGAACCTAGTTTTAGGACATTCTGTTCCCCAAATTCCCAATTTTCGAGATATTGCGTGTTAAGTGACAGGATTATTAATATATATCCGTATGTGAATTAAGTAGGGATCGAATTCATAACCATCAAGCAATAAAATTTGTTTATAAATTCGTGTGAAAAACAGGTGGTACATTTCCCCCCTTTCAATATCCTATTGCTACGTATGTACGGACTCCAGCTAATTAAGTTAACTATACAGATATCATTAGAACTAATAAATACCTTGGGCCAATCGTGGTGCAAGGGCACAATTGTGAGACTGTAGACGCGACTGGTTGTGGATTCGATTCCCACATGATAAAAAGGAATAATTCTTAAAAAAAAAAAACCAAATATAATAATATGCATTTGATCGTATATTTTGTTATATTTCTTTTCAGCGTTATTTTAAGGATACCGAGAAGATTCCGATTCCGGAACAACACAATATATATATTAGCTAGCTTCACGTTTTATCCCGCACATACAATAGGATAAACCAAAGGAACCTGAGAAAGTGTTACGATACTCCGTTTTTCTTTAAGAGAAAAGTGAAATATTAAATAATTAGTTTCCTTGAGTGGGAATTGAATCCACAACCTGGCGCCCCTGCGCCTCGACTGGCCTAAAAATATCTTAGTTATTTGCATACAGCCTTAGAGGCGAAACCATAGGCACAAGCTAGTTCTAAATAAACATGACTAATTAGCAAATAAGCTGTGGAGTGAATATCAGCAGTAATAACTATTCATACAACAATACAATGATAACAATCACAATTGTATGAGCCACGAGCACTACGCGAACCTCATTTCCATATAAATTGTGAAACAAATAAATGGATAATAATACTAACTTATTTAATAATGAAATTTAATATTTTCGTAATTTTGAATTTAATGAACTTTAGTGTGTTCAAATATGTATTTTAATCATATATGAAGTTTTATTTAATGTTTTTATATTTCTCTACATATTTTTTGTAAATAATATGTTCAAAGCACAGAAGTGAAGACAGAAGAAGAAAGTGTGTAGTTTTTAAATTTTTGTCTGTCCATTTCTCTGTTTGTACACACACATTCTGAATTCGAATGGGAATTTGATTAAAACCTTTTCTATTATGTATCTTAAGCCTGGGCATGGTCTAGGCTTACATCGATTTGGAAGACTACTAGTATACTTTAAGAAAACTATCAGAATAATTAAAAACTTCCTAAAAGTTTTTTTGAGTGTACATTTTACATTGATATTAATATAAAAATTCAAAATGTAATCTAGTTTTAGCTATCTAATAAAATTTATTTTAATTTAATTTATTTTATTCATTAAAATTTATTGGGCGTTCTAAGGTCGATTTTCACACACACCGCCCAATATTCAAGACAGTGCATGATGAGTGGAGAATCTGAACGTCACGTTTTATCTTGTTATCAGAACGAAGAAACTAAAATAATTCATTCCTTAGAGTGGCAGTCGAATCCACAATCGTCGAGATTCCAGCCACAGAAAATGGCCTCCTATTTCAACGAACATACATACATTTAGATATTTTATAAATAAATGTATTATAAAATATTTTTGTACGTCATAAGGTATAATCATCCACACCACCTTCATACATGGCACTCCAGTACTTTGCGGTTTAGAAGGAACTTCCTTCCACACGCCACAGAACAGTGTTACCAGGTCGATATGACATAGGTACCTTCACAAAGCACGTCTATCTCCATCTTAAAGGCCGGCAACGCACCTGTAGTTCCTCTGGTGTTGCACGGGGTCGTAAAGAAATAGTGTTTAGAGCTTCTCAACATAAAAAATTACGTAAAATGACTGAACAATTTTAGTGACGTCCATATCAAACATGTAGTGCTTACAAACAAACGCCCGATACCAATACATTCGCGTTTACATACAAATGTTTACTGCTTCAGCTACTTGTTACACAAAGCTGTAATCGATTTAACTCCCCAAACAGATGGCTGTGTGAAAATTTGTACGTGAGCAGAATTAATTTGGTTTTTAATGGATTTTTAAAACAGTTATTATTTTTTTATATTTTAAATAAAAAAATCATCTATATTAAATTTAAAGGAACATCTGCTCCTCGTTTTCCACCCAATTTTCGAAATATTCTTTATTGAGTCGGAAAACAACGCCAGGCTTTGTCTGCCATAGTGGGGAAAATTATTTATTTATTTAGCTTCACTCTGTAATCCAGCATATAGTAGGGTAGGCACCACGGATGAAATGAAAACGTGACAACATGACAACTATCACGTCAGACGTCGAACTTCTACCTCAAGGAGGCCTTATCATATACTTATTTCCAAAAATGTACAATTATCTGACGCTAAAGGATTAGCAAGCTAGTAATGACAGTAGGATGGCCACACGTTGGCCGTTGGGGTAAATGCGTTCTAGAGTCGTAAATCGCCTGAGCAAGCATAGTGTAGTAGCAATAAATGAATAAGAGGAGACGAAGATGAGCCCGCAGCAAGCTCAGTGGTGAACCATTCTTCTTCTTCTTCTTTATGATAATTCTCTCCAACTAGTGAAGGTTGGCAGTCAACTTCGCGTCCTGTCCCTAGCCAAATGAATCAAATCTACGACGGTTTTAATTCCAGTCCAGTCCTTGATGTTCCTTAGCCATGACTTTGCAGCGGACGAGAATTAGGCTGATAATGATATTAGACCAAATTAACCAGAAACACCTTGATGCTACAAATTTCACATTCACATTTAAGTCAGTGAAAAGTTAACTGGAAATGTTTTAAAATGAAATTTCATTTTAAAATATAACACCGCGTATCTACTGCAGTGCAGAGCCATTGTGGGAAGCAGTTGCGCCGTTACGGCTCCATTACGGATGCATTTGCTTAATCTGTAAAAGCTCACACATTTCAGTGAACTTTTGTAAAAGAGATACCTTTGGGTAGTAAAAATGAAAAATGACAACTTAGTAGTAGTACTTTAAATTTACTGAAATGAAAAGCGGAATTAGAATTCCACATAGATATGTATATGAGGT
Source organism: Heliconius melpomene rosina (assembly GCF_056956725.1). Taxonomy (NCBI): domain Eukaryota; kingdom Metazoa; phylum Arthropoda; class Insecta; order Lepidoptera; family Nymphalidae; genus Heliconius; species Heliconius melpomene. The sequence continues at coordinate 4,134,808 of NC_140400.1, forward strand.
CAAAATGCCAAATGTTGGTTTCCTGATTGCTCCGCCATTCAACATTATATGTTTTTAATAGTTTAAAAAATGATTTTTTTAATATTTTTTTAAACTACGCCGATAATGAATAATTATTGGTATGTTTAAACTTTGCATGTCCATTCGTAAGAATGTTTTTCAGAATGGAACAATGTCAATTATATGTCTCTTATATTCCGTTAATATAGATAGATCCCTATCGTGAATTTAAACCCAGACTTATTGCATTCAACCACGCTGTTATTAATTATTTAGTCGCTATTTTAAAACGTAAGAAATAAAGTAAGATAATATTTAACACAAGCCCGGCCCTTTTCACAAAGTCGAGTTTCTTATATGACGCCCGAGATTAACCTTGGGATTAGGCACTTCGCCCCTCTCTAAATGAAGGTATAATTTTACGTTTATTTAATTTTCTTCTCAATTTACACAGCCAGTATCTTTAAGGATACTTCACAATGAATTCTAAACATTTTTTAAGGGTCTCAGTAAATATATTTATTATTTTATTGATAAATTTGAGTCTGGCGGCAGTGGCGGGGTTGAGTTCCGCTACTCTACACGCAATGCTTCCATAGGTTAGTGAAAAGTAGAGAGCTCCAGAATTCGGGGAAAAGTAGAGAGCGGACTATCTTAACACTAGGTTCCCTCTGCCTATCCTGCTACATGCAGGATACAGCGCTATAGATTTATTATTTTCTCTCCGTCACTGGTATTTCGAATGCAATCGGAATGTTGATAACAAATTTTCTTAACACTAATTTCTCTCGGACTACCCCGTACGAGAAAAAGTATGAAGCTAAAACAAAATTTTATGTTTAGTGATTAATTTCTCCACTCAAGACAGTGTGGAAGAATTAATAACTATAAGGGGATATTGTATACTTTACACATAGCTATACAAAATAAATATTTATTATATATTCATTCGTTTAACATTCAAACCCATAATAATTAATTGTTGAATAATTGCCTTCAGTTGCACATGGCCCACTGCGCTGTACACCGGGATGACGTTGATAATTGATATGTAATATCAGTTGGGAATATCGCGGTAAAACGAGATTGTAAATGACGGCTGTGGTTTCAACATCCAATAAGGGAAATTATTTTTTTCATTTCCTGGTTCTGGTGACAAGAGAAAGAGTGGCGTTGAGATCCAGATCCAAACAAGCAGTCTTGAAAGCTGGGCGGTAATCTAGGAGTGTCTTATGCTACGCTTATATGTAGCTTTATATTAAAATAAAAAATAAAATAAATATAATTGTTACATTATAATAAACAGATATTGGTTATCTCTGCTTCTTATATGTTATCATAGAGCTTATAAGATTAAAGTCAATTTCTAGGTACAAATAGATTTAGTATACCCACATCATATATTAAATGAGTAGGTAGTCTCAATCATTCTCGAACATCCATCAATTAGTTTTCGGTAACAACTGGGGTAACTCCCAGGAATTGTTTTCTATTCTGTCTATGATTATTTCAGGTTCGGTGGATATTCAGGAGTTTTAACACTAGTTTCCCTCTGCCACCGTTCTGCGTGCGGGATAAAGCGTGAAGCTGATTTAATTTGTTTTACATTTTTTATATAAATTTCTATATAGATAGATGTGTTAGGCTATCCTCACACTACTACTCACGCACGGAATTACATTAAATGATTGGATTTGAACATATAACCTATTAGGTTGCACGCTAACCACTGTGTTATTAGTAGAAATAAAGGTTTTCGTTTATTTTACCTAAAACATATGTAAAATCCTCTTACAGCCGTTAGCGAAGGGAATTAAGCCACGTTTCCACAGGAACCCATTTAGCGAGAGTTTATCGCTTCGTATATCCTGTGACCTTTTCTATACTTTAATGAAAGAATGGATAAGATATATTTCTTTATTCATTTTCAAGAAAGACATCATGAATATAATATAAAGCCTTATTGATCTGGAAATACTGTCGCAGGTATCCTTTTTATTCATCAACAACATTCACTTAGCCATCTATCTATACCAGGCAAAACCGCAATACAGCACATATACTTACTCGTAAACAAGTGTAACTTTAAAGCACGCAAATTCCGTAGCCCCCATAACGTCACTTTAATTACGGCGCTTAGCGACAATATATTGCTCTCTGTGAATAGAGATAGTGGTAATTAAAGTGTATTTATGTAATCAAATGTTGTGTGGAGTTTATTTGATTGTTTACTCTGGGGAAACAGTTCTCCTTTCATGTTATACCTAATTTTCTGTATGGATTGTTGGTGCTGAATTATGGACGCTGTATGCTTTAAGGCTATGTTGGATGGTTCAAATCTCGCGTAAGGGACGTTTGTTTTATTTTCAGGAGGAACGTAGTGTTAGGGGAACGTAGTGTTAAGTCACTTTAGTTCTCATTAAGATGCTTTCATTCCACTCTTTCCACTAAACTCTGGAGGTAAGAAAATGAAAGTAATTCATCATCTCAATTGGAAATAAAATCACAATCTCTTTGAAGACGTTATCTATTTCATGAATAGAATGGCACCAGGAGTATCTTTTCAAATACTCGTTTTCCCTCTACATTCGGCATAGGTATAGAAAGGGAGGCAGACGGAACCTTGTGTTATCCGTTTCTCATAAATTGCCTAATTGTCAAGGCATTTCGTGTTGAGTAGCGTAACTCAGACGATCACACGACGACGATTTCAACCAACTCAAGGGTTGTATTATTCAAATATTTTATTTAAAAGGCATACAATTTTATTATATTTTTACAATATTATATTTAAAAAAAAAATAATATATAGACAATAAAATACTATTTATCTTGACATAACAATAAAAAAGCTAATTTGCAAAATAACTCCCACTTGGCAGCGGCGCTTCCTAACGGCGTTTTAATTACAGTTTGTATTAGAACCCGGTCCCTGAAGTAGCGTCATCAATTAAGAAGTTTTATTTGTGATTCGTTTCATTATATTTTTGTTAATAATTTCATTTGTACATTTTTTCGATATATTGCATATTAAATGGCACAACTTAACGCCGTGCTATGTCTTCTTACTAAACTGGAAATGAACGTTATTAATTTTACTGAATGGGAATTGAACCCAGATTCGTTATCTACAACTGTAATATATGGTAATGTTTTGAATGTTATTAAAGTTGTCAAATGAGTCAAATCATTCAATCCCCTACGTTACGGTACGTACGATACTTTTTTTAAGGTTTTTTCCCCCCTTAAATTCCCATAGGAATTTCAAGTTTAAATTTCAAGTTGTCATTAACATAAATTTCCTTTTTATATCTAACAATATATATTTTAAACTAAAAGTTTTCTAGTTATATCAAATTCTCATTTAGCTGGTAAAACGATCTCTACTATTGACAAGTGGGATGTACGGAGCTCATGTAATGTGGGTTTAATTAGTGATTTGCGGTCGGTAGTGGTAGACGCCATGTTCTAGTTCTTTTGCTAATTTACGATATATTAGTTGAAGATAATGTTTTATTTTATATATTAGCAGTTTATTTATGGTTTCTTAATTCTTCTTAATTTTATTTAATATATCAGTTTCCTTTTTTTAAATAATTTATTTATCTTTCTTTCTGTTGAGTTTGTAGCAGACTCTTTGATCTTTCTTTGCTCACCTACAGGACAAGCTGGCTTCGATTTTACTTGTCTCGAAAAATAAAATAATACAAATAAATTTAACATTATATAATAAACGTGGCAATAAAGAATGGAAGTAAACAAATTTTATTACATAAAGTATTGTTGTTTACGCGGTTTGTTTACCGGTTGTCTGGTGTACAAACAAAATTATTATCCTTTCCATGAATTATAACGATGTTGAGAACGTTCCGTTGTTTTTCTTAACTTATATATTTAGGTTAAATCGGGTTATTATATTATTATCGTTACTTAACTTAAATTATATTTACAATCTTCTCTTTCACTTTTAAGTCTTAAATTTAAATAAGTAAAAAAGGCCTACCCTCAGGGAGCTCATTTTTAGAAGAAAACGAATGGCATTAGTACTTCGATTTAAATTACGTTTATGTAATCCGCTTAATATTTCAAAGAATAATAAAAATTAAGCTTACACTAGGCAGACGAGGCCTAATGTTAAGACACTCCGCTTTACGCTAAACTCAAAAGGCCGAAGAATCGACGTTTACACCTATAAACTTTTTATTATTTATTTACTCGAATATTTGTAAGAATTAGAGTTATGTACGAAGTAGGTAACATAAATAAGTTGTAATAGTATAAAGAATTTTGTTATAACTCAACGAGAACTTTTGACTTAGTGGTCAGTGTTTGGATGGTTTCCAAGAGCGGTTTGAGATCCCGTTACGTTAATTTTATTTCTATCCTAAGTATGGAATAGGATTTTTTTACAAACATTATTTGAAAATATAGTAGCCTATAAAATTCCAAATCCCTAGTGGGAATTGAACTGTGCAAATTTAAGACTCATATGATTATGAGAAAATCAGAATGGGATTGTAAGAACTGGACCAAATTAAAATAGGACCACACGGGAAGCACCAGCGTTCAAATAAAAAAATAATCATCAACATCGGCCCAGTCGAAAGTTCAAACAAATATAAAAAGTACAGTCGAATTGAGAACCTCCTCCTTTTATAAAAGTCGGTTAAAAAAACTCATTTATGGTCTCTAAGCCAAAAGTCTCTTAGCTTACAGGATTTTCCCAAATAAACTGGGCACCACGCTCGCTTATTTCACGCGCTATTAAAATTTATGAACGGACCTGTTTACAAGCGAAAAAGAATGACCTTTGTAGCCCTGAAACGCGGTTTCAGATAAAAAAAGTCTATTTCAGAAAACTTATTATACCTTTCGATGTAAATGGGACGCCACGTAAGAATTATTGTCACGAATAAAACTACTTTCATTTTCTTATCGTTGGTTGGGTAGCTGTTTTTTTTATTTATTTGTAGTAAACAAATATAATTATTAACTTGAAGTATATTTTTAATACACAAGCAATATTAAAGAATTTAATTTAAAGGAAGCCCTCGTGGCGGAGAGCTCAAGCACGCGATTGCAAACGCAACGAGTATGGGTTCAATTCACTCTCAGGGTAATGACATATTTAATATTTGTATTTCCTCCCTCTGGCAATGAGGTAAAGTGCGACGTTGAGTTCTGCCACTCAACACACAATGGTTCAAGAATTAAAAAAAAAAATAGCCGGCCAGGAATTTAGGCGACTTTTAAATCGTTATCTGTGGTCTTTGCAATCGTTGTAATTAAAAAAAACTAACGTCATTATAGACATTTTAATAATTTTACATGTGACGTCTCCATTTTTTCTATGTGAAAGTTTATTTTTGAAGCTCTTACAGAGTATCATTAATTAAAATTTGTTTTATATTTGTTTTGTTTTATATTTATTTTGGTAAACACGTATAATATTATAATTCTTTAATTATAATCAAGTGAGTTACTAAGTTATTATTTTCTTAAGTTTATAATTATACCAAAATTGGGTTAGGATAATTATTTGTGCTGAAATTTATTGAAACATTCTCTTTATGAAATATATTTATGTACGTTTCTTATTACTTGCCAATGCAAAAGATTTTAAGTACGATCAGTCCAACTAAATAAACTAAAAGCTGCCTAATTAAAAATAAGATTTTTCTGCTGTGAATTAAGCAGATTCTTGTGAGGAAATTAAATATTGAATATTTTTATTCTTTCGCAAAGCGTAACGTTAAGTTTTGTCACTAGTGTTGCCAGAAGTCCCGATTATTAGCCCAAAATTTGAATGTCCCGAGCGGAGCCGCTTTTTAATTCTTTGTTAATTACTTTAAAAATTCCAGAGAAAAGTCCCGCTTTTTCCCGAGACAAAATCTGGCAAAGCTGTTCTTCAGAATTCAGTGAAAAGTGGGAAGTAGGAAGTGTCTTAATATAAGGCTCCCTCTTTCTACTCTACTTTGTGTGAGATACAGCGAGAAGCTGAAAAAAAGTCAAAGCATGGGGATAGATAACATATATTTTAATTATTATGTATCATTCGCAGGAAAATTTCACTAAACTACCTAAAACGGCTATGCTGAACGTTCTCCGCTCGATGTTCGGCATATGCAGTAGTTCAGCAGAGAAGGGGGAGGTCCATGACATGATACGCAAGGTTTTTGGCAGCGAGTTGGTTATGAAGGATAATAGTGATAAACATAATCAGTAAGTAATCATCACCATTCTGGCATAGTTGATTGTGGGTTCAATTCTTAATTAAATATTTATAAAAAAATATTTTTCTTTACCCCTGCTGATTTGGATAGATCCAAATAGATAAGAGATAAGGTGCGGTGAAAGGATCCGTCAAACCTGCAACATGTGTTAAATGGACGGAAGAATCTTATTGAGAACGTGGTAACACTAGATTCCCAGGTTCCCTCTGCCTACTCTGCTATATGTGGGATACAGGCAGAAGCTTAACCTAAACAAAAAAAATAACAGTTTATCAGTATGCCTTTATCTGATCTTCGTATATTCCTTTCAGGAGGACTAAGTACGTCACTCACATAAAAGAGAATCTATCGAAAATTCTAGACAGTAAAGTGGCCAGTCATAAACCAAAGTCTATGAAGAAACACGGCCCAATAACGTCTGAGGTATTTGAAATATTTTTTTCATAAATATTTTTTTAGCTTCACATCCTATAAATAATATACAGGTGGCAGGATAAAGCGTGCATAGGGTGAAGAAAACCAATATTCTTCGTTCTCTGAAATTCTGTGGGAAACGAATCCACTACCAGACCAGATGCTGTCCCATTTGCCACGAAGACATATTTGTTAACACAATAACATTATTATTTATTTTAAAGTAATTTAACAGAATGCTGATTCGTTGGATGACAGACCTGGACGTGTCGGACCTAGAATCGTAGTCTTTGATGCTACAACCGGTAAGGATATATTTTTAAAGCTTTTGTTTATATAGAATTCGACGTGTCTGTCTGACTTAACATTAGGTTCCCACTTACCCTAAGTCTACCCTGCCTACCTTGCTATGTGTGATAGAGCATGAAGCTGAAAAACCTAAAACTAACCTGTTTCCCATTTAAGTGATTCTATAAATAATAGATCTATTGAGGCACTATCAGTAATTAGATTTGCCAAACATCTATTGCAATAATATTGATTGATATTATAATGATTCCTTAAGACTATTACAATATTATTAGAGGCTATTAAAATGAATTACAATACCATTTGAGACATATTACAATTTGAAATAATCTTAATTTTATGGAAATTAAGATATTTAGTTATTCATAGAATACATTATAATTTTAACCTAAACTAAAAAATAATTAAAATTATCTTTTTTTATTATATTTTTAAGAATTTTATAGTCCATTCTGTCCAGGAACTGGAAGACTAGTCCTAGTTGGCGACGAGCGAGTGAGTGTGCAGGGATTGTCTAGCTTCGCAACGATACGTGCCACCGCTTGCGTGTATGCGGGAAAGTGGATGTATGAAGTACAGCTGGGTACTAAGGGTATAATGCAAGTAAATAACTTTATATATTTTTATTTTATAGTTTAATATTTTAACCCGTGTTAGACGTAGTGAAAACACTATACGTTGATTGGTGGGGCTCAGTACTGCTCTTTTTCTAGCAGAGCAGGCAATTATATTTTAGCCGTAAAAAATCGTCTTCAAACAAGAAGCTTGTCAGTTAAACTTATATGATTTGATTATTGTTAAATCTTAAAAACACTTAGTTCTCATTTTTTTCCGAAAATATAATTATAACGAGATGATCCTCGTTTCATCAAAAGCGGTTCAGTAGTTCTTAAGATATGAGGACCTACGCACTTCTTGTGCAAGTAATTGACAAATATAAAAGTCTGCGTAACTATATAAATTACTTTCATTATTTATATATGAAATCGCCGATTTTAAAATTACAAGGTTCTTTTCAAGGTCTTACCAGACGGAATATTAAAGTAATTTCTTTTGACGATCGCATAGAAAATTATTAGATTTTCCGTTGAAAGCTTTCAAAGGCGAGCGTGTGATGTTAAGTAGAGACACGGCTTGGAAGTGGCTTGGCACTTAATTATGCAGGTAATTGGTTCAAAGGTACGCTATATTAACTTACTTAATGCCGATCTCTGTGTGATGACATTGAATTTTCATATAAACTGTTTATTTTATGTTAAAACGGTGAGCTGAGCTGTTTTTAATTAAATTTCGCTTTAAAAAATAGGACACTAGTTTTTTTTGTGTTTAGTATATATTTTATTAATAATATAAAATCTGCTTAGGGGCCAGTCGTAACGCAGGGGCAGTTTGTGGGTTTCATTCCCACTTGAGGAAATAAAATAACTTGGGGCGCGAACCGGACCTCAATTTTGACTCGCTCGCTCGATCTTGGCAGTGTTCACATGTTGAGCGAAGCGAGAAATTAATTTTTGAATTTTTAGAATTTTTTCAACAAAGAGTGTAAAAAGTCTCCAGTAGAGCACTCCACTCGCTTCGCTCAACTAATATTTTCATTTCTTCGCTTTGGTATCCAGGCAAAGTCCAGGAAAATAGATAGCGCAGTGTCTTATGTCTAGGCTCCCTTTGCCGACCCTGATGTCAGGATAAATATACATTAGCATTGAATTCATTATATATAAAAAAATATTAAAAAATAAACAACGCCAAATGTCCTTCTCTAATGCCCGTATAAGCGCATTTCAGGGGCAAGGTCTGATTGAGTGAAAGCGCCCTAATTGGATAGTGATCGGGTTTGACTCGACTGTTCCATTTGTGATTCTGTCCGCGACATTTATATATGGGATACTTGACTACTTGTTAATTGCCTGCTATTTGTAGGACTTTATTGATTTCTTTTATATTATACAGCTTCACACTAGAAGAATATGCAGAGAAAATGTAGTGTTAAAACACTCCGATCCCACTTTCCGCCGAATGAGGCATTGCGTGTTGAGTGGCGGAACACAACGCCGCGCTTTGCCTTGTTACCAGATCGAGGAAATGAGAAAATAAATAAAAAATAATTCATTTCACCAAGTGGAACGTGAATCCACAACCGTCGCTTTTACATTGATACGCTTGTGCCACTGCGCCACTATGACCTCAATATCGCTTATATTACGTTTATATAAATACGTATCTATATATTTTGATATACTAATATTTTTTTTATAGCTTTTAATTTAAATTAAAATAATATATATATATATATATATATATATATATATTGTAAAATTTAAAATGTAATATCAAAATTATTGTTAAGACTAAAATTTTATCTAAATCCACAGATCGGTTGGTGCACATCGTCCTGCACCTTCTCAATGGACACAGGGGTAGGGGACACGGCTCACTCCTACGCTTTCGACGGCGGTAGAGTCAGGAAGTGGAACGTGGCGACGTGCCAGTACGGGCAGGCTTGGATGCCTGGTGATGTCATAGGTTCATGCCTCGACATGGATAAAGGAACGTTGGAATATTATAGGTATATTGTTATATGTATATTTATACTAATATTATTTAAGCTAATAGCTAAATTTTTTATTATTTAAGCTAATAGTTTGTTTGGCTGAATGCGCTAATCTCAAAAACTACTACTTCGAATTCTCTTATGTCCTTTTGACCATAAGGTCGAAGCTGCAAGTAAAAGCTTATATTTCTTTATAGTGTATAATTTTAATAAGAAACATAATTTATCGAGTTAGGCCTAGTTCGTATATTTGTAATTATAATTACATTAAAATATAAGAATTTTTATAGATTATCTGTTCACCGGTCTAAATTTAGAATTTAATAGTGGGTATATTATGCAAAAGTAAATATACAGATATATTTACTATTTTAGTAGTGTAGTGTTACCTATTACTTTATATATTAAATATATACTGTGATTTATTATAAAGAAAGATAACATTAAAATATGCGAAGTTTTGGTTGTTGGTGACAAGATTTTCTATGCGCGCGATGTTTATTTAGTCTAACGAACTTAGTTTCACGCATCATAAACTCGTGCGCAAATATTCGATCGTTAATTACAAAAGTGAAAACAAATCAACAAAGGTAAAATAAACGGAATGATAAACATACATTATACGAGCACCATGGAACCATCAGGGAGCCAGTCGTTGCGCAGGTTGTGGATTCGATTCCCATTCGAGGAAATGAAATGTTTTATATTTTAATTTCTTCGTTCTGGTGTCGAAATCACGGTGTTCAGTTCCGCCACACAACATGAGGGGAACGGGGTACAATGGAGCAATTATTGCCTGTAACTCAGTCTTTCGAAAAATTAAACTTCACTCGTTCTAGTTGGATAGTTTGAATAGCTGGTTAATTTTATTTGAATTTGAACTAGATTTAAACTCGTGCGTTCTTTTGAATATTCCCAAACAAGCTGCGCCACTGTAGCTTGGTTATCAAAAGTTGTTAAAACATTTTAATTCAGTATTTTTGTCCTGTTAGTTAAATTAAAGCCTTCTTGGGGGCTAAACATATTAATATATATTTAACGACATTATAGTAATCTTTGAATCTTCTTGTATAACTTTGTCTATTAGTGCTAATAACTAGATACATACATTTGGTAAATTTTGTAAAGATTGTTTACAAAATACCGTTTCTATGATAAGCGTGAACGAATGTGCAGACAAACAGACGAAAAATAAATAAATGTTTTAAGTTTTGTTACATTGGTACGAGTACATGCCCTCAATAATAGATTTGCTCAAATATACATGACAGCGATCGGTTACAATTTTATTATATCATAATTATGTATAGATAGCTCTGAAACTTTGCGAGAATGGATGATCGTTCCACACTCAAGCAAACACTACTGAACATCATCATTATCATCATCATCAACAGCCATCTTTTGTCCACTGTTGGACATAGGCCTTCCCCAACTCGCCACCACACTCGATGCTCAGCTTTTCGGACCCATCCGCTACCCGCCAACCTCTTTATGTCGTCGGCCCATCTGGCAGGGTTTCGTACGGGGTCTCCACTCTAAGACACAACAAACATATTTAGATAAAACTTTATAATATATATTATTATTATGGTTTAGTTATAGTTATATAATATAGTAATGCATTACAGAAACGGCACATCTCTCGGCATGGCCTTCGATAAGGTGACCCACGGCTCGGGCCTCGCCTACTTTCCGGCGGTCTCGTTGGCGATGCAGGAACATTTGTATGCGAATTTCGGTCACGTACCGTTCATGTTAGTATTGCTTATCTTATTTATATAATTTAAAATTATTATTTAGTTAAAAGTTTCAATATTTCACAGTGAATATAATGTATTTTTTATTATTATTGTTTTGAAATCTATTTCTAGAGTGCAAATCTTTCAGCAATGTTAACGAACCAATTTTTATTTTTTAACGATGTATACCTACATCTACTATAATTATTATGGATTTTGCAAATTACAAACAAGTTTACGAAAAACTATTTTTTTTGTAAAAGTAATTTTTATAAAAAAAATGGTTTAGCGATATCCCGTATGAATATATAATTAAGAATTTAATTTACCTCTTATTTACCGTATATTGAACATTTTTCTTCGAGTGGAATTACAGGGATCTATTTTATGATTTAAATAAAAAAAAACATATTTACCATTTTTCGGTATATTACATGATGTAAATTAGAGATAAGACTCCAAGTTTCCTAAGCCGAATAATGCTTTGGTCCTAACCTGCCTATACAGCTTTCCCATAGATGGATTCACACCATTACAAGCCCCTCCATACCACGAGTGCGCTAGAGCTACGATCTTATTTAAATCTTTAGAAGCCCTCATGGATGAATTGAATAGATTAACTAATCTTAAACCGCCTGTCGCAGCTAAAAGTAGTAAGGTGATTTCTATTTTATTTCTAATAACAAAATATTTTTTGAAGTCGTTGTTGGTGCAGTGGAACAGCATTTGACTGTAACGGTGTTGCATGTTTGATTCTCTCCCGGGGGAATGGTTAGGGGGAAAGTGGGTAACATAATATCTTAACTACTAAGTTATCTCTGCCCACCAGGCAATGCGGGAAAATGCGTGAAGCAGTTATTTTATATATTTTCATTTTTTATATAGGTAGGTTTTATATATAAAATATATGTTATTATTATGCATTTATAAGATTAATTTCATAAATAAAATAAATAATCGCCCCTGTAAAGTAAACATGGAACGTGTCTACGTGAAAAGGTCATGGATTTGAACTTTATTACGAAATATTTATATTTAGAAAAATTACGTTTCTCCCGTCTGGTCGAACAAAATGGGCATATGGTTGCCCTTCAACATTATGTATAATATATTTTAGTAGAGAAAGCAACTAAAAGCAAGTAACGAAGCATTATATATTTATTTAACTAAGAGATCTCGTAAGATCTCGTAAAGGAGGGTCGAATCCCCATCTATCGCGATTACAGTCAGATGCTGTTCCACTGCGCTGCGTTGGTGTTTAGTATTGGTTATTACTAAAATATTTTTAAAAATATTGCAATCTTTTTTATTAAATACAGACCAAATCCGATTCCTCTAAAGCGGAAATGGAAGTAGCTCTCCGAATACACAGCACGGATTCAGTATACACCCCTCGTGCATCACCACACAATATTGCGGACTCACAAAACGCGGAAATGAAGAAAATGTCGAAAAAGGTGATATATATATATATATATATGTATAACTAAATAACAAAACAGTTTTTGCTATTAAAAATTAAACTCGTAAAAAAAAATATTCCGATCATTTACAGAGACACAAGGTATCCCAGACTTTTCCTCGTTCATTTTTACAATGAGATAATAATATTTTAATTATTTATAGCCAAAATTTCATATGATAAGTTCCTATTTTTGAAGGTGACCGCCTTTTATATAAACTTTTGGCCGCAATTTTAGTCCCATGGGACTAGATTTTCCGAAATTCCTTTTAAGATTCTAGTTTTAAGTTAAGTTATTACTCACTTAACACTAGGTTCCCTCTGCCTATCCTGCTGTGTGCAGGGGACAGTGTGAAGCTGATCTGATATATATATCAATATAAAGTTTAATATTATATCCATTTCTATTATAAACTATAGTTTGTAGATAAAGCAAACTGTGTTCTAGTGTGTTTTGAGTTTAACTTAAACATTTTGACAAAGATCTATAAGAAGATTAGCTTTGTAATAGCTTCAAATGTTCAAAGTTGTAGTTGTTGTAATGTATATTGTATATACTAAAGACTTCTAAGCTAAGACCAAAAGTCGCTTCACGCTACGTCATTTCCCGTACACAGCAAGGAAGGCAGAGGGAAAATAGTGTTAAGACATTTCGTTCTTCACCAGCGGCGGAAGCTAAATTCTAGAGGCATTGTGCCTCGAGTGACTCGAAAAAAACGAAAAATGTGAAATGGAGTGTCTTAACACTAGGTTCCTTCTGTCTTCCCTGCTAGTGGCGGGATAGAGCGGAAAAAATAATTTACATATTTGATATTTCTAGGCGTTTCTAATGTCACTAACACGTCTAGTGGTGTCAGAATTGGGCTCTGTACTACGCTTGTCTTACATAGTAATATCAGAACTGCTCCCAAGATTTAGGGGGGCTCTTGGCTTGAGCTCTCGAGCTCTACATGTGGACCAAGCAGCCGTAGATTTCTATCAAAAAGCGAAGGATCAAAATTTTGTAAGTATAAATAAAACAGATACACTGTTTTATTATTCTTTACATTAATAAATTTAACTAATTTATATATTTTATTTTTAGGGTGTTCATTTCTTCGCTATGGTGTCAAGGCAAAGCGCGGCGTTGAGTTCCGTCAAACAACACGCAATGCTTTCAGAATTCGGCGGAAAGTAGACAACGCGCAACGGAGTGCTTTAACACTAAGTTTACTGTGTGCGGGATACGGCGTGATTTGATTTGATATTGAAAATAAACGACCTAATTACTGGCTCAACACAAATATAAATATAATAATTTTAAATATAAATTTTTCAGCGTGGCCTGGCACAAAAATTTCTGGCTCAACCTCAGCCTCGTCTCTGTACATTATTAGATTTGCTCTGGACCTTTCTGGAAGAAGCAGCCCTGTGTGATGTGTTAGAGCATTGTGTTGTCAGGCAATATCTGCTATATGATTTGGTTTCACCGGTCAGTGGTTGTATGTTTTCTCCGCTTTCTGCTTTTTAACCGACTCCAATAAAGGAGGTTATCAGTTCAATATATAATATTGAGGTCGTCATGTAATACGATACTGTGACATACTTATTTATAAAGAATTACTGTTTTAGAATATATTTAAATGAAATAAATTTGTGGACTAAATATATTTTTTCACTAATCAGGATATGAGTTTTACTCAGCAAATAGAAGTATTATATGTGATATGTGGACTGATGCAGCATCGAGAGACTCGTCACCACCTCGTTAAATACGTGTTCTTCAATAAAATAACGTTAGTCATTTTTGATTTATTAGACTAATTTACTGCTAGACACTTTACGCGTAGCAAAGGGTTTAGAGAGAGAGATTTTCTGCGTTATTAAAAAATAATTAGCTAAATCGATCGTATCGCAGCGACATAAGCGTGCGATTGTAACACCATGGTTGTAGTTTCGATTCCCACTAGGGGGAATGAAATATTTCATATTTTTATTTGCTGGCTTTGGTAACGAGAGAAAGCGCGACGCTGAGTTCCCGTGAGGTTCCCCACAATGTGGTGAGTAATTAAGTTCCCAAATTCTCTCTGTCTACACTATTATGCGCGGTAGCGGCAATATGCCAAGCAATTTTGCCAATTTATAATGAATCAGTTATTAGATATATGTATTAACAACAAAATTCCAACGTAAACTACGAACCCTATAATCGTATTTAAAAAAAAAAAATACATTAAAACGTATAGGAAGTCTGAAAAATAAGATTCCCTGCAATTTGTATAGGTTTGACAACTTCTTGCATATCAAATGTCCAGATGAAAGTGTGTTGAAGACAGTTATACGTAAGCCGTGGTGGCAGCGCCCCACATCGGTGCAAGGCGAAACGGATCCGAGGATCGCTGGTCAGTTTCAATTATCATCATTTCTACGGCGTAGGGTAGGGGAAAGAGTGCGACAGTAAACGTGACAGGTTGTAGGTTTGATTCCCACTTGAAGAAATTAAATATTTAAAATTTTCATTTTACTCGCTCTGGTAACGAGGCAAAGCGCGGCTTTGGGTCCCGTTACTCATCACGCACTGTCTCCAGAATTTGGTGGAAAGTGGGGTTCAGCAGTGTCTTAATGAGAACGAACTTGTATTAAACAAGGTGCCAGGTTTCTTCTGTCTACCCTGCTGTGTGCAGGATACAGCGTGAGCTAAGAAATTATTTGCAAGTAGTAGTATAATAGGTCTTTTGAGTCGTCTCTCGTGGCTTGGAGAGACCATGATGCCGTGATTTGTATGGATTGAAACATATTTTATAATAAATAAACAATTCTATTTGCTTGTAGAAATGGCCGAAAAGGGCACGCTTAAGAATAGTCCATTATTGCAACGCGGACCCAGTAAGTACTATTCAAAGCAGTCTAAATTTTATTTTTATTATTTTTAAAAAGTCAATAGAATATGTAAATATATTTTTAAATATTAATAAATATAATGTTTATAAAAAAAATAACAATTTATAGATAAAACAAGTAAATTGACGCCTGTCATTGTTGATGAGTCATATATCGAAGCCCAATATAAAGAAGATTGTACTAAAATTACAAAGGCTGTTGCACCTCTTGAACAAATTCAGGTAAGTTTTTACTATTATTAAATTTAAGTTATATTTAGATAATAAAAATAAATTGTTCTAGTCATGCATCAATAGTATTCCATTAACATAAAAATAAGTAAAAGTTTTAGTAAAAGATATCCTTAACATTTCAAAAGATCAAGAACCTGATGGATGTTGAGGTTTTTGTGTAGAATTTTTTGTGGTTATAGGACTATTGTCTTTTAGTCTCAACAGAACTACCAAATTAATAAATAATTTTTGCATTTAGTTGGAGTTTCTCTTAATGCTCTTGGATAACTCGGATGGAACAAACATGGTGCCGTCCACGAGGAAGATCTTCTTAGAAAAGTTCAGAAGATACATAATGGACAACTGCATTTTAGATATGGTGAGTGCTAAAGGAAAAGATAATTAAAAATAACATATTACAAGCACGCGCCTATTGCGTATATGAAATCCAATTACCATTTCATACTTCAAAGAAAACAAAATAATTGATTATATAAATAATTGATAAATAAATAATTGATTAGTAGGGAATAAATGTAAATATTATCTAAATTATTTCAATTTTCCCCGTTCTGGAGAACAAAGCGAGTCGTTCATTTCCGTCACTCGCCGTCGTCACGCACAAAGGTGTTTTGTTTTTGTAAATATGATTTCTTTCTAACAAATAATTTACAGAGGCTATTCAACATTTCGAGAAACTCGCCGGCAATATCTTGGTGTTGCCACGCGCGGCTCCTGACAATAGTACTTAAATTGTGGAACGAGACTCCTTTACAAGATATACCGTAAGATATTTTTCTTCACATAAAAAAACAAGCTTTATTATTATATTATTCCATGTGTATTTTAATCATATTATACTATTTTTATTCCAAGTGTATTTTAATCAAGTGTCAAGATACTTCCTACTCCGCTTTCCATCTGGACATTGCGTGTTAAGAGTTGCGTAACTTAACGCCGCACTGGATCGAACCCATAACCATGACATTTACAACATTACTTATATTTATTGCCCGTAAGCAAATAACTTCATGAATTACATTTGCCTATTTTATAATTATCTTGATATCCAAAGTATAGATTCTCTTGTTTTCTGTAATTTTATGTGCTTACATTCTAACCTTATTAAAGATTGTTTTTTGTTTGCTTGTCACAGATCCTGTAAGCTGCTTAATTTTTGGTTCATAAAGACTTTTTGTTTCTATAGAACTGAAGGCTGAAATGTCTTTGTTTTTGTTGATTGTTGTGCTGATGTTACTTATTAAGAAAACGTATAAAAATTTAAACGGATTTTTATGTTTATTTAGAGATAATTTAATTTTGTTCTTAAATAATTTAAATATAATGTTATTTTTCGAGAGATTGTATGAAATACCTATAATACTACTACTAGTGATACTACTTAAAAAAAAAGTCTTTGTTCCACCAAAAAAGTTCTAATAATATGTGTATAATATTACAAATATACTAATAATATTTGTATAATATAATTATACACATTATAAAAGTTACACTTTATAATATTTTCAGACATATGCCCCCCCACATACCAACAAGAACGTTTATAAATGGAGATCTAGATTTCTACAACGTCGATCGTCTCGGAGGCGTTTTACCGTTTCTCGTCAGAACGCTACGGTTCGTAGAGATGCTACGCTCGTAGAACTTGTTGATTCCATTTTTACTTTAGCAACGTTTCTTGTTTTGTATGTGTAACCATTAATTTGATATCGTCGTAGCGTCTTACCACAGCACCTGGCTGGTTAAAATTAACTGAAAAAATGGTGTCGGGGAAATAGCACAGCGTTGAGTTACGCCACTCGACATGCAATAATTTAAATTCGTACGAAAAATAGAAAAAGGTCTTGCTACACTGCTACTTACTACATTAGGTTGTCTATGCTTACTTTCCGCGTTAAGCTGAAAAAAAGTGATCACTGCCTAAGAGAACATAGTAATTAGTTGCTTTGTCAATGACATCGCTTTTTTCTTCTTTTTTTCACGCTATATCCCATATGTAGATAGACATGTGAGTAGACAGAGGGGCTCAAATGATGAAAGACTCCGCTCTCCACTTTCCGCCCAATTCGATACTCAATGCTGCTTGTTTTTCTCGACACCATAGGCGAAGAAATGAAAAATTAAGAATCGAACCTGTAACCTATCGCATTTACCGTCTTACGTTTGTGATCCTGAATCACGACTCACGACTTCAATTAATTTCTCCAAAACGCAGGCAAGATTTAATCAATGTCCTTGGAGAAGACAACCCATATGTACTGAGTTTTGAACCGAATTACAACAGAGGAGGTGGAATTGATACTGGTGAATATATAAGTACTTATATTTTTTTTATATTGCCCATTTTTAGTTTTATAGGTTTAGTTTAGGCTTTATAATTTATCTTTATGGTATTTCCTTATCTATGTTTCTTTTTTCTGTCCTTAAAATTTTGTAGGTTTTTATACAATTTCTCGGTTTCAAAGGAAGACGTTAAAAAGATTTTACACAATAATACAAGAATCTTTACACATAGTTAAAAAATCATATTATTTCATATCTCCCTATAAAAAATAACTTCATAGGAGTGAGTGACATGGCCGGAGTGTCCCCGGGCCTGGCGACGCTGCCACAAGTCATATCGTCCATGGCAAGATTCTTGCATCAACCAATGCCTCAAATTGCTGACAGGTACCAAACAAAAGCTTCTCGAAGCAAATGCTAGTAAATACTTTTATATTGTCCCAGACGTAGTAGGTCTCATTACTTGCTTGTTCTCTTTTTAATAAAATATTGCTTATTTATATGTATTTCGTATATTAAATGAAAATTATTGAAAATATTATTTTAAAATCAATATTTAGTTATACATAGATCTAATGGAACGGGAAGTTCTGCAAAAAATACTTGTATCATCATGTTCTTTAAATTATTTAGTTTTACTTAAAATACGGCTAGCAATACGTGAGTTGTCCTAAAGTAATTTAATGCATTTATTTATAGTATGAACTATAGAACAGCCGGTGAAACTGCACTAGCGCTCAAAGGAACACGGTCTATGATGCCGGGGGCGGGCTCCGTGGACACCAGAGCGGCGTACATGCGTCTTGTTGATGGTTTACTCGCTTTATATCATGGTGCGGCTGTTAAATATACTGAAAAGGTTATTATTGTTTGCTATTCTAGACTGGCGTGACTGCAACGGGTTCAATATCCGCTTGGAGAAATTAATTATTTTCACTTGACCAAGACCAAAAAATGGCAGCGCTTAGTTAGTCCATGTCAATACAATATCTTGTCGAATTGGGGTGGAAAATGAAACCGTTTTCCACCATAAAAGGTCTATTAATAAATGTTGACAATGTTTGAAAAATTGCTTGTATGAAGTCATTTTACATTAACCTTAGAACGTGTTAAAAGTATATATTTTTAAATAATAAGTTGCTTTTGATTTAATAATTAATGCATTTCTTTTTTTATTTTTAGCTTTGCGAAATTCGAGATAATCAATTGGACATGGCCGATTGTCTCCATGATATAGAACAAAGAATTTTTACCGTGTACAATGAAATTCATTTGATTACAGGTATTTAGAGTAAATAATTATCGATTTTTATTAATTTTTACATGAAATATATCATTTTAATATAAAAAAACATATTTAAGTACTACTGTACCCGCTTCAGATATAAAATGATATCCAAGACAAAGACAAACTGATGAGAGTCTGAAAATGATAAGTCGTTTTTAGGGTTCCGTACCTCAAAAGGTAAAAACATCCTTATGCGATGACCATTTATCTTGAAATCGCGTAGATGTGTCCAGCTTAAATTAATAATGTATATGGGCAAACTTAACTTTGTCGATTTTTTTTAAGTTATAGTTCCCATTAACATACAATCCTGGTATGGATACAAAGCCTTGGTGACCGAGTCCGACTCGCACTTAACCAGTTTTTTTGTAATATTATAAATATACTTATGATATTAAATCGATCACAGGTGATACAAAAGGCCTTAGCGACCAAGACACGAAATATAAGCTTACATTAAATATTTTGACAGAACTGGAACGATCCCAAAGTGTTTATTTAGTGAGTGTAATACATATTTTTGTACACTATCAATTTAATTTGTTTTTTTTTTAAATTAATTAAATTAAATCATTTATTTTTATATTTATTTTAATAAGCATTTCCCAACTTTGGTGATAAAATGGGCGAATTTGAGTTCGGCCACTCAACAGACAATGAAAGGTGATGAAAAGTACAAGCGTTACGTTCTCTATGTCTACTTTGATATGCAAGATGAATAAAGTATGATGCATTAAAATTCGTGAAGAAGGATGCTTGTTCTACTTTCACGAAAAAATATGAACAGATTTAGATGAAACTTTACATAAATATAGCTTATACGTCACAAGAAAATTAAATATTTAATATTTTCATTTCATCTCTCTGGTAACGAGGCAAAGCGTGCAATGCCTCCTGTGTTTTGCGGAAAATGAGGAACAGAAGGAACTTAAAACCAGGTTTCCAGGTTCCCTTTGCTTACTTTGCTATGTGCGGGATACAGCGTGAAGTACCTAAAATAACTTGTAATGCTTTTTAATAAGCCACATTTGGATCATTGGTATAATAACTATATTAAATTACTATTATATAACAGGAGAAATTGCAAACAAGTGCGTTACAAATGGCGTGGGTGATGGGTGCGATATGGACGCCGCAACGACAATTAGAACTAACGAAACAATTCACAGGAACTCTCTACTCTCTGCGTGTTGCTTCCGACTCTGAATATGCTAAACATGTTCACGTAATATTACTGTGATTTTTTTATTTTACGATAATATTATTAGAAATAGTCTAAACATTGTCTTTATTTTGTTTGTGTTTTTTTGTAATTGTATAAGCCATAATGAGATACAGTTGGAACTTGTTGGATTGAGGGGTAACTATCATAGTTTTAAATCCCAATTGAAGTGATCCCATAATACAGAAGTTTTAGAGTATATTTTGCCAACTGTAAATGAAGTACGTAAATAGCGTTACAGCGTTCGACTATAAACGGTCGCAGATTCGATTTTCGCTCGGACAATTTATTATAATTTCCTCAACATGCAAAGTCTCGAATTTGAATGGAGAGAGTAGAACGGAGTGTCCCTATACAAGGCTTTTCCCCTAAGCGGGATAGGTAGAGTCCTCTCTACGAAAAGCGTGAAGCTGCTTCTTTGTATTTAGTATCTACTTAATTTCCATTATGTGCGTACAGTTTTTTTTTTATTTTCTGAATATACTTTTTTATGTCAAGAATCCATTTTGTAATGAGAAGTGGAGAACTCTACTTGCCCAAAGTATCCACTTTTCATTCCCATTGTTCAATATTTGCTTGGAGAATTTTTTTTCCATTCCGTAATCAATAAAATGTGAAACAATAAAATTGAAATGTCATTTCCGTATCGTTGTCAAGTATCACTTGGCCGTGGATCTATACTGTATAAGGTCTAAATAAATTTAAAAATAGAGAGTACGTTTTCGCACTCTAATGTAATAAACATTACCTTGCATGTTGGGCGGCGTTGAGTTACGCCATTCAGCACACAATGTCTCTGTGTGGACGGAAAAGAAGTGTCTGGATATTAGGTTCTCGCTGCATTAGTATTATTTAGTTCTAGTATTAGTATTATTTATTTATAAATATTATAAAATGATACTATAATTATTATTTAGGCTGCAAGTAGAGAGATATTACCTGGCAAGAGCTCAATACTAACTTTTCACAGCTATGCATCACTTCAATTGGAATACACCTCCAGCTCCGATCTAAGGTGAGATGAAAATTTAATTATTATTCATTCACACAAACATAAATCGTACATAATATTTATTAAAAAAAATTTTAGAAAGAGGGAACCTAGGAACCAAGTGTTCAGACATTCTTTTTTCATTAAAATTCTTCCTTTTCCCATTTCCAGTGGAATTCTGGAGGCATTGCGTGTTGACGTTGCGCTTTGCCTCGTTACAAAAGCACGTAAATGAAAATTATTAAATATTTATTTTCCTCGAGTGGGAAGCAAAACCGCAACGTAATATATACATTTAT
The DNA here is from genome assembly GCF_056956725.1 of Heliconius melpomene rosina. Lineage (NCBI taxonomy): Eukaryota > Metazoa > Arthropoda > Insecta > Lepidoptera > Nymphalidae > Heliconius > Heliconius melpomene. The sequence goes on from NC_140400.1 coordinate 4,156,715, forward strand.
TTTATATATAATTATCATATAATATAAAAAATATAGTTCAATTGATTGTATAAGTACATGAAAAATTAAACCTTATTTATCTAAATCATTACTGCTAAAAATGCGAGAGAAGTTCGAACGAAGCCGTCGTTTAATACCAATGAATGCGCAATTTTTCCCGTCGTTGGAAAGACTGAATAAATATAACGAAGATTAGATTTAAATAATATATATTGGCTAGTATTAAGCTTGCACAGAGTAATGGATAGCAACCAGAGCAAATAATTTATACAGTGACCTCTACTAAGACTATGCACGTATATTACGTACGTGCTTATTTATCTTGCATTTCGTAAGGTGTTTAATTATTAGGGAGAGTGGCGATAAGTTTGATTTTCCAATTTTTACAAACTTAGATATTATGTATTTTATCATCCACATTAATATATTTACATAATATATTTACAAAATATATAATTATGGAATATAATGATTTAAATGAAGTGCAACAATTGTATTTAAGCTGTCATGGCACAGTATACGCGTTAGTTGAGGGTTCGATCCCCTTTCGGGGAATGATTACATTATTTTTTTATATCCCCGCTTCTATAAACAGGGCGTGGTCTTAAGTTAGGCCATTCAAAAAGCACTCAAGGCCTATAATATTGGACGGAAAGTAAATAGATAGAAATATATAATATTTATTTCACACAAAGCTGTTACAGGAAAATAAAGGATATTAAAATAAATCCAGAACGTGCAAAGGTGTTACTGCTGATAGCAATCTCTTATAAACAACCTTTGGAGACAGGAATTCTAAGAGCTACTACGGGCTAGTGCAAATTTTGAACTTTTAAAATTATCCCAAGTTATTAAATTGTTCACAGTCCTCAAACACCGACGTCGAGGGCGGCCACACCACGCGCTCTTTCAAACACACAAATTGGTTAGAATTTTCTAGCAATTATACACTCGTATTATACTATATATTATATTTTTATCCACTAACTAATAAAATTTCCAAAAGAACGGTGTAAAGTTTAAGTATATAATTTATCAATTATACATAATTGTAAATATTTCTATTAAATTTAAATTTATTTAATTTGTATATCGATTATACAACTATTTTAATAGTTTACTTGCATAGTGTTTCTCTTTATTATATTCTTAGCTATAGGGCCTGTTTTTTTTTCATTTTAAAAAAATATGTTACACAGTTGGTGTTTGAACTAGATTCCACTAACCTATCCTGCTATATGGGGGACACAGCGTACATCTAAACAATATAATATTATCTCATAGCACAGAACAGTGGTCCAGAGTTCACAGAATCCCTCTTCGCCTTCGTGCCGGAATACCACGTGGACGCCATGCTCGAACTATGCAACACTTTGAGGCTTTATATGCATCCTACTGTACCGGTACAACAAGTACCAGGTAAAAAAATGATTTTATCTATAATTTCCTTTTTAGTAATAAATATATATTGTACGTGAGTAAAAATATCTTAAACTTTTGTATATAAAACTATTTTATTATAATAAAATACAATTTTAATTAAAACTAGTTCTTAACTATAAGAGTGCTGGTAGTGGAATCGCCTTATCCCTAAGGTTGGTCGGCTTTAATACAAATTCGGGTGTCCCCACCCCTGTGGCTCGTTTCCCACGATGCTTTGTTTCTCATGGAGTTATTATATGAAATTTTCTCGAAGTCGGAAATCAGCGAGCCTATTGTCATCGACATCCAAATGTTCATGTGCCCCAACATGTGCAGCAGGGTTCTCGTAATGCTTTTAAAAGACTTTCTCTCGGAGTCGTAAATCTACCATAGGCCCACATGCCGTCGGGCACTTGTTTAATATTTATTATCTTTTATTTAAACCATGTGTTACAACAATGTTAGACTAGGTTGACTCGTGTATAATTCGTTCCTAAATACCCACAAAAACTTATATACAGTTTTTATTATAAATATTCAGTTAGTTCTTAAAGAATTCATACATATCTCATATATCCTGAGGAATGTAAAGCAAATTTCTGTGTTCATATCTATTCCATCCTTATATAATTTATTTAATTTTCATTCAGATTGGGAAGAACTTGTAGTTTCCTGTGCAACTTTCCTCTGCGCCGAATTCGCGGACTCCCGCATCGTCCTGGCTAGTACTAGAGAATCTTTAGTGCAGACTTTAGCGTCGTTTGCCACACAACCAACCACTATGCGGGCTATTGAACGAGTGCCTTTGAAACAGTAAGTAATACTAAAACAATAAAAATTAAAAAAATAATCAGCTTCACGCTGTATCCCGCACACAGCAGGGTAGGGAGACCGACAGAGGGAACCTAGTGTTAAGACACTCCGTTCCTTTCTGCTAATATAAATAATGATTAAGTGTTTTTTTTTCTCCTACTGGGCCTTAACCAGAAATAGGTAAATATGACATTGTAATTAAGATGTTTTTCCTATTGTAAATATAAATATGCCATCAGCCTCCATTTCAACTAAATAGTATTAATATTGATTTTTTTTTAAATTTTATATTTATTATCTGTACTAAATTAATTTATCATCCAATCATAAATATGTTAAGTAAGTTGTTTTAGTATCCATACTTCCTCCATTGTGAGGAGTACCAAATGAGTCTAGTAACTTAAACAAAGAGACACGAACGCAAAATATTTTTAAAAGTTGGAGGAAAATAGACTATCCAATTGCGCTAAAAAGACATTTTAAAAATTCTAATGGAAATAAACATTTAAACTACATCAAAACAAATACGCATATTGTATTTTCATAGCAATTCCAGAATGTACCCTCATAGGTACATTCAGCAAACCCACTCACCAGATAAAGTAAACAAGTGCAAAATAACAAACATGCATCGCACTTTGCACAGCGGATGAAATGCAAACCCGCATATTATTTGTTTAAGCTATGAAACTTCTCAAATATCTTCCATTTTCATATCTTTTTTAAATAAATACTGAATTGTATATTTTCTATGTTGATAGATCTTCTGCATTTTCTAAAACTTCAAATATTTTCCATCCTCTTATTAGAGGTAAGTCTACGAGGTTTAAGCTGAGTTTTGTATATGCCAATTAAAAAAAATAACTAAATAAAATATCAATTCTTTTACACACATTGTATTCTCATAATTTCAACTTTCATCCGATGTATCGTTGGTACCAATAAAATAAATCATTCCTTTATATTACCAAGAACAACGATGTCTAAAACTTAATTCTCCCACTTTACACCTATACTATCAATATGTTAATTAATGTGGATTGTATGTATAATGCTATATATTATAACAATTTTATTGTCACACATTTGAAGGAAGCAATTTATATTCAAATAGATTAAAGTCTCTTCATTAAAATATAAACTCGAAATGTTAATAAACTCATAATTTAAACAAGAAAGTTCAATTCAAAGAACAAACTGTTATTTAATTAAACCTTTTGCAAACATTTTGAAATCGGCCAATAATGGCGGCCTACTGAAGTTTGCTACGTTGATTTTACAAAGGGTACCTACTCGTATTACTTCGCAAATTATTACAGCCCTTAAATGGCCTTAGGGTTGAAATAGCTGTGGCGCAGTAAATCGGTAAAGAACTTTGTGTAATACATGTGATTATTTTGGAGTCAAATTTAAAAATATGATTTGAATATATTTTGCCTTCAATTTCCCGCCTATTCAGTTTCACCTATAGCAGGGCAGAGGGAACCTGGTGTAAGATTCTCCGTTCTCCACGCACAGCCAAGTTTTCGAGATATTGCATATTGGCGGAATGGCGGAATTCAACAAAACAATTTCAAATAATTACAATTATTTCTTTTTGTAGAGACATAACCATCAGGTTTATACTCAGTCGTTGGTGTTAGAGTCATTGGGAAAGTTTTAAGCTCTAGTTTAAGCTTTAAGTAGTATGTAAGCATCTATGCTTTATATAAAACATAAATTTCTATAAAGCAGCAAACCACTACATATATAGTATCTATTCAACTAACATTAATAAAATATTAAATATGGAATCATCATTTATATAAAAAATATTATGGCATATTATATAAAATTAAATTTGTCCATCTTTAGGCAAATGTCGATGGTACAAGAATTGGTACGTCCATATCAGAATCGCGCATGGGCACAGTCCAACTGGGTGTTGGTACGCTTCTGGCACGGTTCAGGGTTCGGCTTCCGACACCGGCAATGGCCACATTTGGCAGCAAGGTAAAATTTATTTCTACAATTTAGAATTTTAAAAAATAATTGGTTATAAACTAAATAGGACGAATTAAAAACTAAAGACTATTTTCAATTTACAATATAGGTACTTTTTCTTGTTTATATTTTAACTAGCGACCCCCTTGCGGCTTCGCCCGCTTTTACTACTGTATTATTCATATAATGTATGTTTGCAAAGCACTTCAGATAATGTGAAAATTAATTAAACCCTAAGCAACCCGCATTTTCGTAGTTTCAATAAGGATTTTCCAATTGTTTTACACAGCAAGGATTTTTTAGTAGGTACCGTAATTTTAAATCTGTGCTACTAATCTTTTCAAGTACTTATTAAAATATATTTAAATGACTATTTTTAGATAGTTAAATGGCTATTTTTAAACGGAAGAAATTATAAACAAAAGTCTACCTACTAATAAGTACTACAAAAAATATGAAACCAAATATATCGCGCTGAAATAATATATTCAACTCCAATTATCCAATACGTGCAAACGCATCTAAATCTTCGTTGCTATAAAGGCAGGCGGGTTTTTTTATTCGAGCTTGTGGTTAATGCTGAAAAGGGTATTCTGTCCCTGATGAAAAGCAAGCACTACATGGCTGCCTGTGAGGAAAATTAAATAGAATGCATCGAGCGGGAATCGAACCCGGGCCGCCCGCGTGGCAGGCGAGTATTCTACCACTGAACCACCGATGCGTGTAAGGCAGGCGGGCGCGGCGGACGCGCTTGTATAAGCAAAACGTCGAGGCGAGCCGTTTCGCAGCAAGGATTTTTTTATATTGTAACAACTTCTAAAGTACTTATTAAAATAAAAAACAGTAAAAGACAGTTTTGATCTACATTAAATGGCCAACGTAACTAATATACTTATTTATATGCTGAGAGTAAGGGATAAGTGAAACTTGAGTAACATACAGCTGATGTGTCAACGGCGAGATGTGTCAACAATTAAATGCGTTTTTCTGTAAAACTATTCGCAATTTCGAAATAGTGTAAAAGCAAATTTTATCTTCGTTTAACGTAGAAATTTAATAAAGTATTTTAAAGGATAAGGATTAATACCATTATGGAAAATATCCCTCACAATAAAAAATATATTGAAATTACAACTTTTAGACAGAAATATGATCACTACACGTTATTCTTAAAAGACACGAATATGCCATCGCGGACTTTTTTGTAGATCTTATTAAGAGGAACAATACTCCAGTACATTATTTTCATGTAGTACTTACCATTAAAGCAGCGCATGCACGAAAGTGTCTCAACGGGTAGGACTTTATTCATATTTATCGTATTTATGTTAATTTACATAAGAATGTACAAATAATAAACTATATATAAACCTTCTACGAAAAATACTCGACCTAATGGTGAAAACCGCAACAAAATCCGTTGGGTGGTTTAGAAGAAGAAGAGTTAGAAACAACAGACAGACACGAAAAGCGACTTTGTTTTATAAGATATAGGAAGCTCATAAGACTACAAAATTATAATATATGTAAATTAGGTTAGGTTTATTCTCTACGAAATCATTTTATTCTAAGCTTAAATGATTATATACAAAATAGCATAATATCGATTAATTTGTCAGAATTTCATCAAATGCTTATAATTATTGTGAATTCAGCACCTGGTATAGTATATTAACTACTACGACGAAAACAAAATAAATTATAGACCACTAAACTCCAAATTACCGAAAACGAATGTCGGTATTGCTTGTTAAATATTAAATAATAAAGTAGTCGCTATTGATTTACACATAAACTTTAATTTAGTGGAAATTTTGTTAGTTAGTTGAAGTTATTTAAAACAGCGAATTCGTATATAAACTTCACACATAGTCAAAAGTATTACTAAATTATTATTTGACAAAAAAAAAGGAAAACAGTCACTATCGAGAAATCTGACATTTCCCAATCTCTCAACCTTCAGGTTCTTCAACAATCTATTAAAAGATTGGTTAATTTTTAAAACGTACGAGTATTTCAAAGGCGGTAATTAGTTGGATTATTTTAAATTTTGTGTCAGTAGAGAGAGAAGCTCGAACAGTAAAAGTAAGAATTATTTTAAAAAAAGGGAACCCCCTTTTTCCTTGAACTTACATTTGTACCAAGTTAGAGCACTGCTCTATCCCTATAAATATGGTGGATCCATGGAATACTAGTTTAATCTAACTAAAATCTTTAATTAAAAAAACGGATAATTCTTGCTATTCGCACTTTTTCATTTCAAAAGAATTGAATATAGAACTCTAAGAAGGATCGAGCGAGAAAACAGAATTAGTTTATTCTTTAATATATGGCGAAAGGAAAAAAAATCAAATTGAAAAAGCTTATTTTAACGCGACACAAGAAAGAACTATTTGTCCACCGACAGCAAATTGCCGGTCCCTTACATAATGCTGGCGAAACGTGATAGAATAACAGCTCCAGCTAACCTGGTGCAAACTTACGTAATATATGTTTTAGTTAAGAAAACTAAGGCCAAAAGTTAGTTTTAGTTTCTCTTACTAGGTCACAGTTAATGGTTCGTAAAGAAGTCAGGTAGAAATGTGGAGTTGCTATATGTATTATATTAAATAATGTATGTTATATTATGTGATAGTATCACTTCTTTATTGATTAAAATGTCTTAAAGATAAAAAAAGTGAAAAAAACGACTTCACGCTTTTTCCTCCATAACAAGGAAGATGAAAAAAGCAGTGTTAAGAACTCCAACTTCCATAATAATAATTATAAGTTTTTCAGGTAAATTTAAGTTGGTAAAGACGTTACTTAAAGCTGATTGAAAGACCTACCTATGTGAGTTATTCGGAACTGATATCGGAAGTTCCGATATCTATATATATAAAAGGACTTGTCCTCACTGACTGAGGTAAGACGCACGCACAGCCGTAACCGCTGAGGGTAGAAACGTAAAATTTGGACAGATGTTTACTTTCGTAATCTGGACATCCACTAAGAAGGGATTTAGAAAAATTTTAACCCTAAAGGGGTGAAATAGGGGTTCAAAGTTTGTATGGAAAAAAATTTAAATCGGCACCGATTTTTATAAAATTTGAAATTTAGATTTTTAATAATATTTAATTGAATACGTGTTTCATCGTTTTCTAGAATTCTCTCCCTAAGGGTGCAAATAAGGGGTTGAAAGTTTGTATGGGAAAATTCTTAAATCGCCGCCGATTTTTATAAAATTTGATATTTAGACTCTTAAAAATATTTAATTGAACATATGTTTCATGGTTTTCTAGAATTTACCCCCTAAGGGTGCAAATAAGGGGTTGAAAGTTTGTATAGAAAAATCTTTAAATTGCCACCGATTTTTATAAAATTTGAAATTCAGACTCTTAAAAATATTTCATTGAACACATGTTTCATGGGTTATTAGAATTCATCCTTAAATACGCAAGCGAAGCTGCGCGCGTCCGCTAGTACGTATATATGAATAAAGCCACATTGTTAAATGATGAGGAAAATTATTTATTTCATGAATTGTGCAATATTTTATGACGATGCCTATAGGACTAATTTCATATAATAAAATTTAGAAGTTTCCTATTGACGCTACCGTCAGTACCGCGTTGCTCCTTCATATAGTCTACCCAAATGTGTTGAAAATTGTTCTATGGACAATTTATCCCTATACTCGTATGTATTCATGCTGCACTTACTCCATGAATACGGTTTATATAATATTAGACATAATACTACATAATATGTAGAGGCACTGAATAAACTGAATACCTGATGTATAAAGTATGGCTCGATAGTAGTGTAGTAGCACTAAAATATCGGATTTCTTCATTTATATAAAGCGTCGCTGTATCTCACACACAGCAGGGTAGGCAGAGTGAATCTAGTGCTAAAACACTCCGTACCCCATGTTCCGCAGAATTCTGAAGGCATTGTGTGTTAAGTGGCGGGACTCAACAGAGCGAAGAAATAAAAAGTGTACTTATATCATAAATGTTATTCCATAAATGTTAATATTCAAAGTAGTTTGTTCTACAGGTACGGCGACAGAGAGCCGACTGTAAACAATCTAGGAGCTAAAGTTGACGCCGGCCTCATGAGCCAATGCTTTGGTAAATATCTCCATATATTCTACGTACCGTCGTACCCAAAATAGTAAAATTATAAGGAATCTTTTTTGATCTTCACGTATTACTTTAATAAAGGAGGGGGGACGGGGGATCAGGGAGGGATCTTAAAAGGTAATAGTTTTCTGTAAGACTGATACTACTGATATGTTTAATGGCCTAATAAAGACTAATGACACGAGAATAGCACATATTTTGATTTAAAATATTTATTAGACTTTACGTCTACAGCCAAATCACGGATGAAAATATTTTAATTTTCAAATGCTCTACGATATAACATACATATAATAAATATAACGTTATATTCATTTTTCTTACTTATAATAAAATCGATAGGTCCGTGTCCATCAGAAGTAATACAAAATCGCATTAAAGAGTATTTGGAGGCTCATCCAAAGGAAGCCGCTTTATATCTGAACTCGTTGCTGAGTCAGCTCAATTGGGCCTTCTCTGAATTTTTTACCATGATGCAAGAGGTAATTGTTACTCTTATTATAATATATATATATGCATACAATATATATTTGTACTATTAAGGTAGAGAAAGAGACAAAGACAGACAAAGATAACCTTGTCAAGAGACTGATACAGAATTCAGGAGTAAATAGGGAACGGAAGGTTCGTAGGTTCTCTGACTACCCTGCTAAAAAAAATGTCAATGCATAAATTAAACTCATAATATTTATATAAAATGCATTTTACATACATATATCCTAGATATCCTAACTACGTTGCCATGACGACGTTGTTCTATCCAGTGTAATGTAACGTAACTGATCCGTTTAAAACTTCGCCTGTAACTTCTGTAACTTCGAACATTGTATCTAGACTCGATTTTAACTAGACAGCAGATTTAACATGCCGAGCAAGTTCTCTTCATCAAAAGTCACTTTATCCAAGAGTCAATATTTTCGACGTTACCTCATAGTTTGTATCGAAAAGTTGTGAAAATTTCTGCTTGTTGGCTTAAACTTTTATAATAGCCAATTTTTATATTTTGGATTAAAAATTGTAATTGAATGATAAAATTTTACTCTTCAAATTTATCTATTCTTATCTACTACAAGACACTAAAAGTAGCTACTTATATCTTTTTTTTAAATCATATAATAAATCAATTTGTTATTTAATTCTTTTTCAGCTTTCACTTGTAGCAGGGTAGGCGGAGTGAGGCTATTGTTAAGTTAAGACAGTCAGACAGAATTCTGAAGGCATTGCGTGTTGAATTGTGAAACTCAACACCACGCTTCATCTTCACACCAGAGCGAAGAAATGAAGATATCAAATGTTTAATTTCCTCAAGTGGGAATCGAACCCCAAACCTGTCTCGCTTACAATCACATGCTTGTGCACTTATGCTACGACTGGCCTCTGTAATATAAACATATTATTAATATAAGTAATAGCATATAGTTTTTATATAACGTCTATGTCAGATGGACAGAGTCCAAGTGGACGCTCATCTGGAACCACGGCAAATTAAACTCTGCGCCACGTGCTTCGACCTCTACCACGGGCTGGCTAGAGCTTTGGAGATGACGTTGGCTCTAGTGCCAGAAGTACTAACGAAGTCCGAGGCCAGTGACAATCAGAACGAGCTGCTATTGGGGAGAACTTGTCAGGTACATAAATATTTACTAACTTTTATCTAAGTACGTCTTTTCTACACCCGTAGTTAAATGAGAATAGTTAAATAAAAGAAAGTTTGATTTCCACCATTTAATACGCAATGTCTCGAAATTTGGTTACGGAATGTGGGTACACTAGGTTCTCTCTGCCTATCCTGCTTTATGCTGGATACAGCATTCTCTCCAAAATAAAACTGTGTATTTGGAGCCTTCCTCTATAAATACGCTATCATAAAAATATTTTTTCAATTCGACCAAGTACTTAACGAAATTAGTTCAAGACCATGTAATTCAACGAAATGAATTCTTCAGCTTTATAATATTAAATAAAGATTATATTCGACTATTGAGGATAAGATTATAAAAAGAGAGAGAGATTTACAAATAAAATACGAATTATGCTTCGCACAGCATTTCATATCGTTCAATTGAACTCCACACGATTCAAAAAAGTTGTTTTATTTCTTATAATAGTGTCGTTTACTCGAAAAGTACGGCTCAGCACAATATACCTATCGAATGGTCCACACAGAATCAGATAACAAAAGATTTAGTTGACCAGTGCTCTCGTTCCTGCTTCACACTTAGTTGAATGACAAGCTTGTGAATTTGATCTCAATAGTATTTAACATGGGTAAATTTATAAAATTGTTAAATTCATGCATTTTGGTAAGTTCCCGCTGTATCCGGCACATAGTATGGTAGGCAGAGGAAAATTTGAGAACCTAGTGTTAAGACACTCCTCTCTCTCTAGGACTTATCCGTTCCCAACTTTGCGCCGAATTCTGGAACCTATATATTTGAAATAAAGAAGATAATGTAGTACAAATATTTATATAACTAAATTTTTTGTCTACTTCTATAAAATATAAATAATATTTAAGTATAAAAATATTAAATATATTGATACACAAATAGCTATATTTATTACATACGTATATACAATCAATATGAGCATCTTTTATTTGAAAATTTCTCTGAACATATAATTAAAAAACGGTTTTTAATTATAAACTTTAAAAAATACAAAAGAAAATAAAGAATTGCATTGAAAATAATTAAGAAAAATTATTTTCATTAAACACAATGCCATCGTCATTAATTCAAAAGCAATATTTCGTAATTCATTTCCACTATATAATACGAATACTCGAAATCTCGTATTCTTCTTCTTCTTCGTATTGTGAATCAACGTAAAACAAAGGAACGTTTTCACGCGCCATTGATCTCGGGCGGTCCAGTCGTTTTGCTGGACTTATTTACTTTAATCTGTTGGCGCAGGAACGTTCCTCGATCACGTAGGTAGCGTTCTTTTTGTTTTACCGTTAATTGTACTACTGAAATTTATTGGGAGATTTGTTTTCTTTGTTGTTATTGCAGAAATATTTAATATGTTATTAATTTAAATTTATATGGGGGAAATGGGAAAGGAGAATGGAGTGTCTGAACGCTAGGTAAAGATTTATGTTTTTTAAGAATTTATAATTTTACTATTTACACAACTATTGCATAATTCTTCTTTTTAATAAAAATAAAACAGAAGACAATGAATGACTTTTGATAACACAGCATTTGATTAAGGAAATTTCGTCCAAAATGCCGGCCGGAATCAATTTACCCTGAAAAAAGAACCCAATTTTATCAGGACAATGCCTGAAGGTATCAGATAACGGGTGATTTCCACTTGCCATTGGAACCCAACTCAGTCGAATTACTGGCCGTAGCTTAGCCATATTTGTTTTAATCTTTTGGCACAGCCTATAGTTGCTTCTGTCGGCCTTTTATTAGCAGTATAGTGGCGCAGGGGCAGAGTAGTGACAGTAAGTTGTGGGTTCGATCCCCACTCGAAGGAATTAATTAATATTATTTATTTATTTTCATTTGTTTGCTGTGGCACCAAGCCGTAAGCCCGGCATTAAGTACCGCCGCTCAACACGCCATGCCTTGAAAAATTCAACGAAAAGTGGAGAACGAAGGGATGAGGGTTCCTCGTAGGGATGGAACCCCCAACCATTGCTTTTACAGTAAAAGTCCTCCCTTTATGTCACAACAACCTCATACGTTGTAAATTTTATTTAAAACCAATCTTTCAATGATCCTTGTTCTATAACTCTTTAATTATAATTATCTCGATCTTTAACTTCTACAATGGGGCAAAAATCTATGTATCGTCTGAATGGGATGTTACTCCCATTTCTGAAAGGTGTCTTAATTCATTCTTAAGCCATTATAAAAAGACTTTTTTTTTATTTAACCAAATCAAATGCTGGAATGACTGGCAGTGGTCATTATTTTGGACAGCTTCCAGGAGGCGCGGATTCGTGTTTCGCGAACGTTCTAACTTATATATATTTTCTGAGCGCCTGTTATGTCAGCTATCTAAATTGTATCAAATTATTATTCTTATCACTTAGAGTAAAATATGCGATTGCACACATGTTATTCTTCTTATTTTTCCTTCCAGATACTGCTGGCAGTGGTATCTCGAATATGCGTCAAAGGCGGTGGCGGGGCTGGTTTCAGTAGACTAGTATCAAGAGGGCTGCCGGACACCGACCGGGTGCACTACTACGTAGCACTGGCACCCGTAGCTGGGTGCTTGATTAGGATGATAGATCCCAAGTTGTCTGATGAGGTTATTTTAAAATAAATATGTATGGTGATAGAGGTGATGCTTGTGGGCTTGATTACCACTCGGAAAATAAATAATTTCCATTTTCTTGCCCTGGGAATCAATGAATTCAGAGAGCAATACAGCAAAGGTTTTTTTTATATGGTTTATAAATTCAATTTTCTTTCAAAGAATAACAAAAATCTATACCAAATATAGCAACGTGTGAAATATTGTTCCATATATTTGCACAACGGACTTTGTTTGGTGATCGCGGTGAATAACTATAACCTAAAAATAAATTGTTTTTGCTTTCAATAAATATATCACGTTTGGGTTTTATACACAAAAATAAAACCGTGTTATTCATAGAATATTTTATCTTCGCTCTATATCCCGCACTCATAAGGGTAAGCTGAAGGAACGTGGAAACCTTGTGCTAAGATACTCCGATGTCGAGTTGCGGAAGAGTCAACATCGCGCTTTGCCTCATTACCAGAGCAAGGAAATTAAAATATTAAATATTTCATTACCTCGAGTGGGAATCAAACCCACAACCTGTCGCATTTACAGTCGCAGTCGCAGTTACACACTTGTGCCAATGCACCACGGCTGGCCTCAATATTTATAGATAATATATAAAAGGAAATATTGTTTTGATTCTTTAAATAACTTGGTACTTGTATAGCATAAACATTATTTGAACATCATTTAATACTACAACTATAGAAAGATAGTTCTTTATTTTAAGATGACTTTTTAATATTTATATCTATACATTTATGTAACTCCTTACTTTTAGGTAAATTTTCGTTTGCCTTCGACTACAAGGTGTAGGTGTTTTAGAATTCCGGAATGTGTTCAATACGGAAGTCTTTCCATTTAGCCATGTCGGTCCGTCTGTATAGCATAGCTCAATAACTATTGGAATTACCAGAAACTTGTAGCTTGGCACGTTAACAAAGTGGTAAAATAAAAATAAAAAATCGTAGTAAAATTCAATTGTTTTAAATTCCTTCCCTACATGTATAGTGGGGATGATTTTTTTTCTTCCCCATAGTGTCGGATATGTACGTGCATGGTACGGAATTCTCTATATTCCTTCCATACACACACTTAGGAATTTTAATGCTAAATTTCAGTTTTCTACGTCTCGGTTGCGTGTAGTCTGTCAATACATAAATACCTACAAATAATATATTTTTTTGTTTTCAGCATTTAAGTAAAGTGAGTAACTTCATAGTGAGCGAACCATTGTTCCGCATCGACGGACTCCAGTTCATGCTGGAGAAGGATAAGAAGAAACACTTTTCGTTTTATGACTGTTAGTTTTTGTTATACTTACTTTCATTTCTTTTTTTTTGTTTGTTAATTTATAGGTATGCATTATAGATTTGAAGCCCAGTCGTGGTGCAGGTGCACTAGCGTGAAACTGTAAGCACGGCAGGTTGTGGATTCGATTTCCACTCAAGGAAATTAAATAATTGATATTTTCATTTATTCGAAATGATGTTAATAAATCTATGAGAATAGGTTAGTGTGAGTCACCTACAGATTTATTTTAATTATATACAAAGTTGTTCGTCCAATTTTCGTGAAGTTGGTGCAGATTACGAAAAATTCAGAGATAGTCTCTATGTATGTATATACTTTTTTAAGAAAAGTGGTAAACAATATATTAATATACTAAATTATAAAATAGGAGAAAATGAAATGCTAAAATTTAACCTGACCGTTAAAAATCCGTGTACAGTCCCAGAAGACGTGACACTAGACGAGCTCAGGGCTCTAGAGGCCGTAGTGGAGAGGCTGCGCCAGGCGCGCGAGGCGATACTGCGGTCGCGGTCGCCGGGCTCCAGCGGCGCGCAGTCGGACCTGCTGTGCACTATCTGCTATGCGAGGCCCGCGGACACCGCGTTTGTGCCTTGTGGACATCACTCTTGCAGGTAAAATCTTGAAATCTTTGTTACTAGAATTTTATTTCCTCACTCTAGGGTTAAGGCAAAGCACAGCTTTGAATTCCACCACGCAATGCCTCCCGAATTCACCAGAAACTGGGGGACCGAAATGCCTTAATTCGAACGGAGTGGTCTTAAAACTAGATTTCTGTGTGAGATAAAGCGTAAGGCTTAGAGATATTATAAGTATATTTTCCTTTTGTTACTTCACAAAAACTTGTAGTGTTTAATAAAATATATATTCATTTTTCTTTGAAAGAAGCGAAACATTTTCTAACATTATTTATTCAAGTCCATGGAGAGTTTGCGCTTTATAGCCTATTCATGCTGGTATTTTATTCATCTTTATCGGTGTGGGCATCGAGATCGACTAGCCGTGCCTAGATTATATACTATTGTTAAGCTTAGAAATTATATCGAAAACTCTTTGAATCTAAAATAAGATTCTTTTAAAATTTATGTTTTATTTAAAACTACAAACTACTTGCAGCAAAATTGCCAAATATGTGACTAAACGATCATTTCGATTTCGAATCTCACTGGACGATGACGACGTAAAACTAATATTAAAAGCTTGAAGAGTTATTTGGTTCTCCAGAAACTCCAATATAATCTACTAGAACGGAGAAATGAAAATAAATTAATATAATATTTTTTCCAAATGGTAATCGAACTCGCAACCACTGTTAAGAGTGAAACGCTATCACACTGCGCCATGATCGCCTCAATCTATTAACACATTTTAAATTTATAAACTTTAATATTTTATTTTCTTCCAGAGCGTGCATAATGCAACACCTATTGAATAGTAAGCAATGTTTCTTTTGCAAAGCCGACATTGACACAATGCGGGAAATTGAACCTGTCTCCACCTAATTGTGAGTAATGGTGTGTCCTCGTTGCTCGCATTCGGTGGGTGAATTGAAATGAATAGTAGAAATAAAGTATTGTGGCTTTTTTTAATATACTCTCAGTATTGGTTTGTTTATTTATTGAATTGAATTTTATTTGTTATGGAGGATTGAATTTGTTAATTTTATTTATTTTGTAAATAAATATTATGTATTGGTTGTATTTTGTGTTATATTTTAAAAAGATAAAAGTGGATATGTCTATAAAAAATAACGTTTACATGAACATGTTTGTTTGTTCAAAGCCGAATCCAGATTATATTACAAAGTCAATTTAGAGCGAGTCGTAATTGATGATTGCGGTAGCCGTATATTATTATTTGTAGCGGAATTCAAAATATTGTTAGTTACTATTGAATTATCAAATGAACATACCAAAAAAACTACATACATATATATTAACTACCTTTTTACGTAACCCTATATTTTACGGTACTAAAACTGATATTTTTAAAAAGGAATAAAAAATAAAAGAAAACGTGTTGTTTTATATTTATTTTATTTTTTTAAGTACAATCATTTTGAGAAAAATACTAAGTTTATTAAATCTTTTTACTGGAGTAAATTAAACTGTAATTAGTAAATTAAGTTTAATTAAACTTAAAAATAATAATTTTTAAAAGAACGATTTATGGTAGGTACATATATATAACTGAAAGGGGAAATTGGTAATGTTATACCTATATAATATATCAAAATCAACTAAATTACCTATATATTTAAAAGTTAAAGTGAGTAGATCTTTTACAATTTACAATTTTAGGTTGTGTAAAATAAAATCTGCAATTTTTTTGAACGACATACATATGTAAAATAATATTTACTTCTAGAAAAATTTAAATATATCATTGATTGTATATACGTAAATATTTATTGAGAAATCAAAATTTCGAATTATAACCTTACTTAAATAATGAACACATTAAGGGCCTTTATTGTTGCCCATCGGTGAGTAAGCATAATAGGCGACAGTCGGGCACTCGCATGTACCGCGAGGACCTTGAACACCTCGTGGACCTATTGGACCTAGTAAAAAAAACATGCTTTTGAAATACAATTAACAAACAATGAAAAAAATATAAAAAATGAGTTATTTTTCAAACTCAAAAAAATGGTATTTTGATACATACTTTGAATGTAAACAATAAATTTGCTTACTTAGTTGTAATTTTCATTCTATGTTATTGTTGAACAGTGATTTTATTGTATTTAAAACAATTGTTTTAATATGCAGATAATTTGGAAGCAACTATTTTTGTTCTTATTACTTAGTATCATATTTATTTATTGCTTAAGCTGTAGTACAATTATTTGTTTACCTTCTCGTCCAGGATCTCCTCGATCTCCAGTCCTTCCTTCAGGTCCTGGTGGGCCCGTTGGTCCTGCAAGTACGCAAACATATGTTTACTTACAAGTACAAAATATTAATTATTAATTATATTTACAACCACAACAGATTTTATTAACATTTTTAAAAAATATGCCACGAGAATCGCATTTCAGTCAGGTTATTTTTCCTTTTTTTCTACTATAGTTTAAAGTTTTGAAAAACTATATCAGACCTGGTCTTCCTCCTGGACCTTCTGGTCCTGGTATACCTATACCATCTGGGCCCCTCTCTCCCTTATCCCCCTTATCTCCTCTTAGCCCTTCACTTCCCGGCCTTCCTGGTTCTCCAGTCTCCCCTGGATAACCCCTTAAACCCATTGCACCTGGTTCACCTGGTGTGCCTGAAATTGTAGATTTTTTTATATCTCTGAGACTATTAATATTGTCGTCTCGTATTTCAAAGAATTTTATATTTATGACACTATTGGTATTTGAACAAAGTAAAACAACAAAGTATTAATTAATAAATTTAAAATATAATGTTAAGTTAACTAGTAATATTTATTATTTTCTATAAATGTAAAAACCAATTTCAAGTCTAGAATAAATACTAACCCGGAGTGCCCGGTGGTCCAGGCCTGCCTGGAGCTCCCCTTTTAATGATTGGTTCCACAGTAGGTATTATTAAATTAGCAGCTAACTCTTGGAATCGTTCTGTAATATACATTTTATTAGTGTTGATATATTTTTTTAATTATTCACGTTTTTCTTCCTTATTATGAAACAAGTTGTAATGATAATACTCCCTTTTAACTTTTAATTGCACGTATAGTTACTAAACTGTAACTTAACACTACAATTATTAATATTGTATCTATGTGAAAGCGTTTTATTGTAGGTACAATACAATGTGAAAGAAATCTTATTTCTCACAACATTTACAACGCTTTATTTATATGAATAGCTTTATATCAGTTGGTTTCGCCTTCAGAACTACTATAATCTCAGACATTCAATTACGGAGCACTTGTTACAAAAGAAACGAATGGATCACAAGAGATTCTATTAAAAAGTTTCCTTTTCACAAAGTTTAGTGCTAAAATAAAATCTAACTTGAGCCGAGTTTTATATTGGATCTTCCTAAATCACTTACGAGTGTAAAATATACTTGTGTTTTCTTAAGAACCTTCTAGCTTTATTTTTACTTTCTTGACCTTCACCAATATCATTGGTTTAATTTTAATGCAATTTCTTTCACTAAAATATAAAGTATATTAGTATTTTTCATTAGGAATTTGGACGTTATGGTATATTTTCTAAATATATATCATGAACCAGTCGTACCTATACATAGTTTTACATGAATGACAAAGAAATTACGATGAAATATTATAATAGAAAGATTTTAGATATATTAAAACAATATCATTTCAAAAACTAAACAACACATCTAATTGGCATATTTCCACTACAAACTTATGAAAAAATGAATTTGACCTTTACTTAAATGAATTTGAAGTATAAATGCAAATACGTAATTTAAAAGGTATTGGTTCAACACTACAAATTTAAACATTTAGAGTTCAAAGCCTACAAAAAATACGTAAACACGTAAATTGGTAATTGAAAATTTTACTAAATATAGATTGAATATTTTAAAATCTTACCTCGTATTAAGTCTTCACAAATATTTCTTACGTCATTTTCAGTTAAAGATGGCGACTGAAATAATGAAATGCAATTGAATATTAAATATTTAAGGATTTACGTCTATTAAATTCAAATATTATATCGTATACAGTAAATTTAAATAATATTACCTGGGTTATAAAACTACTAGGTGCCGATATCCCAGGTGGTCCCCTCTGTCCTGGGGGCCCCGGTAACCCATCCAAACCATCTTTACCGGGAAAACCCGATATTCCCGCTTCTCCTTTCTGTGAAATATATGTGTAAATTATATATAAAAACTGACGGTTTCACCGTAATAGATTATAAAGTTATATTCTAAGTTATTAACACAATATCTTGTTTTAGCTTCACGCTCTTTCCTACAAAGACCAGGGTAGGCAGAGGAAACACTCTGTTCTTTATTTTCCACTGATATTTTGGAGACATATCACGTTGAATGGCGGGACTCAATGTCGCGCTTTATCCTGTTACCAAAGTTTCGAAATGAAAATATTAAATAATGCTAGAGAAAAATAATCGCTTTTACAGCCATACGCTGTGCCAAGGTGAAACGATAGCCTCATTGAATATTTTAATAAATAATATAGAAGTTTATACCAGATTTTTAAATAATTTTGTTTTTTAATTAGTTTACTCACTTGTCCTCTCTCACCTGGTGGGCCTGCTGGACCTGGTACACTAATACTAGATGCACTAGTTGATGTACCGGGGGGGCCGGGCGGCCCTGCAAATCCCCTTTGACCCTCAGGACCCTACAAGAAATTTTATGATTGTTATTACCTAAGGAAAGGAAAGGAAGGAATTTTGTTATAATCATAAAAAAGCATAATAGATATAGATTAAGCAAATAAAGTTTCAATCTATATATATAAAAAAATACAAATTATGAAAAATATATTTAACTGTATTTATTAATAACAACAACTTCTAAAATATTTTATTACAATATATATATTTTTTTGCAAATAGAAGAAATTAATTATGTCAAGAAAATTTAAAATTTATTCGGCATTAAATAAATTTAATTATTACTTGAGGTCCTTCTGGGCCTCTTTCACCTGGTGTTCCTTGTACGCCTGGTAGTCCTCTCTCTCCTGTTATACCTGGTAGACCTGGAGGACCTTGAAGACCGGGAATCCCCTTAAAATAAAAAGAATAAATGTAAGTAGTTAAATAAATATTATAGATAATTTTGAAAGGTAACATTTAGGGTAGTCTAATGTGTCTACTCATGACCAGGATTTGGGTTAGGGTTTTTACATATTTGATAAAACGCGGCGTTAAGTTCAGTCAAGTCTATATTCATTGTATTGCAATGAACGACGATTGGCGAAAGGTGGTGTAATAAATATTTAATTTAAGAAATACTTACAGCAAGGCCGGTATTACCAGGAGGTCCTCTCTGTCCGGGTTCTCCATCTCTCCCCGATAAACCTGGACTACCTTTATCACCTTTGGCACCTACATGTTTTAAGATCTCAATATACCAGTTTCTTACTAACTCATTTAATTTATAAATGTTATAAATGGATTAAATTTTGTTGCTTTCAGATAAAAACAAAATTGTGTACGAGTATATTAGAAATGTGAAAAACATAAATTATTACAACAATATTAATAATGGCAATTACCTTGAGTTAAAGGAAAATTTACATTTGAAGCTGGTCCTGGGGGACCAGTAGGACCGGGTTCTCCACGAGGCCCCGCAGGCCCTGGCGGCCCAGGTTTTCCCTTTTAAAAATACAGATAAATATCAATTTCAACATTCACAATAATCTTAACATTTTAAAAATTTTATATCAATAAAGATAGTTTAGCTTAGTATATCATGTGTGTATAAAATACAGGTATAGGTTGTGGGTTCGATGCCCACTAGGGGGGATTGAATTATTCAATATTTTCAATTCTTTGTTCTAATCACAAAACAAAATGCGACGTTGAGTTCTGAAACTATAAAGCAATGCTCCGATAATTCAGCAGAAAGTAGGGAGCGGAGTGTCTTAGCACTAGGTCCCTCTGTCTACTCTATTTTATGCGGGATATAGCATTTCTTTTCCTCCTAGTAAGTAAGTCCTAAAACAAAAGCTCTTACGTCTTTTCCATCTACACCAGGAAGTCCTGCTAGCCCAACTAAACCAGTTTCTCCAGGAGCTCCTAAAAAATAAATATTCACATCATAATTTACTTTTAAAACATTTTAAATTACTAATTAATAAAAGTAAATAAAATATCAATAAGCCGACAATATTTGAAATATATTATACCTTTGAACCCCTGATCACCTTTCTCCCCTTTTTCCCCACGCCTTCCTGGCGCCCCCGGAGCACCCGATACTAAAGTCACCTTGAATAAAAACGAATTTATCCCAATAAATACGACGTAGTCCCAGTCCCAATATATATATATATATATATATATGTGTGTGTTTTTCTACGTATTTATTGTACAAAATACTTACATTACTCGCGTTACCAGGTAGTCCTCTTTCCCCCTTTTCTCCTTTTGGGCCCACAGGGCCATCCAAACCAGGAGGTCCGCTATTACCACGTATTCCCTTTAGAAATATAAGTAATATAGAAAATAAATTATTAAATAAATACAATTATATATTTTATCTTATAATATTTTATCTTTTGAATACTTTTTTAGTTTTGCCACTTTTTCGTTTTTTTCTCCTACATAAGAAAATGCTGAGAAATACGTACTTATAAATAATAATATAACAAAACAAGAGCAAATTATTATCGAATCCTTACTTCAATATTTTTTATGTAAGAATTACTTTAACCTAATATATTTTATTCATTTACAAATGTTAACTCACTGGTAATCCAGTATACCCTCTCGGTCCCGGTTCGCCTTTCTCCCCCGCTTTGCCCTCGGGACCCTGAAATATTGAGATAAGGCCTCATAATACGTTCCTTAGTGATTTATGTTGTACGGCATAACCATTTTTTTCTATTTGAATGAAAAATAACTTATTTTAACATTTTTAAAATGTAATTCTACACTAAGTTATAGAACTAGAAGTATAGACTTAGTACAATATTTTAGATATGAAAAGGTAATAAGTAGCTTGTTTATAGCAAAAGATTAAAATCCATAGAAAATTAAATTATATAAAATGACGTATAATAAGTGTACAATGTGAAACTCACCGGCGGACATGTTTGATTACATACTGGTTCCACAACTTGACTTCCAGGCAACAACTACAAAAGTAAACATAAACACACAAATATAATAAAATATAAATACAGTATATATAGAAAGCTCAATTAATATATATTGAGAAAAAAAATTAAACCATTTCATTTACAATAAAATTAGGAATAAATGCAAGACAAATATCTAATTTTTAGCATTCATGCCAATACTGTGGTTAAATTCTAATAGAATATTAATAATAAATAGAATATTTTTGACTTAACTTAAATTAGCGTTTCGTTAAATAAAAAAATATATACATACCGGAGGAGAAGTTGCAATTAATAGTTCTGGTACATCCTGAAATATAAATGTTTCTTAACTTCACTCTGAATCTGACATACAAGATAGGCAGAGGGGACCTAGTTACTGGAGTACTCTGTTCTCCAATTTCCGCCGAATTTTCACGATTCCGATTCGATTTCCACTCGAACCCACTACCTATGAATTTTACGCGTACAATAGGAGCCTGTCTTTAAATGCCATGCCAGCTGGGTTCGACCCGATTAGGTAATTACTATGTTTATATTATTTTCCCCGTTCTGGTAGACAAAACGTGGCGTCAAATTCCGCCACTCTATGTTCCTTGCTATGGGGAAAAACGCAAAGCTAATTCATTTTTTTTTTGTTTTCTGTTATTATTTACGGACGATGTATGTAAATACCAGAGTTTCACTATTGAAACC
The DNA here is from genome assembly GCF_056956725.1 of Heliconius melpomene rosina. Lineage (NCBI taxonomy): Eukaryota > Metazoa > Arthropoda > Insecta > Lepidoptera > Nymphalidae > Heliconius > Heliconius melpomene. The sequence continues at coordinate 4,179,088 of NC_140400.1, forward strand.
GCAATAATTCTAAATGCCCAATAAATAGGGGAGAACGTGTTAAAATCAAATGAAATAGTTTTTTTTTTATTTTGAAAGCTAAATTACAATTATTTAGATTTCAAATTAAAAAATAATCGAAAATTTAAACAGATCTATTTTTATAGATGTATCGACGAGGCGTGTACTCACATTGGCTATTTCCTCGCAGTTATCTTCTGTTAAGTTGTATCGAGTGCAGCTCAAAGACAACCATTGCAGGTCTATCTGAAAATTGTAATAATTACACATAAAATTATAAATATTTTTTATCACTTTCACCCTGTATCCCGCACAAGCAGAGTAGGTAGAGGTAATCTAGTGTTAAGACACTCCGTTCCCTATTTTCCGCCGAATTCTGGAAGCATTGCGTATTAAGTGGAAGCACTCGCTACCAGAGCAAAGAAATATTTAAAATTTAATTTCCTCGAGTCAAAACATACTGTAAATTCTGCATAAACCTTACCGGTGCAGGTGTGCCATCGTCGTTGGTAACTATAGTAATCGAGGTAGCGTTACTGAAATCATGTGGGCTTATATTTTCCGGTTGTAGCTGTAAGAAAAACAATATTACATTCTTTATATGGTATAACAAAGTTACCTATCGATGTACACCTATATTAAAATTTTAAATTTTAAATTTTTTTAATTTTAAATTAAATTTTTTATCTTATTTTAACACATTTTTTTTTTTTTTAATTAAACATCTTCCACTCTCATCATAGGAGCAATCTCTTTTGTGTTCCTGAGTAGCATAACATAAACTTTATACAAAAAATCTCCCGAAATTTCGACAAGACAAAATGTACATTTTAAAATTAGTATGTACTATAATTATATTTAAGGAAAACTGAATAACAGTATTTAAAGAAAAACTTATTCAAAGAATGATAAATTAAATGGACTTTATTGCTTATTCCTTTAGAAAATAATCAAGTGAAACTTACATAATTTTATATTTTATATTATTAGCGCCTTTAAAATAAGTACGATAAACCTGATAACTTGGACCATATCCTTACCTCGACGCAATCCACCGCTGCGTGGACAGTATCATTAGTAATTGCTACGTGAATCTTATGCCAGCCCGGCCTGAACAGCTGGAATGTTAAAACAGTTAAAATTTAATAATATTATAGAATAATAAAAAGAATAAGCGGTAAGAGGGAAGAGGGAAGAGGGAGACATCGAAAACACACTCTCGATGATACTAAAGGTAGGTCAAGTAAAAAGCACTGCCTCCATGGGGACGGCATATATGAAGGTTGATGAAAGTGGACGAGGCGAAAGAGGTATGCAGAGACCGTAGTGTTTGGCACTCTGCTCTCTCTGGCTAGGTTGGGTTCTCCCCGCTAGGGTTATAGCTTAAAGCTAAAAACTAAGGTGTATTACTTTTGCTTTGGTTGGTACATACATTCCAGTCATCTGAATTTACCATTATAGTTCAGTTTAAAAGAGTCAACTATATACTTGAGGATTCGATCTTCTTTGATGGAGTATTAAGTTTAAAAAATATAATAGTTTTACCATCATATTGTTTAGATAAAAAGTGAACAAAAAAAACATCTTATGATCACGCTTTCTCTTTTACCCTGCTGCCGTAAGAAATGCGTGAAACCAAAATAGAAACAATATATTTTTTTTGAAGAACAATAAATAATCACATAATATGTACATAAAAACATGCTCACCTCGGGAGATGAGAATAGTACCCGCGACCCTTGCACAAATACAGCCAGCCTCTTAACATTGGGTAGCAAAGTCAACGAGAACAGAAGTGTTTGCGACCGAACGCGGATCAAACTCCACGGCCGGCGTTGATTGTTTGCATTGAACGTGCTGATTATACTGAACTGATCTGGTAATCCGTTGGGGAATATTCTCCTAAAATAAAAAATTACATATATTAAAATTCGGAGAATCAACAAAAGGATGGGCTCGTGGGGAACTGAGTGTTTTATCACTAGGTTCCCTCTGCCTACCCTGGTATGCCTATGCTGCTGACAGAAATACTAAAATTTGAACGTGACAGGATTACCAGCTGCTTTGATCCAAATTGTTTCCAAGCAAATCTGTTCCAAACGCTTTCATCGTGTTACGGTAAAAAATAATGAGTTTTTTTTGGTATTGTAATAGGTAATATAAATATTTTTAATAGTTATTACCTTAAAGGTAAAGTCAAATTGGAGCCATCTCCAATCCTGTACGCCTTCTGCAAGTCTTGTGAACCCTGGACTAACGTCACACCTGTGGTGTCTGGTCTATCTAGCCTATATATCGCTATTAGATCTACCATTTGAAAATCGACATCTCCTATACCAAGGACAGAACATGGAGATGCCAACAATGGAGACAATGTTGTTGTGTTTTCTGAAAATATTCATCATATAAGTAATTTAAAATGTTATAAAATTTTAAAAATAAACTAGTGTCCAATGAATCTAGATATAAGTGACTGCTAAGGCAGATTCGTTTCCTACTCAAGTCGGACCTCCTCCTCCTAACGCAACCTTGATCTAACATTACATCTTAAATGTTAGGAATCGTTTGAGAGCGAAATGTGGCAATTTCCTCAAAATGTGAAAAAAATACTCATTTTTATTAGATTATTTTTTTTAAGTAATGACCATATTCAAAAATTTTTTTACACGAAATTACTAGTTCAATTATATATGTAGATTGTTGAGGTACTCCTGACTGCCCTCTACTAACACTTTTTTGTCGTTTTTGAAATTGAGTATTTATATGTGAAATTGTTAGTAAATACAAGTATTATAATTTAATTTGCTCATACCTATCGGATCTCCATTGGCAGAAATAGCCAGTGTTACAACGGACACTACGTAAAATACCCTATAAAAAAAATATACCATTAAAAAGGTAAAAAGGTTTTAAAGATATTCTGGTAAATCGTCATAGAATATTTGAAGCTATTATTTAACTAATCAACTAATGTTTAACTAATCAACAACTCATAATGTTATTGTCTCATATTGTTTAATAAAAATTCTAATAAAATGAAACGTTCGTAAACGTCAGTGCGTTAAAAAATTAGCCTACATCTAGCTATAATGACTAATAGAGACATTTTCTCACAGACGATATACTAATTGAACTGTGAGGGCCCACTGACCTCATAACAACTGGGTTACATTCTTTGCATGATCATTTAAATATTCCATCAAGTTATTTTTTTTAGCTTCACTTTGTATCCTATTATCCGTATTAAAACAATCAGTTTCGATTAAGAGGCTTCCGTACTCCACTTTCCGCCGAATCTAGAGGAATTGCATGTTGAGTGGCGAAGGCCGACGCCGAGCTTAGCCTCGCTACCAGAGCGAGGAAATAAAAGTATTAAATATTTCCTTTCCTCGAGTGGGAATTGAACCCACAACATGTCATAAAATAACCAAGCAAACCAACCAACCAAGAAGAAATATTGACCAATATGAGATTTATTTGTGATAAATTTTGTTATAAACATTTTAAACCCATGCGAAAGGTCCCCAGATTTCAACTGTACCAAACAAAATAAATTAACATTTCTAACAGGTAAACTAATACGAAAAAAAACCTAAAAAACCACAAAAACAAAAACAATTGAATAGCACACATCCGCCCCAAAAGCCCCAATTCGACGTCAATAAAAGATAATTAAAAAAAACAATTGACAGATCCGCCTATACTAGGCAATGGTGGCAATCAATGCGAATCAATGAGACCTCGCGGGCCAATTCTGTGGGACATCAAATCTCGATAGCAGTACATAGGTCAATGATCAATTGACATCCAGGATACCATTGCATGTCCTATTTCTTGTGACCTTCAAGTTATTTTACATTAGGCTGATTCGCAATTTTTTTTAAATTATTTTTTAATCTTCCATTCTAACATTTTGCCTTCACACAGCTATGTTGTGCATGTGTATTTGTTGCTATGCTACACCATACTAAATACTCTACTTTATACTAAATACTCTAATAGAATATTATGATCTTGGTAACAATATTTTAAAAAGACAATCGGGTCCAAATTATAGAAATATGGTATTAATAAAATATTTAATGGAGGTAAATATTAAATCGGGTTTTAACAAGTAAATTATTAATGGAAATTTATTAGGTAGGTATGTGGGTAAATATTAAATATTTTATTAATAATATTTTAATATTCAACCACATTTGCGCAGCAAAAATTTAGATGCAATAACAATTTTATAAAAAAAAAGCTACTATTCTACTTCTACTTAATCTGTGGAATTATAAAATCTGAAGTCATCGTGATTTTTTGGCCTACAGTAATTAAAATTTTACGACCTCTGTCGTTTTAGAAACAATTAATTACAATTTAGTAATGTCATTTGACAAATTTAAAAAGCCACTAACTGCTCCACTGAGTAACTTCAATTAGCTTTTATTTTAAGTAACATTAAATGTTAGAATTTATTAAGTCTGTAGCTGTGCTCGCGACTTCTTCCACATCATATATTTTTTTAGGAACCGATTCAAACAAAAGCATATTTGTAAAAATTTCAATAAGTCCTATTACTTTGTAAACCCTTAATAATCAATTTTTTCAAATACCTTCCATGTACGAGTTACATTTTTTTTATGTTTTCCATTTTGTTTATATTTATAGTAGTACTAAAATAAGTTAAAGTCTCACTTTAATGTAAAAAATTAAATTAAATCATCTACACGCTGCATCCCGCCCACAGCACGGGAGGTATAGGGAACATAGTGTTAAGATGCTCCGGTCCCCATTTTCCGTTGAATTCTGGAGGCACTGCAATATTAAGTGGCAGAACTAAACGCCGCGCTTTTGTATGAACACCAGAGCGAAGACATGAGAATATAAATTTAAATAAATATTTCATTTCCTCGAGTGGAGATCGAACCCACAATGAGTCTCACATTTGTGCTCCTGCACCACGACTGGCCTCATCATGTCAAAGATAATAGTGCAAAATTATATAAAATTATATAACGAAAAAATATTAAAATAATAAAAAATAACACTATTTACAATTAATTTAAAGTACAGTTTAAAATAACAGCATAGTGTTGTGTAACAACATATATAATAAGCGTAAATTATAATTAATTTTTGAAAATCACAATAAAAATGTATATTTTAAATTAAAATTTTAAATACAACTTACCCAAAAATATTCATTGTTAAATAAAACCTAGAGATTTATAGAGAAAGTGATATAAACTTATGTATATTTATTTTTTAAAAAAACATTTTATCTTATGGCATCACCATTATGTACCGAGTCGTGTGTTGGTATGCTCAATAACTGGCTAATCAACGTTCCGAGATTTGTTGACGCACAATGATATATATCAATTAATTTCGTCTGACGGCCTTTTTTATGACCGCCTGTCCACTGGAGATGTAGCAATATGGTGCACTATTTAGAAGTACATTTATTTATTGACAAAAGAGTTAGAGACTGAGGTCCCAGGGCCCCCAGACCTACGTCATTTTAGCAAAGTTGAAATTTTCAAGATTAATAGTCTAATATGTATTCCTTTCAGAGATAGCGCCAACTTAAGGTACACTTCCAGCTACGTGAAAGTAGAAACGCTCGTTTTTAAATATGTTTTTAAGAATAATATAAAACGTGTATATTTATTATTACCAGACCCTTTACGTGGGCCTTCACTCCTGTCAGACGTCCTATGACGAGGCAAATGATGTTAACTATCAAGCTATCAAGCTTTAATTTTAAATATATTACTTACAGACCCCCTCATAACCACCCAAATCAATACCGATGGCTTTATCATCTTCCCAGACATAGATATACTAGATAGGACTGGAGGCTCTGGGAACTAGGACTATTAGGTATATTATTGAACTTCAGATAATAAAACTTAATAACAATTCCTTGTATATTTAAATTTTATATATGTTTCCTTTCTAACTACATATGTCATCATTACATTTAGGCAGAGTAATAGCTATTACAGTTTCCCACTAACAGTTCATAATCCACTATTCCACACAAAGGCCACAAAGGGATAATCGAATGGTAACAAAAAGATAAAGAAACCTTCGTTAGAAAATAAATTTATAATTTAAATACAGTTGGAAAATTTATATCCTCTTCCAGGACATTATTTCAAATATACCAAGAATGTAGTGGAAACCTAGGATTGCTACCCATTTAGCGCTTAAATTTCAAGGCACCACCGGAGATTAAAAGTTAAATCCTCTTCGCTTCGCGTTAACGTTATCGCTGTGACAATGCGCTACGACGACCTCTTATGCGACAGTTACGTTTGACAAAAAATATAAATAAAATTCGTTCCTATGTTAAAATAATATAAACGTAGCATAACAATAATAGACGACAAGCCTATCAAGCTTAAATATAATATGTATGACTGTACTGTAACTGTAGGCTGTAGGAAGACTCTTATGTTCACTTTGTAATCTTGATCCGCATGAAGGATTTTATTACAATTTTAATTGCAATAAGACTTATCAAATTGATCCAATGATGACACTTTTATTTCTGTCCTGTTATTTATAACACTGTAAATGTTAAATTCTTGACGAAAAAAAAAATGTATGTATGTACATAGATAAAAGCAAAAAATATTTACGTAGTTAGTCAAAATTGTTTACCTCTGTACCGTGTAATAATTATTATTGACATCAATTAATATAAAAATGGTTTATTTGCTTGTTTCTGAGTAAAATAAAGACAGACATTTATAATCATAATATCAACAATACAAATTGGTTTTAATTTAAATAAGTGATATATTACATGTTCCGGAAACATGAATGAACAAGAATGGCGCGAACTTCAAAGGAATGCATTTGCAGATCGAGATAAAAGAGTAATTAATGTCATCATATGTAATTAATATCTATCCCTAGAGGAATGGATGAATCAACACGAACCAATTTACAAATATTTTTGTGTCTTTATTAAAAAAAAAATAATTAAATAGTTCATGATTTTATAATTATAATATGGGTATTATACCGAACTGAGCAAAGATGTTTTTACTAAAAATATTTCATAAATTCCGTTACAGTTGTGAAACGAATGATTAATTTGAATTTAATATTTTTATACAGTATAAAAAATATAAATTTATATTTTATTGTTCGAAATCGGAAGCAGTTAGCGTTTTTAAAAAAAAACACTATAAAAACACATATCGTCTAAATGTTTCCAACGTAGGTACTCGGACACAGGTTCCACGTAGCTGCAATAAGTGACATGTATCACTCAATAATAATACTCTACACTAGATACCTTCCAATCAGGACCATCGCCTACAAGCAACTGCCCGCGTTTGACATAATAACTGCTTTTATAGTCTATTTCACCTAAATCTACCCACTTTTACACGAGTACGTTAACAATATTATATATAATCTGTTTGAATTTTGATGTCACTGACATTTTGTTAAGTCAAACAATCTAATTGTAATAAGTAGCAAGGAACATAGTTCAGTTAGTTCTTAATTTAAGGCGTTTCCAACGTACCTGCAAGGAACATTAGTAGATCCATACTTTACCTATAGATGTATATTACAATGACAGCTGTCAGCATTTGTCACGTAATGTCAAAATAAAATGTTGGAATAAAGATAAAAAAGCGAAATGAATTGTGCTCATCTGGCACGCTCGAAACGCCATATTTCGAGAAATCAATCAATCAATCAAAGATAAAAAATCTTTAGCCTTCTCCACACACAGTGGCGTAGCGAGCCTATCTCGCGCCCGAGGCAAAATACTTTTACAGCGCCCCCTAGGCGAACACAATATAATTTCATATGTATGTTTTCAGTAGCGGCGTTAGGGTAGGGCGAGGCTGGGCAACCGCCCAGGGGCGCCGGATAAAAAGGGCGCCGTAGACGCCCGTTTAGGGCGCTTTGCGCAAAGATGTCTCCTCGCTGCAGTGGCGTAGCTAGGGTAATTGCTGCCCGGTGCGGCTTAGGGGACTTGATGCCCTTTAAAATGGTCTAAGGTCTAAAAAGAAAAAAACAAAGTGATCGTCGACTTTGATGCCCCTTTAAAATGGTCTAAGAGCTAAAAAAAAAACAAAGTGATGATTACGGATTACGGGGAGTCTTCTGGAGAACTGTTTGACCTGTTACCTGCTGCCGAATTTTCTAACCGAGGAGGGTTTTTAAATAGATGGTTATTTCGTTGTACCTTTTTTGTATATTATTGAATTAGTGGGCGCCGAAAAAACTTCGCCCAGGGCGCCGGTAGTGCTAAAACTGGCACTGTATGTTTTAATAGTTTTGCGGATTATTTCGCGCCCCTTTATGAGCGGCGCCCGGGGCATGATGGCCCCCCTTGGGCAATCATTCCCCGAAAAAGAAAAGGTGTTAAATATATTGGAATTGAAATGGAAAATAAATAAACACAATAATAATTATCAAGCACTGTGTGCTTGCACTTTCTCAAAATTGTAAAAAAATATGTGGCAAATGCAGTATAATAATGGAATGGAATTATAGGTATCTATTATGCGGGCGAAACTACGAGTGGGCCGCTAGCAAATATAAATTTTTGTTTTTTTCATTTAACTGATCAAAAAAATAACAAATGAAACATTTTTCAAATTAGCTTTTTATTTTTTATTTTCTATGAAGTCAATTTATAATAAGAAAGAAAACATCTCTTCAAACAAAAAGGAACATAAGAAAGCACTTGAAACTTTACGAAAATCAACGTAATTAAAGTAAAAAATTATAATAAATAAGCAAAGTTTTTAGCGAGTGAATCAAAAATTTTAAAGTTATTTATTATTCTGTGTTTTGTTTTCAGAATGTTTGTTCTTGAAGAATCTGGGTCCTTTATTGATAATATTTTTTATTTGAGGCTGTGACATGGCATCCTGCAACAAAACCTAGAAACTATGGAAAACGCTTACACTAAAAGTACTTAAGAACAGATAATTTAAGTGTTATTTACACACGTTATGTTTTAATTGTTAAGTAAGTATTATTCCAAAACTATTAATCATTCAAAAATATTTTCAAATATTATGTCACATAATACTGATACCAGTGGAGTAGTGAATGGGGGGGAAAGGGGCCCTCATTACGCCACTGGTATCAGTATTATGCCCCGGGTGCCATACTATGGTGTCATAAACGGAACGATTATTTCACTCTGATATCCGTACATATATCCTAGGGTAGACTCAGAAAATATAGTGTTTTTGTCACCAGAGCGAGAAAATCAAACAAAATTTTCCCCTATTGGAAATGGAACCCACCTATATCGCGTTTGCAATAATAAAATATAAGACATGCTTACATCATTTCGCGTGCGTTTGTTGGCGCGCAGGGGCCCGGCGCCGCGGCGCTTGAGCATGCGCAGCGGCAGCGGCGAGACGGGCTCGCCGCGCGAAATCGCCACGAAGCGACGGTTCACCTCTGTCGCCTGGGGACGTATTAGATAACTTTGAGATCGATCTTAACAACGATACTGAAACTTAAATAAGATGCCGACCCATAAATGGTCACGTTCCCTATGCACCGACATTCGAGACGCGGCGTATTGAGTGAACGTCGCGCTTTGGTTGTCACTAATGTATACAGTAATGGGTACAGTATTCATTCCCCGATAGAAGAATATTTTTTACCTTATGATACAAAGATATTAACAAAATGAATCAATATACATGAAATTATCATCTTATAACAAGGAAAAAGGTATAAGAAAAACTTTTAAAATCAAATATACGCAATCATCTACAGCTAACTTCAGAACGACCACTACTCGTCGTCCATACTCTAAGTAGAGAGAAATTAGTGTCAAGACACTTAATTTAGTAACATAGCATACAATGTGCCATATCCGATCTGACCGAGGAAAATACAAAGTTTTTAAAATAAAATTGAACTAATAACCACCACGTATTCAGTATAGGACTACCAATGAGGTATAAAGTAAAAAAAACACCAACATCCTTACATCAAGTGTTTTATCCGCACTGCTGTCACTGAATAAATTAAACAACACATCTTCGATCTTGGAGTCATTGCGCGGCGCTGCTGACGCTGCTTGTCGCTGCTCCACGTTTTTTTGTATAATAGGCGAACATGGTATGAATCTCTGCATGAAAAAGTATAATTTAATATTATTTATTAAAAAGAGGGGCCGTCATGGTGTAGCGGTTCAGCGTCTGGCTGTAAACGCAACAGTTGTGTGATCAATGGAGGGAATGAATTATTTCCATTTCCGCAGCGTTGAGTTCTGCGCTCAAAATGCAATATCTCTAAAATTTGGCGATGCGAGAGAAACGAAATGTCTACGAACTAATTTCCTTTTGTTGACCTATAGTTATAAAAATATATTAAGTGTCGATTCTGAGATTAGCGATAACAAACCCATAGATAGACAAACAGATAAAAATTTTAAAAAATATTGTTTTGGGTTCTATTACGTTAATAAAGGTTCCCAATAACATTTTTTTAAAATATCTTCCAAGTACAGACACCGACCCTCTTACAATATTGGGAAAAAACACACATTTTTTATAGAGTAGTTACAACTGTATGTATTATGGTGTGAAATAAAGAGATTATTATTATTATTATTAACTGTGGTTTCATTTAAAGTGGTGCTTACAGAAACATTGTATTATAATGATATTATATTTTTTTATTTTTCACCTTTCGCGCGTATAACAGCTTCTTGAACTAGAAATATAAACAAACCACCATCTTTCACAATAAGAAACATGGCGACACATACACATACGACAGTTGTTTGTTCGATACTATATTTATATTTAAATGTGGTCGGAAATTGCTGTATTGGGTTTTGCTTTCAGTAAAAAATAATAAATCTAAATATGAAAAATACCTCATGTGGGGGTGTGACGGCATTGTCATCCAGATCCGCCTGCAACATCGGCGCGAGCGCGCGCTTAGGAGGTCTTGTTAGTTCAATTTGTATATTGTCTATTTTATTCTGCATATCTTGGATCTTCTTTTGGAGACGGTCCTAGATTTTGGATTTTTTATTTTGTTATCAAGTATAGCTTAGCTTAGCTTTAGCTTTAGTATAGCTTCACGCTGTATCCCTAGCGGGGTAGTCAGGGAGAACGGAGTGCCACACGATTTTTTTTTAATTCAAAGCGTGAAGCACGCAGTGTATAGAACCTAGTGTTAAGACACACTGACGCTTTGTAAAACAGAGGAGGGAAAGGAAATCCATTTAAATACAATCATTTCCCCAAGCAGGAATCGAGCCCACAACCATTAATTTAGGCTGTACTATTGCACAACGAATGTGCATCAACGAAAATCTGATCCACTCTCCAGCTGAAGCTGGACAGTATATACCTTTTCGTTCTTCATATCCAAAATAATTGTCATCTGCTTAGATAACTCCTCTTCTTTACACTAAAACAATCAAATAACACTAAAATATTTGTTACTATTACATATGTTTTCAGTAAATGATTCCTATGTGAGTAAGGACAGATGGATATTTTCCTCTTATATATCTTATACATTAGAATAATAAGAATGTATAAGCTACAATTAATGTATAATTTGGATAAAATATAACAATAAGTTTGAGGCCGTCGTGGTGCAGCGGCACAAGGGTGTGACTGTAACGCGACGGTTGTAGGTTCGATCCCCACTCGAGCAAGTAGAATACTTATTTACGTTTATATTTCCATGTCTTCGCTCTGGTGTCGAGGCAAAGCGCGGCGTTGAGCTCTGCCACTCGACATGTAATGCCTCGAGAATTCGGCAGAGCGGGAAACGGAGTGTCTTAACATTAGGTTCCTTCTGCCTGCTGTGTGCGGGGGAACAGCGTGAAGCTGATTTATTTATTTTATGTTTATAAGTTTAACCACGTTGGAGTTGTTAGTTATAAGATAAAATTAACATAATAACTTACTTGAATTTCATTTTCGAATTTAATTGTGTTTTTATTTACATGATCTCTCTCTATTTCTATCTCCTTCTGAACCTTCTGCAATGCTGTTTCTAGTTTAGACCTAAGCACAAATTTGAATTCGATGAGTCAGTTAAAATAATTAAAACTCAATTTCATGCACAGCAGGGGAGGCAGAGGGAACCTCGTGCTAATACACTGTGGCGGAACTCAACACCGCGTTTTGCCTCGACATCAGAGCGAAAAAATGAAAATATAAACACAAATAAATGTTTCCTTTCCTCGAGTTTCCACTCAATTCAAGAGAAATCGAACTCGCAACCATTCGATTTTGCAGCACACTTTGTGCTCCTGCGCCACGACTGACCTCAATTAGAAATTAATTTTTAACAAAAAGAAAAATCAACTTCTAACAACGAACTAAAAAGTGAAAAATAATTTTACAAAGATTTTATAATTTTGAAGTCATATATATGATATACTAGCGGCCCGCTCGCGGTTTCACCCGCGTGAACTATGTTATTATTAATTTCTGTCTCCATGGCTACGTCCTAGTGACGTCTATGCAAAATTTGAGACTCCTAGCATTTAGTAACGAATGACAAAGACAAATGTCATTAGTAACGAAGTTTCATACAAACTTTCAACCCCCAAAACAACCCCTTAGAAGTCAAATATTACAAATTCCCGTCTTAGCGAGCACCTACGTCCTATAAGTAACTCCTATGCAAAAGTTCAGATTCCTAGCACATGTAGTTTCTGAGATTTCGTGATGAGTGAGTGACCTTTCGATTTTATATATATAGATGACAGATATGCTTTAAAGATTTCAAAAGCAAATTACCTGACATCCGTACCGATCTTCAGTTCAGACATAAGGTGGGTGATAGTTCCTGCTTTGGAGTCCAATTCTTTATTTCGAGCCTCGATTACTTTCATCAAATCTTTAATTTGCTCTTCTGACGACTCGCTAAATTTATTTAGGTAATATTTTTACTAAATACTTTGTTGATATATAATTTAGTACAAAAAACGAACGTAGCAGAATTTGTATTAACTAGAAGGTTTGTTCAGAACAAACGTTATCATAGTACGGAGTACCAGTGTCATAGTGCATTATTAATTCATTTACTTAATGATTCATAGTGGCGTAGCTAGGGTATTTGCTGCCCGGTGCGGCTTAAGGGACTTGATGCCCTTTAAAATGGTCTAAGGTCTAAAAAAAAAACAAAGTGTCTTCTACTCTCACGTAGATCAAGTGTCAGACACTAAAATGTGACATTAGCTACCTTTAAAAAAACAATCGACGACTTTGATGCCCCTTTCCTTTTGATGCCCGGTGCGACCGCACTGCTCGCATCCCCCTAGCTACGCCACTGATGATTCATCAGCACAATGTCCATTTTAAGTTGAATATTTTTATTTATAACATTTTTATTAAAACTATTATTCCATATTAAAGACAAAAACTACACGACAACTACTACTACTACTAGTATATAATTTTAAACGTAACGTAATTCCAACTTACGTTTTTTTTTTAACTGACTACCGAAGGAGAGAGGCGCGGGTTCAACTCGAGCTACGTTCATTTGTTGTATATTTTTAATATATGTACTTATTAATTTGAATACTTTTTACATGGCATGAAACGTAATTTAAATAATTTAGTAAAAAGCCAAATAAGGCGTAATTCGATTTTTTTTGATTTAGAAAAATGGTTATATTTTGAAACTTGTATATTTTTTTACACTTTCGCTTACTATTGATTTTATTTAATATTAATTTAATTAACAAAATATGTCGGAAAATATTTCTTCTTCATTAACATAAGCAACTTAAAAATACTCACCGATTTACTTTGTGTTCATTTTCAATGGCCGTCAGTTTTTTTTGTAAATTATCTGTATTAGCGGTGAGTTCTTCTATATTTTTAAATTTCTCACTTAATTGTTCAGTGGTTTTGTTTAAATTTGTGATTATTTCGCGTTTTTCTTCTTCAATTGTCGATATTTGTTCATTCAATTTATTAATGTCTTCTTTATACGACAGTAAAAGCTGAAAATTTTAAAATATTTATTAGTTCGGAGAACCAACTTTATTTTCGTTAATTATATTTACTTTATTATTTACTCAGTCTTATATGGACTCACCACTTCTTGTTGGCTTATTTCTTTTGACAGATGTTCTTTCTCTTTAATTAATCGTCCGATTTCGTTCTTTTGTAAATCATTCATATTGGCACTTTCCTAAAGAAATACCAAGTAAACCATGAGTAATATTTTTTTAAATTAGATATTTAAATGTTCCCATCGTCGTAGTATAAAAGGGCATATTCCGAAATATTACCAGTAAGTGTGTATTTGAATCCGATTCGAGGGAATGTTTATATTAAAAATATAAAAATATTTTAGTAGTAATCGATTTTTAAGGGGCACTTGCTGCACAGGATTATGATTCCTATACAAACAACCGCGAGTCGGGTTCGCCCACCGAGGGTTCCGTACAAAAAATTAGAAGTCCAGGAGCTTTCTCTGTAATTCGGCTTAGCCACCAGAACTAGCGGCTTTAATACTAAATTTTGCCCGCATTTAAGGCTTTTATTATTTAGGATTTCTTTCAAGAAGATGCACTTTCCCTAATTTGCATTGTACAGAAGTAAAAATAATAACAAAGAACTACAATATGGTCAACGAGTCGTGGCCGCCCTGATGCTAGCTGTATATGAACAAATAACAATGGAATGGAAATTTTAGTAAGCCGAACTTCAAGACGACCACGATTCATCGACTGTAGCAGTACCTGCAGATTATCTTTTAAATCTTGTATAACAGCAGTAGATATCGCCTTCTCTTCCTCCAGCTTGGCTAACTTCTCTTGATAGATGTTATTCCGTTCGCACATCGTTCGTTCTTGATTGTTTATAGCTACTTTCAACGAGTCATTTGTTTCTGTAGCCTTTTTTAACCTAAATAACGAAATTAATTAATAATGAAATAAATAAATTAATAATGAAAAAGCCTACTAGTATTCATAAAAAATTGTTGGGTGCTGTAACTGTATATTTTTTTATTTCTTTTTATATTATTTCCGTAACAATGCTTTATAAATAGTATTTATGGTAATACTAATAATAGTCAGTATCAATGCCGCTTTGTCTTCTTACCAGAGCGAAAAAGTGTAAATAGTTTATCATCCCAATTAAGAAACCCAATATTGTCGCTCTAGCGTTGTCCTACTGCACCACGATGACTTAATTTAATAGTGTTATAACATAAACTAATAAACGTACTCATTCGCTTGTTTCATAAGTGTATTATTCGCGTCCGCGCTTCGTACATTGTACTCCTGGAAGAGCTCTTTCTTTTCCTTTTGTAGATTTGCAATAGTTTCTTGCATCTATGATACATAAAATGCTTAGAAAAATATTAAAAAAAAACAATGCATTTATTGTAAGTATAGCTACTGCTTAAAAACATTATCTTATTAAAGCTAGTCGAAATGTTTGTATTGCTTCATAATCATTGGCGATATCACATAATAGAATTAAAAGAGTTTCGACTCACGCTACGTTCAAACTTTTATTTTGCCTATTTTTATATTTTTTTCGTACTATTGTATATATTTCCTTCGTGTTGAATGACCGTTCAAAAAAGAATAATATGTAAGAAGTAAAAACAACATACAACTAGAGTAATAATCCTAATTAAAGTAAAAAAAGGAGAACCTTTTGAATATCAAAACTGCATAAATCGAGTTTCTGTTTCAGCTCCATGACATTGCTGGTAAGGTGTTCCTTGTCGCCGAGCACCGTCTCCAGCTTATGCTTCAGCTCGCGGACCTCCGCTTCCGCTTGCTGGCGCGTGGACGATAACAGCTGCAGCAGCTGCGCGCTGTGCTCTTCAGTCACCCTCACTGTATAACAGTATTAGTGTGTTAGTTTGTGTTTTTTTAGTTTATATATTTAATTCTCTTCCTTGTCCCGTTCTACCTACGGAGTCGGGTTTCCTTATCATGTGGCGCCCTGTATTTCGTTGATATGTATACGTTGATTCGTATGTTTAGTCTCAAATTTATCATTTTTGCCAAAAATGAAAAAGTGATATTTTCAAACAAAATAATTAATAAAATTATCGTTGTAAAATAAAACGCCATTTGTTAAGAACGACTTTAGATATCCACAAACTTAATTGAGATCTAGTCAGATCTCAATTTGACTGATTGGACTGATTTTAGATGTCCACAAACTCAATTGAGATCTGAGAGCTACCTTACCACCACACATACCTTTATCCTGCAAAGTATCAATCAAAAGCTGTGTCTGATCATCTTTCTTCAGCTGCCTCTGTGTCAGTTCCTGCACCTCCTGGCCCGACTTCTGGAACGCGGCACTCAGCGCGCCGTGGTCCGCCTTACACCTGAGCAGAGTCTCCTTCAGCGTGTTGCCGTAGGCCTCGAGCACGTCGCATAACTCGCGATTACTGCTTACTCTATACACGAGGAGGAAATATTGTTACAACTATATATTTTTTTAACTATTTCACACTATTTTAGAAAACGTATAATAATTTGTAAAAAAATAGCATTCTCTTTTGGCGAATTATAGTTAAACTATTTTTTCTTTGGGCAGCGGAAATTTGTTAAAACCTCCCACAGAAATATCTACTTGTTTTTAAATTGCCAACATAAATAAATTGTAACTACTCAACTACGTGAATCGCGTGACGTATTTAATATTTTTTTAATATTTTTTTTAGCTTGACTCTATTGAAACAAACTAACTCGCTCACAAGTCTATACCCATAAAGACACTTTTATTCCGCACTTTCCGCCGAATTCTGGAGACATTGTGTGTCGAATGGAGGAACTCAACGCCGCCCTTTGTCTCGTTAACAGAGCAGAGAAAGTAAGAGAAAATGAAAACATTTCATTTAATAAACGCCAAATTAGATTGCTACTAATGTACGACGTCATTATTACCAATATAATAATTTGGAATTTTATAACTCCCTCGTGATCTGTTGTAACATTGTAATATACCTAAGTTATAATACGGTTAAATTACCAATTATATATAACAACATTCTTTAAAAATATACTAACTTGTTTAAAATTTCTGGACGACGACGTAATTCGTCCTGATATTGCCCAGATATCGTTTCATGCTGCATCTGCAATTCCACCATGTTCTGTTGTAGCCTCTCATGGCTACCTCCGACTTGCTGCAATTTTTCTTTTAAATCCCAATATGCCGTGTCTTGTGCTACCTATAAGAAATATTATATTTATCTTATTTATAATACAATCGTAACGGATTGGTGTCTGTACGTAGAAGATACATAAACAAAATGATGGCATTCAATAATGCACCATAAGCGAAGTTTTTTTTCATCACACTTATCTCTTTTTTAAGTTTTATCCCATAATAAGGAGAGAAAAATATCTCTTTAATACATATAAAAATTTCAAAGTAACGGGGTTCAGGCTCGTACTCGCTTCACCAAACCCTTTAACCATAACGGCATAAAACGTTCGAGAATTGTATATATTATCATATCTTATACGCGCTGCTAACAACTTTTTCGTGATGTTTAGTTTTAAATGTTATTTTTTTATTTATTTTTGTATTTAAAAATATACCTGCCTTTAATTTTATAATTTTTGTTGCCTGCCTTGAAACTGTTTCTCCAAGCTTCTCTGCTTTCTCAATTATTCTTTCCCTACTAGCATTTTTTTTTATTTCCTCCATTTTCGCTATAAAAGATAAAAAATACTATAAACAATCCAAGTGTTTAATAAGAAAAATAAACTATATATAGAAAAATAAAGTATTCAGACTTGGTTTTAAAATCAGCCACTCGCCAGAGAAAACAGAAAATGGCGGGAAAATGAACTTAAGCTTATTATGTTACGCTCACACGCTTGTACAAACTCGTCAAGCGTGAGTCCGTTTTTGCCAAACAACAAATGCTTGAAATAAAAAACTGTTGATAAATTTATTAAGTAATATTCCAAAACTGTTTAGTTTTCAATATTCATTACCTATATATCTCGTACCTCTTCGTTGATTTGCAAATTTTGTTAGTTTATTTTATTTACCTTTTCATGACTTACATTTTTCTTTTTATTAATTATTTCCTTTTTTTTATTCATTTCGGGCATTTCCTTTTTTTTTAAATTAAATATTAGCTTAAAGTACAGTTTGTTAATATAGTATACAGTTCAGTTCTTAATTTATGGAAATAAGTGTATTAAAATCAATATTTACTGTACGTGACCGCACTATGCCGAAATTACTCATTTAATTTATCCATTGCCATTTGAGTACAAAATATAATAAACTCATCTCGATCTACTAACCTTCATAAATGATATTGACGTTTGACCAAAGAGCATATGTCATATAATAGTATCTATGCAATGCAAGTAGCTCTGTCAACTGTCAAGTAGGTAGCGTTCAACGTGAACAACTTGATTATTTCATCATTGTTTTAAACATTGTTTCTTATTAATAATATTTCGGTAGAATAAATAAAAACACATATAAAGGTATGTACATTATTCTATATAATATAGAAAAGTCATAATTAATTATAATAGTATTTTAAAAACAAATAGGTTATGAATTTTAATTTTACAGATGCCGTTGTCGTGTCGGTTTTATCAAGAGAAATATCCTGAGGTGGAAGATGTAGTTATGGTAAATGTACGGTCCATCGCTGAAATGGGTGCTTACGTCCATTTACTAGAATATAATAACATAGAGGGCATGATATTGCTTTCCGAGTTGTCGAGAAGACGTATTAGATCTATCAACAAATTGATTAGAGTCGGCAAAACTGAGCCAGTAGTCGTAATAAGAGTGGATAAAGAAAAAGGTAATGGTAACAACAGAATTTTCTTTGTAATTGTTTACATTAGACGATTTTGTTAAATATTTTTTCTTATCATAGGTTACATAGATCTATCAAAACGTCGTGTCTCAGCAGAAGATATAGATAAATGTACGGAAAGATACGCTAAAGCTAAAGCAGTTAACTCCATCCTTAGGCATGTAGCTGAACTTCTGAATTATCAAAGCTCAGAACAATTAGAGGAATTGTACAAACAGACAGCTTGGCATTTTGAAGAGAAGTACAAGAAAAAGGCATCAGCTTATGATTTCTTTAAACAAGCAGCTGTGTACGTGATTCATATTATTTTGTAATTATTTAAGATTAAGTTCTGGGGGTAAAATATTAAACATTTTTAGGAATATCAAAATTTCAAAATGATTTATAATAACATAAATAACACATTTTTAGATTATTAGGCAAACAAGATTAATAGTTATCTCTGTTACTACTTTCTATATAGTTTTAGGAAGATTTTATATTGTGTCACTGCAATGTCATAGTAGAGATCCATCATCCCCACACATGACATTTTGTTTACCAGAATGGAAAAATGAATATAATTTAAATATCATTCATTTAAGTGGAGATTGAACCCCACAACCACTGAGCTTACTCAAACACAGTTCCACTCAGTCATAGCAGCCCAAATGTCATAACAGTTAATCAAAAACTAACTTTACAGAGACCCCTCAGTGCTCAATGAATGTGGCTTAGATGAAAACACTAAAGAAGTACTCCTTGCCAACATCAAGAGAAAGCTAACTTCACAAGCAGTGAAAATTCGTGCTGACATTGAATGTGCATGTTACGGATACGAAGGCATTGATGCAGTAAAGGCAGCGTTGAAGTCTGGGCTTTCTTTATCTACTCCTGAAATGCCAATCAAAATTAACTTGATTGCTCCACCTTTATATGGTGAGTGATGTTGTATATTATTAATTATTTAAGTTGTGTTGCACAGGCATGCTACAATATTGTGACAGATTGTAGGTTCAATCCCTACTTGAGGAAAAGAAAAATATTTAAATACTTTTAGTGTATTTTAAGCCACTTAGAAATTATTTATTTCAGTAATGACAACTTCAACTCCTGAGAAAGCAGATGGTCTTAAGGCTTTACAAGATGCCATTGATAAGATTAAAGATACAATTACAGATGCTGGAGGCGTTTTCAATGTGCAAATGGCTGTGAGTACAACTTAACATTTCTATACAAATATTATAAAACTGAAGAATTTGCTTGGCACATAATATTTTTTTCTATTTCATCAAAAATAGTTATTTCATGAAATTGAATAGTACTAATCTGCTTTGTCTGCTCAAACTTATTGTTAATTTTATATGTAGCCAAATTATACTAAATCTTGGCATAAATTGTAGGCTATATGTTATTCTGATTTAAATTAGCTATGTAAAGTTTTATTTAAATTCTTCAATGTTTGAGTGTCTTGTAATGATTATTTCAAGATGTATACCAACCATCCAACCAACATACCCATACCAATATGGGGGAAAGATATATTATTATATTATTTATGTTAGTAACATTGTGAACCTAAATTGACATTGATGTTTAATAATTGTAGTGTAGGGTATGAAGAAAATAAAATCAGTTTTGCTTCATACTTCAAACTTGTAGTATCATTTTATTCACATTATAAATTATATTGAAAAAATTAGATTTTTATAATTTTTAGCCTAAAGTGGTAACAGCGACTGATGAAGCAGAACTGGCTCGGCAAATGGAGCGTGCGGAGGCTGAGAACGCCGAAGTCGCTGGAGACTCGGCAGAGGAGGATGAGGATCAAGGTAATATTGTGTGTTTTATACAGTCCAACAAATACTTTATAAAGTTTGTGTGCGTGTGCGCATGTACATTCATCTGCATAATATTGGATGGGTATCATTGAATAGAGTTCAGTGTCACTGTGTGTAATATATAATGTAAATGAAATTTAATGTTGTGCTCTACTGTATTAAAGTGTTGTGTTCGGGTTCGCGGGGTAACATTGGCCTATACTTATTTGTATGCAGAAAAATCTGAGGCATTTGATTCTGTGTCACCCAAAAAACTGTGCCTTTCACAAACCACAACATGGTGAATTTAATTCAAGTTGTGGTTATATATTTTTTAATTAGTATATATTATAATGTGAAGCAAATTATGATTATAAACATGATGAATACTATTATTAACAATTTCCAATATTTTATATTAAACAGAAATTTTATATAAATTATTGGAAAGAAACATTCACATCCAAAATTCAGAATTCAGTATTAGTTCTGTGTAAATTTAGATTTATATGTTAGTTCAGTGAGTGATCACTTTAGCAAGACATAGCTGGTTGAGGTGGAACTTAACGCCGCGATTTACCCATATATTTGTCTGTAAAAAGCAAGGAAGAGAAAACAATTCATTCCCGTGATATAAATCAATTGTTTATACATTTTAATTTTTTTACCCAGGTATGGGTGATGCTGGCATGGATGAAGAACCGCAACAAAATGGTGCCTCCGATGAGGATGATGAGAACTGATACATTATATACTCTATAGCCATGATATAATACTATGTATATGACTTTTACCACAAAAATAAAAAACAACTAAAAATATATATATATATTTTAATAAATAGTAAAAAATATATGAGATTTGTTCCTTGATTTGTGAAGTAGCGCCAAATAAAGGTACATTCCGGTCTGGGAGGATGATTGAAATATCGGACTGGTCTGGGTACTTATATGTGGTCTTGAAATAATCCGTACATAATATATGTAAAATAAAATATGCTAGTATAACGTAATTGAGTTGGCCCCATTTTCGAGTTAGTAAGTATGCATACAATCTTAACTACATATTAAACCATTAATCCTCAAAATTTCAGCTTTACTGAAATGACATAGGTCTGAAGGCCCTGGGATTCTCAGTCTTTTAGCATTAACTTTCATGTTAAAAACTCAAAACAAAATATTAAGAACAAAGTTACTTATCCCTTGACAGATCCTACATACACAATGAAAGAAAAAATAAAAGTAAATGCAAAATAAAACAAAATATCATATTGTGTCTTTATAACATTATAATATAACTAATCTATACAATATGAATTAAATTAAATAATATGTAGGTAGTATAATCATTTATACATGTCTTTAAAATATAAAATTGCACTAATGTGTATGTCTATCATGCAACATTACACTTTTTTTCCATTTATTCTGTTCAGTTTACTTCTGTGTATTTTGTCAAAGAATAAGAGACCCGCTGCTCTCTCAATAGTTTCTGGAGGAACCTGGGAAATGCGTAAATAATATATAAATAAATAACCTTCTCAGTGTATCCCACACACAGCAGGGTAGGCAGAGGGAATCTTGTGTTAAGACCCTACATTCCCCACCTTGTTCCGAATTCTGGAGGCATTGCGTGTTGAGTGATAGAACTCACCACCGCGCATTGCCTCGACACCAGAGGGAAGAAATGGCAATATAAATTTAAATAAATATTAATTAACTATTACTTATACTTTACCTCATATATCGTGCCGCTTCGAGGCCGTCGTGGCCAGAGGCGTAGTGAGCAGAGGGGAGGGGGGGCATCATGCCCCGGGCGCTACTCGCTACTCACAAAGGGGCGCCGAATGGTCCGTAAAACTATTTTATATGTATTTAATCAAATACATAATATTCATTTGATTTAATTATGTAAGGACCCATTCATTTAAAGCTATGCTTGAGCCTAAGACTTTATTCATTTATTAATTTACGTATGAAATTATGTGGGTACGTCTGGGGGTCGCGGGCGCGAGTTAAGCTCCCTACTCAACTGGTCGTGGCGCAGGGGCACAAGCGAGTGCGACTGTAAACACGACGACAGCCGAAGAAATTAAATATTTTCATTTCCTCACTCTGGTAACTAGCAAACTACGGCGTTGAGTTCCACCACTCAACAAGCACTGCCTCGAAAATTCGGCGGAAAACGGGGAAATGGAAGTGTCTTAATAGGTACGGTATTTTTAACACTAGGTTCCCAGATATCCACTGCCTATTCTGCTATGTGTGATATACAGTGTGAAGATAAAAATATATATATTTACCATAAAAGAAGAAACCGGCGTCTCATCAGGTATTTTCTGGTTGGGCATGACATAAGCCTCCATGTCCAAAGAACCATCTGGGGCTTCCGCCACAATTACTTTGTAGAAATGTGTTGGTACCGCCACCGTATTAGCACCTATGACTTGATATTTAATATAAGACTTGCCATCTGGTTCTCTTCTGAAAATTTTGATTAAAATATATATTTTTTATTAAATCTATAAAAATCCGACTGTTCGAAAAATTACCATGTAGCCTGGAGTGCTAATACCATACATGTCCTCAATGATCATTCTGAGCTATATTCTTTGGGTAGTAGAAAATTGTAAACTTTAAAAAACATCCACAATTAAGGCTAAAATTTAAAAAACCTGGATAAGTATATAAAAGTTAAAAACATACTAGAAAATAACAATAATTACCTGGGTAGATATAAAGGACCAGTACAACAATATACATTGTTATATACTTTTGTTAACTTCCTCACATGTTTCTCTAAGCGATTCCATGCATGTCTGTTAAATCCATCACCAACCTTAAAAGAATTTACTGATAAAATTATATTCTCTAAAAAATTACTTCTAATTTGAAATTTCCTTTTGTTTAGACAAAGACAAGACAGTGGCAGTTTACAGTACTTTGTACTTTCATTTAGAAACAATTTAAGTATTATTTATTGTGAAACACCCATATTTTCTAAAAATTGTAAAGCTAGGCCTATATCAAGGACTATTAATTTGAATTGATATTTTGTTTGTAATAAAGCTATAAGCTATATTACATATTAATTATTATGATTTCAAAGAACATTCTTGTAGTCAGTCATATTTACTTCAGACGCTTAAAATTAGAATGTGTTGTCACACACAACTCATAGTTTCTTCCATTTGACCACAAGAGGGAAACCATACGTTAGAGATAGTGCAAAGTAGATATAATATAATAAAGCTATATATTCTTATATAGCTTACCTGTGGAGCCATGTTAGTAAGAAAGAATGTCTGATCCACATGAGACTGAGCAAGACGATGGTTGCCTGCTGCTGCCATATGACCGCGGTCAAAACCAGATCCTTTGTAATCAGTGTTTTGAGATCTATAATAATTTATTCAAAATATTTATATCTATACTCAATAAATACAGTCGAATTTAGAAAATATACTATTAAGACTTATTTAATAATTTATTAAATACTACATTATCTATGTCCTGATGATAAGGCATCATAGCACAGTGAGTGACCACATGCACATTCCATTCCATTCCACATTCCACACTCTAATAAAGGAATGGTTCTCTTTTCCACTATTCAGTTTGCAATGCCTACAATTTTGACAGAATGCATAGAACAAACTCTCTATTCTCTTGTTTCTCTTGCTTTACCCAAAGTTCTCTCTGTTTATGCTATGAAGAGTGGAGCTGCTTTACTACTAATTTGAATAATTACCTAAAAAATGGATGTATGCTTTCATCTGGCTTAAAGTCACATTTGCTTCTATCAACTGAGTCATTTTTCATAATATGTTCTTTAGTGATATGTTCAAATACCCAATTTGGTACTTTATTTCTACGATCATAAGACAATACGTAGTCATCGTAGGACCGCACATTGTCTAAACTTGGAAATCCATATTTCATTATCTGTGATACCTATAAATATAAAACAAACTTTAAGATATTCTAGAATTACAAATTAAATTATAAAAGTATTTTACTCAATAATAAATACAAATTGCATAAATACATATAAATACACATTGCGAAATAGTTATAAACTAATAATTTATAATAAAAATAAAGAATAGTATAGGATTCTTCAAATAAACATACTCTGTCTTTTGCTGTGCCTCCTTCAACAAATGGTGTAGCCGCTGAAACTGTACCATAAATTGGTAAACCAGGCACAGAAGTTAATTTCTTTCCATTGATAACTACTGAAACTTCTTTATTTTCATTGAATACATCCTTTTGTCCTATATAATAGCCTACCAGCCCTACAGCACTCAACTGTGCTATATGTAATATACGCTTAGAAATCATTTTACTTTAATTATATATAGTTAAATTTGTACATTTTAATACATTATAGGTTAGAAATTTCAATTAGATAACACCACAAGCGGCTAAAATTTAAAAACATATTTGAGTAGGTATTGTGCTGACCACAGAACACATTTACTCATTGGTGTTGATTTTTGACGTGACCTTTATTTTTTTGTTGTAGCAAGATCACTTTTGAAGTGACATTAAAAAATTAAATTATTACTCGATTTCAAATAAAATTTGAATTAATCATTATTATATTTTTTTAATTAAATGAAGCATTCTCGTTATGTATTATTTGTTTTTTTATCGTTTATATTAAAATATAAGGAATATTAAAAAAAATGCAATATTATAAGAATCAAAGAATGACAATCAGCTGTTAAAATTGAATCATGAATGTCAAGCTATGAAATATAATATAAGTCAAGCATTGAGTAAATGTGTTCTGTGAGCATTGCGAAAGGTTTTAACATTTTATAGTGAGTTTATTATTATATTCATTAATATATTCTGATAAAGCGTCAGAAATAATAAAATAATATACAGCAATAACAAAAAGTCCAATTATGAGATTGCTATTAAGAACAAATCGCCTATACTCGACACTTTTTCTCAAAAATAATTATAGTACAGCTCCAAAAACATGTAACACATGCCGGATACACGACAAGGATTACCCTACAGACGAATATAGTAATGTAACACCAAAAATAATATCGTACTTAAACCGTAATTTACATTTGAAAAAAGACAACCCTCTATCGCTCGTGAGGCAGCGAATAGTAAATTATTTTTACTCATCGTTTACTCACAGAGGTAACCCAACGTTTAGTGTTTACGATAATTTGTCACCTATAGTTACGGTTCAGCAAAACTTTGATGATTTATTAATACCAGAGGACCATCCGAGCAGAGCTAAATCAGACTGTTATTATATAAATAATACGACATTACTTCGGGCGCATATGACAGCCCATCAAACTGAGCTATTGAGAGCTGGTTTAGATAACTTCCTTATGATTGGAGATGTATATAGGAGAGATGAAATTGATTCTACACACTTTCCTGTGTTTCATCAAGTAGGTAATTTTGTGCATGACTATATTTATAAAAAATACTTGTTTCCTTTCTGTTAACCTAAAAGCTAAAAACACTAATGTAGCCTAATGACATTAAAATAATGTGAAGAAATTTAATATGTAGGTAAATACAGTTTTAAGCTTCATACATATCCCATATAAAGCAGGGTAGGCAGTGGGACCCTAGTGTCAACCATTTCGTTCTCCATTTTTTTTATCTTCCTACCAAAATGAGGAAATGGAATTCATTTCTCTGAAGGAAAATCAGCTATAACATTTACAGTTGAGGTATTTTTCCATGATGGTTTTAATTTTTATGTATTTATTTTTTCAGATAGATGCAGTAAGATCTCAAAGGAAAGAACAACTATTTGAAAATCATCCAGATTTAGATATATTTGAACCAACTTTCAATCCAAAAAACCCACATACATTTGTGAATTCGATATCTGATCCTACAAAACAAAGTTGTCATACATTAGAGGCCACCAAATTAATGGAAACGCAGTTAAAAAATCACCTATTAGGCATGGTCCAAGTATTATTTGGGGAGAATATTAAATACAGATGGGTGGATGCTTATTTTCCTTTCACCCATCCTTCTTGGGAGCTAGAAATATATTATGAGAATGATTGGTTGGAAGTTTTGGGCTGTGGAATTGTAAGAAACGAAATTCTTGCTAATGTGGGACCTAATAACAGTATAGCTTACGCCTTTGGATTAGGATTGGAAAGATTAGCCATGGCATTATATAAAATCCCAGATATAAGATTAATATGGAGCAGTGATTCAGGCTTTTTAAATCAATTTCAAAATAAAGATTTGAATGCTAAAATAACGTACAAACCTATATCTGTTTATCCTCAGTGTACAAATGACTTGTCTTTTTGGCTCCCACCAACTATGACTATTGATACATTCTTGAATAATGATTTTTATGATTTGGTTAGAGATATTGGTGAAGATATAATTGAACAGGTAAGCACAAAACATTCTTCCAATTTAACATTTTTTGAAGTGTGATTGTAATTAGTTAATTAAAATGTAATGTTACCATTACTGATTAGTAACTAACTAAGAAAGGACAAGAATTAAAAATAAATTGGACATCCATCCATGACTACATCATACATTGTTATTTATTTAACTATGTCCAAAATAGTCATGATGAAATTAATAAACGAACTTTTGACATTTTATTTTCCAGGTAAAATTAAAAGATAAGTTTATTCACCCTAAGACAAAGAAACACAGTCTTTGCTACAGTATAGTGTACAGGCATTTAGAGAGGACCCTTACACAGGCTGAAGTTAACAATATACACAAGGAAATTGAAGAGGCAGCTACAAAAGCATTTAATGTTGTTATTAGATAAATAAATTATAATTTTAAAATTACTGCTCTTTAAATGCATGCATTTTTGTTTAGCACATAGTAGGGAAACAAAATAAAAATCTTGCGTTAAGGCCTAAGAAACTCAATCTTATTAATTGTGATATTTTGATGAGTATACATATTACATAATATATTTTAATCAATATTTAACACGAAGAAGTTATTTTGTATAAAAACATAAAAATGAGCTTCACTATGTATCCTGCACACAGCAAGGTCGGCAGATGGAATCTAGTTTTAACACTCCATTTCCCACTTTCCGCCGAATTCTGGATGCATTGCGTATTGAGTGGAACACAATGCCGCCCTTTACTTTGACACTAGAGCGAAGAAATGAAAATATAAATGTAAATAAATATTTCATATCCTCGAGTGGAACTTGAACCCTCAACCGTCGCGTTACAGTCACACCCTTGTACCGCTGCGCCACGCCATCTTAAATAATAAATTTAAACTATTTTCAACAAAGTAATTTATTTAATTGTATTTAACTTTTTTTAATTAATTTAATTTAACTTTTTTTTTAATATTAAAAAAAATATATATTAATTTTGTGGGATGGACAGAGAAATTAAGGGTTATTGTTTATCTATTTGAAATTTGTAGAAGTATAGATCATTGTTTTATAAAAGAATATTCTTTTTTGCCTAATCTATAATTGCGTCGACCTCAGACGAATTGAGATTCAATAAAAAAATATATAAAAAATATCCAGCCAAAATTTATGAATCAAGCAAAAACGCGGAATGTGAATCAATCATGTATTTGAAATAAAACAAAAAAACAATAACATCAAAAAGATCCATTAATTAAACTAACATAAATACAATACTTTTTGTACAAATAAAAAATATGTATTTACATAATTACATGAGCATGTATAAGTTAGTAACTAGTTTGTACAATATTTATGAGAACAGAAGTACCTTAATGGGAACGTAATATCTTAACATTAGGTTCCCAGGTTCACTCCGCCTAACATGCTTTATGCGGGATGAGGATCATTTAAAATTTGGTAAGGTAAGGGAAAGGAGTTCGCATCATACAGTGGAAGTGGCATTTCAAAGAGGGATGCTCATTAAGTAGTTTCCCGTTTTAATAAATTGATAGTATATATGTATTTATATGTAAAATTTATGTTTATATTATATTCCTACTCAAATTCGAGTTTCTTGCCTAGGAGTCAAGACAACATTCATGAGTAATAACATGGAGACATTATATTAGAATATACCAATAATTAAGACATTTACTTAAGTCATCATCTGTAATAGACTGAGATCCGACCGTTGAATCCTGCATATACGAGTTTTCTTAATTAAACCTATATTAATGAATAATACATGATTAGTAGAACAGATTACACCTGGGTTGCCAGGAAGAATCCTGCCGCAATCACCTTTAATTACATTTTTTCGTAACTCATTTTTGGAGAAAATTGCACCCATACGTTTTTTATATGAATCGCACATCATTTGAAAAATAATCGCATAAGGAATAGGAAAATTAAGGGTTGCCAGCTCTCAGTCTGCCGCAAGTCTAGGGTTGCCTGGTTTAAACATGTCACTAAATGTTAATAATTTGCAGTCATGTGTTTTTTTAATGAATTATATATCAAATTAAAGCTTATTTTTTTCTGAACACTATAAAACAGGGTTGCCTTGAAAATTCCTGCCGCAAACAGGGGTTGCCAGCGTTTGAAATATTTTATTCCGGTTCCGTTTGACTATGAGAATAGACGATGAAATGCGCGGTCTGCCTTATGTTTTAAAGTAAAATATTATACAATAGAAGGTCAATCTTAAAATCAATGTTTATTCTAATTGTTCACCTGTTAAATGATGATTTGATTTATATTAAGTACACGCAGAAAACTATTTAAAGATGAAATCATTCTTATTTCTCAAGTAAAATAATGAATCTATAATATTGAGTCTTTGCAAAATCTATTTTCTAAATACTAATATTTATTTATTAATTTAAATGACCATTTTGAAACAATTAAATTATCTAATTAAATAAATGTTTACAAATATCGATCTACTATAAGGTATTAATTACAACATGTTTCCTTAATATAATGAGAGGTGACAATTATCGCGGATATTTTTTTTATTAATTAAGAAAATAAGGAAAATTATATTTCAATAAACAATCTCTCTCTCTTCGCCTTCTGCTTGTTTGATTTGACAACGCCGTCCGTATCCGTAGAAAGAACTATGGCGCCCATCTTTTTGGTACGAATATTTAGGTTTTTGGAAAGTAAATGAAAACTATTCAACTAATAAAAACTATTAAAATATAGATAAAAAAATGTCGCTAGCAAGAACTTGTCTGTCTATGCTGATAGTTTTTAAGGCATTTAGGTCTGAAAGAATTGTTCTTATTATTATTATAATAAAGCGTAATCACTCACTCACGTCCCTAACTTAGTGTAATCAAAACTGAGGCAACTCCCACGGCCACAATTGTCTACATTTTATTAAACTATATAATATTAAACATTAAGGTATACTTACGTTTTGCATTAGAAAATAATTAAAAATATTTCTTTATATTTTTGTTTGAAAACAATGAACTTTTTGTAACACTGTAAATGATAACTGTGCATTGTGTCATTATTTAAAAAAATGTCACTGTATTTAAAATTCATTTTTTGGCGAAACAATAACATGATTTTACACTTTTGGAGAGATTCCTTGTTAAATTCTATCACATTTTTACTCCTGCCGCACAAAAAACACGTCTTCATTTTTGTCAAGTAAAAACGTCTTTACTCCAAAACGAAAGGTAAGTAAGTAATATGCTCAAAAACAACTCATTTGACCATCTGCACTTTCATTGCATTTAGAAACAATACTTTTTCGAAAATAATTTTATTGCATTTGGTTTGCTTTGTATCGCGCCGCAAAATGTTTATCTATAGTAAAAAATAGCCAACTAATTGATATTTGCCGACTCTTGGTCATAAACCGTAAATAGCGTTTTTTAGTCGGCATTACTGTCGGATTTTCTTCGAATTTATTTTGCTAACTTAGTTTTGTTTATTATAATTCTATTATATATATTTCTTTCCTATGCAAATTATTAAAAATTGCGTGAGAAAAAAAAAATTGCGGCAAGCGTTGTCAAATCAAACAAGTAGAGGACGAAGAAAGAGAGAGAGAGAGAGAGAGAGAGTTCATTGAAATGTATTTTTCAATATAATTAATAAAAAAAATATCCACAATAAGGTCACCCTTCATTATATTAAGGGAACATGATGTATATGTATGTATATTAATAGTTTATAGTAGATCGATATTTGTAAACATTTATTTAATTAGATAATTTAATTGTTTCAAAATGGTCATTTAAATTAATAAATAAATATTAGTATTTAGAAAATAGATTTTGCAAAGACTCAATATTATAGATTCATTATTTTACTTGAGAAATAAGAATGATTTCATCTTTAAATAGTTTTCTGCGTGTACTTAATATAAATCAAATCATCATTTAACAGGTGAACAATTAGAATAAACATTGATTTTAAGATTGACCTTCTATTGTATAATATTTTACTTTAAAACATAAGGCAGACCGCGCATTTCATCGTCTATTCTCATAGTCAAACGGAACCGGAATAAAATATTTCAAACGCTGGCAACCCCTGTTTGCGGCAGGAATTTTCAAGGCAACCCTGTTTTATAGTGTTCAGAAAAAAATAAGCTTTAATTTGATATATAATTCATTAAAAAAACACATGACTGCAAATTATTAACATTTAGTGACATGTTTAAACCAGGCAACCCTAGATTTGCGGCAGACTGAGAGCTGGCAACCCTTAATTTTCCTATTCCTTATGCGATTATTTTTCAAATGATGTGCGATTCATATAAAAAACGTATGGGTGCAATTTTCTCCAAAAATGAGTTACGAAAAAATGTAATTAAAGGTGATTGCGGCAGGATTCTTCCTGGCAACCCAGGTGTAATCTGTTCTACTAATCATGTATTATTCATTAATATAGGTTTAATTAAGAAAACTCGTATATGCAGGATTCAACGGTCGGATCTCAGTCTATAACATTAGTATATTTCAATGGGAAATTTATTTAAGTAATCCTTAAAAAAATGAAAATGTCTTAAGTATATCATTTACTACTCTCCTATAGCAAAAAAAAAGTAATAGAAAAATTGTATTATTCACATAAAGTACATGTTCTTATCACAATTAAACCCGTTATATAAAAATATAAATTAATGAATAAAAAAAATCTACTTACTAAGTTATTTTATTTATAGGAAAATGTCTCAATTATAAATAACAAGTCAAACATTCAATGTTTTACTACTTAAAACTAAGCGGGATATTTCAATACTTTAAACTATATTCCGAAAATATGCCCTTAAATAAATTTTAAGTAAACATCTTTTACACCAAATTATTTATCAAACACCGAGTATACAATCCTCGTCGGAGCTATCATTAAATACGACTGGCTCCAGTACAGGGTTCTTTAAGTTTACTTCAGGTTCATTAGTATTGGTAGCACTAGCCGATGCTCCCAAAGACTCTATTACCTCGCTTCTATTTTCATCTCGACTTTTATCTTCATTATTATCATCGTCACCATCATTTTTCTTTCTCTTAGCTTTAAAAGCCAACGGCTCGTCATCCGAATCGCTAATCGTTAAATCATTTATTATTTTGGCACTTGTGTAACACTTCACAACGCTTTTGATACCTTTCATTTTCACCTCTTTTATTTGCTCTTTTCGTTTTCGATCTAGAATCATATTTAATGCTATTTTTTTCTTTTGCGATAGTCCCTCTTTACTTATTACAGGATTTCTCAGTATACTTTTGCCGCTTGCTCTTAATAACGTTGGATGTACAGCTCTATACAATTTAAGAGGTCTCACTACTTGTGACTGTTTCGGTTCATCTGGCGGAGAATCGGAAGTAGTCTCTTCTTCTTTTTCGCCGTCGTCAGTTAAGTCGATCACAGTGTTGTGGAGTATTGGCTTGTGTTTTGGCTTAGTGTGCTTTTTGATGCTAACGTTTATGGGAACAATTTCTCCAGTTTCAATATTCAGTTTATAAAACTGCTTATTTTTATCGCAACCTTCTTTTAGATCATAAAGAGAAGATACCACGTTTAGATCTACACTCAAGGTTCCGAACTGATCACTAGTAACCATATTTAAATTTGTGTTTATAGTAGCTGAAAGATCTGGATTAGGAGAAATATGTGATATTTCTTCTTCTGTCGTATTATTATTACTTACTCCTGCCCCATTCCCCTCTAATTCAGTACTTTCACTATTTATAGTTATGTCTTCTAAGGATATACCCGACATTTCCATTAAATCTGATAATATAGTTTTTTTAGCCGAACCATCTGTGATCTTATGTGGAATAGATTCAAGTTGCTTGGAAGTTTTATCATTTTCTATTGTTTTTAACTTTGTTGGTGAAACAATGGTATGAGTTTTATCAAACTCGGAGCTCTCTGTCACTCTTCCTCTATGTTTTATGTTAATATCAACAGCAAATTTACTTTGAGTTAATGTATCGGAATCGGTTGATGTAGCCATATCTTCTGTGTTTTTATCACTTACGTATTCGACTTTTTCAACCGATTCAATGTTATCTGGGTTAGTATTTTCATTGTTTACATTTTGGCGAAGATTACAACTTGCAACGGTTGAGTTCGAAATATTAATGGTATTTTCTTGCTCTGGAACTGAGTTTGTCGTTGATATACTATTTAAATTTTGTGGATCTACATTTGCTGGGCTAACAGCAAGTGCCAACTGACTTGGTGGTAACATTAAATTTACGCCTTCCAGTGATGTTTGACTATCATTATTTAACATTACAATTTGAGGAGGAATTGGTTCACTTATTTGCTTTTCAGCTTCCTCTTTTGACCCCTTCGAGCACAACAGAATTTTATTTTTACCTAAGGATATAGGTTTTGGACTTTTTTGTAGCTTTTTATTGAGAAGAAAAGCTTTACTGTCAGGAACTATCACAGTAAGTTGTGAAAGACGTTCTGGTACGTTTGTTTTTTGTTCCTTAGGTGGTGTCAGATAGCATGGACCTTCAGAAAATAGTAAATTCGTTTTAACTTGTACTGATGAAGGATTTTTTGTTTCATTATTATTTATTTGTTTTACATCCTCTAGTACTACAGGTTGCGTATGGGATAAGCTTTGTACGCTCATAATTATAGGATTTAGACCACTTTTCATATCCACATGCATGTCTTTTGTTTGCATTTCTTGAACTTGTGATACCTTGTCCAATGTCTGTACAGAAGTCTCAGAAGAAAGATAATATTTTTGTTGAATTAAGGTCTGTTCGGGTAGATTTTTATTTGCATCTGCATCGAAAGGAGTTTTGCTAGCTTCCAGTAAATTTAGTGCATATTCTGGATTATCGTCAGTATTAATTCCCCGTGAGACTTTCTCAACAATGATTTTTGGTAGTTCGCATGATTGCTCTTTGCCACTCCTTTCATTATTTACTGAGAGTGAGTTTTGTCGTCGAGCGTGTAATTTACGAAGCGCTTTTACATAATCATCTCTACAGCAACATGAGCATAATGGTAAAGAGCACGTATGGGCACTGACTAAGCGTTGATGTGGCTTTGAAAGCGACAACGTTTTCTCACGAGCCCAGCAACAATAAATTGTTTGCGGAAGTTTTTTATTTTTTCGCTTTCTCCTTTTTCTTCCGTTATTATTATTTGTAAATTCATTCATATTTTCCATCGCGTTTCCTCCTGCCACAATTGGCGTCCTATCAATACATTTATTGTCTGTTACTTTCTCAGAAATTTCCTTTGCGACAATATCTTCATTGTTTTCGATAGATATGTCTTGCACGTCACCAGTTTCCATATCATTTTTCTTATTTTGCTTACAGGAATTTGTTTTCTTAAGAAAATTTTTTCTTAATTTTTGTGTCTTATTTTTCATTGTCATCTCTGCGTGTTTTATAGGATCTACGTTATATTGACAAATACCTAATATTCTTTCTATTGTATCTAATGCTAATAGTCTGTCAGTTGGAATTCCTTTTTGAACAAATTCAGCAATTCTTCTTGAATTTTTATGGAGTTTAGGTTTTACCGGTGGTGTCTTCGAAATTCCTTTACGTTTCTTTACTTTTAAACCAGAAGGTTGGGATTCTATAGAGGTTTCGATTTCTAAGTCCATACGTTCAGTTTCGGGTTCTAACATCAGAATATTGTAACCTTTCTGTGCTACGCTCGGTTGTGGGATATCTACGTTAATAATATTATTATTTCGTGGTAAACTTCGTTCGATATTATGAATTTTATTATTTTTTTTATTTCGACGCTCTTGTTCTTTTATGCTTTGTATATTTGCAGTGTGTTGAAGTATTTCTACAGGCGGCTTACTGGTCGTGCTGGAAACCTGTATAGGAGTTACTTCCGCAATTAGAAGCTTTTCATTGGCTCGTCGAATTTGATCTATATCTGGTAAGCTAATTATTTTATTTCTTCCTACAATCTGCGGATCAACTTCAATATTTTGGTTTGGTATGTCACACATTTTTGGGATACATTGCTTAGAAGAATCTAATACATTTTCTATGCTAACTAGTCTCTCAGTTGGCAATACGGTCGGACCCACAGGTTCGGGAACAGGTTCAATAATTTCTTTTTTAATTGTCTGTGAAGAAAATCCATCGAGCATTAAACTATTGTTAGTGAGCTTCGTTTCAAACGATTTATAAATGTCTATAGTCAACGGCTTACACTCTTTAAGCAATCGTCTATTCCTCTCGGAACTAAAAAAACCCGCAGTCAGTCTCTTCAAACGTGTATTAAAATCTGGATTTTTGCAAAGTTGTATCGGATTATATGTTGATATTTTAGGTTTTTTAAAGTACCAACTTTTATAATTGATTCTTTCTCGAAACTCATCATCATTTGAAGCATCGGCATCTGACATGTAACTTTTGCAACTATTTTCACACTCTGAAATATCTTCCATTTTAAATGATTTTTTATGAACTGGTATACTTTCTATAATAGCTTCATTTATTATACGAGCATCTTTAACTGATTTATAGTCTATGAAACGAAATACGTCCATATCGTTAAGCCTTTTCGTGTATACTACAGTTTGAAGCAAGAGTTTGAGGTCAATTTTGGGGGGATCTTTTTTATTGGTTGTACAATTTTCTTCAACCTTATTTTCTGTATTATCAATCATTACTGAAACAGAAACACAAAATGATTATTAACACTTTTATTATGAGTATAAATTCTGATATTTTAAATACAACACTGATTGAAAACGCAACGATTTTTGGAAAACAGAATGAACTATTTTCATTGCATCTCTATTAGAGCTAGAGCTAGACTTAGAGCGGCATTGACTTTGACTTGACAGGCAATATCTATAAATTATAGGAGTGAGCTTTTTAACACCAAGATCCCTCTGCTTACTCCGCTATATACGGTATATTAAAAAAAATTATATATAAAACTTCGAAATACCTGTTGCATCATCGTCGTCGTCTTCTTCAAAATATTCAATGCCATCATCTTCTAATTCGAGTCCATTCATATAAACACCTAAGTTGCTAGTAACGTCATACAAAATATTAATATTTTGTTTTTCTGGTAAATTCGATGTTTCTTTCTTAATATCGGATATTAAATTTGTTAATAATCCTTGTACGTTTGTAATATCTGCCGTATCTTGATGCAATTTCGTTATTTCATCCGTTTTAATATCTTTAATATCGTGGATAACACGTTCTTCTTTATTTTGATGAGATTTAAGACCACTAATATTTGTGATTTTTTGTGATGCTATGTTGTAATGATAACTATTTCCTGCTGAATTTATATAATTATAATTTTTTTCATTACTTTTATTTACATCTACATCTAATATAATATTTTTTTTATACTCTGTTGAGTTACTGCCTTCGGCTTCTTCTTTAAATGCATGTTTAGTCTCAAGTGATGTTGTCGTATCATTCGAATCATCTAATATTACTGCGTCTTCATCATCATGATCAATAGTCTCTTCATCACTATCACTTATCATTTCGTCACTTTTACTTATTGTTGTATTATCATTAATATTAACAACATTGTCATTTTTTGTGTAATTTGTATCATTATTTTCATTTATTGTAACATTAGATAGTTTTAAAGATTTCAATGGTATATCCACAGCTTCCAACATACTTACATCGTCTCCATCGCTTATTTCCTCTATTGTTTCATTTTTGACAATAGATAAATTTATTTTCGAATTTTCTGTTGTCTTATCTACCTCGTTAGTGGCATTAGCACTGTCACTATCAGAATCCGGTTCAAGTCTTAAGTCAATAGTGTCTACATGAGGCTCTATGACTACTAGGTCTGGTTCATTTTCTGCAAGTATACATTACACTATATAACTTACGAGTTATACTATATAACTAAGAATTATAATTTATGTATTCCCACCGCAATGGCAAATAATCCGGCGATTATGATCGCGACGTGTGTCAGTTCTATCCTAACTCAGGGAATAAGTAATTTTCGTTTTCCGGCCCTGGTTGTCAAAACAAAGTGCGAAGTTAAGTACCACCATGTCTCCGAAACGAGACGAATTATTTATCAAATTTATATTTTTTATGTAAACTAAAAGAAAGAGCCTATATACAAGTACTTTTGTGCTACAATGAATATATCACCCAATTAAATAAAAAATTACCTTGACCAGTATTAGTTCCTTTCTTTAGTGCTAGCTCATAACGTTCCTGTAAAAAATATGAAAAAAACATTAAATGGCACTTCAAGTTGATCTTACTCAGTACAAATGTTTCTAATATCTCCCCTTTATTTTATTTGTCAATGAAAACCTAACTCAGTTTATAGTCACCTAACAAATTGTTTTTTTAGTGTAATATATTATGGTTTCATGAAACTATTCTTACAAGAAATAAATAATCTTAAGCAGAAATATGGCAAAAAAACAAATAAAATCTGAAACAATAGATTTTTTTGTTACCATATACTCGTAATTATAAAATATATTGAACAATTTCTTTGATATGTAATGAGAAAAATAATTTAGAAGCCGTATGGCGCAGTAGTATTGGGTGCGACTCCCAGTCAGAAATGAAAACAGTAACGTACGCACTTGAAGCTTCAAATTACCCATGATTTTATTTAAACATTAAAATAGTTGTTTTTAATTTTTTCCTCATATAATAGTATTGTTTTCCCGTATTTTGTATTTTTTTTAAATCGAATAAATATATTTTTAATCAAATAATATATATTAGCGATTATTTAATATGATAAATAATTTATGAGTGTATGTGTTATCTCATATTTATTTTAGTGTTGAGATACTTACAAATTCCTCAAGCAGGACAACTTTTTTTTGTTCTATCAATTCTTCCCATGTTTGAAATTGCTCTGTTACTATTTTATTAAAACTATAACAAAAACAAATTCATATAATTAACCATAGATTAATATTAGGTAATTAATTAGTTATTTAATAAGGCCACTATGGCGCAGTGGGACAGCGTCGACTGTAACTGCGTTGGATGGTGGTCCGTTCCCCACTTTAATTGTTGGAATTAATTGTTGTCGCATCGTTGTTATGGCTAGACAAAGCGCAGTGTTAAGTTACGCCACTCAACATGCATATAGGATGCAGCCTGGCTTAAAATATTTGGAAACGATAATACTTACATAACAATTTCTAAGAACGATGCGAAAAATGTTATATTATTTGGGATGTGACGATGCACAGCATCTGTGAGAGGGCGCTGTATACTTCCCTTTGATTATCCAATGATTTTCACTTCCGGTTGCTGTCTTCGACCAATCAGCGATCGCCGGAAGTCACGTGGTCTCAGGTGGTAGGGCGCCGGAACGTATAATAGGCGACACTACGCTTCTTACCTCATAGCGTCGTTATTTCCCATTAGAGTAACATCGTTTAAAAGTGAAAGTGCTGTGGTAAGTGTAGTGTTGGAGGTGGAATTTCTTCACATCGTGAACCGGATTTCTATATCGGGCCTACTCCTGGGAAGGCCTCCAGCAAAGATGTTCATCCTCATCAAGAGAATTTGCTTTTGTGAAATTCAAAGGTAACAAAATGGACAACGGGTGAGTCATTTGAATCTCTTGTGTAACAAGTTTCTACATGCATGTAATACTGTTCTATTGCTTGGTATTATATATACCAATACTGTAGTGGATTCTGAGCTTACCGAACACGGCTGTGTTATAACCTACAATAAGGTTATATCTCAGATTTTCAGCAGTTATGGCCCAATTTTATTCAACTAACGGGCATTGCAAAAAGCAAGAGGACTCATCGCTTGTTTAACGCTCTCGGCATAATGTCATGCGATGTAAACGGAGTTTACTAAATAAATCGGTTTTCACCGAGTTTACTTAGTTGTATGATCCATTAATATACTACCTTCGTTTAAATACGATAAATTCGTTAGGAGCGTATCCTGAGCGAGTTATCAAATATATAAAAAATTCTGTTCTCCTCATATATATCAGGGAAGCGGATTATTTGATAGTTGCCAGTTGTCAAAACCAGATGGCGTTGCCTGTCACTCTGACGTGACACCGATCGATGACAATCAGAAATGTGATCGGAACAAGCTCCGGTCCCAACCACCTTATTCTGCGACATATATAAGTATGTCTATTTTTAGATAAATCTTTTTTATTTATGTGTAATAGGATAATTACTAACGTTGTTGAAATGTTATAATCGCTGGGAGCGTATCCTAAGCGAGTTAACGAATAACAATGGATAAATCTGCGTGGGACTTTCTTTTGGCTTCTTTTGACAATTGCAGGCGAACACTCGGAAGAATTAGACACAAGGATTCGAAGACAATTTCAAAGCCTCCTGGCAGGAAAAGTGTTTCAAACACGGAATATCGGAGGTTCATTTTCTCAATCCTGGAGGAGTGAGGATAAAAGAATTGTGGATTTGCTGCTTATTCATGGTTACTGCCATCGCTGTGAACGTCATAACATTTAGCAATGGGCTCCATAGTATTTAGCAATCACGGGATCTTCTGTATGGCCTCTTCGGCAAAAGTTCTAGCCAGTCAC
Source organism: Heliconius melpomene rosina (assembly GCF_056956725.1). Lineage (NCBI taxonomy): Eukaryota > Metazoa > Arthropoda > Insecta > Lepidoptera > Nymphalidae > Heliconius > Heliconius melpomene. The sequence continues at coordinate 4,218,654 of NC_140400.1, forward strand.
CTTATATTAGTTGCCTTAAGAGGGACTCGGGCTATTACTTGACATAAGGTATGTCCAACTATTTAAAGTGCATTTATCCGTACATTAGAATTTAAAAAAGCTCGGTACTATTTTAATGCTCTCAATTGTACGGGAGGGGGGCAGTTATAAGGAGGCTGCCTCTGAGCGTATCGGAGGCAGTGGCTGATGGTTTGGGCTCCGTAGGCCCTTCCCGGTTTAATCGCGGGAATGCATCTAGCCATTTACCTCCATGCCACCAATAATCCTTTTCCAAGATTATTTGAAGCAGTTAGACCTTCGTCAACCGTACATGCATCAAAAATTGAGAAGCATGCGTTGAGTATGAAACTCTAGCACGTTTAATTATACATTAGCAATTGTCAAGTATCAGTGCATACCGGATATCGGAAGTATGGAGTGAGAACCCGCCGACGGGTAACACAAGCCCAGAACTTAGTACAAGGGTGTTGCATGATTGTTAAAAATTTTATTTAAATGTAACCGTATCTTCCTGTATACATGGTGTTAAGAAATACGGAGGCTGCCTATGGGTATATCGGAAACGGGTGTAGATGGTTTGGGGGCTCTGAAAACTCTTTTCGACTTAATAATGAGCATTCTCCATATCGTCTCTGGCTTTATCCAATAAGAATTTTCAAGCGGTTCGAGAAAGCAAGGATAGAAAATAGTTCGACTCACGTTCTACAACTGATAAAGCAAACCAATAGGATATGGATGGTTGAGTAATGGATAAAAAGAAGCAATGTGTCAAAACTAAATTAAAAAACTGACTAAAATAGCGGGTTCAAGTATTATAAAAAGTCGCCGAAAGTTTTTTTGGGCTAATTTGGCATTACCCTCGTGCAAGTGAGTGCACATCCCCGCGAGTGCCGCGGCAAAAGTATTTTATAGCTGACGTACTATATAATAGATACCGTACATCCCTGTGGTGCATTCGAGTAGCCATCAGAATTGAAGCTGATGTAGTGGAAGAAATCTATAATCCATCTAGAAGAAAAGAATCCAGCTAGAAAATGCGACGGCGACTGATGTTAGTATTTGGAAAAAGAAGTAAAATTTGCATCTAGCAAGAGTAAGAAGCAGGAGAAGGAGGAAAAGAAGGCAGCTAAATAATTCAGAAGGCAAATCAAGACCAAATTAAAGTCGCCAGTTGAGCGGCTTATTACTGAAGTTGTTAGATATGACAAAATATGAAATGCGAGAATTACAGACGACAACCTTTTATTACTAAGTTGTTGGATACGACAAAGTATAATACACAATAATATTGCAAAAAGACTATCAAGAAGTTTCATTTGTTTTTTTGTAACTTTGGTTCCAAAGCTGGGGAAAGCTAATGAAAATAATCGTCTTCATGGGACATGAGGGCTGTGTAAAGGTAGTCACATAATATATACCTTGGCGATATCCACGTGCGTAACGTAGATATTCCGCCGCATATTGCCATGAGTTTTACATAAACTGAACCTGGCTAGCGAGGTATACACGTAGTCACAACTCCAATATGGCAGAGAGCATGTTGGTGTCTACGACATCATTAAGTCCGGGAAAGTCGGACGTTTAAATTGAGTGCATCTGTATTTAAATCGTATATTTTGACACTGTGAAGTTGCTCCTAAAAGCGAATTTAAGAGAGTGAACTATTGTAGTTCTAAAATACAGCTAAGAAGCGATAATTGAAATATTATAAAATTGATACCTTTATATGTAAATGTATAGTAGTATCAATAACCTTTATTACACTTCGAAGAATGATATAATCATTAGTCGGCCTGAATTTTGTTGAAAAACTAATGAGCTCATAAACTCACATTTTCTAACGCATCGTATATCAAGTACAGTTTGCTTCAAAACTGTACCTAAGTAGCAGATAGGACATTCATATCATGAATTGTCGGTCTGGTTGCGGATCGGGTAAGCATTCATTGATGCTTTTGTGAAGTTGTAATACTCAAAGTATGTGATAATGAAATCAAGTCTTAAATTTTACAAATGCGTTCAAAGGTTTGACCAGTATAAGAATATATTATTGGGCTAAGTACATAATATTTTATAGAGCATTCTATTGAATACTCTAGTGTTATAAATATGTTATACTAATGGCATCAATTACAAGGTAATTTTTAACTTGGGTAACTACTTCATCATCATGATCATCAGCCTGTCCTCGTCCACTGCTGGACGTGGGCCTCTCCAATGGCGCGCCGCTGGGCTCTATCTTCGGCTCTCTGCATCCGGCCGTTGCCGCCACCTTGCGGACATTGTCACCCCATCTATCGGGAAGACGGTCTTTAATTACGCTTGCCAAGGCGTGGTGTCCACTCTAGAACGCGTCTACTTACTATAAATTTATTATAGTTGTTAAAAAAAGGAAGTATGGAGTTGGTTGCCGGTTCTATCTACGACCCGCTGTCTGAGCTGGAGATGGTTTCCAATAGACCGGACGACATTTTCATTGTCATTTCGATCCTGCTCGTACTTCTAACATCATATTTCGTTTAGAAATATTTTGGTGAAACAGGTGACCTGTCGAAAATTACGCTCTAGAGACGGTGGTGTCATCCTAAGAAAAATGTTTTTCTAGGTTCTACATTAAGAAACTAGCTAGACCACCGGAAACAGGCTACAAAAGGTAACAATTTTGTTGTGTAACTTAGAGGTGAGGCTACGCAAGGGCTTCATGAATAATAATCAATACTTATATAAACAGGTTATTAAATTATTATCAAAAGAAGTGAGCACGTCTAGCTTTATTATTTAGACGGTTATGCGAGCTTCCTTTCCTACCCATGCTTATCAGCGAGTTACGGATCATCTTTTAAAATTTGTTTGTATGCAAATTATAAGTAAATCTAATAATTGAAGTTAGATTATTTTGGCTCAGCTTCCGGCAGAGCGATTATTAATTGAATTAAAAAATTAAGCAATTAACAATTTGCTTATAAATAAAACAATGTTACTCATGTTTTTTGTGGTTTTACAGATCAATTTATCTGAATGTATCAGAATCAGTTTATACAATCATTCTGATTTAGATCACATAGCGTCGTGCGTGGTCACCAGGAGTTATAAACACGTCTCTCACAGATGCTGTGCATCGTCACATCCCAAATAATAGTACAAGTTTTACATAACAATAAAACTTGTATTATTGTGGAGAGACGATGCACAGCATCATTTTAAGGCTCCTGGTGAGAATCTGCTATGAGGTAAGAAGCGTAGTGTCGCCTATTATACGTTCCGGCGCCCTACCACCTGAGACCACGTGACTTCCGGCGATCGCTGATTGGTCGAAGACAGCAACCGGAAGTGAAAATCATTGGATAATCAAAGGGAAGTATACAGCGCCCTCTCACAGATGCTGTGCATCGTCTCTCCACAATAATACAAGTTTTATTGTTATGTAAAACTTGTACTATTTTTTTAAACTTACAAGGATATGATAAAAACTCTACAATATAAACATATACACTCACTATTTTATTATTTCCATTTGAAGCGGAGTCGGCTTGAAACGTCCGGCGCTTTGCAAGTTCCTTATATCTCCGCGGTATGAGAACCAGAAATTGTAGAAATTGTACCAAACCAGCTCTTTCAATTGATACCACCGACGCTGAAGCAGCATTGGTGAACAGAAGCGACCACTAAAAATTATATATTAATAGAAACTAGAGTATAAAATAGGCTGATCCTTTTAATGACATTGTCGTCCTGTAGTTAGGTATAGAAAGGAAATATGTTAAATACACGAACAAAATATGTGTTACCCCATTAACCGACTATCGCCACCTATCCGGTTTTAAGGGAAAGAGCATGAATCAAGGTATATACAGGAAGTAAGCGCCTGCGCTCCTTTTACGGAAGCAGCATATTTATAAGGTAAAATATTACAAACATACCTAAAAACAATTTAACATGATTCAACAGTTTAGAGTTAAGACGTAGAGTTCCGCCACTTAACAGGTCCCCTCTGCCTACATTGCTATAAACGGGATACAGCGTGAAGCTAATTAATATTAAAGAAAAAACTTACCGTTTATTATAATCGTTCGCGGCGTTATACCAGGCTTCAGTTAATTTGTCGCCGCTGAACTTTTCTGTATTATGCTTCAAAACTAATTTGAATAAATATTCTAAAGTCTTGGGTTCATTTTTGTCTTTACTATTATCTTCATCATCCTGTATTAATAAAAATAAAATACTAAATAAATTAGATCAGCTTATTCAGGTAGGCAAAGGGAACCTAGTGTGGTGACACGCCGTTCCCCACTTTCTGCCGAATTCTGGAGGATACATATACTCGACACCAGAGCAAAGAAATGAAAATATAAATGTAAATAAATATTTCATCTCCTCGAGTGGGGAACGAACCCACAACTAGTTGGTTCTACATATAATTATAATGCTTACCTGGCCAATAACATCCACTTTTTCATGCACCAAAACGAGATCGATCAATAGCCAGTCTGTTACGGAGAGCCGGGCGATTTTAGTTATATTCTGTGCCTTATCTTCAACCGCGAATAGTCTTTTAAGTTTCTTTATGGTGACAGCTCGCATGCGAGTCCTAAAATTGTACAAAAATTGATATAAACAAATCAATGATCATTGCCGGGTACATTATAGATAAAAAAATGTTAATTCACGCTTCAGCTCGCAGAGCTAGATAATAGGTTGTTGTTGTTAGAGACATTGCGTGTCGGGTGCATATAAATAAGAATCTTGTAGATATTGTTCGTATTGTAGACAACTATTTTGTGTTATGGGTTTTAAAAATAAAAATAATAAAAAAATATATTTACCATAGTAATCGACAATCACACGAAGTGACTTTCTTCAGTTCTGTCCAAAATGTATTTTCTGGTTTTTTCTCAATCACCAACGATCTGGCAATGACTCTGATCAACCTTCTTTTAAATTTATCTAAGTCTAGACTAGAACTAGTTCCAGGCGTTAAATTAGCTTGTTTATCTTCAGTGTTTTCTTTATATGTCGTTTCAGTGTCTATGTCCGCATTGCATGTTGACGTTGAGCTTACATTACTTTCTTTTGTATTAATTCCACTTTGAATTTCATTATTACCAGAAACAGTATCATCACAATCCAAATCTATTACCTCCATCATTCTAGAAGCTATAAGTTTATCTGCAAAATATTTAACAAATAAACCTAGTATGCAAATAATTAACATCTAATTGCCCGAGGCTCACGCATCAGTACCTCCTGATTAAATTAAAACGATTGATAAAAATGATAATTTTGGAATACAGTTTTCATCTAACACGACTACTATGTCAAGTGAAAATTTCATATACCGTCGCTCGACTTAACAAATACCTAAAGTATGGAAATCCCTCAACTTTGGTTGGTTTAGCAGTTTAGTTTGCAAGTATATCTATGTAGCGTCACACCCACTCTCAATAACGTATAATCAACATTGCGCCATTGTGAAGTAAAATTTTTAAGTTTAAGTGCCGAAATAATAGTACAACTGGTAGGTACTGCTAAATGCGGTCTCTTGATTGTCGAGTTGCTTTATCATCTAACCAGTACTACTGCAAAGGTCAGCAGAAAAGTTCCAAGACTGCATACTGCAGTTAGGGAGTGATCTAGCAACTTAGCGATTTCCTTCCTACGTTATCATACTTTTGTTATTCACAAAAATTCTATTTCTTATCTATTTTCGTAATTCCGTTTCGTAATTGATGTCGCCGATCAAATTTTTGACTTTCGTATCTGACTGTTTTAGGTACCTTGTGTACGTACGTTCTCCATGACAGACACACTGAGCTTCAATAATGTGTTGCAAGCAATTGTCGCGATTACGTACTCAGTGCTGACCGCGGTTTTCGAGAGTTTTCTCAAGAAATTAATTCGGATAATCGAGGTTCTACTGTAGGTACTTTGTGCAACATTTTGTTTTTTTTTTCATCAGCATTTTATGTTTAAAGAATTTAAAAAAATGAAATCAGATCGGAAGTTTTACGTTATAGACAACAAGTATTTAAGTATTTTACTATTATAGATTCGTAAGTATATATTATATGTATGTAAATAGGTGCAGACTGCGAGGTCTAAGCTGAGCACGACTGGCCTCAACTCCTTTTTATTTAATCCTGAGTTTTTATAATTAAATTTTATATGGTTTCGAATAATATTTTAGTAACTAGTGAAGCCGTCGGGCCGCGCAGGCACAAGGTGTGACTGTAACGCGACGGTTGTGGATTCGATCCCCACTTGAGGAAATGAAATATTTATTTACGTTTATATTTCCATTTCTTTGCTCTGGTGTCGAGGCAAAGCGCGGCGTTGAGTTCTGCCACTCAACACGCAATGGCTCCAGAATTCGGTAGAAAGTCAGGAACGGAGTGTCTTAACAGTAGGTGTGCGGGATACAGTGTGAAGCTGAGATTTTGATTTAATTTATTTAATTAAAATTTATATATTTTTTTTTCTTACCGAAATATTCGTTTATATAGAAAAGCCTAATATAGAAAACTAGTGAACGCGCGCAGCTTCGCCTGCTTATTTACACCCTTAGGGGTGAATTCTAAAAAACCACGAAACACATGTTCACTGAAATAATTTTAACAGTCGAAATTTCAAATTTTATGAAAAACGGTGCCGATTTACAATTTTTTCCATACAAACTTTCAACCCCCTATTTCACTCCTTCAGGGTTATAATTTTTCAAAAGCCCTTCTTAATGGATGTCCAGATTACGAAAATAAACATCTGTCCAAATTTCACGTTTCTACCATCAGCGGTTACGGCTGTGCATGCGTCTTACCTCAGTCAGTGGGAACATGTCCTTTTATATAACTACTAGCGACCCTCCCGCGGCTTCGCCCGCTTGAACTACATGATGATTCATTTATTAAACAGAATTGACTGACAGTCAAATGTGCTGATTTCAATGAAGAATTTACTGTACTCGTTCAGAAACAGCCTTAAATATTAAATTATTGATTTGGGTAAGGATTTATAATATTCTTTGTAAAATAACTGTAATGATTGCATATCACAAAAAATACCCAATTCGAATCGAATAATCCAATATCGAAATCGAATCCATAATAATTAAGCGAATAAATGAATCGAATATCGAATCGAAACTAATTAATTGAAAAGCTCCTCCTTGTTTTGAAAGTCGATTAAGAGTACAGATTAATTAAAAAAAAATACAGATTTATTATAAGTACTAGTGGACCCGGACGCGGCTACGCCTGCTTGAACTATAAGAATATTTTCGCGTCGGTCATACTCATACTATGCCGCCCGAAGGCTAGGTCATTGCGAATCAGTGACATCTCTTTAATTATTTATTAGAATGTTATACAGCAAACTATAATTACATCTATATAATATGCTAAAAGTGACTGTTACATTTATTTTCATAAGGATTATCAAACTTCATAAGGATGAATATCAAAATGTCGCGGTAACGGTTGCGTAGCGACGCGACGGTTGTTATTAACATGGCAGAATAAATTGCATGTCAAATTAGAAAGTACTTTAAAATATATTAGTTTATATGTGTAATGTAATGTTATATAGCCTGTAACACTTCTGAAGAATGCAGCTTTCATACAAAACAAAAACAATGTAAATCGGACCAGTAGATCCAGAGATCTTAGCGTTCAAACAAACAAACAAACAAACTCTTCCGCTTTATTATATTACTATAGATAGACATGAAAATCTCGATTTCTAATATTGTGCTTGTATTATATGTAAACGTCCTCGTAGGGTAGATCGGTGTGGTAACTGTGAGAGATAGTTGCCACTAAATCTGCACCGGCAGTGGTGGTGTCTCGTACTGTACCAAGTGCCTTTCTGCTATACCATTGCCTCTTTCCTCTATTCCAGAGCATTACAAAAACTACAGATTTCTGACATACGACTCACACAGGCCTTAGACAATTCTTAGTTTTCTTTATAGACAGAAATGCAGAATAATTTTGCAACACTATGTACGAAGGACTCATCAGCCTAGCCAGTTGTTATTTTGTTGACTCGCCCAACCGTGGCGGCGGTTATCGAGCCCTACAAGTTTTTCGGCGAGAATAGCGCTGTTCTGCTCACTGTTTTTACTAGTCAAATCTGTAAATCTGTTTTTTCCTTTTCGAATGTTAAGTAACGTGCATCGTTCATCCGGGTGCGTACATCACAATCTCTGACTCCCTGAGAAACAAGAGGATTCACGTTAAAGTGTGAGGCGTTTTATGTCAGTGTATAGATTCGTTTTTCCTGGATGTTCTTTTGGAACACAAAGTCGATGGCAGAATTCTTTACTAACATAAACGCCACCCCCTTTCAGTGAAAGCCTCAGACTCGCGTAAAAGGGCATGGCGCTCTAGGTCAGGTGATAACTCCAATTCACATTTCCCGATACTCTCTTGAAAGCGAGTAGCCGCTGTAAGGGCACGCTGTATTCAAAACTTAGACTCACATGAAGGTGTTTTTGATGCAAGATTTTTGATGAGGTTAGCTCTTATTTCATTTAGCATCACTTTTCGCTCTTCCTCCAATTTTTTAGACCTACTTAGTTGCTTGCTTATAGCATTTCGAGTTTTTCTCGAAAGGTCTGATTTTCGTTTCGAAGGCATTTTCTAGAAAACATTGAAACAATCGATTAAATAAATAAAGAGAATTAAGTTTAAGCGAAAAAATTCAAACTACGAACTAAACGTAAAGAAAGAATCTAATCAAAGAAATATGAACTAAATAATTATGTTGTTCTTTTGCACTTTTGCATTTGTAAACAAATACACTTCTTAATAAGTATTTTTCTTTACTGAGTGTGGCACAGCACTTTAAACATGTTAAAAATACACTAGTTTTTGCCAAAAATATCTAGTAATTTGGATTTTACCGATATATCAACTTGCCGCTTTAACTTAACACATGTGGTGTAATTTTACAACGCTTCGGTTAATAGTAAGTCGCCAGCGGTGATAATACAGTAGAAACTCGATCAACCGTACTAATTATTGTCGTTGGTCATTCGGATAATCGAAAATCCAGATAATCCGATCTATAAATAAAAGGTAGTTTTGTGCATATGTAGCACAAAATTGCTATATATCTGTTAAAAGCAACAAGTACATATTAACGAAAATCAACGTTTATAATAAATTACGTTCAATGCCAAGAAAAAATATGCATCTTCCTGTTCAGGCCATGTCGGTCAGTGACGGTCGACAATTAGACTTTCTATTAGAGCCATGTCAATCAGTGCTGACCGCGGTTTTCGAGAATTTTCTCAAGAGATTAATTCGGATAATCGAGATTCTACTGATAGATACGAGATACTACTACTACTCTACTTTGTGCAACATTTTGTTTTTTTTTCATCAGCATTTTATGTTTAAAGAATTAAACAAAATGAAATCAGATCGGAAGTTTTACGTTATAGACAACAAGTAAGTATTTAAGTATTTTACTATTATAGATTCGTAAGTACATATTATATGTATGTAAATAGGTGCAGACCGCGAGGTCTAAGCTGAGCACGGCTGGCCTCAACTCCTTTTTATTTAATCCTGAGTTTTTATAATTAAATTTTATATGGTTTGTATAATATTTTAGTAATTAATGAAGCCGTCGTGGCGCAGCGGCACAAGGTGTGACTGTAACGCGACGGTTGTGGGTTCGATCCCCACTTGAGGAAATGAAATATTTATTTACGTTTATATTTCCATTTCTTTGCTCTGGTGTCGAGGCAAAGCGCGGTGTTGAGTTCTTCCACTCAACACGCAATGCCTCCAGAATTCGGCAGAAAGTCAGGAACGGACTGTCTTAACAGTAGGGGTGCGGGATACAGTGTGAAGCTGAGATTTTGATTTGATTTATTTAATTAAAATTTATATATATTTTTTCTTACCGAAATATTCGTTTATCGCATTAAATTAGACCCGCTTAGCCTAATATAGGAAACTAGTGAACGCGCGCAGCTTCGCCTGCTTATTTGCACCCTTAGAGGTGAATTCTAAACAACCACGAAACACATGTTCACTGATATAATTTTAACAGTCGATATTTCAAATTTTATGAAAAACGGTGCCGATTTACAATTTTTCCCATACAAACTTTCAACCCCCTATTTCACTCCTTCAGGGTTATAATTTTTCAAAAGCCCTTCTTAGTGATGTTCAGATTACGAAAATAAACATCTGTCCAAATATCACGTTTCTACCATCAGCGGTTACGGCTGTGCATGCGTCTTACCTGTCATTGGGAACATGTCCTTTTATATAACTACTACTAGCGACCCGCCCGCGGCTTCGCCCTCTTGAACTACATGATGATTCATTTATTAAACAGAATTGACTGACAGTCAAATGTGTTGATGTCAATGAATAAATTACTGTACTCGTTCAGAAACAGTCTTAAATGTTAAATTATTGATTTGGGTAAGGATATTTTTTGTAAAATAACTGTAATGATTGCATATCACAAAAAATACCCAAATCGAATCGAATAATCCAATATCGAATTCGAATCCATAATAATTACGCGAATAAATGAATCGAAAATAATTAGTTGAAAACTTCCTCCTTGTTTTGAAAGTCGGCTAAAAATATAGATTAATTACAAACAAATACAGATTTATTATAAGTATAAGTATAGATATGGATTGCTATATATTTGCAGGCAAACTCATGCCTTGAGTTCATTTAAATGTCGATAACTTTTTTTAATGAACCGATTTTAATGAAACAAACTTTAGATGTTAAGTTGAGTTAAAACAAAGCAATTGGTGAAAGTTTTAAATAAATCTGTTCAGTACTTTCAGAGATTAGCGTGATCATACATACAGACAGACAGACAGACCAGAAATTTAAAAAAAAATTTGCTTTCTAATACTATATTTAAGTTTCTCTCTATCCATTTCAGTCACAAATACTAATAGTACAGACAAAATATTTTTACTGGTTTTTTATATTATATACGAGTAGATTATTTATTTTTAAATGCTTGTTATTAAAAGCTTTTATTTAACTTGCAATGTATGTATGTGGCTTCGGGTGAAATATGAGCTCAGTTTTGAAGTAGATATCTTCAACCGATTGAGCTGAAATTTTGTATACACGTTTAATTTGGGTGACAATGCATGATAAAATATGTGAAGTCATTCTAAATCCAATATGGCGGACCATTCAAAGTAACAGAATAGTTATTTTTGATGCACTTGTACATTATGGGTATCAAATGAAAGGGACTCTTGAGAGCAACTGGAAAAATGATGTGACATTATTCTAAATCTAATATGGCGAATCATTCAAGATAGCCGAATACTTATTTTTAGCCTACTTCTACAATATGGATATCTATTGAAAGGACTCGTTGAGAGTAACTCGAAAAATAATGTGACGTTTTTCTAAATCCAATATGGTGGAACATCTAAGATGGCGGAATAGTTATTATTTATGCACATCTGCAATACGGGTATCAAATGAAAGGGCTTGCCGCGAATAATTAGAAAAATAATGTGACATCTAGTGTGAGAAACCTAGCCAGTGGTAACTAAAAAGTAAAAAATAAATTATAAGCAAAAAATCACTTTTAGAATAAGCAAAAAATCATATTTAAACGCTCTAAAAAGGAGAAAATAAAATTTATCTTTTAAATTTTAACTATCAACTCATAACCTCATTGTACACAATTTATATGATCATAAAAGCTTGTGTTCCGTTTTATTACGAGCAAAAGAGTAAAAAAAGAGTAAGAAACTAGTTGGAAACCATCTTTTTTAGTTGTGTAATGTGTATATTTTATTCATACTCTTTTAACTGGTCCAGTTAAGAATAAACAAAAAAAATGGGTATTTTCTTAGTACCTGAACACCCATTAGGCACTTCATTGTCTTCTTCACATCTTTGGCCTACTAAGTCCTGATTTTGATCTTCATCTTTTACGCAATCTCCAATCAAAGATTTTCCTTGTCTTTTCTCAGTCGAAGGTCTATTCAAGTCCGATAAACATTTTCTGTTGAGTTGACAGTCGAATTTAGAAGGTACGCAATCTAGATTCATCCGTATATGAGACACTGAACCCTTTATGTCATATTCCGTAAAATTTCTCATGTCATTTGGCATCTGAAATAATAAAGTGTGACGTTAAACAAAATAACACATCGATTATATAGTCAAAGATTTACATCAACATAGTACTTACATCAAAATGATCTTCACAATAACAAACATTTTTCGATGTTGGTGGTTTGTCAAAACCCGCAACTTGAAACCATTCATTTCGTCTTTCTTTTTGAATTGGCACATATATAAATAGTTTTTGTGGGGTTTTAGTAGTTGTGTTATGACACAAGGGCACTGCGCATTTTTTATAGAACTTACGATGCGTTTTTGTTGACTTATTATATGCCATGCCGTTGACCAAATATAATGCTTTTGAAAAACCTTGAATAGCGTCCGTACTCCATATACACATCACTATATTAGAGTTTAGCGGGGTGTTAGGTACGTCCCAGCAGTGCCATGATAGTGCTGGCTTTTTAAAAGGAAATTTATAAAACTATATTTATTTCTAGTTTTTTAATTTGTATACATATGTGGGATGTGTTTATACAAAAAATCGTGTAAAGCCTTATTCTGCCAAAAAATATGTTTAAGTAGTTTCTCGAAAATACTCTTCCTGAGTGGCATCAACGTGCATGCGCATTTATTACTCTCAAAGAGAGTGCTTAAATAACAAAAAACAAACACAAATTATCGATCGATGTGGATGAAAATGGAGTATGAAAAATATATGTATTGTATTATATTGTTTCCAGTTACAATTGTTGTTATTCCCAGTTCGATAAGCGGTTATATGCTGCTGTATGAAAAAATATATGTTTTATTAAACATTTTTTTTTATTTATATTTTTTTCTTCATTCCACAAATAGCAAGGAAGGCAGATGACATAGTTGGTCATAAATAAAAATCAAATCAAATTTAAATCAGCTTCACGCTGTTTCCTGCACACAGCCGGGTAGGTAGAGGGAACTCTGTGTTAAGACATTCCGTTCCCCACTTTCCACCGAATTCTTTATGGTCAGACGTTTATTTTCATAATGTTAAGGTAGCAAAGTTCTAGTAAATTAAAGGGATGAAATAGGGATTGAAAGTTTGTATGATTTTTTTTAAATTGGCACCGATTTTTATAAAATTTGAAATTGAGACTCATAAAAATATTTAATTGAACACGTGTTTCACGTCGTGTTTTTTTATAATTCCCCCCTAAATAGAAAATAATTTCATAAACATATTTAATAAATATTCGTATGTACAAGCGGGCGAAGCCGCCCAGTTCGGCTAGTTATATATAAGATAACTTTGTATTTACAAACAGATTCCAGTAAAATAATCACTAAATGTTAAGCAAACTTTACCAAAATATAATAGTGACAACTATATTTAAGTTTAGCCGTTTCTGAGATTAAAGTGCACAAACACGCAGACAAAATTATTATTTGAGAACGTTTACGTTTGTAAGTACCCCCAATGATAGTTTTTTTATCTATATTTAATGTACAGACAGCAATTTTACTATATCTATTATCTATACAGATGTAAAATATATCTTTTTCACGAAGGCAGTTCCGTTTACAAAATATAATGAAAATATACAAATGTTGCCTTAAAAAAGACAATAAGTTAAAAAGAAAATAGTAATAAATGGAATAATTGAAATTTAATAGAGGTACTTAAAAGTTACAATATCCAAAGGAACAAGTTTAATTTTGTGTAAAGAGATACCTTATAACTAAGAATTAAAAGATATTAATTATATTCAAATGTTTACATTAAATATAAATAAGCAGTATATAAAATTCTAATACTTCCGCTTTTGAGTATTGAGTTGACATTTATTTAGTATTAAAATGAGATTTCTTTATATTCATGATTTAAAGTCTTTTAAATTTCCAAACGCAGTCGGTTAAGTTTCAGAATTAAATGACTCGTGGCAGTTGTCGGACGCTTTCGTTTTATAAAATTATTTAATTTAATACTTTCTTATTATAATATTAATGAAAACCTCATATTTAATATTTAAGAAAAAAAAGGAAATAACAAAATGATTTAACATTTTCATTACGACATCACCACGTCTGCACACAACGAACGCTCAAGTAACAGTGACATGATTCGGAAATACAAGTACCACACGACTTTATAAAAATGATTACCTATATTCCGTTTCACTTCAAACGTGCGTATGTTTTTAACTCACTTTACACTAAACAACACTATATTAAACAAGCAACTATCACAGAAAATGTTAATCATCACAAAATACTCGCGGAGTCGTGTACACTGTGACGTTATAAAACAAAATGGCGAAAGAACGCTCTTTGGCAGCAGATGGGGCGCAAGTCGCAACCCGAAGGAAACGCGCGAGTGAGACGGAAGATTTCTTTTGCCCTGCTCACTCTTGTTGCTAGTATGCGGAATGTCGAGGTGATAGTGCCTCATCGATTTACTTGTTATTTTGAACTCGGACCGCTTTCAGCGTAGACGGCGATTTTGTTGTTGAAACAAGTTTTGTTATAATTACGTTAATTTGTTTGTATATATTTATTTAAAGTTTAGAAATTAATGTTATTTTATTAGTAATTAATATTTTTATTATCAATATAATGAAAAATCCTTTGGTTTATCGAAACGACCTTGACATAACGTCGGTATTTTTAAGTTATCGATACCTTATTACTATTAGTTTTCGCTATGGTAGATATTTACGTTTCACTTTTGAATACTAAATTATTTAAATACGCCTTACTAATATTATTTTTGGTTTATTCTTAAATTCAGTTTTGCTAAAACTAATTAAATTATATATATTTTCTGTTTTTTTTCATCAAAATGTCATATAACCGTGACCAATTCATCCACTACTTGTTGGACATGCGTCAACTCACTGAATCACTCTCACTGAATTAATTTGAGGCCAAAAATATTCTACAAATTATAACAATGAACATTAAAACAATTGATAATAATAATAAATCCTTATTTTCATCTCGTCTTTATGAATATACATTTAACAAAGAGATTTGGCGAACAGTGAAAAGCTAATGTGAGAGACTTGGTATGTACTAGGTATGTTTTACAGATCACCAGGCACTCGCCCTTGCATAAATTACAGTATGAGTCCGCCTCTCCATATGCAATACCTCCAGAATTCGTTGGAAAATGGGGACCGGAGTGTCTTTACACTAGGTTTCTTCAACTCTGCTATATGCAGTATACAGCTTGAACCTGAAACAAAACTATGTTCCAAATTACAATCAACATTTACTTAAGTGAGTAACGTTTTCATAGTAGGAGTCAACACTTTGTTGAATTGCTTGACGAAATGTTAAACTTGCGTAATATTTTATCGAAACACTTTCGAATATTCTTTTTAAAAATATTAACATAGAAAATAGAAACAGATGTATATAAGGCGTATCAATATTTTATTTTTAGCACAAAATGATAAATGGAAGGTACCAACTTTCTTAGATACAATTTCTTTGATATGCAAAGAAATTGTATCAATGGAAGAACTATGTAACTTTAGTAAAGATAAACCTAATATTCCTTCCAAGATTGTAAAGTATTATAATAAATTAATAATTTATTATTATAATCAACATTTACTATTATAATTTATAATAACTATAATTTATGTATTGAAAATATATGTAATTATTTAAAATAATGAAAAAAACAAGACCATTTTTTCACTCTATTCTATTAAGGTAGTAAAGGCGACAGGCTTTGGGTTCGATTCTCACTCGGAGCAATGAAATATTTAATATTTTCATTTCTTTGCTCTTGTTTCGCAGCAAAGCGCGGCGTTGAGTTCCTCGACTCAACACGCAACGCCTAAAGAATTCGGCGGAAGAGAAGCGTCTTAATGGAACCGGAGTGTTTTACAACTAGAATCTCAAATTCCTTCTGCCTACTATACTATGTGCAGGATACAGCGTGAAATAAAAAAAACACACACAAATACTTATGTAAATGTACGGCGTTATATTTTCTAATCACAGTCAAAAGAGTACATGTGCAAAATATTTACAAACAACAATATTTTTCATTTTAGCTCTTAAGTAATTTATTATTATTTTTTTAATAAATTAATAATAAATCAATTATGTCATTTAAGTGTTCTTTAAAAATATTTAATTAAAGAACTAAATATTACCTAGCATTATATAACTATACCTATAGCATTCTTATTGTTTAGGTGTATAAGTATATTTATATATACCTTATATTATATTTAGATATTAGAATTAGTATGCTTTGGTGTATAGGTGTATGTAAATGTAAGTATGTATTTATATGTATGTATATTTAAAGTGTTCATAATAATTGTTACAATAACCATAATTTCTTTAGCTTCAAAGACTTCAAAAACAAAAAAAAAACATAGCACTAAAAACAATAAATCAAAAATTTTAAAAAATAATAACCTTACATCTAGTTTAAAACTATAAATTTCAGTTAAAAAAAATTGTACGCTGAACAGGAATATCTTTACGGAAATTTTTAAAAATCTCATCTTTAGCAGTCGGTTCAATTTGTTCACATGATGTTGGTGGTAATAAACTACTACTACAGTCTTCTTTCACTACATCAACAGGTTCTCGTAAGTCTCCAGATGTTAAAATAGAAAAATTATTTTTTTCTTTCACTTTGCCACAAAAAATGTCTTGACTAACTGTATCTAAATGTTGATTATTGACAAAAGAAAGAAATTCGTTTTGAAACACATCTACGCCGCTGCCATTTAAATTAGACGATTCCATTTTCTGTATGACAAGATTGACTTTTGTTTCAGATGCCACAATATCTTTTATTTCATCTTCCACTTTCTTCAATATTTGTACAAATATAGCCATTTCCTTTACTGTTACTTTTAAGTCTGTATTTGGTGTTGCCAAAAGTTTTTTATTTTGCATATAAAAATCTATAAAAGGAGTTTTGTTGATAATACTTTCGGCTAGCCATATTGTTAAATTGTCTATAGTAACGCATAGTCCAGGCACTTGCAAGCATTTTATTGTTAGATATATATTTTTATTAAAATTTTTGCTTGAAGATCCCACCACAGTTTCCAATGGCGATAATTTATTATTATCATTTTCTTTTAAACTTCTTACATCCGATATAATAAAGGGAGCGTCGCTATCAGATACATTTCGTTTAAAACATTGCAGTGTTTCTGCATTCTCAACTTCAATTAGTGAAATAATATCATCATCACTTTCTGTGGTCAAAGTTCCTTTAAAGTTTTCCATTTTTTTTGATACCTTTTTGTTCTGTTGCTGAAACCCTGATGATATTTCAGATTGAGCCTTATTTAGTGAATCGTTTTTATCTTTTATATCTTCATTATTAATAGTACTATTTAATACTGACGTTACATCTTTACTTATTTGGGGACTATTAAATAAGTTTGTTCCTTTGCAACAGCATAAACAGTCATCTTTTGGGCAAACATGGGCAACATGCAAATATTTTTGTAGTCCATGTATATTTTTAGCCCAAACACTGCTTATAATTTTTGTTCTATTATACCAGCAGCAGTAAGGGACTTGAATTATTGGCTTGCATCTACAGATCTCCTGCAGCCGTTTTAAATGACCTTTTAAAAAATCAAAACGAAAATTTTCTTCTACAGTTCCATTTTCATCAACATTGTATATATCAAGCAATTTACTTGTTCTGTTTTCCATGAATATTACAACATTTTGAAAGATCTGTGAATCTTCAGGAATTATATCATTATGGTACTCAGTTTTCTTATTTACATTTGAAACACATTGAGGCATATCGTTACTATTTTTATATGATTGTCCCATTTCAAAGTGGATGTGTTTTATTATTAAGAGAAGACTTCTTTAACAATTTGTTTTTCTTTTTGTTCATATAATTGTTATTATATTTCAATTTCAATAATCTTGTATGTGATATGTTAATTGTTTTTCATATTGTATATACATAAAGGATGTATGTTGTCCACCCACAATCTTAAAAAAATTGAGAGTTAATATTAAAAAGATGTTAATTTTAATAAGTTTTAATTTATGTACCTGATAATTATTTTATGCCAATTTCTTACAAAAGACATAAAACCGTTTATGTCTAAAAGACATAAAACATGTTGACAATAAAAAATATTTTTTATAGTTTAAAAATGATTTTAAAGAATCTCTCTGATCTCTGGTAACAAGACAAAACTTTGCTTTGAATTATACTAATAAATATGCAGTCTTGTAAATTAAGTAGTACTAACAGTGTCCTAACACAAGGTTCCCTCTGCCTAACATGCTATATATGAGATACAGAGTGAAGCTAACAATAAACCATAGACTTACAAACTACCTAAGCTGTGTAACAATAAATGTCAAGTAATTTCTAAATATCCCCCATCATACTAGTATCCAAGGTTGTTACTATAGCAACAGATCTATTTAACAATTATAATATAAGGCTAAAACAAATTATTTGTTTATGATGTAATATACTTGATTATTTTGCATATGTTAACAAAAATATACCGCAATAAGCCTGCACTAAATTTAAAATGTTTTACAAATTACATAGAAATGATAGTGTCCTAATTTCTAATTGTGGCCTACATTGAATTACTCTTAAGACCAATAAGAAAAATTGTATAAAGAAAAATATATTTTTAATAATACAATTACAATTGTTATTATCTTTTAGAAGGATGTCCTAGTAGTGTTGAAAGTAAGTGTTATTTGATATTTTGTTTTAATTGTATAATATTTTGCTGTATAATCCGCTTATATTAATGACTATCATATCAGCTTCACGCTGTATCCCGCACATAGCAGGGTAGGCAGAGGGCACCTAGAGGGACTGTTCCCCACTTTCAGCCGAATTCTGGAGGGATTGTGTGTTGAGTAGCAGAACGCCAACGCCGCGCTTTGGCTCGTTTTTTTCAGCACAGCGTAGAAATGGAAATATAAACATTTTTGACTAATTACTAAAATAAACTTATTTTGATTACAAAATTTGATTACTCACGTTTACAAAATTTATATTTGTCATATTATAAATATACTATTCAGCCGTATAGTTAGGAAATATAAAGCCAATTATTGATATTTTCCAATAACATGGCTTTCAATTTTATAATCAATTCAGTTCTTTACAGTTCTTTGTTATATTAAAAAATATATAGGTTTTGACAATTGAAATATTTTTCCCTTTACATTAAATGTCAAAACAAATTAGCAAATAAAACGTCAATTAAATTTGAACAGATAATATTTCTAAGACAGGATAAAAATTATGCAATATATATTTTTTTTATTTTATTTTAATGTCATACTGTATGATTCTAGAGAATTACAGCAGTATACCCATTATTTTCACACGAATTTAACGTGATTTTAGATATGATACTGGTATATTACCAAGTTAGCATATGCTTGGACTTTGGATCGCTGTCTGAAATATTTTATTTTTTTCGTATATAATATATAGTATACGTATATTGCATTTAAAATTATAATGTTATTAGAATACGACGGTAGTTTAAATTCGTAAACAAATAATTGTGTATTTCAGGCAGGTGAAGCCGCGAGCGGGTCCCTACTATAATATAATATCGTTGGTAATGCTTTATTAAGAAAACGAATTTATTTCAGAACTTATTTTATTGAAATGGGTGAAGCATTAGGCAAGCTCTGTTCAGCATCAGGCGTACAGGCTGTTGGTTCAGTGCTTGACAGAGTTATTTCACAACCAAGTAGCGAAGATCATACTGTACTTTATAAGTTAGCAGATTATAAAAAAGGTACAAAAGAAAAGCTTAAAAATTAAAAAAACAATTTCGGTATCATCAGTATGACCATTATATGTGTACAATTTTAGGAGGATTATTGCTAGAAACATATACAAAAGGTGGTATGGCATCAGCGGAAAAATTAATACGAGAAGAATTTTCAGCATATATGTATGCAGGAGGTCGAGGTCGTGTTATTAACAGGGCTGAATATTTGCGATGGAAATTTAGGGACCAAGAACAGGTAGATATTTTTCTTAGCTTCACGCACATTGCACGATAGGCAGAGGGAACCTGGGAACCTAGTGTTTAGAGTAGAAAGTAGTGTTAAAGGAGAACGTATTAACGTTAATAGAATTACGTTAACGGAACTCAACGGCGCGCTTTGCTTTTGCGAGGAAATGAAAATACAAAACCAGTCAGTAGTAATAAATAGTACCTACTATTCATTATAGCAATATAATGAGGGAAATAAAAAACCTATATTAGGTACATGATAATATGGACTTACTTTTAGGTAGTTCTTCCCATAGAAGCATCGCTATCCCCTCATGATCCTCTAGCGAAATGGGAAGATCATACTGCTTGCTGGCAAATGACGTATCGCGGTGCACTCGGGGAATCCTTGTTACACGTTCTTATCATTTGTGATACAAAGGTAAATTTATATCAATAAATGTATATGTTATCTATATAATATTTTTATGGGTTGGATTTTGGATTGTATAGTATTTACTTATATTTATTTTAGATCCACACTCGTCTAGCAAGGACTCTTGTGAAGTGTTTTCCAAAACTGTCACTAGATGTTGTCGAAGGTGAAGAATATCTTGGTATGTGAAATATATATGTATATTTAAAATAATAAAATAGTGGAATCAGATCGTACTAACGTTTTTTATTATTATTTTTTGATTCCAGGCGCAAGTTCTTTGCATTTAGCCATAGCATACAGTAACAATGAATTGGTCCAAGATTTAGTCGAGGCTGGAGCAGATGTCAGTCAAAAAGCCATCGGTATAATTTCTTCGTATTTTTAAATTTCAAATACTTTTATCTATATGTAAACTTGATACTAATAAAATATAGCTGAAAAGTTTATTTAGTTGAACGCGCTAATCTCATGAACTATTGGTGCGAATGGACAAGTTCATTTAGATAGATAGATAGATAGATAAAAATCTTTATTGCACACTTAAAAAGATACAATACAATAAATACTTAAAACAAAATGCACAAAGGCGGCCTTATCACTACAAGTGATCTCTTCCAGGCAACCAAATTCCGGAAGGATATAATTAAAAGTGCGGGCATAATGCGGTGCAAAGTGACGCGAAAAATAACTAAATAAATAAATAAGAAAACAAAGAAATAAAATAAATAAATAAATTATACAATATATACATACATACACACACACATACATACACATATATATACATACATACATATACACACAAACATACACAAATTCTTACACATACACTGATTATATACGTAAGAAATATTATAGGTACATACACTGATGATATACGTAAATAAATAAATAAAAGGAAAATAAATTAGGACACATTAGTTACTACTCTCCATGCCAAGATAATAATTTTTGACTCTTTTTTAAAAATGTTTATAGAGGTAGATTGCCTAATATTTCGTGGTAACGCGTTCCACAATTTTACTGCTTCAACAGTAAACGATTTGCTGTAACAGTGGGTATGGCACAATGGTGTTTCTAAAACATTGTCACTTTTCGAGCGGAGGGTGAGCGGAGGACGGGAATTGGAGCCTAGGAAGGAAAAGCGCTCCTTAAGGTAAATAGGAGTATCAGGATGAAAAAGGATAGAGTAGAGCAGCGTGACAGTGTGGAGATTCCGTCGGTCTTTTACAGAAAGCCACTGAAGCCTAACGCGATGCTGACTGATGTGATCAAACTTCATTAGTCCAAAAATGAACCTAATAACTAGGTTCATTTAGTATTTGATAGTGCATTTCTGGAAGGAGAATATAGGCTATATTATATCATGTTAATAATTTCAATGTAACTCACTGCACCTATGTGTTGAATTGTAATGTATCATATAATCATATTATTTTATTAATTACTATGTTTTTGTTTAGGGAGCTTTTTTCTCCCAAGGGACCAACAGCGAGTGCCTCCTGCTCGACAGACAAATTACGAAGGTCTTGCGTATTTGGGAGAATATCCGTTAGCTTGGGCCGCCTGTTGTGCTAATGAGGCGGTGTATAATCTACTTCTCGATTCTGGAGCAGATCCCGATGCTCAAGATTCTTTTGGAAATATGATACTTCATATGGTTGTAGTGTGCGATAAATTGGTAGGTTCATTAGGAAAGTATTATATATTTTTTCTTTTCTCTGTAGTTTCCCTAATCCCTTGAAGATAAATAACGAAACTATTTATATATCTATATTTACTAACGTACTTAACTCCTATTTGTATTAAACATAACTTTTAAAATATACATAAGTAAGTATATGGTTTAGTTTTTGTTTTAAGGATATGTTTGGGTATGCTCTCCGACATCCTAAGCTACCAGCGAGCAATGGCAGGCAAAATAAGGCTGGCTTCACACCCCTGACGTTAGCATGTCAGCTGGGTAGAGCCTCAGTTTTTAGAGAAATGTTGGAGCTGTCGTCTAGAGAATTCTGGAGATACTCTAATATTACTTGCTCGGCGTATCCTTTGAATGCTTTAGACACGTTGTTACCAGACGGTCGAACTAGTAAGTTTTAAATTGTGCAGTTCGTAGATGGATTTTTCTTACATTTGATTACTTTCTTCCCTACAGTAATATAATAATATTATAATATGCAAAAGTTCAGGAAGTCTAACGGCAGGGTGGCTAGGACTCGTCGACCGTGCTGGAAATCTCTAGTATTTGAATATGTACATACTTACTGTACCATATTTAATATATCAATCATATTTCAATATTTTACTTCATTCTTCTTTTAGTAATTAGGTACATAGACAAAACATGGTGATATACCTACCATATTTTACTAATATTTAAAATATTCACCAGATTGGAATTCTGCGCTATTTATTATTCTGAATGGAACAAAACAAGAACATTTGAACATGTTAGATGGAGGTATCATACAAAGGTTGCTGGAAGAGAAATGGAAAACATTTGCAAGGGTATGCTTTTCTTTATTACATATCTATTTATTTCAAACACACAATCCACATGATATTTGCATTCATAATTTTCAGACTAAATTCCTGAAGCGTCTTCTTATACTCATGCTTCATCTTCTGTTACTCTCTGTATCCGTATACCTACGGCATAGTAGCTTGGAGGCAGACGCTCACCCTAACTGGGGCCTCGAAGTGGATGATGCAAGGAGTGGTATACGATTATCTACGGAATTGGGCACCATAATAAGTACATTGTGCTATATTATATTGCAGCAAGGGGATGAAATTAAAAATCAAGGAGTCATTGCTTATATTAAGCAGTTGGTAAGCTCATAGGATTTCCCTGTGTTTTCCATTTAATTACTAAATATTAAATTATAGATTTAAGTTTAAAATTCATTAAAGTACCGAAAACTATAGCTTGATATCAAAATTACTTAAATGTTTTTGCATCTGTATATTATATAATTAATTATGTTCATTTTAGATCCACGAACCTGCAAAATTTATATTCCTCGCTTCGAACATTTTGCTCCTCGCGTGTATTCCAGCGCGTTTGAGCACACAGACGTCGCTCGAAGAAGGAATTTTAATATTTTTGCTACCAGGTTCTTGGTTTTTGCTCATGTTCTTTGCTGGGTAAGGCATTAGTCCTTAACATTTAAGTATTATGGCTCTTTATACTTTTTTCTTTCTTTCTTTTTTTATTAGTTATTTCGTTAGGTATACCTATACCGAAAGAATAAACAAAAGTATATTATACAGGTGGATGAGGAAGGAATTAGTGGTCAGAGCGCTTGGACGATTTCCAAGAGGCGCGGGTTCATATCCCGATACGTCCAAATTGTTATATGTTCTCTAAAAAGTATTTCTCTTTCGTGTATTAGGTTATTATAGAGTAGTTAAAACCGTGCTATCATTTAAATTGGTGAAGACAAACACACTATACTCGACAAAAATATATTTTGTTTTCAGGGCAGTAAAATTAACTGGCCCCTTTGTAACGATGATATACAGCATGATTACTGGCGATATGTTTACTTTCGGTATTATATACTGCATCGTACTCTTTGGATTCTCACAGTCATTTTACTTTTTATACAAAGGTAATACCAATAATGATTATATTATTTTTTATTATTATTTATTTATATTTATATTTTCATTATTCGCTCTGGTGACGAGGCCACTCAGAACTCCAGAATTCGGTGGAAAGTGGGGATCGGAGTGTCTTAACACTAGATGCCCTCTGTCTACCCTGCTGTGTGCGGGATACAGCGTGAAGCTGATTTTTTTAATTAGTTTTTTATATTTAGATTTTATAGGTAGATATATTTTTACAGGGTTTCCAAACGTACAGTCAACTTTATACTCTAGCTATTACAGCACATGGATGGCTCTGTTTCAAATTACTTTGGGAGATTACAGTGTAAGTATTCACTTAAACATTTATATTGTTTTCATTATATTTTCATTTCTTAGCTCTGGTGTCGAGGGAAAGCGCGGCGTTGATTTCCGTGACTAACTCGCAATGCCTCCAGAATTCGGCGGAAAGTGTCTTAACACTCCGTTCCCCATTTTTCCAGGTTTCCTCTGTCTACTCTGTTGTGCATGACATTTAAAATGACATGACATTTAAAATTAACAATTTGTTACAGTACTCAGATTTAGGGCAAACAACATATCCGAATCTTGCAAAGACGGTGTTCGCACTGTTCATGGTGTTTGTCCCCATATTGCTGTTGAACATGTTGATAGCTATGATGGGCAACACGTACGCTCATGTCATCGAACAATCTGAAAAGGAATGGGTGAAACAGGTACAAGAATAATCAAATAAATAAAATAAATTAGCTTCACGTTCTATCCCGCACATAGCAGGATATGCAGAGGAGGTAGTTTCTTTTTATTAATGAGATTTTACAATATCAATGTACCTTAACTTACCTACATCAAAATTTTAATTCGGAATGTATTAAAAAAATTAAAGAAGTGATAAACATTTAATTGTCACTAGGTATAATATTTATATAGATATAAAACCGTGGGGTACCTACTAGACAAGATACCCACATAGATAATAAATTAAAAAAAAAAATTATAGTGATAAATCACTAACCAAAAACCATTGTTATGACAACTATTAACTTTTACTTTGATTATAAATATTTTAGTGGGCCAAAATTGTAGTGTCATTAGAAAGATCAGTGTCCCAGGAAGACGCACACAGATACCTCCAAGAGTATTCTATAGGCCTCGGACCCTCTGATGACCCTCGATATGAGCAACGTGGGGTAATGGTAATCAAGAGTAAGGCTAAGACCAGGGCGAAGCAAAGGAAAGGAGCACTCTCTAATTGGAAGGTAAGTGTAAAATGTTTTTTGGAGATATTTATTTTTGTGTTTTTCTACACATTCACTTTTAACGTATTGAATTTATCGATTTAACGTTCTAATTTGTATTGTGAGTACAATGTATTTCAAATTCTCTTAAATTTTTAAAATTTAAATTTATCCTAGTAAAGGAAATAAATAAATGTTGTTTTCTTCGATAAATGAGTAGTTGTTTTCGATTGATATTTAAACCACTACCATTATTAATTCTCATATAAATATTTGTAGCGTGTAGGAAAAGTGACCATTACAGAATTGCGCAAACGTGGTATAAGTGGGGAAGAGCTGCGACGCCTCATGTGGGGACGCGTGTCCATTTCTACGCCCACAAAAGCACCTCTGCCGTAAGTGAAGAATTTACCTGTAAACATATATTACATATTTATATTTAAAGCTATATATAGAAGTTGTATATAAAAAGTATGCAATTTTTCATCAATGTTTTTTTATGACCTCGATGTTTACAGATAACCACTTTATTTACATTTACATATATATTTAGGTATATTGAAAATGTTTAGAAGAATTGTTTAATTTGAAAAGAATTATTAAAACTGTCTTTCACATTATAGCTGTGTACCTCCTCCTGAACTAGTGGCAACAGAGGGCCCTAGTGCGGGAGTTGGGCCGGCGCTGTCATCTGCTCTCAATGTTATGGCCTTTACACACGATCTTGATCTCACTAAAAGTAAGTAGTTTAACATGAAAATCATGCACATATTCTATCGAGTATTAAAATTTTGAAATTAATTACCTATAGATACTAGTTTAAATATATTACCCATTACCATAGATCATGAATTAATGATTGATTTAGTTAATGTTCTTTTTGTTTTTCTTTAGCAACAGAGACTAAAAAACAACCAACTCCAGATTTACTCGTGAACGGACAAACACCAAAGGTCCTATCAACACAGAATCAGACACTAAATCAAGCTTCACCAAATCTTCTAACAACTACTAAAACTGACTTAGAAGTTAGATTACCACAGAATGTTCCAATATCAGGACAAGTCAAAATGACTGGAGATAACGTTCTTATTCCACCATCACAGAATATTGATGTTTTAGGTATCAGTTTGTCGTCGCAAGACTTTCAAAGAACACAAAATGTTAAGCCTCTAGGTAATAATATCACTGTCGATATACTTAATTCATTGCTTATATTTAAAAAATGTGCTTGTAATTTATACAATCATGTTTTCGGCCGTCGTGGTGCAGTGAGACTACGTCTATAAACGTGGAAAGTGGATTCAATTTCCACTGGAGGTGCTCAACGCTACTTCTCTCAGCCACTCAACACATCGAGACATTGAGTCTCGAAAATTGGACGGAAAGTGTGGAAGAAGAAGTGTGTGGACTGAAAGAATAGAGTGTTTTAACAATACCCTCCCCTATTTGACATCTGCAATGTAGGAAATAGCGTAAAGCTGTTTATTTTGTTTTTTTTTTAAATATTTTATGAATATATATTTCATTTATCGTGTCGCCTACATTTCCAATTTTCTATAATAATTATTGTTCATTTTATAGAAATCATCGATAAAATATATAGGGATTATCTTCATGAGCTCGTCACGGTTGAACAGACGCTTGGTCCGGATAGTCCCGAAGTGAAGAGATTAGCAGAACAGGCAGCTGACCTAAACGATGTACCAGAAATTGATATAAATGTATCGGTGAGTTAACTTTTGATTTTTTTCGCTTAGGATGTTACCACAATTTACCAATTGAGATTTTTATAATTAATTTTTGAATTTAAGTTCAAAGAAATACTACCTAAGTAGATACTTACCTATATAATATTAAAATCTGTATATTATAGATGAAGCTACACACGACTTTAATTTCAGTTTTTTTTTTCGTCTTTGTTACAAATTTTAATTAGATTTGATATAGGTATTTGATATTGAACGCGAATGAGGACATAAAGAATATTTATTATAAGCTGCAAAATATTTATTATTAAAAATTCTATTTCATAAATTTAACTTTATTTTTTTACTAAGACGGTAGCCAAGTCAGCACGTTTAGTGGTAGCGGGTGCTGTGTCCGGATTGTTTGGTGTGGCCGCTGACGTCCCACCGCCGGACTCGTGGCGGCGAGAGCGGCAAGAGCACACCGACAGCGATCCTGTACCAGGTAAGAAACTTACTATTCCTAAGGTTTTTAGATAAAAGTTTTAAAGAAAAAATAAGTATCATAATAAATTTGTATTATGAAATTAATATAAAAAATTGGAATCTATACTTTCCATTAAATCTGAATGTGAAAATGGCATATTAAATTATATTAAGTATGTGTTATAGACACAGTGGTGCTGGGCAGAGCGGCGCGAGCTCGGAGAGCACGCTCTGCATCGCGACGTGCACCACCCCCACCACCTCATCTTTACGTGCCTGCCAGGTTAATTATCATACCTAATATATATTTTTTGCCTTTGTGGTTATTCCAATATTGCATAAGAGTAAGACATAGTCATAGAGAACATCAGCCACTTCGTTTTCAGACTTTGAGATATTGCTTATTAAATTGCATAAATGTGGAACTAAACGCCGCGCTTTTTATCTTACTTTCTCATGTGTCACCAAGAGGGCACCGAAACCACAACATCTCATTTAGTCGTTCACCAAGATACATATTGAATGATATCTAATAATGTAATGTTAATTATTTACAGATCCATGTACTTGGTTGCTTCTGAGAGCAGTGCAGTTGAAAGCGATGTTCCTCTGGAGGATAATTTTAGTTCTGGAAATAGCTCGTAAGTCATTTTACACTTTTTTTATAATTATTATATTTACGATAAAAAATTTTTAGGTTCCCTAGCGTGGTAGACAGAGAGAACGGCGTGCGAAACGCTAGTCTCGACTACTGTCATCAACCGCTGATGCGTGGTGACATCATGCTTTTTACGTGACCTTTCTCGAGTATCATTGATACTTAGGTACTGTGTTTTCAAAGGTCACCAGAAGTAAACCTCTAAGATACGATATGATAAACATGTTGTTAATTATCACTGTATCCCGCATATACTATAAGGAACCCTAATGATGAAACACTCCGTTCCCCAATTCCCCACGCCCAATTTTAGAGATACGGGTACGGGTCGAGTAGTTAAACTCAAAGATGCATTTTGTTTTTACCAGAGCGAGAATGCTTATATTATTTTATATTTTAGTAGTAGGTACTAGTAGTGTTTGCAAAATATAATATTAATTGTAAGTAGATATTAAGTTCAGTTCAAACTAATATTTATGACTTATTTTAGTGCTAACGACGGACGGCGCGACAACAGAATGCGGGCAGCTAGACCACTGTGTATCCAACATGCAACAGGGCAAGCACAGGTTGAACACTCCCTTTTCTTTGTTGGTAAGAATCATTTTTCTATCTCAATTTATAATTTCTGGATTTATTTTCTTTTAGAAAATAATTTCATTCTAAAAAAAATTAAAACAGTTTCACGCCATATCCCGGACACAGCAGGGTAGGTTGAGGGAACCTAGTATTAAGACACTCCGATCCCCACTTTCCGTCGAATTCTGGAGGCATTGCGTGGTGAGTGGCGGAACTCAACGCCGCGCTTTACCTTAATAAAATATTAATCTAAAATACTATTTTAATTTCCTCGAGTGGGGATCAACACTTTGTGACCCTGCGCCACGACTGGTCTCAAGTTCATTCTGATTAAAACATATTTCATAAATATGTAAAAATGTATTTGCCCCCAGTGTAATTGTCTTAAAAAATTAATGCTCATTTCGAGATGACAAATTTCTAAGTACTTCTAAAAAAAAACATATTTTAAATGTTAACAATTTACAAATATTTGTAATAATAGTGAAGAGATTTAAAATCCGTTATGGTTTTTGAAAAATTATTATTAAAATCCTATGAAAGCAAATAAATGTAACAGTTAACGTAAATAAAAATAACAGGTTATAAGTTAGTAAAAACAAATTAACGTAAACTATAATTGCATGCAAATTTAAAACTATTTATGTATAACAAATGAACATGGCGTTAATTTACGAATTATAAACAGTTTTAATATATATATTTTTAAATAATAAAATTTTAATTCCATGAAGAAGGCCCAGGAAGCGGCGGAGAAGTAGAAAGCGCACCACCAATTCGGAAATCAATGGAAAAGAGGAAACGACCAAAAACTGCTAGACCTCGTCGCAATAGGTTCAACTTTTAATTTACTTTATGCAATTAAATGTTAAAAAAGAACACATACCTATATATATATGTTTAATTTTATTCATTTGTTTGGTGCTTTACCATTTATGCATTGCACAATTTTATTCATATTTTATATATGAATAAGTTTTAGTACAAATTTTCACCATATGGCAACATTTTTGTAATTGTATTGATGATGAAGGTATTTAATTTTTGATACATGATTCATACTACGAAATTAGAAAATGAACAAATTGGCGGTCATATTTCCGTAGTGAAATTTAAAGTTTATATAATTTTATTTCTATAAATTTAAAGAAAATGATCACCATTTGACTATTAAGCAAGCATCTATAATGCTTGTTCAAGAGAATGCGGGTTCAAATCCTGTTTAATTTATCTTAGTAAACCAATATGAATTTACAATGTGTATAATTTAATATGCGTTTTTAACTTGCACATTTGTTCATTTTAGAGTTTCCCCAGTTTTAGTAGAGACTGGCAGCCCATTAGTGCCCTGGGCTACAGCATCCTTATCTCAACTATCGAAATTGATAAGATCTTCCAGCAGCTCCTCAATGTCAGTATCTTCGCGCGAGGCAGAAGACGGTTCATTACAAAAATATTAATTTAAGTAAACTTTTATCGTAGAAGAAAAAATGTTTTCTATATTATATAGTTTATGTGATATATTCACACATTTTTTAATATTTACACACAATTTGTTCGCATGTAATCTCATAATAATAATATATAAATAAAACTACGTTTTATTTGGCATTTTTTATTTGAGATCTTCGTTTATTCGGCGTAGAGAAATAAATATCATTGTTTAGCACAAATTAAAGAAATAAATGAAAGATGAAGAAAAAAATATATAGGTGAAATAGCTTTTTTCTGAAATTAAGTTTAGTAAAGTAAATACCTTCACTAAGCAATTGAAACTTTACCAAATAAATTAGACATTGGTTATTTTTAATGCTTAATGTTATATTATGAATATTTAGTGTTTTCAATTAATATCTCCGATTGTATATTTGCAACTTAAGAAAATAATTATCTGTGGTTTTAAATGGCGCTAAATTTATAACCGTTCTAAATTTTGTATTTATTTAAATATATAGAATGCAATTTATTATTTTAAATCTTGTTTAAAATATAAGTACTTAAAACGCCATATTGAATATTCTCAATTTATTTTTATGTTAGTTATTATTTAATAGTTCTAATTTTGGTCAAAATAAAATTATGCATATAATAAATAAATATTAAACAGACTTTAATAACTTAATAATATTCGTCTCTCATTCGAATATTTAATTATTTTTATTGTGACCAAACAGTTTCAAGTTCTCTGTCATTCGGAACTTACCAATACCTCGTGTCGCCGCTGTCATATACTTATGCATTCTCTCAATAGTCCTCGATCGGCATTCCGAGTATCGACTCAAACTTCTTTTAGCAAACATGCTTTTTATATATTATAGCTTCTGTCACCTTCAACAGATCGACACAGTGAAGACATGTGATACATCACAAAAATGTAATAGTATGCAATAAATACATCAATATTTAAAAATCATCATGATAAGTAAAAGAAACAACATGCTAAAGACAGGAGAGTAACGCAAGTGTTCATTATTAAAAACAAATAAATTCAATCGTTGTAGAATTCAAAATTGTGTAAACGCACATGTAAATATCAAGAACACACACAAATACTGAAATGTCATTCTACCAACATCATTGTAAAAAGCACATATTTATATGTCACGTAATAAAGAAATAAACAGAAACAGAAATAAATCACACAGAGGAAAATGAACATTGAAAAAAAAAAAAATCAAAATAAACGAAATCGCCCAAAAGAGCAAGAGTACACAACTAAAAAAAATATAATAATAATAAAAACAAAAAAGCAACAAGTTTAAGTCAATGTATTATATAGATTATAACACCATTCGATATAGATCATATTGTATCACATATTGTACGTATAGTACGGTCGAGGAGTCTTAGCCACTCTGAAGTTAGGTTTTCCGAACTTTTGCGCATTGTTCACTCGGGAAAAAATAATAATAATCAAAATGAAGACATCCATCTACAGTTAACTTCAGGGCTGGCCACGCCTCGTCGATCGTACTGTACGTCATACAAGGGACACTTACCTCGAGGGGGTCTGTGGAGAGAATTTATAGATTATAAATAAAATGAACACTCAATCAATAAACATACACTTTATATCTTAACATTAATACAATTGATCGGAGACGGCCCGCGCGTGGAACGACGCCACTCGCCTCGTCGCTCGCTTTACACCTAATTAATTACCGTAGTTATTTATAAAGAAAACAAAATCTTATGTATCTATTATTATTATTTCAATTAGTTATTCTAGTGAGCTGTCGCGTCACGACGTGCCTAACCGCAGATACCTAACTTACATCTAGAACATATTTCACTCGGCGACGTCGAGTGTGGAGGAACTGATACATGTTAGGGGATTTCCATAAATTACGGCACACGTCAAAAGGGGGTCGACGACGTAAGTATGGCATCACTGTCATGTCAATCATAAAACGTAATTTATGGATGTCCCCTTATCTCACTCAGTTCAGCGTTCGACGTCTTGTAACACAATGAACATATCAAAATGTACGCCGTTTGTATGTATTGACAAGCCATGTCACTCCACATTGCATTTACCTCGCTCGAGTCCCCGCAGCGGCGAATCTCGCTTATCGCTTTCGCTTCGCTCTTATAGCTCCGCCCGATCACTGTTACATCGTTATAGGCAGTGTGGCATTCTAAGTTAAACCTGGACAAACTGGCACAATCGTCAATATTGGCATTATACAAACATATTACATATTACGTTATGAAAATAATACAATAAAAACGTATACACAGTGCAATGGAAATACGAATGTACCACACGGCCGTGAACATTATAATATATATTATATCATCAGGAAGCAGTCAAAGTGAAAATAATCTCATACAGAACGTCGTTAAACTCCGTCGCGGAACCCACAAGAAATAAATGATATGTGGCCGGTTACAATAATAATAAAAGACATAGTACTAAATAAAACATATATAAGGGGTGCGTAGTTATTTATTGTGGGTCGCAATCGCGTGGTGTGTCTTATACAATATTTATTTAACTATATATGCATATATCGGAGAGGTATCTTCTGGGTCGTTTGGGCGGTGCGGCCGGCGTCTGGAAGCATAAACAAACAAAAATGGCAAAAATCGTTGACCACAATGGTGGTAAGTGCAGTTAGCGTCGACGGCACCAGCACTGGCCGGCACCAGCACTGGCCTAAGTACATCTGCAACACTACACACACTACACAAAATGTATTCCTACCATCAATCAAACTTATATAAATAAATAATATTTGATTTGTCTTTCTATAAAAGTTACAAATATCATGCAAAACTGAAAGAGAATCGTATAAATTATATCATGCATTTTATATAACCAAAATCCCTGGAAGGTAACATTTTTATGAAAAATTTAAAAAAACGTAAAAATATTAGCAATAATGTTATTTCAACAATATAACTATAACGGCACATTGAAAAGAACATTGTGAACGAGTTATAGACTAATATGATCATAATATAAAAAAATAACACATCTTACATTTAATAACAAACCTTGTATAACATTTTTATTCAGTAAAAGGTTAATGATTATATATTCTAAAATAAACAATTTGAAATGTATAATAAGTAACATGGTCATATAAATTATATACTATGTTAGTCATTTTATAAATTCTACAGCAACTAGAAAATATATGTAGACTTTCTAAAAAGATATTAAGCATGTTTAAATAATATGCCAGTCGAAAATAATTAAATTAAAAATTGTGCTCAATAGGGATTTGCAGCTTTTAATTTTTATTAAATATATTTTTATGACTCTCTCCCAAAATAAATAAAAGTACCTAGTTTCAACATATTAAGAACAATAAATAAAGACATAATAATTCATATATATAATAAATACAACATAATACCATAAAACATTATAAACTTAATTTCATTAAATGATAGGTCATTTATTAGGATAACACTACATATTCACACAACCCTACACACCATACTAAGTAAAATATAGTTAACAAATATATTAAAAAAGTACAGATCATAGAAATAAATATATAGATCTATTCAATCTGACTAGCGCGATATCACAATAAAAATAAACTATAAAAAAACCGTTTAAAAAAACTAAAACATTGAAATGGATGATTAGAAACAGAGCTTTGTTTAGTTAGACTACCGCACAAGCATATATATAAAGCGGGAACAGAGAAAAGCGCAAATAATAAATAAAAAAATTTACATATTTAATAAAAGAAACAGGTGGGATAAAGCAAGAGGATACAAAAACAACACAAATTCGAATAAAGAACACAACTCACATTCACTGGTGTTGCGTGTGCTCGGGCGCGGGCGGGCCGGGGTACGGGTAGGGGTAGCCGGGGTACACGGGCGGGTACACGCCGTACTGGCCGTACTGCGGGGCCACGTTGCTGCCGGGCGGGGTGGGGTTGGGCGGCGTCGCCTGCGCGGCCGGCTGGGGCACGGTGGCCGGTTGTTGTGGCTGTTGCTATTTTAATTATTCATTCATGTATGTATTATAATATTAAGTGGAACACGGATATTATTTTTCTTTTTCAAAATTTTAGTTTAAATCCGTATACTCAGTAGTAGGGTAAGCAGAGTGCCTAGTGCTAAAACAGTCAGTTCCCAACCCACCGCTGAATTTTGGAGATAGCGTGTTGAGGGCAGAAATATTTTTTTCTTGTTACAGGAAAAACGATTTCTGCCACTGGAAATATAAACTTAAATAAATATTTCATCTCCTTGAGTGGGGATTAAACCCACAATCACTCGGTTTTAAATTCACACGCAATGCCTCCAGAATGCGCCAGAAAGTGTTACACTAGGTTCTCTCTGCCTACCCTACTGTGTTTGGGATACAGCGTGAAGCTGACAAAAGTAATATAGAATAAGAGATATAGGTTTTGGCTCACTTTAATCTTGATCCGTTCCTCGATGGCCTCGGCCTCCTTCATCTTGCCGATGCTGCGGTAGTACTCGGCCCACTGCGCGCTGTAGTCGGCGGCGGGCGCGGGCGACGCAGATTGCGCAGCGGGCGCGGCCGGCGTCGGCGTGCTGGGGGCCGGAGCTCCTGCTGGCAAAGTACAAATATATATATTTTTTTTTACTCTATAGACTGCACTACCTTCCCCACGCACTGTCTAATGTGCATGCGACATTCTGTGTTTAGTGATGGAATTAAATGCCTCATTTTGTCTTTTTACCAGTGCAGGGATATAAAAACTCACGTCTCGAACACTTTATTCCACTTAATAGGACTCGAATCCAAAAGCGTAGTGCTCACGGTCTCGATGGTCATGGTGGGAAATCCATCAGATTCTTGCTATGAAATTTTGACGTTATTTTTAAAGCAATTAAAAGAAAATCTGCAATGCAATCTGCTAATTGAGTTGAAATATAGTTGCATGTTCATACAAACAAAAATGAAATACAAAGTTTTTTATTTACATAACAGTATGAACATACAATGGTATTGACACTAGGTGTGTTGTGGGTCTCATATACAATTTAACTATTTACTTCTGCTGTTGACACTCGTTTCACAAACAGATTAATAATTTCCAAAAAAAAACAGAGACATACACCATTCAATAATCTTAAAAATAATTTGAAAATAGATATTTACAAATACAAACAACACAAGTGTATCAAAATGTGGACCTAAGAAAAGTATATCCAATAAGATATTTTACATAATATTCATAAGTAGTATAAAATTACCTTGCTGCTGTTGTTTAGCCTGCTGTTCAACTGCCTCGGCTTCCCTCATGAGTCCTAAGGAGCGATAATAGTCTATCCACTGCTGAGAGTAGTCTGGTTGGCCTGTCGCTGGATTTATTTGGACTTGCTGCTGTTGAATGAAAAAGAATTACTATTATTACTATCATAATATATTACTTTGTTTATTAATATTGACATGAAGTTGTTGCGGTGCAGTGGGATTACTTTTGAATTATTTTCATTCAATTTTATTCAATTGCCCCATAAAATACCATTAATAAAATAAGCTTAAATGATCACTTAAAACATGACAATAAATCAGTCAATATTTTTTTTTCCGTTTTAAACAATACAATAATTGTTATACTTATTAAAATTAGAATTCAATTTAACCCATTAAAAAAATTAAAAATAATTTCTTTTCACATAGATGAATAATTTCTTTTCACATATTTAATCTTTATAACATACCTGTGGTTGATGTTGTTGTTGATGATGCCAATGAGGATTATAACCCCAGGCCGGAGGACCGGGTGCTGGACCCCCACCTCCCCTGTAGTAGTCAGTTCCGTCATTACCGTTCCCGTTACCATTGCCATTTCCATTACCATTCCCGTTGCCGTTACCGTTCCCATTGCCGTTGTCTGGGATGAAGTTCACAGGCTAGAAGAAAATGATTGGTTTATATTTTTTGTTATAAGACTCAACATTTGCCAAACTCCAAGAACGAGTATTTTGTAAGCCGTGGAGATAAGCATTATTTAAAAATATTAATACAGTAGAAACTCGATTATTCGTCCCTCAGTTATGCGGATTCGTGATTATCCGGACTATCAACCGCGATAATTATTTTATACAACCTACTACAATGAAACCTAAAAAAATATATGGACGTAAATATGTGTATAAATCGTATGTTGGAAAATGTTAATAATTTATTTTTATTTATATTATTTTAATAAACGTTGACTTTCGTTTATATGTACTTGTTGCTTTTAATAGACATGTTACAATTTTGTGCTACATATTCTTTATTCATTAGATTATCCGGATTTTCGATTATCCCAATGACTAACGACAACAATTAGTGTGGTTAATTGGGTTTCTACTGTATTTCGACAACTTGGGGCTACTGTTAACAAGATGATTGTGAGTTCTACTTATTCTGGAGGTATTCTGGGGGTAAATTTCTACTGGAGGTAATAAATTTTTATCTTTGATAAGACAAAATCCTGCTACTCAATATCAAATATCGGGACAGATTTCTTTCTCTGCCAACCCTGGCTGGATTGGAGATGATGTATGAGAGACACAGGGAACTAAAGACACAAACAAACAAATTAAAAGAAAATAAAAATAAATAAAAGATTATCTGCTTACCATGCTAACTTTTTCCATAATAATTCGCTTGCAGTGCTCCACGGCCTCGGGGTGTCCGCGTATGTAGAACGTGCGGTTGTTGCGATCGTTGTTCTGCGCGCGACGGTCTAGTTCACAATGGGCGCCGGATTGGGCGTTTATTTGTTTGATTACTTCTCCACCTGTATATGAAATACATGTATAATGTTGTATCAGCCTCACGCTATATCCCGCATGTAGCGTGATAGACAGAAGGAAGAAAGTGTTAAGACCTCAGTAAATCATTAATTTTTTTTTTGTATTTATCTGCTTATCACACAGCAGGGTAGGCAGAGGGAACTCCCTGCGTCTTAACTGGCCTATTTCATTATGTTACATAATGCTTAAGATGTGCATAGCTTAATTTTTATGCTAATTTAAATATATTTTACTGGTATGAAACACAAGTTATTTAAATATTGAAGCCAGTTAAACTATCAAAACAAAGTTTTACTTTTAAACATCATGAAACCTAAATTCCTATAATGATTTTTTTATTGTAATAAAAGCCAATACTCAAAATAAATTTATTATATTATATTACAACCAAATGTAGCTACCACTTCGTTGTTACGCACTGGCCTCACTATTGGGTTTTAATGTCCCACAAATATGACTAACACATTGTTGTTTTGTATGTTCTTGTGTTTTTAAAATTTTGATGCAAACTGCTGTGGGGGGACTAGATGAGCCCTCCCTTCACGGTTTATATTTGCTGTCACAAACTTAGCGGATTGCCAACTAGACTACGGTCAACAAATCATGTCGCTCTTAACTTAGATTTCCTGAACTTTTGAGAATTATTCAAAGAAAAATGAAATCGCAGCGCAGGCATCTGCAGTTAACTCGAGAGCGGCCAGGACTCGTCACTAAGACCCACCTCTCCCAATGATGAGTCCGCACTTGACGTTGGACACGGTGAAGGTGACGCGTATCTCCTGGCCCTGCGGCTCGGGCCACTGCTGGAAGTCGCGCTCCCCGCCGTTGCGCTGGCCCGGCGGCCCGCCGCCCGCACCCGCGCTATTCGGGTTGCGGCCGCGGCCCGAGCGGATCGCCATCTGATAGGGATCATGTAAAGTAAATACAAATTATACTACGTATCTAATTTATGTGTTCACAAAATAACAATAATCATAATAACAACTTTGATTTTGACTATTTTTATACATTTTAAAATTTCTCATCATGAATATTTAGTTTTATACATTTTGGAAAACCCGACGTTTCGAACAGTAGACTTTGCAGTAGTTTTAATAGTTTAATTAAAAACATTTCCAATCATTTCTTGATCAAGGACCACTTTTATATCATTCTTGTTAGCAGGAATCACTGTGTAGATAAAAAAAACTGTAATAATTAAAAGCTCAATAGGAACTTACATAACAAAAAAATAATAATGTTCTATAAATTTGTATTATTGTGATTTCTGAGAAAATATTAATACATATCATCTACACCAAGCCATCGGGCCCACCATGAACACTCTTCTCACTCACTGCCCTCCAATCAATGGCTCACTGGCCCCTAAATTAAAAATCATTTGTGGACCATATTTTACATGCTTTGGGCCATTGGCGGTCCACGGACCAGTAATTGGGAACCATTGATTAAGGATAATAAGAGTAGACAATCTGGTTGAAGTTAATGGTAGTGGTAACTGTCAGGACAATTGACATTAGACCTACGGCGCTACTTGTCTCGTATCGTATTAAGTGCCTTCGTTATGCTAAATACCTAGTACAATGCCCTAATGCACTTGACTGATTACAAGAAATATTATTTAATTTAGCTTCACACATTTCAAACACTCAATACCTAATATAGTTGCTTTTGGTGGTCGCACTAATCTCAGGAACTATTGGTTTAAATTAAATATCAGATACTTATCGAGAAAGATAAAAGGCTATATAATATCAAATTAACATTTTCGACGTAACCCACTGTACCTGCGGGCACTTAGAATATGTCACGTATCAAGCACACGGGCGAAGCTACAGATAAATTAAAAAAACTAGCCAAATCATAAATTAAATAAATATTTCAAACAAACACTATTAATGCTTACATTTACGCTGGCAATCAAATCTTCGATCATTTGTCTGGCCTGATCCACTTGATGCGGCTTGCCTTGCAAGTAACATCTGTTAAATAAAAATATTCTTATAAATCTAATATATATATTTAATTTCAATAAGAGCTAAAAAGTTTAAATTGATTAAGGGAAAAAGTTTAAACTTTTTCCCTCAAATTCGAGACAGCTGAGTTTCAGAACTTACTAAACTTGATAAAGTGGAGAAGTAAAAGAAATTCATACCCCCCTAAAACGAAATCGCGACCGTTGTGGGTTTAATTCCCACTCGATCGAAAATTATTTATTTTCATTTCCTTGTTCAGGTAAAAATACAAAGCAAAGGTTGTCGAGTTCCGCTACTCAACATGCAATGTCTCGTAAATCGGCGGGAAGTGGGATATAGCGAAAAGCTAAAAAAAATGTACCTCTTATCCCCAGGCCCATCATCCCTCTCTTGGTGGAACTGGACCCTGCAGCCAGTTTCCGCTTGAATCTTCTTTATCATGTCACCGCCGCGGCCAATAACAACACCCACGGCTACTTTTGGCACCAGCACCTGGTTTATGTTCATATTATTTATTGCCCAGTCGTAATTATTTTTATAAAAAATATATTGGTCCGATTCTATAGTGGTCTATTCTCAGAGCTCAAATTGAAAAAAGTTAATTAAAAAAATAAAATTTAACGTGCGTTACATTTGTGGCCGAATAAATAAATAAATGTTATATTAAACAAAAACATTAACAGAAAATAAAAAAAAGAGTATTTTTTATTCCATCAATTTTAAATAAATTTCAACAAGCCTACAGTTTTAGTTTTGAATATATATATATAAAAAGATTAGTGAGTACATTTAATTTATATGGTTAATAATTTTCCACATGAATAACAGCTAAACAAACAGCACACTCAAGTTAAATGAAATATCACGTCAGTCAGTCTTCAAATATAAACTTTAGCTCTACATAAGAAGCAAAAGAACTTAATATTTAAATATATATGCTTTGTATGTATAACTAATATAGAAGACAAAAACTTTGTAAGTATATGATACAACTTTGCATATCGAATATTATGAACACGACTGTACATGCGCGAGTTCGACTCGTGGCTGTTTTCACAATCATCAGAAACAGTTTCTCGGAATATATATCTATACTGATATTATAAAATTAATTATATATATATTTTGTTATATATTTGTAAAACAAATATAATTCGCTTGATTGAACTCAGTAATATCAGAATCTATTTAGTTTTGTTAGAATTGAAAATAATATTCTTGTGTAGGATAATCTATTTATCTAGGAATGGCATGCATAGGCTATTTTAAATTAATAATTTCAATGTCCTCAAGCACTAAGATTAGTTATTTCCATTTGACGGCAAAGCCGCAGGTAAAAACTAGTGTAAACCACCACCATCCTTACCTCAGTAGAATTAGTAGCGAGTCCATTCCCCTGCTCCTGTGAGTATCCATCGTCATAAGGCCTGGAGCCACCCTGCTGCATGTCCTTCTCAGCAAGCAGTTCATATACTAACTGCTTGGCGTGCTCCACCTTGGATTGATCGCCGGATATCCGCAGAGGTTTTTCCTATGCATTTTTATTGGTTAGATTAAATAACTATTATACATTTTGAATGTGTTTATAAGAACAAACATAGAAAATATGTAAGGTTAATTAAATTTTCAAGCATTTCCAGTATTTTATGAGGTTATCAAAACTAACTAGTCCACTAACTTTATGTAATAGCATCAAAATAAAAACATATATGTTTGTAACATAAAATAATTTAGAAGTCATTCTGTAGTGCTTCTGACTATTAATTCAACGGTTATGGGTAAGATTCCCACTCGAGGGAATGATGTATTTTCGTTTTCCTCGCTCTGGTAACAAAAGAAATCACAGCTTTGAGTTCCACTGCTTTACCTACAATGTCGGTCTTAACACTAGACATACTCTGCCTACCTTGCTATGGATGGAGTGTTTAACTAAGAAAACCCTTATCTATACTTACATATTCTGTATTGGGTCCCTCTTGAATGACGACCATCTTGGCGCCAGATTGCTCTTGCAACTGTTTGATGGTTTTACCATTTTTGCCAATGATAAGACCCACTTTAGGTCCAGGTAACATTATTTCTTCCTGTTTGTAAAATATTGTTTTTAGTTAAGTTTATAATTATTAACTAATCGAACTAAAAAAGTCAATTAAATATCTGTGAAAGTAGTTAATTTAATTTATGTAGGGATAAAACTAGTTAAAAAAAATTTTTTTTTTTCGTATACTATATTATGTAATCTATTGTTACTTAATATTTTTGTTTATTTCCGTGCATCTCCCGCTTTACACAATTGTACAAATATAAAACTTATCTGTACTCTATTTTCTTATTGCACGGAAAAAACATAAGATCAAGACACGCGCCAGCGTGTCCAGTCAAGTAAAAAACTGGAAACGCGTAATGTTTATTTTATGCCAACAATTTCAAGCTACTTTTTAGCCCTTCATAACTTGTAAATCAATTAGTGTGATGTATATAAAATTTAACTATAACGATTATTGACATATTAACATTTAAAAATCGGCTTTTTTGTGACTGTTTGTTCACTCGGGATAAAATTCAAACTTTTACCACCAGGCACCAAATTAAATATTAACCCTGCTTGCAAATATAATTAAGGCTGTAAGTAAGAAACTGTCTGTCTCTGAGAGAAGAGCTTGATTTTTATCCTGAGTGAATACAGAACTCTTGGTCCATAACCAATGTGGTCCACCACGACCACGATTTGCCAACCCCAACATATACGGAGGACAGCAGTTAACACAGGAAGGGCTCTAGTCCTTCAAATATTGTAACATCCATTTGACATTGACGAGGGCATTCATAGCTCTTGAACATGAACGCATGCTATATGTAGCCTATTTACTGAGAGACCGAATTATTCTTCACTACATACAAACAAATAACTTAATTAAGGAAAAAGACGTAATTTATGTTTTTTAAATTATTTATAACTATATCAGATTACTTACTGTTACTGAACCTCCACTTCTATTCATTGGTGGCATACCACCACCACCACTGCCGCCTCCGCCACCGCCGCCGCCGCCGCCGCCACCACTAGGATTGTCTTGATGCTGAGGAGCATTCTCGCGTCCACGGTGATTCACTATTTGATTCACTAACTCCCTATTTGGAAATACCGAATTCCGTATTAATAACTTCACATTGATACATAATAATAAGTTAATTCACAAACTTACATTACAACATAGCAATATATTAAAATATTTAATATACAAAAAAATTAAAATACATATACATATTTATTATAAATTATTATATTAGCATTGTCAGTTTAGAATAAAAAGCATCAACTAATAATACGAAACTCAGTTATGCCAAAGTATACGAAACTGAGGAAAAGAAAAGAAAGAAAGACAAAAAAATAAACAAGAATGCCACAATAACAATTAAAAAATACAAAATATCCGACAAAGACAATTCTAAATTACAATTCAAAACTGACAAACACATAATATGTCTGAATTAAGCCTTATAAAATATCGTCATAGTGTGTTTTAATCTAAAATTTTCAGTCGAAATCATTGTGATTTGCACCTAGAGCGTGGTACATTTTGGCATAACTGGGATCGTACAATCGAACCGGCTACATGGTCCTTAAGCTTAATATACAAGCTGGCTATATCTGAGCTATAGTGTTGTTCTTGATATATACCTGGCTCTAGCTATAGCCTCCCGCGAGCCGGTGAGCGTACACAGCCGGTCGGGCTGGCCGCCAGAGTCTGGCGCCATTTGTATCTTACAGCCTGACTCGGCTTGCAAACGCGTTATCTGTTCACCGCCGCGACCGATTACTGTTGGGGGATTTAACGTTAGACGGTTTTTTATGAGTATTGGAGTATTTTTCTCGAAATTAAATTAAATGTTTTAATTATAGAAATAAAGGTCAATGACGAATTACTAATCGATATTATATTAGATGTTAATGTGAAATAATTAATTAAGCTATTTTATTCGTTACATAAGATAAAAAAATTGTAACAAAAAATATATATTAAAATGTATGGAAATATCACTAAAAAACATGTCACATACATTTTTTTTTATATTTGCTAATGTGACATAACAATTTCAAATATATATCTATTCAACATGTGAGCGAATTCATACAAGCAGCTTTACAGATTATGTAACAATCCAATTATGGTAACAGTGTACTCATGTATATGTGGATAATCTATCTAATACCTATGCAAACACAAAATGCAACTTGACCAAGACCAGTCCATCTATCTTTTTAATAAAAACCACAAAATATATTCAAAACCTGTAACTCAAGAATTCTTTTCAATTCAATCATTGACCATGCAAAGTGATTCTATTGAGAGACCAAAAAAAAGCAAGAAAATCTATATACTCACTAAGTCCGACCATCTTATCAGGCACCCTAATATAGTCATTTATAGCCTGATCAGGCATCATGTTTGGCGGCGCTGCGGGCGGCGCGGGGGGTGCCGGGACGTTAGAGACGCGCGCCGATGGTGCACTATGATTAAAGACAATACTTTTTGACACACTGAACTCTTTTACTGTTTTTTTTTATTACTGGACCAGTTATGCCAAAATGTATGGACCATTGACCGTCACAATGATTTGGTTATATCCCATATAACATTAAAAGTTTATTTTAGATTTATTTTATATGTTAGGACGGAAACCGAGATTACCGCCTTAAATTTGTTTTATTTTGTACATGGCAATAAGTCTGTCACATACTACATATTTAAATGTTTAGAAATGTGTTTTGATTTGTAAGATGGATTTTGAATTTTTTAGTACCATTCATCTATATAATGATGAATTTACAGGTGAAAAGTAGCTGGATGCTCTGAAATATTTTAAAATGCAACTGCAACTTAGACTTAAAAAATTTTTTTGTTTTATTATAGTATTGCTCTTTTTATAATTTAGTTATTATACAGTCTTATGAATATATATATTAAATATATATATTGTCTTAAGTTAAAATTTTACTTTTAACTTGAATAGTCTTTAGGAAACATATAGAGAGAATTATTTCTCTCTATATGTTTCCTAATCCTATCAGATCTACATTTGTTGCTTATTAATTATCATGTTATTATTGTTATAAATATGAAAATTCTTCTGAAATCACTGTACTATATATAATGAAGACTGTAATGAATTGAACTTTGTGCATTTTGAAAGTTCTAAGCAAATGTTTTAAAGTTTTATGTGAGAATGTAGATAAACAAAAAAAAACATTTATTAATTTAGCATACTCAAATCAAGTTCACGTAAGTTAATATTAAAAAATACATATTATTAGTAACCATATTTTGTTTGGTTTTAGTTTTATTTCTTTTCTGTTTCACACTTTTACCCACATATAATGTAGAGCTTAGATAAATGATACCTAGTCTTAACACACTGTTCTCCACTTTTCATCATATTTTCAAGACTCCTCTCAACATGCTTAGTCTATTAGAATAGAGAAATAAAAACATTTTTTGCCCTGAGTGGAAATTGAAACACTTCCCATTGTGTTTAACAGACACTACCCAACTGCATCACAACAATCTAAACAGTTTTTACATATTATATATTCTAGAAAGTCAATTTCTGCAATTCATATGTCTTCATACTCAAAATTACTCTTTTATTTTTATTTAAATGAAATTTCTTCTACAGTCTACACAAATAATTTAGTAGCTATATTTTTGTGTAAATATCATAAATTTTGTAGATAAGTAAAAATTTCCTATAACTTCCTATAAGGTTTGTTAACTTATGTTTATGCTACCAACATGAAAACCTTTAACTTCTTTAATTATGTATTAGAAATATTATTATTAATTAAATA
The DNA here is from genome assembly GCF_056956725.1 of Heliconius melpomene rosina. Taxonomy (NCBI): domain Eukaryota; kingdom Metazoa; phylum Arthropoda; class Insecta; order Lepidoptera; family Nymphalidae; genus Heliconius; species Heliconius melpomene. The sequence goes on from NC_140400.1 coordinate 4,263,490, forward strand.
ATATTATACATTACTGTAATGTAAGTACTTTTGTATAAAGTTTGTCAAAAAGCTGTTTTTACAATAATGATGCCTTTACAGGAAACTATCAAAATAATAAAGATAACATATTGAAAATTGAAATGGTCTATGCAATAATAATAATTTTAGTATAAAAATAATAATTCTGAGCAACATCCAGTTGAGGCATGAAATAAAATAATATGTTAATAATATTCTTATGAATATATTGTCAAAAACATCAATAGACAGTTCTTAGAGAAACCAAGCTAAATCATTATATTTTTATGATATAAATGTGTAATATGTTAATCTTATACACTTTCTTTAGTTTAAAGTATCAGAAATAGAAATGTATAAAATTGGGGGTATTGTTATATTAACGTCGGTAATACTACATTAATTAAATGTTTACCTCATTGCTTGTGGTTGTGGTGGTTGAGGTGGATAGGATGATTCGATAGACGCTAGTTTCTTAGCACTTGGTTCAGGTCCTTCTTCTAATGGTCTTTTGCTGCCACCACCTTCAATTTTAGCGGCAACCTATGAGTCACAAGGAAATGGTACTTTATCGTGCATTTTAAGTGATTTTAACACAAATCATGCAAATAAAGAGAGAACTCACTTAACGATTGAAACAAAAGTAGGTTACCAAAAAGCTGAGTACGTCGAAACGACTTTCTGTTTGAGAAGGAGGTAGGTACGTTAAAAAGCTAATAATTTAACAAATGTTTGAAGGAAGGTAAACTAAAATATATGATAGGGCTATGTGTCAAAGTTGGTACTGATTATGTAGATTATGGGTATCCGCTCACCAATCTAGCACGTTGTACAGCAGCCGCAAATCCCGCCGTTTGGCTATTATTTTGAAGCGTAGCCATAGAAGAATTATCACTCATGTTTAAATTAAAGCAACCATTCAACCGCGCAATGAGGCAGCCATTAAAACGAATCAAAAGATCCAAAAAATATTAAACTTTTGTCTCACAACTATGAGAAAAGACGCGGACCATAAACAAAAGGAGTTTTACATAGATGTTGTCAAAAATATCGGGCGACGTGCATCATACGCAAAACAGCAACTAACCAATCACGTCGCATATGAAAGAAAATGCTTTACGCCTATTGGTCACATCGCCATAGCTTTCCAATAAAAAATAAAATTTTAGCGCTTTACTCACAAAAGGCGTTAGAAGTTATTTATTTATTTCATATACCAGTATAACTAACTTGCACGTTATTTCTGCATTAGTTTAAGAATAAATGCAAAGTTAATATGACTATGAAACGAAATTATCTGTTTATAACATTATGCAAAATGTAACATTAAGTTGTCTATGGTTTTATCGTTTTGTTATTCCTCGTGTGAGAAAATATATTAGTTTTATAATTTAATTTTGTTAATTATAAATTATTTAATTTTCTTAAATAATAGAGCCTGCTAAATATGATTAAAAAATTTTTTGTTTTATTTTCATATATTTTCAACTATAATAATTTGAAAATGAATGCATAATACAACTAATAAAATGTATATTTATGCATATAATTTAACATTTTCAAAATATATAAATTAAACTACTTATTTATTTTAAGCTTAGGATAAAATTTAACTCTAGTAATTAGTGATAAATATTTGAAGAAATTTCTTTCACTAGCAGTGGTTGTAACAAAACGCATATTTTTTTTCTATGTTGTGGGTGCGTGCATTTGTGTTGTCCGGTGTTTGAAGACGCTTGGAATTCGCTTTCAATTTCTTCATAGGAAAAATGTCGGGTGATACCGATAAAGCAAAAATCAGTGACAATCAGGTATAGTTGTCAAAAATGTTTTTATATTAATTTTCTTTATATTAACGTGCATCTATTTAGGAGTTTTTGAGCTGTGAAGTGGTGTTATTTCCGTGTTATATCACTAATGTTTGCCTGCGTCTCAACATGGCTGACAGAACGTTCGCTTCCCGCTAAACGCGGGAACTACGCCACGAAGGGTTGTGATATTAGTCAATAATTTGCTTTTAAAACTGTGAATGCTATCTTAATCAGTTGTCGAAACTGATTCTAATGGGATATTTTTCAATATTTTACATATTTCGCACCCCCGCCCCTTTGCATTTCGTTGCAGGGCCTTTGTTAAATGTGCACGATATAATATGACATTGATAGGAAATCCGCATGACCTTGATATTTTGTTTCTTGCGAAATTTCTATTCAAATGTATCGTAAAATGATGTTATTCCACTGAGCCGTCACTTCGCGCCTTCTTATTTACGCTGCGAGCGCGACGGGCGATGTAAATAAAACCTTAGAACCCAGACTAGGGGCCTTTATTGGTGACCTCCTTAGTTTTTCTAGACGGTTTTTTTGTGTTACTTACGAAACAACTTATGCGCAAATGAGGAATATTATCAAAATATTCAATGAAGGATTCATATATTGATGTTATAAAAACATTTGACCTTAACATTAAAATTATATTTCGGGTAATAATCATACATAGTTGGTATGTACACAGATCTATGTATACGACATAGACAATACGGTAGTATAGTAACAAAGCAATGAACTTTGTCTCTTAAACTTACGAGAGTAAGGCTGGGAATCGCTTGGCGCGACGCATTGACGCCAATAGAATCAAGGTGTACATTTTGAATTGATTGCTAACTTGATAATTTTTTGCATTTAGTATATTTTGCATTATTTTTCGTTTTTTTTTTTCGAATATTTCATTGTCATTATGAAATTAAATTGTTGTCTATTTTACTGTTTGTATTATGTTCTAACTTCCATGTATCTTATTCAAAAATATATATTTTGTCTTAGACTACAAATTTGGTCTCATACAGAATTGATACAATTTAAAACAAAATCTGTGTTAAAAGGTAAAAATTTGATATTTAAAATTGTAAAATGTTAAAAAGAATATAAAATTTCATATATAAATTATTTATATAGGATGAAGACAAGAAATCTGGTGCAGGTGATGGACAGACAACAGAAGATGAGTCATCACAGGATTCCAAGGGTGAGTCTGCAGAACCAGAGGCCCAAGGTAACACCGATGTAGATATGGAACAAGCAGGTCAGATTTTGACTAGTCATTCTAGACATCGTCACTAACTGGGGCTTTTGTGTCACATTGTGAATTTTATCTTAATATATCAAATAGAATTATTTGTTAAGAAGCTATATTTTTGCACATATTATACTCTGCTTATAAACCTTAGTAGATTTTGTGTATATTTATATAATTTTTAAAAATTGCACATCTAGCCTTTTAGCAAATAATTTTCTTTTCATAACTGTTATAATTGTGTAGTTCAAATGATAGAGTATTTGACTTAGTCTTACTTAGAAATATATAAGATTTCCTTAAGACAGAAGTACTTCAGTAAAAATTTAAATATTTTTTTAATTGCCATACTTTTTTATATTCATTCATATCTGTAATAATAAAAAATCTTTATATGTAGGAACAACTATTAGACATCACTATGGTAACAAACAAGTTGACAGTATTATGTAACTACACTATTTACATTAACAAGTAGTCATAGAAATGAAACTAACAAGAGTAAATTTTTTAGTATCCTTTTTATTTAGATTAACACATTGATAACGAAATAAAATGAAAACGGCCTATGAAACTAAATTATATATTTTTATGGGTTTAATTCATTCAAATACAATGTTGTAATTAGTCTTTAATTTTATATGTTAAATTCTCTTAAGTCAAATACGCTATTATTTTATGCCATTTATTATCTATCTAACTTTACGCACAAGCCATTTATACTTCATTTCTAAAATTAAAATAAACAACATATTTGATATGCATTTTGAGTGACTAATAATAAAATTCTCATAAAAATGTGTATTTTAAAGAGGAATCATTTCCATTTCATTCTGTGTTTGTAATTGCATAATTGGTATTTTTTATTTACTTTGTGTTTTCATCTTTAAAATCCTTCACTCATAAATTCCTCAAAATAAATAATTCTATAAATTGACTATAATTAAAAATAAAGTGCTTGTCAACGACTTTCTTTGCTAAATAACTACGTCGGCAAACGCACGCGATTGTACACAACTGTGCCACGAAGTTTATTCGAGAAATTTGTTTGCTTAAATATTTGCTTTAATTAATCATTTACATTCTAGTTACAGCAACCATGATTTAATTAATGAGTCTCAAAATTATTAATTTTTATTTTATGAGTATCAGATAATAAAAAAGTTTTAGGTGTATTGTAGTTTCCCTAAACAAACAGAAAAAAAGACAAGATAAATTAAGTTTGACTCTAAAAGTTTATAACTTTTAGTATATCCTGTTGAAATACCAATATAAAAAATCCGTAAGTATTTTATATTACATAGAATAAAAAACAATAATATATTATTTAAAAAAAAAACCAACTTCAACAGGTTTCCAAAGTCGGAATACCTAACCAAACTATCCTTGAAGTGTATCCATTTCAATAAAAAAGAATCATCATAATATTCAGTTATTCGTCCATTTGTCGCACACCCATTAAGTTTGTATTCTCATGCCACCCTTACACCATATTAACGTTCACCAAATCGGTAATCAAATCCACTAACATCGAGTGCGAGACCTAATGATGTCAGTATAGAAGTCTTATAATACTAAAATCTAAATCACCTTCACGCTGTACCCCGCACACAGCAGTGTAGGCAGAGGGAACCTAGTGTTAAGACCCCCTTCCCCACTTTCCGCCGAATTCTGGAGACATTGCGTGTTGAGTGGTGGAACTTAACGCCGCTCTTTGCCTCGACACCAGAGCAAAGAAATGAAAATGAAATATTTCATTTTCATTTCTTTGCTCTGGTGTCGAGGCAAAGAGCGGCGTCCATTTGTCGCACACCCATTAAGTTTGTATTCTCATGCCACCCTTACACCATATTAACGTTCACCAAATCGGTAATCAAATCCACTAACATCGAGTGCGAGACCTAATGATGTCAGTATAGAAGTCTTATAATACTAAAATCTAAATCACCTTCACGCTGTACCCCGCACACAGCAGTGTAGGCAGAGGGAACCTAGTGTTAAGACCCCCTTCCCCACTTTCCGCCGAATTCTGGAGACATTGCGTGTTGAGTGGTGGAACTTAACGCCGCTCTTTGCCTCGACACCAGAGCAAAGAAATGAAAATGAAATATTTATTTACATTTATATGTAAATAAATATTTCATTTCCTCGAGTGGGGATCGAACCTACAACCGTCGCATTACAATCACACCCTTGTGCCGCTGCGTCACGACGGTCTCGTAATACTAATTCAAAGTATTTTTGTTTGAGTTTCATATTCACATATTAAATTACATACACGGCAAGTAACAATTAATGCTATATGCATAAAAATTGTGGCACATTATAATGTGTGATAACGTTTGAATAATAATTAAATCGGCAAGCTCGGCAATACCTACTGCTTATATATTCTTATCACTCTCTTATCAGTCAAGTTGTTGTTATGCGTATCGGTGATCTGCACATTTTATACACTCAGTTTTGTCATCTAGTGAATTGTAAATGTAATTTAGGTGGTGTTATCGGCCGTCAACTGATAACGTTTTTAAAAATCAGATCCTTTTCTTTTTCTACAAATTATGGGTCATACTTATTTTATTTTTTTAAATAAAGTAGATTTTTCAAAAATCTTTAGAATATCTTAGCTGGTAGAGAAACTTAGAATATCTTAGCTTACACGGTGCCAGGTCTCAATGATATTAACACATTATCGTAGCTAAAGCGTGTCATTGCAATTTAAATTGCTAAGGAGAAATTAACAGAAACTAGAAGTAAAAGAAAATTATGTTTTCTTAAATATATTATCATAAGAAGATTATCTATATATAAAAGGACTTGTCCTCACTGACTGAGGTAAGACGCACGCACAGCCGTAACCGCTGTGCGTAAAAACGTGGAATTTGGACAGATGTTTACTTTCGTATTCTGGATATCCACTAAGAAGGGATTTTGAAAAATTTTAACCCTAAAGGGGTGAAATAGGGGTTGAAAGTTTGTATGGAAAAAAATTTAAATCAGCACCGATTTTTATATAATTTAAAATTTTGATTATTAAAAGTATTTAATTGAACACGTGTTTCATCGTTTTCTAGAATTCTCCCCCTAAGGGTGCAAATGAGGGGTTGAAAGTTTGTATGGAAAAATCTTTAAATCGCCACCGATTTTTATAAAATTTGAAATTTAGACTCTTAAAAATATTTCATTGAACACATGTTTCATGGGTTATTAGAATTCACCCCTAAATACGCAAGCGAAGCTGCGCGCGTCCGCTAGTAGTTTAATAAAAAAGTACAGATATAATAAAGAATAAAGATTTTAATGTGTTTAACAAAAATAAAAAAAATAAAGCTTTACGCTGTATCCAGCACACAATAGGGTAGGAAGACGGAGTGTAAGTGTTAAAACACTCCGACATCCGGGAAGAAATTGTTTTTGTTTAGAATTAAAAAAAAATGCTTATAAATAGCTATTTTAAATACAAGACAAAGCCGTGCAAGTAGGCAACATTTTAATTTGTTGTTTATGCAATATAACAAGATATTCTCGTTCGCACTCTCCCCACAAATACACCTTTCACTTTGTCGTCGCTATTAATGTCGAATAAAGTAGTAAATGTTAGACATTTTCTTTAAAATAATACTTCCTCTTGTTTTGACTATTTTCTTTCTCTTGTTTATTTACTTTCCGAATACTAAACGGTGGCACTATAAATGGGTTAATAAAGTTATAGAATTGCACGTAACCAATGTTATTGATGTAATTATATAATAAAAAATCAGTATTTCATCCCGTATTATTCAGAAGGCATTCAGGCACACCCTTTAAATCTATAATATTTTAATTTTTCATTTTCATTATTAGCATTACCTATAGACAATATTTATATATGATTAATAAGCAATAGATAAAATCGCATTTTTTTAGTTTATTTCTAAAACAGTCAATCGGCTATTAAATGTTTCATCTATGTATAACCAAGTAAGCTATTTAAATAGCTCAAACGAAATCGAAAAGGCGATATCTAAGAACAAGAAATTATTTAAATAAGTTAAAAGTCGTGCACGTATCCATTTCGATCCGGTTAAGATAGGTCATCTTGTGTATGAAATATTCAAGACGAACGCGCAAGTAGGTATATTGCAACGAGAACTGTGCAAGGACTATTAAAAATACGTTACATTTTTAGTTTTAGTTTAGTTTCATTTTTAAAGTTTGAAATTGTAGGTCATCGTGTCGTATGTATATTACATAAGGACCATTTTGTCTGGTTTTTTCTACCTTTGATACCGGAAGTAATTTTTTGCTTATACAACATAATAAAAGATAAAGCAAGAAATATATTAATTCAACCAGTATTTGTTGAACTGGTTTTTCGAGCACAGAATCAACTTGCATCATATCCTTTTACGTTGGTTAACCATTTTCATTTACGCATTTAGTTTTTTTTCCTCCCAGAACTTTTTTGTTCTTATTGTAATGTAGTAATTTATCTTATTTTTTTTGCTAGTATGACAAATCGTCTGCCGACGTAGGTTCTGTTTTTCTAAGTTGAAGTGGTAAAGTAAAATTAGATATTAAAATTTTATTTTAATTATTTTTTTAAAAGGTCTAAAACATCTTTAGTAAGTTTTTTTAAAGAAACCTATTTAAAAATTGTGTCCATTAGCAATAACTTAGTGTCTCTTATGGAGAAGTCAACTATATAAAAGGTCTTTAACGCCTAGTAAAAAACATTAAGTTTTAGTAAAAATAATACTAACTATAAACATTTAAATTACAAGGAAAATTTCTATTGAAAACAGGTGACGCGAAATCTGCCACAGCTAACGGTAAGGAAGACGACGGCCCTGCAGACGATTCTAAAGATGAAAAAGATGCAAAGCCAGATGGAGACTTTAAAAAGGTAGGTTGTTTAAGACATTTAAATGTTTTTTAAAAATATTATTTATATTTTACGAAAATTTAAATAAAAAAATATTATAGTGAATATTTCTTTTTCATTTCCTTTATAGTAGACAAAGCGTGGCGATAAGGTTTGCTACTTAACATGCAATTACAAATTAATGAAAAAATAAGAAACAGTTATTTTGTATTATCATCATTTGTCTGTAAGATAGCATTAATTTAATAATTAGTAATCTAATGATTACTATCTGAAACTTTATTCGTAACTGATGAAACTAGCCCTAAACATTATTTGCAAGAGATTATTACGCAGGCATGATAAAGAGCTATTTTATTTCTATTAAAAGATAAATTGATACAAAATTTTGTCACTTATTTTCTTTGATTTTTAACGTATTATTGGTTCTTAATCTTTTCTCTTTATTTACTGGCTTTGTATACTAAATTAAGATTAAAATGAGAATAGTCGTGTCGAACTTCAGAATGTACATAAGTAATTTCCTGTTCGTTGATAATAATGTTTACACGTGGGTAAATTTTACAATTTATTTAAATAATCAAGTTAACTTGATTAAACTATTAATTTTAAGTAATTTTCGTCATTGAGAGATTTTTTAAAATTTTATGTTAGGAAGAAAATGGCGAAACACACGACGAGAATGACAAAGAAGACGTAAAGGAAAATGACAAGGGAGCCAAGAAAGTAGCACCGAAAAAGAAACCCAAGAAAGAGGTAAGAAATCTAAAGGGGTACCCGCCTAGAAAATATATTAGGCTGTAATTGTTTTAATTAAAATTATTTTAAAAATAAAGCTATTACATACGAAATCCCTTTATGAGATTCTATGCAATTTTTTATGTTGTTAGTTTAAGGTAAAAAAAATGTTTTATGCTTTTGATGCTTCTATATTGTATACAAAAGAACCACAGCGAAATGCAATTAGAGGTAAATATAAGAATTATGAGGGCTAAATACAAGAATTCCCTTATCAATAGGACACTGAGGAGGAGGAAGAAGATGAAGAGGAGGAGGAAGAGGAAGACGAGGAAGGTGAAGAAGGTGACGAGGAAGAGGAGAAGAAGCCTAAAGAAAAGTAAGTCAAATAAAAATATACTTGATACTTGTTAAATTAGGAAATATTTTATTGCAGTTAATAGAAATTACAAGGAAAAAATTGTTCTTGATTTATTTATGATGCTGTCGTGTTTTTGAGTTGTTTTATTCTTTAACTAGCGACCCCCTTGCGGCTTCGCCCGCTTTTACTACTGGATTATTCATATAATGTATGTTTGCAAAGCACTTAAAATAATGTGAAAATTAATTAAACTCTAATGCAACCCGCATTTTCGTAGTTTCAATAAGGATTTTCCAATTGTTTTACTCGGCAAGGATTTTTTAGTAGGTACCGTAATTTTAAATCTGTGCTACTAATCTTTTCAAGTACTTATTAAAATGACTATTTTAGATAGTTAAATGACTATTTTTAAACGGAAGAAATTATAAACAAAAGTCTACCTACTAATAACTACTACAAAAAATATCAAACCAAATATATCGCGCTGAAATAAAACATTGAACTCCAATTATCCAATACGTGCAAACGCATCTAAATCTTCGTTGCTATGCCTCTATAGCGGGCGGATTTTTTTTTCGAGCTTGTGGTTAATGCTGAAGAGGGTATTCTGTCCCTGATGAAAAGCAAGCACTACGTGGCTGCCTGCGAGGAAAATTAAATAGATAGAATGCATTGGCCGGGAATCGAACCCGGGCTGCCCGCGTGGCAGGCGAGCATTCTACCACTGAACCACCGATGACTGCTCATGACGCGCTTGTATAAGCAAAACGTCGCGGGGCGCGTTTCGCAGCAAGGATGTTTTCGAGATTGTAACAACTTCTAAAGTACTTATTAAAATGAAAAAACAGTAAAAGACAGTTTTGATCTACATTAAATGGCCAACGTATTAATACTAATATACTTATTTATATGCTGAGAGTAAGGAATAAGTGAAACTTGAGTAACATACAGCTGATATGTCTACGGCGTGATGTGTTAACAATTAAATGAGTTTTTCTCTAAAACTATTCGCAATTTCGAAATAGTGTAAAAAGCAAATTTCCTAAAACCTTAAGAAGTGTCGTCTTCACTATCATTTGTGGCACGTGAAGTATTATAGCACCTCGGATATCCGTGACTGACGCGCCTTGCTCCGGTCTGATGCGCCTCGAATAGTCTGATAGTAATTTTAAAGAACCACTTCAAACGATGTTTATTTTTTTGGTCATAATATAGCATAAACTAGTAGTAGTAGAGGTCGTCGCGCAGTGGCACAGCTCCGGACTAAACGCGATGGTTATGGGTTCGATACCCGCTTCGATTTCCATGCTTTGGTGCACAATGTGCGCGGCGTTAAGATTCGCTACCCAACGCGCAATATCTTAATAATCGGGCCGTGCGTGCGGGACGAAGTGTCAACACTAGGTTGCCTCTGCCTACCAAGCTATGTGGAGAAAAGCATGAAGCTGAAAACAAAGTTCATAACAGTATACATGTAAAGTAAAAAAAAAGGTGTTTATCTCATATTAAAAAGGGCTTGTCTGTTATTTTGTGGGATATATCCAGACTTTATACTTATTTTGGTTTGTAATAATAAATAAGATTTACTAAAAATAATATCAGGATAGGATGAAATGAGTAGTTTTTCTATAAGATTGCGGTTTAAATAACTGAAACTGAGCAAGAATTTTGTAGGATTTTATGACAAATATACCACATTAAAATTGTATATTATAGAAAGGATGATATCATAAAATAGCGCCATACATGTCAAGAAACAGTTTTTTTAATCCGTTAATCACACAAATAAAATAAAATATAGTATAAAAATCACTACATCAAGTAATGTTTTTTAAATAAAAAGTTTTTAGTGGTGAATCTACAAAAACATAATATAGTTGTTGTATTATTTATTAGAGTTAAAAAACCAGTAAAGAAACCTAAAGATGGTGAAGAAGAAGGTGATGATGAAGAAGAAGGGGAGGAGGAGGGTGAGGAAGAGGAGGAAGAAGAAGAAGAGGAGGAGGAGGCGCCTAAGCCCAAGCCTAAGAGAGAGGTAAACTTAAATGATCATTATAACATTTTGCAGGTTTATGCTTGTTATGTTGTGTATCCCTTATATATATATAGTATTATATCTTGTTATCAATGTAGTACAACTATAATATAGGAAAAAATATTTGATTATTTACTAAAAATCATGATTTTATAAAATAAATGGTTAGTTAAATATGTTATGAATTAAATTGTTTCTTGTTCCCTACTCTATGTGGGAGACAGCATAAAGCTAAAAAATATTCATGAACATTTATTGCATGAGATTATTAAAATTAAACTTTTAATGTGTCTGCTTAAGATATAACTGTTGTTCTTGTTTATTTTAATAATAATTTTTTGCTCTGTTATTAGCCCACTGAACCCCCAGTGCCTCTACCAGCAGGTAAAGGCATACCGCTAGGACACATTAGCAATGTAGAAGTATCATTGTCACGGTTCAAGACTCAAGATCAAAAGATACTTCATCAATATTTATATGGGGTAAGACTTTGTTCACTTAAAATTTACTTAAACATAGCAACCTTCTGACCTTAAACACTATGATTGTGGGTTTGATTCTTACTCAGTAATGTATTATTTTCATTATTTCGCTCTTGGCATCAAGACAAAGTGTGCTTACTTTGCAAATCAACGTGCAACAATAAAAAAATGGGCGATAAGAGAACAAAATGTCTTAACACTAAGTTCCCTCTGCCTGCCCTTGTAAATGCAACCCAGTCTAAATACTTTTTGACCTCTTTTAAGTACATAATATGATTTGCTTTTTTTATTATATATAATGAATAATATTGAATTTTAATTAAAATAATGTATTTTCCATACAGCAACTATGCTTAGATCGTAACGTGAAGCGCAATATAAAGAAATTCAAAGGCTACGAATGGGCTATCGGCTCTACAGAATACAAGGCGAAGCTAGAGGAAACCGCCAAGATGGAGATGAAACAGCTACGCACGATGTGTGAAATGTTAGATTTAGATAAAAAAGGTAATTGAAACCCCAGAATAATAATTCCATCAATTATTATTTCAAATAAAAGTGTATTTTGCTATATCTTTTAATGGTATATCTTTTGTACCTTATGGCTCAACCAGCTCTCACAACACTTCAGATGGAAATTTTGAAACTAAAACTATCCTCGGATCACTAAAACATCATAAAAAATTACATCTAGAAGTAGGTACATATGAAATATATATATAAAAAAAATCCTCATTTCCTCCTCTCTAGCCTAGTTCTTAGCAAAGTAAGTGTTTATGTCCAGGTGGTGCAAATGAGCTGGCAGCGCGGATAGTGGGGTTCCTGCAACAACCGACGGCCAACTCGCCGCACGCCCGCGGCGTGGCGCGCGCGCCTCCCGCCTCCGCCCCCGCCTCTGCGCCCGGCGGACGCCCGCGTCGGTCCGCCGCCGTTAAGATACACAATCGAGGTATTACAGAATTATAAATAAATCTACACATCTTCATTAGGCCATACTTATCTAAAAGAAAATAAAAAAATAGTAAAAGTGTAATCTTGTAGCAAAACATACTACATACATTGTCTATTATTATTATGTATTCGGATATCAGTATACATGTAGTATACTTGTGCCAAACAAAATTCGAAAAATAAATTACTCTCATTGCTATGCCATTTCAACCATACATTCTTATTGAACTACATCCATATTCCCTTAGATTTTTTATAACTCATTGATGAAATTTTCTTTTCTTAGGCTATTCAGATGAAGAATATGAAACTGATCCAGAGACAAAAGTTAGAGGTCCAAAACCACCTAAGGATGGATCAGAGGATTCAGATGTAAGTTTGATTATTTTAATTACAATTCTCATTCGAAGTTACTTATGAAATTTATATATTAGTGTTTTATACATAATACAAGCTTTTTATTTGTTATGAAGTCTTCATGTTGTGAAAACTTTTCACTGAAAAGGCACATAACTCAAATAGGTATAAATGAGTAACCTTAATAATTTAATTAGTTATGAATATATTTAGGAAGGATTTATGTAACTACTATACTATTGTTTTATTAATAAATATCTAATATGATACAGGGCTCGTTCAACCCGAGCGGGTCAGAGGCGGACTCGGACTTTGACCCGGAGGGCGGCGAGGGCATAAGCGGGCCCGGCCGCAAGCGCAAGAGTTCCGGCCGCCGCCGCTCCAGCGGCAAGCCCGGCAAGCGGGGGCGCAAGAGCAAGGGGAAGAAGGTAAGGGTAGAAGATTTGGTATAGTTTTTTTTTTCGTAATTTTTAGTGTTCTATATTTACAAAATAAAGATATCTGTTCTATATTTACAAAATAAAGATATCATTTATTATTCTTAAACTACACTACGGACAATGAGTCGGTAGTTCTTAACTTTTGTTTTGTAACAAATTACTTTTTCATTATTACATACATAACATACATACATTTAAACATTGCTTTAGAGATGAATGGAATTAAATAAAAATATTTGAATTTCAAGCAGTATATCATTGGTAGCCATTATAATATAAATAATAAAATTGTAGATTTTATATTGAATAACGCAACTAAGTTTTTTGCTTGTTATCATCAGCAGGGCACAAGAGGTCGAGGTCGGAAGGCGAAATCTGAATCGGACGACGAGAGCGACAAGTCGGAGAGTGACAGTGAAGCGGAGTCCGGCAGCGAGGGGGAGGAGTCCGATGTAAGTTGATCTTTGTTATAAAATGTAGTTTTTTTTTTATTACTAAACATCAATAGTATACATGAATATTCTGATAAGAAAACAAGTTACTTGAAAAGTTTACAAACCTATTTAAAAGTGTGTATTTTTAAATACGCGATATAGAGAGAAACCTACAGTAATCCAGTTTTATTTATTTTTTTAACTTAAAAATATTGTAGGCTGGCATGTAATATCTAAGTAATTCTTAAATTTGATAAACCATCAGATATTCAATATACTAAATAAAGGTTATGTTTATTCCCTTACTTTTTTAGGTATATGCATAAATTTAATGGAATTTATTATTATGTTTAAGTTATTATTTTGTTTGTACAGGAACCGAAGAACAAGCGCGGGCGGCCGGCAAGCGCCGTGGGCAAAGGACGCAAGGGCGCCGTGGCCAAGGCCAGCGCCAAGGCCACGCCTGCTAAACGGAAAGCGCCTACGCCGCCAGGTAACTTCATTTAATTGAGTTGTGGGTTCGTGGAATGGATTATTTTGATTTCCTCGATCAGATATGAAAACAAAGCATATCGTTAAGTTTCGCTAATCAAAATACAATTTCTCAAAAATTTGCCATGAAGCCATCTTCATTGCAAATTTTTGTTCAAAGTGTCTTAACAATAGGTTCCCTTCGCCTATTCTGACATATGCGGGGGGATACAGCATAAAGCCATACTATTCAAGTAAATATTTCCAGGTAAAAAGAAGGCCGGTGCTAAGCCAGTCGGCCGGCCCGCCAAGAAGGGCAAGAAGGCATCGTCCGAAGAGTCCGGGGAAGGAAGTGAGGAGGAAGACGAGGAGGAGGGCAGTGAGGAAGAGGAGAGCGGGGAGGAGTCTGACACGCCCGCAGACAAGAAGGCCAAGCGGCCGCCTACTGTGAGTTATGGCCAAATTATTTCCCAATAAAGTTTATTGAAAGAGACCGGATCATACTTTAAAATAACAAAAACCCGCCATCATTTCGGCAACTAAGTCGATTGGAAAACTTAGTTAAAATATTTCATTTGTTGAGTGAGATGGTGATTAATGGATATTCTCTAGAAGCCACTTTGATGGTTAACTCGATGGATGTAGTTATTATTGAATCATTTCTCAGCTTTGGCTATCACAAAATGTGGTGTTGAATGCCGCCATTCATCATTCACTGTTTTAGGAATACTTTGAGGTAAAAGTAAGTTTTATCTTTTACTATCTAAGAACAGGTGTGAAGCTGTTTTGGTTATTTTTAATAATTTTACTTATATATTTTAATAATTTTAGGTAGATCTATAATAATTATTTAATAACTTGTGTCAGCTTTGTTGTCTTGTATCCTATTATATCTCAAATATAAGCATGTAATAAACAGGACGATGAGATCAAGAAGTACGTGAAGCAAATCCTGGAGGGCGCGAACCTGGAGCAGATTACAATGAAGACTGTGTGCAAGCAGGTGTACAGCCACTACCCGGACTTCGACCTCGCGCACAAGAAGGACTTCATCAAGGCTACTGTCAAATCGGTAAGTACTTCCCTCCTTCATACCCTACTTATATATTATGTATATGCAGTACGGTTGACGAGTTGTGGCCGCCATGGAGTTAGTTAGGCTTTCTGAACGCATGTAGTAAGTACACTCGGGAAGAAAACAATAAAAAGTATGAATATCAAATCTGCGCAGCCATCTACAGCTAATGTTAGGGCGCCCACGACTCGTCGACCGTACTGTGTTTAATTATGTATAGAGAGATTTATAGATTTGTATGTATATATTTATATATGCAAAGTGTAATGCCCATTGAGCTTAAGGAGTATGTTGTTATTGGATATGTAGATGTGTTCAAAGTTTTAAAATGTTTTCCAAATTATAATTTTTTTTAGAAATTGGCATTAATTTAGAGGATAAAGTAAGAGTTGTGTATGAGACACGATATATTTTGAATATCTGAGGTAACTGTGACTGCAGCCACAGTTGATTACATCAAGTCTATTAACATGATATGAAATAGCCTTCCCCAATAGATTATTTAACATGAAAAGAAGTTCTTGAAATGAACATGTATAACCAAACAAACTCTTCAGCGTTATAATACAAATATATAATTTATATATCAGATATCAAATACACAAATAATTTAAACCTTGATAGATGATACAAAAATTAATAAGAAAGATATATAGTTCCACCCAAATATATAAATTTTTGCTTATGAACATACATATAATGTTTAATTATATCTAATATGTCCACAGTGTGCTGCGGCTGTACGTATCATAATACAATTTATAATATTTACATATATTTTTTTAATATTTTCTCAATTTTTAATATCTACAGATAATATAATAAAGGCATCTCTTTATAAAGCTCGTTCTTCCTATTATCTTAAATAATTTATTCCTTTCATATTTAATTTTTGGAGTTTAATTTGCATTTCCTTAACATTAATGTAGTTAGTTATGTATAGGTTAAGTTTATATGACTAAGATATCTTGAAAGATATAATAAGATATTCAATATTAATATTATTTATATACAATTTTTTTCCATATTTTAATATGAAAACTTATCAATGTCGTTTAAATAAATTGCAATTATTTTCTAAGTAATATTTGAAATATTTTAACACTTTGAACACAGTACGCCATTTATTATTGTAAATTCTAATTGTAATAGTAAAGTTCTTATAATTTTTTACATATGTCCATACTTCATATTTATAGGTTTAGCTGTTTGCTTTTTCATTTTTGTTTTATATTTTTTTATTGTACCATTATTAGTTATTTATTTCATATCGATATAGGGTATAGCAGGGTAAATATGACGTTATTTACGTTAGTCGTTACTTTGACTTTAACTTGACATAAAAGAGTAAGTCTCAGAGAACATGAAAAAAATATGTATTATTTGTTTATTTTTTTATAATAAAATATTAGTTTGAAATATATGATATATCGACGGTCCGTAGGTATAGTATCAAAAGTTAAAAAAATGAAGTATTTTTAATTGCTGTTGTGAAGTACTAACTAGGGTAGTTTTTAATTACATACACGTATAAATACACGTATAAATCGTTTAAATTTTTTTTAATAAAAAATTATCAAAACTACATACCCTTTTAATAAGTAGTATAAAAGAGCGATAAAAACATTACGACTTTTCGTTTTCAATACTTTACCTAGGGCCCATCGATATATGCATAGGACTCACTTCCTTGGGGAAGTGTGGACTGACTCACCATACTTACCAGGCTAAACCCTTAAACAATATGTGAAGTATATAATATAAGTAAGCATATATTTAGATTTATTTGTTTTTGTTTTGTTGCAGTGTATTTAAGATGTTAGGCGTTAAGGGCGGAGTGTAGTCTACGTAGCATACATATAGTTTATAAACGGACATAGTTATATATTATTACAATAATAATATATTATGAAAAAATAAAATTTTAATATCTCATATCAAGTGGAATGGAAAGCCCGCTTTTATTTTCCAGGTAGACATTAATTTTTATTGTTATTTTCGCATGCTTTTTTTTTTCAAATTCCTCTTTATGTTTTATAAAATGTATTAGTTGAAGAATTGTTTTGTTTATATATATTTATATGTAAACAAAAGAATTTTTGAGCATTGCCGCAGTACGTTGATTGAAAAACACGACGGTCGTGAGTTTTATCTCCACCAGAGGTGAATATTATATTTGTATAATTTTTATTTTCTCGCTTTGATAACGTGGTGTTGCCACGCAACACTAACAATTGAGCGGTGCATAGGGAACAGAGTGTCTTAACACTAGGTTTCTTCTGCTTACACTACTGTTTATTTTCAACCGACTTCCAATAATGGATAGGTTCTATCTATCTATATTCGACAACTATATGTATATATTTTGCTTTATATATTAATGTAGTTATTTGTTGTTTTCCAGCTCATATCATCGTGAGCGGTGGGCTCGGCCGCACTAGCAGTACGTCCCTCCCGGCGCAGTCGCCGCCTGCGCCGGGAGGGACCCTAGCGTTAAGTTATAATATAAACACATTTTACTTTTATCCACTGTTGTTTTGTATCTATTTTTTATAATTGTACCATTTGAATCACATTGAAGCAAATAAAGTAATCTTCGTGTAAATTGATATTTGGAATATAAAATAATTTTTCGTTATAATTCCTGTTTCTTTAGAGCTAATAAATAATATTGGACTATAATTGAGATTGACACATGTGTAGTATTGGAAAATAAAATAATATTAATATTGCATATATATTTATGCAAAAAAACGTAAACAATGCTGTTTACTGAATGACATATAAAATAAAATATGAAAATGGACTTGCTGTATTTGCTCTTATATGATTCATTTGTTTGTTGACGATTGATTTGAATCTTAGTCCTCTCGTAGTAACGTTAGAGTACCGCGTCGGGACCGTTTCATTTCCACATGTTCACGTTTATCTATCTATCTATCTGTCGTATATAATTGTAAGCATCGAATGTTGTACAAATGTAACAGGTTCGATCCCTAGCCGGCATCATGTACAAACGTTGTTGATCGGTTTTAATGTGTGGAATGTAAGATTATTTTTCTAACTTAGGCTGTAATTATAATTTATAATTTGCAGTCTTGACACTATCGCGACTGCTAGGTTCCGTTTAAGTGTACTTTTAGAATATGTAAATACACTGGACTGCGCCGGTGACGTCGTGCTAGGTGATGTCAGGCATGTTTTGGAACTATGTTACTGGAGTTATCGGATATCTATAACAAAAAATTATTTGTAATCGACCGATATAAATATTTTGGTTATTACCGGATTTATAATGAGACGTACCGACATACTAGCGCTTAGTACGAAACAACTGTTGCTACTAAACTGTCAATAACAGATTCTTAAAAAGGTAATATCCGATATAATCGATATAATATTCTTCTTATATCCGTATTGCATCCAGATATAAGTGTTCCATAACATTCCTGATGATTGATTGTATGCTATTCTTATTTTTATACAAGCGCCGGTCGAGCCCCGAGCAGACTACCCTACACGCAACTTTACTACATGTATTGATTTGTGCAATAACGTTTACATTTTGAATTTGAAGCTGCACTCACGTTTTTATATGTTTATAGTTTGCTTATAAATTTGTTCAGTTGAGGTGCTCGATCGTATTTTATTATGTAATTGTAAGTGTATCGTGGCCGAACCGTCGCCACGCACGTGGTGAGCATACATACATACATACATACATACAGTAGGTCTCCTAAATCTAAGTTAGTTTTAATCAACATTAAATGTGTATTTGTGAATTTAAAAAAAAACCTTTATTCGGTTGATGTTTCTTTATATCTGTCTGTCTGTGTAAATGGCTGAGATCAGTAGAGAAGTAGTGACACGGAGTGATAGAGTGACTGGTTCCCCTTTTACAATTGGAATATAGATAATAAAGCAAATAAAAAGTTTGAAATGTATATATTTTGTGTTTTCTTTTCTTATATCCTATTTTTATTTAGTATTAAGTACATCAATATACAAATATACAAAGAAACATTAGTTTACAAATTGTTGTTTGTTATTAATTAAATTAGTCAGTTTTTATGTTCTAGAATGAGATATGACTGGTTATCTATACTAAGACATTAATAATTTTACAATATTTCTATAAAAAATATAACTGTCATGTCATGTGCATACATACATTTTTGCTCTAACAATTATGTTGTGGATTTACATACTTGACAAAAAAATGTTAAGAGATAATCGAGACAAATTCGTTTTTTTATATTGTTTAAAAAACACTAAAAATATTACAGATAAATTCATTCTTAAATCTTAAAAAGTTCACCATTTTACTTTGTTTGTTTTGGTCCCTTTTACACAGTAATTTTATTATTTATTCTAACTTAAAAATATTATGTAATAGTAATTCTAATTGAAAGTCAAATATAAACATAGTTACATATAAATTAGTAAATAATCGAAGCAATTTTTACACATTCGCTTATATATAGTTTTTATTTAAGTAAAGATTAATTTGAGCATTTTATATGAAGGCTGTTCATTTAAATATTTTTTAAGATAAAAAAGGCTGTTCGTAAATGTCTTAAACATATTATGATGTTGTTTAAAGCTGGACGGATTTTTAATTCTATTTAAGTAAATTAAAACATTATTATGTATGAAATAAACTTTTTCTAATTAGAGACCCATCCATAAATTACGGTATGGTACAGTACGGTCAACAAGTCGCGGCTGCCCTGAAGTTACTTTTTCTAAGCGCTGCGCAGCCATCTACAGCTAACGTCATGGCTGCCAATACTCTTCGACCGCACTGTAAAGTATTTTATGATTCACAGCTGGTTACATTCGTCACACGTCATTTATGGATGGCCCCCTTAACATTCTTATTTTGTTGAAATATATTGGCACTTAAAAATCTTATAGAAGGTAGCTTCCTTTATTTCTATTATTAAATTAATGTTGGCACTACAAGTAATTTTTAGTCACAGATTGACCCCAATGTCTTCTTTTCATCTTTTTGTAATAAGATAATTTTGTAACGTTTTTCATTTTGAACATGTTCATCATCATCCGATGATAGTACAATATTACCATATTATGGATTAGTTTCTTAAACAATTTTCTAAATATTGGCACTAGAAGTGCCAGCTTACTTATACCCATGTTTTTCATTTTTCGGGTTCTTTGAACAAAGATTCGTAGCACGAATGACTGTTGTTGGTGTTTTTTATATATTGGTAGTAGAAATAATCCAGCAGGTCACAATTTAGTCTCAGGTTTGTTAGGTTTCCTGTGTCGCCGGCGGCGGTCGCGCTCTCTGTCCCTCCCGTACGCAAAGTCGTGTTGCGAGGAAGCTGAGCAGTGTGAGTGGGAACTGTCGTTGTCAGCACTGTCTACGTCACCTGTGAGGTTCATTTATTATTAAAATAAAGAAATTAGGTGCACGCTGTATACCGCACACAGCAGGGTAGACAGAGGGAACCTAGTGTCCAAAATATGCACTAAAAATGGCGATATATGCACAATTAAATGAACATTTATTTGAAAATTTATGTTTATTTCCACAGTAGGTATATTTAAACATATATTGGCATTGGTATCTATCTTCACTTTTAGCGAAGAACAGTGTCGTGTCACGAACTTGTCACTGCTTTCCCTACTAAGTATGCCGAAGAGGAAATAAAGTTATAAAAAAACAATAATCTCACCATCACTACTATTATTGCTGGGCACGTGAGCGTCGCGCATGCGCGGTCGTCGCCGCCAGTAGCGGAACTCGCGGGGCAACGTGTACGAGCGCGGGAGAGATATCTAAATAAATAATTTTAAAAAAAATATTAAGGAGAAATTTGGATCGTTGCTAAATATTAAATTATGGTAGTTACCTTAAAAATATTGAATAACAATCTTAGATGCTATTTGTTAATTACTACTGCCCCTGCAGTGAATCATGTTTTTGTATAAAGATCATAATTTCGTGTAATGTCCAGAACCAAATTTATGATAATTAATTCACGTCACATTTAACATGATATATCTATAAAAATAAAATATTGTAACTTAATTCTGGGGAAATAAAAAAAATCTATTATTGAATTAAATTGAATAGTATGTTATAGAAATAGATAAATACACTGGGACTTGCATGTATGCACATGTATGTATGCATTACTGTGCGTATACATAAAAATGATGATAGTTGTGTGACATAATTTATGAATGGCTTCGATTATGCCTCAGTTAATATGTTTGTGTGTGCTCTAAATGTCCTATTAGTGTTACCACTTACCTGGCTGTCAATGTCGCTGGGCGGGCGAGGGTCGCGCGGGGAGTCGCGCGCGTCTGAGCCGCTACTAGTGGGTGGAGGGAGAGCCGGGAGAGCTGGGATTACATCTTCTTTCTTTCTGTTGCTGCAATTACAAGTAGCACTATTATAATTTGTCTTAAATTTGTAAGCTTCATGCCTTCGTAGAGCAGCGGCATAAAGTCTGACTGTAATCGCCAAAGTCGTGGTGAATAAATTTTAATTTCTTTACTTTGGTATCATAGCGTGGCGTTCAATTTCGTCACCCAACACGCAAGATATCAAAAATTCGGTGATAAACAGAACGCAAAAAGCATAGTTCCTGAGATTAGTGACTTCAACGAAACAAACTTTTCAACTTATAATATTAGTAAAAACATATCAAATACTTACGGATACGGTGCACCCCAGTTACAACACACTTGTCTATTACAACCCTCCAAATAATGTGGTGCCAACAAAATCTCCGGTGTCCGACATCTTTGTTTCCTATCCTTTTTACCTAAACCGGGATAGAACCTGTCACATTGGTTATACTGATTACAGCCTTCACTGTAAATATTTCGCATATTATCTACGCCGTTTAGAGGATTCAAACCAGATATATATTCCTCTTTATTATACTGATTATCTTCGTAGGCAAATTCTGGAATGTTCTGTCGCTCCTCATACATTGAATTTTGGTTGGTGATTCGATTTTGGTTAGTTTCATAGTTATTTGTACTAACATCAGGTAAGTAATTTCTTGGACTGTTATTCAAAACGTTTCTAGGACTCCTACATATATTGGGTTCAAATTTTCTCTCGTTAATCGGTAAATAGTTAGTGACGCCATCATTTCTTAAATTCGCCGGATTTTCGTAGAAAGTTCTATCTTGGTTATAAATGGTTGTACGGAAAGTTGGTTTTTCTGTAGTTTCTTGCGAAAACGGAGGGTTGTATTCCGGTTTAATTTCCGTATAAGTGGGGTAAAGATTGCATGAATGGGGTAAAACTGGATAGTTTTGGTAGGAATGCGCCAGTTCTATACTAGGCCACGCCGGTGGTTCTGCGTGAGTTTTAGCGCGGGGTATGGGTTGTCTCTGCAGACTGCTATATATTTCTTCTGCCGCCACAGGGGTTGTCTTCGCTAATTTGCCCTGTTTTATTTCTTCCTCGATAACTCTTAATTCAGCGAGTTGTTTTTGTTTTTTCTCTTGCAACTTTTGTTGGATGTTGACGCGGGAACCGACGCTTGAGCCTTCGTTTTCTGATGAGCCACCCTAAAGATAAAACAGAAAATGTTACGGTTTTACGGTCGTCCATTGACTTTGGAAGAAAGTTCATGACAATTATAAAAATCTTAAAATTAAATCAGCTCAACCATCTTCAGCTAACTCAGGGCGGTCACAACACGTGGAACGTGCTATATTGATACTTACATGGTGGTTGTGAGCAGGCAGCGGCCTCCTCCAGAAGGCAGCGGGCGCAGGCGTGGGAGCGGCGGGGGGAGCAGGGGGCGCGGCTGGGGGAGGCACGAATGTAGTCGGTTTCTTCTTTTTACGACCGTTTGCCGCACTATTATAGGAAAAATCATGAAATAGTTGAGATTAAAAACATGCGTACTCGGAAATTCGGCGGCAAGTGGGGGCCGTTCCGTTCCGTTTCCATTAAGACACTGGTCTTAATGGAAACGAAGTGTCTTAACATTAGGTTTCCAAATTTTCTCTGTCTGCCCTGCTACATACGCCATACAGACATAATGAAACCAAAAAATTTTCATCCATTCATACATTCCATTCAAAAAATTAAACATAAGTATATAACAATAAATTGACCTATATGGTTATTTTAAAAACACAGACCTGTTATTTACAGGATTTGAAAATCTGCAGTTGAACACTCCGGGTATGGCGACATTGTCGCTTTGATTTGATTTACCTGAAAAGATTATAAAAATATTTTTTGTTAACCCATTATTATGTTTTAAAGCGAAATTCTAGCTATTTTCATTATATTTATAATATGTAAGGTACGCAAACCAGTAATTTAATTTGGGTAATAAGGGCACTTATTATTTTCAATTATTTTGATTTTTTTGCTCCTAAAAAACACAATGCGGCGTTAAATTCCACCACCCAACACGCAATTACCATTTATTACTTACCATTTTTATTTTGTGATGATCCATTTGTACTATTGGTACCCTGTTGGTTCTCGCCTAGCATGTAGCCGAGACGACGCACGTGGAAATATCTTTAACAAAAAAAAGAAAAATAATCAATATGATTAATTGATTACGTTATGGTAAATCTAAGTATTGGTACCATGTATATTGTAAATATATTTTTCATGAAGACAAATCTGCCGACAGTGCCAGTAGTAGTTCACATACATTACGTGTAGAGAGTAATTAAGTTCTTCGATAATCATTTTAATTAATCCTCTCTGAGAGATCTCCTCTAATCTCTCCTCTTAATTTAAAATTCAGTATGTAGGGAGTTCTTATTGAGAGTACTCCCAAGATAAGGCTGTCTACGCTATAGTTTTGCGTGTGCGTTTTCTGTCGGTCATGTGGTCAGCAACGAAGTTTTATTTATATACAGAAATGGGTTTTTTCCCTTATATATATTTTTAACAACAAAAAGCAATCATATAGAAATAGTTAGAAAAATAATCAAAGCATTCAATCATTCATTTCTCCAGCCAATCATTCATCTATCCATCTATCACTTGTCATTCGTCGTCCGTCATCCATATATCTACGGTCGTGTGTTGTCATTCATTCAACCGAATGAGGGACTGATTGGAATGAAATGGAACATTTTCATACATAATCTATAGATACATTACCTATAATATATCATCATGAAGGCCAGTCCGGCAGTAGCAGCGGCCGCTGCTGCAACCAGTACTTTTCCCCTGCCCCCCGCGCCCCGCCACGACCACCACCACGCAGACATTAACACACAGTTCTCGATACACATTACAGTGTAGAATATTACCTGAAATTATAGGTGAAATTATTATATCGAAAGGGAAATCGATTAAAGCAGTTTAACTTTTTTCCCGCATAGTAAAGTGGACTGGAAGCTAGTTAAGACCCTTCGTTTTTCTCTGCCTTCTGCCTAATTTATTATATTAATCGATTTGAGAGTAACCGATATACATAATATTTTTTATTTTACATATCGATTTGCTAATACTAAAATCGAGATATCGATTAAGAAGAGAATTATAGGTATAATCAATTTTATTATTAAATTCTTTATTATATTGATAGATATTATTATACTTTTTACATAAAGAGTTTTTTTAATTATGCTTGAAGTGTTGTATAATTCAATTTATTAATTTTACAGATGAACAATGTAGTTATATTGTAGCTTTAAAGATTTTACTAACTTTGATGATGATTTTGAGATAGAAGATAAAACAAAAATTTAATTGAATTGATTACAATTGATAAAACAAGAACAATAAAAACTTACCATCTTATACCTATGGTTCCGTTCGTACAAATTAACATACGCGAACACGTACACCACCGCCACGAGGGCAGAAAGGGCCGCTTTGCGAGACCTGCTCATACGCTCGCCGTGGAACGCGTTGCGCGGCGACACCAGCCACAGCCACATTGATATCCAGTGGAGACCTGGGGACATGGACACAAGGCGATTAGTGTAAGGCTTCATTAAAGGGTTTCACAGAATACTGATATGAGAGCTCATCTCGCGTTTTTTTTTTCTACATTTTACTGGTAGGACAGCATGTACTTTATAAAATCCACAGGAGTTTTATTCATTACCTAGGTAAAATATGTATAGAACAATAATTTTTATAACATTGCTGAAGTATTATGTAATACTGAATTACCAGTTACTATACGTGTAGAAAAGTTTTAAGTCATATTAATTATACAATTTTCGCATATTTTATTTTTAGTACTTTCATTAATAAATATTATCAAGAAATAAAGATAACATGTCTCACCTATAACTAAAAACACCCAATACTCGTAGACTAGAGCGTAAACACTGAGCGCGCATATCCGCGCCGACACTGTACCCAGCCGCCATAGAAACTGTCACATAAAACAAATTAATAAAAATATCATCAATATATTAAGAATTAAGAGAAAATCTATTATAGACATTTAAGGGGAAATAGGGGAACCCAAAACAATATTTTTTAGATTTTTTGTCTGTTTGTCAGTTTCTATTTTTCTGTGCGTTTGTTAACTGAACACGGCTTAACCGATATAAGTGCAGATGAAAAACAATAGATAATTGTGTAGAATTCAAATATTCAAAAATGTGTAAGGATAATTGTGACGAGGCCGTCAATGCGCAGTGGTCCAAGTATGCGACTGTCAACGCGACAGCATGTGGGTTCGATTTCCACTCGAGAAAATGATATATTTAATATTTTCAATTCTTCACTTTGGAAACGAGGCAAGGCGCGGGTTAAAATTGTAATGTAAATTTTTTTTTAAGTTTTCCAAAAAATTATAAACAATTAATTTTAAATAATACCTGAAATATAACTCCAAGCCAAGTTAACACTAGGCGGTGTACATTTTGTAGGCGGACGTTCTTACTAAAGCTGGCTAACGCCCAACACACGGAGAAGAGAGAGAGAGATGCAGATATCACATTTAGTTCAGCGAACGCTTTGTTTGCTGTAAAAAATATGTTAATTTTAACAAAAATATTTAGTCGCCGATTTATTTAAGGAAGCAAAGGGTACAAGGGTGTGACTGTAAAAGCGACGGGTGTGGATTCGATTCCCTCTCGAGGAATAAAGTAGGTATATAATATTTTCATTTCTTCGCTCTGGTGATGAGGAAAATGCACGGCGTTGTATTCCGCCACTCAACGCAAATGCATCCAGAATTCGGATCGGATTCGGATTCGGAACGGAAGTGTCTTAATGAGAACGAAGTTCAGGTTCCCTCTACGGACTATTATAATTTGTTTTGACTCATTATTATTTATTATTGTAAAAAAAATATATTTCTTTAATAAATCTCTTCGAAATCATGCACTTACCTGACGGTTCATCAATAGTAGGTTCTGGCGTGACCCCCAAAAGCTCATTGGTGCTTTCTAAATCCGCATCTTTTAAAAATATGTGCACTTGAAGTAGTAACATAGGCGTCGCTTCACAAAAAGCGTGAACCAGTCGTAGCATACCTAAAAAAAATGTAATGTATATAAAATATCTAAAATCAACATTATTAAATATTACTATTGAGGCCAATCGTGGGGCAGGATTATAGTTGCGCGACTGTTATCGAGACAAGTTGTGGGTTCGATTTCCGCTTGAGGATATCTACCTAATATTTAATATTTTTATTCTCTCGGTCTAATAACCAGGCAAAGCGACAGCTTTGAGTTACTCCACTCAAAACGCAATGCCTACGGAATTCAGAGAAAAATAGGGAACGGAGTTACGCTTACTAGGTTCCCAGCTTCCCCCTGTCTATTCTACTATGCGCGGGTTACAGCGTGAAGATACAAAAAATAATTACAATATTACTCACAAAGATCACGAACTTGATGCTTAACCCTCCTTAGCTCAACAGGTACTAATAATCGTGCATAACGCCACAGCACTCCCATTTGTAGGCAATGCAATAATATGGGCATCCAGGGAGGCCTGTCCTTTCTGCCTTCGCTTGCCCACCACATGTGTAGGTACCAGCGGAGAGATAGAACCTTAAAGATAATAAAATGTTAATGTTGTATATATGTATCTATTTAAATGCATAAATTTCAATCAACAGCAAAACGCATCTGAATAGAGTATTTTTTAAATATTTTTTAAATTGCAGTATTAATATTTTACCTGTGATATTAATAGTGATGTGACTACAATTGAAATAGTGGCTGCAAATGAACATTTGTATCCTCTCTCAAGAAGTGCGTAACCCATTACGAGATCGAATACGACGTCGCAGAAATATCCCGCTAGGGATATAACGTTGAATAAAACGTCGCATAGGGGTAAGAATTCCGCCATTTTCTAACATTTCTCGTGCTATCTTGATAAATCTTGCATTCTATAAAAATACTGTAAAAAAATAATTAATTTTTGATAATATATTCTATAAAATTGTAAACTATAAATTATTTATACTTTTATTGTTAAAATATATTCTTAAATAACAGATATACGTTAAATGGAACGTCGAAAACACTGATTTGACGTAAAAAATGCTAATTTGACAGCAAGCGTAAAGCTTCCCTCGCGTCAACCGTCAAAAGTTAAGTTTTAGTCGACGTAATGTTATTGTCCTATATTTAAGCATTTTCTGGTGATTTCTTAAAAGTAATATAGAATGTCTAATTATATGGATTTAGTAAGTAAAATAGGCAAAGATAGTTCCAGAGCGGCGTGTAAAAAGTGTGGTTATGCAGGACACTTAACTTTTCAATGTAGAAACTTTATAAAAGTAAGTTCAGTTTCATTTTAAAATGAATGTATAATGTGTAAATGTTTTAAAAGCTTTTAATCATTGTGTCGTTTTATTTTTTAGGTAGACCCAAATAAAGAAATTGTTTTAGATGTAAGCAGTACTAGTAGTGATAGTGAAGATGAATATGTCACACCTTTACAAAATTTACGAGAGGTTGAATTGAGACAAAAATTGCAGGAAAAAATTCAGAAAGTAAAAGAGAAAAAGAAAAGTAAAAGAAGAAAAAGATCAAGGTATGCAATATTTATTGCATAAAGGATTATTTAAATATACATATATAGTTTGTAATTGACTTAGAAGTCAAATAACCTATTCAGAAAATGTAATCTTGAGAAGCTGTTGTAAAGCAGTGGGATAGCATCTTAACTGAAACTTTTTGGTTATTGAGTTGAATTCGCATTTGGGGAAATTATTTTACATAATTTTATTTTGATTTCCTTAAATGCTCTGGTAAATAAAGTATATTTGCCACCTAATACCTCAAAATTGAGTGAATAGTGGGGAATTGAGCATACAGAAAGTGTAAAGCAGAGCTTTTTTAATGAAAGTTTTTAAACAATTTGTGTTAGGTTCATTGTTTACTTTACTGGTGCATTTCCACCATTCTTGAAACTTTTAATAACATATAAAAGAAATAGAATAAATTAAATAAATGAATAGTTTAAAAGAAAAAAAAATTAAGTTGTTGCTACATATAACTATAATTCGACTTTGCATAAACCAAGGATTTTTATTTTAAAATAGAATATTCTATATAAGTAAATAACATAGAAAAGAAACTTTAATACAGTGCTCCCATATTTAATTAATTATTATTTTGTTAATTAGATCATCAAGTACTTCATCAACAAGCTCCAGCAGTAGTTCATCATCAGATAGCAGTGACTCCCATAGAAAAAAGAAGAAACATAAGAAAAAACCTAAGAAGTCAAAGAAGTCAAAAAAAGAACATAGGAAAAGTAAAAAATAAGTTTCTCCTAACAAAAACCTCAAGAGTTCAATTATGAATTTAATAATTAAAATAATAATGTGTACTTTTATAAATGGTCGTTTATTTTATTTTAACCTACAACATAGAAATAATACAATAAATTATAATGAAACTGTAATGTAATGTATTCTTGTATTACATTAGTTTCTATTATAAGTTGCTGAAAAATTTGTAACCATATCATTTTTTTTTGTTCCACTCTTTCCTTGTAGTCATAGTTAGCCTTGTAAACTGAGGGCTCTGTTCTCAGATGTCCACCCAAATTTAAGCTGTCTGATGATTAACCACAAAGTTCAAAATGGTGCTTTAATTACCAGATCTAACAAATAAAATAATATATACACTGTGATTACAGTTGGGTGCTGCCTCAGTGTGCCACAACAAGATCTTTATATGATTATACTAAACATCTATATTTATTTTTGTTTTAAAATTTATCAAGTGTACAAGTTGTTGCCTTTTGATTTAAAAAGAAATTATTTTAAAATATCTCCACAAATCCTTACTTATTTTATCAATTCACAACTAAGTAGCTTTTAAATGCACAAAAGCACAATTATTTGCCCTTAATTGGGTACTGGGTCACATTTTGTCACCGTATATATCATTAAATCTATAAAGAGGCAATGAGAAATTAAAATTTAATCATTAAAATTTTAGAACCATACATAAATCAAATCATAAAATAAGTTGATTTGATATTATGTCTTTTTAAGGGGAAAAATGATAGTAATTATTATAATTACAGAGATTATCAGTATTATGTTATAGTTGTACCAGTAATATGTACTAGTAATATTGTAAATATAGGTACCTATTTACATATAAGTACTTATATTTTCTATTTGAATAGATAATTTATTCTAAAATGTAACCTTACAGTTTATATTATTGAACAAAAAACATTAACATTTTAAATAAGATTGAATTTACATAATAATATTATAACCGATATTTTCTAAATGCATAATAAATTATAATACTAAATGTATTTAATAAATAAATAATAGTTTCTACCGATTATATCAACTTTACTTTCGGAAACTATAAAGTATGAATATAATAAAGATCAAAATATATATAATTATAATTATTTCTTTAAAATTATTGTAATCTCTTAAAGATAACTTTAATAGGTGTATACAAGAAATATTTCTCACCTGAATCACTCAAATTCCATAAATGATGTAGAAAGTATGTACACAATTTTACTTAGAGCACTTGGAAGGTTATACACTATGAAGCACACTTATATTATAAAAGTAAACTTAAATTCCACATATTTAAATTATATAATTGTAACAATATAGTTAAAATTACGTAAAAGCTAAAGTATTTTGGTTAAGTTGTTAAAAAGTTAGTGAAGTTCACGTCAAAAGTTCACATACTGGTTTGCCATCTAGCGGGCGGTATGCGAGGCGTGGGAAAGCTCGATCGATTGTTTTGCTACATACAAGTTACAGTACGATCGGCGAGTCGTGGCAGTCTTCAAATTAGCTACAGATGGCTGCGCAGATTTTATTTTATTTCTTTTTCTTACTTTTGATTATAATTTTTCCCTCAGCGTATAATGTTCAAAATTTCAAAAGTCCAACCCCAAGCGGCCACGACACATCGGTCGCACTATACACTCCATGGAAGGCTGATGGCGAGTTCCCAAGTCCCAACACGATTAGTATGAACGTTTACAGCTTAACAATTTTGAATTCTTGCTAGACAGCGCGTCTTGAATCCTTTATGAGGTTAATATTGTTTTTTATTCCATATATTTTATCAGAAACAGATTATCAGAGACTGAGCCTTGATCGTCGATCGTTAAGATTTAACGGTTTTTTAACCTGTGGTTTAAGATATAAAAGAAATATGATACTGTTACCGTACTTTTAATACTTTCATACATAAACTTATTTTTATGTTTGATATTATATACTAACGTATTCATAATATTTAAAAATATCATTAAAAATTGCAGATAAAAATAAATATTTGAAGTAAGCGTGTGAGTTGGTTCCTATTCGAGGAAATGAAATATTTAATAGGTATGTACAGATATGTAGAGACCATACCGTTTGGCGCTCCGTTCTTACTGAATACCCCGGTAGGGATACGGCGTGAAGCTAAGTTAATATTTTAATTAAATATTTATTTATTTACATTATATTTTCATTTCTTCGCAGCGTTGAACTCCGCCACTTAACCGGCAATGCCTCAAGAATTCGCACCCTGCTGTGTGCGGGACACAGCGTGAAGCTGATTTAAAATTGGTAATTAATATTTACGTATTTTTATTATACATGTCATTGATTATAATTTTAATAGCAACATCGTTTATAACTTTATAAGATTATAAAACATGAAAAACATAGTAGTAGATATTACTTTAGGAATACAGATGAGGTTGAAATCTTTGAAAAACTAGTTCTTTCTGTTTATCTCGAAGACAAGACTCAATTATTGCTCCGGTCTAAGCATTATTACGTTTTACACATCACAAGTAGGCTTTTGACTTGGATTCTTTAAAGTAGTTTTTATTTTTTACCGTTTCTACATCAGTTTTATAGTAAAAAAATGACCAGTTTCAATAAACATGCAATTTTATAACGGTTTGTATTTGGTATGTGATTAAAATAATAATTATTTGCTCAATTGTTTCGTTTTAAATTCACACTGAATATGTACCTACTCGTAATATAGAAATATATTATAATTTGTCATTGTTTCTTATTTCTCCGTTTGTTTAATTCAAGGTCAATGTCAGCTTTGTTTTATGTAGGTATATTTTTGTGGAAGTTTTGAGTATAGCATAAAGACTTCTAGCTAGCTTCTAGCCTAGATTGACGAGGTTATTGAAAAACTCTTAATTTTCTCTTTTTTATCTAATTTTTAGAAATATATTTGAATATCTATTGCAAAATCAAGATCATAATACCATTGTTAATCAATTAATATTCATTTTTGAGATAAACATTAAAATATTCCTAATGCACTCGTATGTATTTAGTTAGCTATAGCTCGTTTTTTAAATTAAGTTATAACATTTATTAACCTAATAAAAATTTGAAAAAATATTATATGGACAAAATTTCTGGGAAAACAATTTACCCTATCGTTTTAGTGCTAATAGTGTCATAACTAGGCAGTATTAGAAGCGGTCTGATGAAAATCCGCGGCGACTCTACGGAGGCACGTGTTCTGATATACTGTATAACTAAATGAAACTAAGATTATATAATAAGATATAATTAATATTTAAGATACTTATATTGTTTATGACTAAAGGCGATGGGCATGTATTCGATCCGGAATGAAATATTTTCATTCTTCGCTTTAGCAAGACAAAGCGCGGCGTTGAGTTTTGCTACTCAGAACTCAACATATCAAGTTTTGA
The DNA here is from genome assembly GCF_056956725.1 of Heliconius melpomene rosina. Classification (NCBI taxonomy): domain Eukaryota; kingdom Metazoa; phylum Arthropoda; class Insecta; order Lepidoptera; family Nymphalidae; genus Heliconius; species Heliconius melpomene. The sequence continues at coordinate 4,295,907 of NC_140400.1, forward strand.
ATTCTGCCAGAACATGAAGAGCGGATGGTATTAACTAGATTCTATTGGGAAACTTTACTTTACTTTACTTGGGGAAGAAAACCTTATTATATTAATAAAGACCGTGCGTACAGCGACAATGAAATTATATATTTTAGAAATCATTGTTATAGATTTGTTATATTACGAATTTCTCGTCATTATATTTGTTTTGAATATTTATCATCAAAAACAGTTTCCGTTTTGCGTTCAATAAATGACAATTACAAATCATAACCATGGAAACAGATTTTGTTAGTCGCCAAATCAGGTGATATCATAGAAAATATTGTTTTACTTTGACGGCTTAACCTAAACTAAAATACATTAAAAAATATATTTTTAAGAAATGAACAAGTCATTGAATCTGGAAGATATATCAGCAATGGAAAACCAACTGAGGCAGAGTATGGAGGAAGATAGGAAGTACTGGCGAGTAAACACCGTGAAATGTGATGCTATACATACGGCTAAAACTTATGAAGAATTTGCGTAAGTTTTTTTAGTCTATTAAATAATTAGCTTTGTATCTTACATTATCTTTAAGTACCTACTGCAGGTTTGTTAAAATATTAGTACTCGACATAGAATATTGCATATGAAACCATATATAATCCAAATCCAATACTGAATTTTGTCTGACTAGACATGGGAATTTTAATATATAAAAAAAATGTTCTTAATACTGTTTGTATTAGACTACTAGAAACCTAAGGCATCCTTTAATTCAATAATATTAACAAGATCCACACCAAAGTGGCCATATTACACAGACTGTTGATTGCACTTTATAAAAATACTTTTGTTTTGTAATTATTAGGGACAGAGTCGCGGCAGCACATTTGCTTCCGCTGGACAAAAAGGATTTTTCTAAGAAGGCATCTCCTGGCTGGAATCAGTATGCAACTAGAGAAAAGGAAATTCAAGAATAATTTAGACTTAATAAAACAATATGTAAAATTCATGATCTTTTATTTATTAGTATGTGTAGATATATGTATGTCGAAAGTATGATATAAGTAATTTTCACAAAATAACTAAGTTATGTCAATGCCTTTATACAAAATTTCTATCTTCTGCCAAATTTACATACACATACAATATGAGGGTCTTCAAAACCAGAGTGAATGGGTATCTGCTAGGCAAGCGTGCACCACCGTAGATTGCATCAACGTTCACCAGACTTGATGCGGTCAAACGCAAGCCTATTCAATTTAAAAAAAATATACATAAAACTAAGTTTTTTAAAAATATTTCCCTCTTTTCAATTTGCGTACAAAACGTACAAATTTATCTTTACATTTAGCCTCGTTTTCTTGGATTTGACATAAGAATAACAATTTCAATTTTAGTGTGTGAACTTTCACGCTTTGGATGGTAGAAACGTCGGTCACTACGATTCATCGGCACTAACGGTTTATCGTACCACCCGTATCTGTAAAAATAATATAATTATTAATTTTTGTGTCTTATAACAATTTTATGAAATAATAAATTAATTTTAAATTAAAGGAGGCCAGTTGTGGCGCAGGAACACAATTGTGTGACTGTAAACGTGACTGGTAGTGAGTTCGATCCCCACTCGAGGAAATAACATTTATATTTTCATTTTCTCGTTCATCGTTTCCAGAATTCGGCGGAAAATGTGGAACGTAGTGTTTTAACACTAAGTTCCCTCTGCCTACCCTACTGTGTGCGTTGTATTTATTTAAATTAAATATAAAATATTTGAAATATATGAACAAGGAAACAACATAAACAATGTAATAGTAGCGGACTTGAACTCGCAGAATTTTAAATAAAAAATGCGCATTTCTGCTTTATGTAACATTTAAGATTTTCTCGTTAAGTAGGTATTAAAAACAATCGCAATTATATAATAATATATAAAGAATACACCGTGGAATTCCACAAAAGGGAAGCGTTTTTCCTGAAAGATTATTATCTCCTGCTTCCACAGTTATATCTGCGTTTCTTGATCTTCAATGAAATGAATAAATGTAAAATTTTAAAAAAAACATAACCAAAATAGGTATTACAGATCAAAGAATAATAATCTCTTACTCTTGATTTTCGGTAGCGGGCGTGGGGTATTTGCTATGCGGGCCTTTGGCCCTCGTTTGGGAGACGTTATGATGATAATTGTCCACCTTTTCCGTCTGCATCTTAGATTCCGCTTTGAGTTGATCGTGGGCCGCGTAAAATTTACCCGTTACGGGTGTTGCTGTTAAATATAATATTATAATAATAATAAAATGTTTCAACGTATTATATTAATTTTGAACATTTGTTATATTTGTGTTATTTCTGTTTATCTTTTGTAATGTAAGTATGAGCTACACCTATCTGCCGACGAGTCGTCGATGCCCTGAAATTAGGCTTTTTGAACTTTTAGGTAACGTTCACTCAGGGGAAAAAAAAGTAGGAAAAGTCCTAAAATCCAATATAGGCAGCCATCTACCTGGTACCCTGGTCTAGGTAACTTCAATGCGGCCACGACTCCGCGGCCGTACTATACATATTAGTAGATGTTTTAAGTATTAGATTCAGTAAAGACTTGTAATACAAATAACTAAAGCCTCCATTAAGCCTCTAATGATTTAACACAAAGATAAAAATATTTAAACATTATATTCTTATGTAGATAGGCATATGCTATACATGTATGTGCGAATTAACTTTTGTTTACTGTTTTAGATATTACATTTTTTTAGTGATTACTCTTGGCTTGGTGACTTATTATAAGCATGTCTTTTAAATTTTAATAAGTAAATTATTTATTTGATTAAACGTTACTCACATCCAAAGTTAGGTCTATATATTTTGTAATTGCGGAAATGTTTGACTTCTCTATATATAATTTCGTTGAGCATATGTATGTCAATTGCCATCCTAGTCCCGAACGTGCATTTTCCTTCGTTACCCATTATTAATGATTTTGATTGATGATTTGTTAACTTTTGTAGAGTTAAAATTCTTCAAATTAAATAATAAAGCTGCTGTATATGATTTAGAAAAGGATCTAACAAAAAAGAAAATATGTTTTTAAAAAATCAAATAAACTTTGCTTTGAAAATTAGCGCAATAGATTTTGACAGAAGATTCTTTTTTTTAAAAAGTAAACGGTTTGATTTGATAATGTGAATATAATATAGAGCCTACATACTGATGCTGTCAATAATTATAAAGAAACTTTTTGTTTGAACTTTGCAATTCCTTTCATTATTACTAATTACAAAAAAAATCGATACAAGTTATTGCAATTTTGGTAGAACACGTATGCGTAAAAATTACGTGTACAACTCTATAATAAAATAATGCATACCAGCATTGGCTCAGAGGGTGAGAACTGATTGATGTAAAGCTCCATTATTGCCGTAATAGTAGAAGTGTAATATTCAATCTATTAATTAAGTAACTAGATAAATTCATAATCTAATTAAGTAACTAGATAAATTTTACTGCAGTATCAAATATTATCAAGACTATTTTAAAAAATATATTATTATTATTTCCAACAATTATGGCTATCTAAATTTAAAAAAAAAACATAATATATAGAATTTACGAGGCGTAAGTTGAGCTTTGCATTTGCATCCTATACACACACAAATGCAAAGTTCATCTAATGCCTCGTGGAATGTTCTTTGACATGGATTGACGAAGAATTTGAAATGAGAGCCCACATACAGCAGGGTCGGCAGAGAGAACGTAGAGTGTATATTCTCTTTTCCGCTTTCAGTTCCGAGATATAACGTGTTGAGTGGTGGAACTCAACGCCGCACTTTGTAAACTCAAAATGATGAAGATATATTATTAAAATTGAAACTTTAAAGTAAAATTACATTGAAACACTAAGTTGTAGTAATCAACAGGTGGGGTAATTTTAATGGGAGAGTAATTTGTTTAGGGCTTGCTCGCTCGGGGACAGATTAGAGCTAGATAGCGGCAGATTACCACAGATTACCTATAGTTAAGCTGCGGGTCGATTAACTTTTGCTATCATTAACATGGTGTTTACATAATTATTCTAAATTTCTAACTGTTGCCTCATATTTAAATTAAGTTTTATTTTTTTTATCAAATTGCTCTTTTTTTATTATATGTTACTTAATAAATTGTCTTTTTTCATAGTACTTACATGAGTTAATTCAGCTGTATTACTAAATATTCTATAAGTATGTCTGTGTTCGCGTGTTTATAATCAAAAAGTAAGGGGGAGGATGGAGGAGTAAAGATGCTTTGTATATAACAAGTAAGTTATAAAATAGTGACGTTATTTAGACAAAATATATTTTTATTAAATCATACATAAATAGGTAGGCAAATTATATATTTTGCCAAAATCAAAATGCGAAAAATAATAAAAGCAAAAATGTCTACCGTTAATAAATTCAAACAAGTAAAGCGTAAGCTGCAATAAAAATCTAATAAATGGAGTCCTTCCAATGAAGATCCCTGTGGAGAATTTAAAAACGCTTCGGTATATCTGCCATTCTTTGGGGGGCCGCGGTGCGCGTGAGGCACTCTAAGATATTCACAGCGAAATACGCGTAGCGGTGAACATAGAGGAGCGGAAACCTATATAAGCTAATTTGTAATTAATATTTTATATTTTTAAATATTTATCTTTTTCAGCTTCACGCTTTTTCTTGCTTAGCAGCGTAAGCAGAAGAAACTTATTTAGACGTATTAAGACACTCCGTTCCCCACTTGCCACTCGATTTATTGTGTATTGAGTGACGAACTTCAACGCCGCGAGTTTAAATATAGGTTTTTTTAATATATTCTAATAAGGTAAATTACAAGAAATATTAATAATTTAAAGAATAGTAATAAATAATTTTGGAATAAATGGGTATAAATACTTTTTAGAAAACGTATAAAAAATTTAACGTAAGCAGTTTGATTTGTTGAACCCGCGCCTTTTGGAAACCATCAAATGGGTATAAATATTTTAACAACGAATTAAATTAAAATTAAAACATTAAACTAAAATTAAGACATTTAACTATAATAATTTTTACTCTTTCATTATTTTGAATTAATAATAAAAAAAATAGAATTAATTAAAACGCTACTCCAGTCAATGAAGGGCGATCCCAACAAAAATTCCGATCGCCTATCGCACCGCGCCAATATTGCGGGCATCCGCGAAATCGACATCTACCGAGACAACTATTTCATAAGGCGTATAATTGAAATATCCGCAAATGCTCACCGCCTCTAATGGGAATAGGATGTGGTCAATATGGTAAAATTATTTATTAGGTTTATTTATTTGTTTATTAAAAAAAAATCCCCCTGAATTCTAGAGGCCTTGCGTGTTGAGTGGCGGAACTCAACGCCGCGCTTTGCCTGGACACCAGTGCGAAGAAATGGGAATATTAATTTAAATAAATATTTAATCTCCTCGAGTGAGGATCGAATCAACAACCAGTCGATTTTACAGTCACATTTTGTGCCCTCGCACCACGACTTAGCAAATAAGAATTTGTACTTAAAACTTTTAAAGCTATTAACAGTTTTCCACTTATAAATATATTCTATAGGTACGATTAGAGCTATACATCAAAATATTTTACTTTCAATGTAAATATTGAAAAAATATACATTTTAAATTATTTTAAATGACCTTGTTGAAAAAGGTTTTAAATTATGTTCACATACGTATAAATAAATTTTCAACTCAATTATTTACAATAAGATTTAAAATAAATGTTAAAATTGTAAAAAAAATGTTTACAATATATCCTACGCTTTACGGGGTGGTTTACAGGAGGGTGGCAGAGACAATACAGGTGTTTAATGAGCACCTGCACCTACTGATTCACACAATTTAGACTCCCACCTGCAGATTGATTTATAATGTAATTTGATTTTGATGCAATCTACTTTTCTAGAAATTTAAATTGTTTTAATATGGTGAGTTCTATTATTTAGTATAAAAGGAATTTTAGTATTATAATAAATATAACAAAAAAAATTAAAGGCCAGTCACGGCGCAGAGTTAAAAACGTGTGACTGTCACGCGACAGTTCATGGGTTCGATTCCCATTTGAGGAAATGAAATATTTAATATTTCCATTTTTTTCGTTCTGGTATCGAGCACGGCGCGGCGTTGAGTTCCGTAGTTCAACACGCAATGCCTTCAGAATTCGACCATAAATTGGGAAACGGAGTGTACTGTCAACAGTGGGTTCCCTCTGCTTACCCCTATGTTCGAGATACAACGTGAATCGTGAAGAATATCATCATCATAAACAAATTTTATTTATTACAATTCTATTTATTATAACAACGAGGCGAGCGAGTCTTCACGCAGTGGGACAATATCTGACGTTTTCCTGGCGTTAATTATAAAGTTAAAGCGATTACTGTGGTTTCTCTTTCTCTGTGGATCTCCACTCGGGAGAATGATTATGTTAAATTATTTTTACGATCCTGATAATAAAGCGTTGCGTTAGTTCTGCACTCTTAACACTAGGTTGCCTTTACCTCATTTAAAGTGAAAAAATGTTAGGCCGTGTTTATATTAGAAAATTGACATAACTGATGAGAATTACAGAGATAAACGGTCCAATTATTCATATAATTTACAACACAATCTCGTCACAGATTGATTTTACAAGTAGTTTGACCTCAAATATATTTAATTTAAATCATAAATTTAGTCAAGTTTTGTGTTTATATCACGGATATATGTATATAGTTCTTCAAAAGACTCGATCCGTCCTCGTTTGTATTGTTTCATTATTATTTTTAGCTTTACGCTTTATGCCTTCGATAGCGGGGTAGGTAGATAATCTAATGTCTAAATATTCTGTTTTTCATATAAATTCAAGACTGTTTAGATTATTTGCTGAGTGGAGGAACTCAACGCGGCTTGTCGTTTTGCAAGACTGTCAAAGTATTTACTTTTTTCTGTTAGTATATATATATTATTATTCAGATACACGCTTTCACCTTAAACAGGTGGAACGCGATCGGTACCAAAGGCGGTAGGTACCAAATTGCCTATCTATTTCACTTCCAGCGATTTCCAATCATTCAGCAAATATTAGAGACTTTCGAGACATTGCCAGCTGGGTAGTGAAACTCAAGCCGTCTGTTTTCTTACCATGCCTTGGAAAATTTAAATACAAATGAATATTTTGATACAAAAATAGAAAAGATTAGGGGTAGGTCTAGGGGGGCTTCTACGTATTTAGGCTGCTTACATTACAGAGATTTTTTTTAGTATTTTTATCATATTCTGATTTCGAAATTAAATTTTCCTAAAAATAGAAAATAAAAATTAAATATGTATATAAAGAATCACAATACCTACTACGGTAGGGCTACCGTCTTTCTTAATATCTGGCAATAAAAGTCAGTGATAAATTAAATTCAATTATATTTTCACTTCTGAAACGCTTAAAATAAATAGCCCTATCATTAATATTGTCGTCATTAGTCATAATAATTATAATTGATACCATTTTTTTGGGGCCAGTTGTGGTGCAGGGCACAACTGAGTGAATGTAACGCGACGGTTGTAGGTTCAATCCCCACTCAAGGAAATTAAATATTTGATTACATTTATATTTCCTGGTGGCGAGGCAAAGCGAAGAGTGTCTTAACACTAGGACTGTCTTATTTTGATACTATTTTTAATGTAACTTTTAAAGTAGCTAACAATGTAGCGCCAAACTGGTGTACTAGTTCTATTTTGGACCAACGCTAGTAGTAAAACTTTCTCCTAGTTTGATTATTATGTATTTTAAACTTACGAATGATATTTCAAAATATCATACATTGACGTTATTGCTATGGGAAAAACAAAACAATGTAATTTATTTTATTTATATACATACTTACTAATATATAAGTATACATATTGATAATACAGAAAAAAGTAGAAAAAAGATCGTTGAAGCCGTTGTGGCGCAGTGGCATAGTGTGTGACTCTAAACGCGACGGTTGTGGGTTTGATTTCCACTCGTGTTGGAATTCTTAATATTTTCAATTCCTTCAGTACTATCAAAACTTATTTTATTTTGCTTTGGTGCCAGAGCGAAGAAGTGAAAATATTAATTTAAAATTTATATTTTTTTTTTATGGAAAAAGGACAAGGCCCAATAATTAATTATTAAAATTAATAATTAATTATTCATTCCCTCGAGTGGGGATCGAACCCAAAAATCATCACGGACGGCCTATCTTTCTTCTTCTTCTTCCTGGCATTAATCCCGGCTATTACCAGGGTCTGCCTTCCTACTTAACCTACTCCACTTTGCACGATTTTTTGCGTCCTCGGTGGTTAGACCATTGGCTCTCATGTCCTGCATCACGACATCCAACCAGCGCTTCCTTGGGCGTCCGGGAGGTCGCGCCCCAGGAACTAGTATAGCAAGGCACTTGCGTCCGACATAGTTCTTAGGCCGGCGCGTAACATGGCCAAACCATCCCAAGCGACGCTCTTGGAGCTTATCCGCTACGTCACGGACCCCAAGACTACCTCGAATGAATGTGTTGCGTATGCGGTCAGACCGCGTTACGCCGCACATCCACCTCAGCATCTTACGGACGGCCTATATTATAGTTAAAAACAAGTAAATTGGAACAAATAAAATATGAACCCACTAAATTCGCATAACTTAGAACAATTGAGTCATACACCCATTATACTTGACTTTTGAACAGCTTTAAAAAAATATGACAATACTGTAGAAAAATGAAATCTAAACTTAGACCAACATATACAATAATTGAATTGAAAGAAAATATATGCAACGTCATTACATGTGGATACGTAACGTGAGCCTAAAAAATAAAATAAAAGAGTTCGCTTTTCGCCCGCAGCAAAGTGGAAAAAATAATTTGGGACTTTAAATTTGCCTGAGAACGTAAGTTTGTTAGTTTTATTAAGAAATTCACAAGCTTTTGGATTTTTCGTTTGTAGGTAATTTTCTATGCACGTTCATATTTTTTTTGGTGTACAAATTAATTGATTATTATTTAAAATGATTGTAGCTGTAATGGTGATTATCTTAAGAGTAAAAAAATGTCATTTGACAGAAAAGAAACTGTCGAAAACATATAAAAAAAAATAACGCAACGGAATTTGAACCTGCTCTACTTGGAATCCGTATAAACACTGACTACTAAAATATATTAAGTTCCTATCAAGCTACTTAGAAATTACTTTACTTTACAATTTTTTTATACGTTTTAGAAAAATATTATTAGTGAAATTTTCTTGTTCTACTATTTAGAACAGTACAGAACAGAACAAGACCCGAACAGTTGTTGAAATGGTATCGTTCAAATTTACTTTGTGATTTAAGCATATACGCATAAATATATTTACAATTTACAACTAGGTTAAGTCAACAATAAAAAATAACAAAGACGCCATCATGGTGCAATTGAGATTATGTTTATATTTAAATTAATTTTATTTTTACGATCTAGAAAGACAAAGCGGCGTTAGGTTAGTTACGTTTTGTAACGAAAATGGCGCAACCTAGGCGATTTGTTAAAAGTAAAAACGTAAAAACTGTCACGTAAATAATAATAATAAATTGTACGCGTCACTCTCAAGTCGGCACAAGACAGAGATATTAAAAGTTATGCTTCCCTTCCCTACGCGTTATTTTGCGTCACCCAACGCCGCGTTTTATCTTATTTGATCGAAGATTGAAGATACAGAGTACAATAGTAAAATTATTAAAATTAAATATTTACATTTCTTTTAGTTGTAAGTAGAGATAACATTTTAATTAAATTGTAATATTTTTTTATGAAAGAAAATGAGTAATAAGAAATCTTAGCTTTGAAACGAAAATCTTTAGGAATTTCACCCGGAATTTGAGAGTTTTATATAAAGTTAAGAGGGTTTTTTATACTTATAATGATGTTTTAGAGCGTATATTATGATAAATTTGCGATTCTTTTCTAAATTTAAGTTTGTTTCTGGAAAGAAGTCGTTTTTATTTTGGTTCGTACCGTTCGTATTGTTACTATTTTTAATTAATTATAAAAAATCCTAGAGTAAAAAATAAATAAAAGTAAATGCTAGAGCTACTTAAGGTACTATTGAAGAAATATTTATACCTTAAGATGTGCATTGCGTAGTCGTTTTAACATCAAGAGTTAGATGAAAAATCAGGAAAATTAGAATCTCTTAACATCTGTATATTTTATTTGCGTTTTTTTTTGTAAAACATAATTGGTTTAAAAGAAATAATTAAATTGGTTATAAAAATATTTTAATTAATTCATTTTTTATTGATTCTATTAAATTATTTATTTAGCATATATTTAGGGCTACATTGCATTATTTTTATTTATTTTTTATTGATTCTATTACATATTTATTTAGCATATTTTTAGGGCTACATTACATTATTTTTATAAAGTGAATTACTAATCTCATTGGGCCCTTAAATATTTCATAGGAAAAAGCACCCTTTTCCCGTTTCCAAGAAGAGAAATCACGACAATTCTCAATGTTAACAATAATTTAGACGTATTGTGTTAAATTGTATGAAATATTGACTATATATAATAAAAATATACCCTTATTGTCGTATAATAGATACTAAACAAAATAATAACAAATTAATATTCGAAATAAAAAGCTTCACACATTAGGCAAAGGGAACCTGGGAATCTAGTGTTAACACTTCGCACCCATAGAGACACTTCCGTTTCTTTCTATAATTAGTAATTCTATTTCTTAATAGGTAATTTACCACCATTATCCTTAAATTACTTTATAGAATATTTTTTTAAGTATTTTAATTGGAAGTCTTTCACTGTTTCCTTTTCACTTCTTGCATTATAATATCGGTATACCTATTATAGCAAAGGTATCAATAAGATGAAATTAATCTATATATATAAAATCGAAAGGTTACTCACTCATCACGAAATCTCAGAAACTACAAGTGCTAGGAATCTCAAATTTTGCATAGGAGTTACTTATAGGACGTAGGTGCACGCTAAGACGGGAATTTGCAATATTCGACTTCTAAGGGGTTGTTTTTGGGGTCGAAAGTTTGTATGAAACTTCGTTACTACAAATGCTAGGAGTCTCAAATTTTGCATGGGCGTCACTTATAGGACGTAGGTACTCATGGAGACAGAAATTAATAATAACGTAGTTCACGCAGGCGAATCCGCGGGCGGGCCACTAGTATTATAAAAAGTAAAAATAACATAAATAGGAATAAAAAAGTTTATTTTCTCAAAACTTTGAGCGCAATGGCTGACATTGAATAGCATCTAGGATCATTTCCACTGTCCACACATCCCTCAGTCGCGTGCTATGCCTCTTTCAGGACGCACGCTCGCGCCTCCCTCCTGAAACTTCTACGAAGATATAAGTGATAAATAATTATAATTATATACTGGACTAAACATTAATAAATTAAATTAATTCTATAATTGTACGAGATCAATGATTAGAGGTAAGTTTTGAATGTTTAATTAAGATTATTTGTGTAATTTTATTTATTATTTTTTTTTGGATAATGATATAATTTAAAATTTATTTGGTAATTTCAAATATTATAATAAAAAATTGTTATACGTACAAAATAGGACTATTCTAAAGAGATCTAAAAGATCTCATTAGTGGAAACTTTTGTAACTTCTTAAAACTTTGAAATTATTGAATTCACAGACAAATTATATACTACCTACATAATTAAAAAAATAATAATATTATAGATTTTAAGTAAATATTTCATATACAGGTTGTTACTATTCTATTGTTTACTATGTATCGTATATTGCGCAGTGGCATTTGGTTTCTATATAATGCAATAGAGACAATCAAGTCTTAGATCACTTCTAGTGTTTTTAATTACTTTAAGCCATTGCAATTAATACATGAAGATGTATTGAAGATTGTATTTTATTTTAATACAAACATAAATTAAAGAAAATAAAATAAATAAATTAATAAATAGAGTACATACGAGTATTAAATCTTGGGTTATTTATTTACATTTAATAAATGAATGCAATATACAAAATGAATCAAATCTTTGAAATCTTCCAACTCGCACTCGAAAATATTTTTTGTAGCTTTAGGCATTAGAAGGCAAAAGAAGGAACCTAGTGTCAAGACCCTTTTCGATATTCTTTTTAACACTTTTTGCTCATATATGAGACATTGTGTTGAGTGTCCCAACTCAACGCCGCACTTTACCAGACGTTATCAGAGCGAGGAAATGAAAATATAAAATATTTCATTCGACATTTTAGTCAAAACTTGCTTACTAATAACTAATTTTCATTTTTTTTTTCAACAAACTTTGTCCTGATGACAACGAAGAACAAGAAAACATCAAATGTGGCGCAGCTATAATTTTTTTAAGTTAAATTTATTTAAGAAAATAATACTTAAAAATAATAGTGGATTATATTTTATAAGCATACCTATACAAATAATTGCCTAGTTTGCCGTTACAAATAAGCAAAATACGTACAAAAACTACGCTGTAAAGGTTATGGGTTATTGCCAAAAGCTCATTAAACTGAAGAAAAACCGCTTCAAGGCGAGTGAACTTTTGCGGTTTGACTTCATCGTTCTGAATTAAAAAAAGATTTTTTCCCTTTAAAACGTCTATAACATGATATAAAAACTATACATATAATTATGTATTATTTGAATATAGTTAAATATAGGTGAGTGAGTGAGAATCGAACTCCCAACTATCGCGACTACAGTAAGACGCGTAATTTTCACTGCGCAGCGATGCCTTTAAATTAAATGTACACAAAAAACTTTTTTCACCCCAAGATTGTATTTTTCAAGCTTTTTATAATAAACAATTGGATTTTGTGGTTTGCTTTTACTTGAAGGATTATGCTAATGCCTCACCTTTTGTTGTAACAATTAGCTTCTGAAAAAATAGTAAGATTACTCAATATCCCGCCAGGAGCATGAATAATTAAAGATACCCAAATAAGATTTAAAAGGAACGACGACTGTATTAACGTTTTAAATTGCAAATGTGGTACTTCACGTTAAACTAAGATCTATCTTTAGTGAGTATTAACTAGTAACCGCTTGCAGCTTCGTTTCCAGGAACTATAATAAATACCTACCTTTTATACGATGAGTTTGATATTTTTCTATGTCTGTATGTTGTCCAATTACATTTTTTCTTGTTTTTCCGTCACTATAAGGAATATTATAATTAATATTCCGTTTTTCAGTCACTATAAGGAATATTATAATTAATATTCCTTATAGTAACGGAAACGACCAATCCACACTATTTGATTAAAGAGCTTGTAAAGCAAGGCTTTATAGAATTAGAAATCTGTCTCTACATAAGATCCGATAGCTTCTTTTTTTACATGGAAGAGTTTTTGGTAGGATTATTTTTAATGCATGAAATGTATTATATCTCGTATCGTCTCTTTATTTGTCTCAACATATCGAAATTTTTCGAAACTAGCTCTTAAATCTCGGTTACCTTTCTCATGTGAATTGCTTTAATTCGCTTTTATAATTCTTAAAAGAAGGAAATCAATAATGAATTAATTTTTCACTTCCCCGCTTTAGTAAGACAAAGCGCGGTGTTGAAATCCACCAGTTGGAATTCGAATTTGGACGGAAAATGAAGAACATAATGTATTAGGTTTTTTCTGTCTACCCTGCTATAGCAGGGTAATAGGATACAACGTGAATATGCCTTAATTGTAAGTTAACTTTTTTCCATGTCGATTGTGAACTTTTAAGTTTCAACCATTGCCTTAAATCATATAATAACTAATGAATAACGATTTCTTTCTGTTTAACGAACTATGGCATTATAATATATTTTAGTAAATATATAAAACTAAAAATTAGCAGTCACTTTTTACATTATACTTTTATACAGTTCTCAAAACAATTTTCTATCCTTAGTAAGGGAATAAAAATTAAAAAATGTTAACAGTATTTTAACATAATTAATCCATAAAATATAAGCTAATAAAGTTTTCCACTTAATAATTATGTAGCTAACAGGTATATGTGGGCGATTTTTTGAAACAAAAAACGACGCGTAGGAGTTTCCTGTTAATATGTGTTAGTTAGTGTATCCTGTTTCTATACTTTTATGATATGTTTAAAATATAAAGTAAGCCTAATTAGTATAACTGCGCCGTAGTGGCTTAGACGTGTGACTATAAGCGGAACGGCTGTAGGTTCAATTTGCATTCGGGGGAATGAATTATTATTTACTAGCGACCCTTTTGCGGCTTCGCCCGCTTTAACTACTGGATTAATCATGTAATGTATGTTTGCAAAGCATTTAAGATAATGTGAAAATTAATTAAACCCTAATGCAACCCGCATTTTTGTAGTTTCAATAAGGATTTTCCAATTGTTTTACACAGCAAGGATTTTTTAGTAGGTACCGTAATTTTAAATCTGTGCTACTAATCTTTTCAAGTACTTATTAAAATATATTTCAATGACTATTTTTAGATAGTTAAATGACTATTTTTAAACGGAAGAATTTATACACAAAAACCTACCTACTAATAACTACTACAAAAAATGTGAAACCAAATATATTGCGCTTAAATAATACATTCAACTCCAATTATCCAATACGTGCAAACGCATCTAACTAAATCTTCGTTGCTATAGAGGCAGGTGGGTTTTTTTTTCGAGCTTGTGGTTAATGCTGAAGGGGAATTCTGTCCCTGATGAAAAGCAAGCACCACGTGGCTGCCTGTGAGGAAAATTAAATGGAATGCATGGGCCGGGAATCGAACCCGGACTGCCCGCGTGGCAGGCGAGCATTCTACCACTGAACCACCGACGCGTGTAAGGCGGCCGAGGTGTACGCCTGGCGAGTGGCGAGCCGTTTCGCAGCAAGGATTTTTTTGATATTGTAATAACTTCTAAAGTACTTATTAAAAATGAAAAACAGTAAAAGACAGTCTTGGTCTACATTAAATGGCCAACGTAACTAATGTACTTATTTATATGCTGAGAGTAAGGGATAAGTGAAACTTGAGTAACATACAGCTGATGTGTCAACGGCGGGATGTGTCAACAATTAAATGCGTTTTTCTGTAAAACTATTCGCAATTTCGAAATATTTTAAAAAGCAAATTTTATCTTCTTGTAGATCTTATTAAGAGGAACAATACTCCAGTACATTTTTTTCATGTAGTACTTACCATTAGAGCAGCGCATGCGCGAAAGTGTCTCAACGGGTAGGACTTTATACACATTTATCGTATTTATGTTAATTTACATAAGAATGTACAAATAATAAACTATATATAAACCTTCTACGAAAGACACCAGACTTAATGGTGAAGACCGCATCAAAATCCGTTGGGTGGTTTAGAAGAAGAAGAGTTAGAAACAACAGACAGACACGAAAAGCGACTTTGTTTTATAAGATATAGGATTAATATTTTCATTTCCTCGCTCTGAAAAGTGGAGACCACTCCCAACTTTTCAGCGAATTTTTGAGATCTTAACAATAGTCTCCCACTTCATACCTGCGTAAAATAACATGATAAGCAGTGCTAGTAGAACGAATGCGATTTGATTAAGTAGAGTGAGGATCTTGGACAGCGGAAGTGAGCGTTACGGCGTATTTTAAAGTGGCACCTTAAGCTTACACTTAGGTTGCAAGTGGTAGGTAGGTGCTAGGTACCTAAGGTACCTGAGGTACTGTTCTGAGTGTTCTCCTTGTAACACCACGCGCAATCACAAGTTAAATTCCATGGAATGCTAAAAAAATTCGTTACACTAATTCCACCTTCTTAGGGGCACGAAAAAAATTGTACAGCGACTTTGACATTTTTTTCCTTTGAAATCTAGAAAATGAGTGAAAATAACATTAAAACATGATTAATTAGTATTAAAGGTCAATATGTGACTGCGTGGGTGGTGTAGGTCTAATAAATATATTATCGTGTAATTATATGGCGTAATCACATTTATGTCAACTAATACGGTAATATAAATTTCACATTTACTAAAAGTGTATATAAATGAATAGTTTCAGGTAAGTTAACGGGGCAGTTAACCTATCGTAGCGCAGGGGCACGAGCGTGCGACTGTCGTCGATTCCCAATCGTGAAATATTTGCGGGGCGTTGGGTTCCACCATTTAACACGCAGTGAGTCCAGAATTCGGCGGAAAGTGGAAAGGCACTATCTTTTCCACTTTCCGTCGAATCCTAATGCGAAAAAATTATCTCAACATCAGGTTCCTAGGTTCCCTCAATCTCCACATAATGTCAATATAAAAATCATAATCCTCATCATATTTCAAACTTCTAATAGCTATAGTTCTAGATAGCCTACAATGAAAGAAAATATTTATAAAAACATAAAAACGTAAAAAAAACTATAAACGAAGAGTTATACACAACATAATACCTTGAAAGGACTTTATTATAATATGCCGGTATTACTTACTTATATTAATTTACTTTGCTTAATATAATTATATTCTAAATTTCATTAACATGGATTTTAGTAACTCAAATTCATCTACTAAATGGCAATACTCGTATAAACCTAAAGATAGCCTGCTCCTCATCATACACTCTCAGACATAGGTGCTTTTTAGTATGAATGAAACATGTAAGTTCGAGACATGCTGACGTCTGATAAATGAATCCAGATCAGGAACTGGGTGTAAAATTTTATTTAGTTAGTTGAATTGATAGAATTCTTTTATAGTTAGTTGAAGTTTTTGTTATTACAATATATTGGGACATTGATGTCGGGCAGTACCATTTAGCTATAGTTTTAAATTAAAAAATATATTATATAGCAACATTATAGAAAATATAGTAAGTCCTTCTGAAAAAAAAAAAAATTTGAAATTAAAATAACGTGTAAATAATTGATGATCTGTAAATTTGTAATTTAAAAAAAAGCTCATCGAATTTCTTTCGCCGGTTCTTCTCATATTTGAGGCTTCTCATATTTTACTTTAGTAAATCGATGGAAAATTATATGAAGCCGAAAATTATTTGAAAAAAAAATTAAGAAAATAACTTAGAGAAAATAAAAAGATAAACAAACTGATACCTGCAATATACCACTATCTCATTGAAGTAAATACTATCCTCAAGGCCAAAACTCTGTAAAGTAAACATTGAATAAGACAACGAGTTGAAGCTTAACTGAGAAAATTAAACTTACTCAAGGAGGTCTACAATATTACTTCTATACAATTTTACCTTGTTATATCATGAAATAAGAAAAGCAACTTCAAATTTCAATAAGAATGCACTTGGACTCCATTAGCTTAGATAAGTTTATTATAGATTTATGAAATTGGACAGATTTAATTTTTAGGGTTCTGTAATTCTTCAAAAAGTAAAAACGGAATTCTTATAGGATTACTTTGTTGTCCGTCTGTGCGTCTGTTAAAAATATCTATATCGAGATTGCGTGGATCAAGTTGAAATTAATATCAAATATTTAAATCTACTTAAAATATAAAGCTTCTATATCAATGGAATCAAAAGATTTATGCATCTTTTTGCTACATTTTTTATGACTACTCCCGTGGAGCCAGAGGTTCCCTGTGCCTAACCCATATACATACAGCTTAAAAAATGTTTAAATTTATAATAAATGTACCATAAAGCCTCTCTTATAGAGTTTGCCCTATGAGGGCGACCCTATGAATTTAACATTCAAATAATAAAACTGTTTGAGGACATTATTTGACTTTTTAAGTGCAATCAGGTTCAGGATATTGAATCTTTAATTAAACAGTAAAAGTAGATTTTTTTTTGTTTCACGGGAATATCAGATTTGTCCAATACCTTCATTTACATTGTAATTAATTTACAACTGGTTTGATTTATTTATAACTGGTTTGAAATTGTATGCATATTTTGATTGGCAAACTTACAATTAATTATTGCATTTTTAAAAAATGTTTTAAAGCCCCTATGGCGAAGTGGCAAAGTGTTTAACTATACACGCGAAGGTTTTAGGTTCCAGTCCAACTCGGGGGAACGTTTCTATATATATCTTTTCATTTCCACGCTCTGGTGGAAATGAAGGGCGGCATTGAAATCCGCCATGTTTCTAAAAATGTGCTGAAAGTAGAGAAAGCGGTGACTTATTATACATATTAAACTCCTTTCTGTCCACTCAGCTACGTGGAAAAAAGCTTTTAAATCTATAGCCCATCTATTGCAAAAAAAATTGAAAACTATCGTGTCTAATTTTTTAATTTACTTTTTTTGTAAGACATGAAATCTTGTACCCTACAGCTTCTCAAAGGACCGAAATAAATAAGTTAATAACATACTAAGCAATAAAATCAGTTTAGAATCCTAATATCCGTCGTGTTTCTAATTTCCGCGCACTCGTTTATGTTGCTCCTGTCTTATACAGTTATTAGAAAAATATGACATGTTGTTAACATATTCAAGAGAAAATACACCTTTTAAAAGGCCAAAATAATAAAAAAGTTCTACAAATAAAGCGGATCTTCGCCCACGATCCCTCTCTAATTGGGGTCTTGCTTGTAACAAAAAATATCTTAATAGTTAAATAAAAGATATATTTAAGAAAAAGAATTTGTACAAGCAGGTTCTCTATTTTAAGTAGGTATGTAGGTAAGTAAGCATGTTTTTTTTTAAAGAGGCATCTCTTTGGTTGGGCCCACCTGTCTGTTTTGATCTTTTCTTTATACATTTATTTAATACAATAAAAAATGTCCTTCTTATAGTTAAACGATTAAAAAATATGAAAAAATAATATAATAGTGAGCAATGGGAGAGTCTTAATGGGAACGGAGTGTCTTACCACTCCTAGATTCCCTCTGCTTAGCCTGCAATACGCGAGATATGGCACGAAGGTTAAAAAAATATTATATTGTATAAATAGTGTGCGATCTCTCTTAGTTTTTAAAAATACTGCAATAAAAAAAATCGCGTTATTTTAAAATTAATAATAGAAAGAATCTAAATGGACCTCATAAGCAAAGTATAAATGTAAAATCAACGATTCTCACGTCAAAGTTTAGTGGTTGAATTAAAATTGATTGAGTACCCTGGATGACAATCATATGTCGACATCATTGCTGCAATGATTGACATATTGTAGACGAAATATTATCATTGGAAAAATAATGCTTAATATTAAATTAATTCGAAACCATTGTGACGCAGTGGAGCAGCGTCTGGCTGTAGGTGCGAGGGTGTAATGTCGGCTTGGGGTAATTAATTATTTCTGTATTCTAACAAGATGCGGAATTGAACTTTGCCACTCAACACGAAATGTCTCAAATTCGGACTGAAATTGGAGAAGTATTAACACTAGGCGTCTTTGTATACCCTGGTCTACACAAAAAAAGAGGCCATTCGTGGCGCAGGGTCAAAAATTCGGCAGAAAGTGGGGAACGGAGTGTCTTAACACTAGGCCCCCTCTACCCTGCTGTGTGCGGGATATAGCGTGATGGCGATATTTTTTTAATCGTGAAAAAATATTAAAATTATGATCAAGTTACATACATCCTAATAAATTAATATCTATCCTCTAGAGACCGTTTGATGTGGTACAATTGAAAAGGGTGTGAACATCGCATACAATTAGCTAACAGAAGCGATAATTGGATTCTAATTAATTTATGCAATAGTTGATATGCAGTACAGACTACAGAATAAATGTCATATTATTTTTATTATCTTTACGTTTCTTGCTCTGTTCTGTTCTGTTCTTTCTAATATGGCGTTCGAGGGTGCCAGTTGAGCACAAAATCACTTCGCCAGTGTCACGTTGAATGGAGAAACGTTTCTTGCTCTTTATTTTTGTAGAGTGAATGGTGAATTATTTTGTAAATCACTTTTCATCGAATTTAAGACATACAAAGTAATGGAAGTTTCGTTATCTCTTATCAGACTGCAAGAATATTAGAAGCACTGCCTTTCACCTGCGTAGTCAAATGAGACTAACTCAAACTTGAATGCCTGACAATTTCAATTTAGCAATACCACTACATAATACACTTGTATACGCTTTATTTATTACCTCCGCAAGTATGACCGTATATCATCTTATAGGAGGCAGCTTGGCTGGCTTTCTGTGGCTGATCGCAGGAAGTCTAGAGTCCTTTGTTTACTTTACTCCATCCTCTTCAATCCTCAGTCTCCCACTTATCTATCTTCTGATTTTTCCTTCCTTTCCTCTTTCCACGATAGATCATTACGTTCCCAATCCAATTTTATGCTGTCCACATCCCGGCATACGTCAGGGTTCATGTCTGACTCCTTTGCGGTCGCCGGTGTCAGGCTATGGAATGAGCTACCCGAGCCCATAAGAAAAGCTCCCTCTCGTGAGGTATTCAAGCGCCGGGTAAAAGAGTATTTTTTTAAAAATAACATAAATATATAATATTCATCTATTTAATTAATTGTATATATTGGAGTATATATGGTATGCTATATTATTATATGGTTTATATTTTTATGTATTTTTTTTTTATTTCTTTTATTTATAATATCCGTAATATTTTATTATAATTATATATTATATGTATAACTATTTATTATATGTATATTTATATATTTATTGGATGTGTATGTATGTATATGTATGTATATTTTACTTCTGCACACCTGCATACTTATTATCCCACATGACAAGGTCGGCTGGGAGAGAATGCTTTTAGCGTTAAGCCCGCCTTTTGTACATTGTTTTTTTGTAATTTTGTGCAATAAAGTATATATAAATAAATAAATAAATAAATACCTAACCACCAACTCAAAATCTGCAAGCTGAAGTGGCAATGGGCAGGCCATATTGTCAGGAGGGCCGACAACCGATGGGGAAGAAAGGTCCTCGAATGGCGACCCCGTCTCGGCAAAAGAAGCACAGGCCGCCCTCCAACCAGGTGGACCGACGACCTTTAGAAGACAGCGGGAATCCGCTGGATTCAAAGGGCGCAGGACCGGACAGAGTGGCGAAAATTAAGGGAGGCCTATGCCTAGCAGTGAATGTTGAAGGCTGATGGATGGATGGAACCACCAACTGCTGGCACAGGGAACCTAGTGTTAGGATACTCCGTTTCGACACCAGAGTGACAAAATTAAAATATTATATAAATATTTCATTTCCTGGAGTGGGAATGGAATCAACAACCTGTCGCATTTACAGTCATACGCTTGTACCCCTGCGCTACGATTGGCCTCAATTCTATCCCTCTGTATAATTTAACTTAAAACCTAAAAGAATTAAGCTTTTCAATTTCTTAAGTGAAGATGTAACTTTCGACATTAGAATAATCGAGTAAAGGCCATAACTCACAGGTTTCCACCGCCGACTATCTGCGCTCAGATCGCTTGTAAACAATGGAACTGAGGCTGAAGTCTTGCTTAATGAGCTATCCTTAAAGATATTTTTCAGACAACGGCATTCCGTTTTAATTTAAAGTAAAGTTTCTCACTTTATTTATTAGTATTTTGTAAATTGTTAAGATGTCGGTTACCGGTTATTGTCGTTTCTTTCTATGTTAGTTGTCGTGCAGTGAAAAAGCGTCTAATTTCAATCACAATGGTTGTAGATTCGATTCTCACTCTGGGGAATTAATAACTTTTCATTGTCCCGCTGTAGTCACAAATCGTAGCGTTGAGTTCGGTCACTCCCCACAAACTGTTTAAAAATTATAAAAAATTGAGCAGAAAGTAAGGAGTTCCTTATCACACTTGGTCCCCGCCGTCTTATCTGCTATTTATGTGGAAAAAATCCAAATACTTATTATTTATTTTGTTCTCTGTTCGAGATTTCGATTTTTTAACCATTATTATTTTTAATTAATTGTAATTACTTTTCTATTTTAAATTAAGAAAAGATCTTTCAAATTTGAAAATATTAAAAAATATTAAAAGACTATACAGGAACACTTAGGCCTCCATTAATTAATACTGTCGTAACTCGTAAGTAATGACGCTAACTATATTAGACAATGTGAGATGGCTCAAGGCTGTGACGTCTAACATAAGATATGAACAATATTTTTTTTTCTTCATGCAGTTAGTAGCATAGATAGAAAAAAACGTAGAGTTCAGACACTCTTTCCTCTACCTAAATAAAAAGAAAACGTATCGACATCAAGAAAATATAAAAGACGGTTTACCATCAAACAAAAATGCAGGGTAACTCTAGTTTACAATATACCGGTAGTAGCATTCAGTCCGTAAAGTTAAATTTCCTTTTCGAAGGACGGGGGTTGATTTATCATTATGACGATTACTGAGGGTATTAACAGAGTTAGGTGTCAAGGGTACACTAGGTCAGGGCAAGGTGGGGGTGGGAACGGCAATATACCAACACTATCCTCATTTATAATAACTTTATCGTAAAATGACATGTGAATTTGATTTTGTTTTTCTTTACAATTAAATTTTGTTATTCATGTAAATAATTTGAAGTTTTTTATTAGTCACTTGAGATTTATGTACTTCGTGGAGATTTTGGTATCTATCACCTCTAATAATCACATAAATTTCATTTTCTTTTTGCAAATTGACGTGGATATGCGTAGGCCTGTACTACTTACTACTTCTGATTGCATAGCTATATGGCTCTTCCATCTTCTAGGGAGCTTGGTAGATTCCATAGAGCCAACCAACATCTTAAGAGATTATCGCATAGCTCTTGGATCAAAAACCGGAAGCAGAAGACAGTTTTACTAGGCTGAGGAGGTTCCTCTCTCTAAAGCTAGCTACCGATGGCTTGGACCCTTGTCCCTCCATTGGCAGAGTGTGTTTTTATATTTTCAATTATATTTTTTATATTAATTTTTATTTTGAAAAGTAATATTTATTCTTATAAGGTCCTTAGAAGCTCATTTTTTTCTGCCGTAGACTTAAAAATTTAAAATTTATGTCAGCTTGATACCTCTACGCGATCTGGAGATACATTGACAGACAGACAAGAAAACGATCCTATAAGGGTTTCATTTGTAACAAATGCTTAAATATAACATGTCCGACATAGCTGACCAAACCTAAACACTAGAACCTAATCTTTGTAAGCATTAGTTAAGCAAAGCGGTTTAGGAGATAAGGCGTGGTCGTTTGGCAACAGCAAGACGCTTCCGATGTGATATCGAGACGTTTATACCTTTGGCTCATAGGTATTAGGTACCAGTATGTTGAATATTTTATCGTTATTATATATTTTATTTTATTTTCTATAGTATGTAACCTAAAGTCGTTTTTAATAGTAATAACAAAACATAGTATTACAGATCAGTTGATATTTTGTATGAGCGCAAAACAGAACTATAGTTTAATAAAAACGAGGTAAACGCCCGCACAAAGCTGAGTGAAACCGCATTCGCAAGGACCGCTAGCTTTATGGAATAAATAAAAATATTTAAATTACTACTTGCTCTATCTAAATGCTTTTTGTTATTTAATAAAATAAAATGCTAATATTTTAATATAAGTATTTGTCATAAATAAAAAAGTAGGTAATTGACAAAAATTTGAAGTTGATTTAATTTAATTGCTTGTGGATTTTGTTTTGTACATCACTATGTTCCATATTTAAAACCACTCTCAGTTTGAGATCTATCTTCAGAGGCATCCTTATTTAATATCAATTTGGCCATTGATAAGCAATTTTTTATCTTAATTTATTTTAGCTTCATGCTGTATCCCATACAGCAGTGTAGATATATGGATCCTGGTGTTAAAATTCCGCTTTCCATTTTGCGCCCAATTTTCAGATATTGCGTGTTAAGAGGCGGAACTCAACGATACGCTTTGTCTTGTTACTATGGTAAGAAAACGACATCAATTTATTTCTCTGAGTGGGAATCAAACTCATAACAACCACGTTTACAGTCGCGCGATGCCACAATGTCCTTTCTTGAATTTTGATTCCATTAAGTACCTACTATATATAAATATTCTAATTCTAGTATATTTTGTAATGTGTCTGAACTGAGGGCAATGAAGAGTAAACCTTTAATTAAACGAACGTTCACTTTGAATGCATTAGTTAATTAGTGCATCGCTACATATGAACTTTAGAATATATTTGAGACCAAATAGCGATTTCTTATAAACTGAGAATGATTAAGTATCATATTGTTTTAATTGTTTTATCTTCACGCCGTATCTCGCATAGAGCAGAGAGAACGTAGTGTTAAGACACTCCGCTCCCCAAATTCACAAAATTTTCGATACATCAACGCCGCGTTTTATCTTGTTACCAGAACATGGAAACTAAAATAAACAATTTCCAAAAGAAAATCGAACATGGCAAAACTCAACACCGACCTTACTATTGTAGTAAGTATAATATAGTATAATTTCAGTAACATTCATAATTTCTTTAAAATTTAATTCACTAAAATAGAAAATGCAAGTCAAAATCCACCCCTAGTGCTAGACCGTCCAATTTCGGACGTTTCACTTATCGGATGCACACGTAGTAAATCATCACCTCGGTACGTTAGGCACGACGCGCGTCAGAGATAGCCCGAATACTAAGTTGCTAAATGGGGAATTTGACGTGTTAGCTTTTAAAAACTGCGCTTATGATACGATGTTTTTCCCGACTGCTAAGGAAGGGTTATGTTTTTCAGGCGTATCTTGTATGTACGTAATATTCTTTATTACCTCATATCTCCAGAACCGCTGAACGGCTTTACAAAATTGAGGATTTTCTTTTATTTTTTACGGTTTTAGCAGCGTAGTTTAAGTGTAGTTCTTGGATGGGTGACGTTAAAAAAAATAATGGCTGCTGTGGGACGCCATTGGACTTAGTGAAGAAAAAAATGATGTTTCAAATACCACAATATGGGTATCAAATTCTTGAGCTCAATACGAGGATTTCAACCAGCCGACGACTTTTAATACTAATGAACTACTGGGCTTGTTTATTTTCTCTTTAGTGTTATGCCGTCGGGATTTTGTTTTTTTATTTTTTTATAGATTCTAATATGTTTTGTCCATTTTATGCAATAATTTTGGGCCATTCTATTGTTTTTTTGCTGTTTAAAATAAAAAACCTAAATTAAATTACAAAACCATATCTGTTGGATATATGGTACAGTCTCACTCGGTTCACAAATGATTAATTTACAAACATTCTGTAGTACGAGTACCGAGTAGGCTGAATGGGCTCTCACCCCCCGCGAAGTGGGCATTTTCGTGGCACCTCTGATAACCTAGCTTGATATCTGTCAAATTATCCCATCTCAACCTTAAACACGATGATGAGAAGTTAATATTTCGTACGTATTATATTATAGAAATATGTATATAGGTGTGTTGTTTTTATAACACATTACTTAAGAATTTTAGTTTTTTTAGAAAAACCACAATGATGAACTTAAAACATTAAGTTTTTGATCCCCTGAATAGGAGTCGTGCCCACAATTGTAGAGCTACCTGTCCCGCGCTTGTGGTTCTTTGTCACGGCGAACTAAGAAAGAAGCGATTTTATAATTATGATGTAACTAAGAAATATATATTTATACAAGCTGAAGCCCGCAATTTTGTCTTCGAAAATTACGTTTTTTGCAAATTCCCATTTTGTTATTTCCGAAATTATGCGACGTAGAATGCTGAAATTTAATTATAGATTCCTGGGAAGTGTAGGGTTCCAGCGGGAACGAGAAATAAAATAATTTTTCATTTTACATCTTAAAAATTACGTAAACAAAGTTGCGGGGAACGACTAACACAACATAATTTCGGCACAAAATTATTATGAAAGAACATCAAGAAATAATTATTTCATTTTCCATCACATTTCATGTCCATCATCATCGTTCATCAAAAACAAAAAGCAATAGTATTATTATATATGAATAATAATTGTCTGGTCAAAACAAGGCGCAGGCACCAAGTAATCCGATACTCATATGCAATGGATAAGCTCATGTGAAATATACTTCGGTGTATTGATTTATTCGGATTTCCAATGAAAATTAATTTCAATGTCAGCTCTTGTGTGCGTGTTACTAAAAAATAATTGAAAATATTTTGTATTTTGTTTGATGTTGTTTGTTTACTTTGATATTGATATGCTATCCGATATTGTATAAAATGTATTGAAATATTGAATTTATTATATTTATTAGATATCGATACTGTCGTACTGCATAGTGGACGTGAGTAACTCATACCGGCTGATTATGGATTCAAATCCAATGTAAAAATTCTTACAATTTTATTTTATGCAATATGGTTACAATGTAAATAAAACACCGACGTACTTTTTAAGTTTTAGTGAGAGTAGGATGAGTAAGTGAGAATCTAGTGCTAAATCACTTCGTTTTCCACTTTCTGTCCTGTTTTTGAGACATTCTGTGTAAGTAATGCAGCCTGATGCCGCGTTTTGTCCTGTAACCAGAACTAAAATAAAAATAACTTCCTCCTTTCCTTCCTCCAAGTGGGAATCGAATCCACAACCGTCTCGTGTACAGTCAGTCACACGCTGTGCTGCGCTAGGGCTGACTCAATCTAAGCCAGATTCAGTAATGTTTCTTTTAATTCTTCTTTCATAGATATATTATGTACCTACATTAAGAAGACATCTGAACCATTATTTTAATATAAAAATAATATGTCATAAATTGGATATTAATAAATAATGGTTGTCATTTTATTGATCATAATGCCACATATGGAGTCCACATAAACCGAACGCTACGCTCGAGCTATAAAAATGAATGTTTGCTACGGGATAGTCAATGGGATGGACAAATGACAGGAAAAATTATATGACAAAAACTAGCTTTTACCTACAGCTTCGCTCGCGTGGTCAAAAACTAACTTTTACCTACGGCTACACTCGTTCGTCGATTTTTAATCTAAAACATTCTGCAGGATATGCAGTGAAACCTTAATACAAGAGAACTTACCTTTTACGAGATTTGAACTGATTACAAATTATAAAATAACAGAATAACTTTTGAAAATAAAAAAAAAAAACAAAAAATAAAAAAATTATTCAATGTATTCTAATAGGAGTTAATTCAAAGATTAATAGAAGATAAACAAATAAAATTATACCTTTTAGTCGTTGTATAATAATTACCTGTCCTTTTCTAACTTATTTGTTTGAAACTTAGGTGTAAAGTTAATAAAGTAAAACTAATTTGAGGTACAATGAAAGAAAACTATTTTAAATTACACACAAAATCACCGCCTATTATAACTAACACTAGATTCACACGAAAATGTTATTGGAGTCCTTCAAACAAATATAAAAATAAGGTAATTTTAATGTGATAGTCATTTAATGGAGGTTAAGTAAATGTGACCTCGTAAAGTATATTAAGGCCAAAATTTTTTTTTTGTTTTGCGCTTTCTTTGGCAAGTAGGTAGTCGGTTCGATTTGTGGATCACAATGTACGAGATGTTTTTAATATTTTTTAAGTAGCATACCACACTTAGATAAACACACGATTCAACCTTGAAATATGAAAAATAATAATCACTTATAATGAAAATTCGTAATTTGGTAAAAGAAGTATGACTAATAAGTCTTGCACTTACATGCAAGCTAGGCAAAGGGAACCTAAAGTTAGGAGATACACTCCGCTCCTCACTACTACTTCGTAACAAGCGGAGAAACTCAACGCCGCTTATATCTAACTATTCTAAAACTCAAAGAATCTTAAACTTTTCAGGACAAAAAATGAATATTTTCTGTGTAAAGGTGAAACATTTCAAAGGAACTTTACACATCACGTGTTGGGGCGCGAAGGATACAATGCATAGTAGTGCAGCATATATACATTTCTTTTTTACACTTTTATTTGTTTATTTTTTTCTTTATGCATATAATCAAAAAATTGTTCTTGGGCGTTTTCATCTTAGTCTCTGTTAAGATACTACGTACACTGTTGTCTTAAGGGAATCGAATCCACATCCGTCACTTTTACAGTAATTAGATATACAATAATTATAAGTTTTTATCGCTTTTAAAATTTAATAACTAATTCTAAAATTGTGCTACGACTGACCTTTTAAGTACTTCATTATTTAATTAAAATCAATTTATTAGTTTACAGCTAAAAATAATTAGTAAATGATAAGAAAAAAGCAAGTACATCATCCAAGATCGATTAACCTGTCGTCATATTCATGTAATGTCCTATTTACTGTACTGAACTGAACGCCTTTTTTATCTTTCGATGTCACGTACATCAGGGCTCCGGTCTCGTGAGCGGTGATTGAAATTAATGATGTTTAAATAAAAAATAATTTAATAAATATACCAACTTCAAATATCTATTGACAGAAAAGAAATGACTACTGAACCTAAAATTTCAATAAAAAAAGGATGTTTTCAATGTGACTTTTAGTTACCGAGCAACTTGTGGATAGACATACATACATAAGTAGATTTTTATAATTTTGCCACGTAATTCAAAGCCTACATATATTATGATACTCAAGTATTATCCAATTCCAACAATATCACATACATACAACTTATAACCTCCTTTTTTGAAGTCGGTAGAAAAAGATCAATTTTAGTTTTCATCAGTATTATTTCATAATTCTTAAGTACACACGCTGTTCTATGTTCTAATAATTCTAAATGTTTAAAATTATCAGTTGAAAAGTACCGCTTAGTTACCATTGTTTATTACAAAGAAAGGTCTTCGAGTCTCCTTAAGATGCTTTAACAAGGAAAGTTGGAAAAACTGTTAAAGAATTTCCTTGTGATAATCGATGTGGCAATAACATATGCCACCGTCATGGTCCAAAGGTCCTCGTAAAAGACTGTTTGAATAAAGTGTATTTTGAATTTGATTTAATATTTGTAGCTTAATTAAGCTAAGGCTGTTTCCAAGAGACACAACTTCATATCATCTTTTCTTATTAAATATGTTTAGTTATAAAAAAAATTTTTTGGAAAATAAAATTAATAAGGCCATTATGGCGCATCAGAACAGTATCTGACTGTAAACGTCATGTGGGAATCGAATTTTCCGGAGTGGGAATCGAACCCAGAACCGTCGGATGAATGAATTAATTCATTTTCGCTTTGGTAACAAGACAAAGTATAGAATTAAAGGACTCAATCTACACCATGTTTCAAAAATGAAGCTGAAAGTGGGAATGGGAGTGTTGGGATATTCCTATGTAAGCCTTCCAAAAACCAAGATTTCTTTTGAATTTGAGAGCCTTAATAAAAGAGAAATTTATAAAAATAATAATAACAAAATAAATTTTGGTCAACAGTAATGGCAGAATGATGGAACATCTTGGTTAGCGGACGGCATGGCGGGCATGCCCGTGTTGGGCAACAGCGTGGGTGCAGGCGAATTGAGGGAAGGTGAGATATTTAATATTTTAAAAAATATATTAAATTAGTACTTATAACGTTATGTTTTAAATTTTATCATTTAAAAAATATTTCTAATTATATTTTTGTATACTTAATATTAAGTAAATTTAATAAACTATATTATTTAGTATATATCACTACATATTATATTTATAACTACCTACGCTACGTAAAAAAGTGTGTACGTAAAAGTAATCGCTACGCCGCTGCTACGATGACAACAACTGCTACGGATCTGCAATATAATTACTTTTTTTAGCTACAGGCTGTATTCCACACATAGCAGGGTAGGCAGAGGGAACCCAGGAATCTAGTTTTATGACACTCTGCTCCTATTATTTCGTTTCCTACTTTCCACTAAACGAATTTTGGAGGCATTGCGTGCTAAGTGGTGAAACTCAACGCTTTGCCTTGTTGGAAAGCAAGGGGAAATTCTAGCGAAATTAGTAGTTCCGTTTCCAGTTAAGGCCAGTCGTGACGCAGGGTGCAAGTATGTGAATGTAAAAATGGCTGGTTGTGGGTTCGATCCCCACTCGAGGATCTGATGACGAGGCGAAAGCGTGGCGTAGAGTTCCACCACTCAACATGCAATGCCCCCAAAATTCGTGGGAAAATGGGGAACGAAATGTCTTAACACTAGGTTCCCTCTGCCTACCCTGCTGTCTTTCCGTTGAACAAGTGCCGTTATGCAGTATAGTAAAATCACAACCTTCTAGAATCTACGTTGGCCCTGAGTTGTTTACAAGTTGGATATGGATAAGTTGCAAAACTTATCAAATCGTTCCACTCTACGTGAGCTGTAATTGATTTATAGCCTTCATCGAGTCCTCGCCTGGTTATGCACTAATCTTGTTTCTACTTGTGGAAGAAATATTTTTACAATAATTTTATTGTCATTTATAAGTGAATTTAAATTTAATTTAGGACGGAGATGGCTGAGAAGGGAGCAAAATTAAACACATAGCTTGTTGAGTGGTGGAGTTCAACGCCGCGTATTTATGTTAATATAGTAAATCCGTAAATTTATTGTCCTGAAAGGGAATCGAACTCAAACTATCTTTTACGTTAAGATGGTCCCTTTTTTAAATTAAATAATAAATGAAGATTTTTTTTTAACTCAGTATTTTCAATTTTCATCCACCGCTCATTATCTGGGTACTACGGTCATATTCACATTATACTGTGGTCGGTGTTGAATTTCAAAATGTATTAATTAATAACACCGTTGTAACTCAATTAGTAAATATCAAACAGTATACACCATGGGTTATGAGTTCTGTTCCCATTAATGGAACTATCAATCTCTATCGTGACGCAGGAGCACAAAGTGTGACTGTAAACGCAACTGGTTGTGGGTTCGATCCACAGTCGAGGAAATGAAATATTTATTAAGATTTATATTTCCATTTCTTCTCTCTGTTGGCGAGGCAAAGCGCGGCGTTGAGATCCGCCACTTAACATGCAATGCCTCCAGAATTCGGCGGAAAGTGGGGAACGGAGTGTCTTAACACTAGATTCCCTTTGGCAACCCTACTGTGTGCCGGGAAAGCGTGAAGCTGATTTAATATTTTTTTTTATTAAAATAGATTTATAACTTAAATTAAATAAAAAGATTTTTTTTAAAAGAAACACCTTTTCAAGTAAATGTATCATGTCTTGTTAAACAAGCTTAATACTTTTATAATTGACAAAAAAGGCAAATTCTTTGAGCTCAAACGTTAACGTTAAATTAATACACGCAACAAGTAGTTTCTCAAATTATTATTTTCTTCTTTTGAACGTCGTGGTACTTATTTGTTAACCACGCGGGGAGTTAGTTCAAAATTTAAAAGAATTACGTACGATGTACCTAAACATAATTAAAATTATAGAATAGCAATAAATAAGTATAACCAACGCAGGCCGGCAATACATAAGATAGCTACGGTAGCTTCTTTGAAGCTTATTTTGCTTTAGACAGTGTTATTTATTCTAACGTTCCCGTCATTTACAGTAGAAGCAATTGTATCGTAGAAAATACAGGGTGTATCTAACTGCAGGTGGTGGCGCATCTCAGGCTAATGTATTTGATGAACTTACATAAATGTTTATGGAGAATTAAAAAAAACTTATTGATTGACACTTAGCTTTCTCTAATTTAATATATTTAGTATCCGACTCGCACTTGAAAGGTTTTTCATCTATTCTTCTTATTATATTTTCTTATATAAACATCACATAAATTCATGTCTATAGGTATACTGTATTTTAAACGGTGGTTTTGGTTTCAATAGGCCGAGATTTGAAGTTAAGATAATTCACCCTTTATTGTTTTAATTAAACTTCTTAGTGATAAGTAAAACGTTATCTTAAAAACGTCTTAATATTTATCGCTTAGTGACTGAGACAAATATTGTGTTTATTGGTTCAAATTCTAAGAGAAGATGATCTTTTCATACTGTTTTATTAAAAGACTAAAAAAGGAGGTTATTGTTAATATGTTAGTGATATTGTTGGAATGGTGATCTGACTTGGTTTCCAAACAAGTGTGCATAATAAAAAAAACATGTATTAAAATATATCAAGATGATGCTTACTTAAGGAACAATCAAAATTTAATTAAAAATGAGTGTAGATATGAATAATTCCCGAACGGAAATGTATAGTGTAGATACCTACCTATAATATTTGAAATTGTATAATATTATAACAACAAATAATACTTTAAAACCAACCAATCCATGTAAAAGCAAAGTTCCTTGTATCTACACATCATGTGAATGTGTTTGTCGCAGATGCCAGCAACAGGTCGTCAAGTAGTGGCTCTCGACGCGGCTCCTCCCCTCAAAGGGGGCAGGTAAGTTTACTCTACCTACTAAAAAATATTAGAAAAAATACTATATCTATATGATATTTAATTTATTATATGTATATGCATTTTTCACAATTTACACGCTATTAACACATTGCCTTTTGGAGATTGCATAATTTTTTTATATTTTATTTCAAATATTATAATTATTTTTCTTAACGTATCTCACCATTTATTGATAAATAAAATATATTTACTACGTGAAGCTGATTTAAAAAAACTATTTTGTAGAATGTCTAGACGTCCGAGTTTTTGTGATATTTATTTCGGATATTTGGCTCTAACACGATAATTCATTTTAATATAGCTTAGATTAAAATAAAATAAAAAATTCTAAATGTGTATATTATCAGTAACACAGTCATATCTAGCTCAAAATTCCCACTCGAAAGAATGAATTATCTTTATTTGCCTGGTAACACATAAAGTGGCATCCATTTTTGGAACTTGACATAAAATGCCATCATCTTAAGTGAAAAGGATACGCTTTTAATCTTATCATTAGGCTCTCTATATTTATCTACCCAGCTATATACTAAAATAAATGAAAATAATATAGACCCTGCTATATGTACAATTTAGCGAGAAATTAAAAAGGATTTATATTTATAGATTCCGGTGCAGATTTTTCGAATTATTTTAAAATTAAGATTAAGTATATTATAAGTATGTACATTTATTTCTTTACCAGGAACAAGAGGTGGACGTAAGCTGTCACAGGCCGGACCTTACAAGCTCGTTGCCGTCTCGACCTCGCCCTACAAGCTATGAACGAGATTATAATGAAAAAGTTTCTACTGTGGTATTTAATAAAATGAATTTTAATGTTAATTAAAAAACTATGTAATGTAAAAATTTTCTTTCTAATAAATAGATTTCTTAACAAATTTAATTAATTTTTAGAATATTTAAATAATTAAGTTAGCAAATGCAATCGAAACTTTTTTTTCAATGCACACAAAGATCGTATGTTCGTATACTAAAAATATATTGTATTATTACATAATTATATAATACAAAATATTTTCCTACAACGAGTAGTAAAATAGTTATCCCTTTTTATTGAATAAAAAGTTACAAATTTAACCTGATCGAGTTTCATGTTAATAGGAAATTGCCCCTTCTTGCCTTTTCTATAGATAAAGCTAAGGAATACTTCGTGCGCGAGTCCAACTTACACTTGGAGAGTTTATGTATTATAATTTCATATTTTTAATTTACTTCTAAATAGGCAACACTAAGTGGCAAAAGCGTAGTGACTCACACAGCACCGTCCTATGAAGAGCAGCGAGCAAGTCCAGCTCTTCTAAACAGGAATACTGGAACTCCCGGCGGTAGGAGCGTAAGGGATGATGGATATTGCTCTGCTGGTAGCACACCGAGGGCTTTTGGTAAGTATATACATAAAAATAACGAAAACGCCAAAAAAGATCCTCTCAGAATGAAAATAAAAAATTAAATCCGTCGTGGTGCAGTGAATCAGCGCCTAGAGTAGGTTCCCTCTGTCTTCCTTGCATCAACGATTAAAAGAGTAAAAAAAATACATTCTGTTACTTTGTTTGTTTAAAAAAACTAGGTACTAAGAAGACATGAAATATTTGAAAAACAGGTATAAAATAAGAAGAGCAGGTATTTACAAAAATTATAATATTTAAAAGATTAGCAAAAAATAATGAAACTAAACTTATAGTTAGTAAATTCCAAGAAATTTCCATTGCATCTTAACTTGGAACAATAAATAAAGTTATGAACGACTGAACAACCGTTCAAGGTAAGCAAACAACTCGGCGAACACTGAAGTGGCAATAAGTTGTTTCCTTCACCTTCACTTCTTCACCATCTTGGGAAGAAATTACGTAATTTGTCACTTATCTGGCTTATTAGAGCTGAATATAATTTAAAATTAAAATCATTTGATGATATAATCATACCCTTGATATCGTATCGAACTCGCGTTTACAATGAGACGCTCTACCACTGCGCCCGGCCGATATCCATACTTATATTATAAATTCGAAAGTAACTCTGTCTGTCTGTCTTTTACGCAATCAGGGCCAAACCGCTAATTTAATTGGGATAAAATACTCATATAGAAATACTTGAGGATCTCGGGATAAACATAGGATACTTTTTTTATCATATTTGTAATATTTTCGATATATACCAATATAATTATTAAGATACTTATTAATTTGTCATGCAATTTATTCTGCCATATTAATAACAACCGTCGCTAAGCGACCGTTGCTAAGCAACGATTTGCAAAGTTTGTTGCTAGAAAACGTCACCCAAAATGAGCTTGCTTAACGCATCTCTCTATTGAAAATTGAAAATAATTTCATAAGTAAATATATTTAATAAATATTCGTATAGTTCAAGCGGCCATAGTCGCGTTCGGGTCCACTAGTATGATATAAAATTTTAATAAATAGGTATTTATAACATATTAATATAATATATTAATATTAGTATAACAGCAACGGTTGCAGGTCGATTCCCGCTCGAGGGAATTATTTGTTCTTATTTCCTTTACAAAACAAAATGCAATGCAATATTGTATTATTGTTAAAACGCTTTTCAATTAATAAATAATTAAAATCCATCAGATATTAATTATCCGAATGCCATTGAACACCTCGGGTGGAATTTTTTCGCATCGGCACGCCATTATAAGATGCCGATGATATTGAGATCGTGGTGTATGAATTGGTATTTCTATTGAGGCGTCCACGGTCAGGTATGCTGATAGGAATAGGAATATAGGGATATAGGGATTTAAGTTAATGGCTGTGGATTATGGGAATCTATATATATATATAAAATTATTATATATTTATTATATTTATTTATATAGGTATTCATATTTTGATCGGTTTTCCTATAGATTTTACTAGTGTTCTGAGCGGGGCCGCTTGCTTGGTCTACAACATTGTGAACTCTTTGATATTCGCTCTCAGATTCTACTCTAATATAATATACATACATTATATCCTCTTGAAATAAGTCCTTTTCAAAGCGCAGCGTCGAGTTTCGTCACTCAACAGGCAATGACATCAGAATTCAGCGAACGATGGGGAACGGAAATGTCTTACCTAATGCGAACTGAGTGTCTTATCAATGAGTTCCATCTGCCTACATGACGGGATACAGCGTAAAGCTAAAGAAATATCCTCTTGAATTATTCTGTATATTATTGAAAAAGATATTACAGGCAGTGAGTTCTGCCATTCAACTCGCAATGTGGCACGTTGGGCGGTGCGTGAAGAATAGTGTCTTGACTCTAGGTTTTCCCTATATTAAGATATTTCTTACTTTATTGTTCTTTAATTGTTGCAGAACACAAATCTACCAAAGGTTCAGTGGTCACGTTGTCATGTTACAAGAGTAAGTAACGAGTGTTGTATCATTTTTATTAACTATTTTTTTTTAAATGATTTCGGAATTTACATAAGTAAGTTTATAAATGGTTTAAGTATTTAAATATTTTAGCATTTTTGGTGTTTTCTACAAGTTTAAAATCTTTATTAATATTAACTTTTTTTGATAAAATTTAATAATTTTACAGAGGAACCCAAAATTCAAATTGAAGAGGAGGTGTATTATAGTGAATCTTCCAAACGAGTCAGAGGCAATAGTGTTGTTAAGCCAGGTATATAATTTGAAAATAATATTAACTTATTTGTACATAATTAAAACTATATAATATTCTGAAAACGTAACATCCTGAAGAATTCGGAATAGCCTTTTTGATTTTCACAACACGAAACTTTTAATCACAGAAATGATCGAAAAGTGTTTAATTAAATAAAAGTTATTTTTTAAGCATTCAGCAGCAAAAAAATGAAGGAAAGTAGAGAACGGAGATTTTAATGTTAATTAAGCTCCCCTCTCTTTACACTGCTTTTGTGGAATACAGCGTAAAGCTAAAAATAGTTTACTTTTACGATTTTTAGAAATAAATGATGGACGTGAAACGTGGGGCACTGGTGCAGACTTTTTACTATCTATCATTGGTTTCGCTGTGGATCTGGCGAATGTTTGGAGGTTTCCTTACCTTTGCTATAGAAATGGAGGCGGTAAGTGACAATATCATTATGAAATTATTTATCACACTAAAGTGACGAAAATAGTGTCTTGACACTAGGAACCTTTGCGTGCTGGAAATGGGGTGTAAAATAAAATATTTGTATAAAAAGATATAAAGATCCGTTTTACAATTTTTACTTATTTATTTTCTATTAAGAAATAAGTTACAAAAAGCTGTACTAGTTATAAAAAATTTAACCTCTTATATATTTCGTCATCATTGAACGAAATTATTTTTTAAAAATAATTTCTATCATATAATATTTTTTCTAGGTGCATTTCTTATTCCATATATGCTTATGTTGATATTTGGCGCGGTCCCTCTTTTTTATATGGAACTTATACTTGGTCAGTATAATCGACAAGGACCTATTACTTTGTGGAAAATTTGTCCACTTTTTAAAGGTAAGGGGAAAAAGTTAAAAAACGTAATTTTAATATCAATCTCATCCTCACTTAATATTTGTAACTTACAAAAAACTTTACAAAAACCTACACTTCAGTTAATATTTGAGATTTTTTTTCCAAAAATGTTAATATATTTAGTGCTGCATTGAGTTACGCCACTTAACGCGCTGTATCTAAAATTGGGCGGAATGTGGGCAACAGTTTTTTTGAACTCGAGGTTCCTCTGCCTACTTTTCTACATACTGTACCTATAGAGCTAAAAAATATTATTTAAGTATTATAGTGTATTATAGTAAAAAATATTATATAAGTATTATAGTGGTATTTTTACATTTGACTACTTTTACTAACATAGGTGTGGGTTTCTGCGCGGTGATGGTTGCATTTTACGTCTCATTCTACTACAATGTTATTATAGGTAAGAAATTCTTTTCTATTGTACATATCTATTTACTCAAAAAATAAATTATTTTTATTTCTCCACTCTGGTAGATAAAACGTTTTTGCCTCGAAAATTGGAGGAACCGGGTACCTTAATATAATATTGCCCCCGCCTACGGGGGCAGGAAAAAGAGTGAAGCTGCTGCTTTTCAGTAACCTTATAAGAACTGTAGGGATAAGATTTTTTTCGCAAAAATAAAATATCTCGTTTTTTTGTTTCAAGCGCATACAATATTCATTATTGTTTGATTCAATTAATAGTAACTATATATTAAATTAGTGATAGATAGTTGTGAAAGTTGTGTCAACTCCACATATCTTGGAGCAGGATTCTTGGCATACCGACGTCTCTCTGCGCTACTTAGGTATAACTTGGATATTGTCAGCGTAGTATAAGTATTCAATTGGCTGATATACATATATTTCTATTTATTTTTTAAGCTACTTATAGATATACATATATTTATTATTATGGATTGTGTGATGTCATCGCGTCATAAAGAAATAGCGTCATCCTGCAATCGCGATGGTTGTCGGTTCGATCCTCACTCAGGAAAATGAATTATTATCAATTTACCCGCTTTTGTAGAAAAAAATATTAAAATATTTAGCAATATATTCAAATATTGCTTTTTTATAACTATAATGTATTATAATAAACAGGCTGGGCATTCTACTTCCTCGTATCATCAGCTCGATCTGAACTCCCTTGGCTGCACTGCGACAACTCCTGGAACACCGAACAGTGTTGGGACGCGGCGAGGCTCAACGCTACAAACCGAACTGACATCCCCTACCAAGGACCCTTGTCGCATTTCACACCAGCTTCTGAGTTTTTTCAGTTAGTTTTTTTCTAGTGTTTTATTTACATTATTTTGTTTTGTAATAACTTTTAAGTTTTATGTATAATATGATGTATAATATGATTCTTATTTATATTAATTCCTTTTGAACGAAATATATCTTTGATATTAAAACTATTTTATATTTAACCATAGAATATCAGCTATGGATGCTTGGGCTAACTTGGGCTAATTATATAATTTAAAAAGTCTACATTTTCTCACTTGATTGTTAAAACTCTCCTTTTAATATTTAACCATATTCGTTTGTATTACAGCCGAGCCGTCCTCGAGATGCAGCATTCTGAAGGGTTAAATGACTTAGGCTTACCTAAATGGCAACTTGCTCTATGCCTCGGAGTGGTTTATATAACTCTCTACCTGTCTTTATTTAAAGGAGTCAAAAGTTCAGGTAAATTGTAATCAAAATTACAAGTAGATACTTTAGTTCTATTTACCAGTATTTACTT
Organism: Heliconius melpomene rosina; assembly: GCF_056956725.1. NCBI lineage: Eukaryota > Metazoa > Arthropoda > Insecta > Lepidoptera > Nymphalidae > Heliconius > Heliconius melpomene. The sequence continues at coordinate 4,334,339 of NC_140400.1, forward strand.
TTATGGTTGTAGACTCAAATATTGTTCCGAAAAAAAAAAAAATTTCGTGTAAATGCATGCACGTAATAGTTTTGGGGTTTTATAAAATGTTTATTTTAAATATATAAGCAAACAGATTTATAGGAGACTCAAGCCACTGTGGGACTGTGAGACTGTAAAGCTGTCTACTCGGCGAAATGAATTACATTCATTTCTCCGTTCTGATAGAGAGAAGAGCGGCGTTGAGTTCCGTGAGTGTTGATCATAATGTCTCCAACTCGAACAAAGAATGGATAACCGAGTACCTTGACCATCGATTCTCTCTGCCTACCTTACTGTATAATAAAACGGAAAACTGAAAAATAAATAAAATTAATAACTCTTCTTCTTCTATTACTTAATGTTATTTTCCAGGCAAAGTTGTGTGGATGACGGCTACTATGCCGTATGTGGTTCTGTCTATACTTCTGGCACGAGGACTGTTACTACCTGGCGCTACTAGAGGCATTGCTTACTATTTGCATCCAGAACTCAATAGGCTAAAGGATACACAGGTATGATATCGATATTATTTATGTTCAAAGTTAAGATAAAAAATCAAAATCAGCTTCACGCTGTATCCTGCACACAGCAGGGTAGGCAGAGGGAACCTAGTGGTAAGATACTAAAAAAATATTTTAAACGTTTCTCCCAAGACCTATTATTTTAAGATAACAAAGATTTTTATATGCAGGTTTGGGTAGATGCTGCTGTACAAATATTCTACTCAGTGGGAGCAGGTTTTGGCGTACACTTGTCTTATGCAAGCTACAATACGTTTCACAATAATTGTTACAGGTAATTAATCTTTCTTTTTCAGTTTCATACAGCACCCCATCCAGCATGGGGCATATTAAGTATAGAAAGCCTAGTGTTAAGACACTCCGCTACCCACTTTCCGCCAAATTTTGAAGACATTGTCTTGAGTAGCGTTACACCGCACTTTGCCCCAACACGAAAGCGAAGAAATAAAAATATTAAATATATAAAATAATCCTCGAGTGGGAGTCGAACTCACAACCTGTTGCGTTTACCCCTGGCCGACTGGCCTGTTTACAATTAATCTAAAGCTATTATTAAATGTTCTAATACCAAACAAAATCCTTATTGGATACTGTAGTTATGTATATAGGTAGGCCATTTTTACAATTTCATTATAATTTCAGGGACTGTCTCGTTACAACTTTGGTAAATTGCTTCACATCATTCTTCTCTGGATTCGTTATCTTCACATATTTAGGTTTCATGTCTCATAAGCAAGGTGTGCCGATATCATCTGTTGCTACTGAAGGTAAGACTGACGAAGAAGAATTAAATTAAATATAATTTCAGGATTACAATTAGTATCCAACAGGGAAGGTCTTGAAATCGGGCGAAAAGTGGAGAATCAAGTGACACTAAATTCTCTCTGCCTACCCCGATAGATTATATACCTATAAATTCTTATTCTTTACTAGAAAGTACGTACTCGTACCTTATGTTGATTATTTCAATAGAATACAATTAAGAAATACTTTTGGTTTTTATAGCAAACACCATATTCAAATGCAACCATCAACTTGTTTCTTATTCCACTATATTACTATAATTTAGCAATGAAATTTAAACGTTTCCTGTAATTTGAATTTGTAGGTCCTGGACTAGTATTTCAAGTGTACCCAGAGGCAGTGGCGACTCTACCTGGAGCTAGTTTATGGGCGATGCTCTTCTTTTTCATGTTAATTATGCTTGGATTGGATTCTGGTGTAAGTATAATATTATTTAATTAAAATGTGTAAATATAAATTATTAGATTTTTTTCCGTTACAATAATTACCAATAATAATTATTATTCTATCGATTTTATATCATAAAAATCAATATATTTTTATCTAAATTTATAGATGGGCGGTCTAGAGTGTGTGATCACCGGTCTCTTGGACCAAGCTCGAGCTTGCGGCGCGCACTGGCTGCGTCGTGAACACTTCACGCTGATCGTAGTGTGTGTATCGTTCTGTGTTGCCTGCATCAATATTACACCGGTACGTTTCATTTAATATTAAGTTCTACATAACATAACATTACTATGCTTTAGATTTGATTATTAATCATTAAATTATTTTGTTATTTAATTTGTTATCTATCGCTATATTAAAATGCCTTAATAATAAATTTTATAATTGTGTAAGATCACTGTATCAATTAAAATAACGGGTAAGCTGTATATTACTTGAATTGAAAGAAGCTGTAAATTATTTGATAAAAATATTTTTCTTTTTCATTTTACAGGGTGGCATATACATGTTCCACTTGCTGGATACTTACGCGGCAGGGATATCACTACTTTGCTCGGCTCTATTCGAGGCGCTTGCTGTGTCTTGGTTTTATGGTAATCTTTAAACATTTTTCTATAAGTATTTTATAATTTTTACATTTCTGAATACATCATATCGATTTCAATTTGTTTTGTTAGCGTCATAACCATATTAGTACTAAAAATTACGCCATTAAAATGTCAGCTGTTTTTGATAGCAACTAAATGCTAAATAATATAATTTTCATTACTTCTACAGGATTAAAAAGATTTTCCGACGACGTAGAGGAAATGCTTGGCTTCAGACCCGGCCTGTACTGGAGAATATGCTGGAAGTTCGTCAGTCCCGTTTTCATAATTGTAAGTTAAAAGGACATAATTATTTCTTTATTGATTTGTTAAAATGTATATATCAGTAAGTAAACTGTATATTCTGTATGAGAAATAAATGAATTCTGAAAACGAAATCATATTTTTATATAATCATGTTTATTTTTCCAGGGAGTAGTAGTATTCGGACTTCTTTATCAACAACCTCTGCAATACCAACACTACACATACCCGCCATGGGCTGTCGTCCTCGGGTGGGGTCTCGCTTGCTCTTCTATTTTGATGATTCCTATCGTGGCTATTTATAAGCTTGTTACTACACCTGGGACTTGCCGACAAGTAAGAAATCAGTGATATATTATTATTTGTCCAACTTCACACTCATGTCTGCATTATATCATAGTAGGCGAAGAGAATCTCATGTTGAGAAGTTCTGTTCTCCACTTATCGAACTTGAGGCACTGCGTTGTGAGTAGCAGGATTCAATGCCGCACTTTGTCTACCAAAGCGTGGAAATGAAAATTAATCACTTTCCCGAGTAGAGAACATTAATATTTGCAGTTCGCTGTTCCATCGCGCAACGATTGCCTCTGATTATATTATAATTATTAGGATATTTTGAGGCTTCATTTATAAATTTGAAATGAGTCTTTAATTATCACTATTTATTTAATTAGACATTAGATCTATAAGTCAATCGAATTTTGATATAATATAAATATTTTGCTTACTACATATAAAACAATAAAGTTTATGAACATTAGCATAATGTATTTGTTGATATATAGAATATTTTTTACATATCAATACAATAACAATTTAAAATGATATTTCAGCGCCTAGCGTGCTGTATTTCACCTGAATCGGAACATGAAGCAATCCGTGGCGGGGCACCGGTCACACGTTTCAGCTGGAGACATTGGCTTTACGTTTAGATAAATTTGTTATTATTAAAATGTTTGTTTTTCAAAACATACTACTTATACATGAGTAGGTAATACAATGTCTTCTATATTTTTTTTTATTTAAATTATAATTTGATAAAAGGACGACTATATAAATTAGGCCATTAAAAATTGCTGCTCAGATCATGTAAGTCTTTACAGTTATATCGGCCTTATATATATTTTTGCGTGCTTGTGTTTCTATAGGTTTCTCTTATTAAAATATTCCTTCCTGATCATTAGCATTGTATGAATACTTATACAATCATTGTAAAATGTAAAAAATATAATAGTTGTTAGTAGAGAAAAATATTATGAGTACGTACCTAGGTATTATATAGCATATGGCATAGTCTTTGATGGCGGTGTTTGAGAAAATTGTCATATAAAATGAATGTAGATAAATCTTTTTTTAAATAGGTACTTAATGTTTGGGGCGGGTCCCACGATGGTGAAAAATTAACTTTTAATTGTGACGTAGATTGCTTTAACGTATTCTATTCTTCGCATTAGAGCAAATTATAATCTTCACGAATATATATATTTAAAATCGTTGTTATTTATGTTTAGTATATCGTCCAAAATGGACTGAAAGTTTAATGAGATCTGTGACAAACACAATAATTTTGTAAATATTCATATACATATACCTACAGATATTTTTATTTAAATAATTACGCCTGAGCTATGTACACAATATTTATCGATTTGTATTATATTAATAATTTAAATAAAATCTATTTTAATAATGCTTCCCATTGTGTGTTTACTAAAAATGTAACTATATATATGGAAAGTTGAACCATTATGACATATTTTAGCAATATATAGATTAGAGTAGTGCGTGTATATGTTATAATTATGTATTAATGTTTTAGTAGTTTCCTATAAATACTATGTAAGTATAAAAACCTCTATATTATTATTATTATTATAAAATTAAAAAGAAAAACCGTTACAGAAAAAATAATATCATTGTGAGCGAAAAAGACCTGTGTCTATGCCAATTTCATTAATTTAAAAAATATATTAAAATTAAATGTTGGTGACATTATAAATTGTTATATTATAAAATAATAAACATGTTGAATTATTTAATCAGTTTGTTATTGCAGTGAATTATTTAGTTAGCCGAGCCTTTACAAGATTACAGCGTGTTTATAACTCTATATTTGATAAGATGCTCCGGGTGAGTTAAAAAATATAACTTGTATATAAAGTAGTGGAATTGCTATGAGTGATTATTGTAAATATATCGCCGTACGTAGTTACTGTATGAAAGATATTTTAATGTGTTTAGACATCAATGTGAACTGTGTTCATTTAATAATTAATAAAGGTGTTAGATACTGTATTTTTGTATTATTCACTCCGCTTTTACATTGTAGATATAAAGTTATAATTATAGATATAAAGATGCAAAAATTGTCTAAGTCGATTTTTTGTTAAAAAAATATCATAATATACCTTTTTGGCACACTTGTTAGATTCATACTTGCTGATGACGTCCTATTCTTTAAAAATTGGCTCACTGATAATTTGGGTTCCATTTTTTTTTTATAATTACTATTTATATTTTAACGAGTCCATTTTTATATTAAAAGAAAACAAATTTACATAAATAATTATAATTTATAAATTAATACAGTTGTGGTAATTAGAGATACTATTATAGATATTTACAGACTACATTAAATGTTTTCAAACTCGATATTACTTATTTCTGACATTTTTAAAATGTTATTCCACACTTAGAAAAGAAAAATACTTATTTAGAAAGCGTATAAAATTTTGAACGTAGCGAGATTGAACCCGCGCCTCTTGGAATCCGTCGAGTCAGAGCGCTTGGACATACCTATATAATAACATACATAAGTTGTATCTAGTGTATAATCATTTCGACGTAGTTTGATAAGAACGTATGGCTTACTGTTAGAGCACATGGACACGCTTCCAACAGACGGAGATTCAAATCTCGCTACGTTTTATTTTTAAACGTTTACGACTTTCGGCGTAGGATGAAAGGTGACGAACCTTTCATCCGTCATTGTCTTATTATCGTCATTCGTCTATATAGTCTGCCGCTATTCGTCGGACAATCTTTGAATGATAGATTGGAATGGCGAATAGATGACAGATGGCTAAATACGACATGTATTTTAATACTTACGACATTGCTTGGAAAAACGATATTATTTAATATTACTGTTTTTATGTTCATTCCAATAGATTTTTAATATTTGAGAATAAATAAATTTGATTTCTTCGCACACACACTATAATTTTTAAATATAGCATCAACTAAATAAGTCAAAATATTTTTGCTACGTATAATTATAATATACTAGCGGCCCGCTCGCGGTTTCACCCGCGTGAACTATGTTATTATTAATTTCTGTCTCCATGACTACGTCCTAGTGACGTCTATGCAAAATTTGTGACTTCTAGCATTTGTAGTAACGAAGTTTCATACAAACTTTCGACCCCAAAAACAACCCCTTAGAAATCGAATATTGCAAATTCCCGTCTTAGCGAGCACCTACGTCCTATAAGTAACTCCTATGCAAAATTTGAGATTCCTAGCATATGCAGTTTCTGAGATTTCGTGATGAGTGAGTGACCTTTTGATTTTATATATATAGATTAGTTAAATATAATTTGAATTAAACCGATATCTTCATCATTTCTTTTTAATATTAACATAAATTGATACAATATTATAAATTGAATTCTTTCCAGAATCACCGCACATCAATTTAGCGAACCTAGTCGTTATATACATTTAATTGACCATTTTATGTCTAAAATTTCTACTTATATTTTCTTAGCTTCAGTAACTTAACTGTTAACAAGTAAAAAATATATATTTTATACTTATATTTGCTTCAGATACTTGCATTTTTAGAAAGCGTTCCAATTAACGCATGCAGTACAGTTTACGCAAGTTACTTCCTTTAGATTTAGTAAAATGTATGGTTATTGAAAAAAATAAAGCTATTTTGAATAACTTTTTTAAAATTATAACTAAAAAGTACTTATATATTTTATTTATAGTATTTTTAATGATTATTTATTAAATAATTAAGCACATGATTTCTAATGTTCTTAATAGACACGTAAAACGTTAGTTCAATGGCAGACTTGTCATTTAACAGAACGTACTAAGACTTCATTTCGATTTAATTAAACTAAACATTGTATATTTTGTATAAATATTAGAAGCAAGTGAAACAGTTAAGAAGTATATAAGTTTATTAAAAAATATTTATATCATCATTATTCAAAGCGTATTAACCCGGAAAATACGACATTTCTGTATGTCTACTATATAATCGATATAAGTAAATAACTTTTATATTTCGCAGTATTTTGTTATTATATCATAAAAAGTAATGAGATAGCGAGAGGTGAGTGCTCAACATTCTTAATTACGAATTCTGAACCATCAGAAACTTATATTTCTTCGTTATCCATATGTTAATCTTAATGTAAGAAATATTGTAAGTACATCAATTACGTTATAATATTGAGGATAAACGCGGCGCCTTAGCAAATTATGAAAGAATGACTAACAATGTTTGCATACTAATGAAAAAATGACTATACAAACAATGACAAATTAAATATATCTCTATCATAGATCTATATGTTTTTAAGTGTTATAATAGGTATAATAATATTAAAAAAGCTTATTAAAAGTATATTTTACAATACAATTGAGTATTTTATTAAATACGTATAATTAAGTATAATTGTTTATTAGATGTGAATTTTGTCTCACAGATTCATATGATTTTTAATGTGTTAAATAGTTTTAATATTTTAATTTTTTTATGGTTTAAGGTAATCATGTCTTTAGAACGTGAGAGTATGGGCGTGATGCCCCCTATCCCTGTGGGTAGTGGCCCACTGGATCCTCGTTCACAACTTATACAAGAAATGAGAGATCAGAACTTTGACCTTATAAGATTTGCATCCTACAGAACTGCATGTAAACTAAGATTTGTCCAAAAGAAGTGCAATTGTGAGTGTGTACTGTAGAAATAAAAACTACTTCTTTCTTTAATTGTTTATATCAATTTTTATAAATTTATATAGCATAAATGTAAACATTATTGATTAAAGTATAAATGGATTAAAATAATACTATAAATTTATAAACACATATTGTATTATAAGGAAATATTTAATTGTTATTTTATATAGAGGTGAGAAAAGGCATTTTCATTTTCATTTCTTTGCTCTGGTTACACTACAAGACAATGTATCATTACATCATAAAATATGGCAGTGAGTTTTGCAGAAATTAGATGTTCTTAATATTTATTTAAGAATACTTATGAATTGATATCTAACATAAAATTTATATATCTTACTGAGAAAACAGTGGACAAAATTTAACAGAATGCTTATTCATAAATTAACAGTGAAATCTAAAATTGAGCTGTGGAAGGGGAAAATAATATTTCTCTCTATGTAGATACAGCATGGAGCTAAAAAAATATATTTTTCTTTCAGTACATGCAATTGACATATGGAATGTGATAGAGGCTTTCCGAGAGAATGCTCTCAATACATTAGAACCAACTGCTTGTGTCAATGTGACACGCTTGGAGACACTTGTATCTTCTTTATATCATAATTTAAATAAAAGATTACCACCTGCAAATCAAGTTTCGGTGGAAGCATGTTCAGCTTTATTATTGAACTGGTTACTATCGGCTTATAGCACTGGGTAATATCAAATGGACTACAATTATTATTTCGTTTTTTAATAAAAATTTTGCATAGTGATAATAAACATTGTCTGTTTATTTAGTGGGTTTAATTGCCACTAAAGGAACAAATACTAAAATAAATATATTAAAAAAATAAGATTAAATAGGACTTTTTTAATAGTATTTTTAAATAAATATGTATTATATCAGATGACTTTTATAATTTACAGAGAAAATGTTGGAAAAATCCGAGTGTTTTCCATTAAAGTAGCGCTGGCCACCATGTGTGCTGGCAAACTTATGGATAAGTTAAGATGTAAGTTTTACAATTTTATTTGGGTAAAGGGTACATAAAGGATATTTTAATTTTTATTCTTTAAATTAGGGTTTTACAAACCTACATGCTTTAAAATTGTCTAGTGCCCTGAAAGAAGCTGTGCACTAGAAATAATGTCACATAATCACTGTTTATATGCATGTTTTTAATTTATAATGATTTATATATTTTTTTTATTTCCAATACTTGTACCTATGCTTTATTTTAAATAACTTAACATAATAATATTGCAAAATGTATTAAAAGAATATTTTATTTTGCTAAGTTAGGTAATTTAGATTAAGAATTAAGATAGCGCTTAGTAAGAAAAAGACATTGAGTGGTTCACCAATTGCTTTCTGTTGCAATTGCAGTGGTTATTTCAATTCACACTTGAAGTATAAATTATTTGTATTTACTCACTCTTGTAACAAGACTAACCACAGCTTTAAGTTCTGCAAATGAGCGAGCAATGTCTCGAATATTGTATGAAAAGGGAAAAAATGCAACTATGGAGCATCTTAACACAAGGTTGTCTCTGACTACACTGCTTAATATATGTATCGTCACCTATTGACACCTTATCAGAAGCTATTGAACGGATTAATCGTAATCTTCAAGCAATATTTCTATGGAGCAAAACGCATGGCTTAAATTTAAACACAAGTAAATCTCAGTATATTATCATTGGTAGTCAAAAACAAATTTCTAAACTCAGTATTACACATTTGCCAGCAGTTACTTATGATGGTACTCCTATCTCCTATAGTAATTCCATTAAAAACCTAGGTATCATTATGGATAACACCTTATCTTGGGCTTCGCAAATTTCACATGTTAGTCGTAAAATATTTGCGACGATGGGTTCTCTCAAGAGATGGAAAAATTTCCTTCCTATCAAAACAAAAATATTATTATCCACTTCCCTTCTTCTTCCTATTATTGACTATGCCGACATTTGTTACCTTGACCTTTCACAAAAACATCTAGATAAGCTTGAGCGTCTACAAAATCTCTGCATCAGATATATATTTGGGTTGAAAAAATTCGATCATATATCAGCTTTTCGTGATAAGCTTCAATGGCTAACAGTCCGGCATCGTCGATCTCTCCACGTCCTATGCACACTTTATTCTATCCTTTTCCATCCCAACACTCCCCGTTACCTTAAAGAGCGCTTCACTTTCTGTGGCACCGATTCCACGCTTCAGCTCAATCTTCGCTCCAAAAGTGACAACAAATTAAAGATACCTACCTGCAACAGTGTAGGTTATATGGAATCTTTCACTGTTAAAAGTGTTATCTTGTGGAATGATCTTCCACGATATATCCGACATTCAGAATCAATTAGTATATTTAAAAAATCCCTTAAGCGTTATTATTTGGCACACCAAAAAACTTTATAGTGTATGTATATATGAGTGTATTTATTATCTATATGTATATTGTGTGTATATATATAAAATATGTATTTTATTAATTATCTAACATGTATAATTATTATATGTACATATATTATAATTTGTATATATAATATAAGTATCGTCTATGTATAATATATCAAAAATTATTATGTTATTTATTTGTATTCATATCACTCTTTATTACTTATGCACTACTGTTATATCCTGCTCTATCGTAAGTTTATGTTAGTTAAGGTTACCTGTAAGAGATCACTAATAGTGATAAGGTCACCCTTGCATGCTACTCTATGTCTTCTGTCTTACTATTTAGTTATGTGTTTGTTTATGTATGCAATAAAGAGTTTTATCTATCTATCTATCTTAATGTCGGGAATAGCATAAAGCTAGAAACAAACAAAATATATATACCTATAATAAATTTGAATATTTTCAAGTATAATAACTTCTAATATACATTATTTTCTTCTAGACATATTTTCTCAGCTATCAGATGGCAATGGCCACTTACTAATGAAGAGGCTCTCGGACTATCTGCGTGAAGTGTTAGCGCTGCCTGCCGCTGTGTATGAATCACCTTCGTTCAGTTACAATGATAATCTGGCAATGTCTATATTTAATCAGGTTATTTTTTGAATTTTTAATGAGTGTTAAATAAGAAAAATAAACAAATTTTGAAAGGATTGTAAACCATAAATTAAAATTTAATTTTTACTATAGTCAATGTATCCAACTGTGCACACTATCTTTGTGGGTTCGATCGCGCTCTGGGGAATCAATTGTTTCGAATTACCTGCTCTGACAAAATGGAGGACATAGTGTCGTGTTGACATTATGCTATATGTGAAGTATTATGCTATTTGAAATACAGTGTGAAGCTGAATAAAAAAATTGTTTATATTGAGGCCATCATGGTGCGGTAGCACACTGTGGGACTGAATAAAACGCTGAACACAGTCGTGTGTTTGATTCCCACATGTGGAAATGAATATTTTAATATTTTTATGTCCTCGTTCCATTTTTGGTAACATAGTAAAGCGCGACGTTGAGTTGCGCCATTCAACATGCATTGCCTCGAAAATTCGGTATTTAAAAGTGGAGAACGGAGTCTCTAAATACTAGGTTAATACGTACCCTTAATATATTTACCCTAATATTGATATATTTTGTTACAGAATGGGAAAATAACCGTAAATGATTTCTTAGATACTCTAATGTCTGATCCTGGTCCGCCTTGCCTTGTGTGGCTGCCATTACTGCATCGCCTCGCTAGTGTTGAAAACGGTAAATATATATTTCTTGTAAACATAATTTGAATTTACAGAAACAGAAAAAGAAGCCATCAACTGGCCACAATATTTATATTTTAATTATTTACATCTCTGGAGGCTGTCACGATGCAGCAGCACAAGATACAATGATGAAATTGATAGTTAAGGGTTCTCCCACTCTAGGGATTGAAATATTTGATTTTAGAATTTCCTCGCTCTCGTTACGAGGCAAAGCGCGGCATTTTGTTGTGCCTCTTAACACGCAATGCCTTAAGAATCCACGTAGCAACTGGGGGAACAGTGTCTTATAGTTTCCTAGTTTTCCTCTGTCTACCCTGTTATGGGCGGGATACAGCGTGAACCTTAAAAAAATAAGTTAAAATATTTTCCCCAGTGGTACATCCGCTAGCTTGCAGCGTGTGCAGGCGCGGATCCCTCACGGGTTTCCGCTACCGGTGTACTCGCTGCGCGGGGTACACTCTGTGCCAGGATTGCTTCTGGAGGGGACACGTGACCCCGCCACACGCCAACGACCACGAGGTCAAGGAATACGCTACTTATGTGAGTTTGTTGATTTTTTAGTTGGTTTAGTATCTGTGTATGGAGAGGACACGTGACTTTCTCATGCCAATGATGACAAGGTCAAGGAGTATGTTACTAATATGAAATTGTTTTGTTTATTTAGGGATTTTGGTTTTTTTTTTGTAAGCTTATTATATGCCAGGACTGCTTCTGGAGGGGTTCCACTCTCAAGAAGCATCATAAGGTCAGAGAGTATGCTACTCATGTTAATATTATTTTGGGTTTTCCTCTCGGAACTTTAAGAAAATATATAAATATTTATAGAAAACTAAACACAATTTTTAAGATATTGATTTAGAGGGCCATGCAATGCTTTCTTAAATTGGACTGGACTAATGAAAGTACTTTACTTAAAGTACTGTACTGGCTGAACTGTATTGAAGATATATATGAATTATAGGATCAAATTGTGTTATACACTATGTAAAAATTGTTGTATTTTCCAGAAATCTCCATCAAAACAAATAGGCGCGACGTTGCGCAAGTCGTTCCGTTGCGTGCCTGAGCGCGCTCGCCCGCAGCTGCCGCGCTACCCCGACCAGCCAGAGCGGACACTTAATTTAAGTCATATTGTGTAAGTAAATAGTATGAATGTAAATAGTGTATCTATTACATTATATGATAAAAATATATACTTTTTCTAATCTAACTTAATTTAGTAGATAAAATATTAAAGCTATTATATTGGATTTTTTTCCTAGTGCTTATATAATTCATACTATAGGCACGGTACGTTCTCGGTTTGATTTGTCTTTTCGGTCAAGTTCCGATTCTATTGCACATATAAGAAAATGTTTAATTTAATAGTGTGGATGGATATCTTAATATAATTTTCGTCCTCAGGCCGCCATCGCCGGTGCCGGCCCATAATGGCTTCCCGGAGTATGTGGGTGGATATGTCAATACTGGTTCACTGGACAGTCGTTCTTCGCGATCTACTCATCGTAGTATGTTTGATTTTATTTTATTTATTTATTTATTTGAGATTGAAATGTTAGGTCTTAGAATGTAATTATGTAGTAAAATTTTTGAGTAACTTTTTTAATAGAATTTTATGATAGACTTGAAACTGACTACCTTGTTTCAATTTTGTGTGTATTGTTGCATTTTTTTTTTTCTAAAAACACAAGCTCTTTGTAATTCGAAGAAATTGAAACATTTCAATACACATTTTATTTTATTTTTTGTAGTAATTATTTTGTAGAGTATCTACTTATATTATTTCATAATTATCACAGGTATAGCTGAGCATCTATCGAGGGGTGTCGACGACGAGCATCGTCTCATAGCCAGATATGCAGCGAGATTGGCTCATGAAAATCGTACTATGGTAAGATGCATGCTTTGCATGCATACATGCATACGGATGATGAATAAAATTTATTGTGTCAAGTGGGGGCGAAAACACAACCACGTTTAAAAACAACTACGATACTGTTGTTTTGTAGTATTATAGATATACTAGCGGACGCGCGCAGCTTCGCCTGCTTATTGCTTAGGGGTGAATTCTAATAAACCATAAAACACGTGATCAATGAAATAACTTTAAGAGTCTCAATTTCAAATTTTATAAAAATCTGTAGCGATTTAAAGATTTTTCCATATAAACCTTCAACCCCTTATTGTTACCCTTAGGGGGTAAATTCTAAAAAACCGTGAAACATGTGTTCAATTAAATATTTTTAAGAGTTTGAATTTCAAATTTTATAAAAATCGGTGTCGATTTATTTTTTTTCCATACAAACTTTCAACCCCTATTTCATCCCTTTAGGGTTAAAATTTTTCAAAATCCCTTCTTAGTGGATGTCCAGATTACGAAAGTCAAATGTCCAAATTTCATGTTTCTACGTACAGCGGTTACGGTTGTGCATGCGTCTTACCTCAGTTAGTGAGGACAAGTCCTTTTATATATATAGATAAGTTGAGAACACAAAAAAACTTTGTTTTTTTTTTAAGTAGCAGTTTTTTAAGTAGTAGTAATGTATTTCATTAAATAATTTTAGACTTATTTTTTTTACAGCCTAGAGCTGGTAGATCAGCGTCTCTTACCCCAGAATTGGTAGGTGTTTTTTTTATATTAATTAATTAAAATTGTCGCAGATTTTTTTGTTATAGATTCGCGTTTAAATATAAGATATTAAAAAAATATCTTCTTGCATAACTTGAACAATTCTTTAGAAAGCATTTATAGAAATTATTATACTTCTAGGGATTTTTTTCTTGCTCTTCATAAATTTATCCTTCATATACTCTTTTACATTAGATTATAGAGATTTAACATTTAAAATTTTACTTATACGAATTACAACGTAGCTTGATGAAAATCTATGACTCTGGTCATAGCGCTTGACGGCTTCCAAGAAGCGCGGGCTTAAATGTCGCTACGTTCAATTTTTATTATGGACATTATGTACAGGGACGTTCATCATCAGAAGGCTCTGAAGTCGACGCGGCGAGACAACAACGCGAACTTATATCGCAGCTAGAAGCTAAGAACAGGGAGATCATGCGAGAGATAGCTAGACTTCGGTAAGTTTTCATTTAGTATCCCGCATGTAGCAGGGTAGAAGCTTAGCACATTGCGTGTTGAGTGGCGGAACTCAACGCTGCGTTTCGTCTCGACATGATTCGACAAAGCGGAGAAAATGAAAATATTAAATATTTTATTGCCTCGAATGGGAATCGAACTCAAAATCTGTCGAGTTTACGGTGACACATTTGTACCCCTAAGTCACGACTGGTGCTGGTAAAGCTATTTGTACATGATAAATTTAGATAATTTTTATGCCTTGTTGATGCATTGAGACAGCCATGGTAAAAAATTGGATTAGGGTTGCTTAATGCTATTTTAAGAAAATAACATTTCAGAACTCTACCCACGACTTGTCAACCGTAGTGTACTTCTTCTACACCTGATAGTTTATGCTAATCTAGTTACATACAAAGAATAAATTATTCTCTATGCCTACTACTGTTTATGACTCATGTTCATCAAAATAACTCATATTTGTAAGCTGCTAAAAAACTCCTAATAATATATGCTACTTACCTAGTACACCCATCCCCAGACGTCAACAAGAAGCAGAGGCAGCAGGAGGTGCCTCAGGTCAGGGAGGGTCCGCCCCTCCGCTAGTATCGGAGTTGCGCGCGCTACGTCAACGCAAAGACGAGCTGGAGGGACACCTGTCCTCTTTGCAGGAGTCACGCAAGCACTTGATGCATCAGCTCGAAGGGTTGATGAGGATGTTGAAGGTATTTTAAAGATATTTATAATATAGATAGCTATTTATATCTAATGACATTTGGCATAGAAGGGTAGGTTTGGAGCCTAATTTTTACACACTCGAACACACACAACGGAATTAATTTAAATATTTCCCTCAATTGGTGGAGCCAACGAACCCACAACCGTTGCATTTACAATCAGAGAGATTGTACAAATAATATTATAAATATATATATTTTATATTACAATGGGTATTTAACTAATAATAAAGGTATGTCAGTCAGTTAATATTATTAATTTTAGTGTACAAAATTTGACAGTAACGTAATGTAAAACTCAATTTAATATAATTACCTTCAGACTCAGCAGTCCAGTCCACGATCAACACCCAACTCGTCCCCTCGCTCAACCAAAAGCCCGCCGCTGCCGGGATCACAGCCACAGCCATCGGCTCCTGAAAGGTATTGACCTACAATAATATTTACTATATAATACACTAGTATATAAAATGTGTACTATATTTATTATTTAAAGCTGAACAATTTGTTTGGTTAGTCACCTTAATCTCAAGAACTTCTTTTTTAGTATCAGATAGTCTATTTATCGAGGAAGATTCGATGTCACTCACTGTGTGTGAGTGTGGTCAGATTTACCTCCCGCACTCTGTGTCATGTCATACACTCTTAGATAATACAGCCCAATACGTTTTCTGCACTATGTTATTTCGTTGCCGAAAAAACCTTGAAACTGCTATAATATTATTGTGCTTATTTAGTTTTAATCCAACAGAAACTTTACGGAGATTGCGAAAACAGGCTCGAATCAAACTTGCTCATGTACAGTCTTGTGTATAATACTCAATATGTGTATGTTCTGCTTCAATTTGTTTCAAACTGGCACAGTAAATAAAACTTAGCGTCACGCTCTACTGTTCTTTGGTTTTTGTAATCGAGCTCGCGGGATAGTGGGTGTTAGAATGTGGTATAAAAGTCCGTCTGTCCGTCAATACTAATGTCTCTTTATTAATTCACTATTCTTTACAGAGAGGCGCCCCCTCGTGGTACAGTACGTAGCGCACCGCAAACACCGTCCCTTGGAGAAAGGGAACGAATTGATATGACGCATAGTTTAGGTTTGAAATATATATATTTTTTTAATATAGTCTAGTTTAATTGATATTTAATAAATTTTATTAAATTATATTCTGAGGTCATCGGGTTATATAAGGCTGACTGGAAACGCGACAGTTTTTGGTTCCATTCTCCCTCAAGGAAATAAAATATGTAATATTTTCATTTCCTCGCTCTGGTAAGGCATCTGGCATCTAGTAAGGCCGTTGACTCAAAACGCGACGCCTCCAGAATTCGGTGAAAAGCGTATTAACACTAGGTTCTTTTTACCTATAGTCTGGCAAACATGTTATTGATAATGGGAAGCACGCGCGGCAAATTGCGCAGAAAGCGTATTTTGAAGTCTGCACCCGCTCACGCCGGACCGATTCCCCGTAAGGGCTCGCGGGGAATCGTTGCGGGGTGTGACCGGGCTACGGTACAGTCGAGTGCAATGCTATCAGTTCATTACTATGAAATATGAATATAATATCATATGATACATCATATATACGGAATGGCGTAGTAGAGCATATTTATCTAGTAATATTATAAAAATTAGTAAAAAATACCAAAGCAACATGCAAAATGAAGATATGGTAAATTGAAAAATTAAATAAAAAACTGAATTAAATTATTATAATGAGGCCACATACAAATCTTCTCAATCCAAATTCAATAAAAAAGTAAAATTTATAAAGTAAATTTAATATATAAAACATGCAAACAAATACAAGATTTTGGCGTTAGGCAACATGCAAAATCAACTTATGGGTAGGTAAATATTTTTTTGATTATGGAAATAGAGGTCTTAACAAATAAATTATGTTAATAAATTATATCTCCAAATTAAATCAAAAATTTATTACCGTTTTATTTAAAACGTTAATTAATGCATGCAAGAAAGTAAAAAATAAAAATTGACAAATAATAAAGCAAATAATCAAGACGGTAAAAGGCATTTTTGTTTACAATTAATTATATTCTTGTTTGAACAATATAGTGTGAGCTCGATTGTACCTTTAAAGATGTGTGGGTGCGAATTTCCTACGACGGACGTAGCGCTCACACTGACGCAAATGGCAAACTATGGCAAAGGGATACCGCACTCTCATTTTTTGTACCTCAAAATTTATTGAAATAATTTACCCAATTTATTTAACATTATTTTCTTTTTATTTTTTATTTTTATTTTCTTTTATATAATCTATATATATATATAAAAGGACTTGTCCTCACTGACTGAGGTAAGACGCACGCACAGCCGTAACCGCTGATGGTGGAAACTTGAAATTTGGACAGATGTTTACTTTTGTAATCTGGACATCCACTAAGAAGGAATTTTGAAAAATTTTAACCCTAAAGGGGTGAAATAGGGGTTCAAAGTTTGTATGGAAAAAAAATAAAATCGGCACCGATTTTTATAAAATTTGCAATTTAAATTTTTAAAAGTATTTAATTGAATACGTGTTTCATCGTTTTCTAGAATTCTCCCCCTAAGGGTGCAAATAAGGGGTTGAAAGTTTGTATGAAAAAAATCTTAAATCGCCACCGATTTTTATAAAATTTGAAATTTAGACTCTTAAAAATATTTAATTGAACACATGTTTCATGGGTTATTAGAATTCACCCCAAAATACGCAAGTGAAGCTGCGCGCGTCCGCTAGTCTTTAATAAATTTAAATATTGCCAGATATTTCTTTATTCATATTGCATAGTTTATAAGCTTGTATTATGCACACTGAATGTTTATGTTGTACATAAGTGTGTATATAGTATATACACATATACGTAAATATCATGTGCCATTAGTTATATAAGCAGAAGCTTAGAATTAATTAATTATTTATTGACTCAAAAATGTTATTATACTTTTCGGGCTAGTCTTGATTTTATTCTCGACAACAATGTATGGAACAGCTGATTATTTTGCGATATTTAGATATCTTCATAAAATTTTCGTTTTGTATAATTTACTACAACATAAACATGATCAGATATTTTAATTATCGTATAGGTAAATGTGATTTGCTAAGCCTGAGGTAAAACAACATAACAGGGTAACACTGATCGAACGTTCTCTGCGCATACGTATACTGCGCAATTTACCGCGCGTGCTTCCCATTATCAATAACATATTTGCCAGACTATACCCTGCTATATACAAAATAGATTGTAATAATGTAAAAAATATATATACTTAACTATAATTTTATTTATCTTCTGATTTGTATCGTAAAGAGTAGAAATATTCTGTCTTGTAATTAGATAGTGATACAATTCGTTTCCATACAGTATTTGAATTTTTTCATGCCTTTCTAAATAAAAATTAATGCTAGCATGCTTGATAAAAAAAATGTTTACATCTTGAAATGAGTTATAGGATGAAATTCATTTATTATTATTTAGTAGTAATTTGTAATTGCTTCTAGTTATATATTATTCTATGTGAATTTGAAATCATTAAAAAGTAATATTTGTCTCAGGTGCGATGGAAAGCATGGGCGGAGACGGCAGGAGTTTTCATCAAAACCAACGACCGACGACAAGTAAGTTGTACAATATATTAAGGTTGAACATATTAACAAGAAACGTATTGAACTGGACAAAGTAATATTAGGCTTGAATCCCCTTTAGGTAAGAAATAGAAAAAGGACCACCAAATTCCTTCTAATTATCACAATTGCAGTCTCCCGCATATAGCTGACTAGCGGACGCGCGCAGCTTCGCTTGCGTATTTAAGGGTGAATTTTAACAACCCATGAAACATGTCTTCAATGAAATATTTTTAAGAGTCTAAATTTCAAATTTTATAAAAATCGGTGGCGATTTAAAGAACTTTCCATACAAACTTTCATCCCCTTATTTACACCCTTAGAGGGTGAATTCTAGAAAACCATAAAACACATGTTCAATTAAATATTTTTAAGAATCTAAATTTAAAATTTTATAATAATCGGTGGCGTTTTAAAGATTTTTCCATACAAACTTTCAACCCCTTATTTGCACCCTTAGGGGGAGAATCCTAGAAAACGATGAAACACGTGTTCAATTAAATACTTTTAAAAATGTAAATTTTAAATTTTATAAAAATCGGTGCCGATTTAAAAATTTTTCCATACAAACTTTGAACCCCTATTTCACCCCTTTAGGGTTAAAATTTTTCAAAATCCCTTCTTAGTGGATGTCCAGATTACGAAAGAAAACTTTTGTCCAAATTTAACGTTTCTACCATCAGCGGTTACGGCTGTGCGTGCGTCTTACCTCAGTCAGTGAGGACAAGTCCTTTTATATATATAGATTAAGCAAAGGGAATCTAGTGTTAAGACACTCCAATCCCCGCTTTCCGCTGAATTCTCGAGGCACTATGTTTGGAGTGGCCCAACTCAAGGCCGCGCTTAGCCTTTATACCAGAGCGAGAATAAAGTCAAAGTCAAAATATTTTTATTCCATAAAAATGCTTAACATTTACTTGGACATGTCATAAAAGTAGAAAAAAAATGCAAAACAAAATAACCAAAAAAAAATGTGCAATTTTGACTTGAAAAAAGCCCGTTCAAATGGTTGAGCTCATGAGAAGATACAGGCAAAGAAACTCATGGCCACTCTTTTTAACTGCCAATATTTGTTACAAATTACAATTACAATTAACAATTTTAACTTAAAAATAGAGCAACTCATTTCCAAACATCTTTATCGCGAACATAATCTTTAACAGAGTAATATGCTTTTTGGCAGAGCCTGTGCTTTACCACTTTTTTAAATTTGTTCAGTGATAAATTAACCACGTCGTTTGGAAGTTTGTTATAAAAGTGTATACTTTGACCTACGAATGAGTGAGACACTTTATGGAGCCTAGAGAAGGGCACAGCAAGCTTATTTTTATTTCTTAAACTATGTTGATGGAGGTCACTGTTTTTATTCAATTTATTAATATTTTTATGCACATATACTAAGTTGTCGTAAATTTATTGGGAGTGTAGTGTGAGGATATTAAAGTCTTTGAATTTATTCCTTAGTGACTCTCGTGGACCCATTTTATAGACTGCTCGGACAGCCCGTTTTTGGAGCACAAAAATGGTATCTATGTCAGCGGCACTGCCCCAAAGTAATAGGCCGTAAGACATGAAATTAACAGAATATGAAATTAATCCATTCCCTCGAATGGGAATCGCAGCCACGGTCATCGCGTTTACAATGCAGACATCGTCTCATTACACTTCGTTTATAATTTTCTTTTCTATATATAAAAGTATTAAAAAAAAATTCCAGTGGGCATAGACAACAGAAATCTAAGAAGTGATCTATTGTACGCCGCCGATTCAGTGACGAATGCGATGTCCACTCTGGTACGGGAATTGAATTCTGGTATGTATTATTATTATTATTATTAAGAACATCTCCATAGAGTTACATAATGTGTACAAGCTATTATGACTATACTTAAAGTTTTCTATTCTTATACACCATTTTTTTATAATTTTAAACTAATAAATTTATATATGTCTGACATTTATATCGGCCCTTATATCTCCATGTGTCCTTTTTTTTAGTCTAAATATTTGCTCTCAGTTAAGGCTAAGGCATTGCGATTTTTTCTTTTTATAAAATCTGTTAATAAGAATTGCTTTCTTTGTTTTATTTGTAATTTGTAATAATATTTTATTCATTTAAAATCTTTCATTTTAACTCATACTCATAGAACATAAAACATGTAATTTATGAAAAGCTATTCTTTAAAGAATATTTGTTGTTAAAAATTTAATAATAATATTGAAAGATTTTCTCTTTATCCATAGACAAAATGAAAATAGCTTATATACTCTATGTACATGAACTCTATGATTTTGTTATTATTTTTTAAATGTTTAGGCATCATGTCGGATTTTTTTGAATAGTGGCTAGGTATTTTTGCATGATGTTTCTAATGTTGATTAGCACGTACAGTAGAAAAACCCGATTAACCGGACTAATAGTAGTGCTCTAGCATTGGGCTAAATAAATATCCGGATAATCAAATGTATTGGTTGAAAAGACGTTTGAAAAATACTGTTCTAAAATTGTGAAACAAAACATATAGCTAATATTATTTATTGGGAACTTCTTTCTGTATTAACACTACTGTAGGTACAGATTTGGCGGTTTTTGATTAAAAATAACTAACAAAACCAACCCTGCTTTTAAAAAACCTAACCTAAGGTGGCGATAAAAAGACTTATAGTTTTAAAAATTTAACTAAATTACTAATGTCTCATTTTTTCAATTTTTTTAATCAATTGTTACTTATAAAAGCGTAATATCCAAATGGTTGGTTGGTAGTCCGGATAATACCGAATTCGTATAATTTATGTCCGGATAATCGAGTCTCCACTGTATTTATTTTCAAGTTTAGTGCATGATCAACACATTTATTGGATATAACCCCCCATAGGTGATGTTTCATTTTTCATTAACCTCTTAATATTATTTATAAATATTAATATTATAAGAACAAATAATTAATATGAATAAGTTGTTTCTAAATAAAAGATATAATAAACTTAAATAAAAGACTTAATAAAAGATATAATAAAAGAGTTAAATGGCAATAATATATCTTACCGTAATTTTGATTGAAAATACATAATTTGTTTTTTTTTTTATTTATATTGTTCTATCAATTATTATTTTTTATTATTCATAGACATTATTTTTTATCATCGAAAAGATGGCCTAATATATAAAATAAATTTTAAATAATCTTAATTATTAAAAATTATTATTTATTATTTATTATTTAAATATTATATTATTAAAAAATTTAAACCTTTTTGGTAACCTATGAAAAAATAATTATTTTCAAAATAAGTATTTCTTTTTGACGAATTATTTAAATATTTTCAAAGTTAGGCCATTTTATCGCTGTAATTCATATCATTTAGACATTATGAATGTGTGTTTAGTGGTTTTATGTTACTAAATGTTTTACAGAGGGTTCAGACACTGAAGATACGGTGAAAGGCGGCATTGATAGGAAAAGACGAGGTAAGTTAGTTTTTTTTTTTTTTTTAATTCTTTTTATAAGTCTTTTCGGGGGATAGTACTATTGTTTGTTCGCACATTCTTATTATTATTTATATAGTTTTAGTTTTAATGATTCTTCTATACAAATTTCTTAAATATTGAAAAAAAAAGTACTGAAAAAAAAACGCATAATGTAACAAAATTTGTATTTAAACCTAACGTTTTCCTTATTTCTTTTACGATAAATTTAATATATTGTTGAAAAATATAATATTAAATAAAAATCTAGATAACACTAAAGGGCCGGATAATCGAAACTACGATACTACTACTAAAAAATCAAATGTTTTTTTCTCCTTGCTGCCATTTTTGATTTATATTTCATCTATGCATGCTCGTTAAATATATTGCATGTTTTATTTATATATGTTACTCTTTATTATTATTCTCTTCTTTTTTCCACTATTCTGTCTAAAATGAATTATGTAAATTCTATTACGAGATTAAGAAATGTTCACAGATTATATTATTTACGACTTTGCCCTCTTGAACTACACAATTATTTATTTACTAATTACTTTCGAGTTCTAATAACATCGGTAAATCAGTTTAAAGTTAATATCTATACATAAAAGAAAAGTTACAAACTTTCGATTAAAATATTTTAATTTCATATAACTTTCTCATTTATGAATCAATTGACATAAAATAAACACTAAATAATTTGTTAAAGTACAATATTGAAAAGAGTGTTTAAGTCGATTAAACTGTTTCTCAGATTAGCGTGCACAAACACACAAACAAACAGACCAAAATTTAAATATGTTTTCTTCATTTACAATTTTATTATATATAGATGAAAAGTAATTCACTTAATAAATCTAAAATTTCATGACATTGGTTATTGATTTTAGAAATTTTAAAATAAATGTACTAATACATAGAAATATATATAAAAAAATCCAATCCAATTAGCTTTTATATTCCATAAGAAACTTCGCACTTTCTGTCTGATATATTATAGCAGGGGATAGGAATTCTAGTGTCAAGACACTTCGTTTCCTACTTTTTATATATAAATAATACTTTATTTATTTGTATATAAATAAATAAACAATTTACAGATTTCGAAGAGGATGAAGACAGCGATGAGCCGATGCCTCGACCACAACTGCCCCGACACTATATGCACGATAACAATGTACAGGTATTCTTATAATAATTATTTGTTTGGCTTATTTAGCTCCACGCTGTATCCTGCATATAGCAGGATATGTAAAAGGAACTTATATATTGAGTAACTCCGTTCCTCAGTTTTCACTTAACTTTTTGAGACTGCGTGTTTGTTGAGCAGGGGAACTCAACGTCGTAGGTAATTTGTTTTCTTAGCAGGGCGACAAAAAATTTAAATAATTTATTTCCCCAAGTCAGCGGCCAAGACCCCACAACTGTCGCGTATAGTTATAAGTTATAAGTTATAAGTTAGCCGTTAATAGTTATAAGTTCGCCGTTGCGCCATGACGGATTCATTGAGTTCTGCCACTCAACATGCGATGATACAAATTCGGATGGAAAGCGAAAAACAAAACATCTTAACATTAGGTTCCTTCTGCCTACCCTGCTATTTGCTGGATACAGCGTGAAGCTGAAAAATGAGATAGCTTTCAGTAGATTTTTTTATTATTGTAGTTTATTGTTTAGCTTGTCATTTTGTTTTGTTTTTATAATTATGTAGCGTAGTTAACAAAAAAAATAACGAGAAATAATTTGAACTGCCTTTTTTATTATGTTTAGTTTTTTTAAAGTAGTATTTATTTTTTATTTGTATTCATTTTCGTTTTTATTTACCACTTTTGTTGTTTCTTCATGGTTTTGTTTATTTTCATATTTTATTGCAGAGTTTACCACCTAGTGCTATACGGTCATAAGTAGTTTGAGGTTTGTTTTTTTTTTAGTTTCAGTACATAATATTTATTTAAATTTGTTTTTTAAAATATTATTATTAAAAAGCAATACACGGTATATGCACTTATTTTATATACACAAAAAATATTTGTTTTTTACACTTTTATAGTGTAGTGACAAATCATTGTTGTATTTTATATATATATTTGGGCAGTGGGACAGTGTCAGCTGTAGACGCGGTGGTCTTGGGTTCGACCCCCACTCGGGGAAGTAAATTCGTTTCACTATATTCATTCGACGATTCAAAATTACTTGCAATTGGCTATTTGAGTTAAGAATGTTTTTAATTTTAATTTTCCCGCTCTGGTAAGATAACGTGCGGCCATTAGCTCAACACACTATGTCCCGAAGATACGCCGAAAGCGAATAACAGAGTGTGTAGCCTGTCTCGTATACGGCAGCATTGTTGTGGGTGACAATTTAAGAATAAACCTACAATTTAAGGTTTGCTGATTATAAAAAAAATATTACATTAATCCAAATGAATATTTTACAGGATATTCCGCCGCCACTACCGGCACGTACGGGACACTACTTTCCACGCACATAGTTTAAACTTATGTTATATAACTTATTTTATACATATTATAATCTATGTATTATTGTAATACATACATACTGTAAGGGGTTTCTACACTTTATCTATTACAAGAGAAAGCAAACGGTTAAAGATAATATTGTTTTTTTTTTTTTTTAATTTTTTACATTAGCGACCCAAACGCGGCTTCGCCCGCTTAAACATGTTTTATATATGATTTATACAAGAACTTTACATAAATTGTAGCCTATGTGTTATTCTGATTTGTAGGCTATATTATTACTGTAAAGTTGTGTAAATTAAAGAATATTTCTATGAAACAAACATCCATCCTCACAAACTTATACATTTATAATATTAGTATGATTATATTGATTTTCTTTTTATTCTTTAAAATGGCAAAGTTTTTCATAGTTAAAGTTTAGAAACCTCTCATACTACGTACTATATCATATTAAACTATTTCTACAATATAAATAATCGTTATCATAATAATGTAATGTTGGAATTTGACTGGAATTACTAG
This sequence comes from Heliconius melpomene rosina, assembly GCF_056956725.1. NCBI lineage: Eukaryota > Metazoa > Arthropoda > Insecta > Lepidoptera > Nymphalidae > Heliconius > Heliconius melpomene. The sequence continues at coordinate 4,359,599 of NC_140400.1, forward strand.
TTTTAATTTATTTTCCACATTTTGTTCATTATAGAAAATAAGCTTTTTAGCATTCATTCTTTGACATCAAGCTGACATCATGAAAACAATAAATTAAAGAATATATATAATAGAGTAATGTAGATGGAAATAAAACATAATTTGCAAAATTATTTGGTAAATTTTTTACTTTACCGTTATTATATGGTAAAATTTTCAATAACATTTACAATTTGGTTGGTTTTTACTATGAAAAGTTTTGAGTATTTTCTATAGATATTCTATGACGTCCTTTATATTACTACTTTATTATTATATTATAATATAATATGCAATTTATATAACTAAGTGTTATCTGATACTTGTATGGTTATGGATGATTAGAATTAATGTAGAAATTTATTTAATAACCCATTTATTAATGGCTGGCAATACATTACAATTTACGATTTACATACAGAAATGAAATTAATTATAAAATATTAAGATCAGGACTCTTCTCGATATCTCTTTTTTAGTCTCAGTATTATAGAATATCTATAAGAAATAAAAGTTTCCGTGTTAAAAATATTATAGTCGAATATAATGGACAGACTGATTATAACTAATTGATTACGGATATTTAAACCCATACATCACCACATTTATCACAAAATCTGATTATTTTTTTATAAAAAAAATACAATTAAAATATATACCATTTAGTTTAGATGTTAGATGTGTAGATTTTCTAACGGTGTGTATTGGCAAGATAAACAAGATGGCGCCACTTTTGTAGTTTTCTTTTGAATGCAACGGATTATTTAAATAATAATAGAAATTCAAAATTTATAACTAATTAAATATATAGTAGAATTTCTTCATGTCGATTTAAAATAATTAAATAATTGAAAAATCTAAGTTAAAATCCTAATATGTCTTTTGTAATGGAAAACATATTACTATTATTTTTAAGTATACATTTGGTTGTATGGATCTAGTCTCAAGCTTTATATTTTAAAAAAAGCTCAAAACGACTATTAATTCCTAATTTGATTGGTTTTCTTTTTCCCTTCTATCCCTTTCTGTCTTCCACTTGTCAATTCCTTCCAAATGTACAAAAATGTCAATTCTTTATACTTCCTTACCATATCTTGCCCCTTTCTAAAAGAAAAACTTTTAAAATCACTCATTGAAACGGAATTCCTTTTTAAATCTCATATAGTGTAAATTCTATAATTCCAAAAATATGTTTAATGTAACTAAAAGATAAATTAGTTATTTAGGTTTTAAATTATACATCGTTTCATATCTGTACCTACATTCTTTTCATAAATAGTATATCTATGAAATAATATCATTACGGTATTTTATTTTATCAATTTCGCTTTGAGAAGTACAATAAAAAAATCTACTTTTTAATTTCTTTTAGTTTACATTCTGTACACTTAAGTCACTATTCCATTCAACTTTTATATTTAAATAATTAAAATCTTATATGATACTTAATTACGGTAATTCAGCGTTTATTATTGTGACTTTTGAGACAGGCTTGTAAAAAAATTTAATTTTTTTGTTGTTATATTTACACAGATAAATAACTTAAAATAAAGACTGACTTTTAGTCCACCACCGCTTAAGCCAAAATTTTCCAACCAAATTATTGTAACTAATAATTAACATTGAAATATGTTTTTTAAATCTTAGTAATAACTTCTTTTCGCCCAAAAATGAATCTAACATTTTGTTTTAAAAACGCTATATTTATTTTAGCGTATGTTTAAGTAATTTACTTATATTTGTTTTTTTTTGCTTGATTGTAGTGTTATTACGTTGTAATAAATCGTTGCCGCCATTTACATCGAAATATGGTTTAATTAATTATGTACTGTACTTTTTTACGTTAACTTTCCTTGTTGATTTTAACTAAGTCAAAATTAACTTAGAGAATGTAATACTTTTCTTTCTTTATTTATATAATATTTTGGTATATTTAAGAAAAATACTTAAGTATTGCTTAGCGTAATTTTAATTTGATTTATTTTGTGACGTCCAATCATAGATCTATTTTAAGTTTACCATTTTGTACTTATCCACGTTAATTATCTATTTCGTGTCTATTCAACAAAAAATGCATTTTGTAATGTTATATTTAATAGAAAAGCTATATATTCTTGTTATCAAACGATAATACATACAGGATGCCTGCTTAATTACCGGACATTCATTTCGCGTATTATTAACTGACACTATAGTTACACCGCTAAAAGTTATGGCTGGCAAATCCACTCAGTATGAGTTTATTCAAACTTTATTTTCAAAAAATACTCTTATTTTTAATAAATCTGTAACGTTTTATCAATCTACAAATATAAAATAAAGCACTGGACTAACCAATTTAATAATGTTGTTATTAAATTAGTGGACTAACCAATTAAAATCAAAAATGTAACAAATTTTTTTTAACCAGTATTTGAGTCAACTTTTCAAGCTTAATGGATATTGCTAATTAAATAGGCAACTTGTATAATATATAAATATTGTTATTTTACTAAATTGTATCACTCCTATTATAGTATTCTTCCCATTGAATTGATCTGTATAGCCTTTAGTGTAAGCACAATGATGGATTCCAAAATCTATATTATCTGTCGTAATATAAAATTAAGTTTAAAATTTAATATACATAAAAAATGTTTAATTTTAGAAAAAGAAACTAGATATAGAATCTCATTTTTAACATTAGGCTAGCTATTGGCATATCATTTGTTTTAGATGACGTTAAGTGCAATATACGATGGAAACGTCTTGCCGGATGTGTGATGGTATACCATTAAATAAGTATATATTTATTTCTATAATAGATAGATAATGTTTCGATATAGATACAATCCAAAGTGTATTATTGTTAGTACGACGTACTTTATTCCATACAAATTAATAAGTCCTCTCTTCCCCCTTCTCCTCACACTCCTACGTCATATATATAGTCAACTAATTAGTATATAAGTACTGTACTTAATATTAACTGTATACTTAAATTTTTCATATTACATTTTAAGCGTTAGATTTTATATCGATATCCTCCCCCCACAAATATATTTAACTAACATTTTACATCCCTATTACGTAAGTATATAGTGTTTTATACTATAGATTTCATATAACCTAGAATAGAGTACTATCGTAGTAAGCACAAAGTAAAAACTGTTTCTATATCGTCATATTTACGATTTTTATGTGTTGTATGTATTATGTATGCATTAAGTCACGTCATTATATATATATTTATTATATAATTAATTAATATAAACTATTTTACGCAGTGTTTTTTGTATTTGTGTAAAGAAAAACGCTTCGGACTGCGGCTGGAGAAGGGTGGTCTTGCTTTGTGCTTTTAAAAGTGACAGGTGTCTCTGATTTTGACAGCTGTCAGGCCTATTCTGTTGTTTTTTTTTTCGAATGTCATTCCTAGTGTGAGAGTATTGCGAGGTTGTGATTTCAACGAAAGGGTTGATAGGTTTCCAAATATATTATTATTTATTGTATATTGTGTAATGTTTAAACGTGACAAAGTGAGACTGTCTTTCGGTATGACGTTTGTAACCGACATGTATAAATTATAAGGACTGTCATTGCAATTATAAACATTCCATTGCTTGTGAATGTTGTCTTTTATTTATTATTACCTATCTCCAATTACAATTAAATCAGTTTTAAATGATAATATGATTTTTTATACCAAGTGTGGAAAAAGAACATAATGTAATTTTCTTTGAGTCGTTACTGTAAAGTAGCAGTAGCTTAGCGTTGGTCGTGGGTTCAAAAACATCAATCAAATCACAATTCTATATTATATTTATCCAAACAATATAAATACTAGCAACAGGCTACTGTGGACATTACTACTACGGGATGTTTCATAAATAATATGATTATAAAAAATACTGGTATCAGTATAATACAAACTTGAGACGTGTTTTATTGTAATGCAAATTTCTATGTAAATGATATCATTTTCGTAAATAATAGTACTACAAAACTATTAATAATATCGCCCTCAATTTTAATATCCGCCATCTACAGTTACCATGAGTAATAACAGTAATAATACTGGCCAGGTGGCCAGTTCTCCTATGCTGTTGTTAGATGACGCTGTACATATTCGGTCGATTTTTGAATCGCGCTGGCAAAATGTTCCACATTTTAGTGACGACCCTCATTTTCCGGGCGTCAGTTATCGCTTCTCGGCCTTTTGGCTAAGATCAAAGTGTAGTATCTGTTCTTTTCAGCTTAATATCTGAAAGTTCCCGCACCGCGGGACCAGTATATTAAACTGATTTTTGTAAGCTGACGGGATGCTCGGGGCTCGCTCCACTCCTGTCACGGGTCGGCCCGGCATTGCAGTGCCGCCGGGATCGGCCCACATAATACTTATAAACTAGATAAAATCATTATTGTATTATTAACTTTTGTGATCCAAAAGTTAGTAATATTAGAATAATTCATTGTCATAAATAATAACTATCCTTTATTATAAGTTTAAATCAAAATTGACCTTAAAAAAATGCTATTTATAAAATCCATAAATTTAGCTCTTTTTATAAACACTCGTATCGCCACTGCCACTCTACTATTAACATAAAGTAATAAAATAACCCAAAGTTAAAGGCCCCATTCTGAGAATTATCCCCAAACTAGTGTTTGGTTAAATGTTTTAAACAACTTACATTTAAATTTAAAGGACATTGAATAAGATGACGGAATAAAATTTCGTTCTCTATAGAGAGTATAGAGATGTATCTCATCTCATCAGAGCGGGAATACGAAACAATTTGTAGATAATAATATACTCACATGCGCCAACCATTATTTTTGTAATTATAAATTAAATAAAAATAAATCATTTTTGTTATTTTCAACTTAAAGGCAAAATAATAAATAAAATAGATATAATTAAATACTTTTTTAATGAAACAGTCTTCACAGTATCGGATACTGACACATCCATCTCGTTATCATAAACATACGTTAAAATACAATTGTTATATTTTTTTATATACTATAACAACTATCTAGCACTATCATCGGTTTATCTCCAGAACGTGCATTCGTCGAGTCCTGACCACGAAGTAGCCTGCTCAAATTTAATTATTTTTGATTATTTTCTTCCCCAGTGAGAAATGCGCAAATGTTATGAAAGTCTAACTAAAGGGCGTTCATGACTCGTCGACTGTAGTATATTGCATATATGGCGGTAAATAGAGAATTTCTGATAGTAGAGGTGAAGAGTGATGGGCATACGCACGGCGAATCCATGGAATGCTAAGTGGTGTTTTTAAGCATCACGCTGTATACCGCATAAAGCTCGAGCGGAATCGAACCACAAGCATCGTGCTTATAGTCGCATCCATGGGCCCCTGTACCACGGCGGCCTTCTCTATACCTATATTAGTATTTAAATAACTTCTTAAAACTTAATATCTACAACTAACTGTAAATAGATTAAATATGACATCTCATGAATATTAATCTATAAAATACCGTATATACTTATAATAATTATACGTATTTACCTACTATTTTTTGTTACAATTTTGACTACAATTAAATTTTACTTATTTTTTTCTAATATTACGCATTTATGGCTTAAAATGGCTTTTCTATAGGTTGACAATAAATAGGTACCCTACATAAAATTATGAAATATAAATTTATTTTAACAGTTTATTTCTACAGTGGTACCTAAGTATATCGAAAGATTTAATATTTGGCTCTTTGAATAGTCTTTAATTTTGTGTCACTGGTATTTTATACCTATACAGAATATATACATAGTTATTTATATGGCTATATGTAGATCTAAAATCTTATTTTAAGCTATTCTTAATTACGATAGCTCTCTATTATATATTTTCTTTTCTAGTCGCTTAAAAATTGATATATTTAAAATATCTCAATAATATATTTCGTTTGTGTCATAAGTATCAGGTATAAGAATACGGGCTCAGACGTACACGTCCAACGGGTTATATAATAGGAAAATACCTTTTTCTATATAACTTATACATACATATTTTCATCAAGAATCATCAAACAAATTCAAAAATTTCTTACTATATATACTACATGAGTATTCCAAACCACACTACTATAACATTTAGAGACGCGTCACAACAGCTTCTGGGTCTTTCTCCTTCTTGCCTTCCAATTCTGAGTAAATTTCTTCTATAGACCGTCGTTTAGTTTCGGGAACGCATAGTACAATGTATGCCGTACTGACTAAGCAAACTGATGCGAATATCCAGAAGACTGAGTATAGTCCAACGTTGGTGGCCAGGGGGTGGAACACTCTAAGCTCGACGGAGACCAGGGCGCACGCAAACGCTATGACTATTGACGTCACCGTGCCGCGGTACTGTTGAAAATATATATTTAATTAATATTTGGATCAATATTGGAAACTAAAAATTGCGGAGGCCGTTATTCCCATAACGGTCCCAGCGTCTGAGTGTGCACACAATGTTTTTGGGTTCAATTCGTATTCACGTTAAATTCCACCATTCGAAATGTTATGTTGAAAAAAGCACTTTTACAATCGGGACATATACTTAAGTACCTAAATAAAAAGCCTTTAAATGTAAATTGGAATTACAATATTTTTATAATAATTTTTTATAAATATTTTAACTACAAGACCAACAAAGAATAGAAATAATTGTAATAAGTAAGTATTTAATTATTTCCATCAACAAAAAAATAAGTTACCTTAAAAGAAAACATTTCGGTCATTATAACGAACGGCACAGGTTGTAACCCAGCCGCGTCGCAGTAGATGCAGAGACACAGCGCCAGCACCGGCAACCACGCGTGTTCCCCCGAGCTGATGGCGAACCACGCGCCCAGCGCCGACAGCGCGATGCCTGACAGGAAACAAGTAGTACCCAGCAACGGCTGAAATAAATTCAAAGCTTTAATATTTAGAGTAGAGGCCAGTGGTGTCACAAGCGTGCGATTGTAAACGCGACATGTTGTGGGTTCGATTCCCGCTAGGGGAAATGAAATATTTAATATTTTCATTTCCTTCTGATAACGAGGCAAAGCGCGGTGTTGAGTTTCGCCACTCGATTTGTTCAGAATTCTATAGAAAGTAGGAACGGAAGCGTATATATGCTAGCGGAGTGTCTTAACACTAGGTTTCCATATCTGCCTACCTTGCTATCTAGGGGATACAGCATAAAACTAGAAAAATAATATTTATTTTTTTACAGTATCACCTGCGGCGTAGTATTAGCTACTTAAAATAGCATTTAAGATTACAGTAATGTATTTAGCCAACTTAGCTTCACAACGATTTTAGCTTCGCTAAATTTGTCAATTTTATCTAATTTTAATCAAATTATTAATTTATAAAAGCTGTTATTTCAAATCTCACCTTCCTCCCAGTCCTCTCAACCAGACTCGAAGCAGTACATGATCCTATCAACTGTACGAAGCCCAGCACAGCTGCTTGCTGGTTGGGAGTCAGCACCCACCCACCACTCGCCTGCTCGAAAATCAACGAGGCGAAGTGCAACACAGCGAGACACCCACATAGCTCGCGGGCTAGAGTAATCGTTAGAGTTATTCTGAACGCTCGGAATGTACTGCGTTCTGATACTGTAAAAGAAAGAGCTTTATTAATTTCATTAAGAGCTTTTTTTACTGATAATAATAAAAAAATATTATCTATTAATTACACTTATATTTATATACTTAGATGTTTCAATACAAATCCCCTATAAAAATCTATTATATAATTTAATTTAAACAACGAAAGCCCAATATTACAATATAGTACTTAGGTGGTATAAATACACATTAAAACATAAATATATTGGCATAAGTCATTCTATTATTATAATTTTAATTTACTTATTTAATATTCGTTTGCTATTAAAATATTTGTTCTCGACCGGTCGTATCCACGTTTAGGATTCTCTAAGTTTACTTTAACTTTGCCAAAACATACTTACCACTAGATTTACCAGACCAGTCATTTTGACTGGTCGTGCAACTTCAATTCAAAATTACTAGAGACATTAAAAATTTCTTTCCAAATTGATGTTATGACTTTTGTAGCTATAAGTAGAGAATATATTTTATGAACTTAATTTTACTTTATATATGTAATTAACAAATATATATACAGGGTGGAATTGTCAGCGCCACTTTAAATGAAACCACAGTTTTAACTACTCTATAAAAGCCTAATATAATTCGGAAAAAAAATAATTCTCAAAAATGAAAAAGTTTTTTTTTTCAAACAAAATAAATAATAAAATTATCGTTTTAAAATAAAACGCCATTTGTAAAGTATAACATAGGCACGCACACACTTACATGTCAAAGCGGCAACGTCGCATATGTATGTGTGCGTCACACGAAATACAGGTATGGATAAAAATCGTGAAATGAAAAAAAAATCCTACGTCCAAACCGTTGAGGTACCTTGATTATTTTTTTTAATTCTGGGTTTGAAATATTTTACCCTATATGCAGTTTCAGTAAAAGAAGCGCTGCTTCTTCCACCCTGTATATTCAATTCTATTTATACCAGTACCAGTCAAAATGACTGGTGCATGTTTCTATGAAGAAATGTATGATTTCGGGAGAATCATGAGACCGTGGAAATAGAAATAGTGTGCCTATGCGTCTTTTGTTCATTACTTTATCGTAATTGAGACGATTTATGTGATTACGGTGTCTTTGCGATTTTTTTATGAGTACTTATTTCAAGCGATCTCCAAACGTAATCATTCATCTTACTCATACAGTGACAGTAAGAAACATCTACGTGTATTTGAAAATATTCAAAAATATATTCTTCAGCAAGTAGCCTGCATATTGTGAGCTCCTAATAATGTCAAAACGAAATAAAGTTTCTACATATTTAGAAAATGCAACCAGCTTACCTCAGGATTGTTCAGATGTGGAAAGTGAATTATATGATAGTGACGGTGAATTATTAGATACACAAGGCAATGATGAAAACAGTGCTATTATCTTGAGTAGTGATGAGGAAGTTTCTGATGAACACAAAATAGATCATTCAAGTGATAGTGATTGGGAAAATATTCCAAACAAACGTACGAGACGATGCATGCGAATTTCTTCCAGTTCTGAAGATGAAGGTGAAAGTAACGTACCAAATCAGCAAACTGAAATTGCTGCAGACGGAACTATTTGGACGAGAATTGAAGAAGGAGGTATTGTTGGTAGATTACCAATTCATAGTACTTTCAAAGACGTACACGGGCCAACAGCACATGCTAAAAGAAACATTATGAAGGGAAATGTAAGTAGTGCGTTCCTATTATTGATTGACGATCATATCTTGGAAAATATACGAATTTGTACAGAGTTAGAAGGCTCTCGAGTTTCGGGGAAATCCTGGACAATTACGCAAGAAAAATTGAAGGCATTTCTTGCAATATTATATGCACGTGGGGCATACGAAGGAAATAATTTGAGACTTCAATATTTGTGGAACAACAAGTGGGGACCATCATTTTTTTCTAGCACTATGAGTAGACGAGATTTTACTGATATTTTACGATACATTCGGTTTGACAAAAGAAATCAGAGGAGTCAACGTTTGCAAACAGACAAGTTCGCTTTAGTCTCGGCAATTTGGGATAAATTTATTGAAAATAGTCAAAATTGCTTCAAACCGGGAGCTTATATTACCGTAGATGAGCAACTTTTTCCAACGAAGGCTAGGTGCAGATTTACGCAGTATATGCCAAACAAACCCCAAAAATTTGGCATCAAATTTTGGCTGGCCTCTGATGTAGAAACAAAATACGTGGTAAATGGCTTTCCATATTTAGGAAAAGACGAGACTCGAAATGCGTCAACTCCCCTAAGCGAATTTGTCGTCATGAAACTTCTTGAACCGTATACAATGAAGGGTAGAACTGTAACAACTGATAATTTTTTTACAAGTATTCCTTTGGCGTTGAAATTACGATCTAAAAACACTTCGTTACTTGGAACAATACGTGCAAACAAGAGGGAACTGCCGAAAAATTGCAAATTGAAAAAAGACAACATGGCACGTTTCTCAACGTTGTTGTACCAATCTAATGGATGCACACTTACTGTTTATAAGAGCAAACCAAAAAAAAAAGTACTTATACTAAGTACAAAACATAAACACATCAAAATTGATAAAGCTGCTAAAAAATTACCTGAAACTGTATCGTTTTTTATAATAAAACTAAATTTGGCGTCGATGTCACTGATCAAATGGCACGAAAATATACGGTGAAGTCTGGTTCCAGAAGGTGGCCACTTCAAGTGTTTTTCAATATTTTGGATATAGCCGGCATAAATAGCTGGATATTATACAAAAACACAACAGGATTTTTTGTTTCGATTAGCAGAAGAACTTGCTTCAGAATATCAGACTTCAAGGCAAAAAACACATGAAGCATGTATACCAACTACAGATGACACGGTTTCTGTACGTAAATGGTGTCAAATAGGATACTGCAATAACAATAAGACTACAAATATTTGCAATAAATGCAAAAAAAGTCTATGCGGAAAGTGTACACGTAGCAAAATCTACATATGTAGAAATTGTGAGCGACAAACCGAAAAAAATTAAATGTTTTATTATTTGACAACATTCTTAATTAATTTGTGTAAAAAAATATTTTATTTTTGAATTCATTTTACTAATTTTTGAAAGTAAATAAAGACTGGAATTACGATGAGCATTTTTTCTTATAACCAGTCATATTGACTGGTTAAGGTAGAAATAGGTATATCTAAATTACTGGTAAATCTAGTGTTACATATAATTGGCATAATTTGCAAAAATATTTGCCTCATACTATATACGAGAAGAATTTTGAGAAACTTAGGAATAATTCGAAGTTTAGATAAAATAACAAGAGACGCACCATAATTTTTAATTGTTAGGTGCACTTAAGCACTTTAATCACAGAAATTCTTTTAGATATTAATCTAATCAATAAATGGTACTAGCTAGAGTAACAAAATGGTAAGCTCAAGCAAATCCCCTGAGTGGGAATCGAACCAACAACCAACGTGCTCAGAAACACAATATCGACGTTCAGTAACTTGTATGTAAGTTCTAAAGTATAAAGTAAATTATGATATTTCGTAAATTGAACGCAAGAACACTGCTATTTTCATCGCCACAATATTTTTCCTAATATATAGCTAACTTATTTATAGCTACATGTTTTTTGGCTTATAGGATAAACCGCGAGAGAACCTATCGAATTTCCAAATTTAAGACATTGCGTGATGAGTGGTGGAACTTAACGCCACGATTTGTTTGGGCAGAGAGTGTAAATGAAAAAATAATTCACCAGAAGAGATCGAACCCACTACCACCCGTGTAGGTACAGCCACACTGTCGTACTGCGCAAAGGAGGTCTATTTAAAACTATTTTTATAGACAGCACAATCCATTCTTTACTTTCCACATATAAATAGCGTTTCCAATAGCCGAAGTCATTGTGGTTTCAAAACTCGTTTCCTATGAAATATGAAACGAACTTGTATCTACTTGCTGATGCAACTTGATTTATTAAAAAGAACATAACATAAGTAACCGATTGATTATGTACGACTTGGATTACAAGAATTGAAGATAAAAAACTGCATTCTTTTTAAAATACTAGTGTTGCCCGCAGCTTCACCCGCGTAGACTGTGTGGCTTTATCGCTATATCTATTTTTATCGGGTAAGCGTACAATATTCTACCTTAAAAATATTCTCGACTTAAATGTAATATAATATATAATACATATATTATACCTATAACCACTCTATTTATTAGTGAAAACTGCATTAAAATTCGTAGCGTAATGATTTGAAAGCAATTATCAATGGAAAGTGACTTTGTTTTAAGTAAATATATTAAGTTAAAAAAAGTCCTATACCATATGTAACTAGTACCTTCTAAGTACAATAACTGCATTAAAATAACCATTATTATAGTTAATAATTTGATATTTATTTCCAAATAAATAATTTGTAAATATATTAAGATGAGTATTATCAAATAGTTCAAATTAACAGACCGTTACCAAAATAGGACGACCGGCGACCGGCTTGACCAGTCCAACAGTTATGTTTAAGTACAAATTGGTAAAGCTTACTTCCGAACGCGTAGAGGCAGTGCGCACACACGATTGTACGGTATATTCAAATTTTATATATATTCTGGATATTTTCTAACAATTTAGTACTCGTTATTCGTTGTTAAAAGGAGAGTTAACTTAAGAGTTGGGTATGAAACGTTCTGAGTGCCCTCGTAGATTATATACAAAAGATAGATATAATGTAAACTGTATATTAAAATGTCCAAAAACGCCTTATTCCTAGATATAGACTATACCTTCGTTCGTTAAACAAAACGAACACTAGGTACATATTCTATTACGAATTTTCATTTGCGCACAAGCGAAGCCGCAGATAAAATCTTTGAACTAAGCATTATATTAAAAAAAACAATATATTAAACAAAATATTCTTTGAGAAACTACCTCCCTTTCTTGAGAAGAGAAAATAAGACCATAAAATACACATAATAATAATAACATGTAAAAGTTAGTGTGTAACAGTGTAACGTCACTTCGCTAAACACTAAGCATCGCCTCGTTATCCCGGCGAGTATTGTTTGACCACTTCAAGTCCCGTTGCGGTGGTACTAGTGGTGTTTACTTAGTTACCGCCGCCCGTTGCGATTGGAAACAAAGGGCTATAATGGAAAACTTACGAGTTGCTTAACAAGCACAAATATTTTGTTGCCCACAAATAATCTCGTTAACTGTATAATAACATATATTTTTTAACGGATTTTCTGTTTTTTTTTCTCATCAAGTTGGTTGTAAGAGACAGTTGTTTTAAGATGAGATCGAAATAAATTTTAAAATTATTGATGATATTTGTCCGTGACTTTTAGATTATGTTTATTTGCGTTTACTGTATAAGTACGAGAAAATAACATTTGTCTAAAAACGAGCTTATTTGACGAAACTTACATTATTTATTAGTTACTAACGACCCAAACGTGGCTTATTCCGCTTAATTTTTTTGTTATATTACACAAAATCTTTACGTAAATTTCTTTTAAATCCGTTTAATAGTTTTTGTGTGAAAATGGAACCAACATTCTCACAAGCTTTCACATTTTATAATGTTAGTAGGAAGATCCAGTGATCCAGCCATATAACGGTTGTCATATATTAATAATTACTCCTTACTTTCGTCGTATAAAGAAAAATATGATTTGTTATAAAATTTTAAGGCTTACCGAGAGTTTTCAAAGTGCTGAAGAAGTTCTCTGTGTTATTTTGTTCTAGTTCTACAAGCAGTGATTGCAGTTCAGCGTCCACAGCCATGTCGCCGGTTTGTCGACACCGGAGCCATGCCAAAGCCGTTCTAGCCTCCTGTTTAATTTCAATAAAATAAAATAAAATAAAATGCCTAAACAAATTCATTACATAATAATAAATTGGATACATTTTTTTAATAATTAATTAATTGCAATTTCGTATATTTGTGACAATGGAATAATATTTTTAAGTGCTATGTTTAACTCTGTCGCTACGCTTCTTTTTAATCTTTTAGAGTTATTGTGCAAATAAAAAAAGATCAATATATTGTCAAAACTAATTATATCTTCGTTATCGATTGGCCAGGAAGGCGTTTGTGGTGTTCAAGGTTGGATTCATTCACAACTTATTATCTAACTTTTAGGTGTAATTTGTCAATTCTTCGAAACGACGAGTCATTATTTTCAATTATTGCAGAAAATATAATTTTATTTTCATTTAATAATATGTTAATTGAAAATAAAACAAAATTTTCGAAGCTTCAGAAACAAAGCCTATATAAATTCTAAATGTAGTAAGCTGTATTTAAAATTCTGTTACACATTATGGTAGAACAGTTAAGAATTATCCAAGAACTGTTCATTTTCTTTACAAAAATATAATTAATATTTCCATATTAAATAATATCTAATAAAATTCTCAAAAAAAAAACTTACCTCCACTTTGCCACTCTTCAGCAAATACGAAGGCGTTTCAGGCATAGCGGGGAACACCAGCAAATGTATCAAAGGCACCGCCAAGCAAATCCATAGAGTCGCATGATAACATAAATATTCCCCCAAAATATATACTAGGAGGTTGCCCAAGTTCTGGGACAGGACCACAAGACTTCCCAGAGTGCCTCGTATACAGTCTTCGCTTATTTCCTTTATATATAACGGCGTCACAACGTACGATCCACTCACTCCCAGCCCTATTATAGCTCTTGCTGTTATTAATGCCCAAGTTTCGGTGGAGTATAATTTCAAGCCCCAGCAAATCTGTAAATAATTCTTGTTTTAGATGAAGTCATCGTCATCATAGTAGTAAATATTTAGAAATATCAAAATTTGTAGATAATATTGTTTTACTAAAGATTTTTCTTTCAGTAACATGCATTTTCTTGTAGAATACACGGGATATTGATCTACATAGTATCAAGATATTCCAATATCGATATTTACCGCCATAGAAAACGACGTGAGCATCAAAGCTTTCTTCCTCCCATAATTATCTACAATATAACCAAAGAGGAACACTGCGGGAGTACCGACGAGGTAAGCTACTGATGCCATCCAAGATATGACTTCAGGATGTACTGGTTCTGCCGCTGGCGTGTCTTCGGACATAAGACGAGGACCCATTGGTGATAGCCATCCTATGCCCATGCCATATGAGAAAACTGGCAACACCACTGCAAATAAATAGCTATTGTAAATAAATCTGTAGGTACTAATATTATAAAACAGAAGAACTATTTGTTTGATTGAACGCGCTAATCTAAGGAACAATTAGTGTTTTAATACAACACGTTAAAAAAGCACGGCTAAAATAAAGGAAGGATTTTTTATTTTTACCATACATATTATAATAAAAAAATATATTTTACCGGATATTTATGCATTGATCACCTATAATAGAGAAAGTAAGTGTTGGCTAAATTGAAAGTTAAGCATAATTTAATAACGAGAACGTTTTATCGTAGAAAGGGAAAAATATTTAACAACATCATTTTTGTTTAATAATGCTTATAGACTATAGTACTCTAAAATAATCCATAAACATAAATCATTATTACATATTTTCACATGTGATGTAATTCAATAATAATAATGATGTGTAAACGAGCAGCAATGGCTGACAAAAGAAATATTTACTTAGCTACCATTTTTTTTGTACAAATTCTTTTGTATGTATAAGGGATTCAATATTATGGTAAAGGCCGGCTGCTTTGGGCACAAGCGTGTGACTGTAAACGCAGCAGGTTGTGGGTTCGATCCCCACAACCATGAGGGAATGAAGTATTTAATATTTTCCTTTCGTCGCTCTGGAGTCGAGGCAAAGCGCGTCGTTGAGTTCCGTCACTTAACAAGCAATGCCTCCAGAATTCCGTCGAAAATGGGGAACGGAAATATCTTAAGTTCCCTCTGCCTAGCCAGCTATGTGCGGATAACAGCGTGAACCTGAAGAAAAATCTATTAATGAACGTATAAATTAATGTAGATGTACGAGTATTTGTTTTCAATATGAAAGTACAGTCTTTATTAATTATTATAGATTTTTAATTAACAATAAAAGTTGTTGCGTAATGTGCTTGTTTGTTCGGTCTATTTGCAGTACAATAATTAATTTGATCAGTAACAATCATTCAGTACATTTGATATGTATGCATTACCTACAATGAATCAGCATCTTAAATATGTTCCACGTGTTTAAATAAATATTGCTATTAAGTCATCGTTTAATGTTAATTTATAAATGGACTCTTGGTGAGCTTAATTGTTGCTGTCAGTTTCAATGTGCATCAAGGTAGGCAGGGGGAACCTTGTGCTGAGGTTCCTCCTGTCTGTTCTAGACTTTCCGCACACCCCCTAGCATGGCTTCGTCCATGCGCTATGTCTTAAAAGAGAAAATACAAAGAATCATAAAAATACAGATACAGATATTACTTTGTTAAGAAAGTTCAGAGAATTGTATGATTGCCAGATCAATTGGTCTCAAGGGTCGTCGGCAACGGTGCACTTTGTTTACTCTAGTAACTTGTTGCCCGTAATATCATATTGCTTCTAGAATTATCACTGCCGCGTCAAATAGATGCGAGATTAAATTTCAGTTATAATTAAGCACTTTCTATTTTTAGGCACATTTTTCATCTCAAAATAAAAAAAACACGATAGGAATTTAATCGATTTTGTACAGATTATAAAGAATAGCAAATAATAACTTCGTTTTTTCTCCTGAAATTCATCCCAACCAATGTCGATACTATTTATCGTGTATAATTTTTTCTTAGAAAATATTTTCTTAGTGGATATTAATTAATATTTAATTATTATAATAAAGTATATATATATTAGATTTATCGTAAAATATTTAGACAATTTTCTTGAAATAACTTAACCAAACATAAATGTCAATGTCAAATAATGCCAAGACCTTTACATGCACTTAATCAAAAAAAAAGAGGATGAGCCGCTTAGCAACCTATCATCATTTTGCATCGTGTGTCTAAAAATACCTCCTGTGTTCATTAAAATCTAGATGACTTTATTATATTATATTTGTTTTAAATATTTAAAATTTACATATTCACCTTACACGGTTGCCTAAATTATATTTTAATAAATCAAAAGAAGAATAACTTCAGGTAATTTATGAGATCATAATATGTTTATGGTAAATTAATGACGCATTAACATAATAATATGAATAAAGACTGAATTGTCAAAATTATGTTACATAAAATTTAAGTAGTTAGGTATCTATACTATTTATAAACAATTATTATTTTCTTTTAATTATTAGTATCTTATTTTCAATATCGTAATTCGTACCAAATTGTAATAGAAATTATAATAGTCAGGGAATAGCAAAAAATAATAAAAATATTGAATAAACCACCCGCGTATAATTAATGCCTATTCATAAAATTTTGCCACGGCCCTTATATAATAATTGGAATAATTGGAAAAAGAGAACTTAGTGATCTGATTTAGTCTATGATCTGTGACGATGACGTGAAATTTTAAATAAATTTAAAACCAATAAATTTAGGTTTTCATACGTGTTCCAATTTAATTTCCTTTTTTTTGCAGCTTTGGATAACAGTGTAGGCAGAGTGGATAACCTAGTCTTAAAACACTTTTTTTCACATCTTCCGTCCAATTTTCGAATTATCACGTTGAAGATAATTATTATTTATATTTATCGTTTATTTAATGTGCCATTTATATATTCCAATATTCTAATTTATTTATTATAAATATCAATGTTTTAATTGTAGCAAATATTTAAATAATATAAAAATCTAAATAAATCTCTATTAAATAGAATTTATATTTTTTATTAGAAGTATTAACTAATTGCATTGTATTGTATTGAAAGCCTGATAAGTATATTTTAATGAACTCATCGAAAATTAAGTATAAAACATTGTGAAATCGCCCGTGACAAAAAAAAACTTTAATTAATATGAAAAGAAAAGTATGGATTTTTTTCATTTATACGCTGTAATTATATATAGTTTCATTATTCAAGATGTGTTCATTAAACAAGTGTTTAACGACGACAAACAATTCAATCAATTGTCTTCATTATTCCTCCGACTTGTTAACTGTGTTACAATTTGTTAAATATTATATAATATTTAAATATAATGAAATATTTAATATTTTCATTTCCTCAATCTGATGATGATGATGATGACTCCCGCCACTCAATTGCCATCAATTTGGCGGAATCTGGGGTACGGAAGTGTCTTAACACTAGGTTCCTAGGTTCTCTCTACCTATCCTGCTACTCTACCTATGTGCGAGACACAGCGTGGCTCGTTATATTATAATAAAGTTTAAATTGATAATATTATTAGTACACGAAAATTACATTTAGGTTTTTAGATAAATAATTTAGGTTAGTAGATAAATAATTGTGTAGTTCAAGCAGGCGAAGCCGCAAGCGGGTCGCTAATATTCAATAAAACATTTTTACGTAATCTTGAGGTCGGCCAACCTAGTGGCGTAGCAGGACAATGTCTGACTGTAAACGTGACGGTTGTGGATTCGATTCCCTTTCGGTTGAATTAATTATTTCCATTCTCTCGCTCTGATTAGATCTAGATTTCTTAGAATCTCTCGCTAGATTTTCTTTGCATTATTTCCATAATAAAGTAATTGATATAATAATTAAAATAATAAACAAAACATAAGTATATCTATAACCGTTACATCCTCAAGCTGAAATCCGCTATAATACAACGATTTTTCTTTAAAACAATAAAACCTAACGTTATCGAATTCCTCATGTCAATAAATTTTGACATTATGAACCTATTAAGTTCGTCGTACCACTAATTACCTGGACGCAACTTAATTATATATTACCGTACTAATGGGAGCTTTATCTGTAGTGATGCGTTAAATGATGAAGCTACTCTGTCACTCCGCCAGGTCTAGACGCGGTCCAATAACGGGTCGTTAATTAATGATTAATGACAATTTTATGAGAAAATTAAGCTGAATGCTTTGAGATATTTACATTTTTTTACCATACTTGTGTAGCATAACGTGAGTGTTGATAATGGGCACATATATCGAAGATAATTTAGTTTGTCTGTATTTTTTTCCATGTTGTCCATTTTTGGGAGAAACCATAAATGAAATAAAATTATTAAATAATGCAATATATAGCACATATTGTTTCTTTTCCGCTTCAAGCAATATCCCACATATAGCAGAGTAGGCAGATTGTGAAGTCACTCCGCTCTCCATCCAATGGCGCACTTTGCCTCGGCACCACAACGAAGAAATAAAAATATTAAATATATAATTTTCTCGCGTGGGAATCAAACCCACAACCTGTCGCTTTTACAGTTACACGCTTGTGTACAGGCGCCACGACTGACCTCAATTATTTCAAATATATTTTGAAGCCGCCATGGCTCAGTGAAACAACCTCTAAATATATACGCGATGATTGTAGATTCCATATCCACTAGGGGAACGATTATATTTAAACGATTAAACGAAGCACGCCGCTGAGTTCTGTTATGCAACAGGCAAAAATTCGTGACAAGACAAAAATAGTGGTTTCAACCACTTTGAAAAAGCTCGATGGTGTTTGAATTTTAAATATTTTGCTTGCACTTGACTTGATGAGAATTGATAATGTAATGATATGATTGAGGCTAATCTTGGCGCAGGAGCACAAGCGTGTGACTCGTATCTGAAGCTGTAAACGCGTCAGGTTGTTGGTTCGATTCTCACTCTAAGAAATTAAGTAATTAATATTTTATTTCTTCGCTTTGGTGCAAGCCCACCGTTGAGTTCTGCCACTCAACACGCAACGCCTCCAGAATTCGGCGGAAAGAGAGGAGCGGAGTGCTTTAACACTGGGCTCTCTGCCTACCCTACTTCATGCGATATACAATTATACATTTCTATAAAAAAAACAATAATAAAAATAGATTAAACAACTTCATTATATTGTTGACCTCAGAGCTTAAGTAAGTTATTATAGTTGGTCAAAAATTCACCACGCTCATTCACCAGAGCAAAAGTTAAGTGCGTGTCGTAAACAAAACAATTGCCCAGCCCATACGGCCTAATAAAATGGCAACATTTGAATTATTCTTATTATCTTACGCACAGTGCGTTGTATAAATACTAAGTATTGTATATTGACTTGTTTACTCAGTTCATTCATTTAGCAGGGCAAACAGAAGGAACCTGGGAACCTGGTGTTAAGGCACTTCGTCCCTATTAAGACATTTCCACCATATTCTGGAGGCATTGCGTGAGTGACTAAACTCAACATTACACTTTGCCTTGTTATCAGAGCGAATAAAAATTAAATATGAATTTTTTGATTTCCTAAAGGGGGAATGGAACCCATGGCGCAGAGGCACAAGCCCGACTTCAACACTCGAGGAAATATTTAATATTTTCATTTTCTCGTTCTGGTAACGAGGCAAAGCGCGGCGTTGAGTTTCGCCATTCAGCTCACAATGTCTTTAAAAATCACCGGAAAGTTGGGACGAAACTCTGTTAATGGACATGAAGTGTCTTAACTTCACTTGGTCCTTAGGTACCCTCTGCCTTCAATGCTATGGTGGGATATATTTGACATAATATAATGTTTACTTATATATAATATAAAACTTTAAAAAAAATGCAGGCTTAATCTAGTTACAAATCTACTCAACAACCAAGATGTAACTGTTATTAATAAAGATAAACTACATATATATGGCTCAAAAATATTTGTCTATCAATCTGAATCCTATATACTATGAACTTCCGCCCGCATTCACAAAATTATAAAGAATTGTTTCTGAAGATGCCACCGGCACCGAGTACTTTCTTTTGCTTGGAATCCAACACACATTAGGTATCATAATTCATAATACTATAACTGGCATCTAAGCCGGGTGGCAGCTTTAAGCTCCTTCCAAAACGTGTTTGCAAATATCTATTTATATAATTATATTATTTTAATCTAATGGTGGATAACAAATTTACCCAGATCATAAAGTTATAGATTTTTTTATATAACACCACAGTCACGTCGGCGCGTGACGTGACGTGAAAGGCGCGTATAGAAACAGGTTTTGCATTTAATTAATAAATCCTTTGGTTGATAATTTAAATAAATGATGAAAAGAACAATAATAATTTGATTGATTTTTATGTCTCATAAGTGTTAATGAACTTTTAATAATATTAAAACTTTATTAGATGGAGTCTTTATAAATCAGCAATATTTACATTTTTATATTATTTAATTTAATATGATTTTGGAAAAGATTATGATAGCGATTGATATTTTTGGTCTGGTATTAAATTTTTACATATAATAAAACAAAGTTTCTTCTCACAGAATGTATTCCGTTATCAGTACAAAAATTGGAGGTCTCGAGCTTTTAGTGAAATTTAAGGTTAGCTTAGCCAGAGCCCTTTCATCTCACTTGAACTAGCGGCTTAAATATTTTTGCCCTCTTTTTAAGGCTATTATTTTTTTAGGTTTTAACCAAAAATGTATAGTTTGTAGAATACTAGATGCTAGGTGCTAAATTTAATAATTCTAGGTCAACTGGAAGTGTAGTTTATAGTGTCGAAATACGCGTTTTTACTATATAAGCGGCCATGTCTTTTTTTTAGTAAATGTAGAAATATGATTTTTTTAGAGTCTCCAAACGTTCCTGAGATAAAGGATGTTGACAGTCAGATAGACAGACAGGCGGACAACAGTGATCTTATAAGGGTTCCTTTTTTCCTTAAAGGATAAGGAACCCTAAAATAAGTAAACGTAAACTATGGAACTTCTTAAAAAAAGTACCTAATAATTAAAATAAATAATAATAAGTAAACGTTACTAAAGGAGATTATTCATTCATATTGAAATAAATAGTAATTACTGTAAAAAATTAAACAGAAACCAGCTGTACCTATTATCAATATTATAAACCTAAAATAAATATTTAAAAGTATCAAAATTAAAAGTAACACATAATATCATACTCTATATAAAATTAAACAAACTACTTATCTAACAAAACTAACAAATTAAAAAAAAATTGGAATAAACAAAGAGAACCAAACTATTCATAGGTTAGGTCATTTTGAATCTATGATAGCTCGTAAAGTATTTATTATAATGATGTACAGTCCGTACGATATCAATCTAAATAAAATGCTACAATTTATTTTGATAAGGATTAATACAAAATTATAGAAAATACATTTACAATAACCAGATAGATTAAAATTTAAAATGTTTACTGTCGCTTCATCTTCAGAGACAAACATGTAACTGGAAACACCAAAGAAACAAATGGGAGAAAAAGTAGCCTATGTTCATCTCAAGATCCACAAATATGTCTATATGAAGTTTTATCAAAATCAGCTGGTTGGTTTGACCGTGATCACGTGACAGACAGACAGACATAGTTGCTTTCGAATTTATAATATTAGTATGGATAATGGACAAATATTAAAGAAAATAAATAATATTTATTAATAATATTTAAAGTATTATTAAACTAAGTTAAAAAATACTTTTGTTACCAATTAAAATAAATATTGTATAAAAGATAAAAATCTATGTAAATAATAATTGTTATTAATAGTTCGCGGAAATTTCCATATTTAATTTTTATTTCAGTTCTTTAAATATTTGAGTGGTGTTGCATACAACACCTTTCGTAGTATTAAACGTGGCTTTGCATATATTTAAATAAAAATAAATGGAATATCAAAGCTTGACTTGCAATGTCTTAAAATCACGCGAAAAATGGAAATCGGTGAGTCTATACACTAGATTCTGTCTATCTACTTCGCTATAGAAAGACAAAGCGTACATTTTATTTAAATGTTCTACGAAATGATTTACATTATAACATTTGCCACATTGTTTTTTAACCATTTTAATAAATTACTTATAACAAAATAAATATTTTTTTTATGCATCACGTTGTATCATAGGCAAAGGTAGCATTCTCCATTTTCCGCCGAATTTTGGAGGCATTGCGTGTTAATTGGCGGAGTTAAACGCTGCGCTTTGCCTCGATACCAGAGCAAAAAAAAATAAAGTAATAATAAGAAATATTTAATTTCCTCAAGTGGGTAACAGATTTTCCAACCTGTCGCATTTACAGTCACACATTCATGCCCGTGTACTACTACTAGCCTCACAACACAATTTACATCTTATTCAATTATAATTCTAAAGAAACCTCAAAAACAACAACATCTACACACAAATTATTATTAAAAGGTTTTTCTTTGTCTAACTATCCATTGAAAATGTTAAAACAATAACAATATCTAGCGTATTCAATGAATAATATACATGTTAATTAATATTCAATTATTATAAATGGTCTAATTTTTCTGTAATTCTGTTCCGGTAACAGATTTACGTTAAGGCTTTATTTAACTGACCTTACGTCTGATTGTTCAGGTGAAATAAATGCGTGCAACGTTGAAAAAAGGCTTTGAAAAATATCTTTATTGAATAATTTTGCGAAAATTAACAGAAGCCAGTCGTGGCACTGGGCACAAGCGTGTAACGCCACTGGTTGTGGGTTCGATTCCTATTTGAGGAAATTATTTTTTTTTTTCATTTCTCGAGGTGTCGAGGCAAAGTGCGGCGTTGAGTTCCGCCACTCAACACGCAATGCCTCTATAATTTGGCGTAAAATGAGAAGCGAAGTGTCTTAACACTAGACTCCCACTCTCTACCGAGCTATATGCGGAGAAAAAATTAATAGTGGATTCAAAAACGTTACACATAGTCTAAAGAAATAGACTGAATAGCTTACAAGGTGATTCGTCACTTAATTCTCTCTACGGATAAGTGTTTAATTTTGCTTTATATTATTATGGTACCGGAGGAAGTGAAAAGCACAACGAAGTTATGTATGCGGAACCCGTTTTGTAAAATTGTATGTTAGTAAGAAGTATAAATATAGCTAATTCATGTTGCATAGCATTATAGTAAATGACTATAAACTCCTTATAAAATACTTAACATCATATATAAACATAGTAAGTGATTTT
Organism: Heliconius melpomene rosina; assembly: GCF_056956725.1. NCBI lineage: Eukaryota > Metazoa > Arthropoda > Insecta > Lepidoptera > Nymphalidae > Heliconius > Heliconius melpomene. The sequence continues at coordinate 4,383,231 of NC_140400.1, forward strand.
TTTTTACGTTTATGCGAAAAAAAGTGCGGAGGGAACCTAGTGTGAAGACACTCTGTCTCCAATTTCGACTGTCCAATTTTCGAGATATTGCTGACTTTGCGGCGGACCTCAACGCCATGTTTTGCCTTCTTACCATAGCGAGGAAATGAAAAATATTTAATTCCTTCGAGTTGGAATCGAACCCACAGCAGTCAGCACAGTGACACGCTACCAAAAACTTCTTATTTTTTGCACATATTGTAAAAAGTACATAGCAATAGTAAATCTCAATTTCTGATTTATTTTGGATCGTATTATAAAGACTGTTTGCTCAAGTTAAGTGCTTTGTCTTGTTTTACCTTAATTAAATATTCTGGTGACATTTACAGTAATTAGTTTTTAAAAAATGATTGTTTGTGTATTAAAAAATTATTGTTAATTCGAGATGACGATCGACAATAATAATAATTGATATTAATAACTGTTTAAATAAAAATATTTAATTATCGAGCATAAAAAGCTATATTTTATTTTCAGGTACACTATTAAATTTACTTACACCACTTTTATAATAAATGTATATTTTATTGATGAAATTATAAAATCAAGGAAAATATATAATTTATTATATATTTTTTTTATTAATTCATCTTCGACACTAGCGTAGTCGCAGGGTTACAAGGTATAACTGTAACGGAACGATTGTGGGTTCGATCCCCACTCGAGGGAATGTTTATTGTTTATTTACTGGCACTAAGGCAAAAGGCCGGCGTTGAGTTACGCCACTAAAACGCAATGCCTCGAAAAATTCGAAAAAAGTGGGCAACAGAGTGTCTTAACACTAAGTTCCATCTACCTATATATCCATATAGCAGGGTGCTAGGGTGCACTTCAGCGTAGCTTCGTAGCAAGCTTAAAACATGAATCATAAGCAATCGTTTCAAGTTTTTCCCTGAGCGACAATTTATTTTTAAAATACAGATATGTTTTATTTGTCACTGTTCTTTGTAAATGAGTTGCTTTCAATTAAAACTCTCAAAAACAACTTTTTGTAACTAATCTATACTATAAAAAATATGTCTGTACATTGATAAAATTTGCGAAAAAACAATGTAAGGGGACTTAAAAATTTTGTCTTTCTTTTTTTTACATCTTCTGAACTATTGGACCGATTTGAATTAAACTTTTCTTGTTGTGTAGTTATTAGTTCAAGGCAGAATCTAAGCTATGTTTGATTTTGAGGATTTCCACACCTGATACAGTACTATAGGGGTCCAGCTAAACTATAATAATTAAATGTGTCTATAAAAATTGATAAATGTGATGAGCACTTTCAAATAAATAAACATTTTTCCATATTACATACGATCATTTTTACGAGCAATATTATAATTATTATTTAAGTGTATAAAAATAGTACAGATAACAAAGAATAAAAAAAACAAAAGTAAAAAAGGTAACCAGTGTACGCAATAAAATGAAAACTAACAATTTAAACTATTGCAAAAACCAAGAAAGTTTATTTCCAGAACCACTTATATTTGAATCAACGCTTCATTCGTAAGGCTTAAAGCACGTAATGAAGCTTTAATAGCCGCTTGTAATAACCTAGTAACTTATGTGCAATTGTGCATGTATCATACTTGAGACTAGCTAAATTGCATTGCTTTTTCGATTGTTTTTTTTTTATTTTTAACATCTTTAATTTTTTAATATGAGGAAAAATTTATATAAATAAAATGTATTACATTTGAATTTTTATAATTTAAAAAAAAATCAGCTTTACGCTGTATCCTGCACACAGGTAGCCCGAGGGAACCTAGTGTTAAGACACTCCGTTCCCCATTATATATTCTACATATTCATACAGCTTACGTAAATTTCATGGAATTCTATTCAATTTAGAATAAATATAATCCTGTGCTCAATTTTATTTTAATATAATGCTAAATTGAATTTTAAAATAAGTATTGAATTGATTTTTTTTTTAAATTATAATAAGAAAATTGTACTTACTTAAAATTGCCACCAATATTTGATTAACCTTGCTGCCCTCAGAGCAATACTTTTTCACTGTATACTTTAACATTTTTACGATTTTTTAAACACGGCCTATTTTATATATTTTTTTAAATATTTAATTATGTCTAATTCTATATTATGAATAACAATATGATTTTATTTAATTATTTAAAAGCAATTTATAAAATGCTTTAAGAAGTTACGACTTATATAGTCTGTTTTGAAATTGCGCGGGAACGCGCGTCTAGGCCCGTATTCTTATTTCAAATGAGCATGTCTTCACCCATGTGGATATGAGTAGACTGTAAAGTTGTTAAGATGTTCCGGGCGACCCATTGTATTGAAATTATTATAATATTAGTATTTCATCAATTTATAGGTAAATTATTAAAGCAAAATAGTTCTTTTCATTAGAAAAAATATTTAATTCTTTCAAACCTAAATAAACGTTATAATTATAATATAATATGACATAAAGTAAACTCTATTTATAATTTCTATGCAAGTTACTTGAAAATAGAAAATAATAAATATATAGAAAAAAAATATTTGAAAGTTATCAATATTTTGCCATATTTTATTGAGCTTTATTTTAAAACATACGTGCATGAAGAAAATTGTGGTAATGGAAGAAACAAAGAGGTATGTACACAGCAACACTTAAGGCTTAATCTTCATTTTCCAGCTAGGAATTCCAACCCCAGTGACTTCTTAAACATGTAAAAAGTAAATTATAGGTAGCTTTTATAATTCCTACATCATTACGTTAATACAGTAATACTTTACAAGTGTTTATAAGATTTTTAATGTTTTTTTGATAAACAAAATATTTACATGTTTTTTATGTCCAATCATATTATTTTAATCGTATTTTTCTTTAAATCATGTTCAGATTTAATTTTTATTTAACTTTTTAATTAATCAAAAATTACAAAGAAACAGAAGATTATTTATTAATAGGTTCTTTATTGTCAGCCGTAGTGAAAAAAATATTTATAATTAAAATATAATTGCTAAAATTATATAATATAAAAATTTAAGGCCATGTGTGACGTTTTTATCAATTTATTCTATTGTATGCTATGGTCACTGTGACAATGATCGCCGTGAGGTGCAATCAAATATCAACATAATTTCTCCGCTTATAGTAGAAAAATTACGGCGTTGTGCTCCGCCGCTCGACAGACAATGCGCCGAATTCGGGCGGAAACATTAGGATAAAATGTCTTAACTTGTTTCTGTCAATATTATATGCGGGATATATAAATTATTGCATAACGCCTTACATTGTTTATCAATTGATTACTAATATAAGATAAGTAATGTTGAGGCCAGTCATGGCGTAAGGCACAAAGCGTGACCGTAAAACCGACTGGTTATGGTTTCGATCCCCACTCGAGGAGATGAAATATTTATTTAAATTTATATTTCCATTTCTTCGCTCTGGTGTCGAGGCAAAGCGCGGCGTTTAGTTCTGTCTTCTGTCTGTCTGTCTGCCTCACGACTCGAATAAAATAAATTAAGCATATGTTAATTTTATTATAGTATTTAATAACGTCGTTATTGTACATTCACCTGCAGTCGTGACTAATTGGCATAAATGACTGAATTCTATTCAAATAGCGAATTGACGAAGTGACCATCCTCTAATTAATCACGTAGTGTTTGTCTAAACAGGACTACGCGGCGCTAGTGTGAGATTATAATAAACTGTTAAATATCTACCGGTCCGTGGCAAAGTGGCCTATCACCTTCACGCTCTATCCCGAACACAGCAGGGCAGACAAAGGCATCCTAGTGTTGAGACATACCGTTCCGGAGAAATAAAAATTTAAATAAATATTTAATTTCCTCGAGTAGTAATAGAACCCACAACCAGGCGCGCTTACAGTCACACACATTTTACCTCTGTGCCACCACGGCGCTTGTTATTAGATAAAGCGCGACGTAAAATTCCGCCCTTCAACTCAATGTCTTAAATTCAGGTGGACCAGAAACAATGTAATGTCTGGATGTTACTACTTAGGTGCTAGTAGTTCTCTAAAATATATACTTTACTATGATAATTTATCATTGACTAACGTTTGACGCTACGAATCTTAGAGGTTGAAATATTTGAAATTCATACATAAAACATTCTTAGCCATCTAATTTTGATTACACTGAAAACTAATCGACCGTATCCCGAAATTATTCAAATAAAAATTTCAATTTCACGACAACACTTTCATTTTATGTTAATATATGAATTTACTTTAATACGTACAATATTGAAATATAAACGTCGATTTTTACTTTTTTATGTTGTTTTCAGAATAGAAGCAATAAATTTATCAGATTCTTGTTCTACAATTGTTTGTTATTACACTGATATTTTAAATATATTGTAATCAAATTAATCGGTTAGTATACTTTTACTCTTACTGCCTGATATGTATCCTTTTAACTAGAATTTGTTTGTCGGTAGACATTGGCGACAATCTTCGGGGAATGACGACTTAAAATGCATCGCGAATGATATGGGTTCAAATCGATTCATTATGCTAAGTAGCTAGGTTAAAAAATACTCTAATAGTGTGGTTCTAGGCGTATTAAGTTGAAATAATCATATTCTTTGAAAAATACCTAAACAAGCACCTATTAATTAACAAATTTGAAATATCGAATTCTCTCCATATCTGTTTAATTACGTCTTTAAGCCGTTTTATTTGCTACAAAAAGTAAAGACACATGTCATTCTGACAAGCCTCAATCAAGAGGTTCAATTTCATTATTAAAAATCAAAATTCAATTTTATTATTAAAATTCACAATGATTTTAATAATTGCCTTGATAATTCCAAATATTATTGAATGTTATGGTGTTGGTAATATTGAAAAAGCACATATGTGCACTTCCTACGGATACAAACTTTTAGAAGCAAAATTTAATCAGGAAAAACATTGGTTATGTCTCAAGACACAAGCTATAGGTAAGTGCCTAAAGGTATTTTGTAAAATTTTTAAATAATTATTTTTTATTCTCGTTTTAATGTTTCGAGCACTCTATCACTCTATCTCTCACTCTAAGCTCATCTTATGCTTTGCTAACTGTATGTGATTGAAAGATTAGAGATATCTCACTTAGAGATAATATTTTAGTTTATTTTAAGCTTCACTTCATGTCCAGATCTTCCTTAAGCTGTTTGCGATCTAAATTGAAGAATTTTCATGTTAAGCTTTGTAGAAAATAGAAAGTGTATAATATAGAAGTTTTTACAGGTTCGTCACCCTTGACTTCGCTTTCCCCCACACTCTTACTAGATCCTGGAACTAGAGGCGGACGAAATAAACATGAATTTTCTTTAAACGATGTGACAATGGCATACGGCTTCCCTGTGGAAGATCCAAGTGCTGGATCAGCCGAAGGCTACATTGGAGATGACCATCAATTTTATGGAGTTCTTCACTTAGGTATATAATTTTTTAACCTCACGCTGTATTTCATACATGGCAGGGTAGGTAGGTATTACAAAGCTGAAGAGTTTGTTTGGTTCAAATTTTTTTTTGTATTTGATAGTGTATCAAGGACGGGTGTAGTCAATATTACTTAATATTGCTTATTATGTGTAATTCGTTAGAGTATGTAATTAATATCTTTCAACTATTTCCATTCGGGCACGACAGAGAAGGCATATTTAAAAGCTGGTAAAGAAATAAGTTCTTCCTCTCCTACAGGTAATCGTACTTTGCACGCCAATCCATACGGCACAGATGATCCTAACAATTTTCTTGGAGGCTTCGCCAACGACCACGTGGCGGCGCCGGAGCGACCTCGACGCGAATATTCTCAGGTGATCAGGTGATTACTGTGATACAATAAAATATATTCTCTTCCAAAGCATATGTTATCTTTCAATTTGTATTTTTATAAGATTTTTTTAGTTGTTAAGTAGTTTGACGATTTCTATCTGACACGTGTGGCCTTTTATATAAATACGATAATTTATCCAAATTGGTCAAGTAGCTTAGGGGAGTAGTAAATAAAAAAATATTCCTACAATATACTTTTGAGATACGTATTATTTTCGTCTTATTAATAACGGATTTTACCATATTATTTTGTATTTTTTGTATGTAATAATAATAAGTGGGTAAATTATAACAGTTATAACAGACAATATTTATGTATTTATCATAGATTACTATCATCTATTTTTAAATGAGAGCACAGCAAAGTGACAAATTGCCTACTGAAGGCTATATAAAGTCATCTTCTCAGCTTCACGCTGTATTCCGCACACAGCAGTTTAGGAGGGAATCTAGTGTTAAGATACTCCATCCCCCACTTTCCATGACGTCCTCACTAACATCTTAAAAACTAATTTCATATTTATATTCCTAGCTCTCCGCCGGCTTCGACCAGCTACCGTACTTCCCATACGACATAGAAGAACACGCCAGAAAACCGGGAATAGCACGAGCTCGCATCTGTGATTTGCTTTTGCTGGCTGACAAGGAGTTTTTTCAAAAAGTTTGCTATGTTTCCACACTTATATAAAAATGCGCAAGCGTATGATTGTAAACGCGACAGATCGTCAGTTCGATTCCGACTAGACGAAATGAAATGTTTAATATTTTTACTTCTTCGCTCTGGTGTCGAGGCTTCTATTACTTTGTGCAAAATTCAGACCTTTTAATTTGGAACGCAGCTATAGCGGATTAAATCGAAAGCGAAATGGTTTACTTTATGTGTCCTCAATAAATTGATCATCCAAAATAAAATTATTTTTTCTATTCGAAACAGTATTTCCTGATATTGGCGCGGATAACCAAAAGCAACTCTTAAGAATAATTTCATTTTTTTCTACAGGATGCAAATTCTAGTCTTAACCATGTTGTAAGAAGGATGATGCATGCTGTCGCTCAAGCTGATATTATATTTAGAAATACTGATTTTAATGAAGATGGCATTCCTGATAATGTTGGTGAGTTTTTTTAATGTAGTAGTGATAGGCAGTACCTGATATTAATTTATTCCAACTTGTGAAAATAGAATCACTATCCCATCATACCACGATGGCTTATATTATTAATGGAAAAATATGTTATATTTTAAATCGGGGTATAAACTAACTGTTCGGTTCAGGGCTCAGGCATAATTTGAAATTTCCAAATTCAAAGATAGTTCTTAAAGATTAATATTTTTTTTGGTAATGTTAATAACATTAACTATTTTAGGTTTTTCAGTAAAATATATACTAGTTCTAACGTCAAATGAAACAAACTATCGTGTATTTGGAGACCTTACAAAAGATCGAACTGTAGATGGTAGAAGTTATTTAATGAGATTCGCAAGACTGAGAAGGCTGTCCGAAGTTTGTCTTGGCGTTGCCTTTTCTGGGCATGCCTTTAAAAATAAAACTTTGGGATTAAGGTATTTAATGTGTTAACTGTATTATATTTTAAGTAAGCATACGACAAAATACGGCGTTCAGCTCCGCCGCCGAAAAATATATTTATTCTTTTTTTGTAACCCTACATATTGCAATATGCGAGAGATGAGTAAAGTTAAAATGTTAACGAATATTTTAATTGTAGAAGAATTCTTATCTAACAACGTCATAAAGATACACTTTTTAATTAAGTTTTAGATGTTAAAGAAAAAAAAATCCCCTTGAAAAAACTATTATTTTGTCTTATTCTAGTTAAACAACATACAATAAGTCTGAAGTAGAAAAACAGAGTGTTTTAATACTATCTTTCTGCGCTTATTTTTTTAATACTCTCGCTATAGCTTACACTATTCTTAACGCAGAAGTTTGAATACTAAAGACATATTATTTATATCTTTTAAATTAGTAGAAAATGTAGAATACAGGGGTTTAACACTGTTTTCCCACTTAGTTTCACGTCCCTGGGGGGTGGTATGGGCGGCGCGGCGGGCGGTCTTTGCGACCGGCGCGCGTACGGCAGGTCCTTCAACACCCTCGCCATAGCGCACGCCACCGCTGAAACGGACGTTCGTGTTCCGGAGGGAGTTGCGGCACTTACTCTTTCACATGAAATTGGTTAGTGTTTGTTTGTTTGTATGAGCATGTGAAAATCTATGCAATGTGAAAACCTTAGGAGAGGCCAATTTCCAGTAGTGGATGTCGAAACGCAGATTGCAATGACGATGATAAACCTAGAGCTATTTTAGACCATCTGTTAAAGAAAATAGAACTTAGGTATTATATCTAAAATGTAATATTTGCATATATACATATAATAATAAAATTATTCCTAAGAATAAATTTATTTAAGAATTACAATAAAATATAACATGCTTTCCACCATATACTTACCAAAATACATCCAAAAGTAACATAAAATTTTATGTTAACTTTTAACGATAGCACACAAATCAGGCAAGAACATGAAAAAACATTTTTGACCAAGTTAAAAAGTTGGTGGGTGGCATATTTCCATAATAAAATAACGATCTAACGTTTCTAAATAAATATAGGAGTGCTTATGTATGAGGTTTATCGTATATCATAAGTACTAGATGTTATTTATTAACTGCTTGCGACTGTTCGGAGTTCGATTTCCATTTGAAATTTATTTAACTTGTGGTTAGTACCTGCTTTTATTTATTTTACTGTAAAGTGTTCCTATGGAAATATAAGTATCTATTCAAAACAATGTTGTTTATTACAAGACGAAAGTGTAGCACTAAAAAATTTTTATAGCGGTGCAGGTAGCAGAGGCAGTGGGTTTTTCGAGACCATTGTGGCACAGCGGAACAGTCTACCCGTACCGTCACCATTTACCCGATAGTTGCAGATACTTACTCGTGGGGATGTATTATTTTTATGTCCACCTTCTGATAATTCTGTAGTCCCACCACTCGAATGGAGTGTATTGACACTAGCTTTTCTCTGCTTACCGTGTATATGTATAAAGCTAAATATTTATTTTCCACAGGTCATAGTTTCGGGGCGCACCACGACGATAATTTCCCCAATCCCGATTGCAATGGCTATCTGATGGGATCCCAATCTTCAATATCCTCCCCCCACCGCTTCGAGTTCTCAATGTGCAGCAAGCGCCTCGTCTCTGCCACTTTAAGTAGCATGAGCTATTGTTTGACTGATGTGGATCAACCGTATTGTGGGAATGGTATGGTTTTTCAAGCTTTTTTGCTTTAAAAGCAGAGCTTTTTAGAGCAGAGTGTTTTCTTTGCCTTTTCTGTTAATCGCGCTATATACAAGACGAAGTGTAAAGCTAAAAAAATATGAACATTGTTTTAGGTATTGTAGAGGATGGTGAAGCCTGTGACTGCGGGTTGCCCTCCCACTGCAGTTACAAAGACCCGTGCTGTACGCCCCGGGCGGGGGGTACACTTATGTTTGACGAAGGGTTAGATTTGACTTTTAGTTTTATTGACATTTTTCTCCTTTATAAGTTGTTTGTGTATATATGAGTTTAAGTATTTAATAGTGATGCATCGTTGAGTTTCGCCACTCAACACGCACCTCCAGAATTCTGCGGGAAGAGAAGGGTATGGAAATGTCTTAATTAGAATGGAGTGCCTCAACACTAAGTTCCCAGATTCCCTCTGCCTACCCTACTAAGTGTGGGTACAGCGTGAAGTTTTAAAAAAATCTATTACTGACATGGTGCAAGAAAAAAAATATCTTCCTCGAAGATTCGACGAACGGGGATCGAACCTACAAACATCGCGTTTAGAGTCAGTCGCTGTATCACTGCGCCAGAATAATATAATTATAAACATATCCAATTTATAATATGATAATTATTATGAAAATTTCAGTGCTTTACACAAAGAGGGTTGTTTGGTTTCTCCGTCCGCGATGTGTCACCCCTCGCAAGGACTGTGTTGTAAGGCGAACTGTGAATACGCTAACCTCACCAAAAGCGGCATCGTTAGTATTTTAAATTGAGAAATATAATTAGTTTATTATTGTAATGATGCTGTTAATAATGTTAAAATGTTATTTATTGTTTTTGTTGGTTGTTTAGTATAAAAGATACCTAAAAAGTACTTTCATAGCTGTGCGTATGCGCATATAACAAAGTAGGCAATTTCGAATTAAGATTAGATTTAAGAATTTGCGCGTTAAGTAATCGACGTCGCCTTTTGCCGCGTTTTAGATTGTTATCAAAGTGATGAAGTGAAAATATGAAATGATTCATCACTCCGAGTGGTAATCGAACCCACAATACTCTTATATCACTGCGCCACGGAAGGTTTCAGGATGATTATAGTCTAATGATACCTAAGGGATAAAGCTGCATTTAAACTATTCTATTATATTATGTTAGTATTGGTATATTATATTGTATATCGACACTTTCTTTTATTATTGTTTTTAATTTACTCCTGATTCATTGATCGATATAGGACTGCACAACGCTGGACCTGCAGTGCACGTGTAAGGAGGAGCGCACGTGTCGCTGCGGCGCGGGCGGGCGCTGCCTGCCCGACGGCAGCTGCCACGCGGCCGAGTGCGCGCTGCTGGGGCTGCGCGAGTGTGCGTGTCCGGATACGGGACCTGTTAGTTGCTGATTGCTTTGTTTTGTCCAGCATATGCCGGGGTTAAACAGATATCGAATCTACAACCGTCGCGTTTACGGTTGCACGCTTGTGAAACTGCGCTATGAAGGTTCCATTCATATAAGCGAAAATAACTTTATGTACTTATTATAACTTTAAATACACATTTCATTCCATCTGTACATAGTAGAGTAAGCAGGGGGAACCTAGTGTTAAGACACTCTGTTCCATGCGCACTGCCCAATTTTCCAGATATCAATAATCGAACCAACAACTTTTGTGCTTCAACCTTTGTGTTCTAGACACTATGCTATGACTGTTTCAACTTATGTTTATTTTTATAAATATGTTTCTAATAATAAATGCAAGTAGGGTTAACATATTCCTTTAAATAAAATATCATACTTTATGAAACTATGATATAATCTTTTTCCACACAAAGAAAAAAATAAAAATACTGTTATCCTAAGTTTTTTCTTTATAATTCCGTAGCAAGTATTATTGTCGTGGGTTCAGTTCCCACTTGGGGGATTGTGTTAATTTCATTTTCCCGTTGTGGGGGTATAGAACCAAGTGCGGCGTTGACTTCCGCCACTTAATAAGAAATAGAGTATACACACACTACATATACGTAAATAGGCGTTAAACTAAAAAATATATAATACTGAGTAAATAAGTTCTAAGTAAATAAATATTTAATAATTTATAGGGCGGTAAGCTACATAAAGTTAAAAAGTGTGGCGTGTGTTGCCAGTTGAAGAGAGCCAACGAGGAGGAGGAGGACCGGTGCGTAGGTGTGGAGTACGCGGTAAGAGAAGCCATGATGTACTCCGAGCTGCCTGTAGACTGGCCAGATCAATATTATAAAGGACGTTAGTGGTTTTGCGTTAATTTATTGTGTAACATGTAATCTTAGAGTTTATTTTCTATTCTTTTTTTAGCTAGGCTGTATCCCGCAAGGCAAAAGGAACCTAGTGTTAACACACTCCCATTCCCTACGTTGTGTCCAATTTTTGAGATATAATTTTAGTAACAAAATATTGCTTCGAAAAATTACAACAACGTTTACACGAACATATCTGTGCAAAGCAAACATCCAGAACCAGAAAATATCTCTGGATACGTCCATGCCCAAATGCACTACACCTATAAAATATCTATTAAAACTTGTTATAGCCAACATAACAATAAACGTATGCAACAACAAGACGTGCCAGTTCACGCACATACGAGCATGGTCGCCCGGCGATGTCTGCGTCGTCTTGAACACGGTGGGCGTGTGCGAGCCGCGCGGCATATGTAAAATAGTCAACAGTGTGCCTTCGTCTAATATTTACCCGGATTTTTTAGTTAGTTGTGGTTTTTTTATATAGTATGGTAGACGAGTCTATAATTGTTACATATAATAATCTATATATATAAAAGGACTTGTCCTCACTGACTGAGGTAAGACGCACGCACAGCCGTAACCGCTGATGGTAGAAACGTGAAATTTGGATAGATGTTTACTTTCATAATCTGGACATCCACTAAGAAGGGATTTTGAAAAATTTTAACCCTAAAGGGGCGAAATAGGGGTTGAAAGTTAGTATGGAAAAAAAAATAAATCGGCACCGATTCTTATAAAATTTGAAATTCAGACTCTTAAAAGTATTTAATTGAACACGTGTTTCATAGTTTTCTAGAATTCTTTCCATAAGGGTGCAAATAAGGGGTTGAAAGTTTGTATGGAAAAATTCTTAAATCGCCACCGATTTTTAAAAAAAATTAAATTTAGACTCTTAAAAATATTTAATTGAACACATGTTTCATGGTTTATTAGAATTCACCCCTAAATACGTAAGCGAAGCTGCGCGCGTCCGCTAGTATGATAATATTGTTACAATAGCTTTGTAATCGGCGGAAAGTGGGAGCCGGAGTGTCTCGACACTAGGCGGCCCTGCCATATGTGGAATACGGCGTGAAGCTTTTTTAGCTTTATTAGCGTAGATTTTTTTAAAATTTGTATAAAACTACCTAATAGCGTTAAAATTTGCTGTACCTATCGAATTTTATTGAAATCAGTGTAAAGACGTCAAAAATACGTCATCAAAAATCTACGTGTAATTAATTGCTAGTCATAAGGACTGGTCTAGCTAAAGGTCTTTAAAATTTTACTTAGCGAGACTCCAATCCGCGCTCCCGGTTTCAATTATTGTGAATGGACGGAAAGTAATAAACTGAGAAGCTTTATATCTGCACAGATTAATAAATACGAGACTGAATTTAATTTATTTTACTTTAATTTTTTTCAAAATTACAAATTTCGTTTTTTTAGTTTCGTTTACATAAATAAATAAATTATTTTTTATTATACCTATTTTTTTATTACAGAAAGTTAAAGTAATGCGGCTCTCCAGAAGTTCGGCCAAGAGCGTTAATTCATGCATTTGGATTTTATTTATATTGCATACAATAAATATTGTGTAATCAAACAATTTGTTTATTTTAAAAAAATATTATAAATAATTTCAACAAATACTTTAATACAATAACCATAATTTACAAAAATAAATATTACAGTATAGTTCACGAGTCGCGGCCGTCCTGAAATTGGGCTTTCTGAATTTTTGAGATATAAAAAAGAAAAGTAAATCCTAAAAATCAAATCTTCGCCGCCATTCCCAACTACCCTAAGAGTGGTCACGACTGATCGAATGTATATATTATTAATTTTGTATTATTACTATATTAATAATTTTGACATAAAGCTTCTAACATCTTGAAATAACAGTATTTTATGTCGAATTCCATGTCATACCAATAATTTACAGCAATACAGCCATGACTTTGTGTCACGTGATGGAACCATAGGCTTGGCAAGTAAAGACAATCTCCTTTATTCAGTCTCACTTTAAACTTATGTGCTTTTTTATATTCTGGGTATTTTGTGACATCTGGATTGAGAGGATCTGAAATTATTATAATAAATATAAATTCTATTATACTTTATTCCAATACTGTCGAATGAACTATATGATGAAGCTCTACCAATGAGCATGCCATCCATGCCATATAAGTGCCATCTCTCTTGTATAGTGTTGTTATGTCAAGTGTATACTATAAATAAACTCAATAACAACCTAAGGACTATGCATAATATTCTTAATAAATTATTTCATAGCACAAATATATTTAACACACAATCCTTTGAAATATTTGGTCTGTAGAGAATGGAGAGTCACTCTCGAGGTCTCTCTGCAGTGTGGGATAATGTGTAAAGCTAAAAAAACATACCTATACATATCCAAGGTAATCCGTTACAATTTAATTCAGCTTCAACAGGAACTATATTCCAAGTGTCATCAATTCTCTTAAATTCAGCTTGAGGATATCTTTTATATGGCACATAAGGTAAATCAGTTGGTGGTATGAGTATGAAATCTTTATATCCATCTATCACACAGTATATATTTTCATATGGATCTTTGTGCACTGAGGAAATATTATTTAATTATAAAATTAGTGCTCTAAACATTCAAATTTTAAATATTTTTAATGCAAATAGACTTTTGTAACCATGTTTTGAATTGTGAAATAAATTTAAATCCAACACCAGTCTGTGACAGTTTGATGACAAATGTCATGATGGTTGATACAATCCTTACTTAGGGGAACAAATTATTTTAACTCCCCATCCAAATAAAATAAATCCAAAGAGAGACCTTTGATAAAGTGCCATACTAAATAATGCCTGTCAACATGTCTAGCATACAATTTTAGAGCTCTCTGCCTACTCTTCTATATTAGGAAGATAGTGTGAAGCTAACAAAACCATACATACTTGAGGTGACAGCTCTCTCATCCCCCATCCAAAAATTGATGGCATCAGGCATTTTATTGAATGCTTCAGTTGCGAAACCAACATGATGATGAACATCATCCATTAATTCACTAAAGTCTTCTGTGAGATTGGAATTTTGCCTTTGAATATATGGAATAAGTTTTTCACTGAAAAATAAAAAAAATAAGCAATAAAAACTGTTTCTTGTTAATAGAATAGAAAATCAATAAGAAAAAGAACAAACCAGGTGTTTCACAAACACATAAACAACTGGGTCTTATATTTTTTCAGTTTCATACCTCAAAATAGTGGAATATGCAATGTCTTATTTCTGCTCAAATTTGAGACAATGTGTTGAATGTCAAATTTCAATTTCACATTTTGTTTTACTAAAACAAAATTTGTTTATCTAACAGCAGGTAAATGAAAAAAGTTTTTTTTTCAGCCAATGACTATCCCCTTTTGCTACAATATTTACTTTGTTCGTTTCAACCTAAAAATATTATATTCTATTCTATCTAGCCTAAAAATATTATATTCTATCTATTTATACCAATTTTTCTATAAACAAAATCTTACTTTATCAATTACTCTGCTGCTGAATTAGGTATTCTATCCATGCACTTTACACTACAAATGTCAATGCAATGTAGGCGGACTAACCTAGTGCCAAGATTTTCCATTTTCCATTTTGCTCTCGAATTCAAGACAGTATGTTGATTGTCAGACAGAACTCAACGCCTCATTTTTCTTAAGAGTGAGGAAGAAAAATATAATTAAGTCTGGGAATAATTCATGGTAGTTGCAGTCCAATTTTGCCATAACATCATGAGATGAATTAAGTCAAGATTTATTTATTTAATAGTATTATGTACCTTTGAGAATTCATTATATCCAGAAAATTACCCATAGTCATTTCAACTTCTTCAGGCATAACAAAATATTCTGTGCCATTATCATCCTGAGTGATACCATCGGCCAGCCCATTTGGAGTCAAAGCAACAGTGACTTTTTTATTTGAAAAATGTTTCCTGTAAAAATAAGAGATATATATGCATATAATAATTATAATTGTGTACTCAATTATTGAGGCAGGTTGTAATTACGACTGGTTGTGGGTTCGATCCAACTCGAGG
Source organism: Heliconius melpomene rosina (assembly GCF_056956725.1). Classification (NCBI taxonomy): domain Eukaryota; kingdom Metazoa; phylum Arthropoda; class Insecta; order Lepidoptera; family Nymphalidae; genus Heliconius; species Heliconius melpomene. The sequence goes on from NC_140400.1 coordinate 4,398,732, forward strand.
AATTAAATATTAATTTACTTATATATTTATACATTTGGTAATGTGTTAATTGTATGTTAAAAAGATTTAAATTACCTTTTATTTTAATTACCTAAAGAAGTCAGCATTCCACTTGTGAGTTGCTGGCCAATTCTGGCAACCACCTCTTATAATAACTGGTAAATTTTTAGACACAAATTCCCTATGAAATTCCAATGGGCCCAATTCATTTGTTTCTGTTGTATCACTACTTAAATATAAATCTGCAATAAAATAATATTCAATGTAAATAGATAGAAAAATTATAGAATCATTTTAAGTAGAACAAAGACAATTAATACCTGATGATTCCTCATGAAGCACTTGAAGAGCATTTGTACTATTTGATGACATTATTTTGTAAAAAGTATAGTTTTTCAGTTTAATTAACAATCATAAACATAACCTACAATAAACTTCATTTCATAGGTTGACAAATTAGAAAATTGAAAAATAACTTTGACATTCATTAAAGTGTTGCTAGTTCACTTTTTGAAAAGCTGTATATTGAAAATAATTTGGTCTATGGTCATACCAAAGAACTGGTTCAAAATGCAAACGAAAGCTCTTTTTAGTTTTGCTAGTTTACTCCTTTAATAAAATTAAAGAGGTAAACTAAAGAGGTGGTAAAATTAAATTACCACGAAATCTATAGACATTGTGTTAAATTGTGCAAAATAAAAAAAATATTTAAAAAATGATTTTTTTTTCTACCAATCGGGCCGCGGCTCATTTAAAAAATATCAGTGGCATGAGGGATGAAGTAATTTTAAATTGATTTTAAATTATATTTATTTAAATAAATAACACAAAAAAGTATTATGAAAGTGAAATGACAAACTAAATATATTTCATAGGCATTGGTTTCTTAAGTATGCCTTTCACAGGTGGCTCGTAGCTTTCGACATTTGTCTTTCTGAACATTGGCAATGGCTCTGTTGGAGGTCTCGCACTATCGCGAGGTGACGACACCGTTTTGTTTTTCCAAAATGCTCGAGGCATAAATGAGTAAGACGCATCTACAGCTGAATCTAATCAAAATAAAAATATATAATTAATCTTCATAAATCTTCATAAGTTTAGTACGTCATATTAATAACAAAATATCTATCTAATAATAAAAGTCTTTTTTTGTTAAATATGTACATACTTTTAGGTTTTTGATTTGAGAATTCCGATATAGTCGTTGCACTTAATGCTCTCGGCCCAGATAACATGTTCAAATCGAAGAAGTCTTCTACACCTTGACGTGTCATATTAATTCTATTTCTTTCGTTAAGTTGACGAAGGCGTATAATTTTATCAAAATTTTGCAAAAATGTTCTTGAAGTATTATGTATAGCTACTGTATCCAGAACTCCTGTACATTTATTAAATTATGGTTTAACAAATAACTAAATGAAACTTATCAATATTAAAATCAATATGGTATAAAATTATTACGTAATTGTGCGCATCTTGCAATAATTATTTCTTTATAACGATGTTTTTTCGTCATGGGATTTCCGTTGAAGTTTGCGTCCACAAGAGAAACCAAAAGACAAAGATCGTTTGAAATTTCCTAAAAACATATAGTTGTTATAATTAAGTATCATCACAGATTATTTATTATGTGAATATTTTCACATACCTCAATATTATCTAGCTTGTTTTTTTTCGCAATCAAAACTTCCAGCCGTCTAAGAGGCTTTGTCCAACTCATTTCTGTTATTTTATTCTCCGAAACATTAAGGATTCTTAGTGTCGCCTTAAAAATATTATAAAATTAAACATAAAGAAAGTAAAGAAAAAAATATAATAAAATATTCTTTAGTACCCCAATCGCTATCATAGTTTTTGGATCGAAGCACAATGCGTCAGAATTATCAATATTTTGTTTTTCAATGTGTAATTCTTCCAAATATCTTAGTGCTTCTAAATTTTCAACAACACTTATGCGATTGTTGCTCAAATATAACTTCTTTAATTTTGTCAAATTTTCTAATCCATCAATTTTTGTAATTTTATTCCATTGTAAGTGCAGGTGAGTTAGATTGTGTAACATATTTAAATTTTCAATTTTTGTTATAAAGTTGTTATGATAATATGCATAGCTAATATAATTTGATTGTTTTGGTTGGGGCTGTAAAATAAGCAAAATTTTGGAGACAATTTCTTAAAAAGACAATTAGTAGAGAATTTACAATATAGTTATGTTTAATTGCTTACGATTTCTGTAATATTTTTTTCATGCATAAACAGATGAGTGAGTCTTTTATTTGAGATTTTTTGTTTTACAAGCTTTTTTGCTTGCTTACGTAAACTTTCATCACTTTGGTCCAAGCTATCAGGTATTATGTTACTCTTATTAGCCATTTTAATTTAATTAGTTGAAATATAAAAAGGAACTCGAATTAAAATTAGTAATCGATCAAATAATTTCAAATGCCTAAATATAAACAAATGGTTGTCATAGTTTTAAATCGTTACCTTTCTATATTCAACTGACATTTGATTTAAGTACTTATGTAATATCATCAACAACATAAGTCATGTATGAGTAAATGTGTTCTGTGGTCAACAATCTCAACAGATGCTGTCAAAACTTGAAGCACTAAATGTCACTTGTAGTCTTGTAGTTTGTACTTTTGTTTTGTACTAGAAATCGCGAAATCTAACGCTGTCGCTGTATATAAAAATCAACAACGGGCTTAAATTGAGATTAGATTAGGTAATTAAGACTTTATATATTACAAAAAAAAATATCTGCTTAATTCAAATTTCATCGCTAAAATTCAAGTAAGCAGTGACTGAAAAATTTTACATTGCCAATAATTTCCACGAAAATATTTATTGCTTTTCAGAAAATGGGTGAAAGATACAACATTCATAGCCAGTTGGAGCATTTACAAAGCAAATATATTGGAACAGGCCATGCAGACACTACAAAATATGAGTGGTTGACCAATCAACACAGAGATTCTTGCTGCAGTTATATGGGCCATCCTGATTTACTCAGTTACTTTGCAATAGTTGAAAACGAATCTAAGGCTAGAGTTAAATTCAATTTGATGGAAAGAATGTTACAGCCTTGTGGACCCCCACCTGAAAAGCCTGAAGACTAACTTCTGTATTATAAGATCTCTCTGTACTTTACTTTTAAGGAAAATATAAATAAAAATATAAAATTATATTATGACTTTTTAACTACATGTGACTTTTAAAAAGTATTTTAAAACTTAATGTGTATAAGCTTATTTTTTTTATAACTTTGTACTGGTATACAAAGCCTAGTATTATTTAATTGAACAGCATCAATGTCAAAAATTAAATGCAACAGTTTTGTGTTTGATCTACTTGTGAGAATAATATTTTTAATTTTCACCACTCTGGTAATGATAAAGTGCAATCTGCCAAGCAATGTTTTAAAAATTGGTTTTAAAGTGGAGAATTGAGTTTTGCCACTAAATTTCATCTGCCTGCCTTGCTATATTAAAAAATGTGAATCTGCTTATAAAAAACATACGATCCCCATTTGAGGAAATTAAATATTTAAATTTATATTTCCATTTCTTCGCTTTGGTGCCACTAAGCACACAATATCTCCAGAATTCGGCGGAAAATGGGGAATGGGGTGATTTAACACTAAGTTCCCTCTGCTTACCCTGCTGTGTACAGGATACAGCATGAAACTGATATAATTTTTTATTAATTTATTTGAAAATAGTAGTAGGATAAGGAAATAAAAATATTTTCTGATTTCATCCAGCATTTAATAAAGCTTTCCATTCATCCAATTTGGCGTTTAAAGCTACTTCTCGTTCTTCAGCTTCCTTGGCCAAACTTTTTTGCTGTTCAAAACTCTTCACAACATTTAACACTAATATTTGTTGTATATTTGGCAGAATTTTTTTACATTCCTTTTGAAGTAATTCCATAGCTTTCATGATACAATCTATATCCATGGACCCTATTTGACGAAAATCTGAAATTTGTCTTAATTCTGGTAACATAGATATTGTTATTACACCATTGTTATTTCCTCTTTGTGCTGGATCCATGGCTAAGTGTTCCTCAGCTCCAGTAGGGTCAACAAACACTTTATCTTCAATTACTGCTAGTGAGCAAGCAGTAATTATATCATACATTGGGACTGCGGCATCTGTTAATGCTAAGCCAGCTGCATTTATCGCGGCTGCCAAACAAGCACCATCATGTTCCAAGATGTATACAAATATGTCAATCTGAAAAAAAATTTAACTATTTTTATTGTTTGCAAACAGATAAAAAATATAAAATACTAGGAGACTTTGTTCTATCATCAATAGCTTGAGTATTTTTTTTGTAACATTTTATGGATATTTTATTTTACAGATCGGATTACATTTATGAAGCTTTATTTATTACAGATCCCTAATTTTTTATTTATAATGCAGCCTGTTACTCAGGCATGTCGAATTACAAAACATCTTTATTAAAAATATTAGTATATATGCATTTTATTCATACCTGATAATTGGGAAACAAATGTCTACATACAGCTGATTCTAATGCCTTTCTAAGGGCATTTGATAAAGCTTTCTCTTCAGAATCAGGAGCGTGAGGCCTTCGAACTTGGGTACATGAAAATGGCGCAAATTTTACTTCACAAAATAATTGTCCGAGTGTACTGTAATGTTAAATAATTTAAAAAATAAAACGAAATAATAAATAATTTGTATGCAAATCAATTAAGGTTTTACCTATATTCATTTTGATGCATAATCTCTCTTGGATCAAAAACTGAACACACAACTTTTGTCTTTTTCAATTCTAAATACGCCGATCCCTTTGCTTGTGATATCAAGTCGGTTCGAGCAACTTCAAATAAAGAAATAAGTTTAAAATACACTTAAAATAAGTTTGAAAATTATAAATAAACACGCATAGTTTAATGAACACGTACAAAACATACACATCGTTCGTGCCTCGTCCAAAGCGCGCCCATCTTTCCGAGATCCATTTTCATCTATTAAATCTTTATATAAATCATCATAGCTTTTAAGGAAATCTTTCGTAAATCGATGGTATGGAATACTATCCTCTGGTCCATTGAATCTTCTGTAATCTAAAGGCATTTGTAATATTACTCTTTACTCTTTAGGGTTAGTTTATAAGTTACTTGGTTTATTTTTTTTTTATAATAAAGACAAGATGTCAAATTGTCAATTGTCAACTATCAAGTGATGTCAATCATTCAATGCTTCTAAATATCGATAAAACATACTAAATGCGATACACTGATGTTTTGGATTGATAAAAAAGATTACCGTATGACGCCGTACAAAATAATATATTAAGATACCAGAAGTGTACCAAAAGTATCAAAATCAATTTTTAATATATTATCATTCCAAATGATAAATAAAATATTTAATAAAATTGATCGATCTAGCGATTTAGAATACAAGATTTAATAAGTTGCCAAATAGTATAAATACGTGTACAACAGTTAAAGAAATTTAAGAAAAATCTCAAATTATATTTATACTCCTTGCTTAATTAATATTTTTTTAATTATTAAAATAATACGTAACAAGTTACATTCGACCACTGGAAATTGTTTATTTAAGATAAGTTTAAGTAGTTATATATTACTATTTTAGCTCAATATAAGCGAACATTGTTCTTTTGCAGTGAATAAAGTGTCTATAACAATAACTTTAATTCATTTCATTGTATTTTATTTAGAAAATTAATTTCAATATTTATCGAATTACTAGAGCAATAATGTGTGTATTTGTACTTTAATATTTTACAGGTACTCTTTGATAACGACTTAAAGTTTTTGTTCTTACTGATAAGCAAATAATATATGAAATCAAACAAAATAGCTCAAAATTGCTGATAACAAAACATCTTACATCTACCATACGAACGATAACGTTCCGGGCCATAATATTATTGTCCTACTTACTTTTTAGTTACAAATCTCGTCGATCTGGTAACATTGTCGAAAGCCACATGCCACAGATGACAGTATTTTTGACAGATGACGGTTCAAGTTTAATGTCATTCGTAGCCCAACTAGATTTTATTGTTAAAATGAAAATTACACCTAAAAATTCTAATAATTTCAAGTTATTCTGCTAAAACAGAATGTTTCAATATTAATATACCTAAAACTACGACATATTTAACTTAGCTTCTAGTTATAATCGTAAGTAAAAATTTTGGCCTTCGTTGGGTTGGCAATTTGACCATTCACTTGACCGGGTGACGTTTCGGAACATGTAATGTTTTAATTTATTATATGAAAAGCTATATAAATCACTAATAATACGGCGTTCGCTATATTGTTATCATTATCTTAAATTAGTCACAGTCATTGTGTTTAGAGTAACTCTGCACCTATTGTTATTTTATTGTTTTGATGTAAAATATTATTTTAGATTGAAGATGTTACGGTTAAGAACTGTTATTTTGGCATTGCTTGTGTTTTTGACAACATGGAGTATATCCTGGGCTCAAAACCAATCAACCAGTTCTTCATCATCTCCCACTACAAAGGTATGTTTTTTTTAAATTATTATTTATACATATTTTATTCCCAAATTGGATTTTTTTAAATGTCATAGAAGTTATTTTCAATAATTTTTACAATTAATATATTCCTTTTGAAGATTATAATAAGGTTTGTCTACAAACATATAATCGTTCTTGCTGTATTATAATGAAAAATGTTATTTAGAAGTAATTAACAAGATTTGAGTAATGATAAAACCATTTTAGATAATTTCTTACAAATACAGCAATAACCATACAAAATAATAGTTAATAATATTAAATACTTATATACATTTAAAGGCCACTTGAACATTTAAAATGTATGAAATTCTCAATCTGGTATATTCTGGTGCAGAAGAATAGCTATTGATTGTAAAGGTGATGGTTTTGGGTTCTTTCCTAATTCATATATGTGTATTATTCTCATTGTGTTGTTCTGGTAAAATATAATGTGGAGATTAGCCACTGCTACTTAACATGTAATGTCTTGAATTAAGAAGGAAAATGGAGAATGGAATGAAGTTTTCTCTACACTGACGCATTGATGCCATGTTGTGCACCAGAGCAGTCAAAACATTTTATTTTCCTTAGTGGAGAATGGACCCATTTCCATCACCTTTGCAGTGAGATGCTACTCCACTGCACCACAATGGTATTAAAACTATTAGTATATAATTAGTAAACAACAATTATTCATATATAAGTGCTGCTATCAAATGCTTAAGTTACTTAATAATACAATAAAGATAACAGTAATTCTGTTGATTGTATTAAATGAGTCAAGTAGATGATACTGAAATGTTCTTTTTGTATCGTTTAGAAGTAGTAATAGATAATTTTATTATTTAACAACAATTTAATTTAATACTCATATATAAAATTGAGTCCAATATGTTATGTTTTGGATTGGCAGAATATTTTTTTGCATTTCCTTGCTTTGGCAAGACTAAGCTGCATTGCACTCTGCCACACATGTATGTAATATATGTATCTAATTTGAAAGTTAGGGATTAAAGTATGTTGACACTAAGTTTTCATTGTCTACCTCATTAGGTTAGGTTATTATACTTATATACAACCTCCTTCGGGTCTTCTCCATACAACATGTCATTGGCGAAGTGATATGTGCTCAACTGGCACGCTCGTAAGACCAGATTTAAAGAACCATACACCATATTATACTTATTATATGTATAGGAAACAGGTCAAGCTAAATATATTTATTATGATAGTTATCAAAATTATAAAGGCCTTCATATAATAAGAATTTTATCAAATTAGGTAATTTATGAGTGCTATTAATTTTAATTAAAATTTGTGATAAAGTTTTATACAAAAACTTCAGAATATTTGTATTCTTTATAGTCATATTTATTTCTGTGGTTATAAAATTATTTTTTAATTTAATTTTGCTAATGCCCTTTTGCTAATGAAAGTATAAATAAAAGTACTTTAAGTTACACTTCAATGATTTAACAACAATAACTCTAATTTATTCAAAATTTATGTGTAGAGTGGAAACTCAATTAACTGTCAATCAACTAATTGCCGTGTGTGGAATGGCCTACCTGCGACAGTGTTTCCAGGTCGATACACCCTGGGTACCTTCAAAAAGCACGTTTATCTCCACGTTAAAGGACGGCAACACGCCTGTAGCTTCTCTGGTGTTACACAGGGTGGAGGGTGGCGGTGATCTCTTACTATCAGGTGACCTGTACCTGTGACATCGTTTTCCTTGTCTTTTTCTATAAACAAAAAGATGAGTTTAAAACACACTATGTATAATCAGACACAACCCAGTCACAAAATGAATAAGATAATAAATAAACTCCTTTCAGCAGTGCCTGAGAACTACCCCATTCTCATTCATGCTCCTTTTTCTACCTAACTAAAATAAAAAAAAAAACACTAGTAATGCCGCCTTCGAACTAGAATCAAATTACTAAATATATTATGTATCATTTTCATTAAAACAAAAACATAGGCGTGTACTCACTTGACACAAATTGCAGATGTGTTTTTGTATTATTATCGATGTCTATTTAATGGACAGCGGACAAATAAATTATAGGGTTGGTCAAGCTAGTGTATCACCAAATTTATGTTATCTACATAGGTACTCGCACATGTAAGCTTCGATGTACTAATATTATATAGCTGAACAATTCGTTTGGTTGAAGGCGGTAATCTCAGGAATTAGTTCGAATTGTTTTTTTTTGTGTTGGATAGTCTAAACGCTATAGCTATTTTTGTTAATCACGATAATCGTTCGGATATAATTAATGTTGGAGTTACGTCGGGCACTTGGAATGTGTCATATGTCGTACATACATAACTCTTAAATATTTTAACGATATTGCGGGATGAGCATCCGCAGGTAAAAGTTAGTCAACAACGTACGTTTCTCAGAACATTCAAGGTTGAAGTCTGGTGGAAATTTTGTTTCACTACCAGATCGATTGATTGACTGACGCCGCTTGTATATCTTAGTTTATGGTTCTAAACATCAGCTATTTTTACGTTCGTATTTCAGAAGTTTAAAGCAGCTTTAGCCAACACTTAAATATTATGTACAATTCAATATTCCTGTCAATATTATCTATAAGTGAAAACCTTTTTATTTATGTATCCTTTGACCTAATGATTTTTGGACAACCCTAGAAACAATATAACGAGTAGGGTTATAACAATGAAATGAAAGGTAATTCCCACTGAGCTAACCGCAAGCTATAGCTGGCGTCAAATTGATTATGTAATCGTTATAATATCTATTTCATGTTAGTCAAATATATATTTTTATTTCTTTAATTTAATATTTTTTGTGTATATTTTTCGAGTGAAACTCGTGATTACGTTGGAAATTTATCGCGATATAAACATACTTTGACGTATTTAGAAATATTTTGAAAGTCATGAAATATTTTTGGATAAGCCAGATGTCCGGCTCGACTTTAAGGCTAGCGAAGGTTAAGCGCTCATATTTTAATATAGTAGTTCATAAGTACTGGTATTGCCATGGATAAAATTGGCCGTAAATAATTTTACAATTAAAAAAAAAACATGGTTTATATAAATATTTTTGGGCCAATTGTAGTTAAATATATTTGTGACATTAAAATAATAAAGGGTACAATTCTCTTTCCAGGTGTCATTTTTTTAATCTGCTACAACTTAAATTTGAGCTAGAAAGTGATATCGTGTGAGAAATCAAACTTATTTAGCCCTGACTCAACCATCTTGTAATCCATTGAGAATTACTTAAATAATTTCCATTGAATTGAATAATTTAGCTACGACAGTTGCGTACAGCAATGTCTCAATGGTTGTTGAAAGAACGGCGTTACTTAGTTTTATGTTGAAAGTAGTATTTAGGGACATCGCATTGTGCCTGAGTGGAACGTCGTCTGACTGTAAAAGCGATGGTTGTAAGTTCGATCACCACTTGGGGAAATGAACTGTTTTTTATTTTCTTCTTCTAGCCAGACAAAGCAGGCAGATGACTCTAACGAGAAAATGCGAACGAAGTGTCTTGATTATATGTTGTCTTTGCCTACCTTCTTATATAAATGGGAATAATAGGCGGATGGATCCAAGTGTCAAAACAATCCGTTCCCCATGTTACACCCAATTTTCGAATCATTAAGTGTTGAGTGGCTGAACTTAAAACTTTACCTTGTTTCCAGAGTGAGCAAATGAAAATAATTCATTCTTCTGAGTAGAAATCGAAGTCACAACCATCGTCATTGTCGTTTTTAGTCCGATCCTGTGCCTCTGCGCCAAAATCGGCTCCAAATATATTTTTGTAAATATATACATTATATACATAATTCCTTCATTTATTTTGTAACCAAATGATACGTAAATGGCCCAAATTATAATGCGTGCGCTATTTCTGTTTTAGGCGTGCCATAGCGTTATGGAGTTCACGGTCAGATTCTAATCGAAATAAGGGAATGCGTATTTTGGAAAGCTCTTATATAATTGCTTTTGATTTGGAGAAGTACTTTCATTAATTTGTTTATTGTTATTTTTTATATTTGTTATTTCTTTTCGCGTTTACCTATCTTATTTACATTAGATGATTTTAGGCCGAACGAGCTCTGTAAAAAAATCCAAAATCTAATTATAATATTTAAAAAAATTTTTTTTTTAAATATTATAATTAAGTTTTTTATTTTTTAATTTAGGTTTAATATTTACAATCCATAATTAGCGATAAATCGCTTATTTGTACCTCACAAATAGAGGTTATTGTGGGACATATGTGACTCGATGCGGTGATTGTAGGTAGATTCGATCCCCACTTGAAGGAATCAATTATTGTCATCTATGACAAGACAATGTGACGTTGATTTCCACCACTTAACATTCAATATCTCAAGTGGAGAGAAAGAGAGAGAGGAGAATTTAGTGTCTTGACAGTTCATGCCAGGTTCTGTCTACCGTCCGTTCTATATGCAAGCTATACAGCAAGCACCATTCTAGCTGTAATAACAAACTCCGTAAACTATCTCAATATTTTTTTTTATTTATCTTGACCTTCTTTAATATCTTAATATTAACATAATGTTCATAAAAAATGTAGAATCAAGGACGATTAGCTCTAACTATCATGCCAATAATATTTTTCCTTTGATTACTAGGTCGCTGCATTAAATGCATTGAATTATCATATTTTATCGTCGTTGATTTGTAAATAATAGGCGTCGACGTGAGTTATAGTATAAAAAATAGATGAGATATTTAATTCATCTAGCTTTTTATTGCATGTAGTAGGGTAGAGGTAGAGGCTGAGAGAAATAGGTTTCAAGACACTGGTTCTCCACTTTCCGCCCGAATTGGAAACTTTGTGTTAACTCGCGGAACTCAACACCGCACGGAGTTGCCAGGGTGGGATTATTTAGCCATGTGAGAATCGACCACATAAGAATCGTGTTTACAGTCAGCCGCCGCGCCACGAATATTTTAATCATTAAAATTAATGTAATAGTTTTATTATAGACTGAAATATAGGTACGATAGAAAAATACGACTCTAAATGAAAAACGCTAAATTCTACCAGCACTTTATGTAGTGTTATGCTTATATTAACAAATGCCGTCTCAAAGATAAGATAATAAAGTAACAAATTTATATTAAATTTTCATTAATTTGAATTTTCTTTCCGGTTTATATTTAAATAGACATGTATTTAAATTTAATTGTAGTAATTACAAGGTTAAAACAACACTAATTTTATTGTGTGAATACATCTTTAATAAAATTCTTTTCTTTCTTTTAATAATTTTCTTTCTATACCTTCACACTTACTTTACGCAAACTCTATGTCATATAGACTCAACAATCAGTAAATGCTTCGAAAATTGGTAAGAAAGTAGGAAAAAGAGTGTCTCTCGGCAGGTATGAGGAAAAATGTGTGAAACTTATTTCTTTAAGTTCTTTAAATGAATACAAGAATAAAATGAAACATATGAAAACAAAGGCGGTATTGTATACTGGGTGACTCGGCGGCGATAAAACAATACCGTTGGTACTTCTCAATAATATAATGATGTCGCGATGAAAAATACCGAACTAATTTTACGGCTGGGAGAGAATGCGTTTAGCGTTAAGCCCGCCTTTTGTACATTGTTTTTTTTTGTAATTTTATGCAATGAAGTATATATAATAATAATAATAATAATTTAGTGCTAAATAATAAGTATTAAGGTGCAAATTACATTTAATCTTGTTTAGGTGATAGAAAATTCACCAAATTACTGTTTTACTCTCATAATTATACAAATACGTATTATCTATCTATCTATATCTTGAATCTATATCGGCTCTGGCAAGTGACGAGTATTGATTTCTTCGTCCAGTGTCATTAAAGTGCGTAAAAGGTATATTATTTTTGAGCCTATAGACATATGATGATTCAAATACACAAATAGTAACAAGTATAGCGATATGTTGTATATCTAAGCAGATAAAGAGGACCTAATGATATTAATTTCGTCTTTTCTTCTTATTCGATAAAAATTTGAGCACAAGCGTGCGACTGTAAACGAGTCGTTGAGATTTAAATTAATTAAAACAAATAGCGATATAGAGGCCACAACGTCGCAGTTCGATCCCTGCTCGGGAAAACGAATTATCTTCCCCGCCCTTATAAAACAACTCATATAACCGAATGTTATATATTCAGCTGAATGTTTGTTTTATTCCGCATATATATAGTTATATGCGGGATAAAGCTGAAAGAAAGTAAAAGAAAGAAAATGGCAATATAATTGAACCCAAAGCCACTGCGGTAGACGTTTAAGCGAGAAATTGTGCCACGAAAGCGTCTGATATGGTACCTACATGAGGATATCTAATGCACAGTGACACTAGTTTAAATTCCACAGACTAGATACTCTTTCGAAACGATCCAGTGCTTAGTTTTAAATTCCTAACAGCCTTCGACTTAACTCACTGATTTAAATTATTCCTCGAGTTTTCCTTCAAAGTGTACGAGTACGAGTATATTGCGTGTAGTTGGCTCGCGCAGCTACTGACGATTGGTCGTACGGTATCTGTCCTAACATAATGAAATTATATTATCAGATATTTTAAGATATCTTTATCTGTGCGATGTCTGCTGGCGCGAGTGACAGTTGGTCGATGCCCGCGAAAGGTGGTGTCGTTTTTTTTTTAAAATAATTATCTAGTGTTTATTTTTTTTCTTTCTTTAAATTTGATTCCAAAATGAATATAACGGATTTTACGGGCAACGGGTGGACGGATATAGTGCCAACGACTATGTCACCAAGTTATATGTTCAGTGATATCCTACCACCAACCACCACCACGATGGCTCCTTCAACGGAATCCACGGATATTAGGTCGTGGTTGACGAATATGATTGTGCAGGTTAGTTTGTTATTTTGACAGTTTCTATATATATGTAGGTATTTACCCATTAGTACGTAGTTGCTTACCTACACTATAAAATACATATTTAATGTATAATCTTTATTATGGATGTCGTAATTTATTGCGATTGTTAACATTTTTCCGTATATTACTTAAGTAAATATTTAGTTCCATATATTGGTATAAATAGAGTTTTATATTTTTTTGAACCTGAGAATATATACTACTACTTTATATTAATTTAATTTGCATTTTCGTTATTTCTCTGATATAATATTTTATGAACTTTTTACCTCTTTTTTACTTCCCTTTTAATTGGATTGTATTAAATAGAAAACCAATTCAATAGTCGTCACTTTTGAATAAAAATAGCTTCGTTTATATGATGATTACGGGTTGAAACTCGTGTATGGAAGGATCTTTATATTTATAGACGCTTTAGAGTTTAAGTAGTTAATACAGCGTAGTGTTTCTCTATAGATAGAAAGAAGATAAACGTTAAAATATATGTCTAGATCCTTCGTAGTTTGTCAGCTCTACAATTTTTGTAGGTTTTGAGACATTTCGTGGTGTAGTGATGGAATCCAACGCCGCCGTTTGTTTTACCAGAGCGGCGAAATGAAAATATTTAATTAGGGAATGATAACCGAGCCAAAACTAACACTTTTTCAGCCAGACGCTCTCCCTTTGCGATACGATAGCAAAATAATACTCGCGAAATTTGCCTTATGTTTGTTTATAGATACTGAAGGACGTCAATAAATTAAATTTATACTGTTTAGTTAAATATGAATTGTGTTAATATTGAATATACTCATTTCTATGACACTATGATATATAATTAACATTTAATAGAATTTAGAAACGGGGTTAAAATGATGGCCGCCTTCTATTGTATGTAATCACTTTTAAGATAAAACTGTAAGTATAAAGTTTTAAAACTAAGAAATATTTTCAAAGCAAAGAAACTTTTTACTAAAAATACATACAAATGAGTTTCTTTCTTGTTAAATACAACGCCAAGTATCTACGCCACTTGAGGTTAATACTGTTAGCCCTACTTTTATGGCAACACCCCGGTGTCGAGAAGAGGGTAAAAAATTGCAAGCACTATGTGGCCGCTTGCGAGGATGCCGACGGTGGTAAGGGCGCCCCCCTGCGGGACTTGAACCTCGGTTTGCGGCCGTCGCGCGGACTGCAAAAATTATTGAGTCACAGTGCGCCGGGAGAGTCACGGAGAGTAACTTCTCTGGCTGAGAGCAAACCCGTACGGTTCATCTGAACGGCGCCTCTATACACCAGCTTTCACCAAGGCGGCGAACCCCAACTACTAATACCTTTTTCCTGGCCCTTAAAACCTTTTTACATTATAAAATGACACACTGACTATCGACGAATATTTACTTTCATGATCTTGATGTGTTTTAACTACTTATACCTCGCCCACATAAAGTATACTTAAAAGAAACTTAATATAGGAGAAAGTGACGTCATCAGGCGATTTTATACACTATTTTTATAGTTTGAAACCGAACCATGATTACGTAATTTTGGTTGTATGGAAGTTCCCACCAAATAGTGAACTTGGCTGTGTCATTTTGTGTGAAATTAACACCTGTTAAACTAATATAGGTACATTTTTCGCCGCTTTGTTGCTAAAGACCATGAAGTGCCAAACGTCGAATAATTTCCTTCATAATAACTTTACTATTACTAATAGACGAGATAAGAAAGACAACAAAAAAAAATTGTAGAGATCTAAACTATTGATAGTCTTATGATTAATCTTATGCTATTAACTCTGCAGAAACACAGTGACACGTCACTCAGTTTTCGCAAATGTGGTGACCTAGTCATTATCAGTTAGTGACTAACGTATGTGCACCTAATCCTGATTAAACAATTCCTTATTATACAAAGTACACAAAGAATACATATACTTTTGTTCAGGATATTTAAATGTGTTTCATACTTTACATAACGTCAGAAATTATTGATTCACGCTGACTATTAATAAACTTTTAACAAGATTTTTATGTATGAACTATTAAATCTGTTAATTTTATTTTTGTTAAGTAAATTGAGTCTTTTTGCTGCTTGTACTTCTATGTGAAGAAAGGATAACGTATTTTCAACTCGCACCTAACTCTATTTACATAATTTCTTAACTTACCCAACATTATTACAGTATGTGCTAAAGTTTATTTGGACCAATGCTGAGGACCCCTAACCTCATCAGGAGTGCGAATGACTTTTAAACACCTAAAATGTGTAAAATTTGTTGCTTATTGATTTGCAACTAGATTTCACATTCACGTGTACCTAAGGACCCCGACTTATCCTAGGACGATTTTGTTACAGAAGATCAATATAGTTGAAAAATATACAAATTAGAGCAAAGATTTTCTTAAGTATAATAATTTAATCAAAGTAAAATAGTATTGTAAAAAAGGAAAACTTAGGCCAGACTTCCTTTTATTTATTAAATTGTATATACGCACAAGGCTGCCGTCTATTTTCGCGAAGTACGACGACAAGACATTGATAGTAATCAGCGAATGATGTACCACGATAAGGTAAATTCTATGACAGCGAGCGCGATGTCAAAGTCATTTTATTATCTATTGTCAATCTATTTAAAGTTGATTGGAGCCTTCACTTTAATGTTACTAAAAGTTATAAAATAAACATGAAAGTAGATTAATGGTTTAACTTTATTTTTTCTTATTATGTATATATATAAAATCGAAAGGTCACTCACTCATCACGAAATCTCAGAAACTACAAGTGCTAGGAATCTCAAATTTTGCATAAGAGTTACTTATAGGACGTAGGTGCTCGCTAAGACGGGAATTTGCAATATTCGATTTCTAAGGGATTGTTTTTGGGGTCGAAAGTTTGTATGAAACTTCGTTACTACAAATGCTAGGAGTCTCAAATTTTGCATAGACGTCACTAGGACATAGTCATGGAGACAGAAATTAATAATAACATAGTTCACGCGGGTGAAACCGCGAGCGAGCCGCTAGTTATGTATATATGTAGGGTAACTATATATATATGTAGAAGGAAGAGATTAGAACAGATATTATATTATCTTAGATGTTTAATGATTAGCTTTAATATCATCTGTAGCAACTATTTATAATATGACTGGCTGTGTTCATGTAAAAAATGACAATGTGTCAACACATTTGTATAGTTTCAGAGGAAGTGATCGAAAGGACACTAATTATTGATTATTGTAGAATTACGATTGGCTGACCTATATTAAAGAGACTCCTATATGACTTTTATTAGACCAGTGAGGTAATTTGACCAATAACGCGGAGGCTTATGCCTTGAGTAGAGTCGTGACGTGTGAGGGTGAAGTTCGATTTTAAAATAAGGAGGAAGTTGACGATCGTGGAATGGTGTAGTTTTCTTATGTTTTGACGATCGTAGAATGATTCAGTCTTCTGATGTTTTGGAGAAAGGAAGGACTAGTGACGAGTGTCACGAATCTGCTGCGTTATTCCTGCTTGCATTAACCCACAATGGAGCCCACAGGTCCAATAAGAGTCATTTGCGAGCAATCTCCTACATATATATATATAATAGCGTCAGTTAATTTTATTGGGAATGGTGTCTTGGACTCTTTTATGGCATGATAAACAGGCACAAGGAACGTACTGTTCCTACTTTTCGCTCAATTTTTTGAGATATTGTATGTTCAGCTGCGAAACTCAACGCCGCGCTTTGCCTCGACACCAGAGCGAAGAAATGGAAATATAAAAGTAAATAAATATTTCACTTCCTCTAGTGGGGATCGAACCCACAACCCACACCCTTAAGCCGCTACGCCACGACGGCTTTAAAATTATTAATTTGTACTATATTTCTTTAATCAATAAAAAATGTACTACATATTTAGAATATACAAAAATGTTGATAATGCTGCACCGGTTAATTAACTGGTCAAAACATTTTATTCAAAACTAACGTGATTTAAATATATTCATAGCTGTGCTCATTACAACATGCAAAACCAGTATCACTTATCTGGCGAAGAGCTAGTTGTTTAAGCATACCTACTGCGTATGTATAGTTGAACTTTTAATACATGTTTAATAAAATACATATAAATTTGTAATTGAAAATTGAAAAAAAAAAGAAAAATAAAAGATAATTTTATAGAAACACACAGAATAGTCAAATTTTGAACTAGATCTAAGTGTCGGCAAATCAATAGCAAAATACGGAACAAATTGTTTTTATAAATTTTAATAAAATAATATAAAACAAAGAATATCTTTGTTTATTAGCATTGTATTAGAACAACGCAAATAGCCAACCAGGTTCGACACACTTCTATCATCACACCTCTTTGTATCAACTACCTACCTACATACATACGAGTACATAAATGAGTACGTTTCATAAAGATAAATGTTTATCATGTTATTGTTCTCTTTTTAAATTATTCATACTTTATATCTTATGTAAATATGTGAAAAATGTAGGTTATGTGTGAAATTGAACATCTCTTAATTTTTAGAGGCCAGTCGTGGCACAAGTTCACAAGTGTGTGACTGTAAATGCGACTGGTTCTGGGTTCGACCGAGTGGGAATTCGAGGAAATAATATATTTATTTAAATTTATATTTTCATTTCTTCGCTCTGGTGTCGAGGCAAAGAGCGGCGTTGAGTTCCGCCACTAAACACGCAATGCTTCGAGACTTTGGTGGAAATTGGGGAACGGAGTGCCTTAACACTAGGTTTCCTCTGCCTACCCTGCCGTGTGTGGCATGCAGCGTGAAGCTGATTTCTTTAATTTTTGTAACTCCGAAAGATTTAGTCTGCGTATAGCCCAGGTAGTCTTTTTATAAACATTTTAATATAAATTTATTACAACTCCAATATTATAAATAGAGCATATAAATCGACAACGCTATTTGTTAATTGATATATTTATAGCTTTGAGAATAAATTTAGTATTACGGTTAATTAGGAATAATTATAAAAAATAGATAGATATTTTTAAAATTATTACATACAAGGTGTCATTTCTCGAATGACGCATCGTCGAGACGACTATTCCAGACGAAGTAGCCTAATCTTAGAACGAATAAGATCCTTGAGAAAAATACACATTATGTCGACTAGAATTATATTGTGGAAGCCACACTGTAGATTGGTCTGGGAATTAATTTGATTAGGGCATTTGATTCATTCACACACTTAATTATAAAAAACAGGATATTATAAATAAACAATTAAATCTTTTTTTTTGTTTCTCACAGTTTTACAATATAATAATAGAGTAAGTTAAAAACCACCATTGTGTCCAGATTTATGTTATCTACAATATTGACGTTATTTAAGTTCTTTCCTAAATAATTTGATATCTAACAAAACGTTAATTAAACATACCTTAAAGTCAATCCTAGTAAAATCTATTAGGATTTGGTTAGGTAGAGAGAGGAACTCGGAGTGTGGAAGCGTTAATACAAATTTTATAGCGACTTTAACCCAACGCTTGAGTCGCAAGTTGCAACACTACTCCGAGCTCCTTTCCTTGCAATGGTGATGGGTACGCACGGCGAAGTCATGGAATGCTAAGAGACTTCTTTAGAAAATATGAAGCATATACGACTTTCAATTAAATAAAACTGTACACTACATTTAGAAAATATATTGACTGCAAGTGAGTATCAAATAGTCGTTCTGATAAATTTAAGATATAAAGTTTAATATTATTTTTTGACATTTCGGTTATTGGAATATTTGGGTGTTCGAATAATTAAATTGGAAGTTTTTATCTATACTGTTTACAGATGCTATGCAGCCGCTACCCTGGCCCTGTGGGATAGCATCTGTAAACACCAAGATTGTGGTAGCTGAGCGTTGACTTTTGTCACTCGGCACTATACAACAATACATTGAGTATATTGACACTACTCTTTATGTATGCATGACATAGACAATTAAAACGAAATAGACCATTCTTTAATTTTTTCTTCATTTCTTTACTTACGATAGAATATATACCATTTCTTTACTTACGATACAATATAATATTTTATATAAATTAAGCTTTTTTTTTTAATTTCTATTTTTAATTTGGTTGTTATGAAGATAAGTTTATATAGTGAATAAGTTCTGTAACTATTTGTATACATATATTTATTATGTCACGCAATTTTATCTCATAAGATAATTGAACAATTTCCTCTCTTACGTAAGTTCATCATAATGGCATTTTAATGAGAACAATGCGGTGTTTTTGTTTTGTAAATCTTGTTAAAATACTAAATAATCCAACTCCATTTACTCGTATGAGCCTTCTGTCCTAAGCCTTAGTATAATAAAGATGTCCTTTCCTTCAGATTCATAAAAGGGGGAAATTAAATAAGCATACGTATATATATAAGAGGGATATATAATAAGTACTTTTAAGAGTTTGACTTTATTTATTAACGTCATATTTATTCCATGCACCATGAGGCATCAATTATTTCAGTTTTTATTTATTCTATATCTAATCGTTAATTAAATTAATTAAAAAATCTAATTAATTACTAATAAAATAAAATATGAGGCCGTGTCAAGTAAAATTGATCATAACACAGATATTATCTTGGTGGCACGATTACTTATGTTGTTTTTTCAGCCAAAAATACATTTATTTATTTATTTATATTATTTATTGCACAAAATAAGAAAAAAAATGTACAATAGGCGGGCTTAACGCTAAGAAGCATTTCTACCAGCCAATCTGTCATGGCCTACATTTGATTGGGATAAAAATTATTAGCACTAAAATATTGAATGCATTTTATATAAAAAATACAAAAGTATCTTCGATTACTTACTGGGAAGACTCAGCGACTCAACTTGTAAAAAATTTACGTGAATAAAGCTGTTTTTTTATTTAAAAAAATATTTTCCTTTATTTCAGAAGGCGGCGGTGCAAGGCAGCTTCTGGCAAGGCTTCGTTGCATCCATATCCGTCGTGATCGTCTCCGAATTGGGAGATAAGACTTTTTTCATTGCTGCCATAATGGCAATGAAACATCCCCGAGTTATAGTGTTTGCTGGAGCCATATCCGCCTTAGTTTTTATGACAATCCTTTCAGCAGCTTTCGGATGGATAGCCACGATCATACCGAGAGTGTACATACACTATGTTAGTGCGGCACTATTCGCAATATTTGGTTTGAAAATGTTAAGGGACGGGTGGAAAATGGACCCCAATGAAGGTCAAGAAGAATTAGAAGAAGTACAAAGTGAACTTAAGAGAAGAGAAGATCAGGTAAATTGTTTATGTTCTAATATAAATATTTTTGGGCTTGTTTATTCTTTGAATATTAAAATCTTTATTGTTTTTGCTTTTTTAAAATTTTATATACAGTTTGTTGTTTGTGTTTAGTTTTACTGACGTCAATAGTATATTTTTTTTAGATTATAAATTGTAAATCAGTGATATGTAAGTAAATATGGTAATTAAAATATCTATTATCAACATATCGCACTAAGTCGTACTGAAGACGATGCCAATCATAAAGATTAAAATAGAACGTTTATTATTTTATCTAATCTCATGTCGTCGATTAAAAAATATGACAAATGAGACCAAAGAGATAGTATTCATTAAGTTAATTAATTTATTTTTAAAAGATTATCCTTGCAAGATATGAATAAATTATTGATTTAAATAAATAGCAAATGTTGAATTCCTTTACTGTAGTTACCTTAATGTCCTTTAAAACTACATGTTAAATTCAAAACAAGAAAAAAAATCAATATCAACCTTTCAGAGATTTTACTGACCTTTTAGCTACCGCTGCGTATTGACAAATGTTTCTACGTCACACATTATATTTAAAATGTCTGGAATTCAGTTTAAAGCAATAAAGAAATAAAATATACTTTTCTAATGTGGTAGATCAGCTAAAAGGTTAAATAAGAATGAAGCCGTTAATATTATACAGGGCTCCCCAAAAGAGCGCCCAAGGTCGCCTGAAGGGGGTTCCACGTCTGAACGATCTCAAAGCCCAGGGGCTACTCGAACACCCGAAGTAGAAGTCCGCAGTAGCCCCCCAACACCCTCGCCTAGCGAGGAGCCCCAAGCGGGCCCCTCTACGCAACCCGATCCGTTGAGGGTGATCTTACGTCATTATGCCTGGCAGTACGAATGACACAATAGTTGTTTTCTTTTAGCTTAGCTTTTTTAGGTTATGCACAGATCACCTTACCCGCATTTCGAGCTTATTTTAATTATTGCAAAGGAATTCAGCATTTGAATCATGTTATTGTTTGGTTTTCAAATTTGGCCACAAATTGTACGATTATTTAACATATAAAAAATGATGTATTCCGTTCTGGTCAAACTTTTTTTAGCTTATTTTATATGATTCGTATCTATCGTATCTATTTATTTTTACATAGTTATAATTAAATAATAAACTACTATTATAATATATTAGTATTAGATTATTCAATTTAGCTGTCGCCTCTGTTTTAGTTTAGATATGCGCATACAAAATTATAGAGTAGATAATCATCCAGTAACGAAATGTGCACTCAAAACATTTTTTATTATTAATATCTCTTTTAGTTATTGCCTACGTAAATAGAAAAGAACTGGCAACGCAAACTGCAACATCCCACCACAATTTTTCTCGGCGAATATTATTTTTGGAATCTGCGTAAATTTTGACCTTGAATGGCTGGCTTCCTTGTCGTTGGCGATGTTTTGCATGTTACGTTTTTTATAGAGGCATATTTTTATTTTAGTTGTTTATTTTACTATCTCTAGAATAGAAACTATTCATTGTTTTTAAATATTTCAGGAGGATAAAGAAGAAACTTTGGACATGTTAGAACAAGGTCAAGCAGAAAATCGTAGGAAGAAACGAAATGCAATGCTTAAAGTGCTTTTGCAAGCTGCATCTTTAACTTTCATAGCGGAATGGGGTGATCGATCGCAGTTAGCGACAGTAGTGCTGGCTACTCGTGAAAACGCAGTGGGAGTCGTGCTTGGTGGGTCGCTAGGACACGCCCTTTGTACGGGCTTGGCTGTGATCGGTGGGAGAATGGTCGCGCAGAAGATTTCCGTTAGAACTGGTGAGATATTTTATGTGTACACATACTAATATACATCTATACTTATAATAAAATCGTAATGGATCGGTGTTTGTTCAGGTAAGATATCAGAAGGGAAGATAGTTTTTATCTTCACCACTTCAAATGAAAGTAATACGCTCAGTAAACATAAGTATTTTAATTCTAGTTTTGTCACAATTTCTTATTGGAATACAGCATTATATGCGGTTACGATTTCAGTCAAGATTGCTGTAATTTTATAGGAATAAAAAGCTTTAAGTTTGTTTGGACATTATGTGGGTACTTGGTACTCATGCAATGAAAGTGATAATTGATTATCTTAGTACTTAATAAGATTAAGTAAGAATGAATGATAAGTAAGATTTATTGCCAAAGATAATACCTTATGTTGTAGATATTATCATTGATATTTAAAGTCACGTATTGATACGTTTTATTATGCGTACCTATAATGTACCTAAAAATAGATAAATTCTATATATTATGATTTTTTTGTACAAGTGTTTTTATCTTACTCTTTCTAAGGGATTGAATCGACTTCAATGAAATTTTATGTGGGTTACAATTGGTTTGTAATGTGGCGCGCCAGTCGATGTGTATTGTAAAAGATCACCCAAATTATAAGAAAATATATATGCCATGTACAATACGGAAACTTCCCGGAGAAAGGCATCACTATAAAGATATGTTTTTTCCGGGCAGGACAATGTTAGGTCCGTTCTTATAACATAATTTTCAATTTCTTGATATAGATTAGACATACATATCTAAATATCTACATTCGTATATCTAAATATCTGTAAACTTATTTGTAGTACAGATTCCATTCAAGGCGACGTTCTGCTTTCTTAATACCTGTGTTAATAATAATATTTGCGTTATACTTCCACATTCGACGACACATCTTCTATTTACACGAGAATTTTAATTTTATAGTTCTGATAAAATAATGCATCGAGGACATAGTGGCAGTGGAACAACGCAATGTCAATGGTTGTGGGTTTGATTTCCACATGGGGCAATAGATTAATTTAATTTCATCGTTATGGTAGATAAACCGCGTTGAGTCCCGCTACTAAACACGCAAAATTTGGTGAAAATTTGTGGGTCTGTCTGCTAAACGTGCTATATGGGGAAAAGGCGTAAAGCTACTATTTTGGTAATGATTGTGTAATTAACACAACTAAAATTAATATTTTTTCTTAATTTCAGTTACCATAATCGGAGGTCTAGTGTTTATATTCTTCGCAATAAGTGCGTTAGTGATCGGACCGGGAGAATGAAGAGTTTATTGTAGATATAAGTAATTGTGTGTAAGTGTATTTTATGTTGTCAGTAAGGGAGTAGTTGAATATTTTATACGCCAAATTGAAAAATCAACTCGTCTTAGGTTCATTTTGTTTTGTACTAACTAATTTTATTTTGAACAAAGTCAATTATACTACAATGCCTTGTACTTGAATATTTGAAGTATTAAGGAGTTTGATATAAAAAAAACTGCTGAAAAATCTAATTCATAGAAGAGATATTAAATTTTCATATTTTTCTGAAATTAAAGCATATTAACTATGTTTGGCAATTATTTATTGATATTAAGTAGGCATGATTTTGTGAGTTTCATTAGTCACTAAATAATGGCAAATTACATTTTAATTTCAATAAACTATACTTATTCAATGAACTTTCAAATAATTGAATACTGGACTACTTAAGCATATTTTTTTTTATTCTAGTATGTTGACGTTGTCTTGACCTTAAAATTTAAAATAAGAAAAAGAGATTTTTTAAGTTAAATAAAATTGTCATTTTTAACTGTGGCAATGCAACAAACAAAAAATAATTGACAAATGTAACTTCCATTTAATTTATTAATGTAGTGATACGATGCTCTTACGGGTAATATAGAGAAAAAAAAGATACCTATAATCAGCTTCATTTTGAATCGACGTAAATAAAACTGAATTAATTTGACAAAACATTTACGCACATTCAAAAATTCTGACATGTTTATTTAATAGAAAGATGATTTATAAATGCTTAAAATAATGTGCGATCGTAATGCGATAGAGTTATTAACTAAAGGTTCCTTTTATTTATATCGATACCAATAATGGAGGGTACATGTGAAAAAACTGTTTTGCACATTAGTTTATATTGTTCATAAATAAGTAACATGCAAGTAATAATAAATAATATGAACTAGTTTGATTTTGAACCTGTTAATAATGATGTAATAATTTGTAAGACAGACATACCCTTGCCTAAGGCATAATGGAATGGTCTGTATTAGAAATTGGAGACTTAAATAGCTGAGATTAAATCATTGAATGTTCATTGATATTCATATTTAAAATTTTAATTAATGCTTTTATTTATTTAACAGATGACACGGCATTTACGTGTGTATCAGATTATTACATTTAGAAGTAAATAATATGTAATTTTATTTAAATAATTTTTCAAGCAAGAATTAATCTTGTAATTAGTTTCAATTGTTTTAGAACTTTACTTATAATGCACTATGTATTATTGTACTTTATTTTATCTAAAAAAAGTGTGAGTAGACTTTAAGTAGAAATATTTGATTTTGTAAACTAAAACTTGAAATCTTTTTTGTTGTAATTTTATGCTATTTTATATAAAATGATAATCTATACTTATAATAAAATCGTAAGAGGGTCGGTGTCTGTACTTGAAAGATATTTAAAAAAAAATTTATTGGGAACCTTTGTTAACCTAATAGAACCCAAAACAATTATTTTTAATTCTTTTTCTGTTTGTCTGTGCGTTTGTTATCGCTAATCTCAGAATCGACTTAACCGATTTAGATGCGGTTTTCATTATTGGATTCTGGCTAGCTTTCGAAAACATATAGGGTTTATTTTATTAAAATTGGTTCATAATTTAAAAAGTAATGTCAATTTAAAGTATTTAGCTCGACAAATTTGCTAATTGCCGTAACAGTTATTTTATACAATTGAATTGACTGAATCTTTAGTTTTCAATTTCTTTATTAATATTTCTATTTCAAGCGGGCGTAGCCCCGGACGGGCCCGCTAGTATTGAATAAACAGATACCACTTATCTAAATAATAATGTAAATACAATCAGCATTTTCTACAATAGTTATATTTAAAAAAAAAAATGTTATACAAATTTACGTTTATATGGCAACATTTAATAGAAAAAGAAATTTATAATCTTTTTAATTTTTTATATGTACAACATATAAACGTAAATTTATACAGAATTTGTGATATAATTATTTATTTATATGTATATTATTATTATCGTGCCTATATATGTGTCTGTCCGTACTTTTAACCTTTTAAATGTTCTTGGTACAAAGGTCACATCAAATAATACTTAGCGCTATATATTTAAAAAATATTATATTGTATGTAAAATTGATTAATAAAGAATGTTTCACTCCCTGGGTATTATTGCGACGGCAGTAGGTAAATTATGCTTAGGAATTGTAGAATATAGTATAAGTGTAGGTTAGAAAAAAAAAAGATATAATGGTTCCATATTTAATTATTTAAAACGTGATTCCAGTATTCTATTCTTCGAATAATAAATTTAAATATAGTCTTAAAAATGCTACTTAACGATTTATAATATCAAGTGTCAAAAAAAAAAAAAAAGCTTAAACCTAATTAAAGCTCTACACGAGATCAAAGAACGAAATAAGAAAAACAATATAAATCAAATAACAGTAAGGGAAAATAAAATCTGTAAAAAATATTTTCGTACATAATTAAAAATAATTTTAGAAGTTACCTCCATATCTTGGTTATTTCTGTTAAAATATTAACAATCATTTGATTGTTTATTAAACAAAATTACCAATTAATTTATTAACATTTAAAATCATTTTAGGACTTAAAGTACTTACAGTGCTTTTTGTTTCTTTTAAAGAATGAAAGGAACAGTTACATATAAATCGTTGCATTGTTTAGTAACTATTAGGTACAATCAGTTAAAAGTAAATTGTGATTTTTTCACAAATAAATAATAATCAATTGCGAATATTAAACTGTTAAATGCAATTAAAATTTTCCGTATTCTACTATCAATCTCTTATCAGGATATCATTGACCTAAGTAAGATAGACAGAAATATAATCATCGCTAGCATCCAATACCGCTTGTTTAAGAGTATCGTCTTTAGACTGCAGTGCTCTAGTGTGTTTCGGTAAAAACAAGCACATACGACTTGAATCTCCCCATGAATAATTTAATGTACCTGTAATTTAACCCAATCTGCCGATTAAACGATTAAATGGATATTAATGTTTAACAACATTCGAATAACCATGTCAATCTCTAAATTCATATTTCTTTCTAAGTTTTTTACTTTTCATAAAATAGATTTTCTAAGATAAAACGGAATCTATCTTATGTTATATCATATTGAGTCTCGCGTTTCAAATTTTTGTTATTCACAAAGCTCCAAAATAATAATAATAATAAAAAAAGAATAAATTGTTATAGTAAACTTATTTTTCTTATCCTTTGCAAAAATCTTTTATAGGTACATGTACAAAAATCTCAAAATTTTAAAGAGTTTACTAATATAAATTATATTAGCATTTCTTACCATAATATTTGAGAGGCCATTGATGTGGGGAATGTGTTCTACTCAAAAGACATGAAGGTAAACCACCTGGTGTCAGGACTCGGGCCGGCCACCATGGGCAGCTTCCTAACTTGTGCCACACTACGTCATCATATCTAAAATGGTGCAATAGTAAAAAGACTTTAAAATAACCTTCATCGGAAAAAGAATAAAATAAAAATAACCTAAATATATGTTTTTTTTGTTGTTTTACTGGTGAATTTACAGATGAAAATTCCATATCTACGAGTAGATAACTCACAGAAATATAGACATGGGTAAAATTGATCTTTATCGTAGAAAATTGTAATATCAATTACTTTTTTTATTAATTTATTTGAAATACGTCTTACAATTTCGAAATACATACCCAACTTTTGGTCCCCACATACAACTTGGGCAAAGATCGACATTTTCCTTATCTTTTTGTACGCTACAAATTGTTCTGGTGCTAGATAATATCTTTTCAACAAATGTGACTCCGTGAGTTTTATTTGGCGGTTTTTTGCGATCTGAAATTAAGTTGATATTTTCTTTATAATTTTTAACATGATGAAAATAAAGATTGTTTATATTTGATTGTTTTGGTTTTATTCGATTAGCGTGAACAAACGCACAGGCAAACCGATACAAAATTAAAAATAATTGTTTTGGGTTCTATACTATTCTATACACACTCGATCTTCAGCTCTTCGGACCCATACGCTTCCCGCCAACCTCTTTAGGTTGTCTGTCTATCTAGCAGGGGGTCGTCCCACCGGACGTTTTGTACGGGGTCTTCACTCTAAGACTTCGAGAAATATGCCCCGTCCATTGCCATTTCAGTTTACCAATTCTTTGAGCTATGTCGGTAATTCTGGTTTTCCTACGGATTTCCTCATTTCGGATTTTATCCTTTAGAGATACACCGAGCATAACCCGTTCCATGGCGCGCTGAGCGACTTGAAATTTGTGGGAGCAGCATATAAGGTAAAATATATCGATATATACCATACCTAAAAATAATAATCAAGATTCGTCAACAATTTAGACGTAGGATTTCTATTTTCATTTCAGGATTTATTATACATTTTTGGGAGAGTGGCGGGTTCGATTGCTATTCGAAGAAGTATTTAATATTTTCATTGCCTACCTGCGGGATATTGTGAAGAAAAAATCCATCATTAAAATGACTTTCTTTACTTAATCCCACAAAATTTCTGTTGGATTCAAATCTGGAGATTGGGAAGGCCATTGTGTGTCGTTCAAATTATTTTGCTTTCTTTTTCTTCTAAAATTTATTTACATGGCTTAAATGAGTGTTTGGAGTCATTATCATACTGATAGAGAAAGTCTGGGTCAACACTCCAAGTTCCAGAAGGCAGTATAAGGCAATATAATTTTAAACTTGCAACCACGAGCGCCTATGAACGCGCCGTCGCGGAGACGTAGCTGGAGTTACGTCCTGGAGCCTGTTGCTAACCTCAGATCCAGCGGCAGTCGATTCTTTTATTCCCCGCCTGGCCGCATTTCTTACTCTGGTCCAAAATGATGTCGCGGAGCTCCGAGGGATATCCAAGTCACCCGAGAGGTAGCTAGCCATGTCGATGTGGCTGGGAGCGTTGCGCAGGCGAATTGACACGGTGTCACACAGTAAATGCTGCAGACCGAAGTCCTTTGCGTGCAGCATCTGGAAGGTGTGTGTATAGGCTTCATATAAATCGTTGAGGGGCAGCAGGCCTCCCCCTCCCGTCGACGGTGATACAAAGGCAAGCTCCAGACTGGCTCGCTGAGGGAGAGCCATCCACCACTTGGCCAACTTCCTCACGGCCCTATCTGCCTCCGCCAGATTTTCGCGGCTGATCTCGGGGCCCTGCATGGCAAAGTCCAGTCTTGGCAGGATGAAGGAAGGTGCCGTCTGCGTCAAACTTCTGCCAGGAGGCAAGCAGCGACTCATCAATCTTTCTCAGGTCGGTGATAATGCCCGCGAGTGTGCTGCAGGGCGTCTGATGGACCTGGTATCTTGTAGGTATTCCCAGGCGGGAATAGGTATCCTCCGGTCCAAGGACTGCGATCAGTGCGTCCTGGACAGAGTATCTGGTGTTCCGCACTCCGTCCAGCCCAATGTGTAAAGATACACTCTTGTCAGGGTTGAAGGAAAGGCCAATCGCCCGAGCGGCCTCCCGGGTGGTTCCAAGTGTCGCCTCATGCCCTCCTCCAAGAATGCCAACAGCACCAGATCGTCGGCATATGCCAGGACGCTCAAGAGCATCTCATCGTCCAACTTGAAACCCACGTCACTGGATGTTGCGTGGCGCAGGACATCTTTCAGGATGAGATTGAAGATGTCTGGGCTTAGTTTTACGCCAGCCTCCATGTTGATGATGTCAGTGGGTCCGTCGATTGCGCGAATATGCGTTCTGGACCCTATATAGAGGCGCTCGATGACGTCGCACACACGACGAAGCACTTGGTGCTCTCAGAGGGCGCGTGTGATGGAGGAGTGCGGCAGCCAGGAAAAGGCACCGGAGAAATCCAACCACACCACCACCAGCTCTCTCTTCTCCTCTTTGACCCGATGTATGGCCTGTTGCAGGACAAAGTTGTGCTTGAAACAGCCTTCATAGTCCAGGAAGCCCTTCTGCGATGGACTGAATCGGCCGTTGATCCGAGCCCAGGTCTTCAGTCTGTCCGCGAGTAAGGCCGCGAACAGCTTTGGGCAGGTGTCACTAACGGCGAGGTCCTCCAGTTGTCGATGTTGTTGAAAACCCCTTTTTTAAATAGAGATGTCGTGGAGTCTTTCCAGTCAGCTGTAAGGCCCGTTTACGGTTATTCCTATATAGGGCCTGCAGACGAGTTGCCTCCTGCACTCGGTTGCTCGGTTGTTCAGTTCGACGGGCTTGTCTCTGCGGCCTGTGCCGGGCGGCGGCACGTTCAACACGCTTCTGGAGGAAGCGAACGACCGCCTGCGATGCATCGTCAAGCTGGTGTTGATTGGCAGCGGCCTCGATGGTGTCGATGAGGCGCTGCTGCTCGGCTGTGGGTCCGCGGGCGACCAGTGGTTCGTCGCGAGAACAAGGCGAAGCCGCCCGGGAGACTACAGCTGCGGCCCGTAGTGAATGATGACTGCTTACCCCCGAATTCGGTGTTTGCTCGGGCTGACTACTGTGAGAGGCCGGCGATGCCGGCGCAGCAAGCAGCCAAAGGAGGCGTAGGCTCGTCCACTGCAGGAGCAGATTCCACTTCCACTGTTAGTGAAGCCTCAGGTCTGGTCCTCAGGTTACGCCGGATGTTTTGCGTCGTTGTTGATCGGCAACCCCTGACGGTGGTGGTAGTACGGTGGCTGCCAGACCTCCACAGGTGGTGGCGTGTTGGTTGACCAGCTTCCTTGGGTACTTGGATTGGTCCGGAGGCTCGTATCCACATCCTGTACATCTGTACTTGACCGTCCTCCCTTGATGATGTTCCTTGCAGTGTCTGATGAAGTTCTCAACACGTCTAGCACCCGCGTAGTGTCCTCTTCTTCCCATGCACAGCGGGCAGGAGATCTCGGTGTTCTCGGGGACAGGGGATCGAACGACGATGAAAGAATCCTCGCAAAGGATGACGGGATCGCCCATGATACTAGATGTAAACACTTCACTTTCACTTGATCTTCACATTTTACACTTTACACTTTATTTACTTTGAACATGTTACACTACACTAGTACACTACACTTTGATCTTAGCCAAAAGGCCGAGAAGCTGCTGCTGTGAAATTCTTCTCTCAGCCCCCCTAGGAGGGAGAGGGGAGACGGTTCCAGGGCTG
Source organism: Heliconius melpomene rosina (assembly GCF_056956725.1). Taxonomy (NCBI): domain Eukaryota; kingdom Metazoa; phylum Arthropoda; class Insecta; order Lepidoptera; family Nymphalidae; genus Heliconius; species Heliconius melpomene. Next base: position 4,429,689 of record NC_140400.1, read on the forward strand.
AGCCCTCAGACTGTGGTGGTCTTTCTCTGCCCATTACCTTGGGCGCGTCGTTGGGGTGGGCCAAGGCCCTGTAGTTGTGTCCTAGGGACTGGGGGAAAGTGGAGCGGGAGAGGAGGAGCTATATGCTGCTCGGGCGGTCAGCCCAGCCGGGTGAGACCCTTGGTAACCCAGAGGAGGCCCAGCTTAGGCGACCAGCGACCGGAGCTGCAGCTCAGGAATCGGAAGGGGGAAGGATGTCCCTCGGGAGTCGGCGTATATCCGGTGGGCGGGTGTGCCACGGTGCGATGTCTCGAATGTGAGGGAAATCCGAGACATCAGCACGGTGAAAGAGGCGCGGGCTGCGAGTTGGATAATATGTTCGTCAAGCCTCTCGACGCGGAGGTCACGCTGTATGGCAGCGTTTCTCACAAATCGGGGGGCCTGGACAACATGCCGGAGTGCCACGTTCTGGGTTATCTGTAGCAAGCGGCGTTGGTTCACGTTGCAAAGCGCGTACCACGCCGGTGAGGCATACGTCAGATGAGGTCTGACGTATGTTTTGTAGATCGCAAGTTTGGTACGGAGAGGCAAACGGGAACGAAGAACCGGCCGCAGAAGATGGAGGGCTACCCTTGCGGCATTTCTTGCTTTCTTGACCTGGGCCGTCATCCGTAGACCTTTGTCTATTATGACACCCAGATATGTGGCATTCGGAGTCCAGCTGATGCGCTCACCCTGGAGGACTAGCGGAGGAGGGAGCCTGTGGCACCCAAACACCATGGCCTGAGTCTTGGCCACGTTCAGCGTCAACCTCCACTCCGCTAGCCAATCCGGAAGCATATCTAGGGCGCGCTGAAGCTTGATGGCAGCGTGGATTGGATTCAATGATTTCACCAGGAGCGCGATGTCATCGGCGTAGAGAGCCAATTCCGCGCCCTGGTGGAGTGGGATGTCATCGGTGTATGTGCAGTATAGGGAAGGCGAAAGTGTACTTCCTTGCGGAACGCTTGCTTGGATGTTATGGGCCTCGGACACAACGCCGTCTACCCTCACCCGAAAGGTCCTGCCGCGGAGGAAACCGGCGAGGATCCTGAGGATGTGGTAGGGGACTCCGGCGCTAGCAATCTTCCAGAGTAGTCCGGTATGCCAGACGCAATCAAATGCGCTGGCAACGTCGAGGAATATGGCTGCCGCGTTTTCTTTTCTATTAGTTGCTGCAGCTACAAAATGAACCACTCTCGCTATCTGCAGCGTCGTGGAGTGGCCCGGGCGAAATCCAAATTGCTCAGGGCGTGGGTGGAAATGCGCCTGGATGAGTGAGAGTAGCAGCCTTTCAAACAATTTGGACATCGCACTGAGTAGAGTGATGGGCCGATAGCCCGACGGCTTTCTGGTCCTTGCCTGGTTTAGGAATCATAACGACCAGGCCTTCCTTCCACGCCTGGGGGAAGTAACCCAGGCGCAGGATCGCGTTGAAGAGCCTGGTCAATGCTGCTATGGTCCGCAACGGGACGTGTCGCAGCGCGCCGTCGGTCACACCATCGATCCCTGGAGCCTTCCTCGGTTTGAGCGAAGAAATGGCCCTCCTGACGCTCGATGGGGACATAAATGGCGGTGGCGGTAGTGGTGTTGGTGGTGAATCCAGTTGGTATAGCACCTGGTCCTCAATCACGGCGTGGCGCTCGGGGCGCTGGCTTGGGTTGGGTTGGAATTTACCCTCTAGGTGGTCTGCCAATATGTTGGCCCTGTCCTGGGAGTCGGGGTGATAGAGTGGTCGGACCGGTGGGGCCTTCTTTGTGAGCTGGCGACACAATCTATTCAAGGAGGGTTGATCCTCGTCAATCCTCGCTTCCCAGGTGTCTGTGGCAGCCGACTCCAGCTCCAAGCGAATCCGCTCGATCATGCCGTTCAGCTTGGTTTTGGTAGCCGGTTCTCGTGTCCTTTGCCATTCGATGCGCATCTTCCTATTTTTGTCAATAAGGGCCTTAATTCGCCTTGGGATCGGTGGGAGTCTTCGAGTGTTAGGAGGTGCAGTAGCTTCCACTATTGCGTCCTGCATCGTCACCGTGATATCCGTCACCAGTCGGTCAATACTGGGAGGGTCGTTCAGCGGCTCGGAGCGTTATAGATATGATCTATGATTCTATGACCTTCGACCTGGATTATTACTTATGACAATGAATTATTCTGATATTACTAACTTTTGTCACCACAAAAGTTAATAATACAATTAAGATTATATCTAGTTTATAAGTATTATATGGGCCGATCCCGGCGGCACTGCAATGACGGGCCGACCCGTGACAGGAGTGGAGCGAGCCCCGAACATCCCGTCAGCTTACAAAAATCAGTTTAATATACTGGTCCCGCGGTGCGGGAACTTTCAGATATTAAGCTGAAAAGAACAGATACTACACTTTGATCTTAGCCAAAAGGCCGAGAAGCGATAACTGACGCCCGGAAAATGAGGGTCGTCACTAAAATGTGGAACATCTTGCCAGCGCGATGCAAAAATCGACTGAATATGTACAGCGTCATCTAACAACAGTATAGGAGAACTGGCCAGTATTTACTCATGGTAACTGTAGATGGCGGATATTAAAATTGAGGGCGATATTATTAATGGTTTTGTAGTACTATTATTTACGAAAATGATATCAGTTACTTAAAAAATAGCATTACAACAAAACATGTCTCAAGTTTGTATTATACTGATACCAGTATTTTTTATAATCATATTATTTATGAAACACCCTGTATTAAAAAATGTTAAAAGAAATTAAAGTAAACTTTACCATTTGTTTTATTTATTTACAAATTTTTTTATATCAAATAGCTTGCATACAATTTTTACATTAATAAACTATTAATATGGAAAGTGCAGTGAAATAGGTTGTATAAGTTCACATTTATATTTTTTTTTAAAAAAAGTTATAAAGAATCTTTATTTGGTGAGGATGAACATGTATAATTTACTTTTTTATTAATTAGTATTTATTCTATAAAACATTGATTTTCCATATATTTGATATTATTTTAATTTTTAGATTGTGTGTCATTTTTAAAACTTGTAATGTTTCTGAATTTTATATTCTGTTTGTTTCCCTAATAAAAATATAAATAAATATATAAATATTTGTTTTAATATCAAATACTTAAAATAAGCGGATAAATTGTAAAAATGGTAAATGTTAAATTGTAAAAAAAAAGAAAAAGAAAAAAAAAACTCACGTATTATAGACACAAGCCACTCTCGTCTGCAAGCAAGATGGAAAGATGATGGACAGTTGGTACATTCTCTCAGCTTCTCAGATTCACCACAAACTAAGCACCACATTATGTGGGCTGTTATAGGTAACTTATTAGACAAACATGATTTCTAAAAAAATTGTTATAATTTAGTTTATAAAAAACTAAAACTTACTTTATAGTATTAATTGAACCATCATACAAGAGTCAGTTATAAAAAAAATATATAGAAAAGATAATGATTATGTTAGAGAATTAGAAAATGATTGTGTAGTTTAAAAGTTTATATTATAGACATGACCCAATTAAAAAGGTCTTGTTATTAAGAAAAACGACATGACAAAAAACAATATTGATCAATACAGAATTCATTATTTCATGAGGAAAAATTTTCTCCTGAGCAGAGTTGAACCAACAACCATTGTGCATACAACTGTTATATTGTACCACAATGTCCCTAATAACAGTTTTATTTATTTATTTAATACTTTAATACACCTACTTAAACATAAAACAGAAACAAGATAAGACAAATGAAAAATGGTGTAAAGGCAGCCTTATTACCACAGGTGATCTCTTTCAGACAACCCATACAAAAGATAAAAAAAACATGAATATTGGTTGGTGTACAAATGATATGTTAATATATTAAACTTACTGTGATGACTTGTGATGTTTTCTTGATAGAGCAAAGATATGTATTTTATCTCCATGGATTGGAATTGAACCTACAAATGCCATGTTTACCCTGTGCTGCTGCAGCACAACAGCCTCTACATTAGATTGACACAAAAATACTTACAGAATACTCTGAAGGTTCTTTCAAATCTTTTGGCACAACTTGTTTATGAAGAAAATTGTATCGCCAACACTGATGCAAATAATTATCTATTTCCTTCTCGGTAACAATATTTTTTATTACCAATTCAAATTTGTCTTCTGTACTTGCATCCACATTTTGCAAATAATCTATTATATCATAGTTATTTTCGAGACAAATGTTTTCATAGAAGGAATCAAATATCTGCTCTTTTCCGAGTCTAACAAATTCTTTGAAACTATTTTCATATTTTCCTTGCTTTGAGGGTATTTGACGGAGTTCATATGAGACATTTAGATCTGGCTCCTTATGTCCTGATGGTTTCACATTTAGGGGAAGAATATGGTCTTCTTTGAGTTTTCTCTTTAAAAATATATTTATTAAATTTAACTTTACACAGTATCTGGCATAGAGCTGTGTAGGCAGAAGGACATTATATTCCCTACTCCCTAGTTTCCAGACATTTTGTGTTGAGTAGCAGAGTGCAATGCCATACTTTGTTTCATTACCAGAATAAGAAAATGAAAACAATTAATTCCTCCAAGTGGAAATTGAACCTACAGCCACCTTGTCCACAATCAAATGCTGTGATGCTATGAAATATTGATCTAAAAATATATTTTACAGAAATAAATAGTTTACTAAACATTACTTGAGAGTATTTGTAATATGTTTTTGCTGTTGATTATATTTTTGTATTTAATTTTGTGCCTTTCATTTATATTATACTAGCGGCCCGCTCGCGGTTGCACTCGCATGAACTATGTTATCATTAATTTCTGTCTCCATGACTACGTCCTAGTGACGTCCATGCAAAATTTGAGACTCCTAGCATTTGTAGTAACGAAGTTTCATACAAACTTTCAACCCCAAAAACAACCCCTTAGAAGTCGAATATTGCAAATTCCCGTTTTAGCGAGCACCTACGTCCTATAAGTAACTCCTATGCAAAATTTGAGATTCCTAGCACATGTAGTTTCTGAGATTTCGTGATGAGTGAGTGACCTTTCGATTTTATATATATAGATTAATAGACTTCTAAAGTTAAGGCATAACTAAAATTTGTTAATAGTAGTCTTTTCTCATTGACATTATTATTTTAATAAATGTTAAACTAAATACTTTATCAAATTATATTACCTTTTTAGGAGCAGGCTTAGGTGTAGGTTTTAGTACAGGTTCCTTAATAGTTGGTCCATAAAAGGGCCTTGAACGCTGTGCCAAGTGCATGCAGGTGTATGGCAGCCATAGCCTGTGTTTTTTTCTTATAATCTCTACATAATAACAGAGCTGCTTTGTTATTATTAAACCAGATTCGTCTGCTGATATACCTAGAACTAAGAGGAATTACTTATAAATTACACATTTTATCCTTAGCGGTGTAGCAAGAGAGAAGAGAGTTCAAGCGGTACGGTGTCTCCATACTTCTTTCGCCTCGTCCAATATCATCATCTGTATACATGCCCTTCGAGGGGCATTCATGCTCTTTACTTGACCTTCTTCCAGCACTATTGATAATAGATATACGATTTAAGTACATATTTATATTAATTAATGTTAAAAGTTAATTGACGAAAAATGAACTACTCAATAAATAACTTTTATACTTATATGGTGTAAAATGGTAATTGTATTAATAAGCTTTTGCACTCGGCTTCTCCCCCACGTATGGACATAAATTAGAGTTATGATCTGGACGACCGGGACGGTTGGCGCTCGATGAGGGAGGTTCACATCCAGCAGTGGGCGCCGATAGGTAGAGAAAGATGACACAATCTAAGGTCAAAAATATTTCTGACCGCAGGTACAGTAAGTTACACTTAAATTATTACCGTAATGTACGTATAGCTTTCTATAAATGGACTACCCAATACACAAATATTTTTTCAATTCGAATCAATAGATCCTGAGATTAGAGCGTTCAGCCAAACAAAATCTACAGCTTTGTAACATTGGTTAGTTAAGTTAGTAAGTAATTTTGTTCTTTACCTTTTTCATCGTGAAATAATCCCTTTTCGTTTTTTACTACTTGCACTTTTGCGTAAACTCTTTTAGATATTCTAGCAAGAGCTATATCTCCCAACTTCCAGTGATATATGCCGGGTGTTGAAGTCATGCCGTAAAACAATTAAACTAGTATATGTTCATAAAACTATTTTCTATAAAAAAAATTTTAAACAATTTCAATAACGTCCATATGTAAAAATTTCCGGTAGCAAAGTGTGTAGGTATATTGGAGTCAATCAAATTGTTTTAATATTTAAAATTATAATGTTAAAAGAGTTAAACATTATAAATCTTATGTAAAAAAAATCATATAAAGCTACAATAAAAGAATATACTATTTCAAATTATTATTAAGCTCCTGTAATTAGAAATTATTTCTAAAGTACTTATTACAAATTAAAGCTAGCAAAAATATAATGGAACCGGAAATGTAATCGAAAAATAAGATCTAAATCTTATTGAAAAATTAAATCTACATCTTATTTTTTATTTATAGATTTAATTTAAAACCTTTACATACTTATTTATATATAAATATATTTTTTATAATATTGCTAGAAAATATTTCAAATTATATAAAGATATAAAAAGTAACAACTTTACATTATTTATAAAGTTTGCTATTCACTACTAGATGTCACTAGGTATAAATATAAAAGTATAGGTATTAAGAATACTGAAGCTTATGGCTTAAAGTACAAGTATTATTGTATTACAATTATTTTTATTTGAATATTACAATATAATTAATGTTTACATGCTACTTTTAAATAAAATTTAAAAATACTATATACTTACCGCATATATAGTACTTTATAATTTCACGTAGATGGCGTTGGTTGTAAGCTTATAGTACAGCTTTGTAAGTACAATAGAAATAAATAAAAATATAAAACATATTAAAATTGAGCCGTAGGGGATACCGCGCCCTTGTATATGTATTATATTTTTCGCTTTTGCCAAATTCCATTCGCCAAATTTTACTTGAGAATTTTGGTATTTATTACAATTTATAATTTGTAACAATCAAGTATTTACAGGAATGTGTTCGTCGGTGGCTTTCTTTTAGTTTGGCTACTAGGTATGTATATATTGCCAATACAACTAATAATAACATATTGACCTTGATAGCACTGTCTATTTATTACCTACTGGCCTCACTAATTAAATCAACTAGATATTTTTTGCCAAATAATACTGTACCTAAATATTATAGATACTAAGATTTAGATATTGAGTAAGTACGTAACATAATATAAAACCTGTTAGCTAATGCCAACACAGTCGATTAAAGTGGATAATTTCATCCAGACTAGATAGGTATATGTAGATATACTTAGATACTAGCCCAAGTATTTGGTGACTAAAGATCTAAATTTAAAAAAAATCACGAATAGGCATCACAAAATATCCTTAACCCTATTCTATGTAAGCACACCCTATAAATTATGGTAAAATTCTAATTTTTATTTAATGGTAAAATTCAAATTATTAGTTAATGGTAAAATTCAAATTCAGTAATTTTTTTTACAAGTTGAATCAATTGATTGTATATAACATTTAAATACAGACATATACAATTACTAGCAATTTCTTAGTCACCAATTTTATGCACTTACTTATATATTTTTACTTATATACGATGTATTTTTTTTACCTGTAGGTATAAAAAAAGTTTTGTAGATAATTTTGTCTCTCAATATTCTTTCTTGTGAAAGCCAAAGCCAAGACATAATTTAAACCTATCTTCTCACATACTAAACTATACAAAATATTATACTAAGAATACCATAAATAAAATAAATATTAAAATTATATGTCATATTATATTACACTATAAAAACATTAGATAATGATCGCAAGCATATCAGTATATTTATATAACGTTGTTCTTTACGTTGATTGGCCGCTGTGAGATGAGAGGCGTGGCTACAGCATCCAATGGAGTTCATCTTGTTAAGATAGGGTACAGATTTGGGGATAGGTATCGGTTTCTTGTTATATCTTTTATAGATATTAATAAGTATTAAGTTTTAATATTAAATATTTTTATTGTATAAGCGATTAGTCTTTTATTCATATGTAAATATAGATAAAATATAGAGTGTAAAAAGTTGTTTTACAAACAAACTTTTATTTTAAGATTCTTTTTTTGAATTTTTTAAGTAGAAAACAGATTGAAAAATATCGAATTATGGCTTACTTTAGTTTAAGAGAATTGTTGGTAGATAATAATTATTGATACACTTAACCAATATTTTTTCTTATTATTCATCACAATAAAAAGTATTTAAACTAAGAGCGCAAGACCAACTCCAACCAATATCATGTAAAACTATAATTTTTAAAAGTGTTGCCAGTATTCAAACCGCCCGTTAATGAAGTTCTTAATTACATAAATGAATAGATATTTTCATGATTTCTCTCCGTAAAGAATTGTCTCCTTTTAAAGATAATTTCATTCATTCATTTTTTATCAACACACAAAAGGATTTTAACATTTATGTAGTCATAAACGTATAAAATTTTAAAATATATAACAAAATTAAAAGAATATCATAAATAATATACCTACTTAACAACATTTACGTGTATATTTATTTATTTTTATCTGAGAAAACGTTAAACTCTACGGTCCCTGGATACCTCTATCACTTCAACTCAATCTTCTCTCTTTGTTAAACAGAAGATATCTAAATTAATGATTTTTCATTTATCTACCTAATTTTTTTGCAAGCATTATATTTAATCTTATATCCGCCAGTGGTTCTTAATTTCATGTTCTTCCAGCATCTAACGTTATTTTTCTTCATTAAAAAGCAAGTAGACTCAGAGTTAAAGTAAGTAATCACGAAAAATCATAAAAAAAATAAGAAAAGAGCACGGACGTCTCAGTGACGTGTGATTACTCCAAAAAAAAAACCTATAATTTCTCAAATGAGCATAATACTGTTCTTAATACAATGCTTGTCGGCCTCAGGTGAATTTTGGGCCCAGTTAGAAAGTAACAAATTCTTACACGTTATGTTGCTTCAAAGATCCTAGACACGGGCTCCAATAGCCATGGTATGGTAGAGATGGAACTCCTCGTGAGGCTCTACGTAGGTAATCCACAAAAAAATGATTTTTATCGATTTGTATGCCCGTGCTTCGGATGGAGATAGAGGTAATGTAAAGTCATACTATATAATATATAAATATATACTTAATAATTGTTAATAGGTACTTCTTAAATTATTCATATGAATATCTCTTAACGGAGGTTGTGGCGCAGAGGCACAAGCTTGTGATTGCCTTAGCACTAGCTTCCCAGGTTCCTTCTGCGTACCCTGCTATGTGCGGGATACAGCGTGACGATAGAAGAAAAATGTTTCTTTTTTTTTAGCTTTACGCTGCATCCCGCATTCAGCAGGGTAGGCAGAGGGAACCTAGTGTTGAGACACATTGTTCCCCACATTCTGCTAAATTCTAGAGGCATTGCGTATTGAGTGACGTCACGCTGTGCATCGACACCAGAGCGAAGAAATGGAAATATAAATTTAAATTAATATTTTAATCTCCTCGAAAAATAGTCGTAATTGATGCTGTTAAAATTATTAATGTATTTATTAAATTATAACTGCGAAACTCAATAAGCACACGACGCGATAAGGTGCGTCCTTAATACCTGCGCAGTGAAAGTCGGCAGATGCGAGCTATATTTATTACTTTCACAAAATTATACATTGGCCGTCGCACTGTCACATACCTACCTACAGGTAGGTAGCTGGGTATTGCTAGTCATAATATTTGTGGGTATATTCGTGAGGCCAGTCGTGGTAAATATCTAAATAATATAATAAAATATATTTATAATATACTAGTGGACCCGAACGCGGCTACGCCCGCTTGAACTATACGAATATTTATTAAATATATGTATGAAATTATTTTCAGTTTTCAATAGAGAGATGCGTTAAGCAAGCTCATTTTGGGTGACGTTTTCTAACAACAAACTTTGCAAATCGTTGCTTAGCAACGGTCGCTTAGCGACGGTTGTTATTAACATGGCGGAATAAATTGCATGTCAAATTAATAAGTATTTTAATACATATTGGTACATATCGATAATATTACAAATACGAGAAAAGAAAGTATCCTATGTTCATCCCGAGACCCTCAAGTATCTCTATATGAGTATTTTATCACAATCAAATTAGCGGTTTGGCCCTGATTGCGTAAAAGACAGATAGACAGACAGAGTTACTTTCGAATATATAATATAGGTATGGATAAATAATACCTTTATGTTTTACCTTGACCCTATAAGTCACTTTCTTGCCACCAGTCCGTCAAAGTAAAAACAAAACAGTTGCAATGTCACGGTGCAATTGTTCCTTACAAGTGGCAGAGCCGTGAATAGGAGACAATAAATGCTTTTTACGAGATAGCTCGTGCCGGAGGTACCTTCCTGTACGCTCGTGTACGGAAATGCTTCTTTTTTATTATTTTTATTTAGCTTCACATTGTATCCCACATATGGTAGGGTGAGGGGAACCTAGTATTAAAACATACTTTCCTTCTAAATGTCCCAATTAAACTTTAACTTTAATTTGTCTTGCCACCAGAGTGAGAAAATAAAAATTATTTATTCTCCGTCGTGGCGCAGCGGCACAAGGGTGTGAGTGTGACGCGACGGTTGTGGGTTCGATCCCCACTCGAGGAAGAGAAATATTTATTTACAATTATATTTCCATTTCTTCGCTCTGGTGTCGAGGCAAAGCGCGGCGTTGAGTTCTCCCACTCAACACGCAATGCCTCCAGTATTCGGGAGAAAGTGGGGAACGGAGTTTCTTAATACTACGTTCCGCCTGTCTACCCTGCTGTGTGCGGGATACAGCGTGAGGCTGATTTAATTATTTTTTTTATTTATTTCTCTGAGTGAGAATCGAACTCACAACCATCCTGTTCACAGTGAGGCGCTATGCTGTTTTCCTTAAATACATACCTACAGAAGGATAATAAGATTTAAATAAACAGTACCTATTATTTTCAATTGCGTTGAGTTCCATCACTTAACACGTGATATCTTCAATCAAGGCCGAAAGCAGAAAAGAGAGCACTCTTAGCACTAAATTCCCTATTCTTCTATTCCTTAAAAAAAATGCTACTTTTTACTTTTTAATATTTATTTATCTTCCTTCAAATCTCATAGCGACTGTACATCTATTGTCAGCATCTGTCGTTCGTTTTTATGCGGTCAATTTTCTATTTTTTGCCGCAAGTAGGTAGGTATTTCATTTTATAGAACAGGTTACGCCAGATGAATTCTGGGCTTATCGAAACAATGGGTGACTGGTGCTGGTGCTTAGTAAATCGTTAACGGTTTCTACGATTAATCTCTGATTAAATGTTATTGCTTAGTAAAAATAACATTAGTGTCGTCATTTTGTCTGTGCTGGTTGTTCGTCGGTGGTACCTCAAAATGTATTGGAGAAATGTTTGTAGTTGTAAACATGTACTATTACTTTTAGACGAGTTGCAGGCATTAGTCATCACTCTTAAAGAAGGGTGTGAAAATAATGATCTAAGCTTGAATGCGAGTTGGAAAGAGGTTCTGGTTATAGATTGCAATATCTATTTATGTAACCTAATTCAATATTTCAATATTCAAAACATTTGAACATAATATTAAAAAAAATGACAAATAGTATAAATATTATACAATTCCTACAAAATTGAATCTACGATTCTCTACAATTTTAAAATTGTACACCAAAAACACAATTAAGGTATTTCTAAGTAGAACTAGTCGTTATAACGACAAGTTAACAATCAGAGAGTGTTATATAACGACGTAGAGATACCTATCTGCAGTAATAATTGCATATTATAATTACAAGCAAGATACACGGTCAATGTCGGTGTGACTCACGCGGGGTGTGGTGCAAGTTGCAGCGCAAAAATAATATAAATAAAAGCAGATTATTATATTTTCTTAGTATAGCAGGGTAGGGAGGTAGTACATATTTTCAAGACATTTCGTGCTCTTCAGTTGCGGAACTTAACGCCGCACTCTTTGCGGTGCGGGAAATAATAATAAATGTGTCGAGAGAATTTCAAGTCACTTAAGCCATTTGAGGCTGCACTTTGTCTTATTAAACCAGAATAGTAAAAGGTAGTTATCGTTTTTTCCCAAATTTATAATGAACAAAAAAGTATCTATTTAATTCAGAATCATAGCTAATCACGATAATTACTTGATTCAATATATGTTTTTATGTATATTTTTGCATAAGAAATTAGATATAAATTAAAAAGCTTAATTTCACTTATAAATAAAAACAAATTACAACCAAAAAGTCACTTTTTTCTTAATTTAAGATAACACTTACAAAGTGATTTATATTATTTATACTTATTATTAATATTTAATAATATTTAAATAATAATATTAATTAATTATGTTTATCTTAACAGTTTGCACCATACGTCGCACAAGAGTTCGACGCACAGAATAGACAGGCAGACGCGAGATGCTCGCAGAGCAGCTGACCGATACTTTACATAGTATGAGTAGTTTTGATACTATTTATTTGTTTTACTGAAATTATAAATCTAAGTAAAATTTCTGAAATTACCTAGATTTGCTATATAATTTTTTTCCTATTTGATAGGTGTCTACACTGTTTTATAATTTTAATGTACGTAACAACGATGAAAAAATCAGCTTCACGATGTATCCTCCACACAGCGGGGTAGGCAGAGGGAACCTCATGTTAAGTCACTCCGTTCCCCACTATGAAAAAAATATAAATTATTTCAGTCAGAGAGAAGAGAGAAAGAAATATCCTGTAAACACGAAACCAGTAACCAACAAACAATGTATTACAAATTGTCGTAAACCTTGCTTTAAAAAAACTTTGTTAAATCGAGATTTAAGATAAAATTACAACTTGATATAGAACTTAAAAGTTAATATCTAGAGTAAATGGTATTTATATTATTTATTATTATAATATTTATATATCTCCTTGATATATATATTTAATTATTACGTCCTCATATAGATAATTCCAAGCATCAAGACTACCGCTCGCTATAGATGCGCACGCGCCGCGGCAGATGTCCGCAGCATCTGTCGGTCGCACACGCGCTAACCTGCTACCTACCTGTAGCTTTCTTTTATACTATAGCTGTAATATATATTGATATTCATCTCAACTCTAGTTTGTTTAGTTTTCTAAAAGGGGTTTTTTCTTCTAAGTTTCGGATAACACTTAAAAAATGTTAAAAATAATTAATATACACTTTATATTTTTAAGTATATCATATTCTTAAATTTAAAATTTTGTATCGATAATTTTTAAATTAATATATCGATTCTATTCTTTTGAATATTAAGCGCAGAAATACAGAAACAAATAAAATATTTAAATGTTAAATATTGATACCAGTAAGGGGGGCCGCGGGAGACCTCAGTTGACCTTCGAGAACACTACATCGATGATACTGGTCTTCCTCCGGTCTCGTAAAGTGCATGAGGACACCTGGGCCATGCGTTATATGTGAAGAGGTTGTTGACTGTGAACGAGGCGAAAGAGTTACTAGACTTCTCACTGTTTACCTTTTGTAATATTCTAGTGATATTTAAAATGAAATATACATGGTTCTCGCAAGTTATTTACAATTCCAATTAGACATACATATGTATATATGAAATCAGTTGTCCTCTCAATAAATATCAGTAAAAATTTAAGCAATTATTGCTATTAGAATCCTATAAGAAACAGAAAGGACATCAAGAAAGAATCGAAGCCGCGATCTATCTACGAGTATGTCATAACACCAGATATAAATATTATACATGTATATTTATCAAGTAATAGTAACGTGTTACACAAATCTTTTTACTTTCGATGATCAAATAATGCGCTCGCCAGGTCTGTAGGTCAGAGCGACAGCTGCTCATCAGCTGTTTTTTAATTAGTATTACCAATCAACTAATGAAATGAATCCAATATTTATGTATTGATTTACTTTATTTAAAAAGAGTTCGGAATTTTAAAAAATATATTAATTTGTGTATGGAGGTCGTCGTGGTGCAACAGCACTGATACGCGCTGGTTGTAGGTTCTATTCCTAATCGGGAGTATGATTCCATCGTTCTGGTAAGAAGACAAGGCTCGGTGACGAGTTTCGCCACTTTAGACAAAATGTCTCAAAAATATGATGGAAAGTACCTAATGAACAGAATATCTTAATATTAGGTTTTTTCCTGGTCTCTTTCCGCATTTAGCAGTGTAGGCAGAGGGAATATAGAGTTAAGAAACTCCGTTCTCCACGCTCTGCTAATTTACGGAAAATACATGTTGAGTGGCAAAACTCGACGTCGAAAAATAATCCCACGGCAGTGAGCTGAACCCACAAACGTTGTGCTTACAGATAGACATTGTGCCGCTGGGGCACGACGGCACCTAAGAAATTAATATAAAAAAAAATAACTAAAAGAACAATATTTTAAACTACATTTTATATATATTTGTAACATTAATTTTTAATTCAGCAACAAATTTCGTTTCTATATACATAAAACTATTAAAATATGTTAGTTTATTTGTTGTTATAGTATCGGAGGTCATCGGTCAGAAAATCCCTATAGGAGGGGCAGGTGTGAGGCAGCTGGAGCCCCACTACTAGATATGAATGCGTATAAACAACGCCAATTAAACGATTTAGCTTGTATTTAGACGTTTCTTTTGAAATATAATATATGCAAAAGTAATAATGATAACGTTAATTGATGTTATATATAAAGTTTTATTATATCAATTTATATTAAGTACAGAGTATAACTTCTATTAGCCTAGCATTAGTTATATCTATATATATAAAATCGAAAGGTCACTCATTCATCAGGAAAATCTTAAAAACTACATGTGCTAGGAATCTCAAATTTTTTTGAATCCCTTAGAAGTCGAATATTGCAATTTTTGCAATATTCGACTTCTAAGGGGTCGTTTTTGGGGTTGAAAGTTTGTATGAAACTTCGTTACTACAAATTCTAGGAGTATCAAATTTTGCATGGTCGACACTTATAGGAGTACCTAACTCATGGAGACAGAAATTAATAATAACATAGTTCACGCAGGCGACGCCGCGGGCGGGCCGCTAGTATTATATATAAGCGACAAAAAAGGCAAAACGACTTTCTATCAGGTACCTACGCAGAAAGAACAAGAGTAGTAGTTCTCCCCCTTCCGTCCAAATTCGAGGCATTGCGAGTTGAGTGGCGAAACTTAACGCCGCTGTTTTTCTAAGCTATGATTTAGTTTATGTTAGTATTTTTAAAATCCACATTCAACTGATACAAATAGAAATACTTAAGTCTTTTGTTTAATCCAGACATGATTCAAAGCATTGTTCTGTGAGTCACTGTCTGCCGACGTCACAGTCTACCATAGCTGTATTTCATATTTTTGTATGTTGACTCATGTTATTTCATCTTGGATAAATATTTGATGATTCCCTCTCGCGAACATAATATAATATAGCTAAAAACGAATTAAAGTAGCTCCACCCTGTATTCCACACAACACCATATAAAAAAAACTTAACCTGCACCCTGCATCACGAGAGGCCTCTAAAATGATCGCATTGGCAAAACAAAAAGATTAAATAGTGGAAAGAGCCGTAAATAGTTGCGTTAACGTATGAAACGAAGATATTATAATAAGTAAAGAAAATACAAGTTAATTGAAATATTAAGATGAATAAACATTCATATAGAATGTGTTAAATCGATTACGCGGTCGTCATGACCGTGACATAAAAGTTTCATCATTGTATATTATATATAAATAATTTATTGTAATATGAGTATTTTATGTTCATAGAAGAAATATTGGTATTTGCATACATTATGGTTTTTCCCGAATATCATACCCTGTCAGGTTGAGTAGGAAGGCAGACCCTGGTAATAGCCGGGATTAATGCCAGGAAGCAGAAGAAGATCATACCACGTCAGAGGGGTGAGTGGCGGAACTCAATGCTGCGAATTTTGTTGATTTGTAAACAGTCTGTCCGTTGTTGTTATCCGAGTTGTATTTAAAAAGGCACAGCTTAAATGTTACTTGTTAATAATAACTTGAAGCATGAACCCGATACTTTTTTTTATCAGTTATTAATATCGATTCCTTTGATGGTCCAATTCGTAGGTTAGGTGACACAGAGATATAATAAAACTCGTAAGACCCAATCTCAAATTATGGTAACAATATTTAATAAGTGTTCGCATTTTATTATTATTGTCTAAAGTCAAATAAAAAATAAAATAGGTATTTACATTTTTTTCTCAGCCGTCCATTGCTGAACGCAGGCCTGCCTCATCGAGCGCCAACGATCCCGCTCTTGAGATTCTCGCATCCATCCTATCCCTATGCCAGAAAGAAAAATCAGAATTCCAATAAGACTTTTATTCAAGATAACAAAGCAGCTTCGCACATTTTTCGCCAAGCAGGGTAAGCAGAGAGAGCCCAGTATTAAGACACTCCGTCCCCTACTTTTCGCAAAATTTTTGACATATGGCGTGTTGAGTGGCGGAACCTAACGCTATGATCACACAAAAAATCGTTATTTACACAATGTGAATGTATGATAAATAAATGGAGGCATAAATATAAAGTATGTGAGTCATTTTTAAATATCAATGAGCTCTATAATATACCTACCTATACCGGAGTGGGTAATCTCGTAATCTTTGCCCAAGGTGCGCACGCGCCGCACACCTGCTGTGTCAATGCACTGCGATGCGGATTCAAATAGTTTTTGCTCATTATTTTTAAATGGATGAAAGTTAAAAACTATTTATTGAGATCATTTCTGTTGATATATTGATTTATTATTATCGATTGTTTGTTTAATTATACTCTGGTAGCTATTTTAATTTTATTTTGTCTCTTTGACATACTGTTTCGCGTTTTGTATTTTATATAAAAACAAAATGTCATTAAACTAAAGTGGAATGAGTTACATTTTGAAATTTTATAAGAAACATCTTTAAGTAATATAAATATAAAAAAGATAATAAATTATCTGTATCAGAGCTATTTTATCTGTGTTGAAATTGGCGCCAAACTATTCTTCCATGTTTATTGCTGCATTATCATAAAAGTAACATTAAAATGGCCGCGAAAGAGAAAAGAGCGGAAATCGATTCATTTTGAGATAATTTCAATAAAAAAGTACACGATTTACATATTTATATTTTTTTTGTAATTACTAAAGGTTAATTTATGTTTGGTTTTTTATTATAATATTTTAGCACAAAAACTTTGCAAGTTTATATATATCACAACGAAAAAGTTTTTTTTACCTTCACTCTTTATCCCGCACATAACCGGGTCAGCAGAGAGAACCTGAGAATCTAGTGTGGAGACACTCCGTTCCCATTAAAACACTTCCGTTCGCCTATTTCCACTGGATTCTGGAAAGCGTTACGTGCTTAGATTCTCATTTTTCGAGTTGATTTCTCGTTAACAGAACGAGAAAAATGTAAAGATTAAATATTTCATTTCCTCGAATGGCTATCGAACCTGCAACCAGTTACGTTTACATTTACACGCCCCTGCACCATGACTGGTTAATATTAAGTGATATTGAAATAAAAAAATTAAATATTTTTCTATCGGAATATAATTGGTGTCTAATCAAATCTATAGTAGCTAAAAAATAAATGCCTAAATAAACTGTGAAAAAAAAACAACAAGATTTTGCAAGGAAACTTTCACAAAAGGTATTGATTAAATGAAAATGACCAGTTACCAACATGTGATGTTTCGCACAGGTGACGCTGGACGCGGGTTCAAACTGTCTTTACATGTTCCCATTATACTCGTACATACAGCAAGCAAGTTAAAATATTCTTTTTCTAAGACAGAGACCTTGAGGTTTTTGTGGAAATTTGCTTTTATTACTTACAGCTTAATAAAGTACAGTAAAAAATTTACAATTTAGCTTAAAGCCGTGACGCGACGATGGTGGGTTCGAATCCCTTGCGAAGGAATGAATTATCTCCGTACATATTAGAGCGCTCAGGGAAGATAAGTTTTTCGCATTCTGTCATATGTACGTATTACGTTCGAAATTTATTCTTAAAATATGTAGGCATTTCATTTACATATTATTTAGCCTCTCGCTATATAACGCTGCACGCATAGCGTTAAGACACTCCATCCCCCACCTTTCGCCTAATTTTGAAATTTGTGTGTTGAGTACTGTAACTCAACGCTGCGCTTTTTTCTCCTACCAGAGCGAAGAAATGAAATCCCTCTTCTTCCTCCGTTAATAGTCAGATGCTATGCCACCACAACGTAAAGGCTTCATATATTGTATGTACATCAGAAAAAAAAAAGGAATTTCAGAAACATTTATCTTAACCTCGGCTACAATGGAAACAGAGACACAAGAGTGGCAATTTATCGCCAAGGCACCCAGCAATGTTACGAATCGCTAGCTCCGGGTTTTAGCGCAGCAAAATGGGTCTAGAAATGAAAGGAAAGCGTATCTGGCTTCACATTTGGGAAAGTTTTCATTTGTAAATAGGAATTATTATTAATTAATACTAGCTACTACCTAAAGATTAGATAGAGAAATTTTGTTGTTATTTTTACGTGTTAATTTAATTAAATGTTATTAAAATATTGTAGATTCTAATTGGTTTTTTAAATATTTAATTTCAACGAGTTTAAACTGAATCCACATTTTAAGACAGCCCTATATGTACGACAGCGTCGAGCTTAAAATACTCAGTTTTGTTATATCGATAGTATTTTGATTTACCTTTTTTTAGGTTTACGCTGTATTCTGCACACAGGAGAGTAGTCAGAGGGAACATAGTGCTAAGACACTCCGTTCCTCACTTTCCGCTGCATGAAGCCTTGTGTATTGAGAAGCAGAACTTAACGCGTGATGAATTTTATTTTTTATATGTACAAAAATTTAAAAAAAAACACCTACCTGAGAGACAAATACCTGAACACAAAAACAATATTAATTATAATATAGGTAATACAGAACGCGTCCCTTAGAATTAATTTACCTACTAAAATATTCCAAATCATTAACAGTAATAACGGATATCCTCAAATCGAAGTATATGCAAATTTGCTAACTATCTGAAATCAGGTATTTAAAGGTCATCATTTTGGTCCTTTATTCAAATTGTAAAAAAAATGTTTACAAATGGTGATATTATTTATAATAACTTTTATATCGAATGAAAAGATCCATTTCGAATTAGTAGAGTATTTGTGTTACATTTTTATGTAGATCAGTTTTAGGCTCCTTCTCGCATAACAAGGTAGGCAAAGGGAACCTGACGTTAAGACACTCCTCCACTTTCTATCTAATTTCTATTCGTCTATATAATCATAAAAAAAAATTAAATCTTGAATAAGATACGTCGAAATTCTTATAGGATTTTAACAAATTTTTGCTACCCCAAGAACTATTTCTAAGAATAATTATTTTATTACCTAGGTATTACCATTATATTTTTTATTATATGAATACTGAAGCTTATAGAACACAAGTTTTAACAATATTGGTTCAGTAGTGTAGATTCTAATTAAACACAAAAATAATTAATATGTATACAATTTAATAAAAATAATAGTTTAATTATAAAATAACAATATACCACAATGTTACATACTCGTACATTGTATAAGTTATCTCGACGAGATTGCCATTCCCAGCGGAAGGGAAGCTGCGGTGTACCACAGCTGATAGTATGTAGGTATCTCTATTCACATTGAATTTATGCTCAGATAAATTTATTTTTAATATTTTTTTTTAATAGTAGAGAGAAGAAGAAGAATGTAAACGCGTAAAATGAGTTTGATTCCCATTCTGGAAAACTAAATCATTTCGTAGCTCTTGCAACAAGGCAAACCGCGGCGCTTAGTTTCGCCGCTCATTCAATGCCTCGGGAATTAGGTACGTGGTGAACGGAGTATACTAAAGTAAGATTCTCTCTGCCTACTCTGACATATGCCTTAAGTTCCAGGAGTTTTATTTTTTTATATTTTTGTGTAAAATTTAAAAATAAAACGATAGTATACAAACAAACTGGCGCATCGAAAATTGTAACACTCCTCCTAGATCTCCCTCAGACTGTGTCAGAGATACCAGTATTTCTTCCACATTCTGTCAAAGCCAGGAACCGTCTTCAATTCGTCAGTCCATCTACCGCCTACCTTCAGACCCTGCGAGTCTCAACTTAAGGAATCCGCTGCTCTAACGGCCATCAGTTTCTTCGAGAAAAAGAAATATATAAAACAATAATTCCAATTAATTATAAACACATCCCTTAAAATAAAATTGAAACGTGTACAATCTATAAGTAAAGAGACGGTGGAAGTGGTAAGGCTTCCTCTCGAGTTACCTTCCGACCGGACGACCGACTGCGGTGCTTTGGCAGATATCTATAGCGACTATTGATTTAACATTGAGTCATTTCACATGGAGGATAACTTTTACGTATTTAATGTTAGTGTGTAATATTAAGTGAAATAGGACATGCGACAGGTTGTGGATTCGATTCCCACTCGAGGAAATTTAACATATTCATTTCTTCACTCTGGTGTCGAGGCAAAGCGCGGCGTTGAGTTTTGCCACTTTGCACGCAATACTTCCAGAATTCGGCAGAAAGTGAGGAACGGTGTGTCTTAACACTAGGTTCCCTCTGCCTACCCTGCTGTGTGCGGGACAGCGTGAAGCTGAGTTACGGAAAAAACAAGGCATACGAGCGTACCTGATGGCAAGTGATCACCGTAGGTCACGACCCCATGTAGGAGCAGAGGAGCTACAGGTGCGTTGCCAACCCTTAAGATGGAAATAGACTCGCCTTTTGAATGTACCCATGTGGTATAAACCTGGAATCACTGCCGCAGGTAGGCCATGCCACAATCACGTGGCCCGAGAAAGGAAGTTTCTATAAAACTGCATAGATAGTGGAGTGCCACGTTCCCAGATGAAAATACCAAATATTTTATTCTTTAAAGGGGGAATCGAATCCATAACGGCCTCTAGATAATATTTCATAATATTTTATTTCGGATGGCAATAGTAAATAGAGTGACTTAACACTATCCCCTCTGCCTACCCTGCTATATACGGGATGTAATGTGAAACTAAAAAAAATATTAATAAAGCTAGTTATTAGAACTAACCATCATTAGAATTATCTAATAAGAAAAGACATATGCATGTACAGGTATATTAAGTAGAAGACGTTATACCCAGTGGAGCGGAGCGGCAGATGTCCCCACATCTGGTGCTGGCCACCCCTCGCGGACACTCACCTCCCGAGCATTTCGCCTTTAAAGGCAACAAGATTACGGGATTCGTTGTGTGAACAAACTTTTAGGAATGTAATAAGGCAATTCTTGGTTTTTGTTTATTATTTTATGTAAAGAAGATTGTGCTGAAAAAACTTTTGAAATTTTGAAAAAAAAAACTTTAATTGTGATATATACATATTATTGTTAATTTTTATTATATTTACTTAATATAGAAATATGTATATATTTAGGAATAAACTAGTATTTACTTTTGTTCTTCTAGAATTTGATTAATATTTTAAGCCTTACTTGGTTCCGGTTAATCTAATCCCTGTATTCCAATCAGACAAAGACTGGGTGGATTTTGCGTGTGTACCTATTCCTTGACATTTTAGAATATTTTATATTAGACATTTTATGAAGAATATAAAAAAACGATACAATTTTTTGACGTTCGTTGCGAGCAGAAGCCAGGTGACGACGCTAGTCCAGATAATTGGAGAAAACGGTCCTCCACTGGACATTAACCCAAGGCTAATAAGTAAGGACCAAAGTGATCTCACTTTAGTATAGTTACGTAATTTGCACCTGTAGGCACAGCCACCTGTCGCGCACGTGCCTTTGTATCTGCGTGGTATGGCTTGATAAAAAATATTTTATTGAATATGCAAATTAGTTGGTCATTTTAATTGGCATTGCCTTGTCGTTAATAGTTATGGGTTCAAATTTGTAATGATATTACTGTTAATAGATGTCTTCTGGTAGTTATCTCTACATCTAATAAAGGCAGACTTTATGTGAAACGATAGGCTTATAATTATAAAAACAGAATAACTAAAAAATCCGACTATAAAAAGCTAATATAAAAGCTAGCATAATAGCTTCACGCTGTATCCCGCACCCAGCAGGTTAGGCAGTGGGAACCTGGGAACTTATTGTGAAGACACTCCGTACCCCACTAACAAGCCCAATAATTTAGATTTTTTTCAAAAGTAATACTAAACAATTACCTACTATAATATTCTAATAGTTTTATATCAAAATTAAACAATTTAAAATTTATATGCAGAAAAGGAGGAATAACATTTATTACAAAACATTGGGGCCCGAATCCATTAAAACTTTATATGACTCCTTGGGAAGATTTCATATAATTTGGTTGAAGAATGGTCCAATAAAAATATGCTATGCACAGTATTTTAATCTCAATCTGAATTTGACCAGTGATGATGGACCCAGGACCTGAATATTGGAACTCTTCAGAGACTTAAACCATTTGAGTTTAGGCTCATACGCTCATAGCACTTGTATCATTCGGTGTAGAAAAGCATGTTTTTAAGTTTATTTTAAAAGTATGTATTATGAAGGTAAAGTAAAGGTAAAGGCTTGTACAAGGTATCCCATATATAGCAAAGTAAGCAGAGGGAACCTAGTGTAGAGATATTGTGTTTAAAATTTTATCTATCAAAATTGCAAATCTCGCTACCGTCGCGTTCAATATAATTTCCTTAAAACATTGCTTACATGCACCTACCTGCACCTGAAATTATCACTTTAACTCATTATTAACGTTAATTCTTTAGTTCTTTCACCTGGTCGAACACATGGCAGCATTGTACAGTTCCTACGTAACGACTTGCAAGGGGTAGTTTTTGCATTTTATAACTTACCGTCTTACACCATATTGGGAAGACGTTACTTATCCGTTCAATTTGGCGGTTAAATTAACTTAAAAAACTAAAATTTTAGCTATTGTTTATATAGCGTTTGAAACCGTTAAAATAGAAGATTTTGAATTCGCTATAAATGACATTAATTTCAAAAAAGGTAATCTTTCTATCTTTTCCTAGAGCATGGCTAAATTACCTAATCTATATTGGATCTTTACCTTATATGACAGTTGAGACAACACGTTATTATTCGCGGCTTGTTTTATCGAATTACGTTACAAAAAATAATAGTTAAATATGTACATCGTGTATAGTTTTATTATTAAGCAAGTTTTTAAGCCTATTATAAATTTAGAAGTGATGACACCTAGGTTTTAATTAAAATAATCATAATCATCGATGCCGTTGACCGGCTGTTAGTGAAAAACGACGGCTAGCGATAATCGCGGCGGTTTTGGGTTCTATTCCCACTCGGAGTATACAGCTCCATATAAGTAAATAAAGTTTTGCGTAAATAAAAAATAACAAATTAAATCGATCAATTTGATTATATACATATCACATATCACAGTATCACACGTTTCAACTGTAACGGAACTGAGTCAGTAATACGAGACGTTAAAAACTACGACTTAAATTATGATTAAAGAATGTAATATAAAAACATTTCAATTAACCTTATTTTACTTATTACTTAAGTTCGAAATTTCAAGAAAAAAGGAAATATGTTTATTTTATTAAATCTACAGGCCTTATAATTTATCACATATAACTTGCAGGTCATGAAGTGAGACTGTAGTGTCAAGACACTTATTTCTCTACTTTCAGCCCGAATTTGTAAAATTGCGTATTCATTGGTGGAATTCAACGACGCGTATTCTCTTGCCAAAACGG
This sequence comes from Heliconius melpomene rosina, assembly GCF_056956725.1. Taxonomy (NCBI): domain Eukaryota; kingdom Metazoa; phylum Arthropoda; class Insecta; order Lepidoptera; family Nymphalidae; genus Heliconius; species Heliconius melpomene. The sequence continues at coordinate 4,453,631 of NC_140400.1, forward strand.
GATAAGAAGAATTACGGGACGGGAACGGGATTAAGATGTTCCGTTCTCCCTATTCCCGCTCATTCATCAAATCTAATTCTGCCAAAAGATACTAAATAATCGAATAGAGAAAAAAGATACAAAATCATTAAATAAAGATACACAAGAAAGTTCATGCCCTCAATAACGCAAGGATATAGAAATAAGGTTAAAAAGTAAAAACATTAAAAAGTAAAAAAACGTAACTGTCCAGCGGTCCCCGGATGCAGGGGTGGGTAGCAGTTGGCACGTGCGCCGGCAGGTGCTTGCGCCTGCGCATGTATGTATGTATGTATGTGCGCATGAAAACAACCTGCGGTATACTGTTTTAGTTTAAAGGTTTTAATCCATATATGGATTTATGCTTTGAATACTATTTTTTCTACAGAATTGATAAAAAATATAAATTTTGTTATGTTATAAGAATTTACGTTTTTTACCGATATTGCAGTGTCGGCAGATAACTTAGTATCAAGCTAGTTGTTGCTTGTTGTTGCTAATAAATGAACGGAATTCTAATGATGACATCATCGGCTTAGGCGAACAAGCGTGCTACTGTAAGACGGAACCGTTGTTTCGATTCCCACTCGAGGGAATGAAATATTGAATATTTTCATTTCCCCACTCTAGTAACGAGCTAAAGCTCGGCTGAATGTGAACGGAAGTGTCTTTATGGGAACGGAGTGTCTCAAGACTAGATTCCCTCTGTCTATTCTGCTATGTGCAGATTACGGTGTGAAGCTAATAAACTCTAATAAGAATAGTTTCGTTTAATAATTATATTGATTAACATTCATATATAATTTCATGAACATATTTGTTTTCAAGTTATAATATATATTAAAATTATATATATATTTTAAAAAAGGTTTTTTGCACCGAAGCTTCCTCTCAAGAGAAGTTCGATCGCCCGCACCAAATGGCAGGTTTTGATATTTTTATTTATTTTAATAATATCCTTGAAGCGATTTCATTATACTTATTATGTTTGTTTATTTTGTAAACATTTTAAAGACTGTTCAAACCAATTTAGTTAACAAATGAATATTAAAAAAATATTAAATTGTTAATAAAATATTCTAGAATTTATTTTTAATATTTTGGAAACCAATTTAAACACTAAAATATATATTTTTATTCTGAGTGTAGAAAAAAAACTCAAAACTTTAAAAGACTTTAATAAAACACATTAATTTTAAAATTATTATTACTATTATTAAAAGTGAAAGATAGATTCTTTAAATACGTAAACATTTAGATTAACTGGTATTTAAGTGTATAAGAAATATTTTCACAACATTGTAACTAGCTTTTAACTATACTTACTCGTAGTTTTAAAAATATATGTATGCACATAGCAGGGTAAGCAGAGGAAATCTGAGAACTTAATGTTATGACACTCCGTCCCTATTAAGACATTTTCGTTTTCCATTATCCGTATATTTAACAAATGTAATCATTCCCTCGATTTTGGATTGAACCCACACTCACCGCGTTTAGACTCTGTACCACTGTAGCACGACGTCATAATCAAAACGGTCCTTACAACGATCGTAAAGTTGATGGCATCTAACTTTAAACTTGAAAGGATACTTTCGTATTCTTACAAGCCTTATTCGACTTCAATAATAATAATGTGTAAAAGTATCAAAGGCGTCACGCGGCGTACCCACAGGTGGCCGGCCGCACCCCTATCTCCCACGCCGTTTCCTCTGCCGTGTCTTTTATTGAAGTTTTATTATTAAACACTTAATGCTCGTGCATGAAAATTAAGAAACTACATAGATGTTTTTGGTGCCATCTAAAATTATTTTGTTATCCCGCATATAGCAGGGCTTTCCCTCACTTGAAATGAAAACAGTTAATTTTCCTGAATGGGAATTGAATCTTCAACCGATTCGCTTACGGTCAGACGCTTTATTGCAGCCCTACAACGGCCTCAATGATAATTATTTGTTATATTTTTTATGTATCTACTTATTACTTTTGGTGTTTTCTGGTTACAATGGTCGTTATGACCATATTACAGTATCAATATATACGAATATATAAGCAAACATTTAATTGTTAATAAATATTCAAAAGTTAAATTAAATTTTAAACTATTATAAAAGTAAACATACCTATTAGATATTTTTTGAATTATTGGTATTATGGGGACCTCACATAATAGTAATTTCTGAAGAAAGAAAGAAGAAAGGTTAAAAAAATTGTCAAATATAAAAATTTTCGAAGTACAAAAGGCTTGAATTTCATACAATTCATACATTAGTGCATATGAGCCTCCCGCACCGATTGCATCACCGTTATAACACCCAACCGTTACGTGCAGACTTATATAATATCGCCAAATCCGTTGCCCAACGGTCACAAATGACCACACAAAAACTGTATCAAAGCCGCGCTAACAAAGCAAATCATTAAAAAGAGTCCACTCCTTTGTCTAGTAGACAGTAGTAGACTACTTTCCCATCCTTTTTACGTCTTTGTCCTTCGGACGTTACAGTTTTGCAAAGAAACTAGATCGTTCTCACGAACGCGAATTTTCGATAAACGAACGTCCGATAGAAAGTGAATAGATGATGCACAATAGAATAGATTCGCGAAAGGGATTACAAATAATGCCTTGTAAGAAAGGGGTGGTTTTCTAAGGCTCGGGTCACTTCGGTCATTTGACGCGGGGTTGACCCTATCAATCACGCTGCACCGATTTTAGGTTTAAACCGGCGTAAGGGTTGTTGTGACCTCTCCATTGTGTTCGCAGGTCAGCACGGGTTGGCTACCTGAGCGGGGTACGAATGACCCTTAGAAATTTAAAGGACAATTAAAGTGAGACCGGTGCATCAACGGTTTGATGGAAAATCGCGATAACCTTAAGATATTACTATCGTATTTAAATGATAGCAATTTGTAAGTTAATTGTAAGTGAAAATTTTGTTCGATCCCTTTTATGTCTTGTATAATGTGTATCGGATATAATTTTATTTTTTTTATGTTATATATTTTATATAAACTAAATCAAACATGCTCAAAATGTATAGAATTTTTAAAGAATATTTGTAAAGATAATTTATAAGAGTTTTTTACATATTTAAAATTCTATTAATAAAATTTCTATTCGATAAACAGATATCTTTAATCGTTTTTTACAAGAACACAATCGTCTAGACCGTGTCTATCTCTGATAATTGTCTTAAAATAATAAATAACATTGTTTTCCTAGAAATTGTTATTTATCTTAATATCATATCATTCAATATATTTCCAAACGTAAAATAAAAAATACTTAAAAAAATAACGGCCGCCATTTTGTAATAAAAACTTGTAAAAACTATTTATTACTTGCTATGACCAATGTCACATGTTAAAATGACATTTAACGGCCACGTAGGCTCTGGACTCAGGTGAGGTTATTATAATCTATATTAAAAGCATATAAAAACGCCGGTGGCGAATACGTTGCCCCATTATATAATTCGGACAATGCAAAATTAGAGCAGAAAGTTTCCCATAAGCAGCAAAGAAACGAAAGGGTTTTGGTCATTGTATGGATGGACAGTGGGAAATTTTGCTTGGAAGGGTTTGCAGAGTAGAAATGGGTCAGTTAGTATGCGAAAGATAAATGTACTCTCTTTGTTTACCGCCTGATGTAAATTGGGGAACAATGGACCTTGTATCTGAGAAGCGTTAGATATGAGATGAGCGGATGAGAGCTGAGACGTTTTAATGTTTATTATATTTTGTTTTCTTTTTATATAATATTCTTAATGGTTTTTGCATATTTGTTGAAGACGTTCGGGGCGGAGTGACAATTCGTTGGTTGTATACGATTGTTGCCTGAGTTTCGAAAACTTGGGCATAACATAATTTAAATTGTAATTCGTAATAGAAAAATAATAAAAAATAAAACAATTACTGATAGCATTCGAACTTATTCATAAACAACACCTTTCCTTAATTCTAACATTGACATGCTCTATTCCATTTCCATTTCCATTTCCGTTATATTATATTCCATTTTCTACTCAAATTCAAGATATTGCGTGATTTATTATGAATCAGTTTGTATGACTAGATACATACTGATTCACGTACACGTACACACGACTTACGTCTGGATGGGCATAATGAAAGCTGCGTCAGAGATATGTATTATCTTATATATCTGGGAAACATATAGATGTATATTATATACTAAGGTATACTGAATAGTAAGAATATAATGTAAATAGCAAATTCTTATTAAATCAATAATATCATATAAGAAGTAAGATCTTATTAGATTTTACTCCTTATATGATATCGGTTGTGGATCGGCGCAGGGAGCACTCTTGAGCTCTCCCTGCGCCACACTACACCAAGGTGTCACACGCGTGTAACTCCAAGCGCGAGGTTCGCACTCAAGGTTCCCACTCGAGGAAATGAAATATTGGTGTCTAAGCAAATCACAACGTTGAGTTCCGCCACTCAACACGCAATGCCTCCAGGATTCGACGGAAAGTAGGAATGTGATTTAAAGAGAACGGAGTATCTTAACTAAAGGTTCCCAAGGTCCCTCTGTTTGTTGTGCTATGGAATGCGGGCGGCGGCGGAATACAGCATAAAGCTAAAAAATGGTATAAGCAAACGAAGCCGCTTTAAAGTCGCTAATGGTGAAATAAAACTAGTAACAACGTCGTTTTGTTTTTTGACTTAATATCTCAAAGAAACGATTATCCACAACAAAGTTTTCTCAACAAGATTTTATATTACTTCTAAGTAATGAGGATTAGACTTTATTATGTAATTCTCACACTGGTGTTCCAAGTAAAGTGACTCGGTAGCCGAGATATGACCTTTGACCGTTCCCAGGCTGCTCCGCTGTTTTATCTCGGTCTTTATGACTCTTTTTTTATAATAAACGTATAAAGTTTAACTGTTTTGCTTAAATCTATGCTAATACTATAAATCTGAAGAGTTTGTATGGTTAAATGCTTTAATCAGTTAATTTTGTTTTGGATAAATGGCACAGAGTGTGACTATAAACGCGACTGGTTGTGGGTTCGATCCTTACTCGCGGAAATGTAATATTTATTTAAATTTATATTTCCATTTCTTTGTTATGGTGTTGAGGCAAAGCGCGGCGTTCAGTTCCGTCACACACAATGCCTTCAATACGTTGGCGAATAGGCAAGTCAATTAATTAGTCCTATTAATGCAGCTTTTAGGTCTTTTTTAGCCCAGTAGATTAAACAGAGAGATATTTTGAAGAAACTCTGTGTCTCATCTTAGACCCTAACTTCACCATGATGGCGTCACATTTTCTTTAAATTAATTGTAGGTACAGCATCTTTTACTAAATTACCTTATATTTTGTATACAAATGAAGCTGCCTACATAACAATAAAAATAATCTATATAATAGTTTATTCACAAAAATGATTTAACTGTAAATTATTAATAAGCATTGTTTTGTCCACTATTTTCTCAGTAAAATATATAAATTTATTGTTAGAGATCAATACGTAATTATTCTTAAATAAATATTAAGCACATTTAACCCTTCTCTCGCCATGGGAACTATATCACCCAGCTATGATCAAAACCAATTACAACAAACAAAATGCTTCTTGCATCCCTTTTGTCCATCCCATTCTTGACCTGAGCTTAATCGCTTAAGACCCTACTACCGGGTCTATTGTGGCTCGAAAAAAAACAAAGGACTGAGTGTCGGAACTGACAATTTCCGGACAGAACCGGTCGCAACCGGTTACAACCGCCATCTCGTAATGTGTTGTTTATGGTAATTAAGCTTTATTTTGCTTCGGTATGTCTTGTTTTTTTTGTGGGATGCTGTATTTGATAGGATTAGTGGCGTGTATACTGTTAAATCTTTTATCTCAGGTGAGATGCGTGGAGAATATGCAGATATTTCCTTGTGATATGAGAAATTAACAATTCAATAAGTTTTGGAGATTTTTTATTTTTTTACAATATTTTCTATTTTTTCTTTACATGGCCCACAATGTTATTTCAAACATGTTTCTCATACATGTATATATTTTTAACAGAATGTTAGAAAAGGATACAGCAGACTTTGTTGGTGAAGCCTTACTTTAATCTATTTTTTATCTAATTATCTTGACAACAGACAATCGAGTGACTCACCTCTCTTAATCGCAACAAAATATTTAAGTAAAGTTATTTTTAAAATACTATTACCATCTTCAGATAGCAGTTTAACGCACCGAAAGCCCAAGACATTCTCAACCAACTCAACCCTTCAGCGCTGTAACCAGGCGCAATCAATCACCAAAGCGTATATCATATAAAAGCTCATTGTTAGGTTTTTGCAACATCCCCCGAGGTGTTTATGCAAATATAAGCAATTAAGTTTCTTCACGTAACGGCCCTTGCCGATGCCATTGTTTGTTAGCAGCTGGACTTAGAAAAATATAAGAGATAGGGATTATTTTTTAATATTCCAATTGTACTGTTTCTTTGTAAACATTTTGCAAATACCAGCTAATTGTTGCGAATATGCGACTAGAGAGGATATTTTTATAATAGCGTGGAGGAACTCAACACCGCGTTTTGCCTCGAAACGAGAGTGAAGAAAAAAAACATCTCCATGCTGTATTCACATTCGCAAATTTTTTTTATGAATTGCGTGTTGAGTGGCGGAACTCAACGCCCGGCTTTTGCCCCTGCGCCACGACCAGACCAGAGTGAAGAAATAAACATATTTAATATTTCATTTCCGTAAGTGAGAATCGAACCCCTGCGTTGCGTCTCGACGGCCTTATTTTTTCTCTTATTTTATAATAGATAATAATTATTAACTCATTATTTGTATTTTTGTATTAAACAAGTTATAAGTTCAATGTTAACAAAGGTAAAAACAAAATGTAAAAGATAAATTAAGAAAAAAAATGTAATTCTTTTATAATTATATTATTTATATAAAAAGTTAATTAAATATAAAAAAATACACGGAAATAGAAGAGTTAAGATTTATAATGCTTGTTACGTTAATATAGTTTATTCTGGCATATTCCTCATGCGATAAGTGCCTATTTATAGTAGTTGTATAACTTTCAATTGTTAATATCTTCTTGTTATTGGAGAAAAGAAAAACTCTTAATATCATCTTATTGTTATAATATAACAAATGCTATGAGGCTGTTGTCTCATGGTGGAATTTATTTATTTATTTATTTATTTATTTATTTATTTATACGGATCTCCAACTGTCGTACATATTGGTTTACATTACATACATTCTTAGGATATACTAATACTATTATGTACAACTGATTATAGGAGAACACATCATTCCTCATCAATAATAACAATGATTAATTTACACTATAGAAAAAAAAAAATTAAATAACAAAAATATAAAATTACTTAATATTACATAATAGTTAAAATCATTTACAATTAATTCTATTAATTAACTTTATTGAGAATATTGTTGCATTTTCTTAAGAAATCTGAGAGCCCGTCACAACCAATGTCTAACGTTACATCTTCTTTCAAGTACTCATTAAATGAACGAGAGATGCGATTAATGGGACTATTTTGTCCAAGGTTCGTTCTAGTTCTTTCCGTCTTGAAAAACCGACATGGGTTGCGAGGGGTTCTCTGAGGTATCTTAATATTAAATCTACTCAACAGTTCACTATCATCGATCTTTCCTTTGAATAAATTATGTAGAAACTTCATGTCGACGAGATCTCTACGGTTTGAAAGCAATTGCAATTTAAAGCTGCCAATTATGTCTTCATATCGTTCACTATGACTTAGAGTCTTAAACCTATAAACTAAATATTTAATTAATCTTTTTTGAACGCTTTCGAGCCTATCAGAATACTTCCTGTAAGCAGGAGACCACACCTGGCAGCAGTATTCAAGCTTACTACGAATTAAACTATTGTAAAGGCGTAGAATTGTTGCTGGATTTTTAAAATCCCTTGATTGCCTAAAAATGAAGCCGAGTAACTTGAGGGAAGCTTTCACAACAGTGTTAACGTGCTCTTCAAATCGCAATTTACTATCAAATATTACGCCAAGGTCCCTAACAGAGTCTGTTACATTAAGATTTTTACCTGAGATATGGTAGTAACGAATGAGACAGTGTAAAAGCGACGGTTGTGGGTTCGATTCCCACTCTAGGGCATAAATTATTATTTATTAATATTTTCATTTCTTCGCTCTGGCATCAAGGCAATAAACCCGCCGTTCAGTTCTGCTATTGAATGCGCAATGCTTTCAAAAATTCGGCGGAAAGTGGGGAACGGAGTTTTTTGAAAAACATCGCTTTGTAGTCACACAGTAACAACCATAGAGTCATGTGGACCACACCCCTAATAAAAGCAGACGATTGAAAAACAGGAATTGGCATGTGATAATTAAAAAAAAATAGATTTTTAAATATATTTTTTATAGAATAAAATTGTTAAATCTTTCCTACAACTACACACTTCGACTAACGAATACTAAAAAACATAACTCCAGTGAGTGTTAATAATATTTTTTTCATTTTAAGAAAACGTTTTATACATTACAACTAAAGAGAGTTATATAGCTTATAATTAATTTAATCATAGACTGACCGGATTGACCCTTGACGACCTTAGGGTCATCTGGACCACACCCCGAACAAAAGAGAACGATTGAAAACAGGGATTGGCGGGTTATAAAAGAAAAAAAAGTGCTTTGATTTTTTAATTCATAATATTTATCTTATTTGTTAAATATACTTTATATGTATTTTTTATAAAAAAATCGTAATCTTTGAATAACTACAAACAAGAATAAATTACAAATATTTTGATATCATAACCAAACACGAATGGGAGCTAATAATAAATCTTTCGGTCATTTTAAGAGCACGCCTCATACATTACTCGTACAACTAAGGAGAATTATATAGCATATAATTAATTTAATCACAGACTGACCGGACTGACCCTTGGTCAGTAAGTAACCTGAGGGTCATCTGGACCACACCCTGGACAAAAGCGGACGATTGAAAAATAGGGATTGGCGTGCTATAACAAAAGGTGTTTTTTGAATACGTTTATTCTAGTTTGACCTTATCTTAGGGTCTTATTGAAGGGTTTAGTGTAACGTATAAGTTGTGAATGGCATTTGTTAATATTCTTTATGGTTGTTTACAATGTGTTTGTTGAGATTTTTTTTGGGCGCCATTTTTTTTTGTTAATAGAAATTATGTGTTGGTTTTTAAGAAATATTATAGATATACATACATAACTATTATTGGGGCCGTTGTAGAGCAGTGGTAGGTACCTACTATCTTTAATTGAAGAATGACTAAAAAATTTAATTATTTAAATAAAAATAATTTATTTTTTTCTTGTAAAAAAGCCTGAGCGCTGTAATATGAAAATTATGTGTCGATTTCGGAAGGTAAATGTAATGTTTTGCCACTATGTTCTTCCTATCGTTAAGCTGTTTTTGAAGGTAGTGAGTTGTGTAATTTATTATTAAGCAGAATATAATAATTAAAAAATGAAATAAGAAATATACTATACTTTAAAATAGAGTTTGGACATTCAAAAACTATGCTGTGAGTTGATGATGATGGTTTCTAATGATTATTGACCTATTGATCAATGAATTAGATTCTACTACAGTATAATTTTTTACCCCAAAAATAATTAATAAAATGTATTTATGTACATGATATACTAAGATTCATTCAAGGAAACGAGGATACCTAATGTTAAGATACTCCGTTCCCCACGTTTTCAGGATAAGTATTGAGAGCGCGTTAATAAGAATAATTTAAATAGAATCAATCCCTCAAATGGGTATCGAACTCACACCTACCACAACTTTAATTCACAATTCACAGACGAACTCTACAAAAAGAGGCAAAACGGTTGACAATCGACACCACCACCTTTGAGAGTTGAGTAAAAAGCATCACATAACTGAGATAAAATGTAATTGTTGCGTCTGCATGTGTATATATGCATATTGATTAGCATTGTGTTGTGATGATTGTGATATGGGAACCTGCCTCTGTGCTCTAGAGCGAGTGAGAGTAAACACATTTGCATATAAATTATGTTTTTGTATCTCATTATGAATTATGAACTTGTGCAATTTCAGGTCAGGTGTTATGTAAGGGAATGTTGTTTATTTAAGGTTTTTTTTACTAGGTTCCCTCTATAATATGAGGGAAACGTAAAAATAAAAGAAGAACTGTTTATTTTTTATTTTTTATCTGTATCCCGCAGACAGCAAGGTAGGCAGAGAGAATGTAGTGTTAATATACTCCGTTACCCATTTTCTGAAAAAATTACAAAGGCACAACTTGTCAATTATATTAAATATTTCATTTCCTTGAGTGGAAATCGAACCTACAACCTGTTGCGCTTACAGTCACACTCTTGTGCCCCTGCGCAGCGATGGCTTCATAAAAAAAAAAAAAATTGTTTTAATTTCTCACTCTTGCAAAAAAACCGCGGCATTAAGCGCCGTCAGAGAGAAATTAAAACAATTTTAATAAGAACAACATAGACATCGCTAAGGATTGTATTATATTCATTGCTCTGGTAGATAAGGGCGGCGTTGAGTTTCGCGACTCCAAAGATGGTCAGTGTATGAGGAACTAAGTGTCCTAACATTAGGTTCCCTCTGCCTGACTTTCTATGCGACAGAAAGCGTGTAGCTGATGTTTTTACAAGACAAATATGAAATGTATGTTTCTAACCAACAAAAACCCCAGATGCTATCGTTATAGCATTTTTTTTTTAATAATCCATAAAACGACAAACCAAATAAAGGGTGTGTCACTGGACACTCATACTTTGAAAGTTTATATTATATGAATTTGAACCTTATTTTGTTTAACGTAGAGTATAAAGTAAGATTAACTTAAGTTTATCTTATAGTAGCTCCCACGAGAGGCGCGTGCTGAAACGATGAAATATTAAAAACAACCCGCCTGGTTTGCGGTATAGTCGATTGTTGGAGAAATGGTATAACAGATATTTTTATAGTTTCACGCTCTATCCCGCATATAGCAGGGTAGGCAGAGGGAACCTATTGCTTAGAATCCGCTCCCAACGCACTTCTCAATTTTTGAAAGCGTGCAGTAAAACGCTAGCTTTTGGAAGTAACATAGCTTAGGTTCGTTTTCCACTCGAGAGAATAAATTATTTTAATTTCCTTTCTAATAACTAGACTTAGCACATCCCAAATATTTTGCGTGGAGTGTCAGAAATACTTCCAAATCGATTAAAAGAGTTTTAACTATCTATCTAAAAAGCTATAATAATATTATATTGTCATACACTACAGTAACAATTAATTTCTATTTAGAGTTTCTTTTCATGTAGTGATAAAAAAATGAAATATCTAAAAAGAAATTATATTTTGTAAAACTCGAGCCAATTCTCAACACTTCCCATCTACAGCTCGACGCCAGCGAGTCTCGCGCACACACGCGCAGCGCGCACACAGGTACAGATACCTCACCTGAGGGTGTGTGCGGTGACCATCATGCGCGGGGGAGGATGGAAAATGGGATATTATTTTAGTTTGTTATTGTAAACGCGAATGCTATGGGTCCGGTAGGGGAAATGCATTATTTAATAGTTTCATTTCTTCATTCTGGTAACAAGACAAAACGCGGCGTTTAGTTCCGTCACTCAACACGCAATGTTTCCAAAATTCGGCGGAAAATGGTTATAGTGTCTTAAAACTAGATTCCTTCAGTTTGTAAAAACAAACTAATCTAAAACATCGTTACTACATTCAAGTCCTACATTCAACTAGCATCATGGTACCCCAGGTACATTATACTTGCATATCGATTGAGCTCGCCCTCCCGCGTGATGGGGAGAGCGGGGCTTGCTCTTTTTATGTGCAACTAAAAGCCGGATAACTGCGGCCTGGCTTCCGAGAACGGGGAAGTCATTTCTCGATTTCTATTGTTTTGGTGGGTATTTCATGTGTAGGTATAACTAGGGTAGGTATATGTTATTGTGCGGTATTGTATGGACGTTATGTATATATCATTATGTTATTTTATAGGTTCATGCTATATCCTGCCAAAACCCTGGGCCTGTTAAATGCCAGATATAGATAGGCTAAAAATCTAGTAGTAGTAGTAGTATCTCCGTTGCCCCACTTTCCACTCAACTTTTGAGTAATTGCGTATTAAGTTGCGGAACTCAATCGAAACTCTCTCAAACGCTGTATGTTTACCATAGCGAGAAAAGAAAATAAACACAATTTTTCGAACTCACAATGATCACGTTTATAGTCAACCCCTGTTTTATAACAACTGTGCCATGACAACCTTGATTTTCCTACAAATTTAGAATCCATACCTATATTATAAATTCGAAAGTAACTCTGTCTGTCTGTCTGCCTAGACAGAGAGACAGAGTCTGTCTTTTACGCAATCAGGGCCAAATCGCTAATTTAATTGTAAAATAAAAGTGTTTTTTTTTCTCATATTTGTAATATTTTCGATATATACCAATATATTAAAGTACTTATTAATTTGACATGCAATTTATTCCGCCATGTTAATAACAACCGCCGTTGCTAAGCAACGATTTGCAAAGTCTGTTGCTAGAAAACGTCACCCAAAAAGAGCTTGTTTAACGCATCTCTCTATTGAAAACTGAAAATAATTTAATAAATATTCGTATAGTTCAAGCGGGCGCAGCCGCATTCGGGTCCACTAGTATGACTATAATTTAAATTTGTAATCTGTATAGGTATATAATTGAATACGCTACTATATATTAGCTAGTTTTTCTCTCAAGACATAATTTCAACAAAAGAATGATAGTGTGTCGCGGTGACACACTGACGGCTAAGCTTACGTAAAATAGCTGATCATTTGATGTTGTTTTCCAATGTTTCCGATTATAAAATACAATTTTTAATATTGACATATACTATTTTAATTTTATTTGTGTAGTTTTTTTTTCTTACTCTCTCTCCTACCAGTTTAAATATAGTTTTTTTTTTTACGGAATTAAATAAGAAATATTTGAACGTCAGTTTGATATGAAAATGTAATATATAAAAGTAATTCTATTATTATAATTAAATAAAGTAATAATTTTACTAATTTCCTGTTTTTACCACATTATTATTTGACCTAACTCGATTTAAGCATTCAGTAACAAACCTTAATTCAAGGGAATCGTTTACATTAATGAAGTTCTTATCAGACTTTGCGTAAAATGTTAATATTTCTATGAAATTAGTTTGGCTATTTATATTTTATTTTCTTAATTTGATATACTTAAAAGGTTTATTATGCTAATGTGAGGAGAGAATTATTGTGTTCTGGGTAGTGTTTGAAAAGGACATGATTTCTAAGTACACATTTTCACAGCTAGGTTGTGAATTCGATTCCCACTTGAGGCTTAGCAATATTTAATATTTTCATTTTTTTCACGCCCCTCAAAACGCAATACCTCGAGAATTCGGCAGAAAGTGGGGGTCGGAAGTATTTTAATGGTAAGGAATTGTCTTAACACTAGGTTCCCTCTGCCTACAGTGATATGTGGAGAATACAGCGTGTAGCTAAAAAAAAATATTGCAGTTTACTTAATGATAGTGGCAGAAAAGAATATTAATTCTAAACATATTTGTAGTTTTTATTTTTTACATTTTTTCTCACATAGAGTAGGTAGATGGAGGCCAATGTTAAGACACTCCGTTCTCCACTTCCTTGGGCTTTGCTGGATGAGTGCCGCATCTCAATACTTAATGTGTGAATCAAACACAACCATCGCACCATCAAAAGCGCAAAGAAATATAAAACAATGCAAATTGTGTCGTCACATATGGCAAATTACACAAAATACCATGAATCTGTCGAGAAATCCTAGAAACGGCAAGATAATGGAATAAGACTGGAGAGTGTCCCACGCCCGCCTCCAATTGTGCTATTACGCTAATACATATCAAATTATACTTACCTATAGTGAATACGGGATTGTAGAGCTTTCGATTTTAGAAACGGTTCTACGTAGATTATTGTTAAGGAGTAGGTATTTTTTTTTTGTAGTTTCTCGCTGTATCACGCATATAGTAGTATAGGCAGGGAGCCTAGTGTTAAGACAGTCCTTCCCTACGCACTGACCAATGCTTGAGACATGGCGCGTTGGATTAGTTACTAGATTGAGGACATGACAATCATACCTACATTCACTCTAATGGGAATCGAACCCAGTCGTCGACACGACCGTCTTAATATAACTTCCAAAAACATAATTTCGCTACTAATATATCGCCGTGGTTGTGGATTCTCACTTGGAGAAATGAATTATTTAACACGCATCTCGAAAATTGAGGGGAGAACGGAGTGTGTTAACACTAGGTTCCCTCTGTCTACACTGCTTTGCGGGATAAAGCGTGAAGCTCCTAATGGATATATTTCAAGAAATGAACTTGTAGAGAATGTCCTATTAGCGTCGCCAGATTTGTCACTCAGCCAATTTTATCTTCAACAAAACATTTAAAGTAACTAAATATTCCAAAAATGCGACCTTTTAAGTCTCGACAGTGGCTTTTTCTAAAAACATAGGAACTTAGGTGAAATTAGTTAAAGCTCCTTGCCTCCAGTTTTACTGCGTGAGATAAGAGGCGAATGCTCATGAGATGAATCCAACATCCGCCAGACCTAAATAAAGTATAGAAGTGGCATCCAAGTATTATATTCTATTAAAAGTAAAAAGGATTTTTAACAGCATTAGGTATAATTTTGTCGTTATTTTTATTTAGTGAACTAAGAAAGTAATAGGTTAAGTTATATGATAATATAAAAATATAGTATAAGCCGTGATTATACAATACGGTTACAAAAAATATTTAACTATTTTTCTTGAAATGCGTATTAACAATTTTATTTTATTAAACATTTATGTTATATGATAAATAATAGAAATAATTATTATTTGTTTTTTTTAATAAATTTACATAAACTACAAGTCAAATATATCTATCTAGCAATATACTTTGAATATATATAAATTATTTAGGATTTAATAATGCCTTGTCTGATACCCTGTTACTCGGCACCGGCGCGTGCGCAGTAGATTACAACAAACTCATCAGAGACTGCTCGATAAACGTTAAAACGTTTCGTCCACACCTTGAGATAACAACTCTGTACTATAGCACCATAAATATTTCGTAAATTGTTCTATTATCTACATCCATTGACGGTTTTACATGGGAAGTTAAAGATTTATTCATTAAAAACAATCAATGTATTGCTAAATATGGTCTTATTTGATTTTGAAATACGTTTAGTCAGAGACTGTAATACTTTTGTCCTTTTGCTCTTAATACGAGACGACATAGAGATAAGCGATGAGGTATTTTTATAAAAAAAATGTATAGAAATCTAAAACAATACTAGCTCCTGTCTTAAATTCTAATAGGTCGGTCGGTAATTCTATACAATTTTAAGACACTGTTTATTTAGTTTCGCTTCTAGAGCGGGAAAATGAAAATGATTCATATCTCTATGACTGAAAATGGTCCTAGAGTCCAGTCAGCTTCACGCTGTTTCCCGCATGTAGCAGGGTAAACAGAGGGAGCCTATTGTTAAGGCAATCCGTTAACCACTTTCCGCCGAATTCTGGTGGCATTGGCGGAAGTGAAAGTCACGGTTTGTCTCGACACCAGAGAGAGGAAATGAAATATTAAATATGTAATTTCCTGGAGTGGGAATCGAACCCACAACCTGACGCGTTTACAGTCATACTATTGTGCCCCAACACTACTACTTGTGTACAGGGATATCGAGTTAATAAACTCATTCGCTCTAATAGTACCCACTACCTGCCTACTAGGTATCATACAATTTTGTATAAAGAGGTCAAAAAGGTATTGTATAAGCAAAGTGGTGCGTTGCTCCCAGCCTAAATCCTATGTAAAACAGGAGTGACGCGTATCATTTGCTGATTTGTTCACAGAAATGATCACTCAACAGCCTACGTGTATAGAATTTTAATGAATATTGAAAAAAAGGTAATATTTGATTTCTTTAATATTTCTTAGAAGTCATCATGGCGACGCGATGGTCATGGTTCGATTCCCACTCGGTGGAATTTAATTATTTTCATTTCTTCACTCTGGTAAAGATAAAGACTGATCGCGGCGATGTATTGGACCTGTCTTGAAAATTGAAAATTGAGCGGTACGTGTGAAACGCAGTGTTTTAACACTACATTGGGTTCGATTCCCAATCTGGTCAATGAAAATAAATAGTTCCCAGGTTCCCAAGTTCCCAGGTTGCCCTACCGGTGCCTACTCTTCTATATGCAAGTAAGCGGCGGACTATAGAAGCATAGAAGCTACTCTTATCAACACGCACGTCCTAAATACAAGTGCCCTACACGGCTTCCACCATTTACGTATCATTTTAAATATCAATTATTATAATGAACCGCGGTTAAGTTGGCAAGAGTCCGATGTGTACCGTATTGCTAATTTATATAGATAAAAATAGATAACAGATTCCCGTATGTAAAGCTTTTGCTCGTGACTTTGCTTGTATGAAATTTAAAATTGACTTTGTAGAAAAAAATTGTCATTTAAGGGAACCTGGAAACCTAACCTAACGTCCCTAACCTAGTCCCAACCGTCGCGTTTACAGCTCTCTCTGCCCCTGCGCCAAGACGGCCTCATAAAAAATTAAAACAGTCATATTCCACCAAAAATATCTCAAACAATTTTGAGTGATAGAATGTCAAAAATTTAAACATTTAACCATAAATTATACATTGGTGAAATACAAGACAATCAATTCTAGTGATGACCTTTGCCACTCTTTTTAAGAGTTTTTATCATTTTATTTAAAAACACATAAAAATTTGAACAAGGTGGGAATCGAATCCGTGCCTAATGAAAACCAAGCGCCTATTGTCTCCTAAAGTATAGAACTACATCGAAATTCTTGTTGGTACGTTTACTATAACATTTTACACTATAACAATTTTCTTTACCGAAATTACTTCCTAGAGGAGTTATAGATAATTTCTAAATATTTTACTTTCCTTAGTGTATAAAAATTACTTTAGATAATTTTTTTATCTTGTCAGTAGAAGACAGATAAAATAGTAAACAGGCAAAAAATAATCAATAAATTGAAGTAACTTGTACTAGGGCTCTTACTGTGGCTTATCAAAAATATGTTATTCCTATGTCTTAAAATATTTTTACCATTATTAC
The DNA here is from genome assembly GCF_056956725.1 of Heliconius melpomene rosina. Lineage (NCBI taxonomy): Eukaryota > Metazoa > Arthropoda > Insecta > Lepidoptera > Nymphalidae > Heliconius > Heliconius melpomene. The sequence goes on from NC_140400.1 coordinate 4,470,875, forward strand.
TCATAAATAAACATACAAACATTTAAAATTGCTTCTATTGTATGTATGTATTCGTGTCAGTGTACTAATAAATATATTCTAATGCGCACCATAGCCCGCCATAGTGCTAATAGAATGAGTTATATTTTTTTGTCTACAGTATTTATCACCTACAATCGTGTTGTAAATTTGTTTTGAATACCGATGTATCGATTTTTTTTAGATTCACACTGTACCTGCACATATTAGGGTACGGAGAGGGAACATGGGAACCTAGTGTAGAAACACACTGTTCCTATTAAGATACTTCTTACATTCTCCCCTTTCCGCCGAATTCTGGAGGAATTGCATGTTGCGCAATGTAACTCAACGGGTTACCAGAGAGACAGAAATAAAAACATTAAATATTTAATTTCCTCGAAATCGAACCCGCGTTTACCACCCCTGCGCCACAAATAGCCTCAAACAATGACGTCATTGTTGCGCCAAATTAGTGATATATAAAAATAATTCATGAAGTTTGTCTACGGTGGCCACAAAGGGGAAGGTCGGTGGGTTTAATTCCGTAAAACGGCACGTATCTCGTGGGAGTTATTGTAAATAACAAATACCTACAATTTATATTATAGTTTTGTGAAATATTTTACCAAACGAATGTTATTTTTAGAATAAGACTGATATGACGTAGAGGTTTTTTTTTATAACATTATAAATTCACTATGTATATAATATGAGCAGTATTTTATTAATATAGTATTTATGTATGATATTTTGAATTATGTTTCTTTTATATTACATTTTTTAAAACTAAGAGTTTCCTCAGAGAATCTAGTGTTTGTGTATTTATTTATTTAGTTATATATGTAGATTCCCTTTTCCTAGCTTGACGTATGTATAGTTAAAGGAAGGAGGAGAGACATTGCGAGTTGTGTGCAGAAACTCAACGCCGCAGATATCGTAATAAATGTTATCAGCTAAAATTTTTAATAGTTATAATATTAGTACAATAATTTCGAATTATTTGAAATTCTATCTGGTAAGATCAAGAATCGAACCTTTTATAGAGCCAGGAGTAAAAAATGTAGTACCTATCATCGATTTTTTAAATATTATTTTTATAAAATAATATTATATAATTACATTATATTTCTTAATTAGATGAGACTTCTTTTAATTATTATAATTATTAATTCTTTACACAATTCAATAGTCATCTAACGATATCCATTGCTTCATCTGTTAGTTTATTTACTTTTTATTTACAATAACAATTATTATAAAGATTAAATTAATTACATTTTTTTTAATAACTCTATAGATAAATACGTCTAGGATGGCCTTGTGTTTTGTACACGTGAAGTGATACATAAACTGAAAAAAAATCTACGATTGTTTTCATGAAGAACAGTGGCTTAAGTAATGTTGATGGTAGCTGGATATTATAAATTAAAAGTAAAATAACTTTTTTTTGTTGTAAAAATAAATAGTTTTTAATTAATCCATTACATCGTGTACGTGGCGTTAAGTTCCACCGTTCAACGCGCATTATTTTGAACATTGGACATAACGTCTTAACAATAGGTTAGACGAATATATATAACGAATGTCATAAACGATAATGTGGGCGAAAACGTAAAACAGCTGTTATACGTTTTCGTAGCGGTATTTAAACCCGTGCGTTTGGATGGTTTCTAAGTTTCCAATATGTTTTCAAAAAAATATCTTACTTTACCAAAAAATGTAAAAAAAATATTATGTTATCTTTTATAACGTTATAAAACATCCATAGATCTATCAATACAATCATTATCAACCCCTAAACTCCTGCCCTCCAAGCATATGGACCGGCAACGTGATTAGGGTATCACGGCGCCGTTACCTCGCAACAATCAGTTAATTGGTATACATAAACACAAACACTGGAACTGGGGGGTGAGATGGTGGGAACTACTACTTTTACAGTTTGATAAAATGAGATATTTTTTTTTTAAAAAAAAGAAGATCAATGAGTGAATGCACTAACTAATAGTTGTATCAGTTTACCTTCGCTCCTGATCTTCTATTTGGTTGGATACAGACCTTAAAATTTACTGTCTTAGAACTGAGAAGAACGTACGTGGAAGAAAGATTGTTAGGTTACCGACAGAAAACCAACATCTCTCCGTATATTCTTTTTTATTTGATGTATTTTTTAATTTCTTTTTAAGCTTTGCTTTGTTTGTTTTTGTTAGATTTTTTGTCTTCTTATAATTATTTTTGATATTTTAGATTTGTAATCTAAAATATCAAAACGTGGTTGTCCACGTGCTTTTGCAAACCGATGAGTTCTAAAGCCATATCTTATATATTATTTAAATATTTCTTAATACGATAATATTAAAAACTCACAAACTCCAAAAGAATCGAGTTCCACTAGTAAACCATCCGTGAACAGCGTACAGACACGCGATCACCGTGAGATAGAAGCGGAATGAGCGCGTGCGGGATATAGATTACTTTTTTGGGGTAAATTGGCTGATTAAATGCATTTTCATTATTTCATTACGATGATTACTTTGTATTTGCATCTGCCTTTTTGATGGGGACGTTTATTTGATGTGTATAAACAAATAGATTTAGGCAAATGGAAAGTTATTTTTTTTATCGACATGTTAAAAGTTAGTAAGTAAATTTTGAGTCTCCACAAAAATTGACATTTGACAAATTTAACTAAATATTAATTAAAGTATACTAGTATTATAATAGCTAAAAAATATATTTTTTTAGATGAATGGATTATTCTCAGGAACTGTTGATTCAAATTGAAAAAGTGTTAGATATTCCATTCCACGCGTGTAAAAGAACTTTTTTTTCAATTTCATGCTGTATCCCGCTCTCAGCAAGGTAGGCAGAGGGAACTTAGTCTACTGAACAACGCCGCTTTGCCTCGACACCAGAGCAAAGAAATTAAAATTTTAAATATTTAATTTCTTCGAGAGAGAATCGAACCCACAACGTTAAATAAGTATAGATAAGTATATCTATACTTATTTAATGACTGCTTTATAATAAAATTCCACAGTGTATTCTAGATTTGCCACTTCCAAAATTTAAAATATCAGTAAAAAAAATTCTAACAAGTAAAGCTTATTACACTGTTCAAGAATACTTAGAGGACAAACATGTATGGAATTAATGTCTATTGAATGTAATGCAGGATAGCTGCCAACTAATGTAATAGATTGTACCATTGATTTTGAAAAGAGCAACTGTTGAGTTTCTTGCCGGCTCTTCTCAGCAGAACTGCCTTCCGAACCGGTGGTAGCTTTTTGTTCATATGTTCATTCGACGATTCAAAAGTGCTTATTATAAGTTTATTTGAATAAAGAATATTTTGAATTTGAATTTGAATTTGAATTTAGATAATTACAAAACCATATACAAGTATAACAACTATAAGCATATAAGAAGACAATTAAACCCGCCGTGATGGCTGCATCACGGCGACGCATCACGCGCTGCCGTACACAATGCGGTCGTGATGCGCACGCGCATGGTATTGAATATATGATATTTGACACTTCTAGATAGCTTTACTGACCTCAATCAAGTTCAACGGAAAGTTCAGTTCGAACGGAAATATACGTTCGGCAAACGGAGTTTTGATTCTTATGTATTAATCAACCGATTGTTATTAAATTCAAAATCACTAAGAAGGTTTACAGGTGCAGGACAGAGGGAACCTAGTATTAAACCACTACGTTCTGAAAGCACCACCTCACTTTCGAGACTGCGTGTTGAGTGGTGAAACTCAACGCCGCACTTTGTCTTCTTATCAAAGCTAAATAATTTATTATAACAAGTGGAAATTCGACCACGACCGTTGCGGTTACAGTTGAACTCTGTACAGTTGCGGCTTCATAAAATATTTATGTGAAAATTAAACAGTTAAAAATAAAATAATTCATCCAAACAATTAATTAACACATACGAGGTACAATATTTCTTTATAAGTATTGTGTTTATTCTACTTAACACGGCAACAAACGTTCATCAATCATGGTAAATTTCATTTTACTGTACATAAATAATGAAAGTATTAACGACGTTGCGAAGTGGTAAAAGTTAAATTAATACTAAGCAGTTTGACGCTTTTTCCTACATATATGTAAGCTATGGGACATAGTGTTAAGACACTCTCTTCTTCGCTCGTCGAACAATTTAGATGAAAGCGGAAAACCTAAATATTTAATGCTAATGAGCATAACCTAAATATAATTATCGAACCCACAACCATCGCGTTTACAAACATACTAATATATAGTAATTAATAATTAAAATGGAATATATTATACTTCTTCCCTTGTCGTACATGTTTACGATATCACCGTGCAGATTGTCCCGAGGGTGTGCTAGATATTTAAAATGATTCGACAGATTGACTTAACTCTTACTATTTCCTATAGATAAAAATATATAAAGGGTGGAATTGTCAGCGCCACTTCAAATTAAACCACAGTTTTAACTACTCTATAAAAGCCTAATATAATTCGGAAAAAAAATAATTCTCAAAAATGAAAAAGTTTTTTTTTCAAACAAAATAAATAATAAAATTTCGTTCTCGTTCGTTTAAAAATCGTTTTAAAATAAAACGCCATTTGTAAAATATAACATAGGCACGCAGACACTTACCTGTCAAAGCGGCAACGTCGCTTACGTATGTGTGCGTCACACGAAATACAGGTATGGATAAAAATCGTAAAATGAAAAAAAAATCCTACGTCCAAACCGTTGAGGTACCTTGATTATTTTTTTTAATTCTGGGTTTGAAATATTTTACCCTACATGTAGTTTCAGTAAAAGAAGCGCTGCCTCTTCCATAACATATACAGGTATATGTTTTAAGATTGTGCCAAATTTCTGTTATTTTCTATATAACACTAAATTATAATGATTAGATCCTTTTGTACATTTCATTTTTAAGATATAAGTTATATAAAAAATAATCTTCCTTTATTACAATTAATAAGTAGGTAACATTCGAAGTCAAACAAATCATCTTAATGTTACTCAAAGTGAGTTTAGCACGATAGACTTTTAGAAGCAAATCCTATTATGCTATTAGAGAAATTAAATTACACTGGAGGTATACGAGACCGATAGATCCAATTTAGGTTATTGATTAATTTAATAATGCTACCACAGATGAAATATTAATAACGCGTTTGAAACCTTAGATATTTTTTTTGTATAAGAATTTAATTGTAATAAATTATTAGTTCTAGGTATGTTACATACGTTTCTAATTTTATAGGTAAGTAATTTGCATGTAGTTTTAAAATGTTGCAACAATAAATTAAAAACTTTAAAAATAATAAATTATAATTGTAAAATATTATATTGTTACAATTATAATTAAAAGTTTTTATTTTTATAGTGAACTCGACTTTTTTAGAGGACCATTTCGAAGCAACTAGAAAATATATGTAGGTGTAGGTGTGATGAAATAAGCAATTGCTTTGTATAAATATAATTCTTAAAAATAAGAAAATGCCAGTCTCATATTTCAATTTGCATTTAAACTTTTTTTACCGTTCCAGAACATTAAAGTACAAAATAATCACAAGCCAACCAAAATCTGATTAAATTAATTTAAATTACGCACACCTTTGATGGCGAAGCGAATATATTTCACTTCCTGGCCACCTGGTAATTTGTGGAACAATGGCTGCCAAATTTTCGAACGAAATAAAAAATGATCTGTCAAACTGGCAGCTTTCCCGCCAATTTAGAATTTATGCCCTCGCATTCTGTATAGGTGATGTATAATTAATGACCATGATATAATGTAAAAAAATATAATTTTGCTCATTAAATTAATATTTAATCGCTTATTAATTTACTTGACGCTTGACACTGTTAAATATTTATAATGATTTATATGGAAGTTTCTTAAGTAAGAATGTAATTACATAATTATGTAAAAGTAATTTACCCGACACAATAGGTAAAGTAAATTATCTGACTTACCTACTTCTTCGTTTTAAAGCTTTCGGTTACCCTTCCAATTCGACACGCCCTAGCATCGAGATTAATAGGGGGCGATGTTTAGACTTCGGTCGTCATGGCGCCGCGGCGGGGTGACTGACAATCTGCCCCCTAAATACCACATCTCAGGGGTGACATTAGGTTATCTCTGTCTGACATTTAGACGAGAAAAATGAAATGTCAAATGCTAATTGAATTGCTCGAATTTCATGTTGGCAGCATTGCGCATTGACATTTATAAGAAAATGTCAAGTTGCTAATTGTATTTTTTATTCGCGTGCACTGTCTTGAGTCCATCAAGGAGATGCCTATTTGGTTTTTTCTATCGTTTATCTATCTATATTATTGAGGCAATGGTGGCGCGGGGGCACAAGCGTGCAACTGTCAACACGATGCTTGTGGGTTCGATCTTCACTCGGACAAGGAAATATTTAACTTTTTCATTTCATCGCTGTGGTAACAACGCAAAGCGTGTCATTGAGTTCCGTTGCTCAATAAGCAACGTCTCAAAATAATTAAGGAAAAATTCCTAGAGTAATTTATATCGACCAACAACCACGTATAAAAATGGCTAAAATTATCTGCGACTAAAATAAACAATAAACATAGAAAATAAGAATAAAAAAGAACAAACTTCTTTTTGAAATTATATAGTGTCAAAATAAAAGAATAATTAAAAATTATATTTAAAATAAAAATGTCAAAATAAGTAAAAATAAAAATTAATAAACATTTTAGAAAATAATAGAAAATCTATTAAAAAATGTCGAACCATCAGCTTCAGGAGTTACCAATTCAAATAACTAATGCTTTAATTTTTGGCACCGCATTTTCTTCTATGAGAGAAAAGTTTCTGACGGAGATGAAACGAATTGATGACGAGATAACAAAATTTAGGTACTAAAATTAATAGAAATTTTATTATCTAATATAAAAGTATCGTATATTTACATGTTGAAATTTAACAAATTGGGAATGAGGTAATTCGCTGTCATGACGCAGTGGAACAGCGTTTGGCTGTCAACGCGTTGATTGTGGATTCGATCGTGACTGAAATCAGTTATTTTCATTAGCTAAAATTTGGGCTGAAAATGGGGAATAGAGTGTAGACACCTAATATTCTCTATCTACTCTTCTATATACGTGACGTTGTTATCTAATATCTAATAAATAAAATAGCTTAAATGATGATCACATGTACGTTTGCTTAATATGTTTGTTTATTTCTGTCGTTAGCATATATCATTTGTTATATAATAGCTACTTTGAAGACTTCGCTACCCCAACCGTAGTCATGTATTAAAGACAGACATCACATTTCTTCTTATAATACTAGCTTGGGTCTCCATAGCCAGCCTGTATTACAACTTGATGGGACCACAGACGACCAAGCGACTTACGATTTCACTAATTCGCCAATCATCGATGGCGAAGGCGAAAACAGAACTCTGAAACTGCAATTTGACGTTAGCCAATTTGATCCTACTGAAGTAAGAAGTTATTTTTTTTCACTATTACCTACTATTATTTTACTTTATACAATTACACTAATTAACAATATATAAAAACAATATTTCTTCAGGTAACCGTCAGCATGTTGGACAATAAGCTAATGGTGTTAGCAGTGCACGAGGAACAGTCTGACACGAGCGCCACATTTAGGAAGTATCACCGAGAGTTCCAATTCCCTAAGGATGTGGACCCTGACACCATCGTGTCTTCCTTATCAAAGGACGGCGTGTTGATTGTTGAAGCGCCTTTACCTGCGGTTGCTAGCAAGAGTTTGGAACAATAAATTGAATTGAATTATTTGAAGTTTTCATTATTTTCAAATAATATGTTTTTTAATTTTTCCAAATTTAGTTAATAGTAATAGTTTTTTCTTAATTATGAATAATAATAATTCTTTCAAGAGTGCACGAAATGTAAATATTTTTTGGAACTTTTATGTATTTTGGTTCCAGAGTTATTAAAACAAATCTTAAACAATTATTAACAAATTGTCTATGCCAAAATATATGTACAAAAAATAGTTTATACAGCAATTTTTGTATTTTAGTTACGTGTTTTTTTAAATTTATTTCAATTGTAACATTGTAAGGTTAGTTGGCCATGCATTTCATTTTTATTGGCATTTGCGTGGTGCAGATAATGTGGCGGTAATGGCTCCTATCGGAATATGACATCGGTGACGTGGCGGATAAACAGCGGGGATGGAGTCACGCTGCGAGATTGGAGCATACTGAGACCTAACAAGATTTTTTTTTTCAGTTTCACGCTGTATCCCGCACATAGCAGGGTAGGTAGGGTAGAGGTAGCCTAGTGATAAGACAACCCATACTTTCCCCCTAATTCTGGCATTGTGTGTGCAGAAATGGAAATATAAACGTAAATAAATATTTCACTTCCTCGAGTGGGGATCGAACCCACGACCGTCACGTTACAGTCGCACCCTTGTGCTGCTGCGCCACTACGGTCTCAAATTTTCCAAATATTTATATTTTACATTTAAGATTAAATACTTTTTTAGAAAACATTACACAAAAATTAAAATGGCAGGATTTGAGGCCGCGAAAACTGTCCTAGAGCTCTGTCCATTAAAGAGTCATCATCAAAATAAACAGGATGAAAATTATCAAAATTATTAAATGTAATAAATCTCTCATTGTACCCCGGATCAGGTCACCTGGATATTCACACGTGTCTGTGTGTTGATGCGGCACGTCTCCATGGCGACCGCCGTAGTTTCAAGAAGAGCGGACGCTAGATAGCTGAATGCTAGATTACTTGCGCTTTTATATAAATAATTGTTGGTTTTTTTTTTCATTATTTATTGATTTGTGTTTGATTTTAGATAGTGACATTTACTTTTATTTTTTATATGAAATAAGTTATTTCCAATAATATAAAAACGATTGCTAATAATAATCTTTTACGCGACAACAAAGAAAAATTAAATATTTTTTCTGGAGCTGTATGCTTTGAAAACAAAAGAGATCCTATATTTTTATCTATTTATATCGAATACACCAAGCTATTTACCTCTATAGCCATTGAACCTTTGTCTTGTTATCAGAGCGGGGAAAATTAAAGGAATTTATTCCCACGAGTGGGATTCGAACTCACAACCGTCACGTTTACAATCAGTCGCTGTTCATGCAGCATGAGGAACAGGCTTAATTCTTAATTCTTAAAATGAACTGAATTTTTAAAAATTATCATTAGTATAGTGTGTTCCACAAAAATCAATGAATCACAAATGAAATAAATTTTGGCTTACCACCTGTAGTAATTATAATCGAGGGTCGACTTCACCATTGTAAGCGCTCCAGATGTGGCGAATCGGAAAAGTCAAAGTCACCCCAGTCAGTAATGCGTACTAATGCGTAATGATGTGATTATTTTGATTTAAGCGATAGGGTGGTTGTGGGGGTGGGGGTGGGGGTGTGGTTCACAATGGATCTTACAAATGAACTGTTAATACTATAATTTGTTGTGATGAGATGACTTGTAATATGCTTAGATTTGAATTTCGAAGTTTTAATTCGAATTTCAAAGTTTTAATCTTGAACAAATAATATAAATTGGACATAGCGTTATTTTATTTTTGGTCTTCTAAATGAAGTGCAGCGCTGGGTTCCGCCCTCTACAAAACACAATATTTTCCTAAATTAAATTTCTGTAAAAAAAATCGTATATCGCACTTTATATGTATAATTAGGCCATGGTTCAGCTTTCTTTGGCAGAGAGCGAGGAAAGGATAAAAATCATTCCTTCCAGATAGAATCGAACCCCCAACAGTCTCGTTTGGAATCAAACACCGCCGCTACGCCGCTAAGATAAAAAAATATTAAAAAAAACAAGTTCAAAGTTAAGAACATATTAATCCTCTTAACAACGCATCAAGTATAAAATTTCTTACGTTATTAGGTATGAAGAAACAAATTGAACGCTACACGGCGAGATAGACAACCATCGGGAACCCCCACTTCCGGTGAATAAACCTCATTTCCGCTGTACCCTTCCGTAGGGTCCGAGCTCCGCGGTGTACAGTTACTATGGTAATGGCACCCTCACACTCAGCTATAGGCTATAGGTTATATCTTGACAATACCTATTTTTATGGCTTTCGTTATATTGGATTTGGTTTTGATTTGAAAAAATGTATATTCTTTAATATTATTTAAATTAATTTTCAAATTTTATTCATTTTATATTAATGTGTCCACATATAGCAGGGTAGATAGAGGGAACCTAGTTTTAAGTCGCGTCACCAGAGCGAGAAAGTAAATATAATTATCCAATGAATGAATGAATCGAACCCACAACTGCCGCCTTTACAGTCGGACGTTATACCGTTGTGCCACAATGGGGTTTAAGTTTCAAATTTAGGACGTAAAAAGTCCGCTCAGGCGAAGCCGCCAGCAATTCAATAGCGTATGCGTCAATAAGGAATATCTTTTGTTGTTTTATCACTTTATTATGAAATAATGATCTTTGATTTATAATATTATATTAAAATTTAATAACTTCGTTACAATCAGCACGAGCTAAAGACAAAACACACCGAGATATGAAAATATTTACGAATAATACTCCATTCTTTTAAAATCTCTTACGTATTTTTTATCTGTTTCAAGATAATCAGAATATGAAAATAGACAGAACATGAGAATAGCAGAAATATATAAAATATTTATTATAAAACAAAGCCAATGCCAAACTTTGTGTTTATTTTAGAAAGTGTGACTTTACAATGCACAATGCTTAAAAATTGGGCGGTGCTTGGTGCTAGTGTCTTAACACTCAGTTTCCTCTATTTGCGAGATATAAGATGAAAAAACTTTTTGCTCAAGGGTTCAATAAATAAGATAATATTAATATTTTGTTTAAATAGTCTCCTAATTCTAGAAATATTAATTTTATATGAATAAATCTTTGAATATAGAGACTTATCAACTACAGGTCTTGCAGAACTTAGTTTTTCATCAGTGGCAAAAGGTTGTGGGTTTTTAATTTCGTCGCTCTAGTCAAGGCAAAGCGTGGAACGTTCGTTGAGTTCCGCCACTCAACTCGCAATGCCTCAAGAGTGAGAACAAAGTGTCTTATTCTGTGACTCTATTCCCAGGTTACCTCTGCCTACTCTGCTATGTGCAGGATACAGCGTGAAATTAAAAATATTTTCCTCTTCTTACAGACGAAAAAAATGGTTACAATTCCTTAAATTAATTTGATCCATTATTCGAAATCACCAAAGTATCGGGGAGCGTTACGTTGGTGCACAATAGGCGGATGTCACCCGCCGGAGTCGGTCACGATAACCCAGTAAAATTAACTCGTAAACAAACCGACATTTATATTCCGTTCATTTGGATTAAGGAGCGAAACAGTAAATTATTCAAAAAACAGAGACATTTAATAATCGGTCATATGTGAGTCGAACTCTGCCACCGAGGTTTCCGTATAGTACCAATTTTAACAAGCATAACTTATAAAAGTTGACTAATTTGAACTCCCGGGTGTTTGTATAATAAAGTGATCCTGTAAGGGTTCTGTATCTCAAAAGACAAAAATGGAATACCTAATATCTAAAAGATAACTGCTTTTTATATCATCATCAGCCCGTCCTCGTCCAATTCCGGAAATGGATCTCTCCAATGACACATCACCGAGGACGTCCTACATTACATTTGGAGACGCGCTCTTTACTCTAGAATGCGTATACCTCAACGGCCATAGTTTCTGCCACATGTGGCCAGCCCAATGCCACTTCAACTTAAAAATCCCGCTTTTCGCCAAGAGAAAATCTGGCAAAGCTCTGGAAAAAGAAATACAGCAGATATATTTCTATTTAGCGTAGAAACTCGTACAAAAGTTTTAAATTCATTTTTATCGAAAGTACGACTCAATAGCATATTGCAACTTGCAAGGTTGTAATTATGTAAATATTGTTAAAGATGCAAGTTACACATTTATTATCGCCATTTTTTAAAGTAATACTTTACTCGACATGCCTATATTAATTGCGAAAACTTTAATATGCTATTACATCTTCTTTGTTGTAATATTTATATTTTTTTATAAAAAAAAACGTAAGGTCAACATGTTATAAGTTAAAGTGCGACGCCTTAACACGCATCGATCTATAGAGTAAACTTATAGGGTCGCTCCCCCACGAAAGCTATTTTTTCTTAAAGGTGACGCCCGCGCACCTGCCACGTAGACTGTTAAAACTTAGACATGGCTAAATTCTGTTTTTTAAATTTCGTTTTATTTTTATTTGAGACATAGTTACGCAAACCATAGTGCGCAGAAGAAAGAAGTGTCTTAACTCTTGGTTCCCTCTGTCTCCTCTGCTATATGCGGTACACAACGTGAAGTTAAAAACAAAATATTCTTCTAATAAACCAATTTACTTACAAATATTTTAATAAAATTGAATAATGCTACTATGTAAACGACATAAATTTCCCACTGATTACTTTAAAAAAATACTTGAACAAAAAACAAAAATGATGAATAGAAATTAAAGTATTTAAATTTATCACATTTTATAATAAGATTCTGCATGATTTTAATAGTATAATTCATATCTATTTATACTTAGATCTTGCAGTTTGCGCACGCGACCCTTTCTCCAGACAGCGACGGTTGATGTAAGTTATCTGTTTAAATTATTATTTAATACATTATTCCCTTCGAGAGTATTAACATTTTCCTATTTTATCTGTATTCAATTCTGTGCGTGCACGAAATCATTTAATTGGTAGCCATTTTATCCTGACCTTTATATATTCACTTTCTTTTACTTATGGCTTCGACCCCATGGTAAAAAAAAATAGTTTCACGCTGTTTCCCTGCAGAATGTCTATCCTAGGCACAAGGAACCTAGTGTTTAGGCACTCCGTTCCGTTTATAAGAAAATCGATAATAATCATAAATTATTTTTATTATTATCCTTGATATTTATACAAATTGTTTAATAATTTATTAACGCGAGCTTGTAACTAAGCAATTAATACATTAGATAGAGAGTGTAGAGTAGTTATTATTATTATTTTTAGTATTATTTATATAATCTATTAACTACATAATTCCGAAATATGATGATGATCCTCCCAGACGTATCCGTCGAAGGCGACACACTGTTATTAGTAATTAGTTCCGAAATATGGCTAGCTGGTGAACATGAATTTAATAGTGGAAGATAAATATATCTAAGTTTAAAAAAAGCTAACTTTATATAAATTACAAGATTACTCTCTGCCTCTCTACTTTCTTTCTCTACTCACCGTATCTATAAGAATTATATATGATATGTGATGACTTCACAGGTTTTATATACAACGACTCAAGGCTTCGTAGCTTTTAGTTAGAAGCTTTCGCTGGTTGCACTAGCGTACATCCTTGACCCGTTGACCTCAGAAGGAATATATTTTCTGCATTTTATAAAATTTTAAGCCAAATTTTCTTATATCTAGCCCTAGGTTATAAAATAAAACAATAATTATTCTTTTATTATTATTTTTTATCTTTTTATTGAAATAATTTTGTCTTAAGTAGACTGATACCCATTGGTTAAGTTTTATAGTATAATTTTATCACATCACATAATATGTAATGAAAAACGTTTAATTAATTACATCACAAATTAAAACAAATATTAATAAAAAGAAAACCTAAATGGCTTTCATTTCATTGGTTCTTCGATTAAAAAAAGTCACGTTCGAAGTTCAAAGATAAAATTATCTCAGTTGCGTCTTGAAGCGAGACGATCCTGCGGATGTGTGAAAGAGACAAACATATATATTTATGGTGTGTGAAAGGGTGGGAAGATGCGCATCTCCACGGGGACCGGAGCGGCAACGTCGCGTCCACCAATCGCCGGACGTTCGATCTTTTTTACATTTGAGTTTTATTTTTTGAAATGATTATTCAAAGAATTGTATGGACTGTCAGTTAAATTTGTTTAAATGTGAATGAAAAAAATAAATTAGCTTCACGCTTTATCCCGGTATATAGCAAGGTAGGCAAAGGGAACCTAATATTAAGACATTCCATTCCCCACTTACCGCCTTAATTTTCGAGACATGTCGTGTCTCTAGACGTATTGAGTGGCGGAACTCAACAACGAAGTGAATACCAAATATAAATATAAAATAATTGATTAATAATTATTATATACTATTTATTGTAATTAAATTTTATTTATTACTATTTTAAAAAAATAAACACTTCCGCTTACCAAAAACAGAATGACGTGACGTTCATAGACAAATAATACGACATAATGATCCTATTAAAATGTAGGTTAACTTTCATTATAATGCGTTCACGTCAAATTTAATAAGGCCATAATATTTTAGTACCCAAAAGTAAAATGGTATTTGGGTTTTATGTCAAAAAAATTAAAGGGAAGTTATGTTTATTCATTCAATATACACGATGACAATAAATAAAGAAATAAGAAAGCGTTATTTTTCATAAACATTATTAAAATAGAATAGACGAAAATAATTTAAAAAAAGAACTTCGTCTTTATTAATGCAGTAGTAGTTTGGTATGTTATATGGCAAAAGTGGAGAATAAACTGTCTTAACACTAGGTTCCCACGCTCCCTCTGCCTACCCTGCTATGTGCGGGATAGAGAAAATAAAAAAATAGAGTTCTCTATCTATGTACCTATGTAAGACCATATGTTTATTGTGCGAGAGGATATTAAACTATCGAAATAAAATTAATATATGCAACAATTCAGTTTTTTGGAGGCTTTTTGGAGGATAATCGTAGCGCGAAACGCCGCTCACTGTACTTGTTCACATCGTTTACTACGTCTCCATATTAAGAATTGCTTTTTAAAAATTCACCAATAATAATTTTATTATTTCAAAATGTTTATTAAGAACTTTTTTCATGAATCATTTTCTCTCATATATATAAAACATTTTTACATATTCCCAACCATTAAAATGTCAGCAAGGTTTTACCCATAGGTATTTCTTGAAGCAAACAAAGATATGTAGGTAGATATATATTTGAATTCAAATGTAAAAATGAATAAATAACTTACAACAATTTTCCATATGACTTATTATAGGAAAATACGTTTTATTTTTATAGTTAACATTTTATACAAAATAAAAATAAGTCCGAGTTCAACGCCGCGTTTTGCCTCTACACCAGACCAAGAAAAGAAAACATAAATTTGATAAATATTTCACTTTGTCTAGTGGGGACCGAACCTACAACCAGTCGCGTTTACAATCACACTTTATGACCCTGCGCCACAACTGACCTCTACTAAACTTTAAATAAATTATGATGAATTTTAATGAACGACATTTATTTTCGATTTTAGCAACCATACCCTAAGACGAGAATCGTTTCTTTCCTCGCTTAAATACACATTTATCAGTTGAAAAGAAAGAAAAACAAAACCAAACAAGACTACTATATATGTACTTGTATATACAGTATTTAGTATATAGTAAGTACTCACTCGTATATAGGGACGATAACGTCTGCAGTGAAGTGTGTCGGAGAGCAGGTACCGATAACAGCTTCCGCAGGCGATTAGCATTTACATGACGGCTATCTGAATGCTTGGCCTGTTTCTTTTATTTCCATCTATACTTATATTACAGTATATATATGTATCTACATCTATGTAAGTGTGGAATATTTAATATTTCCACATTTCTTTCGCGCCACTCCACACGCAACGCGGAGAGCTTCAGAATTCGGCAAAAAGGCTCCTCCTGCCTACCCTCCTACATACGGTACATGAATCTGAAAAACAAAGAGAAAAGTTAGATCTTTACTCAAATATTTTATTATTATACTCGTAAAGGTGAAGAGTTTATGTGGTTGTACGCTCTAACCTCAGCAATCACTGTTTCGAATAGCATTTTTTTATATTGGATAGTCCATCTATTGAAGGCATTGAATTACATTAATTGTTAAATTAAACTTATTGTACTCACTCAGGTTACTGAGGCCAGGGAAAATAATCATGGAAAATTACTTTCTTATTTTATTTATTTTTGTATAAAAATATAATAAAAATAAAAGAAAAATATTAAGAAATGTATAAAAAATCTCGATTCGATCGGATTCGAACCTGCGTCTTCTTATTAATGGCTAGAGCGCTTGAACGATGTCCAAAAGTATTTTTGAAACAGGTTTTTTTGTATTAAATATGATGAAATACTAAATGAATTCAAACAAAGAAGAATGCATCTCCTTATGAGGTCACCCGGACCCTGCGGCCAACGGACTGTGAAGACATCTTAAATATTCCCTCTACAGTACCTACACAAAGAAAAAGAGTACTAATTTATATTTTAAAATATGTTAATAATATTCTCTCTCTTTCTCGTATAGCTTCACGCTTTTCCCGCATGATCCCTGCCATAGTCAATAAGAACTAATTTCAAGAAAAAGAAGAAGAAGACATTGTAAGTTGAGTGGCGGAACACCATTTTTTTCCAAAGCGGGTAAATTTCCCCGAATGGAAATCAAACAAATGCTCTCCGTA
Organism: Heliconius melpomene rosina; assembly: GCF_056956725.1. Classification (NCBI taxonomy): domain Eukaryota; kingdom Metazoa; phylum Arthropoda; class Insecta; order Lepidoptera; family Nymphalidae; genus Heliconius; species Heliconius melpomene. Next base: position 4,487,418 of record NC_140400.1, read on the forward strand.
AATATAGAGACAGTTACCTAGTTCTTTTAAGGTTACTTAACTCTTAAATTTCATTGGATGGTTTCAAGTTCACATCTTTTACTAGGGGATATTAAGTAAGTTATTTTTTGGCTGAAGGTGGAGAAAAGAGAGTTTTATCACAATTTTTCCTTTACCTATCTCGTAATATGAAAAACCCGCTTTAAGTGAATCTTGTCTTAGACCACTTTAACATTATTATGTTATATTTATTCGTATCGTTACATTATCGAATATATTTATTCGTATCGTTTTTTATAGGATTCCGTTGTTAGAAAATTTAAATATTTAAATTCATAGAATCTGCCATTTTTATTTAAAAGAGCTGTTTTTATAACATTTAAAACTTAGGTTGTTATTTGTAATTGATGATATGATTTCTTTTGCATATTTTTACCAAAAACTAGTAAAATACTTAAATACATGTATAACGCTTCTCAATTTTATCATTAATACAGCATAGTTAACGTGACTATATCATAAAGAAAGAAAATATAGATAGATATTTAAAAATGACTAGAATTAAACTGAGAAACATGGGATACAGCCTAATTGTAAACGTGAGGGTTATGGGTTCAATTGATTTTCCCTTCTTCGCTCTGAGACATAAAGCGGCGTTGCGTTATGCCATTGAACACAATATCTCGAATTTAAATGGAAATCGGAGATTATTTACCTTATAAATATCTAAATAATATGTAAAAATGCCGAGATCAAACTGAGAACAACCTTATTTTTAAGACATTACATATTAAATAAGACATCGACAACCGACATCATATCCTTGTGTCTAATATACCTATATATAATTAAATAGGTCTTTGTTCTTTAAAAGCAGGAAAAAAATGGGTTTGCCAGTTGCGAGTTCCAACGGGCTCCTGTAGCTGGTAGACCGTAACCATCTTATATACGTTGAGGTCCGGACGGAGGAAGTGTCATGGTGTAATTACAAGTCTGTGGGAGGAAAAAATATCTTGCTTAGAGAGTTATTTTATATATTTTTCTTGTTGATTTTGTTATTTTGTATTTTAAAATAGAGTAAGAAAGACAATTAGATTTATATTGACAATGTTAAAGTAAATAATTAAAATAGATAATCATCACTAGAATCCTCTTAATAAAGTAATTTTTATTTTTTTATTTGTTGTTTCTTATTTTTTAAGTGATGAAACTTAACGCCACGTTTTATCTTGTTAATAGTGCTAAGAAATGAAAATAATTCATTTTTCAATGTTTCATTGGCACTTATATATTGATTTTTGTACATATATTTATTTTACATATATCATTGTCACCACATAATATATTCAAACGGAAACCAGCTCAAAGATAACTCGACGACCGACGTTTAATGACTTCAACGTTTTCGCATAAAATAATGAACAAGATGGGGGGGCATTTAGTTTTTTCTCCTGTCTTGTTTCTGAGTCTCGACATGCCCAGACCTGAGCCGCTCGACCGTGAAGACACGGAGGGACATCCTTACACAGAATGTGTTTCCACTGATTATATTTTTGTATAGCTTTAGGTTTTTATTTGGACTAATTACCGAGGACGTTAAAGTCTGTGCAAAGTGGAGCAGGTTAAGCAGGAAGGCAGACCCTGGCAACACTAGCAATAACCTGGGAGCTTTGGGTTTTTATTTGTTTGCATGCTCCGTTGTGGTGCAGCAACACAGGGTGTGATTGTAAGAGCCATCTTTGTAGGTATGATTCCCACTAGAGGAAATAAATTGTTTTTATTTTCTAGATAATCAATAATTACTAATCCATTTTCAATTTACCTTAAGTTTTTCATATACCAACATATAAAAAAGCAGTTTTATAATTTTACCTCCATACATTAATTGCTGAGTGGCAGAACGTAGCTCTGCGCTTTGCCTCGCCGGATCAGGTAAATGAAAAAAATTTAGACATTCCAAATCTTCTACTTATCTTTTACGTTTCAAATAGTGGCTCTTTTCCAAAAGCAACCGATATTATCTAAAAAGCCGATGACTTATAATATTACTTTCATTTACAATCACTGAAATGATTCATCATCATTATCTAGCGTTAATCTATAATCTTTACAAATTATTTTCAAGTATAACATTATGATAGTTTAGCACAACGAATCACTTATCGCTGCGTATCACCAGTGGAGGATCAGCATGAAATAAATTGCCGACTAAATACTGAATCTTACCCGATGCAAAACCAATCTTATTTTGATATAAATAAAGTTGAAATTCAATTGTTATTTTAATTTTTATCTGAGATACATGCTAAGTACGAAGGCACATACGCGCGTGAGAAACGCTCTTTGAGATAATATAGTATGTATAAGTTACAAAAGCTATAGTTGTTTGGGTCGAATGCGTTTGAGTCATTTAGATCTTATAATATAGATGGTAAAAAAAACTTTTATGAAAACTGTATGTTATTTAATGAGCTTTAAAAGTCATAAAAATATAACAAATATCATCATAAAATAATTTTAAAAGTATGTTCTTTTAATAATTTAGGACCGTATCTTATTTGTGTATAGAGATATTATAATTAAGTTAATAAACTTATTTCTTAAATTTTTTTTCGTTTCACGTTATAATCCCATATAGGTAAATATTACCTACCTAGTATTAAGACACTCCGTTACTCAATTTTCACCCAAATTTCGAGACATTGCCGGTTGAGTGGTGGAACTCAACGTGAAATTTTGTCTTTACTAAAGCGAAGAAATGAAATTAATCATTGCCTCAATTGAAAATCAAACCCACAATTTTTGTAATTACACTCTCTGTGCCACTGCGTCACGACAACCAAATAAACATTCACTTCTGCAAAAAAAAAAACAGTTTTTCTATAATTGAACTTGCTACTAAACTATAGTCAGTCAGAGCCCGCGAACCTGAAATAAAACATTCTGTTCTCATTAAGATACTTTCGTTCTCCACTTCCCCCCGAAATTCTGGAGACATTGCGAGTAAAGTGGTTGTCAGAACGAAGAAATGAAAATATTAAATATTTCATTTCTTCGAGTGGGAATCGAACCCATAACCTGTTTCATTTACACTGCACCTGCGCCACTACTGGCCTCAATATTGTAATGTTGTTAGGTTAGGAATATTTTTAAATTTAAGATCAACTAAAGAGACTAATCATTGAGAACGTCTCGAATACCAGTAGATAAAGAACAGAGAGCCTTGACACTAGATTTTCTCTGCTTACCTAACTCAATCTATCAACAATACAACACTTTCCAAAGCATAGCCAAATAACAAATTAACACATACCTCGCCTCCGGTACTGATTTGTATGCGCAGGCGCACGCAATGATCTTCGATACGCAGAATCCGCATACAATGGGCGTTGGTGAAATCAATCCACTGGGTCCTTATACAGGCGGTATGTTATATCGGTGGCATACATACGTTAGATATGCTCGTAAAGATTTTTTTTTGTTTTTTGTTCTTAGTAGTGAAGCCATCGTGGCAAAGTGTGGCTATAAAAGTGATGGTTACAGGTTCGATTTACACTCGGCAAGACAAGTGTGTGTAGAGAAGGAAAGTGGAGAACGGAATCTTTTGGACCATGTATGGAATTAATGTCTATTGAATGTAATGCAGGATAGCTGCCAGCAAATGTAATAAATTGTACCATTGATTTTGAAAAGAGCAACTGTTGAGTTTCTCGCCGGCTCTTCTCAGCAGAACTGCCTTCCGAACCGGTGGTAGCTTTTTGTTTATATGTTCATTCGACGATTCAAAAGTGCTTATAATAAGTTTATTTGATTTTGACAAGTTGACACTAAGCAGAGGTAGTTTTATATTGATGACTTATATTTAAAATAGGAAAATAACGTTAATTTTACCTTCTTTCTGTAGCGTCTCTGTGCAAATTGTTTAAATAATAATTAATTTTGAATTTCCTTTCAAAAAAAAAAGGTAAAAATTTTAAATTACAAAATCGATGAGTTTTACTTTTTGGAAGTGATCTACCGCGGCCGCGTAATTCCCACTCGTTTTCCTCGTTCCTAGAAAGATTTGAGGTCAACACAGGTAACTTACTTACAATATGAATTGCAAATTCTGTAAACAATGTATGACGTTTTTTGTAACAATGTGTCAAAGATTTTCTTTGTAATTTTTACTTTTTATAACGAAATTTATGTAGTTAAATGAAAAATAAAGATTCCATTCCTCTAAAACTTTTTGTATTTATTTTTTCTTTTTATTATTTGTCGTTTTGTATGTGACGGTTGTAGGTTCGATTCCCATTCAATAAAACGAATCATTTCCTCACTCTGGTAAAAGATATAGATATAGACAGTGCGGGGTTGCGCAACTCACCACGCATTGTAGTAAGTTAAAATCCGTCTTGAGAAATGATTTAAATTTTTATTTATAAAGTAGTTTAATATTAACATATGTACATCTACGTCCTTGTTCTGGCTAACTCTGCATTTCATTTTATTACCTAAAGATCAAACAAGTGTAAATGCAACACAGTTATTTATCACCGCGTTCCGAGTATGTATGTATTGGCTCAATATGCAGGAAAATCCGTATTAATATAACAAGCGTGACTCTGACTCTCGCACTCGAGGGTTCTCTACCAATTTCGCCATTCTAGGTCAGCGAAAAGAACCTATAATTTTTAATTACGCTACAAACGTCAAACAAATATATGAGCTCCAAAGGACAGTACCAAGTACATTTTTTTTTATATAAATTTCAAATTTGACATGTTCTTGGCAAAAGACAAACAAACAAACGATCAACAAAGTGATCGTATAAGGATATCATTTTATTCTTTTGAGATACGGAACCATAAAAAAGAAGAAATAACCGCTAAATATTAAAACCTATAAAAGACAGATTACACAAGCACAACGACACTCGCTCACAATTTAATAGCTAAGCTAATATTGGTGTGGATTTGCAACTCAGTTTACCTTCACATGAGATGAATATGATTCCATTTATCACTGGTGATAAGGGAGATCTAACAATGAGACACTATGCTGTACTCAGAATATCATGTTTACATTGTCGTATTGAATGTGCTCTACTTACGTCCAAGGATTGAAGATATGAAGATTTATTATTTCTTGACCATCGTAGCGCAGTGGAACAGAGGACAGTGGTTGTGAATTCGATTCCCACTTCAGCAATTTCAGGAACGAATTATATTATTATCATTTTGGGAAAAAAATCGATTCTTGTAAATTCCTTCCGCCAACTCGATTTTCTTAACATTAAAAAAAATCAGCTTCACCCCCCGAGTGGGCATCGAACCGGTACGTTACAGTCACATGGGCCTTGTACCTCTTTGTTACGACGGCCTCAACATTTTAACCGATAAATAATCAGAATCGATTGTCCAATAGTGACTCTCATATTCCTCTCGAGAACCGACTGCACACTTTCCAAGAATATTGTATAAAAGGAGACGTCCTCAACGTTATTTTTTTTAATCAAGTTATCGATATTTCTATTACTTTATTGATACAATTATTCGAACATCGAATCCACGAACTTTAACTAAGAACTTAATTCATTTGACACTAGAACCATTAATAATAGGATAATCCATAATTAATAAAAAAAGTCTTATAAATACAATTTTTATTGAATTTTTAATTATTTTGTTGATAACCACTATTTTATACTTGTATTGACAGTTTAATTATAGAAAAAAATATATTATAAAAATAATAATAACTATAAAAATTATACTTAACGCTATTTTCTTTTTAACTAATACAAAAAAAAATTAAAAAAATATTCGGTGTTAAACAGAGCAAACCAGATTGAAGGTGATCATAAAATACTTTACAATACGTCAAATATTGATTTTTACAGTGCATACATTATCTATCTCTTATCTTTTATGGATGGTCAAGAGCCACGAGATTCTACTTGCTAAAGAAAAAATAATTATTTTTTAATACATATTTATTTTATAGTGTTATTTTCTAGAATTGGAAACAAAAAACTTTTAATAAATCCAGTCTTTCATTTCAATGATAATATCTAGTTATGAAACTAAACGCAATGATTGTGAATGTAGTCAACAATTTTTCGTGAATACACCAACAGCGTTGAGTACCGCCTCTCAATACGCAATGTCTTGAATTCGGCAGAAAATGAGAGTATTAACACTAGCTTCTATCCATGAAGCAGTAATTGGATCAGATAAATCTTCTTCTATAAATTAATAAATAAGCAAAAATATTTTTTAATTAAGCATATCGGGAATCGAGCCCGCGCCTCTCGAGAACCTTCTGAGCGGTCATCTATAGTAATCTACATATACAGACAGACTAATAAAACAATGCCCTTTCTTGCATTTGATATTCAAATCGCGTACTTGGGTACATACTAAGCTTTATGAAGTACAAGATTCAATTGAGATCGTATCTCGAGCTGAGATGTCGTGTAACTGACACTGGATTCCGACTTGAGAGGCTATTCTGCAAACTGATGGTATTTAAATAATTTTATTGTTATTCTTTTTTCGAATTATTTAATGGCCGTTGACAGGCAGTGGCACAGAGTGGAGTGTGTGGAGTGTAAGCGCGAAGGTTCAATTCCCCTTACGTATAAAAATTTAAATGTAGCCTGGATTTGAAAATCTTATAAAGCGTTATTATCCTAAAGATGGAACGCTTTAAAAAGATGTTAAAAAATATATGATATTTATTATGTATTTTTATTTTTAAGAAGAATACAGATATGTTTACAGCTACAATTTTAAAGTTAAAATAAAAATTCTAACTTAAAAAAAAAGAAGATAAAGAAAAGATTTTTTTTTTTTTGCATCAATTGAGGGCGTCATGGCGCAACAGCGCAGTGTCTGGCTGTAAACGAGACAATTGTGGTTTCGATATCCACTCTGAGGAAAAAATATTTTCATTTCCTTATTATGGGTGCTGAAAGTGAAAAGACACAAAAAAATATCCAAGGCCATATATTCTATTTTATTGTTTAACATACAAATGTAAAACACTAAAATAGAATAAAATTAAAAAAACAAATTTACAGAATAGTCAACATTCACTAAAGATAAGTACATTCAAATCGCCTCCGAGTGACCACTCAAACTTACATTGGAATTTAAGAGAATGTGATCCACATCTTAAGTAGGACCTACCTCCTCCTCCTCCCTCCTGTGATGGAGATCGTCCATCTTGAGTTACTTATACAAATACCTGAAGCTTATTTATTACTGAGGAAACATTACGAGTATTATATCTATACTTCTATGCTAATATTATAAAGCTAATACGATAATCTCAGAAACTATTGGTTAGAATTAAATAATTCTTTTTGTATTTAAAATTTTATTTATGGAGGTAAGTTATTATAGGTAGGTTTTATTACGATTTGCTTCACCAGTAATTATAATCATTTGAATATATGCTGCCAGAGATACCACATCACATAAAATTAGTTTTATGTTATATACGACTCTTAGCTATTTAAATTTGACCACGAGGGCGAAGCCGCGAGTAAAAGCTAGGTAGGTATAAAATAGTAGTAAATGTATAAGAATATAGAGTTGTACTTTTATCATACCAGAGCAAGGAAATGGAAATAATAGTACAGATCGAACCAGATGGGGAACGGAGTGTCTTAACACTAGATTCCTTCTGCCTACCTTACTGTGTGCGGGATACCGCGTGAAACTAATTTGTTTTTTGTTTTTATTTTTTTAAATTTTAAAAGTGAGATACCAGATCCTAGTTGTAAGCTGTTGTACTCATAAGTATGAAATACGCATCCCGAGCCAATGGCCGACGCTTCCGTACTGCCAGATCTTTTAATTTTTACATTTTATTATTGACACCAACAGAAATTTCGTAATTTCAATATATACAGTGAATACTAAGTCTAGATAAGCAAAAAATAAATTTGTGGGTGTTAAGGTGGCACCTTTATGGCAAAAGGAACCATGGTCGGGGTTTTGGGTTCCATTACGCTGATGACATCAATAGATAATATTTAGATTTTTTCATGTATCTTCCATGTATAAATACATATTTTTAACAAAACGCTTTATTATATCTATATTATATTGCCTGTTGAATAGCGTAGCTAATAGCTTTGTCATGGTATGAGAGCAAGGATAGGAAATTATAGCCGTCGAGTGAAAATTGAACCGACGACCACCGCATTTACATTCAGGCGCTACGCTGCGCCACGACGCGACGGCTTCAATTAAATGATTCTTCGACCATTCATATTTAAAATAAAAAAATAATAGATAATGACAAAAATAATCGAATTCCATCATTAATTTACGTTAAACCTAGAGCATATAAGAATTCAGAAGCTTCATAAAACAAGCAAAGCATAAAAACTACTAAATACGCTAACACTACGTTGATACATAGGAGTACAACATCTCAAGCCATCAGTATGTGCACCGCATCCAGAGCCAACGGCCGCCGCTTCCGCACCTCACTTTAATTTCCTCTCGTGTTGAGATGTCAATTTGATAGTTTAGAACTAAGTTCTACATCCTCTTTATTATTATATATTCGGCTTCTCTCTGCATCCCGGACATAGCAGAGTAGGACGAGGGAACCTGGGAACCTAGTATTAACACTCTAGTGGCAATCAGCTCTTCACTTTCCTTTCCATTTTACATTCACATTTTGTGCCCCTGCGCCACGACTGGCCTCAATTGGGTGTATTGGATTGGCTGAAGATTTATTTTTCAACGCATAAATATTTAAATAATTAAAAAAGTCAATAGTATTACAGAAAACAACAACCTGAAAGTAATTCAGGTAAGTAAACAAATAAATGTGTACTTCAAGCAGACGAAACCGCGAGCGGCTCGCTAGTCTATAATAAAGTTATTTTTACTACCAATGTAAGCAATTATTATTATTACCCAATAAATCCGCGATATCGAGTGTGATAGTAGAATTTTAAAAAATCCATAAATATCCGACTGGCCATTTTTGTTTTATCTATTTTCAGTAAGAATGAGTCATTGTTATAATCCCTTTTTTTATTTTTAACCGACTTCTGTAAGAAAAGGAGGTTATCAATTCGACTGTATTTTTTTTTTTTTTTTATGTTTGTTACCTCATAACTTTTAACTGGGTGGACCGATTTTGATAATTTTTTTTTATTTGAAAGGTATAGCTTCCCGAATGGTCCCATTTTTTTTTGGTCCATGTCTGACAAGTGAGAAAGTTTGTTTTTTTTGGTCAAAAATTAATTATACTGTAATAGTTACAAGCAAAAACTTTTTAAATTGATGTCAGAAGTGAGATTCCTGATCGTTGCATTTCTTTTCAGCCAATCTCAAAAAAGAGGATGTTCTCATTTTCAACCAACTTCAAAAAAGGGAGATTCCGAATTCACCCGAATACTTTTTGTGTTTGTTCTTGTCAATATACCAAAATGTAACTTTGCACAAAAATAATAGCTAATTAAATGAAGTTTTACATAGAACAATCACAACCACTCGTTGACAACCACTACCACCACCATCACCACTCGTTCAAGAAGCATCATTTTAAGATCTACCCATCACTAAAAATCGTAAAATAAATTAATTTTTAACAAAAACAACGACTTCAAAATTATAAAATCTTTATATAATTATTTTTCCCTTTTTAGTTCGTTGTTAGAAGTCGGTTTTTGTTTTTGTTAAAAATTAATTTATTATCTACAGATTGTACAAAATCATACTTAACTTTCGTTAACTAATCAACTAGTATAGTAAAATATATCAGTAAATCCAGCTCTTTGACAACCGCTGAGTTGAGTTCGGGCACTCAACATACAATATCTCGAATTGGGACGAACAGTGTTCTGATCTTAGAAAAAATGTCTTTTAAAAGATTCTCTCTAAGAAGGTTCTCTCTGCCTTTTTTTATCGTACGGAAATCCTTTTATGAGTACACAGCCTGAATAGTGATGCTAGGTCTAAGGGGCTGATGGACTAGCATATTATGTAGGTCATTTATATTATCCACCAAAATCTTACGTTGCTCCTCGAACGCCACGCCCGAGGCTACGGATGCTAAAAAAATCTTCCGCGATCATCAGCAGCGGGATTCTTTTCTCTATCCTGGATGCAACTTGCATAGCTGAAGAATAACTGAAGCCGTCGTGGCGTAGAGGCATAGCGTATGACGTAAATGCAAAGGTTGTGAACTCAATTGCCACTCTAGGAATTATTTTTTTCATTACTCTGATAAAAGATGTTTTACAGCAAAGCCTTGAGTCACTCAGCACGTAATTTCTCGAAAAGTACGTGACGAGTGGAGATATAATAGCACTAGGTTAACACTAGGTTCCCTTTATCTACCCTGCCATTAGCAGGATACAACGAAGCTGAAGAAAATAAAGGCAACAGCACTTACCAACATTTAATTCAGAGGAATCATGTTAAATATTAGACCACAAATTATAAAGGAAAATATTGCAAAAATCACATGTTATAATTAATTACAGTATTGACGACGTGAATCAACAACCACAGGCATGCGTCTTAATAAGACAATGCCCTAATTGTGTACTGAGTAATGCATTCGAGAAAAAGGGAAAACCCATACCTAGTGTTAAAACACTCCGTTCCCCGCGCGTTGCCTAAGATTTTAAGAATTTACTTATTTGTCTTGTTACGAAAGCGAGAAAAAGAAAATAATTAATTCCCCTGAGTGACTCTCAACCGTCGAATTAAATAAGATCCAAGTATATAAAATTGCTTTCCCCAATTATCAATAAATAAATATTTCAATATATCTTTCAGTTTTTTTTCAGCTTCCCGCTGTATCCCGCATTTAGGGGTAGGCAGAGAGAACCCAGTGTTAAGACACTCAGATACCAGAGCAAAAAAATGAAAATATAAATAAATAATAATTAAACGACGGCCTCTAACTCTCAGTTAATTTTAAAAAACCTTATGAATACAAAATGAACTAAAACTTCCATACTAATTAATTACCGAATGCCATTCACGACGAAGATTCAAACGCTTTTACAATCAAAACAATATATTCTCTGTGGTTCTACGAAGCAATTGAATGGGCAGTGTTCATTCAGTCAAATGCCGATCCGCTCTAACGGTATATCTTGTCTATAACTCCTAACCAAATTAAAATGATCCATAAAATTGTGATGCATACTTCTGATTTCGTTGGATTTCTTAATGGGGAAAGGGGGGAGGAAGGTCGAGTAAGGTTGGGGAGTATAAGAGGATATTTTGATTCAGACACCGTCCGCGGCTTCCGCGAAGGGTACGTAATACAAAATAAGCTTGAATCGTATGTATAATGATGATCATTTGAAAATTTGTTTCGTTTTGTTGATTTTCTGCTCTTTTTTAGTCGTTGTTTGTGTATTTTTTTGCATATAGCGCTGCTTCTGGAGCCTAGTGTTAAGTCACTCCGCACCTCACTTTCCGCCGAATTCTGGAGGCAATGCGTGTTAAGTGGCGGAACTCAACGCTGCGCTTTGCCTCGACACTAGAGTGAAGAAATTAAAATATTAAATATTTCATTTCCTCGAGTGGGAATCGGCCCCACAACCTGCCACGTTAACAGTTTCACGCTCACCTGCCACGAATGGTCTCATTTGTGTATTTTAACACATTTTTAGTAGGTTGACTTATAACTATTACTATATTATAAAAAACTTAGTTATAATAGATACGTAGCTTAGATAACAGTACAATATGGCTTCGTCAAGCTGGTCTGATGATGGAGTCAGGAAATGAATACTGAAAATCTTAAAAGATTACTAGAACGCCATTGAGATTCGCCACCACATATCTCATTAATTGGGCGAAAATTAGGAGATTAGGAGGTTGCCTCCATCTTAATTTAAGAGGGAAAAATATTGAAGCTGAAAAATTATAGATAATATAATAATAATTCGAAATTCGAAATCATAACTGTCATGATTATTGGAAATAAATCATGTAATCTATAAATCCATTTTTTATTAGGACATTCCACATATACAGGTTTCAACGAACTAGAAATCCTAGGAACGATGTCGTAATAACAAACACGCCTATGTACGAGTATGTGGCATATCTAAACTAGGTTACGTTATCAGGATAATATGCCGATAATTCGTTAGGTTTGTCAAGCACTTAAGATGCGGAACGTGTCCCAATATCTATCTATCTCTGTAAACGGTAAATTAAATTTCAGTTGACTTAAAAAAACAGTCAATTGTGAGTGGGATTCGCAAAAGGAAGGTTCCGTACCTATTAGCTATTTATGTAGATTCACAAGCTGTTTTTTTCTGTCCTCGAAAAGATTGTAGGGTATTTGTTCCAATTTCAGCTTGAAACCTCAAGGCGTTCTTGACAAAAAGAGCTTTTACAGACGAATATATAGAGAAACAAATCGATAGCAGTTATCCACGGCAAAAGTGACGCTATAAGGGTTCAGTTTTTTTGGAAGTTTTTTGCTTCGAAGTATGGAACCCTATAAATAGCTGAAGATAGAAAGTTTTATCATTGATAGTAAGACTACCGTCTTATATCATAGATAGTAAGAAAATAAAATATTTTGAATATGATTCACGGGTTTTATTTATTTTTATCGCGAATTATTTGATTTTATCATATATAAATTTTGTAGGTACTTCATAAAACTATGCGGTAAAATACGCGAAATGTAATTGAGTAAGACTGAAACGCTCTCTGCTCTCACTCCAGAATTTTTTAGAACAAATTAAGGGTTAAAAAATCTTCACACATTTTACAAAATTTTCTTGATTATATTGTTTAAGGTAATAAAAATTATATTATAATAAAAATTATATAATGTATAATACATTTTTTTTTGCAAAATTCCACTTTCGTACTTTAAGGGTTGAAAATTCTTAAACCCTGGCTCAGAAAATTCTTCATGTTAACACTACTTTAATACTACACTTGCACCGTCTGTAAAATAATTTATGTGAAAATTTTAATTTCATATATTAAACGTTACTTTAAGTTCGATCATTTGATGAAGCTAGAGGTTGAGTTTTAATGGAAAATATATTAAGATTCGACCTTTTATTATAAACAATACATACTTTCTCTTTACTTCTACTGTTTAGAGTTTAAAAAACACTTATTGCTCAATTTTAACCCCACCCAAATTAATTAGTAAACACACTTTATTCGTAATTTAAACACAATTTAATTAAATAAACATAAACAAGTGTGTATGTGGTCCCAGCAATTACACTGGCACTCAATTTAAGTATTCATCACGTACCCGTTGAATTTTCATTCATTCATGTGTACCTTCGTATCTCTTAGAAGAAATTCTAAGACGAAGCTCTCACTGAATCCTAATCCCTTCTAACAGATGTGTCATGTCGATTAACTGTTGTTTTATTCGTTAGCAATGAAGTTTGTATTTCTTAGATATATTTACTTTGATTTAGAGTTTTTTGTGTTAAAAATTGAATTATATAGATAATAAACATATAAATGTAGTTTATGTCAAAGACTATTTAGAAATTTGGCACAAAAATAGGACTTGAACCTTGAAAATTCTTTCCTTTATATTCAATGTTAAATATTTTTATTATGATAATAATATTTAAACTTAAACATTATGTTTTGGGAAAAATGTGTATTCGGTAATATCTGAATAGATACAGGCAACAAGTAATATCTCTAAATTCAGGTGGAAAGCGGGAAACGTAATGTTTTAACACTATGTGCCGCTAGTGACATAGATGCCTGCTTTTTTATCACCTTGAAACTGTTAAAAAAATATAATTAATTCTGCTATTAAACCAGATAGCACCTCAAAAATAATATATGCATATAATAGTAAACATACATTAGAACTCGAAACATCAATCGCATCCGACATAAGATTACTCGATGTTACTTAAAAATCGATAATCAGCAACACTAAAGATAAAAATCTACAAATGACACACTTTCGTCATGTGACTTCACAGAAATAATCGATACTCGGAAAACGGATATCTATTCACCCGACACGTCAATAGAATTAAGGAACGCCGGACAATGGGCGGCGTTGAAGGCACTGTATAGAGATTGTAGATTTTCCTTAAGTACAGTCACTTGAAGCTTATTTATAAGTGTTGGTTCGATTTTACTTATCTAGAAAACGTTATAATTTAACGTATCGTAACAATATAACGAACGTAATCTAAATTTTTTAGGGTTACGTAAGTATCTCAAAATGTGAAAATGGAACTATATTACATGGAAAATGTGAAAATGGAACTATATAATGGAACTAAGTTATAGGATCACCCCGCTGTCAGTCTGTCAATACCATTTATCTCGTGATCGCGTGGATGTATCAAGTTGAAATTAAAATCAAATATTTAAGTCGATGGTCCCTTGAAGAAGCCTTCGTGGCGCAGGGTTCTGGATTCGGGGGTAATCAAAACCGATAGGTTACTTCCCGTAGACCTACTTATAAAATCCAAAACGTTAGAATTTATAGGTATTTCATAGAAAAAATAATTTGCAACTCAATTCATACAAAGTGGATGCAAAATTAACTTAATTATTAATTGTACGTTGTACACTGTGTATGTATGAAATGCTAAGAAATTTCTTTAGATAGTAAATGATTGATTCATTAATATGTATTCACAAATATAAATAATGATTGATTCATTAATATGAATCAATCATTATCATCTAATGATGATCTTGGGTTGTCATCTCACCAAATTTAGACTTAGGCCGACTAAATTTAGACTTTAATAAAAGGATCTAAATGCATCTCTCCTTTCGTTGTCAACAATCATACAAAACTCTATCATAACAGCTTTAAGCTGTTTTTCAACCGACTTCTGTAAGAAAAGGAGGTTATCAATTCAACTGTTTTTTTTTTTCAGCTAATCACATCAGGTCCAAGATAAGTAATTTCATACATGAAATCCCATTTGATATCTCACAAAATTGATATAAATTATAATTTATATCACATTATCACATATTGTGATATGAAATTGAGACGGTCGAGTGGTCCACTTAGTTTGTTGGATTTGCCGAATCTTCTAGATAAGCTATCACTGCTACCTGTTTACTATAATCTAGGACAAATTCTGACATGAAAATAAAAAAAATATATAAATTGCATTTCATTGTAAAATTTTATCACAAAAAATCGCTTAAAATGCTTAGCTATTCTTATTTATTACTATTTAAATTTTATAGAAAAAAGAAATTAAATATTATTTGTTCAGAATTGAATAGTTTTCTTTTCATAGTACAGTTAATTTATGAAAGAAGGCTAGAGTTGATTAACGTGATGTTGTTTTGATACAACTTTTTAGCTGCATCCCGCAGCAGGCAGAGAACTTGGGACCCTAGAGTTAAGACACTCCGTTCCTCATTTCTTAAATCATTACCGGTATTTAGGGGCTCAAACAAAAAAAATATATGTATATACAAAGGTTCAATATGGAAAAATCGAACCTGCTTACCTTCGTGTCATAATATAGTGCAATTATTTCAATGACGTAAATTAAAACTTTTCCATAGTTCACTAATTGACAGTGATGCATGATCGAGCTTTATTATTAGATATCATTTAAAAGATTAATTGGAATATTTTTTTTAGCGTCACAATCAATATTATTTAATTAACATGTAAAAAAGGAATCTTATCTCATTTATTATCAATCTCAATAATTAATTAAGAAATCTGTAAAAATGTGATATTTTTGATTGTAAAATGAAAAAATTATTTTTGTAGCATCATGTGTTAAATAGCTGCTGCATCTTACAAGTACTACGAATAAACCTACCTTTGTAGGGCCAGGAATCTATAGCATATCTTGGATCCATCATGTTGCAGGATGAGGAGCTTGGAGGACTGGGACTTCGCCTCTTTATATTGCGTATTAAAGTGGGGAGCTTTAATCAAACTTTGAAACTGCCGGACTAATGCTCCCATCGATATACGTTCTAGAAATTGTAAGTAGTTGTAGATAGGCCGAGAACTTTTTTTATAGATTTATGTCGTATAATATACATTTTCAAAGACATAATACAAGAAAATTCTCCTGAAAACACCTTCATGCACTTGTTTGACACTTCAGACAGACAATGAAGCTATTATTTATAATATATCAAGAAGATATACTCTAAAATCAACTCTAAGCCTTTTTAAATAAAAACGAAAATACTGTAACAAAATTGATATAATTTCTTAACAATTATCTTATAAAAGTATTTGATATTGAACTTTATTTCATATTAGATATGGGAGAAAATAGCTTGAACCAAAACACAGATTCCCTGAAACACCGGAACCCGCATTACTCGGGCGCGGCCCTGACTCACCTTATCAGTTGCGCTATTCTGCAAAAAATAACTAATTTCATTAATTGATCAATTTTAAAAGGAATGTAGTTTTGAAAACTTTATGTTAGAAGATTTATAATGTTTTCTTTTTCGTCTCCTTCTGACAACAACAGATATAATAATAATTAAGCAACCGCTTAAATTTAAAATACACAAGCAGACGTACATTTAAAATATATTAAAAAAAAATGGGGAACGGGGTATCTCAACACTAGGTTCCCTCAGCCTACCCCTGTATAATGTGAATTTTAAAAAATAACGAAATAAAATGAAATATATTAAAAGTTTTAGAATAGCTCACCTTCCTTATCAGAATGCTTACGCTACAATAGGGTATTCAGTCCGTTATCTAAACATACGTTCGGTTCAGCCTTTACAGTTAAATCTCGATCTAACCTAACCTATATTTAACTTTGAAAAATGATTAGATATGCATAGTTTAAGGAAAAAAACGATTGTCTTATTTAGGAACGTATGGACTGTACGCGCGATCGTTGTGGGTTCGATTTCCAATCGAGGAAATGAGACATTTGATATTTTAACTTCCTTGCTCTGGTAACAAGACTCGTCTTATCATACAAAATATGTAGAGAGATATAACTACATTAGAATAAGTGCGTGTAAAAAAATATAGTAAAAAAGTGGGGAACGGAGTATTTAAACCTAGGTATTCTCTGCCTAAATCTCTACGGAAAGTATGGAAAGGAATTCTTAGACTCGGTTCCCTTTACTCCGCCTAACCTGCCATAGCGGAGAAAGGAGGTCGTTTTTTCATTTTCCTGTCCTAATTAAAAATAGAATCCGTAACCATATAACCAAACACTTTTCAGCTGTAAGACGAATTACGTTTCTCATTTCTTTACTCATATTTAATATATAAAGGCAATTAGCCTGGATATTATAAAAATGAGAATTAAAACATATGTTGTAGGAAACACATTGCTATTCACATAATTAGATGATAACATAATATTAATTTTCTATTGTTTATGTTTATAACAAGATTAACTATAAATGAAGATAACGAATTTCTAGATCAGGATACAAATTTGACACCATCTTTCAATCTCTATTTTCATTCCTCCATTATAGTCTGAGTCTACATGTTCTAGATCTCTCGCACATAGGCAGGGTAGGTAGAGAAAATAGGAAAATAGTAGTGTTAAGATTCTCCGTTTCCTACTTTCCATTCTTACATGAGAATAGTAGAAATACATAGGCCACATGTAATTTGTGTAAAGATTTTGTATAAGCTAAAATAAAACAATAAATTAAGGCAGTCAGAGCTGCGTTCAGGTCGCTAGAATAGGTACGAGTATATAAAGATATATATAATTCAATATAGTTCACCCTCATCCCCATGTAGTCAGTCATAATGCATGGCGTGGTGTCATGCAGGCCCAGGAGAGGGCAGGCGGCTATGCGCAAACAGAATTTGTTTTTCTAATCAATGATGACCGTGGCGCATGGCTGTCTAAAGTCCTATTTAATATTTTTTTTATCTTTTTACGTTTAATGTAGATGTGGAAAAGCTAGAGTTAAGACACTATGTACTCCATTTTTCTCCATTTCCTCCATTTAACTCTTTAAGCTTCACGTTGTATTCCTCTATGTATATCTGTCGTACCCCTATATAGCAGGGTAGAGGGAACCTGGTGATCGACACTGTTCTTCACTTTCCAGTCAATTTTCAAGACATCATCTGTTGAATTGTGGAGCTCAACACCGCTCTGTTTTCTTATCAGAGCGAGGAAATGAAAAATTGAACGAGTAGAGATTTAAAAAAAGGATCAACGGTCAAATTTCCATATATTTCTAGTTTTTTGGATTATATTTATCACAAGCACATCTATATATATAAAATCGAAAGGTCACTCACTCATCACGAAATCTCAGAAACTACATATGCTAGGAATCTGAAATTTAGCATAGGAGTTGCTTATAGGACGTAGGTGCTCGCTAAGATGGGAATTTCAAATATTCGACTTGTAAGGGGTTGTTTTTGGGGTAAAAGTTTGTATGAAACTTCGTTACTAATGACATTTGTCTTTGTCATTCGTTACTAAATGCTAGGAGTCACAAATTTTGCACAGACGTCACTAGGACGTAGCCATGGAGACAGAAATTAATAATAACATGACGTGCGAATATAAACACAGTTCACGCGGGTGAAACCGCGAGCGGGCCGCTAAAACTCAAACAATTCCATTATTTGTATATTCACAAGTTCAAATATAACGAATGATTCGTTATATTTGAACTTGTAACTATCGCCAACAGAAATCTTTGATATTTCACACTATTTGACCTATGACGTCCTCTAAAATTCTCTGAAAACGAGACATTCTGCGCAATTCTCACCCCTTTGTCAGCCTATATAATGTACAAGTAGACTCCCCAGCGTAGGGCGGGCGGCGCCCTCAACAAATAATAATATTTGTATATATGTATAATAAACACAGGGCGTGTTCTAATGAGATGAAAGCTTGGATATTTAGATATATTTTCTTTTCTAAATTTTTTAATTTTTGTTTAATTGAAAGATGCATAATGTAAAAATAGTTAATTAATACTTACCTATTACATACGCTGTACTATTCTTCATGTTAAAATTATAAATTAATAGCGGTCTTGCTTATTTAGATTGGGAAACCAAAATATTCAATGGATATAAAGTACAAACAGTCACCAAATAAGATTTGAAGTGATAACTAATCTTTTTAATTAGGTGGGTACGTTTCATTGACACCACGTACATGTCTATGTACGTATATTTTACATTTAAATATAATAAAAATAACATAAAATTTAAATGAAAACTAAATTTAAAGTCTTATTCCCAAAAAATATATTTATTTCAGTATTACTTAACGTAATATGCCTTTATGTTGGAAACACCACTATCTGACGTGGCGGTCTCCCCAGAGCAAATCGATTTTAGAACTTTCTGGAAACGAAAAGGCTTAACGTTGTTTCAGCAAGCGAAAATCAACTATAACTCTTAAGAAACTGGATGACATTAAGTCGACAATTCCGTGAATAGAAATCCAGTTTTTCCCCAGAGAACCATCTTTGACTGTTCCGTATTTAAATTGGTCTATCATTGTGCTATTTACAAAAGAAATAGAGCTCTATGTTATTGTATTAGAATTTAAAATTGCTTAAAAGATACAACTTTAAGAGAATCGATCTCGTTTTTAGCCTAACTCAAAAAGGGCTTAAGTAACATCAGATATAGTTAAAAGAAATTGAATCTTAAAATGATATAAATATGAGAAAATAAAATAAAAATCGCTTCAATTTTGAAACACAGCGAGTAAAGTTGTATGGCTCGAATATTTCGAGATTGTATTCTATTTGATGCAGAGGTCCCATTGGTTGAGATTTTCCAACTTAAGAGGGATACTCACATTGTTATGTGGTAGAATTTACATTAATAATATATATAAAGTGTATTTTATTTCTTATATATTTAATTTCAAATTTTTTATCATTTTCTTTATAAAAATTATATTTTCTTATAGTTTTATTGTTTTGTATTGTTTTATTTTTATATCATATAGGTTAGATTATTTTGTTCTTTTAAATAAAATATAAACTATGAATTATTTTTTTCCAGTCGCACCCTTGTAGCTTCGCCACGATTGGCCAGACTAAAATACTAAGTAACTATAATAATTCGTACTGGTAAATAATGTGAATGATGTCCTACAAACTAATTATCCAATCCATATCCTACCAGCTTTTACGTTAAAATTCGTCCCATTCGTCGTCACATCGCCACCAGACTAAAGGACCAAGGTAACTCTGTTGGCAGGTATAGTGGGTTAGAAACGACTAACGTAACGTAATATAGCCCAGTCTTCTTCAATAAATGAACTATCCAACACAAAAAAAGCGAACCGAACCTATAGTTCCTGCTATTAGTGCGCTTAACCTAACAAATTTAAATATGCTGCTATATTATAGAATATATGTACCTATGTAAGAAGCACACTCTGAAATTACTCATGTAATTTTGTAAAAAGGTCACCGAAACACCATTGTCAGTGCACATCAATCTCACAAAGTATTTCTAACTGAATAACCACCCCCCTACGGAACAACTCCCCCCTACGGACATAAAGCCCTACGTACACAATACAAGCCATCAAACACCTTCAGATGGCATTGTTCAGAAAGCTTTTGTTAAAATCTCGGAAAATGGCTTAGGAAGTGGCTGGAAAATTTTGTTTGTAAACGTTTTTTAATAAAAAATATTAATATAAATAATGGGATTAGAGTAGATGTATTTATTTATGTGGATATAACTGTTTTATATATTTACACTTAATAATATTAGGTAATATTTATAAAATAAATTAATCTCCAGTTAAACAAATATCAGTTTATCGTGCTGCCTACATTACTTTTACGAATATCTTTTGGGTGGAAGTTTAAGAAATGATTTGTCGCTGCGTTACCTAGTAACGTAGTGTTCTGACTCTTCGGTCACCACTTTTGATTCAATTATTGAGATATTAAGAGGCAATCAAATCCACAACCGTCGCATTGGCAAAGCAAATATTTTATATAGAAAGTACAAGGCATTACTGCTCAGAGACCAAAGTATGTATTTTAATTACAAAATTATACTATAAATTTAGTCGCCGTCTCATAGACTACGAAATTTCGGTACCAGGCGCTACTAGCGAGACAGTGCAGGGGTGGTGGGAGAGTATAGTTAATATTCGAACCTTTCAGCTAGCTTCCGTGCCTTCTTTGTGGGTTTTTACAAAATCCCATATAATAACATTCATTTGTTAAGACTTTTCCTCTTCTATGCTATTAATTTAAATGACTGTATTCTTATATACCCTGTAGTAAATATTATTGTCTGGCAACACTAACATTTGCTTTAAAAACGATTGAAAGATAGGTTATAAATATATTGTTTATATAACTATAACTTGGTTTGTATATAGTTAGATATAGAAAAAAACTTAAAGATAGAAATTTAATAATATTTAAGCAGTAAGTATCAAAATTCGTGACATAAAGTCTTGAGTGGCAGAACTTAAAACTGCTCTTTGTGTTTATAATATCGGTTGATTGGACGATGTAAATATAATAGTAGTTATAAAATATAATCTTAATCATTAAAAATAAATACGTGTAAAGTGATGATTCATAGTAAGTATTTTTTTATTTCTCTATACATAAAATAAAATTGTAATTGATCGCTGTGCGGTCATGGAAAATATATGAGAAAATCCATAGATATAAACCAAAACAATATTTTTTAAGTTTTTTTTTCTGTTTGTGCGTTTCTGCACGTTAGTCTCAGAAACGGTTTAACCGATTTAATTGTAGTTTTTGCTATTATTTTTTTGTAAACTTCCCTTAACATTTAGTCTTTGTTTTATTTGAATCACTTTATAAATTAAAAATTATATCAACATAAAGTATTTTATTCGATATCGCCTCAACACCAGAGCGAAGAAATGAAAATATAAATTTAAATAAATATTTGATAACCTTAAGTAGGGATCAAACCCACAACCAGCGATTACAGTCACACACTTCTGCCCCTGCGCCACGACTAGCCTCCAGACCTTATTTAATTTAAATATTAGTATAATATATAGAACATAAAATATAAAATACACACAAAATTCACACATACCCAAGTAAATTCATTTACCAAATCCTTACTTTACGTAGGCGTGAAGAGCGAGATGCTTATATGCGGGAATATAGTCCTTAACACGTAGGTGGTAGGGTGTTCGAGTTCAGATGAGGCACCCATCTGGAGAGACAAGGACGGGTGAGAGATTAGGCTATTGATCGTGTGGAAGCCATTCCGTTAATCTTGCCGTCTGCGGGTGGATTTCCTTTAGATAGCTTTGGGTGTGGCTGGACATCTCCGGTATACTACTGGGTGTAACTTTCATATATGTTTCGTATAATTTAGTTTATTTGTATTCATATTATATAAAGTAATTAATGTTTTTTTAAGATTAGCTTCAATTATGGACGGACATTTAAGAAAATTTGTTCTTTTTATTCCTCATATACCTACCATAAGAAGACTAGTTTTTAAACAGCTTTTTTTATGTCAAAAAGATTGCCATGATTAACCTAATATAAATAATAGTCTTCCCCATGAATGGACTGTCCAACACAAAAAAATGATTCAATTCGAACCAGTATTTTTATGAAATTAGCGCTTTCAAACAAATAAATTCTGTAGCTTTATAACATTAAGTAAATTATGCATTTAAGAACCAATTTATAGTAAAAGACTTTTTGATTTTAAGACTAGGTATTTTCAAGGCGTCCCAATTTCTGGGATGTTTTTCTTTGTTTTCGAGTTTTCTCCCAAATACCAATCACTAATATCTACGTAGAATGAAATTTAAAATACGAGGTGATTTTCAGTATCACTTCAATATCTATTTAAACGACAAATTTCAAGAAATTTGTAAAGATAAAAGTATTAAAATAGCAGACAATTTGAATAAAAATAAATTATTCAATTGGAATTATTGATAAGATATCAATCGTCGGACGCATATCATTATGTAAAAATACAGCGAAACAACATACAAATCTAGATTAAAAATTAAATTAGACAAAATAATAATAAAAAATTATAGACGTAGCTGATATTTTTATTTCAAATGAATCCACTAATAGGTACCTATATAATGGTGAAGGAAAAAGTATGATTTTATTACATAATACTTATTATACTTAATAGGGCTTCAATTTTGCAGCATATTCGGAGAAGATAGGCAGAGGGAAGATAGTGTTAAAATATTCCTAATTTGCATTCACTTGTCTCCGAATTTTCAAGAGCAGTCCGGTGCTCTCCCACTACGCCACGATAGCCCCATTGCATCATCACAACGTCAAACATCAAGTCATGTTATAACTTTAATCAGCTTCATACTAAGTCCTGCACATTGCAGGATAGGCAGAGGGAAGCCATTGTTAAGACACTCCGTTCCCCATTTTACGCCATTTTTTTACGTGTTGAGCAGCGCAACCTAACGCCGCGCTCTGCCTCAATACTAAAGCAAAGAATAAAATAATTTTATCATTTTCTTCAGTGGGGATCGAACCCACAACCAGCACACTTGTCACCATCCTCCACGACTGGCATCTATATATAAATTAATGTTATATATTTCTATAATATGTGCCTAAATATAACTAAATAAGCATTAACCATATAATTTTTTTATCACAATTTTGCAATCAATTCCAATAGATTTACCAACCAAGGGTTTCGATTGTTTATCAGAACGTGATAATTGTGGCCGTGCAGGATGTACGCAACACGCGTTTTTTATACTGAACCCGACTTACAGTTTCAGCGTGTTGTAACATACTTGTATCTTGCGTGAAGACAAGTGATCGCTATTGCTATATCGGGATCGTTCACGCCTGAAAATATTTGTAAACTAGATACAAGTGGTTTGGGGCCGGTCGTGGCGCAGGTGCCCTCGTGCGAGTGTAAATGTGAGAGGTTGTGGGTTCGTTTGCTTCGATTCATTCCAAGAAATTAAATATTTATAACGAGCACGGCGTTGAATTCCTCTACTCAACACGCAATGCCTCTAGAAATGGGAGTAGAAATATCCCAATGGGAGTGATTTAAAAACATTTTTTTTATTATGAATTTAAAAAAATTGGCGTTGAACTCCACCACTCAACACAGAATATCTCAATATCTCGAATTCAGTTATAAAAGGAGGACAAAATATCTTAACATTAGGTTCTCTCTCACGAAAAAAAAATTAAAGCTGTTTTTTCTACAGATTTAAACGAATTCTTATATTTGTAAGTACAAACATAAGAAATATGCACTCAAAAGTCAACATATGAAACCGAAATTCTTTCGCGAGTATGTTCGTACGTATGTAGGTGCTCATTGTATTTAAATGAGTGACCCCGCGGTGGCGAGACGAGTGGTCAACGACAACTTTCTGCTAAGACTTTAACTGTACTGTAATGAAATCTATATGTGCACGTATATTTCATAATTTATTATCATTTCCTCGTTCTGGTAGCGGGCGACGCGGCGTTGAGTTCCGCTACTCAATGCGCCTCGAGAATTAGGAAAAGTGGGGAACGGAAGTGTTCTAATGGAAACGGAGTGTCGTAGCACTAGATTCCTAGGTATCTTAAATATTCATTTATTAATTTTGGAATATTACATTGTATGGAATGGATTTGCCACCATTATGAAAAGTGCAGCGTTTAGTTCCGTTGCAATGTCTCGAAATCAGTCCGAAAGCAGAGATCGGAGTATCTTAACACTAAGTTTCCTGTCTATCCTGCTATATGTGGAACAAAGCGTAACGATGAGAAATAAATAAAGCTAATAAATAAACCTAACGTAATTCTGAAATGACAAAAAAAAATTGTTACTAGATCCAGTGCAAAAACTTTGCATTGAAATTGACATATTATTTTAAAGAACTCGTTTAAAAAATACTCTATAATAAATGTAATATTCCAAAGTACATACAATCCTATGTGAAATGTATGTACTTTCGAATAGTTATTTTTGTGAATAAAATCTTTCATTACGCCAAATTAACCATATCGACTCTTTACAAAACGTTTTTTATCTGTATATCATTTACTATACTTTTAAATTTAATCTTTACCAATATAATCTATTTCACGTATGTTTTGACCATGGACAATTAAATTCAAGGAAAACTAACAATTAATTATCGATATATAAGTTTGTCTTATCACTTTAAATAACATCAATGAAAGGTCAAAATCCTTAGTCAGTAACTAATCCTTAGTTATAAAATAGTTATTTAATTATCTTTATCGCAAGCAATAATAAACTGACAATTATTTATTCATAGACTAAATAAATCTAGGAACGTACCGTATAATAAATACTGAACTGGTATATAAAAACCATTTTATTTACCACGCTAGCTAGCAGGGTGGGCAGAGGGGGCCTGGGTACCTAATGTTAAAAGACTCCATTCCCAGTAAGAATTAAATGAAAAAACTTCCATTCTATACTTTCCGCTGAATTCTCGAAATATATCGTGTTGAGTACAAAATTAACTTAAAAATGTATATCTGTAGACGCGATGGTAGTGGACTCCCTACCCACACGGGGAATTGAATTAGACCAAGTCAGGTGAGTGCCACTATTCAAAGTGTTTTGACACTAGTTTCTTGTGTCTATCTACTCTGCGTTCGGGATACAGCGTGGTTGTGTAACTTCATGTACCTACGAGTACCTACTAAAAAAAACTAATATCGGCAGGAGAATCCTAGTGTGGAACGTATGTTTTGTTTTTAACAGTAAGAGTAATTCTTCAATTATTATGGTTGGTAATGGTTGCGGGCCAGTAGCAAAATAAAACATTAGGGCTCTAAACATACAAAACAATATGATCTTTTGAAATCGTGCCAACCACTGGAGGCCAGGTCCACCAGGAGTATATATCTAGACAAAAAAAAAACTAAATTATTTTTATCTACAAATCAATACAAAAATGTAAAGATGACTAAAATATAAAATAAGCCTCTTATCGTTAGTCAACGGTTACATAACACATATTACCATCGACACGTGAACGTGGACGTGTGCAGCTAGGCAGGTAACGCGTGCAATCGTGCGACACACTCGTGCCAGTTCTGCATTCATGCACATCTTTGCTGCCACTTGCTAGACTTTACCTTTTTCTTTTTAGCTTCACGCTTATAACAGTATGGACAGAGGGAACTTAGTGGTAAGACACTCCGTTCTCCCAATTTTTCTTCCAATTTTCGTGAAAATGCGTTTTGAGTGGTAGAATTCAAAAGAGGTACATTAAAATATAAAATAATTCACATCCCCAAATTGGAATCGAGTTCGGAATCATTGCGATTACAGTCTCGTGGTGTACCTACTACTGTGCTACCACGGCCTCGTTACTTATTTATACATTTTTATAAAATCCTATTATACGCATATATACGCAGAAGTAACCAGTTGCCCACCTCATTAGGACGTCAATCGCGCGTTTAGAAATCTGCATCTTTAGTTACGTTTTAAGGCGATTTTAAATATATAATATATATGGTATCTGTTTGATTTTCACTTGGAGAAATGAATTATTTTCATTCCCTCGCACTGGAATGAAACGAAACGCTGTGTTGAGTTCCGCCACTCCGACTCTTGGTTTTCTCTGCCTACCCTCGTTA
Organism: Heliconius melpomene rosina; assembly: GCF_056956725.1. NCBI lineage: Eukaryota > Metazoa > Arthropoda > Insecta > Lepidoptera > Nymphalidae > Heliconius > Heliconius melpomene. The sequence goes on from NC_140400.1 coordinate 4,513,970, forward strand.
TTTAATGTTCTTTTCATTCAGGGTCACGCTGTATCTCGTATAACAGGGATCCCTCCCTTTCTTCCCTCCCCTCACTCGCTCACCACTTTCCACCTAATTCTAAAGGCATTGCATGTTGAGTGGCGGAATTCAAAGCTGCGCTTTAATCGACACTAGAGCGAAGAAATGAAAATATTAAATATTTTATTGCCTCGAGAGGAAACGAACCTACAATCGCGTTTACACGCTTGTGCCCCTACGTTAGCCTCAACTTAATGTTCCTTTCACATTTCTGTCGTCACTAAATTTTAATATAAAAGAAAAAAAGAAAATACTCAAAACAAATATTTAACCGTGAAAAATAGTTATTAAACGAGTATACTAAAACAGTACAAAAAAAATAAGCACCACCGTCACGGTAACGGCACTGAGATCGAAAATACTATTATAATGTGAACACTAAAGTAACGTAACGTAACGCGTAATATACGTATTTACTTATTCACGGACAGCTGGCTTTATTATATGAAAGCGATAGTTCGATGCTTTTTTTCTTTCTATTTATTTATTTACAGAACTGTTGACGACTCGTGATATTGGCGTCCTGAACTTTTGCGCATTGTGCACCTGGTTAGAAAATATTGAAAAGTATGGACAATTCTAAATTCAAATTTGCACAGCACCTTCAGCTACCTTCAGGGGACTCATCGTCGAACGTACTGTACCAACTGCTGTTATCCATTATAGCAAAATAATTAAATTTATTATGTGTATGCGTTAGCAATTTGATTATGTGTATGTGATTTGAGGTCCTCATGACGCAGGGGCACAAGCGTCTGACTGTAAACCCCACAGGTTGTGGGTTCAATTCCCACTTGAGGAAATGTAATATTTTATATTTTTATTTCCTCGCTCTGGATTGGAGACAAAGGGCGACGTTTAATTCCACCACTCAACATCAAAAGCCTCGAAATATCTGTGGAAATTTATTGGAGTGACTTGACACTAGTTTCCTCTGCCTACCCTTCTATATACAGGATTACACCGTGAACCTGAAGAAAATGATCAAAGTAAGATCGGCGTTGGCAATTGCTGAATGTTGTTAGAAAATTGTTGGCAATTGTTGGCAAATGAATATGAAATCATAAACTACATGACTCGATTGTTTATAGCTTTCAAACTTAAGGTATAAGCGAAGTGATTTGACTTTTCTTTAGCAACATTACCTTGAAAATATAAAACACAATGATAGTAAGCGATAAATATTTAAAAAAATATATAACTAAATATTTCACCTTGGTATACTTATTACCGCATATTCATTATTATTTTAGATTATGCATTTAATAAAGTACTAATTCATTTCATAAGTTATAAAATATAAAATTAAAAAGCTACTTTCTGGGATTATATATACGCGAAAATGACATAAGTCTAACGATTACAATCTGTTTACACGTAACTTGTAAGCTACAGACAAATATCACGATACTGTCAAATCTATTCTTTTAACCAGCACGCATCACGTCGCTGTAACGCACAGTTTTTTCTTTTAAATTCCTTCTAAGATAAGATTAAGCAAAAAAATCTAAAACAAAGAGTACAATTAAGTCACTAATAAACAAAAGGGCAATTACATCTTGTGATGCGTCTTCGCACGCGCTACGGCGGTAGTGTACAAAAACTTTACAACAATACGAAGTTATTACAATATGAACTTTATTGCAATGGAATAAAATAATTTTGTGTGAAATAATAATTTTGTAATTGAATCTATGCGTGCTCGCCGACCAATGACCGCGCTTTCACTGTCATCCATCTTTGTTCCAATCGATTTTGATTTTAAAATTGGAACGCTGAACGGTGTGACGAGATTTGAAATTGAAAATGGCATTTGGAATGTTCTTATGGCTTATTTAGTCTGTAGTTGACGCTATTGTCATTATGAGTACTACAGATACACTCAGTATTACAGATTCCTTGGAAAAAAAAATAAAAAGGCCCAGATAGAAATTCTGTAATATATTTATAGCAGTATATAATTTTTATTTTTAATATAAGTTTTTTTTAATTCATTATAATTAAATAATAAATTATTTATTAAAAATACCATAATTACATTAATCTATAAATAACAAGAAATAAAATAAACTTAGATTTAACTTTTTAAACAAAGATACATAATAAATACATAAACGTTACCAAAAGATAAACAGAATATTTTATTATAATATAAAGAAATACATTTTAAAATGTATGAATTACAATATTTGTTCACATTATGACGCGTGTTCTAGTAATATTACAATAATTAATTATTATCAGTGAGATCGCATGCAACCATTATCAAGTTCCCAGAGATGTTTACAGGTAGAAGCTCAAGTGATCTCAACTGTGCCGAGTTTTGATAATGCACTATGGCAGGGCTGTCAGAATTTTAGTTTTACACCTTAATTATTTACATTTTTTAATTTTTCTCGAAAATAATGACGCATTTTTTTATAATTTTAATTTACAAAAGAAATCTTAAGTCAATGCTATGTAATCTACAATCCTCTACGTCTCTTAAGAGATTATTACATTTCAACATGGTATTAAAGAATTAAATAAATAATATTATTATGTTAGAACGTTGAATCATTTGATTTATTTGCAGAAAAGTTAATATCTGCAATCAGCATGAATCTAGAAAAAATTACCTATAAATATTAATTTCTATACGCTTATCAGTTTCATAATTAAACCTGTCGCATTACGATCTTGGTATTATTTATAAATGTTATGAAAGTTATAATAAGTATATAATATTTATAATTTACCTATATTTAATATTAGAATTAAAAAAATATTATAAAATACAAAGCATAGTTTGCGTATTCGGCAGATTATTAATATATTTCTGATATCTATTTATTTGATTGTTTATTCGATCTCCATTCATGGAATCATTTTCTTTTCCGTACTTTAGCAATACAAAGTGCGGCGTTAAATTCCGCTGCCGATAAAACAAGAAACCAAACCAAAAAAAAATAAAAAAAGATCCATACCTTAGATGAACAACCCTAGTACAAGTCATCTCACCGATTCTGGTAAACGACATCGTGGGAAATCGTCTCGGCTCCCCGTAAATAGTAATGTGCGGTCAATTGTACACCATTATTAGAGCTCTATTATGTTTTATTTGTTTATAAACTTTGCATTGTTTTTATATACATATCTAAGTATGTATATGTGCTTTATAGATTTTTTTAGTAGTTTTTCTAAATAGCACACGTCGTGGTGTAATGAAACGACTTCTGACTGTAAGCATGACAGTTGTAGGTTTCATTCCCATTCGGGTGAATAATTATAATAAATTTATTTCTATTTCCTCGTTCTGGTGGATGTAACGCGGCATTGAGTTTCGCCATTCAACACGCACGTCTCCAATGGTCACTGCGTAGAGAAAGGAGTGTCTTAACTTACCTACTTATGAAGAGCATGAAGCTGCTATTTTTATATAGTAATAAAAGTTAAGTAATCCTTTTATACAATACAAGGTTATAACATACCTAAAGTATATTATACATATTACTTTTTACTGTTAATTAATATGCTGAACGGGATCAATAAAGGTCACTGACGATTGGAAAAAATCAAGAAAAACACTAGATGGGATCAGCCAAAGATTATTTATATATTTACGCAGACGGGGATTTAGGTAGATTAATCGGTTCGATAACGCTTTGGTACACTTAAGGATTGAAGTTTTTTATCTATACCTACCTAGATAGTGTGACATACATAATATACCTATGTAATTGAATTTGGATTATTTTGTTAAAGAAATAATACATATTTTAAGATTTATAGTATCCATATAAATAGAGTGAGCCTAATTTATATAAAGCTAGTCATTTTAAATAATAAATAAAACAAGATATTTCTTTTCTTTTAAAACGTTTCTGACCGGTAAACATATATGCGGCGTAGAGGTACGCCACTCAAGACGCATTGTCTCGCATTCGGGCGGAGAGCATAGAACAAAGTCTAGATCACTCGATCATAGAGATAATATGATGGATAAAATGTGAGCTTTAAAAAAACGTCAGTTATATTCGCCGCCACTTATTTTGTAAATAAATGATCTAAAATTTCAATATTCTTTGGTTATTGGTACCAACGGATGTAGAGTCAAAGGTGTCGATCGGGTCTCTTTGAATATGCAATCTTTATTACGTACTTACGTTCCACGTAAAGGACACATCATTATACTTATCCTTTTAAATGTTTTATTTTTCATGAGAATCCTGAATAAGTACTTATTTACTAAACTAAAACTAAATTATAAGATCTCAAATATTTTGGCACTTTTGGCTTACTTTAGGTTGTATGATATTTCAATTAATGTTGTCTCGTTGTGTTTAGAACAGAGAACTGTTATCACTTTATTTCCTTAAGTAATTATTTCAAAGTCGGCTTCACTAAGATTTTTTAGGTAGGCAAAGGGAGCCTAGTGTTAGGACACTGCACTCCTCACTTTCCGCCGAATTCTAAAATTATAGCGTGTTGAGTGGCGGAACTCAACGCCATGCTTTGCCACATCAGCACAGCACCACGCAATTTTATTTTTTTATTTGTGTAATTCTAAGTTAACACTTAATCCGGGTGAGATCGAAAGTAATATAAAAATTGTGAGAATTCTCTGTCTTCTTAAGAGTCTTACAAAGGTATACTCTGACAAGTGGAAGGAACCACTCGGGGCTAAAGAGCGCCAGTCACATTTCTGCGAACATTTAAATCATTTACAAATGTACTGAGTAATAACAATCGGAGGATGTCCAAAGAAATGATTATGAAATCACTAGATAAGTATAGAAAGCTACTTAAGTAATGGATCGGAGACGGGAATGTTAATCGTGGTTGCGTAATTCTCTTGGGAACTTGAGATTTTGTTGAAAAAAGTGATTAAAATATTACTAAATTGACTAATATTCACTAATTACTATTGATAAGCGTTTATACTGTTAAGAACACTGTAGTAGGTGTAACATTTTTATCTATTTATATTTAATTTTTAATAAAATAAAATAAGAAAAATAATAGTCGATAGATATGAAATTTTAATATTTTTTAAGCTCTAGGTTGTGTACTGCATATAGCAAGGTATTTAGAGGGAACCTAGTGTTAAGACATTCCGTTCCTCACGCACCGTCCCATTTTAAAGACATAGTGAGGGAATCCAACGCCACTCTTTCTCTTGTATGAATATAATGAAATAATTCGTTCCCCATATGAAACCACAAGTTGCGTTTACAGTCAGACGCTCTGCCGCGTCACGACAGACAGTAATGTTTATATTTGTAACGTAGGTGTTTCCTTAGTCTGGTTTGGTAAAGTACGGCGTTGTTTTCCTGCTTTCGTTACCAAATGTGTTAAAACTGGGCCAAGAATGGAGAACCGAGGGGCTTAGGTAATGTTAGTCTTGCAATAATGAAGGGAAGAAGAAGAATGAAGATAAGAAATATACTGTCAAAATATGTCATTAATATTTTTTGTTAAGTATATAAACAGTATATAAAAAATAATAAAAAATAGGAAAAAAAATAAAAAATTATTGAGGCTAGTTGTTTCATAGGAGCAGGCTGTGTGATGAGTTTCACACTTAAAGAAATGAAATACTTAATTTTTTAAATTTCTCCGCTCTGGTGTCGAGGCAAAGCACGGCGTTGAGTTTTGCCACTCTGGAGTGTCCTAACACTAGGCTCCACCTGTCTACCCTACTACTTGCGAGATACAGCGTGAAGCTAAAAAAAATACCTACAAAGAGACAAAAATTTAAATCGCACCTTTAAAGGTAAAGGTAGTCAACAAACGTATCACAATTACGCTCTAAAGTTTAAACCAAAACAATACAAATATGAATCAGTGACCGCAACAATACTAAAGATGACTGATCGAAAATTCCTATAGAGAAAAGTTTTGACAGGGCATTACGCATGCGACGCGAGTGGCGGGATGCGTACGCGCAGCCATCCACTTTCGCGACAACGAGAGGAGGTCCGGCCCCAAGCTAAAGCGGCTTGGTGATAACAATAACTTATATTAGAGTGACTGCTTCTTTTTTTGCTTTCACGCTGTAACCCGCATATCACAGGATAGGCAGAGGAAATCCAGTAAATCGCATATAGCTTGGTAGTCACGTAGGTAGAGGGGACTCAGTAAAGATGCACCGTTCCTCACGTGCCCCCCAATAACCGAGATACTGCGTGTTAGGTGGTAAAACTCAACGCCTTGTTGCCAGTGGAAGACTATGAAAATAATTATTTCTTTGAGCGGGAATCGAACCCATAACTGTCAACATATACATTTTTTTTAAGGAAGTTGAAATGGAAATATGTATTAAGGAATGTTATAATATATGCACATAATATTGACTCGTGTTATCGCTTCAATGACATTGCAAAATCATTCAATTTCGCTGGTATCCGTATGTGGCAATGACCGCTTTGCGAGTATTCACTTAAAATTGACTCTGACTGAAAACAGAACAATTTTTTATGAGCTTCACGTTGTCTCCCGCATACAGCAGGGTAGGCAGAGGGAAACTACCTAGTGTTAAAACACTCCGTTCTCCATTTGTTACCGAATTCTGGAGGCATTACGATACACTACCAGTTGTGCTTAGAGTCACATATTGCACGAAAGCAGATTTTTTACAATAATAATATAAGTTGTATCATCACCATCATCATCAGCTTTTAAAGCCAATATTAAAAATAGGGTGTAAGTATAAGTTGTAGGTATATTATATTTTATTAAAAAATATCTACTATTAAAATATAATAGTAATCTTACTCACAGTGTAAGTGGAAGTAAAACAAAAAAAAAATTGTTTAGCACTAGGTTCTAGGTTCTTTGCCTAACTGTGAAGCTACATATACAAGAATATTACAAAAACGATAAAACAGGATCGAAATACAAAAACAATTTTCTAAAAAAATGCTATAACGTGTGAAAATTTGACGAAAACAACCAAAAATTATAAGAAACTTTTCACAATCATTATCTCGAGGCACTGAAACAGTCGGCCATTTAAATGTAAATTAAGAGACGACGTTTATCACTCGTATTAGCATGTAAATCGATTCTTCGAATTGTAATAAAGTTTTAACGATACTTGGGATGACAGTCTTGGAGTATTTTACAATATATTTTTCAGTACAATGTACGTATATACCTACTAATATTATAAAGCTGAAGAGTTTGTTTGGTTGAGCGCGGTAATCTCAAGAATTACTTGTTAAATTTAAAATATATTTTTTAGTTGGATAGTCCATTTATTGAGGAGATTATTTATTTAACAGAAGAAGGATCGATCGCCACTGGGAATATATATAAACAACATATTTAAATTATTTTCATTCTCCTTGCTCAGTCTGGTAAAAAACGCTGTTTAGCTCCGATACTCACACACACAATGTCTCGAATTCGGATAGAAAATGATGAACTGAATGTCTTGACAGAAGGTCACCTCCCTACCCTGCTACGCGAAAGAAGGTGAATTTAAAAAACATTATTTAATGGAAATTACATTTATAAAATTTCTTAACAAATTTCTATTTTGTAAAAATCATTTTTAATTTATTTAACTAAGGCTTTACTTGAAGAATTAGCATTCGTTTCCTTTCTATTTTAAATAATATAACAAAATTAATTTATAGCTTCATTTACCTACACTTCAAACCAAAATTCCACCAAATTACAAATCGAAAAAAAGTATTAAGAAATAATACAAAAATCGGTCATAAAAGCGATTAAATTTTAAATACGAAATAATATTTAGCATTTTTAAAAAGTAAATAATCAAAATGGATTCCTTGCTCGCCGCGAGAGTGTACCACATCCACAACTTACTCGTATACAGTGTTACACTATAGATAGATAGCGTAATAGATAACTTGCGAAACGTTTAAATTATAATTATAACGACTTGATTGCGATGTGCTGCCTCCGGTTATGTTTTTTCATATTATTTCTAGATGTGGTACAAGTGGATATTTATTGTTTTTTTTCGCATATAGCAGAGGGAACCTGGGAACCTAGTGCTAAAACACCGTTTGATATTACTTTCACTCATTTACTTTCCCTTTCGTTCACCACTTTCAGCTGAATTCTTATGTCATTGCGTGTTGAGTGGCGAAACTTAACACCGCGCTTTGCTTCGGTACCAAAGCGAAGGAATAAATATAGTAAATTTAGGTGAATGAAAAGTTTTCATTTTCCCACAGTGCGCCAATAACTGCTCGAATACGAGCGGAAACAGGTATAATATGTTCCAGATAATGTCAATGTTTATATAGTTACTTCGAGTAGGTAATAATATATTTTATTATTTAAATCCTATATTTTTTAAATAATGTATTCAGACAAATACGCTTCAACTAACAATACAAAGTACCTACAAATATATTGTCAATCGGTGCAACCTACACCAGCCACTTTGTGGTAATGCCATAAATCATCTAATCTTACTTAATCTCGTAATGGACACCTTTAGTTACTTTGTAAAGGAATACTTAAAAAATATTTCATACAGGATATAGGTATCTACTAATATTGTAAAACTAAAGAATTTGTTTGGTTGAAGGCGTTGATCTCCTAAAATACTGGTTCAATTTGAAAAAAATATGTTTGTGTTAGATAATTAATTCCCCACTTTGCTAACAAGAAAATGCGCGTCGTCGAATTCCGGAAATTGGATGGAAAGTAGAAAACGGAGTGTTTTAATAGTAGGTTACCTCTGCCTACCCTGCTATATGCGGGTTACAGCGTGAAGCTAAAAAAACAAACGATAAAGCTTTTAAACTAATTTTTCAAAAAACATACAAATAATGGCCACATGTAGCATTTATCTATCTCTTTGTTCTGCTCACCGCTGCGTATAACACTACCAAGGTCCGCACAGAAAAATGTTAATTTTCAAACTCATCTCAGCTTACCAAACTTATTATAATTTCTGAATGTCATACATCGCGGGTTGCTGGTAACCTCCTTCTGAACCGTTCAATATTACTTAAACAATTAGGTAAGTGGTTTCTCAAGCAAATAGTTTAGATGGGACGTGATTACGCTAATATAAAAATATTTTGTAACACATGAAATATTCAGATCTGAGTTTCGGCAATTTAGTTTTAGTATGATATTTTTAATAATTGCCGCTAATGGTACGCTTGCCGTTTTAAAATGTTTCCGCTTGAGTACCAACGATATAGGAAATGTGCCTATTGTGTCTTGTTACTATATATAACGTAACGAGATAGTGTACGTATTGAAAATATATGTATAAAGCGCAGAGTTAAGCTCCGTAAATCCATACGTAAGTATTATATCGAATTTGAAGTTCCTATCAGATTCGAATCGACACTATATGAAATATCAAACATGAACGTTTTAATTTGTAACAGATTAAAAAATAATGTTATGCCTAACTATTTGGTCTCTGAACTTCAATGAAAGAACTAAATGATTTTTTTTGTTGTTTATATATTTAAATGTTTTATATTAAAAATGTTGTACAATCTATATATATAAAAGGACTTGTCCTCACTGACTGAGGTAAGACGCACGCACAGCCTTAACCGCTGATGGTAGAAACGTGAAATTTTTACAAAAGTTTACTTTCGTAATCTGGACATCCACTAAGAAGGGATTTTGAAAAATTTTAACCCTAAATGGGTGAAATAGGGGTTCAAAGTTTGTATGTAAAAAAATTAAATCGGCACCGATTTTTATAAAATTTGAAATTTTCACTTAAAAATATTTCATTGAACACATGTGTCATGGGTTATTAGAATTCACCCTTAAATAGGCAAGCGAAGCTGCGCGCATCCGCTAGTATTAGATAAATATCATGTAGAAAATGAGTAAGATGAAAACAATCATTTGTACCCAGAGATAGGCACTTAACTAATTTATAAATGAAATCGATTTTTTGAATCGATCTTAAACAAGTGACTTTTATTTCTATACTAAAACAATAATTACAACACTATTAGGTTAACGACGCCACATTCAAAACAAATAATCAAATGAGAGATTATGTACACAAGTGTTGATAGTGGAACACTTGCAATTCTCGATCTGTATATAGAATATAAATATTTTCTAAATTCTTATAATTTTTTCAGCATCACATCATATCTCGTGTATAGCTAGGTAGGCAGAAAAAACCAATAATAAAACACTCCATTCTCCACTTTCTGCCCAATTCTCAAGTTATTGCGTATTGAGTGACGAAGCTCATCGTCGTTTTTTGTCCTTGTCACCAGGAAATAAAAAAAATATTCATTTCCGCAAGTGGCAGTCGAAGCCACGACCGTCGCGCTGGCAGTATAGTAAATATACAATTTCCTTAATACGCATAAGTATGTTTAATAATTAAAACATAAATATTGTTTTTAAGGCAAAAGCCAAAAATGAAACTAGAAATACGTAATATGTTAACAACATAATATATCTGTAAATTATTAATATTATACAAATTTAGTTTATTTTATGCTAAATCTCATCTCTAATTTATGTTCTGTAAGAAAAAAAACTGTGATTATAATGTAAATAATAAAACACGTGGAATTTTCCAAATCTCATATCCAGTAACCGTCACTTGCGTAGCATCACATCTACCCAGGAGTGGCCAATCAAAATGATTGGCCACTCCTGGGTAGACAGAGGGAACCTGGGAACTTAGTGTTAAGGCAGTCTATCCCCATTAAGACAAGGCAAAGTGCAGCGTTGAGTTCCGACACTTAACATACAATGTCTTGAAAATTGAGTGGGAAGTACGAGCCTGCCCTGCTATATGCGAGACACAGCTTCAGGCCAAAAAAAAGGAAATATAAACAAAAAATATAATAAAAATTAAACACCGAGTAGGTACGTATCCACAGCAATATTTGTAACGACTTTTTCGATTTTACAACGTAAGGATAGTATTGATACGACAATACTTCCTCAGATATTTCTATATAACTAAGATAACATTCTTAAATAGAGTATTAACACGAGAGACGTTATTCTCATCATGTACGATGCAGAAAGGTCGATGGCCCGTCTAACAATATTGACACTGGCAAGAGGAGATATCGCCGCATACAAATATTGTAGCCAAATACGATACATGTGACGAATTGGTCATTTAATGTCTCTCTTAGATTTAGTTTTTTTTTTATTTATTTTAATATAGGTAGGTACTATATAAAACTAGATATTCTTATTTTTCTAAGGCACGCAAAATTTCCTGGGTACTCCGTACTCCTTTAGTCTATACTAGTTGATATTCGCAATCTACTTTACTTGAACTATAAAAGTAAAATTCCGTTCCCGTATAAATTTCAAGAAAACCTTTCATAGTGCTCCCATAAATTCCCCAAGAGACATAAATGCCAAATTTCAGCGATGAACACCGTGCGGCGTATAGTCACGACTATGCGTTGTCTGTTAATTATTCAGTAACAGAAGAAAATAAAATTTTCTTACATATAAAAATTTTACACATGTAGATTTTAATAAAATCTAAGTCTAGAAAATGCTGAACTACTTTATAGACATACATATGTACAACGATTACAAGTGAAAACTCTAAATTGGAGTAATTTATGTAATAGTCAGCAGTTTCAATACTCAGCAAATTGATACTAGCATGAATGAACAAGGAAGAACGGAATCATTGAAGAAAATTCAATTTATTCTCTAACGAAAGTGAAAGAAAGTCGCTTGACCAATACATCATTTTCATCACGCGAACGCTATAGCGGAAGCTAAGCGCGAAAAAGAATCTCAACTTTTTTCTTACTCGCGAGCGAACGTAAGACATTCCTGCCGGCCAGTGTCAGTTACTGGTTGCTTCATTGGAAAAAAATAGATTGTCGTGCAATTACAGTTCACTGGTGAACATGCGAGTATTGGATTACGTTACGCGATACTTAATTATTGTATGGATGGTGAATATATTTATATTATAGATATTAGATAAATTATTATAAATTAGAAAATCTTATTAGAATATAACCTATATATCATGTAAGAAAATTCATCCATAATTCTGAAATAATCTCAATTTCCAATTATAACTTTATTAGATATTAGCCGTTATGTTTAACTTAATACACCCTAGTCTATATTTTGTAAACTAACTGCTTGGACATCCCGTTTAACTATTTTTTCCGTTATGCCGCCATGTTTGTAAATGTCGTTGTCGGTTAGTGAATGAATTTCGCGCAGTTTCCGCGATTTGGCACGAGAACTTGTTTATACTTAATTAATCATCATTTACGATTAATTAACGCATTGGTACACGCTATGGATTTTTATTGTATTATAAACATAACAAATTAACAATTTTATATGTAAATAAGTACATACTTACTACGAAGCTAATGTCTCGAGGTTAACTATATAGATGAATTAACAATAACATAAAAAATATCATTTTTAGACATATTACTTTTTATATAACACACAATCTTCTCCATACTCTTATTAGAGATGCATAAATTTCCATCATACATATTTTTATTTTATAATTTATGTCACAAATTATTACCAAATAATTACTTTTACGACCCCAATAGATATGAGTAGAGAGTAAAGATAATATTCCTTCCTAGGAATATTGAGTACACATTTGTTGTTTACACTATATCGACCATATCAGATAATAATTATTATAGTTTCCTATACAAGCGAACACCTTTACCAACACGATATCTATAGAACCGTTAACTAGTACCATCTTGCTTTGACAAACATGTATGCCCTTTACTCCGAAGAGATAAAATCAAATGCAAAAGTATTGGTTGCGGCTTCGATTCTTTAGTGAAGTGAGACGAAATTCATAATTCGGAATAACGTATAACTAAATTTTCTCTGTCTTTCCCATTTTAAACAAGGTATCTGTAAGAAAATAAAAAAAAATCTACCCGGAGACAGCTATGTCTGTATCTGAACCAATTAATGTCATGGCAACAGATAACTAGGATCGGTTTGATATTTCTCTTTTGTAATTGTTTATCTATAGGTACCTAGTCATAATAATTTATGATCTTTATCTAAATATAACAGGTTGTAGCGGCGGCAGTGATACAGTGGCTAATTGTAAACGCAATAGTTGTGAGTTCAATCTCCACTCGGTGAAATTACTTAATTTCATTTTCTAGGTTCAACAAAGCACGGCGTTGAGTTACGCAAAAAAACAACCAATATTTGGAATTTAAGTGTAAGGCGATGGGCTCTATTTGAAATTAGGTTCCTCTAATCCAGCTTTGTAGGAAAAGGCTTAAAACTATTAAATATAACATTTTAGGTCTGACTAAATGCAATGATTGATTGTAGGTGTAGGTATATGACGTAGAAATATTCATTATATAAATTTTACCTTGGTGTGGTGTGGTGTGGTCACACAAAGTGATGAGTTGGATTTCTACACCTATCACGCAATTGTATCATGAATTTGATATCTATTCAAATGCGAATGTCTGTAATTATATATAATGATTAATTATTTTAATCTTATCTATTTTGAAGGAGATTTGGAAAAAAAAATATTTTTATTTATCTACACAAAAATTTGGTTTCCAAACAAAATCGTGAAATATCTTGGATTGGATTATCTCTTACACTCCGTTAATATTACTTTTCACCAGATATCGAGCCTTAAGTAGCGGAACTAAAAGTCGCGCTTCAGACATAGTCCCCCTGCTCCACGATTTTAAAAATATTATAAAGTACCTATAGAAAATTGTTATTATTATTATTATTTACATATAAATACGAGATGGCCACGAACACAGTGACCACGTGTTTACAGATCGAAGGGCGTTATGTTGACTTAAAGCGTTTGACCGATTACATAAGGTCAACCTCACAGAGATGGTCACGATCAAAAAACGATTATCTATTTTTAATAATAATTCTTTCATATTACAGTTTGTCGAACAATAAACATTTTGAATAAATACGATATCCATTGTAGTATTTGTGTAGTTTTCTATAATGTTTGATATAACTTAGATGATAGTAATGAAAAATACACAGATTAAATATTTAAAATATATTTTTATGTCTTGCTTAAAATATAGCTCATTTAAAGACTTGAGTCTTTAAAAAAATGTACTATCTAAATTTTACTCAAATCAGTTATTAATTTAAACTCAAAAAAATATTCACTAGATTTAATATATCTAATATTATCATTATCTAAAACGTCCAGAACATTTTAATACATAAAGATAAAAAAAATATATAAAAATGCGCTAAATATTTGATAATAAAACATTGGGCATCTCCATGTTATTACGCACTCTCAATACACCTGAACTCGACAATCTGTAACAGGAGGAAACGATTGGCGATATCTATCTCGCTCTTTCGTCTTGCATCCAAGATGTTCCCTCTCGCTCTAACAGAGCGGCCGAGCACCGCTCTCGACCAATCAACGGCCATCTCTTGCTCCCCCGAGAGCAGAGCGACAGTGCGTACTCTCATCACGATCACAACGAGACGACATCTCGCCGTGCGAGGTTGTCGTTCCCGCGGAGATGATACACAACCACGAGTGACCGTATATTACATTCATAATTATAGAATAAATAAGTGTTTAAAATTTTTTTTATGTGACTGAAATCTGTGTATTGTGATAAGTGAGAGACTGGGGATCTATTTTGGACGTTATTAATTTTAAACGGACGACCGATAACGTAAAAATTATCCACGATTGGGTAAGTATACCGATTAGATTACAATGCAAATTATCGTTGCCGTTGCCGTATGTAAAGACTAAGTGGTATATTATAATATCGAGTAGGCTCAGTGCACACAGCGCCTGTCGAATGCTTTGTCGTCTTCGTCTCTTGACCCCTAACGCCGAGTAACTAGCGATATCCCCTATATACTTCAAAATATCGCTATAATTCCGGTTTTGTTGTAATTATTAATTAAATATACCTGTACATGTACCTCAAAAGTGATAAGAACTAATTATTCAGTGTTGAAATTTTAATTTCTCACTAAAAATGTTCGTAACTCACATTGAGTTGTGTTAAAACTATAATTTTGTGTTAAGAAATACCTATGTGTTTGCGGAAATAAGTTTAGAAATTTCGAATAATATACATTTAAATGATAATAATGAATTTTCACCGACGGCCTTTTTTTGCTTTCACTTAATAAATTCTTTCAAATAAAATTAGGAAACCACGAAAATAAAATGTGAACGTATTTTAAATTTATTTTAATGAATATATTACTTAATAATAAATTTGTTATCATAAGTATTTAACAAAACATTCAGTTTACATTAAAATATTACTCTTTTTAGTACATATACTTATTCTATAGAAAAAACAATGCCATTAGTTTTTTTTTAAATTTAAAAAAATATCAAAAATATGCTTCAGCAAATAATTGTGTGTCAAAATTATTTTAATAATTTTAAATTAATTCTAAATTATTCTTATTAGATTCTTTTAACATTACTTTGGTTATTTAAATGTATATTAATTTAATTTTCATTCGCATAACAAAAAAAACGATTACAAAAAGTAATTCCCAATAAAACATTAACGAAATAACAATGAAATCGATAAATGATATTAAATCTCAATTTCATCACGAGATATACCATAATTGTACGTATATCTCAAGTGTGTGTATCTCAGTTATCTTGATTACGTCAAAACCTCTCAAAAATGCAATTATTATGAACACGTGAAGAAGATACGCTGTAAAAGTAATGAAAATTGAAATATGTAAGAAGAAATATAATTTCTCTGATTAACAGCTAACTAAAGTTAATAATGAATACAAATTAAAAAAAAAATATAATATATACATTTGAATGAAAAAAAAACAAGCAAAAGTGCATTATTTAAATGTTTTTTTTTTATTATAAACAAGAAAACTTAAAATCGAAAGGGTAATCTAATATTTTCTTAATCTAATAATAATAATCTAAAATAATAATCTAATATTTTATTTAAATAATTTCTATAGTTTTACAAGAACAAGAACACTATAAATAATGTTACCTATAAGTACCTACTCTATGGAAATAAAAAGTCAAGATGGTAAAACAACTGTCACGGATTTAAGATAAAATAGCTATTACACTTATATTTTAATTAGTTTAATACTATTCTATTCTTTATGTTAATTTTTATAGACACGCCGCTGCATTATTGTTTATCACTTTTTATGAAGATTCATAAATTATTACACTTACACTTGAGATTTGACGTTTATACAATTTTTTTTTTAGCGCATTAACAACATTTTTATTTGCTCCAGATTATTTACATTTTTTATTTATAAATAAAATCAAACAAAAATACATCAAAATTAATTATAGAAAATAAATAAATATCATAATTTATATTCATCATCTATTTTTATAGTACGATAAGGATTATTATAAATGGTTAACAAAAATACACAGATAATAAATTAATCTATCTCATTAATATTTTTCCAGTTATATTAGAAGGTGCTACTTAGAAATTGATTCCACTTAACGATTCCAATAAGATATTTAATGACACGCCCTTTGCGTGAGCACCTCCTCGTGTAACGAACCACAACTTAATATGTTGTATATAAAGTATATACAACATCATTTTGTTTTGAAAAGATATGTTCGACATATAACAATTAAATCTACTCAAAGAACGGCATTGAGTTCCGCTACTCAACACGCAATGTCTTGAAAATTGGTCATAAAGTGAGAAACGGAATATCCTAACACTAAGGTCTCTCTGCTTATGTTGTTAGGCAGGATAAAGCGTGAAGCGTGAAGATGCTCATTTTAAATATCCTTCACTTTCTTCGGAATTTACCTTCTGTCTAATCCGAATGGAAGCAAAAGCATTTAAAATAGTGGAAATCGAACCTATAAACAAAATGTTCAAAGTCAGAGAATTACTACCTGCGTCACAACAGCAAATAGTTAAAAACTTTTTTTCATAATGAAAAATAATAATACAAAAACACCAATACCAATAAATACGAAAAAAATGATATATCTTATTCCTAAGATGCTAAATTATTGACAAATTCATATATGATTACCTATTACAAATAGCTATTGTCAGCCGATCACGTCTTCTTTGATAACAGGTGAAATCCTTGTCTCTTATCAGTGATAATAATGAGTATAATTGATACTCTGTAAACGTATTTATTATTTTGAACTTTATCGTAGGTTACAAACAGTACCTTCTGTAGAAGATAGGGTTGAAAATTCAAATAATTAAAGGATAATTCTAATATGAGGTCATCCTGGCACTGTGGGACAGTCTATTCGCTTAAATCACCACTGGGGAGAATGATTATATATAATTTCTTTTTCCTGCCCTGGTAGACAGGGCGCGGCCTTGAGTTCCGACACTGAACGTTGGGCGGAAAGCGGAGAATGGAATGTTTTACCACTAGCTTCCCTCTGCTTACCTTGCTATTAGGAACAATATGGATAGATATCTTCAATATCTTTTGCTTTTGAACTGCTAACTCGCACAATAATTAATAACCTGAACACGTTTCCCACTACACCACGTGGGTAATTACAATAGTCAACTTTAATAATAATTGTTGCGTTTGCAATTATTTATATAATCTGTTTTTTAAGGAAAATCTATTCTATATTAATCTTAAGCGAATTTGCCCAATTTAATATCTCGTTTTTTATAATATGTACTTCTTCTAAATAATAATAACACTTATTTAATATACAGTAATTAGTAAATTACTATATAATTACTAAATTTTCTGTTCAGTTTATAATCGTAACTAAAACTTACATTCAAAGTAATAATTCGAAACTACTTAAGTAGGTATAATTTACCTACAATGAGAACTTACAATATGGTTTCTTAATTAATAAGTACACTATTCTATAATTATTCTGTATTAATAATATATATTTATTTAACAGCAAGCTGCTGGACTTGGAAATTCAAATTTAACAAGTAGATAGGTTAAAAAGTGAAGGAAGGACTAAAAGACCATTACTCGAAATTCCTATGGGAAGTTCCCTTAGGATTTGAATTTCTCATTGGGAACAGAAAAAACGGAATATTCCGTTTTACATATAAAGAGTCCATCACATGAAGGCGATGACTATGATACAACGCTAGGTTCTACTATTAGTTAAAACTTTCAATTTTATATATATGTAGTTAGTACTTGTTAATTGTATGAGATCATTAATGACCGTATACATATATAACTCTCGGTGTTATCGGCACACTAAGATAGTAATAAATATTGAATTACAATTCTACACGTTTCTAAGTAATATAAGGCTTCAAAGGCACCGACGGGCGGCTTCTTTGTCTTTTGTTTGCGATTTTGCGAAAACTGAGACGGAAAAACTTTCTAAGATACGTTTCAAACGCTTTAAATGTAATAAGGTCTCAAAATGTATATAATTATTGTATTGAAAGAAATTAGGTCGGTTTTTTTATGGATATGATAGGTTGACCATATAGGCGAGCTTTTGTGGATATGTTTTCAATTTTCATTTTAAGGGCGCGGTGAAGAAATGATTCATACTTTCCACTATTGTATTTCTGTGATATTGCAATATATGTTTCGGTTGTTACAATAGATGAGACTTAATAGATAGAGATTTTTTTAAGCGAATACTATAATTTAAATCTTAATTACATATGTACGTAAATAAGCCATAAAATCAAATAGCCATAGTTTTTATTTTCACAAATATTCGTTCCAAACTTGAATATTCGAGATGGATATCTTATCTATCTCGTCATTTCATCGCTTAATATACCTAAAGCTTTTTATAGACAAAATGGCGTCCTGATTTAATTCACATTATCAAATGTTACAGAAGTTGTTTGATATAAATATGTATAGGAAGTCTTTTAATTTTTACGACTATATTTGCGCTTCACTTTCTTTGTACTCAGATAAGAATTTAATCTTGAAATAAAATATTCTATAGAAGTATAGATCTGAATCTAGATTATATTTTAAATATAGGTAGTATTATGTATTATAAATTAAAAGTTTTAGACAAAATGGCGTCCATGAGCACTTATACTTAGTAAGCGCATACCAACCTCAGGTTATTACCACGCATTGTCTCTATAATAGGTCACTCAAAGTGCAGAGCATACTGCTGCATTATCATACAACACTATTGATTTTACTTCGTACCATACTTATAGGTAGAAGACTACGAATTTCATTATACTAATACACTTTTCGTGATATTTTTAGAAATATTAATTATATGTTACTGGTGTGGTACCATATTACTGTATTTAGGTATTAGTTGGGTGTATTAAAATATACAAGAAAGACTTTTGTATGTAAAAGTAGAAGTATATTGAATCGATTGTAGCACATTTGCAGGAAATGAAGCGATAAACAGAAGGATTTGTGACTCACGCGCCTCTTTGTCTAATAAAACTGTACTATGGATCACAATACATAAATATCGGTGAAACGACCACTCTATAACTTTATCACAAAGGATTCACGATTATTGTCAAGTAGAAATAAGTGCGAATGAAATCATTGATATTCTTCAAATTATCTAAGAATAACAATAATTATTGATCCGCGATATTGTATACCTACCAAACATGATAACGGACAATTTCTATACTTTAAGTAATTACCATATATAGATAATATATTTTACATCTGCATACGTCAACATATTAAATACTATTGAAGGCGACTCTTATATACATATTCATACATTTTCTATAAATGAAAATAAACTTGAATTTGAATTAACTTGAATAACAATATGTCTTCATCCAGGCGACGCCGAGGTCGCGCGTCACGGGCCATGCAGGGGGCAGCCGGCGCTCCAGCGCCCCCCGCGGCTGAACCACCGTCGTCGCAACGTAAGTATTAGCAAACACATATTTCTACAATTACATATTTCTACTTGCTAATACAATAAACAAGAAAAACATTTATAAAATGAGACAAGTTTTCACTGTGTAAACTGAATAGACCGATAATATTTTTATAATCCATCCATAAATCCAACACAGTTTTAAGATATTAAGATCTATCTCCTATCATTAAACAAATAAGACTCATATATCAGATACGTCTCCTGTCACCGTTAAGTCAATAGATCGTACAATTAGCAGCAGGAAGTAACATCAGATAACTTGAGCATTATAATAACTTGGTAAGATGACTCGTGCCATTAATGCCTCGGAAATTTGATGACTGATCATAATTTGTAAATGCTTTGCGCGTGCGCACCACTCGACACTAGTCATTTGCAGCTACCTTCATTGAGACACACTGGGACATTAGGATATACTGCTATGTTTTTTTTTATATTTCAGAGATTATTATGAATGACATTTAAAAATTTGGAAATTTAATTTTAATCAAGGAAAGGATTTAATACATTTAAAAATATATGCACATAATTTAGAATAATAATTTATATTGACTATTAGTTAATTGGCAACAAAGATAAAATAATCATCGTTGCGTTGCGATATAATATAAATTAAGAATAAATCAGTGAGTCCCTATCATTATTTCAAAATAGTTAAAACATCGAAGTCACCTGTCGATAAGTAATTTATTATACAATAACCAATCGACACTTGGACGTGTAAAATAGAAAAATACATTTTTTACGGCAAACATAATTGATGTGTCATGTTTATTAGTGTTTTATCTTTAAAAATTCTCTTTAAAATAAGTGAATGATAAAATGTACAGATAAAATCGTAACCAACTTTATTGGTGATTAAATCTTAGACATTTAACAAAATTAAGATTATTGGAATAATTTGCCTGCAACTGATAAGAAATATTTAAAACTACAGTAATAATGTGCGACTTCAAAAAAAATGTTTTAGGTACTTAATAAATTTGAATTCTTCGAACACAAACATTATTCGATTTATTTTGTAATGTGAAAGACTTATTACAATCATATTAAGACAATTGTCGGAATTTAGTTTACTCAGCCGAGACTCTATCTCTCAGGAGCGAGCAACATCCTTTTGTGTTCAGTACACTTGTGTCTACAATATCTTGAATGAGTTAAGAAATTATTAATATTCAGCTAGGAGATGTATCATATTTTGGTTTATGGATTATTTTATCCTAGCTTAATATAATAGAGGTAAAGTGAAGCTAAAAATATGTAAATATGTATGCTTTGTTATCGTGTGTATGAGTTTTTGAAAAACACACAACATTAATACATTTTATCAGTTTACGACAGATGAAATATTTAATTGATTAGAGGAAAATTTTATTTTGGTTTGTTGAAATCAGTGAATTGTTATATATTGAAAGGCATTTAAAGGTGCATTTTGAATGACAAATGTAATCCTAAGAAACGTATCATTAAGTAACGGTATCAGATAAAGCGTTCCGGCCACATTTGGATCGGCAAATTTGGACAATTGGTGATAAGCGACGAGATGAGTAAAGGCTATTCACTCGTGTAAATGACGAAACATCCGCTGTGGAAAGTTCTGGAACATCCTTGTTCGGAATCTTTTAGATTTTTTCTTTCAATCAAATATTCATATGTTTTATACGTAAAATAAAGTGTATCGAGGCCTAGAAACCTCAAAAAGCATATAGTAAATTTTCATAAATAAAGCAAATAAATAAAATATAATTATATATTTGAATTCGAAATTTCAATCTTTGGTTGGAATAAATTAAAGTTAGTCCATTTGACCCAAGAAAGGTAAACAACCTCCCTAACACGTGTACCTTCACTTAATGTACGGGATACGTGTAGAGTTTGTTAATGTGTTACAAATTTCTACTTATCTCTACTGGATTTTTTTCTTGTGATCCATTAGTTAGCCCTTTGTGTAAAATATTAAAAGTTTAATCAGCATTCATAACATTTTTGAAATTGAATGATTATTATCTGAATTTATGGAGTATTTTACCAATTCAACCTAATATACTAACGAACATTTAAGAAAAATATTTAATGATCTAAATTAAAATAAAACGTTAATCAAATTGCTAAAAATAAACAATATTTCGTAACACACAATTGTACGTAACAAAACATTGTTACCCTACAGTTGCTTTACGCAAGCACGTAATATTCCTATTAACGCCATCTCTCGAGTTGATCGGGAATTAAAATTCAGGCCTACGATAATTAAATCGATTTTCCGTTAAGAGAAAGTAATCGATTGGAGAAGATTTAGTGAATACAGATTAAATGTGTGCTGTTGCTTTTACATAGCATATGCTAAATGTAGTCAACAGTTTATTAAAATTTTGAGTTTTCTTTGAATATACTTATATCTTAAATTCGCTTTTTTGGCTAACTTTATTTCAATGTCCTAATTTATTAAATATATTATAAGTGATATCGAACGTATTTTAAAGGCGCCATTAGTAGTTTCATTTCAAATTTGGTGTCGCTATAGATAGGATGTTGGACAGTGGAGGAGAGGTAATACATATTTCAAACAGAAAAAAACACAAGAACAAGGCACTGCTCTGAGCTCCTCATCCTGAAATGGGCACGTTCGATTCATGGAACTAAATTTCTTCTCATAAGATCATATTTATGAGCAAATGTCGCAGTACGAAAAATATAGCTAGAAAGAAAGTAATGCAAAACTCAATAATTACGCAACAGTAATTTACAAAAAAAAAACAATCGATTGGTACATTTTAATTACTGATTAATTAATTATATTTATTGGTAATTTGTAAACAACATGGTGCTATTTAAAAACCCGTTACATGTTATTTTCCACTGCATAAATATTCGTATTAAAAAACTGAATTTATTAAAAAGTACAGTATGGAATAAGACACGTGCATGCACAGGTCGAAAGTCAATTGAAAATTATAATACGAAAAAAGTAAAGGAAGATTCACCAAATATATAGTTTGATATTATAAAATAAAAAATAAGATTTTATAGTATCTATATGTATTATATTAATATTAATTTAAGATTTTGTAGCAGGGCTTGTACATACACCTCTTGGATGCCTTCCAAGCGATCTAGCCAATAAAGGCCTAGGTTTAATAAACATACGTATAGACGTACCTATATATACGTATTTTACAATCTTTATACACTTTTATAAGAGGGCCTCAATATGATAATATTATAACCAGAAGCAAAACAACCGTTAAATTGTCGCGGAAGTCCCTGACTCGCATTTGTTATTTGAAACTGTTACCTTTGTTAAAAGATGAAAGATTTTAAAAATCAACGTAAAATAATCCTATTGTTATTACCAGTTAACGGATTAAATATAAATTATAATAATTTACAATTATTTTCAATATAAAAATATAAAGTTACCTAACTAAGTAAGCAAATAAAAACCAATTTCCACACAAACAGCTATCAGCTCTAATAGAAAAAATAATCCTAAGTAAAAACACATAAGTAAACAAATGGTTTGTTTAAAAAACTGAAACCTTCAATAGAGTTATGGCAACACCGTAAATGAGGACTTAAGAGATACACGGTGTAATTCAGGTACCGTTGAGCTCGTTGTAGTGTGGCAGAAAGCGGTATCGACGACGTCCCGACCATATCAATCAAATTATAATATGCGACAACCGTTACGGTAACTGGGTAGCTAGTTTTACGTTTGACGAAAGTGACCAACTTGGACCTATGAAATTGGTTGAAAAATTTTAACTTTATTTCATTTACTTTAATACTTTCATTCAATTAAATATTTTGGGCACAAAAACATCGCTCAAATATGGCAAAAAACTCGTATTCTATCAAAAAATTACCTTGAAACACAAACGTCCATAGTTAACTCTTCGAAATTAATTATTCTTCTTTCGAAATTAAGGTAATATAACTAAAAAAAGTAAAATAATATATATTTTTTATTATACTATTGCTCACATTCATCTATAATGGCCGCCTATAGATCATAAAGCACCTTAGTCCCAGTTAATCCAAAAAAAAAAACAATTAATTAATAACTTTAGCAAAGATAAAAAAGATATATTTATATTGAAAAATATATATATTACAGTAATAAGGTCCAAAGTACCCAAGCAGCGCAGGATATAGTTGGACAGTGGACAATTTAAATTCCGTATAAGCGGGAAAGAGGAAGTCACGCGTGCATCTATGCGACACCTTTTCTCCGTATATAAACTTGGTGAACCTAACAGAATTCGATGGGCATTTGTATTCATGGCTACGGGTGAAATTGATAATAAAATTTATAATGATAGTATTTTGTGAATTTTGAATGTGTAGGACTTACCTGTTTGAAATTGGGGTTTATAATTTTACTTAAGTGGGTATAGTAGCACGGTTCGATGTCCGCTACTCCATTTTCCGACGAATTCTGGAGACATTGCGTATTGAATGGTGGAAATCAAAGCCTCAAATCTTTATCTATCTCAAATATTTCGTATCCTCGAGTGGGAATCGAACCCATAGCCTGTCGCATTTACAGTCACACTCCGTGTCCCTGCGCCACGACCGGCCTCACTTGTCTACTTTTTTATTAAATACATTTTTTTCTTAAAGCATAATATTTTCATCTCTTTTTTACATATTCGCGCGTAAGCCAGTTTATTGTTAAATTCTCAAAAACGATTTGCTTATATCAGAGTATAATCTAAAGAGTTACTTTGAATGCGTTTCCGAATTTATATTTCAAGATAATTCACGGAACACTGACGAATTTCGACATTTTGTCAAACTCGCAATTTCCCTGTGCAGTACAATTATATACCTACCTATATATAGGTACTTGTATATCTACAACAATTACTTAGTTTGCGTAAACGTTTCCTTCCATCACACCGTACCGCGATGACTTTTTACTCCGCACTTATAACCTTAATAAATATTTAATTATTTATTTTTTAAAAAAATCCATTCGTATTAAAATGTTAAATATTTATAAAACTAGTATTTGCAACAATTAAAAGACACGTGAATTATCTATATTGTATGCAGATTTTTGTTATATTTTTTTTATTATTATCATAGCGATGGCTATTTAAATCGCATTAGAATAAATGTCTACAAATATACGTCTATATTAATAGAATGAAGGTGAAGAGTTCGTTTGTTTGAACGCGATAACCTCAGGAACTATTTGCTCGAATTGATTATCGAAATATTTTTATTTTGCATATTTTGATTTCTCTTATAATCTTCATGCTGACTACTGGTAAATATCATGCAAAAGTAAACTGTAGACTAACTAACTAACTTTATAATTTTCACCTTTAGATCGATAAAAAATTGTTTTTTTTTCGCAGCGAAATTCAAACCCGCGCCACATAAAATCCGTCCTATTTTTCTTTAAATATTAAAATATACTGTCAAAATAATCATCAGAAAAATAGTGTTTTTATTGGCAACCAATAATGCAATTACAACACTATGTAAGACACCGTACAAACATCTAACGCATCGGATTACTTCACGAGATTGCGTGATATGATAACTTCTTGGAACACAAAACGGACGGCACATTGATCAATTAATCGATTAGTGAATATCGATA
This sequence comes from Heliconius melpomene rosina, assembly GCF_056956725.1. Classification (NCBI taxonomy): domain Eukaryota; kingdom Metazoa; phylum Arthropoda; class Insecta; order Lepidoptera; family Nymphalidae; genus Heliconius; species Heliconius melpomene. Next base: position 4,539,490 of record NC_140400.1, read on the forward strand.
CTTGGTTAACTATTAACTAATGTTTTAATTATTTAACTCTAGTTTAAAAAAATAACTACTCTATTTTCTTTATGCCAGGGTAGGCAGAGTTAAAATTCCTCCTCCTCTTTACCTGAATTTTAAAAAGTGTGTGTTAAATGCTTTACCTTGCCTGATCGGAGAAAATAATTTATATCGTCAAGCAGTGATCGAATTCACACCCATCTTATATACAATCAAACACTGTACTATTGCAATGGCCTTTGTACTTTCTAAGCTAAAACCTATATTAAGTATTATATAACTATAAAGATAATTCAGCTAAAAATCTTGTTAAAAATAACTAACTTATACATTTCAATGATATGTAAATAACTAAAAATATATTTCGGTTTTTAAAACTACCTACATGTTTTTTAACAGCTGTGCTCAGACGTCGATACAAAAATTCTCGAAAATTGAGCGAAAAATGAAAAATTAATGTCTAAACCCACTATGAACACTACCTACCCTGATATGCAGGAAAACGCGTGAAAGTACTAAAAATATTCAACCAAAAATGTTAAAATAACAACGATTCTTAATAATATTCTCTTTAATTTCGTAATCTAATAATATCGCTATCAATGAAGTGTAAAACGTGTATTAGGTACAGCAGTAATTCGATCGTTCCGCGAAACCGGATGTTTTTATCTAGACCCCTGAAAATGGATACGTATTTTTGCGACATTTGTGTTTCTATACGGATTCGTAATAATTAAATAAATATAAGTAACTGAGGTGTGACACGTAAACGTAAATCGAAACGAGTGGAAAAATACTGTTGAAGATTATTTTTACATATTTTATTTGCAACTTAAAATTGTATATTTTTTTGCTATTTTTGTTTAGTTGATTGAAATGTATGAGCGCGTGGTTATGGGTTCGATTCTCAGGTTTATTTGAACACCTGGCTTTACCACCCAAAGAACACACAAAGAATGTTACTGAATTCGGCGTAAAGTAGAAAATAGAATGATTCTGACATTTAGAATTCACACAAATCGAATTGATGATAAATGATAATGCCATTCACATTTTTCTACATTTTACGGAATAAACAACGTAATGTTATGGCACTCCGTTTTCTTTAAATATCTATTAAGCCATTATAGTAATATATAGATTTAAAATCATTATATATTTTCTACATATAAGGTTTATATTAGAAAGCTTACTATAGTATATAAACAATAAGCGTTGACGCCTGTGTGAATCATTCGCGGGATTTACAAAACATCACATTGGGTATTTGGTAGTTTCTCATTACGGCAACTATGAATGACTATAAGATGATGTTTAAGAACATTTTTGCTCTTACCTACATACAAAAAAATATTGGACTTTTTTTTCAAGCTTTAAGCTGTATCCTGCACATAGCAAGGTAGGCAGAGGAAACCTGGGAACCTAGTGTTAATTTTATCCTTTCTCATTAACCCCCACTTGTCGCGAAATTCTGGAGACGGCAAGGGCTTCGTTACTAGAGCGAAGGAGAGACCGACAAAAATATTCTTTTTTAAATAAAAAAATCTGTCTTTCTGCGTACTTAATTTAATATCGATGCACAAACATCCACAAACTGCATTATTACTTATTTTTACATTAATATAAATGTACTATAAAATATATAAAACAATAACAATAAGTATATAAGGAAACATACCTAAAATAAACGTAATATCATGAACACATCATCTGAATGAGAAGCCTTATCAGTATAGATTATAATTGTTTTTCCCCTACAATATACTTATACCAACGACTTAGATAGAAATAACGTTAGGTAAAAGATATCGAATAATAATATTTTATTATCAAATTACAGTTGTAAAAAAATTTAAATTTGTTTTCAGCTTTACGCTGTATCCCGCTTACAGAAGCAAGCAAGTGTTCACACTCAGTTCCCCACTTTCCGCTAATTTGTTGACGGATTGCGTGTTGAGTGGTGAAACTTAACGCCGCGTTTTGTTTTTGTACCACAGCGAAGAATTAAAAATATTAATATTAACTCATTCCCCCGAGTGTAAATCGAACCCACACCTTGACCTAACGAAAGAAATATTTCAGTTCATTTGTTCCTGAGATAAGCGCGATCGGTTGAGACTGCTGAAACAAACAATCTAAATATCTTTAAGCTGGTTTCATCTTTTAAACAACGGAATCGTCAACCTGCTACGTCCAACCCGTTGGCCGTTTCCCACAACGTCACGACTGCAAACGCAATGTATGATTAGACGCCCTATATTTTGTACTATGACAGAAATGACGCGAGGAAACGCCTACTTCTGCAATGACGAAAAGCGGTTTTGCCGTTCGCCTGTACACACGTCACTAGCTATATGTAGGTTGTGGTCGATTACAATGTCTTTTACGTGTAAATTAGCTTAGAAATTTGTATGACAGATCAATTAATTGAGAAAATTAGTTATTTCACACTAAAAAACTATTTTTTTACCAAAAACCCATGAAAATATTAACGTAAAAAGACTCGGATCTTCGCCGCTTGGCCAATATTTAAGACGCGCGGGTTCGATTTCTGGTAATGTTATTTTTATATGTATGGGTATTGTATTTTACAAGACACTACATTTTTTCATAATCCATTTTCCCCATATACCTATATTAGTTTAAACGAAAAAAATATATCATCAAATACTTATTCAGTAGTTCTTAGCACTAAGACAAAGCTAAGATACCTAGAACGAGAAGGTATAAAAGTCAATAGCACTATAGCTGTAGCTGTAGGTTGACTGTAGGTAGACTGTAGGTACAATACAATGCGCATAGATGTCGGTATTGATTTTCCGCTAGCCAACCAGCGGCCGACGAAAACACCTCACTAACGCGATCAAGTGAGACATCGCTGAAAGTATTCGGACTTTTGTTGTATATACCTCTAACTAGCGAGAGCCACCCAAACGCGGCTTCGCCCGCTTAAACTTATTGTTATATTTTAGCCAAATTATACATAAGTTAATTGACATTAAATTAAATTTAAATCGGTTAGGATTACACGTGGCTTAAGCCACTCATCTCGTCTTAATGTTTAACTAAAACAAATACTAAAAGACATTTTTTGAGGATAAAACAACAACATTGTAAATCAATAACGTGTTTATCGATTATTGCGAATCCTAATCTGTCACGTGAGTAATCACAAATTGAAGATCACTGACGCAATGTTTACGAAGTTTGTGAAATGTAAGCTTAAAATCAATGTATTAGGTATTAATATAATATTTATTTCAATGAGTGCCTAATGATATGAAAAACGAATGAAATAATCGAAAGATTTAAGCCCAAAATTATAAGAACTCGCCTATTTTTTATATTATCAAGCTCTACCCTAGATCTACCTCTGACGTAGTTATAATGAACCTTTATGGTCGAAATTTTTGTTTTTACCATAAAATTAAATAGAAAATGATGCTTACCTAATATATAATATACAGAATTTGATAAGCAATGAAATTAATTATATCATTTACAAATATTATATCATTTAAAAATAAACGATTGAATATTTAGGTAAAGTCATTGTTCAAGAGGCCATTCTTAAGGGATTGTTATCGGCGTCCTTTTTGAGTTTTGAGACGTGCTTGACGTTTGCTATGTTTAAGACAATAGACGCTGATTCATACGAGCTGCGGTTAAGGCGACCGCGCCACGGCATATTCATCTCTAAATACTCAACTTCGAAATACTGCTGACACTGATTTTTACGCAATTAATTACGTTAAAGTCGCTTGCATATCATTTTCCATTTTCTAATCTATTAGCTGATTGTAAAACTGATTCACAATAACACATCCCATTATATAATTGTATTAAAACTACATTCGTACAAGTGAATCTGACTCACCTATTGTCGAGTTTTCTTGGAATAGTAAAATGAAAGTCGTTATTCAAACATGACCCATGGATCGTAACGCATTCCTTTATTGTTGCAGAAATCAAAACAGAAGTCATCAGTGAGGCTAAAGTTGAAACAGATAATCAGGAAGAGGAAATGAAGATTGAGCAGCACGATACTCGTGCTACGCGCACTACTAGCATAGATAGCGATAATCGTTCTGATAAAAGTGAAGAGGAGGAGTGTAGGAGGTCCCGGAAAAGAGCAGCTTCTTCATCACCTTCACCTTTACCTCTAGATAAAAGAACTGCACGTTTTGAATGTCCAAAGTGTTTCCAAAGATTTGATTCAATTAACGCTTTCGATCTCCATCGATTTACAGCCCATGGTGATGACAACAGAACTGGATTTGACGATTATGTAGATTATTCCAGCAAAAAATTCCCAGAAATGCTGCGTAATCGCCATATATCTGTAATGGAAAGATGTGAGCACTGTTCTAGAGATTTCCCCTCAGGCCAAATCCTAGATATTCATAGAAAAACATGTTCAGCAACCACTAGAATATCGAGCCCGGACCGGGAAAGACGAGAAGACTTTTTTGCTAAGCTTGATCTTAGAAATAGGTCGTTTGGCATACCTGGAACTCTGACACCACCAATGGATCGATTTACGCCGAAGTTCGACGATGGGCTCACCAATGGCATTAGACATATTGATGCGGCAAGAGACTTAGCCGATATACAATCAATTCTTAATGTTACGTCAGCTGGAAGTCTCTTGGAAAGATTAACGGGAACAAGAGTTGCGCTAGAAAATACTGTACTAACTCCTCCTGATACCATAGTTAAAGAGCGTGAACAAGAAGAAACACAGGATAACTTTGCAGCTGAATTTAGGCGAATGAAGCTTCGCGGGGAATTTCCATGTAGACTGTGTCCTGCTAAGTTCCCCAACTTGAGGGCTTTGAAAGGTCACAATAGAGTCCATCTGAGTGGAACAGGACCAGGCCCTTATCAATGCAACATGTGCCCTCATGCATCATTAGATAAAGCCGCCCTTGTACGTCATATGCGTACACATAATGGTGACAGGCCATATGAATGTGCTGTTTGTAACTACGCTTTCACCACCAAAGCAAATTGCGAGCGACATTTACGTAATAGACACGCTAAAGTTACAAGAGAAGATGTAAAACGTTCAATTATTTACCACCCGTCTGAGGATCCTAATAATGATGAAGTCAACTCAAAACTTGCTCGCGATGAAGTCAAAAGATCGCTTGCATTCAATACGCCAGAAGTTGAGAGACGCACTGAGCCTACAGGTCGCATTACACCATTAACTCACTATAATCCTAGTTTCGTAGGCGATAGGCATCCAGTAACCTCCCTCACAAAGGCACTACCAGATACGCCTACATTAACACCTAGAGAAACAGAGCAACCAATGCCTAGAATAAAAGTTAAGGGTATCGGACAACTTACACAGATACCAGAATTTAGAACGCCAGAAATATCATTCAAAACTGATATTCAATCAGATCCATATAATGAAGAAGTTCCCGTAGATCTTAGTACAAGTGACAACAATAGTTGCGACGTTCTTGATCTAAGCAAGAAAAAACGCGATCCCGATAATGAGGACACAAAAATTTCATCACGTTCGTCATTTGATACTTCTGCGTCAATTACTGCTACAGCTGCTTTTGAAAAAACTAGATTGCTTCTCACTCAACAAAGACTTTTTGAAAATTCATTGCCTAAAATAGATCCCACGTACTACGCAACTCAATTATCTCAGCTGTATGCTAGTGCAGTTCCAGGTCTACCTGGTTTGCCGCTTCCACCCTCTTTTCCTATTAATCCTTATTTTTTACAAACCTCTTTTTTTCCCCACCCTACTGATTCACAAGAAATTGCGGAAATAAAACAACGTATACAAAAGGAGATAATACGTGGCCTGAGTATGTCTGGTGGAAGATTAGTTGAACAACCTGAAACTCAAACCAAACAAGAACCTGAGGAAGAGGAACAAAAACCCATACCATTTCCTACTACACCTACACCACCTCCACATTCCGAATCGCCTCGACCTATAACCAACAATCTTATTTCTCCAAACGATTCTGTAAAAATGGTAATTAAAAATGGCATTTTAATGCCAAAGCAAAAGCAAAGGCGTTATCGAACCGAAAGACCCTTTTCGTGCTCCCAATGTTCAGCTCGATTTACATTAAGATCCAACATGGAACGCCACGTCAAGCAACAACATCCCCAGCACTGGAGTGTCAGACGCCCCGCTCCGAGAGCACCGCCACCATACCCTACACCTGACACTCTAGCTGATAGGGTCAAATATGCACTACTTGCTCGTCATTTAGAAAGACCTTTGCAAGCTGATCGTTCTCCTGTAAGAAGAGATTCAGATGAAGTAGCTGACAACGAAGAAGATGAAGATGATACTTTGGTTATTGATGAAGAACCAGAGGATCTTAAACCTGCAGATGAACGTACAGCTGCCCATCGAGCCGCAGCGGAAATTTTAATGGCCACAAGACAACAAGAACTTAATAAAGATTTTGATCTTAAAATAGCAGGCAACCTTATCAACAAGCCGATACCAATTACTAAAGACAAAACGGAGACGGGAACAGATCCAATTCCAAATCAAGATAATATTCCTGTAGTGCCAACCCGCAGTGATGAAGAAGAAGATGAAGAAGGCTTAGTAGCGTCTACTAGTGAAGGAAATAACTCTGGAAGCGATGAAAATAAGTAAGTTGATGAGTTTAATATACACTTTTATTAAATACCGTATTCAATACAAAAATAATTGTTAAAATCGAGAGTAAAAAGTTATTCGTAATTAAACATTCACAACACAATCAACTGTTCACTAGAATTCCTCCGGATTTCTTTGTCGGTTCAAAGTTTTCTTAATAGAGCAATACGTATTTATCTTACAAACATTGTAGTAATATTTTTGTTTTGTTCGTTAGGTCTGAATCGGAAACAGGAACACAACCACCCAAGAAGAAATCTGCTTACAGTTTAGCACCAAACCGCGTATCTTGTCCCTACTGCCATCGTAAATTTCCTTGGTCTTCGTCCCTTCGACGACACGTGCTCACACATACTGGACAAAAGCCCTTCAAGTGCCCTCACTGTCCTCTCCTCTTTACCACAAAATCTAACTGCGATCGCCATTTGTTGAGAAAACACGGTGGATCCGCAAAAGCAATACTTGCCGAGCCTATCCAAGATACTATTACTTCTCAAACGAATGACAGCAGAAGTGTACCAGAGAGGCCGTTTAAATGCGCTTCGTGTCCAACCAGTACGTTTTCGTCATTAGAAACCTTAAAGAAGCATATGACATCGCGACATGGGAACGGAGAATCTCAACCAAGTTCTCCAAACCCTGAAGAAGATGGAGACGGCAGTTTAGTCTTTAAATGTCATCTCTGTGAGGCCTCGTTTGGTGAACGGAGTGGGGCGTTGGGACATTTGGCTTCTGTTCACTCTTCGGAGTATGAACAGCTTGTAAGCAAAGGCGCTTTGGATGCAGCCAGTGATCGCAGCGAAAGTGCTGATGATGACGATAGAGGAAAATTCCCTGATCATGCCAATAGAAAGGTGAGTTAACTTAAACTAATTTTCGAAATTATTTATACGGATAAATAAATAACTAGCACTTTTTTATACATACAAATATGTTTGGAACGACGATGTAGACTTAATTTCCGTTATGAAATACTTTTTAATTACTGTTTAATATATTTTTCTTCAAGTAAGTGTAAAATATTGCGGTCAAATTTAAAGTTAAAAAAAATATGTAACAAATAATATTGCTTTCAGGTTGTATGTGCATTTTGCATTCGTCGTTTTTGGTCTGCAGAGGACTTGCGTCGTCACATGAGGACTCACTCTGGTGAACGTCCGTTCGCCTGTGACCTTTGTAGACGGAGATTCACTTTGAAACACAGTATGCTACGGCACAGAAAGAAGCACAGAGAAGATACTGATGATGAAGAATCTTCTCCGAGAGATGATGGCACTAATGGGTGAGTTTTGAATTTTGATAAACCAAATATTTTAAATGCTAACATAAATGATCCAATTCCATTCAGTAATATTTGCCCGAAAATTGAACAAACATCCTACCTCATTACTAAGAAATTCGTTTTTATTATAGATATCGTTACCAAGAAGACGACGGTTCCGGCAATGAGATCCCAAGCAACGTAAACAACAATAACTCTCCACCCTCCGCGCCCTACGACAAGAAACTCAAATTGGAGATGACGTCACGTAAATATTCCACCGAAACGGAAAACGATACGGAAAACGGCAGCGACTTGATCGGAAAGCTCTTAGGTATACCTGATAAGACTATTATCAACAAACTATTATCATCTCCCGACGAGGCAGCCAAGTTTTTGGGAGTCAATAAATGAGAATACGCAATAGTCCTCGTGACTCCCGCCAGACTGATTTTGGCCCCGCGAGGACTAAAAATACCTGTTATCAATAAAAAAAATGATACAACGCCATCTAACAACGAATAGTACTTAATTATTGCTATTTTAAAGTTGTAAATTTTAATGATATTTAAACACTTTAGTGGGCAACGATTTGTTTTTATATTATATTTCTATACATTGCACATGTCTAATATATTATTGGTATAATATAATTATTAGGACGTTTTGCTTCAGCGCCATCTATCGGCGAATAGTTTTAGTGTTTTCGCATAAAAGTTATGCACTTTTTTTGTATATAGCGCAGATGCCTTAAAATAGAGTGAACCGTCCTATTCTGCCTTATTGTATATTAATTATTATTATTATTTTGTGGGTACGATCAACGAAGTTCTTTATAGTGCCAGTTTATAAGTACATTGGTGTTTGTTATTAGGAAAGTTACAGTTGAACCTCTTTTTTGGTCAAACTTGTTTATGACCCATTTTTATTTTATTTAATAATTTTATTATAAACTGTGTAAAAAAAAAATATTACGATATTGATAGCAAATATCGTTATTATTTTTTTCTATTTCTTTCTTTTTCTCTAAAACGTTTATTATCCTTTGATTTTCGTCAATGAGAACTAGTTTAAAATCATTAAGAAGTTTCAAGTGTAACTCAACCACGTTTGCATTTTCATCTAGTCGCCTCCACATTTACACTCCCATTTCGTTAGTTGTTGTGAATCAGCCAAATAGTGTTTGCAAATCCAAAATTTTCTAGTCAATTTATCTTAAATCTTTCTATGTAACCAAATGTCAGTTTCACCATTTATTAAGAGTAAGATGTAGTTATATAAACCCATAATAGATGAACCAATGAATAGATATAATCTTTATGCTATGGTATAATGTGTACTTAGGGTGTTTTATGTAATAGCTATCTTTTTTCCTATCTTATCCTTTAGTAGAATCGCTAATACGATTTTTATAATCTTTCAATATCTGTATATATTTGTAGTTATTTTTAAGTATTCTAGAATTGTGTAGAATATATTTTGTTTGCTCAAATCCATGGCATTTCTTGACAAAGACTTAGTTTGCTTGTAAGAATCTAGGATCTCTTTATAGCTATATAACCAAAGGCTTTTGGTGGACTTTTGTTTACCTGAACTAAGTAATTTTTGATATTTTTTTATAAAATTTTGTTTTAATTATTCAGATGTATAATTTTATTTGAATTTTAAGTAATTTTGGTGCATTAGTGAGTTATAAACTCAGTAGTATTTAGTTAGGTTAACAAATCAGTCTCCATGAAGGATTGACGATCATACGCTAGAATATACCTAAGTTGGAATTCGCTTTGTATTATAGAAGATGCTAAAGTATATACCAAATACAAATTATATTGATGTATATTTTAACTATAGCTATAATTTATTTGATTATAATAATAATATAATTTTATTATACATTTAACTTTATAAGCAATATTATTATTTATAAAGTGTTTATAAAATATTTAGAGCACCAATTAAATTTTATTATTAATATATAAAATTGCACTCTAGTATGTAATCGCTATACAAAATTATTAAGAATATATTTTTAAATTCCTGCTTCATGTCAATTATAGATAGACAGGGTGGAAATATCAAAAAATTGTAATTATATAAAATTTCCATTTCTGTATTAGTAATAATTTGCTGTTTTAATACTAAGCGTATTAAGTTTTCTTTTAGATATTAATTATCGTAATTATATAGTTAATAAATTTAGATATAAGTATATAAATAAGATGTGGCAACACCGCTTGGCCTTTCAAAGTAGTTTGTGTGTTTAATATATTATACTGTTATTTAAGAAAAGTAATGTTAAAATGAATATTATATACATAATATGCATGATTCTATGGTAATTATTACTATACTGTAAGCCGTATTTACTATTCACTTTTGCCTCTCTTACTTTATTTGCAATATGAGTGTCGTTTTAAAAACGTTTTGTGAAATACATTATGGTGGAATTAATAAAGGAGTACTGCTTTTAATATATGTTGTTTTATTTGTCTAATTAAGAAATTATAAGCCAATGGGCGCATTTGGGTCGTGCCTGAGCGCGATGGTTGCGGGTCCAAATAACAAGTAGGAGAACTTGTTAATAATTCCAGTAATAAAAAAAAAAACTAGACTTAAGCTATATGACGTTGGGAGGGGGGGGGGGGAATAATGAAAAGTAAGAAAAATACTTAAAATCAAATTACGCAATAGTAAGTATGTGTACATACAATTATAACTATTGTGATAAAAATATGTTGTAATACAAAAAAATATGTTTAGTAATATTAAGGACTAATCTAATAATCGATAATTGCTTTGACCAATACCAGAGACGCTAATGATGATCCGTTCTTACAATAAAAACAAAAATGCAAATTAATCTTAGGCAATCTTGTACTTACTACTAAGAAAGAACATTAAAATCTGTAACTTTTTTTTTTATTTAAAATATTTTATCTTTTTTTTTAAATATCACGCATATGTCAACCCAAAACACCCAAAAAATTAAGAATTGGTTTTCTTCTTGTTTCAAAAGTAAAACGTAATAAATTCATAATTAATTACAACATTTGCTGTCTTCTTATTTACTCATTAATCATTATACCAATTTTACTTATACCTAGTCATTAAAAATTTTTAAATTTTAAATTACTCACTTTTTAACAAGATGGCGGTGACCCATTTAATATTTATTGTCTTATAAGTTGTAATGTAAGCTGCATGCACCAGATGTCACTGTTTAAGATATATAAGCTTATTTAAAAATTATATTATCTTAATATTATTTATATAGTCATTGTAATTACTAAATTATTATAAATATATTTTTATTGGCCCGATACATGTATTTTATTCTTCTTAGTTGTTATATTTTCATATAATATTACATTACAAAGAAATTGTTATCTTGAACGCATCTGTATGACACTTTTACCGAATGAGAACTTATGTGCTTAGGGATACCATTTCATTAAATGACCTCAATTTGAAGTAATAAAATAATAATAAGTAATTTTAAGATTTTTTTAAAAAAATAAGTGAAATTATACTTTAAATAAGAAATACATAAGAATTTCATATAAACAATAAAACATTAATTAATGTTGAAGCTTTTATACTTCATATTTATAATTAGTAATAAAACTTAGATTTTTCAATATATTCAGGCTATATTTAAGATAAATAGTGAAAACTCATCTATTTACCTTAACTAAAATCCACCACTTTTTTAACATTGATAGATAAACTATTGCTTTTTAATTTTTAATTAATCAAAACTGGTAAAAATTGTTAAGAAGCTAGCAACATTGAATAGAAGAATGAAGGAATTTGAAGAAATAGAAAGAAGTCGCTAATTTATGCGAGACGGCGTCTTAATTTTCAGATTCGATAGCTTAACTTTAAGTGTGATATATATATTACTATCAATTGGCCTTGAATTTATACAAAAGTGATTAAACGGTATGCTTAACTGTTTATTTATTTAAATTATGATTGAATATGTAGCTAAGCTTGTTTTCTATGCGATGCATTCCACATAGTGACGTAGGAAGAAAACTATAATGCACTATTTCTACTTACAATATTTACGATTTTATAGATACGATTAACGGTACCATTAATTATAACAGTTAAACGTTTGAACATTGCTTTGAAAGTTACGTTAACTGAAATTGTTTTTTATTTACATGTATATATAATTACAGGATCCAAAAAAAACGTTCAATATGGGGGACCAACAATTTTTTCTGAAATGGAACGACTTCCAGACGAATATGGTGACTTCCTTTAGACATTTGCGGGATGAGAAAAGTTTTACCGATGTAAGTGCTTAGTAATATTTAAAATTATATATTTGTAAACAACATTTTTTTATAACCTCGATTTCTTATACTAGTTTTGTAAAATTATGTTTTTACTTTATTCTTTAATAGTCAATATACGTCTGGTCTGTAGTAAATAAGTTGTTTAAAATCACAAAAAGTTTAAAATAAATATTGGTATTGTTTAAAGTATCATTAATCACAATAAAAGTTAAGTTCTGTTTGAGAGTTAATTATGACTCTATCCTGAAAATCCAATCAAATTATACATTCAATGTTACTATCAACTGTAAGAATAAAAATTAAAAATGATTAGTGAAGTTTGTTACACCACACAAGAAAGACAGAGGTAGGTAGCTCTGAGTTACAGTCAAGACTACAATTACAAAAATAATTTATGATGGAAGAACAATCTAATAAAATAGGGTTAGGATAATCTATATAAAGTTTAAAATAATATCTTTATTGTGTCAAAATTATTAACATAAATACTATACAATATATGTTTACAATTTTAGTTTATTTTTTAAAGAGAAAGATAAACCTTTATTCTATTTTCCTGTAAATCTTCTTTTGACATGTTGGTTTATATGTAGGGACTGTCAATTTAGATAATAAAATACTTTATTCTGCAAGACAAATAAATATATCATGCATGAAGTTTGTATTTTGTTCCCATTTGTTTTAAAATGGTGCTTTCTAATGCAACGTGATTGTCCAGGACTGTTAATTGTATCTTAATGCATTTCCAATGACTCACTGAGGTCAAACAAATTTTAATAAGATGGAATAAAAACACTGCAAAGTCTCTACATCTGCAAGGAGGCAGTAGAGACAGTGTTTTTGGTTGAAATCACTAATCTCAGAAATTACTGAAAATTAAATATTCGTTTTTCATACAATAGTCCATTTATTGAAGCAGGCTAGAAACTATATCACATGATACTAATCATTTCAATGTAGCCCACTGTACCTGATGATCTTTAGAATGTGTCATACACAACTTTTAGTTAATTTCATCTGGCCATGAGAATGAAGCCATGATTAAAAATTATCAAGGTATGTAATATGTGAAACTCATCTTTTACAATAAGTAAAAGGAGAGGAAAACTAACTATAGCTATAATATAGAATAAGGTGTTTGTGTGTTATTTCCAGGTAACACTAGCATGTGAGGGTCAAACCTGTAAAGCACACAAAATGGTACTGTCAGCGTGCAGTCCATATTTTAAAAGCTTATTAGAGGTATGTTGTAATTTGTCATATTATTTTAAACTTCAAATGTTTATAAAGAAGCAGATATTATAAAATTGCAGGATAGACAGAAAAAACCTAATGTTAATATAATCCTGTCCCGATTTTCATCAGAATTGATGAAGCAAGTATGTTGAGTAGTAGAACTCAATGCTTTCAAGCAAGCTTTATCCTATTATTAGAGTGAGAAAATCAGGCCCCGACTGTAACATTTACAGTTATTTGCTATGCCACTGTGCCATGATGGCTTTTTGTATATGTACAATATATATATCTTCTTTTATGTTAATTATATTAACTATAATTATGTTTCAATTATTTATGTATTTCAAAACTGCTAAAAATTTTTTAAATAAGACTTTTTATACACATGAACAAATTTAAAATTGAAATAGATAAATTTGTTGTAAAATTTATTTCTAAATTGTAACTTTCTTTTACTATTATTATTTTTAGGAGAACCCCTCGAAACATCCAATAATAATTCTAAAAGATGTCTCATACTTACACCTTCAAGCAATACTTGAATTTATGTATGCTGGTGAAGTAAATGTATCTCAGGAACAGTTGCCCGCCTTCCTCAAGACAGCTGCACGACTTAAGGTTGGTTTTGATAGATTTTTTAAATTATTATTTATTACTTTAATAGTTTACAGTCACTTAGCTATTTTTATTTAATATTGTATCAAAAAATCCATTGAAGGTTATAATTTTTTAAAAATGATTTAAAGGTTCCACGATGAGTTCCACTATTCAATATTCAGTATTTTGAGTCCATACTCAGATATATGAATACATAGAGAAAGGGTAGGCATTGCACTCCATGTGCAATGCCTACCCTTCCTCTAAATTAAGGGATCAAAATTAATACATTTGGTCATTTTGTCAGTAAATAAGACTTATAGTCAGATAATTATCAATTCATATCCAGAGTAAATATTTTAAATCAAATGAAAAATTTTTTTTTTTTTACTTGACGTCCGAATGGAATAATATTTATATATTATAAGGTTGTCATGGCATAATCATTTGACTGTAAACACGACGGTAGTGGGTTCGATTCCCACTCAAGGGAATAAAATATTTAATATTTTAATTTCTTCACTCTGGTAACAAGACAAGGTGTGATACATAACAATGCAATACCTCTGAGATTAGGAGGGAAATGGGAGAATAGAGTGTTGTATCATATGAGAGCATCTTTAAATACACTATTATATACAGGATTCATGTTTATTAAAGTTTTAACACTTATATATAGCATGAAACATAACATTTATGATTACTTTGTCAATAGGTAAAAGGCCTGGCCGAGCCGCCACCACAAATGCCAAGCATCAAGCGGGAAGGCTAACAATTATAGACTAGTAAACCTGTGACACCAATGTAACATAATACACATATTTTTATATGCCAATTTATCACTCGACTCCATTTTTCCACTGGCAACATTATGTATTTTTTTAAATGTACACTGTACACATTATTTTTTTAATTCAAAAGTGATTTAATGTTAATTTAATTATTGCCTTTTAATTATTCAGTTATTGTTTTGAATAAAAATTATGATTGAGTTGAAAGTTGCTATATAAATGTGATATTACTTGACTCATTTCTCAACTGGCAATACTTTACAAACATTTTATGTGACACCTTTTCTCTAAAACATATTGACATTTGAATTTTTTTGGCCGTTTTTCAATATTAAAGCTCTAAATTAAGTGAAGCATTTGTAGTAGATTTTAAGTTGAATTTGCCGTTTAATTATAGTTATTGTTTGAATAAAAATTATGGCTCAGCTGAAAGTGACGATAAGAAGTGAAATTTTGACAAATTATTGTTGTTAGTTTTTTTTTGGATTGTCGTGTATAAAAAAAAATATGGTTCTCATTTAATTTGAAAATATTTTGTAATAGAATCTCGAAAATTTAACCCGTTCCTTTGCCTCCAATATAGATTAAATATTAGTGTTTGTAAAATGTGAATGCAATAAAAAATTATAAATAGGGTATATATAACTTAATACTATATCGTGAGCGCTTTAATGAATCGTTATAACTAACGAATATTAAAAAAAATAGTTTTACAAAATATAGATTATACTAAGAATATAAAAAGCTGAGTAGAATTAGTAATACATACATATATATATATACCATTTGTCATTTATTTGATATGAAAATCGATAATTAAACCGTAAACGCGACGGTGGTGGGTTTGATTCTCACTTGAGGGAATGAATTGTTTTCGTTTCCTCGAACTGATAACAAGACAAAGCGCGGTATTGAGCTCCACTCAAAACGCAATGTCTCGAAAACTGGGAACTGAGGAATGTCTAATACTATTTTCCCTCGTGTCTACCCTGCTATATGCATTTTACACAGTGAATCTATAAAAAAATATATGAAAATCGATATATAAATATAACAAAATCGATTTTATCAAAATAACGATTCGTAAAAGCAATATGGTATTTGATATAGTGACTGCGTTGATGTGGTGGCACTGACACACTTTAGCATCCACTAGTTACCTAACGACCAAAGTTTTAGCTTTTATTCCCAATACTAAAGTCTGTTTTGCGATCACATCAAAACAACCAAAATGTCTTGAAATGTTATTAATAACTGTATGTTTTTCTTTTTGGAACTATTATTTTTTTGATAGCAACTTTTTTTTAAATATATTATTGTTAGAAAGTCTATAGTTACAAGTATATAATAAATATTATATGGACGCTAATATACTTTAATAAATATTACAACAGTACTATATAAAACTATTTTAGAAAATTGTTACATTAGTTAGTTATTAATAACATTTCAATATTTTTATAGATCTATTCCACCAACAGATGCCTTATAATACTTTCCAATACATATGTCGATTGTGAATTTTTATTTTAATATTATTATCATATATAATCACTTTTTTTTATTTATAAGTAAATTTTTAATTTTAATGAGCTTATTACATTGCTATTGCCGTTGTTGAGGTCATCGTGGTGCAGTGGGACAGTGTCTAACTGCGATGGTTCGATTCCTATTTGGGAATATTTTTAATTACAAACTTCGACATTAAGTTTCACCACTTCAAAATTATTGCAAATCGACATTTTAGTATTGGAATGTTATAAATACATATTTGTTTATATTGTAAGGTCACTGTATAGTACATAGAGTACTCACTTCATCATTAAACTTTTTTAATTTTGTGCTCAACATACGCATAATACTTTTTTTTTACTTTTTTTAATTGTTTGTCAAAATTCATTCAGCTATCCATATTTTTTTCTTAGGTTAAGTATTGTTTTGAATGCAACTTAGTACAAACGAGAGGGCATATATGAATTTATTATGTTTTTCTAATTAAAATTGGCTATAAATATTAGTTCGGATATCTTTCAATAATATACTTTTTGTATTTGATTGTCAAAAAATGTTAAATATTCTCTCATAATTTTTTTTTTTTATCTCTGATATTCCATATGTTAAACAGTTTGAGCAAAAATAACTGCGATTTTTTGCATAAATTTAATTTAATAAATTAAATAAATTAAATTTATAGAAAAGCTATTTTGAAATATTTTATAACCTCCAAAACATCAAGTAACATGTCATACACAAAGTAATTCATTTTTATTAAATATTTAAGTTTTCTTCGTCTTAATTGTAAGTTCTTATTTTTCCATATTACATTGGTTTTAATTTTTTTATTTCAGCATTGTTTTCGAAACCTGGTAACATTTCGCAACCCAAGTAATAGTGGTTATTGTAAAAATGTAAATCGAATATTTTTAGACGAAATAACGAATGCTGAATAATCACGTGAACTAGTTTTTAATGATGGAAATTATAAAAGATTTGTAATTTAGATATAATAATAAAAAGATTATGATAAGAATAGTAGTTTTATTTAATTTATCTCATAGTACAAAGTTTTTATGAGAGAGAGGTCTGGAGAGGGCTTTATAAAAGTCGAAAATTAAACTTCTTTATAGTAATTGGGGAAACTACACATTGCATTCTGTGAATTAATTGTTATAGAAAATAGACCTCGAGCAGTACAAAACCCTACCCGAACTTAAGACAAGTTTGTATTATGAAACAACTATTATCATGTAATTTTTATACTAATCTGAACTCTCAATTATCGTGATCTTTTAATATTCGTTTATAATTAACACTAAAGGTATAGTATGGAACGATTTGTCAGTGTTCCCGGCAAGAATAGATGATATTAATCTACCTACAAAATTGTAATCTAATAATATTTAATTTTATAGTTAATAAATTCTAGTTTGCATGGTGTCGGCAGGTGGGTGACCTGTGCCAGAATTTTTTCTAAAAAAATAATAGTCCTGAATATAAAATTCGACTAACCTATCCAGTTCAAAGTTAAAGTCCAGTTCCAAGATAATATCATTCCTACTCTAAGATCTTATGCGATTTTATCATTTTCATTACATTGCATTTTTTTAATCATTTGTATATTGTCTGGGGGTCGATAAAAATTGTCAATGAAAAAAAACAGAAAGCCATATTTTACAGTTTATTCGATACTTCAATGGTTACAAGGTTATGCGGACGGCAAATACATTCACATATAATACAACATAACTGAGCTTTAATAAATAATTTACAAAAATAGTGTTAGACAATATGTTTTGGCAGGAGAAACATTAAAATATACATTTTTTTTATTATTTTCATACAATTTAAAAAAAAACAACAAAATATATGAACCAAAGACAACAAACAATATATTAAAATATAATTCAAAATTAAGTACATTCACAAATTTCATAAGTGACATAAAAAATTAAATAATATCAGTCACTACAAAGTTTGGCAAACATAAAATCTATGTAACAAATAACAATATTAATATATTAATTAGGTATAGAAGTTTTACTCAAAAAATAAACAAAAATATATCTCTTATTAAACAGTGCCTCTAAAATAAACATTAAGCTTAATTATCATACATTTAATTTTTTAAACTGAATCGAAAATACAATACTAGTTTTGGAAGATTATTTATTTACAGCATTAAGAGAGGAGCTCGAACAGTGGAGATTCTAGTTTATAACCGATAGTAAGTAATCTCTTTATAATAACATTAAAGATTTCTAGAACATATTTGAAAGGCGGCATTAGTAGCATAATTTTAAATTTAGTATGGGTGGAGGAACTCAATTCAAAGTTAGGAAACACTTTATTGCATTTGACAAAAAAAATTACTATTTTCATTAAATTTTAATTGCGATTGATTTGTTGACAATCAAACAATGAACTACTAATATTTAATTGTCAATTGCAATTAAAATTTGTCTAATTCTGGCTCGGCCCCTTTACAACCACACTTGACCCAGGCACTACTCTGAGCTCCTCACTCTGCAATGGAACACTGAAACCTAACCATGGAATGCTAACCAGTTTCTGCTCTTAATGAAGTTATTTTAGATGCATGTCTTTATCATTCTCCATACATCAATATAAAATAAATATAGTAATAATATCTACAAAACTATCACAATAAATTCACTATTTGAGCACATCATTGCATTTTACTCATCCATTTATTTTACATTTAAATAATGTTATAAAACATTGCATTTTTTTATTATTATTTAAAAAAAACATGTAGAGTATATGTTGTGGCTATTGGTTCAAATTTCAGAAGAAAGAATTTTATAGGAGTTGTAATTAGGCAAAAGATAAAAAGACATGTAACAGAACACAAAATGTTAAAATCTTTTAATATTGTATGAACATATCAATATTTCAACGCCATTCAGTGTTTTTATTCGAACATGATTAGAAAGTGCATTAAGGATTCTTAGTGAAACATTGCAAACATAAGACAACCCTTAATTTCTTTGGTCATCCTTGTCTTTCCGGCAAGGGCAGTAGGTTCACGCTTCGACAATATAGATATAGACTACAGAAGAAATTGAAACAGTACTTCATTTTCATCCAATTTAAAAAAATCTTAAGAAGAGAATACCTCTTTCGTGAGTTCTCCATTCAACGTGACACTGGCGAAGTGATTTTGTGCTCAACTGGCACGCTCGGAACGCCATATTAGAAAGAACAGAACAGAACAGAAGAAGAGAATAACTCTTGATAAGATCTGTCACTTACAACCAAGAACCATCACCCATAACCAAAAAAAACTTTTTTGTATTATTAAAGCTATAAAAAAATGCAATATTCCATAAGCACTTTAAAAAGGCAGCGACAAAAAAAAACTATATAACAACTTCTCTTTGGGAATACAAGAATTGATTATATAACTATACTATTTACAACTACAAAGTCATATTATTCAACGTATACATATAATATTTACAGCTATACTTCGACTTGAACCTGTATCCTAGAAATTAAAGAACATTTTTCACTTACGAAATAAAAAAAAATAACAACTAAGTCACATTTAAATATATTAGTCAAAAAATATTCAACAAACGGACAGTCTGTGTAATTAGTTGTATTTACTTAACTATCATAGCGTCAACTACACTTATATATTATAACGATTATAAATATATTGTTTTGTTTATTAAGAATGTAAAAAAATACAAGTCCCCAACCATTTGAAATTTTATTGATCTGTAGAAAAGATTGTCAAGTGTAAAATAAAATATTTTAATAAATTAAATAGTATTTGTGAATCTGAGTTAATTCATAAAATTAAAAAAAATGTGAACAGACCAAAGTAATATACATATGTGTAAAATTAATAAACAAAACAGTATATTTAAATTACATATACACATATATTAACAATAAATAATTACAAAATATCATAAGTCATATCTAATATCATTACAATGCGGGTCAACAAGTGTTTAGTATAATTTTTTAAAAAGCTTGTCACAAAACCCCTTATTTATTTTTTTTAATAATACAAATGTCAATATTTTTTTAACTTTGGCACTATAAATACTAATCTTTGCTAATCTAAAGCTATATTGTACTTGAAAAAAGTAAATAAAAAACAAATTCTTCATATTTAAAAAAAAACCTCATAGTTTATATTCCGAAATGATTATTTAAAACCGTTTAAGAAAACCTGAATTTCATTTTTATAAGTAAAAATTACATTTTGCTAGCTTTTAAAAGATAATTAATTTCATTCATTTAAATAAATAGTTCCTTACTGATATAATTAACAATAAATATATTAAGTACATATTAAGTTTTTTTTTAAATATTATTTTCTAAGTCTTAATAAATGACTCGTTTGCTACGACATTCAAAGGTCCTCAAGCACATTGTTTCTATAATAATATTTAATAATTATCACTTTTGCCATTTGTATACACGTGTGTTGGTTGCCAGCCACATTACTCCGCAATCTGAAATAGAAAAAGTTGGTAAAACTAAGTAAATATTAACATTTTTTGAAATTTATTTCAAAAATATAAATTTTACATACTTAAATAATTTCTATTAATCTAGATAATAATAAATCTATTTACTTTTAAGATATTAAAATTAATTTCTTAAACTGAAATATGAGGCCAGTCGTGACCTAGTTAGATCGGCGCAGGCAACGCACGCGGCGTAGGGCTCCACCTGTAGGGCGCGCGCCTAAATACGTACCGGGCGGGGCGCCGCGGCGGGTGGCGGGCGTCAGGGCGGCGCGCACTCTGCGCAGGAGGCGCGCGCGGAGTAGGGCTCCACCTGCAGGGCGGCGTGCGCGGCGCGCTGTCGGGCCACGCGCTGGCACGCGGCTAGTACGGCGCGCCAGTCCGCTAGCTCGTCCACGGCCACGTGCGCGGTCAGCACGGTGTGCTGTGTAGACAGCGCCCACGCGTGCACAGAGTGCACGTGCCGCACGCCCGGCACTGCCGACAAAGCCGACACGCACTCGCGGTATCTACGGTGAAAGAGGTGTCAAAACTCAATTAATCCCTTATTACGTAGAAAGCCCTAAATACATTCTTAAACAAAACAACTAACCATTTCTAAGGAATTAAACGTAAATCAGCATAATATAATTAAAATAAAAAATTAACTTGTAAGTTTTGATTACAAACAGAAAACCCGACAGGTGACAGTAAATAAACGTTTGTAAAAAAAGACACGGCGTTATACTTATATCCCAGCACTCCATTTTCAATCTGGATGGCAAGTGGCCAATAAATTAGATTAACACTCTCATCTCTTTGCTTACTCTACTATAAGCGAGATAAAGCGTGAAAATGATAAACAATAAAAATATATCAATCATACTTAAAATCCCTAGGCACGGCCTGCATGAGCATGGACAGCGCGTCGCGCACCACGCGCGCCGACGTCATCAGCACGAGCACGCTGAACACGAACGTGCATATGGGATCTATCACTTTTGCTGAAGGCTGAAATACAAACAAAACTATAAAGTTTAAGCGTCAAAAAACGTTAACTACTAAAACTATGAACTTTTTATTTTGCGGCGATGACTTCTGCCATTTAACACGTAATATCTCGAATCTGAACGAAATCTAGGAAAATCCGTTTTTGTTATATACAAAATTTAACTTACGTATATTTTTATTATAACTGCGGCGAGCAGTACCCCACAACTTTGTATTAAATCACCTATCACATGAATGAGAGCGGCTCGAAGATTTATATTTCTGAAATGTAAAATATAATATTGAATATACAAACAATATCAAAATAAATATAGGAATATATACATTTATTAAAGTCAAAGTAAAAGTTTCTATAATAGAGCTAACAATAAGCATAGTCATGGATTGTAAAAGTATTCATAATCATTTCCATATCGAAATACAATTTTAATTCGAAAAATTACAGCTTCTCAAACATTTAACAACTTAAATCCTATTATGTTTTATTGTATATAAGTTGATGATTCCACAGAGAACTAGAATAGAATAGAATATAAATATAGAATAATGAATATATTACCTAGCCGTGGATCCTGAGACATGTGCTTCGGTACTGGACAAGTCCTTCATAGTGTAGTCTCCATTAATTAAAGCGCCGTTACTTTGCTTTTGCTCTCTTTTCCTGAAGAAGCGGAAGCCCCGCGGTGTTTCCGTATGGGAGTGGGCACAGGCTGCCCCACCGTGGGTGTGATGGTGAGCTATATAATATTTTATGGATTTAGGTTCAAATAAAGTTAAAAGTATGTTTAGCTTCACACTGTATCCCGCATATAGCAGAGTAGGCAGAGGGAATTTAGTGCTAAGACACTACGTTCCTCACGCCTACCGCATGTTCGGGACTGCGTGTTGAGTGGCAGAATTCAACATCGCTCTTTATCTTGTTACAGGAAATGAAAATATTAAATAATTCAACGAATGTTTAGGTGCAAATTCTAGGATTTGTTAATTAGTTAGAGCTATTATTTTGAGAAGGATTTTATAGAATATTTGATAATAAAAATACAAAATATATAGTACTTGAAGAAATTATTCTTATAATAAGTGGGAAATATTTTTTTAATTTTATGGGCCGAAAGTTGAGCAACCTTAGCCTTACCTCACAAATATTAAAGATATTAAAAATTAAAAAATACTATTAGGTACTTACCAATATCTGAGGCACATCCATGTAAAACTAAAGCCAGGATCACATTAAACACTACCCCACAGCCGGACACCAGCATCATCATGTCCGGCTCTATGTTGTACTCGCCGGTGCGTATGCGCAGTGCCGCTACGTATACAAATATACCAGTCAATGCCCATATTAGGAGAACCGATGTCATCGCTCCTAGCACCTCTGGAAGAAAGAAGAAATACCTTAAGAAATAATTATTATCCTAATAAAATATTTTGTTTTCGTAATAAGAAAATAACCCCGCCTTGGTGCAGCGGTGCAACGTCAGAATATAAGCGCAATGGTTTTGGTTCGATTATCACTCGGTAAAATGAATTATTTTCCCTGCTCTGGTAACATGCAAGTAATCGAACCCACTACCTGCCGTGACACACGCGTGCAGTCGAGGCGCAGTGACACACGCGTGCGACGGTAAACGCAGCAAGTAGTGGGTTCGATTCCCACTCGATGAAATGGAATATTTAATATTTTAATTTCCTCGCTCTAGTTCTGCCACTCAATACGCAATTCTCCGGAATATTAAAGTGGGGATACATGGAAAAATACGGAAGTGTCTTCACTCTTAACCCTACGTTCCCAGCTTTTCTCTGCCAACCCCCTATGTGCAGGATACAATGTGAAGATAAAAAAATAATAATGGAGCAAAATTTTATTTACTACTAGTCACTAGATCAGTAGGTAACCGTAACTCATAACAAGAAATGTTTTATAATCAGCATTAAAAAGATTAATGTCTATATTACGTTATCACAAACTGTTTAATTTGATAAGAATATTTATATCAACTATATTTCATTAGTGACTGTCACACTGATAAAATTAAACACGTGACGCTTATTAAACCTAATTTCCGATAACGTTTGTTAATTAATATACCACATTCCTTGATGAAAACGTACAGTAAAGTAGGTGAAAAGAATTTAAAAATGATAGTGAGAAATCACTATATATTCTAACCAATTGCCCTCATGGTCTGAGTAAAAGCTGAATAACTAAGGATTAATATTATATGACACATCCAAAATGCTTAATTACGTTATTAAACTCCGATTACATATACGTATTATGAAAATTGGAATACTATTATGGAACTATTTTATTTTTCTGGTGAAATATAATATAGAATCTATCCTAGTTCTACCCTACATTTTCACTTCCTATAGTAGTACTATGTACGTGATGAGGTTTGTCAAGCTTCAGCAGATCAAAAGGCCTAAGTGCTAAGGGTCTGAGTATAAGGGCCTATCTAAAATATATTTATTTCCCCATATATAAGCCAACAATTATCTATACTATCTATACTAATATAATAAAGCGAAAGAGTTTGTTTGTTTGTTTGTTTGTTTGTTTGTTTGTTTGTTTGAACGCTAAGATCTCTGGATCTACTGGGCCGATTTTCATTGTTTTTGTTTTGTATGAAAGCTGCATTCTTCCGAAGTGCTATAGGCTATATAACATTACATTACACATATAAACTAATATATTTTAAAATACTTTCTAATTTGACATGCAATTTATTCTGCCATGTTAATAACAACCGTCGCGTCGCTACGCAACCGTTACCGCGACATTTTGATATTCATCCTTATGAATAGTCACTCTTAACATTTTATCTAGATTGAAATTATAGTTTACTGTATAGCATTCTAATAAATAATTAAGGAGATGTCACTGATTCCAAATGACCTAGCTTACGGGCAGATGACGTTGACGGTTTTATAAATTTTCGAACTATTGTAAATGTTTATGTAATTATTTGCTGTTTATAATTAATTTAAGCTACACTTTGGTTCTTTTCTTATTTTATTTGATATTGCCCGCTAAAATTATCCTACTTAATAAGGAGAAATGTTTAGTTATTTCATAGAGTCGATATCTACGAGTACCTATGTTCGCACGCACGGAAAACTTTAGGTACTTTTTCTAATATTAAGAATATCCTTCAGTTATTTTTACTACTTTTGTTGATTCATTTCAATAACTTAGATATTCTAATAATACGTCTCTACTTATTATTCTTTTTGATTATTCAGCTTATATTTTCTTACTAATTCTATTGAAAACTGAAAATAATTTCATAAATATATTTAATAAATATTCTTATAGTTCAAGCAGGCGTAGCCGCGTCCGGGTCCACTAGTTAATCTATATATACTAATATAATAAAGCGGAAGAGTTTGTTTGTTTGTTTGTTTGAACGCTATGATCTCTGGATCTACTGGATCGATTTACTTTGTTTTTGTTTTGTATGAAAGCTGCATTCTTCAGAAGTGCTATAGGCTATATAATATTATATTACACATATATTCTAATAATTTAAAATACTTTCTAAATTGACATGCAATTTACTCTGCCATGTTAATAACAACCGTCGTCGCTACGCGACCGCGTTCGTTACCGCGTCATTTTGATATTCATCCTTATGAAAATAAATATAATAGTCACTTTTAGCATTTCATCTAGATTGATGTTATATTTCTATAAAAATTATATTCTTATATTTCAAGCAGGCGTAGCCGCGTCCGGGTCCGCTAGTTATATATAATAGTGTGTACTCCATGCGAAGCTATATGGATAACTCGCAACTAAACTACAACAGCGACGACAACTTATAATTAATAACTCCTGTAAAAGTTTCAATAACAAGCAAAACTTTCTGCGTTCGTTTAGAAACGTGGTGTAGAAATAGAATGCGATTTGAAATATTCCTTTACGAATTCGCAGCAAAATTTTTAATTATAAATTTTAATCGAAAAGCTAGATTGTTATGCAATGCTATATTTTAATTACATTTTCCATTTACATATCAAGTTTTTGTGGCAACTTTTTACTACTTCATACTTGACAACGTTGGAATCTTCTGAAAGTATGGAAATCAAGATTTTTTTTTAATTAACCATGCGGGAAAGAAACTCCTTCTCTTCCTTCTGCCCCAAAATAGTTTGGTACCCCAGAACTATTACTTACAAAACCATGAAGCCAAAAAAAACCCCATTACACAAAAAAATAATCAGTTCAAAGCTAAAGTCAACGTCCTCCCTGTAAAATATCTTTCACGTATCTAAACACCGTTAACTACCAACATGTTAACATAATAAATCGGCAATGTTAACACTATAATCTCTAACGATCCATGTAAACAACCTATAATGGCATACTCGTAGGTATCGTTTTACTAAGAGGTTTATTGGCCACTGATATTTCATGGTTCACCCCCCTTTACTACGGTATATTATAGGATTTTATATAAATTAACAATTTTATAGTAAACTATAGTAAAAATAAATTCTATGCCAGTTTTATTTAACAGCCCTGACATTTTTATATATTTTATACAATTAAAACTAATATTCAATTGATCAATTCCTTAAAAGTTTCTTGTACTTTTATTCTAGATTTATTATCCTCTATTACCGTTGTCGAAGGGAAACTCGAACAATTTTGCTTATTTATTATTTTACACTATTTTTAAAATTTTTATTTATCTCACGCGTCGACAAAATATTTTATCAAGGCGTCCGCATGTCTTAGATAAGGATTAATTTTTATAACATAACTAGCGACCCTATTGCGGCTTCGCCCGCTTTTACTACTGGATTATTCATATAATGTATGTTTGCAAAGCACTTAAGATAATGTGAAAATTAATTAAACCCTAATGCAACCCGCATTTTCGTAGTTTCAATAAGGATTTTCCAATTGTTTTACACAGCAAGGATTTTTTAGTAGGTACCGTAATTTTAAATCTGTGATACTAATCTTTTCAAGTACTTATTAAAATATATTTAAATTGCTATTTTTAGATAGTTAAATGACATTAAATAATACATTCAGCTCGAATTATCCAATACGTGCAAACGCATCTAAATCTTCGTAGCTATAAAGACAGGCGGGTTTTTTTTTTCGAGCTTGTAGTTAATGCTGAAGAGGGTATTCTGTCCCTGATGAAAAGCAAGCACTACGTGGCTGCCTGTGACGAAAATTAAATAGAATGCATCGGCCGGGAATTGAACCCGGGCTGCCCGCGTGGCAGGCGAGCATTCTACCACTGAACCACCGATGCGTGTAAGGCAGGCGGGCGCGGCGGACTCGCTTGTATAAGCATAACGTCGTGAGGCGCGTTTCGCAGCAAGGATTTTTTGATATTGTAACAACTTCTAAAGTACTTATTAAAATGAAAAACAGAAGAGACAGTTTTGATCTACATTAAATGGCCAACGTAACTAATATACTTATTTATATGCTGAGAGTAAGGGATAAGTGAAACTTGACTCGATACAGTTGATGTGTGAACGGCGTGATGTGTCAATAATTAAATGCGTTTTTCTCTAAAACTATTCGCAATTTCGAAATAGTTTAAAAAGCAAATTTTATCTTCGTTTAACGTAGAAATTTAATAAAGTATTTTAAAGGATAAGGATTAATACCATTATGGAGAAATATCCCTCACAATAAAAAATATATTGAAATTACTATTTTTAGACAGAAATATGATTACTACACGTCATTTTTAAAAAATACGAATATGCCATCGCGGACTTTTTTGTAGATCTTATTAAGAGGAACATTACTCCAGTACATTTTTTTCATGTAGTATTTACCATTAAAGCAGCGCATGCGCCAAAGTGTCTCAGCGGGTAGGACTTTATACACATTTATCGTATTTATGTTAATTTACATAAGAATGTACAAATAATAAACTATATATAAACCTTCCCTGAGAAATACTCGACCTAATGGTGAAAACCACATCCAAATCCGTTGGGTGGTTTAGAAGAAGAAGAGTTAGAAAGTTCAGACAGACACAAAAAGCGACTTTGTTTTATAAGATACTAGCGACCTGCTCGCGGCTTCGCCCGCCTTAACTACTGAATTATTCATATAATGTATGTTTGCAAAGCACTTAAGATAATGTGAAAATTAATTAAACCCTAATGCAACCCGCATTTTCGTAATTCCAATAAGGATTTTCCAATTGTTTTAAAATAAACACAAATAAATAACACAATCTAAATCTTCTTCGCTGAGGCAGGCGGGTTTTTTTTTGAGCTTGTGGTTAATGCTGTTAAAACAGCGACACCGGTTGGGTAGGCACTACGTGGCTGCCTATGAGGAATTAAATAGAATGCATCGGCCGGGAATCGAACCCGGGCCGCCCGCGTGGCAGGCGAGCATTTTACCACTGAACCACCGATGACTGCTCATGACGCGCTTGTATAAGCAAAACGTCGCGGGGCGCGTTTCGCAGCAATGATATTTTGATATTGTAACAACTTCTAAAGTACTTATTAAAATGAAAAACAGTAAAAGACAGTTTTGATGTACATTAAATGGTCAACGTAACTTATATACTTATTTATATACTGTGAGTAAGGGATAAGTAAAACTTGACTCGATACAGCTGATGTGTAAACGGCGTGATGTGTTAACAATTAAATGCGTTTTTCTCTAAAACTATTCGCAATTTCGAAATTGTGTAAAAAGCAAATTTTATCTTCGTTTAACGCAGAAATTTAATAAAGTATTTTAAAGGATAAGGATTAATACCATTATGGAAAAATATCCCTCACAATAAAAAATATATTGAAATTACAATTTTTAGACAGAAATATGATCACTACACGTTATCCTTAAAAAAATCGAATATGCTGTCGCGGACTTTTTTGTAGATCTTATTAAGAGGAATAATACTCCAGTACATTATTTTCATGTAGTACTTACCATTAAAGCAGCGCATGCGCGAAAGTGTCTCAACGGGTAGCACTTTATACACATTTATCGTATTTATGGTAATTTACATAAGAATGTACAAATAATAAACTATATATAAACCTTCCCTGAGAAATACTCGACCTAATGGTGAAAACCGCATCAAAATCCGTTGGGTGGTTTAGAAGAAGAAGAGTTAGAAAGTTCAGACAGACACGAAAAGCGACTTTGTTTTATAAGATATAGGATAGGATAGGATATATGTACAATGTACATGTACTCGTATCCTGCTACGTTCAAATTTATATAAATGTTTTCTAAAAAAATATATATTTCTTTTTTAAGTATGGAAGAAAAAAAAATAAAATTCTTAAGGCCTTTTGGCCACTGTTTACAAAAAACTTTTCTTTTTAAAATCCGTGTTTGAAGAATATAACATTTTCATCTTAAATATTTGATGGACATATTATTATTTAATCTAATTTGTTTTAATGGTTTCCCTATATCGTGATATCTACAGGGAAAACGTTTAAAACAAATTGTGATATCACAAATGATTTCAATTATATTTATATTTGTACTTACTCGTACATTATCATATTGTATTGTATCATAAATAAACAATAACATGAGTAAGCTCTTGACCGGTTAACAGTTTATTAACATAAAAGAGTTTCATGATTACATTGTAGATATGTGAATGGTAAAGCACATTTGTGTAAATAAAAGCTTTCATTTAAAGTTTTAAGGAATGTATTACCCACACGTGTCGATGTTAGAGGATATTTGTTATCTTAAACTTTTAGAATATTTCTAATTTTGAGGCCGTCGTGGGACGGTCCTGTAAACGCGGAGGTAGTGGGTTCAATTCGGGAGAACGAGTTATTTTTATTCCCTCGTTCTGTTCACAAGACAGATTCAACACGGGTTAAGAATATTTAGAGGTGCGTGGGGAACAGAGTGTCTTAACATTAGGTTCCTTCACACTACCCTGCTATATGCGAGATACAGCGTGAAGCTAAAAAAATGAAAGAAAATTATTTTAATTATAAATATTAGGTATTATAAAAACAGTTCTTATAATATTTGCGTTCTATATCACAATCTGGTATCGTTTCCTCTTAGATAATACATACAAGCGTAGTGAATTACAACATATGTAATTCACTATAAAAAATTGAACTGTATTACAATTCAGGACGATAGGAAGAAAAAACCTAGTGTTATGACACTCCGTTCTCTACTTTCTCTCACACATCGTGTGTTTAGCGGCGTGATTTAACGCCGCACTTTATCTTGTCACCAAAAAGAACGAAAATGAATGAATTCTTCGCCCCCAGGTGGAAATCGATCCCACAATAACAATATGTGAACGTATAATAAAATTACACCTAGATCTATATAAATAAACCATTTATCTACAAACATATACAAGTAAAAATATCTCACCAGCTCTTCGGTATCCATACGTCATACTAGCCGTGGGGGATCTCGCGGCGCACCGGAACGCAAGCAAGGCGAGGGCGAACCCCCCGCAATCGCTGAGCATGTGCGCCGCGTCGCTCATGACTGACAGGCTGCCCGCCAGATATCCGCCCACGAGCTCGCAGATCTAAAAATGTAATATGATGTGGATATGAGATGAAATAAATATTAAAATCAGTTTCCCGCTGTATCCCGCACACAGCAGGGTAGGCAGAGGGAACCTAGGGTTAAGACACTCCTTTACCCGTGTTGAGAAATATATATTATAGGAACGTTTTTGCTTGGTTTAATATTTATTTGGGCATAACGGCATAACAAAGCGGAGAACGAATTGACAACCATTGCGTATAAAGTCATACATTTCCCAAGTGAGACACAAAACTGTCTCAAGCATACATAACATTATCAATTTTACACAGCAATTTGCTCTCATCGCCAAATAGAATATTCCGAGCATGTGCACGTCGAGACAACAAAGACTCATTTAATATATACATACATACATACTTACATATATAAAATATAGCTATATATATATATATATATACACATATACCTAGTAGTAGGGATCGATCGGTAAATCTTTGCGAGGGGTGGTCTGTGAGTGTGACGACGGGGGGAGGTCGGTGCAATCAATGGCAAGGACGTAAACAACTGAATGCATTTATTCTTAAGCTTGAGTGACGTCAAATCTCATTTATCTCGTTGCTGGTTTTTGTGGTGAGCGGAAAGTTGGTGAGTGAAGAAAATAATTAACTTTTTAGCTTCAACCTTCTCCGTGGACAGATAAAAGTTCCCCCAAGTGAGAAACGAACCTACGACCGTCGCGTTTACAGTTACAAGCTTGTGCTACTACGCCACGACGGTCTCAATTATAAAATGGAAGCCCATTTTTAATTCACTCAGAAACTTACTTTTAATCAAGACACAGACTTTAATTAAGTTGTAATTAATTTTAAAATAAAATAAAAAAATAAAAAATAAAAACAAAAAAAAACATTCAAATACCACCATTAAAGTACACAATTGCGACACCTTTTAACATTTAATTAGTTTTAACCTTAGACCTTGACGACATTGACAGAGTTTTATTAGGTACTTTATAAATTAAACGCAAGGTAAATTGTAGGGGAAATAAAGATTATTCTTCAAATGTTTCCTTTTTCCAATGTACCTTCATTTTACAGACAATGCGTGCTCCAAAAATAGAAGAATAATGGATAAAAAATGTAAAAGGGGACTAAAAAAGCAATGAAACGCAACTCTGTAATTTGTCCAAAGAATTAAATAACTTTATTTTTGAAGGGTCAGAACCGTTTGACTGAAAACGCGACAGGATGTACTCGTAGGTTCAATTCCCTCTCGAGGAAATGAAATAATATTTTCATTTGCTCATTTTGGTGTTGAGGCAAAGCGCGGCGTTGAGTTCCACCACTCAACACGCAATGCCTCAAAAATTCGGCGGAAAATGGGGACCGGGGTTCCCTAACACTAGGCTCCCTCTGCGGGATACAGCGTGAAGATAAATTGAATAAATGAAAAACATACCATAAATATAGCACATAGTACAAGCGCAATGAGAAGTTGTGGAACAGCACTAGGAGGCTCAGGTCTCGTCCAGTGGCAATGATCGTCGTTTTCACCCGACGCCGTCACTGGTACTTCTGTGTAGCTCTCCTGAAACAAAACATTATTATTATAGTTATATATAGTATCTTCTTCTTCTTCTTAAAGTGCCTCTCCAACTAGTGAAGGTTGGCAGTCAACTTCGCATACTTAGTCCTGTCCCTAGCCAAATGTATAGTATAGTAAGTATAGTATAGTATAGTATAGTATTATATATAGTATAGTAAGCATTGATTGAATTGGTCGTTGTAATTTTAATGTCAGTTGAATTATTCGCAATAAAACGAATTATGCCATTTAATTCCGCTACCTTACACACCGTCTATAAGCAAATGAGATAGAAGATGATAATATTTTTTTTAGTACATTCTCTCCGTCTGCCACTCAAAATAATAATAACAAAAAGTTTTTTTTTATTTCACACTGTGACCAGCATATATGTACCAGGGTAAGCACAAATAAAACAGCGACGAGATACTCTGTTCTCCATTTTCCACCTGATTTTTTGACATTATGAAGGCAATCAATATCGCAATTTGTTTTGTAATGTCAATAATTAATTCCCGCGAGTGAGAATCAAACCCGCAAAGTTTGTATTTACACACTATCCAACTGCGCCAGTCGTCCCTAACTGAACCTACCTATTACTCGTATGTTCCACGCAAACATTTAACAGACGCCAATACAGAAAACTAATTAATCATAAAAAAAATCATAAAATAAAAAAGAAATATCGATTTTCTCGTTTCGATGTGAAAATTGAAATCCATGTACAAAATTTAGTTCGCCCATCATGTCGCCACGTCAGGCGTAATTATTTCACAAACAACAATCCGTTCATCTTTCGGTTCACCGAAGCGAATGTAACATTGTTATCGATTCAGATATTTAATATTATTACGAACAACAAATCGATAAGATGTCGAGTGGTTTATTGGTAGATGGACGTTTAACAATGGTATTATTAACTTTTGTTCAAGTAGATTATTATATTGTCTAACAAAATTATATATTTTTAGGGACTATATAAAAAATGTGAGAATTTATGAATTGTTAACTTGAAAAGAGAAAAAAACAAATGGAATTTCTTTTCCGCTGAATCCTACGCGGGCTCTTCCCAGGTCAGAGGCATTAATTTTAGTGTTTTAGTGTATTTTAGGCATAATATCCTGTCATTTTGATGGAATCCATTTAAAATAAAAATTGGGTGCTTTCTTCCGTTAAATATATTTAAACTTAGAATGCGTTTGAGGTAAAATCTATTGGTAACCGCCGAATCTTAATCGAACACTTTATGTTAATTGATACAACCATTACTCAATGCAATTTGGGAGAGGCAAATTTATTGATAATGTTGGAACAAACCTAGGCACATCTACATACAAAAATAGGTATATACTTTTAAACTTAATTTCGCTTTTATTTGGTGCCTTATTAATCATTTTAGTCAAATTTAAAATACCTACATCCAATTTTGTGGTTGGATCCAATGTCACATTTTGCGAGTACAGTAATATTATTTACTAGTGTCATATAAATATACCCCATATGAGATGAGAACCAAAACCCACCGCTTTAAGCACACAGAACTCGTGACTACGTCGCGATGGTATAAAAGCATAAATAAAGAGATAAAAGTAATTCACAACAAACAGACTCTTGAAAAAAGGGAAACTTAGCAATCTTGAAAGTCCGATACCTTAATGGTTCTTTTGCTTCAAAGGCCGCAAACTTGTTGGGAGAGAAGTATCTATCTTTTGGCAAAGTTAATCGGCAGTAGATACGAGTATAAAATTTTGGACGTTATTAGTTTTTGAAGGATGTACAAAATATTTTATACTTGGCTATTTCCTACATATTTTTATTTTTGCCCATCGGCTATCACATACATCCGTATATAGAATAAAAAGCTAAAAATGCCTTAAATTTGGACATCGATTTTCTACTTTTTATATAATAGGGAAGCAAAGGGCCCAACTTCTTAATGGTAAGTGGTTGCCCGTCGTCCATGGTGGTGGAAGTATTTGTACCCTCAACCTTCGAAAAGTCTTAAATTACTCTCTTAGAAAATCCTCAAGAAGAAAACAATCCGAAACAATGAACATGAAAATAACTGAAAATTTACAAGTGGAAAAACAAGATCTTGAGGCACGCCCCTTATTCCGCATTCTAGTTGGAGGATTCCAAGGCTATACTTTTCACTACTTGAGAGGAATAATTTTATTTATCTTTTTTTACAATATGAACCACGGTTTAACCCGCATATAGCATAATAGACAGAAGGAACTAAGTGCTAAAACACTCCGTTGCCCAAGCACCGCGACGCGACGTATCGAAACTCAACACCGCACATTGCCAGATCTAACCTGAGCGAAGAAATGAAAAATAATAATTTCCCTGAGTAGGAATCGAACCCACAACCCAAAATATATTTTTTTAAAAGCAAAATACTAATGAAGAAGTTAATGCATCTACCTGCTATATGAGAACCAAATTATTATTACAGAGAATACCGTCACCGATTGTCTTAGCTATGATTATCTAAACATCAAGTAATTATCTTAACAAATTTATTACTATGCGAGAATACGAAACAAGTGGGTCATTAAGTAAGATTTAATAAGACCTAATGTTGCTTTAGCACTGTACTTGCATATACTATGAGTTATAACTAAACTATTATAAATTTAATAGTAATTTTGTGTAAATTAAATCCTAGCTGTCGTCCATGTGTGTTTTGTTGCAGTAATGACCTGGACATGAACAAAATACTATATTATTCTTTTTATAATACAATTTATAAATATTTGAAGTTATGATCCAATAAATTTAACTACTATATTTACTTATTTATAAAAATAAACATATTTTTTATGACAAAAACTTATAACTCTACAGACATTTAGTCCGTTTGTTTATATCATTCATGTGATTATTTTATTTTATAATATATATATTTTTATAATATAATGTATAGTTTTATATATAAGTATTTTTATAAATGTTATAACATTTAAAATTTTTATTATTACATATAATGCCTAAACGAGTTTTCTTTTCATATAATATACATATTTATTAATCCCACCATAAGTAAAACATAAAATATTTTGAGCTCAAAAACGAGAAGACATATTAAAAAAACAAACATCAGTTCCAATTATTAAATATCTATATCAAAAGGAAAGCTCTACCAGGTCATTTGTAACTCTAACATTGTAAACAGCATTGAACCTTTACGGTCGAGTGCGCACTAACTGTCCAACTTCTTACTATTTATTATGTACAATTACTTGGCGGTTTTTTAGAATGGTAATCTGGCAACATTATTGTTTCTTTTCCCCTAAATCTTGTAGTTTTAATTTAATTGAATCTTTTGTTTCGCGATTGTTACACGTTTTAAATAAAATTATTTCTCAGTTAATACAATAAAAAATATATAAATCTATTTCATTATTTTTATCATTATGTGTGTCATTTTTTAAGTATTTTTTTTACACTGTGTTCTGCACAAAGCAGCAGCAGCAGAAGGAACCCGGGAATCTATTATTAAGACATTCCGTTCCCCACCTTCCCCCGAATTCTGTATAAAAATATTAAATATTACATTCCCCGAGTGGAAATCGAACCCATAACTCGTCACCTTTTGCAGTCACATGCTTATGCGCCTTTGGTAGTAATTTTAATAAGCAAAAATATACTTTTTTTCCCATTCGCTTAACATTTAAAATCAGCGAATAACACCTATAATATATTGCAGTCATTAAATCGAACCCACAGGTTGATGTCTATTTACTCGTATTTTACATCCTTTACAAAATATACACACACAATTTGAGCTTACAAAATCTATTACAGTAGACGATAGATGTGAGTTTTATGGGGGTTTTTATTGGCATGTTTACGGCGCGTGTTGCAATATATTAAACTGTAAGGAAATAGACCTAAGACCTAAGAATAAGTAAAGACGGCTGCTAAGTCCATTTCTATTTAGATTATGGACTTGTATACGCTGCATAGCGTACTTAGCAGGGTATTCAGAAGGAACCTGGGAACCTAATGTTAAGGAATTAAAATATATTTAAGTATTGTTTTACAACCCATTTTGCTTATACATTAAAAATGATAAACTAAAAAATAAACTATACAAATAAAGGCATATTCGCACATGTATGTACATAATAATGTTTACTATCCAGCTATATAACGCCAAAGGCAATTTTAGATGAGCTTTCCACTCTCAAACGTTTAAGAGCCAATGTCAGACTCTACTTCAAAGAACTACTACAGCATATCAACTTGACTTTGAAAATGTTACTTTCATGAATTTTCCGCTCTCTGCCTAGAAAAAGTCTAAAACAGGCTCGATTATTTGGAATGAGTGAACTAAATATTTTAAAAAAAATCATATTTTTATCATATTTTTTGCTGATGATTTGATGATGATGATGATGAAAGTGTTTTTTGCGCTTACCCAAAAGAAATGATAAATAAAAAAATATCCATGATCACACGATCCACGTAAGCAAAGCCGTCAGCAAAACTCTTATTTATGTATATCTTAAAGAGGGAATATATACCGGTACGGTACTAAATTTCAGGGCAATCGGCCACTGAAGATTTTTATAATATTATATTGGTTATTACATACACTGATGTAGTGTCACCAAACCAGTGGGAAGCGTATTTATTGGGTCAACTTGCGGTTATGCAACTATGTAATAAAATCTAAGAAACTGAATTTGACCCACTTGTGATAATCGTATCTATATGAATCTGAGCAGTTATACGAGGCTGAGTTGTTAATACAATAATATAGTAGCATCGTGCTGGTCTGATGATGGAGCCAGGACCTCAATAATGAAACTCTTACTAGTGAACCAGTCTCATTTAGTTAAGTAGCTCCGAGCATATTCGTTAGCACTTGTATAATAAAAAGTTGTAACTAACGTCTTTTTGCCATAAATATTATTACTGCTTTCTCTATAAATAATTTACTATATATCTACTTTACTTACTACTTTAACGACTTGTTATGCAATATTATTAAGCCTACTTATTAAAAGCTTGCAACTACTTGTTACTAATGGATACGAACATAAAAGGCAAATATGTATATACGAGTAAGTGACTACTGAATGTGAATAGACCTGGCGACGGTCGGTTGAAATTGCATTTTTACTCTTTAGCCTTACATTTTTTGTTGTTTCACGCTATATTCCGCTCATAGCAGGGAACCTGGGGGCCTGGTATTAAAACACTTCTGTTCACCGCTATTCGCCGAATCCTTGAGGTATTTCGTGTTGAGTGGCAGAACTCAACGCCGTAGTTTGCCTCGTTACCAGAACGAGGAATTTGAAGGCTTTTTGAGCGGTTCTGTGTTTAGTGAAGGGAAACTATTTCATTCTCACACGAGGAAATTAAATATCTCTCTTTGGTACCGAAAGAGATATCAGAGTTACTTTCAGCAATTAGTTAGTTAGTTAGTCAGAATAATGTGTCACATATTATGACCAGGCGAACAAAGTCACAGATAAAAGCTAGTAAAAATATAATTCTATATCCATAATCCCTTACACACATTTAATCCGGTCTGCTGGCTGAGCATGGCCAGTGGCCAATTGAGTCTAAATTTTCCATCCAGCCGCACCGAGTAATTTACCCCGTCGTGGCGCCATTGTTACGTAAAAGTAGTAAAAAACTGGGATAAGAGCTAAATTGCGAATAGTCGCTGTCTTTTATGTCCGTACTATATTTCTTGTATATTTGTAGCCAAGTAAAAGTCTATGTATTCTACTAAGAATTCCACAACTAACTATTACTTACAAATATTATAAGTTTTTTTTCATTAATTTTATGTACTGTATAAATGTAACATATTAAAATTTGTTGAAATAATTTTATCTTTAAAGAGACATATAAACTGTTATTTCGAAAGAATAAGAAACTGTAACATTACACTTGAAACAATACACTACTAGTTTTATTGTCCTTATCCAAACCACTAAGTAACAGTATACAAATGGATACACATGAGAATATGAAGAGAATAATAAATAAAGAATAGAGGAAAGTGAATCCAATTTTAAAAATTGCACGCTTCCTGCTCTTTAACTTGGCTGTATACGCTAGCGCGTGTCCTGATAAGGTAAATGCTAAACAAATAATGATTGGAATCTATACATAAATACATAAATTATAAAGCAACAACATACAGACCATTAATTAGTAACCGATCTGATAGCAAACTATCTATCGTTTGAAACTATCTACTGATCTTTGTATGGCTTCAATGGTTAACGACAGGTTAACTGGAAAGATAAACTCTCGTATAGGCATTGGCGATGAATTGAATGAATAAAGTGAAATATATCAACTTCTTGACACCGTCATGGCACAGTTGCGTCATATGAGATGGAAAGAGCCTTTAGGTTTTTTCCAGTATATCATAGGCAGAGGAAACTCAGTGGTAAGATCCTCTGTTCCCCACTTTCCGCTCTATTTTCCGAGATATTGCATGTTGAATGGCGGAATTCACTACCTTGCTTTTCCGGAACGTATAAAAAGAAAATATTTCATACCCCCAAATGAATCCACTAACATCGCGTTAACTATCAGACTTCTGTAGTACAATTTAATATACCTACTAATTTATACGACCATATTATACAAGAAAAAAATTGTACAAGCCAATGCCACAGATAAAACAATTTTATACAGCGTGAAACAGATTTAAAAAGAATAATTAAACGAATACTTTTTTATAATAGACACTATCAAGCGCCATTACCGTGTAATGTGTATGTTTTATAAACATATAGATATCCATAAACATATAACGTGCCAGTGGTGTTCAGTTAAGTAATTTATTCTAAGGAGCTTATGTACACAATGGCTTAATGTAATATAGATTAACAATTTCCCTGCGACAACAGTAACATTAAAAAAATAAATTGTAAAAAAAGGGTAACATATCGTAACTCAACGCCGAACTTTGTCTTGTTGAGATATAAAAATTATTCGATTACAGTTAGACACCACGACGGCCTAAGTATTTTTTATTATGCATATACTTCCAAAAAATCTTTAAATATAATCTCAAAATTTTTTGATTGATTCGTAGAAATAGTATTTACGTATATAAAAATGTAGTAGGTACTCCAGTCCTTATAAAATGGATGTACGCATTGCATATAAAACAAAATAGCTGCATTGAAAATAAGCTTAACCCAATTCCTTATGTTTCCTAAGAAACAATCAATATGTATGCGATCAAAACTTTATTGTTTTCAATTGGCGTTAGACGATAAAATTGAATTACTTTAGTTCTAAATGTAATTCAAATTTAAGATAAAACATCGTGTTGAATTCTCTCTATTTCGAAATCGACCGGAAAGCGAAGAAAGGAGTGTCTTTACACTCTCAGGGTCTCTCTGAAACCTGTAATATACATTACACAGCAAATTCTGGCGTAGTGTCTGTACTCGCTATAGTTATGGGTTCATTCAAATGATCATATTTAAAATATTTTGAATTCCCTGTCCGAAAAGGGTTCTCTAAAATGGATGGAAAGAGATTGTCTTACCTATAAGTTATAAGTATTTTTTTATCAGGCCTCGGATTCCACATGGCAAACAAAATTAAAATTATTAAGTATTATTCTAAATAAGTACATATATATTATAGACCCAGACCAGGTAAACTGGATAATCTTAAATAAAAGTAGTTACCGCATTTAGGGAGTGACCGATGGAGGAGATTTACATGTAATATTGAAAATTAATGTATTCATATAAGGCTTAAAACATAATATAATATGGTTCATTAGTTTAATTATAAGATAATTTACATGTTAAACTAATTAATGCAAGGATTTCCATGAATCCCAACATAATCCTCTATAACAACTTCAACGCTGTACAAGTGCTATGACTGTGGACCTTAGAAATTGTATTTTTTTGTCTAAGACATGTTTATATATTTTACAGACGGATAACGGATCCTATAAAGATTTCGTTTATTCCTTTTGAAATACCGAATCTTAAAAACAATATTTTTTTTCGTATCGGATTCGAATTCATAACCATTGCTGACTGTAAAGTCCGACGCTGTCTTATTACTTACTTTACTATGCTAAGTTACTTTTAATAGGTAGGTATTACTTCATAATGTATCAACAATATCACCTTTGGTTATTAAATTCAGATTAGTATGAACTACAAATCACTACATTTTTATATAATATTTTCCTCATAAAATGTCAAAGAAAGCCCACACTCGAGTGTGGGTTCTTTGAGAAGTGGAAGATCAAAAGCGCAAGAGCTACTTTGAAATCCTTTACATAAAAATAAATGTATTTTTTGGATTATACAAGGGGAAATATATTAACAATATGCATTTTTATATAAAAAAGAAGTAAATTTCATACTTTTAATGAAGATTTCATGTATCGAACCTACAACCGTCGCGTTTACAAACAGTGCCACTAGGCCGGCTTTAAAGTACTACTGTAGAGTAAATTTTAATTATGATTTGATTGTTACAAGTACAACGTCGCGTCGTCACTCGGAATGGCGTCGTCTCGGCACAATACCTATCAGCTGAGAATAAATTATTATGTAGCACTTTGTAATTATTCAAGTTAACAATGAATAATTATTGTTTAAATGTGTTCTTGTATGAGTTCGAAATTTTCTACCTTAATAGCATTTTGTTTTGAATCATATATGTAGATTGATATATTAAGCTTAAATAAGTATTTCATTCGATTTTATATCGTTATACACTGTATATATTATTAGGTATTGGAAATACTATACATTAATAGTTACTTAAATAATAAACACATAAAAATTTGGACGTAGTGGGATTTGAGACCGCGCCTCTTAGACGGTTCCAAAAGTAAGTTCATGTGTTTTCTAAAAAGTATTTTTCTTTTCTAAGTGGGAAATAATACTTTAAAAAAAATATATAGAAATAAATTAAAACCATCTTAAGAATAGACACAGGGACAAAATATAAAATATCTCTGCCCAACTTCGTCGCGATAAATTTATCCGGCCGGGATAATCCAGGTTACTTACTTACTACATACTATAAATAATTAAAAATAAGAAAAGTCCCACATTCAAATTTGCACAACCCTCTAACTTCAGGGCAGCCTCGTTTCGTATTTAGTTAGGTACTAAATTCTGTAATAATCACGATTGACTCCAAAAATACAATGCCAAAAGGACTTCCGGGGTGCATGTATGAAGAGGTTGATAATAGTTGTTCAAGCGTAAGAGATATGACGTGACCCAAGCCCGTCTAACTCAGTGGAAACAATGGATGAAGATAAAAAAATAATAAATATTTATATTTTAGGTTCATATCCGTATCAACTTTTCGTAATGCTTTATAAAAAAAATATATTTCCAAAAGACAATTCATACAACACTGATATTAAAAAGTTATTATACAATATTATCTTTAATATTATTTTTATTATGTTCTATTATCATCTGTTCAATCAGTCAGGCACAAGCGAGTGACTATTAACATGGGTTGTAGGTTCGATTCCCACTCGGGGAAATTAAGTTGAATTCCGCTACTCAACACGCAACTCCTCCAGAATTTGGCGGATTCGGAAATTGGGGGGTAAAGTGGAGTGGAGTGGATCGTTGTGAAAACGACTGAGTTCCGCCATTCAATAGGCGATGTCTCTAAATCGGGCAGAAAGCGCCTAACGGATTGTCTGGACACAATTTTTTTAGCCAACGCAGGAATAT
The DNA here is from genome assembly GCF_056956725.1 of Heliconius melpomene rosina. Lineage (NCBI taxonomy): Eukaryota > Metazoa > Arthropoda > Insecta > Lepidoptera > Nymphalidae > Heliconius > Heliconius melpomene. Next base: position 4,581,141 of record NC_140400.1, read on the forward strand.
GCGGTACATTCATAAAAAAAAGAAGAAATCAACCCAGTCAATTAGTTAACACACAAAGAAAATCACGCATATAACCGAATTCATACCTAAAATATATATTCAAAATATCCGCAACAAAACTATTAATGTAAAATGTTATAACACAACTTGGAAGAAATAAAAATTGATTCAACTTGGCACAGCCTCAAGGTGGGAGATGAAACGTATTGTAATTTATACAATAACGGCAAAGTTTATGTAACAGTCGGCAGTTTTTACATAGCCCCTACGACATCGCCCTAGAATCCTAGATATATAATGAAATATTTTATTTTAGTAATCATAATTTCTATGAAATTATTTTTTAGCTTTTAGTACATTTATCTGCAATATAAAACCGTTTAACTTAAAAAAAATTTTATACTTTTTTATTTTTAAGTTTTTAGTTTTTATTTCTCATGTTATTCAATTCGTTGAAATGAGGCTCGATGTCTCATTATTGCAAGGTTAATGGAGAATGTTACGAACGACCCCCCCAGAGGTCCAATAGAGGGACAAGGCTATGTACAACAAGATGTGCCTGAATCTTGAGGGGAAAACGCTAACGACATATCATTTTTATCCACCTAGTGCCATACAGTTCTCGGCGCGCTTTTACCTTTTACCTTGGGTGGTACCCCTAGCGACGTATCATTTTTAGGCACCCTATAGCCACACAGTACTCGACAGGATACCAGATCTTGACTTAGGTGGGAGATTCATATTGTAATTGTGTATAGTATACTGTATTATACTTACCAAGCCCTTTATTTTGATACCCATATTGATGGGATTGAAAACTACATTATCCGCCATTTTGTAGCAGTGGCCATCTTTGATTTTGATTTTGTATAGTGCACTGAATTCTACTTGACAAGCCCTTTCATTTGATACCCATATTGATGGGATCGAAAAAACTAACTTGTCCGCCATCTTGTAGCGGCGGCCATCTTGGATTTTGATTTTGTATAGTCCACTGAATTCTGCTTGACAAGCCCTTTCATTTGATACCCGTATTGATAGGATTGAAAAAAACTAACTTGTCCGCCATCTTATAGTGGCGGCCATCTTGGATTTTGATTTTGTATAGTCCACTGAATTCTACTTGACAAGCCCTTTCATTTGATATCCATATTGATGGGATTGAAAAAAACTAAGTTGTCCGCCATCTTGTAGCGGCGGCCATCTTGGATTCACAATAATATTGAATATGGATAATTGTATTGTCACCAGAATCAAAGGCGTATACCAAATTTCAGATCAATCGGTTAACGGGAAGAGGGTTAAATTTCAATTACTAAATTTGACCCAAACAAACAAATAAACAAACGGGGTGAGCTAAATAAAACCGTTTAATAAACTTTATTTATCGCAAAGTAGGTAGAATATAATCATTGTTTTCCACTGTCTCGAACAAATCCGAGACAGTGCGTTCAACGCCGAGTTTTGTCCTGTGACCAGGGCGCAGAAATGAAAATAACTCATTTCAGTGGGAATTGAAGCCACAACCGTCGAGTTCAACAGAAACACTGAACGTCTACGCAATGGCAGCTTCCAATTTCAATTCCAAAAACAATAATTTTAAAAAAAGAACACTTACTTCTAACTGGTCCATGTTAACACGTTATCGGGTAACAGCGACCGCGGCTTAACACGAGTTGCTCATACACTGTGAGTACTTTACGGCTTTAGTAATGTCATTTGTGTAAATAAATGAGGGTACTTGTACAAGTATGTAGTCATTGATTAATTTACATAAGTGCACCAATGAACAGTCGCGTAGAGGGGGGACGGGGGGTTGCAAGGGAGGATATCATATCATTTTGCATTGCTTTCATGACACTTTTCTTAATCCTCTCCTACACTCTAACCAATAGTTTTACCAAAGAGTTTAGACAAAGTTGAGAGAGAGTTGAAAACAAAACATTTATTTTCGTGTACAAATGGTGTATGAGAAAGTATATAATGTTAGAATGTAATTTATCAAAGCTATTTTAATAAGAAAAAACTAATGCAAATGAAAATGGTATAATTATACCTGTATATATTATACCGGTATATTTATCAAACGACGACTCCATACGGCATACGCTAAATGGTATAAAGAAAAATATGTAAATTAAACCTATTTATCATTTTTATGTTCATTAACTTTAAGCAATATAACATTTTATTTACTTTATAATGAATAACACCTTTGTACACATTGTGCTCATTTATCTTCCGTACATAACTAAACGACTAGCATCGTAAATCTTTAGAGTAAATCCGGTACTAGTATTAGTACCCATAGTATTATTTACACTTTACAGCCTCATTTCATTGAACCAATTGTCTCAGTTATTTAATACCGGTTCTCAAATTATACTATTGAAAACTAAGAACGATATCATACTTAGGTATACATATATGTACCTACTTATATACTTTAAGGCCACCATAGTGCAGTGGGAAAGCGACGTATTCTTCGACCGGTGTTTGTGAGTTCGATCTTCACCCCAGTGTTACTAATATTTAAATTTTTCTGCTCTGGCACTTTTAGAAATAAAAATACGATAAATTTTTAGAATTAAGAAAGCTGAAGTTTTTAGATTTGTTTTGTTAATAGAAAGTCTCAATTCTTTTTTAAGAAGCACAAAAAGCACTTTTATTAAGATTTTACTTTAATCAAAGTTTGTTAAATGAGTCCGGCTTGTGAGCTTAAGAAAAAGCACTTCACTTGAAATTTATGTATTTCAACTCAATCTCAATTAAATACATTTCACGCTACTCTACTCATTTTTTTTTTATTTTATTTTTAGCGTTACATTTCGTCCCACATAGTATACTAGGGCAGACAGAAAGAACCTAGTGTCAAAACACTCTGCTTACCACGCGAATTCGAGACAGGTTTGAGTACTACTTTATTAGGGAAGTAAGTATTATAATAGGTTCGACAGTCATTTTAACGAGGAATACTTGCTAAAAGCACCTAAACCTTTTTATGGCTACTTTTAATTATCTCGCGATGGCGCAGGCCTGTGACTATAAACGCGACACGTCATTTCATATTTTCAGTATTTCCTTGCTCTGGGAAAAGTGGTGAAAAGAAGTGTCTTAAAACTACGTTCCCAGGTTCTCTCTGCCTATATTTTTATTATATCATGAAGATCAAACTTGTGGCGGAGTTGAGATCTGTTAATATTATGTTTTAACAATAATATTTGTCAAACATTTGTCCTGGTGATATACATTATAATGTTTGTGTAGAGTATAACTATTTACGCCTTAGCCAAGTTTTACATGTAAGTGTTGCCAATTTACATATTTATATACGTAAACGGAAATTCCTAATTGACAATATGTATTACAGGTAAATACACAATCGCAAAATTATTATTATGATTAGGTAAGTGATGTGGAGGATTATATTTATTTACTTATTTATTATTTGTTTTTTTTCACACTATATCCCGCATATAGGCTAGTGTTAAGACACTCTCTCTCCACCCTCCGATGAATTATTTGACAGCTCAGTGCCGCGTTTTGCCTCGACACCAGAGCCACCAAATGAAAATATTTAATTTCCTCAAATGTGAATCGAACCCAAAACCGTTACAGTAGTACCAGTGCACAAGCGTGCACTTACACTACATCTGGCCGCAAATCCTATTTGAATAAACAATAATTCGATTTGATGCTACAACAGTGTCTTTAGTCACTAAAATATGTAAAGGTTATGGATATATTTATATTTGAATTTATATCTATAACATATTAATGTAATGCATTAAATATTATTATTGAAACATACATAAGGCCTTATAAAATATTGCAATTATTTAATGGAGCAATAGTTTATGATACTAGAATAATAATTGATTTTATTAAGAAAAATGAAAATGAAATTTTTTATAATATATATGAATCTATAATTACTTAAAGTAACATTAGATACATTATGTAATTATGCAAAGGCTTAAAATTTTGAAATATTTGTCACTAAAGAAACTATATAATGTATCACAAATAATTATAATTAAAAGCTATCAATTAATAATGTTGTATCTTTCTTACTACTAATTCATATTAAAATAAAGTAGATCTTCATAACATGACTTGAATCATTTTCTTGTGTGCTATAAAGTAAGCAACCAACATAAAAATTTTGTTGAATAAAAATATCTAATCATTCACCTTGATCTAGTAAATATTTTCCAGTAAAAAATATATCAAGACTAGAAAAACTCAAACAATTAAAGATAATAAATAATACTAACACAATATTGCATGAATCCATTAAAAAAGAAAATATAACTGTATTACCATTTGTTGTACAACAAATAAAACCGAATGTTGTTTGAACAGACAATACGTTGCGCAAATATATGTGAATTATACTACTTATTATCATTATATCTCACCTCTGATAACAAAGGGGCTCTGTCCAAATGTTCTGAAGAGGCGAAGGCCGATTCATAGTAAGCACTGCGGCCCCGGCATTCGTATCTTGAACCGCCCTCATCCCACATTCTAGCCTCTAATTCATCAGACATTCTGGCGCCGTGATCGCAAAAACACAACTTTAACGCATTTTCTGTTATAACTTAAAATTAGTACAACTTTGAGAAAAACTTTGCATAAACTTTTAGATTTATACTATTGCACACAATAAATAATATTATGTTAATTTGTCCTTAATAAGAAAATACATAGAACGTTTATAATAACAGTAAAAACACCAATCCTCACTAGCTAAAATTGACGACTGAAGAAAATGAATGGAAATCGCACTGAAATAACAAACTTACGTTCAACAATTGTTATCTTAGATTTTTTTACAAAGTATTTTTATTTATTTTTAGAAGTATTATATAATGTACTAATAGATATAATATGTTATCTTAGTCATGTCTTTACCGTAGATATTTTATATTAATTGATTTAAATATACAAAGTATAAAATTGAACATTAATTACAGAACGAACTATCCACAGATATTGTATAAAGTAAATCATGACGTCACTCATTTAATGATACCAGGTAATTAAATTAACTGTCAATTTAATTTCGGAAAAAATAATAATATTATTGAATAATATGCATTCAAATATACATTGCATCTAGATTAGAAATTTAAATTATATTGTAACGTTTTAAAAAAATAGTAAATATAATATCTATTACAATATATATTGTTCTTTATAATAAGTCGTCCAATTGCGAATGAGACTCGTGCACGAAAGGCTTCTTGTAAATAATAAATATTTTACAGAGGTTCGAAATGGCAAAACTAAGAAATGCTCGATACACTGGAGCGTTTCTCAATGTAATATCCCTAGTGTGAAATTGTAATTTCAATGAATAATATTACTTCAGAAAAGAAATATGTTAATAGGGGCACTTTTATAGTAGAAAAAATATCTGAATATTAATTACTGCATTAATATGTAATACTCTTAAATATTTATTAGGTATATAATATAATAATATATTGGTTAAGGACTTTAGATGTAAATCAATAAAACAATTTCACATTTAGATAGTTTATTGCAATAATAAAAAACCTTAATAAAATTACACATAAAAGTTACATAATCATAAAATACTGCTAACTATCGAGCAGATAAATTTATATTTCAAATAAGATATCTTAAAAGAAATAACATTACTATAAAAATCACACAATTTAAGACAAAAATATAGAAAACAAAGTCAATGTAAGAAAACAGTTACAATACTTAGTATCATTATGACTCAGTGGGACAGTGTGACTGTAATTGCGATGATTATGTGTTAGAATCTCGCCAAGATGACATTATATTTAAATTATTTTAATTTACCCGTTTTGGTAAACAGTCGAACAACGAAAATTGTTGTAAGTATCGAATCCGTCAAAATATAAGAATAAAGTTATTTATAATTTCTATAGTAAATATATAAAGTTAATATGCTGAAATTGAAATGAGTTATTATATTATTCACAATTTCATTTAATTTCATATAATATGATTTATTTCCGAGCCTATTTTTAATTTGTGTACATTATAAATATAGATATTTTTATAATATTGTACAGAGGATGTTATTTCTAAAGATATCTTTACTTAAAATTGCCAGCTCGTGTCGTCATATAAAATTTAAAATGTATCACATAAACGTCTTATTATTTATGCATTGCATGTGTGTATGATACTTCATGAGACAGTAGTTCAAGATGAAATTACTTCTAAGTTATAAGTAATAAAGTAAATTTAGTAAAGAAATTGACACAAATATACAAGCATAAATATTTAACATTGTTGCTTTTTATTTATAAATCACTATTAATTATTAAAAATAATTAAATTTAAATACTATAAAATTAATCGCTTTATCCATTATTAATTATATATTATTTGTTTTAATAGAAATTTATGTGAAACATTTAAATATATTAGGCTTTTACAAATGTCACTTAACAAAAAATAAATTCAAAATCTAAGCAATATTTCTATAAAAACAAAGCTTCTGGCGAAAATGGCGTCAACTTAGTATAGCACACTCAAATATTTGGTTCACTTTTTGAAAGAAATGCTAATTTGGCACCAAACTTTTATATTATTGATATGTAGAATTATAAAAATCATGTGACAAAAATGTTAATTTGAATATTGAAAGTTATTGTGTTAAATAATAATAATAAAATATTTTTTATATAAAATACACACATTCAAAAATACGAAAACCAGTATTAAAATAATTGCCAGTAAAAAAAATTATAAACATCAAAAAGTGATCCAAATATTATAAAAGTGAATGGAATGATTTCAACAATTATCACAATAAAGTGGAAATCAAGAAATAATCTCTACAGTAATTGAAAAGCCACCGTAGCTCAGTGGAGAAGTATATGACTGTAAAAAAATTACTTGAAGTGTGGTGTTAGGTTCCATAACCAACAGGTAGGAAAATGGTTATTGAGTGTTTTAACACTTAGTTTTTTCTGCCTGTAATGCATTAAGTATGAAAGTTAAAGACCTTTTTTAATGTAGGAAAATACACTCAAAAGATATATAGGTATTCACATTTATTCGTAATTTTTTAAAATAAAATTTTTAAATTCTGCAATATATCGATATGCTTGTTACAATATTTGACTATAGAACTATATTATAGAAAAAATTGCTTATTGCTTATTCTATAAAAAGGTAATAATGTGTCAATTCAAATTCAGGTTGATTTAATTCGATGTAAAATTGAAGTAATCAAAATACGTTTTTTTTAGGAGAATAATTATAAGATATCTTTAAAGTATAATGCGCATCACATGGCTACTTGACATATTAAAATTAAATCAAATAATTGTTACTCTACTAAGATTAAAATCGGGAAATCACTAAAATATGTCATTCATTTCAGTTCTTTAATATTTTAATACCTCAAATAGCTAATACGATGACAGAGTAAAAACCATAGCCAAAAAACCGATTTTTTTGAAAACATTGACAATAATAATCATTAAATATTATCTATTATAATAAGCATTGAAAATTCAAAACCTAACTATATAGACATACCAATACCCACACATATCTGTAGCTTGAAACACAAAACTTCAACCTGTTTGATACAATTTTGTCCAACAACAATTATACATTAGGTTCGTCGAGTTGTGGCCATTCTGAACTATTGCCCATTGTTCACTCGGTAAATAAATAATCAAATTAAGAAAAATCCTAAAATTAAATCTGGCCACGACTAGCAGATCATACTGTACTTTCATGTTGTATTATATTGAATTATGTTGTGTTGAAATATAGTAGTTTTATGTTGTGTTATGTTGAACCATTACATGTGCACGTTAGACGACGACAACGAGTGGCAGGTCAGCAATCATAAGTGCGGCGGAGGCGCGCGGGAGGACGCCAGCGCAGAGTCCAGGCGAGGCCAGTCCACAAATTGTTTGCCATTTCTGTTTAGCGAGAAATAAACATTAATAAAATATTATATAGTGTTTTTAGTATTTTTAAGCTGAAATAATTGGCGTTAGAAGTGGGAGAACTGAGTGTGCTATGCCTATAGAATTAATACTACAAAGAAAAATTAACATTGAAAAATTACATAAAAACATCTGTTAAATTAAAAATGTTAGAATAAAAAAAGTGAAAACTTATTTGCTGAATAACATATATTGATTGGTACTTCCATGCCTTCCTCCTTCATATATGGGGGCATATAGCAAGGTAAGACAGAGAAGAGGATTAAATATTTAGTATTTTCATTCCTTCGTTCTGGTGGCGAGGCAAAGCACGGCGTTGAGTTCCACCACTCAACATGCAATACCTCGAGAATTCAGCGAAAAGTAGGGAACGGAATATCTTAACAAAATCTAAAAAAATATAACATAATAAATGACTTACTTAAACATAAAGTTCAATGTGACACCGACAGCGGCACCCCAAAACATTAAATAGAGAAGGAGGTCAGTGCCCCCGCGCGTTGGTAGGACTGCGCTCGCGCAAAACATCGACATCGCTACCAACAGGAATGACGGCAGCTAAAATGGAAAAAAATGAGTTAAAATGAATGATACATCCGAAAGTAACATTTAGGATCTGGATACGTATATATAAGAAAAACACACTATCAGTTTCAATTTCTTTATGTATGTGTACGTGTTCTCTACTCAATTCTCACTAAACATAGGAAAATGTTTTAGAAAATGTATGAAAATATTAACCTAGCTGTTAACAACACAAATAAGTTCTTACAAACTTATAAGAATTTAATTTTCTAAAAGGCACGGGTTTGAGTCCCGGACTTACCGCTAAATGCTTCCAATCACGTTCCTGACGCAATGGACATAGTGCCGTGTTGCCCTCTCCGTCCACTATCACGTACTTACCAAGGAGTAGATCTATTGAGTCCTGGAAATAAGCAAAACTAGCATTAAATTAAATTATTTCTCAAATGTTAAAAGTCAAGTGAATCTGTGATAATGTATATACTCTGAACATTGATTAACACTAAACAAATCGATCTGAACAGTTTAGTAAAAAAATATATAATTTAGACTTTGTCTAGAATCTAGATGATGAAGAGCCTGGAGTGGAGTGCTTATCTGGGTAGGTAGAGAAGACCTAGTTTTAAGACATTTCGTTCCTCACCTAGCCCAAATTTCGAGATCTTTTACTAGAGGGATGAAACGAAAATAATAGGCATTATTGCCTTGTGAGACTTGAACTCATAATAGCCAAGCCCTGTGACAATGCATCTGTTTAGTATATGATTCCTTTAAGCTATTATATATGCACAACATACATATGCGAAAAACAAACGTTACCTGTCTAAAACCATCACTGAAGTTGTTCTTATAGTATCTAGTGAGTGAATTGATTCCATCATTGAGGAGACCCATGCGAGTTCTCTTCCCAGTTCGGGTAAAATCCGTTTTGAGGGCGCCAGTACCCGAATATTGGGTTGATATCATGTCCGCGTGGTCTGCCCAGATCTATTAATTAAATATAGAGGATAATAATAAATTTTGATATTTAAAAGTTTGTGTGGTTTCCCTCTCGCCAAATTACACATTTCGCTAAAACGGCCTGGAAATCAATTTTTCTCAAAAGAGCCAGAAACCAATTCAACAGTAACCCTTTTCAATATAAATTTATAATTATTTTATTACATTCAATTAAATACAACAATATACTGCAGTCCAAAAGATCCTAACTTCACACATTTTTAACTTTAAGATATTGCTGAATACTGTAATAAGTTAGAAGTTACATTTACCTTATAAGCAGTTAGTAGTAGTTATTTTTAAAAATAATAAACTAAAAGTTAGTCTTTCGAGCCACTTACAGTATTAAACAAGGAGTCCAGATGCGGATGCTGTTCATCATCCCTGATCACGGCCAGGAGTTTCAGTACAGCCAGTAGCTGTCTCTTAGCGAGGAGGCTTTGGACTACATTGGTTCTGTCCAGACAGTCTACACAATTTGTCCTGAACACGCCGACTTGGCGGAGTAAGATTGTTCCTCCACGAGACAGGAAATAACCAAATTCCGTCTATGAAAAGAAACAAGAATTTGACATTAACTTACCCTGCTATGCTGGAAAATATATAAAAGACTATCGGACATAACAAAGTTATATAACAACTCATACATCTTGTAATTGTTTTTAGATACTTATTAGTTTTCGAACATTTCTTCTTATGTCACAGTATTTTTTATGTTGCTCATTTATTTTCGTTAAAATTTTACTCATACACAAGTTTTATTTATTTTTCAAAAAAAAAAACTACAAATATCTACCATTACTACACTAAATTAACTAGCTTCGTGAGCAAACCTGTCCATCAAAATGTTAATTTAAGTTTAATGGCTTATTGCTATATGGCTTAAAAATTTAATTAGTTAGTTGAGGTCATCTCGGCCAGCGTGAAGCTGATTTAATTTAATTTTAGTAAAGTGAAAGTCAAAAGGCTCGTATCTATGTCAAAAAGATGCAGGCATAGTCAAAAAGATGATTTAAAAATGACTTACTTAACTATCTCTTATTATTTACCATTACCTCAGTTATTAATATTTTTGATTCAAATCTAAACCTACTTTTTACACAATTACCTGTTCATGAGCAATTCTATCCATCAAAACGTTAAGTCTATCATATCTCATTCCCCTGCATTCAGCGTGGAAGTCAAAGGGTTCATATCTGACAGAGGGTAAGGCAGCCGCTGCGACCGCTGCACGATAACCACGCTCTAAAGATTCTTCTTTACCATGCTGATCGATCTGAGAAAAGAAAAGAAGAATTTAAATCTTCCATTGGTGTGTAAAGGCAAATAGTTCAATTGAGTGGGTTTTTTTTCATGAAATCGTACTAAAGATAATAAGCAATTTTGTCATAAAAAGCAAATTCACGATGATTGAACATGATTTTTTTTTTGTAATTATCTTTATTTACAATTCAAATAAACTTGCAAGTATGTTTCGGATCTTTATATAGCTACCACCAGTTCTGCTATGAAAACCGACTCAACAGTTGCTCTCTTCTATATAAACATGAGAATATTGTCAGTAACCAGTACAATATCTTAGTGCAAACCAATCTCTACTTTTTAAATGTAGAGAATAAAAACAGAAAAAAATACATACCAAATTCAACAGAACCTGATTCCCATATCTCAGCACCTGATCTCTCAAATGACTGGTATACGCTGTGACGTGGTCTTCTTGAGACAATGCTATACTTGGCTTATACTTTAGATTGGGGTACTGGTTCCAATATAGCGGGATCGAACCCCGTGTTTGTACGAATGAAGATTTCTCCCCACCCCTTTCTATTATTTGCTCGGTCTCCACAAAATTCGCTACATTACCCTGAAAGTAAGTTAAAATACAAAAAAATATATAATTGATTGTAAAAACGTTTATTTAGGGGATTTTTAGTTTGTGTATTCGCTTTGGTAGAATATGCAAATTTTCCACAAATACTGGGGAACAAAGTGTCGTACTAGGTTCCGCCTGCGAACGCTGCTATATGGCGAAAAGAATGACATGTAAGTTACTATATATTGTATGACAGTATTAATTATTAATGGTTGTGAGTTTAATCTAAGAACTGTATTTTAAATTAATTTATTTTTTCGCTCTAGTAAAACGCAAAAGAAAGAAGAACGCAGGTAAATCCGTTCAACGCGTAATGTTTCTCAAATTAGCGAAAACAAGAAAACTAGGTAGGTAGGTTCTCTCACATAAGCACATTTGAAAAATGTTATGATATGTGTGCTCTGGGTTGTACTTTGGATCCAATATTTGCAGGTTCATATAATATATATCAGGCTATCGTAGTGCAGCGGGACAGCATATGACTGAAAACTTGATAGTTCTGGATTTGACCCCTACTTACGGGAATAGACTATTTTCATGTGGAGACATACAGAGGCTTTGGCGAGGCAAAGTGCTATCTTTAATCCCTCCACTCAAGATGTAGAATAAAGTGTCTTAACATTAGGTTTTTATTTGCCAATCCTGCTCTACGAGATGTATATTTTAGTGTGATCGACAGTTCGTGGTCTCTCATTGTTCACTCGGAAAGAATCAAAAGCCAGAAAAATCCTAAAATCAAATCTGAGCTACCTCCAACTGACATCAAGGTGGCCACAACTTGTCGACGGTACTGTGTTAAATTTTATTTAGATTTCCCCATACCTGTCCATCAATTCCTCTCATAAACAACCTAGTGCCAGCTCTGTTCACACTTCGCCGGGACACCACCGACCAGGACAGCTGGTGGCCGTTCACCGTCACTCTGTTTATTGCGACAACTTCGAAAATATTAAGGAATCTTATATGTTAAATGGTATTTTTAAATTATTTAATTCAATTTTCAAAAGGATTTATTTGTCAATTAAATTTATGTGTCATACTAATGTAAAGTTCATGTTACCAGCGAAATAGTCGACTCTAATTTCACACATTTTTTTTTCATTTTCATAATACTTATTAAATTCAATTGCTAAATTTGATTTAACACGCAACCAACAAATGAAAAAGTCGTACGTCTACGAAAACAGACACATTATTGTGATCAGCTGTGAAATCGTTATGAGGCAGACAGGAATGTCAAATGTGGGGATGGTGCGAGAGTGAGAGATAGAAAAAGAGTGAGGAGGATTAGAAATACAGTTCTTAGCAGCTATACAATTAATACTTTATTTTTAGCTACATTGCCGTATGATAATCAATTTTTCCGTAATTCTTAAGAGATTGCCTTCAAAATAAAAAGAAATCAATCGTATTTCGAGATAACTTTCTTTACAACTTTGAGTAATGAGCAAAATACCCGCTTAACTCCCCTACTATAACTAAATATGTTTAAAAGGATACAGCCTTGAATTATCGGTAGGGTGAATCTCGCGAACTGCTGATGTGAATAGTTCTTTAGTAAATTACCGTTCCATAGAAAACGTGAATCAGCGCGATTTGCCAACGAATTCTGAAAGAATAACATAGAATAAGTTCAATTATTTATTTAGATATTACATGGAGGGTTGTGGGTTCGATCCTCATGGTATGACGTATAATAATATATATTTCTTTTTTCCCCCTTTCTGGCAAGAGCAAGAGCAGTGTTACGTTCCGTCAATCAACAAGCAATATCTCAAATTCGGGTAGAAAGTGGAGAAGTGGAGAATACAGTGTCAACCGAAAAAATGTGGTTTTTGTACGTGGCAATAGGTAAACCACTGTAAAAAATGGTATTTACAATAATATGCAGTCAGAATTTTTTTTTATCGTATAAAAATGATACTTATTAAAAAGGTGTAAAAAATATATACAATATATATAAGAAAAATAAGTAAATTATCAATATCATATAAATAACAGAAATTATAAATACCTTATGAAATTCCGATGGCACAGAATGCAACCTTTGCATAGTGTGAGTCAAATCATATCCATACGAGAAGTATATACCGGGTGTGTCCAACGCAGCTTTGAGCATACGTTCATATGTGTTGTTGTCCTCAATCTGTAATAATACAACTAAATAATTCATCTGTATAGGAGTTATGATAACACCGACAGACACACAGATCACGTGGATACACAGACGTGTGAAATTTATAACAGCACTACTGTTTTCGTTGGAGATTAAAAAATTACGAAAATTGATTGAGTTAATTGAGAATTATGGCTGTCTGTACATGGAAGATATATGGGATATACTATTATTGGGGGCATTTATCAAAATAAATATGTTTTTTAAATAACAACAATTTTTATATTATATATATGTAGTAATACTAGCCTGTTTGTTCGTCATATGTGTTGTAGACCTTGAATAAGGGATGATGTCTGTACCAGCTAACTGATATATGTCCTGGCCATTTATTTTACCTACCTAAAATTTAAACGAATCTTATACAATTTTACTATAAATAAAATTATATTTATTTAATTATTGTAAAAATAATTAGAATATAATCTATATTCATACAAAGTGGAAGCATCAGCGCTACTTTTACGGGAGCAGCATATAGGATAAAATATGTGAAACCCATATATAAACAAATTAATCAAGGTACCTCAACAGTTTAGACATAGGATTTTTATACATTTCACGATGTTTATCTATACCTGTATTCCGGGTGACGCAGTTACGCATAGATAGAATAACGTAAACACTTACCACTACAAAAATACTACTAAAGGTTAAACAAGTTTGAACTTTATCCCCAATACCTACGACTCGATTTCGGAGAATCCCTACAATGGTATTTTCCATTTTACGGCTTAAAGTCCATGCAACTAAAGTTGCAAGTGGCAACTAGTATCCACATAAACATTAACACACTGTAACACTGTAGTTTTAAGCCTCATCTTAGTTGTATATAATAGATAAAGAAAACTCGATGTCTTATTACAAAAGACACTCTACTCTCTTCATTATTTTATGATTTTTGAGGCATTACACATAGAAAATCTAAACTCAATGTTGCATTTGTCTTATAAGGCCAGGAAAATTAAAGAAAATACATTTCTTAGCATTTCATTCCCACTGTGTTGCAGGGAGAGGAGCTCAGAGCACGGACTGATGATATTTCTAGATAAGCAAAGATCTTAGTAAAACATATTAATGCAAACTATTGAGAGATTTCACTGTCTCTCACTCTTATTATTATCATAAACTTCGTAAATTTCCTATATGTCAAATTAAAATTATATAAATAAAGATAACCAAAAATCTATAATAATATTATAAGAACTTACCAATATTCTATACTTAGCAACAACTAAATACAATCCTGATATAAGTTTTATAGAACCAAGGAATCCACACACAGGTTTGTACACATGGAGTGGTATTGGGATTTTCACTGACTTAAAATCTGTAATAAAGACAAATACTTGTGAACCTGCATCATGACTGGCCTGAAGACAAACAATCTCTTTTTATTAATATAAATCATTATTACAAATATATGTAATTATTTTTTATCTTCACACTGTATGTCACACATAGCATATGATAGGCAGAGGGAACTAGAGAATCTAGTGTTAAGACACTCTGTTCTTGTTAAGGCACTTCTGTTATCTTAAATAATATATGTAAAATTTAGGCTTGTTAGTATTATATACCTTGCCTCAATCATAAACAAGGGGTCTGGTAATAATAAATATACATTTTTTTACATTATTCTTAAAAATATACTTAAACACAACATTCAATTTCATGTTATAAAGCAGAATTAAATGCCATTTTTTGTCTTGTTACCAGAGATTTTTAGCTCAACTTTATTCTGCACACAGCAGGGTAGAATGATGAAATCTAGTGTTCAGACATCCCATTTCCGCTCCCACACCCGGCGCAAAAATAATACATCACAGAAAAATAGTTAGTTTTAAAGAATCAGATGTTACTCTGCACCAAAACACCTCAATATCATTCATAAAGTTATTGTATTAAAATTAATGTAATATGTAAATAACTTTACATGACATTGAGAGAACAAAATTAAGTGATTAAATTTATTCACTTTATTGAATACATGTATTGTTTTTACACAGTAAATCTTAATATGTAAATAAATTAAAAAAATAGTATTATGATCTCTTATATACCATTTTTACTATTTTTTATAATTTACCTTTGACTGCTGCATCACCAGTGATTCTATCAATTACCAGAATTTCTGTAGGATTTATAGTAGGTTCCAAATAAAATTTGTCTGAGGTAGTGTACCTATAAAAAATATATATTGATAACACCAAACCAATTTTATATAGAATCAATCAAAGTGTTGATTTAAGGATTTATTTAAAGCATTAAAACTAAAACTCTTGTGAACACAAAGGTGGCTATGGTATTTTACTTGGGTATTACCCAAAAGCAAAATGCTGAACTTTTAATAATTTTCTGTAATTATAAGATAAATAATTCTTAATAAAATATCATATAATTACTAGCAATATTAATAAATTTAAAAAACATAAAATGAACTTTATTACAACTTAATGAAATTAACAACCATAGTTATAAAATAATTATGATATTTCACTTACAGTTTAATATCATCGTGAATCAGTAGTTGGTCTGCCATTTTAACACTATTTTTCTTGTGTAATATTAGTTTACTTATATCATAACATTTACAGTATGGTCTACCAGATCCTAGCGTAAAATTGATGACATTAGAGGTAGAATTAAGTTAAAATCGGTGATTACAACACAAAATTGTGATTTTAAATGTCAATATGTCAGGATGACAACTTAGAAAGATAAGCATTGATTTATTAATTATATTTAACTATTTTAAACAAGATTTAAAAAAAAATAATTAAGGATAATTATTTATTTGATTTCTTAAAAAAAGGTATCTTCCTATGAATTTATTATTCTATTAAGATACTGAATGGACAATACAGATAAAATTTTATAATATAATCTTGTAAACATGTGTCTCTGATGTTTAAATTAAACTTTAAAGTTCAGCACAAGTTTTGTTTTGTTTGACAGCTAACCTCTAAACCCGCATATTATGCCATGTGAATTTAGACATTTTTATTAGAAATTTAAATATTAGTTAGTACATGAAATTTCATTATTAAAATAAAATGGAGGTGGAAGGTTATCCAGGACTCATAAAAACAATAAACGATGATGAAGAAGTAGAAGATTTTTCAGAAGAATCAGACGTCGAAGAAGATGTATGTTTAGTTGTTCTACAATATGTAACTTGCATTACAAAATCCATAATTAGCTAAATACCTCCATCGTTCGGTTCATTTTCTTCATCCATATTGAAATCGAAGAAATGCACTATTAGTTATTTTCTTTCTGTGACAATGTCAAGTAATAACGAAAAATAAAAAACAATCTATACGTCTTAAAACTTGTTAAAAGCTTTTAAGAATTACATCTAGTGACGATATTATGCACTAACTAATTTATAATAAATTTATTTTTAGTATCAGCCCACAAAGCAAAAGATAAAAAGGAAAGCCGATTTTGACCCAAAGTTCAAATTTGTTGCTTCTGTTGAAGAGTATAATAAGGTACTGTATGATTAATGATGCATAATTATTATTAAATTTTTCAGTTTTAACTGTGAAAAGGAAGAAAGGTAATGTAACTTTAATTGAATATACCTCACTTTGAAGTTAAGTATAACACATTTGAACCCGTACCTCCTAGAAACCTAGCACTCAAATGTCGAAATTCTTATGTGTAGTTAGATAACAATTTATGGCTTAGTCTGGCCAGAGGCATGGCTTAAATATTAACAATTTAATTTTTTATCCTTTTTTTATAAAATGATCTGCTTTCCTAGTGTGGAATAACACTAAGAATGTTAAAATTACCTTGGTTTGTTTTTAATTTTATATTTTTGTTTAACAAACATTTTTCAACAATAGGATCCATGGGATGATTTACAAAAATATGTGAGAAGAAATGTTAAAAGAACTCTTGATCAAAAAATTGAACAAAAAAGAGCTGAAGCCAAGGTGAGGGGGAATATTGATGTAGACACAGATTCTGAGGCAGAAGCAAAAGGTTTGTTAAATATATGAAAAAAAAATAACAATAATAAATAATAATAAATAGAAATAGAATTTATTAGTATAAGTTGCTATTACAGCAATATTAAAATGTTACTAGAATTCAGAGGAGTATCAACATTACTTAGCAAGTAACTTTCGAAATAAAACTAAAACTTTCATAGTCTATTAATATTCTCTGTATAAGTCATACATTATGAGTTAACAACTTCTTTGGTAGTTAAAACTCCACATTCAATTCTGCCATTAACACAATGTTTCTATAATTAGGCAGTAGTTCTTTTGATAGACATTTGATAATCGATAATATTTTAATACTACATCTACTGCAATTGTCTTAATAAAATGTGAATATATGTAATATTTTAGATAGTGATGTGGATGAATTAGAAATATCAGATGATGAACTTAAGAAGGATGAAATTAAAACTAAAGAAAAAAAAATAACCAAAAAACAAAAATTGGAAGATGTAAGTAGACACAGAGCATTGTAATTGAATGATCAACCTTTTTAAATTAAAATAATAATAATTCTGTATTTGAATTTGTATTTGTTAAATATAAGTTAAAAGCTTATTAATGTCTCAAATAGAAGATATTGTGATGCTGTAGCAGAAGCAGGCTCAACATAATGATAGTAGGTTCGATGTCCTTTTGAGAGAATAAATTATTTCTAATTTCTTTGCTCTGGCAATACTAAGTGCTGCATTCTGTTCCACCACTCAAAGCATTGGTATTGAATACATAATAAAACATATAATATTAACAAGATTATTTTAGGAACTAAAAGAAGATGAAGCAGAAGGTGCTAAAATAGAATATGATTCCGACTTCTTTGAAGAGCCTCCACCATATGATGAGCAGGCTTCATTTTACATGATGAATTTATCACGACCGTTGTTAAAAGCTATTGGTACACTAAACTATGTGCATCCTACGCCTATACAAGCTGCTACTATACCAATAGCTTTGTTAGGTATGTATAAGTATGAAATTATTAGTTCATTTATTTTTAGATTCACGCTGTATACTGCCCTATATAGCAGAGTAGGCAGAGGGAACCTAGTGTTAAGACGCTTGGTTCCCCGCTTTCTGCTGACTTTAAAAAATTGTGTTTATAAACACATTTTGTGCCTCTCCACCACAACTGGCTTCAACTACTATAATTTCAGTAATACTTAAATATGACAACATTAAAATAACACATCAAAGTCAAGGCCGTAGTGGCGCAAGGGGTACAAGGGTGTGACTGTAACTCAACAGTTGTGGGTTCAATCCCCAATTGAGGAAATAAATTTTTATTTATTAATATTTTCAATCATTTGTTCTGGGATCAAAGCAACTTCACTGCAATATGCAGGATGTGAAACTGAAAGAATTATTACATGAATATAAGGTGACATACAATTTATAAATGTTTTCAATATTTTTTTCTATATTTATAGGTAAAGACATATGTGCCTGTGCAGCGACGGGCACAGGTAAAACAGCGGCATACATGCTACCTATATTAGAGAGACTTTTGTATAAGGCTGCGGCTGACCGTGTCACTAGAGTACTAGTTTTAGTCCCTACACGTGAATTGGGAGCTCAGGTAGATGTTATAATTAAAAATTTATTATTATTGGAATATTATTTTAAATTTATATTTTCATTTCTTTGTTCTGATGTCGAGGTAAAGCGCGGCGTTAAGTTCCGCTACTCAACATGCAATGCCTACAGCATTCGGCTGAAAATGGGGAACGGAGTGTCCAAACACTAAGTTCCCTCTGCCTACCCTGCTGTGTGCGAGATACAGCGTGAAGATGATTTGATTTTATTTTTTAATTATACGCGATGATTAGTAGATTGATGGACAAACTGATACAGGTGATAGCGGAGATCATTTTCAATATTTTTTTCTCGTATACAACAACGGGAGGATGTTTTTAAAATATATAAGCAAATATTTTTTGGGTATAACATTTTGAGAAAACAAAATCAACACAACATTCAGACGGCTCCATATTAAATCATTAAATGGGCCATATATTAGACAACACAAAAATACCGTAAGAAAGACATGTATAATATTTTTCCAGCAGTTTATATTGAGCACATTGTTTATTTGAAAATCTTTCTTCTTTGGAAAAAAATGTAATTTGACAAGCTCTTCCATTTTTAATACACTCATTCATACAAACCTGAAGTATATAATGAATTATAAAATACATATATTTTTAAGGTACACACTGTGACTAGACAGCTATCCCAAAACACATCGGTCACTATTGGTCTGTCTGTTGGAGGGTTGGACGTCAAATACCAGGTTAGTACTTATAACTAAAAATAAATAAGGAAAAATGTGACTTATTTGGGAAATATTTTTTTTAAGTATAGGCAAATTATAATGTTAACACACAAGGTTTAGGCTTCTTTATCTACCTTGACCCCTAGCAATTATGGGATTTTTTATTTTTTTTAATGGCATTTTGGTTGGCAAAAAAATGGTTGTAAAATATGGAATCAACTAAAAATAAAATGTTTCCAAATGATTAGATATAGGTATATTGTGTTTAAAAATCAATATAGTTACAGAAATTACGTCGGACTTTCAATTTTTAAATATATAGTAATTTTAAACGTAACACTATTTGTTTAATTGCATATATTTTTTGTTTATATATATATACATTTTTTATATCATCTGTCACTGGTACCATATAGTGTGTAGAAGTAGGTATATTATATTTAATTTATTTTTTTTTTGTTTAAAATAGGAAAGTGTGTTACGTCGTAATCCCGACATTGTAATAGCTACTCCGGGGCGACTTATTGATCATATCCGTAACACACCGTCTTTTGGTCTGCATTCCATTGAAGTTCTTGTACTGGATGAGGCTGACAGGTAAATCAATATATGTAATATTTTTTTAATGGGCATTTTTTTCACTAAAATGTCTTATCATTCCATGTGATGGGCTCAAAAATTGTTTATTTTTTTTCTTTAATTACTGCCTTCTTCGCTCTGGTGTTGAGGCAAAGTGCGTCGTTGAGTTTTGCCCCTCAACACGCAACGCCTCCAGAATTGCCTACCCTGCTGTGCGCGGGATACAGCGTGAATCTGATTTGAATTATATGTTAATAAATGATAATAAACTTAATAAGGCACTATCTATTCGTAAAAAAAATCTATTGCTTTCTTTACAGAATGCTGGACGAATATTTTGCTGAACAAATGAAAGAGATCATCCGTCAGTGTTCACCAAAACGACAAACCATGTTGTTCTCTGCCACAATGAGCGATGAAGTCAAAGATTTGGCCGCCGTTTCTCTTAATAAACCAGTGAAATTGTTTTTGGACTCTAATAAAGATGTTGCTTTTAATCTTAGACAGGAGTTTGTGAGGTGAGTTCAGTGTTTATTTAATTAAAAGTGAGAATGTTGTTAGGGTTTTTTTTTACTAGAACATGATTTCAGGAAAATTTTGTGTTACATCTTTTTCATTTCAATGTATACCTGTGAATGAAACATGGTAATGTTAAATGGAGGTGGTGAATTGTGAATGTTTTAATACATAGATGATAGAATTTTATAAACAAAAAATAGAAAAAAATAGAAATCCAGATATTGTTGACTTTATACTTATCATAATTATGTTCTTATATATAATATCTTAATATTAATGAAAATCCTGAAATTTATCATAAAAATTACTTTCATTTTCATTGAAAGTGATTTTATAACTTCTAATTAAGATTTTATAAAGTTCATTGTTATCCCGATCCCCATTCTCCTTGCCTTGCCTTGTTTGCATTGCATTAAAATAAACTATTATAATTTATTAACAGAATACGTAAGGAGCGCGAATCGGACCGTGAAGCGATACTAGCCGCGCTGGTGTGTCGTACGTTCAGGGACAGAGCGGTCATATTTGTGCAGACTAAGAAGCAGGCTCACAGGTTACACGTCGCTTTAGGATTGTTGGGCATAAAGGTATGTCATATTTTTTCAGCTTAATTTGTATCCCGCATGTAGCAGGTAGGTTAGTAATGTACTTACTAGCTAATTATATTTTATTTTAAAAAAAAATCTAATGTTACTCCCACATCCAACGCAGTGGCAACACTTTAACATGGTGTTGTCACATTATTACAGTGGGTATAGAGACGCTTTACTAAAACACACGCAGATTTAGTCAATAAATTTGTGTGCACCTAAGTATTGCTACAGTGACATTTAAAATATTTTTGTGGATGTTTGAAAAATTTTATTTGAAATATCTATATAACAATACAACACATACATACAAATATTATTAAGTTGAAGATTTTATTTAGTTGAACGCAGTAATCTCAAGAATTAAGAAATCTTTTTACATTGTATAGTTTATCAAGAAATGCTACAGTCTGTATTACATTGCGTTAATTATTTAGATGTAATGATTAGTTACCTCGGGCCCTTAAAATGTTTCATGTATCATACGCCACTCTTAGTGATTTGTTATAAATTACACGGGCGAAGCTGCCCATAAAAGTTAGTAATATATAAAATTAAAATACCAGGTAGCAGAACTCCACGGTGCTCTCAACCAGCCTCAACGCCTGGACTCTCTAAAAAGATTTAAAGATGAACAAGTTGACGTGTTAGTGGCGACGGACGTGGCTGCCCGAGGTCTTGACATACCAGGCGTCAAAACTGTCCTCAATTTTACCTTACCCGCTACATTGGAACATTACATACATAGGGTAAGTAGGTGAGCAGTATGTGATGATAATAGTGGTAATAGACGTGGGTGTCCGTGGTGTAGACATACTAGGGGACAAAACTATAATCAACTTTACCTGCCATGTTCAAAATATACAAATGTATGTATTATTTGACCAAAATAACTTTTGACATATGTGAAAATATTATATGAGAAATTAATTTAAAATATCTTCGTTTATAGGTAGGTAGGACGGCTCGAGCTGGTCGAGCCGGCGTATCAGTGTCCCTGGCAGGTGAAGCAGAACGTGCCCTAGTGAAAGCTATAGTAAGACGCGCGAGACGACCAGTCAAGTCCAGACAAGTTCCACCAGACATAGTGGCCAAGTATAGGGAGAAATTGGCCAAGCTTGAAACGGAAATTGGTAAGTGGAGACCCGATTATCCGGCCTTCAGTTATATGGATTCGGTATTACCTGGACTAAAAACCGGGTACATGTAATTTTAAAAAAAAGGGAACATTAATAATATTTTTTTTTGTTTCATTATTACAGTATTTTTCAAACCTTGAACAGAAATGAAAAGTATTTCACTTCTCATATATTTTTTTATTCCAAGTGTAATAGTAACTGTTATGCTTAACCATAACAATTATTTTAGTTAATTGAGTTTCTATTGTATTATGTTCTAAAATATACCTGTTGGGTGAGAGAAAGCATTAAAAGTAAGGTACTTTGTCTAAGTTGAAAATGTTGATTGTAATTCAATGTAATAATATTGAGGTCGCAGTTTGAAAGTGAGTTTGTCTTAATATGTCTCAAAAAAATCCATTTGACCATGCATATTAAGGGAAACGTGAGAGACCGTGAAAATAAAAAAGAAACGTCACATTATTCTTCATAATAAAGCAAAAAAATATCTATCTCTGTCAGAACACTACTAACATTCTTTGGAACCAATACAAAGGTATTCTAAAACTAACCTCACAACCATTCATTATTCAAGAAAGTAAATAATGTTATTAATCACTAATAAAAAAACATTACATAAATATATCCACAGCCGCAATCCTGGACGAGGAATATGCAGAGAAACAACTAAAAAAAATGGAAAAACAAACTGGAAAACTAGAAGGTGCCATCAAAAAGGAGGATGGTCCCAAGTTCGAAACCAAACGTCAACAAGAATGGTTCCAGACACCTAAGGAGAAGAGAGAGGAGAAAGAAAGATTAGCTTTGACTAAACACCCAGGGAAAGGTAGGTTATGAAGATTTTTTTATCTACATGTATAACAATAATTGTAATTGATTGTTCTCTGTAAACAGTACATGGAAGTAATATGAGAAAAACTTTTTTTTTATCTTTACATTGTACACATGGCAGGGCAGGCAGAGGGAACCTGGTGTGTTAAAATACTCAGTTTCCCACTTTCCGCCGAATTTTTCACCAAGCTTTTACCTTGGTGTCAGAGTAAAGAAACGAAAATATTAAATAAAATTAATCAAATAAATCAGCTTCACGCTGAATCCCGCACACAGCAGGATAGGCAAAGGGAACCTAGTGTGAAGACACTCCGTTCCCCACTTTCTGTCGAATTCTGGAGGCTTTGCGTGTTGAGTGGCAGAACTCAACGCCGCGCTTTGCCTCAACACCAGAGCGAAGAAATGGAAATATAAACGTAAATAAATATTTCACTTCCTCGAGTGGAGTTCGAACCCACAACCGTCGTATTACAGTCACACCATTGTGCCGCTGCGCCACGACGGCTTCAATTCAATAATCCTGCAACTATTTTGTCATTTAAAGTAGAAATTGAACATTTTAAATTATTAATAAAAAAACCAGAGATAGCCTTAAATAATAATCATATTTATTTATATCTAATAAAAAAACCTATTTTATAACAGATAAAATCCAAAAGGGTAAAGGTAAGAAACGTAAACAGGATGACGATTCAGATGACGATGACAACAAGAAAAAGAAGAAAAAGCAAACTAAACACACTCCGAAGGATTCGGCCGAGGAAAGAGTTAAACGGGAGATGGAGAAAGTAAGTTTAAATTGTGTTTAGTTGTCTAAACATATATATAATAATATTATTTTAAAGTATAAAATTTATGACCATATCGAATTAGAACGTCTCCAACACAAAAACTTCGCAAAGTAAACAAAGAACTCAAAAGGGCTAATAATATTCAAATAGGTAAACATATTTTCTTTAATTATGGCTAAGAACATTTTCGTTTAAATCCCCTTTCGAACAAAAAGCAATAAATTTAAATTTGGGAGTTATGACGCCACAGTAGACATACAAAAACACAAATAACAACGCTGTTTTTTTAAAAAAACGTATTGAATTATTTATTGTAATTAAAATATTCACTTTCGCCTAGGCCAGCTTTTAGGTTCGATTACTGTAAATTATACAAAAAAATTAACCAGACATTGAATACATAAATTATTTTTAAAATTATTGCGTGAATATAACATATTATTTGTACAGGTTGCATTATTACAATCAAGAATGTCGAAAGGCAAAAAGAAGTTACGCAGAATCCGCGCTGTGGAGGACGACGACGATAGGCCCGCACAAAATAGAAATAAAAACAATCAAAATAAACGGAAAAAGCAAAGTAACTTTGCCAATGATCTTACTGATACATCTAAAGCATCCACCAAACGTTTAAGATACGACGCTAACAGAGTACAAAAGGGTAAGCCTATACAAAATGGCAGAAATATGCAGAAAGGTAAAGGTAAGCCGATGAGGGGTAAACCTAAAGGTAAAACGTTTGGTAAGCCGCAAGCACCTAAAAATAAAAATAAATAATTTTTATTATTTGTGATTGTCTTTTTTGTCATCCTTCCTGTACTTGTCACAAATAAATAAAAAATAAATAATAAAAATAAAAATTCTTTATTGGAACTAGTAATAGTAGGATCACTAGGAAACTATAGCAGTCGAAGAGGTGCTTAGGGAGACAAAAACTGTGGAACTGGATTACTTCTTAACTCCACTCGGATTCAACGGAGATGATCGGAGCTTAAGTCCAATTTCGTGATTCTTCTATCACTAAGCATCTCTATTGACTGCTACACTTTGCGGATCTTAAGTGCTTAATCTACGTTGAATCCGGGCGGAATTAGTGTGTAATCTACTTCCGCGGTTTCTGTCTCTCTAAGCAACCTCATTGATTGCTACACATATTGATCTCAGCCTGAAGGCCGAGAAAAGTCCCGGAAAACGAGAGTCGTTACTGAACTGTATGACGGCGCCATCTGTTGAGCGGGCATAAGACATTGCAATTATTGCATATGTGACACAAATTCCACATGTCCTTACAACCGTTACATTGTCTTTATTATTTGCGTGGCATTATCTGGGATAAGTGTTTATTTTAAACTATTCAATCTAATGTAATACGATAAATTGTAGGCAATACACCGATATCTTATTAGTTTAAATTAAAACATAATAAACATTTCGATTTACATCATTGTCGTCATTATTCTTGGTTTTTTGTTATCGAAACTTTATGTAACAAAATTTAATAAATCTGGTTAAGTTTCATTTAAAATTGTATTAATGTTTATGCAACAGAAGGGTTTATTCTAAAATTATTTAAATATCAAAAACAAATACTTTGGTATAAGAATTAACTATTAACTATTAGAATTAATTATAGAATTAACTTTGTTGTTTTTTTGTTGAAATAATCTTTATAATTATTATGGTCCAATATAAACTAAACGGAAAAAACACCAGTCACTATTTTTTGTCAACTAACGAACCTAATTTTTATACAGATTTGGCCACTAATTGATTAGTATAGAAGTTTTTTTTTTTTCAACTTCACGCTGTATTCCGCATGTAGTAGGATAGCCAAAGGGAGCTCAGTCATAACACACTCCGCTCCCCACTTTCAACCGATTTCTGCAGGCATTGCGTTTTGAGTTCTCAACGCCGCGCTTTGGCTCGATACCAGGGCGAAAAAATGACGTAAGAAAAAATATTTCCTTGAATGGGAATCAAACCTACAAACAATCAGAATTACATCCGCACCCTTGTGCCCTGCACCACGACTGGCCTCAAGAAAAGTTAGTAAATCAACAATATTATCATGGTAGTTCATAAGAACACATTAGCAGGAAATAAAACGCTCATTTACAAGGCAACAGTTTATTGGGTCGCCATACTATTTATACGATTAACCTAAACGCCGGTGAAGTTTGAAAACCACCGGCTCTAAAACTACGATAAAAATACAAAGCATCTTTAAAACGAGATTATAAACAATAGACAGACCGAAGTCGATGACGAAGCTATGCTTTCTGTACTTAAATAATTTAAGATACAACCGGAGGCAAACAATACAACTTATGCATAATGTCAAACTCTAAGTCACAGTTCTATTTCATATTGGTGATTTTATATTGCTTATTTGTTAATATTTATAGGACATTATTATTATCATAATATATTTTATAAAACTAAATATGAAAATTATATATTTCTTTATAATCTACATTATAGCTATATATATTTTTTCGAGGTCCACACTCTCGTTGAAAAGTGGTAGAAATTTTAAATTCCTAAACTAGAGTGTACCCACTACATAATTAATATACATTGGCTGTATACATTAAGTGTAACAAGTTTATTTCGTATGTTTAACCTTATAAAATATATTAATTGAATTTATACTATGGATTTCAATTAACATACTATATTAAAATAAATTTCAATATCAATAATATGTCAAACGATAAAATTAATTAGTTAAAAAAGTCAAACTTTACTTACACTAGTTAACTGATTTGGGGTTAAAAGTTACATAGAAAGAAGGATAGTGAAATTAAGAAAGAAAAGCAAAATAACATCATAATTTTGAGCTCTTAGTGACATATGCATATTATTAAATCAAGTATTGAGTCGCACGAAATGAAATAAAATGTTATTAAACAATATTAAAATAAGTCTCTATGTGTCCCTAATTTCGTAAAGAAAATGCATAATTTGAAATGACTTGATGAAAATAAATACAAAAAAGTTATTAATAACTTCTATAATATGTTAGTGAGAATATGCATTTATAACTGAAGGATATATAAAAAATTCTTTTAAGTTGCAAGTATATTATAGTATAAGGCATAGACAGAAGAAATGGAAATTTGTTGTTTTAAATAATTTAAATTTCACCCAAATTTTCTTAATATAAAATCTATATGCATTTATAACTGAAGGAACATATGTATGAAGGTGATTTATAGAGTGCTTTCTAGGTATATTTAATATTATAAACTTATACTTTTTAACTAATTGGGTGGAAAAATATTAATTTTAATTTTGCAGAAAATGTTATTATTTATTTTTTTTCGCTGAAAGAGTTAATATTTAATTCTTAGAAAGTACAAACACTACTTTGGATTAAAGTGTAAATCTGCTAGTACCCTATTAAACAAATTCTCATGAGAGACAAAACCACCTTTAAAAAACTGTATATATTGTATATACTATCAGAAGTTTTTTACAATTTCGAAAATTGATTTGTATTCTCTATTATTTGAAATAAAATAAGACAAATTTGTATTTTTTTTTTACATTATCTAATGGTACAAAATGCACATACCGAAAAAATATATTAATTTAGGGGGTTTACACTCTAAAATATTATGCAACATATCACTTTCATTCAATCATTCCTTCAATTATTATAATATAAAATAAAAACTTATGCCAAATGAAGTAATGTAGGCACTGATCGCTAGATATATGTACAAATTTACATACAACTAATTATATATAAAGATTTACATATTTCATTGCATACATTTGGATGAACTTCAATAAAAATATCTCTCTCTACACCTTAACACTACGGAACACCCGCGGATTTACTTGTATATATAAAGATATATGTTTCATATTAGTTCGTAGATTTGAACATTTACAGTCACTATATAATCAGAACAAATTACTAATTTAATAATGATATTAATACATGATTAATATATGTTTTTTGTTTCATATGCATGGTAGTTTAGCTTCTTAATGAACTCTAAAAAGGTGTGAATAGGAAATTTAATGTCTCTTACAAAAATGTTTATTCGTCCATACAATAAGTATTAGTTTGTAAATTTGACACTATATCTACTTTGATAATAATCTATAGTAAAAATTGTTGAATCTATATCACAATATAAACAAAAATAACTCTCATATACACAAATTTGGCTATCAACATTAATTTTATTTTATATGATATATTTTGACAACTCCATATAATAATACTCTTTAGAATTAACCAGAAACACAAAAACAATTTTATAAAATATAAAATTTAAATGCAATATTTAAAAGTTGCCAAATCATATTGTGTTGCATTGAAAAAAAATATTAGTGTATCCAGCAACCCTTTTATAATGTACTAGTAAGTTAGTCATGATTGACATTATATAAAATATTTTAGAAACATAAAAATTTGAACGTAGCGGGTCTGCGCCTTTTGAAAACGTCCAATCACATATATAGTGCCACTGGAAGTCCTTTAGTGTTGTCCACATTATGACTCACCCATACTGACAAGTGTCATAAGTATTATATAGTATCTTGTCACTGTCACACTAGAGTCAGTCCTTTCAATCTGTATTCACTATGACATTAGTCGCGATTCCTGCTTTTACTCATGTCACTGTCACACTATAGTCACAGTTCACACTATGACACTATTACTTGTCTTATGGTATTTGGTCACTGTCACGCTAGTGTCACAGTCATGACTGATGAGTGCCGGCCGTGACTAACTGACGGCGGCGATGCTCGATGCTACTGGAAGTCGGCCAGGGACTGCCTCCATGTCGCGTGGAAGGGGATGCGGAGCAGCTTCAGTTTGGTGTTTGGTAATTGGGCTGATAGCAGCCGTTGGAGTGTTGGTATGGGGAGGATTTCCACCTAATATTGAACAGTTTGTTTAGTTTTGTATATAATATATTGTTTATTTTAAGCAAATAAATTATTTTTAAAAATAAATATTGTAAAATCAAAATATAAACGAGATTTCCGAGCAGATACATATTACTTTAAGACATTAAACTTTTGTGCTACGACAATAGTTAAATTTAAACTATGCCATAAATTTTAAAATGTATTCAATTCAAGTAGCAAATATGAATCTTTTGCACCCACAAAACTCTGGAGGTATATTACGATAAAAATGATTATAATTTTACTTTATTCTATATTTTATTAAACTAACACATTTGGTTCTCCATTCTCTCTGACTATCCCAACAAGGATACAGCGTAAGCTAGATTAGATTAAACTAACACTGTATTAGTTAACCAGAACTGATAAAAATACATTTAATAACTATTTGACATATAAAATAGAACCTAATATTAAGCCTGTTCTTTCTCTAATGACATGTAAATTAATATGACACAGTGGATCTCTAAACGAAACTTAAAATAAAAATATATAAATAAATCACATAATAAAAACAAGAAAGCGCTATCTCATCTTTCCACAGCATTTTATTACTAAAAAAAACAAAACAACACTACCTGCGGGGGTCCAGCGACAGTGCGGTGGTCGTCAGGCAGCCTACAACCAGGTACGGGCTTCAGCACCGGGATGCACTCGCCCACGTCCCGCCTCTTGCCCTCGCCCTCACCCGCCTCGCACTGGTCTATGAACAGCTCCGTGACGCGCAGCAGCTCGATGGTCACGCCCCACATTAGATGGGTTAGAGTTTCCTTTAATCGGAGTACACCGCTTAGCACCTGTGTAGGATTATGTGTTTATTAATAATAATGAAACAATGTTTTATTGAAAGAAAACCATCAATAATATATCATAAATTTATTATTTACATACTTTACCTGCCATCTGTATGGGATGTTGAATCCTTCTGTTTATTATGTGGATGGGTATTCTATTGGGTTATTTATCACTATGTGTATGTAGTCCATACCTTTTATGACGTTTTAGACAAACGATTATAGCTATATTTTTACCTAAGCTAAGAATTGTCTATTCTAATATTATAAAGCTGAAAAGTTTGTTTTATTGAACGCGCGAATATCGAACTAATAGTTCAAATGTCACACAAAATTTTTAATTATTATCATTTGACCATGCGAGCAGAGCCGCGGGTGTACAGCCATGATGGTTAAAAAACTGACCTGTTTATTTGTAGTAGCAGACTGGGACACATATGTAGGTATGATGAGCAGTCTCTGAATGTTTTTACACTCCGCGAGTGCGTCATCGAAGCCAACCTATAAAAAATATGTCAATGATCACAAAGTTTTATATTTGTTTTCAGTTTCACATTGTTCTGCATTTTTATCAAATTAATTCGTTTTAAATTGACCCAAGACCCAACGCCGCCTCAACTATCTCTGCACGATAAAATGAAAACAATATTTTTTTTCGCGTGAAAATAAAAAAAATACACAAATATATAAATTACCTTAACGTCAAAATTAACAAGCTCCAGCCTAGTCAACTTGGGCAACGCCGCCAACGCCCTCAACAACTGCGGGGCGGCACAATGAGACATGCCGCGCTCCAGTCTCAATCTCCGTAGCTTGGACAGCTTACTGAGGGCCTCAGCGAAAGAGGCTCCGAACGAGCACTCACCGAGCTCTAACGACTCGAGCTGTTCCAGCTGGCCGACCACTTCACAAGCACACCAGCCCAATTCCTTTATACTTGTCAATGATAGATGCTGGAGTCGGTCCAATGCTGATATAGGTCTTAGATCTCGTGTTAGTGATAGTCCTGTGAGACTCTTTAGGCGCAGTAATTCTAGTCTCGGTAATAGGGCAAGGGGTGCGGGATCTAATCGGGCGTCTCTTATGGCAGGCGCCGCTAGGGCTCGGAGTGTGGGCAGACGGGCACATACTGCTTCCACTGCTCGAGCTGGACACCGACATAGTTCCAATCTATAAACAAAATAAATAATTTATATTATAATACGATAATATTCACAAATTATGAATATTATTACATTGATGAATATTCACAAACAATGTACCCCAAAGTATGAGTAACTTTTTTAGCTTCACGCTCTATTCCGCACATCACAGGGAATGCAGAAGGCATCTGGAAACCGAGTGTTAAGACCGCCGATTTCTAGAGGTATATCATTTCCTCGAGTGTAAATCGAACTCACAACCCGTCGCATTTATAGTTGCACGCTGAAAAAAATGTGTTATAATATTATAAGATATAACCGCTACTCACCGTTCCAGTGTATCAACAGAACCAATGTGCTCCACAAACTGTTCCCAAAACACCGCGTCGTTCTGCGGTAACAGCATTTTGCGTAAGTCTAGCCAACGAGTGCCGTGACGTTTTAACGCAGCGCAGAGACCCGTCCAGTCACTTACCTACAGCAAAAGTAATATAATACTTTTTTAAATTTATTTATTTTTTGAGCTAGTGTTAAGACTATCGCTAGAGCTAGTGTTAAGACTATCGAGTTCCGCGACACGAGCTTACTGCTCGTGTCGCGGAACTCAACACCACGCTTTTCAAAAACGTAGTGTTCTATTTGAATTTTTTATAGTATTTTGCTATCTAATATTTTAATATCGGCCGAGAGACCGCGCGCACTGCAGTTTCTGTCTGTAAGCGTCACGCTTTTGGATTCGATGCCCACTCAGAGGAATGAATCAATTTCATTCGGCAGCAAGGCAAACCCACCTTTGAGATTTGCAATGTCTCCAAAATTAAGTGATTCGTGAGGAACGGAGTGTCTGTTCCCTCAACCTACCTTGCTATATGGGGAATACAGCATATAGCAAATATCCATACCTATATTATAAATTCGAAAGTAACTCTGTCTGTCTGTCTGTCTTTTACGCAATCAGGGCCAAACCGCTAATTTAATTGTGATAAAATACTCATATAGAGATACTTGAGGGTCCCGCGGGATGAACATAGGATCCTTTTTTTTCTCATATTTGTAATATTTTCGATATATACCAATATATTAAAATAATTAATTTGACAAGCAATTTATTCCGCCATGTTAATAACAATCGTCGCTACGCGTTGCTAAGCAACGGCTTGCAAAGTTTGTTGTTTTAAGAAAACGTCACCCAAAGTGAGTTTGCTTAATGCATACATGGTGCTCGCCGATATAGATTTGTATTCATTAACAAAAATTAGATGATTTCTATAATTTCATATTCATCCTTATGAAAATAAATATAATAGTCACTTTTAGCATTTTATCTAGATGGAAATTATAGTTTACTGTATATATATACTAATAAATAAATAAGGAGATGTCACTGATTCCAAATGACCTAGCCTAGGAGTGGTATAGTATGACCGACGCGAACGGGCAGATGACTTTGATGATTTTGTAAATTTCTATATATTTTCGAATTACTATTAATTTTTATGTAATTATTTGTTGCTTATAATTAATTTATCTCAGTTCGGTTATCTATACCGATGTTATACACTTAAAATATCGTTATTTTAATCATTTGGCATTTTATTTAATATTGTTCGCAAAAATTAATAATTATTTAATATAGAAAAATGTTTAGTACGCGCGCACGGCAAACTTTAGGTACTTTTTCTAATATTAAGAATTTCCTTTAGTTACTTTTACTTCTTTTGTTTGTTCATTTCGGTTACTCAGATATTTTTTCTAATAATAAATCTCCACTTATTATTATTTTTTTACTTATTTTAATTATTTATGCTTATATTTTCGCGGGCATAGCCGCGTCCGGGCCCACTAGTATATATACAGGGTGTCCCAGGAGTCAACGATAAAACGAAACCAGGTGATAGACCAAGTCATGACAGTTATGAGAAAAATATAAAAAAAAATCTTTGTCATGTATTTTTCATATTATATTGATTTTAAAAAATATCGGAAAAACCGACACCCTGTGATGGTTTTTCAAGTCCCAGGACTACAAATATTACTCTTTCTTAATTTTTTTTTCTGTAATGTAATCATGAGTAATCCTTCTGTGAATTACAGTTTAAGATTGAAACATACCTGCATCAGTTTTCAATAAAATGTGGTGTTTTTGCCAAACATTAAATTCAAAATATTTATTACACCCAACTTTAACCGACTGTACTATAAAAAAAATGTACTACACTGTTTTTGCAAGTAACTTTAAAAGTTGGCGCATTTAATCTGGATTCCGAAATGGTACGACACTTGCTGGATTACTTCTTTGTTGAAGAGAGAAAAATCGAAATACACGATAATCGGGATGTCGTTCAGCTTTTTGGTATCTATTCCGATACATTCTAGCTGCAGCATTTGCGTTACATAACCATTCTCCATGAATGAAAAGCATATTGGCAATGTGTCAAAGACCGAGTATAAGGCCTGCGAGAACCCGGACTCGAGCACTGTCCTTATAAGTCCTGGGCCAGCCCCTAAGTCGGATAAGCGTTGCCTGGACTAAGTGGCGGGAGGTCACTGGTGTGGTCTGTGATCCGTCCGTCCTAACTCTTATCCAGCCAAGGAGATCGTGATCGATGCCTCCAGACTCGTGCATGACGGATCCAAGGTACCTGAACTTTTCCAACTTAGGGGATGGCCCAGGAATTATAAGGATAGTGCTCGAGTCCGGGCTCTCGCAGGCCGTATACTCGGTCTTTGACACATTGCCAATATGCATTTCATTCATGGAGAATGGTTATGTAACGCTAATGCTGCATCTAGAATGTATCGGAAAAGATACCAAAAAGCTGAACGACATCCCGATTATCGTGTATTTCTATTTTTCTCTCTTCAACAAAGAAGTAATCCAGCAAGTGTCGTACCATTTCGGAATCCAGATTAAATGCGCCAACTTTTAAAGTTACTTGCAAAAACAGTGTAGTACATTTTTTTTATAGTACAGTCGGTTAAAGTTGGGTGTAATAAATATTTTGAATTTAATGTTTGGCAAAAACACCACATTTTATTGAAAACTGATGCAGGTATGTTTCAATCTTAAACTGTAATTCACAGAAGGATTACTCATGATTACATTACAGAAAAAAAAATTAAGAAAGAGTAATATTTGTAGTCCTGGGACTTGAAAAACCATCACAGGGTGTCGGTTTTTCCGATATTTTTTAAAATCAATATAATATGAAAAATACATGACAAAGATTTTTTTTTATATTTTTCTCATAACTGTCATGACTTGGTCTATCACCTGGTTTCGTTTTATCGTTGACTCCTGGGGCACCCTGTATATATAGGTAATGATGCTAAAACCACTTACATGTGAGTTTTTCATCCGCACGTGTCGCCACAGCGCGGGCGTGGCGGCGAGGCGCTGCCACAGCTTGCACACGCGCGCGCACCGCGCCAGGTCGCGCATGCCCAGATACTGGAATATCTGACAACAATATAATATATAATGTCACAACCAACTAATTTAATAAAAAAAATACAACCATAACTTAAATGGATTTTTGATACAGAGAAAAAGTATTAGGGTTACCCCTAATACTGAAGTACTGGCATATAAAAAAATAAAATGTTTATTAATCGGACAACCAATGATCCAAAAATTTTAGTAAAATACAATAAAGCTTAATATCTAATGTTAGTACGTAATAACTAATACTATACTTGGTTACATCACACATATGCCAGATCAGCGTTCAGTCTCCACTGTCGACGATAGCCTTCACGATATAAGAGCTTATTTTATAATTTAAAGTGTGTTAAGTAATATAATATACTTTATTGCACAATGTAAAATTTTAAAAAATAATAAAAAAGTACAATAAGGCGGCAATTTCATACTTAGAAAAGATAAATTTATTATGACTAGAGACTGACTTGAACACGTCGAAATACTAAGTAAAAACCTCAGTATTACATTTCTTAACACACAAAATAAAAATATTCACGATTAAATTCTCTTACACTTTCTCTACGTATAACATAAAATTAGAAAAACTTAAATGTATAAAAATATTAAAAGTAAAACATACCTGTACAGCGACATTCTGTGTCGACTTATTACAAAAAGCTGTAAAATAGTCCGTGTCGTCCACTCGGGGGCGTCCCCGGCGGCGGGGCGAGGGTACGGGGGGAGTCCCTGCGGATGCGGCTGGTACAGGGGGAGGGGATGCCGCACCATTGGCTAAAGCACGGCCGCGTACAGCCTTTGCCTCACTGTGAGGGAAAATTTTTTTTCTTTAATTATGTTATATATGAACGACAAAACAAAATATATTCTTGTATTGTTTTGTTATTTTTTTTAAATCATTATTAATAATTGGTCTTAATCTTTTGAGTGGTTCATTAAAATACACTTACCTTTAGACGTAATAAAAAAAAATAAAGGTCACTTACCTTAACATTCCTTTTGGGCAAATTGTATAGTAATAAAAAAATATAATTTTTATATCGTTTCTTTTCATTCTTTTACAACGTAAAATACTTTTATGAGAGCTGTATATAAAGGGGACATAGCGGTTATTACTTGATGACGTAACTATTCAATAACACTATGACAATTTTACATTGTTTTTGTACAACTTTCAATCAAAATGCATGTGTAATTTCACAAAATATGGTGATAAAGGTAGACAGAGAATAATTTGTCTGCCTCAATAAATTCTAGAGTACAATAATAAACAAAAATATAAATGTAACAAGCAAAGTGATAAACAAATTCTACAATTACCAAAAAACAGTAAATATCATTTAAATAATACAGACGATGACGTGCGTTGAGCTCCGTAACACAAGACACAATTACTTGATCTCACATGGAAAGTGGAGAACAGTCTGCCTAGGTTTTCTCTGTCAGGAAATATACAGGACAATGTGTGAAACTAATACAAAATTATTAAATGATTTGATTCCCACATCTTGCACATACAAACATACAGACCCTTAAAATATTTTAAATATGTTATTTATGTTTAAATATAAATCAGCAGTAAATACTGTATTTCTATACTATATTATATAAAATAATTTGCCTTCTTATATTCAAAATAATTATTTCACTTAAAATGCAATTTGACCCTACCATAATTGGGACGTGTGTGTGACAAATGATAATTAACAGGGAAGGTTAAAATTTCAAACATTTTTCGAGAATTATTTACTGTACAAAATAAGCGTAAAAACTAATTTCATTAATAATTAGATTTTTTGTAGGTCAACGCATTTTGTGTAAACTTTACAGTTTTTATATACAGGGTGGAATTGTCAGCGCCACTTTAAATGAAACCACAGTTTTAACTACTCTATAAAAGCCTAATATAATTCGGAAAAAAAATAATTCTCAAAAATGAAAAAGTTTTTTTTTTCAAACAAAATAAATAATAAAATTATCGTTTTAAAATAAAACGCCATTTGTAAAGTATAACATAGGCACGCACACACTTACCTGTCAAAGCGGCAACGTCGCATACGTATGCGTGCGTGACACGAAATACAGGTATGGATAAAAATCGTGAAATGAAAAAAAAATCTTACGTCCAAACCGTTGAGGTACCTTGATTATTTTTTTAAATTCTGGGTTTGAAATATTTTACCCTATATGCAGTTTCAGTAAAAGAAGCGCTGCCTCTTCCATCCTGTATATATAAGTGAGAAGTATATTAATTATAATATTTAAAACAATAAACAGAATACGAAAACGAATTTTTCTCATCATTTACTATCATTATCATCAATATCAGACATCATGCATTTTTTTTCTTATTTTTTCTAACAATTTAATCCTTTGCACTTCATTTTTTTCATTCAAAATTCATTTAATAACTTTTATTAGATATCAGTCATAATAAATGCAAAGTAAATATAAACTAATATAATGGCTACAATAATGGTGATGTACAGTTGTCTATCCAATATGTCTGTGTTTTCATTTTCAGTTTCTGGTCATCTGAAAAAATATATTATTTGAAAATCATTAAATGAAACGTTATTTATATGTTTTTATTAGTATTATTGAAATTGGAGGCCACGATAGTTGTGAGTTTGATTTCATCTCTGGGAAATAAATGACTTTCACTGCTTTGATGAGATTGAGAACTGTCACTCAACACAAATGAGTTTGGGCTAAAAGTGGAGGTTTTGCTACCCTTTTATGTTAAGTAAAAACAAATTCTTTTTTACTTAAAATAAAACTATATAATATGTATACTTTATTCAGAGGCACATGAATTTTTTTTTACTAAAAACATAACATCCTTGTCTCTTCCAGAAAGTTGAAATTAATAGTTTTTATTCACCACTTGGTGTTGGACTTCACCGCGGGGAAGAACTATATTTGGGGAAATAACAATATTTGGACTAATATAATGTCCTCGCTCTGCCGAGATACATATACTGCATATCAAAATGTGAAGCTAAGAATGCAGCCTCTCACTCCTAAGTTTCTGCTTAACATATATATATTTTTAAAGACTTTACAATTGCGAGGAGGCAAGAACGGCTAGTAGTCCCTTCATAAATGTTTAATAGATGTTAGAGTATTTGAAAGACTTGAAGCTTAAGCCGTTTTAGTTATAGGACATATCCCATATTTAATTACTTATCTTTTAGATATTTTTTTATCTGATAGTTAGGCCAGTCGTAGCACAGAGGCTGTAAATGCGAATGGTTGTAAGTTCGATCCCCACTCAAGGAAATAAAATATTTATTAAAATTTATATTTTTATTTCTCCACTGGTGTCGAGGCAAAGCTCTGCGTTGAGTACAACCACTAAACACGTAGTGCCTCCAGAATTAGGCAGACAGTGGGGAACGGAATGTCTTAGCACTAGGTTTCCTCTGCTTACCCTACTGTGAGCGGTATACAGTGTGAAGCTGATTAATTAAATTTTTAGTTTGATAGTTAAAAAATCCACATTACTGATGCGTCGCCCTCGACACAACTATGAAGCGCCTTCCATTGATCACAGCCAGCGACTGAGGCAGTGCCGGCCTGCACGGCGCGGGAGCTGTGGGCGCTGCAGCCGGTTTGGCCACTGCCCACACACGCTCTCCGTCTGGACCGCCACCTGCTACCTGTTGCATATTAATATCATTAAGCATTATTGTTACAGAAGTAAGAATTACATATAAGAGTGTAAATCTGCTAACAGAAGTCAAAAAACGTTTTTAAATACCTGTGAATATACAAAATAATATAATAAACTTTTTATAATTCTAAAACGACATCAATCATGTCAAAAAACACACAACCCGTTTAAGTTGTAGTGTGTCAAATAATTGAACATACATACACATTTCAAAAAATAAAATAAAAATTCTACCTGTTTTTAACGCAATCAGGTCAAAAATACTGAAAAAAAAGAATAGAATATAAACTATATTCACCTTCATCCTCAATAAAACTCGCTTATCATTCCTCGGCACTTTGGCAGGCACTGGCACCGGTACTGGTACTGGCACTGGTATTGGCAAGCGCCTTGATAGATTGGCTCCACTGGCAGACGAAGGAATAGTGGACTGTGATCCTTTGTGCACTGGATTATCTAGTGGCGGTGAGGGGGATGGTTTACGGCAGTTCTGTGTTCAACAAATAATTGTTCTATTAGAGGCGCTACACATACATAATTTCAATATTTTTTGCTACTGTTAAGAAACTTCGCTTTTCACTTTCAATCGTGATTAATAAAATAATAATATTGAAATATCACGGAATTCAACTCTGGACTTTGACTTTGTCTTACCTTGAAATACAAAATCTTACTTTGGAATAAAAAAAATAAATATTCCAACTTACAAATGAAACCCGTTACGTTCGTAAGTCATACACAACTCACCTTGCACAAGAACCGTTCGGGGCTGGCACCCGCCACGCCGGCGCAAGCGGGGTGGTAGAGGCAAAGGCAGGCGGCGCATGCCAGCGAGGGCACCGCACCGCGCCCGCACGCCATAGAACACGGCTGCTGCGACTGGCGCGGCTGTAGACGCACAACGATATTATATAGCATCCCTGGTAATCCCTGCTGGCGGAAGATTACTGTTTCCCACTCTCAATCAGCAAATAACACTTTATTTATATGTATATTGTACTTCATTACGATTAAAACAAAGAAACTTTTTTTTGCTTCACGCTTTATATCGCATATAAAAGCAGATGGAACTTAGCGTTAGAACACTCCAACGACGCACCCCCCAATTTTCAAGATATTAAGTGTTATGGCAGAACTCAACGCCGCGCTTTGTACTAGATCGACAGAATAAAGATAATACTTGCCCGCAGTGTATTGTTAGTTTGCCACTACCACAATATATAGTATCTTTAAAAAAATACTAACAAGTAAAGCTGTATAAAAACATTACTGTACTGTACTGTTCAAAAACATTTAGAGGATAAACATTTATGGAAGTAATGTCTATTGAATGTCATGAAGGATATGTGCCAGTTAATGTAGTAATTAAATTATACTATTCACTTTGACAGGAACAACTGTTGATTTTCTTGCAGCCCTTCTCAACAGACCTGCCTTCCGAAGCGGTGGTAGCTTTATTGTTTATATGTTCATTCATCAAAAAGTGCTTATATCTAGTCTATTTGAATAAAGAATATTTTGAATTTGAGTCGAATAAATCGATCACACGTTCTACCACTGCACCACAATCGTCTTTGTTCTTTATGGGTTATAATAATATTTAACTATTATATTTTTATGCCTATCTTTCCAGAAGGGACCAAAAAGTCAAAAAAATAACCATTTGTAATTGGTACAATCGTCATTAATGGTGTGGAAATATAACAATCAAAGAGGCCTGTATTGTAAAACAAATATATTTTTTAGCTATATATATAAATACATTAATAAGCCAATCAAAGCTCACCTGATGATGTATCACGTCGTCCCGTTGTTTCCCGTCCTGCATTCCTGCCCCCACGGCCGGGAGGTGTGGGGGGTGTTGTGAGGGCGCCGGGTGGTGGTGGGGTAGTCTCAGCGGGCCCCTGCCGTACCACAGTATTACCTGCGCCGCACGCGCTCAGTACCCGCACGCGAAGGTTAATTGCTCTATTGTCAATTAACCCTCGGTTGCGACCGGATTTGTATTTCTTTGGGGGTCGACGAGACCAGTTTCATACAATTTAAAATATAATTTCATACTTACGACATCGCTTTAAAATACAAGTTTCAAAACGGTTCGTAACTATAATTTTGTTTGAATAAACTTAATGTTTTAAAAAATGCGAAAAGAAATTAAAACCGTTCTTTTATTTTTTTTGTGCAAAAATAAATCTTCGATAATTATTTAAAAATTATATGTAAACTAACTGTTAACTGTTATAGAACTAAACGGTTGGTACTGATAAAGTACAATTTCAAGAAACAAATATTTTTAGGTCACAAAATCTTAATTTTTTACTTATGAAATTTTAAATCTTCATTTTTAAAAACACCCAAGACATTCTTAGGCACTTTTTTAATAAATTGAATATAATGTATATTCTATCACATATACAACAAACATATATGTAATATGTCATAGAATATACAAAAATATCTAAATATTTCTTATAAAAAATAATTATAGTTGTGAACCACTCAAAAGGGACCAATTTAAGTTAATTAAATAACAAATATATATATATATATATATATATATATATATATATATATATATATATATATATATATATATATATATATATATATATAACTACAAAGAATTTCCATATTTACACACTTTGGTTTTTTCCAAGCTGCAGTGTTGTTATTATCTGCTGGTGCTGAGACCGGAGCTTGGGGTTTTTTTATCGGCTTGGGTGTACTTGTACCATTGCTGCTTAAACGTGATCCCATGGATTTGACCTAATAAAGACATACATATTATTTATATGTTAATTCAAATATTTAACAAAATACATGGATTTACATATTTATTATACATGTTATGAAACTAAAAGGGTTTGATCCCAACTTGAGGGAAAACCTTAGGGCTCAATGGTATGGAAATATCTATATATATAAAAGGATTTGACCTCACTGACTGAGGTAAGACGCACGCACAGCCGTAACCGCTGTGCGTAGAAACGTGAAATTTGGACAGATGTTTACTTTCGTAATCTGGACATCCACTAAGAAGGGATTGTGAAAAATTTTTACCCTAAAGGGGTGAAATAGGGGTTTAAAGTTTGTATGGAAAAAAAATTAAATCGGCACCGATTTTTATAAAATTTGAAATTTAGATTTTTAAAAGTATTTATTAATTGAAGTATTTATTTATTAATTGAACACGTGTTTCATCGTTTTCTAGAATTCTTCCCTTAAGGGTGCAAATAAGAGGTTGAAAGTTTGTATAGATTTTTTTTTAAATCGGCACCAATTTTAATAAAATTTGAAATTCAGACTCTTAAAAGTATTTAATTGAACACATGTTTCATATAATAAGGGGTTGAAAGTTTGTATGGAAAAATCTTTAAAACGCCACCGATTATTATAAAAATTTTAATTTAGACTCCTAAAAATATTTCATTGAACACATGTTTCGTGGTTTATTAGAATTCACCCCTAATTACGCAAGCGAAGTTGCGCGCGTCCAGTAGTTTTATTATAATTTCCCAATACATCTAATATCAACCATACTAAATATCATCCTGAAGAAATATGAAAAGTTTTGATACTCAATATAAGAAAATGGCAATATAGAAAAGAGTCTTCCGAAAGTCTTTTTGAGGTCATCACATCACAGTGAGACTAATAACATTATAATGGTAGATTCTGTAACACGACTCACACCACCGCACAATGTATCAATTTAATTAGAAAGTGAAGTGAAGTAAATTATCGTACGGTTGAAGAGCACGGGTGGGGTGGGCGCCCTCACGTTTGGCTTTCTAAACTTTTAAGCATTATATACTCGGAAAGTAAATGTAAGAAACCTTTAAAAATCAAATCTACATAGTCATATACAGTCAACTTCAGGATGGCATATGTTGAGTTAACAGTAGTGGTAACTGTCACAGTGACGTTGACACTAGACCTGCGGTGGTATGCGCCATTACTGCTACAACCAACGCAATGCTCTTATACAATGCTAAATAAAAAACATCTTGATTTACCTTAATCTTAGCCGGCGGTGATTTAAGTGTAACTGGTTCGGGGCTGGCTCCTTTTGGTGGTTTCGGTTTAGGTGTCCTCTTGCCATCCACTATAACCGGCGGAGCTGCCGCTGGTACCGGAGATTCTACACGACGCATCACTTTTGCATCACTGTAATATATATAATAAATATGTAACTAATTCCATTCTGTAGTTGGAATATATGTAGAAAAGCATCATCGCACTTTGCCTTGTTACCAGACCCAAAGCGAGGAGGGAACAAGAGCGATTTATTAAGTAAATTATTACTAGGGTATCAATAATAAAGTACACAAAACAATGGTTTTAGACATAAACATACATTAAAAATATCTTACCGAATTATTTCCTTCTCTGGATCATCCATGCCCAATGGTTCTTTGAAGAACGAGAAGTTTTCTAATGTTAACCCAGTGCCTGACAAATTTTCACCAACCTGAAAAAATATTAGATATAATTTTTTTTTATAATCGTACACATATAGGTTTGCTGAAAAACAGTTCAGCTTCAGCTGAAGCTAATTATCTCTTTATATGGAGCTCCATATAAAGAAGAAGAATAAGAAGAAGGAGACTAAATTATTTATAATGAACCTATAAATTCGACTTTGGTTCTAATAAAGTAGCTGCGATATACTGACCGACAGACAGAAAGGCGTGATGGATCTATTCAAATTTATGCTACTTTATGAAATCTTAAAACTGAAAATTGTATTAATTAAAGTAATTCATGAAATGTAAAAAAAATCTATATAACATTTTTAACGGCATTCACGGTACTTTACGCTTTGAATGTAAGAGTGATAAATAACTCGTATTAATAAATTATGATCAAAGTAAAGGATTAAAAATCGTCGTAACACTGTTGTTTTAAGCCACTTTAGTTCAACATCGTGACCAAACAATGCTTATTTGTAGTTATGATAATAATATATATTAAATGTTTAAAATATGTATTTAAAAAAGATGACTTAATATGTGCTTAACTTGGTCAAGAAATTTCGCTTTACAAGAAATGAAACAAGACACTTAATTCTCTACTTTCCACCTGACAATCTACAGTGAGTAGCGGAGTTTAACGCCGCAAAAGTAAAAAACTCATATTGTACAACAAACCTCTCTAGTAGACCTCAGCTTCTTGCCAGCCGGAGTATAGTAGTATATATCGGCGTGTCGCCTGGCAGTCCCGTCGTGACCGGCGGCGGGGGCAGACGCGCGATATACCAGCTCGCGGCGCCACCCGCGCTCTAGCGGGATGCGGAGCAGGGGGGAGGATATCTCTATGGTGGCGCGCCGTCCTCGTGTTGCGGGGGATGATGATGCCTGTTCACATCAAATATTTTATTTAAATTATATAAATTTTATACATCTAATTAATTTGTTTATACAAACAAAAGTTTCTGAAATACAGTTTATTTAAAGACAAACGAGGGGAGATCCAAAAGTTCGTGGAATGATAGAGTTCTAAATTAAATGAAACAATAAATCTATTTTTCCTTTTCAATATCTACCCTTAAGTTGAATACATTTATTGGATCTATGAATTAACTTTTCTAAACCGTCAGAAAAATATATATTTTTCTTCTCAGCCAAGATAAATTTGGACGGAATTTTTTAATATGTTATATTTTTTAACATTTAACTTCAGCTAAACCTTAAAATTAAATTAAAAATCACAACGATATCTTACGTCTGTAGATAAAGCGCCTTCCCCATCTGATCTAGACGACAGCGCCGACGATGGTCTTGAACCATCTGTGGAATAAAAAAATAACAAAAAACATCTAATTATCGAAATAAAAAAAAAATAAATTCACGAAGCCAAAAAGAGAATATATTTAAAATAAACTCTTTTACAGTAGGATGCGAACCCACAAGTCTTCAATTAGTCAATAGCAGAGCATTTATTATATTCTATTTCTAGTTTTAAGAAAACTCTTGGACCATCCAAGTTAAAAAAATAATCTAAAAAGCGTGTGTTTAAGTTTTTTTATATTACATTTTTTATACTCTTTCTAAACACTAAAGTATGGCATAACACTTTAAAAACATATTGTATTCTAATTTAATAATAAATA
Source organism: Heliconius melpomene rosina (assembly GCF_056956725.1). Classification (NCBI taxonomy): domain Eukaryota; kingdom Metazoa; phylum Arthropoda; class Insecta; order Lepidoptera; family Nymphalidae; genus Heliconius; species Heliconius melpomene. The sequence continues at coordinate 4,625,531 of NC_140400.1, forward strand.
TCTAATAAAATTGAATAATACTACAATACAATACCTTAAAATATGAATGAGTCAGCGCACTGTACTTAAATTATTAAAAAAGTGACATACACAGTGCTCAGTCTTACATAGTTGTCACAGTCGTATTTAATACAGCCTTTACAAGCACTATTTAATCATAAAGTATAGTATGGTGAATTTTTCCCTTAGGAAGAAAATTACTAAAATCAAATATGCATAGCTATCTGCTACCTATCATTACTGTCAGTCATACAGGAAGCTACCAGCTCGGAAGGTTTTTTAAATTTTACAATAAAGTTCTTACAATCATTAGCTTCCCTAATGAGCACACACATTCTCAAAACAACCATAGTTAAAATCTCTATTGATCATAGTCATTAACAGTTAATTGCCATTCATTTTTCTATCACAGTTATTAAAAATTAATATTACACAATATATGTATACAAATGTATGTACATATACAGTACATAGCTAGAATCAGACACAAACATACATCCCAAATAAAAATAGCATCATGATCAATATTTTAATATGAATATGTACATAATAAGAAATTTAAAAAGTAGTACATCTTTGTTTTTAGTGCATCATGCAATCAATCATGATGATAATGGTATATAAAGCTGTATCACTTTAGATAAAGCTTCTTAGCTTCAACATTACAGTGGGTAAAAAAAGTATTTGCACACCTAATTTTTTTGAAGTTACACCTAGAGAAACACAGAATGATTTCAGTTAATTATTGTATTTAATAGCTTAATCTATATATATTTAGAATTGATTATTAAAAATTCTTAGAAAACAGAAATAAAAAAATTAGATGGTAAAAACACCTTTTTTAAAGTCAAATAAGTATTTGCACACCAACCATTCCCTAGATACAATGTTATTCCCGCGACATTTTGTCACTTTAGGTAAAATGTGAACATTGTATGTATACATGTGAACATCGGGAAACGTATTCTAATAACGAGACATTTGTTTAGTGTTCAGAAAAAATCTTGAAGCCAACATGCCAAAAGAATTTGAACTGTCGTTATTGACGCGTGAAGAAATTATTTTACTCCGTAATGAAGGTTGAAGTTATCGCCAAATCGGGTGAAATTTAAATTTAAATTACTCGTAAATTATAAAAAACCGATAAGAAATGGGTAGTGTTGAAAATAAGGAAAGGTCCGTTCTTCCGAAGAAGCTCAGTACGAGAGAAAGGAGACAAATTTTAAAAGTGGTACAAAATAAATCATTTACAAGCGCTCAAAACTTAGCAAATGATATCGCGTCAAGTTCAGGTAAGGTTGTCTGTGCCCAAACTGTAAGAAACGTAATGGGTAATGGTGGTCTTCGTAGCAGAACAGCGAGGAAAAATTCTTTCGTAAGTGAGGCCAATATAGCAAAAAGACTAACTTTCGCGAAAGAATACTTAAATACCCCTTTAGAATTTTGGTACAATTTTATTTTTATCTGACGAAAGCAAATTTTATCTTTTTGGAACGGACAGACAAACATTTGTGTGGCGCAAACCAAATACTGAACTTCAGGCGAAACATGTGCATAGTACAGTCAAACACGGCGGTGGTCTTGTGATGGTTTGAGGCTGCATGACAGCAAATGGTGTGGGAAACTTGGCTTTTATCGAAGGAATAATGAAAGCAGTAGATTACGGTAAAGTGTTGCGCGATATTTTGAGGAAAATGAAATTTTTAAATAAAAATGATTTGAAGGGTGCTTTGGTGGAGAAATGGGCTCAAATCTCGATTTAAACAACGTCCAAATTATTGGAATCGATGCCAAGGAGATTGCAAGCCATCATTGATGCTAATGGAATGCACACAAAATATTAAGTGTCTTTTCTTTCATTTATTATTGATTTTTTTTACAAAATACGTACAAGCCGGTTGGTGTGCAAATACTTATTTGACTTTAAAATATGTGTTTATACCGTCTCATTCTCTAATTTCTATTTTCTGAGAAATTTTATTAACCAATTCGAAATATATATAGATTAAGCTATTAAATACAATAATTAACTAAAAGCATTCTGTTTTTTTGTAGGTGTAACATCAAAAAATTAGGGTGTGCAAATACTTTTTTTACCCACTGTAGATAAAGCTTCTTAATTTTCAATTCAGATTATTAAGATGTTTGAAAGTTTTTTAATTTCGTTTTACTGATATTCATAGGTAGATGTTTGTAGACCTCTTTCTTTGAATGACCTGTATTACTATCTCAAGCAAAACCTCACAATACATACCCATAAACACTTAAAAAACATACACACCCTATATACTCACCCGTGGGTTGCCGCTGCCTTTTAGCAGGCCTGACGCCAGGCTCTTCATCAGCGAAGCTCCTCACCACCGCGGAGACCTCCGCCTCGAGGTGTTCAGACCACTTCTCCGCCCTATACCCACCTGTGTCTTGGCGCGCTCGCTTGCTCGACGGCGCGGCGGGCGACGCCATGACGGTGCGGATCGGTGTGTGCGTGTTGACGGCGGCTGACACTTCGGCCTCTAGACGTTCTGGAATTAAATAGTATTTTATATTATGGTGCATCTACACGTTTGTCAAGGCTCGGTAGCAATCTACAAACACAAACGTTTAAACGGGGTTTTTGGCTTGACTTGGAACAGCTTGCCGGAAAAACTTGTCACCCACCTGGGCTAGTGTTGATTCGTGTTTGCTTGTGGATTATATTTTCCAAATTATATTTTATAATAAGGAATTGCTATAAAGCTTTAGCTCATATTACTCATATTTTAAAACAGTTGAAAATTAAAGCTTTTCGTCAAATTTCATCAGCCAAAGTTATGTCAACGATTGTTTAAGGATGCAAAAAAATGGAAATGATATACCACTAGTTTCTCTCTGCTTTCTTGTTAGATACAACACTATATAAATCAAATGTTACGCTTACCATACTTTGAATATAAATTATTAATTAAGTACTGGTGGTACTATAGTGCCCCTGGTTAATCATATTTTTGGTAGAACTGTTAGTAGCAAACTATTTTAAATATCATTACCTTAACTTAAATATGTACAACAAACATGTTCAATTATCATCTTTTGTGTATAATATTATAATTAGTTACTAATTAAAATGTACATTATTAAGTAAAACAAATATGTACCCAAGGAATATTTTTAATTTTTATTTCAAATAATTTTTGATCACCCATGATCATAGAATTTGATCTAACTAAAACAAACATGTACATATTTAAAAATATTAAAATACATTAACTGTGTAAAAACAAAGTAATTAACATAAACCAAACAATCATAATAATAATAATAGAACACCCGAGAATTCCCAAATTATAATAAAAAGTAATAAAAAAGTTTCTATTTAATAAAACTCCCGTATCAAAAAATGCCACTAAAAATAGTACACCAGAACACAGCCCAAAAAAAATACTATCATACTATGGGTTGGACTATAGTTAAACAGTGCAATAATCCCATACGCTTACCTAGTACTTGACAATATCCAGTCAAGTTGTTGCATTCAACAAGATCAAACCCTTTAAAACCACCGTCACTAGACGTGGAGGTTCTCCGTTTTACCCTTCTGTCCTCTTCTGGGATGCATGGAATAATAATAACACTATTTTCATTTAATCAAGTAAATATTATTAACTTTGATATTGTTAAATAGTACTCACAGCAATTATATTTTTTACAATAGTCACTCAAAAGGTTTTTATACATTTATACATATAATAAAAATGTGATTGAACACTGTCTGTACATGGAAGACATGTGAGAAAATCTATTATTTGAAGAATTTATCAAAGTCCAAAGGCCCACAATTCAATTCATTTCTTAAAATTTTTGTCTCTTTTTCTATGAGTTTGTGCACACTGATCTTAAAAACAGTTTTACTAATTTAGGTGCAATTTCAGCTTTTGTATTTTGGGACATTTCCTTTAACATTTGTGTTTGCTATATTTCATCAATAAAGTTATATAAATTCACTTTTCTATGCAAACGGTTCCTCAGGCAAGCTAGTATGTTATATGAATATATTAAAAATAAAAGTAACTCACCAATAATTCGGCTATAATCAGCCAAATCACTCTTCTCGGTACCATCAAAACCTTTAAAATCTTCTGCATCACCATCACTAAATGCCACTGAAGCTCTCCTCTTGACACCTCTGACCACTTCTGTTGCAGGGTTTGGCTGTTTGACAACAGACTCTTCCTGTTTAAGCATTTCTTCTTCAATTTCAAGCTTTTCTTCGAGGGGCTCACCAGATTCTGATATTTCCACTCTTATTTCAGGTTTTTCTGGTTCTTCTGGTTGGTCTAAAACAAAAATACAATTAAAATAGATATTTGTAATATGATAAAAAAAGAAAACAAATAATTGTCTTATTCTTCTTCTAAATATTCATAAAATTCATAAGGGAAAAAACAAGTTCAAACAAGTCATCTAAGTCAGTCAAGGCAAATAATATTAATCAAATGATTGTTCTATTAGGGTTGAAAAATATCTCAAATTATGACTGTAAACACAATTAAGTTAAGTTTAAATTTTTAATGTCTATTTGTCAATAATAACATTTATAGCAATATTATAATTATCTTTTAGGATAACAATAAAATTATGATATGTAGCTTATTTCACAAAATCTATTTAATAACTTCAAGCCAGTTTATTAAGTCTATTTTTCATTTTCCATTTGTTGTTATAAATACATTGAATAGCACGAGCCAGCCAGTTTGATCCTCAGGCACAGCAAGTAAAATAGAAATATTAACCTATAACCTACTGCTTACCTCGATAAATGGGAATTTTTCAATGGAATTGAATTATCCTGAGATTAAGGTAGCAAATTAGGTATTCTTCTTTATAATTTTAGTATAGCTTATGCCCCCAAATATAAATGAAACCCATAAATACGAAATACAATCAGATACTGTTTTCCAATTCAATCCAAATCCAATTTTTTTATTAATTTTTAAAATTTTATAACATACATATACAAAGTCTGTTTTATACCATGAAAGAATAACAAGTATGTAATGTTAGATTGAATGGACTCCATTTAAAAAAAATAGGTTTGCATTTTTACTAACAAAAGTTTTATATTTTTAATATTTCCACTGCAGAATGAAAATGAAAATAAGTAATGGGTGGAGGCGCAACCTACTAATAAGTATTTAACTTTACTACTTTAACACTTTGCTGAAACAAAGCCAGGCCTTTCATTAGACATTGTCCAATCTAAATATACTACAGAGATCCACTGTCAAACCGTAAATAACCACGTAACAATATGTTACAACACAAATCAAATCAAATAAAAACAGACATACAGAGATTATATGCAGGATATAGAGTGAAGCCAAAAACTGACTTAGATCATCTACACCTTTGCTAAAATATACAAGAAAAATGTAACTTAATTTCTATTAACTTATTTGAATATGTGTGATCAAAATATGATTAATATAAGGTAATTTCAAAGCAAATATAATTCACAAAGATATAATTCGCAGGAATATTTCTATATGTAAAAATTTTATTAAGTAGATTACAAAAACCGCAGATGTTGCATAGATCCATATTGAATAAAGGACATACATATTATGCAAATTAAATAATAAAGAGCTTGTCGCAATAATTTATAATTACTGTAGTAAGAAGATTAGTAACATTTTTTTTAATAATCTGATTCACATTCTATGCAGCATATTTTGATTAATGTTATCACTGTAAATGCAATTTGAAGAACTATTCTTTGATGAGTACATATAATGTGAATATATTATTTCAGAAGCAGTAAGCGTAATAGTAAGGTTCCTATTAAAAATATACAGGCTAAGAGATGAGAATATAAATACATGTTATATTTATATTTAATGTCAACACTATTGATAAGAGGTTATGTGAAAGTCATTTTACCTTCGTTACTTTGTGGCATCGGTTCTTCCTCAACAGATGGTTCCACCACAGGCTCTAAAACACTTGGTGTATCCATATCTTCAGTTTCAGTATCTTCACTAATTACTTTACTATCATCATGAGATGCGTTATTATCACCCACCGCCATTTCATCAGACATTGTCAAATCTAAATATACTACAGAGATCCACTGTCAGAGCGTAAATAACCACATAACAATACGTTACGACACTTCACTGTTCCACCCGACAAATTATCAGAGTTCGTGCGCGTCACAACGTAGATTTCCCGCTATATTGTTCGGAAAAAAACTTTTCTTAATTATACGTTGAGATGATTACCTAGACAATAAATTTACACTAATACTTTTTTAGAACATATTTTTATCCTAAATTTTACGAAAATAAATGTGGATTTAGGTAAAACAGCCAAAGTATATGGAACTCATGTCCAAATACAATTTCCAAAGGAAAATGTCGGTCATAAACAACATCCGCTCGGACGACGCCACACTGTTTCTTTTCTTTATGATCTTCATCTAGTTCTACTATTTTGTCTATGTACTTAATGCAAATTAAAATTATGCTAGAATATTAATATAGGGTTTTTTTTTTATTTTAGTTTTGTATTAAAACACATTAGTAGCAGGATTTTTATCTTTTAAGATTTCTTTTTATGTTTTATAAGAGTTTATAATCTGTGCGAAATTATTATTAAGTGTTCACATGCTTGCCGAGGTTAGCGGACGCTTGCCACAAGCCCAAGAAAGTTTGGCTTGGCTTGTGGACAGAACACATTTACTCATTGTAATTGGGCTTGTGACAGCTTATCGCCAATCCGGACTTGCCGATTTTTGAACACGGATTTAATTCGTGGCAAAAGCTTGTAACTTGTTTACATGTCGGCGCATATTCAGTCTCACTCATGATTTAGGCTACCTATTGATTTATTTTAATGTAAATGTAATAATGAAAAACAAATAAACATTATTCTTAGTGTATTAAATATTTATAAACTCAGAATAAATAAAAAAATATTCAAGTCTTTTTAGGTTCAAATAAATCTCGGTTGTAATGTCGGTTTAAGGCCAGAGTTTGCCTTAAACCGATCAATATTTTAATATGCAAAAATTTGTATATTAAAACATTGATAATTCTGAAACTTTAAAAACTCAATTATGTAAATTCGGTCAGCGGTAGTAAGATACGCGCGAAAAACATAACCCTTCCTTAGCAGTCAATTCAATATCTGTAAACGTTTACCTACTAATATTAATATCGGGGAGCGGCGAAATTGGAGAATAATGGGATGTTTCAGTAGATTTAATTACTTAGATTCTTCCTACTAATAGAAACTACACATGAAACGGGAGACCCCAATGTCGCGTTATGGCTTGCCAGAGCGGCGAAACGATAATATTTAATTCCCCCAAATAGGGATAGATCCCACTACCATTGGGATCACAAACTGTCCCAAATGGCAAAAAAATGTGATGTGTTATCCATGTAAAACTGATCTATATTGTTGTTTATAATTAAAATAAAATATATATTTTTATATAATCTTTATTTAATAGACATTTCTACATATAAATAATCATCAAAAATACATAGCTTTCTCTCTTACATGCTAATTAAAAAGTAATTTTTAATATTGATACTAAACAAAAAAAAAACAGCTGTATATAAAACCTAAGTTAAAGAGAATTGGATATAAGTAAAACTAAAAAAAAAAGACAAATGAAACATTTTGTATATTATTTTAACACTTAGTGGTAACAATATATAGAAGAGTAAATAAAAAATCTAAAGAGTTAACTGTTAAGGTTTTTTAAAAAAAATATTTCTAGTATATAATGTGTGTTTGTAAGTAAATAAAGATTATTTTGAATGTGAATTGAATACAGTTTTAAATATTTTTACATACCAAGTTATGCTAGTTCAACATTATATGAAAACATACATTCATAAGGAGCAATACATAATCTAACACTTGCATAAATCTACTATTATATTCCAGTGGTAGCGGGTTCACTGAGCAGTGACATCAGGGTTGCGGTTATATGTACTACACTGAAACCTGGTTATGTGGGACCTAGATAAATGAGAATTTTCTATCATTGAGAATTAAAATAAATCCTTGTTCCCTCGAGATCCTGACGAACCAGGTGTCACTGTGAAGCACTACACCCCACGCCGGTGGTAGCGGGTTCATTGCGCGACCGCATCGGGGTGTCTTTCGAGCAGCATGGCGACGCCCTGCCCGCCGGCCGCGCATGCAGATATGAGCCCGAACTGGCCGTCCTCGCGCACGAGGCGATGCGCTGTATGCATCGCGAGGCGCACCTGGGGAAACGACACATTCAATTTATATTTTTTGAGAACGTCATGTTTTATCGTCATGATTGTTAACGGAAACTGTATTGTATCAATTTCAAATAATTTTATTCGTAATAAGAAATTACAGAACGGTCGATTTGTTGTCGCCGCATGGTCTTTCTGAACTTTCGCGAATTGTACACTCGGAAAAAAGTAAGCAAGCAAAAGTAAGAAAAAATTCTTTATACAAAAAAAAAATAAAGTAATGGTGAAACTCACATTAAACATTGAAGTGTGTTAAGAGCTGTTCTAACACTAGGTTCCGTCGGACTATACTATATGCGGGATATTGCTTGAAGCTATCTATAAATAAGCTTACCCCAGTAGCAGCGAAAGGATGTCCGATGGACAGAGAGCCTCCCCACTTGTTCCACTTGGCCATATCCGGAGAACCCACCTGTAATATCCTCACTCCTATATTATATATATAATATCTCATCCTCACTCCTATATATATAGATATATATAATATCATTCACTGTGTACGAGCATATATTAGCACTATATGCTTGTACTTGTAGGAGCGATGGTTGAGTTCAATTTTAAATACATATCATGAATTCAAAATAAATTTATTTTCACAATCTGATAAAATAAAAATACGGGTAAAATATTGGAATTTACCTTAGCCTGACGTCCCAAATAGGTTTGTGCGAACCAGTCCGAGTCCAGAGCCTTCAAGTTGGCTAAAATTTGTCCCTGTAATAAGTTAGCTTTATGAATTCTTTAATAAAAATAAGTTAAAAATATAATAATTATAAAACATAATTTCTATTACATTAATATAGTAAAACACAATTACAACAATAATAGTGGCGCAACATGTGACTTTAGACACGACTTTTGTGGGTTTGATTTCCATTGGAGAGAATGAATTATGTAATTATTGAATTCTTTACTTTGGTAACAAGACAAAGCGCGGCATCAAGTACGCGAAATATCTCGAACATTCGGAGGAAAGTGAAGAACGGTGTGTTTAACACTAGGTTCCCTCTGCTATATGCGGGGTATAGTATGAGGGCAAAAAAAGAAAAAAAAATACCGCAAAAGCTTCATGTATCTCCCAAGAATCAATATCAGAGAGCTTGAGCCCAGCTTTGTCCAGAATCTTGGGAATGCCATAGGCTGGTCCAAGAAGCAGCTGGTCCACGGGGTCCTAAAGACAATTTATAGTATAAGAAATAAATAAAATTATAAACATATAAATGTTATTGAGTAATTCTCTTCTATACACATAACTCTTGACCATAATTAAGTAGTGAACATAGAAAAGTGGACAAGAGGTTTATTTATTAACTTGAAATGTAAGCAATATGAAGTAATTTATATTATTTAGTAGGAAATAAGCAAATCTGATTATTATAATACAGACAAGTATCAATTACAGTTAAAAGGAGTTTAATATTTTATGGACAATTAAAAAATATTATGATCATAACTTAAATTAATAGTTCTCAACATTATAAAAAAAAACCAACAGTAATAATAAGGATATTTCAAACTTGTACTTTTTATTATATTAATGATAAACAAAAATAATAATTTAAAAGCCTACCTGAGCAACATAAGTGAAATCTCGTAGATAAGCTTTGGGCTTCAGACCAAGCTCTTTGGCCTTCGCCTCCGACATGATGAGACAAGCTGATGCACCGTCCGTCTGTGTGTTTACATATAAAAATAAATACACAGAAGCATGTCCTGCACTGGTAAAACCAAGTGCACCGTTGAATTCCGTCACTCAAGAACACGCAATGTCTACATATGCTATACCTTTTTTAAGGTATACATTATACCTATTTGTCGAGTCACATAAAAACGTATTACGATTATCACATAAAAAATATATCACGACCACGAATTGGGACAGATTGGTCAGACTATATCATACAGAATTTAATGTAAGCACAGTATGCGAAAAATAATAGTTACTTTTTATAATACAAACATAAATTGAAAAGAGAGGAAATTGAAACAATTTTCTAACAATTACTTAGTTAATTTTTGACTGCATTTTAGCAATAGTTACCAAAAACGAAGCATTAGCCGCAGTGACGGTGCCATGGGGCTTGATGAAAGCTGGTTTCAGTTTAGCAAGCTTCTCCGGGGCGGACACACGGATGCCATTGTCCTTCTCCACCAAGCCATCTTTGCCTTCCACTGAAATAAAATTATAATAACACTAATGACGAAAAGGATGAATAATAACAAAGTTACAAAAGGGGTGTATTTGTTATTACGTCCATACAACTTTAAATAATTTTATTCTTGTAATATTTAAATATTATAAAAAAAGACAAAAAAAATGAGAAATAAGGAAAAAAACCTTTATTTTGTTTTGTTTACTTTGTTATAACAATGTAATCTATTTCTTGTTAATAAAGTGTCCAAGAGTACTCCGCAATACTACACATACTCAGGTATACATCCTCAAATCTGAAATAGTACTACAGAAACTACGACAACTGGGATCTGATTGATATAATATATATGTCATACTGTCACGCCACGAGGTCCCAGGACAACATAACATACAAGGAGCTCACCCTTAACAGGTATGAGGTCTGTGAAATAGCCCTTGCTCTGCGCCTCTGCGGCCAGAGTGTGTGATCGTAGCGCATACTCGTCCTGCTCCGCGCGCGACGCCCCGAACGCCGCAGCCAAGCGGTCGGCACTGTGACCCATAGTTTCACCAGATGAGAACTCTGCTACCGCTGGCAGCTATAAAAGAAAATTTAATATAGAGAGTAGCAGAGCAGCAGTAGACAACATTTTGTTTACGCAGGGACAGAGACTAGGTTGGTTACTCTCTGCCAAATCTTTCGCTTAAGCTAATAAGGGTTATTTAAGCATTTTTGCCTCGAACAGGAATCGAACAGAAAATACTATAGAAGGGTCGGAATAAATTACATACCTCAGGTGCAAAATAATCAGGTCGAATAGAGGCCAACAAGGACAATCTCTGCGCTGGTGTCTTAGCACGGTTGAGTCTCAGCAATAGAGATCTCATTTTCCTAGAATGACGGATGGGCACATCGGACATGAACTCCGCACCGCCAGCCACGATCACGTCGTAAGCACCCGCGGCAATCATGCCCACGCCTGCGGAACGGACATGTTTGATTTAGTTATACTGGTTTTTTTATCCCTTGCTCCTCATAAGATTAAATACACATTCGGCTATGCTTTAAACAACACTTTACAGTTCATTATTGAACATTTTAATTTCTAATACAGATAAATAAGATATCAATACTTGAGATAAATAAGATTTTAATACAATATTCTATGCACATTCCTTATTATATCTTTAGCACTACTAGTGTAGTCCACCCATCCACCACTCCCACTCCATCTTTCCGCTAAAAACAAATGTATCAATAAAAAATTTAAACAAATTTGTAGGTCACCTGTAGTAATAGCCTGGTTTGAAGATATACAGGCCATGGTCACAGTATGAGCCGGTGTCTTATCACTGAAGCCTGCCGCTAGAGCAGCCTCACGACCAATGTTCGATGTTTTCACCTCTTGAATAACTGTGCCATACACTATGTAGTCTACTACATCCTTAGGTATGCCAGTTTTTTGGAGAAGGCCCCTTTACATAAGAAAATTAAAATATGTTAATATTCAAAGGAGCATGATAAGTAAAAACCATATTTATATAATTATTTAAAATACATGTGATACATGTTAAGAAATAAAAAAGAGGATTATATAATAGGATTATATATTTGTTTTTGTTAGTGTCTTCTTGGAGAAAGACCAATCTCTCTCTTAGTCTCTTAGGAACATTTAATATATTAAAAGAGCTTTGTCATAAAATTTATGTTCACTTAGTATGTATAATAAACTTACTTAAAAGTTACATGCTATAAATTACATAATTTAGTTAATTACTGTAATAAAATAATTATATATTATTGCTAAATGCTATCCACATTTGCAAAAAAGTATAACTATGCAAACTTCAACATTATGTTGAATTATCTGACATATAATCTGACATTATTTCATTATGGAAATGTTAACATACTTTATAACCTCATATTTAACTATATATACCTTAATAAAGATAAAAAAGTTTAAATTCAAGTCTCTATCATTGTCATATTAATTAGGAAGATTTTATGCTTTCATTTGTGACTACTACTACAGTATATAGTTATTTTTATTTTTGTCAATTGGCTAATCCTTCATAGTAATATTTAAATTGTTAAAAAATTTTGATTGTATGAATCAAATTATATTGAAAGGTAAGCCTTGAAAATAAAATTCATATATCCATACATTAGACAAAAATATAAGAAAAAAAAAAATACTAATCATAAGAACTGTACAGAATGTTGTAATGTACAATGTATCACTAGATATTCTCACGCAAATGGATTAAAAAATATTGGCTATACAATTTTTTTTATTATTTAAATGTAAAGCAGTAAGTTGTAAGTATAAAAAATTAGAAATTTAAAAACTTATTCATTTAACTCCCTAATTGGAATCAAGAATATAATCATTTTATGTTTCTCTAAATTTCAAGCAGAATCAGTTTTAAATTATAATCAAAAGTCTGTAAATAATACTTAGAGATGTCATAAACAACAGATTTTATTGATGATACAAATTATAATATCATTCACTGCTTTTCACTACAAACTCAAAATAATTGTTTATCTTTGCAAAAATTTTTTTATTTGAACTTATATACTTTTATTTTGAATGAGTATGAATATTCATACTCACAATAATGAATGTCTAGCAAGTTCATGTGGCATCATTTTGGCATAATCCGTAAATGATACAAGAAAAGGTGTCCGGACTCCATCCACCAACACAACATTTTTGCCAGTCTTATCTGGAAGACTTTTCTTTTGCTGTAATGCTGCTCCTACACTTAGAGTGCGTCTGGTGGTGTCTAAACGATGATATAAGAAAAATAGTTATTTTTTTTTTATCTTAATTATTATGGAAAAATTTACTTTGTCGGAACAATAAAAATCCCAAAACATAAATATGGCATGATCTGTTTTTTGTTAAATTATTCAATAAATAGTAACTCAATATTCAATACTATTCTATGCCAACTTCCGAAGTCCAAAGTTTACTCTAAAAGTATTACTATACAATGTTAATAGTTAAAACTTAATAAATTAATCGAAAAACATTTCCTTTAATTGACAATAATATGTATTGATACATGTTAAAATTATAAATTGAAATATTACAATTTTAAAAATAAAGTTATAATTACCAAATTTCACTGAAGAAGTAGGGCGAGTTGCTTTAATCAAACTTTTTGCGATTTGTGATGCCATGATTTCTTTTAGACAAGTGCCAGTTTACAATAAGATTGATTACTATTTCTGTAAAATAAAATAAAACTTATCTAAAATAATTAAAACTATAGAAAGTCTCACTCGTCTCATTTAAGCAAAAAGTTGGACTCTGACCTGTCAGTGGAAGACAGCTAGATGAACATGTTGATAAACGTTCAAAAATGATAGACATAATTTTTTATATCTAGAAATAATTTATCTTGAGCAAAAAAGAGTCTAATATTTTTACTTATTAGGTATACCACATTATTATTAAATATAATTACTAACACATAAATATTAAAAATATATTAAATTAAATTCTTGTTTTTTTTTTGTTTCAGAGCGATTTCGTTATACTTTTAATAAATAGTATTTTGTTAAATTAATATAAAAGTTTTAACGTTAATTGTTAAGTGATATTTATTTTAAAATTAGCACAGACAAGAGATATACCTACTATAGTTGTATCGACAAATGATAACTAAATGCGGGTAGAAAAAAAAAAAGCTTAACTTTACCCATTCTTTTCTATTGAATTCACAAACCGTTGCTAACAATATTAAATGCACTTCCAATAAAATAAAAAAATAAATTTGATAAAATTTGCCTAAAGAAAGCTTTATATAATAGAAGTTTTAATCAATTGTTAACATTTGAAAACTATATTTTTAGGTAAGTGAATTAAATGTAAGTAATGAATAATGTGTAGAAATATGTCAATTTTATAAGAGCGAATATAGATGTTTGTCGCGTCAGTTCAACTACTCATTGAGGATGTCGCTAGACTATTTTAGTAAAAAAATATAATATAATTGTTCTTATATACTTTTCTATAGTAATAAAATGATAAATAAATTAGGATGGTGGTGCTGTTTATTTTGCTGACGTGGCTAGTGGCGTGTTCGGCGCAGTTCCATGATGAATATCAGTCTTTCGATCCTGAATGCCTCAAGGAGAGTGTATTTCATTGCTTAGATGGAAGTTGTGTACCTCTGGAATATTATTGCGATGGAAAGTATGATTGTAAAGATGGCACCGATGAGAACTTTTGTAGTAAGTTCATTATATAGATATATAATATGTATACTTATATGATAAGTGTTGCGTACTAGCCCAGTAGGACATACTATAAATATTGCGAATTTGTTTTATTATTTATCAGTCTTTAATTTTTTTTAAAATATACCTACTGGAGTAAATTAATTTTATTTATCTACCTACTTAGAATAAATATTTTTTGTAATTCCGTTAACATCACATTAGAAACCTTAGTTTTAAACCAAGAAAAAATGTAAACAAATCAATAAAAACTAAAAGATGTTTTTTGTTAAAAATGTTTTAAACAACGATTTTTATTCAGATGGAACCTAGTGTTAAGATGCCCATATGCACTCAAATATTCACTCTTGAATGTCTAACCGTGATAACGTCAACGTAATACTAAATCCATTATCAAGATATCTTCAGTACGATCGACTAGTTGTGGCCGCCCTGAAATTAAATTTTCTCAACTTTTAAGCATTGTACACTTGAGAAGAAAAAAAATAAAAGTAGGAAAAAATCTTAAATTAAATCTGGGCTTAATATCTAACTTCAGGGCGGTCACTTCTCATGGTTGGTGGTGGTTAATAAAAAAAAGTCTTAGAATATTGAAAAATTAACGGTAATTATTATTTGTTATCAAAATTATAGCGGACCACACTCCCGACGCGCAGCAATGCAACGATACGCATCAGTTCCTATGTATTGACGGTCGCAAGTGCGTGCCGAGTGTGTGGATATGCAACAACGAAACGGATTGCTATGATGGTAGCGATGAATTTAATTGTTCTATGCCCGTAGAATATGATAATGTAAGTATTTTTTATGTTAATATATAAAATATAAACTTATATATTTTTAAAAATATTTAAGTTAGTAAAGCTATTTAATGTTTTTAGAATGAGAATTTATAAAAAAATTTTCAAGCAACATTTTCACTTACCAAAACCATTGTTGCACAGAGGTAGAGCTAAAGGTACTAACCGAAAGGACTGGCCGAAATCTAGCGAGTCTATTATATCGTAGACTTAAAGTGCAAAACCTACTAATAATTTGTTTGTTTGTTTTTCGTTATGTACGTGTCTATAGTACGATATCCATAAACCTATACAACTTCACGCTGAATCTCGCTTGTAGGAGGGTAAGCAGAGGGAATCTAGTGTCAAGACACTCCGTTCCCCACCTTTCGCGGAATTTTAGAGGCATTGCGTTTGCATTGAGTGACGGAACTCAAGGTCGGCCTTTTTGCTTTTGTATCAGAGCGAAGAAATGAAAATATTAATAAATAATAGTTCATTCCCCTGAGTGGAAGTGGAATCGAACCCACAATCGCGTTACTGTCACACGCTGTTATCCTGAGTCATGACGGTCTAGGCCGTATAGGACAAAATATGTTTCATGATTTCAGTCGACATGTGCTGGTTTTCTCTGTGATGATAATAAGAAATGCATATCCAAGTTCTGGACGTGTGATGGTCATTACGACTGCGATGATAAGTCTGATGAGAATATTAATAAAACTTGCCGTAAGTGTTTTATAAATTTATAATATACATATAAGTAATAGTTACATAGGTACCTATAGAATGGTAAGAGACATTAGATTAGATAGGTAATGATTAGGACCCGCAGTCCTGGGTGGATGGCGGAAACTAACGCCGCGCTTTATTGGTCAAGATTACTTTTTAAATTACATTTTTATAAGAATCATTCCAATTTAAGTTAAAGTAATGATCGAACTAATGTCAGGAATTACTGATTCGAATCAATAAACTATTTTTGTTGTGTACTTAGTCCATTTACCAGAAACATCAATGTACCTATGTTAGTTACAATGCTAGAATAGGCTAGAATAGAATAGGAATTACATCACCTCAATTGTTTCTAAGTATCCCACTGTGAAAGATCAGAGTTGTCTTCCGCCCTTAGAACATGTCTTGTGTGATTGTGTCATACCTAGCTCTTAGTTATGTCTATTTGACCACACTCACAAAGCCGTAGGTAAAAGGTAGTTTTTTGGTGTATCCTGGTTGGCAGAGGGAAACTAGTGTTAAAATACTCCGTTCATTTGCCGCCGAATTCTGGAGGCTTTGCGTATCGGGTGGTAGAACGCAATGCCATGAAAATGGATAAATTAACTTTTTCGTTTCCTCGAGTAGAGATCAAACCCACAACCTATCGCGACTACGACTGGCTTAAAGAAACCTTATTTTAATATATAATAATTTCCAGGCCACGCAATCCATCCCCAGCGTTACGACTCCATAATGGATTGCGAGTTCAGATCCCATAGACATTCCTGCTTGGACAGATCCTTTTGTTTACCTAAAGATTCTATGTGCGATGGCTTAGTGGATTGCAGAGATGGTAGCGATGAGGGTCCTTTTTGTGACAATTGTAAGTATATCATATATTTTTTTATCCCGCAGGGTAGGCCATAAGAAATCTAATGTTAAACACTTCGTTCTCACCACCAAATATGCCAAAGTTGTCTTTTATCACAGCGAGGAAATGAAAATTAACTCTTTACACCGAGTAGAAATCGAAATCACAGCATTTACACCCAGATGCTGTGCCAGTATACCACGATTTATTTAAGTTTTTAATTTGTTAAAATTAAAAACTCACCTGATTATTTAATGGGGTTTGGAGAAAGCTGTAGTGCTGTTTATATTTTTGTTATGTATTTTATTTTCTACGAACTTTACTTAAATAAATATTTCATTTCCTCGAGTGGGAATCAAACCCGCAGCAGTAACGGTCACACACTTCCCGCTTGTGCCCCTGCGTCATTACTGGCCTTCCTCTCTCTTTCTCTGTGTTCCTTGTGTAATAAGTAAGGGTCCAGTATTTTCTGACATCACACATAAAAAAATGAAGGAAAATGAGGTGAAGTTCTTTACACTAAAGAAACAATATTAAACTAAATTTTTACGTTACTACTATCATGAAATGATTTTTTCGTTGACGTTTTTAAATATAAAAAGTCACCATTTAACGGAAATTGTAAAAAAATATGTAAGTAGAAAATAATTCTTTTACTGTAATAAAATGAATAAACAATGAACGTTCCAGGGCACACAAGATGCAAGAACTTAACTTGTCCACAACATGCCTTCTGCAAGCCGCAACGTACTGGCGCAACATGCATTTGCGACTCGTACAACATGTACAATAATAGTACAGGGAAATGCGAGGAGACGGATAACTGTTTGGAAGAAAGACCTACATGTTCCCACATGTGTGAGGATAAAGGCGATTATTATAAGTGTTATTGCGATGCTGGGTACTTCCCGGATTATGCAAGTTATTTATGTTTTGCACCGGGTAAGTACGAACGTTTTTTAAGCTATATATATAGCTATGTACAAATAAACGTTATCAACTGACAACAGCTTGGAAAAAATATCTACATGTTCCCGCATGTGTGAGGAGTAGTAGTTCTTCTATGATGTTGGGTGTTGCCTGGATTATGCAAGTTATTTATGTTTTGCACCGTTAATTTTAAATACTTTTTTTTTAATAAAAAGTATTCTTATCTTATTTCTAATATCTCTAAGTATTTGTATACAAAGTTTCATAATAATCGGTTGAGTAGAGTAGGCAAGTATTCGGCTTCGTGTAATACTAACCAACCAATATTGTCCACATCAGATCCAGAAGCCCAACTATTGTTTAGTACGCGTAACGACATAAGATACGTGAAAGTGAAGTCCAAGCAGCAGGTCACTGTGTTGAGCGGCGTCAAGCAGGCGCACGGCGTGGCCTACGACGGGCGGCATCTGTACTGGGTGGAGACCGCGCAGGGACACCAGGCCATCATGAGGGCACAGCTGCACTCTGTGGAGGATTCCAAGCAGGTGGGTCACAGATGAAAGCCGGGAGTCGTACTTAAGTAACTTAAGTCGTACCTAAGGATTAGAGAATCGCGAGTATGAAGATGAATATAATAATTAGAGTTTTCACTATTGGCAAATTAATTATTAAATATATATACTTTATTATACTGTTTCTAGTTGTTTTTGTATAAACCTCTACAGAAACATTATACTGTTTTAGGCTTTCAGAGAAAAGTACTATTTATAATAATTCAATTTTCAACTACTTTAAATTGTTAGTTCATAATGGAACTCCACAGGTAATAGCAGCTCTAGGTCTAGAAGATCCTGGCGATATAGCGATAGATCACCTCGGAGATAACATCTACTTTAGTGACGCAGCTAGAGGCACTATATCAGTTTGCAAAAGTGACGGGTCACTATGTACTACGCTCAAAACTAACGCGAAATCTCCGAAATTTATTACCTTGGATACTAGGAACGGGTACGGTTTGAAGGATTACATATAATATATTATTTTGTATGCTTCACGTAAACAAATATAATATGTAACTATATCATAGATATTTTAATTTTATATAAGAATAAAATTACCATTATATTTTGGAAAGTGAAAAGTCTTCGTCCAATCCTAACGTCGTATCGCTCATATCGATTTAATATCATAATTTATTCAATCGATACGCGCAAAAAATTAAATTAATTACTTATTACATTTTTAAATATTCCACGAATATGATGGAAACGCTGGACGCCATGCTGCCTTTTTGATGATGAGCGATATCAATTGACTTTTTTATTTTTTTCTTATATTGAGTGAAATAATCAAACAAATTCCATTTTCAACAATAAATAACATAAGTATTTATAAATTGACTATTAATTTTCAGCAAAATGTACTGGGCAGATTGGTTCGGTAGACCAGTTATAATGGTATCACAAATGGACGGGTCTAAATCAAAAATTCTCACTGATAAGTTAAGCTCATTTGCCACCGGCCTAGCTTTGGATGCACCGAACGCAAGACTTTATTTTGTAGATAGGACTATCAAAGTCGTTAGGTTGCAAGATGCTATGGTATATGTAAGTATTTTGTTTATAAATATAATAATAATAACAATATGAAAATATTGTAATCAATTTTAATTCTGCCACTGACCCCCATATGTGTCGAATTCATACGAAAAGTGATATATCATTTTGAAATGTGATATTTTATATATACATATATAATTTGATTTACAAATAAATATATCTATTGTCATAGTCATTTTTCGAAGAGCCATTCCACCATCCGTATACTCTCTCGGTGTTCGAGAACACGGTGTTCTGGAGCGACTGGACCACGCATACAATACAAACTACGGATAAAATACACGGCACGTCGGTCAATCGGAATATATTGTTGGCGCTGGATGAACCGGTTTTTGGTAAGATTATTTTAGCATTTTTTTTAAATGTCCAGTCTTCAGCTGATGAGGTCTGGAACGTTCGTTTCTAATCAAGGCTCGGCGCCGTGTCTTTCTGAAAGGACCAATTCTTGATTATTGAATATGGTGCTGTTAAGTGGAATAACTACCTTAGAATAGTATGTCGATGTCGGTACTTCTGTCGATGTTTTGGTATCTTTTTCACAAAATGATGGCTCAGCCACTCCTACATAGTTAACAACCCACCAAACCATCACTGGAGTCTGATAATGCCAACGTTGTACTTTGTTGACAAATTGGGAAGCTTTCCGCATAAATATGGATATTTTGTTTGCAATTTTTTTATTGATGAGTTCAAGAACGACGCATTTCTTGACATTTAACTTGGCCCACATTTCATATTTATGTTTTTGATGGGATACAGCTTATATATCAGACTCATGTAAAAAAATTGTATAATTTGAGTATAAGTACTTAGTATAACAATAAGTTTAAATAGGCGAGTAGCGTTTGGGTCGCTAGTATAATATTTTTTTAATCTCCGTATAGATATGCATCTCTACCACCCGGTACTAATGAATGTAACTCACAACCCCTGTGATAACCACAAGTGCCAGATCTGCCTCGTCACCTCCAATCAAACGCACACCTGCGCCTGTCCTGATACAATGGAGATGGTGGGCGATCATTGTCAACGTAAGTATTTTATTAAATAACTAGTGGGCCCGGACGCGGCTACGCCCGCGAAAATATAAGCCTAAATAATTAAAATAAATTAAAAAATAATAATAAGTGGAGATTTATTATTAGAAAAAATATTTGAGTAACCGAAATGAACAAACAAAAGAAGTAAAAGTAACTAAAGGAAATTCTTAATATTAGAAAAAAAACTTAAAGTTTGCTGAGCGCGCGTACTAAATATTTTTCTATATTAAATAATAATTATTTTTTGCGAACAATATTAAATAAAATCTCAAATGATTAAAATTACGATATTTTAAGTGTATAACATCGGTATAGATAACCGAACTGAGATAAATTAATTATAAGCAGCAAATAATTACATAAAAAATAATAGTAATTCGAAAATCTATAAAAATTTACAAAATCATCAAAGACATCTGCCCGTTCGCGTGGGTCATACTTATACTATGCCGCCCGAAGGCTAGGTCATTTGGAATCAGTCACATCTTAATTATTTATTAGAATGTTATACAGTAAACTATAATTTCCATCTAGATGAAATGCTAAAAGTGACTATTAAATTTATTTTCATAAGGATGAATATCAAATTATAGAAATCATCTAATTTTTGTTAATGTATACAAATCTATATCGGCGCGCGCCATGTTTGCATTAAGCAAACTCACTTTGGGTGACGTTTTCTTAAAACAGCAAACTTTGCAAGCCGTTGCTTAGCAACGCGTAGCGACGATTGTTATTAACATGGCGGAATAAATTCCTTGTCAAATTAATTATTTTAATATATTGGTATATAACGAAAATATTACAAATATGAGAAAAAAAAAGTATCCTATGTTCATCCCGGGACCCTCAAGTATCTCTATATGAGTATTTTATCACAATTAAATTAGCGGTTTGGCCCTGATTGCGTAAAGGACAGACAGACAGACAGACAGACAGACAGACAGACAGACAGACAGACAGAGTTACTTTCGAATTTATAATATAGGTATGGATACTGAAACCATAATAAAATAATAATTTTCCTATGTTTTATTTACCTCTGCATGTTGTTTTATTTAATCTCTTTTATTTACCAGACACTAGCGGTTATCACCCACAATACCTAATAGTGGGTGCTGGATCGTCCTTCACTCGGGTTCACTATGATACTATCGGCAACCCTGAAACTCATGGCACTAATCTGGATATTGGAAGAGTACAGGCAATGGCATATGATAATTTTAGAGGTGAATATAGTATTAATTTAATCCATTTATCTAAAATTTCTATTCACACACTATTTAAGGAATACATTAGGTACAGATATTATCTACACTAGTAATATAATAAAACTGAAGTGTCTTGACAAATGCCAGAATTTTTAAACCAAATGCATTATATTTCTTTTTATGATTATATTGACTCTATATTTCTCTTCACAAGCCATTTTAAGTTAATATTAATTATAATTTTAAATTAAATTTATATATTAATATTTTAATAAAAATATTTCTTAATTTTTTTATCTAGATACTCTCTACGTATATGACAGTCAACGTAAATCCATCAACGCAATCAACATGAGTGAATTCTCACTCGGTGTGACGCACCTACTGGAACACAAGGGATTAGAAAATGTCGTTGACATGGATTATGGTGAGATTTTTTAATGTTTATTTTAACGGAATGATTTTTTTCAATTTTTTCGCAAATATGTTCAATGTAGAGACATAGATTTTTTAGTGTTGTATAGATTAAAGTATTTTTCTTAAGATAAAAATTTGAGTAGTATATACCCTATATATAATATACTAATATATAATATACCCTATATTATTCAAAGTAATTAGGACATGCGGGTTCGGATAATAATCGATTTTAACTAATAATAATCAATATACGAGTACATATTTATCACAGTCATAGTCTAATTGCAAAATGCAATGGTTCTGTATTCATTCCCCACTCCGGTAAAAAAATATTTCATTTTCTTTCTAGACAAATTGTAGCGCCATTCTACACGCTATGTCTCGAATTCGGTTGGTATGTGGATAGCGGAGTGTATACTAGATTCTCGCTCCCTCTCTTTCTCTATAGGGAAAAAACCGTTATTGTCTCGAATTAATGAAAGAATTATGTTTTTTTTTTTCATATTTTTATCAGATTTCGTATCAGACTCCCTGTACATCGTCGACGCGGGTCGTCGTCTCATAGAAGTCATATCGTTGAGGACTCATCGCAACGCGTTTGTATATTTCTTTGAGAATGGGGAAATTCCTGTCAGTTTCTGTATATTGCCGGAATATGGGTGAGTTACGAGTGATTTTTTTTCTTTCTAAAAGGTATAAATAATTAATTATTATATAATAATTATATTAATATCCTTTTAGGCGGATGCTAGTAGCCGTTTTAGAAATAGAAAGCAATGATGAAATTCACATTGACAGTATCGGGTTGGACGGCGAGGACCGGCGACATCTGGTGTTGGCTGATATTATAGGTAGTATACTCGTATACAATTAGTTATGATAATATGTAATTATTTGGACACATGTCGTCGGCGATGAGAAGCTTGAGAACTACTCGTCCGGAACTCATCAGTTTTGGGCCCTCTCCAAGGCTGCACTTGGGGACTTTACGCAACCTTCGTTGCCGTTAGTCCGGATTACAGGATGACCTGTGGTTTTTTTAATGTTTTTAATTTTCTAGGTCCTAACGTGAGGGTGTGTTATTCTTCAGAAATAAATGTGGTGTACATATCCGATGAGGGTAGTGGAACTATCGACGTGGTACATCCTGAAGGTATTTTTTTTGCATTAGCTTATAAATTAGGAGAATTGAGTCTCTGCTTTGAGTGTACTGTGTTAAATTTGGTAACTCAACACTCATGACACCAAATTCTCTCTTCCTGCTCTGTTATGTAAAACTGAAAATAAAATAATTTCAAAAGGTACTGGCAGAGAGTTATTTAGGGAAGTACTAACTACTATATCCAGTTTGTCCGCCTCCGAGTCTCATGTGTTTTGGACGGACAGACGCACACACAGGTTGTACTGGGCGGGTGTCCATGAAGCCACTCATAATGTAAGGAGGATTGAGTTATGTGAGTAATTTTATATGTATAATAGCGGCTCACCCGCGGCTTCGCCCTCATGCGACCTATAATTCTTTTATTGTCCTGCATTTGCCAACAGATTGATTATATAATTTGTACATTGAATAATTTTTCATAACTCTGAGAAAGTGCAAGCACAAGCACATGGCTGCTTGCGAGGACGAAATCAGCGGCAAGGGCGACCCCCTGGGACGCCGATTAGTTCGACACTATATCTATCTTTTACAAATAAGACACATTATGGCATATTGTGTCAATAAACTATTGGAAATTGATTAAATAACGATTATGAAATTTACAAGCGAAAGTTATTCCATAATCAAGGAAATTTTGTGAAGATAAGTTTTGGCTTTCAAAACTTCTGCTTAAAAGTGTAGACTTACGACCGTAAGCAGAGCGTTGAATCTCGAAAAGCAATACTCGTACGTCATATTCACATGCTTTGAAATGTTTGCTTGCTTTGCCTCTGCCTCTGCGCCACGACAAAAATACGGTGTACATAAAAATAATCTGTCAGTTAAGCAAAAGCAAGCAATGAGCAAAAAATTGTACAGTGCAAATTTTATTGTAAGTAAACAATTTTATTAACTCCTAAAAATGTTTTTCAGCAATATTCCCAAGTAATACCGACCTCCATCTTATATCCACATCTCCACCCCCGAACTCCAAAAGTCCTTTAGTAAAACACAAATGCTATCAACCCATTACCCCTTGTTCCCATATTTGTGTTCAATCATCCCATCCCTTAAACCAAACCAAGGGGCTTAACTCCGCGGAATATAGATGCCTTTGCCCCCCTGGAAATTTGATATTCAAAGGAATTTGCTCCGAAGTAGTCAAATGTAAGAGTAATGAATTATATTGTCATAAGAGTAACAATTGTTTTATGGAAAGCAAAAGATGCGATGGGGTTAAGGATTGCTGGCATGGAGAAGATGAGGAAGGTTGTCTTGGTAAGTTGTTTTGTTTTTTTTTGTACTTAAGATTTCTTTTTGTTTTTTTATTTTTGACTTTTTGGTGCAAGGGGGAATCATCATTCTATTTTGCACGTTTAAATTATAATATATTTTAGTATATAGCGTGGTAGACAAAAAAAACTTAGTGTTAAGACACTCCGTGAACACAGTTCACAGCGTGAAGCTGATTTAAGTCACTCCATACTCTACACACCATCTAATTCTTCTAGACATTGAGTGGCGGAATACAACGTCACTGTTTTTCTTATTACCAAAATCAGGAAATGAATATATTTCTAAAATTAATGAAAATAATAAAATATAAATCAGCTCCATTCGAACTGAGCCGTTAAGAAACCCCAATATTTTAAATGATTAAATTATTCATCTATTTTATATTTTGATGTATTTCAGCAAGTTCAAGTCAAAATCCTTTATCATGTTCTTCGGAACAGTCGAACTGTTATGGAACTTGTATATCGAAAAATCAGATCTGCAAAGAAAATGTTACATGTAAGTCGATTTAACTGTATATTTTTCACGTATATACATATATCTAGATTGTATGAATAGCAAATGTTTTCATATAAAACTTAAAATTATTTCTTATTATATAAAAATATATATAGACCATTTCCCTGAAGGAAAATCGCATCCATGTCCATTGAGTTTCTCACTTTCAGATATCGAGTTTCTACTGTACCAACTACGCCAGGAACACGCTAACTAATTGTTATATATACATACGTATATAGTACTGTTTTTATATATCTAAATGATCTCGAAATACTTTGTATCAATTCATTTCTAGAAAGAACTACTAGAACTAAGAAAGAACTTCGAACAAGACTACTAGGATGTATTTTTGTCAGTGTACAGAGGAACTCAGACAGTCCCAGAAACTGTTCTGAACTCCTCATCCTACATAGACACCAACATACAGTACAGTAGACGAGACATGGCTGCCCTGAAGAAAGCTATTGATGATGATAGCTGCGCAGATTAGACTTTTGAGTTTTCGTACAATGTACATGTATAAGTTCAGTAAAACAAATTCAGGGAGGCCACGACTCGTCCACAGTACTATACCCCTGCACCGTCAATCCATGGAACGCAAAGTAATTTGTTCTCAAATTTACAGTAACATGCAATTCCAATGAATTCAAATGCGAAGACAACTCAGTGTGCGTGGAGAGGTCGCTGGCGTGCGACGGGCGCGCGGACTGCCCCGACGCGTCCGACGAGCACCCCGACGCGTGCGACACGCTGTCGTGCTTCTTAACAGAGTTTATGTAAGCAGTTGTTAGCAGTTCTGTGCTATGAGACGAAGGCAATATCTCGATTTAATTTGAGCAAAACATTTACTTAGACGAAGCCTATCATAAATTATGCTGTTTTTAATTTTAATTGAAAGCAGTAATCTCAGGAAACTATAGGTTTTTTTTTCAGATAGTAAATGTTTAAGGCGTCTTTAATTATAAGTCACTTAATCTTTTAGATGCATCACGCTGTACCTGCATACAATATTACTTCCCGCACTTAGGCCCGTATCTATAAATCGCTCTCAAGTCTGAGATTCATCTTGAGATGCTGTTTTCATTCATAGATATATAATTTACTAATGAACACTGCATCTCGAGATCGATGTCAAATTTGAGAGCGGTTTATAAATACGGGCCTTAGAGTGTATTATGTGGCACAATTTTATATCCATTTAACGACCCGGTTAAATAAGGCATAATTGTGAATAACTACAAATAATCTTAGTGGAAAAAATAATAATTTTAATTTATTCTGGGAAAAGAAGCTCGCTTACATCTCATATGATTACCTAGTAATAATGCTTATAGTAGGGGCGGCGAAGAGGGGACTTTGTGGAGTCATTCGAGCGCATCAGATTAAGATACTGGGGATTCCTTGTACTCGGTTACGTACTTCCACCAAATATGAGCTTCCTATGTATGGCCGCGCGTCTAGGATAAACGATCAGATTAGTAAAAAAAAATTGATCATCGGACATTCTCGAGCGCGTCAGATTAAGATAGGGTAAGTTAGTTACATGCTAAATCGTGTATATTCCACTAATCTGACAATTTGAGAGTGACGCAAAGGAGGGAGAGGGCTCCAAAGTTGTAAAAAAAAAACGTTATCTGGACATTCTCGAGCGCGGCTAATTTTTTTTTTATTTTGAAGGGAATCATTCAAGGATTACGAAAAACATATAATCTGACAAATTCCACAAACCGAAGTAATAGAAATTGATTGATAAAGTTTAATATACCTAAGAATTGCATATATTCCTCTCACCGTATTTCTATTCCTATCGCACTCTTTTTTTATTTATTGGTCCCTAACTCATCAATGAAGATGATAAATTTAAAAAAATACTTGAAAAAAAAATTTTTTTTTGTACTTTTTTTTTATAAATATACATTCTTTTAGTTTATAGATTATTATTCTTCTAGTATTTTATTTCAAACATACATTCTTTTAGTTACATTCTATTTCTTGAGCTTTTCTATTGATTGCGTTCAATGAATAAAAAAATTGAGGCCAGTCGTGGCGCAGTGGCACAAAGTGTGACAGTAAAACAGACTGGTTGTGGGTTCAATCTCCATTCCAGGAGATGAAATATTTATTAAAATGTATAATTCCATTTCTTCGCTCTGGTGTCGAGGCAAAATAGTGACGTTAAGTGCTGCTACTCAACACTCAATGCCTTCAAAATTTGGCAGAAAGTGGGGAACAGAGTGTCTTAACCTTAGGTTCCCTCTGCCTACCCTGCTGTGTGCGGGATACAACGTAAAGCTGACTTGTTTCTTGTATTGGTTTAAAAAAATATTAATAATTGTCAGATTAAGCAAGTCCCTTCAGATAATCGTCAGATTTTGAGATATCACGTCTAGGGCATGAAGATGAACCATATATATCTTAATCTGACGCGCTCGAGTATTTCAAGATGACGATTTTTTTTTGCATTTTCAAACAACGATTACGAGCTTGCGTCACATCCAAATCGTCAGATTATTACATAAGAGCTTTTTTTTAGGTTCACTTAACACCCCCTTAGAAAATCTGACGCGCTCGATAATATTTTTTTTTTTGCCATTTTTAACTCTTACGTACGACCACCTCCACCACGGAAACTGTCAGATTAACATATTTTCATGCTTAAGAAGACGTAGGCAATTGATGATATCAATATCTGACGCGCTCGAGTATGTCCATGGAACAGTTTTTTTTTACATTTTTGAAAATCTATAACCCCTCAACCCACCGGTGAAACGAAATTTTTTATATGACATTTTTTCCTTGTTATCATCTAAGCTTCGCAACCCAATAGGTCTCCATGACGCTCGAGTGACTCCACAGTTTGCTGCTTCGCCTCCCTAACTATTAATGATTATATGACAATATTTTTTTACTTTCATTATTTCAGGTGTACTTCAGGCAATTGCATTCCGTCGTCATGGAAGTGTGATGGAAATAATGACTGTTCAGACGGTTCAGACGAGATCAACTGCGGTAATATAAATGAGATAGTTTAATTTTATCAACTCAATCGATACTTTTGATCAATCAATTTATTTGTATTATTTATTTTTAGTAAATTATTAGGTACCTAGCGCGATTGAATGAAATGTAGCTTTAAAAACCGCTATGGCTTGACTCTAGGTTCCTTGCTGTTCCCTGCTGATTGAAGCTGAAAATAAATAATATAATTATTTGTTCATCTAAATACAGATTTAAATGGTAAATCGTGTTCCGAAGATAATTTCCAATGTGCCGACGACACTTGTATTAAGCTGTACAAACGCTGTGATGGCAAGTACGACTGCCCCGACCACGAGGACGAAGACGAATGTGATATTACAGAGTTTATTGAAGCTGTAAGTATTCAATTTTTGAAATTATTTACTTATTGTTTATATTATACTGTTTTTGTTAGAATACAATTGTACAATTTCCATTTAGGAAAAAGTGATAAGACCAACATACAGTTCAATATTTAAACTATATAAACTATAGTTTATAGTTTATATAAGAAAAGTATTTAAATTCAATACATTCATATTATTATTTAAAATTGTTAATACTTAGAGATATTTAGCGTTGAGTGGCAGAACTCAACGCCGCGCTTTGTCAACCGGAGTCAACCGGCGCAGGGAAATGTTAATAATAAAAATTTAATACTTCCCCCGAGTGGGGATCGAACCCACAATCATTGTGTCGCAATAGAACTGTAAGTGCGACGCCACAGTTAATAATTTAATAAATAAAAATATTTCCTTTACATAATATAATAAAGGAGCTACATTCCTGTTCCTCGTGGGAGTACGCTTGCGAGCACAATAAGAGTATATGCTTGCCTTACACCGCACGGTCAGCTATTGCTTCTTTATTATTTTTGTATATTGATTGTGAATGTGTATTGTTTAATGTAGAAATCTGTTGTAATGTGTGTTGCTGTTGTAACTTAACATTTCCTTTGTTAATCGTGTATAAACTATCGGCAGTTTAGCTAGCATATATATAACATAGCAGCATATAACATAATATTGTATTTGTATGTAATTTTCAATAATATTCATATATCTTTTACTTGACAATTTATTTAGTTGTAGGTACAAGAGTAGTAGGTGCACCCTCTAGGTGAGGGTATTTATGTATTTAATATTATTAACAATGTGTTAATCTCTTACTACTACTAATAATTATTACTAATTAATATTTAATTTCTTATGAAATCTTTATGTATTTTTGAAGTTGATTGAGTTTTTGATTTAAAGTAAATATTTGAAAAAACTAATTTGAAAACAAATTTCTTTTCCTTTTGATGACATTGTATGGTGGATAACCAAAAAATTATAAACGGAATACGGTGAAATGTGACACTTATTTTTTTATAGATGCAACGGTAAAATAGACTGTCCCGGTAACACGGACGAGGACGGGTGCGACATGCACTGTGAAAATCGGGATAGTTCGCTGTTCTCATGCAAACAAGAATATTATTGTATTAATAAGAGACTTGTTTGTAACGGGAAAAATGATTGTAATGATGGCTCTGATGAGACAATCGAAGCTTGTGCTAAAGGTAAAAATTATAATATTTTTAATAACCCACTGTAAAAAACAACAATTTTACCTTATTTAATTAATAAGCTTAAATTGTTGATCTAATACCTAAAACAAAAATTTTACCTTATTTTCATAAAAATAAATATTATGTTGATTTAATTTTAAATAATTAAAGAAATAGGGATTTATCCGTCTTGTTTTTCATATATAGATTACTGATATTTATGAATCATATTAAGAAGAATATATCGAACCCTTTGCGCTTTCAGTAGCCATATAATATAAATTTAACTTTTAATAATGTGTTTATCTATTTAAATAATAATATTTCCGTCTTTAAGTAAACAAAACGGCCCCCATCAACCATTTACTGCCGCTTCACTGTATAAATGGTTACCAATGTGATAACGGACAATGTGTGGAATGGACACAAGTCTGCAATAAACATCCCGATTGTACTGACAAAACTGACGAAAATGGAATGTGTGGTAAGTATTGGCGTAAATTTTGTGAGCTATTTATTTAGTTATTTGTATTTTAGTAAGTACATCTAGTAAGTATGTAATCTTAATATAAACAAGCATAACAAGTACCTTCAGAAAGGTATACCTTCATCACACATAAACAAGTCCCGGAGAGCACGTCTGTTGCAGCCGCAGTCTGGTAGGAATTCACGGTGTAGGGGCGGAGCGCTACCTTTGCTCTTTCTTATATTATAACCAGCTCGCAATTATAGTGGAGAGGATATCCTCTAGGCTCTACCCAATAGCTCACTTTGGTTCTTACAACTATAAAGTAATAAAAAAAATCTTTCAGTCGATGAATTATCTATTATATATTTAATTTCAGCAGAAAGTGAGGAGCGGAGTATCTTAACATAATCACACACCTACCCTCCTACATGCAAAAAACAGCGTGAATCTGAAATAAAAAATCTATATGCTTACTAACTTTGTTATGATTAAATTCGTATCTTTAACGCTTGTTTGTTAGAGATTACTAATAAGACCATTCTTTGTATATTTTTTTAAGATTACTTGTTTTTATTTTACTTTTCATTGGCTTTGTATGCAATACAGTGTTTCTATCTATCTACCAGACTCGCCGTGCTCACCGGGCACGTGTGCACAGGAGTGCATGCAGACGCCGCGCGGGCCGCAGTGCGGGTGCGCGCGCGGGTTCGTCCCGGTCGGGCACGCGTGCGCCGACGTGGACGAGTGCGCGGCGGGCGCGTGCTCGCAACTGTGCCTCAACCTGCCCGGCTCCTTCGTGTGCAAGTGCTACCCGGGCTACGGACTCAGGTAAGTCGTGTTGTAAACGTGAACTGACTAAAGTTTTACAATGTCGCTCACTAGCTTTGCAGCCGGCAGGAGGCGTTGGAGATAGTTCATCCGTTCCATACACATATTCTTTCACCAAAATCTTTAAATGAGGGACCTATCATAGAGTGAGAGGTCTTTCCATATCCTTCCTGCAGTCTAAGCTGCACCATACGTTCTGTATATTATGTATTTGTATATTATGGTGTAGCCCGCACAGCAGCGTTCTTATTGTTCTTATGTTATTTAAGCCTTGTCTTACGTAGTCAAATCTATCAGTAACTAAATTAAATAGAACACACTGGACAGGGTCTTATGTATTTAATTTTTCATCATCTTCCCAAACCATATTTAATGAATACTATATTGTGTGTACATATGTAGGTACTCGTACATATATTTGAAATAATATTATAACAAAACAAACCTTAACCTATTAATAATTTAAATACAAAATCAATCCAGGTCAGACCGTCGCTCCTGCAAAGCCCTCGGCGGACGCCCCTCCATACTGTACATAAGAGGTGACACAGTATGGTCCAGCACAGGCCATGTGCAAAAACAGATATATCAGGGAGATGGTGAAATAAGTGATCTGGATGTGGATTCTAGGTAGGTTACGATTTTTCTCACATAACGAGTAGTTTGTGGAAACCTATTTTTCCTAAAAATGGTTTATAATGATGATAATTGATTATGGTATGATAACTTTTTTTTTTCAAAAAAATATTTTGTTCCACCTTCCATGATTTCTTAAATTTATACTCAGAACACGTCTCTAACAAGCACTGTCATACTCGTATTACAAATACATCTTTGCAACTATGCTATTCATAATGATTAATGATGATATATTTTTAAGGAAAAACAAATTGTACCTGGTACAAGCAAAGAATGGTAAATTAATACGCTTAAATTTGGCTAATAACGATTCAAATCCTGATATAATTACTAATATTGGAAAACCAAGTAAGGTAAGCCACTGTGCGTTAAGTTTTTAATATAAGCAATTTCCTAGTTTCACGACAAATCCCGCATTCAGCAGGATAAGCAGAGACAACCTGGTGTTAAGACACTTCGTTCTCCATTTTCTGGCATCTGGCATTGCGTGTTAAATGGTGGAATGTCGCGCCTTGCCTCGACACCAGAGCGAACAAATAAAAATGTTAATATAAATAAATATATTATTTTCTCGACTGGGGCGCACCGCGCCGCGACCCTGCGCAAAGACTGACTTGAAATGTTAGCATGATATACATGTATCAAAATTATGATTTTTAAGATTTTGTACAATAAATTATTGTTATTATTCTAACATATAGACTAACTATATGATATAGTATTAGCTTAATATACCTATTATATATTAGTCTAACATTGTTTCCAGGTAGCAGTAGATTGGGTCACTGGCAATGTATATTTCGTGGACAGTACGCCCAGTGCCAGTTATATGAGAGTTTGCAATTTTGACAGGAAAAAATGTGCAAGGCTACAAAAGCTGCCTGCAGAAGCCGAGGTGAGACTACCTACATCTTCATATCGCATATAAGATACTTAGTTTTATTTTTAATCAAAAGCTTCAAGTGTATCTCGAACACAGCAGGGTAGGCAGAGGAAACCTCGTGTTAAGACACTCCGTTTCCCACTTTCACTTTCGTTGACACTAGCCTATCCATACTTAATTTGTTATGATGCGGGCATCGGAAAACAAAGTGGAGCTAAAAAAAACATACATTTCCAAAATCAGGTGACAGCTCTTACCCTACAACCGAATCACCAGCTATACTACTGTGTAACAAGTGCCTTAGACTCAGTGGTGCGGAGCTCCACTCTTACGGGCCGCGCGACGCCGGAGGTGGCCGCAGTGTCGCAATGTACTGGTATCGCGTTGGACTACAAACACTTGTATGTGGCTAGTACCAACCCTGATGCGCTCATGAGAGGAGGTTTAGATGGAAGTGGCTTGTAAGTATGTAGTGTGCCTTCGATGTCGTCGTAGAGTCCATTTTAAATAAAATTATAGAATATATTTAGCTCTAGCAACCCGATCGCGGAATTGCCCCCAACAGTAAATTAATAATTATGAACGACATAATTATTAATTTACTGTTGTGCATGACTTTCGTTTCCTAAAAACAATATCATTTTAAAAACAATATATAATCAAAAAAATATTATCTTCCAGGAGCACATTGGTATCACACAATCCAAATCTAACTTCCCTACACGATCTTTCCATTTTCGAAGACTATATCTACACAATCACCAATTCCCACATCAAACGCTGTTTAACATTCAACAGCAAAACTTGCGAAAATTATGCATTTCTACCGAATATTACTTCTTTTGTAATAAAACACGAAAGTGCACAGAGTTATATGGAAAATGTATGTAAAGATGTTAATTGTAACAATGTGCGTGTGCACAACGCCATTTCGTGTACGTGTGTATGTCAAGATGGCGGATTTGCGGATGATGGTGTTTGTCCCTATGTACCTGCTGTTCAGGTAAGCTTTTTTTAACTTCACGTTGTATCCCGTACATATCAATGTTAAGACACTCCGTTCTCCATTTTCCGCTGACTCTGGAGGTAATGAGGTCATCGACCATCGTGGTACAGTGAGACAGCATCCGACTGTAAAAATAATGGTACTAAACTTCATGAGTTTGATCTTCATTCGGGGGAATGCATTTTCCCGTTCTGGTAAAGCAACAACAAGTAATGTTTCGAAATTGAGTGAAATTCGAAAGAGAATGCAGTGACTTCGCTAAGCTCTCTTTATCTAGGTATAATAAATGAAAATAAAATAAATGCATGTAGTACGGTCGATGTGTCGTACCCGCCCTGAAGTTAAGTTTTCTGAACTTTTGCGCGTTGTTTACTCGATTACAAAATAATCAAAAATAATAAATAAAATAAAATCTAATCTGCACACTCATCTACATTTAACTTCAGGGAGGCCACGTGGCCACGACTCGTCGGCTGAACTATAGGTAGTTATATTTATTTCTCTTTAACATTATTAGCTACCGAAATTCAACGGCGTTATATACCAAGAGTACAAAGGCAACACAGTGTCAGTCGGTTTGATATCGACAATATTGGTCCTATTCGCGCTTTACATAGCGGTATTTATATATTACTACATACTGAGGAAGAGGAAGGAAAGTGGTGATTATATGCAGTAAGTTTTTTTAAAAATGTATTTTTTTGTTTCTGGTATTTAATAAATGTGCCAGTCGTCGTGCAGGGGGGCAGCATTGTGACTGTAAAAGCGACTGGTTGTTGGTTCGATCCCTACTCCAGTAAATGAAATATAAATATATTTAAATGTATATTTTAATTTCTTGGCTCCGGTTTTGGCTCGTCTAATTTCGCCAAGCTTTCTCGTGGAAATTGTCGAAGTGGAAGTGCAATGAAGATGCGGCGGAAAATGAGGAATGTGTATAAAGATAATATTTTGCATCACAGGTAACAGTTGAGTTACGTTAACTCAACCTATTAAAGCTTTTGTTTATATTGAATATCTAACTTATAATATTAAATTAAATATATATATATATTTCTAGGGTCCGATACCAAAACACACCTGAATCCATGGCCCAACTTGCCAATCCTATTATAGATATGCCTGAAGCTGGATACGTTATTGAGTGAGTTACGAAAACCATAATCCATACCCATATTATAAATTCGAAAGTTACGCTGTCTGTCTGTCTGTCTGTTTTTTGACATGCAATTTATTCGGCCATGTTAATAACAACCGACCGTTGCTAAGCAACGATTTGCAAAGTTTGTTGTTAGAAAACGTCATCCAAAATGAGCTAACGCTATGCTTAACGCATCTCTCTATTGAAAACTGAAAATAATTTCATAAATATATTTAATAAATATTTGTATAGTTCAAGCGGGCGTAGCCGCGTTCGGGTCCACTAAGTAGTATAAATATAATAAAAAAAAAATGCCTTGAATAATAGAAAAAAATAACATTTACACATAACAAACATATCGGTGCAAAGCGTAAACCCAGACACCCTCAGAAAATATCTCTAGATACTTAATTTCTCTTTATAATATAGCAATAACTTCAGTTTGAGGATAAAGCGCAGCACCTAATCCAAATTAACCCTCTACCACCTGCTAATAAAATATTACTTTTTTAAATAGAGTGGAGAGCGGAGTATCTTAACACTACGCTTCCTCTGACTAACTTGCTACATGTAGGATAGAATGTGAAGCTGAAAAATAAACAAATAATTAGAGTACTAAATAATAATTTATTTCAGTGGATTGGGACATGAATTTGTGAATCCATTGCAGTTTGCTAGAAATATTTGGCAAGAGTCCTACTACAAAAGGTCTAAGCCAGCTGTAAGTAATAAAGTCTTTGTTTAATTAATAAGCAAGTTATCCTACTGCAATATTGACTAGCAAAATTATAATAGAAATTTGAGAAGGAGCGTCATAGCACTAGGTAGTAGGTACCCTATGCCTGCTGTGGGATACAATATGAAGCTGATTTCATTTTTAAAAATTTTAATTATTGTGTCCGAGACTATATAAATCACATAAAATGTGTGAAATTAAGATGATTTGAAATTCATGTGGCATAGCCAACATTGTATTCTATTAAAAAAATAAGACTTCAATTTGTTGGTCGCTCTTTTTAGTAGAAGTGCCTTTTGACAATCAAAATGTTCACAAATTCAAATATTTTAAATTCTTTCTTAAAAGTGTATATATATAGCACTACTTTATCTCCTAGTAATTGATTATATACTCAGTTGTTAAAATAAGTTTTTTCTTTTAAATTAAACTAAAAAAATTGGGGCCCATGTTAACGTAGCAGTAATAATCTGTATGAATACTAAAATTTAAAAAATATATTTTTTTCCAGGACATATCAGGCCTAATGTTCGACTCTCAACAAGATCTCTCTGATACAGAATCCGACTTAGATGTCAGAGAAACAAGGAGAATGGTCAGAGAGTAGTCTACAAAACTTATAATTACAATTTTTATAGCTGGAAATTAATCTGCTTGCAGAATTTGTTATTATTCTAAATTTCTTAGGCTACTTATTTTATTTATGTATGATTCAATTCATATTGAGTTAATTATGAATAAGCATAATTTACAACTCTTGTATTTGTACCATATTTTTGTATGAAATATACTAATTTTGAAAATTATTTGTTTTATTTACCAAATTAACAGACTAATTTTAAAATATTTTCAAAATAAAACATTAGTTTAAAAGAAGTTATTTATTTTCTAATACATAAAAATTAAGAATACAAATAAAAGTGATTACTTCCATAATTTCTTGATGGACATGTTCTTTTCAGAGTCCTTCTGCATGACCTTGGCTACGGCCATTTCAAAGTCCTCCTGAGTGACATGCACTCGACGTTCCCTAAGAGCATACATGCCTGCTTCAGTACATACACCTTTAACTTCAGCACCCGATGCACCAGGCATGAGCTCAGCTATTTTTCTTAAATTGATACCTCTTGTAAGATTCATTTTACGTGAGTGGATTTTAAGAATATCCAAACGAGCTTCCTCATTTGGCGGAGGGAACTCAATCTTCCTATCAATACGACCAGGTCTCAACAGTGCAGGATCAAGAATATCAATTCTGTTAGTTGCCATAATGACTTTAATATTTTTAGTTGCCTCAAAACCATCAAGCTGGTTTAGAAGTTCCAACATAGTTCTCTGTACCTCTGAGTCTCCTCCACTGCCAGATTCAATACGGGAAGAACCTATGGAGTCTATTTCATCCATGAAGATAATAGATGGGGCATGCTCCCTTGCCATAACAAAAAGCTCTCTAACCATTCTACTTCCTTCACCAATGAATTTCTGGACTAATTCAGACCCAGATACTCTAATGAAAGTGCATTCAGTATGATGTGCTACAGCTCGAGCCAATAAGGTCTTACCAGTACCTGGAGGGCCATATAGCAGTACTCCCTTAGGTTGAGCAATACCCAAGGCATCAAAGAGTTCAGGGTGTTTCACAGGCAGTTCAATAACCTCCTTAATTTCCTTAATCTGTTTATCTAAGCCGCCTACCATCTCGTATGTAGAATCTGGGACTTTCTCCACCATCATAAGAGATACTAACGGGTCAACTTTGTTAGGCAATATTTTGTGAAGAGTGTAACTTTCATTACGAAGTGCTACACGACAGTTAGCGGTTACGTCGTTGATATCAACATTTTTGTCCAGATCTACTACAAACTTGCCTTCTGGGTGCACTTTTACAAGAACTTTTTTCTTATCCATGGGTTTCACGACCTCGCCGACATAGGAGCCTTGTTCTTGAAGCAGTTGCAATTCTTCACGCAACATGCGTACCTTTGCATTAAGTTCATTTCGCTGGGCTTGAAGACGACGAAGATTTTGAGATTTTTCGGCAACGATCAATTGTAGTTCTTCGATCTTGGTTATATAGTAGGGTCGAAAGCCTTCGCCCTTAGCGGAGTCTACCTCCATTTTAGTAAGCGTCATATTGCTTTAACTTATTTCATATAATCTTTAAAATGTGTATTATTCTTAATGAGAATAAATCTGTATAACGCAAATCACAAAAGGAGAATAAAATATGAATTCGAAGATGACAATTAATAGTTGACAACAATATTTTCCAAGTCACGGCGTTGGGATACCATACCATAAATTATTTTATTTAATTAAATTATGTTCAAATATACAGTAAAAAATTATATAATGTACTTTACGGTAAAAATTACACAATTGATATTTTCGTTGATATTTTTTGTTAATAAAACAAGTAAACTATTGTATCTTTAATTAATACGATAGCAACTTTGATGCAAAATATTGGCTGAGTAAGGGTGAGATCACAATCAACTTATCTAAAAAAACATCGAAACTACTCTTAACTCTTAAGTACATCTTAAATAATACGGTAAAAAATACACATTGATTAATCATCCATGAGATTGTATAATAATATTATCAAAGTTACAACATTTTGATAATTGAATGAGAAAACATTAATTAATTAGGTTTTATAGTACATGTATAAATATATTCTAATGTCTAAATCGCTTTTAACTATGTGTCCTTAATAAATTTTAAATATATTGCGATTGAAGGACTAATAATCACTACTTCAATAATAATGATGATATAATATTATACGTATTAGTATTATGAAATGATTTTTTAACTATATAAGCAACTATAGAAATATAATCATGCGCTTTAAGCTTAAAGTTGCTAATTTGAGATATCCGTATTTACTTTCTTTTATGTAGTGGTTTATTTTTACACAAAATGTGAGCGTGATAAAGACGCAAGCAGCAAGGCAGTCGTTTTTACGCGACGCGTATCACAGGTTGCTCCGTGAAGTGCGGCCGTGGCGCTTCCATCCTTATCAGTGGTTGAAAATAAATAAAAAAAATAAATTTGACAGGTAACCTTATCACTGTAATTTGCAATTTTGATGTAATAATAATAGTATTGATTTATTTGTTTTTTTATTGTAATGTATTGTATTTAGTGTTTTGTCTATTTTTATTTTGATATTGATCAAGTTCTTGTTTAAAATGTATTTTCAAGTTCTTAAATTGAGAAAAAGTACTTTTATAAATATTAATTTTGCTCATTAACGTAGTGATTTAAGGTATTTATGACAGAATTTTCATTATTTATTTAATGTGAATTTGATTTCATTTATTATTCATTTAGTAATTTTTTAAGTATATTTTATTACACAAGTACAAAAAATGTTTGACTTAGATATTGAAGTGCGACATTCAAGGAAAGTCAACACTCGTGACATAGCTATTCATATGACACCAATTACCGTATAAATTAATTTTTACTATAATTAAGATTTTACGACAAGCCTTTTATAATAAGTGACTTAAATAAATTGCCAATAAGAATTTATAATAAAAATTAATATCTTTACTAAAGTTCCAATATTGCAGGATGGGTAATACCAGCAAAAAGCTGGCTGCAAAATGTACATTATTAACAAAAGATGAGCAGAAATATGTGGCAGCGACATTCCGAGCAGCCAGCAAGAACTCAGAGAAGATCAGAGAGGAGGATCTCATCGTGAGTGGCAAACTTGACGCAGTGTCATTAGAAGTGTGTTAATTTTATGTTTTTCCTATTTAGTTTATTGTTTTGATTGGCTTGGGCTAGTGGCTTTTTAGGTGGTTTATTTTTTTCTTATGAGAAAGCTTTTAATTTTTAGTTATCCATTTCATAGTTCAAATACTTTATATGATTCTTGATTTGTAAAGACATATTTTTAATTTGAATAAATATTAATAGTATAATTGTAAATTATCATTTCAATAAATTATTTAACCACAAAATATCTTTCACATACATAACTTGAAATTAAATTTGTTGCAGTAAAAAAAAACATGTAGCATATTTTTTTTATTCGTGCCAATTATTACTTCATTAACACGAAGAAATATATCAGTCACAGGTTCAAGCCAGAAACATTATATATAAAGATATGTGCTTTTTTATAATATTTCAAATGTTATTATTTTAATTTATTGGGATGATTTTGATACCGTTAATATAAGACTGTCTTTATCCACTGTAACAATTATAGAGACACATGTTAAGTGGTGGAACTCAAAGCTGCACTAGATCAAGTGCAAGTTGCAAGATTGGGGAAATAAGTATAAATTATTTATTTATATAATTAAGTATAAATTAAATTATTCTCTCGTTGGGGTGGGTATGAACCTATAACTATTATGTTTGTCTCTGATTGAGATAAGAACAGTACATTTGCATTTTTTAAAAGCTTTTATTATTAGCCACCCCAGTTATGTTACATTGACATTGGTGAACTTATACAAAACAAAAATTTCTTTTTAAGTGAATAAATACAGTATTACCAAATCAATACAAAAATAATTTTTAATAAAAAAATGTATATAATGTTTCACATTGTTTCTTATGTTTTAAGTCCATTTACTTTTTTTATTTGTTTGGTTATGGGTTATTTAATATTTTTTTCAAATATGTTAATTATTTCCTCATGTTTTTGATTGTTTTGTCAATAACTGTGTTCATTTTATATTTATCCAGAATTTTTTTGATTAGGAAAGCTTTGTGAATTTTTGTGAGGAAACTTTAATATTCAATTTATACTACACAATGCAATGAAAATATCGATTTTACCTATAGAGTGGTAAAAACCACATTGCTACTTTGCTTGAATAGACAAGGAAAAGGAAATACAAATATTTTATATATATATATATATATATATATATATATATATATATATATATATATATATACATTATTCTGACTTGTGAGTTACATCTCAACTGAGTTACAATCATGGAGTAATTTTTTTATTCACTCTGTATCCTATAGACAGCAGAGGGAAGCAAATGTTAAAACATTCTAGTTATATTTGGTTTACATTAAAAGCCACCTTTCCCACTTTCCAATGAATTGTTTGCACTGTGTGTTGAGTAGCGTAACTCCACGCCGCGCTTTGCTTCGTTATCAGGGCGAGGTAATTAAAATATCAACTTTTTAGTGGGAATCGAACACACAACTTTCACGTTTACAGTCGCACGCTTTTGCACCTGCGCCACGAAGGTAACAAATTGTCTGTAGTCTGAATTGAAGTTATAATATATATATTTTTTATATATATTACGATTTTTACTTATTTGAATTAAATATTTGGCCTTTAAACAGTTTTAGAACTGTATTTTGAGGTTTAGAAGTTTCCTACAAAAAAATTATAATTGTGCATTTATATTTATTTTTTCATATGCACTTGTAAGGATTATTAGTAATCTGCTTAAGATACACTATTACATACATTAGTTTATTTCATATGTAAATAATATATATTAAACACTATGCGATCTCAAAAACAAACAAATTACACTTTCAATTTTTTTGCATTTGAAAGTTGCATAGTTTAGTGGTACCTACATACATCTAGTATACTTAAATTTACAAATCGCAATTAGTTTCGTAGAACTGCTATTATTGGTTACAAGTCGTAAACTATGCTGCGTCAAAATTATATTCATGTGCTATGGAAGCAACATTATAACTAACTTGTATGGGGAAATATAAATATACAGATTATACTTAAATGTATCCATCACCTAATTTAATTATAGATTTTTTGTGGAATTCCAGTTTCTAGCTATCGTAATAACAATATTTTAAATGAATTTCCAAAAGTTATCTTTTAAGATATATCGAAATCTATGAATATAAATTATATTATCCTTCCACGAACTGTTTTATTAATCTGACTTATCTGCTTAACATCACTAAGATCGATCTTGAGAGCAATCTTGAGATTCCGTTTTAATAATCTATGAATGAAAAAGGCATCTCAAAATAGCTTTCAAGATCGATCTCAGAGTTGAGGCTTCAGTGCCCAGACATTTCGTTCTTCGTTTTCCACAAGGATTCAATTAAGAACGAAAGTTGCTCAACCCAATACCGCATTTCAAGTTGGAATAAGATTATTTTACAATATTTTATATGTTCTTCCGCACACAATAATAAATCTTAAAGCAATTAGCACAAAAGTTTCACAATTTTAATCTCGCAGAATTTCAAATACAAACGTAACAGCACGAAAACGCAATCAAATTCGTTTCTCAATTTGTCCCTCAGCTTATAGCTGGTCTCGTAAATTTTTGATCGATGTTCCAATTTATTCGTGGTTCGTATACAGGCCGTTTACAATTCAGGAATTGTTTGCGTATTTTGATTTACTGCCGCCAAATCGGCGTGCGATGTAAACTGCGTTAAAATAGACTTGGTATGCGGGAATTCGCTTTTAACAATGGCTTCTATGTTTACGAGGGAAGTAAATATGTGGGTAGTTGGAAATTATAATTACTCTACATTGATTCGTTGATAAAATTGTATTTTATTACAAGATTGTTGTTGGTTTTAGTTGCTGCGTCTTGAAATATGGTCTTTTAGTATGATTATAAATATTTTCTTACTCACACTGTATGCATATAGAAAGCGGGAACCTTTTATTAAAAGTCTCCGTTTCTCACGCACCACCCTATTAATGAGACATTGCGTAATGAGTGACGGAACTCCAGGCCGCGCTTTGTCTTATTTCTACAGCGTGGAAAGGAAAATAATTTATTCCCTCGTAATGGGGATGGAACCCACAACCGTCACGCTTATAGTCAGCTATATGTAAACGTATAAGTACGATACGTCGTCCTCTATGTCAGAAAAATACCTCATAGAGATAGATTTTTTTCAAAATATTTCCTATTAATAAATTAAATGTTTATGTACTGCACATAGCAGGTAGAGCAGGAACATAGACTCCTCACTCCTGCTCTTTCTCCTCCTCCTCTTTCCCAACTTTCCTCCTTTTGTTCACTCATTTGATCGAGTGGGAATCGAAACCACAACCTGTCACGTTTACAATCGCACTACAAGCCTTACATTCATTACGATAAGATAAGATAAAAACCTTTTTGATTAAACAAGCATAAGTGCGATGCTTTACAATCGATTCTCATCATTTGTTAAGTTAATAACTACCTACGATAAAGCTTTGACTAAAGTTCGAAAGTACCTGATTCAAGGTAGCTACCCTCCATAAATCCGGTGACATATAATTTAATTAATTCTACCAACACACTGAGTCGGGCTCGCCCACCGAGAATTTCTAAAAAAATTGGAGGATTGGCCCTTTTTCTTAAATTTAATATATATGTATAATATATATGTATGTGA
Source organism: Heliconius melpomene rosina (assembly GCF_056956725.1). Lineage (NCBI taxonomy): Eukaryota > Metazoa > Arthropoda > Insecta > Lepidoptera > Nymphalidae > Heliconius > Heliconius melpomene. Next base: position 4,668,379 of record NC_140400.1, read on the forward strand.
TATAAACGGCTATATTTTCTTTTAAAGTAAGTATAGAAATATGATTTTTTTTAGGAAATCATGGGTCGTAGAGCTGAGTATATGGTTTGAATTTCAACTCGATATCTCCAAGCGTTCTTGAGATAAAGGGTCTTGACAGAAATACAGACGGAGGGACAACAAAGTGATCTTATAAGGTTCCTTTTTTCCTAAAAGGTACGAAACCTTAAAAAGAATTAAATTCGTATGACTTAATTTATGAATCGTCTCTTATATCATACGAGTACATTTATTTACATGCGATAACCAAATTTAAACAATTTTCCCTAAGACATCATTTTAGTCACATACTAACTTATAAAATACGACAATATTTCATACCATAATTATTTTTTATACCAATTAATCCCAGTCCGCTCGACGGCCGCAAGCCGAGGTTCGAGTCCCGCAGGGAGCGCCCTACAGTCGCCCACTTAGTGCTTGCATTTCTTCGAGGACAGAGTACCCTCTTCTCTACCCAACCGGTGTCGCTGTAAAAGTCAATAGGGCTAGCAGCACTAACCTCATGTTCGAAAAAAAAAACCAATTAGTCAAAGTGATTGCTTCTCGAAACCGACTACATTGTCACAGTGTAGCTCGCTAGGGGATAGTTATTTGCCACACCCTTACGACCTCGTACATCCAATACCTGTTGATGTTTATCTATCCCTGCCCTGCCTAGAAAATGACTATAAACTAGACATATTTAATAGACATTTTAACTATTTTGTAGGTTTTTTTTATGATTTATCGACAAATGGGCGAAATCGTAAACGCAGTTAGACGTCAGTGCGGTCAAGTCCGTCTGTTTCAGGCAATCAAAATCAAATATATTTGATTTAGTAGACCTACCATACAATTTAATAGTTCCAGTTTTTAGAGATATTAAATGCCGGGTGATGGATCTCAATTCGCATCAGGTTTTAACTATTCCGAACAAACGATTTTTGGTATATTAAAATATTTCACTTATTTAGATATTAAAGTAACAATAATCGTTTGTAGGTATAGTTCTATCTACGCTGGGACATTATTAGACAATGATAATATCCTCTATAGATATAAAACTCAAATGGCTGACATCCCCATAGATTATTAATCAACGCACAGCCTAAGGTCCTGTACCCAGAATGGTGAAATTTTGCAATTAGATTTTATGTAGAGTGTAAGTGATTTTGACCACCAAAAACATTAAAAACAAATCGCCTTGAATAGGGGTTAAAAAGTTCATATGAAATATCGTAATTTTCAAAGTTTCATTTCAAATCACAAGTAAATATTTCACGAAAACTTTGAGAACCACACAAATTAGTAACGCTATGTCGTATAAACAAGGTGGGTTAAGAGTGTTAAGACACTTCGCTCCCAATTCTCCCCCGATTTCTGTAATAGATACTTATGTATATAATGTACTAGTGGACCCGAACGCAGCTACGCCCGCTTGAACTATAAGAATATATATTAAATATATTTATGAAATTATTTACAGTTTTCAATAGAGAGATGCGTTAAGAAAACTTATTTTGGGTGACGTTTTCTAACAACAAACTTTGCAAATGGTTGCTTAGCAACGACGGTTGTTATTAACATGGCGAAATAAATTGTATGTCAATTTATAAATATTTTAATATATTGGTATATATCGAAAATATTACAAATATGAGAAAAAAAAATATCCTATGTTCATCCCGGGACCCTCAAGTATCTCTATATGAGTATTTTATCCTAATTAAATTAGCGGTTTGGCCCTGATTGCGTAAAAGACAGACAGACAGACATACAGAGTTACTTTCGAATTTATAATATAGGTATGGATTAAATATCTGTTTCTCACACCATATACAAATGGTAAGCAAATCGTAAACAGTTAGACGTCAGTGCGGTCAAGTCGACTTGCTACAGGCAATGAAGCGTGATTGATTTAACAGATCCGTCGGGAGCAGGCGCGACCGAATGTAGGTGTTGCTGTAATGGTTTGGTTTATTAATGGATTTGGTCTTATAGGGCTTATTGGAAAATTATGGGTATTTTCCGAATATAGCAGGGTAGGTAAGAGAACCTTGTGTTGGATTTTGGTTTTCTCATACTTTCTTTTATCTGGTTTTTAAGAACTTCTCGCTGAGCAACGGTGACATTTTTTTTTCTCTGGGTAGGTAGCTTCTAATGCAGAGGGTGCTTAGATTAATAAAATTAATTATTAATATAAATTATTAATATTAATTAATAAAATAATTGTAAGTAACAGTAATAAACGTTATTAAAACCTAATAAAATCATTTGTCAATTTTTTTTTTCAAAACTGAACCTCTGTGAGGAGTAAAAAGATATGCTGACGACGAAAGATGTTTGATGATGATGATTTTGTAACTGAAAATATTTATCAGGTAAACAAAATATGTAGTTATTCAATGAATAGGTACTGCTAGGTGTTAAAGTTACCAGTTTAACTGTTCTGATCTGTCTTTCGTCCGTCCATCCATCACTATACTTATGTTCATTGTATATGTAGTGTTAAATCACTAATGGAAGCATACATTAACCAGCAGATGTAAACAAGCTCCTGCTCCTTAGTTCGGAAACATTGTTTATTTTCTTATCAAACAATGGCGGGAAAATTTTAGCGCGGGCCTTGGAGCTAGCGATAGTTACGTGATCGGCATTTAAATATTATAATTTTTTTATCTATTTTTTATGTAGGTATATGTTACACACAATCGGTACTCGTGTCATACTCGTATAGCATGTGACACTGTCGTAATGAAGTGAGAAAGTGTTACTAAGTATGATACGATTCATACTAATGAGGAATGAATAAATTTAATTCTCATGTTCTGGTGGACACAGTGTAATAATCAGTTCAGTCACTCAGCAGTGAGAGTATAGAGTTCGAGCGCAAAGCGGGGAACAGAGTGTTTTAATATTGAATTCCTTTTGCTTACCAGGGTCCACAAAAAAGATATGGTCCACAAAAAAGATATTGTTGTGGTGCAGTTTGACTTTTTTTAATACTTTCTGATCGTTTAAAAAAATAGGGATTAAGGACGGCTTCCTTACAAAATAATCTTTTATACTTATATACTAAATATATTCAAAATAACTTGTGATGCTGAAAAAAATATTTTTGTATAAATGTTAGAAGAAAATTTACAACATCAGTTTATCTTTGGCTTAGCGAATGCAACAGTGTTTAGTTTTTTCGCGTAATTTACTACAATTCTAATTGACTTAATTTATTTTATATTAACAACTTGTATAATTTATCGTATTGAAGCTGTTATCGTATGAATACATTTCCCACAATGAATATTGTAAATAATATCGAAGATCTTACATAAATTATCTTTTTTTTACTCACCAATTTTTCGTGGCCTCGCATCCACACAATACAGCTAATCGATTGTTATGGACTCGCATTGAAGAAAACCATGCTCCGTACGTAAATATTGGAGCGTGGGGTGTTGTCAGGGCTTTCTACTAGATATATTCAATTGTATACAGTTAAAATAAAAAAATCCCAACTTCGATATAACTTTCAATAGTTTTACGTCAGAACGTCTTTGATTTGTTTTTTTGAGCAAAAATAATGTGGCAGTAAAGTGGTGATCATTTGTTTATCTTAATAATGCATTAAGATTGCTTCAGTAGCGCTATTTTATAAGTCAATTTTAGACTTTTAGCCTAATGGTTTGCGTTTGCTTTGAAAAATTTGTAGTCGTTATTTTAGTTTTTTTTCTTCTTCTTTTTGTTTAAAACGATAGATATGTTTAGTGCGATGGTAGCTATTTATCGTTCTGGTTTTGGAATTTGTGTTGGGTGTTACGTTTTTTCGCATTTTATACAATCGAGGCCGTCATGGTGCAGTGGGACAGCGTCTGCCACAAGCTTGATGGTTGTAGTTGGCGTTGAGTTCTGCCACTCTACACGCAATGCCTCCAGAATTCGGCAGAAAGTGGGAAACGGAGTGTCTTACATTAGGTTCCCTCTGCTTACCCTGCTGTGTGCGGGATACACCGTGAAGCTGATATCTTCATGAAATTTAAACTTACCGTGGCTACCCTGTAACTGTGATTCATTATAATATATATTTTTGAATTTTTTTTGGAAATTATAAGTTATAAAAAGTCAGAAGTTTATTTTTTAAGGACTTTTTATGTACACATACCAAATTTTCCAGCTGCGTATGTAGGTACTTATTATTTGTCGTTTTATCGGCGGGTCATAAAAACTGAAACTTGTATGGTTATTTTGATGTTGATTCAGGACATTGATGTCACCTACATTTTTAATAATAACAATTAACATTATATAGGTTAGTTTACCTTACGTTGTTTTTTAATCTTTCAGCGCTATGTTTCAGTCGTTTGCGAAGTTATTTATGAAAACAGGATCTAAATACGTTAATAGCGTTCAAACAAGTAATTATAGAACGTTTTACAATATCATGTATGTTATATTGTTCGAGCCATGTTGTCCCGGGGCACCACCGTGCGACTATAAACGACGGTTGTGGGTTCGATTCCTACTCGAGGGATTGAAATATTTATATTTTTAATTTTCATACGCTGGTAACGAGGGAAAGCGCGGCGTTGAGTTCATCTACTCAATATGCTATGCCTCGAGAATTCCGCGGAAGGTGGGTAACGGAGTGTCTTAACACTGAGTTCTCTCTTCTCCTACGTGAAGCGAAAGAAAAGCTTTGTACAATCTTGGTAAAAGCTTACTTTTAATAAATAGTTTCAATAATTTTTGTACTTTAGTTATAATGTTGATTTGATTGTTCTATGAATCAATCAATCGGATAGCTTTGAGTTGGGCGTCTGAGATTCGCTCTTTACTGTCGTATACGCTGCCCTGGTAAGGCACAGGGTTGAGTTGCGAATTCGAATGGAAAGTGGAGAACAAAATGTTTCGATACTAGGTTTTTGCGCCTACCTGGCAACTGACAGATTCTGGGGCTGAAAAAATATGCCTAGCATATTTTCCTTCGATTCGACTAGTATGTAAATGAACTAATAGAAGTTCTTTGATTTGCTCGGACCAAATTGTGGAAGATGTGTCAAATTTCACCAACCAAGTAAGTCGTTCCAAGTAAGCGTTACTCTTCAATATCGCTATTAGTAATGGAAACTAAATTATCTCATATATACAAGATGAATCTTTAAATAAAAGTTAGTGCGCCATCAAAATATACATAAACTTGCATTTACTTTACGGATGTATCGCCTAAGATTTTTATATACTGTGACCTAGTAACTGGTGCGATTTTAACTAGCGTATAAAATGTTCGACAGTTATTACAGATTTACATGGTTTTTAGAACAGATTTAATTTTTTTAGAAACGTACTATATTTTTTAACTAAGCAGATAGAATCTTAGAATTTGAACGTCCTGTGATTTCCATTTGAATTTCAGACATTTCGTATTGAGTCGCGGAACTTAACGCCGCACTTTACCATATCAAACCGGGGACACAAAATTTTATTTATTTTGTCCCGAATTTGGATCAATAATGTTCCTGACATGGCTTCATGATAAATTAATTTGTAAATGAAATATTTTTTTATTCTAGAAATTCTGGGGTCCTCAAATAGATCCACGACTAGCGCAGTATCTATCGAACTACTTGTTTGGCTCCGGTCAGGACAAGACTCCTGCGGTGGACTTTAATAGATTCGCTGAGTTATATGTATTCAATGTACGAGGTGAGAGGTCAATTATTTTTTTAGTAATTCTATGTTAAACTTGTCATTTGTTTCATTATAAAATTTGTCTGTGTGTAGAATTTCAATCAATGATAATATTATGTTAAAAAGAAGAATAGAACATAACAAATACGCATTTCAAGATATGAGAACTGGGTATGCTTAAATACATGATAGAGCAGGTTAGGCAGAAATGAGCCCTCATTCCTCAAAATCTGAGTAAAAGTTAAGATAAAGTTATCTCTATATTTTTCATTAACTAGTAAGACATACACAAGAAACATATTTAAAGAAGTTTTTTGTGAATTTCAGGTACAGTAGAGGAAAGAATGATGGTGACATATAATTGCCTCGGCATGGACTACAATGAGGATGTGGAATTGCCATACCAACTTCTAAAGGAGGTATGATTAATATGTTTTTTAAATTATTCTTTTTATTTTTTAATTATCTTTAGGAAAATATTTTTTTAACTTCACACTGTATCGTGGATATAGCAGGATAGACAAAGGAAACGTAGTGTGGTTCCCAATTTTCGAGACATTGTGTCGAGTGACGTCATTGGCGTAGAGTGGCGGTTTTCGCAGCTCAAAAAATGATTTATGCTCCCGAGAGGGTATCAAACTTTTGAAATTCTATTCGATCTTTTAAAATCGACATAATTATTGTTCTTAAGTCATTGTAACATTTCAAACCTACATTCTTCTACTTCTACCTTGTAAATAGTTGTATTTAGAGACGTTGGTCTCACTTGAAACACTTCGGTTGTGGGTTCTCACTCGGGGGAATGAATTATCTTAATTTTCTCGCTTTAATAACAAAACAAGGCGCGGCATTTCGCGGCAGTTCAGCCATTCAACTTGCTGTGTCTTGAAGAGTGGAAATTCAGGAGGTTAACACCAGGTTCCCATTACCTACCCTGCTATATGTGCGATACAGCGTACACGTGTTCAGAAAAATCTATTATTCTTCTACAGTATTGCGAAAGCATAGTGTCCACATATATAAAAATAATCAAGTCATCATCAAGCAAGCGAGCCAGGGTATGGATAGAGAAGGGGTTCCGAGCGAATGCTTCTCACGTTCAGGCCCTGGGGGAAGCTGTGGCCGCCAGCGTGGGTGGAGACCTGGATTCTCCACAGCACCACTGTACAGCATCACAGCTGTCCAAATGGTAGTGATTTAGTTTTATGATCTCCTCCTTTACTCTCCGTTCTGTTTAATATCTTACATTTAGGTATTATATTGTATGCTGATTAACTATTTCTATATCTAACGATATAATTGTATTAACTAGACCGAACAGTATAACGCAGTAGAATGGAGTAGAACGCCATTTGCACTGGTTTTATTGACAATAGTTTTTTTGTTTGTATGAAACTAATTCATTCTGCCGGGTGGGAATCGCATCCACAACCATCTCATTTACAGTCAGAGACTGTTTTGCTGCGTCACGACAGGTTTAAAAGAAAAAGCACAAGTGCAAAAGAAAAGACGCAAGTCAAATGTTTTGTTATTGAAATTATTTTAATACTTGCAATAGTTATAAAAGCTTATATTACACAGGCTTTTTTAATTTGAACCATTCCAGGCTACAATCAAACATACTCCTCAAGCAAGTAGCGGAGTTAGTATATGTTAATTTATACGGTATTAATAAAAAATCTGGAGATGAGAGCCCTACGCCTTTGCCCCCGGCCGCACCGTCCCTCCTGCCTGGACCTGACGGTGAGAAAAGTTACTTAATATTACTTAATATAATGGAAATTGTCTCGTTCTTTTCATCTGGAAAGTAAAATTGCAACGTTAAGCTCTCTCACTTATAACACTATATCATGAAATGTGGCTATAAGTAAGTAACGGAGTGTAAACACTAGATTTGTTCTACCCACCCAGTTATATGCGGAAAATTAATAAAGTTAGAAAAACCCAAAACTTAAAAATGTTATGTTTACTCATTTTAATTTATTATAAAATATATTTTTTATCGAATAATATTTTACAATTTTTTATATTTTGTAACTTTTTTATTTTATTTTTTTCTTAGGTCTAGACCCAATGCCAGACTATCCTGCCTTTATAGATATGTCGCATATCGTATGGATTAACGCGCATTTGCCACAGAAATTTCAACACAAGTGGAGATTTTTATTCTCCACTCATATCCATGGAGAATCTTTCTCCACTATGACTGGTACGCTTTTTTAATATTTAATTACTTTTCTTAATGTTTATGGATTAATGTAAGTATATGATTATTAAATACACAACTAAAGTTTTCATAATAATATACAAAGTAGATTTTTTTACAATTTGATTGATTCCCATATTGTAAATGCATTTCTTACTTATAGAAAATTTTGAACATTTTTAATTAAATATTCCACACCTAGGAAAAAACCTATAAATAAGTATAAATTATAGATTTTTTAAATATTTTTAAATATATTAAAACATAATTATACATTATATAAACAACAAACAAACCAATCATCTGTTCCAGGTCGTATAATAGACCAGGGGCCCTCAATAATAATAATCGAAGACTCCAGCGGTTACATTTTTGGAGGCTTCGCCCCTTGCTCGTGGGCCTTCGGTCCGAACTTTACTGGGACAGATGAGGCCTTCCTGTTCACATGTGCACCCAAAATGAGAGTGTACCAAGCAACTAATTATAATGATCACTATCAGTATATGAATCACCATACTAAGACACTGCCGAATGGATTGGTGAGTTGCGATTTTTTTTTAAATATTTTTTTGTAGTTTCACGCTGCATTGTGCAACCTAATGGTAAGACGCTTCGTTTACCACTTTCGTTTTCCGCATGGGAAAACAATCTGTTCCCCAAGCACGGGTTAAAATTTCAAGTCATAGCAAGTTAAGTGGCGGAACTCTACAACGCGTTTTTTATTACCAGAATAAGAAAAAATACGAACCCACAATCGTCATGTTAGTCAAATAATGTAATTAATTCTTTTTCACAGCTAATGGGCGGTCAGTTCCACTTTGGCGGTATATGGGTGAACGCTGAGCCATTCGGCGAGGGCGCCTCAGCGGAATCCTGCAGCACCTACCGCGGGTACCGCCGCCTCAGCAAGGAGCCCTCCTTCCGAATCCGCAGCCTCGAGGTGTGGGGAGTGGGAGACAAGCCCGCGCTGGACAAGGACCTGGTGAGTGATAGTTGAGTGGTGGTGAACAGTAGCTGAGTTGTGGTCGAGTTGTGGTGTGGTGTGGAGAGTGATGGTTGTACATAATAAAACTAAGGTTTTGGTGTTAGAGGATTTTTAAGAAAGATTACGGCGGATGAAACACGATTCGAACATATGAAATAATAATGGAAATATTTGACTTTTATAGGTACTGCTTACCTTACCATGTCCTAAAACCTGTGTTTTATTTTAACATATGGTTCTATATTTTGGGACGTACTCCACATTCTTAGTACACCTCCCCTAAACACTTATCCTATGGTACATGCAATATGTTTATATACAAATGACAAATGTAAGAAAAAATAGATTGATATTTCATTTTCATCAAAAGTAAAATTAAGTTTAAATTAACTCATTTAAATTAGAAATTTAGTGCTTTATGTTTAATAATTTTTAAAACAAAAAAATGACTGTATAAGCTATAAAGTAGTATATTTTACTCTAAACATAATATAAATTCATTTGTAGATTTTTGATACAGTCTGTTTGCATAACGATATTAATATTTTTAGAATAAAATAAAATTAATATAAAAATAACTCTTGACTAATATACATTAGTTCATCCAATTTAACTTCAATCCCACATCCTTATCCCACTCTAGGACCTAGACGTGTCCCAAAACAGCAGTGTACTAGAGACACGTAGATCTGAACGTATGTTCTTGAAACTGGCGACGAAACCGCAAGTCAATGATGGTTTAACTGAAGATTTACCTATGGATTTATAGGTTATAGCGCGCATATTTTTATAGCTTATTTTGTATGTAGAATTGTTGATGATATTCATATGAAATAAATCAGTTTCACGCTTTTCTCGTATAGCAAGGATAGGCCGAGGGAACAGAGTGGTACAGTTGCTCACTATCCGTAGAATTGTTGAGACACACCAAAGACACGATTTCGTTTTGTTTACCAGAGGGAAAATGAAAATAATTCAAATATATAATAGTGATCGACCCCAAATTTGTAATCACTGTCGTTTGCAGTTGTTATTATACTTTTTCTTTATTTTATGTAAAAACATCCCAATTTTTTATTATAATTTTTATCTATTTTCTATAATTTTAAACTACTATTCGTAACTACTCAAACCAATGTAACAAAAATATAAATTTTATCAGCAAAAAATAAAAAAAAATCTTTGATAAGATTTGATTTCGTAGACCTTTGTATTTAGTTAGAATTAATTTCATGATTCTTTTTTATAAATAGTCCTGGATGTTGTTATTGTGCTAGTTTAACATAGTAGTACTTATTTTTTTATATATTTAGTACTTGACATATAAATTGATATACATATAAATTTATTGTTACTGTATATAATTGTTTTTTAAGAATATAAGACAAAACTATGTTTTTTATAATAATCTAAAAATAACATTCCCTCCAGGATGAACGCGACACAAGTATCTTAGATACGAATCCGGAAGCTAAAGCCATATTGGACATGGCGGGACGCACGAGACACAGCGAGGGTATTAGAGAACCACCACCTTTATAATGTGAGTATACAAATTTCACGCTCTATCCCGCGTATAGCGGAGTAGACATAGGGTAAGGGGTGTTAAGGTATAGCTTTCTGTCTGAAATTGCGACACTCTGTAAACACTGAGTGGCAGAATTGAACGCCGTATTAAGTAGTAATTGAGGCCAAAACCATCGCACTTACAGCCAGCCAATGCCCCAGATCAGGTCTCATAATAAATTAATTTGTAAATTAAGTATTTTTTTACAAATTCTGAGTAGGTTCCTCAAATAGTTTTTCGACTAGTGTTAAGGCACTCACTCAATTATTCACTTTCCGTTGGAATTCGAAATGAAGTAGAATAGAGTGGTTAACACGTGCCATGCTTTATCTACCAGAGCAGAGAAATGAAATGTTATTTGTTCCCCCAAGAAAAGAACAGAACCCACAGCCGCGTTTACAGCAAGATACTGTCCATTTTTTCCACGTCTTTAGGCTTGAAATCATACTATGTTTACTAAATGTTTCGGTTTTTGAATTGATTTCAGTAGTGAAAATATATTTCAACCATTCTTGTTTTAGATAAACATTTATATTAAGTATTGGGTGTTACAAGGGCAAAAAAAAATTTGGACCCACTACAATTGTCTGCAATCAGGCACTTGACTTATTATATGTAATGTATGAAATATATTTTTTCCAGGCATCTTCAAGTCAACCTCTATTATAAAAATATCTAAGCAACGTACAAGTGTTCTTACTACCGCCCGCCTTATGTCACATTATTATAATTATATGCATTTATATATATTTCTATATTCTATATAATTAAATCACTAGTAATTTGTAATTAAAGTGGTCAGAATTTGATTCGGAAAACATATATAGTTATATCTGATCATAATATTTTTTTATTTATGGATAAAATATTTTTTGGTTAAATTGCTGTTAAATTACTATAGGATTTTGTTAAAAGAAAATATGGTGGTTTCTTTATGTATATATTACATAACATGTAAATCGAAGAAGACAAAAATCATACGATACATAGTCACAGAACATAAGGCTTAGATGCAGTGCAGTGTCACTGTGAATGGAGAATAGCAGGAGCAGAGAGGGCCGGGTGGAAAAAATAGCCCTGAAAATGAAAAAAATACCTCTATACGAACACATCTGTTCAAACCTAAAGTACCACCAACAGAAAAAACTAGATACTCCCATGATCCCACTCTCTATCTATGGTAGTATTATGCGGAAAAAAAGCATGAAACTGAAAAGAATCTTAATTATTCTATTTGTTTTTATTGGAATATAAAAAATATATTATTTAATACGTAAAGTATATCATATTAAAATATATATTGTAACCTTTGAAGTCAGTTTTTTAAATTGAGTAAATTATTAGTATGTATTTTATCATTAAAGCTGTTATATGTAAAATATTTTAGAGCTTTTTAGTAATTATGTATACATTTATATGGACATGCTTTAGCATTCTTATTATTGAATGAAAGTGTTAAATAATTGTAAAAAAAGATAAATTGGGTATATTATATTTTAAAATGACTAAATAATGTCCATATATTTTATACCTAAATGTTGTAATTTATATGTTGCTTTTAAATATATTAATAATTTTTAATTAATAACTATAACTAGTTAATTTATTTATTGAATAAAACATATAATTTATATTATTCTTTTGTTTTTAAAATAACATAATCTTACATTGTTATTTTAGTTTAGACTTTTTTGTAATATTTATATATGTTTTAAAGATTATTTCTGTTTTGTTACTTAATGAAAAATTTATGTTGTAACATTTGAAGAATCATCAATATAATAACTTTACGTAATTTAACTTCTTGAATTTAATAAAACAAAAATAAATTAACAAAAAATAATAAGCCGATGTTATTCGATGAGAACTTATGAATTAATTGGCGACCAGCACTTGGACGATAAACAAGAGGCGCGGGTTCGGGTCCCGCTACGTCAAAATACATTTCTAAATATTGTCATTTTGAATTATTATTCTTAAAGAATACACAATACGTATATATGTGTGTTGTAGAGAGTAATAAATTATCTATTAACAATACTAGTCGTAAATTTAAAGTGCCAAGGGATTGAGGCCCTTTATATTTGTATTTTGTAGATTAATATATTGTCGCACAAATGTTTCGATGTCGCTACATTCCTATTTACAGAGCTATACATAGATTGTATATTGTATTGTCTGGAAATTTCTTTTATTTATCCATGTGTAGCTCTGTTATTTTCAGTGTTGCCAGTTTTTATTGTTTAAAATGTATATATATTTTTGCCTAACACTGACGTAGTCCGTTCCAAATCGTTTGAGGTTCTGAAATTTTTTTTTTTAGATTTATCAATGAGTTAATGTAACTTAATGTTACTTATTTGTATGTGTTTTTAATATGATCTGAAAAATTACTACTTTCATTTTTGACTATTTAAGTATTGAAAGTTTATAAGATGATGTATTTTTGTTGGTGATATTAAAAGACCTGGCAACACTTGTGTCAAAGCTTTTGTGATAACCATTTTTACTCTATATTTATAATACTAATGTATTTATTGGATGTCTATTATATTCTCATGAAGTGCAATTTCGTTGTCGGTAGTGTAAGTTGTAAAAAGTATTTATTTAATTTATTGTGACGTGGCCATGAACGTTTTTGGAAATCCTTACTAGCTTAATATAATTTTATAAAATAGCCGTTTGTTTTATTTTCTGCTTCCCCTATCTAAAGATGAACTTTCTTCTGTGTAATTTCGAATAACTTATTTTTAAAAAACATAAGAATTTAAACGTAGCGGAATTCGAATTCGCTGTTATCTTTTCCTTTCCGGAGTGTGGAGTTACTATTTATAACATTTTTTAATATTCAAACAAATTGTTTTGTAAATAGTTATCATTGCAAAATTATATTTCCTTTTCAACATTTCTTCACAGTCCCAATTGTGACATTAGTAGTACCTATCACAATTTGGACTGCAAAAAAAATCACTTTTCTAATCATTATACAATATAAAATATCGGCAGAAACATGAAAATATAAAAGAATACTTTTAATACATTACCGGTTTTCATGAAAATATTTTATAATAAATTAAAAATAAAACACACATTAACAAATACAGCATGCATTTTATTCTTAGCAACAATCAAAATTAGCATTATTCTCGTTTCTTCATGGACAAATCAATGGGTTCTTCCATAACATTAGTTTTGGGATTATGGCAGATAAACCCGTATAACGGGACCGGAGACACCGCCACTTGGATATTGCAAGAGACTTGACTATGTCTTGTATGCATTCTACAAAACAAAGATAATTACATACATTTAATTTGACTAGATAAAAAAAATATCATAAAACAGCAACTGAATTGAATAGTGTCCACATGATCCACAATTCCATACACTACAATCTTACCAGCAAAATATTTATAATAATAAATTAATAACCAATAAATATTAATATACAAAAATCTCGTACTTATATTTCCTGCAGGCATCAGCTCTATGCCTTTCCAAGTATCGATGTTGGCTGAAGGCCTTCCCGCACTGCATACAACGCCACTGCCATGTGTGATGGCCGCGGGTGCGCTGGTGGGCGCGGAGATTGGAACTGCGGAGAAAAGAGGGATAAGGATCAGTTTTAATAAATTATTATATTGAACTCTTTTTAGGGTTCTATACATCAAAAGGAAAACACGGAACCCTTATAGGATCTCTCTTGAATAGGATGATATGATTTTGGTTGTAGGTTCGATTCCCACTCCGGGAAATGAAATATTTAATATTTTCATTTCCTAGCTCTAATAAAAAGGCAAATGCTAAGAACTACTTATTTACAAATTTCAATATACACCATGTATAAATTTCAATTCAATATTCAATCTATTAAATAAAAAGTTAGTTACTATACAAACTACTATACCTAATAAGCTTTTTACAACTATTTCTTATATATTGTGTGTATATAATTATCTGATAGTTTTTGTAATAAATCACACGTAATGGCCTACAGTGCTTTTCAAAGTCCATTAATCACTTACTTATCATTATCGATATAATTAGAATATTTATTAAAACCACAAAAAAACTAATACCGGTTTTTACTTTTTATAATTACTTAGTACTTTACTTTTTATAATCAGAACCTGCAGGTTGTGGGTTCGATTCCCACTCGAGGAAATGTCCAGTTCTTCACTTTGGTAAGTTTGCGGGATATAGCGTAAAGGTAAAAAAAGAAAAAAAATATATTTAGTATTCTCTATATTCTCTATATTTAGTATTCTCTATTGTAGAGACGTCTGATGTGTTGCGTCTGGGTTTCGAGTTCAAAATTGTAATCAGGGGTATATATTTATATTATACCATTTTAGTTTCTTTTAAATGCATACGAAAATAAAAAAAGTGACTACATATAAATATTAAATCAATAGTTATTTTTGTTAGTAATACTATTTTTATTTAAGAAATAAAAATAAGCTTGCTGTGCCCTTCTCTAGGCTCCATAAAGTGTCTCACTCATTCGTAGGTCAAAGTATACACTTTTATAACAAACTTCCAAACGACGTGGTTAATTTATCACTGAACAAATTTAAAAAAGTGGTAAAGCACAGGCTCTGCCAAAAAGCTTATTACACTGTTAAAGATTATGTTCGCGATAAAGATGTTTGGAAATGAGTTGCTCTATTTCTAAGTTAAAATTGTTAATTGTGATTTATAACAAATGTTGGCATTTAAAAAGAGTGGCCATGAGTTTCTTTGCCTGTATCTTCTCATGAGCTCAACCATTTGAACGGGCTTTTTTCAAGTCAAAGTTGCACATTTTTTTTTTTGGTTATTTTGTTTTGCATTTTTTTTATCTTTTATGACATGTCCAAGTGAATGTTAAGCATTTTTATGGAATAAAGATATTTTGACTTTGAATTGACTTTGACTTTGACTTTATTAATAATCCAAGAATAACAATTACAGACACATTTATACAAATAATAAGTATAACTACGAAAAACACTTTTAAAACGAACCTAGTACTACCATGCACTTACCGATCAGCAAAAGTCCTACCACAAAGCGGTTGTGGACACGGGAAAGGCCTCTCACCGGTGTGAAGACGCAAATGTCCCTTCAACACCCACGGCCTGTCGAAGCCTTTGCCGCAGTAGGAGCAGATGTGGCTTGAACGAGGTCGAGGCTCCCATTCTGGTTTTTTATCTTCTGGAACTAGTGTCAACATTATTAAGATGACATAACCTAGTGTTAAGATATTTCGTTCTCCGCATTCCGCCCTAATTAGGAATATAGTATGTTGAGTGGCTGAACTCAACGCCGCACTTTATCTTGCCACATGGAAATGAAATGACAGCCTCACATCGAAATAAAAATCGTTTTTAACTACATATGTACATGTATATATACTATTTGAGCTAGAAAAGAAAATAAATTAAGATAAAACTTTTCAAACTAGGTACCTAACACAAGTTATTAATATTTACAGTAAAATAAATGTTATCACGGCTGAGTCACCACTGGGTCATTGGTGAATCAGAGATCTTCCTGGGTCACTCTAGGTCATTCGTCTATTGACCTATCGTAATATTACATGCCTAGTCGTCTTACTTACTTCTACTATAAGTGTGACGTACAATTGCAAAATGCAAATGTATATCACATGTATTTCTTATTCTTATATATCATTATTTTATACTAGCTTTTACGTGCCACTTCGTCTGTTCGATCGAGCTAATAATAACTAAGAATGGTATCCGTCTGACTCTAAGCGCAACAGTTGTGAGTTCCTCCCTATTTGTGGAATGAGTTCTTTTCATTTCCTTGCTCTGGTAAAAAGATAAAGCGCAAATAAAAGCGCCTAATAATAGGTTCCTTCTACCTACCCTGCTATGTGCGAGATACACGTGTACCTCTATCTCTTTCGCCATAAAACACAAAAGATGCTTAAAAAAATATAATCATAGAAAAAAATGTCGTGTGCGACAGACGGATAGACGAACAAGCAGACAAACCGATAGACTAATAAGAAAGAGATCCTAAAGAAATACTTATATTCTTTTCTTTTAAGGCACAGAACCTTGTAAAAACCAAAAATACATACCATTTTCTTTGTCACGGTCAACTACTGTCTCTATTTTAGTGGCATCATCATTCTCCTTATCGAACGACTCCTTACAAAACAACAACTCCTTATGTAGTTTCTCCTCCGCGTTACTTTTGACCAGACTTTTCAATTTTTCCGCTATCTTATCAATTTCTAAACCTTTATTGACTTTAAAAGTTTCTTTGCTTTTGATTTCTTCGATAATAGGCGCTAGGGGCTCCCTTTTATCTTTTTTAAGTCTGTCCAAGTTTTGTTTTTTATTTTTACGTTTATTATTAGTGAAAACTTTGCGTTCGGTTTTAGCCTCGTTTGAACGTAAATTGTAGACTTTATCATGATCTCGCTTGAATATATTTCGTTTCATTTCTGGTGAATTCACTGGTTTCTCACTCTCCGACGCGTAATCATAATTTTCAGTATCAATAAAATGTTGTATGAATTGACTCTTTTTTAGTAGTTGAAGATAAAATCGTGTGGAAATAGGCACTTTGTCGTGATAGACGGTTTCATTTAGTTTCAATAGAATTTTTTGCTTCTTGTTCAATGCTTTCGGGCCGCGTGGTGGTCTAATTTCTTCTGAAAATTGTTTTTTTACTTGTTAAATAACGTGCAAAAGAAATATAATAACTGTTCTTGTCGATAGAACTATATATAAAAATATTACTGTAAAAAATATTTGCTGCCGTCGCGGTATGCATCGGCACAGCGTCTAAATAGTAAACGCGACGGTTGTGGGTTCAATCCCTACTCAGAGATATGGAGTGTCTCAATCACTAGGTTCCCTCTGTCTACCCTGCTATATACGGGGTACAGTGTTATTTTATGCAAAAAATATTTTTAAATACAGATTAAGGAGTAGAGTCCGTTCGCCTTTAATTTATTTATAGGAATGAGGTAGAATAAAAATATTTCAATCATAATGTAATGGTTCATACTTTATAAATATTTTACAGCTTCACACTTTTTGCCCGTATCAGGAAGAGAGAACATAGTATCAATCCTTCACTTTCAAGATATTATAAATCTCTACGCCGCCGTTTGCATTTTTCCGAGCGGGAGTCGAATCCCCAACCATCGTATATGCAGTAAAATGATGTCCCACTGCGCCTCAACGCCGTCGTAGTTTGAATTAGTACAACATTGTTTAATACACGAGCTTTATCAAGACTAAGCTCCGGTAAGCCGAGTAAAAGGGGAAAACCATTTCACTACGGAAATCGATATTATATGTATACGATACAAGCGCTCTTTGTTAAATATTAGATTTTAGGATAACGTACTCGCATATTATACATAATATATATTAGCTTAAATACGTACCTACTTTTACTTAAGTAAAACATAATTTTCTTAAAAACTATATTTAAGTAAAAAACATATAAATCTACTTACTTTAAAACTTTATATAGATAATAATGATGTAAATGTACGAACGCTAATAGGAAACTACACTTTTTTAAATTACAAAATGAAAAATAACAATTTTGTACATAACATGTCCATATGGACTACTACGAGATTATATTATTTAAAAAACCTGTTTCATGACTAAACGATCCCCGGTAAGGTCTCACAGAATTCAAATAACACTTAGGCATTATTAAAAAATGTTATTACAATAACTGAAATGTTAAAAATAGCTTATATTTAAAACATAATCTAACATAATATAATACTACAGTGGAGCACTTGTTGAGATTCGACAGATAGAAACAAGGAAAAATAGATTCTTATTTTTAAGAATTCCAATTTTAAACGGTGGCGGCGTCTCCTGCCAGTGCCACAGATGATTTATGGTGTTTCATTTTAATGCCACCCCCACACATGTAGGTCACGTTATAATGTGTAAATTATTCCATTTTAATATATAACAATGACATTCTAATTTACTATATAATAATTAATATTTTTTGATGCGTCATTTATATAAATATTTCTATATTATCGTTGCTATTTTCGCAGCAGTAAACGCTTAAGTCATAGCGTGTTTTGTGTACAGTGCACATTACGGAACAAATCGTCTGTGTTATAATGAATGAAGGTCAACACATTATTTTGTAATTGTTAAAAACATAAAAGCTAGCCCTAAAGCTTTCAATGATTGAGCGTGAAAAGCGTGGAAATGACGCGCGGACATCTGGGAGAGGGAAACCGGAGTTGCCATCTCGTACACTGTACCAACAAAGTAGGTAGAAATATATAATAATTTATAATATTACTATGGAACCTAGGCTTATGACTTAAATGATAAAAGTCATATTATCTTTATGTTCTAGTGTTTTTTTTAAAAGTTTTTACTAATTTATTTTTTTGCTATCAAACATAATTTTAAATAACTTTTTATGAAAACGCACATATAATTTTACATTATTATCTAATAATTAAACATATCTTTAATCTCCTGAATTAGATTCTTATCACGTCTATCGTATATTAAAATCTAAGTATAAAAGTAATTGCTCTCGACTGCCAATCTATAAAAACTGCTTAGAGTACTAATTGAAACTTTTTTGTCACATTAGACAAATTATAAAATAACGAACTATACGTCACATATTATATCTTGTCATAATATCATCATAACCTTAAAAATATACAAGGAAAAGTCCCGCTTTCAACATAATATATTAATAATAATATTGAAAACGAAGGAAAACATAAAGTTATGGCAGCCCCAAAGAAAATCGCATCGATTATTCGTGTCCGAGAGCACGGTGTGGTCGGACGTGTTGCGTGCGTATCGTTACCGGACGATGCAAAACAATGATATTATTTAAGCGTTTATTTTCCTAAAATACACTGTGTTAAGTGATTTCGGAGACTTATGTGGTAGTGGATGGTGTTTTACAGCCATGGGCAATTCCTGTAGCTCAGGACAGGCGCACAAAGACAAGGATAGCATCTCTCAGCACTCAGAAGAGTAAGTGTTCAACCCTAAAATTATTAAACTAATAATTTATAATAATATTTTACATATTAATTGCTAGTTATATAGATAAGCGTAATGAGATGAAAATAAATCAATACATTGACATCGCCTACAGGTTGTGCCCACGGATGATTTATTACACTATTTACGTATCGAAAACAATGAGAAAATGTTATGTTCATTATTTTTAACGTAAAAACTCAATTACATTACTGACTTTGAATTTTCTGCTTCTGATCTCTGATTGAAAGAGTATTTTTTTTTTATTTTAGTCTTAACCATGGTCGTTTTTCAAATTAAATGTCGTAGAGTTATTGAAGCATTAATAATGTTTATCTCTGGTACACAAGTGCGGCGTAGAGTCCCGTAACTCAGCATTCAAATATCTAGAAAATTGTGCGATGCCTGATAGAAGAGTCTCTATCCATCTTGCTATGCAAGAAAATGCGTGAAACTTTAAAACAAAATATACGTGTAAGTGTACGTAATATATTATGAGCATGCAGCGTAGCCAGTCGTAGTACTACGAGTTTTTAATCGATATGCATAGTAAAGTTTCCCGGCGTCGTTATTATCGATTTTATAAATATTTACTCCCATACAAATTTCTAGAAAATCTTGCTTTTAGATACTTCTATTATTATGAATGTATATATTTAATTATTATTTTTCATAATGATCCATATATTTGGTATTAAAAGTAGGTCATGTTTATCATGTACGGCTTTATATTTTGAACATTTTTTTAAGTGTTATTCCACTTTCAGGAAAAGAAAGGAAAAATATTTATTTAAAAAACATAAAAATTTTGAACGTAGGTACCCAGAATTTGAACTCGTGGACAGTTCTTTTTCGGTTTTGGCCGGTTTTCAACAGGAGCGGATTCGCTAGTGATATATTATAAATTTTAACTAAAAGTACCAAGGATATCGCGTGTCATGAAAAAACATAATAGGTTATCTCAGGATTGACTGTAATAATATTATTAATTTAATTTAATTAATAATTTTACTTCGTTTTAAATATAGATCTCAACACTATGTACTCTCTAACCAAGAAATCTGAAATATACTTATGTTTTAAAGGAGTTTTGCCAACTTGAATTTGAAAAGGCTATTAACTCAAGAATGTCATTTGACATAAAAACCATGAAAGCGTATAAAATACAGAAAACGTTAGTAGGGACGAAGCAACATGTCAGGGTCGTGACACTGCTCACGGGTCAAAGGAAACGTATTTAAGGTCCGCATTAGCAGTTTTGTGGTTTGTTTTAGTTGTGTTAATTACGGTGTTGAGTTCCGCCATCTATAACGAAATGTATCCAAAACTACTTAAGAGGACGCTAAAGTGTCTTAAGAGTAGGTTTAGGTAGGTGAAGAGTTTACGTAAGATGGAAAATCATAATTTTACCGTTCCCGTAGAAATTTTAATTACGCGACGACGGTAGTAACAGTAGCCCAGCAGCGAGTTGCGAAAGCGGATTCAAATCACCACGATTCGTTTCGAAATTAGCAAATCGTTGCAAAAAATGTGAAATAACAAAAATATTGTATTTTTTTTATTGTAAAAAAAACTTAAAAGAAGAAGCATAAAACTAATATAAGAAGCAAAAAACAAGCGGAATAGCTGATCAGCATTAACAGTCGGGAAAGTGGGGAACCGAGTGTCTTAACACTAGGTTCCCTCTGCCTACCCAGCTGTGTGCGGGATACAGCGTGAAGGTGATTTTTTTAAATCGTTTCCAACAATGATGACGTACGAGATCACATGTTATATCGACAGTTGTCTCAACGTAATAATATGACGAGTGACGTAACGCAACCATTGTGGCTTACATGCAGGTACGAGTACGTCGCACGGATAGTTAAGTGCTCTCTTTGTGTTCCAATATGTTTATGATTCACGTTCGAGTTGGTTTAAAAACAAGAAATTATGTTATGGTAGGATCTTATATAAGAAAATTGGTTAACAAAAATAGAGATACTAAGAGATTATATTAGTTTCAATCACTTAATATTACTTTTCTTAACCTGGTGTTAAGTTCTCCGTTCTTCGATTTCCGCCCAATTGTAGAGACATTGCGTGGTGAGTGGTGGAACCCGCTGCTCTACTATTAACTTATATTCATTCAAATTAGAAGAATAGAGTATCCTAAAACTATACTGGTATTTCCTTCATATGGTAAATGTAGGAGGTAAATGGAAATAGTATAGCAAGGGACACAGAGTCGACGTGAACGAAATTGCGGGCA
Organism: Heliconius melpomene rosina; assembly: GCF_056956725.1. Classification (NCBI taxonomy): domain Eukaryota; kingdom Metazoa; phylum Arthropoda; class Insecta; order Lepidoptera; family Nymphalidae; genus Heliconius; species Heliconius melpomene. The sequence continues at coordinate 4,690,117 of NC_140400.1, forward strand.
CATCCTAGTGATAAATATTTAAATACAATAAAAAATATGTAAATATTAGGAAAATGAAAAGACTCTCTGTCGCTCATGCTTTTCTGTATAGCGCATACAAGTGCATCCCCTAAAGGGCTACGGTGACTAAAGGCGACTAAACTGTTAAGAGGAGAACGGAGAACTTCAATTTACCTGAATTTCAATTTCAAGAGAACTTGAATTTCAATTTTATAAAAAACTTTAATTGCTTACACTGATAAAAGCTACAGATGATAATATAAAACAACACTCCATTCGCGACATTCCAACGCTTGTCCACCAGCGCGACGAATTAAGAACCAATCAATCCTCCGAGAAGGAATCGAAACCACAACCATAATTTTTACATACTTTTTACGCTGTTCTACCGTGCGCACATTAAACAACAACCCGCGTAATTAGATTTAATAGAACAATTTAAAGATTACTTCCAACATAATTCCGCCCACGCGCATATTTGCATTGTAGACGCAGCACTTTGAATTTTAAAATGGTTGACATATAAACTGTTTTATTTTTAACATCCCTATTTATACGAGCGGAGTGCTTTGCATGTTATTAAAATCTTTGTGATAGTTCTGTTTGTTGTACTTTATTATTATGTCTTTTTATAAGAAGGAGAGAATAGTGATTTGTTACATTTGGGGTTTTGCAATATGGCTATTTCTCTTGCGAAAATTATAAAAAAAATTATTTAATGAAGACCAAGCCATGCAAAATGTCAGATTGCTAGCAGTGACAGTGACTTAGTGAAAAGACACTAAGTCACTGCCACTGCAAAATGAAATATTTAATATTTTCATTTTCCTCACTGTGGTAACGAGGGAAAGCGCGGCCTTGAACACACAATGCTTCCAAAACAGCGGAAATAAGGAAAGAAAGTGCCTTAACACTAGGTTTGCAGTTACTCTCTGCCTACCCTGCCTACGAGCTACGTGCGGGTTACAGCGTGAAGCAAAAAAATCTTTACCATAAATAAAATATTTTAGTTCTTCTCTTCTATAATACAACTATTACAATACACAAGGCTCGTAAAGTGCGTTACCCTCTAAAGTGATCGTCCCAATTACCAACAGTTACATCATAAACGTTCTGTCACAATCAATCATTTGCATGCCTTGTGCAGAACGGCTTTGGTGTTTCAATGTTTTGTTGAATTTCGTTTTGGCACAGAATATATCCGGAACTACGTATATCTATACAAATATAATAAAGCGGAAGAGTTTGTTTGTTTGTTTAAACGCTAAGATCTCTGGATCTACTTTCTCTTCTCTGGATCTCTGGAGCTACTTTCTTCAGGAGTGCTATAGGGTATACAACATTAGGATGTGAGTTTTAGTTAGCTTTAAATAACGAAGAGTTACGTGGCACAGTGGTATAACGTCTGACTATAAAAGTGATAGTCATGGGTTTAATCCCTGGGGGAATGAATTTTCTTGATTTTTGAGTTCCACGCAATGTCTCAAATCCGAGGGAAAACTACTAACCTGCTAAGAGAAAAATAGAGAAAAACTTTTTTTTATAAAATACACTGCAATTATTATATTTTATACATGGAATAAACAAATAACACATAAAATAAATATAATTAATAAAAACCACGCCACATTCCGGTTTATCTGTGAAGCTCAGGTCTTATTCTGACCTTTTCCAATATAATGACTTTTTATTTACATTTTCGCCGCGCAAACTTTGCAAATGAATAAAGTTGTATAAGTTAATGTTTTAGTTATGTCTCATCGGAAAGAGGACCCGTTTGGAATAATAATTTAGTGATTATAATATTATAATATGTTATTTTCCTGACTTGGTCTACAAATATTTTTTTAAATATAAAAGAATAGTAAAGATTATAATACATGATCGATAAAATACACATACGGAAAACGCAATATCTATCTGGTTTCCACTGCCTATCCTGCTGGGATTTAGTGTGAATCTAAAAAATTATATAGGTGCAGCATTAATTTTTTTAGGTTTCATATTTTAGCCTATAATAGTTAAAGAAATACCTAGTGTCTAAATACTCCGTTCTTCGATCTTGTCCGAATTTAAAACATTGCGTGTTGAGTGCCGAAACTCATACTTAGCGTAGAGTTTCGCCAATATTCTAGTTCGCTACGCTCTAGTGAGAAACATTAATTCCCCTGAATGGGAATCAAATCCACAATCATTTTATGTTTACATATTTATATTATTTATTTAATTCGTAATACAAATTACCTGCGCTATAATTTAAAGTGATAATTTCAACGCTAATAAGAATCACAGGTGACTCACGGCCATGCGATATCAATAAAATAAAAAATAAACATTAAAGTAGTGTGCGAATGTAACAAATATATACATAATTTAATTGAGGAATCTTACGCGACGCTGGCCGAAAGCCAAGATTTGGACCAAAAGTTTATTTTTCTTTGCATTATAAAGTCTATATTACCTACTTAGTTAGTAATATAAATTTATTTAGAAACTTGTGTGGCGGCACAGGGTCTGATTGTAAACGCAATGGCTGTGAGTTCGATTCCCACTCGTGGAAATAAGTTAGTTTTATTTACTCGCTCGGGCCTCTGCGTTCTCTTCCGCCACTTAACCCGCAATGTCTCGAATATTGGGCGGTGCGTGAAAATACAGCGTGAAATAAAAAAAAACATACGTTAGGATTTCTAATATATTTCCAAAAGTCTTACCATCTAAAGGTCATACAAAATGGGGATCATCGACAAAACTAGACAGTACTTTACACTAATATACCGATTACCACTTTGTAGGGTCCAGGTTCGTGTTCTGTTCTCATCTCTGGGCTGGTGCACCCCAATATCAGCTTGTACCATTTGTTCGCATACAACGTAGAGCTCTTCGAATCGTTGGGGACCCAATGATCTGTGGAAGGTTTGACACTTTGGGTTTGCGTAGAGACGTCACCTCGTTGTGCGTTCTTATTTATTATGGGGAGTGTTAGCTGCACAGTAGGACAGTACGTCACAAACTCAAATATCATCCATACTATTTGGTGACTTGGTTCTCCACTACAGTATTTCCAGGTCGATTCAACTCGGGTTGCACCTTGTAAAAGCCCGTTTATCTTTAATACAAAAACTGGAAAAGGCCGGCTCGGCAGCATTCCGAAAATTGGGCGGAAAGTGGAGAATAGTGTCTTTTGTGTGTTAAAACTTTTAATATCTGCTTTCCTCGGCCTACCTCACATAGCAGATATGTGAAAAAGCGTGAAATTGAAAGGTTCAAAAGTCAAAATATAATCAGAAACTATGTTTCACACATATTATCATACCAAAGACAAAGTAGCAAAATAAGCATTAGTATCACAATTCTGAGCCTTCTTAAATCAAGATTTAATTGAAATACACGTTCTGATGGATTTAGAGCGTCGATTGAAGGAATTCCCCCGAATATACGACCGTTCACCGTAAACAGATTGAGTAATCAATTTCTGCTGAAAACGCGACGGATCAAACGGTTTTTTTAAAATTTTATTACAGCCTCGTGCTATCTTATTGGATTATAGAGATTTTATTATTTTTAATAGGAGAATACTGATAAAATATAATAGATCACAGCTTTGAAGCAATTTTTATAATAAGTAATATATAATTAATTCTACGACAGCCTTAATATACGTACTAATTTAATTATTTCATAAATACAAATTTAAAATATTATTTGTTCAAATAGACTATTATAAGCACTTTTAAATCGTCGAATGAACTGACAAACAAATAGTAGGGGCGGCGAAGAGGGGACTTTGTGGAGTCATTCGAGCGCATCAGATTAAGATACTGGGGATTCCTTGTACTCGGTTACGTACTTCCACCAAATATGAGCTTCCTATGTATGGCCGCGCGTCTAGGATAAAGGATCAGATTAGTAAAAAAAAATTGATCATCGGACATTCTCGAGCGCGTCAGATTAAAATAGGGTAAGTTAGTTACATGCTAAATCGTGTATATTCCACTAATCTGACAATTTGAGAGTGACGCAAAGGAGAGAGGGCTCCAAAGTTGTAAAAAAAAAACGTTATCTGGACATTCTCGAGCGCGGCTATTTTTTTTTTTATTTTGAAGGGAATCATTCAAGGATTACGAAAAACATATAATCTGACAAATTCCACAAACCGAAGTAATAGAAATTGATTGATAAAGTTTAATATACCTAAGAATTGCATAGATTCCTCTCACCGTATTTCTATTCCTATCGCACTCTTTTTTTATTTATTGGTCCCTAACTCATCAATGAAGATGATAAATTAAAAAAAAATACTTGAAAAAAAAAATTTTTTTTGTACTTTTTTTTTATAAATACAAGTATTCTATTTCAAACATACATTCTTTTAGTTACATTCTATTTCTTGAGCTTTTCTATTGATTGCTTTCAATGAATAAAAAAATTGAGGTCAGTCGTGGCGCAGTGGCACAAAGTGTGACAGTAAAACAGACTGGTTGTGAGTTCAATCTCCATTCCAGGAGATGAAATATTTATTGAAATTTATATTTCCATTTCTTCGCTCTGGTGTCGAGGCAAAACAGTGACGTTAAGTGCTGCTACTCAACACTCAATGCCTTCAAAATTTGGCAGAAAGTGGGGAACAGAGTGTCTTAACCTTAGGTTCCCTCTGCCTACCCTGCTGTGTGCGGGATACAACGTAAAGCTGACTTGTTTCTTGTATTGGTTTAAAAAAATATTAATAATTGTCAGATTAAGCAAGTCCCTTCAGATAATCGTCTGATTTTGAGATATCACGTCTAGGGCATGAAGATGAACCATATATATCTTAATCTGACGCGCTCGAGTATTTCAAGATGACGATTTTTTTTTGCATTTTCAAACAACGATTACGAGCTTGCGTCACATCCAAATCGTCAGATTATTACATAAGAGCTTTTTTTTAGGTTCACTTAACACCCCCTTAGAAAATCTGACGCGCTCGATAATATTTTTTTTTTTGCCATTTTTAACTCTTACGTACGACCACCTTCACCACGGAAACTGTCAGATTAACATATTTTCATGCTTAAGAAGACGTAGGCAGTTGATGATATCAATATCTGACGCGCTCGAGTATGTCCATGGAACAGTTTTTTTTTACATTTTTGAAAATATATAACCCCTCAACCCACCGGTGAAACGAATTTTTTTATATGACATTTTTTTCTTGTTATCATCTAAGCTTCGCAACCCAATAGGTCTCCATGACGCTCGAGTGACTCCACAGTTTGCTGCTTCGCCTCCCTAACTAAAAAAAGCTACCACCGGCACCGGTTCGGAAGGCAGCTCTGCTGAGAAGAGCCGGCATGCTTAGTAAGACGGCTAGTATGCAAACAAAAACTTATTATATGACAAAAAAAGAAAGTAGAAAGCGGAGAGTTATCTCCTATATCACAAAATATAAAATATTCATAAACATAATGCCCGTTACATTGTCGGCAACGCAACACTTGGCTCACTCTCTGCGTCCAAACACTTGTCAATAGTACGATGGCGATGCTATTTATACCGCCATAGCTGCCTGTGATCCACTTACAGTTTGTTAATGAACTTAAATAATGGTCGTGTCATATATTTGCTGTAATATGTGAATGTCTTTCAGTGTTGCTCATAATAATATTAGAGTACCTATGTATGTGGAAATTATTTAATTTTGATTAAAAAAATACATCTTATTTTTAATATTTTAATTTTTTTAAGTGTTTTTTCTTTATATTTTGGCCCATAAAATAACTATTACATTAAATATAATCTAATGATATCAATATCAGGTTTTCAGGTTCCCTGTGCCTAGCCTTTTATGTGTGATACTTGAAATTGAAATTATTTTAATTGCCTGAAAAAATAACTTTAATAGAGACGTAGAAATATATACTTGAAATTTGAAAATAAACTTGGCTCTCTAAAGCTATTATTTCTGTTGCTATTAAAATAATTATCCCATTATTGATATAGCATAATTTATTTTAAGTGTTATTTTATATGGCCTTTAAGATTTAACTTTTAATTCTATAATGTAACTATAATAGTTTATTTCCTAGTTGGCACAGAGGCATAAAGGTGTAACTGTAACGTGACGGTTGTAGGTTCAATCACCACTCGAGTTAATGAATTTCTTTTCTTTTCTCTGGCACCATGACAAAAGCCCGGCGTTGAGTGCAATGCCTCGAAGAATTCGGCGGAAAGTAGGGAACGGAGTATCTTAACACTATGTTCCCTCTGCCATCATGCTATCCTGCTGTATGTGGGATACAGCGTGACGCTGATTTTATTTAATGAGTACTATTATTACATTTTAGCAACGGCCCTCACTTTTTTCCCGCATATCAGGGTAGGTATAGGGAACCTATCTGTCCTACCTTCTCACGCTACCTAAGCTTAGCTTTCTTTGAACAGTTTCTTGATCCTCACGTTAATTACTCGTACATGAATAATTATATACAAATGTACTTGTTTACATTGCCGTTATGTTATTTTATTATTATGTAGTAACTATGCAGATATGTGTTACGTGTTAAATAACAAAAGTGATCACGCGTCACTACACACTATAGTGAGATGAATCGAGCGGGATTTACGTAATGGCAGCGTATATCTGTTCCGTCAGCGGCTTTGAAATTAAAAGATTTGATGCTGCCTGACGTCTGCATGACGGCTAAAATGCTGTAATATTAATTTATATTAATGAATCTAAGCTAATTAGTATTTTTTTTTTACGCAAAAGGCACCTGGGAACCTTACTTTAAGGCACTTTGTTCCCATTGGACACTTCCGTTCCCCACTTTTATCCAACTGAATTCCATCCAACAAAGGTATTGCCAGTTGTGTTGCGAAAGCGAGAAAATGAAATATTTTTTGACCTCGAATGGGAATTGATCCCATAACTTGTCGTGTTAACAGCCGCACGTTTGTACGCCTGCGCCACGACTGGCCTGCGTTACATGGAAGTAGCTTTCTTATAAAAATATATGTCAAAAAATATTTTCTTACACACCTACGATTACTTACCACCTCCCTATGACTTAACTTCAATCGTAGAAGAGGTAGCAATTTCCTTTTCCTTATATGGATGGACCTCAGGAGCAAAGGTTATTTCACCCACATTGACCTCAAAGTGTCAACTTAATTCCGGGTCGACCTTTAAGCCCTTACAAGGTAATATATTCTTCTGAGAAACGACACTCTACTTTAATCATGACAAAACTGAGAAGCGTGAAGTTTGCCTTATGACTATTCTAATTTGAATATTTAATTTTATATATTTTATTTATACTTTATTATATTAATTTAATATTTTAGTTTCTGCAACATTTATATATTTGTTCTCTTTGTTTAATTACGTTGCTATTCGTTTTAAAAACGTAAACCCCTACAAAATATAAATATAGGGATACTAACAAAACAAATATGTTGTAATTAGCGTAAAAGATTTTCGACATAGTAGAGTCGACCTATTCCAAAAGGTGCGGATTAAGTCCCACCACGTTCAATGTTTTATGGGTCATAATCAGAAAAGTGGACATTTTCGAATTCGTAACGTAACTGATAAGTAACAATACTGATAATGTTTGTTACGAAACTGATGTTATAAGGCATTATATACAACAAAATAAGAATATTATATGAATAAAACTATTGGTTTTTTTTATTTAATGAGACACAAATTAAAATTTTAAAGATTCAATCGTTGAATTAATAGATTATAAATGTAAGAAAACATAACAAAGTGACAATATTAACTATATAATAACGCTAGTTCGTAACGTAATAAACTTATATTTCTAGTTAGAAATCACAAAGTTAATGATAAAATTAAACCCACTTTAAAATATATCAAAATTTGAGTCGTTATCACGGGAATTAAGTTGAATTCTTTGTAAGTGTTTATTTCGCATATCTTCATTAATAGGATTGGTCTGTTTAAGACGTTCTCTATATCTTTTTTGTCTATCAGCATTTGACATAGGAGCCATGACGCTTACTGAAAATAAAAAATAGTTATCAATAGGTATTTAATAATATTTCATGTATATTGTCTAGTACAGAACCTATTTGTTTTTAAATAAAAGCCTCACCCGCTTGAGCTACATATTTATTAATGCACTATCTCCAGAGAAAAAAAAAAATTACAAAATCACAACTAATTTCAGGAAGAATAAAAAAATGTTTTTAACTAAATCGGTTAAGCCGTTCTGAGATAAGCGTGCACAAACACATTAAACAAACAAGCAAACAGACAAAAAACTTAAAAATCATTATTTTTGGTTACTTCACGTTATCAAAAGTCACTAATTATTTTTTTCATATGCCAGCATTTTTTTTTATATACATAATCTTCCTATGGTAACGTAATTATGAACTAGGCTTCATATTTTCTCAGTTCCGTTACGTAACGAAATATAACAAAATTGAGAATAAAATCTGAGAAATTCTAACCTTTTTAAATATTTGCTCATAAGCCACGTGTTGCATGTGCAAGCACTGAAGTTCTTTTTTGAGATTTTGTAAAAAGACGCAAATAACATAAACAAGAAAACGAAATTATAGAATACTTACCAAAATAAAAGCCGTTTATAACCCTGAGATGTAATTTCACGCATTCCCTCTAAAACATTTGAACCCCTCAACTGCTGCGAGAACACTACTGGTTGTAGTTACGACAGCATTGACTTCAAGAATTATGGTGCCACAATAAAAAATAATATTAAATATCATTCAAAATAATTGCGTTCATAATTTAATTGTACGTTACTAGTCCTGAGTAACAAAAAGACAATATTTTGGGACAAATTTACTTAACTAATATATACTATTTACTAAATAATATATCAATAAAAGTAGTTCTATTTAATATTATGCATAATGTAAAGTAATATAAACACATCTGAAATCAAATAAAACCATAAATATTCGTAACAAATCTATTTTTAAAAAGTAAAGTGGTGAATGGGACACGAAAAATTGTATGGAAGCATTTTGAAAGGATTTTTGCAACTAACAAAAAATACTATTATTAGCCATAATACATTTAAAATATTACAAAAATCTTTAAGTTAATAAGTAAATTTATCTTAAATGGCAAAATATTTAAGCTATCTTTAAAATTGTATTTTTAAAACGCATTCAAAGTAGCGGGACAAGAAAAGACACAAAATGGTCACTTTTTCTGATTATGACCCTTATATATTTTCTAATAATGTACGAAACGTGGTGTTGATTTGCGCCACTCGACACGCTATGCCTCCAGAATTTGTCAGAAAATGGGGGACGGAGTTTCGTAACATTAGATTCCCTCTGCCTACCTTACTGTGAGTGGGATTACAGCGTGCCGCTAAAATTTAATTAAATTATACATATTTCCATGCTGCTCAAACTTTTATAAAAGTTAGCTTCCAATGACGTCGAACATAGTTGGCTTCGATATTACAATAGGAACTAAGCTTGTAACAATGATATGAATAAAGCACAACCTGTTCGGTCGCGCCGTACAATTGTATTAATATTACTGAATTGCTATTCAACAAACTTTGAGTGCAAGCGAAGCGACCTAACGTTAGTTTACGAGTAATACCGCTGAAGGGAATTTTGACTTGAACAGTACATACATACATACATACATACATACATTTAGTCAATACATAAGTTGAACAAAGCGGTGTGTCATTACGGAACTAGGCCACGAATATACTGGACTGGGATTTTTATATGACTCGTTATGTACTAATGACTATTAAGCATTTCTTTTGGAACACGCTGTATAATATGCAGAGTAATAGAGTGAATAATACTTTGAAATTTTATGCTATGAAATGCTTCATCTTAATAAAGATAATACCCACGTTTTTTACGTCATACATACTCGTATAATATTATGCCAAAGCCGCTGTCTGTATGTGTACTGAGACGTGTCTGTTATTTTTTTTTTTATATTTTGATATTATTCACACATTTATGTACACGCTGTATCCCGCACACAGCAGGGTAGGCAGAGGTAAGCTAGTGTTAAAACACAACAAAAACTATATTTCCTTAACTTTAGTCAACAAAGGTATAGTGACGTTTCACTACGCTCTCCAGTCTCTACCCAACCTTTTACGGGCTGCCATAAAAAAAATATGTGACTAATACTTAAAATACCCGTGTCGTCAGGTGTGGAGGGGCTCGGTGACGTGACGCGTGCGTCACACAGCAAGTGGGTCACGGCGGTCGTAACGACGCATCGCTCTTGATGAAGCCCTGATTACTATTTTGCTTAATATAATAAATCTATTATGATTATGACACTATAATATGTTGGAGGTGATTGCGATAGGTTATATTTGGATTTTGTGTGATTATATTTATATATGGGATATGTGTTTTTATTATATGGCTTACTAGTAAAGTTTGAGATCGTCATGGCGCAGATATTAGCTTCATAATAAAGAACACAAAAAATACACGTTAAAAATATAACTCGGTATTCGGATAAAAAAGGATCTTTTCATTTTTTCCCGTACAGAAGTCTAGGTAGTTGGAACCTAATGGTAAGACATTTTGCCTTCCTCTTCCACTGCGTCACCATAGCCTCTTTCTTAATCTAAACAGAATAATATTTCAAATATGAATATAAAATCTCCTAAGTGGATAATTCTATTTAGTCATGAATGATTAGCAAATAATTAATCATAGGCATGCAATGGCGATGCTCGCCACGCAACAAACAAATAACGGTAAAAAATAATAGTCAAATAATAATCGATGTTCTATTTCAACTCAACGCAAATCCCAAAGTAGGACCTACCTACTTTGGGATTGGAACCTACTGTATCACATTGTTTTCCACTTTCAGCCCATTTTATAAACATTGTACGGTCAACCTACTATAGCGAAACTCTCCACATTGCAGTCTGATTAGACTGGAGAAATGAAAACAAAAACAAACAAAGTCAAAATCCACCAAAATGCGCGACGATCGCTATGGCATCCGTCCGTCTTATTCGTTTAAGAGAAAAGTTATTAGAACATTGCATATTTTTTAATTTTGCTACTCTAGAAATTGGATGATGGGTGCCCGTACCTACTTTTAAGGAACCACAAAAAGAGGTTCAGTTGAAGGAAAAGGAAAATGATTGTAATAATTAATGTTTTAAGTGAGATAGGAACCCATAACCATCGCGTGCACTCGCAAGCCAACTACGTCACTGTGTCATCATGAATAATAATATAATCTGTTACTAACAATGTGTCAATGATTCGCTTCAATGCCATTGGCTAAATTGACTCCTATGTTTGTATTGAGACCAGGAGTTGAGGAGTGCAGGAGCACTGTATGTGTGTATGTGTGACTGTAAGCACTGTTCATCATCGTACACACGTGGCAAACGTTGGTAGTGGGTTCGACTTGTGCTCACCCTTATTTCATATCCTAGTACTAGAGCTATGCTATGTACTTTAGTATACGTAAATATTTCCTTGAATATTTTTTTCCAAAAAAAAATATTTTACATTTCTGAATGTAATTGTAATTATTTTACATTTGGAAAAGTATAAATTTTAAACGGGATTTGAACTAGTGCCTCCAGGGAACTGTCCGCGGAGAGTGACCCTGATTCAACTCTTACTGCCTTAGTATTTTATTTAAGTATGGAAAACATTTTAAAAAAAGTTTATAAATGTAAAAAATACCATGATACATCATCGAACCCGTAACTTCTGAATACCGCTTCGTCACGTGCCTCCTTCCGCAAATAGTACAAATTAGCTACATTGAAATTACAATTTCCTGCGATACTAAATTTAAGTGCCTATTAATTTAGAATTTACGGCACCAAAAATGCGTAGCACTTGCCAACATTTTTATCATCGTTTCAAAATTAATAGCGCTCATTTCGTGAATTATGTACACGTATGTTATATACGCATTCCGGGCATTTCCAACAGCAGTTATCGTAAAGTTATGTTTTTTTTTTTCATGATTTTTCATATTTGACGTCACTTTGGTCGGCTTGAAGGCATGGTTAAATTATATTATATATTTATTAAATATAAATACACTCATTTTATTTACATAATGTTTGGGATAAAACACACGTTAAAATAATTATTATTTGATGTTGATACATATAATAATATATAGTTACAGCGGAAACAAAAGATACTAGGAAAGAATCCTTCGTACACTTCATCTAAATCTCCATAGTCCATATTTGAGCGTAGGCTTCTCTTAGTACTTCCTTACACTTCCCAACCACCCTATCTACTTCAAATTTCAACAGTTTCATGTTTGTGTTTCTCTATCAGTCACTCAGTAACGGAAGAGTTATTTATACGTAGGTATATAAAATTATTGTATTTTATTTTATTTCCTTTTCTTATAAATTGCTAGTAAGGTCTATCCCGTATGAGCTTTATGTGGAATAACAATGGGATCGCACGGAATCGACAATGTCATGAATATATAAAATTGTATCTACTCTGGACACCTGCCTCTGGGTACTGCGTGGGAGTATTTATTTTTCCCCTTTTTACTATCATAGCTGTAGGCGTATAGCTGAATTTAATAGTGACACTTGGACATGTTATATTACATTTGTATATTCCGCACACAGCAGTGTAGTCAGAGGGAACCTAGTGTTAAGACACTAGGCTCCTCATTTTCCACCGTGTTCTGAAGGCATTGCCTGAATGGTGGAACCTAACTGCGCGCTTTTGTATCAACACTATAGCGAAGAAGTGAAAATATAAATTTAAATAAATATTTCATTTCTTCGAGTGGGGATCAAACCCATAACCAGTCGCGATTACAGTCACGCTTGTGTCCCTGCGTCACGACGGTACACAATATAATTTAGGCTAAGTTTTCAAATAAAAATAACCACAATCGTTAAGTTTCAAGTTCATCTTTAAGCGGAATAATCCAAATATTTTTTTTCTAATTCTCTCCTTTATAATTTAGCTCTATTTATTTTTTTATGTTCACGCTGTATCCCTATCGGGGTAGCGGAGCGGCCCTCCAACCTCCAGTACCATCGACATTGAGCTCTCAAATGTCAACTATAACTAACGATTTTACTATGTAATAAATGAACACGTATAATTTATATTTATGTTTTATATTATGTATACGTGTGTATGTATATTATTATATGGTTTATATTTTTATGTATTTTATTTATTTCTTTTATTTAGAATATCCGTAATATTTTATTACAATTATATATTATATGTATAACTATTTATTATATGTATATTTATATATTTATTGGTTGTATATGTATGTATATTTTACTTCTGCACACCTGCATACTTATTATCCCACATGACAAAGTTGGCTGGGAGAGGATGCTTTTAGCGTTAAGCCCGCCTTTTGTACATTGTTTTTTTGTAATTTTGTGCAATAAAGTATATATAAATAAATAAATATGTATGTATTTTTATTTTATATATAAAGTATTATTTATGTTTTGATCCAGGTATACGCTGGCGGAGAACAAAAGGTTGTCAAGATTGCCGTGACAGTATGTCGCATATTGTTTTGAGTTTTATCTTCTTTGTTCATAATTATATTATACGCTAACATTTTAACTAACACATTTAAATACATATTGTTTCATACTCTGAATTATTTTAAAATATATCTACTTCCTTACTAATTTTATAACTTGGGAACTACTTGACTAAATGCTAAATGAAGAGATTCTTTTTGTGTTGGATAGTTCATCTATTGAGGAAGGCTATATTCTATAAAAAAACAACACCTTAATTATTTTGGTGTAACCTTTAATTGTACATTTCATAGTAACCGACGAATAACATCATATGTTACCTGACACCTCACATGGCTAACTACGTACCTAAATAATAAATATATACTCAAAATGCAAATGAGACAAGAGCGTGCACAATCGCTGGAAGCTGTTACTAATTGAGATGGCAACCGCGACGTGAACGCTCGTATACCCTGCCGTGTTCATCTGTAAGAAAGATAAATGAGAAAATCTATTATAATTTTTTTTTTTCCCCGCTCCCCGCTTACAGAAGGCTAGGTAGAGGGAACCTAGTGTTAAGTGAACTTAAGTTAACCAACAATCTGTCTCGTGTATGGTCTCATTATATGTAACACTAGCGGACGCGCGCAGCTCCGCTTGCGTATTTTGGGGTGACTTCTAATAAACCATGAAACATGTGTTCAATTAAATACTTTTAAGAGTCTAAATATCGAATTTTATAAAAATCGGTGGCGATTTAAGAATTTTCCCATACAAACTTTCAACCCCTTATTTGCACCCTTAGGGGGTGAATTCTAGAAAACCATGAAACATGTGTTTAATTATATACGTTTAAGAGTCTGAATTTCAAATTTTATAAAAATTGGTGACGATTTAAAAAAATCCTATACAAACTTTCAACCCCTTATTTGCACCTTTAGGGGGTGAATTCTAGAAAACCATGAAACATGTGTTTAATTATATACGTTTAAGAGTCTGAATTTCAAATTTTATAAAAATTGGTGACGATTTAAAAAAATCCTATACAAACTTTCAACCCCTTATTTGCACCTTTAGGGGGTGAATTCTAGAAAACCATGAAACATGTGTTTAATTATATACGTTTAAGAGTCTGAATTTCAAATTTTATAAAAATTGGTGACGATTTAAAAAAAACCTATACAAACTTTCAACCCCTTATTTGCACCCTTAGGGGGAGAATTCTAGAAAACGATGAAACACGTGTTCAATTAAATACTTTTAAAAATCTAAATTTCAAATTTTATAAAAATCGGTGCCGATTTAAATTTTTTTCCATACGAACTTTGAACCCCTATTTCACCCCTTTAGGGTTAAAATTTTTCAAAATCCCTTCTTAGTGGATGTCCAGATTACGAAAGTAAACATCTGTCCAAATTTAACGTTTCTACGCACAGCGGTTACAGCTGTGCGCGCGTCTTACCTCAGTCAGTGAGGACAAGTCCTTTTATATATATAGATTACAAGTTTTATATCAGATTGTATTTATAAAGGAAATACTTCAAACCCTGAGCTTCCATGATCCCGTAGCGACACTGTCGACCCGGCAACAATTGCAGGAAGCTTAAATATTTACAGTGCTATCTAGAACGCGCGTCACGACCACGTCACGTGACGTCTGAACCACTCCCATTTTCACGCCTTTCTAAATGAATTTTAATAATATGAACATTTATTAAAAAATTGATTTTCAAAAGGATACCTAAATTCTCCTGTGACATATTATCTATTCGTTGCCATTATTAAACAGTACACAGGTACCTACTTGAAACCAGAGCGAAGAAAAAAAAAAAAGAAGAAATTTAAATAAATATTTCATCTGCTCGAGTAGGAATCGAACCCACAACCAGTCGGTTTAATAAATATATTTTTATTTAATTTATGTTTTTATAACACGTACTGATCCATATTTATTTAGAAAACGTATAAAAATTTGAACGTAGCGAGATTAATACGTTTTCTAAATAAGTACTTTTCTTTTCTAAGTGTGGAATAACACACAAAAATGTCAAAAAAACACTAATCCAATAAAAACATGATGTAAACATAATTCAGACAGATTGGTCCGTGAATACTTCTGAAAGAAGCTTTACACGAGTGCTTAAAGACTTGTCTTCATTTTTCTGACACAAAATCTAACAAATTTGCTAAGGCAAGATTTAAAAAATAACGAAATATTTTTTTGATTATTATGCCTGAAGCATTGTACAATACATCCAAATTATACAATTATTTTTCTGAATTCTCATGCAAAAGACAATTTCTTATCAAGAAAAATAATTGGTATGATCGTATGTATCATCTTATACTAAATATTTTATTTCATTCAGTTTACAAATATGATTTTTTGATTAATTACGAAAATATGGAAAATTTTGTGTCTCCGTTCTCCTACAAATTTCTCCTTCTTAATTTCTTTGTGCACTTTGTACATAATCCCTTAGCTACATGTCAAATATCAACTTTCTAAGTCCATTAGTTTCGTCTGTGTTGTCTATCAATCACTCGGTAACGGCAGAACATTTTATTTGTTCATATTAAGAAAAAAGTCACCGTAATTAACAAATAGTATTTTTTTTATTATTGTTACGCTCTGTTTTGTTATTAGCTGACCTGGACCAAAACAAAGCTGGCAAAGTATACAAAGTACGAAACAAAATATTTAAATGTTTTGTTGTACTTTACTAAGCAAGTAAGGCAAAAGCTCAAATATTTGCGGCGTATCTGGGGCGCGCGTCACGACGACGTCACGCGTGACGTCAGCGCCCCTCCCTCAACCACGCCCATCCCGCGGGATCAAGGGATAAACTTGGTTTGCCTTGATATTGAATGCTGTATTTTATTCTTTAGCTTCACCCTCTATCCCGCGTATAACATTGCGTGTTGATTGGCGAAATTCAACGTCCCGCTTTACTTGTTCAAGAGCGAGGAAATAAAATTTACTTATGTGCGCCACTATTTTCTTCATCATAGTATATTTGAACTCATTTAAATTTCACGCTTTATATTTACCCCTAGCAGGATAGCCAGAGACAACGAAGAAACATTAGGGTGTCTGCACACATCTTTCACCTCGACCCACACACATGTTCATACCCTCCGGGAGGTCCTCATGGTTTTTACGTGACCTTCCTCCAGTATATTTGATATCAATTTGATTTTGTAAAATTTCTTACCTAAGTCGTAAATAGTCTGTGGCAAGACTATTAGATATTGTTTTATAATCTGTTATTCAACAGTTGACAGCCGCGGGCGGGGAATACGTCAAGTATTTTTAAATTCAAAGATCAGCCGATGCTTCAAATTGTGCCCCCGTAATACCTTTTCTAATAAATGTGTTCCCTTTGAATAGATTTATCCAAAAATGTCGGCTGTAAAATAAAGGGTGCTTATTAAATTGTTGGGATCGAGGGTTGACTGAAACCTTTGTGATACTGTTAGCCGGTAAGTCTATACTAAGTACTTATCATAAAATGATCTAGTTAAATATTTTACTTTAACTTTGTAGATTTTTCATGAAATATATTTTTTCCGTGTTAAGAAGAAATACTTAGGCGGAAAATGTGCTATAAGTATCTACAGTACAAAATTCGTATATATAATTTCTATAAGCATTAATCTATTACAGTGAATCAAGAAAACAAATAATATTGTGAAACAACCATAACTCTGTAATAACACATAAGAGCTAAAAATAATGAATCCATTACATTAAAGTGTGATGGCAGGCATATTGTTTTATATGTACCTACAATATTAGTAATATTCGAAAGTAATGTACATAAAATTGTACATGCTATAATGATAATTACAAAAACATTTATGTAACCTAGTGTTAAAACTCTCCGTTCTCAACATATCACCCTATTTTCGAGACATTACATGTTGGATATTACGTGTAAGAAAATAATTCACTCCCTTGAATGGAAATCAAACCCACAACCGTCACGTCTTCTGTCAAACGCTGTGCAGCTACGCACCGACTACATTTAAAATTATATTATAACATATACGACATAGGACACTGTTCATCAGGTCGGTGATTTGATATGCTAACGTATTTATAATAACAATGTGAATATTAAATGTCTTATAAGAAATATGTATACATAGTATACCGTCGTGACGAGTGGACGCAAGCGTGTGACTGTAACGCGACGGTCGTGGGTTCGATTCCAGGAAATGAATTATTATTTATTAAAATTTTCATTTTTTCGCTATGGTACCAAGACAAAAGCGCGGCGTTGAGTTCCGCCACTCAACACGGAATATCTCGAATTCAGCGGAAAATGGGGAACGGAGTGTCTGAACATTTGGTTCCCTCTATCTGTCCTATGTCTGGCTATGAGCCAGTGAAAAAAGGCGTGAAACTGCTCTGGTTTATTCTAGTTGAAACACACATATGGCACATATGGAAATTTGGCAACCGAGTTTTTAACATAAGGTTCCCTTTACCCAAACCGCTAAATAATACAGAATATCGTAAATATATTATATTATTTTATTCTTAAAAAAATTATACATTTACCCCGAACAAATTCAATACACCTTTGCTTGTAATCAATATACTCGTGGCGGAAAGCTTTTAAAGCTATATGATTTTTTAATCGGATCGCTACAAGCTGATACAAACTCATCTAAGCTTATTGGATTATTATTTTTATGCGCCGTTTAAACGTTTTAAAATTTATTATATGGGAATAAAGGATAAAAATGGTTGGAAAATAATAATACTGAGTATCTATATATATAAAAGGACTTGTCCTCACTGACTGAGGTAAGACGCACGCACAGCCGTAACCGCTGTGCGTAGAAACGTGAAATTTGGACAGATGTTTACTTTTGTAATCTGGACATCCACTAAGAAGGGATTTTGAAAAATTTTAACCCTAAAGGGGTAAAATAGGGGCTCAAAGTTTGTATGGAATAAAATTTAAATCGGCACCGATTGTTATAAAATTTGAAATTTAGTTTTTTAAAAATATTTAATTGAACATGTGTTTCATGGTTTTCTAGAATTCACCCCCTAAGGGTGCAAATAAGGCGTTGAAAGTTTGTATGGAAAAATCTTTAAATCGCTACCGATTTTTATAAAATTTGAAATTTAGACTCTTAAAAATATTTAATCGAATATATGTTTCATGGGTTATTAGAATTCACCCCTAAATACGCAAGCGAAGCTGCGCGCGTCCGCTAGTTATTTATAAAAAAAAAATAATTCGTCACCACGCTATTTAAACTTATAAAGTGTATTATTGCGAGGGTCGTGAGTTCGATCCCAGTATGAGGTAATTATTATCATTTCGGAGCTCTGGATGGCACAAAGTGCGTCGTTGCGTTCCGAAGATATATTACATACATACTATCTTTAAAATTGCGGCTTCGCCCGCGGAGTTAAATCGCTAATCCTAAATAACATAGAAGCTATTGCCCTTAATATAATATAGCCTATGGCTATAGCCTGCCTTGAAAAATGGACTATACAAGTTAATAATGATTTATTTAATAATTTTTTAAAATATTATTCCGTACTTAGGAATGAAAACATATAAAAATTTAAACATAGCGGGATTTGAACCCGCGCGTCGGGGACGATTTCCAAGAAGCGCGAGTTAAAATCCCGCTACCTTAATTTTTTTATGTTTTGTAAAAAGTACCTAATATTATTTTCACCTGGTAAATACGTTCTGAGATTACCTCGTTTAGGCAAACAAACTCTTTAATAATATTAGTAGATATAATTATGTAGGTATGTATGTATAAATGAGATATAAATAATTTCAAATGTAAAGACACGTTCGTTACACAACCGTACTTTGGAAGTACGTGACTTGTTCAATTGTTTCTTTGTCAGTGTAGCTTCAACTAAATTTATGTCATTTATATTTTCTTCTTAATATAAATATATTTATAAAAAAAATTAAAAGGATCAATCTAAATATTGAAAATGGTTTTGCATTTTTTTTTACTTTTATATAATCCCATTCCATAATCCCATCAGCCACCCACACATTATTATAAGATATAAAAAAATAAAAAAATACCTTCTTAAAACGCAGCCATAATAATAAAGAAGTTTCAATATTCCTCTCAAAGCATTATATTAGTTCGTATAAAGCTCTTTGCTATTCTTGTTTAAAATAGATCCACTTAGAACTAAAACTGAATACAATTCAATTTGTTTTCATATTGCACTTTGAACTTTTTACTTTGAAAGGGTAAAGGATGAGTTTAGTTTACAATAGTTGTTTGTTATAAAGCTCCGGCTTACCTCAGCCGTTAATGTTATTTTAATATAAATGTGAATCATATTGTTAGTTAAGTGTATTGTTATTGAAACGATTAGCGTGATGAAAATCTAAAACAATAATCATTTATCAATTCAAAGTAATTCTGGAAGTAAGAGCGTCCCAAAAAATGTCGCCAGCTTTATAATATTAGTGTTTTATAATTTTTGAAATGAAAATTTGCAAACATATAGATATGACCACGTAGATGGTTTTAGGTGAAAAAAAAAATTTAAAAATTCAAAAATTCATTTCTCGCTTCGCTCAACATGTGAACACTACTGAGATTTTGCGAGAGCAGCGAGTCAAAATTGTGGTCCGGTTCGCGCTCCTAGTAATATTAGTGTTTTAATTTTTTTTTTGTATCTTTACCAAGGACGTCACTATGGCGATAAACTAATATCGCTTATTTATCCAATGTAGTATCGTCATACTCGTAGCTCGTTCCATATATATTATTTATGTAAATATTTATAAACGTAACACGCCTTGTGTTATTCTTGATTGAAGTGCTGTTTGACAGATTGAACGTTTGTATAGGAATAATATAAATATTTTGTTTAAGCTATAATAGGTTTCTAAGTAATTTCTGCATTACAGTTTCGATCCCGATATCGAATAATTCTTATTCTTATTTCATATTCTTTGTTCTAGAATTTATTTATTTTATTGTAGAATTCCATCAACTCTGCAATTGTTATATTAAATGATTGAATAACTTTTACCAACTTTGTTAACTTTTTATTTTTTACCATATCAAGTCATTGGTTATGCATCTTAATTTTACGCTACGGCGTAGAATATGCGTAGAGCTTACGTAGACCACCTCGCAACTCTAATGACTCCATTAAAGATAAAACGAAGCTGTTAATATTTTTTTATTAGCAATATTTAAGAACTATTATGCAACTTACTTAATTTACTTTTGTTGTAGAATAACCAAACAACAGAACAGTAATCAGTCAAGTAATTTGTCAAATGATAAGATTACCGCTTAAGCTTTAAGCTTTAAATATGATCAATGCCCGAAATCCACTGAAACTTCAATGAAATATTTAAATGTTTCAGTGGATTGCGGTCAATGATCATATTTAAATTATACACATTTCCCGATCTTATATATAACACATATATAAGATCTAGTTCCAAGCGTGAAGCTTACAAAAAATACGTACCTTAAGAGTTTCTAGACAATAATTACATGCAACTCTGATAATAAATAAATTTACATATATACTACTAATAAAATTAGCTTATTAATAAATCGTAGACCTAATTGCTGCGCCCGCAGGTCACCGTCGTACCGCGTGACGAAGCCGTCGATCGATGCGAGCGCGGAGCAACCTGCCCAAGAGTTGCTGGAGCCGGTGCCCTCGTTCAAAGATAAGAAGCCGCAGCTGAAAGGTCCAAGACCGCCTGTGGGGTCTAGTGTTTCAGGTAAGTTTTGTTTGAAGTGAATTTAATGCTACGTAAAAAAATACATACATTTTAAGAAAGAATACTTTAAACTCTACCACTACTATTCCAGATTCCATCTCCCTCTCGTCTCCAGTAGCGTGCGCATCTCCACGCGAGGATGTCGAAGGCCCCCCGATGCCGGCCAACGTGGCCGCGTTGCCCGAAGAGCACAGGTCTTACCTGCTGGGCAGGCTGCCCGGGCAGAGGACCAGGCGACGACGCGCTATGGTCATATATGTGTGTGCTGCGGACTCACAGGGTAAGTTTGGAATATGTGCAGCAAAATTGTTTATATAATAGCAATAATATTGCAGAATACAAATATAGAAATAAAGGAAATTTTGTAATAAAATTGGACGGATTTATTACTACTATTCTTAATATTTTTTTGTTATATAACTAAATAAACATATTAATAAACTAGGATTTGAAAATTTCGAGGCCGTTAAATGCAATAAAGAACACTACTTTTTGAACAATAATAATTATGTTAAATAAATAGAAACTGAAAAATTAAGGATAAAGAATAAAACGATGCGATTGACATGTTGATAATAAAAAAATCTTTAAGCAAAAGAAAAAAACAAGCCTATTTTGCCAATTCGTAGCTGCCAAATTGTTAAACTTTCTGAACTTTTGCACATACTCGTCTCGGGAACTAAATATACAAAAGTAAGAAAAATCCTATAATCAAAACTGTACAGTCATCCACAGCTGACCTCAGGGCGGCCACGATTCGTCGACTGTACTATACATAAATCTCTCTCCCCCAGACTGCTGTGCAGAGAAGGGCGCGCTGCACTGCGGCGTGGCGGCGCGCCTACGCATGCGGGCCCGCAAGCGCGGGTGGCGCGTCCACGTGGCCGACCTGCACTGGCGGTCGCCGCTGGAACAGCAAAGGGACCACCGTTTCCCAGTGCTTTGTATTGCTGAGTTGGCTCGTAAGTTTTTTATTTTTAAATGATCGATGATAAAGTAAAAATATAGCGGAGTGCACTGAGGAGGTGAACGTTAATGCGCGTTATAAACGAGTAAAAGGTATATTTGGGTTCAGTGGACGTGGTGTTGTGAGATAACATCTGTCTGTCAACGTCATGGTTGGAGGTTGGATCTCACCTTGGTGGAATAACAAAATTTAATTTATTTGGATTTCTCGTTCTGGTAGATGAAACATGCATTTTCTCGAAAATTGGATGGAAAGTGTAAACTGACCCTGCTATTGAAAGAAAAACGTCACGTTGATCTTTTATTTTTTAATATATATATTTTTACTTTCTTTTATTTTAATTTATTTTTCTATATATTACAGGCCAATCAGAACTAGCAGCCATAGTACCGGTTCTATTCCTGAACGCTAATCTCGGGACGCCATTATTACCGCATACATTGGAGTGTGCGGATTTCAAGGCGGCGTTAGACACAGCGGAGGATGAAAATGATAAAATTTTATTGAACAAATGGTATGTATTAGTATTCAAATTATTTATTATGGACTAAGCTTAACAAAATGTATTTCAGAAGAAAACTAAATTTTTTGTTTATATAGTACTAATAGGTAGGTACTAGAATTATTATAAGATACGAAGATTACCGTTATCTTATATGTTTTTAGTTTCCCGTTTATTTTTATCGATAAGTAGTGTGTGTAATGTGTGACCGGTAAATAGTTTAGTTTAGTGTAAAGATATTCAATTTTCTCGTAACCATTGACTTATGCGTCGAGATATAGCAAAGATATTATTCTTCGAATGGCGGAACTTAGGGTTAGATTTTGTCCTACTATTAGAATCGAATATCTTTAATAAGTATTTTGTTTCTTTTATTTTAATTTTATTTACCTACCGTGGTAAGACGCGGTAGTACACTCGAACGAACTATAACGTGTTACGTGCAGGTACACGCTGGACAGCAGCACGACGCCGCCGTGCTACCGGCTGGCACGCGGCGCGCCGGCGCGCTGGCGCCGCGAGATGGCGCGCGCACTCGGCGTGCTCGTGCGCACCCTGCCGCAGGAGGCCTGCGACGCGTACCTCACCACGGTACTCGAGCAGGTCAGCTCGCCTCGCTCGTTAATCATGATATGCCTGACGTGACTGTTTATCAATAGCTACAGAAAATTATCTGTTTTTATAAACATACATACTATAAAGCGTTTTATGATTTAGTTCCATTATTATAATTTATACACATATGCTCTACAAGTCCATCATTTGTGCTGTATAAACTTTTAACGAAAGACCGATACAATAGAGAATTACTAAAAAAGATGATCCCTAAATTCCTACTAAGATTAATAAGATTATTGGTCTACAACAGGAAGTGCAGCACACAGTGCTGATGAGCTCGGAGGCGGCGCGGCGCTGCGTGTGGGTGTGCCGCGCCGGCGCCGCGCACGATGCGCCCGACGCCGACGCGGACCACTACCGTGAGCTGCAGAGACGCCTCGCCAACCTGCAGAAGGATCTTAAGGTTACTTTTTTGTTTTTGAGCCTAAAGTGTAAAAGTATATAGGTTTAAGATTGAATAGTGGATAGTTTAGAAGATATTTGTTATTTAAGAAAATATTTTTTATTTGTTTAACCTCCACAGCTGCACCTGAGCGAGCGCAACATAATACGCGCGAGCGTGCGCGGGCGACCCGGCGCCGACGACGAGTACGCGGCCGGCGTGAAGGCGGCGTTGTCCGACCGCCTCGACGTGCTGTTCGACGCGCTGGTCGGCGAGGCGGAGACGCCAGCCGGCTACTGCGGGATACCTGCTAGGTGACTTGTTTTTACTAGGTAGCTGCGGATTCTGCATACCCCTTCTTACCTGGGAGTCAAAAATGGAACTATGTAACTTGAAGTTAGATAGATCTGAGGGCCAAATCCTCTGCTTACCTGGAAGTAGACAATAAGTAAGTCGAATCAATGTTGAATTATGTTGTCCAAAATAATGTTTACTGAGATATAATAGGTATGCCGTATACTTCATTGGTTTAACCTGATATAATCTAGTCTAGCTAGTGGTAAGTAGTTTAGGTTAGGTTGTGGTTCTCAGTTCCTGCCTTCTGACTTCTAAATAATTATTTTTATGTTATATAGAAAACTATAGGCTATATTTTATTAGTCATTAGATTAATAATTATTCAATGTTACCCTCTATTCCTGTGAAAAATAAAACGATATTAATTTATGTTCTCTGTTTTCTATAAATTTTTTAGCTTTCTTGAAGCTTTTCTCAAGAAAGTGGGGAAAGTAATTTATAACATATTACAATTATTTTATCTTATGCACCCACAAAATAAATTCCAGCCCGGGAAAATTGTATAAAAAGAATTATATATAATTAAAGTTTATTTTATTACAGCTTGTTTGATGAAGTCAGCGAACATCTCTCGTTCTGTCAAAAGGTGACCCAATGCACTTCCAACCGTGAAATAACGTTGAACGAACTTAAAACGTAAGTTATGATTTTTCTTACAAATAAATAAGAATCGAAAAACCACATATTTCATTATAATAATTCAAATAAATATTTAAAAAAAAATTAATATCGAGTTGCTTTAAAATATTAACAGATTGTTTAGTTAATTATTTAGTTTCATTTATGTGAGAAAATGTTGTGCATTTTGTCCAGATATGTCCGTGGTGACAGCTCAGTGCCGCTCGCGCTGCTCGGCGGCGCGGGCTGCGGCAAGGCCACGCTGCTGGCGCGCGCCGCCGCCCTCGCGCCCACCGTGCTGCCGGATGTCGCGCTCATACTCAGGTATTGTATACGAGAGGAAGCATTTAGAAGTTCTTAATTCCAGATATAAGTCCGTTGACTTAATATTATTATTTCTGGAAGGTGTCCTTAACTGCTGTGGGCTAAATCCTAAGATATGTAACTATACTTCGATATTTTAAATTATGCCTATAAATTATCATTCCAAATTTGCGTTTTTATTTTATATTGAAAAGAATAATTTGATGCATTAAAGAATACTGATGGCTGAATTGACTATTTGAAACAGCCGCATTTGACCGACTATAATATGATGTGACCAGTATAAAATTGCTCGTACCAATGAGCATAACATTTTTGCCAATATTTCCAGCTAAACATTAATCGGTCATGAAGTTGCATTTTTTGCACCGTTTGTTGCGTTATCAACGCGCATGTGAATATACAATACTACTTACCTAAGTTCAATAAATAAGACTTCTACGCTAAATTAGGTTATTTTTTTTATATTTAAGGTAACTAAAAAACATCATCATTATAATTAAAAAATCTTAGTAATAATTGCTAAAACTTTGGCACCCAACACATATACGATATACCAAAGTACGCTAGCCAAATCGTCGAACGTACATACATATACGAGTATGTACGTATGTATGTATATACCCACATGTATATTAGCCGCAACACTGACATAACCACCGTTCCTTAGGTTCGTAGGTTTAACACCACAGTCGAGCAGTTCCCACCAGCTTCTAAAGTCCATCGTCGACCAGCTTCACGTACTGCAGCACGGCACTGTGTACCGGGGACGTAACGTACGCACTTTAATTTGTTTTTTTTTTATATTTTTGTTTTTATAAGTTTTTTTTTTTGTGTATATAATATTATGTTGAATAATAAAAATATATAGATATGATATGATATGATATAGATATAAATTTATGAAAAAAATGGCACATCACTAGCTGCACTATGTAAAGAATTGTCACTTCCCTAGTTAAGTTTAAAAGTAGAATATTTTTAAAAACAGTTGTACAATAAAAAAGACGTCCATGGATGTTAAAGTTTTGTACTCGTATATCTAATAATTATGGACTAAACCAAAATTAATATTCAAATTTTAAATATGCAATTGTTATTTCTGTAAGATTACATTTTGCATCATATAAACATTTTTATAGATATTTAAAATAATTAGAATATCTAGAATTCAAATAAAAAGAGAATAAACTGTCTTGATATTGGGTAGGGAACTAGTGTGAAGACATTCCATTCTCCACTTTCCGTTTAATTTTTTAGTATTTTTTCCGATTGTGAAGCAAGCCCACGTACTCGTTGAGTTCATACTCTCTAAATAATAAAATACAACCAAAAACATAAAATTAATTAATTTAAACCAGGAAGCCACAACCCTATCATCAGCCCTCGCCCGTCTCCTCGAAGCTCTCGGCCGCACTCGTCCAGTACTCCTGTGCATAGCGGGCGCTGACGCCTTGCGAGGAGCGAGATGGCTGCCTTCCAAACTACCGGATAACGTAAAGATGATTGTTACTGTTACTGAAGGTTAGTTGACATTGAGTATTTTAAAAGTAACCATAGTTATCGTACATTTGAATGAATTAATTATCTTTAAAATTTTCAATTATTGTATATTTCCTAGACCTGTGCGATTGAATCAATCATTTTTCTTGTCATTACCATTAATTTTGATATTGATAATTTTTGGTCTACGTCGAAACTCCTTTACTTTTGTTGAGTTATTTTTGGAGAATTTAAGCCCAATACTTTCTAAAGCTATAATACATTTCAAATATTTTCTTACACTATGTCGGCAGAAAAAGACGAGCCGTCCAGCTCAGCAATAATGGCGGTGCTGTCCTCTGAAGATGGCCCCCGCGTGGTACGCGCTCCGGCCGCGGGCGCGGAGGAGGCGCGCGCGGTGCTCTGCGCGTGCGCCGCCGCCTACAGCCGATCCGGCGCTGCCACGCCGCCCGCGCGTGCCCTGCACGCCGTACTCAAGTGCACGCTGCCGCTCTACGCCAAGGTACGCCGACACCTCAACTCACCTCATGTAGCCCCTGAATCAAAAATTAAAAAAACTCGTCTACTGTCATCAACTTCTTCATACATGCCTTCCGGGGGGTCTTCATGCTTTTTACGTGACCATCTTCCAGTATCTTTACTGCTGTATTTTCGAAGGTCAACCAAGGTTACCCCTCTCTTACCGGTCACTTTTCCACTATAAACGTTTTTTGCTATTCTTTCATCAACCTGCTGAGCACGTTCCCCTTCATTCTCACGTGACATTATCACTCTCTTTCTCTCATTTATTTTATTATTGGAGTTTCTTAGAATGGTTCTTTTGATTTCTGTGGTGTACGCTTACAAATTATTAATATAATTACAATACATACATAATAACGTACATAATAAATAAATAAAAAACTAAGTACATAATAAATAATGAAATTCCAGATTCTAGCCTGGCAAATATCTCTATCAGCGGAGACATTCACCGAGCAAACGGAGCCGGAGACCACACCAGAGCTGGTCATCTGCGAGGACCTGGAAGGTCAGCTGGAACAGATCCTGATAACCACTGAAGCTGCACTCGGGGAGGAGAGAGTTAGAGCGGCTTTATCTTTACTAACAGCGTCGAGGAGAGGATTGGATGATACAGAGATCTTGGATTTGTTGGCCCATGATGAGCTGTTTCGGAGTGAAGAGACTTATTGTGAGTTTTTTAAATATTTTTGTGTTACTCCGTTACGACCTATTTTAAGTTATTCATTATTTAAGATCTAAAATCTATACCTACTCTATGATAATATTATACCCTTTTTATTTAAGATATATGAAAATAATTCAAGTCTATATGACATATGGACATGGTATTTAACGATAACGTGGTAAAAGCATTAAGAGTCTACCCTCAACAATGATACTCGTAAGTGAAAAAAATTGTACTCACACGAAGTTACGGGTACAAATTTTGTTTAGGTCAGTTATTCTTCTAAAGACATAAATGAGTTAACGTCTTCAATTGTAATTTATTTATTTGTATACACGAACATGTGTGTAGTCATACCATATGTGCGGGAAGACATTATGTGGATGAGTAAGCACATGTAAACGTGCAAAGTTTCTCTCTCTCTCTCTCTCTCAACTACTACTGTGTCGGTTCTTAGTGCCTTGGGCTCCGGGCGCGCTGCTGTGGCCGCAGCTGAGCGCGCTGCTGGCGCCGTGGCTGCGAAGCGACGCGCGCGGGGCCTCGCGCTGGCGCGACGCCGCGCTCGCCGCCACCGCCGCCGACCGCTACCACGCACACGTGGCGGCCGCCAGGGCCACGCTCCTGGACTACTATGAGGTCTCGTCTCTCTCGCTTGTTGCTATTGTCTTGTACGTAATTACTGTGACGAAACAAAAAACGAGAAAATTTAAAAAAAAATCTCTGTTTGACACATTGAATGATTTTATTCTGTGTTTTGTTAAATTATTTACCAAATAATGTTAATCTATGTTTATATGATAATATCACAACGATGATAAATAACAATATTATACATTTTAAAATAAATACCCCTACTAAAAAGTGCGTAGATGGGCTCTACATATTTTTGAATGAAAATATGAATTTACATTTACTTACAGGGCGTGTGGTACATCGAAAACGACCCAAAAATGACTGGTCGTTTAGTGTCGCAGGAAAATAAGTTTTCTGAAGAATGGTAAGCATCATATAATTTTAATTTGCTTTTTCTTTTTAGAAAATTATTCAGATTCAAATTTAATAATGATACCAACAAACAAATATACCAATATATTTCCTATCATAAATTTATTCATATTTATATACATATATTTTTCTTTTCAGGTACAACACTAGAAAATTCGACGAGCTACCATTCCAACACTACCATCTACTAAAGGAAGATCCAGAAGCGTTTGCCATGAAGCCCTATTTCACAAAACTCGATTGGATTCACGACAAGTTGGCAGCTACTGACTGCGGTCATTTCCTAGAAGACATAGCGCTAGTCCACATCGACCCACTTCCAGAACACTTGGAATTACTTAAAGAAGTATTCGAAACTCATTCGTACGCCTTGGACTACGATCATTCACAATTCTACGGTCTTTTACGGTGGACTTTAGAGAAAAAACATCGTGATGACATCGATTTAAATAGTGATATAGTCCAAGAGTGGTTTAAAATAGTCTGGGAACCTCCAGTACCAACATTCTATCCGGCCAACGAGGATTTCTGGAAGATTACAGAGAGTAGGGAAAAGAGAGATTTGTCTATGGTCGAAGGATTTGACAGCAAGTCGTATGATTTGATAGTTAGATTCGATACAAGAGGGAAATTTGTTGCTACCGTGTCTACGGAAAGAGAGGAAATCTGTGTTTGGGATGTATTAAGGTGAGAAATATGTGTTTTTCTAATATATTTGAAAAATTTATTCAACCAACTATGGTACACCATTTTAATAAAACCATGTAGCTCTTGCTTTTGTACTTACGAATTTTATACATATTTTTTAAAAACTAAAAGTATATTATTCAAAATATGGTAAAATATATAAAAATCCTATTCCTTTAGTGTCAACTAAGTAAATCTTTATGCTTGAGTAATACGTTCATCGTCTTGATAAAATTTCTCATATACGGTTTTTTATAAGTTTTGCAAATCTGTTTATATTATAAATTAATAAAAAAATCATCTAGTTATAAATAATTGAACTTAAATGTAGCAAAGTTAACGTCTCAACTAGCAATTTTTTCCATAAATCAGGCAATCATTATCAATGTCTCATTGATGGGTAGGTAATCACACGTTGGTTTACCCTACCTTACTTTATCTAAAAGAAATTGAGCTTTAATATCTACAGTAAAATATTGTATATACAATGTTTTCAGATGTAAACTAGTTAGAAAAATAGTGGGAGTGACGCATCCCATCAACTTAGTGCCCATAGACGAGTACAGGTGTGTAGTGTTGTGCCGCAGAGAGTTGAGAGTGTATGATTTGGATCAGGTAAATTAATATATATTTATTGTTTCTTTTAACCTAATCTATGAATGTTGCTTGAATACATGCTTTTTATGCATAATGGTAACCGAGTGGGAATCGAACCCACGACCGTTGGTTTACTAGTTCTAAATTTTTTATGAGTTTTGTCAATAACGTTACCTTATGATATATAAAATTATTAAAACTTTTATGTTCATTGGCTTTTCATGCTATGTCGAGATATTATTGTATTATATATACGTATATTACTTTTCCCCTAATCAAATTTATATTACTATTGTTTAAATATCTAAATAACATACATATTTTGGACAGGGTAAATACGTAGTAGCACTGAAAGGTGTGATGAATCAAAAGATGCCGTACTACGGCCTCCACGACGCTAAGCACTTGGTGGCGCTCTCTAGAAACAGGATGTACGTCAATCTGATGAATATTGAGACTGGTATGATTATTAAATAATATTTTAAGTAATATTACAATAATTATTTACTGGTTTTTCGCGTCTCCGTCTTTACACCCGTGGTTAAGTGGAAATAACTGTAAGTTATTTATGAAAAAGACACATTCTAAGTTCGGGAACTCAGACCGCTGCGCTGGTACGTGTACGTGTTCCATCGACATGATTAATAAAATTTAATCGCTTTTCTGTATAAGTGGGTTATTCAGCATAAAAATATTTTTTTTTTCAATTTCAACCAAAAATAATCGTTATTTTAACGCCATCAACCAAACAAACATAAGCTAGTGAACTTGAAGTATTAGTATAAATGAGGCATATTTTTTATTTTAAGCGTATTTTTTTTATTTGTGCAATGATATTTGATAATTCATATATCATTGCTAATTAGATAATTACAATTTTCAGTTATTTTTAAAACAGAAAAAAAAATCTGATTTTGTTACAAATATTGCTTATTGAGAAATGTAAACAAATTATATTTTATTTTTAGGTGACTGTGTGACTACCTTCAAAGCTGGAGAAGACAGATTTCTTAACTCTTTGCTTGTGTCTGGTGATGGAAGGTACTTCTTCTTTTTATATTCATATCTTATATTTCCTCAAAACCTCATATATCTTATATTATATTCATATCTTATATTACCTCGAAACATTTCACCGAATTTTTAATAACATCATATTCAAAGATTTTATAATTATGTCATGACATTACTGTAATGAGTTAACAACATAATATGTACTAACATTCAACTTATAATATCTTTCTCAGAACATAACAAATTTTATTCATTCAAATATTATTACATTTTTATTTTACAGAATATTAGTGTGCGGTGATGAGACGCAAAAACCGTTTCCTTTGTTAGTTTGGTCGCTGACGTCCAGGAAGTTGTTGTACGACCTCAGGATACCTCACCACGACTTCATCACTTCCAAGGCGGCTATTACATATGAAGGTATTTATAAAAATATATATTTGAGAAAACCTGCCAAAATTTTAGTCTGCCACTAAGGTACATCGAGTTCCGTCTTTACGTTGAGGCCACTATCCACGGCCCTCACGCATAGCCTATACAACCTACTGTTCGGTCGACAAGTTGTAGCTAAAGTTAGACTTTCTAAACTTTTGCATTATTAATTGAAAAATATTTTTTTAAAATTTTTGTTTTTTTTTTTTTTCAGATAATAATTATTAAACATTTTTTTTATTTTCACGTTTTCCAGGCTCCTACGTTTGCGTAGTTTCCCGCGAGCTAGATGAGCCCAGTCCCAATTTCATAGTCGTATACGACTTACAATCGGGCACTCTGTTCAAGAAGTGGAAGCCTGGCTGCGACACAGTGGCATTGGCCATCAGCTCCGTGGATGGCTGCGTGGTGTCCGGACTCGCCGATACTAGGATACTGGTCTGGGATTTGGTTACCGGTTAGTGTAAATTTCAAATTATTTATTTTTTCTGCCTTATAAGCTTATTTTGACTTCACACGTTCTCTTTCACACGTATAAGCATTAAAGAACTTTTTTTTTTACACTAGATTCCCCCTCTCCCTAGGCAACACGAGGATAAAGAGATACTTCCATTTTTTTCTAGGTAACTGTAGACTAACCCTGCGAGGTCATGTAGCAGCACCATCGTTGCTACGACTAGCTAGAGCGGGCGCCGTCCTTCTCTCGACGGACAGCGAGTGCAGAGACCTCTCTGTAAGACTCTGGGATTTGCATACTGGTACGTTTTTGGTTTATTTACCTATATTTTTAAAAACTATAAAACGAAGTTGTTAATGTGGTTTTTTAATGTGGTTCTCATGAATAGATATTCAAGAGATTTATATATATAAAACATGGTTATTATACAAGAGTTAAGCCAAGAATATCATTAGGTTGCCCAAAAAAGATCACTTTTAGTGATAAAGCCGCCTTTTTGAGTATTATTTGATAATTGTGTAATTTTTGTTTTACCTTTAGTAGTATCTTTGTATAAGTGTTTACGTTATTGGTATCCTACGCCTAAATTGTTGAGGTATCCTGATTAATTTCTTTAGGTATGGATTTAAAATATTTTACCGCTATTCCCGTAAGGAGCGCTGTCGCTTCCACCCTGTATTTCGAAAATAAATTTCAAATTTTTAACCGAAAATATCAAAAATCAAATATATTTTCTTTCAGGTAAACTGATAGCAGTCTACACACCACCAGAAAGAATCACATCATGCGAAGTCCTCTTAGGTGGTTCAGTCCTAGCCTTAGCCCTAGAAAACTACAAAGAAATCCTATGCGTAAAACTCCACGGCCCATCCGTGGACTCGGTAAGAAACGGTAAGGAATGCGAGTTTGACGACAGCGGTTACGGCAACGAAGAGAACGAGGGTAACACGTTCGACGTCCGGAACGCCGAGAGCACTTGATCGCGCGCCGTCAACAGATTCACAATAGCTAGCAATAATATGTGGTTGGGTATTAGAAACGGGTTTCATTATCCACAAAGCGTTGTTTTTGATTTAAACTGACATTGGAAGATTGGCGTTTGACATCTGACTTTGTTTTTTTTGTTGTTGGTTGTTAGTGTTGTGTGCTGGTCACACTTTTTTTAGGGTTGCTAGCTTGTTTTCTTATTATTTATAGTGTATACTGTATATATAAATAGTATGAGCTTAAGCCCTTTGTTGAAGTCATTTAAATTGTTATTTAATTATTGTTTTTTTTTTAGTTTTGTATTTAAAGACATATTTTTGTTGTGTTGCATTTGCATTTTTTTTTACTTAAAGTTTTATTTAGGGTTTTTTTTTTAATATAGAGTATAATAATATTATGTATACTGTATATTAAAAATAATACATAATAACATTGATTTTGATTCTTTAATCAACTATAAAAATATAATATATATTTTTTTTAGCTTGCTCAATTACTTTTATTTAATTTTGAGGCCTAGACGATACAAAATAATTTAATATTGTACACGTGTTGTTTTGTACCCTGCGTGTGTTATCTGAAAACATATTTTTTTAACATTTAAAAGTGGTTTGTTTCATTGCGAATTATAAAATAACATAATAATTGTTAATTAATGTTTAAAAAAAGATACATTTCATAACATTGAGTCTTTGTATATTTATTTGTATAATTAATATGTTACTAGTCAATTACGAAACAATATATACTGGTGACATGTCAATTTTAATAAATTAATGAGAATAAGTGTAATGTAAGAACTTCTGACATTCTTACAATGGCATTATTGTTATCCGCCTTGCTTTATAGTATATTAAACACTAACAGCACATTTCATTTTAATACGTCAAATTTAACTATTATAATATTTAACTTCATATAGTTTGCTATTTCCTTTTTTCAAATAAATATATTTATAGAGCACTGTGAAACAATAATTACAACATAAAACCACACGCAGGGATGTCACTGCCTCTTGAATTTTTTTTATTAAAAAAATTAAGTGAACCTCTTAACTTTTAAAGTAATATCGAATTGCGCCCAACTCCTCACCATAACTAAGTGAAAATAAAAAAAATAAAAACATTAATGTTTTTAATCTATTACGCTTATTAATTAAATTATAATAAATATTAATTGTATTTAGTGAATCCTCTGTAACTGTAACTTTTGATAGAATAACATTATAATTATTGTAAGTGGTAAAATGTGCGTTCGTTTTCAACTTTTGGTTCAGAGATACGAGAAAAATACATTAATATTTCTTTATAAATAGAACAAAAACAAGAAGCAGCGTTGAGTTATGACCTTAGAATTACCTTACAATTTTCAATTTGTTTCTTGCTTTTGACTGAATTTGTCCTCAAAGGTATGAGGCGGACTATTATATATAATATATCCATCTAAGATAATAGCAACAACAAAATTGACTCGTAACTCCGATCTTAAAATTGTCTCTTATCCAAATTTTAGTTTAGATTTTTTAACTTAATAATATTATAAAGTTAAAAGTTCATCGACATATATTGTTCATAAGCCATTGTTGACGTGCAGGAAAGAGATAAAATATCCCTCCCATTTCAGAGAAAGCTTTATCAACCCCGGTATCTAAAAAATTAAAAGATATATTAACATTATAGGAAGGATGATTAAGAATCAAAATGTATCAAATGATTCCGACCCGCTTTTTACGAAGTATTTATATGAGCATGTCCACCCTGCACCAATTATATAAACATATTATGTCGATGAACCAAAAATATATCACAATAGGCATTTGAGATGACGTCATTAAAAGTAGCTTAAATTAATTGTTAACATCGTGAATTTTAAATATATTATATTGTAAAGTACTCGCTACGCAAATTGATCCAAGAAGGCGGTTATACCCAAATATAACGACCATTCTGGGTTAATTGACCTTTTGTTACTAGATTTAGTATATTTTCAACATTTCAATCAATAAAATACAGAAATAATAATAATACAGATATTGATAAAATGTTTAAATATATTTTAATTAAATGTTATTACGTGATGACAACAAAGTTACTAAAGAATGTTAACCTTGTATGTTGAATACTCTCTCTCCGTTGATTGATACAAAACAATCTAATCGCACTAAAACTATTTTGTGTTCATTTTATTGATAAAGTTTAAAAATTAATGTAGTCTCAACTGAAATGTAAATAGTTCAACAAACAGAAATATTTTATATTATATTTTCGAATTATTTTATATATCCATTAAAAATATTTAGATTTTCATTAAAACCGTACAGCACAACAAATACTTATAACGCACAAAATAACGTGGCTATAATTTCTTTTGATTTTATTTCTTTGAACTCCTTTTACTTCATTTACAAATAAGATTTTTTTTATTTATCATCATATAGCTATAACAAGACCAAAATATTAAATGATTAAAAATTATCTACTAACTTTTAGAATTGTTATAATATTAAAAAATAATATTAAATATACGACTAAGGTGTTAAGAAATTTCAAATTTCCCTCCTTTGAAATGTCAAAGTCGTTTACTTTTTTTTGGTGAACGAAATGGCTTATCCTAACTCTTAACAGCCTTTCCATTTTATCCTTTTATATAATTATTTTTTAGTATATAAGTTTTAGTCGTTCCAGCAGGCTGGTCCCTGTCTCGATATTTCTATGTTTAAGTAAAGTTAACCGTTGTGTAGAATTAATACTAAAATACATTTAAAATTCGGTGACGATGTAACCAATTGAATTGTTAAATTATTTCTGTATTCTGGAATGATACGTATAGATTGATGTCCTGATTAAATTATCGTAATTATATGTGTGTGTTTTTGATTTATTTGCCCCTTTGGAAACGAAAGCTAAACACGTTTTCCAAACGCTTAGTAATTTCTTGGCAATAAATATTTCATACTGCAAATCGCCATTTTCTAACTACTTATAAGAAAACAAATAATCTATTCGGCTCTTTAAACATCTCATTAACAATAAATCTATGGTGAAGGGTCAACACTGACTGACTGACTGGACTGTAAACACAAAGTTGTGGATTCGATTCTCACTCACCCATCAATGAGATTAGCCCAGCTCAGGCATAGCTACGAATTTGATTCTGCTTTATCCATAAAAATTAAGTTAATAATAAGATAAACTTTTTTAATTATTGCTCAGTTGTGAATATTTAGCAGTTATACTGCTATATAAAATAAGATACAAATAAAACTTTTTACAAATAAAAAATTGTAATTTAATGGATTTTTATTTTTTTAAATTACATTATACACAGCAATAATACAACTACATAACCAAATGATAAATTAGCAGGATTGGAAAAGTCCTTTTTTGCGCATTTCTTCGAATTCTTTTTCGGCATCATATGTTCTGAAATAAAAACATACTTATATTAAATTTATGGTATGTAGTTTTAAAATATTAGTTTAATAATAGCAGAGTTCCGTCAGCAGTATTACTTTGACTAATAATATATTAGAGTCCAGAAGTTGAGAAGTCCAGAAGGGTAGAGGGAACCTAATGCTAAGACATTACCAATTCTGTCCAATTTTTGATATATTCTGTTATGAGGCAGAATCCAATACCATGCTTTGTCTTCCTAGTAAAGTGAAGAAATGAAAATAATTCAATCCCCAAGTGGTAGTAGAATCCACATTCATAGTGCTTACAGTTGGTAGCAACATAGGCCAAAAAACTTACAGTCAAGAGAATTGAGAACCTCCTTTTTTTTGTACTAATTTTGCATATAAGTGAGCTAACAATCATTACTAAAGCAAATTAATAACTTAAAATTTACCTGTAAAATTCAGCATACTTCCTCTTGCGCTCATTTCCAACCAGAAATTTGTAAGCAAACCCACTTGTGCCAGCGAGGACAAAAGCAACAATTAAATTGCGTTTGATCGCGTTGAAGAGCAGACCTCGCATCTCAGGCTTGGCGATATTTGCTACTGCCTTATCAGCCATCTTTATGAAAACAAAAGAAACAAAACATTTACAGTATTATATTGACTAGTTTGTCATATTAAATTGTTATTTAATATCACACATCACATTAAAAATTTTGTACCTATAAATTGTAATATTTAAAATAAATATATATATATATTATTTTATCAAGTAGAAATAGATACACATTTAGGTTATAGTTATCTTATCAATAAATATAATGTAAAGAACACACATAAGGACTGTTTTATACATTTAATTCAATAAAAAATCATCAATGCTCTTTAACTTACAGAAGTAAATCATAATAAAAATAGACGAAATGAAAATGAAGAATATTGACGTTCTTACATAACAATAAGAGTTAACTTTTTGTTAATCTTAATACGACACATACTTTAGAAAACTCAATATTTTTATATATTAACGGATAAAGTAAAGAAAATAGAAGAATTTTCTAAAAAAATACTTACCTTTCTATTGGAAATTCAAGTCGTAAAATCAAGGTGGTTCTAATCACAGCAAGTAGTTCGATAAATGTTTTCCTCGATGACACAGGACGCGAGACAAAATCCGATTGGTCGTTTCAAGGCTGTATAAATTTCAACCAATGCCTGTTGAGATGTCACAGATGGAATATGTCAGTTTTCCGTGACAAAATCAATAATTACCACAGATAACGAACATTTGTGAACTATGCATTTTATTTCTCCTTTACATATTTTGTTATAGAGAAAACCTGGTGATTTGGTTTTATCTTCTTGATTAAGTCTCTACCGTACAAGCTTTTCGTATTATATGTAGATATAACGTGACCTATGTTACTATTTAATCCAATGTCTCACACTCTAAGTATCTAGATTATATTGTATGCATTATGTGAAAATGAAAATCATAATTAAAATTCAAAAAACAGAACAAAAAATAACTAAATACAATATAATAAAGCAGACATGATTATCTAATATTTTGTTATTATGAAGAAGTTACCTTTATAAATATAATGATTAATTTAATTATTTCAAGTACAGTTTTTTTGTTTAATATAAGCTAAAGAAAGAACATGTTGTGACAAACTACAAAATAACGGTAAGAAAATGACAATGACTTCTACAGTTTTACTGTACTTTGTATTTTTTTGTTCCAATTTTTAATTAGCTTTCTTACATATATAATTAATGTAAATATTTAAATAAATGTATGGCTTTCATTATTGTTTGAGGCCAGTTGTGACGCAGAGGCACAAAGTGAGACTATAAAATCGACTGGTTGTGGGTTCAATCCCCACTCGAAGAATTGAAATATTTATTTAAATTTATATTTTCATTTCTTCGCTCTGATCCAGAATATAAATATTCAAGATATCAGTATTTCATTATTTCTTTAAATGTTTTTATTGAAAAAAATACTATAAGATAAAAATTATGTGTATGACCTAAAATTTTTACCGATATTTATATATTACCTTATATTTAGATAGGTTCCTCACCTTTTGCTCTTGACAATATCGAAATAATCATTATATTTATAAGTATTCCATTATTGATATTTGTGATTATCTATATATATAAAAGGACTTGTCCTCACTGACTGAGGTAAGACGCACGCACAGCCGTAACCGCTGTGCGTAGAAACGTGGAATTTGGACAGATGTTTACTTTCGTAATCTGGACATCCACTAAGAAGGGATTTTGAAAATTTTTAACCTTAAAGGGGTAAAATAGGGGTTCAAAGTTTGTATGGAAAAATTTTTAAATCGGCACCGATCTTTATAAAATTTGAAATTTAGATTTTTAAAAGTATTTAATTGAACACGTGTTTCATCGTTTTCTAGAATTCTCCCCCTAAGGGTGCAAATAAGGGGTTGAAAGTTTGTATGGAAAAATCTTTAAATCGCAACTGATTTTCATAAAATTTGAAATTTAGACGTTTAAAAATATTTCATCTATCACATGTTTCATGGGTTATTAGAATTCACCCCTAAATACGCAAGCGAAGCTGCGCGCGTCCGCTAGTTCATTATATGACTTAATAGTAATGTATAAATGCTGATGCTGATAGTCCCTAAGTCCCTATCCTAAAAGTATAGATTCAAGCCCCATTCTGTTGGATAAGTTTAGGTATACAGTAGGTAAGTAATAAGTAGGTGTTATTACCTACCTATAGTACCCACCTACATACTATATTTAGTATGTAGGTTTAGGTATGTATATTTTTTTTACAATCAAACATCACCCAATAGAAACAACCAAAAATTTTTTTATTCATTTATTAATAAACTAACTTTACAAATTTAATAATAGCAGAACAATAATATTCCTTATTTCTTTTCATTCATAATAATATGATAATAATTCGCCATGACTCATCGCACTTTACGAATGTAATTATATATGATTTAAAAATAATGAAAGGACGACAGAGAAAGCAACTTACAGAAAAAAAAATAATGCACAATAAAAAAGGGGGATATAAATTGCGTATAGACAGACCACTGCAACTAAACTGTACAGGCAGACAGTCTTCACTATCACTGACCTAAAACACCAACTAGAAAAAATATTACAATAATAACATAAAGTTAAGATTTTATTGTATCAATTCTTTATTTATTTACTATTTTTGCTGTCTATTTACAATTATTAAATGTTTACATACCAAAACTATATGCTATCTCATGTGTGGTGTAACCCCTAGCCTATATGTATAGTGTATTATCTATATCTATCTCTTTTTATATATATAAAGGTATATATATATATATATATATTTTATCAGCATAAATTACTATCATTAATCATAAAACAAAACAAACTAAAGGTAAACTATACACCCAATATACACAGCTAGTTGAGGAGTCCATTCTCTATAATTATATGTTACAAGCTTGCATTTCCCTATATTACATTACATTACAGTGTAGTACAAGGCGTCGCTAGCTACAATTATATAAAAAAACAAACAAATTATGCATTAACATATATTAATTTTCCCATCTATACACAAAAATTTACAGAGATTATAAATCGGACATGGTGGCCGATAAATAATTTAATAATAATCAACTCCACGGTTACTTTACACTCCTAGGGCTTGCCGTTCGCCCCCTATCACATCGACATTCACACAGCTCCACTCACGGCACACGTTTTAGGGCACAATTATCAGGCAATGTCGTTTAATATATAATTAATTATAAAATATTCTCTATAAATACTACATACAATCTAACACTTTGTATTGTAGAGCTATCACTGTCCGAACTAGAACCACAACAACGTGAATAACGTCAGAGGGATCAGGTGATAGTGGGAAAATGTGTGAATCACTAAACGCTAAGGAATAAGGCAGTCGACTATCAATCATCTATAAATGTTAACAGAAAATTCACATCCACATATTATTGCTTTGAATTGTTACTCACAGGTGTAGGAACCGCAAAGGAAATGTACAAAAAAACTATATTTTACTTATTATTATTAAGAAAAACAATGTTTAAAATACAATATAAAAGTTCCGTGTCAAACTAAATTTACATATTATAGATGTGAAAGAATATTGTATGAAGCAAAAACATTCTGACTATACCAATAACTAGCAAACTTTTGTGATAATAAATACTAAATATCTACTTAGGCAACTAATTTTTAACATTTTCAATTTATTTTTTATTATTTACAGTGCAAAGGAAAAGCTAGCTTACAAACTCTAAGGATAAGGATCACTGGTTTGCGATTCAATTTTATATTATATTTCGTAATTTGTCGACAAACAATTATTGTGGTCAAAAAACTGGTAGGTGGTGATGATAAAAAAAATGTTCGGGAAAGGGCGTAAAATAAAAAAATTGTTTAGTTTACTGGAAGCCCAAACAGACAAACTGTTGAAACGTTCAGTCACAATAATTATTATCAGTTCACTAAGAAATTATTCAAGTATAGCAAGTCACATATAAATTACAATTATTGGTCGTGAATTCACTTATACAATATAAAAAACGCTAACTTTGCATCGTCACAGCGGCGTTCGCGGGGAGCGACCATGCTGAATGCTGATGTTCACTCCACAGCCATCACGGTCATTCCAAAGCAACATGGCTGCCTCCCGCCAAAAACGATTTAAAACTACGCAGTTCGATGACGCTACGAGTTACGTGCAAAAACGTATGAAAATATCTTTTTAAAACTTTATGCATTTTATATATCTCGGGCATTTTAATTATTTATCCTATAACAATGTGCCTATAAGACGAGTGCTCTTTTGTACAACGATACTCTATACTAAGCTAAGGCTCCGGCTTCGGCTCGCGACTCCTGATACCGAGTCCAGCCTGGTAAAAAGACCATCTTAAAAAATACTCCGTACACGAAACGAAAATTACAATTAAAGAAAACGTCGAGTGTTTTACAATAGTGAATGGTAACATGATTTTGTTCACTAATTAAAAAATATATAGTTCTGGCAAAGCGCGAGTCCCGCAGTGCAGCGCAGTCAGGAAC
The DNA here is from genome assembly GCF_056956725.1 of Heliconius melpomene rosina. NCBI lineage: Eukaryota > Metazoa > Arthropoda > Insecta > Lepidoptera > Nymphalidae > Heliconius > Heliconius melpomene. The sequence goes on from NC_140400.1 coordinate 4,731,512, forward strand.
CGTTGAACACTTTCGTTATAATATAAAAAAGCACACATATACCAACTCTGTAAGCATCCTCAAAGGATCGATATTGCACAATTCAATGTATTCAATTATTTTACAAACACTTGAGATTCATAAAATTTTAAACCACAAAAAGTCGTACACCACGGTGTTTCCTGACATCACGCAGTCACTAGTCACTGATCACTGTCACTCGAGGGGGTAAAGCATGGTGGGCAGGGGCGCCAGCTGGGTCAGAGGCGTCAGAGGCGTGAGGGGGGGCAGGGAGATGGGGGGCGCGGTGCAGGCCGCGCGTCGCCGCCGTCACTTGCCGTCACGAGAGGCACGCCGTCGACGCACCGTGCCAGCACCCGTGCCTGCGCCCGTGCCTTGTGGGCCTTCGCCTACTGCAAATTATAAAGAAATGTAAGATTCTTTTTTATGAAAATCGAAAAATCTAGAAAAGAAATAATGAATCCCCGAATAGGAATCGAACCCATATCGCGTTGCCATTACAGTCAATCGTCAGTCGTTCTATACCCTATTCACGGACCCATGAGATAAAAGGTAAACCAAACAAAAAAGGTTCATTTATAGGTTACAATCGATGGAGTTACTAAATTAATAAAAAAAATAAAAAAATCTATGGTTTTACAATTGTATGTTTGTAGTATGTAACATATGTTAATAGCACACTTGAGCGAACTTTAACGGAGTAAAGATAGCGCTTTTATCCGCTAAAGTAAAAGCAATCAAAGAAATCTTCAATACGGATAACTCAAAATGTTACATTATAAAACTTGAGAGGTTATATTTGGTTTGTTTACATTTTGTCTCATGCCTAAATGAATAGACTATAGTGATTTAGATACTTATTGTAATGTGTAATTTTTGAGTTAATGCTTATTTAATAGTGTCAAATGTTTGTTTGTACGATGTCATAGTATAGAAATCTGTAGATAGCATGGAGAAATTGCATGTGATTTTTTTTTGGTATAGTTACAAACGTTAACTATTGAACATAAAAAAGAATCAAGACCAAATATTATTCATTTGATATAGAAAAAGAATCAAGTTTTATGAAAAATGTCACAAGGACTCCAGAAACTTATAAATAAATTAAGTCACTAAATATATATATATATATATATTAACTCACCCGCACTCCTCGTTTTTCGTCTGACCGGCGTGCTGTTGGGCGGCGCGGGTGTTGCGGGTGCGGCGGCGGGGGCTGTGACAGCGGGAGTGGGGGCCGGGGTAGGCCCGTGCCTCACCGACCTCCTCGTACCGACCCCCTCTGCCCCCTTGACTACTTTCATTCCCGGCTTCACTGCTTTAACGCCTTTTCCCCGTACTTTGCATATTAATGGTTCATCACTATCACTGTCAGACTCCTTCTTAACTTTACCTCCTATGGCGACCGGGTTCGCCGGTTTTTGGTCTAATCTTCTCGGTTTCTTCTTTAGTCTGCCGGGTGAGATGCCTTCCTCGCAACTAATAGTGGAGGCACAGGAACTCTCTGATTCCCTCCGCTTCCGTTTCGCGCCAGGCGCCGGCTTAGCAGGAGTTGGCACTGTGTTGGCCGTCCTTGGACTTGTTTTGTCAGTACCACTTAGAAGACAATTTCTGGGTTGCATTGCTGGGGAGTCTGACCTCTCTAGTTTATTTATCCCCGGGCTAAGTCTCGGTGTTTTCGGTGCATCTGCTGGACTATTCATTTTACTGCTCGACCTTGTTCGGACACTACTCCTGGCCACCCTCTCCAGCGTGGATGGTGAAGGTGACTCCGGCCTCTTGCCCACATAGTCAGGTGTAGGAATTTCTATTAGTAATTGCTCTAGTAAGCTCTTATCAGGAAAGTCAGCTTTGAGGGGTAGCCTTTCAATTTTCGGCTCCTGTTTTTCTTTTAATTGTACCTCTCCTTCTTTTGTTTCTCCATTTTCTGAAGGAACAGATGGTCTCTCGTCTTTATGTTCTAGAATATCACCCGAACTAACTTTTTCCTGATTTGAATAAGTATATAATGGAGGCGACACTCTGCTTGGCAGATCGAAGTCTTCCACAACTTTCTCCTTTTTTGGCGACAAGATATCACCTTTACTGCTTTCTTCGATTTGAGCATTACTAGATTCGACGTTTGTATCCATACTTTCCATTTTTATGTCTATTTTTGTTTCTTCTTTATGGTCCCCTCTGTCTATGCTTTGACCGGATTTATCCTCGTCCCTGAGTATAGGCGTGGGTTCCCTTTTGACTTCTTTGGTTTGGTTCTCATCTGGCGGTCTTCTGGGTGCGTCATCACCATTTATATGGTCGGCGTGCATTTTTGCGAGTTCCGCCTCTATATCGCCCATAACGTCGATATCGGGAGGATCGGGGTCGTAGCGGGGCTGAGCTGTCGCTAACGACAACCTTTCTAATAACTCATCGGAGGCTGGCGGAGCATCTATAACACCTATTATCCTTTGCACGGATGTTGGGCTGGTGGAACGGGGCATGTCTAGCCTCTCTTTCCTCTGAGGTCCGGGTGGTGACTGGCTGGCCTGATTGGGTGACTTCTCCGACAGGGCGTCCATGGACTCGATGCCGGAATCCTCACCCTGGGCTTGGGAGTTAGGCGAGGCCGGTCGGGTCCGTTCGGCAACCAGCTTACAGTATGTCTTGTCCTTAGGGCGGTCCTTGCGGCGCGGGGAGAGCGCAGGGGACTCCGCGCGCCCTATTGTCCCTACGTTTGTCGAACCAGGGGGATCTGGAACGCAAACGGAACTTGCTTATTTCATTTAGAGGGTTCAAGGAATGACATGACTTTAGATAGTGAATGATGATGAGGAAAAGAAGTTGTCTAATAAAGCTATCTTAATTTAAGATATCTCTTTAAAATTCTATAATAATATTTTACATTTTTACTTGGATAAAAAAAAATCAGTTTTTGGAAAAAATCAATTTTGAATGATTCAAAATAAAATGATTACTAATGTTGAGTCATATAAGTTTATTTTGTTTCTCCATATAAATGAATAATTTACAATGTACATACAATAACTTTGATATATTTCTAAAACTCCGATGCCACTATAACATATCATACATAGGAAAGAAATGGTAATGATCAAATGATTTGGTCCACAAACATCTGTTACTATATACATAATAAAGTTTTGTACTTTAAGTTTGTCGACATACAATGTCTGAACACATTCAATTCCAACATTCCGCATATACATGTTACACCTGCAAGTTGACATACATACCTGGACAGGAACTATGGCTTGTTTTTCTCTTTTTCTCGGAGATGAGCCCGTTGGGCGACGTGATAGCCGTACTGTCCGTATGTGTCCGTTTCAGCTTATTTTCGTCGCGGTCGAACTTGCTCTCCTCATCGACACTTAGCGTTCTCTCGATACTCTTATGACACTTTAACAACCTGCCGTCTAAATCACTAGCACCAGATTTCACTTCACCAAACTCCGCGTCCATTGCACCGCATTCACTTGATTTAATATCACATTTTGCACCATCCTTCTCCAGTTTAATAGGTAACTTCTTTTTGAGTTCGTGGTTGTTGGACGTCTCTCTGTAGCCCTCGTTCTGCGCGTACTTGCCGTCCTGTGCGAGCAGCGCGTCCCTCCACTCTTTACATCGCTCCGTAGTTTTACCGCTCCCGCTGAGCATTTTAGACTTCTTCTTCATTTTCAGAGTTTCTATGCTCTGTATTTTGTTGTTTGTCTTGTAATCATGCGACTTGGTCACTATGTGGGCATTCTTGGACAACGTCTTCATTCTGTACACGACGTTGTTGTCGCCAGTGACCTCTGTTTTAATTTCACTTTCTCCAAAGTGATTGTTAAGTTTTATGTTTTTAACTTGTAAAACTCCATCAGTCTTTGAGTTTTCAGTGCTGTCTCCCGACTTGGACGCGGGGGACTCCTCCGAGTCTCGCCTGTGGGACTTTTCCTCTGACTCCAGTAATTTTCTGATCTTAGTTCTCTTCAAATGGAGATCCCCGGGTATTAACTTTTTCTTTTCCTTTTTAGAATTCTTTATTACCGCCGAGTTCCGACCTCTAAGGCTGATATGTAGGGGCGGTACTCTGAGCTCGCCTTCTATAGGTTTTTCGCCTTTCGCTTGTTGGATAAAGCTGACGTCAGCTTTGTGCACAGGCTGTACTGTGGGCTCGTTCTTGCCCAGTTTTAACCTTAGCTTCAATGACTCTTTTTCCATTGAAGGCGATTTGGGCGTTTCCATTGCGGGAGCAGCTGGTTTCGCGACGTGCGGCCGCGGTAAGGCAACTTTGGTTGATTTTCCATCCTTCACTATCTTGTCCTTAAGAGTGGCGGGCTTCTCTTTTGCACCCGTCCTTGGCTTGCCCCCTTTCTGCGCCAGTAGTTTGTCATCCTTCTTTATTAGCTTATTCTTTTTTAAGTCTTCATCTTTCTTACTGTCATCCTCTACAGCTTTTGCGATACCGAAAATTTCCAGTGTAGTTTCTGAGGAATTCTCTTTGACTTTACACTGCGCTACCGTAACTTCTTCGATTTGTTTCTCTTCCTTCGGCGGCGGTGGCGTGTCGTCGTCCCTCATAAGGGTTTTGATCAGGTACTGCTTGCTCTGCTCCTCGATCTCTTGGGCGGTCGCTTGAGATGCGACAGTGGCTGTAGAGACAGATGCCATGGGCCTTATTGGCAGTCGCATGGGCGGCGGCATTGACGACGACGACGACGACTGGTTTATCCTCTCCATCATCCTATCAGCAGTTGTACTGGGTGATGTGTAAGTTGCATTCGGGGGTGACTTGAAAGGGGGATGCTGCGTAACTATTGTATGATTAGGGGAATTTATATGAAATTTGGTTTGCGGGGGTACGGGGGGCGGCGGCATGAAAGCCGTCTCCGAATTCGAATCAAATGTATCTGCAGGTTTTGAAGGCACTTCATTATTCACATTTGTTTGACTCGTTGTCGGGGTCATTTCGGGGTTGTAGGGTCCGTTTAGGGTTGGACCTGGAAACTGACCGCCAGTTATTTCTTGTAGAAGGGCATCAGGAGTAGATTCTGCTGCATTAGAGTCTTGTTGGTGGTCATATAGGAGGTCAAGCTTGGTGTTTGTATCCAAGTCTGATATGGCTGACAATGTGGAGTCATCCAGATTTAGATCTGCTCCTAGCGTGGGCAGCAGCTGGTCCAGATCGCAGTTATCGGAGAGGTCCGGGATGGACATTCCCAGGGTGTCCCGGTAGGGCTCATTCCAGTCAGGCTGCGACGCGGCTCTCGAGGCCGCCCGCTGCCGCGCTATGTACTGTTGCTGATACCTCTGGAACTCCTGAAATAGAAACATACACCAATTATAGTTAACTGAAAATATCATGGAATATTGTGTATATGAATATTTTTTTTGTTATGTATAAAAAGACTATCTAAATGATTGGACACTAAAAGGTAGTAAATACCAAGAGATAACTATGTCTAGTTCTAAGCGTTGTTTGGAGAAGAATAAACAAATACAGCTAATTCTTAAAAAAATAAACAAAAGTTCATTTTTCCTATAGAGATTAAATGAAATTAAAATGTTTGTGAAATGTTTTTTATAGGCCCCAATCCATCTATGAGGAAATAATTATTTTCATTTTCCTGCTTTTGCAAGAGAAAGCTCCGCGTCAGGTTAAGCTATTCATAATTGAGCACAGCATGGGGGATCATACAATCTCAAAATTACGTCCCAGAGACATTAGTAAAAATCTATATTACCTGAAAACTCGACTGCGTTTTTTGATCCATCGACGTAGTAGACGGAGGCAGGAGGGCTTGCAGGTCCTCTGGTGTGACTCTTTGCTGCATTCTCGGTCTGGGGATAGCCTGTTGCCTGTACGGCGGAGGAGGGGGAGGGGGGAACGTCTCCGTACCGTACGGAGACGGAGAGGGCGAGGGGAATCTTGCTCTATTCACTACCGTAGTGGCCACCGGTCCCCGGTACTGAGTGTTCTGTACTGGTGGAGGACGGGGCGGGAACGCTCTTCGTATGAATGGAGGACGAGGACGGGGGGACGGGGAGGGCGCGGGTACGGTAGGTCGGGGCGTAGACGGTCGACCGCCGCGGTATTCGAAAGCGCGACCCACTGCCAGTTCAACCTGTAATGTTGGAATACAATATTATATTGAGAATGGAATTGTGAAAGGACCTATTAGTGTAAATTTGATAAATAAGTTGGCTATTTTGTATAGAAATATTGCCATTAGGTTGTGATAATATGAATATAAGTAAGTTATAAACAAAGTTCTCTTATCCTTTTAGACTGCTATATAGAGTGGTTTTTATTAAGAAACAACATGTCTGAAAAGGTGTGTTAAATTGTATGAGTAAATATTGATATTTGAAGTTTTTGTTTAAGGCTGCTGTAATTGCGTAACCTTTCGTTGATTAAATCTAACTCAATTCTCATTCAAGCGAAAAATATATATATATTAATTTCGCTCTAGACATAAGACACAGTGCTGAATTATGACACTCAACATGCAACATTTCAAAAATTTGGACAGTTTGTTTAGAGAATCTCAACACTATATTGTTATGTACCCTGCTCTGTTTCTTGCCTATTCCACTATATGCGGGATACAGCTCAAAAAGAAAACATCCACAAACCTGTGAATCCTCCAACCTATCCAACTTGGCCGGCACATTGCTCTTCTGTCTCGGCTGAGGAGCTGGTGCGTCATTCTGCAGCAGGTTTACTAACAGCGGCGACGACATGGCCACTGTGGGTGCTATCGAAGGGGATTGAGAGGGCGAAGGGGAGGATGAGGGCGATGGCGCCGGGTACGGGGGTGGGGGGCCAGTGAAGGATGTAGAGGGGCGGGGAAACTGCTCTGTGGAAGTTGGCCGGAGCGTATTTGCGCAACCGCCTATGCCTGTAAAGAAATTATAATATTGAGATTTTTTTTCATATAATTTTTTAATATGGCGGTAATGTACTTTTGTAGATGTTAATTATCAAATAAAATCAGCTTCACGTTATATCCCGCACACAGCAGGGTAGGCAGAGGGAACCTAGTATTAAACACTCCATTCCTCACTTGCCGCCGGAATTTGTAAATTGTAAATTACTGTTTTACACTTGTAAAACTATTCCGATAATATTTAATGGGCCGTATGACGAGTTAATAGCAAGTATTATTGTTGCAGTTTTCTTGTGCATTCTATTGTTTTAGAATCAGAATATTTAGTGCTTAGCATATTATTTAAATCACTTTTAGATTTTTTTGCACACTTTGATTGTAATTCCTTGGCCATAATGATTTGTATAATTGCAAAAATACTCAATTAAGAAATGTTTATGGTCATTTAAGAATATACGGCTGGAAGTGTCTGCGCTCCTTTCACGGATGCAGCATATATGGTAAAAATTTATCAAGATTAGTCAATAGTTAGACAGATGTAGGATTTTTTTTCATTTCACGATGTTTATCCATACTGTATTGTGTGACGCAGTAACGAATAGATACCAATAACGTAAACACTTACCACTAATACCTCAAAAAAAAATACCAGAGCGAGAAAGGGATATCTCCCGTTCTATTTTACGCAATTCAACTTCACCGCCAATACCTACAACTCGATTTCCTTAATGAGAGGCGTGCGATGTGCGCCATCCTTGACAAATGCCATATTATTTTACAATTATAATTTTATTAATTATTTTGTTTAAAAAGATCACTTTTTCATTTTTGGCAAAATCTCTTATGTTTTTATTGTATCACGCTCTTATAGCGTAGTTAAAACTGGGGTTTCATTTAAAGTGATGATGACAAAAACGCTGTGTATAACAAAATTAAATCATATTTCATTTCCCTTCCTCCATATCATCCTTGTTTGTGTCATACTTCCAAGTGGATATTCACATAAAAGCAATGTTTAGTGGGATTAAAAATTCGTCTGAATATAGAGAGAGACACAATGTCTTAACATTTTGTTCTTTCTGTATATTTATATAAATTTGAAACTGATTAGAGAATGCAGAGTCATAACACTACATTCTTCCTCCTCCTATGAAGATAAAAATGTTTTTATATGTTTACGTTATATATTTTTCTTCCTTCATATCGCCATTGTAACTTGTTCATGTCATACTACCAAATGGGTATTCACATCTATCAGCAATTAACATGGTACCAAAGAGTGTCTTTACACTATATTCTTTCTATTTATGTATTTTTAATTCTTACCTAACGTATTCTCCTTCCTATGTATAACCCTCGCTTGGGTCATACTTCCAAATGGATATTCGCATCTATCTGTAGTGGGCGTGGGAATGTTCTGCGGTATCTTCCCGTCCATTGGGCACACGGTGTTCGGAGACTTAAAGTTTTGTGAGGGCTCCGAGCTGGTGGAAGCACCGTCGTCGGATATGAGGCGGGCTATGCCACCAAGACCAGCTAATAACTCGGTGGGCTGGGAACGAGATGTGGTCGCGTCTAGAATAAAAAGAAATAAAAATTCAATGAAATATAATATAGTTTAATTACTAGAGCAATATATTTATAATAAGAAATAAATAATTAATGTATATTTCTTCTAACTTATACATAAAGTATAGTTTAGTTAAATAAAATTGGTCACCAATGTGAACATAAATTACATCTAAACGTTTTTTAAGTCAGGACTAATGAAGTTATATTCTAAAACATAAGCTATAGGTTCAATCAATTATTATCACTCTTCTGTTAAATGTTAGGTTTCTAGCTATAAGCTATCTATTTTCCTATAAGATAATCTAATTGCACGGACAGTATGCCAAGTGAACTCACCATCCTCAGTGTTAATGCGTAACTCAGCGCCGTGCTGCAGTCGCAGCGAGACGGCCGCGTCGCCGTCCAGTTGTACGGACAATATGCCGAGCGCCCTCAGCTGGGGCGCCCCGGCCGCGGCCAGGGCCCGCAGGCGCGCGGCCGCCGCCCGCGGCACTGAGAGCGTTACACGCACTGAGTTCCAGGGCTCCACCTGGAAATATATTTTGAAATATATTCATTTTCTTAAATGCAATCGAAAATTATTGGAACCGTTTTCGTTAGTATTTTAATTTATTTTTTGTATTACGTTGACGTTGTCACAGTAGAACATTCAATAGTTCATATTAATTATAATGTTTAAGAATTATATAAATTTGTTACAATAATATACATATAATTATGAGGCCACTCGTGGCGCAGGGGTACAAAGTGTGACTGTAAACGCGACATGTTGACTCAGTGATATGAAATATTTAATATTTCCATTTTCTTCACTCTGGTACTGAGGCAAAACGTGGGGTCGAGTTCCGCCATCTGATTGAACATTCCGTTTGTGTTTTCCATAAGGTAACTAAGTTTTTATGTTGATAATCTAGAAATAAATAGATTCGACCAAGTTCAATCGATAAAAAGGTAGAAAATACAAATTAGACAATATATTTCACTTAAAAAATACTATTTAATATTTAAAAAAAAAGTTTATAAATATACTAAGCATGTAAAAACAGTATCCGATCACTAAACCTATCCCTCTAAATACGTCGAGCCGTACGTGAAAATATATAATAAAATATCGCAGACGTTTTGCGTCTTTAGAAACGCTGTAATGATTTATGAATGGAGAAGCCCACCAACGGAATAATCATACAATTTGCACATCTACAATAGAAAAAGAATTAACCAATAGTCCCGAGTGTACTATTCGTAAGAAAAATTCTTAGTGCGCTACAAATATATTATACACAAATATGTAACAATGTTCAAAGTCGAAGACGGCTGTCAAGTATAGAGAGTGTTGTGCATTATCACCATATCGATAAATGGGTTTTCTCAAGACGAAATTACGAATTATCTATATTTAAGAAGAGGTATCTTCGATTCGATTCCCACTCGAGGAAATAAAATATTTATTTACATTTATATTTTTATTTCTTCGCTCTGATATCGAGGCAAAGAGCGGCGTTGAGTTCCGCCACTCAACACGCAATGCCTCCAGAATTCGGCGAAAAATGGGAAAAGGAGTGTCTTAACACTAGGTTCCGTCTGCCAACCCAGCTGTGCGAGGGATACAGCGTGAAACCTATATTAGCTTCAAGCAAAAATCATGTTAAAAGTAAAGGAATAAGTAAATATATAGACACAGAAAAGTCTGTAAAGTCTATAGAAACAGGAAAAAACGTGATTTCATTCAACAAAAGCTGCAGGCCACGGTTAATATACAATAAGTAACAGAAAGTTTTCGTCATTTTCCATACATGTTTATATTGAAATATTTACTTAACGATAGAACCCTAAGTTGAATGATAGGATTATATATAATTTGGGTCATTAAGCCGGTCAAGTAGGTAACTTACTTATCTTTTGATATCAAGAACTTTGTCCAGTCATACATTTTCCCTTACTCTATCTAGTCGATAGAAAGTGTCGTAAACACGCAATAAACTACTTAAAAGCGACAATAAAACATAATAAATTACAGAAAATCAAATTATACAGTGGAGAAGAATCATTGTTTGTAACGTAATTAGCTCATCACTAGTTACTAACAATCTTTCTCTCTAAATAATGGAATTAAAAAAAATGCTTTTTAAATCATAAACATGTTATTTTTTTTAACTTCAAAGACGACCAAGATCAATACTCTCCATTTTCCGCTTTCCGCCAGAATGCGAAACTTCTTCGAAATTGATCTTAATATTGAAAAATAATTTAAATTTTGAGCATAATAAGGATGGTGATTAGTCAGTATTCATATTCAAAATATTCTTTATTCAATTAGACTATTACAAGCACTTTTGAAGGCAGGCAGTTCTGCTGAGAAGAGCCGGCAAGAAACTCAACACTTACTGTTTTCAATATTCAAGTTACAATTTTTTTGCTTAACACAATAATACAATGGTAGCTATCCTGTAGGAAATTCAAATGTTCTTAATGAAAAACATTTTTATCTTTAAAATATTCTTGGACAGTACAGTAAGCTTCCTTTATTAACATTGTTCGACAGTAATTTTAAATTTCTGCACTGGCAAATTTAAAACACATTGTGGAATACTATTATAGAGACTTATACTTAGGAGCCATAAATTTATCGATGCCTAGTTCTTCAACTGCAACTTTATAGTTGAAATTTACGTAAATTTTTTTTACAAGATCATACACCCCAAATTAATGTTTATTTAAATATTAATACTATTTTTGTAAATTACTTTCGTACAGTCGATATCATCTATACCTATATAAAGCAATTTTTTTTTAAAATAAAGAAAATAATTTTATAATACGGCGGTAATTATACATATCACAAGAATAAGAAATTCTTATATTTATTATCTAATTCTTATAATTGTTAATAGATAAATTTAATACTACATTTACAATCATCTTATTATAATGAAATTACCTCTCAAGCATCATTTGCTAATTAGTAAACGTCTATATATATAAAATCGACAGGTCACTCACTCATCACGAAATCTCAAAAACTACATGTGCTAGGAATCTCAAATCTTGCATACGAGTTATTTAGAGGACGTAGGTGCTCGCTGAGACGGGAATTTGCAATATTCGACTTCTAAGGGGTTGCTTTTGGGGTTGAAAGTTTGTATGAAACTTCGTTACTACAAATGCTAGGAGTCTCAAATTTTGCATGGTCGTCACTTATAGGACGTAGGTACTCATGGAGACAGAAATTAATAATAACGTAGTTCATGCAGGCGGAGCCGCGAGCGGGCCGCTAGTATAGCTATATGATTGAAATAAATCTAATCAAAATCTTTTTTTAAAAAATAATAATTAAAATAACCGCAAAACTAAAATATCATCAAAATAAATGTATTTGTTTATGGCATCACTATAATAACATCGTGATATACTGTGTTAAATTTAAATATAACAAAATGACCAGATCATTAAACAATTATGAAAAAAAAACAACAGAAAATATTACAAAATAAATTTTGAATAAAAGAGTTTGTCCGTGACTAAATTACAAAAATAAGAAGAAAGCACCATCAGATATCAAAAAGCATCCCATACCTTGTTAACTTTAAGCGTGTGCGGATGCGGCTCGGCGAGTAGCGAGCGCAGCTCCCGCAACAGGCGGCGAAGACGCGCCGGGAACCGGGGGTCGCGCAGGTCGCCCTCGCAGGTCACTATCACACCGCAGGTGCCACCGCCGCCGCCACCGCCGCCAGGTGAGCCTGGCCCATCACTGTCCGCTGCCATGCTGGAATTGAAAACGTATTTATATTTTACTTTTTTTTGGTATAAAAATTTGAACATAGCGGAATTTCAACCCGCGCCACTTGGAAACCATCCAAGCGCCCTGACCACTAAGCAATACGTTCTCATCAAGCTACCTCAATATTCTTTTACGTGCGCTTACAGCTAATAACTATAGTTGTTTTTTTATATTTTCATTTCTTTGGTCTAGTATCGAGGCAAAGCGCGACGTTTAATTCCGCCACTCAACACTCAATGCTTGCAGAATTCGGCGGAAAGTGGTTATGGGCAGAGTGTCTTAATACTAGATTCCCTCTGCCTATCCTGCTGTGTGCAGGGTACAATGTGAAGCTGTATTTTTTACTGTAAGTTACTATAAGGACCTAGTGTTAAAACATTATGTTTTCCACTATATGTTCAGAATTATTGTTGTTATTTAAATATATGTTAATAATTTTAAAAGAAACTTGGTTAAGAGTTTCATTAAATAAATTGTATACATTGTGTTTTATAAGATTTCTAAAAACCAATGTATACAAATTACAAGAAACAAGGATTTTATTACTTTAACTATTGTCTTTCTGGAGTGGCAGTATGGTCAACGAGTCTTGGCCATGGTAATATAACATAGTTTGGCATTTGTAAAATCATACATGCCATGAGCCATCTACAGTTAACTTCAGGCCGGCCACAACTCATCAATCCTAGTATGGATGGTGGATGTCATATGAAGACTAATCAACTGACTGACTACTGAATCAGTACTACTGAGCATGTTAATGTTCATGCAATGTGAACTCAACTTAGTTAGAAGGTAGCAAATTCACACACAATAAATGACAAGATTGTAATCAGTAAAAGTATATTTAGCTATTATATTACTTAGTTTATTTATTATAATCATATACTGGTCATACCATGAGCCTAGTGTGTATTTAATAATATTAATTACGTTTATAATAAAAAACTAAAATTAAAAAGTAGGTAATCTATAGTTGATAAATAAGTCTACTAGTCTTAGTAGTCTTTATAATATTTTTTGCAAGTTTCAATATTTATTGTGAACTCAAAGGAGAGTGATGTAATTAAAAGTTTTTTAAGAAGTGGAAGTTATTAATTATAATACAATTAAGTTTATATTATAATATTTCTAATGAATGTTATAAAAATAAATAAAAAAATTGCATAATCATGCCTAATTAATGATTCACAGGTAAAACAAATATTATGAAATATTTCTTAAAGGAAAAACGGAGTGTCTTAACACTAGGTTCCCTCTGCCTACCCTGCTGTTTGCGGGATACAGGGTGAAGCTGATTTAATTTAATTTATTCTTTATTGTAATTATCCTACAGAGAGTCCCTTTCCTCATGTTATCCGTGCTTTACAGTATCTTTAAACAAAATACTGTAACAAAAAAAAACATTGTTTGTATTTACTTAGAGTTACTCCATTATTACTACTTATTCTATATTTTATCTTAAGTTCTGAAATTAAATTGACTGAAAATGTCTGACTGCAAAAACAATAGTTATGGATTCCCAACCCTAAGTCATTATTCTTATAATTCAAGTATCTATATTTCTATTATATCTATATTTCTAAAATATTAAAAAAATGGATTTATAAACAAAATATAGTTGACATAAAACCTAGTCCTGTTTTCATATTAATGTCATTTATAAGTTACATCATAAAATAAATCTTAATAACCTCTACCTTGATTGACCTTGTTAACCTATAATTTCAAAAGATCAATATTTCAAAACAGTATGTCAAAAAAATCATATAAGTAATTTTTTATTGATTATTTCATGCTTTAGAATAACTTTATATCAAATATTTGTTTAGCTTAATAATTTCTATATGTATTAATTATTGTCAATTACATTCAACATTGTAAATAATAAATATGTGAATGAATGACACAGATAAAAGATAATAATATGAATAACATATGAACAATTATGCAAATAAGTTGCCCAGTATAACCTAGCTTTAGGTTCACAGTACCTTCTATTGACAAACACTGCCATGCCAATAAGACTGGTAATAATAACATTTTCCGATATACAGGTAAAAAAGTTAATTAATGGGGGTTAGTTGTGTAGGGAGCCTTAATTAGGCGGACTAGATGTTTGATGCATGGAACAGTCCCTTATTGACCAGCAAGGTCGGCAAAACATCGTTACCGTGTTACACAACGTTTTTATAATGTATTTCAGTATTTTGACGACTTATGCGAGGCGATCGTATGTACCACGACAAGGGGCACGTCCGCCGCCGCCGGCCGACCTCCTGTCACCCCCAATGTGTCCATTTTGTTCGCAACACACAGAATGTAAATAAACGTAAATATATCAACTCACCTATCATACAATGTCACATTCCGCTCAATAACACACTAGTTCTATTGTCTCGTGTCCCAAATCATCCTGTAAAATGAAGCGCAACATTACAATCGGGCTCGGACGCAAGGCAATATCGGTCCTATGGTCACTCAGTGTCCACTACTGCCAAAACATATGATACGCCACTATTGTCCCGCCCCAGGCTCTCCCGGGGCACTGTCTGTTTGTTAAACTCGACTTTTCACATGGGATCACCCGACTAGCGAAACGCGAATTTCTTCACGAATCAAAATCACTGATTTGTGTTTCAGTGACGCAAAGCTCATATATCGTGAAGAGCAGCAGCCATTTTGAAATGTACGGGGAGTGCAGTCACGGCATGGAACATTAGTAAATTACACTCGTTCCCGTCTCACGCTTCCTTCTAAACTCCACGCGATCATTAATCAGCTTTATGCAGGCTTCATTTTAACACTTTAGATCACAGAACTTCACTCCATTTTCTCATTGAAACTATCCAAAACAACCTAAGCGACATCCGATAATTCCAGCTTACCCCATTTGCATGACACACATAGATTTCGAAAAAAAACACTTAAAACACATAAAAACGTACATAAAACATGTCGCGCCGAATCATAAGAAGTTAAAGCATCGCATCAGTATAACAGTTCATTAGAAAAATCGCTAAAAAGATTAGTATATATTTTACAAATAGTTATTCGGTACGAACAATAACAACGGACGCCATTTGCAATTTTCAACTTGACATGCGCATTGACTCGAAGTAGACAAACATACGTGACGTAGCTTTACACGAAGTCCTATGATGAGTAAAATATATTTAAAAAATGTGTATTTTATTTAATATCAAATATAATTTGTGTATAATTTCTTAAAATGTTATAAATTATATGTGTATATTCTTTTATGATTATTTTCTTTATAAAATATATTATGTTTAGTTATAACTTCCTTACAAAGTTGTACATTTAAACTTTCATGCTCCACTGCAGGGCTTTTCTGATTGGCGGAGAATGTAATCTCCATGTTTTTATATAATATTATAGAGGGTTTTAATTGGCTGCCGCCATGAAACGTGAGGACACGAATCACTTCCTGTTGATATAAAATTAATTAAGAATTAAATTAAAATTTCAACTTTGGATATAGAATAAAAATTGGAATAAAACTTTTTGCCTAAATTTTCTACAATTAATTAATCATATAAATTTAATTAACATTATAAATATTTTGTACAATATTACATATTTTAATAAATGTGTATTATATAATAATATTTAATAAAAATCAAAGGCGATTCACATAAAAAAATATTTATTATTATGTTTGTGATGACATAACAAATATGTCATTTTTTATTACATAAAATGGAGCAATTATTTGTTTTTTAGGGACTCCTTAGGTATTGATTGAAATAAGCCTTTTCTAGCCATTTCGTCTCCCCAATCTTCAAATTCTCCTCTCCTGCAAGATTATTTTATTAATAAAATAAAGAATTATATATTTTTTATAATTATATATTTATTCATTATTAAAATAAAGATTTTTTAAATTTTAAACCCAACATAAAATTCCAATTTGTTATTATATCTCTTCTTCGAGAACGGTATTAAATTTCTAATATCAATTTAATAATTAAAAAAAGTTTTTTTTATCTGTAGTTTTCAAACACCAGATAATAAAGATATTTAAATAACGTTTCTGTATAATACTTTCTAAATTATTTTATGGGCACTGCATTAGCAGCTTGTCTATTCAGCCCTTTCACTATAATTATTTGATATCTTTTCATCTATATTATCATCATCTTTTCTATTTAAAAAAAGACATCTTAAGGCCAAAAATGAATAATTGCCAATTATATTATTAATAATGTATAATATCGATAGTTAACTATCATGGTTACTCGATTCAAAATATCAATACACAGTGTCAAGCAAAAAGCATAAGCAATAAGCATTAAGCAAGCATCTATCAATTTTACAGAATTGAATAAGTTCAATAATCGTGAAATAATTTTATTTATAAAAAACACTACAATGGAAAAATATTGTAATAAATAAATATATAGTAATTGACATCGGCGTATAGCATTTAGATAATGCAATAAAAGCTATACTACAGGTGAGTGAAAAAATGTTTATGTGGGAGCACTACCGAGTTAATGTAAACAAATGTTAAAAGAAAATTCCTTTGCTTATTTATAATTATGTCTGTAGAACCTTCTAACAAATAAAAGAACTGTTAAACTTGGTTTTTGTTTAAATTTGTAAAAAGTAACAAACTTCTGTGATAAAATCATAAAAACCGTGATGTGTCTAAGAACCCGTTAAATTACTTGAAACATTATAGAAATAGAATGATTTGTAGAAAATTACTCTTAAAATGAATAATAAACTAATTGACTATTAGATAAAAATATTCTATAATATTTATAATAAACAATCTTTATAAATAGCGAAATCTAAGTGAGATATTTTACTCAAAATAAACTTATACTATGTTATATAATAAAAATAAAGTATTTATATCCAATAAGACACTACATGGCACAAAAAATACTAGATTGACAGAGTAAATAGTATTTTTCACTAATTGCATAATATTAACATTTGAACATACGCATAATATTCCTTATACTTGGCTTTCCTTGGGGCCCCGATAAAAAAGTACACACAAGCCCCAGATAAAATTGACACTATTATAGCCTGTGCTAAAACTTTCTTTGTTTGACTCCAATGAAGTCCTTTCATTACGGGTTTTGCAATGCAAGGTGGTGGAGGAGGTGGTGGTGGACATATTTGAGGGCAAGGTGCTGGAGGTTGAGGGGGACAACTAGCCATAATGCTGCAAACATTTAGATCTCAATATTAATAAACAAATTATAAAATTCATATTAGTTAAATTACTAATTAATTGTTGTATGTTAGGAATTCAGTTCTAGTGTTGTCTTTCAATTTCACTAGAATTTTGACTTTCAGTCAAAATATTCTAGCTGTTTTATAAAAAATATTATAAGCTATTAGCTTATAATATTTTTATATAAAATAAAATATTATTAAATATTAAAATATTATTTTTTATATTAAACTTTTAGCTTCATGGTAGATCCTGCAATAGAGCAGGGTAGGCAGTGGGTAAGTAGCAGTGTACTTTATTTACCACTTTTGTCTGAATTTTTGAGATATTGCTTGTTATCATTGAGTTAATAAAAATAATAAATAATTCATTGCCCTGAGTGGAAATCTCTTCCACAACCATTGTGCTAATAGTCTCATGCTGACCCACTTAAATGTAAAACTATATACTATTATTTTAATAACATTTTAGAATGCTAACTTTAAACTTTCAGTTGGTAAAAAAAAAACAATGGCCCAAAGCTCTCATGGAGGCAGTCACCGCCGCAGTCGTGACCATGATGCAACATCAATGCGGTACACCAATACTGACTGGGAGGCAAAAGAAGCTCTTTATCAAAGAGAACTGGATGAAGCCCGAGCTCGGGCGACACAGATGGAAAAGACTATGCGGTGGTGGTCAGACTGTACTGCAAACTGGAGAGAGAAGTGGAGCAAGGTACGTAACGAACGTAACAAAGCTAGGGAAGAAGCCAAACAGCTCAAAAATAAGGTTGATATACTTTCTAAAGAGTTAGCCACTTTGAGAACGGAAAAATGTGATTTTGAACAACAAGTTGTAGAACTGAAAAAAGATAATGAGAAACTACTAAGTATAGGCGAGAGTAGAATCGTGTCAGGTAATATTACAGGTGACGATGGAGTTGAGTTAAGAAGGAAAAATATCGGATATATAGCTTCAAATGAACCATCAATGCGGCAAAGGGCATCACTCGATTCTCACAAACTTTCCAATATAGATAATGCAAAGGCCAATGAAATAACTGAATTACGGTTACAATTGGACGAGTCTTGCAAAATTTTGCAAAGAGAAAAAGATAGGGAAGCCTTCTTACTGTCACAGATAGAGTCGTTAAAAACATACATTCATAATACAAAGTTGGATACACATAATGACAGGACAATGGGTTCCGATTCTAGTCACAGCGAAGTTGAGCGGTTACAAAATGAACTGCAAGATGAAATAGCAGCAAAACAGGTTCTAGAAGAGAAGATAGCAGAAAACAAGATGGAGATAGAACGACTGAAATCTGAGAATAATATACAGTGGAGTAAAAGGGAGCTATTGGAGACGGAAAACATCGCCATTTTGCGAGAGAATAAGAAATTGTATGGTCAAGTTTGTGAGTTAAGGGAGCAAATTCATAAATTAAATAGAATATCTGATGGTAGTGCATACGGCGTGCCATTCAATGATCACAATAGGTTGGACTCAAACGTATTATACGTTAGGAAGACCAGTATCAGTCCAAGGTCCCACGAGTCGAGCAATGGATCTTCAGAAGCTAATTTAGCTCACTGTGACGCCAAAACTAACACCTCGGGTGAAGATGATGAGCTAGCGATAGTTGAGAAAAACGAAAATAGTTAGAAAACTTACCTCTTAATTCAAATTAATCTAAAATAACGAAAAATATGATAATTAAATTTGACATACAATTGACAAGAAAAAAAAAGAAATCAGAGTAAGAAGTATTAATATACAATATGAATCAGTACAAACTTTAATATAATAAAGAGATCACAAAGTTATTATTATACTGAAAAAGGCAACATTTCACAAGTTTATTCCTTGTTTATTTGAATTGAGAAAATAATAGATTATGGCAGATATTACAAAAGATATTGGAATGTTTTTATGTGGTTATTTTTTTTACAATGAATTTTCGAGAAAGAAAAATTCCCAAAGTATTAAATCATGACGAATTTAAAAATACAAAATAGGTAATGGGTAAACTTTCAAATACATATTTAAATGGCCTAAACTCTGATATGTAAATGAATATTAGGTAGAAGCATAGTAAATAATGAGTGTTACAGAATTACAAATAATATGTTGTTAGATTATTGTTAATAATCAACCATTATTTGCGAAATTTACGACTTTCCTCGTAATAGATAGGAGGCAGAGAGGACCTAGTGATATATAACTAGGTGTGTTATAACACAGGTCCATATTTATAAATTGCGCTCAACTCTTAAGAGATCTTGAGATGTTATGAATGAAAACAATTTAAACTTTGAATTTTGAGTAGTGGAGTTCAATGCTGTGCGTCAAATGGCAGAGCAGGGGAGTCCCCCGGGTAGCCTAATGTTAAAATACTCGGTTTTTTGTTTTGAAAGTCGGGAACAGATGTAAAATACATGATGTACATGATGTACAGATGTACATGAAAATAAAATAAATATTACGGAAGGCCATTTATGTACAACCATTATTAATTAAAAAAGATAAATATAATTTAACTAAAAATCAGTAATAACAATAATCTAGTAACAAAAATTATATAAAATTTGTTAGTGGTTGTTAACAATTGTGATAGTTTAGTTTTAATATTCTTATATTATGTATGTAGCAGTAGAGTCGAAAGCTCATTTATCAAATTGTTAGTACGCCCTATTTTTTTCTGTAAAACATAATAATATGACAGGCAATGTAAAAATAGTTGTTTTATGCTATATAGTAATACTATAAAGCTGCAGAGTTTGTTTGGTTGAATGTGCTAATCTCAAGATGTAATGGTTTGAATTTTTGTAACCTATCCAATTTATGCACAGATAAGCAAGTTATACCTAGGAGTGTTTTACATTGTCTGGTGTATTTGCAGATTCATATAAAAAACGTATTCGTCCTTACCTTTATAGATTAGAGTAAATTAAAGTAACAGGTGTAGATAAGTAAGTAAAAGATTCCCTTATAAATATATTTAATTAAACAAAATCTTAAAATAAGAAACAATGGATTTGTTGTAGTTTGATAATATTTTAGGTTTCTTCATTATATTAGTAACAAAAAAATTCAAAAAATAAACAAATAATATTACAAAATATCTTAGTCTTCAAACTCTGTGTATGTTTTTCTTAAATTTCCTTATATTAAAGACTTGTTTGTATTATTTTATATACATTTATCTTAAATCTAACTAGTCAAAAACAAATCCTTTTTCTAATTTTTGACGTCTTTATCTGTATTAAATTATTATAAAGTATACAATATTTAAATTGAAATCTCGATAAATCATATTGTTAACTAAATGTTAAAACTCATTTACTAAATTATGTTATTGCTGCCTTTTTTTATTCATATTATTATTTAGTTCCAACTAATAAAATTTATTCAGTCACTTTTGGTATTATATAGGTATATATAATTGTATTAAATATATGTGTATAGTTAAAGCTTATTGTTACTACACTTCATTTTTCAAATTCATTATTTATTCAAATAATTTAATTGGCCGTTATGGAATAAATTATATTTTTGTAATAATAAAAAAACCGGATTTTTCGTATCTGAGATCAGCTTTAGTATAAAAGTCTTTGTTTATATGTTATACAAAATGATGTATAGTTAGAACCTGGCCTAATGAATTGTCTAACTCAGATATGACTATAATATTATTTCACATATTATTTTATGTTAATTCCACTATTTATTTTGCTTCACTTGCCTTGTTTAGTATTAAATTTGTATCAAGAATGTGTAATTAACACTTGAATGCTTCTCAGCCCAATTTATAATGCCAGTGTTGCCATGATTATTGTATAATTAATACGAAAAAAAAACACGAGTAATATATATATATATATATATTAATTAAGTCCATCAGAATTGTCATTTTAAGTATTCATATATTTACTACAAATATTTTTTTGTTAGAATAAAATGGCCTTTAATGCTCTGTTTATATATAAATTAAATAGTCTGTATATTTTACAATTTAGAAATACTAAAATTATGTTTATTATTAAAAATTTAACTGTATAAAAGACGATAGAGATAATGTTGCTATAAATAAAAAAACATGTGTACTGAAATAATTTATTTTATGTTTCCACGTTTCGTTATTTAACATAATTTTTAGACTATACAGTTATAATTATAATAATATTTTTAATTTTACTTTTAGCGATTACTGTGCGTGAGATGGTTATGTGTTGATCCCTACCTGAATTAATAATAATAATGATTCTTTTCATTTTTTCATTTTGGTAAGACCAGTGGCGTAGTGAGGGGGCCAAGGGTCATCATGCCCCGGGCGCCGCTCATAAAGGGGCGCTAAATAGTCCGCAAAACTAGGATAGGCCCGTCCGCCTAAGTGTAACCATCTTACCTCGGCACGAGTCTTCCTGGAGTCTTCAAAAGTTGTTAGTATTTCTTTGGAAATATATCAGCAAGTTTGCCTGCGCTGCCGCGCTGTGACGCTTCCTTCCTTCAGGCGATTATTCAGGCGACTGATACTGACCGTCCCGCCCGCTAGACACGAGGCGATCTCCCGGACACCGGAGGCGTGCGCTACTGGCGCTTCGGGCGCCGAGTCGATAGTGATGCCCGCCACCCCCGCTCGTAGCTCCCCACGCTTCACGTATGAGACGCCGTAACCGCAACGCTGTAGACCTGCCTCCAGGGAACCAACCCGCCACCGCCACTTTCGTGTAGTCTTAGTGTGGAATATAGTCACAAGCAGGCTTAAGAAAGTCTTTGACTCAAAATAGGGTGAATCCAGTATCGTCTTTGCTTTCGATGACGACGTAGTAGTTTGCGGTATAAAAATCAAAGCAAATAGCCTCCTCCATGTTCTTTCTCGTTGAAGCATTCTCGATGAATGTATACACTAGAATGCCGTGCGCAAGCCGCCGTCATGTGAACAGGTGACCGGCGCGGCCATGTGAACGTTGGTTAATAGTGCAAGAAGTTAAAAAATAATAATAATTAAAAATTAAATGAACCTTTAAAGGGTATGGGAGAGGTTACAATCCCCAAATAAATTAATAAAAAGTAAATTTAGTGGTTATATGACATAAGATGTGAGAAACTACTATAAACTTATAAAGTAGAAAATATTTGTGAAATGATCAATAACTAGTTAACTGAGTACTAGTTATACAACAAGGACGATAAATGATTTGACTTAAAATGTTCCCGGATTGACTAATCTAATTTTATGTGAATCAGATATTTACATTTTTTTTTTAAATATGAAATTTATTATTTACTTATATATTTTTTTAAATCTAAGTTCCTTATCATATTATTATGATTTTACTTTATGTTAAATGAATGTTTGAGTTATTGTGAATTATTTTGTGAAAGGATTTTGGAAAAAAATGATTTTAAACGAAAATATAAATTTGGCGATGTAATAAAATAAACTGATATATAATTTAATAAATGCATATGGTAATATTATTAAATATTGTAAGATATAAAATATAATTTTCAAATTTAAAATGTTTCAAAAATGTATCAAATATTATGTTGAAATGTTATTTTTATAAAATAAAACTTATATTATTTTGTTAAAAAAAAATAGAATAACATTCTCGATCGCCTCAGGAGTCCCCCAGGGCAGTATACTGTCCCCGGCCTTGTATATCTTGTACACGGATGACATCCCGGTGCAGCAGGACACCCTCCAGGCGCTCTACGCCGATGACGTCGCGCGTCGACGTCGTCGCGTTGGTCACGAAGTCTCTGATCCCCGCACATGCCGCGAAGAAGCACGTGAAAAAGTACAACGTGGCCTCGACCTGCTGCCGGAATGATTGGCGGAGTGGAGGCTCGCTATAAATCGCGAAAACTAAGCAATCTGCTTCGGGCATCACATGCGACAGCGTCCTCCGCTGACCCTCCAAGGCCAGCTAGTCGCCATACACAGGAAGATGAATATGGTGGCGCACGTCAAGAAGTCCACCTGATCCGCGGAGTCGGCCCACCAAATGACGCATCCATCGTAATGGGTGCAGCTAGATACCTCAGCCATAGGGCTAACGCTCTGATACTGATTCCCAGCGCCTCGGCGCTGGATGAAAGAAAATTCCGTTCCGCAAAATTATTTAAACATACATATAAGAATATATTGTGTTCGCCTAGGGGGCCCTGTAAAAGTATTATGCCCTGGGCGCGAGTTAAGCTCGCTACGCCACTGGGCAAAACAATTCTCAGCGTTGAGTTACGCTATTCAACACGTAATATCTCAAATTCCAGAATCGGAATTTCGTCTTGACACTAGGTACTTTTTCTACCCTGCTATGTGGAAAAAATTTGAACTAATCGCAGTCTTGAATGCTGATGATACTTAATACTTGAGATCATATTTCTAACATACTTCTTATGTTGTAGGTCGTAACATTTTCATAATACATAATTTATGATTAATAATTACAATTTGGTTATTACTTTAAGAAAGCAATCTTTTCCATAATTTATTAGTAGGTACTCTGTGGGTTAAATAATTTTATCTATTATTTTGATTTTTGTTTTAAGTTTACTTTACATTCGGTTTCCTCTTTAAAATTAGCGACTTGCAACATTCCCATTCTCTTAAACTTAGATTTTATTTTGTTCCGTTTGCAATCTTGCTTCTCTTTCTTCATCACGAGGGGTTTAGATTCAATTATGGGTATATCTCTTCGAGACTTTTTATTGACTTTCAATAAATCTATGGCGGCTTTGGTTTGCACATGTTCCATTTCCCTAACCTCTTCACTAGTGAATATTTGTTCAATTTTATCAACATCACTGGCACTATCACTTATTCCTTCATCATTATTAGAGTTAGGTGCCTTATTATCTATAAATTCAATTTGTATGTTATTATCTGTATTTATTACTAGTTCATTGGTTGGTATTGCTTCTAAATTAATATTGACGGTCTGTTCATTGTTACCTTTATCGTTAACTTTATCAAAATTGTCCAAATTTAATTCATCTCCACTATCATTTGATTGAGAATTTCTTTTAATTTTTTGTCTTTTATTGTTACCTTTTCGCATTTGTGCTTTTCGTGTTTTAAGTGACTTTGTGACTGGTTTGGTCGGAGTAACTCTTTTCACTTTGTGTGCAGGTTGTTTAAGATCGCTTTTTGGTATGGGTGAAGATTGTAATGCGTCCCTGTAAATAAAATTATTAATAAAAGAAATATATGAAATATGTATGAAAACTTTAATGTAACGGGACCGGAATCTGCGCCTCCATCTTCGAAAACTAAATACTAATATGTTCAAAATGGCATACACCAGGTATCTTTTGTGTCCTAGTATCATAAGTAAGAAAAAATTAAACGCGTAATATCTCAAATTTGGAAGTAAAGTGGAAAACCGAGTGTAACACTAACACTACTCTCTCCTTGCTATTTGCCAGATATAGCTTTAAAGCTAAAAAAATAAAAAAATTACCTGTCGCTAACCACTCTTAAATGTTTCATGGAATTGACGGTATTACTCATGGCCTTTTGTTTTATTGTTTGTACACTGTTGAAATGATCATATTTTTCTTCATTATCTAAAAAGATAAAAAAATCCTGTCATTGCAATATTCAAAAACATGTGTAAAGAACAAAATATATACATGTATTGGCAAAGTGTAATAATTGATATAAGTTGATAAAACAATATTTTTAAATAATAATTTAGGGAAAAAATAAATATACAATATTTTTTCGGGGAGTGATATGTTTGAATTATTTTCATTTTTCTGCGTGGCGTTAGGTTCCGCAGAGTCAAAAAATTAAGCAGAGATACAAACTATATATATATATATATATATATATATATATATATATATATATATATATATAAGGGGATAATGAAAAAGGGTGATATGGGAGATAATACTAGAAAACAAATAATATACCATCATTATCATCACTGCTATCCGTGTCTTCATCCACTAATCCATTGATAACTTTCTTTAGAGTTGTGTTTAGTTCGTTTGACAAATTCTCGTTGATGTATTCAAAACTCGGATCCGATTTACCGTCTCCTGTAAGAGTCATATTTATTTATAAAAAATCACGTCCTTAAGTCGGACGGCATCTGATTGTTAACGCGAGGGGTCTCTGCGCCACGACTGGCCATGCGAAGCGTGCGACTGTAAACGCGACAGGTTATGGACCCATTTATATAAATATTTAATATTTTCATTTCCACTCTGTAGTAAAGGAGGCAAAGCGCGGCGTTGAGTTGCGCCTCTCATGTAATGTTTCGAATTAGAGTAGAAAGTGGAGAACATTCAACAGAAGTGCGGGGGAAGGAATTTCATGTATATCCTTTAAAAAAAATTTTGAACATTATTATATCTAGAAAAAAAGCAGATTTTCATGACATTCATGGGGGTGGAATATTATGGCAGTTAAAGTAGTATGGTAGTTTATTATATATCGATATTAAATAATTCGACATACCAACATTTTATATGTAATAATATATTATTTACTAGCGGCCTGCCAGCGGTTTCGCCCGCTTGACCTACATAATTTTTTATTTAATAAACAAAATTGACTGTCATATGTGTTGATGTCAATGACTAATTTAATTTACTCGTTCAGAAACAGCCTTAAATGTATCATATGTATGTTATTGATTTGGATAAGGACTTATAATATTGTTTGTAAAATAACTGTAACGATTGCATATTACAAAAAAAATACCCAAATCGAATCGAATAATCCAATATCGAATCTTGAATCGAAAATATTTAATTGAGAACCTCCTTGTTTTAAAAGTCGGTTAAAAATACAGATTTATCACAAACAAATACAGAGTTGTTATAAGTATAGATATGGATTGCTTTATATTTGCAGGCAAATTCATGCCTTGAGTTCATTCAAATGACGATAACTTTTTTTAATGAACCGATTTTGATAAAACAAACTTTAGATGTTGAGTTGAGTTAAAACAAAGCCATTGGTGAAAGTTTGAAGTAAATCGGTTCAGTACTTTCGAAGATTAGCGTGATCATACATACGGACAGGCAGACAAGAAATTTAAAAAAATATATTTTGTTTTCTATTACTCTTTTTAAGCGTCCCTCTATCCACTTAGGTCAAAAATATACGGGCCCACTAGTATATAATAAAACAGTAAATATTTTTACTGTTTTATTATATACTAGTGGGCCCGTGCATGGCTACGCCCGCTTGAAATAGAAATATTAATAAAGAAATTGAAAACTAAAGATACAATCAATTCAGTAAAACAGTTGTATAAAATAACTTTTACGGCAATTAGCAAATTTGTCGAACTATATACTTTAAATTGACATTACTTTTTTATTTATGAACCGATTGTAATAAAATAAACCCTATATGTTTTCGGAAGCTTGCCAGAATCCAATAGTAAAAACCGCATCTAAATCGGTTCGGTTCTGAGATTAGCGATAACAAATGCACAGACAAATGGACCTACAGACAAAAATTTAAAAAATCATTGTTTTAGGTTCTATTACGTTAATAAAGGTTCCCAATAACATTTTTTTTAAATATCTTCCAAGTACAGAGACCGACCCTCTTACGATTTTATTGTAAGTATAGATATAGATTAATTAAAATTATATATATATAGATTAATTGCTATTATTAAAAATTTTCATGGATCAATTATGTCATAGAGCAACTAGAGAGAAAATCATTTACTTTACGACAAATTATTATTCTTGTAAGAAATCGAAATATATTTTAATTGTATATATTTATGCTTTGCTCTGTTTGTTGATTTAAAATATCAATACTTACCAATAACTGACCTCTTAGCCCTTATATATTGTCTGGTAACTGCACCCAGGTCTCTGATGATATCGAGTTCTTCATTCTGCCTAAAGAACACGCCCTTGGGACGCACTCCTAATTTATCTATACTTGTATATCCTAAAACATTTTGAATTCTAATAAAAATATACTTTTATTTTATTTTAAAAAGCTAGTGAAAATCTTTCCCGCAATTCTGACACCATAAAAAGCCCTCGTCGCCAAGTAAGTCATACGTTCTGTAGCTACAGCAATTTTTTTTATTAAAATCAAAAAATCAGCTTCACGCTGTATCCCGCACACAGCAGGGTAGGCAGAGGGAACCTAGTTTTAAGACACTCCGTTCCCCACTTTCTCCACAACCGTAGCGTTGCAGTTACACCCTTGTGCCGCTGCGCGACGACGGCATCAAATTTTTTATTAACGGTTTGTAATATCCTTTCATGAATTTTATTGGAAGAAAAATAAATTTTATTATATCACTCAGTCTCTGACGTTTAATTTTTGAACATAGTATGGAGTGAATAAAAATAGGTAGAGGCACAGAGTGTGACTGAAATTACGATGGTTGTGGGTTAGATTCCTACTTGGGGAGCATGAAATATTTTATTTCCTCGCTGCGCTAACCAGGCAGATATTGGAACAAAAGAATGAAGTGGGAACTATGTTTACTAAAGAAGGAAGATACGAAATGGATGTGGACAGGGCTAACGGTGCCTTAGCTGCATTGATAAAGTGGCGAAACGTCAGCACAGCTGCGCTTTTGGCCGTACACGACGCAGTGTTGGTACCGACGCTGTTATACGGCAGCGAAACTTGGGTACTACTTGGTTATTAAGAAGAATGAAAGAAAGATGAATGCTGTGGAGATGCGATAGGGTATAGGGTATATAGGATAGCTCTTCGTAGGGTTACAAAAATATGTAATAAATCCAGCTAAAATTGTTTCATTTACTACAAACAAAAATCAGGAAAACAAACTGCATATCACCTTCTAAATATTTCCTAAAAACAGGTTCAAACCCTCTTTCCCTCTCTGCAGCATGATACTGACTGGACGTTATCAATACGTCTCCTAATATGTATAATACATCTAATCTTCTTTCTCTACGCGCTACCACTTGAATTCTATTGATAGAAGTTAAATCATCTGGTATTATGCGAAGGCATGCGTAACCGGGGTATGGTTGTAGTTGTATCAAGGCGTAAACTAGGAAAAGACCTGCTATGGATTCCTGAAAGTGTTGATATAATATTATAAATGTGAAAGTTAGTGACTCACTTTCATGCAAAAACAACTGAACAGATTTAGGTGAAACTTTACAGTAATATATTTATACATCAGAATTAGGTACACGTAGGCTTAATTATTTATGTAAAGGTTTTGTATGATTTGCTAGAATTTATCCATTAAAAAAACAATTTTTACTTGTGTATAATATGGATACACTTAAGTATATTATTACGACAATTTCCATACATTGAATTTCCATACATGGAATTTTCCATCAAAAATTTGAATGTAGTAGTGTATTGAATATGCTTGTGGCTAGCATCTTTGTAGGGAGATTTTTAAATTTCGCTACCACAAGATCATTGCTTAGAATTATCATTTGGCGGGAGAGAATGCTATTTATTAAATATTTTCTAAATTTTTAGTGTTATTGACACTAAGGAATAAAAATACTTTTTAAAAAACATAAAAATTTTAACGGGCGGTACCAAGAGTTTCACGGATTTTAAACGAGTTTCCCGTTACCTGTGGTAGAGTGTGGTGCATGAGATGTTCTCAACAATTAAATGAGAGTGTCATGCGTGCATACTATAGGGCAACTGAGGGAGGAGTCTATGTTTCAAGAGCCTGAACTAAAATTGACCGTTACTGCACAGCGACTGTTGGATAGGGTGCGGATCATTCAGCGTCGCCATATGCTGGATGGGTCCGTATTGGATAGGCTACGCTTGTGTTTTCAGTAAGTCAAAACTACCAATAACAACATGTGTGATAATCAGTCACAGTGCCAGCATGCCAACATTGAGACGTAAGGTAATATTGAGTTGTCTTTGAGTGCCCAGGATGATGAGCGATTGAGAAGATGCTATTTTGGAGTATGGTTCTATACCAATAAATCTCAGGCCAAAATTACCTCCTTTGCCTATGCATACACATAACTTCATCAATACTTGCCAAGTCATTTTAACTAACGTACTGATCTTTCTGATACGCTGAATGCGTCAGTATCAGTAACTCACTACACTGTAGCAGTATGTCGTGTTGCTGATGTACAATTCCCAAATAAAGGGGGCACTAAGGGGTTTATTGTATTTTACTAACATTTATGGATCATGGGTTGTTCAATTTATAAACATTTTTATTTATTTTATTTAAGGCATCAAAGCATACAGTTACAGCATGGCAGTGTGATACTGAAAAGCGTATAAAATTGACTAGAAACCTCATTAGTAAGCTAATTAGTTTCATGTCGGGTAGTTATCGATGGATGGTTATGCGATTTGTGACGGAAGCATTAGCTGGACCAACCGTATTGACATCCGGAAGCACAAACACTATGCATTGGCAAAACATATTAGAAGATATAGAGAACAGTTGGTTTCGATACAATCAAAATAGTAACTTTAAAAAAACCAAGCCAACCAGAGTGTATACAGCAAAATGGAACATTCTGAGGATAGTGTAGTTAATTGTGAGATCTAGAATCCAGATGCTATTGATGGCTTTTCGCATTGTATATTGTGGGCTCCAGTTGACAACACTGAGGGTAAAGAGTTTAACAATGTTGCAAAAAATTGTGACAATATAATACCAATGAGATCGAAAAAATAAGCGTAATTAATGTGAGGTGTGCAATCCACTCTGTTAATAACTGGAAATGTCCTAGGCTAGACAAGTCGCAAGTGTGCAGTTTAATATTGAAAAGCCTTGACCAATATCTTAAGCGGTTATTGGTTGCTTATCTGTTAGATCAAGAACTGGATTCAGGAGGCAGTTTTACTTGATGTGGTGCATATGGTGATGAGGTTCCACTCTCTGGAGCCCTAGCCAATCCAATGGCTTGGACCAAATACTACACTGTAATTCTATAATATTTTTATTTGGTTCTTACCTCTATATTATTTGTATCTTTAACCATATAATGTTTAGCTATTTGTATTACTTCCTCAGTTAATTCAGCTATTTCTAGACCAGAAGTTCTCCCCCTATTGTAGTGTATAGAATGAAAAAACATTACAATTTTTTATTAAGATTGCATAAAAAATCAACACAGAAAATTTAAAAAAAGGTCATAAGTTTTTTTGTAATTTATAGAACTTATAGAATATATAAATTTAATAGGTGAAAATTTAATGACTTACATGTAAATCAAACCAAAGTTAAAATCTTTCCAAAAATTGCAAAAGGTCTGGTAGTCTAAAGTCTGCAGCTGTAAGCATTTATGTATAAGTTCGTCACAATCATTTTCAAATCCATCAGCTATATGTACTTTGAAAATATGATGAGAGTAGCCTAAAATAAATTTTTGTTTTACAAAAGTTATCAGAGACTATATTTATTACATAAAATTAACTTTTTTTAGAAACTTACGAGACATGTTTAGTAGTGAAGAATTTTATTAACCCTTAGTGTTAAAATGTAGAACCTTGTGATTATTATGAAAAAGCATGGATAATTTTAATTATATTGATTTGTTAAATGTACAACAATAAAATAATAATATTAACGTCTTTTCATTCACGGCATTATATACGTTCCTTGATTCACGGACAACTAAATGTCAAAACTCAAATGGCAATAATACAGTATGACGATTGACAGTAATACTACGTTATAAAACCAAAATCTATTCAATTTTAATCGTTTTTTATTTTAACATATAATATTTAAAAGTATATTTTTTTTATTCTAGTAAAATTGAGAACCTTTTAAGCAAATATTTTATTAATATTCTGTATATAACAAATCATATTATAAATAAATGTATCAGTATAATATACAGGAATAATTGGGTTCATATATTAAATACCTTAAATGATATTCAAAAAATATGTATAGATTTGAGAGATCATATAAAATAAGAATTTGTAAACATTTTTAAAATTCCCGGTTTCTCATCACTCATTAGATAAGGAAACTATAAAATTATTTCAGAACTTTAAATAAAACACAGATCACGATTTAATTATTTATTTATTATCTACATAAAATAAATCCCGTTAACAAAACAACACTGCAGGTAACCAATGAAACACTGTTAAAGGCTTACAATTATTTAATTACGATTTTCCTTAAACACTTCCTGCTCGCAGGAACATTGGAATCGATAGCGTTATGCAGTAATGACTACTAACAGATAAACTAAATAGGACAGCGTTTATAGGGGCGTCTTCTCGATTAGTTTGTACCAGTGTCCGCATTCACAGCGTCGGGGATGATCCTGTTGAAAAAGAAAACATATTTAACAATTTCCACTTTAAATTTTTTTTTTCACTTCACGTGGTATCTCGTAATAAAGCAAGACAGGCGGCAGAGGGAATCTAGCGTTAAGACATTATTCCCTACTCTCCGCTTAATTTTCGAGTTGGGAGTTGAGTGGCAGAATTCAACCACACTTTAATCTTTAAGGGAGTGAGGAAAATGAAAACAATACATTTTCCGAATTGAGTATTGAATCCAAGCACCGTTGCGCTTATAGTTGGACACTGTGTCACTATGCTACAATATTATGAAAATATTTTCCTTGTTCATGATCAGAATACGTCATTTATTTATTACTCAAATATAAAATGGCTGCTTTAGATTATTATGTCTTTAAGTTCCTGTATAACCTATTTATACAAAAGTAATGGAGCAAAGTACGTCGTTTTATTCTGCAACACTACACAAAATGCCTCCAGAATTCGATGGAAAGAGTGGAGTGGAGTGTCTTAACACTAGATTCCCAGATTCTCTATACTGATTCTGCTATATTTGGGATACATCATATAATTATTTTATGTACCAGCAAAAATATATTTAGCTTAAAAAAATACCTTGTGTACCCAAAGCCAATTGACTGCTGTGGCATGCTCTTCACCTGTAAACACAGAATACTTTAAAAATCAGTAAATTCTGATCGCTATACAGACATGTTACGTAACTTTTTTCTTCCCACAACTGCATAATTTTGAAGCCTGCAACAGCAGGACCTGGTTTCAACAAGACGGCGCGACATCTCATACATCCAATGAGTCACTGATCAATCAGATGCCAATGATATCACGTCGAGGGGACATTCCGTGGCTTCCTCGGAACCCACTTCTCACGTCACTGGATTTTTTCTCTGGGGGTACCTCAAGAGCCGCGTTTATGCCAAAAAACCGACGACAATTGCCCAGCTCAAGAAAAACATTTGCGAGGAAATGTCCACTATCCCACGAGCGATGTGCCAGCAAGTTTTTACGAATTTGAAGTTCAGATTCGAGGAGTATGTACGTTTGGATTGATGGATGGAAGATTATCTTTCCTAAGCCTTATAATTTTTTTCTATGATTTTTTTAAACTTTGCATAACTTAATGGCCCACCTGTATTTGCAGGCAAACTCATGCTGTGAGTTCATTCAGATTTTGATGAAACAAACTTTAGATGTTAAGCCGAGTTAAAACAAAGCAATTAGTGAAAGGTTTAAGTAAATCAGTTCAGTATTTTTCGGATATAAATGTGACATAATACATACAGACAGACAAGAAATTAAAAAAATAAACATACTTTGCTTTCTATTATTATTTTTAAGTGCCCCTCTATCCATTTCAGTCAAAAATACTAAATGTACAGACAAAATATTTTTACTGTTTTATTATATATACAGATGGAGGCTGTAGTGACTCAGTTGGACAGCATCTAACCATTTGGTAGTTGGGGATTCAACAAGGAGGAATAAATTATTTTTGTTTCCATGTTCTAGTAAAACAGAACAGCATTGATTTCTTTCACTCAACACACATTGTATCACATTGAGACCAAAAGTGGCCTGCTGTTATATGTGAAAGCCTGTTTACCAAGTACCGTGTATGTATTTACAGTGAAGCTGATCCCTTCATTACTTACATATACAACCTACTATACGGGCATCAAAGCATGATGGTACTAGTGTGGGGTTCTCGCGAGTACCAGCAGCTTTCTTTAATACCTTCATGTTGAAAGGATCATCATTGCCAGCTTGCATGGCTAACAGTTCCTTCTTTTCCAAACCAGTTGCATGTTCCAGGGGATCTGACATCACTGTTAAATAATATAAATAATATTAAAAGTTTAAAATAACATAATTTAAAGGTATTATTTAAGTCAAAAATAATATAGACGAAAAATGTCAGTAGTGTCATCAGTTTTTTTTAATAATAAAAAAAAACATTATTGGTTTTGAAGTATCGGATTTTAAGTAAGAATGGTATCATAGCAGTAAAATTTTGGTAACATAATATGTTTAATGATTCATAATTCACCTGTTTCATTTTATTTGAGAAACAACTTAGTTACCATTTTTTCATAAAAATAATGAATTAAATATTTTCATAACATTTATTAATTAGTTATAAATTACAGTTACTTGTTAAAACAAAGTTATTTATTAAGAAAATATTTCTGTAATATGTCTGTATATAAGACTCTTTTTATACATTTATACAAAAAAAGGAACCAAGTAAATGTACATTTTTATCAAAATATACTGATATGGATAAGATATTTTATAACCTAAAACCTTCTTTAAGTAAATCATAAATATATGATAAATGACACAGATTTTAGAGTGTCTCAAGATAGTAATACAAATTTAAACGTACTACTGGTTTATTATTCGGTTATCCATAAGTATGTCATATGTTTTTAATTTATTTAATCAATAAATGTGTCTTTTATATTGACATTCAAAGTCGCAGGAGAGATTATTGTTATGACATTTTTTATATTTGAAAGAAAATGCTTATAGTATAGAAGGATAGTTTTAAATATTTTAATATAGTATAATAAGTTTATTAAGGCACTTAGGGAAAATTTAAGATTCTTTTGACATTACGTAACGAAACAATGACAGATAAGGCAAGGTATTTAAATTATATATATATTTCTTACTTTTGTCTGCGAATCCCCTTCGGGCAGTAGATAAAAGAGCACTTTTAAAGGCATTTGCCCGGATAATTTGCCTGCACAAGGAAGCCATTTCACTTTTCTCACTAGACCGCTTCTCACGATAGCAAGTGGGGTTTGAGAGATTGTGAGTGTTGTTATATGAAATAAAATTTCATGAAACATCGATGAATACCGGTTTTTTCCAAAGACTGGTGGTTTATTAAACATAATGTTAAATTATGTTGGAAATTATAAAATTAGCAAAATGTATATTAATTAAATTATTATTTACTAAATAACGTGAAATATAAATTTACGAGGTGATTGGTAGATAGACAAACTGATATAAATGATAGAATAAGATCAACCTGTGATAATGCCCAGTCATATTCACGATATAAGTAATTTTTCTTTTTTGTTTTCCTAATGACTTCCATATTAAAGTACACTTATATTTAGTTCGTAGCAGCCTTATTTAACAGTCAGATTATTTTGAAAAAAGATTATTTTCAATGAGTATTAAATAAAAATCTTAGATTTCTTTTCAAGTTTTTATTCCCGTTAAAACAGATTGAGCAATACATATACATAACAATATATTGTGATATAATATATTAACAGAATTAATAACTACAACTTTAAAACTGTAATAACCTTTATTTTGATAATATTATATTATTTTTTTATGGATTTTTATAATTATATTCATTACAAACATTTTTATTTCAATATAATCAAAAATTATGTATATTACAAAAAACTACTATAATTGCTGTATGTACAGTGCCACTATTTTATCTAAAAGTTTGTAAGTTTCAAAAATCACATTATTTTGATTAGGTGCGTATAAGTAAACATTAAGTGTCATATAAATATTACCAAGAAGACTGTATACGATTAACAATAACGTAAGAAAAGCGAAATTTGTTTTAAATACGATATAGAATTTATAATTTTAATATAATGTATTGTTTGTCATCACCATTTTAAATACTTTTCTTGGTACTTTGTTGTTATTTTTTTAAAAATGGTTTCACTTTTAGCCATCATCGTTGTTAACGCCTGAAAAATAAAAGAGAGACTTATGTTAAATTGACATAGTGATGCTAATAATTGATTAAAAAAAATTGCGACAGATTTACCGTAATTATTAGGTTGTAATAACAATATGTTAAATTATCTGTAAATAAGTATTGTTATAGTTGCGAAAACTTACTAGTATTGTAAATTTTATTTTCCGACGAACTTTATGTATTTTTTTAACGCATAATATAAACGATGATATCACACTTGAAGGAAATCAATTTCTCGTTCGACCACTTCTTTGTATGAAGCAACCTTTGAAAGAATTTAATCGCACGTCTATTTCACCTTCTTCAAGCTGCAATTATCGAAATCATTGATTGATACATATAATTGTACTGAATATCAAAATTGCTGCAATTAAATCTATGATTTATTTATTTGTTTTACATTTTCAAGTAAATTATTCAATTCTCTGCAATGTGTTAGAAACTGAGTAATGTTATTTTAAAATATGATAATAATAGTTAGATATTTTAGTAGATTTCTACCGGGTCTGATTGATATATTTCTCTATAACATGATGGAGATACACATTCTCGGATACATCGAGTTTGAGCGAGGCCGTTGATTTGATTGCATGCACTGCTTTGTTCGCATGCAGTTTCATATTCACGAAAAGTCATTTCCTGAAAATACTTTGAATTAATGCTAAGTAAATGTAACTCCTGGTTTATCTCCATAACTTTTTTCCAAAAATCTTACTACTAAAATAAACTTTAACAAGAACGATATTTTTGTTATATTCAGTTAAAATGTAAATTTTGATTTACTGTACAATAGTAAATATATAAGAAGTAATAAATATGTTTAAATTGTATATTTAAAATACATAAAGCGATGTAATTGGTGCGTAAATTAATAGTTTCCTCGTAGTTTGAGTTTATTTTACGTACATTTTTAGGTGAATCCTTATATTGATATTCCTTAAAAGTAAATGTAACTCCTGTTTTATCTCCATTACATTTTTCCAAAAATCCTATCACTAAAATAAAGTTTAACAAGAATGATATTAATGTCATTTTTATTTATACTTTGTTATTTATGTTACAATAAAGTAATACAATAAAGTGTTTGAAAATCGATAATTACTTGTTGGTTTATTGTTCATAGTCTGCGCATGTCACTAAAAGACTATACAAATAGTATTGCTACCAAGAAAATATTTTATAATATATTTTGATATTATAAAATGTCCAATCCAAACTTTTCATTAAATAAAATAAACTAAATAAAGGACATTATATTATTAATATGACTATTTGACTATACGACCCAATTGATATCGTTTTAACTTTTTATGATAACTTGTATATTTACAATACAAAAAAATCATAATTAAGTAATGAATAAACCTATGTAAAATCAAAATTCCATTTCTATTTTAACTGCACGCATCGGTTTTTACATCACTAGTACAACCCCTATAATGAATATCGAATGAAATAAGAAATGTCAAACAAAATTTGATGTTTTCTGCCAAATGTAACAATTGCTGCTTACTGCTTGCATAGGTATCCATCCGCAGAATTTGTGAATTCCAGTAAGAAATTTTACATATTTTTAGAAATCCATCAAAATATTCGCGGTCTCTCTTTGATTTTGTGTTTACAAGTGTCTGTTCAATTGCGGAATTGTGTGTAGTGTTCAAAAGAAGACTTGGATTTATTTTATAACTTCGTGGCGTAAGAGATCAAGATTCCTCCGATTTTGTAAGTATTGTTTACTAAATATATATTTTTGGTAATTTTAATATGTGATTATATAAACCGAATCGTTAAATGCCACTTGCAAAACCACGTAACTAAAAATGCAACATGCTTTTGAAAATAATAAATAGCTACACAAATTTTATTTAATTATTTTAGATGAAACTAAAATTTGTTTGGTGTTTGCAGATATTACTATATTTAAAACCACTTTTTTCCCTTTTTTATTACTTAATTAGGTATTTTCTACTATTTATTATTTACTATCAAGAAATATGTAAAAGATTTACCTTTATTTAAAAAAATATATTATATATTGTTACTAAATATTTGAGCCTAGCCCTTGAGTTTAAGTGCATACTTGGTCCAGGAGTACTGAAAGTCAAATAGTAAATTTTATATTTCATACTGTATTGGTAAATTATTAAGTCTTTCTTTCTGTGAAATATTATATTGTTATGTGAAATATTCAAGCGAACTTATTATTAAATAGCATGAGTTAAAGATGATTTTACACAGCCTTGTTTATGTAGCAACTTATTTAAGTGTTACTTTTTTCTGCTTCAGATCATTTTCTTTTATGTGTGTTAGTCATCTACATTTCGTGATCAAGCAATTCCAAGATTAAAACATTTAAAATTATTTTTGTTATAATTTTTTAGTATGTCAAAACTTGGATTTTTTTACATAACTATTTATATTAGACAACATAGTGTTAACAGAATCAGTTCTCCACTTCCTCGTAAATTGGAGACATTGTATATAAGGTTATAAAAAAAACTATTGGTACCATATGGTGGAATTTAACAGCTCCTTGGCCACATTATGAGCAGTATTTAAAAATTGAGTGGAAAGTTTCCTGCTGGCCCCGTTATTTGCACGTTATGGAGTGCAATTAAAAAACTTACTCTGTTACAGATTAATTTAATATATTATGTAATGCTAACCAGTATTACTTTGTTTTTAATTTACAAGGACAATTATAAGTTTATTTATTGATATTGAAATATATATATGTAGAAAATAAAGATTTTCCATCTATGAGGAAAAAAATATAAACTCTCATATTTAATCATTCTTTTATAAAATAATATTAAGTTATATATAATATTTCAGTGAATTTGATTTGCAGTACATTTTAATAATCAATAAATTATAAAATTTGTGACAGCATTTAACCATAGATGTTTTCCATATTTGTTTTGATAAGAAAATCTTAGATAACATTTACATGTAAAAAATAATATATTGCTAAATAAATAGGTTTTTTTTTTCATTTTGAGGCATAGTAATGTTTAAAATATTTAAAAAATCTGTTCAGTGGAATAGAGGCCCATATACTTATCGGACATGCTCAGGAATTTAAAAAAATCAGCTTCACATTGTATCTCGCACATAGCAGGGTAGGCATAGGGAACTCTGGAGGCATTGTGTGTTGATTGGCGGAAAGCAACGCCACGCTTTTCGTCGTTATCAGTGCGAGGAAAGAAAATATTTTATTACTTTGAGTAGGAATCGAACCCAAAACCTGTCGCGTTTACGGTCGCACGCTCGTGTCTCTGCGCCACAAATAGTCTCAACTTAACTCACGAAAATGTAACATTCACAACACCTAATGTGTTACCCAAGATAGACAAAGGTTTTTTAAACAAGTCTCTAACGTTTTTTTTATAGAACTTTCATCTTGTAAACGCAATTGGGTCGCGAGCTTTGCTGTTTATCAATGAGGTCAGGTCGTATGCTTCACGTGTTCCTACCTAAAATAAAAAAAAATCTTAGTGTGTACCATCTAATAGGATAAGTACCCATAATCTAGTGATTATTTTTATCAGCTTTACGCTATCCCGCATAGGAGGGTGGGCATAATAAACTTAGTCTCCTGCTTTACGGTCAATTCTGGAATTGGCGGCATTGCGTATTGAGAGCCGGATCTCAACACAAGAAATCTTATCGTATTCTATTCTACTAATATTCAAAAATTGTGAGGATGTATATTTGTAACACTTTCAAGCCAAGCTACTGAACAAATTTAGATGAAACTTTCTAGTTAATACCAATTTTTCCATCCGAATAACGCATAGGCTACAATTTATGTAAAATTTTGGTGCAATTTGACTATAATATAAGAAAAAGTTCAATAGGGAGAAACTGCGTGGGTCTCTAGTGAAGAAATGAAATTAATTCTCTTCGAATTCTCCCGATTGTATAGAGCCTGCGACTATTGCGAAAGACACAGGCACAGTCAGACGTTGTTCCACTATCAGGATAGTCGATATGATAAAAAAATATAATATAATTAAAAAATATATATTTTTCATATTACATAATTTTAAAAGATTAGCTTATTAACTTACATTTTTTGTTAGTATAGCGATAACGATTTCTCGAAAAATAATATTGAGAAAAAATTAACTATTAAATAATAAGTATGCTATCACCAGGTCTCAAAAATGACCTCATTACGGGTAATTAATATGAGCGTATAAAAAACATCATGTTAATGTAGTTGATAACGTTTGTTATGCATTTTGACCTTATCATAATGTATAAATTTGGTAAATCAGAAGGAAATTTCTAGAAACTATTTTTTATGGGAGAGTAAATCGTGTTACGGCGTTAGCCTATCAGACTTCCCTTTCTCTCACGCTAAGAGCAGCGGCAGGCAGGCTCCTACTGTCCGCTGACAGCTCTAACCCACAGCGCTAGCCGTATTTCGGATATTCTCCTTCTCTCATCTCTCTTCGCACGACCCATTGCTTAGTGTGCGATAGACGTATAGTGTTGACATATGATCTAAGTGCTAATTGTTAGTTTTGTAGGAATAAATAAAGATACTAATTAATATTTTCAATATTAAATGTTATGCATTTATAGCTTCGTTCAGAAATGGTCTTAACTCTTAATACTGATGTTTATATTATGGTATCTGTTCCAAGTTGCCTTGGGGCATTAGATCGTCATTTTTGTGAGCCTCGTTGGGTTTTTAGCAAATTTTAGTGCAGACGTTACTTCGAGATACTATCAATATAGTCTTTTGTAGCTTTATGACAAAAAACCATACCCTTATTAGATTCTAAAGATAACTAAAACCATTATAAATGTATGCAAATGCAACGATTTACCTAAAGTTTAATGGACGTCTCTGATGCGACCGTAAGTTTTTAAATACATCAATAAATGAAACTTGAAGTATTATATTTAGTTTTGACGACATATATTGTACCAAACTGAAGGAATTTTAATCATTTTTTAGTATGAATCATTTAACTCCCAAAATTTCGCTGACTTTTAAACTTCACTTTGATAATAGATTAAAAATCCATTCAATCAGTATTTTTGTCGAGCCAGTGGAGCGCGAAGAAACACCTACCGGATTAATTTCTCTTTCGTTTATACCAGCCTTTGTTATTGAACGTCAATGGACAAACCTTTATTATCTATGTTCATGAGACTGCTATTTTTTTTTTGATCTGAAAGATTCCATAGTAAATTAAAAAAATGCTGTTGTTAGCCTAAGAAAAGTCATTAACTTTTCTTTGATATTCACTGGATTTCAACTTTGCCTTTTGATAAGGCAGTTTGTAATCGTTTAACGATATTTTGTACTACGTGTTGAATGATGTTTTTCATTTCCCAGAGTGGGATCGACACCACAACCATCGCGCATACTTCAGAGAGGCTGTTACTGAACCCCAATGACCTATTTTTATATTATCTTTATTCCTGTTTCATTTTTAATTCTTTTTAGGGCGCGATATATGGAGAATAAATATGTTCTTAAGAATCTTTCCGTATACATTTTTTCACGCATTTTCGTGATGATGATGTTACGTATTCACTTATTTATAAGCCACAAAGCCTTAT
This sequence comes from Heliconius melpomene rosina, assembly GCF_056956725.1. Classification (NCBI taxonomy): domain Eukaryota; kingdom Metazoa; phylum Arthropoda; class Insecta; order Lepidoptera; family Nymphalidae; genus Heliconius; species Heliconius melpomene. The sequence continues at coordinate 4,772,537 of NC_140400.1, forward strand.
CGTGCACAGCGTATATTCAACAAAATATTTACACGCTTTCATATAAAGCCTCGAACAATAACTGTTATAATTCAACTGGCTATACGAGATATGACACACGTTTGCAAATAATAATCGAAAATAAAACTTAATTTTAAGTGTAATAAGAGCTATATTTGTGTGAAGAGTTTCTATTTACCTTTTAAATGCAAGCTGGCCGTTTTCTTCGGTGCATTCGGTACATTTGTACTCGTTGCTAGTGGTTAAGGCGAAGGGTACATGAATAATATAGCGAGAAAATTAAATCTATATGTGGTCTTGAACTTGAAGTCGGCTTATTACTACTAGCATTATACTCAGAAAGGACAAGTAATAGTTTATAGCGATTTAATGTTACTTATATTTGAGTTTCGTCATTAATTCACAATGCCTTAAAAATTGGGGGTAAAGTACGGAACAGTGTTTTATCTCTACCTACTGTATATAGGGAAAACTATTTAAATTAAAAGTTAAATCAAATCAGTTTCACGCTGTATCCACACAGCAGGGTAGGCAGAGGGAACCTCGTGTTTAGACACTCTGTTCACCACTTTCCGCCGAGCTTTGAAGGCATTGTGTGTTGAGTGGCGGAACTCAACGCCGTGCTTTGTTTTGACACCCGAGCGAAGCCCCTGCTCCACGACTGGCCTATTTAACGGAGTCGTGAAAAATGGCTGCGTTTTATTTATTTTTTTCCCTTCCTAGGCTATAAGCTAATAGCTAATACTAATAAGTGGGGCTAACCAATGCCTCACATGTGGTGGGGTCAGTTTATATAATTTTACTCCAAACTTATAGTCCTCAGCAACTTTCCACGTTTCTTACTCTTTCAACATTACATTCTTATCTTTATATCTCATCTTGCATCTTTCTACTAGACTTCGGCCGGACAAGTTGTAATAGTTCTTGCCGTACAATTTCATAAAATATCTCGAATTAAGGTTAAAACGGAGAATTAAGTGATTGGACACTAGGTTCTTTCTGCTTATCCTGCGATAAATGACATTTTAGATTCGCGTTTTATTTCAATAAAATGCGTATAACTTATTGAATTCATACAATGTACATCTAACCTAACCGTATACGTTACGGTCTATAAACGCAATTCAATTAAGGAACCTTATTACACGTACTAAAGGTCAGAATGGTTATTTGAAAGCGGCCAATTAACATAAAAACTATAATATTTTAACTATATTTGGTATACTAAGCTAGTTTAAGTGCTTATTTGATATGTTTAATTTTCTTTTTCTTACTTCGAATTCACTTTTTCATTATTTAATAATACAATTAAGTAAAACAAAAAATTTGTTACTCCATAAATTATTTTTTTTTGTGGTTCAGGTTCTTTAAGTCATCGAAAGATGTATGGATTGACTGATCACTAGCTTCTTTGACTTGTCCAATAAAAGTAATAGAACTATACAAAAATACACACGGTTCTACTAATAATAATACATACGGCATGTAATGCGCCTCAAGAAATTCGTATTGGTTGATGATTCCGAACTGATTTTGATAAAATTTGAACTGGGAACAGTAAGTTGAAATATATCAAGGAAGATCATGTCTATATGCTTTTCGGTTGGTGTCGGCATAAAATTTAACATAATCTAGCATACGTTTGTTTCTGGATTAATATAATATTATCTATTACCTATTTTTATTTTCTAGACAAAAGATTTGAATTTTGAACTCATCTCGAACTGTATAACGTTAATGTTGGGTATTAAATTGAGCTAATCCTTTTTATTTTTAAACTTACATTGTACAGGAAAAGTCCTCGATACCATGACCGTTGTATATCAACACGTTATTAGCACATGGGTAGTATCGACAAGGTCCATTTCATGGTCACTGTACTATACGGTATATTTTAATATTGGTTGCCACCCCCAACGGAGTTACCGTTTATTTGAAATATAAAACGTAAAATTTATATGGGAATTTCAATAGAGGATCTCTTAGTGCTCCCATATGCTCCTCTATACTCTCCGAGAAACATGCATTCCAACTTTTAGCGTTCTACGCGGCTGTAAGTTGTCAGTCAAGTCAAGTCTTCTCTGTCTCTCCTGCTATATGCGGAATACGGCGAGAAGCTAAAAGAAAACACAATTTAAAGTATATCTATAGGTAAATCTAGGTACACTACGTATGCAACTGACTCTGCAATGCAGATGATCATTCGTCGCTACTCGCTAGCAAAACGAGAGTTTTATTGTTATAGGATAAATTACTATAACAATAAGTTAGGTATATTTTTTATGTTTACAGGTTATAAATTTATAAATATTTAATTATATTTCTTTTAATAGTTCAGAACAACCATTACAAATCTGTTTATAAAACATTTTATTTCGATAACACTTATCTAAAATTTTAATTGTGACGTTTTCCTGTGTTGTTTTTATTAGCGTAAAAAGCTCACACTCTCCTCTACAGTGTGCCTTTAGTGCCAAGATACTCCGTTCTCTACATTTCGTTTGAATTAGAGACATCGCATATTGGAAGCCGAAACATAAAAATATTCTTTCGCCAAACTAAGTATATTTTGTGTTGTGATTATGAAATTATTGATAAGCGAATTTATGCAGAACTGGAACCGATAATAATAAGTAATTGTCCGCTACATAGATTACCAATTTAAAAAAAAAAATTAAAATAGTGTTCTTTCTTTATTACCTTCTACATTTTGGTCATATATTATACTAGCGGACGCGCGCAGCTTCGCTTGCGTACTTAGGGGTGAATTCTAATAAACCACGATGTGTTCAATGGAATATTTTTAAGAGTCTAAATTTCAAATTTTGTAAAAATAGGTGGCGATTTAAAGATTTTTTCATACAAACTTTCAATCCCTTATTTGCACCCTTAGGGGGTGAATTCTAAAAAACCATGAAACAAATGTTCAATTAAATATTTTTAAGAGTCTAAATTTCAAATTTTATAAAAATCGGTGCTGATTTAATTTTATTTCCATACAAACTTTCAACCCCTATTTCCCCCCTTTAGGGTTAAAATTTTTCAAAATCCCTTCTTAGTGGATGTCCAGGTTACGAAAGTAAACATCTGTCCAAATTTCACGTTTCTACCATTAGCGGTTACGGCTGTGCGTGCGTCTTACCTCAGTCAGTGAGGACAAGTCCTTTTATATATATAGACTAGCGGACGCGCGCAGCTCCGCTTGCTTATTTTGGGGGTGAATTCTAATAAACCATAAAACATGTGTTCAATGAAATATTTTTAAGAGTCTAAATTTCTAATTTTATAAAAATCTGTGGCGATTTAAAGATTTTTCCATACAAACTTTCAACCCCTACCCCTTATTTGCACCCTTAGGGGGTGAATTCTAGAAAACCATGAAACATATGTTCAATTAACTACTTTTAAGAGTCTGAATTTCAAATTTTATAAAAATTGGTGCCGATTTAAAAAACATTCTATACAGACTTTCAACCCCTTATTTGCACCCTTAGGGGGAGAACTCTAGAAAACGATGAAACACGTGTTCAATTAAATACTTTTAAAAATCTAAATTTAAAATTTTATAAAAATCGGTGCCTATTTAAATTTTTTGCCATACAAACTTTGAACTCCTATTTCACCCCTTTAGGGTTAAAATTTTTTACAATCCCTTCTTAGTGGATGTCCAGATTACGAAAGTAAACATCTGTCCAAATTTCACGTTTCTACCATCAGCAGTTACGGCTGTGCGTGCGTCTTACCTCAGTCAGTGAGGACAAGTCCTTTTATATATATAGATTATTGACGAATGTACAGATAAAGTACCTATTTGTATATTTTCAACTTGAATGCCATTAATATTAAAACTGCAGTAAAAATGCTTCGCTTAGAAAAGTGCATCTTTAAACTCTGACGCAAGTATTTAATTGGTAAGTACTGTCGGTAACATTATGTTATGCACGTTTATATTGTCGTGCATACATTTCTCTTATGAATTACCATCGTTTAAATTTTACGTTTTTGTTATAAAATTTTCTGTGGACTCTTAAGATCAATATTGAACGATGATTAATAATAAATTCATAATATATATAATTTCATACTTACTATTGACTAAATATGGTAGTATTAACTAAATATGATTGTTAAATTAACATGGGTTTACAACTTCAACGGGAATTAGGCTTAAGATCTCCACAAACTCAATGTCTTAACAATACTTTATTTCTTCTATTTCTCTCAATAAATAGGATTCGCAAATTTAAAAAAAAACAGAAAAGATGATTGCCTGACGACAGATTTTTCCACATCTTCCCATCAAGCTCAAATGTACTAAACATAATATAATCTACGGTTATTACATGTTTCATTGAAAAAGAACATTACGCATTATTTATTGCTATTTCTTATAGTAATAAATAATAATAAATAATGCCTAATGTTCCATAATTGTTGTATGTATTATTTTCTTGTGTAATTTAAATGCGTTTCTAGTATTCTTATCTATATTATATATAGAAGTTGTTATTAATTAATCTACGTTTTAATGTAAAATTACCATGTACCAATTATATGTACTTACCTTGGGTGTATCAGGTTCTTGTCAAGCATCGTATGACTAATTAAATTATTTATATTTTTGGTTCTAAGAACTAGAATTGCGTACCTTTGTTTTTTTTATTATCAGTTTATTCACACGGTAGATATAAGTGTCTATATCGCTCTGCACTTGTAGCTTGATAAAACACTGTCATGGGTTTTTTTAATGTCTTTATTGTAAATCTGAAGTGTATTTTCTTATTGTGAACAATCACAAACATTTTATGGTAAATGTAGTGGTTGTGAATTTGATTCCGATCTGGGAAGAAGATCAATTACAGCGTTTAGTTCCGTCGGTGTATCAAGAGAGTCTTACAATCTTGACATCTGGTTCATTTTATAATGTAGAAGGTTGTAATTTGTAGTTGAATGTGTATAATGTGTGAAATTGTAACTTTCATATTATGTAACATATTTTGTACTACGAACGTTATTTGGGGTTTGCCAAGCGTAATAGTTAAATACTATAAATTATATGTGATTTATCTACGCCACCTCAGTCTACTCGTGACCACGGACTGCACGGACTAGTGTTTCTAGAAATGTGGAAAAGGAAAGGGATCTCTTCCAACGCAATCTTTTAGGAGTAGTTAAATAGATGTTAAAAGGTTTTATTTAAAATAATATGTGAGAAATGTGGAAAAAGAAATAAACATGAAAATTAAGATATTAAATGTACATCAGGCGGTGTTAAAGAGCCAAATGCCAATGGAATTCTATCGTCTCAAAAATCATGTCTAATTTTCACAGGAGGAGAATAACAAAATGAATATTAATAGCCGCGTAAAAAGATAACATTATATTACTTCGCGATAAAAAATTGCGACGACTACCATTATTTGTTTTATCATAGCGAATATGATAACTGGTCGATGTTATCTACTACAAAAGAAATATTTTTTGTTTTCATATTTTTTTTTATATTTTATTATCGGATTTTCTTTATTTTGCTTATCGTCAATTGATTTATAAAATCTGCTAACCTATGATAATATAGTTTAGGAAAAATATTAATATACGATTTATTAACGCTTTTATTGAATGAATTTTAATAATTTTATAGTTAACTAGTGGACCCGGACGCGGCTACGCCCGCGAAAATATAAGCCTAAATAATTAAAATAAGTTAAATAATAATAATAAGTGGAGATTTATTATTAAAAAAAATATCTGAGTAACCGAAATGAACAAACAAAAGAAGTAAAAGTAACTAAAGGAAATTCTTAATATTAGAAAAAGTACCTAAAGTTTGCAGTGCGCGCGTACTAAACATTTTTCTATATTAAATAATTATTATTTTTTGCGAACAATATTAAATAAAATCCCAAATGATTAAAATTACGATATTTTAAGTGTGTAACATCGGTATAGATAACCGAACTGAGATAAATTAATTATAAGCAGCAAATAACTACATAAAAAATAATAGTAATTCGAAAATATATAAACATTTACAAAATCATCAAAGTTATCTGCCCGTTCACGTCGGTCATACTATACCACTCGTAGGCTAGGTCATTCCGAATCAGTGACATCTCCTTAATTATTTATTAGAATGTTATACAGTAAACTATAATTTCAATCTAGATAAAATGCTAAAAGTGACTATTATATTTATTTTCATAAGGTTGAATATCAAACTATAGAAATCAACTAATTTTTGTTAATGTATACAAATCTATATCGGGCAATAAGCCATGTATGCATTAAGCAAACTCACTTTCGGTGACGTTTTCTCAAAACAACAAACTTTGCAAGCCGTTGCTTAGCAACGCGTAGCGACGATTGTTATTAACATGGCGGAATAAATTGCTTGTCAAATTAATTATTTTAATATATTGGTATATATCGAAAATATTACAAATATGAGAAAAAAAAGTATCCTATGTTAATACCGGTAAAAATGCTTACAATATGCTGAGTCAGCTTAATATCGATCGACATAATAAATAGATACAGAAATTTACTAAATAAAATTAATCGTATTTGAACTTGCAACCATTACGCAACAGTTATAATTACCGGCTTAACGCTTTTCCCGTTTGGTAGAGTAGGGTGAGGGAACCTAACCTACCTAGAGTACATTCTCCAGTTTTCATTTAAATTTTGAAACAATATTTGTTGAGAGCCGTTGTGTTTCGAAACCTGGTCATGTTACGTATCTACCAAGGAGGCGAAAATCTTTAAATGTAACTAATTATTCCCTCGAGAGGGAATCGAATCCACAAATATCAATTTTATTGTGAGACGCTTTCCTCGCTAGTCACGTCCTAATTGTTATGTTATTTTAAACAAAATATGCCATATCTTTGAATAATTTAGTATATTTCTTTTTGTTTCTTTTTCGATAAGGTCTATGAAAGTCAAAAATATTCAAATTTAAAAGTGTAATTGATATCACATGTTGTAGGCAGTTTATATCCCATTGTGTTGTCATATTTGCTTCAATTTTGCATAGAGTTCACATATATTAAAAGTGCAATGTATATTTTCGGTAGCAATAAATGTATGACGATAACCGACATACTATTTCTAAATCTGAAAATTGCATGTTTATATCCAAAGAAGACGACAGGGACCTTTGCCACTCAATACGCTATATTTTTCTTTTCAGTTTTTCACTTTCTGTCCATTTGGCTATTTGCTTGTGAGTTTTAGGTGGATTTGATCTCCACTCCAGGGTATAAATAATTATTATCTGTACCAACACTTGACAGGTAGTGTCTTGAATTTCGGTAAAAGAACACAATGAAAGTCTTAACACTATTAAGACTATCCTCTGACTTCTAGTACTACGTTCAATGCGACAATCACGTAAATTTGAAAAAATAACATACTTTTATTAATAAGTATAATCTATAAGAAATCAATGGTCACTTTCTTTCTGTATTTGCTAATCTATGCTGACATAGTTAAATTTGAAATCTTATGTGAAAAAATACTTTTAAATAGTTGTCATTGACTCTAAGAGTATCTTAGTTTTAATTTAAATGTTGTTAAATTTTATACATTTTCTCGAGAATTGAACCCTCAATCATCACGTGTATAATGAATTAAATAGGTAGTTCCCTACTGCGCCCTATACAAATTTCGATTGGGCCATCCATTAGGGAATTGCTTTTACTTTCGATTATTCGACATTACGTAAGTTGACGTAGCGTCTGCTCAGCTGCCAAAACATAAGAGAAAATATTTCAATCTTTTGGCCGGCGAGTTAGACTTGCGTAGTAAGACAATATTAATGTAATTAATACAATTATTTATTAGATTTAGGGTTGTCCGTGGCTGTGTCAGTTTATCTTGGCCTCGATATGAAATGCCTTGCCGTTTAAACGTTTTTATAATATGTGCAATATTCGGATACTTTGGATATATTCCAAATATATCACAATTGTCGGTAATAATAAATGCTATGAATCAGTTGTTAGTATTTTATACAGGAAGAATAAGATTGGAGAAAGGAAGTTACATTATATTTAAACGTTTATAATTATTTGTACCTAATTAAGAATTTTTAAATCTTTTTTTACACTGTGTCCCGATTATAGAAAAGTACAGCGCGTCGTGGGGTTCCGCCATCCAGAATTAGGCGGGAAATGAGGAACGGAATGTCTTGACACTAGGATCCCTCTGCCTACCATACTGTGTGCGCGATGCAGCGTGAAGCTGAAATAAAAGTTCATTATTCTATAACTTATTTTTAAACACTCTTCTTTACGCTTAAACTAAAACAAATAAATCCAGACTCACCTATGACAATAATAGATGACATTTAAAAAACATTTTGCCATTTTTAACTTTAAAAAAGTCGTCTGCTGTATTTTTTTTGTCACCCATCATCTATTCCAGTGTCAGAAGTCAACGCACTAAAAATAAAAGAACAAAGACAAACATACGACATGAATAAATACATATATGATTTGCTCCTTTTGATAACGTGGACGTTTGGCGCGCAGTCTCGCTCCGATACTCGGACCGGTCTATCCTATCCGTTTATCCGCTTAAATATATTCATGTACGCGTATTTAGTTTTGTAGGGATTTAAAAAAAAATAAAAATAAAATTATAACACACTAGTGATGTTATTATTATTTTTTAATTAAATTTATGGCTACCATTGAGGTCTGAAAGAATATATATTTGTGTAGTGTAAGTGGAAAACTATACGGAATATTTACTTTATATATGTTTTTATATAAAAGTTTTATTTATTGGTTATATAAAAAGTTCTTTTTGTGTTAGTGTTAGTGAAAAGAATAAAGGCCAAGGTTTGAGTAAAGTAGTGGATTCTTGTATTTGAATGCCCTACAGTGTAATACATCAGTGATTTTGGCGAAGTTTTTCTGGCAACAGTACCATTTTTCTGTCAGCAGTAATTGATTTTTCGCCGTTGGAAAATATGTTCGAGTAAGTTCGTTTTCTTTCCAATGTCATTTTGTTTAGTCTATATGTATATTATATATATTTTTACATTATCTCTACATTTAATAGAGATCACAGTCAAATTTATTGCGGTCTTATAATAACACCCTGTTTGTTTATATTCTCAATAAAATATTACCTGTAACCACATTTTAAATGAAATTTACATATTTTGCATATATTTTAAAGGTGGCATATAATTAACTTCTTGAATATATCGTAAGCCTTGAATATTTTAAATCAATACAATAGATTGCTGTTTCGAAACTTTAGGTACTGCTTACTTGTATGACGCCAATCGTTTTTTTTAAAGTAAAGTATTCAATATTATTAAATGAAATTGAATATAATTTATTATAATTTGTAACTACATTTTGTACGGAAAAATTAAAAATTATAAAAAAAATATTATAGTTTTTCCTTATCCTCGATTTAAAAGAGCTAATGCTTCATTTGTCATAGAGGATATATGTATACACGCATAAATTAGTAAAGGGCTATATTGGAAAGGAGTAGCTTGATGCTTTTTCTCCATTACTAGCATGCTCGGCAGGAGGAAGAATCTAATATTAAGACACTCCGTTTCTACTTTCCGCCTAGTTTTCAAGACATTGGGCGTAGAGTGGCGGAACTCTTTTTCTTCTCTCACTTTCGTTTATGATTGGGTACTTACCTTATCTAATTCCCTACATATGCAATACGACTTTTGACTTCTGCCACTAATTACCGCTATAAATAACTATCGATAAACTTCATCATTTTTAATAGTATCATAAAATATTATTATTTACTATTATTAGGTATTAATATATATTGCCACCAATTAAAAGAAATTAAATAATCATAATAGGAATAATATGTATGTAGATACCAAAAATCGTTTAAAAAATCAATTGATTTTAATCGCAATTTAAATCACTAATTCAAATTAATTAAATAAAATTAAATTATATAAAAATCGATATACCTATACAAAAGAATTCGTCCCTACTTAAATATCTCTGGAAATTTACTTATTAATTATTTTATTACATACGAGTATTTATTACAGGCGTGTACTGATAATTGTTAGTTATTTTTACTTTATTTTGAATACATTATGTTTTTTTTTTATTAAGAGTTAGTCATAGCCAAACACGTGTACGCCGAATATCCGCTCTTTAAATTACCGAATCCGTAAACAATTTTAAAGTTCTTATTTTATACAATAAGTAATTAACTGAGTAGAGGCCGTCATGGCGCAGAGGCACAGGCGTGTACGCGACAGGTTTTTGGTGTCGAGGAGAATACCGGCGTTGAGTTACGCCACTCAACACGCATTGCCGCCAAATCAATAAGTCGAGAACAGAGTATTTAACTCCGTTTCCGTAGGTTAGGTTCCGTTCCGTTCTGCCTATTCTGCTATACAGAGGATACAACGTAAAGCTAAGAACGATATTAACTTTAAAATTAAATAGGTTAATTATGGAAAAAATTATTTTTCTCACAATTGTTGTTTAGTGGATTTAGTCTATTTATAGACAGTAGGCCATATTTTGTTACTGGACCAAATGTAATTGGCAACTATTCGGAGTAATACATAGGAGTAGGCCACTGTAAAGTACCTTAACTCGATTTTATCATAATGGTTTATGTATGGCATATATTGGTGTGGGCGTTTCAAGGATAGATATATAATATTTTTTTTTTAGTTTTATGCTGTTTTTTTTAGTTTCAAGCAAAAGTGTTAAGATACTCTCTGTTCACCATCTTCCTCGACTTTGGGTCAAACCTACGATCATCACATCATAGATTATGTGTGAAATTTTTTAATTTTTCTGTGAGTACGCGGTCACAGTTACTGATATTTTTGGTCTATCCATCAAAATTATCCTCTGCTTATTTCGTATTTTTTAATGCATATTAACGTTTGACAAGTTTTAAATCTTTTTTTGACATAATTATATAAGCATTTCTTGATCCATGATAAATATTTATAATTAGTCACGCTTAAGCATTTTTTTTAAGGATGCTTATTAAAAAACTTTTTTTAAACAACTAAATTTCCTGAAATAAGTGACTATTCATTTTATATTTATAAGTCGCTGCCCTGTTTGATAACACTACATCCGTCCACATTTCTTATCAAAAGTAGTTGTAGCTGCTAATGCAAACAAAATGTTTGTGCGAATAGCCTTGTTCTTATTTTATCGTTGTTATGGATGTAACTATAAAATTAAACAGCTGTGTACATATATTTATAATGCTTACTTCAGCAATGATAATTCTTATACGATGAGGGACATCATGGCGCAGCGGCACAGTATAGCATAGCATAGCATCCGTTATAGGTCTCGCTCGGAAGAGTGAAATATTTTTATTTTCTCACCCGGGGAAAATACAGCGAGGCGTTGACTACTGCCATTCCACACGCAAATATCTCTAAAAGTTGGAGCCCAAGATGAGGATTCTCTTCCACCTTCCTTGCTATTTGAGCTTTCGTCCATTCATTACTAAAATTATTGTGTACTAGGCTGAACTTTGCTTACAACTACGGAAGCTTCTATTTTTTTTCTGTTAAGATTCGAAATGAAAATCATGCTTCAGGTATCTTTTCATCTCAAATCTTTGATTTTTGCTTAATAAAAATTGCTGCTGGCACAAATTTTTTTCCATTCAAATAGGCGCAACTTGTTCGTAATGGCGTCAATAAAGGGTAACCTGTTTATTATTTATGGTATAGTAGTTCAATGGGTCATTGCACCGCACAAAACATAAGCGACACAAACAAATACTACGCAATAGTTACTAACAATATTAATATTGTCATACGTACTGATACTAATCCCGTTTTGAAAGATAACAAAAGGGGCCTTCATTCTGTGCCTTGACTCGTAAAACAGATAAATGTATGTACAAGTTTGGAAATATTATGATTTTAATATATGAGTTTTAATTGCCGCAACTCAACAAGTAATTTCTGGGAAAATAGGACTGAGACAGGAACGGTATATGGTGATATACTCGTATGGTATATTATTTTTTGCGCATGGTATATGAAAGAAAAAATCAAGATTGGGCCCTGATAAAATACCCTTAAAATCAAGTAATAATAACGAAAATACGTACGTATGCAATGCGTGTGTATTGCATTTGCATTCAAAGAATTAATACGTATTTTCTTTATGGTTAACATAAAAATATATTGCGATGGCATTTAACTAAATGCCAGGTGAACCTAACTTTTATCGATATCGTGTATCTAAAAGTACGTTATAGTAAAAAATAGCCGTAAAGCAGAATAGGCAGAGAGGGAGAGAGAAAGAGAGAGAGAGAGAGAGCGTAACCTGTCATGTTTAATGTGTTATATGATTTTTAAAATGATAATGTTATTAGAACACATAAGTATTATGTATTTCTTGCGGACGAAGCCGCGAGCGGTTCATTAGTCGACAATTATTCTGTCTCGAAGCTTGTAGAAGCTAGAATATACTAATAAGATTGTATATTTTATCTTTACAACATAATCCAATGTATTATATTTATAATAAATTAGGAACATATTCCTTTGTGTTTTATCTTGTGTATTCTTTATGTTTACCATTCGTATCATCGTGAAACTAGGATACATGACAACGTTTGATGTATAAAAAAAATAAATATAACATTAAAATTATGTAAATATTTTCAGCGGCACAGCGTGTGATTGTAAACACGAAGGGTGTGGGTTTGATTTCCAATAGAGGGAATTAATTATTTTCATTCCCTCGCTCTGGTTGCCAACACGCATTGTCTCTACCTGCCTTGAGCAGACTGTTAAGACACCCCCTTTCCCATTGAGACACTTTCGTTCTCCACTTTGCTTGCTAAGCCTCGTTAGCTTCGCTTAGTCTAGGTACCACAAATCGGAATTAAATAGAAATAAAAAAATATGTAAGTACCTACGTAACTTTGAGAAACAGATTTTTTTGATTAGGTATATTTTGTCTCATGACATAGTGAAAAGCGTATAGTAATTATAATAATTTGGTGAGTTTCCTATTTCATAACATTTCTTTTAATAAACAAAGGATTAAGATGACGTATACAGTCGTACGGAAATTTTCATATTATCTTGATTGGATATGGATTATACTCTAATTAAGGTAATGTATCCCACATGTCGTGGGGATTGTCGTGTGCCGTTATTAATTGGCTGTTTAATTTTTTTTTCATAAGCTGCGTTTTTATTTGAACTCTTTTATGTAAATCTTAGTCATTAGCTCTTATATACCTAATTGCGGAAATATCAAAAATTATATGTATTTTTTTAAACGAACGTCCAAGAAGATATACGCAGTTGTAGGTAATTTTTACATTTTTTTTTAATGTAAATATCTTATATTATGTAGCTACGTATACAATATGTATTTGTAGAAACACTTGAGGCCGCTGCAGCGTAGAGATGCGATTGTAGCTCCGAAGATTTGGGTTCGATTCCCACTCGGAGGACTAATATATTTTATTATTATTTGATTACATTATTTTCCTTTATTTGCTCTGGTGACAAAGAAATAAAAACCTTAGACAAAATTATAATCTATAGGAATAAAAAATCATATCACAAAAATTATATGAAAATTAACTTACAATTTCACTGTCGCTGGCGGTCAACAATTTCTTGACCGCTGGCCGGACTTCTATCAGTATATAACCAAAATAATTACATGAACATCATACATTATAAATTTATAATATTTGTCTACAGACAATGTTTCCTTATCAATACGCGCGGTTATCAAATCACACAGAGGTCTGTTGATTACTTTGCATAGACAAAACTCAAATTAAACCAAATGCCTTGATAATGTAATTTTGTAAACAACGAGAATCATGAGTTGTTATTATTTGGAGGGAGATCTATAGACCCACTCCGAGGAACGATTATATTCAAATAATTTTAATTCGCCTGTTCTGCTGGAGAAAGCGCGGCGTTAAATTTCGCCCCAAACACACGTAAAATCTTGAAAATTCGGAAAAACAAGGAGTGCCTTAACACTAAATTACACTTGTCTGAAAAAACGGTTAGTGATATGAACGCCTTATGTTTTTATTCCCTACTCTATTCTATGTGGGACAAAGTTTGAAGTTAAGTTAAAGAAAACAAATTTTACTAATAGCTATTGTTACTTGAAGTTAAAATATGAATTGACTTTAACCGAATCACAGATAAATGTGTGGTATTGTATTTCACAGTAGTTTTTCCAATTGATGATTAGATTATTAAAGCCCTACAGGTTGATGTGGATTAAGTCGATGTACCAAGGCTAACCACTCTGACGTAGGTACATGTCGGTGTTGTTGTCGCACTATAGCAAATATGGGTGGCCGTGAACTAATGATAAAAGGGCTGGTAGATCATTCTTGTTATTTATTGAATAATAAAAAAAAATATATAAATAAACAAGTTTACTGTCTTGAATATAATATACTTCTATACTAATATTATAAAGCTGAAGAGTTTCTTTAGTCGAACTCGCTAATCGAAGAAACTCCTAGTTCATGTAGGCAGGCACCTCGGGCACTCGGAATGTGTCATTTGACATACATATACAATTATATATATGTATATCAAATATCATACTCTTAGTTATTTCCACTGACCACGGGGGCAAGCAGAAGAAGATAATAACTTAAATTAAAAATATATATTCTAGAAATACTAAATTAGTATTTCTAGAATATGTATTTTTAATATTTCATGTTCTATCTTGCATTGTAAGGTAGGCAGAGAGAACTAATATTCAATTTTGAAATTCATATTAAAATCTCTCTTTATCCTGCATGCCATTGCAATGATTATAATTTCCACATTTTTATCCTTGAAATATTTCTTAACAGAACATAGTAATAATAATAAGTCTAAATAACGTTCTTTTTACAGTTAGGTAATCTTAATTTGTGTAGTTTAAAATTTAAAATACATTACTGAATGCAATTATAGCTCAAATTAACTTTTGTTTAAAGTTCAAAGTATATTTAATGAGGACAAGACATGGCTATTTTACCAGCGGCCAGTAAAAAACAAAAACCAACACGAAAGAAAAAACTTATACATACTATAATGATATATTACGTCGATTACGATTTAGTCTATTTATAGACAGTAGGCCATATTTTGTTACTGGACCAAATGTAATTGGCAACTATTCGGAGTAATACATAGGAGTAGGCCACTGTAGAGTACCTTAACTCGATTTTATCATAATGGTTTATGTATGGCATATATTGGTGTGGGCGTTTCAAGGATAGATATATAATATATTTTTTTTAGTTTTATGCTGTTTTTTTTAGTTTCAAGCAAAAGTGTTAAGATACTCTCTGTTCACCATCTTCCTCGACTTTGGGTCGAACCTACGATCATCACATCATAGATTATGTGTGAAATTTTTTAATTTTTCTGTGAGTACGCGGTCACAGTTACTGATATTTTTGGTCTATCCATCCAAATTATCCTCTGCTTATTTCGTTTTTTTTAATGTACATATTAACGTTTGACAAGTTTTAAATCTTTTTTTGACATAATTATATAAGCATTTCTCGATCCATGATAAATATGTATAATTAGTCACGCTTAAGCACTTTTTTTAAGGATGCTTATTAAAAAACTTTTTTTAAACAACTAAATTTCCTGAAATAAGTGACTATTCATTTTATATTTATAAGTCGCTACCGTCCGATAACACTACATCCGTCCACATTTCTTATCAAAAGTAGTTGTAGGCTGCTAATGCAAACAAAATGTTTGTGCGAATAGCCTTGTTCTTATTTTATCGTTGTTATGGATGTAACTATAAAATTAAACAGCTGTGTCCATATATTTATAATGCTTACTTCAGCAATGATAATTCTTTTACGATGAGGGCCATCATGGCGCAGCAGCACAACGTCTGATTGTAAATGCGACTGTTATAGGTACAACTCCCGCTCGGGAGAGTGAAATGTTTTTATTTTATCACCCGGGGAAAATACGCAAATATCTCAAAAAGTTGGAGCCCAAGGTGAGGATTGTCTTCCACCTTCCTTGCTATTTGAGCTTTCCTCCATTCATTACTGAAATTATTGTGTACTGCGCCGAACTTTGCTTACAACTACGGAAGCCTATGCCTTCTATTTTTTTTCTGTTAAGATTCGAAATCAAAATTATGCTTTAGGTATCTTTTCATCTCAAATCTTTGATTTTTGCTTAATAAAAATATAGCTGGCACATTTTTTTTTTCTCCATTCAAATAGGCGCAACTGGTTCGTAATGGCGTCAATAAAGGGTAACCTGTTTATTATTTATGGTATCATGGTAGTTCAATGGGTCATTGCACCGCACAAAACATAAGCGACACAAACAAATACTACGCAATAGTTACTAATAATGTTAATATTGTCATACGTACTGATACTAATCCCGTTTTGAAAGATAACAAAAGGGGCCTTCATTCTGTGCCTTGACTCGTAAAACAGATAAATGTATGTACATGTTTGGAAATATTATGATTTTAATATATAAGTTTTAATTATTTTTATTTTTTCATTAGGGGCGTTAAGTGCCACAACTCAACAAGTAATTTCTGGGAAAATAGGAATGAGACAGGAACGGTATATTAGATTGGGATCCGACCGTTGAATCCTGCATAAACGAGTTTTCTTAATTAAACCTATATTAATGAATAATACATGATCAGTAGAACAGATTACACCTGGGTTGCCTGGAAGAATCCTGCCGCAATCACCTTTAATTACATTTTTTCGTAACTCGTTTTTGGAGAAAATTGCACCCATACGTTTTTTATATGAATCGCACATCATTTGAAAGATAATCGCATAAGGAATTGGAAAATTAAGGGTTGCCAGCTCTCAGTCTGCCGCAAGTCTAGGGTTGCCTGGTTTAAAGTTGTCACTAAATGTTAATAATTTGCACTCATGTGTTTTTTTAATGAATTATATATCAAATTAAAGCTTATTTTTTTCTGAACACTATAAAACAGGGTTGCCTGGAAAATTCCTGCCGCAAACAGGGGTTGCCAGCGTTTGAAATATTTTATTCCGGTTCCGTTTGACTATGAGAATAGACGATGAAATGCGCGGTCTGCCTTATGTTTTCAAGTAAAATATTATATAATAGAAGATCAATCTTAAAATCAATGTTTATTCTAATTGTTCACCTGTTAAATGGTGATTTTAATCATATTAAGTACACGCAGAAAACTATTTAAAGATCATAGGGCAGAAGAAATCATCCTTATTTTTCAAGTAAAATAATGAATCTATAATATTGAGTCTTTGCAAAATCTATTTTCTAAATACTAATATTTATTTATTAATTTAAATTACCATTTTGAAACAATTCAATTATCTAATTAAATAAATGTTTACAAATATCGATCTACTATAAGGTATTAATATACATACATATACATCATGTTCCCTTAATATAATGAAGGGTGACCATTATTGCGGATATTTTTTTATTAATTATATTGAAAAATACATTTCAATGAACTCTCTCTCTCTCTCTCTCTCTCTTCGTCCTCTACTTGTTTGATTTGACAACGCTTGCCGCAATTTTTTTTTCTCACGCAATTTTTAATAATTTGCATAGGAAAGAAATATATATAATAGAATTATAATAAACAAAACTAAGTTAGCAAAATAAATTCGAAGAAAATCCGACAGTAATGCCGACTAATAAACGCTATTTACGGTTTATGACCAAGAGTCGGCAAATATCAATTAGTTGGCTATTTTTTACTATAGATAAACATTTTGCGGCGCGATACAAAGCAAACCAAATGCAATAAAATTATTTTCGAAGATGTATTGTTTCTAAATGCAATAAAAGTGCAGATGGCCAAATGAGTTGTTTTTGAGCATATTACTTAGTTACTTACCTTTCGTTTTGGACTAAAGACGTTTTTACTTGACAAAAATGAAGATGTGAAAATGTGATAGAATTTAACAAGGAAACTTTCCAAAAGTGTAAAATTATCTTATTGTTTCGCCAAAAAATGAATTTTAAATACAGTGACATTTTTTTAAATAGTGACACAATGCACGGTTATCATTTACAGTGTTACAAAAAGTTCATTGTTTAAAAACAAAAATATAAAGAAGTATTTTTTAATTATTTTCTAATGCAAAACGTAAGTATACTTTAATGTTTAATATTATATAGTTTAATAAAATGTGACAATTGTGGCCGTGGGAATTGCCTCAGTTTTGATTACACTAAGTTAGGGACGTGAGTGAGTGATTACGCTTTATTATAATTATAAGGACAATTCTTTCAGACCTAAATGCCTTAAAAACTATCAGCATAGACGGACAAGTTCTTGCTAGCGACATTTTTTTATCTATATTTTTTAATAGTTTTTATTAGTTGAATAGTTTTCATTTACTTTGCAAAAACGTAAATATTCGTACCAAAAAGATGGGCGCCATAGTTCTTTCTACGGATACGGACGGCGTTGTCAAATCAAACAAGCAGAGGGCGAAAAGAGAGAGAGAGATAGTTTATTGAAATGTAATTTTCCATATTTTCTTAATTAATAAAAAAAATATCCGCAATAATTGTCACCTCTCATTATATTAAGAAAACATGTTGTAATTACAACTTATAGTAGATCGATATTTGTAAACATTTACTTAATTAGATAATTTAGTTGTTTTGAAAGGGTTATTTAAATTAATAAATAAATATTAGTATTTAGAAAATAGATTTTGCAAAGACTCAATATTATAGATTCATTATTTTACTTGAAAAATAAGGATGATTTCTTCTGCCCTATGATCTTTAAATAGTTTTCTGCGTGTACTTAATATGATTAAAATCATCATTTAACAGGTGAACAATTAGAATAAACATTGATTTTAAGATTGATCTTCTATTATATAATATTTTACTTTAAAACATAAGGCAGACCGCGCATTTCATCGTCTATTCTCATAGTCAAACGGAACCGGAATAAAATATTTCAAACGCTGGCAACCCCTGTTTGCGGCAGGAATTTTCCAGGCAACCCTGTTTTATAGTGTTCAGAAAAAAATAAGCTTTAATTTGATATATAATTCATTAAAAAAACACATGAGTGCAAATTATTAACATTTAGTGACAACTTTAAACCAGGCAACCCTAGACTTGCGGCAGACTGAGAGCTGGCAACCCTTAATTTTCCAATTCCTTATGCGATTATCTTTCAAATGATGTGCGATTCATATAAAAAACGTATGGGTGCAATTTTCTCCAAAAACGAGTTACGAAAAAATGTAATTAAAGGTGATTGCGGCAGAATTCTTCCAGGCAACCCAGGTGTAATCTGTTCTACTAATCATGTATTATTCATTAATATAGGTTTAATTAAGAAAACTCGTTTATGCAGGATTCAACGGCCGGATCTCAGGGTATATGGTGATGCCATAAATCGAAATATCCGTGTAAATTATTTTTTGGAGTAAAAAATCAAGGTTGTCCCCTGATAAAATACCCTTAAAATCAAGTGATAATAACAAAAATACGTACGTATGCAATGCGTACGTATTGCATTTGCATTTTAAACATAATACGTATTTTCTTTATAATTTTAACATAAAAATATATTGCGATGGCATTTAACTAAATGTCAGGTGAACCTAACTTTTATCGATATCGTGTATCTAAAAGTACGTTATAGTAAAAAATAGCCGTAAAGCAGAATAGGCAGAGAGAGAGAGAGAGAGAGAGAGAGTAACCTGTCATGTTTAATGTGTTATATGATTTTTAAAATGATAATGTTATTAGAACACATAAGTATTATGTATTTCTTGCGGGCGAAGCCGCGAGCGGTTCATTAGTCGACAATTATTCTGTCTCGAAGCTTGTAGAAGCTAGAATATACTAATAAGATTGTATATTTTATCTTTACAACATAATCCAATGTATTATATTTATAATAAATTAGGAACATATTCCTTTGTGTTTTATCTTGTGTATTCTTTATGTTTACCATTCGTATCATCGTGAAACTAGGATATCATGACAACGTTTGATGTATAAAAAAATTAAATATAACATTAAAATTATGTAAATATTTTCAGCGGCACAGCGTGTGATTGTAAACACGAAGGGTGTGGGTTTGATTTCCAATAGAGGGAATTAATTATTTTCATTCCCTCGCTCTGGTTGCCAACACGCATTGTCTCTACCTGCCTTGAGCAGACTGTTAAGACACCCCCTTTCCCATTGAGACACTTTCGTTCTCCACTTTGCTTGCTAAGCCTCGTTAGCTTCGCTTAGTCTAGGTACCACAAATCGGAATTAAATAGAAATAAAAAAATATGTAAGTACCTACGTAACTTTGAGAAACAGATTTTTTTGATTAGGTATATTTTGTCTCATGACATAGTGAAAAGCGTATAGTAATTATAATAATTTGGTGAGTTTCCTATTTCATAACATTTCTTTTAATAAACAAAGGATTAAGATGACGTATACAGTCGTACGGAAATTTTCATATTATCTTGATTGGATATGGATTATACTCTAATTAAGGTAATGTATCCCACATGTCGTGGGGATTGTCGTGTGCCGTTATTAATTGGCTGTTTAATTTTTTTTTCATAAGCTGCGTTTTTATTTGAACTCTTTTATGTAAATCTTAGTCATTAGCTCTTATATACCTAATTGCGGAAATATCAAAAATTATATGTATTTTTTTAAACGAACGTCCAAGAAGATATACGCAGTTGTAGGTAATTTTTACATTTTTTTTTAATGTAAATATCTTATATTATGTAGCTACGTATACAATATGTATTTGTAGAAACACTTGAGGCCGCTGCAGCGTAGAGATGCGATTGTAGCTCCGAAGATTTGGGTTCGATTCCCACTCGGAGGACTAATATATTTTATTATTATTTGATTACATTATTTTCCTTTATTTGCTCTGGTGACAAAGAAATAAAAACCTTAGACAAAATTATAATCTATAGGAATAAAAAATCATATCACAAAAATTATATGAAAATTAACTTACAATTTCACTGTCGCTGGCGGTCAACAATTTCTTGACCGCTGGCCGGACTTCTATCAGTATATAACCAAAATAATTACATGAACATCATACATTATAAATTTATAATATTTGTCTACAGACAATGTTTCCTTATCAATACGCGCGGTTATCAAATCACACAGAGGTCTGTTGATTACTTTGCATAGACAAAACTCAAATTAAACCAAATGCCTTGATAATGTAATTTTGTAAACAACGAGAATCATGAGTTGTTATTATTTGGAGGGAGATCTATAGACCCACTCCGAGGAACGATTATATTCAAATAATTTTAATTCGCCTGTTCTGCTGGAGAAAGCGCGGCGTTAAATTTCGCCCCAAACACACGTAAAATCTTGAAAATTCGGAAAAACAAGGAGTGCCTTAACACTAAATTACACTTGTCTGAAAAAACGGTTAGTGATATGAACGCCTTATGTTTTTATTCCCTACTCTATTCTATGTGGGACAAAGTTTGAAGTTAAGTTAAAGAAAACAAATTTTACTAATAGCTATTGTTACTTGAAGTTAAAATATGAATTGACTTTAACCGAATCACAGATAAATGTGTGGTATTGTATTTCACAGTAGTTTTTCCAATTGATGATTAGATTATTAAAGCCCTACAGGTTGATGTGGATTAAGTCGATGTACCAAGGCTAACCACTCTGACGTAGGTACATGTCGGTGTTGTTGTCGCACTATAGCAAATATGGGTGGCCGTGAACTAATGATAAAAGGGCTGGTAGATCATTCTTGTTATTTATTGAATAATAAAAAAAAATATATAAATAAACAAGTTTACTGTCTTGAATATAATATACTTCTATACTAATATTATAAAGCTGAAGAGTTTCTTTAGTCGAACTCGCTAATCGAAGAAACTCCTAGTTCATGTAGGCAGGCACCTCGGGCACTCGGAATGTGTCATTTGACATACATATACAATTATATATATGTATATCAAATATCATACTCTTAGTTATTTCCACTGACCACGGGGGCAAGCAGAAGAAGATAATAACTTAAATTAAAAATATATATTCTAGAAATACTAAATTAGTATTTCTAGAATATGTATTTTTAATATTTCATGTTCTATCTTGCATTGTAAGGTAGGCAGAGAGAACTAATATTCAATTTTGAAATTCATATTAAAATCTCTCTTTATCCTGCATGCCATTGCAATGATTATAATTTCCACATTTTTATCCTTGAAATATTTCTTAACAGAACATAGTAATAATAATAAGTCTAAATAACGTTCTTTTTACAGTTAGGTAATCTTAATTTGTGTAGTTTAAAATTTAAAATACATTACTGAATGCAATTATAGCTCAAATTAACTTTTGTTTAAAGTTCAAAGTATATTTAATGAGGACAAGACATGGCTATTTTACCAGCGGCCAGTAAAAAACAAAAACCAATACGAAAGAAAAAACTTATACATACTATAATGATATATTACGTCTCTATAATGATCTGGTGGCTTCGTTCAAAAGATAAATTGTGTTTTTATTACTTTTTTTTAACAAGTTGGTAAGTACTTGCTAAGATTGTTATCTTCAGATAGTAAAAACTTATTTTATTACATTTTAAATTTTAAATCTAATGGCTAACCTGTGCTCAACTGCAATTGTAACAAATGTTATGTGTTTATTTTAGTAAAGTTAGCTTAGAAATTGACTATCTTGACGCAAAACAATTATTTTAACCAATTTCAATGATTCTTTTCTAAAAGCATATAGCTTTTTTAAAACTTTACACATAGAGTGCTTTTAAAAGACTGCTTTCCTCCATTTTGACTTTATGGTATTTCGTCAAAGTTTCTCCATTTAGAATATTAATATTCGCCAAAAAAGTGTCACTGTAGGTACTTCACAGAGCGACGGCTGGTGTGTAAATATAGATTTTGTACTAATTAGCCCAAACTATTTTCAAATAATTATAGTCAGGTACTAATTATTCTATTTTAGGACAATGTCTGGGCTTCATTTTCACGTCGCTCTATGGCATGTTAGATATAATTTATTATTATATATATTAACTAGTGCACCCGTACGCGGCTACGCCCGCTTGAATATTATTAGAAAAAATATCTGAGTAACCGAAATGAACAAACAAGAGAAGTAAAAGTAACTAAAGGAAATTCTTAATATTAAAAAAAGTCCTCTACGCAGCAAGCGCGTGGTCTTCGGCAGCCGAGAAGCTGATGATAAGGAAACAACTAGACTCGCTGCAAAGAGGATTTGCCCAAAAAATATGCAAGGCGTACAGGACGGTGTCTCTGACATCGGCACTGGTCCTCTCAGGCTTAATCCCCCTTGACCTTCGAATCCAGGAAGCCGCCAATCTGTACAAGATCAAAAAGGGGTACTGCGTGGACCTCCTACCACCAGGACGCGAAATAGAGCGCAGGGTGGGACCATTACAAAATCCACACCCATCACAACTCAAAACAACTGAGTACATGCGCTTGGAGAGCCTCGACCAGGAGACCCTCGATAAACACCAAATAGCCGGTCCCCTAATCTTCACCGACGGCAGCAAAATCGAGGGTAAAGTAGGAGCAGCCCTAACCTTGTGGGACCAGGGTAGGGAGAGGAAGTTCTCCACATTTCGCCTGGAGCCGCACAACACCGTCTTCCAGTCGGAAATGTATGCACTCTTCAGGGCAATAGAGATGGTGAAAAAGTCGAAAACGAGCGCTACCAACATCTTAAGCGACTCGAGATCATCCTTGGATCTACTAAGATCCCCATCGACGACTCACCCTCTCGGCCTACAAATGAAGAGCTGCATACGTGACATCCAGAACGAGGGCAGGACAGTGCGGTTCTTCTGGTTGAGGGCCCACGTTGGAACACCCGGCAACGAAAGGGCAGACGAGCTGGCGAAAAAGGCGGCAATAAAAAAGAAGACGGCACCGGACTATGACAAAGTACCAGTATCATACGTCCGAAAGCAGATACGCGAGGAGACTGTCAAGGCATGGCAAGCGAGATATGAAGCCTCCCAAACCGGATCAGTTACAAAGCTGTTCTTACCAGACGTCAAAAAGGCATATACTCTGGTAAGGAAAACAAAAATAACACCAACAGACACCCAGCTACTGACTGGCCACGGAGGTTTCGCCGCCTACTTGCACAGATTCCACTTAAAGGACAGCCCATCTTGTCTCTGCGATCCGCAATGTGAGGAAACGGTCACGCACGTAATCCTGGACTGCCCAAGATACGGTTCAGATCGAGCGATGCTGGAGGTCACCATCAACAAAAACCTAGACCAGCAATCACTCCACACCATCTTAGAATCAGAAGCCACCAGGACACCTTTCCTCACCTTCGCACGTAAAGCCATCTTAACAGCCACGAAACGCAACAGCTCGCTAGTGGCTCTCCCCTCCGCGCCAATACCCGCGCCACCCTCACAAACATCCCAAACACCAGCACCTGCACCATCACAAACCCCTGCACCACTCACACAAAATTCCCAAACACCAGTACCCACACCACCAACAACACCTGCACCGCTTCCACAAGCTCCCCAGATACCAACTTCCGCACCACTTCCAATCCCCGTACTAATCCAACAAACACACTCGACACCTGCTTCTCCCACACCAACAATACCAACAAAATCAATAATAAATAAACTACTGGCCTCCCTCAAAAAGACCACAGGAGGCCTGCCAAAGAAGTGGAAAAAACTAACCACAAAAGTAAACCCGCCACAGCACAATCCACCAACACTGGCCACAACCAACGTGATGGCAATGCTAAATGAGAAGGCAGCGGACGGACAACCCGGAATAAGGGTCAGGAGCGTAGCCTTGTTCATGGCCGAGGGATCAGAAAGGGTGGGAATAGCTTTCAGTCGCTCGGAACCGCCGGATAGAGTCCAAATTTCACCAGGACTAGCAGCCCTACTCAAAGGAAGCACGAGTAAAACATCGGTGAGGTCAGCAAAAATAGACTCACTGACATGGCAAAGGCTGGCTGAACCCCCCTGCCGAATACTGCGGTCACAGAACAAAGTGATCGCATTGCTCGAATGTGGGGAGAAATCTCCCTTTGCCCAACTTGGCTCGATCCTCCGAAGAGTTCGGGAATGCACGCCGCAAGGAGCCCCTAAGACCATAAGCGTAGACGCAATGAGGGTAGAACCTTATAGAGGCAGCATAGCAAACTACTACGAATGCCTCAAGGTCGCCCACAAACACCAGCTAGTCGTCTACGAAGACAGGGGGGAATGCCTTGACTTCCTAAAGGCAAAGAAACATCTACCTTCCCCCTCAACAGAGGCTCCAACCGAAACGCCGAAGCAGAGCGGATCCGAGAGGCTGCAAGAGAAGCTGTACCCCGAGCCATCCACAAGCAAGACCAACACACCCACCCCCAAACATAACATCTCGAGGACTTTGGCGAGGGCCATTCTGGGAGTCGTCGCTCCAAGGGAAAAAGAAACCCCAAAATGCTCTGCCTCTAATGCTGCGCGCCAAACCAGCACCGAAGAAAGAGAGGACATTCCGGGAGTCGAAGAAACTCCAAAATGTTCTGCCTCTAAGGCTGCGCGCCAAACTAGCACGCAAGAGAGAGAGGTCAAAGCCTTTTTCGACACCCGAAATCAACGGGAACAAAAAGGACACCGCGAAGGCGTACTAGAGCACAGCAGAGGCAACATAACACTACCTGACCTAAAAATAGCCAGAAGCCCAAAGGAACATGCTATAAATGCGTTCATCGAGTTCTTAGCCACATTAAAGGCAACCCGCGAGGTAAACACCAATATCTGTAAAAAGATCCTTCAGACTTTCCAGAGAGGGAACTTCAAACTCCTGGAAGTAGAACTCGATGAAGCCAAAGCCGCCATCTATGACAACGTCAGCTCCCGTGTCATTCACGGAAGCATGACGGGACAGTACATGGCGGCCTATAGCAGCACCAAGGGCTTTATAGGCCTGGTCGAAAGTGAAAGAGTAGACGATCCCCCCAAATTCCTTACATCAGAGAGCGACCAAGTGGTAGTAGTGGCCGAATGCACGAGGGTGATGCTGGACGATAGGATACTCGGAATGGCAAACGCCATTTCAAGCGATCCTGAGCCGGGCGCAGCCTTCGTGAATTGGGAGCTACCAAAACTTTCCTGGGTAAATGGGGTTCCGGGGTGTGGTAAGACAACTCACATTATCAAGCACTTCGATGAGGACACGGAAGTAGTAGCGACAACCACAGTAGAGGCCGCGAAAGATCTAAGAGAGAAGCTGGCGCACCGCCTTGGCACGAAAGCGACAAAGAGAGTGCGAACAATGGCCTCGATCTTAGTCAATGGTTTTCATGAGGGAATAGCTATAAACCGGCTAACGGTGGACGAAGCCCTCATGAACCACTTCGGGGCCATTGTTATGGCGGCCAGACTGTCAGGAGCGAACGAGGTCACACTCATCGGAGATATCAATCAGCTGCCTTACATCGACAGACAAAATCTATTCGAATTAAGGTACTGTAGGCCTAGCTTGACAACCAACATCACATGCGAGTTGCCTTGCACACATCGGAGCCCAATGGACGTCGCCTATGCCCTCGCCGGAGTATATAACAGCATTTACTCCGCAAGCCCCATTGTCCACTCCCTAAAGGTTCTCGGATATACCGACGCGCGAATACCACACTGTAACGACGGCACCCTATATCTGGTCCACACGCAGGAGGAGAAGAGGCAGCTGAAAGACCAGGGATATGGAGCTGGAGCAGGTTCGCGAGTCATGACTATCCATGAGGCTCAGGGGCAGACCTTCGCAGACGTCGTCATCGTCCGAACCGGACGCGCACGGATCCGAGTACATGAGAGCGTCTCTCACGCAGTCGTCGCAGTGACGAGACACACCAACACCTGTGTCTATTACTCTGACGATGGCGGTGACGCAATAGGCAACTTCATCAGCCGAGCGGTGGGCGCTTCATTTACGGAGGTGGTGGAGGCGAACCTAAAAGGGGCAATGTCACAAAGAGACGATAGGGTGATAGAGGCACTGATCCAAAAACTTAAGGAAGGCGTTCTGCATAAGCCAGGCCAAATCTTAAATTCCACACCTATACATAATAATTATTCAAAAGACTATAATAATTATACAAAAGACTCTAATAATTATAATTTTTATTCTAATAATTTCTCTAATAATTATAATATATATTTTTAAAATTAAAAAAAAACAAAAAAAAAAAAAAAATTGTCGGTAGGGGTCTCATCCAACCCCTCTAGTATAAGCTCTAGATATAAGTACAGTTTAAATTGTCCCAAAATTAAGTACGCCACATTAAAAAAAAACTTTCTTAAAATAAAAAAAGGCACGGGCAACTATGAGCCCGTGGATGTAGTTTTTTAAAATAAAAAAAAAAAAAAAAAAAATATTAGAAAAAGTACCTAAAGTTTGCCGTGCGCGCGTACTAAACATTTTTCTATATTAAATAATTATTAATTTTTGCGAACAATATTAAATAAAATCCCAAATGATTAAAATTACGATATTTGAAGTATATAACATCGGTATAGATAATCGAACTGAGATAAATTAATTATAAGCAGCAAATAATTACATAAAAAATAATAGTAATTCGAAAATATATAAAAATTTACAAAATCATCCAAGTCATCTGCCCGTTCGCGTCGGTCATACTATACGACTCGTAGGGTAGGTCATTTGGAATCAGTGACATCTTAATCATTTATTAGAATGTTATACAGTAAACTATAATTTCCATCTAGATGAAATGCTAAAAGTGAGTATTATATTTATTTTCATAAGGATGAATATCAAATTATAGAAATCATCTAATTTTTGTTAATGTATACAAATCTATATCAGCGCGCGCCATGTATGCATTAAGCAAACTCACTCTGGGTGACGTTTTCTTAAAACAACAAACTTTGCAAGCCGTTGCTTAGCAACGCGTAGCGACGATTGTTATTAACATGGCGGAATATATTGCTTGTCAAATTAATTATTTTAATATATTGGTATATATCCAAAATATTACAAATATGAGAAAAAAAAGTATCCTATGTTCATCCCGGGACCCTCAAGTATCTCTATATCAGTATTTTATCACAATTAAATTAGCGGTTTGGCCCTGATTGCGTAAAAGACAGACAGACAGACAGACAGACAGAGTTACTTTCGAATTTATAATATAGGTATGGATAAAGAAATACAAAGTGGCCTTATATTTTTAAATAAAATAAATAAACACATATTTAAAACCCAATTTCAACAAAAATCTTATTAAAATTTCACTTATATGTAATTGAAAAATAAACAGACAAAACGCAAAAAGCGGATTGAATTGAAAGTGGGGAATACTTGTCTTAAAACTAACTTCCCCCTTATCTAGAATGTGCTCGGACCATGCTGCATGCACGGCATGGCAAAGCTGAAATATCTCAATTATTGTTTTTATTCTAATCACGTAAGACGGATGAAAGAAATTAAATGTAATTTACTGTAGGGGTGGTATATAAATTGTTGGGATTTAGGATATTTTTTATCTCGGTTATTCGTCAGTTGAAGTGCCTTAACGACTGCTCGTTTATATTTTTCTAAGTGATCATTTATATGAACCTTTAAAGTTGAACTTGAGGAAAAGTATTTATTTAAATTATATAAATTTCCTCTTTCTTTCTGGTAACAAGACAAAGCGCCGTGGAGAGTTCCGCCACTCAAAACGCCACGTCTAGAATGTGGGGGAAAATAGAGGTTTCCAATATACACAATATATCAAGTATTCTGAAATGTAGGAACATAGCGTCCTCAGAAACTCATCGGTATATAATTTTAGATACAAGTGCGTCGACCCCGATATTGTTGCGTAAATATCTACGGCACTTATTTAGGACGGATGCGACGGGTCCCTGTCGCACGTTTCTCGTCGAGGGGAACATTACTAATGACTCGCAAAACCAAAACTTTAAAGAATATTTCTTTATTGATAATGGAAGACCATTGTGGCGTATTAGAACAGCGTCTGATTGTAATAGCGATGGTGGTGGGTTTGATCCCCACAGCCATCGCTTGAAATATTTATTTAAATTTATATTTTCATTTCTTTGCTCTGGTGTCGAGGCAAAGCGCGGCGTTGATTTCCACGACTCAACACGCAATGCTTCCGAAATTCGGTGAAAAGTGGGGAATGGAATGTCTTAACACTAGGTTCCCTCAGATTACACTGCCATGTGCGCTAACTATACTGCTAACTTTGTAATGATAATTTATTCAGAGCAAAAAAGCGAGATATTTTCTATTGAAACAATGTATTTGTACATAAATCATAACACTTATTCAATCCACGTTTGTGAATGCTCCACGTGTTTGTGTTTATGTGAAACGCTCTAATGGACCACGTGTATGTGTATCTTAGTACGTACCTACAGTTTGTATGTTTGTTTGACCTTCTCTCTCATATGTGTTTAACCTATATTTCCTATCCTATATACCCAGCATATACTGTAGTGTATTATACTACGATGGCGTTTGCATCGTTATTACTTTTGAAAAGATTCTTTTTAAGAGTATATAAATATTATTAATAATTATAATTATTAATAATACTTATATACACATAACTTGGTATAATGGGGAACGGAGTGTCTTAACACTAAGTTCCCTCTGCCTACCCTGCTGTGTGCGGGATACAGCGTGAACCTGATTTGATTTTTTTTTATAATCTTTTTAACGCCAACATTATAAACTTTATGTATTTGGCACACTTGTAATACCTGTATCATCATGAAACTTTACGTAGGTATATACTATACGTAGCTTAGGTGATAATATGGTGGTCCAAGGTGTTCTAATGATGGAGTGAGGACCTGAACTAACGTAGTAAACCACTTGTTTGATTAGGCTTACATCATTTATAACTTCGAGAACATTCTATAGTAATTGTACCAATTGGTGTAAAAAAATATTTACATTTTCCCGCTCTAGCAAGACTAATGGTGGAGTTAAGTTCCGCGTTCAACACAAAGTTGCCACTCAGCATACTTTGTAGGAAAAAACACGCATATAATATATGTATTATTGTCCCTATCATTCTAATACATGCATTAATATAAGACTTCTAGAGATTTCAAACCGGTTTTATAATTTGTATATATTAGGTAGTGTTCAAGTCTTTTCCGTTTACGTTTGAAAGGCGGCCATGAAAATTGATGAATTTCCGCGGTAATCCGAATTCCGGTTCCGATGAGCTTAAACAAATATCGCTATAGATTGTCTGAGATTTATGTAAGATTGAAAAAATATAAAAAAATTATCTGTAAATGCGTTAGTTTTGGGTTTGATTCTCACTCGGGTGACTGAAGTATTAAATATTTTCATTTCCTTGCTCTGGTAACGAAGCAAGCCGCGGCGTTAAATTCCGTGGCAATGGGAAACGGAACCGTTAAAGTGGGGAACAGAAGTGTCTTAATACTAGGTTCCCATGTTCTCTTTGCCTACTCAGCTATGTGCAGGATACAGCGTGAAGCATAAAAAAAATTCCTGCTTTTTGTGGTGTAGCTGGGTAAAAAAGACCTAGGGTGAAGACGCTCCGTTATCCGCTTTCCTCTCGAATTCGAAATATTACTCATTGGAAGGCGGATCTTAACGCCGCGTTTTGAAAAAAGTAAAACATATTATTAATTATTCGTATCAATATATTAACGTTATTTTTCCACATTCCAGTTCACCGGAGCGGCGTGCGCCGCTAGTAAGATGCGTTCGTTGCTAGCGTACTACGCGGAAGCGGTGATGTCGGCGGTGGCGCGCGAGGCGGGCTGCGCGGGCGGCTGCAACGGCCGCGGCGACTGTATGAACGGCACGTGCCTGTGCGAAATACGGTACACGGGCGACGAGTGCGCTGGACCCAATCTGCCGTACCATGCGTGTAAGTTTGAGGGCTGTTTTCGTATAGTTTTTTTCGAGCTTCACGGATCCCGCACCCAGCAGAGTAGGCAGAGGCATGGGAGTATCCGCAGATTTTTTCTGGGGGTTGCAGGGGTTGGGGAGAGGCGGTGTAGTGTGGTTCGTGTTTATTTTTGGGTTGCACACAACACTATTCTGGGGTATTCAGGGAAACCCCCGTTGCCCGCTGTTCCTAAGCCTGTAGGCTAACGAAACCTAGGGATAAGACACTTCATTACCCATTTCCTGCCAAATTCTTAGCGCATAG
This sequence comes from Heliconius melpomene rosina, assembly GCF_056956725.1. Classification (NCBI taxonomy): domain Eukaryota; kingdom Metazoa; phylum Arthropoda; class Insecta; order Lepidoptera; family Nymphalidae; genus Heliconius; species Heliconius melpomene. Next base: position 4,803,786 of record NC_140400.1, read on the forward strand.
CGTATAGCGTGATGAGTGGCGGAACTCAACGCCATGAGCATTTGTAATCATATACAATCCAACTCTAAGGGATTAAAATAAGAGTTTCAGTTTCGCAAAGTTTCACCTTGAAATAGCGTCGGTTTTAAGGAAATTAACGTGTAATTTATTACTTAAAAAAATATTATTAAAATATTATTTTGACGTTCTAATAATTTCTCACGGTAACTAGTAACGAGTTGTAAGTTGTTGCTATATGATTGAAAAATCTAAAACCACGCGGACAAAAGAATTTGTAGTTTATCTATCTGCTTGTTATGAATACATACGCAGGTGTGATACCTAAACAAGTAATACCTGTCTCATCTCATAAATGTTTAGATAAATAAATCTATACTATCTATTGAGGCCAGTCGTGGCCCAGGGGCACAAAGTGAGACTGTAACACCGACTGGTTGTGGGTTCGATCCCCACTCGAGGAGATGATCCAGATCCAGAATTCGTCAGAAAGCGGGGAACGGAGTGTTACATTAAGTTCCCTCTACCTACCCTGCTGGGGGGAAATGGGGAACGGAGTGTCTTAGCCCTAGGTTCTCTCAGGCTACCCTATATAGAGTGACGCTAAAAAAAGTTTATACAAATGGTTCATTATATAAACACTTTTTATAAATAAAAAAGTTGCCGTGAGTCATTCATACACATCAATCGACCCAACTCGTATCTTTTATCAATTGGCCGTCGTAAACATGATTTGTTGTATATAGTAATGTCAAATATATGAAGGTATCAGAGACGTAGTATATGTATATATGTATAGACGTGTATGTATATGTATGTATATTGTATAATACAGTTCAATGGAATGTAACGATAAATATGTTCTCGTGTTACTACTGCGTACCACGTTCGTAAATGGGATGTTGTTATAGTTAAAATGTTTACTGCCTGTTTGGATCTAGTAGAATTTATTATGCGCACGAGGTGTTTTTTTATATTTTATGACTAACCGACTTCAAATAAGGGGTTATTAGTGTTTGATTATACTGGATTATTGATAATATATATTATAAGTATCTAGATAACTCGCTATTACTACTACCGTGTACAAATTAACTCTACGATTAGATATTCATCGTCAGTTCTTCGTTAGTTCAAGTATTCTTATAGCAACGTTGAATAATTTTTACTACAGTTTTCTCGTATTAAGCAGTTTTCTAGCATTAGTCTTCCAACAACCTTGACCCTGAGAAGCATTAAAGAAAATAAAACGTAATTGTAGAAGAATTCCTTTTTTGTTATTTTAGTACGAATTTTGTCTGTGACATTGACTCGTTAGAATAGTTAAGCTTTATTCAAGTACTTGAAATTTTCTAGTTAACTAAAGTAGTTTATAAACTACTATTCAATTTTGTACGTTTATTTGCTATTATATAGTAATTATATAGCGTGAGTTAACTTTACGTCTTGCATTTTGATTGTGTTAACGGATATTACGGTGGAGTTTTTATTACAATTTTACCATGGCGGTAAACGATAAACGCTCACTTTATATACCTTCATGCTTAGCTAGATGATAAGGATTAGTAGAGAACAATGTTATAAGAAATATTAACAGTATCGTTATCGTTCCTTCTGCATAAACTGTTGACAATCTTATTATATCTCGTTCCTTTAGAATTGATTTTTTTTTATTTTTATAATAATTTTAAAGTTTAGATAAACGATTATATGATTTGGCAATTAACCAAGAAAATAAAAAGTACTTTCAATAATACACGAATATTAAGGTTAATATATTGAGACTTATCTAGGTGTATGTAAGGTACCTATACATAGCACCTTAGGCAGGTGAAACCTGGGAACCTAGTTTTAAAATACTCCTTCTCCGGTTTCCGCCGAAATTTCGAGCTGAACTGCACCTCACGCTTTGTCTTGTTACCAGAGCGAGGAAATGAAAATGATTCCTCCGAAATGGAATCGGACTCGCAGCCGACCCATAAAAAACCACACGCTTATGCGTTTGCGCCACGAGAGCAATAATTATTTGTTTATTTATCTGTTCTAGGTATTGGTGGTGTATTCCTTATGGTGGCGTTCGTGTGCGCCGTACAGCTAACAATATGCGTGGTGACAGAGTACAGGCGGCTGAAAGCTCCCACGTTCCTCAAGGCTTGCAAAGTTACTACGCAAAAGATGCTGTATTTCGTCGCGTTCCTCGCTGCGCTCATACGCGGTGCTTACTTTGTATCACCGGTAAGGATAGTTTAAATTATATTTAAAGTTATAGTTTAAAAATAAACCTTTTTTAGTGCTAAGTTAGGTAGAATGGAGATAACAGAGAATTATGTATGATAATTATATTGGTATATTCTAAGTGCCCGAGGTAACTCTGACAGCATCTACAGTGAGTGGATTACATTGAAACTATTAATAAGATTTTATATAATCTATGACTTTCTCTTATAACTCTTTCTATATATGTATATCGTTATCAAAGGAACTTTGTCACGCAAACCCTAATGGTCTTATCTCAAAGTCACATTCAACTCTATTTATAATTCAACGCCTTTCACTCTTTTTCTTGCATATTCTACGGCAATAAAAAAAACTAGTGTTAAAACACTTCGTTCACTACCCAAATCCGAGACATTGGTTGTTGAATGGTTATACACAAAGTCGAAATTTTACTTATCAAAGTTGAAAAAGGGAAGAAAATAATTTAAGTATAACTATTTTCCTGTTCTTGCGTATTATGTAAAAATCACTTGTTACTTTCAATCGGTTAACTTTCATTAATGTTTAGAAGTTAGGTTATTTTTGTTTGTATAAGTGTAGAAGTAAAAAAGTTCAGTTGCCACTAAGTTTTCGGTGGTGCTAGAGGTGGTGGTGGTAAATTAAAAAAAAAAAAACACTAATTCTTCCAGTTATTCGTTTTCCATATGATTCACAACTAGTCTGACTACAATTAATCTGATTAATCGAGTTTTTTCTATATGTCATTCATTTGTCCACAGTCAGCATTCCAAGAGAGCTGGGCGACGAGTCTGCTATCAGCGTACTATCCTCTCCTGATGTCGGGATCGTCTCTGATTGTATGCTTCTGGGCAGAGGTTAGTCATTTTTTTAAATTTAAATTAGTAAGTAAATTGAGGCGTTAAATGTGAATTGTTATATCAAGACTAGTAGGAAGGTTTAAATGTGCAATACCTATATGCGTTGGTGAAAGCAGAGAACTTCTCTTAGTTTATCTTCTTTTGTTTGCTATTTTTAAGTTTTTTTTTTAAATGACTTTCTTAACATAAAACATAGTATTGTGTTAATAAAGTTTGTGAATTAAAAAAAAATGGTCTGTGGGTTATTTCAAAGTCCGATTATTTGTTGAGAAAACTGTTGTTCTCTAATCGTTTGTTATGGTTAGGCATGATGTTTACCACAAGAAACCATTTTGCTCGTCTCGTCATCTAGTTTACTTAAAAATATATTTAGGAAGGGAAAATATTTTAGAAAACATATATAAATTTGAGAGCCGTCCTGGAGCAGGGGCACAGGAATGTGAATGACAGAATTCGGTGGCAAGTAGAAAACGGAAGTGTCTTAATGGGAACGGAGTGTCTTAAAACTAGATTCCCAGGTTTCCTGTGCCAGCGTGAAGCATTAAAAGAAAGTCGTAATTGGTTATATATTATTTGTTTATACAACGTGTGTAACGAATAACAGTTTTTTCTTTGTTCGGCAGATAAACAGAATGTTTAACATCTGGTTATTTATCGCGGCGACCTAATTAAAATTGGCATTTAAATTGTTTCTACGCGGAGTTATAAAAGCTGGTGTTTTTGTGTATATTAATGTGTTTAGAGAAGCTTTAATTATCTGTTTGTTAATATGTGAAGTAAAAACATTTTACGCTTTTTTACCCAACTGTGCGACGCATAGGAGAGTAATTCAGAAAATGGTGCGAGGTTTCATTTTTATAAAACATATATGTTATCTAAGTATATATATCCCAGAGTAGGGTTCCACTAACGAATACGCTAATTAAAGAAATGTACGTATATGTTTGTAGTTAGTATATTCAATAAAATATTATCTTTTTTTACTAAAACGAAATTTATAGGAATGCAATTCAAATCGTATTGTATTATTCTTATACAAAATTACTTAAATTTTGTATAAGAAGAATACAATACGATTTTTCGCGCGCGTTTTTTTATGACCTTTGGCCGCCAAATATCATTTGACCATTGTACTCGCAGTGCTATTTTGTATATAATATAATAATTATTAATTTGAAATAAACTTAAAATACTTTATTGTTTAATATTATAATCTACACATGTCTATACCATATACACTAAAAATATTCATAATGAAAAAACACGAGATGAATCTCCATTGATATAACGGTACGGTACAATACCGTAAATTAATATAAGAGTATCTTCTGAACTGAAATAAATCGTCGTATACAAATTAACTTCTGTCGTAACACTACGTAAATAACGTCATGAAATGTATATTGTGTAATGCATATGAGTCATGAGAATTCTTTAATATTGTTATACTTGTCATAGAACTAGCGCCATCTCTTATGATCTATAAGAACTATCTTTAAAAGGCTCGGTATGATTGAATTAACTTGCGTTGAGTCAACACAAATTTATTGAATTAGTTTGTTTCGTGTCCGCTAGATGGCGCTACTGCTATATTAGAATAGATTGCTCATATTTCAAAGATTCAGGCGCAGGGGCGCAAGATGTGACTGTGAAAAGCGACTGGTTGTGGGTTCGATCCTCACTCGTGAAGCTGATTGATTGATTGAAAAAGAAATATATATTTTTTCTTAAAAATATATATTATTTATTTTTCTATTCTTCTTTTTTTTACTCTGTTTTTCAAGTGTCAAACCCCGATGGCGATTTATCTATTTACATTTTCAGAGAAACGTCTTTACCGCAAATAGTCCATAATAAATAACTAATTCGTCTCTATGATGTATGATTCTCTATAAGGTACATCACCTCTTGGCGTACTATGAATTTACTCATATTTCTACGTACCCATATTTAAAACGAATAAAGTAGGTGCTAAATAATTTTTTAAGCTTGTAAGTTTATTAAGATATACATAATTTAGTTTAGTAAACATAATATACGTTAATAGCTATATTATTAGCTCATACTAAGTAAGTACAAACTCTTACTAAACCTCGGACTTGGATCCGGAAATTAGTAAATACATTTTATCTTGTTTATACTGGATCTTTATCTTCCCCAAAAAGGTGCCGATGTTAGTTCTTGCTAAACCATTTTGTCTTTTATGCATTTAAAATATTATAAAATCATAACACAGAAACATATTATGTATTATAAAAACATTATTTTAACAATTTACACATTATCAATGTTTTTTATGCTTATTTAGAAGTTACCCCTTGATGAAGGCACCTCCTTTATTTATATAGCGTAACTCTGTGTAGACTATGTATATTAAAGTATATGTGCCATCATATTAGTAATAGTGTTTTAAAATTATATCAAAGTTACCATATCATTTTTTGACTTAAAAATAAAACCAAAAATAGCAGACATTTAAAATACCATCATCGGCCGGCTGCGGTGGTGTTTCTGAGAAATACAATATGGATGCGGTTATTTTGCAAATAAAATAATAATTCGCATACCAACAGACCTGTTGTATTGATGTATAATGCTTGTATATGAATACACATATTTAAGTGCATTGAAAAAAAATTTACATATATATTTGATACCACCCTGGGATGTGTGCCAAGTGAAAGAGTTGAGTATCACTCGCGCTTTCCACTCAAATTGGAATTGACACTAGGTTCCCTTTGTCTACGTATCAACGTATGCGGGATAAAGCGTGAAGACGCACAAATCCAGAATCACGTTTATAGTCAAATACTTTGTTTAAATACAAATGTGAAAATATTATCCAAGCTGTAATGACCACCTTATATGTAATTAGTAAAATATCAATAATAATGCTAGTATTAAGTTGTTGGTTGTGGAGTGCAACACATTTCAAAGTCCTTCTGACTGACAAAATTTGCTATAAAGATGCATGTATGCATAAAAGTTGCAAATGCATGCATATTAGCTTCTCTTAATTTGAGTATACATAGTAAGTCACTACCATAAAAATCAACAAATTCTATATTTACTTCACGTAAAGTGTCTCTACTCTCACAGAAAACTAAATAGACGATTAGTATTACGAATTGATTATTTTTACATATATTAAAGGTCTTATTCATCACACGTTTTTGTGAAATATATTAAATGCGAAGGAGAGATGTAACTCTACAATCTTTAAAATACTTCATTACACAATTCTTTCTACAACATCAACAGGCAGCCGTGTTGTGGTCGCCGTGATAGTGTCTGATTGTAGATGTGATGGTTCGAGCCTTCCGCGAGCGAATTATTAAATTTCAATTATTTTAATTTTCTCGTTGTGGTAGACTAAATGCTTTTATTTTTGAGTTCTACCACTCAACGTACAATTTCTTAAAAATTGGACAGAAAGTGGGAACGGGAGTTTCCTGACCACAAGGTTCCCTCTGCCTACCCTACTATGCGGTAGGCAGAGGGTGCCTGAGGGCCTCTGTCCCTGTCCCTGCAAGGGAAAACGCGGAACAAACGATAGAAAAGTATGATCGGTCTAAGAAGAATTAAATAGAACATTGTTACTGGTAATTAAATAGCTCATTGTTTTAAATAATCTGCATAATTTAAGTAAAAAAATAGTTTAATGAATTAGTAATGTTAATTTATCGAACAAATTGTTTTTATTTGACTCCTTTGTATAGTACAAAATAATGATAATCATTAATCATTATCGATGAGATAATAATTCAATTCAATTCATAAAATGTATTTTCATCAATGTTTACTTAAGACATACCGTAAAGTTATTGTCCTTAGACCGACATTACAGACAACCAATTATTTGATTAGTACTAAATAATCATCCAAATCCGATAAGCTAGTATTTATATAGTAATTTTAGTTTGTGCCATTCATGGTGTCATTATTTTTTTATATGCTAAAAGATTTTTAACTTTATATAAATATTATTCTGGCGAGCTCACGTATGTTAACTTCCATTGTTCTAAAATACTAGAATTTACATATGCATTGCGCAAAAATGGTCGAAATAGGTAATTGATATTGGTATACGGCCAACTTGTAATTTCACGCGCGTACCTTGCCCCTTTGGAGACATGACAGAAGGTAGATTAAATAATTAAAAAAAAAAAAAAACTAGTAAACTGCAAATGCAGTCCTATCTTTTTTTTTTTCACCGGTTCTAGGTAAAATTTTTATGTAGGTACGTGTATACAAGGCACTGGAACAGATAATGACTCTAAAGCATGATAATTATTCGAGGAAATTAATTATCTCTAGTAGACAGAGTACGGCGTTGAGTTCTGAAGAGTAAATAACAAAGTATTTTAGCATTAAGTTTTTCTGTCTACATGCTTTTATAAAAAGTTTAAGAAAAAATATTATAAAATATATTGACATGAAAGTATAGACAAAACGTTATCACAGGTAAAGTCCCGCTTTACGCGACCTATTCGGTAATACGCTCAATGTCTTATGTACCATGTCTATCATATTTAAGTAGGTAAAGGTAAAATAAAAATATACTTGTATTTTCCCGCAAATATTGTTCTAGTGAAATATGTCCCATAAATAATCACTTCGGTAAATTTTCAAACATTAAACCTTTGACGTTGATAGGTAGGACTTTTAAAATTCTTTTTACACATTTTAGATCAAAATTCTTTCTACAACTTTTTGTCTGTCTGTTTGTCTGAACGTTTGTCACCAGGTTTTAATTTTTTTATTAAAAATCAATGTTTCAGTACTAGAGTTTTGTATAAGTATGTATTTATATATATTGTTAGTAAGGCAATGAAATATTGTTGTGCTTAAAATAACATTTTATTAAATATCTTCATATAAGTATAGAGTTTGATAATTAAATCGTGATGGTTTTGAGTTAATTTGAGTTTTTTTTTAATTTTCTCACGTTTATAGACAAAACGCGTAAAGCGCTGCGTTTCTTGTAAAATGGCTCCAACGTGGGGAGCGTAATATCCTAAACCTTACCCTTTGCCTACTCTGATATGGGACGCGTGAACATGCTTTTTTAATTGATAGAACAAGATATTTCATAACATTGCTTTTAAAAAGATTATTTACCATAATAAAAGTTTCCTTGTACATTATGTATGAAGAGGTACGAGACATGAAACGGTTAAGTAACAATCCGGAATATGCAGCTTATCATATACTTCCGGAAATTATGCACCATAAATAAACATAGGTCAAAATTTCTCTGCCCTGGGAGAAAAAGGGCGGTGTTGGGTTTCGTCACTTTTTGCGTTCTTCTGTGGCCTCTTATCAGATGTAATACCATATGTAGGTCTGTTTGAATTTTTTAATTATATAGTCTAATTTACGATTATATAGTCCACTAGCGGCCCGCTCGCGGTTTCACCCGCGTGAACTATGCTATTATTACTTTCTGTCTCCATGACTACATCCTAGTGACGTCTATGCAAAATTTGAGGCTCCTAGCATTTGTAGTAACGAAGTGTCATACAAACTTTCGACCCCAAAAACAAACCCTTAGGAGTCGAATATCGCAAATTCCCGTCTTAGCGAGCACCTACGTCCTATAAATAACTCCTATGCAAAATTTGAGATTCCTAGCACATGTAGTTTCTGTTTTGATTTTATATATAGATACCTTTTGATTTTATATATAGATTGATTTTATATATAGATGAATTGATATCATTAAAATGATGAGTTTGTGTTAAATTACAAACTACTTAATTTTTTTGATACATAGTATGTGTGCGTGACAACACAACCTTTCCATAGAAATGCCCTTTAACCTTTTGGAGGTTCTTTATTAATAGGATACTAACGTGAGAACTCTGTTTTGCCAGGAAATTAAAGTGTTATAAACTATTTTAATAATTTCATAATATGACGAAATTAGTTTTTGTTTGTAAATTATAAGTTAAAAACGTCGTGGCCCCTAAACCACAAAGGTCTTACTTGACGGTTGCGGGTTAGATCTTGTCTCGAGGAAATCAAATATTTATTTAAATTTGGCAGAAAGTGAGAAACGGGGAAAAGTGCGGGGTACAGGGTGAAAAAAAAAGTCACATAAAAAGGAAAAGCTGACTGTTGAGTCAATATATTCTCTCAAATTAATTTAACAAAATCAAAAAAGAAAATTTAAGACTTTTAATTACACGTATATTCATGAATGTATCAATTTACTTATTCTCTCTACACCTAGGAGCCAAGTGCCAACATTTCGCACATTTAGGCATAGCTGAACTAGCGTTTAAACATTGCGCGCGCGTCTCTTGGAACCTGTTCACATAGAATTACGAATAATTTTAAATATTTTTTTTTAAATAAAAAAATTGATATAATAATTAAACTAAACAAATTTAGTGTTATTTTATTATTTAATATGGATTTCCGTGAAGAGTTCTTTGTTAATTAGACACGGGTGAATGTAAGTTTTTTTTTGGTAATTTATTTTTATTAATATAGCTTTACTTTTTAATGGAAATTATATTTTTACTAGTTATATACTGTATTTCTTATGTTGTTTTAAATTTAAACAACATTTAAATTGTTTAGTAAGAAATGTTTGAAAGTACCATTATGAATACATCGTAATTTCAGGTCGGTCGTGGTCCATTGCTCCTCTTAATTAAACTTGAAATTAAAAAAAAAAAATGGCTCTAAAGCCATTATTAGTAATGAATGCAGAGTATATAGTTATGAATACGTTTTAGTGTGGCTTTTTAGTTTAAAAATGAAAGATATACATGTAATAATGTTCAATGAAACCTTTCATTTTCAGCGTTTCTTGCACCTACTGCTAAGCATTTGTAGGTACCCCGAGGTCTAAAGAAACCTTTAAAATATTTTTCTAAAATTTTGTTAAATTAATGAGCTATAATTTGTTATAAAAATCATATTAAAATAGATTCAAGAATTTCCTGGCGTACAGATAGCGGCTATCTATAGTCATAAATTTGGAAAGTCAAATAAAAATCAATTTTACATATTATTATTGACAAACTACGCAAGAAATTCCGCTTAAAAAAGGTTAGGTTTTTTTAAAAGTTAGGTTTTTCAGTAATAGCAGTACTAGTTGTGTGTTTAATATGTCGACTTATCGTTTATACAGTGTCATTTAACACTATCATCAAAATATTTTGATGACTACGAGTAAAATGGTTTGAAAATTTTTAAATATTGTCATTTTGACTAACCTTGATGGGTTAAATGTTATAATTTGTCATATGTGAATTGTATAGCGTAAATAATTGTTGTCGTGGCGAGCGTAGGCTCTCGCGTTTACCATACCATATAGTAAACGCGACGGTTGTGGGTTCCTATTCAGGGGGTTTTTTTTATTTCCTTTTACTCTGGTAACAACACAAACCACGGCGTTGAGTGTTTAACACGAACACGATCTTGATAATTGGGCAATGCGTGGAACAGAGTGTCTTAACACTAGCTAGTTCCCTCTGCCGATCCTAACGTCTGCGGTGGATAGAGCGTGTATGCAAAAATAATTAAATACTTCAGAATATATTATGGTAACTTGTATAGTGATTAGGTTTTAGTTTCGAGAACAGAGTTTAAGTAAATATTAAATTTAAATACGTTATATATTGTTCAAATATTTAACTGAGGATAACTTAAAAAAAAACTATTAACAATAGTTCTTATGATGTCATCATGGCGCATTTAAGAAGCGTTTGGCTGTAAGGTGATAATTGCGGGTTTGTTTTCCACTCGGAATTTCGATTGTATTGTAGATATTTACATTACTAAATTCGATTAGATAAAACATAGAGTTAACACCATCACCAAACATGGAATAATAATTATTGTTTGTCCTGGGCCGTCTTAGAGAATGTGTCATGTGTCATGTCATATGACTCCTGTGTCATATACAACTTTTTATTTGTTCACAAAGGCGAAAGTTAGCTTGACATAAAGATAAAACATATAGTAAAACAATACAATAAATGATTAATATCCGGTCATTTCATAATTTAATTCGTTTGATATTGAACAGTATTCAAAGTAAACCGGTTTTCATTATAGTAATAATTTATGTATGAAGATAAAATTAATAGATGCTTAATTATCTAAAATATCTTTACGCAATATATAATTTTGGTAATAACGCAATATTTGAGGTCGTTGGGGCGTAGCGGCACGAGCGTGCGACTGTAATCGCGTCAGTTGTGTGTTCGATTCGCACTCGGGGCAATGAAATATTTTAAATTTTCATTTCTTAGCTCTAGTTCCGCCACTAAACACTTAATGCTTTCAGAATACCTCTGAAAGTGGGAAACGGAAGTGTCTTAATAAGGAGCTCAGGTTCGAAACTCTGTGCTGTATCGATATCGATTCTGGGTTATAAATTTCTTTGTCCCCGCTCTAGGACAAAGTTTGGCGTTGAGTCTCACTAATACACGCAATGTGTTGAATTCCGGTGGAAGTCGGAAAACCTAGTAGATACCTACTTGACTCATACGACACTAAGTACTCTCTGCTCATATATGTACGTGATATAGCGTTAAGTTAGAATAAAGTAAGCTAAATAACAATAATATATCCAATATTTCAATGAATTAAAAGAACATGAAGGATTAATGTAGAATGTGAAGTAACATAGCAGTGCGGTCGTTGTATCTTTAAAACCAGTCCCATGTGACTCACAGGCAACGTATAGGTAGACCTACTCTACCTCTAGTTAAGTATTGCATATATAATCCCTATGGAGATACTATTATCTCAATATTAGCTAGTCGTGGCGCCGGTTACAGGATGTGAGTTCGATTTGCTCTTGAAGCGATGAAATATTTAAAAAATATTTAATATTTGAGAAAAATTAAAAGTAAATATAAAATTTCTTCCTATCTAAAGTGCCAGGCTAAAAAAACCGTTCTATCTAAAGTATATATATTAGTGTAAAGACTAAAGTACATATTCGCTCACGAAGCTTTATTATCATTATCTATAAAAACGGCAAAATAATGACGTTTATTGTATGGCAGCTCTTTTAAATATTTATTTTGTTTGGTTTTTGTTGTTATAGCGGCGATAGATATACATCATCTGTAAAAAGTTCAACTATCTCACTATCACATGATATCACGTTCATGAAATACGTCTGATGACATCTGACTCCTATGTAATTGAACTTGAAACTGTCCTTAAGTCACCTTAAAAAAAGGGTTTCCTTAGGAGGTTCTGTCATAGGTAGGTCTAAACCAATGCCTATTTATTTAGCGTTATTTGTTTATTGATCTGATGGCGGCTTAAGTAGCGCTGTTGACAAATGTAAGTAACATAGTAATCGTTGGTAGTGGGATTTAGTATATATGAGGATTATTTTGTTTATCTTGTATACATTTTAAGCTTATAGTAGAGTATGGGGTGTGCAAGTTCTTTTCCTGGTTTTCTTGTGTGCTACAATCTCTTGTGGTTAATATCACTTTAAAATTGTTTTTTTACTATGCACAAACAAGATTTAGACATAAAATGTTATATAGCTCAAGTAAATCCAAAAATATAAACTATTTTACCATATAGAATATAGATATTATGCTCTAGAATCGTTCATACGCTCAGACAATATTCATCTACAAATAAATATATAATCCACATAAATAAAACAGCGACAAAGGCGCAATTAAGCCGGCATTGTGCTAATACCGATGCGCCAATGCGTGGCCATGTGAGGCGGTAACAATTACGGTATTGTGCGGGCAGCAGGTATACGAGTATGTCTCTTTGGACGTAATGGAGATGTTATTGTATTATTGAGACAGTTCTTTCCGGTTCAAATTGTGATTAACATGTTATGTGGTTAGGCGACCGTAGTGGCTTCGATTTGCACTCAGGGAAATTAAATTGTTTAATTTTTTTATTCGTCTTCGTCCACTTAGTACGCGTGTCTCCAGAGTTGAGCGGAGAATGGAGAATGGAGTGTCTTAACAATAGGTTTCCAGGTCTGGTTACTCGCTATGTGCGCTATGGATACAGCGTTTAAGAAATAAAAAACTATAAATATTATATAAATACACTAGTGGGCCCGGACGCGGCTACGCCCGCGAAAATATAAGCCTAAATCATTAAAATAAGTTAAAAAATAATAATAAGTGGAGATTTATTATTAGAAAAAATATCTGAGTAACCGAAATGAACAAACCAAAGAAGTAAAAGTAACTAAAGGAAATTCTTAATATTAGAAAAAAAACCTAAAGTTTGCTGTGCGCGCGTACTAAACATTTTTCTATATTAAATAATTATTAATTTTTGCGAACAATATTAAATAAAATCCCAAATGATTAAAATTACGATATTTTAAGTGTATAACATCGGTATAGATAACCGAACTGAGATAAATTAATTATAAGCAGCAAATAATTACATAAAAAATAATAGTAATTCGAAAATCTATAAAAATTTACAAAATCATCAAAGTCATCCGCCCGTTCGCGTCGGTCATACTCATATTATGCCGCCCGAAGGCTAGGTCATTTGGAAGCAGTCACATCTTAATTATTTATTAGAATGTTATACAGTAAATTATAATTTCCATCTAGATGAAATGCTAAAAGTGACTATTATATTTATTTTCATAAGGATGAATATCAAATTATAGAAATCATCTAATTTTTGTTAATGATTTGTATAAAGAGATTTGTATAAATCTATATCGGCGCGCACCATGTATGCATTAAGCAAACTCACTGTGGGTGACGTTTTCTTAAAACAGCAAACTTTGCAAGCTGTTGCTTAGCAACGCGTAGCGACGATTGTTATTAACATGGCGGAATAAATTCCTTGTCAAATTAATTATTTTAATATATTGGTATATAACGAAAATATTACAAATATGAGAAAAAAAAGTATCCTATGTTCATCCCGGGACCCTCAAGTATCTCTATATGAGTATTTTATCACAATTAAATTAGCGGTTTGGCCCTGATTGCGGAAAAGACAGACAGACAGACAGACAGACAGAGTTACTTTCGAATTTATAATATAGGTATGGATGTAATATATTAAGTATGAAATATATGAAGGGTATGTGGTGCAGTGAGGCTGCGTTTCTCTGCGCGACGGTTGTGTGTTCGATTTCCACTAAAGGGAAATAATGCTTTTTTTTATTTCCTCGCACTATTAAAGGGCTTAGTTTCTCTACTCACGTAATGTTTCAAATGCTAACGTCAGTGGTGAGCGAATATAAACTATTTATTTTCTGGTTTGGCTAGGTTTGTTTGGTGACGTTTCTAAAAATGGCTGGAAAGTGAAAATGTAGTAGAATGTAGCGCTAGGTTCCTTTTGTGAATATTTAAAAAATCATGAAAATATACGTAAATTAAAACTAATACTGATTTTTTATTAGGCAAAATATCCCAAAACTGGTTAATTAAATTAAAAAGAAAGTAATTTGCGATACTTTTACACTCTAGTTAGTGTATCTTAGAGGATTTGTAAAACATAGATAAAAATTGGTTAATTTGATTGGTATTTCAGGTCAAGAAATATAGTAGATATTATATCTTTCATGTCCTACTTACATCTTTTTTGAGCGTTTTGCTGTGTCAGTAGAGAATATTGTCAGTTTCCGCTGATTTAGAGACTTTGAATGTTAAGAAACAGAACTTAATACTTTTTATCTTAACTGACTGTTTTACAACGTCTTAAAGCCATCATTTACAAGAATTCGTGAAAAATTTATGTAAGCTACCTTCGGGCGCATGGACGCGGAATCGAAAGAGGATCAGAGCAATTTTCTAAAAGATCTATCTTAAGATTATCACCATCATCATCATGATTACAGTGACGCAAATAAAATTGAAATCCAAAATCATCACGTTCAGTGCTAGGTACACTTGAACGGTTTATCTAAAGAAAAACTTATAATAAAAGTAGATATTTCTGTACGATGCCAACGGTTTCTTATTTTTTTGTGTTCTCAAGATTTCGTAGTCAAACGGTAAAGAGACGAGTAATTTGTAATTGTGTTGCTATACGCTTACCTTGCCGTCTCTATTTCCTAGAACTGAAGCGTTTTTATCAGCTTATATAAATATTTCAAAAAATAAATATTAATATTGAGGCCATCGTGGCACAATGGGACGAACTGCAATAGTATCTTACCGCCAACGCGATAGTTGTAGGTTAGATTCCCAGTCGGAGGACTTTTTTTTTTCAATTAATCACTATGAATGTGGTGTTGAGTTCCGCCACTAACAGCTCAGTGTACCGAATACGAGTGGAAGACGGAGAGCAGAGTGTTTAGACTAGGTTCTCGCTTACTATATTGCTATAAGCTTGAACTTAAAAAGTTGTAATATTATGTAAAAGAGGATTCCTTATTCGACAATTGTATTCTTTATGTCTGTCCTTCGTTTTCTGCGTCATTTTGTTAACTAATAAATTGTAAAACAATAACTTTTATTTCTAACCGACATCAAAAAGTATACAAAGACGACATTTTAGTTTATTCAAATTGTACTAAGGAATTTCTGCTTGTTACAAAATGGTAGGTACTTGAAGGCCACTTAATATTTGTACATTAACACCTATTTGAGCACATTGAGTGAGACAAAAGTAGCATTAATTAATAGATAACTCAATACATCGAACAAAAGCTAAAAAATAATAATAATAAAAATTCACAAGTTGGCACCGATAACCAAAATGGCGGATGTAAATCGCAAATTAGAATATAAATATTAATAGGTAATCTTTTTGTTTCTAATTTTTACTTTACTTTACAGTAATTAAGATATCATGCCCTAGTTTTGATGTTGATTTTTATTTTTTTTATTAAAAAATTATCAAATATAATATGCGTATAAGATAAGAAAATTCATGTCCACTATAAAATACCTTCCGTGTATGATTTCAGTTAGACCTTGTAAACTCTATTAGAAGTCTATTAACTTCTGAAACTAAATGCATTTACTTTTTACATTCGAATATTATGTCTATCTATAAAATAATACATACAAAATTTTAAACTTATTACTTTTTAATAAACAATCTAAAGAAATATTAATGGTTACGTAAATAGCTGTTGTGAATTAAAAATATGTTGATTTCTTTTGGGAAGAAAGTCAAGACACTC